>NW_025422093.1:7317853-9757138 GCF_011764305.1 Mustela putorius furo
TTAAGTGGAGGCTATTTTAAACAGTATTAATGCCAAGTTTATACGGAAAAGACTAAATCCCTTTCCATCAAAATTGCCTGAGCAAAACTAGCCATCTGCTTTTATTCTTATATTTTGCTTTGTGGTAGTAAAAATTAAGAGTGTGCGGTATGATTCGGTATCTATTTATTTTATGAGTTGTGCATGTTAAGACATACCGTGGAGTTTCATCTGACTTGTTAGGGAGAGAAATGCCATAGTCAGCATCTGGCTAACTCCACCAATAGTTAAAATGACGCTTGAATACAGCTGAAGTCATTCACAGAGGCCACATAGAGCGGTCTCAGTTCGGGTTTTTACATGCGTGACACTCCTGTAAGAGCCAGTTTTTAATCCCAGCTTGGAAATGTTCACTGTTCCTCAATCTGAGCTTCTGACAAAGTGGCTGGCTTCTGTGAGGAGGCCAGCGTCCCACCAAAACTAAGTTCTTGTGCCCCGCTTTCTGCCCAGTTCACACGTCGAATGCATGTTTGATGTGACTCCACCGTATTTACTTCCAATGTATTTTTAAAGAGAGGAAATGATAGCTACATTGTCTGTCGTTTTAAACCCTAACGTTTAATCTCAAAATCTCCTGTGAAGATGGCATGTTTCCCTCCTTGACTTCACCTCCGGTCTTCTCCCCGCAGGTTCCTGGTTAGCTTTATGGTGGATGCAAGAGGCGGCTCCATGAGAGGGAGCCGTCACCACGGGATGAGAATCATCATCCCTCCGCGCAAGTGCACGGCGCCCACCCGCATCACCTGCCGCTTGGTAAAGAGACATAAACTGGCCAACCCACCCCCCATGGTGGAAGGAGAGGGATTAGCCAGTAGGCTGGTAGAAATGGGTCCTGCAGGGGCACAATTTTTAGGGTAAGTCATTTGATCAATTTTTGTCTTGGCCCTTGTGTGATACATTTGATTTTCTTTGCCCTTTTTAAAAACTCAAGTAGTTAACGCTTAAAACTACTTAGTTGGACCATTGCGACGGAGTACACCTTTCGTGGTGTCAAAGGTCCCAAAAGCTGTGTCATTCTCTGAAAAGCTAGTAGGCTGATACTTCCTTAACTCAGTTTGCTGGTCAAAGCTTTTACTAACCACGAAGCATGTTCTCTGCTCAGTGAGTGCACGGAACCCCAGCGGCCCCCCGTGGAAGTCAAGGCACCATTCTTAGGGAAAAATATAGATGGCGGAACTCTCTCACCACGTTGAATAAATGGCTACTATGGGTACATGTCTTTTTTAAAGATACTTTTTAGGGAACTTAATCCATGGTGATATGGGCTTTTGCAAAAAAAAAAAAAAAAAAATGAATTCATTTTCTGAGGTGGCACTTGGGTGCAAATGAGGCAGGCTCTGTCGTGACGGACAGTGTGTTCACGATTTCCCCTTCTTGTTTCTCTTCCTGCTGCATGGATGTTATTCAGTAAACTGCATCTTCCTACCAATCCTCCCCCTGTAAATGAGGGCGAGAGCTTGGTTAGCCGAATCCTGCAGCTTGGGCCTCAAGGAACAAAATTTATTGGGTAGGATCTTTATAGACAAGATACAGAATGTCTACAATTCTTTTTTCCATTTTCAATTTTTTTCTGTCACACCCATGGTCTTCTTCTTGTCTGAATTTTATTTTTATCTTTTCAGTTTTTAATGCTTTCAGTTGATGTGTGTCACTGAAAGAAACAGGAACCATAGTGGCTTGACTTAGCTGTAGCACTGCTCCCTCCCCTGTGCTTTCCAAGCATGTGGAGTTCATTGCGAGCCCCCCGCTTCATAAATCTGTGCTTCTGTAAACCTTTCTTTATTTTGAAATGTTTCAACTGGTTATGATAGTCTTTAAGACAGACTGACGATCTAATTTCAACGCAGCGTTAAGAGAAGGTATTTGGAGGCTTTGAATCAACATTTGCTGTAAAGGATATATACATGTGTGAATATATATGTGTGTACATATATATATATACATATATGTACGTGTCTGGAGTTACAGTTTTTTTAAAAGTACGTACTTATGCATACTAAGTAATCTTTATGGGCTTTGAGGAAGCCAAGTCCTCAAGAAGTAAACTGAATTTGATTAAATGTTGGGAATAGAAGATATGTAAAGAAAGCCAACGAGGCAGCAGATAGAATACTCTACTGAAGTTATTAAATTGTCTTGTTTTGTTTTGTGTAAGCTGAAATGTGTTGGTATTTGTTGTTTGTTTGCTTGTCTGTCTGATTGGTGGATTTGCCTTGGCAGTCTGCATGAAGAGACCTGTTATGAAAAGTTATGCTTGGCTTTCACCTTGGTCAAAGGCCCTGGTTCATACCTTCTCTCCAGTATTGTTGAATGTCCTACACAAAGCCACATTCTTTAAATATTTACAGAGACAGTATCTGATACATTAACCTGCAAAGATTGTATCTAGTTCTAAAAAAAAAAAAAAAAAATTTAATGTCAAATCAGACATAGTTAAAACTATGTTAAATATCTTAACTCTTGAACTTATTAACTCTCTTAGGAATACGTGATTTTGTTTCTATCAAAAAATAAAAATTTTTAAATCCTTATATATAAATTCATTTAGGATTATATAAAAAAATAAAAAATATATATAAATATAAATTTTTAAATCCTTAATTTGAGTTAATTGTAATTATTTTGCCAAAAGAAAAATTGTATTTATCAACCCACTTTAAGTGAATGCTTTTGTAATAAATGAAATGCTCCTATATTCTTATGTTATTGGATCATTGCAATGCCTCTCCCTTTATGTGCTCTTACCTATTTAAACCCATGTCTCCTATTATGACCTGTACTTAAACACATAGGTTAAGAGGTGAGGTTACATACAACCTCTGTAGGAGAATAATGATACTGTCTACTTAAATGTCATAAAATAAAGCTGCACAATCCAACTACATAAACTGTGTGTGATTGTGGTCTGCTTACTTCCATCCATCTTTTTTAGCATTTATCCTATTTTAAAAGTTAACAAAATTATTCCTGTGCTCGACTGGCTGTCTTCAATTTGCAGCCATCCTGTCCACATTCTTTGGCAAAAGGACACTGTCAAAAATTAATGTGTGGCTATATTACAATTTCAAGCCGACAAGTGCTTTTTCAGAAGTTTAAATCTTCCTGTGCAGGTTATACTAGAGTTAGGAAGTGACGTTGCCCACTACCATTTCACAAATTAAAAACGAGAGAAAGGAAGTCACTGTTGGAGTAAAGGACTATGTCGATTGATCATTTGCTTGCTAAGGGACAAACACCTGTGATCTTTCGAAGCAGGAAATCTACAGAATTTCTCTTTTCAAAGAAATGACTGTGTCCTTTTAAATCATTAGCTTTTTTGCATAATATAATATAGCTATTGTGTTTTTAAAAATGGGCCAACTTTCTTATGGTCTGTTTTCATAACTTTCAATTCCTTGATTCAAAAATCCTGTTTATATGTGCTGAATATTTTCCCCTTATTAAATCAAAATGCCTAACTGGCAGTAGGCCCTTATGAATTGTTGGTGAATGAATGAATGATGGCATGTTCTCAGGCTTCTAACATATTATTTAATTAGCAAATGATTCTGCAGCTTTGAAGTTATTCCCAACCTTAGTGGCACCTCTGATTTTCAAATGAATACTGTTGATGACACTGTTTTTGAAAATATGACACTACAAATATATTTCATTTGATCGCAAAATAATGTGGATTTTTCTTCCAGCCCTGTCATAGTGGAAATCCCTCACTTTGGGTCTATGCGAGGAAAAGAGAGAGAACTCATTGTTCTTCGAAGTGAAAATGGTGAGACGTGGAAGGAGCATCAGTTTGACAGTAAAAATGAAGATTTAACCGAACTGCTGAATGGCATGGACGAAGGTAATTATGACGACTCCTTGTCTCTGTAAATGTCAGCAAGTGACGATCAAAGTCCTGGCCGCGTTGAAGTTCACGCCACTGAAGGTCGTGTTCTGACCCGGGAGTCTGCAGCCCCGGCATTTGTTGCTGCTTTCTGAATCTCAGGCAGGAAGCTCCTTTTAATCCGACAGCCTTTTTTTCTCACAATACTAATGTACAGATAGTACATTGATGATTCTTTCAGTCTCTAGTCAAATATGTTCATCTTTCCAAAACCCAAGAGAGTCTTCTAAGTGCAGGACATGTAAGGGGGAGGTTAATAATGGTGGAAGGTATGCAAAGCATGCAGCACATTTTTAAGGAAATACGTTTGCATTTTATTTTTGGAATTATTATTTCTGGATCCTTTCCTGTATCTCCGTTTTGTTCCTGAGGATTTCAACATTCTTTGCAAATTTTTAATTTCTGTTGGGCAATCATCACCGAAAAAAAATAAGTTGCAGGCTAGTTATTGGAGTCTGGGTCGTGTTCTGTGCCTCCTAGTAAGCCCACATGGCAGACCTGTCACCGTCATTGGAGCATGGCCCTCCCACAGCTGTCTGACCCTCAAAACCAAGCAGGTTTTCTGACCAGATGCTGGGAATAGACTTGTTTTGAGACTAGGTACTTGATGCGAGGTTTCCTTTAAAAAGGTCAAAAGCAATCAGAGACCAAGTTCACCACAGAGTGAATCTTTATACTGAGTTCCTAATCACTACAAATTCAGCAGTTCTAAAGAACAGCTTTATTGGAGATAAAATTCACATACCATAAAATTCACTGTCTTAGCATTGAATTTACTAGCTTTTGGAAGGCATCTGCATAGTCTCCTGGTTTCAAAGAAAGGACAAAGGAGCTGGACCGACTCAGGTATTGGAGGGATGACCATGGGCAAGTTCTTTGGTCCCTGCAAGCTTCTTCCATTTCTGTAAAATGGAAGTCACCTTCCTTCCTCTGTAGGGTTGTGACTGGGAAAAAATAATCCTGTGAAGCCCTTGTGAGACACAGCCTTTGACACTCCGTAAGCCGTCAGTAAATATCAGCTGTTGTCACTATTCATTCTAGAGGGGAGAATTGCCCTGCCAGAGGTTCTGTATATGACACGGTTCATCGCAGCCAACCAGGACTTTAAAGATGTTTTTACAGTGGGGTAGAAGGAAACTTAGAGTTGTTGAGTTTCTACCATTCATGAGGCAGTGATAAATTCCTTTCTATATGAAAACTTAAAACTAAAGTATAGTACTATAAAGTAGATAGTTTTAATCACACTTTACAGGTGAGGGAATGGAAGTTCTGAGTAGCAATGCTGGCATTGAAATCTTGTCCTATCTTGTTTTCAAAGATGTAACCATACCCCACTGATTTTAGAAGTGTGTGTCCTATGGAGAAGAAAATAAACTTAAAGAGGAAAATTCCTACAAACCTAGATTTAAGGTCCAGAAGAATAGTCATATTTGTATATGATACTGACATTTAGATCACATGCCATCTATAACTTCAAATGATTTCTAACAGGAACATGCAGTGGTAATTGAGATTTCTAATTTTTATTACCTTAATTTGAAGCATGAAGTGTAGTCATTCTCTTATAAGGAAATTGATAAGAAAACACAATTAAAAGCTTTGAAAAGGGGGCACCTGGGTGGCTCAGTGGTTTGAGGCCTCTGCCTTCGGCTCAGGTCATGATCTCAGGGTCCTGGGATCGAGCCCTGCATGAGGCTCTTTGCTCAGCAGGGAGCCTGCTTTCTCCTCTCTCTCTCTCTGTCTGCCTCTCTGCCTACTTGTGATCTCTGTCTGTCAAATAAATAAATAAAATCTTAAAAAAAAAAAAAAAAGCTTTGAAAAGAATGCGTCCTAGGGAATGAATTGAATTAGCATTTTGAAAATAGTAAAAGAATATAGATGAGTCAGGATTTAAAAATGGAGAGATGAGGAGAAGTAGGTCTTCCAGAGAAGGTAGTTATTTTGATTTAAGGACAATAGAATATATAAATATTCTCATGTTTCTAGTGTTTTTTTTTTTTTTAAAGATTTTACTTACCTATTTATTTATGTGAGAGAGAGAGAGAGAGAACATGAGCCGGGGGAGCGGCCGAGAGAGAGGGATAGAGAGAATGTTAAGCAGATTCCCTCCTGAGCATGGAGCCTGATGCAGGGCTCGATCCCACAACCCTGAGACCATGACCTGAGCTGAAACCGGGAGTTGTTTGCTCAACGGGCTGAACCACCCAGATGCGCCCATGTTTCTGGTGTTTTTTAAATGCCAGCATCATAGATCACTGGTGATTGAAATGTAGCCTCTGTTCCACAAGGATTTTCTTTTTTTTTTTTTCTTTTTAATGGATAGCTACCTTAATACTGTAAGCTCCTGAGGGTAGGGCACGTGTCTTAACCACCTTTGAACCCCCAGTATCAGACACAGCACTGATTTAGGCTCCCTTGCACTGCTGGTGAGGGGCAGGAAAAGGAACCTCCTTAAAATTATTTAGCTCTCTGGAGGAAACGTCCCCGTTAGTCTGTTTCCTCTACTCCAAACATCATTAATGTTAATCTCCAGGAAAAAAAAAAAATTAGAGAGGAGCATTTACTTTGAGGAAAGTTTTGAGAAAGTAACAATATTCTAGGAAGAATCCTGAGCATTCTAAAACAATGCCGTCCGAGAGAACTTTATACGATGGTGGAAATACTCTGTATGCATGCTGTACAACGGTAATCGCTAGTCATGTGATTTGGGAGTACTGCAAATGTGACTAGTGCAGCTGAGGAGGGTAATCTTTAATTTTGTTTCATTAATTTCAGGTAGCCAAACATAGCCACTCGCTACCGCATCAGACACTGTAGTTCTAGCAAAGACACTGAGTTCTAATATGTTCTCCTTCATTTTTGAGTATGGATTATAGTATGCCCTAACAGTCACAAGTGGATTTTTTTTTTTTTTAATTCTTAAGATTTATTTATGGAATGGACTTCCATGATCTCTTGCTGACTTGTGTTCATTTTGTTTTGAAGAAACCAATTTTCAAATAGGAATTCGTCCTATCTTTGCTTCGTCAATGATGCCCCCAGTGCTGCCGTACTCAAGGCATCTCTCAGATGTTTAAAAGAAATGATGATTTAACCCTCCATCCCAGATTCTGTGCATTATCTTGGAAATAGTAGAAAGAGTTTCTTTGCTACAATTTTATTTTTAAAAATATTTTTTTATTTGAGAGAGAGAACATACACATGAGCAGTGGGGAGGGGTAGAGAGATAGGGGGAAGCAGACTCCCCACTAAGCAGGGAGCTCAATCCCAGGACCCCAAGATCATGACCTGAGCCAAAGGCAGACATTTAACAGACTGAACCACCCAGTTGCCCTTCATAAATGTCTCCTTTTTAACCCTCTTACATAAATGAATCCTGCTTTATAACTAATATAACTATAACTTTATAACTAAGCTTAAAACCCAAATATTTAAAAATCATCTTTTTTTTTAAAAGATTTTATTTATTTATTTGACAGACAGAGATGACAAGTAGGCAGAGAGGCAGGCAGAGAGGAGGAAGCAGGCTCCCTGCTGAGCAGAGAGCCCGATGTGGGACTTGATCCCAGAACACTGGGATCATGACCTGAGCCGAAGGCAGAGGCTTTAACCCACTGAGCCATCCAGGCACCCCTAAAAATCATCTTAACCCATATTTTGATAACAGATTTTGACTAAACACAATCATGAAAATGAGGTTATGGTTCTGTAGTATTTCAAAACATGCAAAGCCTTTCCAAATGCACAATTTAGTAATTAGAATTGAGGAGTTAGAATAACTCAGTAGTCAGAGCAACTTCAGGGCAAGACAGGTTCGAGGAAGAGGATAATTTTCCCAGTGTAATGTGGTTAGGATCAGGATCTGTGGACGTCCCGTAGACTGGAATTCCCATCCTGACCGGGTGCGACCCTAACCAAGCACTAAATCTCCCTAAACTTTAATTTCAGTCTGTAAAGTGAAGGTCCCTCACAGAGAACCAAGGGGAAAGTGACAAGCTAATGTAAGTAAAGTTCTTCACCCAAGCCCAATACATGAGAACCGTTCAGTCTGTGGTAGGATTCATTGCCGCTGCCTGCGTACAGTTGTGCAGGAGAGCAGGTCGGAGCTAAAATCCTGACTCTTCTCCTCCCGAGCCATCTGCTCCAACAGTGGCTGCAGGACAAAGTCTCTTAACCTAATGTTCCCAAGTCATTTACCAGCAGGGCGGTGTCTGCCCCTGTGGCTCCCTCTTCCAGGTCACATAAGGCTAGCCGAGGCCCTGGTCCTGGTTCTTACCTCCCCATCACCACCACCCAGTCAGGAAATCTAAAAAGATCTGGATCTAGACTTCTAAAATGCAGACTTCTGCCTCCAAATTTAGCTGTTTCTCTGTAATACTCCTTCGCCTTTCTGTGTTCTCAAATGAAGGATGTCTCTGAAAGTGTTCTGTGTGGAGTAAAAATGTTACATAAATGTTAGCTGCTATTTAAAATTTCCGTGACTCATCAAGGTACCATCTTAGTTCTTCTGTGACTCAAAAGGAGATGAGATGCATTCAGGAAAAAACTGTCATTGCAAAATACAGTGGAATTAAGATTAATTTCTGCCGCTGGTGAGCCCAGAGACAAAAGCGTATTGATGTTTACGCTAATGAAGCAGGTGTGTTAGCAAAGCTCCTACTGAAGTAAGAGGCTAGAATGACAGAAAACAGGTGGTCTGGGTATGACGAACCTGCTGTTACCACTAGGATATCATCACGTGGCAGGAACAACTTTCCTCTTTGGCAGCAGACATAGGTCTTATTCAAGCACTTGTCATGTCTCTGCTGAGAAAAAGATAGTGCAACATGCAAAATATTCATTCTGCTCCCCCAAAAACATCATCTTTAAAGTGCACCAACTTGAATCCACTTCGTAATAAGTTTGTTTAAAATCTTCAGTTAATTGAGCTCATGGAGTTCCGTTGAACGTGTTTAAAATTGTGCCTCCAGTGCTAGATCCCAAGGGGTGTTTTGTAGTTTGTGATTTTGCTGGAACTGGGAGTATTGATTAGCAGAAGAATCCCTCATCGTTGGAGGTCTCAGAATTGCAGAGCTCGAGAAGTGCTCCCATCCTGCGCCATCACTGTGGTCACCACTAGCTGCGTGTGGCTCAGAGCACGTGGAACTATACACAGAGATGTGCTGTGAGTGGAAAACACAGCAGATAGGCAAAGTATATCCCACCCCACAAATCTATATCTGATTAATAATTTTTAACATTAGTTACATGTTGAAGTGGCAATATTTTAGATATTATGGGCTAAATAAAAAATAATATTAAAATTAATTTTAATCTGTTCCTTTTTATTTTTCCAGTGTGGCTATAAGGATATTTAAAATTATAGGGGCACCTGGGTGGCTCAGTGGGTTAAGCCTCTGCCCTCGGTCGGCTCAGGTCGTGATCCCAGAGTCCTGGGATTGAGTCCCGCATCGGGCTCTCTGCTCAGGGGGAGCCTGCTTCCTCCTCTCTCTCTCTCTGCCTGCCTCTCTGCCTTCTTGTGATCTCTGTCTGTCAAATAAATAAAGAAAAATCTTTTTTAAAAAAAGGATATTTAAAATTACAAATGTGGCTTGCATTATATATTTTTTTTAGATAATGCTCCTCTGGACAGTGTATAGACTCATGTATCCACATTTATTAGGTTTTAAAATCAAGATCATTGCTACCTAAGCATCACAAGAAAGCTTTGAGGATATAAGGATTATGCTGTTATTTTAAAACCCCAGCCACTGTATTGGAATCAAGTATAGGTGAAGGTCCCCAAACAATGCTACAAATGCCAGGAAAATGTTTCCTTGCTGTTGTCATTGCTTCACTTTCCCATGATACCGAGTGAAAGTTTAAATAATTAATTATTATTATTATTATTATTATTAAGTAATTATTAATTATTAATTATAATAATTAAAGAATTATGTTATTTCTTTTTGTAAATTGGAGCAGGAAAGAGAAATTGATAGCTATAATGTTATATTACTAGAAAACAAATTTCCCATAATTTATTATCTAACTGTAGCAACAGTAACTACAGAAAATACATACTTCTCAGTTAAAAATTGCAATTTTGGTTCATCTCGGTTGAACTTGTTTTTAATTTATCAGCCAGGAGACAGAGAGTAATCTTAAAGCCTCAAGTCCCGATTTTAGCAATAGCTGAGCCATGAGAAGTGAAATGCCTGGCTTAATGTTGTACACAGCACCATCTGTTGGACAGATCTGTTAACAAACTTGAAAAATTCTGAAGGAAAAAGTAAAATTGAACTTAACCAAATCGAAATTGTGTTACGGGCGGGGGGAGCAGTGCATACAAAATAGTGTCTGGTAAACCATAACAAAATACTGACTGACTTTCTATCGGTGGCCATGAAATTTAGTTTAAATCAGTTGCATGACCACTATCACATTGCAGAAGGAAAGGAACCTGCGCTAGAACAGTTTCCCACACTGACTGGCCAACAAATGAGAATGGGACCAAAGCAAATGAGCATTAATAATGGATAATAATTTATGGATGCCTGTGTATGTGAATTTGCCGGCATTTACATGTCTTTATGAAACATTTGTGCGTCAAAACAATGACGTCAAATCCCTGACCCACATGTCAGACAGAAGGGGGCTCTTAGCCTTCTGAGGACAGGAAAGCAAGTCTGAGAGATTGAGTGTAAGCCTTACTAATTCAGTGTAGATGTGGCTGGAGGCCAGTATGGCAGACACAGCAAGTGTAGGCCCCCTGGAGTTCAGTGTGTTTCTGTATCTGCTGGACACAGTCTTACTGATTTATGGTGTTCAGCTTTCAAACATTATATATGATCCTGGTTTTGAACGCAGGATTATATGGTTTGTCTTCCTGGATGTACTAGTAGTGGTTTAAACAAAAGGTAGAAGAAAGTGACATAAGGGAGCTAATCGCCTGAAAGCCGATTTTTTATTTACCTAAGTGGAAAAGTAAGCAAATATGGAAAAACATTTTCCTGGAAAATACACATAGAGAAGCAGATGCAGAGAATGTTAGGTTTCTGCAATCCTGGAGGAAAACCCTGGAGTGATTATTCTGACATGACCAGACACCCGCTCCCTGACTTCTCTCCCAGAAAGCCTTCCCTGAACCCCAGAGTAAGTGAGATCCACCTGGTAAATATGGCCACGACACCTGGCTGGTCATCTTCTGTAACAAGCAACTTTGAATTTTGCTGTCTTCCTTGATATGCTGTGAAGTCCCTGTGGAGAGGGACTGGCCCTGACTTGTTGACAGCCATATGCCCAGTGCCCGGACAGCTCTTAGCACAGGACTGTCATCTCACCATGCTGAATGAATGGAAATATGAATGCTTTGTATCCAGGCATCTGTCCCCACTTTCAACAATACATTTTCTTAATACTTCAGTGACCCATACCCAAGAAAGAATGCAACTTTCTAAAGGAAGGGATACAGCCAAATGAGGAGAGGAGGTCTGGGTGGCAGGTAAAGGGCAAATAAGGATTAGAAATTCACTTAAAAATACTTTTAAGGAAAAAAAAACTTTTAAGAAATAGGATCGTCAGAAATTATATAGATTGCTAAAACTGGAGGGGAAACATGTAGATACATCATTGTTTCAAGACATGCTTCATCATTAACACTCAATACATTGTACAAATCTGAGTAATGAAGATGTTGCATCTTCTTGCATAGTTAAAGATGTAAAATAATGCTGATCCAGGCAGACATAAAGCAGATGCCAGAACTGAATAGAATATAAGTTAAGTTACTGAGAGTGTAGTGGCGCCTGGGTGGCTCAGTCAGTTGAGCGTCTGGCTCTTGGTTTCAGCTCAGGTCATGCGTGATTTCAGGGTCCTGGGATTGAGCCCCGTATGTGCAGCGCTAGGGGGTTCTCTTTCTCCTTCTTCTGGTCCTTCCCTGGCTCTCTCTCTCTCTAATAAATACATTAAATCTTTTTAAAAAATTACTCAAATTATAGATGTGCATGAGCTCTCTCTGTACTCTTTGCAACTTTCCATGATGCTATAATTACTTCAAAATAAAAGTTGATCAAAATTGAAAAGATTTCTATTATGTTTACATTAAGGAAGAAGGGTCAGTTGTACCACTTGGTTTTGGGCTTTTTTTCCTGCAACATCTTGGACAGGCTTGTTACAAAATTTGATTATTCAGGTGAAGATGAACTTGAATTCCATGGAGGTGAATGTCCACACTTTTCTGAAATATTTGAGTGACAATATTATAAGTACTCTGCTCTTCCACATACTCGATAGCCAGTGACGAATGATACAGACTTGTCTTTTATTTCCTTCATTTCCCCCAATTAATCTATAAATTCTCATACTTAATTTTCTGTAATTGGTGAAACTTTCTTTTGAAAAATGGAATGAAATTAAATGATATCAATCAAGGTTTATATGCTATAGAAATAGAGTTACGGTAACATGTTTTTTAATTTTTATATAATTATATACTGTAGAAATACAGAGATAAGGTAATATGGGGGTTTGTTTTGTTTTAATCCAACCTTAGATCTGCCACAGAGTGGTTTTCTGGTATTTCTCTCCTCCAAAACTGTGTGACCTTCTAAGAATATTTAACCTATATTATTACATGAATTGGATTGTGCTAGTGGTTTTCTATAATTTATCTACCCCAGAGGAAACTTTTCTTGTCCTCAGTTTAGACACAAGGAACATAAGCTTCAAAGGTCAGGAACTTGTTCAAAGTCCAAGCTCACTGGTCGAGGGTTGGATCTGAACCCAAGGCACCTATCTCCACTGACTTCCACAGACCTAGACTGACTAGCTTGCCCTTTTGAATTCTAACATTCTAGGACTCCATTTCCCCCCACTCCCTGTATCAAACACTCTTTAGAGGAGCAAGCTGCACAGAATATTCACCTAACTAGAAACTGAACTGTAGGGGGCCTGGGTGGCTCAGTGGGTGAGAAAGCCTCTGCCTCCCACTCCCAGAGTCATGGGATCAAGCCCTACATCAGGCTCTCTGCTGAGCGGAGAGCCTGCTTCCCTTCCCCTCTCTCTGCCCACCTCTCTGCCTGTTTGTGATCTCTTTCAAATAAATAAATAAAATCTTAAAAAAAAAAAAGAAAAGAAAAAGAAAGAAAGAAGTTGAACTGTAGGTATAGAAATCATTCTTTGTGAAGACTTGAGGTTGTATTCCTTCTTTAGGCTATTCACACTCAAACCTGACCTTCACACTCACAAACAGCCTTCAGAAAACAAATTTGATCTAAGAAAAAGAACCATGGTCCCATTGGAGCAAGTTATTCAGACATTTAATCACGTGCAGGTAAGGTGAGGCAAAGCTGATCAAGGATGATCATTTGAAAGATTAACTCATTTAGTGGGGACATGACTTCTGTCCTTTTATTTATGCTTCATTGTATTATGATCTCCATAACCATTTATATTTGCAAAGTATTTTTTTATTCTTATTGCTCTGTTGAAAAATCTCAGTTACAGAGAGAGCTGCCCCACTTTTTGCCTATAAAGAAACCAAATGAGTTACAAGGTGCTTAAGAAATGTATCATTAATCAGTGAGTTAAGGAAACTATAGCACATTAGCTTCCATTTCTTGCACAGCAGAAAATGCCACTATAATCAGGGCTTTCTGCTCATAGAGTGGACTAGTAAGAAGCCATATCACCTTCTGGACCAGGATATCTGTGTATCTGTCCATTACTCATCCACTTATCAACAACCACCCCTGTGCTAGCTGGTCTGCAAAGACACTGTGTTAAATAGTGGGCGAAGTTCATGTCTATGTGACTTCACCCCTTCTCCCCCACCCTCCTGGACCTACCTTCTAAGCTCTAAAGCAGACAGGTCACTTTGGGCAAGTCACTTCCTTTCTTGGAACTTTAGACATCCTCTTTACCAACTGCTATGTGGGCGAAATAGTTACTCACCTGCCACAAAGTTAGACATTCACTAAGTGTAAATTTTTAACGTTCTGCCTGACCAAAACTACCTGTTTCAAATATACCTCTTTCTTTTCTCTTTAATCTTATTTTCTTGTGAAAACAGTAGCAGATTAAACAGAAGGGGTATTCAGGGTCCTTTTGTAGTCTACGGCATTATCAATTACCCCAGGTAAGAACCTCTCTATTTCTATGTCATTTTCTCCTTTAATTGTATAGCTACCAAAGGGTATAGAAAATTTTTTTAAGAAGCAAAGCCATTTAAAACTAATGGATATTATTGCCCCATAAGCTTTTCTTCTCATAGTGAACCATCCTTTAGATGTTTTTTCATAGGATCCTCTTGTCATGTTTTTAATAATTTGGGTTCTGAGTTTTAAAGGACAGATACTGGTGAGAGTCTACTAAGACTTCACCTCCTACAGGTATCAAGTCAGAAAGTCTCCTGAACTGAGTGTGAAAAGTAACTTTCCAGGTGCCCTCCTCCCCCACCCTGGCCTACCAAGTCAGAATCTCCACAAGAGAAGGCTGGGAATCTGTGCCTTTAATAGATATCGCTGGTGTTGCTCATAATCTAGCCGGTTTGAGGCACACACAGCTGGGTTCCCTTCGGGGATGAATGGAACACAGGTATCACATTTGTAGAATTTTTGGGGGGGTTTATCTATGTCAAGAGTGGAAGCAAAGCAAAGATCCTTGGTAATACATTCCTGCTCTCTGACCTAAGTAATAAACCATTTTAAAATCTGAATACAAATAAATTCAGTCGTGGAAAGAATATTGGCATTGTTCATTTTTACATTATCAAACTTTATCACTGTTTGCCTGGAAGTCTGACTTTCCTGACATACCTTTGTAGTTTGCAACATAGAACTTTCAGATGAGTTTGACACCCTTTGAGTAAACATCCATTAAGTCAAAAGTAATTTCTCTTATAAATACATGGATGTAATAAAATTTACTATGAATTAAAAAGTAGGAAGACAAGAGTCACATCCTACATACAATTAAAAAAAAAAAAAACTGTTAAAGAAGGAAACAGTAACCGGTCTCTACTACTACATATATTTTAAAGCAAGATTTAAAGAATTATGTGGTTCTTTGATTCAAAAAGTATGCGTCTTATTGATTCCCACTGAGGTCTTTGTTCAGTGGATACTAGTTGAATACCTACAATGTACCAGGCCTCAATCAGACATCAGTTAATTTAGTGTAATTTAACTGGTCACTTCACATTTTCTGAAAAGAAAATCTGATTTTAATATACACTAATAGTTTATCAAAATTATAAATAGAATAAAAATCCTCGTGATAAGGTGCTCATGATGGGGGATGAGGCCGGGGGTCAGGGTTTCCCAGTAGCTGAGTGTAGAGAGCTTTCATCCCTCCCGCTGACTCCCCTAGTCAGCTGGGTTGTTAGTTACCTGAAACACACAGCTAAGATCATTTCATGACTCTGTTTCAGTTTCCTATTTTTAAAGTGAGAAATAGAGAAAATATTGCTTGAGTTGAATCTATACAGTGTTAATACTCTGCTATATCATTTATTATATTTATGTACATCATACTATTAAATACTAGTATTAGTATTCTTACCCATGTAGTAGTACACAAGTATACAGTCATTATAATTTTCTTCTTCTTTCCCCTTCCCTGAAATTTTGTATGAATTGTATGAATTTATACAGAGACGTGTGGAGATGGGATTAGTTGATTGTGATCACATTTTTTATTTTTTGCAACTTTTCCATTTAATATGGACTGGAGATTTACATATTAAAATGTACGCTTCTACCCCATTCTTTTTTACTGCACAGTATTCCATAGTATGAATATATCATAATTTAGTTAACCTTTGTCCTGTGCGATGACCAGTAAGATCTTGTGATAGGTTTTCAGGCCGTAAGAATTCCATGGTAATCTTACTGCCTGGTTTTCCCTTCGTGCTCTTGACTCTCACCGTTTCCCAGCTGTCTCCATCATTGTCTTACTTACACAGCTTTCTCTGTGCGTAATAGCCCAGGCTTCCACTCTAATTGTTAGAGATTACGCTTCTTATAAACCAATACTTAAATACTTTTTGTAGTTTTTACATTTGTATTGACTTTTATTCTCAGAAAAAAAGTTAAAGATAAGTACACACAGAAAGAGAATGTAACCTGATTGAGGGGAGGTATCTTTTCTCCATTTCATCAGGCAGAGGCCTGGGATTCTGAGTAATTCAAGAAGGCGATGTGTGTATCCTCCTGTTTAAAGAATGTTGCTTGGGGATTCCAGTGTCCGAAATTCACACAGTAGTTGTTTCTTTGGACTGAGGCTTATCTTTAAAATACCTGTTGGGGTGCCTGGGTGGCTCAGTGGGTTAAAGCTTCTGCCTTCGACTCAGGTCATGATCTCAGGGTCCTGGGAGCAGGCCTGCATCTGGCTCTCTGCTTGGCAGGGAGTCTGCTTCCTCCTCTCTCTGCCTGCCTCTCTGCCTACTTGTGATCTCTGTCTGTCAAATAAGTAAATAAAATTAAAAAAAAATTAAAAATAAAGTAAAATAAAATACCTTTTAATAAAATACCTATTAAAAGGGGCTCCTGGGTGGGTCAGTTGAGCGTCGGACTCTTGGTTTTGGCTCAGGTCATGATCTCATGGGTTGTGGGATCGAGCCCCGTGTGGAGCCCCGAATCTCCTTGAGATTCTATCCCTCTGCATCTGCCCCTCTTCCTGCTCACGTGCTTACTCTCTCTTAAATAAATAAATAAATCTTTAAAAAAAACTGTTAAAAGACATCATTGAACATCAATAATTATGCAAATTTTAATGGTGACAGAGAAATTGCTAGAAGGTTTAAAAGAGTGGGTACAACACAGAGTGTCCCAGAACCACTGGCAAATCCTAAAAGACATTAGACGTCAAGTGGGGAGTTAGAACCCCAAGCTTCTCCATTTTCCACTCATCTGCTGCATCTGAGATGGACATGCTCACTTTCTATTTGCAGTGGTTTTAATGCTTTATCAAGGGCAACAGAGCAGAAGCATGGCCTGGGTACCCCCATGACACAAAGGGGCCACTCTTCCCAGTCCTTAGCTATTAGAGTTTCCAGGGGTGATACAGTTGTCTCCCCCTTAACTCTGCACAATTGTACATGCGGCGCTCTCTCTCTCTCTCTCTCTCACACACACACACACACACACACACACACACGCACACACGCAGCTAAGAAGAATGTATTGCTCCAAGTTCCTCAGAAGGTGCCTCGCTGCCCCTGGTGGGTGCAGACTGATATTGAGGAAATGTCATATTCACAGGATACGCGGCTTGTTACACACAGAGTCAGGAAATTTGTCTTGTTTGAAGGATGTAATTTCACAGCACAGTCTTCCTAAACTGCTTGCACTCTGTGGAGTCCGAAACTATTTCTAAAGGAGAAGGTAATCATAAGTTTGAGGCTGAAGTAAAAAATAAAAATGTCTGCTTAGCTGAGGCTGATGGCTTACACAGCAACTGAAACAAATGATCAGAACTCTCTCGGTTCTGGTAGTGAATTATGCAGCATGAATTATGAACTCTGGGAACTCAGACTTTTTAAAATAAGCCAAACCGTGGGGAGGGAAATACATCTGCTCTGTATGGAAAACTTTGATTTTGTCAATTACTGAATAGGTGAAAACTTCTGCAGAATATTTTCCTGAGCAAATCTTTGTTTCCTTCTTGTCTTTCTATAGTAACCTTTTTTTTAAAATTATTTGCCTTTGTTTTATTTTCTTTCACTAAGAACGCAATATTTAGTTTTGAACAGGGCAGAGGAGAAGCAGATGGTCACGAAACAAAATAGGCCAAATTCTAGTTTCATTCTGATATGGGTGGAACCCTGTTTCTCCCATTTACCAATTAATTTGGTGTTCCCACCTCAGAGTTTGATGGTTAATCTATAAAATGAGAAAATGTCCCTGATCCATCTATCTAACCATCCATCTTACCTTTTTATAAATTGCTAGTTCGGAATAAGCCATGATCTCAGTCCTATGATGAAGGAGGCAAACATGTTCATAGTTAAAAAAACGGCAGGACGGATACTGTATGTTTCAGAGGTTTGAGGAGAGGGCTGTTAGGAGTAACAGCAAAAACAAAACCAACATCCCTCTCTGAAATTTGGGGATTTTCCCTTAATTTTGTAGCAAACCCACCCCAACTATGTAAACCCACTGTCTTCTTACGTCCTCACCTCCCTGGGCCCATCCCTCTCAAGTGGCCCATTGCTAATGGGCTTAGAATGTCTCTAATGCAAATTTTTCTTGTAAAAGTAGACAAATGTGCAGATGACATTTTTCCCTGAAAAGGATCAGACTCTGCGTTTTGCTCTGCATCTTCTTCTTTCCTCACTTTATATGCTTTATACCAATGAGTCACTACCAGCCTGGCTCCCCCCTCCCCTCGCATTTTTCACCTATTATTACCTCTTCGGAGACAGGTTTCCCGGTCATCATGTTAAAATAACTTCTCCCTCCCTCACCCCCATGATGTCCCCATATAACTGTCTTATCATGATACTTCCAGTTCTGCCTTACAAATTTATTTTTCCAAAAATACCCTTGGCTAGTCTCAGATATTTATGTCGTATCTTGTTTAAGTCAGTACTTCCATGCAAATTTTCAAGTTTGAGCTTTTTAATTTATATTTTTCTGACCAGTTTTCAGCTTTTGTGAATCGCCCATTTACAGTATTTTGCCATTTTCTGTTGGCTCACCTGTCATCTCTGATAACTCAGGAGCCGCCATGGGGATTGAGCCTTTCGATCCATTATGTGTTGAATGTGGCTGTTATCTTTTCTCATTTCCCTTTTGTCTTTCAAGCTATTTTTGCCATGGAAAACTTTACGTATTTATAGTCAAAATGACCTTTTAGGCTTCTGGGTTTCCAGTTATGAATACAAAAATTTCTCCTAACCATGGCTGAAACATTCTCTTGATTGTTTTATGGTAACACCTTAATTTTTTTAAGTAGTTAAGTCTTTTATCCAGTGGGAATTTATATTTATATATACTAAGATATCGTGATTTAGCTCTGTTCTGCAAATAGATTTTTATTTGTGTCAGTGCCATCTTAAATAAGACCTCTTTCCCCCACTGATTTAAGTTTAAATATATGACTTTGATTTAAATATATTCATTTTAAATACATAATATATAATATATAGAAGTAGATATATATGGACTTACATATACACCATGTATGTGTGTGTATATATATAAATTTAAATCAATTTCTTGCTCTGTTCTTATCCCTCTGACCTATTTGTCTAATTTTATATTTATATTTCTTAAATTTTTATATGTCTGTCCATATAACTTTTATTATGATACTTCTAGATAAGTTTTTAAATCTTACAAGATAAACTGTCCCTCACAAAGCTCTTTTTCCCAAATACTCTTGGCTAGTCTCAAATGGCTATTATTTCATATGATTTTAAAAACCATTTATTTCAGTTAAACTGACCAGCATTATAATAAAATCTGGCTTTTGGAAGAGAACCCATCGGGCTGCACTGTAGGGGATGAGTTGGAGTCAGGAGAGGCGAGTGGCGGGGAGATGGTTAGGAGGTGACTCAGTGATCCAGGCAAGGCAAAGAGGGTTCAGACAGAGACTGGCAAGAGAACAAGCCATTGCCACGTGGAATCAGCTCAACGTCCACCTCTCGATGTGAAGTATCCAGGAAAGTGAGTCGAACTATTAGACAGGAGGACTAGACAAACTAAGTCCATTACCAGAGTTAGGACAAAGGGGAAGAAGTAAGTTTGGCAGTGGACAGAAGGAATGACGTGTCCATTTGTGGACAGGTTGAGTTTGATGCATGAGGGTTATTGGTGGGTGGACAGAGATTGGAGATGATGATATTAATCATTTGGGCAATATCTTAAAGAGGATTTCAAATAAAGTTTTAGAGCCTTTAGACATCCTTAAGTTCTTACTTTCTTGTGAGGCCCTGCTTTTTTCTCACTCCTGCTTTGGCCGTTTGAGGGTATATTATTGTAAGTCATCACAGAAGGAGGTCTCTCTTCTTAAAGAGTAGAGAGCTCTGTTCATAGGAGGTAACATTTCAGTTTTTGAAGACATTCGTTCCTCTTCAATAGAAGCACTTTTCTACAATACTCTATATGAATAGCTTTTATAGTATCTTTACAAATCTTTAAATTATTTTTAAAGTCATGTAGCTTTCTCTCCATCCTTGAAACTCCGCTGAGACTACGGGATATGTCGTTTTTAGCTATCAACATTACACATCAGTTTATCTTAAGGTATCTTAGGATAGGCTTACTCTCATGGCTTTTTCATTCATTTGTCTTTTCAGAACTTGACAGCCCAGAAGAGCTAGGGAAGAAACGGATCTGCAGGATTATCACAAAGGACTTTCCCCAGTATTTTGCCGTAGTTTCGAGGATTAAGCAGGAAAGCAACCAGATAGGTCCCGAAGGCGGAATACTGAGCAGTACCACTGTGCCCCTTGTCCAGGCTTCTTTCCCAGAGGGGGCTTTAACCAAACGGATTCGAGTGGGCCTCCAGGTAACATGTGCGACATGTTATGTAAGAGCCTGTGAGCGTTTGCTCCACTCAGAAAACAGTTGTTGTAACTCATCCTGATGGTATTGCTAATCAAAGCCCTGGGCCATTTGGGGATTCATTAACCTATTTCGAAATGAAAAGCGCTAAGTATAAAGTAAGCTTGGTGGCTTATTCAATAAAGGTACGTATTTTAGGGTTTTTCTTTTAAAAGCATCACTTGGATCTGATGAAAGATTGTTCTGTTAACCATACGTTATTGGTATTTGGAGTGACAGGAGCTCCAAAGAGCAAATACACCATTAAAGAAACAAACCACATTTGACTTGGTTTATAAGAAAGACGCTGTTTCATAAAAATCAGTAATAAGGATACTTGCAAGCTTTCAGATTTTGATGGAAGTACATCATAAATACTGGGTTTTATCCAAACCCAGTTGGAACTTGTTTGGGTTTGGAAAGCTAACTAAACATCCTGGCAAGAGTCGTCTTTCTTACGTTTATTTGTTTCAGTTAAACCTACTGAAAAAATAAAATAATAAGGAAAGTAATTTAATTTGTGTCAATTAATATAGTCATTAATAGTTTGACTGAGGTTCTTCTTGTGAGGTTTTTTAGAGTGAAGTACTGTAAGCGCTGGGAAGGTATTCAGTTCCCACTCGGAGCTAAGGAGATGGCCTTATAGTTCAGAGCCGGGAAGTTCCCTTCAGCTGTCTCCCAAATTGAGTATCTTGCCAAATAGCAAAAAAGCCAAAAAGGAAGACATTAGGTTTGGTAATCTCGAACTGAAATCTTAAATGTGCTTTTGTTACTTACCTCTGAAGTCACCTCAGTTCTTACCTGGGCACAAATCTCCTCTGTGATGTTTTTACTGGATATCCCGCATAGGTTTAAGATACACTGGACTCAGTATTTGCTGATCTTTATTTGGATCAGCTCAAAAGACTTCTCCGTTGTGAGACTTAACTGCCTCTCTGTCACACAAGCTCGTGTCGTCCATATTCTGTTGGGGAAACACACTGACCGGTTTCTGCTACAGCATGAGGAGGTTGTTTGGGTTCTTTTTTTACAACCTCCTGAAGTAGTGAGAAAGGATGAAGAAGAAAGACATTTTTTTTTTTTTTTTGACAGGAGAATCTGTTTTTATTTTTTTTTTTTCTCCTTACTTAAAAAGTCAATTTCCCAATGAGAGAAAATGTTAACTTCCACCTAAGGTCCTTTCTCTGTCTTTAGGCCCAGCCTGTTCCTGATGAAATTGTGAAAAAGATCCTTGGCAACAAAGCAACATTTAGCCCAATCGTCACTGTGGAACCAAGAAGAAGGAAATTCCATAAACCTATCACAATGACCATTCCGGTGCCCCCGCCCTCGGGTGAAGGCGTAGCCAATGGGTACAAGGGGGACACCACACCGAACCTGCGTCTGCTCTGTAGCATCACAGGTGGGGTCCCCTTGTCCCGTTACTTGCTGCTGAGGCTAGCAACTTGCAGTGATTCTGTATGGAGATGTAAAGCCTTTGAAGCCTCCGTGCCAACTTTATGAGACTAGGAAAAAGATTAAATAAATAAAGCTTTTGACTTGTCCATCCCCTCATCTGCGATATCCCTGTACCTTCCTTTAGGATGCTGAGATCATGACTCAGTAGTAGTCGTAATAATAGTGCTCTTTTGAGGTTATTGAAATAATGCAGCATCTACTAGATCATCTGGGTCATTTCTCAGGGACCTAGGGAGAGGTGGTGGACCTTGTAACACCCTTTAGACTAAAGGAAGCTGGACAGACTTTGGAGAAGACAAGCCCCACAGAGCACCAGGCGCAGGGCAGAGCAGAGGACGTGATTCTCACCACTCAGTTCCCGAGTTTAACCAATAGACCAAATCTGCAGGGACAGGAGAACACATTTTGTGATGAGCACCTGAAATAGAGCTTAGTTCATTTAGTTAACTTACTACGATTTTTAACAGAAAGTCCTAAATTAAGATTGTTTTTCTTTGTTTTGTTTTTATGAGCAGTTTTAGTGGCTGATTCCTCTTTTTACCTTGGAAAATTAAATGATTTGGGCAGTATAAAATCTGCTGCTGCTTAGCTTTCTTGATAGTTCTTGTCTTTTTTAAAAAATTAAAAAAAATAGGAAAGAATTACATTGTCTTTCTGAACAACAGTTATTTGCACTTATAAATTGCACTTACAAAATGCACTTGATAGCCTGTGATTGTCCATTTAGACCATCCGTTAATAGCCAGACAAACTGAAAAGTAATTTTTAAAAACTATAACGTCTTACAAGGAGATCACCATAAGGCAGTAAAAGCACAGAAGGAGAGTAGAGAGGAAGACCAACCTTAGAGCCTGCCATTGACTGAACGTGCAGAAGTTTGCAAGTTCACGGCAGTGCCGGAAGAACAGGATGATAATGCAGATTTTATCAGGAGCCCCTCCCATGATGAAGTCAACATATCTGCTCTGTTTTCCCAGGGGGCACCTCACCGGCTCAGTGGGAAGACATCACAGGAACAACTCCCCTGACCTTCATAAAGGATTGTGTCTCTTTTACAACCAATGTTTCAGCCAGGTATGGGAATAAAAGATTCCAAAAAGCACTAAGGAATTCATTTTACTACCTTTTGGAAAGTGAAAGTTTTTGTGCTCAATACTAGTATGATTTTTTTTTTTTAATTTCGATGGCACAATTGGGCCTAACTCAGAAATTTAAAATTGGCTGGCGTAAGTCATCTTACCAGCCCTCACAGGGGGCTATACGGTGCTAGACTTGCTTCTTCTAGTTTTTAGCAGTTTGTAAAAACCCATTTCTGTTGATTGTTATGGAAATCTGGACTCAAGTATTAAAGGAGGACAGCAACTTGCTTTTAACTGTTATGCTTTCAAGGAAAAAAAACCGATAGAATTTCCATTTCATAAAATTCTTGCTCCATCCAGCATAAAGTAAGACATTAAACTCTGAAGCAGGAGTGGAAAGGAAGGGTGGGGGAACAGAATCTTAAGGGAAGGAAAAGAGAGAGAGAAAAGAACCCTTAGCTTTTCCTTAGAAAATTAAAACAAGTAATAAACATAGGCTTTCTGTAAACAGAGTAAACACCTTTGTTGTTTCTTTAAATGAACAAGTTAATGTTTGGGGGTAGTTCCCTTATATGCCCCAATATTTTAATGGTGAATTTTCTTTAAGATTTGGCTTTTAAATCACCTCATTGTCATCCCCGTTTTGTTTTTGTTTTTCTCAGATTTTGGCTCGCAGATTGCCATCAAGTTTTAGAAACCGTGGGGTTAGCCACACAACTGTACAGAGAATTAATATGTGTTCCATATATGGCCAAGTTCGTTGTTTTTGCCAAAATGAATGACCCCGTAGAATCCTGCCTGCGCTGTTTCTGCATGACGGATGACAAAGTGGACAAAACCTTAGAGCAGCAGGAGAATTTTGAGGAAGTTGCCAGAAGCAAAGATATTGAGGTACCTTGTTTACACAGGTCCATTCCATTACATCCCCCAGATCTGGGGTTTTATTTTGAGGTCATAACAGCACTCACCAGAAATACCAAGCCCATTCTCGATCTCAGGTTTTTATTCTCAAATTATTTGTGTGTCTTTGAGGTTATCTTGGTTACGGTGCAGTACTAAGCAATCCACATGATGGTCTACACTTCTCTGTGGTGACTTGAGTTCTCTTATTTTTATGGTCACTGTCTTTTACACATTACTATGATTTTCCTTTTTTAAACCCAGTGTAAGTATCTGAGTAAAAAAACAAACAAAAAACCCTTTCAAAGTCTGTATGAAGAAGTGATGTCAGCACTTTCTCAAAGATGTCTAAAGTTGCTAGAATAGAACTGAATGTGTAATTCTGTCTTGTACATGTGCATGCTTTGGTTTCCAATCACAGTAGTTGAATTGTGAGCCAACAGTTATTTTTGTGGCAAATAACACCATAGAAGTAGTTTCCTAATAAGGAGACAAATGTGACATAGAAATATATCAATCAGTCTTTTAATATTATGTGACTTAAAAATCTCAAAATTCTTTCAACTTAATTTAACATTAAATTATGTATTTCTCTTATTCTAAAAGGTTCTGGAAGGAAAACCTATTTATGTTGACTGTTATGGAAATCTGGCCCCACTTACCAAAGGAGGACAGCAACTTGTTTTTAACTTTTATGCTTTCAAAGAAAATAGACTGCCATTTTCCATCAAGGTAAATCATTAACAGAGACTCTGAATTTTGAAAAAGCAAAAAATGCTCTTAGAGAATAAAAACAGAAGAGTCTAGTGATTTATTCAGTTTGTAATATCCCACCAAACTTGAATTCAGAGGAACAAGGTCAGATTTTTTTCCCGAGTGTCTTTTTGAGCCAGGAAAGCTTTATAATTAGTAACAAAGAGTCTTTACCTTTTAAACATCTCAATGATCATTTATGTTCAAGCAGATGTTTGTAAGACCAGACCATCTAGAATAGTAAAATGCATCATATCTGGTTAATGCCCAGTAATCAAATAATGGATGAAATCCAAACTCAGTATTTAAGTTCCATCTTCATTTCTGATGGAGCCCAAGGACATTCTGGAGATACCTTCCCCCTCCTCAGAGAACAGAAGGACATGGGACAACTGTTTACTGTGTTGGTTATTTGCTGTTATTATCGTTGCTAAAACCAAGGCCTTGAGGAAAACAAATTATTGGACAGGAAGCAAATGCATATAACCCAGACTGTGTAGCAGAATGCCAGGGAAACCAGCAGGCATAGCCGTCCTGGGTCTGATTTCGGAGTTGGGCATTCTAAATCCCGCTGAGTTAACACGTGACCACCGCCGTTGATCTGTAATGGTTACCGCCATCTTTTCCCTTTGCCCGCCTCCTGAAGGGCTCTGTCAGATAAACCTGTTTAATTCTTGTACAGACGGGAGTCCTCAGAAAAGTCTCTTTCTATAACTGTCAACCACCTAAATTCTTCTAGGTTAGAGACACCAGCCAAGAGCCCTGTGGTCGTCTATCTTTTCTGAAAGAACCAAAGACAACAAAAGGACTGCCTCAAACAGCTGTCTGCAACTTAAATATCACTCTGCCAGCACATAAAAAGGTATCTTTTAATACCGGTTTATTGTAAGTCTCTTCCCCTGGTCTTGGAGAAATGGGCCCTCGGTATGCGATTAAGGAATGCTTTGTCACATGATTAAAGTTCTTGAAGCTCGAGTTTAACTAGTCTCTGTGTATAGATTGAGTCTTGTTACTGTGGTGTCAGATTCTTACGGTCTGTATATCGCTCCTGCTCCTGCCGCTAGCTTGTAGATTCTTGATTTCGAATAACGTCACACATTAATTTGCCGTGGATGTACGGTTCTTGATATTTTGTGTTGGCTTCATTTGATTTGCTTTGCTTTCTTGATTCAGCTTGCATTTTGTGCTCCCTACTCAGTCCTTTTCATATCCTGATATTCTTTTCCCTGCTGTCCATTATAATATTCCTTGTCTCTGCAATGCATCTTGGAACCAAAAGGAGACAGAGTCAGATCAAGATGATGAGGTAATATGAACACTTCTGCTTTTACTCTCTCAGAGATAGAATAAAAATTAATTCTGTATAAAAGAAGTTGCAGAGGGCTGAAGTGTGGGAACCGTATGCTATTTTTGCAGCTCTTAGCGTAAGTGAGCTGAAGGATATATACACTTTTCATGAAGAATAGTTTGCTTTTCTGCCACATGGCTATTAGATTAAGATAATCCGGCTAATGATTTAAAAAGAGGAACTAACATTCTTCCAACATTTTTTAAATGTAGTAGCGTGGCATGTATAAATACACATTTGTTCGTACTTTTGCCTAATATCCACTTTGTGTAACATTTAAATCAAGATCCTGAGAAACAGGAAACTTTAGTGTATAAATCAAGTTGTTCTTTACTAGAAAATATGTGTCCCATGGCTACTGATAAATATTTAGTATTCTATTTAAAGATAATTATCCTGGCCATTTTTAAGGGTGTAGTGGTTCCATTTGGTTTTGAATGAATTTTTTCCTTGCAAAGGCATCTCCTGCTATTTCCCCAAGCTATAGGATAAATGGATTTTTAAAACTCCCACCTCCATAGTAATAAATAGAATCCTTATGTCTAACAAAATCGTTAACCTTTTTTTAACCTCACCTACACTCTATGCCTTTCAACATGTAGAAACAACAGCAGTAATCGGAACGAGACCCTGTGTGCCCCTTTTCCTTGAATGTACTCACATAGAGTGACTGTACATCGTGATATATGTGCTTTCAATACCAATAGATTTGGGGAGATTTACTGCTCAGCATCAGAAGTCTCTGTAACGCTCGTCTTGTATTTGTAGTCCCCTGTAGTCTGCTGTGTTGATGCTCTTACCTTTGCCAAGTGATGGTAATTTGGTTGAGACATCGGGGTGGGGTTGTAGACCCACAATAGGAAATGAACATTTTCATGAGGAAAATCCATCAGAAGAAAAATAAAGATAAACGAGGTATCCACATGCCATCCTACAGAATGTTTCAAAACTGTGAAAATGCCCCAAGGAAGTTGGACAGAGTCTCTTTTCCCTTCTCCCTTTCCAGGCCGAGAAAGCAGATCGACGACAGAGCTTCGCGTCTTTAGCTTTACGTAAGCGCTACAGCTACTTGACTGAGCCCGGAATGAGTGAGTTTCCTAACACGTTCTACTAATCTACGTGGGTTTTTATAAGAAGAGGCATTTTTTCTGTACAAACTGAATTTGGGGTCCTTTGAAAACCCAGTGACGAAAGAAAAATTGCCTGCAGGAAAATTTTATCATGAAATCTAAGTGATTTTTTTTTTTTGTACATAGTTCAAAATATGAAGTAGAAACTCCCTTAGCTCATAAGTTCAAAATGTTTTTTTTTTTTTAAGCACTATCTCTTTTTTAAATTAGAAGCATCTATGCGTTACTTGTCTTTAAAAATCTTGATTTCCCTTGTTTGTTAACTAGGAGATATCGGGCCAATATTGATTCAAGTCTAAATATTGCTTCGGATTCTCTAAAGGGAAATATTCATTTTTATATATGTGGGATGGTAGAAGGAATGATAAAGTAACTTTGATTGTCATCTCATTTTTCTTAATATAGGTAGATCATTAGATCTTAGTCCTGATTCTCCTTCTTCCCAGTTTGCAAGAATTAGATTTTCCTACCGTCTTGAGGTAGCACTTCTATACTGATTCCTTATTTCCTCCTTCCTCCTCTTACCCCAACCCCTCCCCCACTGCCCTTTATTAAACACCAGTTCCAAGGCTAGTCTTCACTAGACTGGCTTAGTCCTTTTCTCCTCTCAGTGATTGTTTTGATTCATTGTTAACTGGCTTGCAAGTATCAAGGTATAAATTCACTCAGTCCTACTCATTCATCTGTCTCCCTCTCCACCTCATCCTTTCCTGTTCCCTCAGCCCTCCAGCGATTCCCTCCCCCGACAGGAGCTAAGAATGCTGAGAGCAGCACCGTGTTTGATCCATCAGAAGAGGATTTTTACAAAAATTATTGTTAAGTTAGCGGACGATTTCTAGCTACTTTTCATTACCTACCATTAACTTGCATTCAGGAGAGATTGGAAATTTACCAGTAAGAGCCACAAGTTTGGTTTTTCCCACCTTCCCTGAATTCTTGTTTCGGTGGGCCAAGATAGCACATTAAATGTGCAGCAGGAACACTTAGTTTAGAGGTCTTAGTATAATCTTCTGAGTCTAGCTCCTTGACTACTAGGGAAACTTTTGTATTCAGACACAAAATGGAGAGCATAAGAGAAATGAAATGCTACCACACTCGTGAATGGTCCTTCCGGATCTCAGTTTTTGCCTCTAGCATAAATGTCTAAATCCTTCCAGAACCACAAAGGCTAAGTTTAACCCCTATTATCACAAAGCAGGAACAGCATATGTGTATAACTAAGTGGTTTTTTCCATATGACTACATCTGCTGGGTAGAAGTTTTCTTGGGAATACTATTTTGCCTCAGAGCTAAGGCTCTCAGAGTAGCTGGTTGGGACTCCTAGGCAATGTCCTTAAGATTTTAACAATCTCCATGACCAGCTCCTTTAGGTCCAAGGCACCTCTGGGCAGGTGAGCTCCCATATGATTCTGATCCCTAAGATATCTGGGGGGGATATATGAGTTTAAGGTGAGGTCTACGCTAAGTCAACTGAATTTTTCCCACTTGTGGAAGTATTGCTATTTTTTAGTTAGTTTCAGTTATAGTATAATACGTGGCTTATCTTCCTTGACTTTTGGTAGAAGGAAGAGGGTCCTTTTCTCTGTTTTATGAAAGGGAGCATGATGGTGGTAAACAGAAGAATGGAAAGAACTAAGATGGGACAATAAGGAAACTAAGGAAACGCTATGGCCCCTTAATTGGTGTTAGAACTCCAAATGATGCAGATATTCCCTCAGTATCCTGCCCTTTCAAACCACACCGCCCCCCAAATAAAGAAAGAGTCTGGTGTAGTCCAATGCCTGACATCCAGAACCTCCCAGAAATTTTCTTTGTTATAAAGGGCATCCCAGAGTATGTGTCATTAAAGCATAAAATGTGTAACTGATCAGTAAATTGGCGGCTTCATGAGAAGTATAAAACCATACATGTGGTTTAGAGGACTTCTTTGCTTAATGGAGCCAGCCTTCAGTGGTAAAAGCGAGATGCTGTGCCAGATTCTGTTAGTTATAAAAATAAATTCTCATGAGACATTGAACTGAGCCCAAGTCACTGAATTGAAGGAATCTCCAAACCTTCCATTTGCACTGTGTGTTTCCAAAAGAGTTAAGCAATATAATATTGAGAATTATGAGTAGGAGGGGTTAATGAGCGGGTGAGTTTTTCCTCAGTTCTTCCACATTTCTTTAGAATAATATGTAAGCTTAGAAGAGGACATGTTCTGAATGTCTGAATTTAAATGTACACTAGGAATGAAAATCTTCACCCTTGTGGGAGTAGCTGCTAATCCAAGGACTGGATTATAGCACTGGCCCGGGCACGGCATGAAGAGGAGCATAAAAGATGAAGCAGATTCTCATTTCCTCTTCGCGTGTCACTATTATTCTGCACCAGGGCTTTCTGGGAGCGAAACTGTACTCAACTTTGACATAGACCGCTAGCCCTTGGCAGGCATTCCAAATCTCTGTGACCAACTCGGTTTGTTTGCTAGAGTTGTAGAAGTAGAGAGGACCAAGTGCGTGCTTGCTCTCCCCCAGCGAGTGTGCTTACCTCATTTGTGTGTTTCTCGTCCCATTGCCAGATGAATGCTGGTATTAAATCCATCTTTCCCAGTGGGAGGTCTGCCTCATGGTTGCTCCGGTGTTTGGGGTATCTATGAGTCCCATGAACGTTCTTAAAAGGCACCAGAATTCGTACCTTTGCCATGGATAAAAATGTATACAGATATATGCCATATCCCACTGCAGATACTTAAATGTGGGGTATTAAAAATATGACTGCTTTTTTAGATTTTTCCCATGATACCTTTTGAGAATTCAAAGTAATTGTGAAAATTGTGGAAAAAAATATCCAAAATGAACTAGGTGCTTTTATCCATAATGAAGAGAACTCCAGATGTGGACACATTTAGTTGCAGATATGTTTTAAATAGGCAGTATTAAATATTTTCCTAAAGTCTCAAAAGGTACCAAGATTTTGCATCTCATGGAAAAAGTGTACTCTTCTTTCTAAATGCTCTTGTGGAAATATTTTTAAAGTTTATATATTGTGCATAATATGGCATAAAAATTGTATTACTTCATTGGCTTGTTTGCCATGATATATTGTGCATGATAAAATGTTTTCAGTTGCTTTGCTTGCTTATGGTAACCATGACCCATATTTTCTGCTTTTTTTCCCCTTTGTGTGTATGTACACATGCATTTTTAAATCATTTCATATTCCATTTTCTTTTTTCCTCACCAAAAGGAATATGCTGCATGGAAACAATAAATGCAAACATTCCTTTTCTTTGTTTTATTTTTTTTTCTTTTAAACTTCTGACTCAGAAAATTTCTTGCTCTTATTGGCTTTTTATGGGTGTGAAGCATAACCGAATTGTGCATGGAAGGTACAGATTTAAAATCCAGTGGCTTCACAGTTTGCACATCAGTTGCCTGTCACCTAAAAGTTAACTTGGATTCTGCATGAAATAGGCTTGAGTAGTTTTCTAAAAAAGAGTTCTAGATATTTAACGTATAGTGACACATCGATACGGTTCTAAGTAGATGCAATCAGTATCACCGAAAGGTTCAAGCAGAGGGAACGTTAGACATTGCTAAAATGAAAGTTATACGGTTGCACAAAACAAACTTGTACCTATACAGGCAAAACAGAGTGGCTGCTGATATTTCAAAACCAGCACATAAGAAAGTCAATAGGAAGTAAGGCAACGGTTTTCCATTGTGGTTATTTTTCTCATCATTAATTCTTTCCTCATGTTTTCTGTTTCTCATTGTCGGCCTCTTTGGTTGCGATGTGCTTTTTCTGTCTTTCATTTCACATTGCTCTGTTTTTTTCTTTGTTTGTTTGTTTATTTTTAACTTTGGATTAGTTATGTCCGTGGAATTTTTTTTTTCCTCTTTTACTTTTGCCTCTTCCATTCTAAATCATGCAAACAATTGTACTTGCTTTTGTAATATTTCAAAGTTTACTGACCAATTTTTTTCTCTGGTCTCTCTGTTTCTCAACCATTTTTGTTGATTTTTGTGTTTGATTTCATTTTAAAATTTAAGAAACAGTTGAACGGAGTGCAGGAGCAACAAGATCCCTCCCCACCACTTACTCATACAAGCCATTCTTTTCTACAAGACCATACCAGTCCTGGACAACAGCTCCGGTGACAGTGCCTGGGCCAGCCAAGTCAGGCTTCACTTCCTTATCAAGCTCTTCCTCTAACACGCCATCAGCTTCTCCGTTAAAATCAATATGGTCTGTTTCGACTCCTTCTCCAATCAAATCCACATTAGGCGCATCAACTACATCTTCAGTTAAATCCATTAGTGATGTGGCATCTCCAATTAGATCCTTTCGGACAATGTCTTCACCGATAAAAACAGTGGTGTCACAATCTCCATACAATATCCAAGTTTCCTCTGGTAACCTCGTTAGAGCTCCCACAGTCCCAGAGGCCTCGCCTTTAAAAGGGCTGGCATCCAGTTCTACGTTTTCCTCCCGCACCTCTCCAGTGACTACAGCAGGGTCTCTTCTGGAGAGGTCGTCCATTACTATGACACCCCCTGCCTCCCCCAAGTCAAACATTAATATGTATTCCTCAAGTTTGCCATTTAAGTCAATTATTACATCAGCAGCACCGCTAATATCTTCACCTCTAAAGTCAGTGGTGTCTCCAGCTAAATCAGCAGTTGATGTCATTTCATCGGCGAAAGTCACGATGGCCTCTTCTCTCTCATCACCTGTGAAACAGATGCCTGGACACGCAGAGGTAGCATTGGTCAACGGCTCTATTTCCCCTCTCAAGTATCCGTCATCGTCAATGTTAATTAACGGATGCAAAGCCACTGCCACGTTACAGGAAAAAATTTCTACAGCTACAAACTCTGTGAGCTCTGTGGTTAATGCAACCACTGACACAGTTGAGAAAGTGTTTTCTACCACAACAGCAATGCCATTTTCCCCACTCAGGTCATACGTTTCTTCGACACCATCAGCTTTTCAGTCTCTAAGAACTCCTTCCGCAAGTGCACTCTATACATCCCTTGGGTCGTCGATATCTGCAACTACCTCATCTGTAACTTCGTCGATAATAACAGTGCCAGTATACTCTGTAGTCAATGTTTTGCCGGAACCAGCATTAAAGAAACTTCCAGACTCTAGTTCACTTACAAAATCAGCAGCAGCCTTGCTGTCCCCCATTAAAACATTGACTACGGAGACACGTCCTCAGCCCCATTTCAATCGAACTTCATCTCCAGTTAAGTCGTCTTTGTTCCTTGCACCCTCTGCCCTTAAGCTGTCTACACCATCCTCTTTATCTTCCAGTCAGGAGATATTAAAAGACGTGGCCGAAATGAAAGAAGACCTCATGCGGATGACTGCGATCCTACAAACAGACGTGCCTGAGGAGAAGCCATTCCAACCCGAGCTCCCCAAAGAAGGGAGAATCGACGATGAAGAACCTTTCAAAATCGTTGAGAAAGTAAAGGAAGACTTAGTGAAAGTGAGCGAAATCCTTAAGAAAGATGTGTGTGTAGATAACAAAGGACCGCCCAAATCGCCAAAGAGTGACAAAGGACTCTCTCCCGAAGACGACTGGATAGAGTTTAGTTCGGAAGAAATAAGGGAGGCGAGGCAGCAAGCTGCGGCGAGCCATTCTCCGTCTCTGCCGGAGAGAGTACAAGTGAAAGCAAAAGCGGCCTCCGAGAAGGATTATAACTTGACCAAAGTTATTGATTACTTAACAAACGATATTGGGAGTAGTTCATTGACAAATTTAAAGTATAAGTTTGAGGACGCAAAGAAGGATGGCGAAGAGCGACAGAAAAGGATCTTGAAGCCAGCGATCGCTTTGCAGGAACACAAACTCAAAATGCCGCCAGCCTCCATGAGGCCCTCCACCTCTGAGAAAGAGTTGTGTAAAATGGCCGACTCCTTTTTCGGAACAGATACCATTTTAGAGTCTCCGGATGACTTTTCTCAACACGACCAGGACAAAAGCCCCTTGTCTGACAGTGGCTTTGAGACAAGAAGTGAGAAAACTCCTTCAGCCCCACAGAGCGCTGAGAGCACTGGTCCTAAGCCACTCTTTCACGAAGTCCCCATCCCTCCTGTCATCACAGAAACAAGAACTGAAGTGGTACATGTTATCAGGAGCTATGAGCCCTCAGCGGGAGATGCTCCCCCGGGTCCCCCGGAGGAGCCCGTGTCCCCGAAACCGTCGCCTACTTTTACGGAACTGGAACCAAAACCCACCACCTCTAGTATTAAGGAAAAAGTTAAGGCGTTCCAAATGAAAGCCAATGGTGACGACGACGACCACAGCCGAGTTTTGAGCAAAGGCATGCGTGTTAAAGAAGAGACCCACATAACCACAACCACCAGAATGGTCTATCATTCCCCACCAGGCAGCGAAGGTGCCTCCGAAAGAATCGAGGAAACCATGTCAGTCCACGACATCATGAAGGCCTTTCAGTCCGGGCGGGACCCTTCCAAAGAACTGGCAGGTCTGTTTGAGCATAAGTCGGCGGTGCCTCCAGATGTTCACAAGTCTGCGGCTGAAACCCCAGCCCAGCATGCAGAGAAGGACAACCAAATGAAACCCAAACTGGAGCGTATAATAGAAGTCCACATCGAAAAAGGTAACCAAGCTGAGCCCACTGAAGTCATTATTAGAGAAACCAAAAAGCATCCAGAGAAGGAAATGTATGTATATCAGAAAGACTTATCCCGGGGAGATATTAACCTAAAAGATTTTCTGCCAGAAAAACACGATGCTTTTCCTTGTCCAGAGGAGCAGGGTCAGCAAGAAGAAGAAGAGCTTACTGCCGAAGAGTCATTGCCTTCTTATCTGGAGTCTTCCAGAGTGAACACTCCTGTGTCCCAAGAAGAAGATAGTCGCCCTAGTTCTGCTCAACTCATATCTGATGACTCTTATAAAACATTGAAGCTTTTAAGTCAACACTCCATAGAATACCATGACGATGAGTTGTCAGAACTAAGAGGGGAGTCTTACAGGTTTGCTGAGAAAATGCTTCTGTCAGAAAAGCTAGATGTGTCTCATTCTGATACCGAGGAATCGGTTACAGACCATGCAGGACCCCCTAGCTCAGAGTTACAGGGGTCTGATAAGCGGTCCAGAGAAAAAGTAGTCACTGCCCCCAAAAAAGAAATCCTCTCCAAAATCTATAAAGATGTGTCTGAAAATGGTGTAGGTAAAGTGTCTAAAGATGAGCATTTTGATAAAGTGACAGTGTTGCACTGTTCTGGCGATGTTAGTAGTCCAAAACATGCCATGTGGATGCGCTTTACTGAGGACAGATTAGACAGAGGTAGAGAGAAGTTGATATATGAAGATAGGGTGGACAGGACTGTGAAGGAAGCTGAAGAAAAACTGACTGAAGTGTCACAGTTTTTTCGTGACAAAACCGAAAAGCTGAACGATGAACTGCAGTCCCCGGAGAAAAAGCCACGCCCTCGAAATGGCAAAGAGTACTCTTCTCAGAGCTCTCCGGGGAGCAGCCCCGAGAAAGTCCTGCTGACAGAACTGGTAGCATCCAGTGACGAGTGGGTTAAGGCAAGGCAGCATGGCCCTGACGGACCAGGCGTCCCCACAGCCGATGAGCAGAAAGCAGCCAGTCCGCCCAGCAGCCCGGAGAAGAAGGTTCTGTCCCCACAGCCTGACGACAGCAAGCCCACAGAGGAGACCCAAGAGAGCGTTTCACAGAGCAAGGCACCAGCAGGGCCCCAGTCTGGGTTTCAGCTCAAACAATCCAAGCTCAGTTCCATTAGATTAAAATTTGAACAAGGCGCACAGGCAAAAAGCAAGGACGTGTCTCAAGAAGAAAGAAAGCCAGAGGGCCAGTCGAGAATCCCCGTGAAAAAAATCCAGGAGAGCAAGCTGCCCGTCTACCAAGTGTTTGCTAGAGAAAAGCAGCTGAAGGCTGTAGACCTCTCAGACGAAAGAGGATCCGCGCAGAACGATCTGATGGTACTCAAGGCTAAAGACGAGCACGCGCAGAGCGGCGAGCTTGTCGTAAATGATGCTGGCTCCGAGGATGTGAAAACACAGAGGACTGAAATGTCAAGTAAAGCCATGCCTGACTATTTTTCTGAGCAACAGGCTAAAGACTTGGCCTGTCATGTGACCTCAGATGTAGCAACTAAGGGACCATGGGACAAAAAGGTCTTTAGAACATGGGAAAGTTCTGGAGCCACAAACAATAAGTCTCAGAAAGAAAAACTCTCGCATGTACTTGTTCACAATGTAAGAGAGAATCACGTTGGTCACCCTGACAGTAAGATTGTTGGTCAGAGGCATGAGTTTATGTCTGTGACTGAGAGAGAACACAAGTTGTTAACGAATGGCTCTCTCTCAGAAATTAAGGAAATGACTGTAAAATCTCCCTCCAAAAAGGTCTTATATAGGGAATATGTTGTGAAAGAAGGGGGACGGCCGGGTGGGCCCCTGGAACAAGCTCCGAGGAGGAGTGAGAGCTCAGCTGTGTCGCACATCCCGGTCAGAGCCGCGGAGGGAAGGAGGATGCTGTCATCTGATATCCCCGATGGCTTTTGCGAGCAGTCGACATTCCCCCAACAGGAACTATCGCAAAAGTTGCCCCGGTCCAGTATGAGTAAAGAGACGGTTGAGACACAGCACTTTAATTCTATAGAAGACGAAAAAATTACCTATTCAGAAATCAGCAAGGTTTCCAAACGTCAGAGTTACGTAGGCTTATGCCCTCCTCTCGATGAAACCGAAACCTCTCCCACCAAATCTCCTGATTCCTTAGAGTTTAGCCCAGGAAAGGAGTCTCCCTCGAGTGATGTGTTCGACCACAGTCCACTTGACGGATTGGAAAGAGTTTCTCCACTAGCCCAGACAGAGGGAGGGAAAGACATAAAAACTTTACCGGTGTATGTCAGTTTTGTACAGGTGGGGAAGCAGTATGAAAAGGAGATACAACAAGGAAGTATAAAAAAGATCATAAGTCAGGAGTGTAAGACAGTACAAGAGACCAGGGGGACCTTTTATACAACTAGGCAGCAAAAGCAGCCTCCTTCTCCCCAAGGTAGTCCAGAAGACGACACTCTAGAGCAAGTTTCCTTTCTAGACAGCTCTGGGAAAAGCCCTTTAACCCCAGAAACACCCAGTTCAGAGGAAGTAAGTTACGAATTTACGTCTAAGACACCAGACTCGCTCATAGCTTACATACCAGGCAAACCCAGCCCAATTCCTGAGGTTTCTGAGGAGTCTGAGGAGGAGGAGCAGGCCAAGTCAGCCTCCTTAAAGCAGACTACGGTGGAGGAAGTAACCGTTGACCGCGAAACACCTACCGATGTCAGCAAAGACTCTAACCAAAGACCCAAAAGCAATCGAGTTGCCTATATTGAATTTCCCCCTCCACCACCACTGGATGCAGACCAGATGGAGCCGGATAAGAAACCCCATTATCTCCCCGAAAGAGAGGCGGACATGATCGAAGTCAGTCTGCGGGATGAGCATGACAAGTACCAGCTGGCCGAACCGGTCATCCGAGTGCAGCCGCCCTCGCCAGTTCCCCCAGGGGCCGACGTCAGTGATTCGAGCGATGACGAGTCCCTCTATCAGCCCGTCCCCGTTAAGAAATACACCTTCAAATTAAAGGAAGTGGACGACGAACAAAAGGAAATGACAAAATCCAAAGCTCCTGCTGACAAGCCTTCCAGCCAGAAGGAACTGGAAACAAATGGCTCTGGAAAAGATCACGAGTTTGGCCTTGGCCTCGATTCACCTCAGAATGAAACCGCCCAGAATGGGAACAATGACCAGTCCGTCACGGAGTGTTCCATTGCCACCACGGCCGAGTTTTCTCATGACACCGACGCCACAGAGATCGACTCTCTGGACGGCTACGACCTGCAAGACGAAGACGATGGCTTGACGGAGAGTGATTCGAAACTCCCAAGTCAAACCATGGAAATTAAGAAAGATGTCTGGAACACGGAGGGCATTCTGAAGCCAGCCGATCGCTCCTTTAGCCAAAGTAAACTTGAAGTTATCGAGGAGGAAGGAAGGGTGGGACCCGACGAAGACAAGCCACCTTCTAAAAGTTCCTCATCTGAAAAGACTCCTGATAAGACTGAGCAGAAATCGGGGGCCCAGTTCTTCACCCTAGAAGGCAGACATCCTGACAGATCAGTGTTTCCTGATACTTACTTCAGTTACAAAGTAGACGAAGAATTTGCCACTCCTTTCAAAACAGTAGCTACCAAAGGTCTAGATTTTGATCCTTGGTCTAATAACCGAGGGGATGATGAAGTTTTTGACGGTAAATCACGGGAAGATGAAACTAAGCCCTTCGGTCTGGCTGTGGAAGACCGCTCTCCAGCAACAACCCCTGATACAACGCCTGCCCGAACGCCAACTGACGAAAGTACCCCAACTAGTGAGCCTAACCCCTTCCCATTTCACGAAGGGAAAATGTTTGAGATGACTCGCAGTGGTGCAATTGACATGAGCAAGAGGGATTTTGTTGAAGAGAGGCTCCAATTTTTCCAGATTGGTGAGCATCCTTCTGAAGGGAAGTCAGGGGACCAGGGGGAAGGGGATAAAAGTATGGTCACTGCCACACCCCAGCCACAGTCAGGGGACACCACTGTAGAAACCAATCTAGAGAGAAATGTAGAGGCACCTCCAGTCGAACCCAACCCCAGCAGCCCGACCAGCGGAGAGTGTCAGGAAGGCGCAGCCAGTAGTGGCTCCCTGGAGAAATCGGCAGCAGCCACTGGTGCCTCTAAAGTTGACCCCAAGTTGCGCACGCCTATAAAAATGGGAATTTCTGCATCCACCATGACCATGAAGAAAGAAGGCTCTGGAGAAGTGACAGATAAGATAGAAGCTGTGATGACCAGTTGTCAGGGACTAGAGAATGAAACTATCACAATGATTCCAAGTACAGCCAATAGCCACATGGGCACTAGGCCTCAGGAAAAACACGATTTCCAGAAAGATAACTTTAATAACAACAACAATTTGGATTCTTCCACTATACAGACAGATAACATTACAAGTAATGTAGTTCTGACAGAACATTCTGCACCCACTTGTACCACAGAGAAAGCTAATCCAGTGAAAATCTCATCAGGAAAAAAGACAGGGGTACTGCAAGGACACTGTGTAAGAGATAATAAGCAGAAGGTTCTTGGAGAGCAGCAAAAGACCAAGGAACCGATAGGGATTAGGCGAAAATCCAAACTTCCCATAAAGGCCACCTCACCAAAAGATACCTGCCCACCAAGTCATATGCCAAACATGAAAGTGAGTAAAACGAAGCAGGTCAGTCAATCTGAGAAAACCAAAACCCTTATTGCTTCTTCATGTGTAGACGTAAAGTCCAGAATTCCAGTAAAAGACACACACAGGGATAACGCAGTTAGGAGAGCATGTGCCACACAAAAGCAAGGGCAGCCAGAGAAAGGCAAGGCCAAACAGCTTCCATCCAAGTTGCCAGTAAAGGTAAGACCCACCTGTGTCACCAGCACCACCAGCACCACCAGCACCACCACCAGCACCACCAGCACCACCACCAGCACCACCACCACCACCACCACCACCACCACAATAAAAGTTAGGAAAAGTCAGCTTAAGGAAGTATGTAAACATTCCATTGAATATTTTAAGGGAATTAGTGGTGAGACCTTAAAGCTTGTGGACCGCCTCTCGGAAGAAGACAAAAAGATGCAGTCCGAGTTGTCCGATGAGGAAGACAGTACCTCAAGAAACACGTCGTTGTCCGAGACTTCCCGGGGTGGCCCGCCTTCAGTTACAACGAAGTCTGCTAGAGATAAGAAAACAGAGGCAGCACCTTTAAAATCAAAGAGTGAAAAGGCCGGCAGTGAGAGAAGGAGCAGTAGGAGGACTGGTGAGGACGAAGGCAGTCAGGTCTCTCGAGCACTCTTTGCTCACATCCTGGAGAACGAGCGTAGTTCGTAAACACTTTCCGACTCGTAGAGCCTAGTGCATGCCCTGTCGTGATTGCCTGTGCGGTGACTTAACTGTAGTTTCTCATTCTGTCATTGTCATCTGTGTGTGCTGTCTCTACACTCTTCTCTCTCCCTGTCAACCAAATGACACCGTAGGCAGCTAGGGAAGCATGCTGAAGATATTGGTGTCATTCAAGATAAGCAGCTTTTTTTTTTCTTTTTTTAATGTACTAATGATTCTGTCAAAGTCAAAGCTCAGATGCTGAAATCCCATCATGGTGTTTTCACCGACGCGATGATTCTGTAACCGTTGTCCGGTAGCTAGCTCGTCAGCATGTTCGATTCCATCACATTGAGCATCCATGTAGTCTCACATCTGGCCGGGGCAGGTGACGATCAAGTGAGCCATGTGCAAAGACAAGTGTTCATGTAGGTGACTAGGACACATGTAAGTGTACAGTGTTAGCATTAGTCTCTCTGTAAAATCTGAGTACTGCTAAAAAAACAATTTTCCGGTATCGTGTCTTTCTTGATGATTATTTTAATTAAGAAATTGTAAATCGTAGGTCCACAGAGTCCATGTGAACGGACAGATATCAGGATGGCAATAGTAGCCGATCACCTGGGACTTAGTTGGACAGGTAAGTGTGTACCTTCCTGAGTGAAACAAATACCATTTCTTAATTTCTTTGTCTGACTCACAAGGGGTTCGTTATAAAAAAGAGAAACAAGCAACAAGTAGAAAACAAAACGAGACATTTTTATCTTCCACAATTCTACCTACCCAGAGAAAATTACCGATAATACCTTACATCCTGTGTTTTTCAAAGCTTTTTCGATGCATATACACTAAAGAATAGAAATTTAAATCTTCCTTTACCGTAAATGTAGGCACTTTCTTCAAACTGCCATTTCTGATAATAGAAGGTAACATTTTACCTAGTAGTAAATTTATTTTCTGGGGTCAAAAAAAAAAAAAACTAAGGCCTATGACTTTTAAATAATCCAAAATTTTAAACATGGTCTATTCCCTTAGAGCAGCTCTCTTAGGCAACTGTTCAATTAACCCATGCCTGTGCTTCCCCAATTTTTTTTTTTTTAAGACTTTATTTATTTTATTTGACAGACAGGGATGTACTTCCCAAATGTTAATCGCTCTTGAGTCATCTTCACAGTTTTTATGATATACACAGACTATCTGTTTGTTTACCTGAAGCTTTTTTTTAAGTGGACTCACTCTTACGCCCAAAGATTTATTTAAAAGGAAATTTACCTCTTTGCTAAAGGAAAACAAAGATCATTTTCATTAACTACATAAACAAGAAAACAAGGGAATGAGAGGAAGTTGAAAATCTGAATTACAATTTTTTAAGTAGGATACAAGTTCAGAAACCCATTCAGTTTACAAAAGTCATTGGATTTGGTGAGATAAATGAAACTGTTTATAATCCGTGGGTAGAAAAGGAATGTTTAGCTTGATTTCACTTCATTATAGATGAAGATAAGATTCTGTGTCATTTGGTCAATTCTGCTTTGTAGATTTCACATTAACTAGGCCTCCAAAATCTTACGTCACACAAATCAGAGAAATGTCAAGTTCTAGAGGTTGAGTGTATTTTTTAATACATAGTCCAAAAAACAGAATAGCTTAAAATATAAAGGTTAACCATTGTCATACCTAAGTCATCTTGTATACCCTCCATGATATTCTATGCTCAGGGAAGTGATTATCTCTGTTATTAAAAGGGAGAATATGAAACCAGATAATGGCAAACAAGGTCAGCTACATTTTCTTCCTTTAAATGGCCTAAGTCCTGCCCTCACCCCCAACTTCTTATCTCCCTCTTATCTCCCTCCACCCAGCCTCTGCTCTCAGGCACGCTGCTAGTGATACTCTGAGAAGACAGGTAGTTGGTCACCCTTAGCAACTTGTTGAGACTTAACAATTCGTTATGAATAAATATTTGCTAACATAAAATTAATAATAAGTATATTTTAACATCAGACATTATGATCTGAAAATATATTGGAGTAAATGTTGGTTTTGCAGTGTTATATGCCCATACTATTAGATTACTTACCTTAGACAAATCCAGTCATTAAGTCTGTCAGAGCAAATTTTTGGAGAAGATGTGACATAAAGCTATTAAACTGTAAAATTCTTAGTGACAGTGTGTCTTTGCTTGTCCCTGGCTCACTAGACAAAGGACACAGTTGGGTCATAAAGGGCTTGTTGGGCAGTAAGGAGTATTGTCTCTTAAAGCACAAAGGAATGAAGATCTTAGAAAGATATTTAACTTTTATAATTCGAATTACTATCTGCTCAGTGAAGATTACCATTAAAATTATCATTTAGAAGAGCAAAATTAATCCTGTTCCTCAAAACCACTGTGAACATCTTCATGTACCTTGATTTTTGTATAAAAAGCTTTAAAATGTTATATACACCATATAATTTTTTGGTTTTTTTGTTTGTTATTAACTAGTTTCCACAAAATGGCGTATTCTATGATCTTGGTTTTCACGGATAAATAACATCCAGTATACATATTTTATAACCGTGTTTTTCTAACTTTGGATCACAGTGCACTCCTGAGTCATGAAATCAATACATAACTTTGGTTTTGTTTTTAACAGACTACAATGGAGAGAAATGTCTGTGTCTCGTGTGTATTAAGGCTAAGTTTTGCTTCTTGATGATCTGGTTTCATTTATATAAACATTGCCCTCTACAATGTACATCTAACTGCAGACCATGATCAAAACAGTTCACAAGCTGCTGTATTAACTCAATGAACTCTTCTTTTGTTCAACACTTGGATTGTTTTCCATTTTTCAATAGTACAAGCCTGAGATAAACACTCGTGTGTAAATCATTGTGCCCAGCCCAGTGTATCATCACGATAGTTCCTAGAGTGAAATCACGAGTTTTTTGAGCCTCTGAATGCATTTCTCCAAATGCTAGAAATAGTTCAGCCGGGTAGTATATTAACCAATTCCTTTTCCCTGGGAGGGTTTTTTTTTCCCCCATTTATTTCTGGAATCACTTAAAATAATTACCTGAGGACTTTTTTTTAACTATACAGGAAATATACAGTGAAAAGTGAGGCTCCCTCTCATCTTCAACTCCTGGTTTCCTCTGCCAAGGCAGCCACTGATTGTCACACGTTTCTTGCCAAAGACACTCTGATTAACAAGGTTGAGTGTACAGGTATAGACATTTAGATGGACACAGAGCTATTTCCATTTTCTTTGTTATACATGTGGCTGCATAGTGTAGACAGCAATCTGGACTGTGGTCATCATTTAACCTCCCACAGGGAATTCCTGAAGGCACACTCCCAGCATCTCTTGTGCCGTGTTCGCGGGTGTGTATCCCAGCCTATCTTACATGAGGCTTGAACAAAATACAAAGAATAATTTGGCCGAATGAAAAGAATCCAGCAACATCCTTTGTACAGCTCAAGAATCTTTATAAAAGAGTCTCTCCAGAGAAATGTAATTGTAGCTAAGCAGTTAGGTCAGGAGAGTGAAGTCACAGCCGGTGTGTCATCACTGTTCCCTGTAAAAGCAAGCATGTAAGGAGTCATGCTTGAGGCTGGACTGGGTTTTACGATGCAGTTCCTTTTTGTGTGTATGTAACAGTCGAGCATTACGTTTAATGAAACATAGGTGATAAAAGCAGAATGTGAAATCTTAGTAACTCTTTTTCTTTTCTACAGAACTGGCAAGGGAACTGAATTTTTCAGTGGATGAAATCAATCAAATACGTGTGGAAAATCCAAATTCTTTAATTTCTCAGAGCTTCATGTTATTAAAAAAATGGGTTACCAGAGACGGAAAAAATGCTACAAGTATGCTGATATTATATTACTTTGACTTTCAAAACTGCCTATAGTATTTTAGATAAGCCTACTGTTAATAAACTAGAGTAATCATAAAGTAATAAGTCTTTTGAAGTTACACTTGTTTAATTTAGCACTAGTATTTTAAACACCTGTCTTTGGGAAGCTTCTTAAGAAAGCAAGTGGTAGTGAATTTTTGGCATTTTTGTCGTTAGTTCTCTCCCTGACCATCAAAAGTGAAAATCGAATTCTAGCTGCTAAATCCTGGGGTAGTAGTCAGAAGCACTCGGAGGCTACTGCTGTGGCCAGAGCTAGATGCACAGGAGAGAGAGAAAGGGGGATAGAATCAAATCATTCAGCCTCATCTGTGCTGCAGAGAGATCTCCAATATTTTTGGGTTCCTTTTGGTTTGATGGTGTTGGGGTGGGGGGAGGGGAGAGTTGCTGTACTATGACAAGTGCCAACGCACCACAATGTGGAGTAAGTTACTGCAGGGTTTGCCTGTGTCAGCCTGACCTTAGTAAGTCATTAAAATGCTAAGCATCAAATATGAGGGTGATCTGTTTTGACAGTCAAAAAGCAGAAGAACATGTTTAAAATTTTAATAGATCCCCTTGTAACTAAAAAGAGTCTGGCTATTTGGAGGCTCATCTGCTCAGCATCTTACAGTGGAATGAATGTTGCTGCCACCCCACACAGCTTCACCAAGTGATTCTTAAGACCCGGACAGGACTTCCCTGTAACAGCGAGCTTTCTGAGCCCTCCGGATGGTGATTTGGCAGAGTAATCATAAAGTAATCATAAAGCAGGGAGGAGGAGCTAAAACTCTAGGAGGGTGCAGATCGCTGTGCTTTTGTGTGGATATTGTGGTGACGGCAGAAAATAATTTAATCGGGTTTTCAACCCTGTTTTCTCCTTTTTCAGCTGATGCCTTAACTTCGGTCTTGACAAAAATTAATCGAATAGATATAGTGACTCTCCTAGAAGGACCAATATTTGATTATGGAAATATTTCAGGCACCAGAAGTTTTGCAGATGAGAACAATGTTTTCCATGACCCTGTTGATGGTAATTGAATTTAGTGTTCCTATTTACTTAATCATTTGATAAAATTTGAAAGTGTGTAGGACGAGGCAGTCGCTTAAAACTAACTAAATTGTGATTTGCTTGACTTAATTTCTCGTTTTCACAGCTCTTTCTCTGCTAGAGTCTGCAAATAAAACACTCTGCTAGAACAAACTTAATAAATGTCTGTTACAGAAAATACAAATAACAGGGTATAAAAGCATAAATTAATTGAAAGAGTTGGTATTTCGAATATTTTACATGACCAAGTGGAAGAAAATTTAATCTCTAGAGAATGAATTGTTTTTGTCATTTTCACATTAACCTAAAAAACTAGTGAACTCTTTTATTCACATATTGATAAGACCAAACTCTAAGCTATCTTAGATCAAACAACCAAATTACTGGGTCAAGTTTTAGCATATAGTATACACATTGTTAAATAAAATGGTGAGTTCCTGTTCTAGGGCCAAGTATTTAAGCAAGTACTGAAAAAGTCTAGTGCATCACTCAAAACTATTTTTTACTTATTTAGCATTATTTTAATTTTGTATGGTTCCAATTATTGTTTGGAAAAACCCTGCCTGATCTATCATGTATAAAAGTCAGTGTCATTTCTAACTCAGGGAGCACAGATGTCACTAATAACATAGTAAGTCCTTTTCAACATTAGCTTACTTTATATAATAATATCGTCATCTTTCCTTCATTGTGTAAATTGAGGCTTTTTTAAAATCAAAGTATCAAGTAAAGTATAACAAATATCTCGCTATGTTTTTCAAGGTGCTTGTCTTCCTTTACAAATGGAAATTTATTCCTATAATGAGTTTTGAGTAAAGAAAGAAGAGCTTGGGTTATTTTTCTACTCGGTTTTGAAAAATACGATGTTTTTTCCCCCATTTTTAAACTGGCAGAGTTAGATTAACAAAAACCAACAGCTTCTAGTTCTACATATATTATGTAACAAAGTTGTCAAATTCTTTAAAAAGTTTCTGCTTGCTAAAGTTAAAGCCAACAGAAAATTTAAAGCATACCTTATTATTTACATAACATTATGGTGATAGGGAATAATGTCAAAATTCATTTCATTTTAAGCTTATATATGCCACAGAACCTTGGAAAAAAGCTCTCTTCAAGCCCTCATCTTACATGTGAGGCCATGTAATGGTAGCCAGTCTCTTTTTGCACTAGCAGTAGATCATTGTTATATCAAATTCTGAATTATTGCCAAGTTATAGTTTATGGAATCTTTTGATATTCTTTTTTGGGAAAAAAATTAAGAAAATAGCTAACAAGGAGGGAAAAAAAAGAAGGAAAATAACTAACAAGCAAGATCACCAGAAAATAATGGAAATAGTCCATCGAATTGAAAGCTTTATTTTTAACATTTTAAAAATCAGAATATCATTAAATAAATTCACAAGAGTTTTTCATGGTCGCATCTTAATATTTTTTATTTCTTATTTTAAAAATTCATAGGGAACTTTAGGAAGGTGTGTATGAAGTAAATTTCACTTAGGCAGATTATCAACCTCAGCTAATCTCAACCAGCTTTTCAATAGCATTCTGGTTTGTAGGTGACTAGACTTACCTATAGCAGTTTGAATTTACAACAAAAGCTAAGATAGTATTTGTCATGGACTGATGGGAAAACTAGGCTGTAGTTTTGCGGACCATCCATTCAGAAAATGTGCGTGGCTGCCTTTTTTTCCTGTCTCTCCTCTTCGTTGAACTTTTTTACGAAACCTCCTTTCCTCACCATGACCAGACCATTGTCGACTTCTCTCTCTGCTGAAGGAGAAAAATATTCCCTTTGTCCCCACAGCAAAGGTTAAAACAAGGGAATTATTCCCTACTTCCCCTCTCTGTAGGCTGGTAAATAAACCTCCGTGTTTCACAGTATTGTCATGGTTATCCGGAGAGCTCTTTGCAAAGGGCTTTCTTCCTTGTCTCTGTTGTGTATCGTTTTTTTCTCTCTTTATTTGACTTGTGGTTCTGAGTGGACCCCTTTCACCAAGTTCACTAAGACCTTCATATACACCGCAAACCTTTCATCTCTGTCACGTTATGATACCTGAAAATTTTCCTTGGAGTCTTTTCTACTTTATCTGCCTTTCAAATCCTTTTTCTAACATCATTTTAGATTTTTTTTCCCAGTGCTACTGCTCTAAGATCTAATAATAATTTCCTTCCAAAAATTCAATTTATTTTTCCTCACGCTAAATTTCAAGTGAAAAAAATAAGAATTAGAGTTGGATAGCATTGTTCATATGGAAAGCTCTTAAAATAAGTTATGTGACTTATTATAAAAATTGGTTTCTTTTTGCTTACTATATGCAGTCCACCAAATATGGATTTTGCATGCTAAACGTACATAATAAATTTGGCATGGAATAAGTATATCTTATATAATGAGAGCTGACTTTGTATTGCATTGAATTAGTCTGTGTATTTAAGTTACTGTATTAAAATTATCAAAATTGATAGAAATCATTTATATCTTAATTAGTATTATTTTATTATAGTTTGCACTAGTCTTTTATTTCATTGTATTACATTTAATTAAACTAAACCAATAAATTTATGAACATTATTCTGTAACTCATCATACATTTTCATAATTTCATAATTTAATTCATTCCATGTGTTTTGTTTGCTGTACTCTAATTCATTCCAGTCAGTCCGAATGTACTGTCTTCCATAGGTTATTCTTCCCTTCAAGTGGAACTGGAAACTCCCACAGGGTTGCACTACACACCACCCACCCCTTTCCAGCAAGATGATTATTTTAGCGATATCTCTAGCATAGAGTCTCCCCTTAGGACCCCCAGTAGACTGAGTGATGGGCTAGTGCCTTCCCAGGGGAACATAGAGCATTCAGCAGATGGACCTCCCGTGGTAACTGCAGAAGACACTTCCTTAGAAGACAGCAAACTCGAAGACTCAATGCCTTTAACAGAAATGCCTGACGCAGTGGATGTAGATGAGAGCCATTTGGAGAATGTCTGTCTGAGTGAGTATCCTCAATACCTCGGAAGTATGTCTGAGGTCCCAAAAGATGTTAAACCAGCAAAGCCCTTGAAACAGCCTAGTAAAGTAGGAGTATGCTCTGAGCAGCAAGAGAAAGGAAAATCTGGTCCTGATGAGGAGATGACGGAAGAGAAACTCAAATCTCTATTTGAGGACGTTCAACTTGAAGAAGGAGTAGAGTCTGAGGAGATGACAGAAGAAAAAGTACAGGCTATTCTTAAAGGTGTTCAGCAAGCAGAACTGGAAATGTCTTCAATTTCAGGTTGGCAGAACGAGACATCAAGTGGAAACCTAGAGTCCCCTGCTCAGGCTCGAAGAATAACTGGTGGGTTACTGGAACGGCTGGATGACAGGTATGGCTCCATTTCGGAAAAAAGAGGAGTGAATCGCTGCTTACGCGTTAGTGAATCATTTGTTTTAAGTACCTGCTTTTTTAGCAAGTACTATTCTTTGCTAAATCGCCATTCCAGTTTGGGGATAGTATCTGCCTCTAAGGTTGGTTCATTCTGCTTATCCAGAGAGGGCAAGTTACATGACATCTGACTCTGGAACTCAGCTCAGTTCTCGAAGTCATAGTCATTAGTTCCAACAGGGTACTGGGCTCCACCCTGGGTGTGGACCCTACTTAAAACAAAACAAGGGTGTCTGGGTGGCTCAGTCAGTTGAGCATCTGCCTTCATCTCAGGTTGTGATCCCAGAGGCCTGGGATCAAGACCCACATCGGACTCCCTGCTTGATAGGAAGCCTCCTTCTCCCTCTGCCCCTCCCCCTGCTCATGCTCTCTCTCGCGCGCGCGAATAAATAATAATAAAATAAAAATCCTTAAAAAAACAAAACAAAAAAAACAACTACTGTTAGCCTGAAGTAAAATGCAGTTTTACATGCATGCCAAAGATGTTTACTTTAGAAAACTGCTCTTTTCTAGTTCATTACTTGTATTACTCCTTTCACAAAGCCAATAAGGAATGAGCTTTCAAAATAGTGTAATAAATGAAACCCCATGTCTTTTAGAAATATGAACATTTCTATTGTTTCCTGACCTCAAACGTAGTATGCTTATTATGCAAACTTTAAAATACAGATTTAAGAAATCAAAACCCCATCATTTAGCAATAACCACCATTGAAATTTGGGTGGATTTCTTTTACATACATCTTTCTAAATGTCTTTTTTTTAATTTTCTTTAATGATTTTATTTATTTGAGAGAGCGAGCGAGCGAGCATGAGAGGAGAGAGGTCAGCGGGGAAAGCAGACTCCCTGCTGAGCAGGGAGTCTGATGTGGGACTTCATCCCAGGACTCCAGGATCATGACCTGAGCCGAAGGCAGTCGCTTAACCAACTGAGCCACCCAGGCGCTCCTCTAAATTTCTTAATATAGAAAATGCAGAGAAACAAAAAGTCATCGGTTGTCCTACAGTACTAAGAAAACACTTAACATTGTATATCCTTCTTTTTTCCTACATGAACATTTTATGTAATTTACAACATTGCATATGTAATTTTTCACTCCAGATAATATTGCCGTAGTGGAAATTTGATTACAATCAAAATAATTCCCTAATCGTGAGTCTAGTTCTTTTTTGCAGTGGACTTAACTCTAGGAAGGTGAGAATCTAGGGCCCTTCAGACATTGGTTCATATCCCACAGCATTGGGTTTGCATTTTGTGGCTCTGGATGAATTCCTAAGCTCTAAGAATGTCCGTCTAATCAGCTTTAAAAACTGGAACCTCAAGCAGATTAACAGATTAAAAAAGAAAGCCTGTGGAATGGCTGGAGTGTAGAATGGCTATAGACATGACTGGTACAAATAGTCAATAGTTGGCATCATTTTTGCTTATGCATACATCAGATTAAAATACAGTGTACTTTAGTAGCAACTAGGGATAACCTCAGGGTTTTTTGCATCCAACTTGTTTCTTTCATAACCATATTTAATATTTTCGTATTGCTGATAAACTCCTTACTCGATAAAAATTCCCAAAGAGGGAGTTTATAACATTTTGCAAAAAGGAGTCTGCGAGATTCCTTTAGAAGAATGATAAGACCAAAGAATTCTGTGCTCAGCCTACCAGACTGTTGCAAAGACAACAAATAGTATTATTTTTGATGTCTGTGTTCTAATGTAATAACAATCTATAGTTGCATAGCAGGAAATAGATACATTTAGATTATAGCGTCTTCACACTGTGCTGGGACCGTTTGTCCTCACACATATTGAATAAGGTGTGCTGTTGATTGGGGATTGTTTATATAGAATCAGAATTTGATTTATAAGAATACACACCTACTTACATATGTATGATATAGATCTATATCATGCATATAAAATATTGTGCTAGTTTTCACCTTCAGAATTCTACAGGTAATAAAGACAGTAAAAACAGTGCGCAAGCTAGAAAATAAAAGTCTATACTGATACTAATTAAAATTGGAAATCAATTTAAAAGAAACTATTGGAAGAGAAAGATTGTTAACAATTGAAAGGAAAATAGTCCTCACAGAATTTGAGAAGTGACCGGTGAGCACCAGCGCCCGCTCACCAGTGGGAGTCAGCAGAGATCAGGGGAGGGGAAGGAGGAGACCCAAGTTAAGGGTGTTAGGGTTGCAAAATCAAGATGGCAGGATTCACAACTGGAAACTCATCCAAAGACTGGAGTGTCGGTACTTGGGGATGCCAGAGCTCTCATCACAGGAATGCGTTTGTTTCTCTGCCAGCAGTTTTTTCCACTGGCAATGTGAAAGCCTTTTGCAATATCCTCCTCTTTTACATTGGTGGGTCTGGAATTCTCCGTGAACCTCTCAGGATGACTTTTTAAAATCTCAAGTCCAAGTAGCTGTAGCAATGCAATTAAACAAAACAAAACAGAAATAAGGGCAGCATAGCTAGACAGTTTGGGAATTGGGGTGTGGGGGAAGCCTGGGGCCTCACCCCCAAACCCAAACCCATGATCGCCCTTCACATATTAGATTTTTTTCATGCCTTTCCATTTCATGCCTATAAAAGTGGCTTCAAACGTGGTTGTTAAAAATTTAGGGTTTCTGAAGCCCATATTCAGCCATGTATTACCATTATAAATTTCCACATTTTCTCGTTTGCAGCCCTGATCAGTGTCGAGATTCTATTACCTCATATCTCAAAGGAGAACCTGGAAAATTTGAAGCAAATGGGAGCCATGCAGAAGTCACTCCAGAGGCAAAGACAAAATCCTACTTTCCAGAATCCCAAAATGACATAGGGAAACAGAGTGTTAAGGAAACTCTGAAACCAAAAATACATGGATCTGCTCGTGTGGAGGAACCGGCATCATCGCTAACAGCCTATCAGAAAGCTCTAGAAGAAACCAGCAAGTTTGTAATAGAAGAACCTAAACCCTGTGTGCCTGTCAGTATGAAAAAGATGAGTAGGACTCCTCCGGCAGATGGCAAGCCAAGACTTAATGTGCACGAAGAAGAGGGGTCCAGTGGGTCTGAGCAAAAGGTATGCAGTCCGGTTATCTGATACACTGTCAGTTAAAACAACAGTACTAATGCTTCCCATTCTTTGATTAATCTTGTTGCTGGTTCTTTACTATTTCCCAATTATCAGTGCTAACACTAATGGTGGGGGTGAAGAAAGAACTAGGTAACACTCATGCTATTTGATTATATTTTCATTCACTGAGTAGGAAAAAGGAATATGCATGCCTTCAGCCATTTTTCCGGAGAAAAAAAGAACTACAGAGAAGTTACGCTTAAAGTCCAGTGGCAATTTTTGTCTAGGATTTGGATTTGGGCTTCCTAACTCCCAGCCCAGTTGTCTGTCTTATGGAAGGAGGATAATTATTCTGGCTTTTCTTGGTTCTTCTGCATAACTTAAAGAGTTTATAGATGTGACCCACCTAAGAGTTCTACCCTATAAAGGCTGTTATCTGAAAGTGTGTTTTCAAAATTAAAGAAACCCAGTGCCCAAGGCTGAAATGAGGTGGGTATATACAGTGTTGCTTGACTGCATTGAGAAATTTGAAGTTGGACTATCATTTTAATCATTTTTATATCTTAAGTTGAAAATTTTCTTAGTATTTGTTTCTTGTAATTTTGAAGCCTTAGTGTCCTAGAATTATTTGCTTTCACTTTGTACTTAAACATGTGTTTGTGGTAGATTTTTTTTTTCATCCTTTGAGATTTACCACTTTTAGATATTAAAAAAATTTGGAACTGAAATTTATAACTCACACACGGATAAAAGAAAATAAAAGTTAGTTCCATTTCCTACATTTTTTGCTGCTTTTTGCTCTCTCAGGCTTGTCTTTTCCTGAACCATGCGGTAGGCGTAGGCCAAGACATGGACATCTTGGAATAGTAACACTTGCAGTTTTCCCTAAAACATCCAGTGGTGCTTAAGATCTCCTGCAGTGTTTGGGATTTAAAAGAAACAAACAAACAAAAAATTCTTTTGTAAGATAGCAAGCCCATGATGAAGTTGTGGTTTACAAAAACTTTATTAGTAAATTCCCAGTCACTCGGGAGCTAATGATCAGCTAGCTGGTCAACGAATCATATCCTTTCCTGGTCCCTCTGCGGGCTAGCTGCTGACCGGTTTCCCACATGTTAGGAGGGAACGTGAGAGGAAGTAAAGTTCTCAGGCTTTCCTGTCACTTCCTGACAAATGGGTTTTGAGGTTTGATTTCTTTCAGTTAATTCTTAGCATATTTAAGCAGTATGACCTTGGATGTTCCCTTTTGAAATGAGTCCACAAAATATAGAAAGAAGCAATAACATTGTGATATCTTAACTATGAAAGTTTACCATTAAAAATCCATAGAGAAGTTCTGAAATCAAATCATCATCTAAATATGAATAAGCAGTTGTGTGTGTGCACATATTGGCCACTGGGGAACCAGGGAGAAGGCAAAAGAGGGTTTGAAAGGAAAGTCTTAACCCTGAATGGAAGCTCAGCTGAGTCTTCAATACTGGAACATAATGACTCATCAGTACTGGAATATAATTACTCTTAGAAAATGTTTTCAAATTGCTTATGAGGTTGTGCTTTTGGTCTTGTCACTAGTCCTATTCTAATGCCTAAAAACTTTTCATGAGCATAAAAGTTCTTAACGGAGTTAAAGTTTCTGGGAGTTTCTGATCTCACAAGAAATCCAGACATGTTCAGGTTGTGTCCTTTGTGGCTAGACAGGAGTAGAGTGGCAGCAACCAAGTAAGTCATCTGATGTACAATCTCAGAAAACAGCGCCCTTTTTGTCCCCTAAAAAATCAGGTCAAATGTCCGGGTGCGGCTCTTACACGGATGACTGCCTGCTGTTACAAGGTAAACTTCTGCTCTTTTCCACGTCTTTCCATGCAGTGACCCATAGTAAAATGTACTGAAACAACCCCGTTTGTCTGTCTACTAGTTACCCTCTTTGCCAGTTCTCGAGAATTCTCTAAAGGGAATCGTGATCGAGATTCTACTAGCATCTTCTGTCCACCTTTCACCTTCAGATTAGCAGAGAGTAGAAACTGAAACTTTGGCCAGATGGCCTTTTTTCTTTCTGTAGGGGACTAGTCGCCGAGGATTCTTGAGAGAATTCTAATGCAATTCATGTCTAGGTTTGGTAGTGTTTATATGCACATATGTTCTGCTTTTCAATTTACCCAAGTCAAAACCTCTCCCCAGTTTATAATTCTGTGTATGAATAATTCAGATTGAATTTTCTCTTTTGCCTCATCTAACCTGTTGATTCCTGAATGCTGACTGGGAGTTCTTTTCTTTCACAACATGAATTCCTCTGATTTTTTCTGACTTTCTGAGCTATTTCAGTGCCTCCCTTCAAGCACTGGGATCGCTGTACGTTTTCTGAATTTTATGATCTTTTCAAAACATTTTAACAGTATGAGGGAACTTAGTAGCCAATATCTTTGCATGGAATAAGAAACTTGAAGACTCTTCCCTTTTAATACCATATCATTCGGTAGGGTGTTTTGTTCAGGTGAAATTTCTTACAAAGTGAAGGTTGATATTATATTTTGAAGTATTTGTTAAGTGTAACTTGGGTGAAAAGTAACCTACTTTATTATCTATTTGACAATATTTATTAATCACTTTAGCCAATACTTGTACCTCCTGTAACAATTTTTATTCCCCCCTATTTTTACCGACACTGCCAGTGATTTTTCCAATGCATATGAACTGCAGTTTCTATCTCTGGGACTCTCAGATTTGGGGCAACTACCAAATTTAGAAAATAAAATGCCAGAACTATTTTCAGAATTCCACCATTAAAATTTAGAGATAAAATCATTCAGTAAACAGTCTTCACCATGACAGTTAAGAAGGAGCCAGAGATATTTGTCCCTTTGAATTGTGAACTGTGTGGTAGTTTTTCCTTTGTCTCATCCTTACTGTCCAAAAATTAAAATTTTGTGTACTTCCTGTATTCTTGTCTACACCATCTTCTTGTCTGTCAGATGTTTTCTCTGTCCTCATTTCATATCAGATTCTTAAAATAAAACTCCAAGTTTTTACATGTTTTACATTATTCCTTCATTCATTTGCATAAACTCTTACTGAGTACCTATTGTGTGTTAGGAGAAAATTATGCTACTAAAAATCTCCTGATAAAAATATACGTGACAAATTCTACTCATGTCAATTCTTTAATTTCATAAAAATCAGAAATCCTATACCTGTTTCTGTCAATCAAGTGAAGCATGGCCATTCAGGTCAAATGTGTAGAGATTTAAAACAAATTTTAAATGAATATCAATGTTTCTTCAAACTAATAATGAGTAAGCCTGTAGTCTCATAGTTATTTTTAATTAATGTAATTACATTGATCTTTACTATATATGTGCACATAAAGATCAATGTAATTAAATATATATTAATATACATATACACATATATGCATACATATACAGAGTCATTTCATCTAGGGTCCTGCTCAAAATTTTCTTACACTTACATTCTTTTTTTTTTAAGATTCTCACAAATATATACCGTGATGTTCTTAGCAGGGAAAACCAGCAAGTGAAAGTAATTCTTTTTTGATTTCCCTTCTCAGAATGTCTTTATTTTAAATGTGATGGTAAAATTATACTAAAAAATGCATTTATCAGGACTTGAAAGACAGTGAGAGTGATTCGAGCTCAGAGGAAGAACGGAGAGTCACTACCCGCGTTATTCGCCGGCGTTTGATTATAAAGGTATCCTGTAGCCAGATCGTGATGGGGCATTGCTCTGGGATTAGAAGGTCCTTCCTTTCGGTCTTGAAAATTCAGCATGCTTGATAACTAAGCAGTTCTCTATATGTTTCTTTGCACATTTGAAAGCTTGTAAGAACAACCACCAAGAGGAAAGGGTCATATTGCATGGTAGTGAGTGTTTGTCTAGGCCTGTGTCTGACTTGTGGCAGCTGTAATTTTGTCTAAGAATTCTTGGCATTTGTATCCTGTTTTCCCTGAAAAAGCGTTGTATGTGAACAAAGATTTTATCTTGGTGAGAGAACAGTTCGTATGAAATGCAATGTTCAGTGGAAACGTCAGAGGCCACAGTGAGGTATGAGGTCAGATGGAGAAGGACAGGGAAATAATGAAAAGGCCCCCTCCTCAGTCTCAAATTCCTACTGCCTGAACAGATCTTGAGTAAAAATCAGTTCTTTATTACCAATCAGTAGCTGAGAATTTGGAGTTATAGCCTGGCATGGATATCAGTGACAAAAACAAAATCAGACAAAACCTTCTGAAAAAGACTTTAACTTGACTAATAAATACAGAAAATCAGGCTGTATTTTTAAGAATAAGAACCATTTTTTACTGGAAGTGAAAAAATATTATCCCCCCCCCCCCCCCGTTGCAGCACAGTTGAATGCAATGAATAAACCTTCATTTCGCCCACGAAGGCGTTTGGAAGCCCTGACTTTGTATGCCTGGTCAGGTCCAGCCCAGTGCTTCTCACAGTTTGCTGCTTGTCTTCATTACTGTCTTTAGAGAAAGGTTTCTTGATATTAGAATAACTGACTGCAGAAACCCGGAAGCCATTTTCAACACATGGGCCTTTGAACATGGTCCAAGTAACTTGAGGCTCCTTGGTGGACAGCTCTGGAGAGAAGGAAAGAAAGATAAATATCTGTTGAAAAGCATTTATCAGATTCATCATCCTTTTCCAAAGTGTCAGGAGACCCCCTAGAGAGTGGAAAGGTTGGCTTAGGCAGCTAAAATTTCTTAATCCCGCTGTTTGTACATTTTCACTACGTACATTTGTACGTAGATCAGATGAAAGAAGAGCAGAAAATCTGCCAAATTTGCTCTAGTAGGTTTTCTCAGGCTCTGGAAGCATTAGAGAAGAAAGTAAGTCCTTGTCTAAATCTTAAACCATCCCCAAATCAATCAATAGACAGCTTTAACATTTAAAAAAAAAAAATGCATGAATCACTTCTTTGACAATTCCATCTAGGCAAGCCAAATTACTTATTGGTATCCAGCATATTTGCAATTATTCACCGTGCTTATAAAATCCTCATAGTCACTTCCCACACATTTGCTGGGATTAGGGAAAGAAATACTTAATACAGGTTTTCTGAAGGAGGTAAAGCTATACTCTTTGCTCCGGCAGGCTGTGCCCTTTCCAGAATAGAGGTCTTCAAGAAATGGTATTTTAAAGTGAAACATCCGAAAAAGTGCACCAGACGATATCATCTTATGACTTGCCTTTTATGCCTAACACGCGTCATACTCACGTTGCATCCAAATCTAACGCATTCCTTGTAAAAGCTGCTCATTATAAAAGCTGAATCTTCTCTATATAAGGCAGAAGAAAATAATCCTGCAAAAAAAAAAAAGAGAGAGAGAGAGAGGAAGAGGATAAAGAAGTTTTACTCTGAAGAATACAAAAACAAAACAATAAAAACACAAAACCCACCAGATCAATGAGGGTTATTTCTCTTGGTCTTCTAGAATTCTACATGTGCATTAGCAAGTTAGCTTTTAAGTAATTTCATCAGAATGTGTTATTTATATATTTGAACTTAATAGATAACTATGTGAAATATATAAACATTTTTATTAAGAGCTTAAGTTTAAAAAACAAAATTATATTATGATGGCTTCATAAAACAGAGGAGTCTGTTCTCCCCAAATCCCCCACTTTTTGAAGTGGTGTAATTTTCTTTTTTTTAAGATTTTATTTATTTATTTGACAGAGAGAGATCACAAGTAGGTAGAGAGGCAGGCAGAGAGAGAGAGAGGGAAGCAGGCTCCCTGCTGAGCAGAGAGCCCGATATGGGACTCGATCCCAGGACCCTGAGATCATGACCTGAGCTGAAGGCAGCAGCTTAACCCACTGAGCCACCCAGGCGCCCTGAAGTGGTGTAATTTTGAAGTTGTAATTTTAGGGAGGATGAATGGAATGATCAGAGCATGGGTTTTAAGTGAGAAGAGCGCTGTATAAATGATAGAATTAAATAAACTTGGAGAAATGAAAAGCTAGAAAAAGTAGCTATAATTAGAATTGAAGGCTATAGGTATGATAAAAAAATTGTTACAAATCACATACATAAGAATCTGGTTATACTTTTTCTGTAAGATATTTGGGGCTTTTGGAAAGGATCACAATTCTGCTGCTTTTCTCTTCAGTCTACGTGTTGGTATCTTTCTAATGTTAAAAGAGCTTGAAAGTACTGTAGTATACGGTACTTGTGACATGGGAACCGCCTCTGCCAAAAACATAGAAGGAGAATGTTACAATGGAAAGGGATCATTGATACTAAAATCACTTCTTTTCTGAGATGACAAAAACCAAGGGACTGGAGAACAGTTGGCTTACCCAAAACCAGACAGGAAAGCAGCAAGTAGTGTAGAACCTCAAAACCTGACCTCTAGCCTTCCAGAGCACTGTCTTCTCCCTGCCTTTCCCTCAACGCTACCTTCTGTCTCTTCTAGAACAAATTATAAAGGAATAACTTTTCCTAGACCAAATTAGGCACTTGGCCATTTAAATATATCCAGTGGCATGGAACAGGGCAGCCATGGGCTGCCTCTCCTGGAAATTATCTGATGGGACTGGAATGCTGAGAATTTGGCCTTGTTTATGGAGGTTGTCCAGCCTTGGGCTGGACCAGCATGTTTATACTGTTTGCCGTAGTCATCCCTCTAGCATATAGGCTCTCAGAGTTGAAAACTACTTTGGGGCTGTTCCTTCCCTCCCCCAACTATCTTGGGCTGCAGTGTCCACACCAGCAGGGGATGTGCTCAGGGTCTCATGACTGCAAGTCATGGCCAATCTGTCTTAGCCATTCAGTTTGTACAACTGATGGAGTATAAGTATAATTTTATAGTTTTTTCTTTAATTATGTATGCACTTATCAAGTTCATTTTTATTATTTTTTTTTGTTTTTTTTACACTGCCTATTTTTTACATTTTTTTTACATTTTACATTACATATAATTTACTTTTTTTTTTTTACATTGACTCTTTTTTTTACATTGACTATTTTCAAGTCCCTAAGGAATGAGTCAAGTGAACAAACTCTTCCAGTTGGGGGATTTTTAGATAGTATAAGCACATCCATTTATTTCTGTAATTTGAGAAATCACAATGTTTTCAAATGCTTAGAAGCATTTTAATTAGTAACTAGTAAATTAACTAGTCCTATGAGCTTTTTTATATAGCATTTGCTTAGCAAAGTCAGTGATTACAAAAACTTTAACTCACAGCCAAACTATTAGGGAGTTTGGTAAGATTCAAGTAACTGAATTATTATTATATAATTAAACTGTATTTATTTCTACGTCTGAACATTTTTTACTAACTTTTGAATTAAGAGTTTACATACATGTTTTCCTCAAATTAAGCAATCAAAAGCATATAAAGTTTGATTACTCATTCCATTTCCCAACGGTAACCACTGTTTATGAGTTTCAGATTATTTTTATGTACCTGTATTGATACGTGTATAAAATGTATGCATACGCTCTGTGCATGCATATGCACACACATCCCCAGCAAATGGGTTTCTCAGCATATAAAAATAGGTTACACCATCACATACTGCTTAATAACCTGCTAAGTTATATATGTCACAACTGTGATATCCATCCCATTTGGGGGTAAAGTTTAAGTCCTAACGTTATAAACATCAGAGCAAATTGGTACATCTCATGCTGTTATTCCCTCCTTTTATTCAAGGACAGAGGAATAAAAATTATGAAATGCAATGCTTCCAGCAGAGGTCCAAAGGGAAGAACAGCGAGTCCTCATTAAGGTGGCCACCAGAATGCTACTGTGACACCATATGTGCTGTAATTTTCCTTTGAAATAGGAAAGAAAAAAGTGGGGGGGGGGGGTATTGCCAAAAATAGTGTCATCAACAAGACCTGGGGGGAAATTTTGCTCAGTTAAAAGTACAAACTGTTTTCTAGAACTTTAGGAACTAATTAGAGATTATTTTCTGTCATTTCTGTCATTAAAGAAAGGCCCCAAAAAGACCTCCCCTTGGAAACACTTGGTCTCTAATATATTTGACAGAATTAAAGATGGATTATTTTTTTAGAACATGTTTCCTGACTCCTTACTGTCTTCCCTCTTCCTCTATTCAGCTCCTAACTAAGCTGCTCCCCCAGTTTAGTGAATTTTCACATCACCACACAACTTACTTTGGTCTTATTAAAGCACTTATTGGCTGTATTTAATGGACACTGAAAGGCACCTGGGCGGCTTAGTTGGTTAAGCGGCTGCCTTCATCTCAGGTCATGATCCCAGGGTCCTGGGATCAAGTCCTGCATCAGGCTCCTTGCTCAGCAGAGAGCCTTCTCCTCCCTCTCTCTCTCTGCCTCCTTGTGCTTTCTTTCTCTCTGTCAAATAAATAAATAAATATCTTTTTTTTAAATGGCCACTGATGATTAAGAGAGGTATCTTTATCTTTAACTGTACACAAACAGTATGAATTTTCAGTAGGAAGCATGAAAATGCCCCACATGCCAGAGTAGATCACAACAACTTATATGACTTGTTATTTATAAATAGGGCTTTGCTTTTTTCTAAGGCTATTAATATAAATCAAAATTCTTCACATATTCTCTATGTTTATAAATATACCTTATTTCACATTCCTCTTAGCAACCATGCAAATAGTTAACTGGCATCATTCCCCACTAAAGAGTCCATTCATAACATATCTAGTAGGGTCTTATTTTACTGGATTTTCCTGGGGTCCTCAAATTAGCTAACAGGCAAAGAGCTGGAAATTTCCCCGAGTTAGCTCAAAAATATCTCATTTATTCATTTTTAAACTAGAAGGAAATATTTCTTGACCTTTTATTGGCTTTTCTGATGTCTTTATGCCTTCACTTTTTTTTTTGTTTGTTTTGTTTTGTTTTAATGTAGGTGCCACACTCAGTGTGGAGCTCAGTATGAGGCTTGAACTCATGCCCATGAGATTAAGACCTGAGCTGAGAACAAGAGTCAGACGCTTAACTCACTGAACCAGCCCGCACCCCTATGCCTTTACTTTTTTTTTTTTTTAAGATTTTATTTATTTATTTGACAGAGAAAGAGAGATCACAAGTAGGTAGAGAGGCAGGCAGAGAGAGAGGGGGAAGCAGGCTCCCTGCCGAGCAGAGAGCCTGATGCGGGACTAAATCCCAGGACCCTGAGATCATGACCTGAGCCGAAGGCAGAGGCTTAACCCACTGAGCTACCCAGGTGCCCCTTTACTTTTAAAATAATTTTTTTTTTTTTACAACCACAGGGAATATAAATAACATTCCCATAAAAACTTGTTGCAGATTTTAGTGCATTTAAGCATGAGACCTTTACATTTTTCCGGTTCCCTTCACCCTCTTAACTGTGCTGCCGACTGAGCTACCCAGGCATCTCACATCTTACTTTTCTATACCACAGTGAGGAAAATGAGTCCATGTCTTACCCAGTCATGACCCACAATCTCTAAGCTTATAAAGTCACTTTGTAAAAAGAAAAGAATGTAAACAGAATTTTGTTAGCCAAACAAGATAATGTTTTAGTCTTTATTTACTCTGTCATTGTATGACAGTGCACCTTTCTACTGGCTGTGACATAAAACAGTCACAGAACTTTCTAACCACTGGCTAGTGCTAACAAAATTATCAGAACTACTACCTTCTCTAGACCAATGACACTGAAAGAGTTAGAATCCTGGCTATCCCAGAAATGTAGCGGTTGTCTCTGTGATCCGCCATTTTCCCTAAAACAACAGCAGGGGAACAACTGCAGAACATGATTCTGTAGCACTATCCAGGCCACCCTTTCAGCAAGAAGTCTGACTAGCAGGTCACTAAGTCCCTAGACTAGGTCTGCACTGTTTGTCCCTGTTCTCCCAAACTATATGTGGCACTAACTGAAAGTTGATTATCAGTGAAGAAGGTAATATATTGCAAATACAACCCTACTTTGGCTGAGTGGTTTTTCTTACACAATCATAAGAGCCAATAGGGAAAGATTAAGGACCATTCAAATCTACCAAGCTGGAAAATAGGCCCCTGCCATGGGGAGTTAAGACTTTATTCCATGTTTTGAAAGTCACCAGAGGAAGATCTTTGACAGTTTCCCTTTCTAAATCAGTTAGCTGTCACTAGCAGAAAGATAACATCATCTTAAATTCCTTTAGTACTGATATTTTCTTTGTCTGTAGCCATGGAGATTAGATGATCTATCATCACATAAGACCCCTTCCCTTGAACATAGTAGTCAGAAACTACGTACTTCATCCAAGTCATTCCCATTTATTTGAAGACCCACAAAAGGCTCAGTTTTAAAGAAAAATAAAAAGGTTTTCTCTGTACTCTGAAATTTGCTTGTAAAATAAATGTCTATGTTACCCTTAGTAGATGAATTTTTAAATGAAAAAAAAAAAAAAAACCTGACAAGGGCAATAAATAAGACCTCAACTAAGGGACCATCTTATTTTAGATTAAGCACAATGCAACCCAAAAATTATTTGAGAGATTTGGTAGGACTAACCAAGAGATACTGTATTCAAAATGAGATGATCTAAGCAGAGCTCTAATCATTGGCTAATTTTTTTTTTTTTCAACAAATGAACCGTTTTGGTTTGTATATCCATGTGTAACTGTGTTTTATCATTCTTCCTTCTTGGAGTTGGCTGCTAACCATCTTTCTTGTACATATGTAAGGTTTAGTGCTTTGAATGTTGTTGGCTACTAAGTAACCTTCAGAGGAGCCCACCTTTGCCCCTTGCCCAGGAGTAGCAAGTAGGATTTATACTTTCTTTTCCTAAAAGTCCACAGAGCATGTGTGTGGTGTATGGAGTGGTGTGTAGGTCTGTCCATCTAGTACGCTGCTAATCTCTACGCCACATCCTTTAGGGAGAGGAAGCAAAGAGCATGCCTGGTGAATCTGTCACAGAAGAACAATTTACTGATGAAGAAGGCAACCTCATCACGAGAAAAGTAATCATCCTTGGGATTTTATGCTTCTCTTGGAATTTAGATTTTCTACTGTTTGTTTGCTGTAGCGCCCCCTCTTAAAATAGAAAACAGGAAAATCTCTGCTTCTCACTATTGCTTCCCACAGATCACTCGGAAAGTGATAAGACGAATTGCTCTCCCACAAGCGAGAAAGCATGATGCCATGGTAATGAAGAGGGAATGCCAAAGAAAAGTAGAGGATAAATGCTGTGGGAACTTTCTAGAACGTGCTGCTAACAGGCTGGATTCTGCAGTGTGGCAGCTTGAAGCATTTGCTGCTTTTGACACCCTGTGCATTTGATCAGGATGAAGGAAAAGGACTTATTTTCTTAACATTCCTTAACATTCTATATTTTTTTACTGTCTTTAGAGTTTTCACAGAGATAAGTTCATTTTTGGAGGGTAGAATGTGCTGGTTCAAGCACGTAAGAGAAATAAAACACAAACCCTCTCAGCACCAGCCCCCTGAGCAGTGCCCCAGTGTCTCTGCCTCCGCCTTACCCACCCCCTGCCGGCGGGGAGGATGGAGGGCGCTTACTTCCAGCAAATGTACAGGATTTAAATGTTAGACTGGCCAAAAGCTCAATTCAAGATCCTTACATCAAATCTATACATTTTCCCTTTCCAGTGTGTTCTACAGGGAAATAGGAATTCCCTCATCTTAACCTGAGCAAGGTTCTCCTCTTTGGGTTTATAATAGCCCATTTCCGGCGGCCAGTGAAAGAACTAAACTTGCCGCTGGGCAGTGTAGCTTGGCAAATGTGTCTCCATCTCCCAGACAAAACCTCTCTGGCTACTTGTCCTTTCTTTCCTTTTCTCCGATCTTTACAACCCTTTCATTCGGAAAATAGGAACTCCAAAAGCCTGTGTTTACTTAAGAAAACGTGAACTGAAAATTTCTCAAGACTAACTCAGAAAAGTGGAGAGGCTACTGCGTTTCAGTAACAAAGCAGGTGAACGCGGAGGATCTGTACAACTTTGCTCTCAGAGAAAAGTGTCCCTGGTGCTCAGTGAAGAGAGGTCTTGTTTTATGGACATGCCCGCTTGATCTGGAGTAAGAGGAGGGGGTCAGTGATTCCACAGATTTAAAAAAAAAAAAAATCCCTCAGATCAGCAACATTTCCATGGTGTTTAGTTCATGATTAGTGCTTTCCTAAGGAATTTTGGTCTCGACACAACAGATCCCTTAAAATTCTGTTGGCTTGAGGAGAAATAAATTATAATTTACTAATTTTTTTTTTTTAGAATTGGAGTTTGGGTGCCTTGAGGGCTTTGGTGATAATTACTACAAAAAGTGAACCGGCAACTCATTTTTTTTAAACTAACCTTTTTTAAAATTTTGTTTATTACTGTTTGTTATTTTTATTATCACTAACCTTTTATTTATTACTAACCTATTGAGTTCTTGTGAAGCACAGTTCTGTTACTGTATTCATTCTGACGCGCTCTCTAGCTTGCCTCCATAATGCTAGGCCGTGTGGTTAAGCCAAATGGATTGTGTGTATTTGGGGACATGAGGTGACAAAGTGCTTTCAACTGTGTTTCACTTACCTTAATCCAGCCTCAAGGGACCAGAATGGGAACCTCTCTATAACTAGAACTCTTTTACTATGAAATCTTAATGCGTATATTCCTTTTTACAGCAGGGAGAAGGTTATAAGGTGAAGACAACAAAGAAGGAAATCCGGAATGTGGAAAAGAAGAGCCATTCATAACAGTAAACGGTTAGTCAAGGCGATGGGTGTGCTCATATCAGCAACAGTTGCCCTTAACTTCCTGTGAAACCTCTCATTTCCCTGGATAAGTGATTCAGATCTCCCCACCCCTCTCCCTCTCTTTTTCACTGAGTTCCAGCTTTGAATACCCAGTGTGAAACTGTTGAAGTTTTTATATGTATGTACACATCCGTACGCACACTAAAACTCAGTTCACAGTCCATAAACTTCCTCCTCACAAATTAGTCAGGAATTTAAATGTAAAGGGTGTTTGCAGAAGCAAATGTAAATAGTGACATTTGAGTCTCCTCCTAGAGTGCAATGTGGTAGCATTCTACAACCTAACAGGAAAACTCCTGGCAACAAATAATTCTGACAGATGTGCTCTCAGATATGTGTAGATCGAGCCTTTCACTATTTTAGCACAATGACATCTGACAATTTAATTTTGGTGAAATAGAGCGGTTGCCAAGTTTAAATGAAATGACTGGGATCCCTATATACTACTTGGTGTATCTTACATAAACCAAAGTAAATTAAATAGGAGGTTAATGGACTACTATTTTTCTTTTAAGTTAAATGTTTGGTATGCTTTGTGTGAATTTGTCTGAACAAATTCTTTTTTTCTTCATAGACGAGGGTATTTTCCTTAACATTGTTTTCTAAGTTTTACATTGTCCTGTTATTTTCTACATGGTTACAATTAGTAAAGGTATCTTGGGGTGAAAAAGCAGATGGAGCTTTGAAAAGAAATTTGAAAACTTCTCCCTAAGTCTGTGAGGTGAAGTAGCATGATTTCTTGAGGGCTGCGTATGATAGTTGTCTCAGCCCTGTTGGTCCAAATGAAAAGAACAAATAGATTCCAGTTTGCCTCTCTCTCTCTCTCTCTTTTTTTTTTTTTACTTGCTCATTTGTTTTATTTCTTAGATTCCACATATGAGTAAAGTCATATGGTATTTGTGTTTCTCTGGCTTATTTCGCTTAGCATAATACTCTCTAGCTCCATGTTGTTGCAAATGACAAGACTTAAAACATTCTTTTTTAGGAATGAGTAATAGTCCATTGTGTATATAGATTCCACATCTTTTTTTTTTTTTCTCAGATTTAGGATTAGGGTGAGGGCATGTGCCTAATATTGCAGACCCAGATAAATTCCTAGCCCCTTCCTCTCAAAAAACCTTACCATGTGTTTATTCACTCCAAGATTTATTTTACTTCCTTTCATGAGGCTTTCTGCATAGGTACTGAGAAACTCTTAGTAAACAACATTCATGTGGTACTTACCCTCACTGAGCTTACGTTGTGGAGATTTAATATTAACCAGTCCTAATTGGTCACATCCATATTTACTGGCATGGAGACAACCACCAAGAATTGTGGAACATTCTGGAAATAATATTTACTACATATTACACCTCCAAGTATTCCATCCTGCTCTTTATTTAATTCTCACAGCCAATCCTTTTGGAGAGATGGCTTTATCACCCCCATGTCAGAGGGGAGGAAACAGGGCCAAAATTGCTCAACGTCACATAGATAAAAAGTGGCAGAAATAGGGTACCAACTTTCCACCAGAGCCAACACTCTCAACCATGTTGATGGGAGACTTGACAGGTCTGAGGTGACAGAGAGGGTACCCTTGAGAAGGTGATGTTTGAGCTCAGTGTAAAAGACTGCTCGGGACATGACTGGGTGGAGGAGGGGAGTTAGACGGTGTCTGGGGCCACCTAGGCAGACAGCAGCACTGTGCAAAGGCTAGATGGGGAGGGGAGGACCGCAAAGGAGGAGCCGTAACAACCCATCAGTGCCACTGGCAGAGAGTTTGGCCCTTGGGTCTGCAGAGGTAGGAGAGGCAGGAGTTTTCAAGCCTCCTGAGCCTCTCGGTAGGGATTCTGGTCTGTCACTAAAGGCAGAAGGAAAGTTGTGCAAAGTCTCGGGTTGGGGGTGTATGACTGAATGTACGTTCAGCATCACTCGCTCTAGCAGCAAGCAGAGAAGTGAACTCCAGTTCAGTCGCAGGAGCGAACGGGCAGAAAACCGAATACGAAGCTCTTGTGGAGACTGGCTTGGGCTGTGAGGATGGTAAGAGGCAGGCTGAGTCAGGAGCCATCGACATGGCTTGCTTTTCACGCAGGGTGAGAGAGGAGGAAATGACCCCCGGCATCAGTGCCACGGTATCTGGAATGAACCCACTTCTTCATGCCTTACAGCCCAGCCTGGGGCAAGACACACACATACACAGGAGCTGCCTAAAACATGGAGCACGAGTCTGCGATCTTGAGTTAGTAAGCCCTTGTGAGTGACACGTGGAATGAATCTAGAAGAGAGTTCAGTCAGCTCCAGGATGCACCTCAGAGTTCACCAGCTGCATCGGTCCACCTCATATGCTGGCTGGGAAAGAACCAGGAAGGTAGCCCCCACCCACTGAGCCATTTTTCCAGAGCCACGTGTGTCCTTATCTATGAGTAAATGATGCCCAAAAAATACGTCCGTGCTGTTCTTCTAGGTCCTTCTGAGTAAACGAATACACACAGGACATGGTCACTAAATGTACAAGAGCCCTTCAAATGACAAATAATCTACCCTGTAAAGAAGCTGTCAGGGCTTTGGCTCACTTGCCCCCCCACTCAAAGGAGAGAGAAATTCAGGTAGAAGTCACAGGAACATGAAAATAACTCCAGCCTAAGGCAAACTGCACGCGTCAGAGAGAGAGCACAGTGATTTGGCTGGAAGCCTCACGTTACTCTCCAGAGTGGTTATGTACCTTCCTGAAGTGAACTGAGGAAATGAGTCCAAGAAAACCACCTGAAATTCCAGGAGACTGAACGTGTGCTCTGGAAAAATCAATTTGCAAATATATTGAGAGTTTTTATAGCTCTGCTGCCTGCCTTTTTTTTTTTTTTAATAACAAAACAACTAAGAAATGGAATGCTGCCCAGTTTCACTGAGTCTCAGATGGTGACATCAAAATTTCTATTTTCCATTTTAGAACCGTTTTATTTTGAGCTATAAGAACCCTGCACCCACTTTTCTTTAATACCGAGTCACAGCCATCCTGTTTTTAATGTAAGGGAAAAGCAAATGGCTTATAATAGCTATACAGATTTGTACATAGTATGTAGTGATTTATAGTTTTACAAAGTACTTTTACATTTTTGTCTTATTTAATCCTTCAAACATGCCTCTAGAGAGGTCAGGCCAATTTTTTGGCTTCTTTCTATAGACAGATATTTGAGGACTCGGAGAGGTCAAGGACATTTCTACTGTCACACACCCTGACTGGTAGAACTAGGACTTAAACTCAAGGTGACTAATATTCTGATACTCTACCGACTGCCCTTTCTGTGGCACTTAGCTGCATCTCTAAAATTATTTAGGAATAATAGTCATGTTCTAGCAAATGATTACTTATGCCAGGTACTAGGTAAGATCATTACATACATTACCATATATAATCCCCCAAACAATGCTATAAGGTAAGTACTACTATCTCTTTTTTATTAATGAGGAGACTGAGATTTAGAAAAGTTAAATGATTTACTCAAAGTCCTACAGAGCTGATGAACAAAAGAACAAAATTTGAACTTATCCAGAACCTAGGTTCTTTACTATTACTCATATTCATAGTTAAGTAGTATTTGATGATGATTAAAGACCTAAAAGCAAATTTGAATCAAATAGATGTCCATAGGCAAATGATAATAAATGTCTTCATATCTTACACAATGAAAATACTCAGGTTTTTGTTCTTTTTAAAAATAAAGCAAATTAAGGTAGCCATAATCTCCAAATGTTTATTTCGTAAACACTATTAGAAGGCTGATTAGCAAGGTTGTAACAAGGGAAGGTTCCCAGGTATAAACCGTCAAGGACTGTGAAACAGCTGTATCCCAAACCTCTTTTGAGGGAAATGCTCAGGTCTCACAGCCATCTGGAAGCTGAGTGTGAAAACAGGGCCCCTGCTTAACACTTTTGAGCCAGAAGTGACTCATGTTTTTCATTCCTTCAAAAAATATTGGAGCTTCCACCTGTCTGCAAGTGGAAAGGGAGATGTACGATGGTGAAGGAAACTTCCACGGTCCCTGTCCTTCCTAATGCCTCAGCCTGCAGGGGGAAATGAGATGGGACAGATGTTGGAGGACTGAAAATACAAAACCCAAGATCCAGTAAAAGAATAATGCAGAAACATAGTTAGACCTTTGGTGGCTGGGGAAGGATGCTCAGAAATCATGATATTTAGAGCACCTGACTGGCTCTCTCCATGGAGCACATGACTCGATTTCAGGGTTATAAGTTCGAGCCCCACATTGGGTGTAGAGATGACTTAAAAATAAAATCTTTAAAAAAAAAAAAAAAAGACATTTAAACAGAGACTTTATAGGTGGGACCAACCATGAAGAGAAGGGGGAAAAGGATCCAAGCGAAGGTTAAAACGTGTGCAGGTTCCTTGAGCGGGGAAAGGCCCAGCACAGTTAAGGAAACATAAGAGGATATGCACCCCAGCGCCCGGTGAGCTGGTGGTGGCTGGGACAGGCACAAGATGACATAAGGGAGGGATGCATCATCACAGGCCAGAGGACAGGCTTTTGATGTCATTCTAAACGAATGTGAAGCCCCTGGAGGGTTATAACCGAGAGCCTGAGCCGACTGTTTTTCTAAGCACATAGGCAATGTCAAGAATGGGTTGGTTGGAGGGAAACAAGAATAAACCAAAGGTGACTGGTCAGGCCCCCTAGGCCATAAGCCCAGGGCTAGGACCTGGGCAGTAGTTTTAGGAAAATCAACAGGTCGATTAGCTTGAGGGGAGGATGAGAAGACGGTTAAGAATGACTCCCAGAAAAAAATAAAAATAAAATAATTTTTTTAAAAAGGAATGACTCCCAGGTTTCGGCTTATAAAGCTAAGTAGGAGAGAAAGGAACAGAAGCAGAACAGCTTTTAAAAAGAACATCAAGCATTCAGGCTGGGACTTGGGTTTGAGGGTACCTGGGAGCCATCCAAGTACTGTGGTAGGTACAAAAATCTGGAGCTCTGAAGAAAGGTTGGGGCCGATCTGTAAAAATCGTGAGAGTACTCCCTGAAGAGATGGTGGAGATACTCTCCACCAGAGAATAGACGTGATCCTCCAGGGAGGGGGTCAAGGGGAGCAAAGAAGGAGCTTGGGACTGAGTCCCAGGGAGTACGATTTTGAAGAGGAATAGGACTTAAAAGGTTGTCCTGACTTCTGCTGTAGAAATCTCCAAACTCTTCTAAGATCAATGATTAGGATCTTAGATGTCCCCTCATCTAAGATCGCCTATAGGTTCAGCCTCAGCCCTCCAGCATATTTGGTTGGTTTTACCTCAGGATCCCTCAATCCATGCAGTTCCGTGGCAATGGATGAGAGAAATGTTCCTATAATGTAGATTAGCTAACAAGCTTTTATAATAGGTGACCACGTGCATTTAGAGCCCCTTTACTTCTTAGCAACTAGGTGGAAGGCTTGTGACACACCGTGTAAGTGGTAGGGAAGGTACAAAGTTGTAAGACATTTTCTTCAGTTTGACGTTATTATCTGAGAGAACTCCTGCCCATTGTAACTTTACAGTCTAGTCCAAGGGGCACCCAGGACCGTAAGTTGCACCAATCAAAATACATAAATGTAGTAAAAGATAGAAACAACATGCTCAGGGCATGTACTGGAAGATACAATTACCTCCAAGGGAGGAGATCTTTTAAACTTTCTTGAAAGGGTGTATTTGAACTAGTTTTTGTAGAAAGAATAGCATTAAAGAATAGCACTGTATCCCGGATAAGGGCCAAACTCCTGAGTGAAGCTTGCATGACCCTCCACATGCCTGGGTGTTAGCTTACATGGGTCATGCGAGCTTCACTCAGGACTTTGGCCCTTATCCTGGATACAGTGAGGCACCCCTGGAGGCTTTGTGTAGGAGAATAGTATGATCAGATAAGATGTAGGTGACCCTAGCAGTAACAGAGGGAGAAGGGAGTCTGAACATCGGTTCTGAGACACCGATGAGGGCCTGAACTGGGGCAGAGAGAATGAAAAGGAAAGAACAGATTTGAGGAACTAGATGAGTTCTGTGTTGGGAGGGAAGGGTGAGAATTGAAGATAATAGGGTTGCTTGTATGTAGGTAATCATTTAACAGAACCATAAAAGCAAAGACCACAAAAACAAAATCAGGGCTTGATGTAGCCTGTGTGATTCGTAGATGGTCAGCACGCAGGACCCTTGACACTCATCAATGATTAGGGAGAGAACTCTGGGCTAGAGATCATAGTGCGGTCCTGTTTGGTATTTGGGTGAGAAGTGAATTGGCCTGAGTGGAGGGAATTGCCAGGGAGCTGACGAGCTACGTGAACTTAGCCAGGTTCTGTGCCTTAATCTCCTCACCTCTACTGGGATAAGAGAAACATACCTCGAGGAGTTGTTGGGAGCATTAACTCAGTTAATACAAGTAAATCACTTCAAATAGCGACAGGCAAGCCCATAGGAAGCACTGGGTAAGTTCAGCTGTTAGTAGAATTGAGACAGCCTGGATCAGCGGCAGGTAGCCCACGACATGAGGGGTCCCCGGAGGGAACCCTGGGAGAAATAGGAACAGCAGCATCCCTGACATTCTCTGAGAAACCAGGGGTAGCTGAAAGTATTCTTTTTTTTTTTTTTTTAAGATTTTATTTATTTATTTGACAGACAGAGATCACGAATAGGCAGAGAGGCAGGCAGAGAGAGAGGAGGAAGCAGGCTCCCTGCTGAGCAGAGAGCCCGATGCGGGGCTCGATCCCAGCACCCTGGGATCATGACCTGAGCCGAAGGCAGAGGCCTAGCCCACTGAGCCACCCATGTGCCCCAACTGAAAGTATTCTGAAGTGTAAGCTAACACCCATGCAGAGAAATTCCAGGGGAAATTAGTAAGGCCGGCATTCTCATTCCTCTTTACTAACAAATGAAGAGAGAGAGACAAAACCCCAATGGTCTAGTTAATACACGTCTGGATTTTAACCCAGCAGATTCTCCTGATTCTGCTTCCCAGAAGTCCGAGATGCAGCCTGAATTTCTTCACTCCTAAAGATTTTCCCTGAATTTATTTGGCACAGATAGGTTTGTTTTTTTTTTTTTTTTAAAGATTTATTTATTTATTTATTTATTTGACAGAGAGAAACCACAAGTAGACAGAGAGGCAGCCAGAGAGAGAGAGAGAGAGGGAAGCAGGCTCCCTGCTGAGCAGAGAGCCCGATGCGGGACCTGATCCCAGGACCCTGAGATCATAACCTGAGCCGAAGGCAGCGGCTTAATCCACTGAGCCACCCAGGCGCCCCGGCACAGATAGGTTTTATATAGTTTTGTTTTTCATTTTTTAAAAGATTTTATTTATTTGACAGGGAGAGGCAGGGAGAGAGAGAACATAAGCAGGGGGAGTGGGAGAGGGAGAAGCAGGCTTCCTTCTGAGCAGGGATCCCGATGCAGGGCTCGATCCCAGGACCCTGGGAACGACAGAGCACCCAGATACCCCATGTTTTTATTTTTCTTACCCTTTAAAAAAATCCCTCCTTAACCAAAACCCTTGGCTTTGACATGAAGAGCAAGGATTCTGGAGTCAGGTGGCTTGTCTTCTGTTTCTGGCTCTAATGTGTACTAAGTGTGCAGACTTGTGTTTGTTTTATAGCGCTGAGCTCTACTTCCTTATCAGTAAAGGGGAGGGTATAATAATACCTTATTGTTATTAATATTATGTGAGCTAATCCACTCTACAACAGTGCCTAGCCTGTAACATTTAATAAGAATAGCCGTACAACTTTATTAGTGCTCTGTTTTTTACGACCAGAATATAGATCAGTATTTTCCCTGCATTTTTTTTGAACTGGCCCGATTTTAAAAATCACAAGTCACTAGGAAAAAACAGAACAACAACTCAAAAAAGCCCCACTTATTGGTAGTAGTTGAAAAAATCTACAGGAAACGGGAATTATTTTTAAATTGCACTGTAGTTTATTAAGATTACATGAAGTAACTAGAATTAGTGCTTGGGAAAGAAATGTTCGTAGCCGCATGACTTCTGTAATAAGAGACAAAGAGAAGGGAAGGGAAGAGAGACGGTTGGAAGAGAAAGGAATCGAGTAACAAATCTGTGTTCTCCGTAGGCTATAAGGAAGGCGTATCCGAAAAGGCTTTCTTTCCTAAAGCTGTGACAAGCAAAGTTTTTAAAGATGAGTAAGAGTTGGGACGCCTGGGTGGCCCAGTTGGTTAAGCAGCTGCCTTCGGCTCGGGTCATGCTCCCAGCGTCCTGGGATCGAGTCCCACATCGGGCTCCTTGCTTGGCAGGAGCCTCTGTCTCTGCCTGCCACTCTGTCTGCCTGTGCTCGCTCTTTCCGTCTCTCTCTCTCTTTGACAAATAAATAAAATCTTAAAAAAAAAAAAAAAAGATGAGTAAGAGTTACCCTGACAACGGGATCTCCTTAGGGAGAGCACAGTCTGCACTTGCACGGAGATGACATTTGACACAAACTTGAAGGATAGAGAGGGGTTAGATACATGTGGAGATTAGGGAAGAGAAGTACAAGTACAGGTGGATACAAAATCAGGAGCAAAGAAAAGGAAGTTGGAAACCTGGGTGTTGATACCTGGCAGTGCAGTCTAGCTCCTCCTAGTGTGGTCTGTGGAGTATCAACACCCCCGAAGTCGTGTTAGAAATGCAGCATCTCTGGGTTGACTCTGACCTCCTGAATCAGAATCCACATTTGAAGATCCCTTCGGTGATACAAGAGGACATTAAGCTTTGAGAAGCAATGTTCTAGAATAGATCACTGAGTCTTAAACTTTTTTGAACATTCAGATAATCTAGAGAGTTTTTTCAATGTTTTTTGATGTTGGGCTCCACCCCAAGAAATTCCAAATAAATTGGCATGGGATGTGCCCTGGCTACTGGGGTTTTTCTTTTTGTTTTTTTTTGTTTTTAAAGCCTCCCCAGGTCATTCTAATATTCACCCAAGTTTGAGAACCACTGGAAATTGTGGAACAGAGCTTTTCACTGAAGATTTGTAGGCCCTGAGACTGATTGGGCTGAACTACCAAGAGCTTCCTGAATCAAGCTAAGATAGGTGATTCGTGTTTTTCAGATGGGGACTAGGGACCAAAGAAACGACAATGAAATGGTGGTTCTGGGCACCTTGAGTGGTTCAGTGGGTTAAGCCTCTGCCTTCGGCTCAGGTCATGATCCAGGGTTTTGGGATGGAGTCCCTTATCAGGCGCCCTGCTCGATGGGGAGCCTGCTTCCCCCTCTCCCTCTGCCTGCCTCTCTGCCTACTTGTGATTTCTATCTCTCTCTGTCAAATAAGTAAATAAATTTAAAAAAGAAAGAAAGAAAGAAATGGTGGTTGTAAGCTCAAGCATATGCCTGACTTGAAAATGGGTATGGGAAGTACAACATTCATCTGTGAAATGTAAACTGCCATGAAAATCCACTGTATAGCTGTTTTCCTATACATGAAAAAATTTTTCTTAAAATTAAAAAAGAAATTATAGTGAAATGACTAAAGCCATTTTCTGAGTTGATTTCTACTATCTTTGGGTTTGAAAAACATGCAAAACCCAAAGACAGATTCCTAAATGCAGAGGCTTTTGTCTCAGATGTATTACCTAAACCCACAAAGGGAAAAGGACTCAAATTCTATTTCAGTGGCTCCTGCCCCCTCACTTTTCCATCAGATGGCGCTCTCGTCACAAAAAGGTGCTCATTTTTTTGTAGAACGCTGTACTTGGTATAAATTCTTTGGTCCAATGAATGACGTTCCACACTCTGATTGCATGACCAAGAACAGGAGTGATTTACAAGGGGAGGGGAACTCACTCCCAATCTTTTTTTTTTTTTTGAACTATCACCTGAATCCTACCGGAATATAAATGGGTATAATGAATAGCATTTTTAAAAAGTATAAGAACATATCCAATATTTCTATAAAACATAAAATTTGCTTGCCTTAAGATGATAAGAGGAAGACCTTGCTTCTTATTGCAAGATTAACCTGGGCAACTGGATTGGCTTTTGGAAGAGAGGATGCAAAATAATTTCAACTGGGTCGTAATGGTTGCATTACATAAATTTCCTAAAATTATCAGACTATATTTATAATAGATAAATTGTATGGCATATATATTATATATCAGTTAAGCTGCACAGAGTGTGGGCAGCGCGGGGAGGGCTTCAACTAGAGAAGATTGCTGAGGATCCTCCCTAGGAAGACAGAGGAAGAACACCGGGGTAACCTTATCATAGGGCCATCTAAGAACCCTGGTGCCCAGAAGTTAAGGAGTAAGTGGTAGTAACAGGGGTGAAAATCCTTTACTAGGATTTGCCCACTTTCTGGGACACGGTCTGGCCAAATGAGTCACTTTCCTTCTCTACCACCTCTGCAGAGTCATGGGAGGAGGGGGGCAATATAGAAATCACCCCAGAAGGAATTGATTGACGCTCTGATGTTCTTGGCTCCAAGCATTAGTGACCTGGGGCATGGAGGTTAGTAGCAGTTTTCATACAAAAAAAGGAAGCAAGAACCTAGTAGAACAGACAGAGGAAGTGCTGTACGAACATGTTGACCTAAACCAAGGTATTCTGGGTGATCCATCTTAAAGGAAAAGAAACTTGTCTGGGGTAAGTAAATAACCTCAAGGTCACCGAGGACACAAAGGCCCCAACAGAAGCAAGTTTCTGAAGGTGTCCCTACACCTGGAGAAATAGTCTGCTCCTTACTAATGAGTGAGCTTGGCTGTTCCTAAAATTGTTCTTGCCTTACTCAGGTTTTTTCTTGGGGCTAGAATCTGTTCTCGGGCCAGCATTCAAGCATGTTATCTTTTTACCCTGAAAGAGGAGGATGGACTATACTCAGAAACCTTTGTTTTATGAAGAAAGAGTGCATAGCAAAAATTATTGGTTTATTTTGACCGTATTGACTGGTGATAAAACACTGATACTTTATGCCGTGATGATCCAGTAAGACAAGATGTTGTCAGCCCCCATAAAGAAGCTCAAATACAATGAGTCGATCTTGTCGTGACTGATGTGGGCAGGAGGAGGGAAAGTATTCTTCGCAGCAACGCAAGACGGTCTTTAATTTTAATTTGTGCACAGAAAAGCCAATTTCAGAGTAATGAAGGAATGATGCTGTTCTCCCTTTTTGAAAGATGAGTTGCACTTTGGGGAGTGAACACTTATTATAAAATCTACGGGTGTTACTGAAATAATCTATCCGGAGTCCGTGTCCCTAGTCCTTATGCCCATGAGAACCCCAGACTGCTGATATTTTGATGTTGATGGAAATCCCAGACAGCACCTCTGTCAGCCTTCTCATTTTACCGCTATGACAAGGTCCAACAGGCTGGAAGTGGCTTTCCCAAGTACCTGAGTGACCTGATCAGAGCTGGCAGCCCTGAAGAGGGTCTTTTCCTACTTAACCTCAAAAAAGACAAATCCAGTGAGGAGTGTGCTGTGGAGGGCATGGGGTTACCTAGAAAAAGTCACTGCCTTCAAAGGGCTCTCAGGTACCCCTCAGGGCTTTGTCCTAGCAGATCGCCTTGGTTAACAGAGTCTTGTGAAACCCCCCACGTTAGAAAGTGGACGCCCCACCCCATTCTCTCAGGCTTTTCTGTTGAATGGCAGGAAGGCTTAGGCAAATTCCTGAAACAAAACAAAACAAAAAACAAAAATGGAAGACAAGCAAGCAAGCTAACCTCACTACCTATTGTCTCTCTTTCCACAGGATCATGTGTTTTTACTGCCAGTATTGAGAAATTCATGGAAGATATGTCAGCAGGAAGTAGAAATTCACGGAGAAGGGTGTGTGTGTTTGCCGCTTCCACACATTAATGGCATGATTTTTTTTTTTATGCAAAAAGAAAAAAAAAAGAAAACTACCCACATTTTAATTTAGCATGAGCCAATTTACAGAGCATGGAAATTCACTTTCATTCCCGGGATTGGCGCGTGTGCAATTAGCAATGCAGTGTATATACAAGAAGCCATGCTGTTAACAGTTTATCTTAAGTAATTTGGTGTCATTTACAAAAGGAAGAAATTCCTGCCGCCAGAAGGGACAGAAGACGGGACGATGAAATCACAGAAAAACACTAAAATTACTAACTCCACAACAGCTCGCCTTATTTTTCTTGGACCCAACTGTCAGGGTATAAACACTATTTGTTTCTTTTTTAAAACATCTATAGTTTTGCTGTAAATAATAACACTGTATAAATTCTAACAGAAAAATAGAATAAATGTTGATAAGGCACTGCCTCTTAGAACACAAACAGAATATTGCAAATGCATTTAACGTACTAGGGGTCTCAAGTGACCACCCTAGAGGACGGGGGAGGGGTTTTTGGGTGGGGGAATATTCACTGATTCTTGTATATTAGCAATTATAATGTTTGTATATGCAAAACTGCTAGCTTGATTTTAAAAAAAGAAGAACAACAAATCTTTAAAATCTGCTGCAAATTTAAATAATTCCCCAAATGAGGAATTCTGTAGTTCTGTGAAAAAATTTTTTCTTCAGAATACTAATATTTTGATGCATGTGTATCACCTTATTTTGATTAAATCTTTTCCAATTTTGCAAACACTACAGTATACTGCAACACAGAAGATTTTATCTGTAAACACAAAGCCCTTCATCTAATATTTGTTGCTATTGCCAATTTTTCAATGAAATGACCTAAAAATGAAAAAAAAAACAACCCTATATGGTAGTTGCTTTAGGGGGAGGGGGGTGCTGTTAGTGCTTAAAAGGGGGTAATGCTTGCCGCTTTAGAGGTGGATGGTGCTCATAAGAGGCCCCAGTTGGGGGTAAAATTTAAAATGGACTGAACCGGGATTCGTAGCTAGTAGAATGGCAGCACGCTGTACCATTACTACTGTATCGTGTACTGGCTATAAGACGTAGACACCTTTGAATAAGGCAATCATTTGTAACCATTCTAGCAGTGTCATATTAGGTTAATAAGGCTGCTGTGTTTTCAAGGGCATTTTTATTTGGGTTTTGGTGAAATCCTTTAATTTGTTGATTATATTCATATAAAATCAGCATTCATTGACACATAGCTCTAATGACATATGTATGAAAAACCATACACTGGATGACCTAGTCGATTATTTAAGCATAAAATAAATTGTGTTAAACTCTTCACCCATCTGTGCTCTGCAGTGTCCTTGTGTTCTCTGGCAAAAGGTAACCGGCTGACTCCTGGGCGTCTGGCCTCCCCAGCCCCCTCCCCACTCCTGTTCCAGCCTCTGCCTGTGGGGTCACTAGAGTCCCTAACGTTCAGTTGCGCCCTGCAAACTCCCAGTTTACAGAACTTCTGTGCATTTCACAGAGGAGCCAGGAATTAAAGATTAACTGATCTTTGCCCTCGTCTGGTTTGTGCTGTTCCCAGAATATTGGGGAACTGGGGCTATTGCAACCGCATGTCTGCAAGTTGTACATGGACCCTTCCAGCCAGCATCCAGTATGCCGCTGCTTTTAGCCCCTAAAACACTCATTTGCCGTTGGCATTCATTGTCAGTGCTTGTAAGTGGGGACATTTCACATGATAACCCAGATTCCCACCTTCCCCTAAGATGCAAGATTTGACAACAGCCCTCATTTCCAGATGGCATCAACCAGGTGTGTGGGGTCCAGGTGACAGGGAAGCCGCCCACCCCTTAACGTTTGTGGGCCCTGACCGGCCTGGTACGTACTGGAATCTGCAGTCAGACCCTACATGATAAATTCAACAGGGGCAGTGACCGTGGCTGTTTTAATTGGCATTCTAGCCCAGAACCTGTCGTGGTGACACCAGCAATTCTCCCTGCTAAAATTGGAACCCTCACTACATGCTCCGCTGTATAAGAACGCTGCTTGGAGGAGCTCAGTCCTCCTAACCACCTTATGAGGTAGGTACGGTCTCTGGTAGTAGTTGGCCCCATACCAGTAGTACATGGGTGCCTGGAGCTGTCTGACAGCATCCCGTATTTCTGTCCATTAAGGATGGTTGCCGATGGGACGCCTGGCTGGCTCAGTCAGTGAAGCATGTGACTGTTGATCTCGGGGTGGTGAGTTTGAGCCCCACATTGTGGGTAGAATTTATGCTTAAAAAAAAAAAAAATTGCTGAATCAGATGAGTTGTTTCCAAAAAGGATTCAGTATCAGTGCAGAACACATGTACAGAGAGTCTACTCTACCTGAATAATGGGGCTAGACCACATTTGCCTGACATCCCAAACAAACAGAAAGTGCCTCTACATCTGCACCAAGATCGTCTTATGAGGAGCAAACTCAGAGCCCTGAGAAGCTTAAACACACAAAAAAAAGATTCCCCCAAAGCTTCTCTTTGTAAAACTGAGATCGGAATTCAGATAGTCTAACTTCCCACCTAAGAATTCTGGATTTCTGACTCCCAGTCCTGGGCACTCACACATTTATCCTGAATTGGAAACTCAATGAAGTATACTTATCTGTATTAAGTAATTATTAATATTACGTTTATATCATGAAAAACGTGACTGCAGCTCAAGAAAAAGCTCATTTGAGCTCAGAAGTAACCAAAATAGGAAAATAAAGATTTTATTTGCATTTATATGTGTGTATGTATATATTTACATGTGTGCATTGATTGAATATATACATTATATATTCCTACTAGTGTTTGGCCTGCAGACTTATAAAAATGTATTTAAGCTTTTCCTTGACTGACTTTGCTGCTTAAAAAAAAAAAAAAAGAAAGAAACGATAGCTTTCTGATATTTGCTCTGTGTTTCATTTTATATTCTTAGCAAACTCCTGAGTTTTTTAAACTGAAGCGTATTATCATATCATATTGCCAAGTTATGGCAATGTACTGTGCATCGCTCTTTCTCCATTTCTAAGAGGGATCCACTTCACCAGACACAGAAGCATCTGTGTTTCTCCAGGACATATAAAAAATTGCTCATTTCCCTTATTATTATGGGTATCAGGTTACATTTGGCTGTGCAGCAGGGATATGTGGTAAGTTCAGAAATAGAAATCGCAGAAATAATAACTCATTCTTTGAGTCTCCAAAGAAATCAGAATCCAAAACCTAACTTCCTATCTGGATGTCTTCGTATTTTTGGTTTGTTAAAGAGGCCCTAAGAGAGGAAAGGGTGTATAATTTTACCCTTGTCACCTGGCACTGCTTCTCTTTCATGAAGTCAGGACCAAATGGTCCATAAGCAAATACTTGTTTTTTAAGATTTTATTTATTTATTTGACAGACAGAGATCACAAGTAAGCAGAGAGGTGGGCAGAGAGAGGGGGAAGCAGACTCGCCACTGAGCCAAGAGCCCAACGCGGGGCTCAATCCCAGGACCCCGGGACCATAACCTGAGCCAAAGGCAGAGGCTTTAACCCACTGAGCCAACCAGGTGTCCCCATAAGCAAATATTTTTGACATTGAGCTACAAGTCAAACTTCAAAAGACTTCTTTCAATAATGGTGACAAGAAGCAATGGTGTAATTTACTTGTGTGGTAACGTGGCTGACAACGTACCAATACAAAATTAAGAACAGAACAGACTCTGAGGAACACCCTTGGTAGTCAGTCCAATAGTCTTTACTTCTTTAAAAGGATTAAATGCAGACAGTTCAAAAAAGGGCATAATTCTAAAGACCGGTGGGACCCACTAGGCTGTAAGAGGCACCCAGGAAACAAAATCTGCCAGAACTTTTTTTTTTTTTTTTAAAGATTTTACTTATTTGAGAGAGAGCATAAGCAGAGGAAAGGGAAAGAGGGAGAAGCAGGCTCTCTGCTGAGCAGGGAGCCTGATAGGGGACCCAGGACCCTGGATCATGACCTGAGCCAAAGACAGCTCCTTAACCAGCTCAGCCACCCAGGCATCCCCCTGCCAAGACTTTTGGTCCAGGACCATGTCAGAACTTGTTGTTATCCCAGAAGCGCTCTCCCTGTCTCCTTTCCCCTGACATCCTCAGTTGCTACTTCCCTTCTGACCCCTAAGTCAAGCAAGGGCATAACTCTGGGAACTGGGAAAGGACAGTGATTTACCAGTTATTTTTTAAGTTTTTATTTATGTATGTCAGACTGTGAGAGAGAATAAGCAGAGGGAACAGCATAGGGAGAGGGAAAAGCAGGCTCCCCACAGAGCAGGGTGCTGAAAGTAGGTGGGGCTGGATCCCAGGACACTGAGATCCTGACCTGAGCCGAAGGCAGACACTTAACTGACTGAGCCACCCAGGCGCCCCTGATTTGCTGGATTTTTTAAAAGACCCAGTCCCACCGGGTCCTCGTGCTAAACTGCACTTCCTGGGGCAAGGATCCAGTTTTGTTCTCTGCGGTATCCACAGCACACAGAATACTGCTTGACACCCCACAGGCAGGTTGAGTGCCTGAATGAACGAATCCACAACACATCAGAGGTCCCAGAACAGTAAACAGGAGAGGTTACTGCATGCACCATCATGTGCACTATTTTCTATACAGGTTCAACCAAACTGGAGATTGAAGGAAGGCATAGCTTTCGATTCTCCTGATTTCATTCCCCAAGGACTAACCTGCTCTGGGGCAGGCTCTGGGTGGCTCAGTCATTAAGCATCTGCCTTTGGCTTGGGTCATGATCCCAGGGTCCTAGGATGAAGCCCCACACTGGGCGAGCTCCTCAACAGGAAGTGTGCTTCTCCGTGTCGTACTCCTCTTGCTTGTATTTCCTCTCTCACCGTCTCTGTCAAATACATGAATAAAATCTTAAAAAAAAAAAAAAAAAGGACAAATCTGCCCTTTCCAGTTGCACCGTGCCCTTATTAGCCTCAAAGCCTTAAAGAATTAGACTCAAGGGACGCCTGGGTGGCTCAGTGGGTTAAGCCGCTGCCTTCAGCTCAGGTCGTGATCTCAGGGTCCTGGGATCGAGTTCAGCGTCGGGCTCTTTGCTCAGCAGGGAGCCTGCTTCCCTTCCTCTCCCTCTGCCTGCCTCTCTGCTTACTTGTGATCTCTCTCTGTCAAATGAATAAATAAAAAATCTTTAAAAAAAAAAAAAAGAAAAAAAAAGAATTAGACTCAAGTATCCCCGTGCCTCCTGCACAAACAGCACAGTCCCACTGCTGAGCTGGCTCTCTTTCCCATGGTCAGAGCTATCGTCCTTGTCCTTGCCACAAACAAGCCACTGAGAAACCTAGCAAGAGTGTGGAGAAGCCATCCTGAACCCTTGTTTCTGAAAAAGGCAGCTTGGTCTCCTCTCTTTCAAACGTGATAGTCAGATTTTTTTTAAAGTCTCGCTACCTCAAGATTCCTACCCCATTGCTGTTGTGTTTGCTGGGCAGGTAAAGGCCCAGAAGGTCCAGAAATTATACCCTAGAAATCCTGGGGCCATATCCAGTTTGCAGAGAGATTTTGTTTGGATTACATGAAGTTTGAAGAAAGATGGCCAGCATTTCTTAAAAATCAGATTTTAAGGGCACCTGGATAGCTCAGTGGGTTAAGTGACTACCTCTTGATTTGGGCTCAAATCATGATCTTGGGGTCATGGGATCGAGCCCTGCATCAGGCTCCAAGCTCTGTGAGGACTCTGCTTCGGCTTCTGTCTCTGCTTCTCCCTCTGCCCCTCCCACCGCTCACACTCTTGCACACTCTCTCTCTTAAAATAATTTTTTTTTTAAAAATCAGATTTTAAATGAAAAATAAATAGTGAGTTCTCTTTAAAATCTAAAGAAGTGATAATGCTATTTCTGAAATTCTTTCTAACAACCACCTAGAGCAAAACTGCACATACCACCTTTGGACAGGCATGTGTTTCACAAACACTCACCATGGCCCTTCCTTGTCCTATTGGGTCTAAGCCCAGTCGACTTTATTCTTGTCTATTCAGTCTCAGTTTGGTCTCACTAGAAGAAAGAGAAAGCAAACTGATGTGATCCTGCTTAAATTCTTCCCTTTGTTTTTGGCAAACCAAATCTCTACCTCATTTTCATCCTCTCTCTCAGTTCCTGGTGGAGGATGATGGAATAAGGGCATGAGGAACTGTGAAGAGAAAGAGGGGTCACGTGGCTCTCCAGACCCACCCACCCAGCCATTTGGCTCAGCAACATTCTGTACTGGCCACTTTCTAGGGGCTCTCCTGGGTGCAGGACGCCACAGTTCCCTGCCCCTGCCTTCAAAGGAGCATGAAAACAGCTTCTGTGTGCAGTCAAAATTGAGGCCCCCTCAGGAAAAAACCCTATGATGACTTGTGGCAATGAAATCGGTGTAGGACCCTGTATGGAGCGAATGCTGGAGGACGAGGAGAGACCGTGCAGAGGGAGAGAACAGCCCTGTGGCCGCTGAGTGTGGCCATGGTGCTTTCATATCACGCCTGCTGGTCGTAATCCAAGGAGACTCAAGGGCTGATGAAAATAGCAATTCAGCAGAAAACTTTATTATTTATTTTTTTAAGACTTTATTTATTTATTTGAGTGAGAGAGAGAGAGACAGAAGGAGCAGGGGGAGGAGCAGAGGGGGGAGAAGCAGACTCCCCACCGAGCAGGAAGCCTGACCTAGGGCTCAATTCCAGGACCCTGGGATCAGACCTGAGCTGAAGGCAGATGCTTAACTGACTGAGCCACCTGGGCACCCCTCAACAGAAAACTTTTAACACACCTCAAAGTTATTTGATCAACTCTACAAGAGAATACAAGCCCATTGGACTTCTAGAGAGTCTGGATTTCGGTGAAATTAGTTGAAACTTTAAATTCATGCATGATGTTTTTCAGCTTCTGTCTATGAAGTTCTTCCTAGCTCTGACCTCTTCACAAAGCCTCCCCTGTTGATGCCAACTCACCCTGGCAACTCAGGTAAACTAAATGGCTATCCCATGATTCTGCACTCAAGTCTCCTACCTTGACAGTTTCTCTGTCAGTGTCTTGCTCTTCAAGAACAAGGACTCTATTCTCCACATCCCAGGAGCAGACATGGACACACAGTAATAAATACTCAGCTTTGCATTTCTAATTATTTACTAGTCCTCTCTGATGAAGTCTCGGCAGATTCAGCTCTGTAGCAGTGCACACTGATGGCTCAGAAGGGTACACACCCCAGCCTCCAGAAGTCAGTGCTTGGGTACAGTCAAGGGAAGAGGTAGAGCTGCCTCACAGCTTGGCTTGCTAACACTGTACTGTAGTCAGTGTGACCTGTCTGCATAGAACCTAAAGGAAGAAGTAAATAAATGGTATCTAAGAAAAAGCCTGTGGAACTTTAATCTTGAAGGTCAAGGCTATCCAATGTCAGCAGGTAGGTAGATGATGAATGGGTGGATGGATGGATGGATGGATGGAGTGGTGGTAGCTGAGCATGGCTAGATTTAGAATAACTATCCTGCTTCTGGCTACGGTAAAACTTTGAGTACTCAAGTTCCATAGCCCAAAGACACTCTCAAATATCTGTGGGCACTTAGGCAGATCATCTAAATTAGACAAAGAGGTCATGGTAGACTGTGTTATATATAAGTTATTGTCTGCCTCTTCCTGTAGGCGACTGCCCTCCAGACCCATCGCTTTCACCTTAACTGTGTAACTTGCTTTGGCCAATGAAAGAGGAGCAGACGCTCTAAGAGCTAGTGCTTTCTTCTTCATGCTCCCCCTCCTCCTAGTTCAATACCAGGGATGGTCCCCCAGAGAGGCTGCTTCCAGACCCTGTACTCGAGTGAAGGTGATGTGGAGCCGAGACACAGTTGCCCCACAACGGACAAGTGATGTGAGCAAGAAATAGACCTTTCTAGTAAGAGTCTGAGATTTGTCAGTCATCTGTGACCACAGCATGACCTGGGATTAATACACAAGTCAGGGAGAAGACTTTAAGGGGTGTTGAATACCAAGTAAGCATATTCTCCTTCTAAGTTTTGAAAATGTTGGCAGTTGGGGCACCTGGGTGGTTCAGCTATTTAAACATCTGCCTTTGACTAGGTCATGATCCCAGCGGTTACATTGGGGAATTACTGCTCAGTGGGGAGCCTGCTTCTCCTTCCCCCACTCCTCCTGTTTGTGCGCCTGCACGCATGCTCTGTCAAATAAATAGATAAATCTTTAAAAATATATATATATATAAAGTAGAATAAAATGTCAGCAATTAATTTGATTTTTTCCCATATTGCGTAGGTCAAACCAAACATCCCTGTGAGCCGCCGCTCTTCAACCTCTACCACTGACTCTTGGCATTTGTAGAACAGACATGCACCTGGATCACACTATATAAATTTATTAACGTGTGATTTTTAATTATACACTATAAAGTTGGTGTACATAAGCAAGTAATTTAATTCCTGAGTCAGTCTGAGGGATTACCTAACATCCCCACCTCAGAGCAGCTCCAGTGTGCTCTAAGTACCTTTCAAGTGCTAACACTCTCATTAAGGGTCTATAGGAGGTCCGTGGCTTTTTAACCCTCATTTTATTGCTTATTAGTGAGGAGCTGATCTTCCCTTGCGCACCTGGGCCTGAGGGGGCTCCTGGCCCCCTCCACGGCCACACTGAGCCTTCCCTCTCAGGCCCCCGCAGATCAGCAAGAAAGCGTGTCCACGAATCGCTCTTCGTCTGAGAATTCTCAGTTGCCTGCCCAGTCACATAGGGCACCAGATCCAGAATATAAACCAACTGTGTTACTAAGCTTTACTTCAGCTGACTTTTTTTTTTTTCTTTTTTAACATGCAGCAAGGCTTTTTTGAGAAGGAAGTGGTGCACAGATTTACAATCTGGTGCAAGTTCCTTGTTGCAGATTGATGCTCCGCGTCGCACAGCTCTGGCAACGCCAGCTTTCTTTTCTGTTCCTCAAAAGTGCCAAGTTCCTCCTCATCTCCTTCCCATCCCATTTGTCCTCTGCCAGGGAACCTCTCATTTCCATCCCCAAATGTCGCCTCCTCAGGCCTTCCCTGCACCCCTCTCTGGCTCCCCCGTTACCCCGTCACACCACCATATTTATTATCCTCATCACATCACCAGTCACATCACCCTTTCCTCTGTAGACTAGTTTCCTGTCCGTATCCTTCGCTCTCTCCAAGGCGTCCAACGCAAGACCTCGCGCTAGCAGCGCTCGGACGTTTGTTGAATAAATAGACAAGGGACGGACGGAAGTACAAACAAGGATGGCTCAGGACACATTCCGTACACATCTCTATGTGACAAGGAAACATGGCAACACCTGCCGTGACTCACTGTGAAAGATCAGAAAGACTTCAGCAGGCCTTTGAGGGTGTGCTCCACACCCAGCGAAGACTCGCTGAGAAGAGTTTTAGACTCAGCTTCCCCTCTAAGCATTTTATGAGAGCTTTGTTACAACCGTCAGGTGTCATCGTGGTGTTTTTCCGTCCTGTGCTGAGGACATGTGATGGGAAGGTTGTTAGAGTCATCTGGTGTGTGTCACAGCATCAGATCTTCCAATGACTCTTTGAATCACCCAAACGCACAGCACAGCCCCTGTTAAACTGGTATTAGACAAATGAGCCATCTTCCCGGATGAAGCAAGAGTCTTGCTGGCGGGACAAAAATGGAAAATGGCTGCTCACACAGCCGAGGGACCACGTTGTACAATGGCTACCACTCTCCCTACCCTGGTAGGGCCAAGCTAGAACTGGAATCTGAATTCTCCCAGGGCTTCACATGGTTAAAAAATCAGATGCCACAGGGCCTGATGCAAGGAGTGAGAAGGGATAGGGCCTGAGAGCACATGCCCCAGTTAAAACCACAAGTGAGTTCTCACGAGAACTGTTGAACAATGCAGGAAGGCAGGCCCAGTTTTTGTCAGCACTTCGGTTTTTTCAAGAGACGCTGGAAATCTAAATGAGAAGAAGGCAGTGGGCTAGGGATACATAGGAGTATAGTATCTAACAGACCCAACTTCAACGCTATTTAACTTGCCCATGCTATGTCCAAGTCACTGTCCTAGATATCCTTATATATCCTAGATAGAACCATTTCTCAAAAATGAAAAAAGCAAGAACCGGAATCCATAGACTCAAGAGGCTTTATTTAACTTTGTCAGAAAAGCAAGGTATGTTCTTAGAACATAAGATGATACGGGGAGGGCTTTGGATTAAATAAGTGAGTGTGTATGGAGCCCACTGATGATCCTGACACGCGGGAAATGCCGCAACTGTCAGCTCCGACGATGATTGTTATGAGCCTTAAAAGTATGATTACATTATCCTGACAACCGTGATCGCAGGATTGTCCTTGACAAAGTGACCTGAGAAGGCCGGGCAGAGTCTGCGCAAGTCGGGCCCTCAGCAAACACCCGCGGAAGGGTGGACTGCTGGGAGAAGGGGCTGGGACTTGAGAAACGAGCGGAATTTCAACATGTCGAGAAAGGAGGCCGGGACTAAAGGAACAAAGAGGCTGGAAGGATGAACACATCCCTGAAGCGGGAGCAAAGCTGGTTTGGGTCAGAACTTCAGGAGAAAGCACAGGAGGCCAGGGTGGAAGGAGACACTCAGCAGGAGACACTCAGCAGGAGAGCTCAGGCGGCCCGCGCAGACCCCATGTGGACCGCAGTGGGCACCTGAACGCCTCCTAAAGCCCGCTGGGCCCTGCCGACTGGATGGTGCAAGTCACAGTCGGCCAAATCAGCCAAAAGAGAGACTAGTTCTTAAGAGCAGTCCCAAATTTGGAGATGTTGAGGACCTGGAGAATGGTTTCGTGTGCTTACATGCTTTTATTTATTTATTTAAAGATTTTATTTATGTATTTGACAGAAAGAGACAAAGAGAGAGAGGAAACACAAGGGGGGAGTGGGAGAGGGAGAAGCAGGGCTCCCCGCTGAGCAGGGAGCCCGATGCGGGGCTCTATCCCAGGACCTGGGACCATGACCTGAGCCGAAGGCAGACACTTAACGACTGAGTCACCCAGGCGCCCCTTTACATGCTTTTACATAATTTATATCATGCCGTACTAGTTAAATGGCCTCAGACAAGTTACTTAACCTTTATATTTCTTCATCTGGAAAATGGGGGTGGTAGTTTTATCAACCGCAAATAGTGGAAATGAGATCTTTCAAGTAAAACACTTCAAAAAGTATCTGACGGAGAGGAAAGTGCTCCATAAGCGTTACCTATTTTTTTATTATTTGTGGGGGTGTATTATGCTGAGAGGTGAGAGAGAGGAAAATGCCTTGCCTGGGCCTCTGTGGTTCGTGAGTCGTGGTGTAGGCGGGAGGCCCATGACACAACCTTTCATGTCTGGGATGCTTCATGTGGCTCCAGAGACCAGGGGATGGACACCTACTCTGGGGCTATGCAGTCTAGCCCCAGCCGCATTACCCTCCAAGGCCCCAGCAGCCTGCTCTCTCCCACCCTTGCCCCTGGACAGGTAGGTCTCCATCCCCAGCCCATAGACAAAAAGTGAGCCTCCTTCCAGGAAACCAGCAGTGTCCCTCCTCCCCCACCCACGCCCCCCCCCATCACCAGCTGCTGTCCCACCCCACCCCCCCAGTCAGTCACTAACTCCCACTCCAAGGCAAGAAGATCCCCTCTTGACACAGTCGTCTCTAATCTCATTCTTGTTTCTCTAAATTCACTTCCTCTGCTCCATGAGAAAAGAGAAGTACTTTTCTGTTGTTCACAGAGGCGTGAAATGTGTATCTGGGGTGAGGAGTGGAGGTAGAGTTATGAGAAACTTGTATCCAGAACCTGGTTTTTTTTCTGACTTGGGCCCACAGTTACACCAAGAGATTACAATGAAAAGATTTTGATTCTTTGATTTATTGACCTCTTCATCATCCACAATCATACTAAAATTCAAAGCTTACCAAGTCATAAATGAGAGTGAACACCCTACAAAAACCAAAGGATGTTAGAATGGAGAGCTGCCTCTTCCGTGTGCAGGCTGGGCAGCGGTCCAAACCGGGAGTACACTGAGCTACAGGAGAGACCAGGCACCACAGATCCGTGGTCCCAGCAGCAAAGCCAGGGCCGCAATCAGAACTAAGGTGGGGTGGCGGGGTGGGGTTCTCATGAAGATGCAGGGAGGCTTTCAAAAGCAGTAATCCAGAAGCAAAGATGAGCTTGGCAACCGGGCAGCTGGGATAGGAGGTGAGTCAGGAAATTGGATTCACGATTGCTGTTAAATGCTTTCCCTGTTGCTTGAGCCCATTTCTATCTTACCACCTTCAAATGTGTCAGCTTTCATTCCAGTGACATCATGAGGCCCCGCTTGCCTCAGATGTCAGTCCTTTACAAAGCACCTCAAGAACACAGGTTGTATCCTCCTGATTTCTGTAACATGCCAAGTGCTGCAAGTTTTCCTTGTTTTGGGGGGTTAAGTCTGTTTAAAAACAACATCACAATAAAATGTAAATACTGGTTAAAGGGAACTTGTCCGTTGCCATAGAAGTCTACCGCACAGCGAAAGAAACCATTAACAAAATGAAAAAGCAACCTACCGGCGCGCCTGGGTGGCTCAGTCGGTTAAGCACCTGAGTTTTGATTTTGGCTTACGACATTATCTTGGGGTCCTAACGCTCTGTGCTGAGGTTGGAGGCTGCTTAGGTGTCTCTGTCTCTCTCTCTCTGTCTCTGCCCCTCCTCTTGCCTATGTACTCTCTCTCTCTCTCGAAGTAAATAAATAAAATCTTAAAAAAAAAAAAGCAACCTACTAAATGGGAGAAAACATTTGCAAATCATAGATCTGATAAGGAGCTAATCTCCAAAATATATAAAGAATTCATACCACTCAAAAGCAAAAGAAAATTCCCCAGACAATCCAATTTAAAAATGGGCAAAGAATCTGAATCGACATTTTTCCAAAAAAGACATGAAGACGTACAGATGGGCAAATAGGTATGTGAAAAGGTGCTCAACGTCACTCATCATCAGGAAATGGAAATAGAAGCCAATGTGATATCACCTCACACCTCTTAAGATTGCATATTATAGGAAAGACAAGAAGGAACCAATGTTGGCAAGGTGTAGAGAAAACCCTCATACATCTTGGTATGAATGTAATTTGGTTGCAGCCACTTTGGAAAATGATATGAAGGTTCCTCAAAAAATTAAAGACTGAACTGCCATGTGATCCAACAATTCCACTCTTGGGTATTTATCTGAAGGAAATGAAAATGCTAACTCAAAAAGATACATGCACTCCTGTGCTCATCACCGCATCGTTCACAATAGCCAAGACACGGAAGCAACCTAAGTATCCATCAGTGGATGAATGGATAATGGAAACATGGCATATGTTTCACCCATAAAGACAAACAAACCAACCAAAGAACCACAAGGAAATCCTGCCATTTGCAACAACATGGATAGATCTTGAGGACTTACACTAAGTGAGATAAGCCAGACAGAGATAACTTACTTGTAGAATCGAAATAAAAACCGAACTCACCTTGCCAAAGGCGGGGGATGGGCAAAATGGGTGAAGGGGGTCAAAAGGTACTGACTTCCAGTTATAAAAACAAGTAGTGCCTGAGGCTGTAATGCACCACATGGTGACTATAGTGAGTAACACTGAATTGTATACTTGGAAGTTGCTAAGAGAATAGCTCTTAGAAGTTCTCATTGCAAGAAATATGGAGGTGATATGAATTGGACTTACTGTGATCATTTTGCAGTCTCTACAAATCATGTTGTACATCTGAAACTAAAATGTTATATGTCAACTCTATCTCAATTTTTAAAAATCTGAATACATCAAGCAAGTGAAGGCAATATGGAGAAACAGAATAGTCACGGGCTTCTCAGTATAACATATTTGGATTTCAATCCAAATGATCTTGGGGAAATGATCTTTCCATGTGTACATGGAATACTAACCCTACCTTGCAAGGATATTTGGGGATTCAAGATAATGTATGCAAAAGTTCCTGTCTGTTAATGGTATTATTTTAATCACAGGCAGAATATTTTTTTAAAGATTTAATTTATTTATTTGACAGGCAGAGATCACAAGTAGGCAGAGAGGCAGGCAGAGAGAGAGAGAGAGAGGAGGAAGCAGGCTTCCTGCTAAGCAGGGAGCCCAATGCGGGGCTCGATCCCAGGACCCTGGGATCATGACCTGAGCTGAAGGCAGAGGCTTTAAACCACTGAGGCACCCAGGCGCCCCAATCACAGACAGAATATTGACCAGGAATTCAATGATCACTCCCTGATAGTGTCAGGTTGAATACCACGCATATAGCAAACGAATCATTTTAAAGATGTCGCAGGACTGCCACATGGCTGGATAGTAACAAATGGATACGTGAGGGGCAGGGAACAAGTGGATTCCAAGTCAAAAACGTTCTTTATCTTTAAATATGCCCTGTTATAACTGTTCTGAAAATTCTTTGAACTAAAGACATAGGTTTCACATTGTTTGGGATAAATTAAAATATTTTTTAAAAAAGAGAGAGCGAGACAGAGAAAGGTCTTTTCGTTCTTGACAAATGAAACTAAAAATGTCTACCTTTATCTCCTCCCCCAAAGGGAAGAAAAAAAGAAACTTGCTTTCATCTTAGAAAATACATAATGCTTAACATAACTCATTATTAAGTATATTATCTTGACTTCCAAAAATGAGCTCCGTGGGCTGGTATTAAATCAGAAGTATGCTTATTGCCTGTGCTGTAGTGGGAAAAAAAAATAGCTCTAAATGTATTTGTATCCCTTTATTTGCCTTAAATCCTAAACACCCTGTTGTCATGGAAATGCATTCCCTGAGCATCATATATGAGGTGTGTTTGTATTCCGCGTAAAGAGATTTCCAGTATTTGTCACATTTGCCAATCCCATATAGAAGAAAGCTGATTATCCAGGATTCATATGAGGTATATGATATCTGAAGCATCTGGCATGATTAATCCACGAGCTTAAAATGAAATGGAGTTGAAAGGAAACATTGATAGTTCCAGAATGACAAGGAGGAGGAGGAGCAGAAGAAGAATAAGAATAAAACCAGTGAGTGAGGGGGACTTAGGTAAGAAATGCCACAGATTAGGCTGCATATTTCTTCTCTGTACTTTTCTAATGATGATAACCAGTCCAGGTCCTTGGTTGAAAACAAAGGAATCCACCTGGCAAACTTGAGCAAAAAAAAAAGAGTTTACTGAAAGAATGTCAAGCAGCTCACAGGATCATGGAAAAGGTTAAAGCTTTGGAAAACAAACACAAACCAAGAGAAACTGGGATGCTCAAGTGCAGCCAAAGTCATGTCACAAGAAAAGCTTGGCTAAGGAGACCTTGCAAAAGCCAGACACGTCAATGCCACCACTGTGCTCGCTTTGTTGTGACACTCATTCTAGTCACAAAATTCCAGGTGGGATTTTCCAGGTCTGACAGGCTAAGCTGGGTTGCAACCTAGTGGCCAGGGGCCAAAAGAATCCAGCCTTTTCAACTTCCACAGTTGGAGGCAAAATCCCCACCTCTTACCAGATTCATCAAACAGAAGGAGGCATAGATGTGGAGCAGTCCCCCCCCACCACCAACAAAAGTACAAAGTTCCTGGGGCGCCTGGGTGGCTCAGTGGATTGGGCCGCTGCCTTCGGCTCAGGTCATGATCTCAGTGTCCTGGGATCGAGCCCCGCATCGGGCTCTTTGCTCAGCGGGAGCCTGCTTCTCTCTCTCTCTCTGCCTGACTCTCCGCCGACTTGTGATCTCTCTCTCTGTCAAATAAATAAATAAAATCTTAAAAAAAAAAAAAAAAGTACAAAGTTCCCCCACAGAAAACGTTCTTTTGCATTTATGGTTTATATACTCTTTCTACCTTCAGAGAAGATTTTCAGAGGCTAGCAGTAAAAGGTACAGATTCAGTGGATATATGAAAATAAAGGAAAGGTATTTAGAAGCGCTGGATCAAGGCTAGAAAGGACTTAGCAGATTGGGGCAGAGGGATGCTAGAAGAAGTAAGAAAAATATACACCTTATTATTTCTGTTACATTTTCCCCTCACATTCTTCTTCTTATGATTTTCTTTCCCCCTCTTTGATGAATTTTCTTTCATTCTCAGTAATGTGAAAAGATATAGGAGGACATTCCCAGACCATCGGGCTTCTAGAACTTGTTCTTCTGTCTTCCTGGATCAGTTTTCTCAAGGTTTCAGTGTAAAGCACAATTAGTGGGTACCTGGGTGGCTCAGCTGGTTGAATATCTACCTTCAGCTCAGGTCATATACCCACAGTCCTGGGATTGAGTCCCAGATGGGGTTCTCTGCTCAGCAGGGAGTCTGCTTCTTCCTCTTGCATCTCCCCTCACTCATGTTTGCTCTCTCTCTCTCCCCCTCCCTCCCTCTCTGAAATAAATAAGATCTTAAAAAAAAAAAAAGTCCACTAGTATACAATGTTGAAAATCCTGGCACATCTTTGGCCATTACTAAAAGCAAAATCCTCCAAATCTCTCCAAGAAATGAGAGTGGTTGAATTCAGGTGCTATGGTGAGATGAACCTTAGCTTGAGTCATCAAAAAAACCATATTCCAGCCCAAAGCTTCTCCTCTTAGAGATTAGATGACCACAGAAAGCCCCCCTAACCTCCATCTTGGTACTCAACATGGCTGGAGTGACAAAAGACTATGTACAAAAGTTGAGGAGATTCCAGACAACTATAGTCATCTGTCTATCCTTTTATTTATTTATCCATTGAGCACTTAACTACATGACAAACCTAGTGAATAAGACACAAGGTTAATACCATCAAGAAGCTGACATATTTGTCAGTGAACAGAACAGACAAGAAGCTGTTTTTGCATCAGTATTGACTGGGGAAGATGCTCTGCACAAGTCCCACCCAAAAGTGTTGTCTGTTTACAAAAAAAAGAAGAAATTAAAAAGGGCATATATGTATATAAATTCTTAAATACAGAATACTGAATATATAAGTATATAAGTTAATATAGAAAAGAAGGATTTGTTCAGCATGGGGAGTCAGGGTGTTAAATTTCCAAGAGAAGATGATGTCTAAAGAGGATTTGAAAGACCAAAAGGAGACTCTGAGGCAGATAAGTGGGAAAAGGGCAGCTGAGGCAAAGTGAATATCCTGGGCAAAGATTGTAGGATTGAAACTTAAGTGTGTGGTCGGATGTACAAGATGTTTGGTGTGTTGGAAAACCAAAGGAAGCCAGAAAGAAATGAGATTAGAGAGAGAGATTAGGGACAATGAGTGGAACAGCTATTATGACCACTTACAGGCAAGTGGGGAACAACAGATGGTTTCACACAGGAAACCGAGAGGTTTGGGAAGCAGTTGAGTGGATAGATTTGAGAAGTGGACAACTGCGAATGAAGAGAGTTAGTAGAAGGGATGGCAGCACCACAGGTGACAGACAATGAGGCCCTAAGTGAAGTGGCTGTGGAGTTAGACACTTGATCTAAGGACAATCAAGGAAATAAGACTGAGAAAAACCAGTGGCTTAAAAATTCTGTGAGCTGGGGCGTGTGGGAGGCACAGTAAGGTAAGCATCTGACTCTTGATTTCACCTCAGGTCATAATCTGGGGGTTGTGAGATTGAGCCCCACGTCAGGCTCCATGCTCAGTAGGAAATCTGCTTGCGATTCTCGCTCTTCCTCTGCCCCTCCCCTTGCTCATGTGCACACTGTCTCTTTCTCAATATAAATAAATAAATATTTTTTTTTTTAAAAATCTGTGAGTTAACCTAGTGTTAAATGTTCTGCCATTGAAAGAGATCTGTAGGATCAGGGAGGTAAAAAAAAACAACAAGGACACCACAGTGTCATGAAAGTCAATAGAGGAGACCATTTTTTTTTTTTTAAAGATTTTATTTTTATTTATTTGACAGGGAGAGACACAGCAAGAGAGGGAACACAGCAGAGGGAGTAGGAGAGGGAGAAGCAGGCTTCCTGCTGAGCAAGGAACCCGATGTGGGGCTCGATCCCAGGACGCTGGGACCATGACCTGAGCTGAAGGCAGAGGCTTTAACCCACTGAGCCACCCAGGCGCCCCCAATAGAGGAGACCATTTTAAAGGGACATGAATATTACCAGTGTGAAATGTTATGGAAAAGTCAAGTTAACTTAGAGGCACAAACATGTCTGGCTGACATTAGTAACGCTTTCAGACGTTTTGGTAAAAGCACTGTAAGCCAATTTAAGGGATTACCCTAAAACAGGGAAATGTATCTCAGAAGAGGGCACAGTTATTCTGTTGTTGTTGTTTTAAGATTTTATATATTTATTTGAGAGAGAGAGTGTGCCAGAGAGCACAAGTGGGGGAAACAGCAAAGAGAGTGAGAGAAGCAGGTTCCCAGCTAAGCAAGGAGCCCAATGCAGGGCTTGATCCCAGGACCCTGGGACCATGACCTCAACCAACTGAGCCACCCAGGCACCCCAGGAGGACAGGTTAGTAGAGTCCATGATGAAAAGGACCACTGGCCTACACAGTAGATGCAGAAAAGGAGAGGTGAGAAGTAACCAGGTAACTCCTATTTTGCACACAGACATATGTTCTTCCCTCCAGCAACATCTTGATTTCCTTTTAGAGACATAATCTTCCATCCCCCAGAACTGACTTGGCTGGGAATGTAACCACCATATGGACACAAGACCCAGGCCTGGTCTCTTGGCCAAAACAATGGTTTCAGTGAGGAGCCCATAACCCAAACCAGACCATGAACACATAATCCTCTGTGTGTTTTTCACATATTTGGTTTGCTTTGCTTTGGTTTGGTTTAGTGGGAGCTGGTTTTCTGGTTTTTGTTGTTGGGGAGGGGCAGGTTGTGGAACATTGTTTTTGTTTTTGTTTTGCTTTGTTCTTTAGAGCTTTTGGTTCTTCCTCTCTGGAATCACTAAGCCTGTGGGCCACCTGCTGCAGAAGAGAACCTCAGAGCAAGAAAAGCAGCACTGAGAGAGGGGGAGGAGGGCCGAGGAGAAGAGAAGAAGGGAAGAGACGAGGTGGTTATGGTGTCATCCGTGCACCTGAAGCCACACTCAGGAACTTTTCAATAAAATGGGCCAACAGAGCTTCTTTATTTTAACTGCAGCCATTCAAAGTGGTTTTCCGTGTCCTCTATCCTAAAAGCCTGGCCTGAAACAGCAGGTTGGAGAGGTATTAGAAGTGAACCAGTTCCCGCAGCCTTGCCCAGAGCCAGCTCTGAACACAAATCTCCAGGTTTGCCTCCCATCCACTCAGACAACCAGGAGGTTAGGAGCCTTACCCTCCAGCTCCCCGAGGGGGGCGAGTCGGAAGAACAGGTGAGGAAGCTTGCAGCCTCTCAGCAGGTTGGCCCTGAGCCCAGGCCATCCTGTGGCTGATGGATCCAGGTCTCCAGGAACCAGCTGTGAGACACAGAGATTAAGGTATGATTCTGAGAATTTTTAGAGCAGACCTGACTGCTGCTATTCTGTAGAAATGAAGGACCAGACCACCCTTTTCTGCCAAAGTAAGCCAACTTCTAAAATGCAATTGCTGTCAGAAAGAGATTCCCAGACGTCTGCCACTCCTCATTTCAAGCAGATATTGGTCCTTCTTTGTCCAGAAGTGTAGTGCTCACCCCCAGGGGCACCAAACCCACGCAGTGATGTGGACAGCACCCTGGGGTTATGCCCTTTTCCACCTGCACGCCCACCTGTAGGGATCCTAGCAGACACTCACTAACCAGTAACACACATTCACATGCCCCCGCACCTGTGGGAGCTCCAGAGGGGGGTGAGGAGAAAGAAGCTCTGTGCAACAGCTCACACGGCAAGAACCTTTAGCCTTTCAATCTTCAGAAGTGAGCTGCTGAGTTGTCTGTATAAACCACCTTGTCCGGGTCCTCTGAGCTGAGTGTGGGGCCGAGGTCACAACCAAAGTTGACCGAACGGTCCACCCCAGTCTGAGTCCCTGTGCATTCTCTTTCTCAAGGGGATTAGGTTGGTCAAACACTGACTAAAACAGTGGCTCCTCAAGAAGGCGTCTGGATTTTTGGCAATCATGCTATTGAGTCCATTTATGATGAATAAAAATCAGGTAGTTTAAATGTGGGGTAGCGTCAGAGTTTGGGGCCTTATTTAAACCCTCAGGATTCCATGCTGGCCTTTTCTCTTCCAGATATGTGACACAGTGAAAATTCAGAATGAATTGCCCAAAATCTCTGCAGGCCTGAGACTAAGTCCACGCTCCATGATGGGAATAGCGTGTTTGGTGAGGCCGAGATACAGGATGTTGTTCACCAACAGTCCCTTGTGGAAAGTACAGAGAGATTATCTCTACCTTTCCAAAGCAGAGAAGGTCTCAAAGACCCAGTAATTGCCCTTAAACCTCCATTAGAGCACCATTCTGGTAAGTGTGTTGTTTTTTCCCCCACACAGAAAAACTAAAAACCCATTTGTCTTCTTTATTCTGTGAAACTGCAAAATATTCAGAAATCATTTTCTCCCTAACTGTATCCTCCAACAGCAGTTTATTTGTACTCGTGGGTATAATTTGATCGGAGCTTTTTAAATTTTTCTTGTACCAGTGAGAACTTCCGCTCTCAGTGAATGATCTTCTGACCTCACCTGCATTTTTCTGAGTAGCAGAAACATTCACCTTGGATGATCTAGCCCTTAAAAGCCTGTACTGTGTGTTTCCAAAGAGTCACTGTTCCAAAATAAGAACTGCATTCACAATGGACAGAGGCCTTCGTCTTCTCTCACACTTTCCATGATGGGCTCTCCCAGTACAACATCAAATATGTTGCCAGTTCCCAGTTGTACAAATCAAACAGTAAAAGCTTTTGATTCCCTTCAGCATTAGAGAGGTAGGGATTATGACCAGGAGATCACAGAGTAAGAACCTACCATGTATTAAGCACCTAAGATGTGCTTTACAGATACTATCTCAAATCTTAGACTAACCCAGCAAAAGAGGTATTATGAGCCCCATACAGAATTATGATTACAGTGTTACAGCTGAGATTTAAGCTCACATCTACTTAGGCCTGAAGCCCAGGATCTCAGGCCACGGACTTACTCACTGGATCAGTTCAAACACAAAAGGGCAGACCTCCTTAGTTCGCAGAAAACTGGAATTTTATCAGATTGGTATCACCCAAAGCACAGTTGCTCCAGGGGCTGATTTGGAGACCCTGATTATGTCAAGAGAGGGCTGATTGTTAGATTTATAATGATCATGCACTCAAGGATTAGGCCTCATCGGCTCTATCGATAAGCCGGTAGCACTCTTCTCCGCAAGGACAGAGAGGGAAGTGATGGCCTGGAACAGATCAACAGAGCAGTAGCAAAGAGCAGATGCCAATCTTCACGATGGGGTCTGGCGTTTGAAGGCAGCCAGGTGGATGAGATTCAGGCTTAAAACATGGAGTCGAAGAGGGAGGCACCTACTTGGAACACTTATGAGGCTAATTATTTCCTGCCAGGTAATGAGAAGCAAGTTTTTTTTTTTTTTTTTAAGATTTTATTTATTTAACAGACAGAGATCACAAGTAGGCAGAGAGGCAGGCAGAGAGAGAGAGAGAGAGGAGGAAGCAGGCTCCCTGCTAAGCAGAGAGCCCAACGCGGGGCTCAATCCCAGGACCCCGGTACCATAACCTGAGCTGAAGGCAGAGGCTTTAACCCACTGAGCCACCCAGGCACCCAAGAAGCAAGATTTAAACAGCCACAAGAGCCCGCCAATGATAAAGCCCCTTCTAGAAACCATACTGATGATCTGTCAATGTCACCAGATGCATGTAGAAGATAACCGGTGGGTAAGGGATCCTTCAAATCTCAAGTTCAAACAAATTAGAAACAAAAATTTCCACCAGGGGCGCCTTCGGCTCAGGTCATGATCTCAGCATCCTGGGATCGAGCCCTGCATTGGGCTCTCTGCTCAGCGGGGAGCCTGCTTCCTTCCCTCTCTGCCTACTTGTGATCTCTCTGTCAAATAAATAAATAAAATCTTAAAAAAAAATTTTCCATCAAACCAGTATATTTCTATATTTGCATTACTGTAAAACTCCTTATACTGATACATAGGAATAGAACTTTTAAAAAAATATCTAAAAGGTCTTATGCTCACTGTAGTGTTATTAAAATAAAAAATTTCATTGAAAAATCTAAAAAAAGAATTTCCATCAAAAATATCTGAATTGTTATGGTTCTTATAAAACTTTTAATGTCGTGCTAGAAGATAATTAGGTGGACAGAATAATTGGCATTATATTACACAACAAGCAGATCTGTTAACAGTATATTCAAATTTAAGTTGGAGAAAAACTAGACTAATCCTGGAATTCCCTAGATTTTAGTTTACAGAAATTCATATAGATTGACCTGTGTCTGATTCTAAATCTGAGTTTTAAAATACTAAGATTCCAGAAAGACAGGTATCCTAAAACAAAATTAAAGTTCAATCCTATTTAAAAAAACAAAACAAAACAAAACTCAGTTGAATTGACCATCACATAAAAGACAAGGTCACACTGAAATAATAAGCCTTCTATTTTTGAAAGAGAGAAAAATAAATATTATCATCAAACAAATGCTCTTAAAAACCATAGAGAAAACCGAATTGAGTAAGTGAGGTTCGTGGACCTGTACAGAGTGGAGAAGTTAGAGGCTCAGGGGATGTGTGAACACTTAGAAGTCTTCCATGTGTTTGTGTGTGAGTGTGCTGGTGAGAGGAGGTTCAGAGAAGCTCATCATATGATTCTCAGAGAAGCATGTGACCCAAACAAGGTTGTTAAGACCAACCGTAGTAAAGTCTGAGAAAAATTTAAAACCTTGGCCATTACTGGGGGGCGCCTGGGTGGCTCAGTGGGTTAAGCCTCTGCCTTCGGCTCAGGTCATGATCTCAGGGTCCTGGGATGGAGCCCTGCATCGGGCTTTCTGCTCAGCAGAGAGCCCCCCCACCCCCGCCTGCCTCTCTGCCTACTTTTGATCTCTGTCTGTCAAATAAATGAATGCAAAATCTTTAAAAAAATATATATATAAAATAAAAAATAAAAAACACCTTGGCTATTATTGGAAGCTGAGACTGTCACTGACTGGAGCCTAAAATAATAACTAGCTAAAATATAGGCACAAAATCTCTGAACTGCAAACTCAGAACAAAGGACCCTTCGGGAGTCATAAAAGAGCTGACTCTGTGACCTTCAGTAGCATCCAGAGAACCAACAGTCTACCAGGTCATTGTCCCTCTCTTTAGACCAAGCCTAAAATGTGTAAGGGATTTGCTTTGTTTTTCCGACCGCAGGGCCCTAGCCGCTCACAGCTGCTGGAGCCAGTCCAGGCCGCATGCTGGAAGGGGATGGGCCTTGTATTTCATTTTTATAGACCAAATGGCTTCTCAATAATTTATCATCCGTGTGATGGAGGAAAGTACCAATAAAATGTGATTGTAAATCTCCGCCCTCTTCCAGGATCAAGGAAAAGACGTAAAGAAAGCTAAAAGAAAAATGACAACACAGTTTTGAGAGCTGAAAATGCATGTCTTCCAAAATCAGATCCTGCCCTATTTCCTGAACTAAACGTCTCTGAAGATATTGAATTTGAAAAGTAGGGAATACTGAGTGGGGAAGGGGGGAGTGTAGGAGAATTGCGCATATCTAGGCAGCCTATTGAATGAAATCTCCCCGAGATAGAGGTGATAAGAATCTGCTGTGAAACATGTTATCTGCTATTTCCTGCTTACATGCATAGCTGAGTAAATCACACACATAAAGAGGAAGACAGGGCTGACATTAAAAAGGGCTATAAGGAATAAAACTCAAAACAATAATAATAAACAAAATAATTAAAGAATATTTAAAAATATTTAAATAATAAATTTAAAGAATATTTAAAAACATCACTGGATGACTTTCACTAGAATCTATTTCTGGGATTACTCCTATCTACCCATTTGTGGCATTTTGCCCTGAAGAATATATTTTCATTACAAGATTATTTTTTTTTCCCTTTCCAGCAAAATTCCGTGACACTGTGCTCTCTCAGATCCATCACAGCAGCTATCTTGAAAGATTATTGTAGCTCTGGCCTCTGAGCAGCTTCCATACTGTTCCCTGCAAATAAAGGAGCCCATAAGAATTCCAGCCTGCAATGAACATCCAGGCTGGAGACTGGCTTCCTTTGCTGTCTTGTCAATGTTCCAAACAGGTCCAGTGTTCATGGGTGGCTAGGCCCTAGTCACAGAGAAGCAATAACAGCTAACATTTCTATGGAGCTTACTGTAGCCCAGGCGCAATTCCAAGTGCTTCTCAAAAACCTTCCATAGTACGTTCTATTATTACCTCCATTTTAGGGATGAGGACATTGAGACATGAAAAGCTTCAGCTTTTAATGAAGGCAGAACAGTTCTCTAAATATGACCTGAAGGGAGGCAGATGATTTTGCCTACTTTTCCAACAAGGACCACGAGCCTCAAAGAGGTCAAGTGGCTAACCCAGATTCACATAATTAATAAAAGCAGCCAGGTCAGAATCAAACCCAGACAAGTCAGTACTCTTTCCCAATGTCTGTTCTCAAGCTTATAAGAGCTTTAGCAGCACCTAAATCCTGGACAAAACTTCGTACTTTGGTTCTTTTTGACGTAAAGGACATCAAAGAGCTTTCTTCCAGATGGAAAATAAGGGCTCTAGAAATAAAGCTCCCAAGAAATGAAAATGTTCTCTAGATTTCTTGTTCTCCCCATATGTGAAAGATTAATAGAGGAGTGATGTGCTTAATTGATTCAAACTCCACTGGCAAGAGTAAACAAGTTTGAAGATTGCACACACTCAAGCTATCCATAACACAAAAAAGGAGACAAAAATACATATCAATGCCCTGTCAAGAACAAAGGAATTTCAGCTTACTTCACTTAAATTCAGCAAAGGATGAGATATATTGGACCTTTATTTCTAATAAATGAACTATTTACCTTGGCAAACATCGGAGTAGAACTTGCTTTCCGAAGTGCAATGTCATTTGTAAAAAATGTACTCATCCCTGCATAATAAGGACATTTGCACTGACTAGAAGTGTTTATAATCTTAAAGAGAAGACAAAATGTTTTTAGCCCAATGGTTTTAGTCTTTGAGTTAGATAGACCAGGGCTTAGACAAAGGACTTGTTCTTGACAGTTCCCTGTGAAGCTGCCAAATCTTGCTGTCAGCACCCCTCCAGCTTACCTCCCTCTCCTGCCTCCAGGTGTGTTCCTAGGACTTATATATTGTTCCAAGGATGTACACCTTCAGACCCACCCCACAACTGTTAACACTGCCTCCTTGCAAACTCTGATGTGGCTCTCTCTTTATGTACAACAAAGACTCTCTTTTCTCCCTTAAGTAGAGAGAATGCAAGGGCATGTTTTTGAGAAGAGAGAGGTGTGAACTGAAAGAACAGACGATATTGCTAAATGTCTCCCCAAAACCCATTCACTCTTTCTATATTTTTGTAATATAATTCCCCTGCTAGCTAGAAATGATATAGCACAACATAAGCAGGAGTAATGTATGCAACTTCTTAAAAGTGGGTCATCGGGGATGGCTGGGTGGCTCAGTCTATTAAGCTTCTGACTTCGTCTCAGGTCACAATCCCAGCATCCTGGGATGGAGCCCTACATCGGGCTCCCTTCTTCTCCCTCTACTGCTCCCTGTGCTTCTGCTCTCTCTCTCTCTCTCTCTCTCTCTCTCTGTGTCAAATGAACAAATAAAATCTTTAAAAAAATTTTTCAAAAGTGAGTCATCAGGACTCCACTCTTCCATAGGGACTGGTAAGCAGTTTCAAATATGTGGATGAGGGTAAAACCCAGAGAATGGAAACAACAAAACAGAAGGAACCCAGGTCCCTGGATGTCCTCAAAGAACAAACTTTCCTGTAAACCCAGGACCATCTGCCTACCATCACATCACTGTGAAAGAGAAATAAACTTAAACTCTGACTGAGTCCCCATTATTTTGACTGTAAAGTAGTCAAATCAATATCCTAAGTAGTATAGGCAAGAAGAGAAAGGAAAGCACAAGAAGACCTCCTCAGAAGTCTCATACACACACACACACACACACACACATCCCTACCCTGTGCCTGATTTCTTCACCTAGAAAAAGGAATAATACCTCTCTTTCAGTGCTATTGCAAGGATTAAATAATGTATGTAATGCATTAAGTAGTCATCATAAGGTTTCCAGTTATGATAGCTTTAAAAAAGTTACAATTTTCTCACTTAAAACATCAGATGTTCTCTCCTTCCTACATTTTTTTTTTAAGGTTTTATTTATTTATTTGACAGACAGAGATCACAAGGAGGCAGAGAGGCAGGCAAAGAGAGAGGAGGAAGCAGGCTCCCTGCTGAACAGAGAGCCCGATGCAGGGCTCAATCCCAGGATCCTGGGATCATGACCTGAGCCGAAGGCAGGCGCCCCTCCTTCCTACATTTCTAAGTACAAAATATCTTAATCCGAAGATTCTAGGAAGACAGCAGAGTAAGAAGCAACAGGAATCTGCCTTCCCACCTAGACAACAATTGCACTAGCAGAATTTGTCTAACAATTTTAGAAGGCTGGAGTCTATGGAAGGAGTCTATGGAAATTCCAGAGGAAAACTTAATCCATACATTGTGGTTAATTTTGATCAATTTTAGCTGTTAGCGGAGTATACATCTCCCCACCCCCATGACAGACAGCAGTGCACATGCTCCTAGAGCAGCTTGCATACAGCTTGCAGGAGTCAAGGTGGGCCTAAGAAACCCTGTTCTTGGGGCACCTGGGTAGCTCCATTAGTTAGACATCCAATTCTTGGTTTCAACTCAGGTCATGATCTCAGGGTCTTTAGATTAAGCCCTGTATCAGGCTCTGCAGTCAGCACAGAGCCTGCTTGGGATTCTCTCCATTTCCCTCTTACCCCCTCCCCACTCGTATGTGCTCTCGCTCTAAAGTAAATAAATAAATAAAATCTTACCCAAAAAACCCAGCAACAATCTTATTTTCCAAATATCAGGGATCTATGCTCCAATCACTGATTGCTACTTCTGATCACAGAGGAGCAAAGAGGCAAACAACCACTGTTGTTGCACCTCCCTTCTAACTGACATAACTTCCAGGGAATTTAAAGGACTGGAACACATCCACCTGCTGCATTTTTCCCCCTCTTTTGGGAGGCAGACATTAAAGATGAAGACATTCAAAAAACAACTGCATATATGGGGAAAATTAGTAAGTGTGCACACCCAGCAAAAGTTACAGGCTCAGAAAAGACCTGAAAAGACTTTAAGCTTACACCTCAGGCTGATCTTTGGCACAGAGACAGCCTATCACAATCAAGAGAACAAACACAGCAAGCCCTGAGGTAGAGAATCTGGTTTCTCAAGTTACCGCATTTTTAGATTCAAGTGTCCAGCTTTCAACAACAACAAAAGAATCACAAAGCATAATTTTTAAAAAATGAACAAAACAACAGGAAGTATTGCCCATTCAAAGGAAAAATGAAAGTCAACAGAAACATTCTCGGAAAAAGACCTGATGGCTGATCTACCAGAGAAAGATTTTTAAAACCACTATCATAAAGATGCTCAAACAACTAAAGGAAGACATAGAAAAAGTCGAGTAAATGATGAACAAAATTGAAATAGCAACAAAGAGAAAACCTAAAAAGAAGTGAAAAAGATATTCTGGAGCTGAAAGTTAGATAACTGAAGTGAAAAATCATTAGAAGGATTCAAAGGCAGATTTTAGCAGGCAGAAGAAAAACATCAGTGAACTTGAAGACAGAGTAATGAAAATAATGGAGTCTGAGAAACAGAAAGAAAAATGTTTGAAATAAAGCAAACAGAGCTTAAGAGACCTTTTGAACACTATCTGCATTGTGAGAGTGCCAGAAGGGAAGAGAGAAAGAGGCAGAGAGAATATTTGAAAAAAATAGCAGCTGAAAACTTCTCAAATTTGATGAAAGTCATGACTATAAGAATCCAAGATGTTTAATGAACTCCACATAAGATGATATCAGAGATTTCATACTGATATGCATTATAATTAAACTTTAAAAAGATGAAGAGAATATCTTGAAAGCAACAATAGGAGCAACTCCTCACATACAAGGAATCTTCTACAAGATTATAAGCAGATTTCTCATCATAAACTTGGGAGGCCAGAAAGCAACAGGCTAATATCCTATATCCAGCAAAACTGTACTTCTAAAGGGACAGAGAAGAGGTTGGAAGATGGCAGCAGGGTAGGAGGAATCTAGGCTCATCTCATCCCATGAACACAGCTAGATAACTAACAAATTACCTTAAATACCCCAACAGTCAACCAGAAGTCTGGCAAAAAAAAACTCCACAACTAAAGTAGAGAAGAGGCCATATCAAAGAAGGTAGGAAGTTGCAGAGACACAGTTTGGGAGAGAAAAGGATCTTGGCTGCTGCAGTGGGGAGGGAATTATGGTCATAGAGAAGGGCGAGAGATAAATTAACACAGAGAAGAGTACATGGAGAAAATGATTCCACATGGCAATGGAAAGCAAAAGAACCTAAATTTCTTGAGTTTTTACAGCCAGAAGGGCTTAAGGCCTGGAGTGCTAAAGGTCAGTGTGTTTGGCTCTGAGAGAGCTTGGAGGACAATGGGGATGCTCTTGGAGAAAACAGGGCAAACAACATGTGTACACATAGCACAGAAAGAGTGATCTGAAGAGCGCCTGTGACAGGGTGGGGAGGTTAGTTGCTCAGTGTGGATCTTGTCCCAGGGAGGCAGAGTTCATAAAGAGACCTCTCTGGGAAGGTAGGAAACTGGCCAGAATCATTTCCCTTTTCCTCTCCTCAGCATAAACACAGAGCCACCTGCTGGAACTTGCTACCTATCTTGCTTACACTAAGCCCCAATCCCCCTGTCCATGCTCCAATGGAACCACTCCTCCCAGTCATACTTGCCTTTATTCCAGTGATTCTGGCCCCTCCCCCAGAAGACCTGCTCAAACACCTGCCAATGACCATCTCCTGACCAGAGAGTTTTGTGAGGTCTCAGTTCTGGTGACAGCAGTAATGGGCCTCATTTCGCAAACAGACCACAGCACCTCTAGTTGAAATGTGCCACCAAACATTGCCCACAAGCAAAAAAAAAAAAAAAAAAAAAAAAAAAAAAAAAAGCCACTGCAGACAACTGTCCTGAAGGATAAAGTAGATAGGGCACAACAATAGAGCACACATTAGAGCCTCTCCTAAAAGCACCAGGCCCTGAAGAACAGGGCATTCTAGGACCTCTTCTTTATAAAACCATTACCTTTTGTTAAAAAAATACCCATTATAAAACAATAAACATTGATAAAATGTCTATACTGCCCAAAGCAATCTATACTTTCAAATCCATCCTCATCAAAATTCCACTGCCATTTTTCAAAGTGCTGGAAAAAACAATCCTAAAATTTGTATGGAAACAGAAAAGATCCTGAATTGCTAAGAAAAGGTTGAAAAAGAAAAACAAATCTGGGGCATCACGTTGCCTGATTTCAAGCTTTACTGCAAAGCTGTGATCACCAAGACAGCATGGTACTGGCACAAAAACAGACACATTGACCAATGGAACAGAATAGAGAGCCCATGCCTGATGGAGAATTTAAAACTATGATCACAAGAGTACTCAATGGACTTGGGAAAAGAGTGGAGGACATCAGTGATACCATTAACACAGAGACAAAGAATAACATAGCAGAGATAAAGAGCTCGATAAACAAAATGAGAAACACACTTGACGGAATGAAGTGCAGGCTGGAAGAAGCAGAGGAATGAATTAATGACCTAACAGACAGAGTAATGGGAAGTAATCAAGCTGATCAAAAGAGAGAAAAAAGAATTATGGAAAATGAGAATAGACATAGGGAACTCAGTGACTCCATTAAACGTAATAATATTCATGTTGTAGAAGTCCCAGAAGAAGAGATAGAAAAATGGTAGAGAATTTATTTGAAGAAATAATAGTTGAAAACTTCCCTAATCTGGGGGAGGAACTAGATCTGCAGATGCAGGAGGCACAGGGAGCTCCCAACAAAGGCAGATCCATACCAAGACATACTGTAATTGAAATGGCAAAAATACAGTGATAAAGAAAAAAATATTAAAAGCAACAAAAGAAGACAGTATATATATATATATATATATATATATATATATATATATATATACACCCCACATAAGGCTATCAGTGTAATTTTCAACAGAAACTTTTGAGCAAGGTCATGATCTCAGGGGTCCTGGGATTGAGCCATGCATCTGGCTTCCCGCTAAATGGGGGGGTGGGGGTGGGGGGGTCTTCTTCTGCCTCTTCCTATGTCTCTCCCCACCCTCCTCATGCTCATGCTCTCTTTTTTTCCCTCTCTCTCTGAAAAAAATAAAATCTTAAAAAAAAAACAACTTTCTGACCAAAAATAAAAATAAAAACAAATAAATAAATGAAAAGAAACTTTCTGAGCCAAAAATGATGGGCATAATATATTCAGAGTGCTGAATGGCAAAAACCTGTAGTCAAGAATATTCTATCCAGCAAGGCTATCATTCAGAATAGAAAGAGAGATAGTTTCCCAGATAAATAAAAACTAAAGGAGTTCATGACCACTAAACCAGCCTGCAAGAAATATTAAAGGGGACACTTTGAGTGGAAAGGAAAGACCAAAAATGACAGTATGAAAGTAGTAAACACAAAAGCAGTAAAAATCAATATTTTTGTAAAAAATCAGTCAAGGATTTACAAAATAAAAGGGTATAAAATATGATACCATATACCTAAAATGTGGGGATGAAAGAAGCAAAGAATGGGTTCAAATTTAAATGGCCATCAACTTAATATAGATTGCTATATGCAGAAGATGTTTTTTAATGGCAACTACAAATTTTTTAAAAACACTAAGAAATATGCAAAGAATAAAGAGAAAGAAGTCTAATTATGGCACTTAAGAAAACCAGCAAACCGTGAACAAGAGAAAACAAAAAAGGATCAGAGAATATCTTCAGAAATAACTACAAAACAGGCAATAAAATCACAATAAATACATCAATAATGACTTTGATTGTAAATGAACACTCCAATCAAAAGACACGGGTGACAGAATGGATTAAAAAAAAAAACAACAAGACCTGCCTATAACCTATAAGAAATTCATATTAGACCTAAACATACCTGCAGACTGAAAGTGAGGGGATGTCAAAAGAAACCAAAGTAGCAATACTTACATCAGACAAAATAAACTTTAAAACAAGAGACAAGAAAGGGCAATATATGATAAAAGGTACAATCCAACAAGAAGATGTAACAATTGTAACTATTTATGCACCCAACTTGGGAACACCCAAATATATAAAACAGTTAATAACAAACATAAGGGAACTAATCAATAATATTACAAAGATAGTAGGTGTCTTTAACACCCCACTTATATCAATGGACAGATCATCTAAACAGGAAATCAACAAGAAAACAAAACAATGGCTTTGAATGAAACAGTGGAATAGACTAATTTAACAGATATTCAGAATTTCCCATTCTGTAACAGCAAAATACACATCCTTTTCCGGTACACATGGAACACCCATGGAATATGTGAATAGCTCAAATATTTGGCCACAAAACAAGACTCAATAAATTAAAAAAGATTCATATCATACCAGGCATCTTTTCTGACCACAATACCATGAAACTAGAAGTTAACCACAAGAAAAGATCTGGAAAGACCACAAATATATGGAGATTAAGTAACTAAACAATGAATGGGTCAACCAAGAAATCAAAGAAGAAATCAAAAAGTACAAGGAAACAAATGAAAATGAAAACACAACAGTTCAAAACCTTTGGGATGCAGCAAAGGTGGCTCTAAGAGGGAAGTACATAGCAATACAGGCCTACCTCAAGAAGCAAGAAAAATCTCAAATGACTTAACCTTACAACTGAAAGTGTTAGAAAAAGAACAGCAAACAAAACCTAAAACCAGGGCGCCTGGGTGGTTCAGTGGGTTAAGCCGCTGCCTTCGGCTCAGGTCATGATCTCAGGGTCCAGGGATCGAGTCCCGCATCGGGCTCTCTGCTCAGCAGGGAGCCTGCTTCCTCCTCTCTCTCTCTGCCTGCCTCTCTGCCTACTTGTAATCTCTCTCTGTCAAATAAATAAATAAAATCTTTTAAAAAAAAAAAACCTAAAACCAGCAGAAGGAAGGAAATAATAAAAATTGGAGCAGAAATTAAAGATATAGAAACAACAACAAAAAAAGTCCAACAGAACAGATGAGTAATGAAATCAGGAGCTGGTACTTTGGGGGAAAAAAATCAATAAAATTGATAAGTCTCTAGCCAGACTTATCAAGAAAAAAGGAAAGACTTTATTTCAAAGACTCAAATAAAGAAAATCACAAATGAGAGAAAATAACAACAGATGCCACAGAAATACAAAAAATTATAAGAAAATATTATGAAAAACTATATGCTAACAAGTTGAATAATCTAGAGGAAATGGATAAATTTCTAGAAACATATAACCTGCCAAACAAAAACAGGAAGAAATAGAAAATTTGAATAGACTGATTACCAGCAAAGAAATCGAATCAGTAATCAAAACTCCCAACAAACAAAAGTCCAGGACTAGACGCCTTCAGAGGAAAATTCTAGCAAACATTTAAAGAAGATTTAACACCTATTCCTCTCAAACTATTACATAAACAGAAAAGGAAAGAAAACTTCCAAATTCATTCTATGAGGCCAACATTACCCAGATACCAAAACCAGATAAAGACACCACAAAAAGAGAACTACAGGCCAATATCTCTGATAAACACAGATGCAAAAATCCTCAACAAAATACTAAAAAACCAAATCTAACATTACATTAAAAAAAAATCATTCATCACAACCAAATGGAATTTATTCCTGGGTTGCAAGAATGGGTCAATATTTGTAATCAGTCAATGTGATACATCAATCAAAGAAAGGATAAGAATCATGTGATTATTTCAATAGACATAAAAAAACATTTAACAAAGTATGACATCCATTCATAATAAAAACTCTCAACAAAGTAGGTTTACAGGAAACATAATAAAGACCATTAGTGAAAAATTCATAGCTACCATCATCCTCGATGGGGAAAAACTGAGGACCTTTCCCCTAAGGTCAGAAACAAGACACAGATATCAATTCTCACCACTTTTATTAAACATATCATTCAACTGTAAGTCTTAGCCATAGCAATAAGACAACAAAAAGAAATAAAAGGCATTCAAATCAGTAAGAAAGAAGTAACAACTTCTCTCTTTGCAGATGCATGAAACTATATATAGAAAACCTGAAAGACACCACCAAAACACTCCTAGAACTGATAAACGAATTCTGTAAAGTCACAGGACACAAAATCAACATATAGAAATCTGTTGCATTTCTATACACCAATAATGAAGCAGCAGGAAAAGAAATTAAGAAAAAAAATCGCACTTACAATTGCAACAAAAATAATAAGATATCTAGAAATAAACCTCACTGAAAAGGTAAAAGACCTGTAGTATGAAAACTATAAAATGCTGATGAAAGAAACTGAATATGACACAAAGAAATGGAAAGACATTCCACGCTCATGGATTGGAAGAAAAAATATTGTTAAAATGTCTATACTACCCAAAGCAATCTATACGTTTTTCATCCAAATTATTTTATTCTTATTTATAATGATTTTCTCAATTTTTAACTGAAATTAAAATGTTTTTATTTACAAAATGAAAAGAATTTGTCTCTAATACTAAAGTACTCATTTTCCTAACTGAAATGAGGACAAAGTTCATAGAAAGTTTTTAACTCCATAAAATTTAGAGGGAAGGGCGCCTGGGTGGCTCAGTGGGTTAAGCCTCTGCCTTCAGCTCAGGTCATGATCTCAGCCTGCTTCCTGCTGAAGCCTGCATCCTCCTGAGCAGAGAGCCCAGAGCGGGGCTCGATCCCAGGACCCCGAGATCAAGACCTGAGCTGAAGGCAGCGGCTTAACCCACTGAGCCACCCAGGTGCCCTGAAATCAGGGTTCTTGACCACAATAAAGGTTTCCTCATCTTTATTCTGTGACAGATGATAGCAGTAGCGCACAGGCAAAAAAAAAGCTTAGAAACAACGCACTGTGAATCTTATTTGGCACAAACTGAACCTTAGAATCCTTGGACAAATAATTGGGAGCTTCTATATTAAAGTTTTCTGAAACCATCCCTGCTCTGTTACATTTCTCTCTTGAAATGAAGCCAACTCATATGGATTCATGAAATGTCCTGTCAGGATGTACTGTTTAATTAAGTCAGCAGGTCTATTTAAGTGCTCAGTATCTTCTCCAAATTTCACTTTTATTAAAAGTTCTCTGTGGGAACCATCTTTTAAAACTCCTTGCCTCAGCATAATTTCAGAGCAAGTAGCCCTTGTGCCAGGATCAGTGGGGGCAGCAGTGAAGACTGTAACTGGTGTGTTGGTGAGCCCAGCCACATCCCAGAGGACCTGTGAGGCCACCATCTGGATGCCCACAGCCCTGGCAGCCAGGACACTGGAGAACATGCTCCTGAGAAGAGGGCACAGGGAAGAAATGTGGATGGAAGATCCTGTGCACACCTCAGACTACTCCTAGAGTGTGTTGCCACGGAATTAGTGACCACCCCAGAAGACTCGGTGACAGCCCCCTAAAGCCCTGCCATTCCCTGGCTCCCTCTAGCTCTGGCCCCTGAATGTTCTGGTGTTGGGGGAGGCAGCAGGCCCAGCATGCTTATTCCCTCCCTCCCTGCCCCTTGCAGTCTACACATTTAGTGCAATTCCTATCAAAATACCAACAACATTTTTCACAGAACTAGAACAAACAATCCTAACATTTGTATGGAAACACAAAAGACCCCAAATCATAAAAATAATCTTGAAAAAGAAAAGCAAAGCTGAAGACATCACAATTACGTACTTCAAGTTATATTACAAAGCTGTAGTGATCAAAACAATATAGTACTATTTTGATACAGACCCAGATCAATAGAACTGAATAGACAATCCAGAAATAAACCCACAATTCTATGGTCAATTCACCTCTGACAAAGCAGGAAAGAATATTCAATGAGGCAAAAACCAGTTTCTTCAACAAATGGTGTTGGGAAAACAGAACAGCAACATGCGAAAGAAGGAAACTGGACCACTTTCTTACACCATACATAAAAATAAATTCAAAATGGGTTAAAGGCTGAAATGTGAGATCTAAAACCATTAAAATCCTAGAAGAGAACACAGGCAGTAATTTCTCTGACATCAGCGGTAGCAACATTTTCTAGATAGGTCCCCTGAGGCAAGGGAAACAAAAGCAAAAATAAACTACTGGGACTACATCAAAATAGAAAGCTCCTGCACAGCAAAGGAAAAAATCAACAAAACCAAAAGGCAACCTTCGCAATAGAAGAAGATATTTGCGAAGGGCATATATGATAAAAGGTTAGTATCAAACATATAAGGAACTTCTAACTCAACACCCCCCAAAATAATAATTCTATTAAAAATGAGCAGAAGATTTGGACAGACATTTCCCTAAGAAAGACATACAGATGGTCAACAGACACAGGAAAAGATGCTCAACATCACTCATCATCAGGGAGATGCAAAACAAACCACAATGAGATATCACCTCCCACTTGTCAGAATGGTTAAAATAAAAAACACAAGAAATAATAAGCATTGAAAAGGATTTGGAAAGAAAGGAACCCTCTTACACTGTTGGTAGAAATGCAAACTGATATAGCCACTATGGAAAACAGTATGGAGGTTCCTTTAAAAATTGAAAATTGAACTACCATATGATCAGTTCCACTAATGGGTACTTAACCAAAGAAAATGAAAACACTAATTCAAAAAGATATACGCACCCCTATGTTTATTGCAGCATCATTGATAATAGCCAAATTATGGAAGAAGCCCAAGTGTCCATTGGTACATAAATGAATAAAGAAGATGTGATATGGGGCACCTGGCTGGCTCAGTTGGTAGGGCATGCAACTCTTGATTTCACAGTCATGAGTTCAACCCACATGTTGGGGGTAGATTTACTCAAAAAAAAAAAAAGTGTGTGTGCATTTGTGTGTGTTTGTGTGTGACAGAATATTACACAGCCACAAAGAGAATGACATTTTGTCATTCGCAAAAAAAAGAATGGCTCTAGAGAGTATAATGCTAAATGAAATAAGTCAGAAAGACAAATACCATATGATCTCATGGATATGTGGAATTTAAGAAACAAATGGACAAAGGAAAACAACAAACCAAAAAAAAACGGACTCTGGGGTGCCTGGATGGCTCAGTCAATTAAGCATCTGACTCTTGATTTCAGCTCAGTTCATGATCTCAGGTTTGTGAAATTGAGCCCCACATTGGGCTCCATGCTCAGTGTGGAGTCTGCTTGAGATTTCTCTCTCTCCCTCTCCTTCCATCCCTCTCTCTACTCTCTCTCTCTTTCTCTAAATAAAACACACAAAATATATTTTTTAAAAATTCTCTTTAAAGGGGCGCCTGGGTGGCTCAGTGGATTACGCCGCTGCCTTCGGCTCAGGTCATGAGCCCAGGTTCCTGGGATCGAGCCCCACATCAGGCTCTCTTCTCCTCAGGGAGTCTGCTTCCTCCTCTCTCCCTCTGCCTGCCTCTCTGCCTACTTGTGATCTCTGTCTCTCAAATAAATAAATAAAATTAAAAAAAAAAAATAAATAAAATAAAAATTCTCTTTAAATAAAAACAAACAAACAACAACAACAAAAAAAAAACAACTCAGACTCTTAAAGGACATTTACCAGAGGGGAGGCGAGTGCAGGGATGGAGTCAAGTAGGTGATGGGATTAAAGAGTGCAGGTGTTGGGATGAGCACTGCATAATGTATAGAATTGTTGAATCACTAATATAACACTATGTTAAGTGTACTAGAATTAAAATTAAAATTTAAAAAAAGTCTCCAGTGAGATACCATCTCACACCAATTACTATGTTTTGGCTACTGTCAAGAAAACAAACAAACAACAACAGCAAAAAAAATAGAAAGTAACAAGTGTTGGTGAGAAATTGAAACCATTGTACATTTTTGATGGGAATAAAAAGGAGTAGAGATGCTGTGGAAACCAGCATGGAAGGGCCTCAAAAAATTAATAATAAAATGACCACAAGACCCAGCAATTCTACTTGTAGATATATACCAAAAAGAATTGAAAGCAGGTCTCAAAATATACTGGTATACTCATATTCATAACAGTGTTACTCACAATAGCTAAAATGTGGAAGCGAGTCAAGTATCCACCCAAGCACAAATAGATAAGCAAAATGTGATATAATTCATATAATGGAATATTATTCAGCCTTAAATGAAGAATATTCTGATACATCTACAACATGGATAAACCTTGAGAACACCATGCTAAGTAAAGTAAGACTATCACAAAAAGACAAACACTGATTGATTCCACTTACACAAGATACCTAGATTAGTAAAAATCATAGAGAAAGAATGAAGAATGGTGGTTGTCGGGGAAAAGTGAGGTTATTGTTTAATGAGTATAGAGTTTCAGTTTTATAAGATGAAAGAGCCATAGAGATGGATGGTGGTGATGGTTGCACTTTATGAACATATTTAATGCCACCGAACTGTACAATTAAAATGGTTAGGATGGTAAATTTTGTTGTGTGTATTTTATCACAATAAAAAAAAACTTGGAAAAATATCATTATAATCCATCTCTTTCTATTAATTCTCACTACTATTACTAAAGTCTGGCCTGGGGTCAACAACAGACTAGCCACAGGCTGAATGCAGGCTAGAGACATGATTTTTTCGTTAATTAGTTGCCAATATAAAAGCTGGGGGGGGTTGCTCTCCAGATACTATTTTCCACATAGGAGAACCAAGATTCTTTAGAGAAATGACAGTTCTAAGTTTGGGCAGGAAATTTTAAAAGATGAGCTGGGACATCTTGTCATGCATGATAGTAAAGAAGTTATCAATTTCTTTGATTGTTAAAGCCAAATGACTCAGGAGCCTGATGTATAAAAAATGAGCTGATTTTATCATCAACAAGAACTGCAATACATTAAAAACCATCAAATATATTTAAATCCTTGAGTTCATAATTATAATAAAAACAATTAATTGATAACCAGGGAAGATGCTTGGGAGTTAGCTCATTATTTTGAAGATATACAAGTAACAGGAAAGAGTCAAGTGTTCTTCCTGCCATCCCTAACAAAGTATACTGCAAAGTAACCAAATAATGGATAAGGGAAAGTTTCTTTTTACAGAAGTATTCTAGCTAATAACTAAAAAGAGTTTCTTTTTTTTTAATTTTTTTAAAAGATTTTATTTATTTATTTGACAGAGAGATCATAAGTAGGCAGAGAGGCCGGCAGAAAGAGGAGGAAGCAGGCTCCCTGACCAGCAGAGAGCCCAATGCGGGGCTCAATTCCAGGACCCTGAGATCATGACGTGAGCCAAAGTCAGAGGCTTTAACCCACTGAGCCACCCAGGCACCCGTAAAAAGAGTTTCTTAGGTACACAATGCTACATACATATACAATTGACAATAGGAAATCACTATTCTGCAACCTCAAAAAACTAGTTGAGCCAGATACTCAATATGAATGGTCGTTAACATTGTAGAAAAGAGGGACATCACATTTCAGGTCTCCTGGCACATGAAGGAACATAATACCACTTATCTAGCAGGTTTGTCCCAAAAAATTGAGCTGAAACTTGATCAAGCTTCTATATCTGACTACCACTTGACAGAAAATACAGAGGAAATGTGAAAATGTTAAATGATACTTTAAGGATGCAATCAGAAAAACCCAGACTCGAGAAGATATTTGCAAATGACATATCAGATAAAGGGCTAGTATCCAAAATCTATAAAGAGCTTAGCAAACTCAACACCCAAAGAACAAATAATCCAATCAAGAAATGGACAGAGGACATGAACAGACATTTCTGCAAAGAAGACATCCAGATGACCAACAGACACATGAAAAATTGCTCCACATCACTCGGCATCAGGGAAATACAAATCAAAACCACAATGAGATACCACCTCACACCAGTCAAAATGGCTAAAATTAACAAGTCAGGAAATGATAGATGCTGGCGAAGATGCGGAGAAAGGGGAACCCTCCTACACTGTTGGTGGGAATGTAAGCTGGTGCAACCACTCTGGAAAACAGCATGATGGTTCCTCAAAAAGTTGAAAATAGAGCTACCTTATGACCCAGCAATTGCACTACAGCGTATTTACCCTAAAGATACAAACGTAGTGATCCGAAGGGGCACGTGCACCCGAACGTTTATAACAGCAATGTCCACAATAGCCAAACTATGGAAAGAACCTAGATGTGCATCAACAAGATGAATGCATAAAGAAGGTGTATATATACACAATGGAATACTATGGAGCCATCAAAAGAAATGAAATCTTGCCATTTGTGACGACATGGATGGAACTAGAGGGTATTATGCTTAGCGAAATAAGTCAATCGGGGAAAGACAACTATCATATTATCTAACTGATATGAGGAAATGGAGAAGCAATGGTTGGGGGGTTGGGGGGTAGGAAAAGAATAAATGAAAGAAGATAGGATCAGGAGGGAGACAAACCACAAGAGACTCTTAACATCACAAAACAAACTTTGGGGAGCGGGGGGGGGGTGGGGTAGGGAGAGGGTGGTGAGGTTATGGACATTCAGGAGGGTACGTGCTATGGTGAGTGCTGTGAAGTGTGTAAACCTGGAGATTCACAGACCTTTTCCCCTGGGGCTAATTACACATTATGCGTTTACAAAAAAATTAAAAAATTAAAAAAAAAATAAAGGGTCCCAGAATCACAAAGAAAAACCCAGACTCTGGAAAAGTTTACAAAACAAACATCCCAGTTTCTTTAATACATGAAAAAAATGCAAGATGCCCATGAAGGATTATCTCCTAATACTCTGGGGTTTAAAGTTCAGACTTTAAGCATCAGTGTGTCTTAGAGACAAGTACTGCCTCTGCCATTTATCAGCCATTTGCATGGAGAAATTAATTTAACCTCTTCAAGCTCAGGCTTCTTTACCTATAAAATAGGTAAATACTAATCGCAACTATGTCCATTGAGATAATGGACATAAAACACTTAGCTCATTGCCTAACTTATAGTCCATGCAAAATAAGTTATTTTTATAATCTTCATCAGTAAAGAATGTGTGCTGAATGAATGATTAAATGAATGACTAGAATTAATCGGCTAAAAATACTATGAGCTATTCTTGGCTGATAATGTTGGCCATGTCATTTACTCAATATTTATAGGGCACTGGAGCTAGTACAAAATGCGTAAGATGTGACCTTTTCGAAAAGAAATCCTCCATGTCTTAACCCCAAGGAATACTAACTAATGAGGTTGTCAAGGCCCCTCTAAAAGCCTGCTGGGAAGAACTTTCAGAATAGAGGACCATTGTTCATTGTCCTTTCCTATAGAACCTGACTGAGGGCGGGTAATGCCCATCGTCGTGCGTGTACTCTGTATCACTGAAACACTTCAGAACCACTCACGTTCTTAACAGACCTTGGCTGCTTTCGTCTGGTTCCTTCTTGCTCTTCTCACTCCCACCTGTTCATTCCCCCTTTCCATGCGCAATGTTTCCTTCTGCTGCATACAGCACCTGAGGGTCAAAAGATGGACTTATTCATTGGGATAACTCGGATTGGGAAAAAATAAGCAAACAGAATGTTGCCAGAATGTTAAGAGAACAAGTACTTCCTCATTAGAGAAGAGACGACTGACCTGCTTAAAAGTGGAGATTTGAATGACTAACGCAGGACAGAGAGCTTCCACCTTAGAAACACTCAACTTACAAATGACCCAGACACACATTACTGCCCTGCCCCGGCCCCACCCCAGGAAGCTGCTGTTGTCATCGGCAACACTAGGTGCAGGAAGCGGGTGGAAATGAAGATTTTATACAATCAGGGGGTTCAAAATAAAAGGGAAAAATTGAGACAAGAATAGCTTTTTTTCCCAACCATATCTCAAGTTTATTTACTTAACTCTGTTTTACTGGCTAAAATTCTGTATTATAGAGAGCCATGGTTAGTAAGCAGGGCTTTAAAAAAAAAAAACAAAAAACTACTCCCAATGGGAGTTTATGTGATCTTCTATTACTTTCAGGCCAATTTTTCACTAATGATATGAGAGATTCTTAATGTCAGTGGGTTTATTTTTTAATGTCAATATTTTTAATCAGATAGAAAGAGTGCCCTGATTTCCTACCAACCACAATAGATAGTCAGCACCACAGGCAGTGTCCTGAGCAAGGGACATTCCCTTGTAAGTCTAATTCACAGCCACCATGTGTAGGAAACCCAATCACCATTTTTATGTGTAATGCAACAGGAAAGGAGCCCCCTGGAGTTCTTTCTTAAGGATCTCTAAGATGGATGACATAGACTTGAGACAGTCGCAGCAAATTCTGCTCCCTGGAGGAAGGCTAATCAAAGAAAGAGACAAAGAGAAAGAGAACAGACAAAGAGAAGCTGATCTGAAAATTGTATAAGGAAACAGACACACAGAAAGAGAAGGGGGAAAAATCCTGCTGAAGTCATTTGAACTCCTAGATATTATGGACTTCCTAGTTATATAACCCAATACAGTCTTGATGTACTTAAGATACACTGGACTGTGTTTTTTGTCCCTTCTAAACAAAAACCCTAGAAGAGCTTCATTCTCGGACCCACTGGTTCACTTCCTGGTTTGTCTCTCTCTGACCACTCAGCAGGCGTCCGCCTGGTTTCCCAGAGTAGTGACCTCTCTCCTCAGGTCCTTGTCTTCCAAAGGCAGCACCACGAGTAAGACTGGCCCGTTCCCCAGGTCAGCTTCTCTCCCTGGAGCTGACCTCTGAAGGGGGAATGCTATACTTCTAGATGCAGCATCCCTTCCTAATTATGTGATCTGGACCCTTATTTTCTTCCTGTGTTGTTGGATACACCTTGAACAGTACTACATAGGATTCCAGATATTTCTCAGCAGTTTTTGAAAGTAGACATACATCATGAAGGTCCCCAGAGCTGGGTTGAAAATACTTGCATTGGTAGAGTTAAGTGAACAGTGGAATACGATGGGTAACTGATGGGCATTTGTTTATTTCATTTCAGGTCTGAGCTCAGGTTTTTGCCAAGTTTATTTCAATGTAGTTTGTGTAGTCATTTCCCAGAAATTATATGACCTTCTAGGATCTTTTTAGATTTTTTTTTTACACTTTATTACAAGGGGGGGGGGATTTAAAAAATAAAAAAAGAAAAGAGAGAAAGAAACCACATTGAATTCTACCTTTCTTTTTTTAAAAATATTTTTTATGTATTCATTTGAGAGAGAGAGCATACCTAAGCACAAGCACAGGCACAAGCAGGGGAGAGGGGGTGGGGACAGAGGGAGAGGGAGATGCAAACTGTCCACTGAACAAGGAGCCCAATGAGAGACTTGATCCCAAGACCCAGGGATCATGACCCGAGCTGAAGGCTGAAGGCAGATGCCTAACCAACTGAGCCACCCAGGCACCCCTAATTCTTCCTTTCTAAAATAAGTATTTCCTTCCAGTTTGCACCTAATGTATTTCTTTTTTTTTTCTTTTAAAGGTCAGAAAACCTTCCCCCCGCCAAAGCTCTGCCATAGATTTTTAGCACGTACTGATGGTCACTGGCTCTATGAGGTCCCCATAGCCGGCAAACAGAGTCTGGCCATCAGCAGACAAGGCCAGAGAGGTACACTGGGGTGTTTCTGCCTTGCTGCTGGTACTGATAACTTCCTGCTTCAGTTCGTCTACAGTGATCTTGCCTTCTGAGTCCCAGATCTTGATGCTGGGGCCCGTGGCCATATACAGCCCATGTCTGTTAGGACTGAAGTCCAGGACACTGACGATATCTCCACCATCTGGAGTATAAAGATGCTTGCCTTTGCTGAGGTCCCACAGCATGGTCTGGCCCCCTGTGCCTCCAGAAGCAGAGGGATCCATCTGGAGACACAGTCGCAATGTCCAGGTACCCTGTGCGGTTGAAGTGGTTAGTCTTCAGCTTGTAGTTTGCCTCGTTCCATATATTGACCAACTTGTCCCGGCCGTAGCAGGCAGTGATAGGGTCGCTGCTACTGGACGAGAAGCAGACACAAGTCACCCACTCCGAATGGCTCGCATCCTGGACGGTACATTTGCATACACCCAGAATATTCTACCGCTCGATGGTTTTGTCTACGGAGCCAGAGACAATTTGCAGTGTTATCAGAGGTTAAGGCCCCACTAAGCACATCCTTGGTATGGCCTACAAATCTGTGTGTGGTGGTACCCATTGTAGATCCCAAAGTTGAAGGGTTCCACCACAAGAATCTGAGAGGGCAAACTGGCCATCCGAGGAGATGACCCTGGGAAGCCCACCATGGATGCCCTAGTTAGTCTCCTCCCTGGTGAGCTTCTACATGATGATGGTCTTCTCTTGAGAGGCAGATGGTATCATGTCCAGGAACTGGGGAGGGATGAGAATCTGCGTCAACCAGCCATTGTGGTACCCTTGAGGGTACCACAAAGTGTCCTCTGCTCAGTCATGGCAGTGGTAACATCAGGTGTTCCCGTGGTAATAAGGATGGAGCTGGAAGGCTCAGAGAGACTAGCACCGAAGCCACTCCAGCCACAGCCCTAGTGAGGAATAAAGAGCTGCATTGGATGTATCTCTATTTTTTCCACATGTGGAATCCCAGTGATTTAATTGTCTGCTTTGTCACTTATATTAAAAAATAAAAGCTTTTCTCCATGCCTGGTCTTCATAAATGTAATTTAATAGCTATATAAGTAATACAATGGAACTGTAAACAGAAATATAATTTTAATTCTATCTATTCCTTCCAATAGGTATATAATTTACATGATATTCATAATTCATCTTATCGAGTCGCCAGACATTTTAATTTTTCCCAATGGAAAGTGGGGTTATTGGGTCAAAAATCTATGAACAGCTCTTGCTGTGTATTATACAAAATCCATTCTCAAAAGAATTATTCCAAGTCACTCTACCAGCTAAGTGTGGGTGCATGTGTATGGACATTTCACTTAACATGCAGGAGATCCTGTCTTTGGTACTATTATCTTATTTCTCTTTTTCTTATATAATAGGTGTTACATGTTACCTTAGGATATCATATAAGTTAAAATCTGAATTTCAGAAGGAATAAGTAAGACTTAAGAAAGGAGAGAAAAATGAAAGCTTCCAAGTGTGTAATTTTTCTGTTTCTAAATCTTTTGAAAGTTAGCACTATTAATGTATACTATTTATAGTTCTTTCCCCTGTTTTAGACACTGTAACTCAAAGAGAAGAATGTAATCTTGCATGGACATGCTATCCTACCAGTAAAGGCTGGTATTAAAGGCATTAAAACAAAGATGCAAATCTGTCATTTTATACTCCACCAAAAAACAGATATACCTGGTGAAAGACAAAGCTGTAAGGAACAGAAGGTAAGAGTCAGAGGAGGCAAAACCTAGAGATTTCATTTGAGAGGTTTTACAGAGTCACAACGAAGAAAGGTCAATATTTATGAACCAATACCATTCAAAAATACCCCAGACTTTTCTGATACTTGACCACCTACCTTCCCTGCTCCAAGGTGTGAATTTGTCCTTAAGACAAGTATCGAAACTGTGAATCTAAAGGGTGCTTCCTTAGGAAGCAGTAACAGGCTGAGGTGGGCTATGTGGCCCTTGAAGAGGACTCTGGAACAATCTTTAACTCTGGAATTCTGCCAAGAATGAGGCACAGCTCTGGGCTAGACTTAGGACAATGAAGACTGAAATGACTGACACATTTAAACAGTTGTGGTCAGACTGCAAAGCTGAGCAGCCCTAAAATAGCTTGCATGCAAACTTGATAGACTATTTTCAACTCCTTGCTTGTTTATCAGAGTATGTAGTTTTCATTAAAGCACTCAGCAGGTTCTATGATAATTATATTCCAAATGCCAGACTCTAAACTCTTTGATTTCTACAATTCACCCATAGGATTTTGTTGTTAAGTATATATAACAGAAAATTTAAAAAAGACAATTTTAACCAAAAATTATTCTATAATTATTCTACAAGAGTATTGAAGGTGATATATGGGAAATACTTAGTATATTCAACCCTTCATTCATTCAACAAATTTTTACTGAGTCCTATCAGGCATTAGAAATTCAGTGATGCATAAATGTCCTTGCCCTCTGGGAGCATACATTTTCAGAGGTGAACAAGAGAGGGCAGACAAATAAATAGTAAATAATTAAACTAATAAATATAATTTATGTAACAAAAATTATGGTGAATTTTCAAAGATCGCATAAAGAAATGAAATGCAAGATGACAAAGCTGAGGAGGTGGGAAGATCCTAAACGAGATGGCGCTTTGCACTTTACAGAGCCTATCATTTCCAAGATCTATGCAGCCCTTGCTTCTTCCTCTGGCCTGCACCAGTCTACAGCCCTGCAACGCCCCCACGCAGCGTGCACACACAGTACACCGTCATGCGTAAACACTCCCCTTTTCTGATGACCCCAAGACTTAGCTCAGTATTGAGACTAGAAAACCCTACTTTGTGTTTTTTCTTGTAGATTTTATTTATTTATTTGAGAGAGAGAGTGAGAGAGAGTTCACAAGCAGAGAGGAAGGGTAGAGGGAGAAGCCATCTCGCCGCTGAGCAGGAAGCCTTATGAGGGACTTGATCCACAACCCCCAGGGATCGTGACTTGAGCTGAAAGTAGATGCTTCACCAACTGAGCCACCCGCATGGCCCTAGAAAACCCAACTTTAAAGAAACTGCAGGCAGTAGGCCCTCCTAGCTGCCCCAATGATACTTAGTTGTTGAAAGTGCAGCTTGACATCTTTTTCCACTCACCATTTTAATCTCTCGTAGCACATTAACCAAAAACAAACAAACAAACCAAAAAAAACCAAAAAACAAAAAACAAACCACTGAACAAAGAGGATTTGAGAGAAAGAATAGCTAACTTTAAACACACAGAGAGAAAAAACTTGGGGGTGGAGCACTCACCACAGCTCTCACTACGCACTCCTGTAGAACAGGCCATTCACGCTGGCCACTGAAAGTCGCTACCCGTTCACTGCCGACTTGGAGGGCGTGGAATCCACTCTCCCCTGGTTAGAAGTAATCTAACTCTCCTTCTCAGGGCAGTCCTCACCAACTCAAAAGAAAGTAGATAAATCTCGTCTGGGAACTTGCGCCTGGAGGCTGCTTTTGGCAAGTCTGTGGGAGAAAGAAGGTTCAGGAAGCCCAGCAATGGGGATCACACCAACTGCACACATCTCACCAGGGCTGGGAGGGTGAAGAGGAAGGGCAACTTCCGGCTTTGACTCTCACACACTCCCACCTGTGGTGCTTGAATACATGGATGAGCAGGGTGGCCTTGTTGTCTCGCATGAAAACCAAGAGTCACGTTGTAATCCTGTAACTCTGCCCCCAAGGAACAGGTCTTAATTTTGTATTCTGGCAAAACTTCAGATAAAATGAAGTCACAGAAAAGAGCTCAAAGATGCCATAGATTCTCGTTGGCTCTTTCTGGCCACAGCTTAAAAGAGATACCCATGAGGCCTCCTTAATTGGACTCACTTGGGATGATTGAACCTTAAAGAGGAAGCAAATGAGTAACAGGTTTAGTTTTTGTTTTTAAATAATATGCAGTCACCAAGAAAGAACTGCAATTCAATTTAATCCCATTAATTATCTGGAAGGCTTGTTAAAGTAAGATTTATCCAGAACCCTCAGGTTCTTATATGGTCTGGTAAATCCGCTGATAGATACAAAAACCATGTCTTCACTCAAAGAAATAAATGCCAAAGTGTGATATTTGGGGCTTTGACAGTTAGTGGGAGAGGTCCTGTGATAGCCCCCGACTTCACCCCTCGACAGGCTTTTGATTCAATCCGCGTGAGACAAGCATTGCTGGTGGAGAGCGCTGATGATGCAGCTGCCAGCGATGTAAACGTGTCTTGGTCATTTGTAGGCTATGTATACAACTCGGGTTGGTTTACAGACAACAAAAAGACCAAAAATTAATTTATAGCTGTGGGATAAAAATGTAATTAAGAAGATTTTTAAAATCTGTCATTCCCAAGCACAGCAGCCACCCCAGCGGTGTCTGGCTTACAGTTGCCAAAGGATTTGCTGCTTGTGTCTTGGGCCGTGTGGGTGGGCGTTAAGGATCCCATATGGTACGATGCTCATTTCTGCATTCGAAGCAGACAGCAGGTGGACTGCCTTCCGACCGTCTAACAGGCAAAACCACTACAAATTCCAAAATCTGGTGGGCAATGTAAAGCCTTGAGTGGAAGGGCACTGAAGGAGAAATTAGCACTTCCTATATGATGATGATAACACTCTAATGGTAGAGTATTTGAAATTATTTTTTAAAGAATATTTTATTTATTTATTTGACAGAGAGAGAGATCACAAGTAGGCAGAGAGGCAGATGGGGGGGCGAAGCAGGCTCCTCGCTGAGCAGAGAACCCAATATGCGGCTCGATCCCAGGACCCTGAGATCATGACCCGAGCGAAAGGCAGAGGCTTAACCCACCGAGCCACCCAGGTGCCCCGAGTATTTGAGATTATTAAATAAATGTATTTCTAGCTCCCGATTGACTTATCAGAGCCACGCGGTGTAAAGATTACCTTTCTGGAGTGCATGGGTGGCTCAGTGGGTTAAACCTCTGCCTTCAGTTCAGGTCATGATCTCGGGGTCCTGGGATTGAGCCCCGCATCAGGCTCTCTGCTCATCGGGGAGCTTGCTTCCCCATCTCTCTCTGCCTGCCTTCCTGCCTACTTGTGATCTCTCTCTCTGTGTCAAACAAAATCTTTAAAATAAATTTACCTTTCTGCCATTCAAATTGAGCAAGGAGGTTGAGTGGCTTAAATGCAGTCCCCATAGAAAAGAGGAGGAAGGAGAAAGTCTGCTCTGCTCAGTACCTTGAAATCATGGGTAAGTGTGAGGAGGCAAAGTACACTATTTGCCATGTGAACTGACTGGTCTGGGAGCAAAAGATTATTATATAGGTTTGACTAAAAAAACAAAATCAAACGAAGTTTTTGACACAATCCCCAACTGGAATATTAGAATGAGACCTCTATGCAAAGGATGCTGCCAACCTCTGAAAAAGTGTTCAGATGGATGGGTTGAGTGAAAGTAGAAGAAAAGACAGTGCTCCTTGTTCCCTACAGTGTGTGCCTGTAATAATCCAGGAAGATGGGACACCTGGATGGCTTAGTTGGTTAAGCGTCTGCCTTTGGCTCAAGTCCTGATTCCAGGGTCCTGGGATCGAGTCCTGGATCTGACTCCCAGCTCAGCACAGAGCCTGCTTCCCCTTCTGCCCCTTCCCTCTACTCGTGCTCTCTCACTTTCTCTCAAATAAATAAATAAAATATTTTAAAAAAAAAAAGCACTAGGAGTATCTTTTGTTCTAATATTTGGTCTTTGACCCCATACGTAACACAGGGCTCCTAAATCCCTTGGAATTTTCTAGGTGAATGTTTTTTGTTCCAACGAAGGGACTCTTGATGGGCTCTTGAATGGGTAGTTAGTCACCAGAAAGACCAAGCCATGATAAGAAGCTTAGAATTTTGTGTCCCACCCCACTTTCTCCAGATAAGGGAGAAGGGCTGAAAATGGAGTTAATGATCAATCATTCCTCACCTGTGGAAGCCTCTGTAAAAATCCCAAAAGCATGGGGTGTGAAGAGCACATAGAGGTCCTGGAAGAGTGGGCATGGAAACGCCATGCTCCTTCCTACATACCTTGTCCTACACATGCCTCTCCTTCATCTGGATGTCCATCGGCATCTTTTATCATATTTTTTATAATAAACTGATAACCAGGAAGTAAGCTGTCTTCCTGAGTTCTGTGAGCCACTCTAGCAAATTAATTGAACCCAAGGAGGGGGTTGTGAGAAGTTCTGGTTTGGAGCGTGTGGGTCAAGTACAGTTGACAACCTGGGCTTTCAAGTGGTGTGTGAGGTAGTGTCAGGACAGTTGCAGGGTTGAGCCCTTAACGTGTAAGATCTGATTCTACCTCCAGGTGGATAGCGTCCCAACTAGTTAAATTACAGGACATCCAGGTGATATTGCAGAGAACTGCTTGGTGAAGGAAAACTCCCACACAGCTGTGTCAGAGGTGTTGTGAGTGAGGCAGCAACCTGAGAGGAAAAGAGAATCGTAAGAGGAAGACAGGTTTTCTTTATACCTCCTTTGGGGAAAATATAAGGGAAGGGGGCAATAGCTCGATTATGAAGATGGATTTTTGACTGGCTAAATACTTCCTTGGAAGTCTTTCAAAACCAGAAGACAGTAACGTGGTTTCTTCCACCCCCTCAGAACAGCCCTCTGCTATCTCACAGTGGGTTATGAGAAAGATCTCTTACAGAAAGTATAGAAACTACATTTTCTTTGCACATCTAGATGAAATGTACAAATCACTGTATAATAAGTACTATTATTATCGCCCCCTTTTACAGGTGAAGAAATTGAGGCATAGAAAGAGTAAGTAAATTTCTCAAAGTCAGTGATGGGGTGAGGATTTGAGATCAAGCACTCAAGATATAGAACTCACACTCTTAACCCCTAGACTGTGTATTCTCAAAACCTTCCTCTTGTATGTTATACATTTTAAAACGGTTCCTACATAGGTTGCTATTAATTTGACCAAGAACAACTCTGAAATTACATTGTTTGATGATAAAAGAACTTATTTACATAAATTGTGCATATATTCTTATACATAGAGAATTATCTTTCATGATATTCATGAGGAGATGGAGAATTGTTGACCCTGGGTTGTAGAACTTGGAATGATTTTTAAATTTTTCTCTATTCTTTCTTGTTCAATTGAAATTTTTATAAGATCATGGCTTTGCATTACAAGTAGGAAATACAGTGAGGCTTGTATTAATAAGGAGAGAATTGGCTTCACTACAATAATAAATCTCAAAAACTCAGTGGCTTAACACATGCAATTTTCTTTTCTGCTGCAGATTGGGCAGCTTCCTTTTGAATCATAACTCAGCAATTGGATCTACTTCTTACAGTTCCACAACTTCAATCAATCCTTGGTTTCTAGAGTCATAGAGGAAAAGGATAAAGGAGAATGAAGAATTTATACCTGCTCTTAAATGCCTCCATTGGCCCAGAACCGATCATGTGACCTCACTTAAACTATAAGGGGAAGTGTAGTCTATCCTGTGCCCCAGAAGAAAGGAACTGGACAAAGGAAGCACAAGTAGTCTCTATCATAATGTGAATTCCACTGTAAGAACTTAATAAAAGAGCATGGCCTCCAGAGTCAGGCTGTCTGGGTTCGTATCCCAGCTTAGGCACTGACTGAGACTATGTGACTTTGAGGAAGTTATTCAACTTCATTGTGCCTATTTCCTCATCTCTCCAATGAGGAAAGCAGTATTGCTGTGCAGGTTAGATGAGGTTGTATGTTGACAAGCACAGGAGATTGTTCACAGAGATGACCATGCCTGCCCATTTGCACCATGATTTTTCCTCTCCCCCCATAAAAGCATACAGTTTATTACCCTACCCTTGGATCTGGGTCTACCTGTAATTTGCTTTGATAGATAGAATGTCATGGAAGTGATATGTGGCATTTCTAAGTCTAGAATCCAATGATCCTTGCAGCTTCTGCTCTTGCTTCTTGGAATTCTGCCCTGGAACCTCCAGATGAAGAAGCCTGGCCTGGCTACTAGAGGATAAGAGGTCAGTGAAGGAGAGACAAGCTGTCCTAGCGGTGGGTCCTTATACCAAGCCGCTAACAGCTACCACCAATTGCGAGACATAGGAGAGGGGACAAGTTAGGTTATCAGAGCTGCCAGATTAATTTGCAGCCACATGCATAACCACAAGCAAGAAAAGCAGAAAAACCATTCAGCGAATTCCATCCCAAATTGCTGACTCACAGAATCATGAGTAAATAAAAGGGTTGTTGTTTTAAGCTACTAAGTTTAGCACAGAGTCTGTCACAGCTTCATCACACTGCTTAACACCGTACCTGGCACATAATAAGTATTTTAATAAATGTCAAATGGTGTTATCACTTTTTCATCTAGTTTTAAGCTCATAATATTTATAAAAGGCAACAGAGATTTCTAATCTCATTTCATAGGTGAGGAAATGAAGGCTCAAAGGTGGTAAATAATTTGTCTGGTATCACAGAGTCCTTAAGGTGTCAACTGAGCATTTCAGATTTGACCTTGTAAATCCTTCTCCAGTGAAGGCCTATTCTCCACAAATACATCCTTTTATGAATAGGAATAGGAACCACAGTGGAATATCTGCTCCTACGGTTTTAATTTACTAATTTCCCAGCAAAGAGCATAATCAGGCACCCAGTACCCTAGTATTTCTTTTTTATTTTATGATTTTATTTATTTATTTGAGAGAGAGAGAGAGAGCACAAGCTGGAGAGGGGAGGGACCAGAGAGAGAAGCAGACTCCCCACTGTGCAGGAAGCCCAACAGGGGGCTGAATCCCAGGACCCTGGGATAATGACCTGAACTGAAGGCAGACTCTTAACCAACTGAGCCACCCAGGCACCCCCCCCCCCGCCTTGTTAATGACCTTTAGTACCTGTAGCATCAGATTGAACTTTAGAGAAAGGTAAGTAATTTTTTTAATGGCAAAAAAAAAAAAAAACTAGTTGTTGTTTTGTTTGCTTTGTTTTGTTTTGTTTTGGAGAAGACTTGAAAAAGATGATCTCTTTGAAATCAGAAATGAGATTTGTAGGACATCCATCAACAGTGATCAAAATTCCCTGAGAATGAGTTCTATTACTTTAGTGATAGACCCCATTGACCTGTCAATCCAAAGTATCTACAACTTTCAAAATCTACTAGTTCCTCACCAATACCTGCAACCATATTTTTGGTCATGCATGCATTTCCATGATTTTTAAAAGTTCTTGCTCTCTCCCAGGTGAAGGATGAGTTCTATTCCATTGAGCCAACAGAGATCTATTTCCTCCACATGTAAATATTTCTAATCCTCCTAACTCTGCCAAAGTAGACCTGCAAATATAGCTAATTCATCTCTTCCATTCATTCCCTCATAAACAATTCTTTGGGAAGTCCTATGGACTTTACCTTCCAACTCTACCTGAAGTACAACACTGCTCACTATCTCAGCTATTACAACCCCTTGTCTAAGATATCAATGTCTTTAACTTGAACTAGCGGTAGCCTCTATTTGCTTCCACTCTCTCTAGAACAGTAACTTTTTGCAATGATGGAAATATTCTATGCCTCACTTCCAGTGGAAGTATTCTATGCCTACACTTCCAATACAGCTGCCAGTAACCACATATAGCTATTTGAAATGTGTCTGGTGTAACTTGGGAACTAAATTTTATTTCATTTTAATTGATTTAAATTTGAATAACCACATAAGACTAGTGGCTACTATATTGGATGACACAGATAAAGGGCATGGGTCTAATTATGTAACTTGCCTGTTAAAAATCCTCCACTACAATTAAGATAAAATACAAAGTTTCTGCCTGACTTATAAGGTCTCTCATGACCTGGCCCTACCTACCCTCTTCTCCTAGATCAGTGCAAGGACCTTCTTCATGTCTCTTGAATACATCAAGTTCACCCTCTCTGACATCTGTTCTTCCTTCTTCAGTGGGTCTTCACATAATTGACTCCTTCTCATTCCGGTCTCACTACTCAAAAGTTACTTCTTCAGAGCACTTTCTCTAGTCATCAACCCTAGTCTGCCCTAAATCCTATTCCATTCAACACATTATAAATCACATGATTATAGCATTTATCATTAACTGAAACTATCTCACAAGTGTATTTATTTCCACGTAATTGTTTCTAGCTTTGATTGTGTCCTCCATCAGAAAAAAAGGGCTACCAAATGCAAAGACTTGGCTTATTTATCACCATCCTAGTGTCTTGATGAATCAGGGAATCTGGGCTCTTGAGGTGAGAGCCCAATGATAATACCAGTGGCATAGTGTTTCTTTGACTATTACATGTTGGGGGTATTACATGTTGTTTTTCCTCTGACTTAGCACTTACTGAGTGCAGCCAGCATGTCCTGAAAAAACAAGAACAAAAACAAAACACAACCTGGTGGATGAGCTTAGACCTACTCTGAGAATGTAGGAGAGCTACGGAAAGCATTTAGCCTTTCTTTCTCTTTCTCTGTAAGATTCTGACTCTCTCTTCTAACTAGTGGCTAAAGAAAAACCTCTGGTGAGAGTGAAATCATGAGCAGTCTCCCACTTTTTCTCATCTCTCGGAATACAGTGAATGTGAATGAAAGATCTCAAGAAGAATGTTCAAAAGCTTGCTGCTCGGACACCAACCTTTGAGAGAAGCTATGGATTGATGGCTGCCTGTGAGGAGGTCTCCAGAAACTGCAGCAATTTTCCAGGTGAGCTCATGATGCTGGTAATGAGACACTGCTGACACAGCTACGTTTGAACTCCAACTCTGGCACTGACTCCCCTGGAAGCTCTCTGATTTCCTGGAGGATCTTTCACAGGGACGTACCACACTTACCAAACTTTGCCTCATCTAAAAAACCCAGAGTAGGGCATAGAGGGTGGTCACAGTGGTCGCAGTAGGCAATGGCAGGTGGCAATGGCAGAATTTTGTCTACCAGAGTGTTTAGCCTGATTGGCAAGGGAGCAATTTCCATGTCAGTGTGTGTTGGAGCACATGGAGATGTCATGAAGAGTGAAAACTATGCTCTCCTGAATTACGTTGACTGGTATGATTACTCTCTGCTCTATGTGGCCCACGTCAAGAACTTCTCTGCCAGCCAGAGGAGAAGAGGTCTTGAAAGAAAGGAGAAGGGTCCCTGGAGTGGCCTCTCCATTGATGAAAAAGTGGAATGGTACTGCATCAAATTCAATGAGAGCTTTACTGAAATGAAGAGGAGCACGAATGAGTGGAAGACAGTTGGGGGCATGTTTTTCATCGGCTTTGCCATTCTCATTCTGATTTGGGAGAAGCACTATGTGTACGGCCCCATCCCACACACCTTTGAAGAGGAGTGAGTGGCCAAGCCACCAAGAGGATGCTTGACACAAAGGTCAGCCTGATTCAGGGCTTCTCAGCCAAGTGGGACTATGACGAATGAGTAGAAGAACTAGGAGCCCACCACTCACTTATCTGAACCTCACCTTATTCTGCCACCTCCATGCAGCTCAGCGTCTTCACTGGAAACCGTTGCGTTGTAGCATCAGCACTAATAAATGAGCAGTCTATGTGGGGAAAAAATAAAACAATTAAAAACCCAGACTAAAGATGAAACAAAATAAAGCCTAGCAATTTGGTATTTTAGTCATGTTCTTTCATGTGTCTGTACCTATAAGGCAGGTTCACACAGAGTGGTCATGAACTGGTTAAACAGCAGAATTCCTGACTTCTGTAATCAGCGAGAAATGTCTGAGAGAGTTTCACAGAATTAGGACTTTGGTGCAGAGAGGAAAATATTGTAAGTCAAGGATTCATTCACTCATTCATCAACTCCTCCATTCATTCATTTCCTGCAATAAAGATTTAGGAAGCTCCTGCTATGTGTCAATAACTCTGCAGAGCTGTGGGGAAACAGAGATGAAAGCAAGGTAACCAGTGGTTTTTGACCTGAGACAATTCTCTGCCACATTTTTGATAAGAGACCAGCCCTTCCCCAGCATGGCAGCACTGGCCAACTGCAGTGCTCCATTCCCCTGGCCTTAGTGACTTTCCTTTCAAGAATTTTCTTCTGGGACTAATAGCAAAGACTGTCATTTACCTCTGGGGACACCATTCTGAAAACCTAGTACTGTCATAGCCAAAAAACTCATCATGTGGGGGAACAATGTCTGCAGTAGGAATGAAGGAAGCTACTACACAGCCTGAAGCGGTGTGAGGTGTAAAGGAAGAGAAGACAAGAGAAGAGTACGGAGAGGAAGGAAGACAGGGAAAGAGTAAGGGGAGTAAGAGTAAAACCACTTGGTATTATTTTCTGCCTGGATCATCACGCCAGATACCAGCACCATTCCTCCCTTTAAAAAAAAAAATCAATTTCATAATCCTCAGATAATCAATATTGTTCTCCTCCCATACATTTCTTTTTTCTTACAATGGTTTCAATTACCTGCAAATGAGAGAATTTAGATGAAACCAGAGAATTTGAGGAGGTCTCTGTAGTAGCAGAGCAATCATATTTATAACCATGAAACAAATGTGACATAGGCATAAGTACAATATACAGTCATGGCAGAAAAGGGAGAAGAATCAGCTCCGCCAGGGCTTGGTTTATTCTTTTGGGGGGCATGTTGCCTTGTACTGAGTAAATGCTAAGTCATTGAAAAAACATCATGCAGTTGCCCTGTCACTCAAGAAAGGCTTTGTGACACTGAAGTTAAGTCTGGAAGAGCATATAGCTGCCAAGCTGACAAACTGGGGAAAGGCAAACGGAATAAAATTAGAAAAAAATAGACCTGATAAAAAAGAAACAGAAAAGAAAGGAAAAATTTTATTTATTTATTTTAAAAAAGGAAGAGAAAAAAGAAAAAAAGACCTATGGTTCACTAGATGCCCTTGGTATGGCAGATTCTTTGCTATGACAAATTCTTTGCTACTTCTAGTGAGAGGTGGGGTCTAATTCCTCCACCCTGGATTGTCCTTAGTGACTTGCCTCATTAATAAAATATGGTAGAAATTATATTCTGGGATTCTTAGGTCATAAACAGTTGTGGTTTTATGTCACTGAGTTTTGAGATGGTTTGTTATGTAGCAATACATAAGCAAACAATATAACGAAAGCAATTAGCGTAAGAGGAGAGTGGTTTTTGTGCTGGAGATAAGGCCTCCAAAATGGTCAGATCCTAGAGGTACATGCAAAGAGCTGGATTTTATCGTGTCAGTATTGAGGATCCATTAAACACTTGCATTCGAGCATAATCATTCCGATGACATAATGGAGACTGGATTGGAAGGGAACCAATCTAGAATTGGTGTAGATAACTGCAGTCATCTAGGCATGAGATGTGAGGACCTGGCCTCAGATATCAGGAAGGGGGACTGAGAGAAGAATCCGTTACAGGACGTGATGGAGGCAGCAATAGGGCACTGATTGAATGAGAAACATAAAGGAGAGAGGTAACTATCAAGGTTTGGGTGACTGAAATGGACATTACCAGGTTAGAAACTATACAAGGATGAAATGATTTGGACAGAGTGATGAAGAGTTCAGTTTTTGACACAATGAACTTGGGAAATCTGAACAAAGATAGCTACTAAACACTTAGTTCACAGCTGCAGTAAATGATTATTCAGGGGTGCCTGGGTGGCTCAGTGGGTTAAGCCTCTGCCTTTGGCTCAGGTCATGATCTCAGGGTCCTGGGATCAAGTCCCATATCCGACTCTCTGCTCAGCAGGGAGCCTGCTTCCCCCTTTCTCTCTGCCTGCCTCTCTGCCTACTTGTGATCTCTCCCTGTCAAATAAATAAATAAAATCTTTTAAAAAAAATTTTTTTAAATGATTATTCATATGTTTTGTTTAGCATCTGTCTTTCCCGGCTAGATTTTAAACAGACTATTTTTGTCTTATTGACCTTTAAATACCCAACATCTGACAGTGTACTAGAACACAGCCAATCTTCAATGAGTGTTTGTTAAACTAACGAATGAATGAAATGATGTCCAGCACAGTAGCTCTCAACTTCAAATAAATATAGGAATTACATGGACAGCTTTCAAAGCCACTGATACCTGGGTCCCCCTGCCCTTCCAAACCCAGAGATTCTGATTAAATTGGTCTTGGTTGCAGCCTTGTGATTAAGATTTTTCAGAATCCCCAGCTGACTCTGATGAACAGTAGATAGTGGATGTGTGAATCTGGATATGATCTGCATATAAAAAGCTATGACCTTAAAGTTGTTCCTGTCCCAGCAAAAAGCTAAAGTGGACTATAAAACTTCCCAATACAAAATTACTTCCTATAAGTTCTATCTACAAAACAGAGCCGAGGAACAACAACAACAAAAAAAGGAGCCCTTACCAAGGGTATGGGAGTCAGCAGCCGACATTTTGCCAGTAAAGAAACTAAACCTCCTTAAGTTTTAAAGTTACATGGAATTATGCAGTTGATAATTAAAAACAGCATTAGCCAGACTCATAGAAAACTATAGAATATGGTTTTGGATGTCAAAAAATACCATCAATCAACTGAAAGAGAACGCACAGAAAATATTTACAAAACTCTATCTGGTAAGGAACTTGTATCCAGAATATGTAAAGAAATCTTATAACTCAATATTAACACAAATAACCTAATTTTAAAATAAGGAAACAGTTTTAACTATCATATGTATGACAACAACTTCTTCATCTGTAATCCAATCCAGATCTTTCTCTTGAGCTCTAGCCTCATATGTCCAACATTGCAGGCCATCTCCAGTAGGATGGCTGATAGGGCTCTAAAGATCCAAAGATCCAAAACCGAATCCAAACTCCAAAGATCCAAAACTGAATTCATCATGGGCTCCCACCCAACTGTCCAACTCCTAACCTTGAGTTATTTTCTGTGCCATCCCTTCTCTCATGTTCTGTACCTAATCAATGACTGAGTCCTACCCGGTTACTCTTAAAATGATTCAATTCTATCTAATGCCACTGCCTCTATCTGCCTCTGTGCATAAGCTCACCTTTTGTTCTTCCTTTGCACCTGGTAAACTTCCGCTGGTTGATCTTTAAGGTTCAACTCAGTCACCATGTCTTCATGAAAGACTTTCCTGATGTTCCCACCTCTACCCCATGAGGCTGAGGTGGTGCCCCTTCTCTGGGTTTCTAGATACTCTGTTATCTTTAAGGCACTCTTTGGCCCCTTATAATAGGTTATCTTTATCAGTCTCCTCCACTAGACTAAAAATTCCCTGAAGACAGAGAATGTGTTGTTCATTGTGGGCTTCCATTACACATAGCATCTCAGGCCTGCTACAAAGTCATTGTTGAACTCAACTTGAAGGATGACTGGAAACAAAGCCCACATTAGAGCATGCAGGAGCTCTTTCATAAAAGTTTACTCAAAGGGCACCTGGGTGGCTCAGTGGGTTAAAGCCTCTGTCTTTGGCTCAGGTCATGATCCCAGGGTCCTGGGATCGAGCCCCGCATCAGGCTCTCTGCTCAGCAGGGGGGCCTGCTTCCTCCTCTCTCTCTGCCTGCCTCTCTGCCTACTCGTGATCTCTTTCAAATAAATAAACAAAATCTTTTAAAAAAATTTTTTTTAAAGTTTACTAAAAGTGTATTCCATGAAATACTATTTCCTTGGAAGTAAGAGGAAATTAAGTTCTATGGTCAAATATATATGGGAAAACCATTGTATCTTCCTTTTAAAGATTATTGAATGGGCACCTGGATGGCTAAGCATCTGACTCCTTGGTTGGTTAAGCCTCTGACTCCTGATCTGAGGGTTGTTAGTTAGAATTAGGCACCTGGGTGGCTCAGTGGGTTAAAGTCTCTGACTTCAGTTCAGGTTGTGATCCTAGGATCAGGCTGCTCAGCAGGGAGCCTGCTTCCTTCTCTTTCTCTCTACCTGCCTCTCTGCCTACTTATGATCTCTGTTAAATTTAAAAAAAAATCTTTAAAAATAAAAAAAAATAAATTTTTAAAAAAGGATTGTTGAAGATTCATAATGTTTTCTAACATATCAAATACTATGAGAAGCCTTGCAACACAGAAGTCCTTTTAATTTTGCTATCTGGTTTCCCAAGCAGATTGAACATGGGTTCATTTTAATATGCTGTGGAATGAATAGCCTACAGATTTCTTTTAGTTGGCAGATCAATATATCTCTTTTGGGGAAGCTATTCCCCTCCCCCTACATTAGGATCAGCAAATTTTTTCTGCAATGGGTCAGATAATAAATATATATATCTTTTAAAAAAATAGGGAGAGAGGTGGGGAAAGGGACAGAGGGAGAGGGAGAGAATATTTTTTTTTCTTTAAGATTTTATTTGTTTATTTGTCAGAGGGAGAAAGAGAGAGAGCACAAGCAGGGGGAATGGCAGGCAGGTGGAGAAGCAGGCTCACTGCTCAGCAAGGAGCCTGTTTCGGGACTTGATTCTAGGACTTAAGCCGAAGGTGGATGCTTAACCAACTGAGCCACCCAGGCATCCCGAGGCATAGAGAATCTTGAGCAGGCTCCATGCCTAAAGTTGAGCCCAACGCAAGGCTCAATCTCACAGCCCTTAGGCCATGAGAAGCCAAAATCAAGGTTGGGTGCTTAATTGACTGAGCTACCCAGGAGCCCCAATATTTATACTTTCCTGACCACATATATCCCTGTTATATATTCTTCTTTGCTAGTACCCGACCCTACCCCCAGCTTTTTAAAAATGCAAAAATACATCTCTGCTCAATGTGCACGCGCGCACCACACACACACACACACACACACACACACACACACACACACATCAGGTGCCAGAGGGCTGTAATTGCAAATATCGGCCCTGAATCTACATGGTTATCATCTGGGCTACCACACTCTGGGTCACAGCTCTTTCTTCTAAGGGTGGCTAAATAAACCAAGCTGGGATAATTAGAATCTCTCCCCTAGAAAAATAGAATATGACTAAGAGATATCTGATTGGGCTTTTAAAATGGAGAGAGGGGAGCCTAGGAATAATTCTCAATAAAGAGTGGAAGGACAAACTCTATGAGAGATGGGAATGAAACAACTGAGAAGGAGAGATAAACAATGGGTAGAGGATTGCCTGGGTATCCTACAGTCCCCAGGGTCTGTGTCCAGTCTTTCCTGTGTTTCACCGCATAACATGAATATCTCTCCCCAACATTGTCCTCAAAGTACATTCTGTTCTTTCATCTAAGGTAGAGGTTTCTGTCACATGCAACCAAAAGGGATCTAATAAATACACTTTGGAAAATTAAAACAAGACAAATGGGAAACAGATTTCAATAAACATTTCTCCAAAGAAAACATGCAAATCAGTTAATAAACTAAAAAAGAGGCTCAACATCAGTAGTCTTCAGGAAAATGCAAATCAAAATCCCAATGAGATAATACTTCACAGACACTAAGGTGGCTATAACTTGGGGGAAAACACATTTGCCCCATTTTGTGGGCAAAAATGTTGAAAAACTGGAACCCTCATATATTGCCACCCTCATATATATGGCACAATAAAATATTTAAAAAGGTGGTACAAACTGCTTTTGAAAAATCTTTCAAGATGTTAAACACAGAGTTTCCATATGACTCAGCAATTCCATTCCTACATATCAACACAAGAGAAATGAATGTCTGTACAGAGACTTACACTTATATTTGTTCCTACCAGCATTATTCATAATAGCCCCAAGGTGGAAACAACCCAACTGTCTATCAACTGATGAATGGATAAACAAAGTGTGGTATGTAACTATACAGTGTAATAACATTCAACAATTTAAAAACGCTGTGTAGATTTTTAGGCCAGTGAAAATACTCTGGATGATATTATAATGATGGAGGTATGTCATTACACACTTATCCAAACCCACAGTATGTACCAAATGTGAAACCCTAAGGTTAACCATGGACTTTGGGTGATTGAAAATGTGTCAGTGTAGGTTCATTCTTGGTAACAAATACACCACTCTGATAACTGATGTTGTTAATGGGCAGGTTATGTATGTGTAGGGGCAAGAAGTATATGGGAAATCTCTATCTTCCTCTCAACGAAGTTGTGAACCTGCTCTTAAAAGTTTTCAAAAATAGAAAAGTGCCAGGAGTGCCTGAGTGGTTCAGTCAGTTAAGCAGCCAGCTCTTGATTTTGGCTCAGGTCATGATCTCGGGGTCCTGGAATTGAGCCCTGCATCAGGCTCCCCCTTCATTGAGTCTGTTTGTCCCTCTGTTTATCCCTCTGCACCTCCCCCTGCTTGTGCTCCCTCTTTCTTGGAAATAAATAAATAAAATATTTTTTAAAAAAAGTTTTTAAAAATGCATATAGCTAATTTAGAGCAGATACAGAATAATGCATTCTACTTGATTCCATTTTTATTCTAAACTAATTTCTATGGTATTACCAATGATATTGGTTTCTTATAAGAAAGGGGCAAAGTTGAGAATGGGACATGAAGAGGCTGCTGCAGTCCAACCAATGTTCTATTTCCTTTTTTTTTTTTAAGATTTTATTTATTTATTTGACAGACAGAGATCACAAGTAGGCAGAGAGGCAGGCAGAGAGAGAGGAGGAAGCAGGCTCCCTGCTTAGCAGAGAGCCCAATTGGGGGCTCGATCCCAGGACCCTGGGATCATGACCTGAGCCAAAGGCAGAGGCTTTAACCCACTGAGCCCACCCAGGCGCCCCTAATGTTCTATTTCTTGATGTGTCTGGTGGTTTCATGAAAGTGTTTACTATAAAAAATTCTTTTTTAAAAGAATTTTTTAAAATTCTTTAAAAATATATTTTTAAAAATATTTTAAATAAAATATTTTTAGAAATATTTTTTAAATATTTTAAAAAATATTTTTAAAAAATATGTGCATCTTTCTGTAAATATGTTATACTTTTCAATCAAAATTTATTTTAAAAAGAAAATTTTAAAAAAAGAGGGACACCTGAGTGCTCAGTTGGTTAAGTGTCTGCCTTCGGCTCAGGTCATGATCTCAGGGTTTTGGGATCAAGCCCCTCATTGGGCTCCCTGCTCAGTGGAGTGTGCTTCTTCCTCTCCCTCTGCTGCTCCCCCTACTTGTACTCTCTAACTCTCTCTGTGGCGAATAAATAAATAAAATCTTAAAAAAAATAAAAGTACTGACACATGCTATAATACACGTAAACTTAAAAAAATTAAGTTTCATGAAAACATACAGTAAGTGAAAGAAGTAAAATATAAAACACCACATCATATATGATTCCATTTATATGAAATGACAAGGCAAATCTATGGAGACAGAAAGTAAATTAGTGGTTACCTAGGCCTGGGGTTGGACGTGGGTGTGATTGCAAACTGGCATGAAGTTTCTGTTTGGTGGATGGAAATGTTCTAAAATTAGGTTGTGGTGGTAGTTGCAGGACTTGGAAAATATACTAAAAAATTTTTATTTTATATTTTAAATGGGAGTATTTAATGGCATATTCATTATATCTCAATAAAGCTGTGAAAAAATGTAATTGAAATGGACAAATGCTTTGAAAAACACAACTTACCAAAGCTAATACTAGGAGAAATAAAAAATTTGAATAAAAAAGTGTTTTATTCAAATTTTTGCATCCCTTAATTTAAAAACGTCCCACAAAGAAAACTTAAAGTCAAAATAGCTTCAGTAGTGAATTCTTTTGAACATTTAAGGAAAAAAACACACAGTATTTAAAACAAAACGAACCAATCAACCAAACAAAAAACCTCTCCCACAGAGTAGAAAAGAGGCGAGAATAGATTCAATTAATTTTATAAGATCAGCATAACATCAGTTTCCTTCTATTTCTAGATTACTAAAAGTTCATGAAGACTTGCTAAATTTTATCAATGTTTTTCCCTGGTGTCTACTGAGATGATTATATGGATTTTCTCCTTTGTATAAAAACGATAATAAATATATTATGACCAAGTGTAATTTATGCCAGGAATACAATCCTGGAATAAGCATAAAAGAACATATTGTAAAAGATTATTAAATTAGATTTCATGTCAAAAAATTAAGTATTTCTGGGGGCGCCTGTGTGGCCCAGTGGATTAAAGCCTCTGCCTTCAGCTCAGGTCATGATCCCAGGCTCCTGGGATGGAGACTCACATTGGGCTCTCTGCTCAGTGGGGAGCCTGCTTCCTCCTCCCCTCTCTCTCTGCCTGCCTCTCTGCCTCCTTGTGATCTCTGTCTGTCAAATAAATAAATAAAATCTCGATCCCAGGACCCTGGAATCATGACCTGAGCCGAAGGCAGAGGCCTAACCCACTGAGCCACCCAGGCGCCCCAATAAATAAAATCTTAAAAAAAATTTAAGTATTTCTGAATCCAAAAAACAAGAAATAACAAGTGTTGGTGAGGATAGAGAGAAAAGGAAATCCTTGTGCACTGTTTTGTGGTGTACAGCTACTATGGAAAACAGTATGAAGTTTCCTCAAAGAATTGAAAATTGACCTACGGTAGGATCCAGCATTCCCACACCTAGGGACTTTCCTGAAGCAAACAAAAACACTAGCTCAAAACAATATCACACCATGTTCACTATAGCATTATTTACAATAGGCAAGATATGGAAACAACATAGGTGTCCATCGATGGATGAATGGATAAAGAAATTATGGTTATGTATTCAAGTGAGTATTAATCAGCCATAAAAAAGAATGAAATCTTGCCACTTGTGACAGCACGGATAGAACCTGAGGGCATTCTTCCAAGTGAAATAGAGACAGAGAAAGACAAATACCACATGATCTCATTAAACATAGAATCTAAATTTTAAAAAGTAAATTAAAAAAAAAAAAAAGCTCATGAATTCAGAGAACAGACTCAAGTTTGCCAGCAGAGGAGTACTGGGGGAGGAAGAAAAGGGTGGAGAGGTCAGAAGGTACAAACTTCCAATTATGAAATAAATAACCCATGGGACCGTAATGTAAGCATGGTGACTATACTTAATACTAGTGTATTGCATATCTGAAAGTTGCTAAGAGAGTAAATCTTAAAAATTCTTATCACAAGAAAAAAAATTACAAGTATGTATGGTGATGGATGTCACCCATCACCTGACTTATTGTGGTGGTCATTTCATAATATATACAAATAGCAAATCATTATGTTGTACACCTGGAATTAATACAATGCTATATATGCCAATTATACCTCAATTTTTACACAAACTTTAAAAAAAGAAAAGCACAAAAATATGTATAAAGGGGGGGCACCTGGGTGGCTCAGTGGGTTAAGCCGCTGCCTTCGGCTCAGGTCATGATCCCAGGGTCCTGGGATCGAGCCCCACATCGGGCTCTCTGCTCGGCCGGGAGCCTGCTTCCTTCTCTCTCTCTCTGCCTGCCTCTTTGCCTGCTTCTGATCTCTCTCTGTCAAATAAATAAATAAAATCTTAAAAAAAAAATATGTATAAAGGGGTTTAAAAACTAAGCCTAACAAAAACTAATATAACTTCATTAAGAGCCAACATACACATTTTAAATTTGAGAAAGATACTTCACCTTTGTGACCTTCCACACGAAACTTGTAACTGCCATCTAACCATGACAAAAACATCAGACAATCCCAAATTGAGGGACATTCTACAAAATATCAGAATAGTACCTTCTGAAACCATCAAAGTCATCCAAAACATGGAAAGACTAAGAATTTGTCACAGAACAGGGGATGTTGGAAGACAGGATAACCAAATTCAGTGTGGTATCCCAAACTGAATTCTAAAACTGAAAAATTAAGTATGAGAAAAATGAGTGAAATGAAAAGAAAATCGAGAGTTTAGCTCATTGTAATAGGTCGAGGTTGGGTTGCTAGTTGGGACAGATGAGCGTGGTAATACAAGACACTAACCTTAGGGGACACTGGGTTACAGATAGACAGGAAACTTATCACACTGCAACTCTTTTGTAATTCTAAAGCTATTCTAGGGGCCCCTGGGTGGCTCAGTCGGTTAAATGTTATGATCTCAGGGTTCCGAGATCGAGTCCCACGTCAGGCTTCCCACTGAGCAGGGAGTCTGCTTTCCACTCCAGCCCCCCAGTACCTCTCCACCGTCTGTGCTCTTTTTTGCTTTCTTTATCTCTCTCTCTCAAATAAATAAAAATCTTTAAAAATAAATTTTAAAAAAAGCTATTCTAAAATCCAAATTTATTAAAAATTAGAAAAGGATTTATGTTCATCAAAAGACACCCTTAAAACAAACTGCTGACTGACAGGAAGTGTTTGTAATAAATACATTAATAAAGAACTCAATTCTAAAAGAAAAGTAGATATATACATGTATACATATATACATATACATATCATATATATGTATAATACACACACACACACATAACATCCATTGGTGTACCAAGGGCAGGGCAGTAGAAAAGTATGTCCTGGGTGCAGACAATAAAACATCGTATTGTCTGTGAAGAATGTAAAAGCAATAATAAAACTGACTAAAAGCTGGTATGTACTTTACTACCGTGGGCTGGAAATGCTAAACAATGTCATAATGAAATACTCATCTAGGAAAAAACATCATTTGTTGGTATAAGTTCTAAACCTGAAATATGATCCACAGACCTAAAGTAACCTGAAATCCTTTTAGAGAGTCTATGGGGTAAAAATATTTTCATAGTAACATAAAACATTCTTTGCCTTCTCATTGTGTCGACTACGTGCCCTGATGGTCCAGAAACAATGGTGAGTAGAGCTTCTTGCTCCACAGTGAAGGAGTAGCACAAATCGTGCTGGTACACATCTCATTCTTCACCACTAGACACTCACAGTTAACAAAAACCTAGTGTTACTTAAGAATGTCTCTAAGGAAACAATAAAGAATTTATTACATCTCAACCCTTGAGCAGCCATCTTTTTTTTTTCTTAAGCACCCATCTTTTTTGAGTAATGAAGTCTAAAGCACTCTGCTAACCGAAGGAGGAGCACTGTAGTGATTATTTCAATTGACAGTTGATCCAGCCACTTCTATGGGATACCATTTTGAGTTATAAAAAAATATCTGATGGGGCGCCTGGATGGCTCAGTTGGTTAAGTGTCTGACTTCTGGTCTCAGCTGAGGTTTTGATCTCAGAGTCCTGAGTTTGAGACCCACATTGGGCTCCATGCTGGGTGTAGAGCCATCTTAAAATATATATATCAACATATATAGCTGATAGACTATAGTTATTCAGACCTAGTTATTTAGCACTATTATCTCAAAAGTGATCTAAGTAAGCCTAACATTATCAAAGAAAACAACTTAAATATTCATTACCTAAAATTTGAGCTTTCAAACCAAAATTGAATGTTGGAAATCTGAATCTGCTATTGTGAGCTTAAAAGCTTCCATAAACATACAGTTTTTCTGAGATCAATGGTGAAATTAACAAATGGGATCTTGGGGTACCTGGATGGCTCAGTGGGTTAAGCCTCTGCCTTCGGCTCAGGTCATGATCTCAGGGTCCTGGGATCCAGCCCTGCATCGAGCCCCTCATCAAGCCCTGCATCAGGCTCTCTGCTCAGCAGGTAGCCAGCTTCCCCAGCCCTGCCCCCCTCTCTGCCTGCCTCTCTGCCTACTTGTGATCTCTGTCTGTCAAATAAATAAATAAAATATTTTTTAAAAATGTGATCATTTTGCTATTGTAAAAAGAAATGTGTCAACATTTAGAAAAGCTTCATTAATTGCAGGGAATAATATTTTCCAAATCACCAATGCCCAATGTTACAAAGTCATGCATGAGAAAAAAGATGCATTTGGGATGTAAGATAAGCCAACAGATTTTAATGTAACAGAGTATGAAAAGTTTATGTGGTTTCAGAACACATTAAAACTAACCTGAAAGAAACTATTTCTTGTCAAGTTTTAGTGTAGCATCAAGTCTTTGATATCTATAATTATTTCAATAGGCTATTAAAGACCCTCTCTTCTCCAGCTACATACTGTGTGAGGCCAGATTCTTTTCATATACTTTAACTAGAATAACATATTGCAACAAATTAGATGCAGAAGCACATATGAGACTGCAGCTGTATGAATATGAGAGGATGTCATTCTTATTAAAAATTTGTGTTTGGTTTTGGAAAATTAATTATTTTTTATAAATTTGTATTATGTATGTTAATAAGTAGTGAATTATGCATTTTTAAGATGGAAATTTAGTTTAAAAAGAAATATTTAAATTTTTTTCAGTTTTAATTTCTAATAAGGTGAATAGATATAACACACAAACCAAAAGCAAAGGGCTCAATGATTTGTAAGAATGCAGTAACATCCTAAGAACAAAAAGGTTTTTTTTTTTTTCGCCTGAAACCAAAAAGTTTGAGCACTGTTATTCTGAACAACGGTAGCTACTATTGCTGAATTTTAGTATTACATGTAAGTATCAAGTTAGCAAACCTTTATAACTTTTGCTGTAATAAGCATTTTATTTGTTGTGGAAGCTAGTTCAAAGAACTTCACTTTTTCTTTTTTTAAAGGTTTTATTTATCTATGTCAAAGAGAGAGAGAGCCTGCACAGGCAGGAAGAGCAGCAGGCAGAGGGAGAAGCAGGCTTACCTCTGAGGTAAGAGCCCAGCATAGGACTCAAACCTGGGACTCCCAGGATCATACCTGAGCCCAAGGCAGATACTTAACCAACTGAGCTTCCCAGACATCCTCAAAAAACTTCATTTCTACAATTAGCCAAATACACACAGACTCCGCTACTTGCATTCATTTTACAGAATAAGTTCTTAACTCAGAATCATTCAAGCTTGCTTCATGCATAGTTCTTGTCTCCACCTCTGTGGAAACACATATTCCTACATTTAAAAAGTGGATTCAAAATAACACGATAGAGCAGTAATCATAATAAAGACAAACAGAGTTCAAGTTGCTTCAATTCTGTAATTCTATGTGACCATTTGGAGCTTTTATATGTGTTTAAAATTTAACACAATGAAACTGGAAACTGTGAGGTACAATTTTTTTTTAAGGGTGAATTTTAGTTCATAAATGAAGTATTTATTAAATTTCAATAGGGATGAAATGTCTTCTTTTTAAATTGTTCATTGTTTCTTAACCTAAAGACCAAATTTAAAAAATAACCAATTTTACTATTTATTGTTGTTGAAAAAAATTTTGTCCTATTAAGAAGACAAATGACATTCTTCAGTTGTTGTCTGTATATTAGGTAATCACCACCAATGATGACATTTTGGATACTGTCCTCCCAAGTTCAACATCAGGGCTTGTGTTTTAAGGATGCCCACAGAATCTTCATATGTCCCCTTTGTGTCTGATTTTTTTAAACTACTCAAAATTATGACTGAAATTCATCCATGTTGGTGAATGTATTTGGAGTTCAAGTTCTTCAGTCTTCTCAATACAGGGTCATTTTCCACAATGTTGCTCTTGTCACTCTTTAGTGAAGCCCTCTCATTTCCTTATGCAAGTAGGCACTCCTTCTGTGCTTGCACAACATCTTGTAGATATTCAATTTAGCTAAAAGCTCTTACCACATTGAAGTAAGTTTATTATCTCCTTTTATGCTAGAGAGCTGGGGAACTCACCTCTTAGCCCAGGGTCTGACATGTAATAGAATTGCATTCATTGTATTAGTCAGGAGATACATATGTATATGTGTATATGTGTGTGTGTGTGTGTGTGTGTGTGTATGTGTGTGTGAGTGTGTATACATATAAAAATCTATAGCTGGAGACACAGGAAACCTAATACTGTGGTTCCAGTCTGAGTGGAGAAGACTAGGAAGGACCAGGGTAGCTAATGGTGTAGTTCTAGTCCAAATGTCATCAGGCTTAAAACCCAGGAAGAGCCAATGTTTCAGATTAAGTCCAAAGGCAGGAAAAAAACTGATGTCCCAGCTTGAAAGCGGTCAGGCAAGAAGAGTTCTTACTCAGCCTTTTTTTTGCTCTATTCAGCCTTCAGCTGATTGGATGAGATCCTACTACATTAGGGACGGTAATCTGCTTTACTCAGTCCACCAGTTGAGACATTGACCTCATCCAGAAACACCCCCCACAGAAACATCCTAAAGAATGTTTAACCAAATATCTGGGTACCCTGAGGCCCAGTCAAGGTGATACAGAAAATTAATCATCACATTTCTTAATGTTTCTCTGCCTGCCCTGGTCTTTGCCATCAATACCTCAGGGGCAGAATTACCATGTAGAGTTCCTACTTGTAAGGCAGAATGAACCAGGGCTCACGCAGGGTATATAGAAGGCAGGTTTCACTTCATCGAAGAGTTAACTTCTTACTGGAGGAGCAAAGATGAGTAAGATTTGGATGGGAGGAGACGAATGAAGTGAAGGCAAGATCTTACAGACAGGAAGCAGCTTCAACGCAGAAGGCTCTTCGGCGGGTGGATCAAGATTGCATTTGTAAGGCAGTCTTTGGCTAAAGAACGTTCCAGAGACTGGTGCTCAGATAACTAAACATACAGGGCCCTTTCCAACCTGGGGTAAATCCAAAAAAATGTTCCTGTGCTGGAATAACCACTGTTGTTAGCCTCAAGGATCAGTCTTGGCCCTGAGTTAGTTACCATGGAGACCATCTAAATCTTGTGCTTTTCCTTAGTGATGTCCAAGAAAAGTCAGACTGATAACTATTCAGAAAATATTCTAATATATGGCTTTACACCAAGATAGATGATTAAGTCCTTGGTAGAAAATGAAAGCAATGGTGCTTGTGCAAGAATGTGAAGGCCAGAGTTCTCTGAAAATGCAAAAGTTGATGAATAACTATAATCGCTGTTTACATTTTATTTCACTTTTCTGACTTCTGAGTAGAACATGTTTATTTTAGAAAATTGGGAAAATACATAAAAACATAGAGAGGAAACTTAAAATCACCCCTAGTCATTTTTCTCCATTTATGGCGGGAAAGAGTATAAAGAAAAATATTCAAGCCTTTTCCTCCTCCCCTCCACGCTCACCAGCCCCATGCCTGAGATAACCACCTTCATCAGTTTAGTCCTTATCAGCCTTGCCAATTTCTCTCTTGTTTATTCATTTATTGATTTAGCAAAAATATATGGAGTAGCACCTTGAGCGAAGCCCTATTCTAAATGTAGCCTTTTCACAGCTAAATAAATCTGATAAGATCTCTATTCCCATGGGTTACATTGTAGTAGCAGAACACCTATAAGAAACCGGTAAACAAACGAACAAACAGGAAAACACTTGCCGGTAATAAATGTTATACAGAAAATAAGATGGCACTATTGTGTCTGAAACTAGACTGTGAGGATAAAATCAGCCAAGAGGACTGAGGGAAAACATTGCAAGTACAAAGAGTACAGGGAAAGGCCCTGTGGTCGATACAGAAAGAAAGCCAGTGTGGATCTATAGCATGGTGGGGGTGTAGGGCGGGAGTTAAGAGGTTGGAAGGGTGAGCCTGGGACACAATGCCGAGGGCTTTTGGGGAGAAGAGTGTCAACAGAGTCTCGCCTTTAAGTCCAGGAAGCCACTGAAGAGTTTTAACAAGGAAATGACAACCTTTAATCTACATTTTTAAAATTTTCACTCTGGCTTTACTGTGGAAAGTATAGTTAGAGCTGAGATTCCCAACAGGAGGTCTACAGACATGCCCAAGCAGTCCACAGATAGCATTCAAGGGGTTTATTATCTCAAAAGGGAGAAAACCACCTGGCCCAGCCCCTGTGGGAAGTAAACATCTCAAAATTATCCTATTGTGTTTATTCTCCAGTTTCGGTTCCCAGAATATTAAAATGATCCTCTCTGGTTTCCCCAGTGCCCTAGTGGCAGGATCTCAGTTTTTTGGTTTTTTTTTTTAAGATTTTATTTATTTACTTGACAGAGAGAGAGAGAGATATCACAAGTAGGCAGAGAGGCAGGCAGAGAGAGAGAGAGAGAGAGAAGCAGGCTCCCTGAGCAGAAAGCCTGATGTGGGGCTCGATCCCAAGACCCTGAGATCATGACCTAAGCCAAAGGCAGAGGCTTAACCCACTGAGCCACCCAGGGGCCCCAGGATCTCAGTATGACAGGAAGTCTCTTCTTTTAGTTTTTTCATTTTTCTTTTCGGGGAGTATTTCCATCTGAATCCCACTGCAGTCCCACTAACTTAAAAGGCTTAGATTCAAAAAATGAAAGTGAGCAGATTAAGAGGGACTGTGGGGTCAGGGCCAAAGAATCCTCACAACTCAAACCCCGTACTTCCATAACTTGCCCCAGCTGGCCTCAGATTCTGGTTCCTTGCTGCTAGCTGCAAGAAACAATCAGACTTAAGAAAGACCTTTAAGAGGGCAGGTCAGTGGGGCATGGGAAGCACACTTATAAAGAAAGAAGAAATAAAATGCTTCTTGAAACTGCTTAGCAGTCTTTCCCAAACATGGGCACTAGTTAAAAATACAAATACCTGCGCTCCGCCCTAGACGTCTTGACTCAGAGTTTCCAAAGGTGGGGCCTGACCATCCCTGCTGGTGATTATAATGATCAACCTGTTGAGAAAGCACCATAAATATCTGTGGGAGAAAGTCTAGGAAACCCCATGGAACATTTGATTAGCAGGCCCAGACTGAGAAAGCACGATCTTACTCTTCTAGCCCTCATCACTGGTTTGTGGCTTAAATAATTGTGGGCATTTTCATTGGCAGATCGTTAGAAGGGTGGCTGATCAGCATATGAATAAACCAAACAATTGATATTTGATAAAACCGCTGAGATGGCTGACATTGAAAAAGAGAATGACTGAATTTATCGTTCATTGTGCCCCTCAAGATGTAAAATTCTTTTTCTTCATGCTGCCAGAACAAGTGGACTCCATTTAATGTGGCCGAGGACCACACAATTTATTAAATGATACTTGGAAGTCCTCATAAAAGTGATTAATATGTGTGCACTCAGAGCTCTGAGTATAGTCATTTTTCAGACAGTCCATTGTTCTACATTCAAAGAACCAACCTGAGTGTGTCTGCACTTTGTAGGAGGAAGGGCTGTTTTTCAATACTACTTCTTCTTCTTTTTTTTTTTTTTTTTTTTTTTTTTGAGGTGTGGGGCAGAGAAAGGAGAGGGATTCCTAAGGAGATTCTGTGCTGAGTGGGAGCTTGAGGTGGGGTTTGATCCCACGACCCTCATGACCTGAGCCAAACCAAGAGTCAGACTGGGCTATTTTTCAAGAGAATCACAGAATATTACAGAATTGTAGTCAGTGTTCTCATGTAGTCTCTCATGGCCGTCAATGTTACCTATACACTCCTACCCCTAAATTCATACCTCTGATTCTTACTGCCCCAAACCTCAGATTCTTATATCCAACCATTTACATGTCATCTACACTTACTTTAATATGCATCTAAAACTGTGAAAGGCTACAGCTGAACATCAGCTCTTCCCCTGCATCCATCACTCTTTTCTTTTCCATCCAGTTATTAAGAACTCTGTTTTTCTAGTTGTTTCGCCATCCTTGGTTCTGGTTTCTTTCCCATTCCACCTCCACATCCATGAACCAATTCTTTCTACCTTCCCTCCAGAATATATCCAGAACTTACCTACTTCTCTACATCCTCACCTTAACCATGCCAAGCCACTATCAACTCTCCCCAGATAAGTGCAGGAGCCTTCTAACTGGTCCCCTTGGCTTCTACATTGGCCTCTCTTCCATCTATTTATAACACAGCAGCTAAAGGGTTCTTTTCCATTTCTTTCATTTTTATTAAGGGAAGTTTTAAACAAATACAAAAGAAGAAAGAAGAACACAGCAAAACTCTGTACCTGCTCATCATTCAGCTTCAACGATTAATTATCAATGCATGGTCATTCTCGTTTCCCCTGTATCCCCATCCACTTTCTTCCCACTGTAGTGGAACCTTGTTTAAACCCTCCAATGACTTCCTATCTCCTTCAAAATAAAATCCAAAATCCTTTCAGTGCCATACGGGTGGCATAATCAGTCTCCCTCATCTCTCTGCTGTCAGGGAGGAAGAATTTTCTCTGCCCTTCAAAGTCCTTCTAGCTGGAACTAAGAATCAAATTGACATGAGACAGATTAACAAGAGAAAATCAAATTTAATAGCATAAAAATTTAATAGCATATGCACAGGGAATCTACATAGACATGGAAATTCCAAGGACAGTCAAGTAACATGACACTTATATGAGCTAAGGAGAGGAATAAATGTCAGAGGATACAAACAGAAAAAAGGCCATTCTCAGGAAGGTGAGAGGAGAGGTTTGGGAAACAAAGATTGCCCTATTAGGTAGATAAGTTTCTTTCTTTCTTTCTTTCTTTCTTTCTTCCTTCCTTCCTTCCTTCCTTCCTTCCTTCCTTCCTTTCTTTCTTTTCTTTCTTTCTTTCTTTAAAGTAAGCTTCTTAGGTAAAGAGGAATCTCTGTGGACAGCTCTCTTCCTAGTACTAGCAGGCAGTTGAGGTAAAGAGCCTTTTCTGAATCTGCCGGCCTTGGATAGCTTTTACTTTAGAATAATGTTCACGCCAAAGTGGCCCATCTTGGGAAGACCTGCCCCTGACCCACACACTTGAATAAACATATAGGCCTGACACGGTCTGTTTCTGAAGTACAGCAGTGGTTTCGGTAAAAAAACAATTATTAGAGTTAATTTTTTAAATAAAAATGCGTGTAATGCGAGCATTTCGACAACATATATGATAAGCTGTATTATAATACTATGTTGATAAGATGGCAAAATGTGGTTTGTATTGGCGTACAGAGCAGGGAACATATAACTTCTTGAACAAGTACACCGAAACAATATTCACTCCATTAGTGTTGACGACTGGTTAACACAAACCCTTCCTATGGACTAGTCACCAGACTAAACACTTTACCTGCTTTAATACCATTGAATCTTTTTATTATTATTATTTTTTATTTTTTAAAGATTTTTATTTATTTATTTGACAGACAGAGATCACATAGGCAGAGAGAGAGGAAGGCAGAGAGAGAGAGGAGAAAGCAGGCTCCCCGAGAAGTGGAGAGCCTGATGCGGGGCTCTATCCCCAGACCCTGGGATCATGACCTGAGCTGAAGGCAGAGGCTTTAACCCGCTGAGCCACCCAGGCGCCCCAATACCATTGAATCTGGACCGCAACTCTATGGAAATATTACTGATTTACAAATGAGGAAGGGGAAGCACATCTTAGTGAAATAACTTCCAGGGTCATAAAGCTAGTTATCATGGAGCTGGGACTTGAACTCCAGCAGATTTCATATCAGTGCACTCACGTGTAATTGCCATGCATCCTCCCTCAAAAGTAAGCTGATTACTTTGTCCTTATCCTATCCTACACCATCAATTTTTATTAGTAATTTGGATAATGGTATAGATGGTATGCTGATCAAATGTCATTCATAATCTAAAGCAGGGAGAAGCTATGGTGTTAGAGATCAGAGTTGGGATTCAAAATTATTTCAACAGGTTTGTTTGGTGCTAGAACAGTTAACAACGGACTTTGCAATTTCTCAGCCTCAGTACTATTAAGATTTGGGGTCAGTAAATCTTTGTTGTGAGGAGCTGTTCTGTGCATTGTAGGATGTTTAGCAGCATCACTAAATCTCTACGCACTAGGTGTGAGTAACAGGCTCAAAGGGTGACAACCAAAAATACATTTGCAGACATGGCCAGTGTCACCTGGGAGGCAAAATCACCCCCAGCCGAGAACCTCTGTTTTAGTCTCTTGCCACAGTCGTTTTTACTTAACTCTCATCATTCTGATAAGAGGCAGATTGATTTGACATTGAAACCAAAGTTATCTGATTCTGGGTGCCATGCTCTTGTCAAGAAGAAATTAAGGAGAGATGAATGTGAATTCCCGCACTTAGAGCGAAACAACAACAAATACGTAAGGCCGTGATGGGAGAAGTGTAGGAGGTAGCATTTGTGGAAGGAAACTTGTTTTTAGATGGGTAAGGACTAAGAACCTGAGCGAACCTTTGTTAATGATTTATGCTTTTACAGATTCTAATATGTGCTATGTACATAAGCTCATTTAATTCTCACAGGTAACCCCATGAGATAGCATTATTATTCCTGTCTGAGAGTATAAGAACATTGAAGCTTAAAGAAGTAAGGCGGTAAAACATAGTGGCAGAGGTAAAGTGATTCTGTCAGGATTTGAATTCAAGCAATTTAATCCTAGAGTCAGTGCTTTTAACTATTTACTAACACACACACACACACACACACACACACGAATCATCAGTGTAATATATATGGCTGGGATAAAAAATTCTAGGGTACATTAATAGATGTCCCAGACAAGAGTGAGTCTCGTCCTCTTCTGCCCTGGTGGCTAGGGGCCATACCAGCTTAATGCACAGGTCCCAGCTGACCTTGCACAGGCCCTGAGGAATTTGATTAGCAGGAGCTGAATCTGTAGTCTACATCTGAAGGAAGGTGGAAGTCCCTTCCCAAGAGTTCCATAGATGCCACTGTCTCTAAGCTTCTGTTGTGCACAGACTGTATTTTGGGCTACATCAACCCAGATGAGGAGCTGAGTCCGTTTCTTAAGGTCACAAATCATACAAGCTGACCCAAAGCTTTCCAGGGTATAGTAAATGTCATTTGTCTGTCATGGAGTAAACAAGGCCCCAGAGTCTAAAATCTAGGGGCACGTGGGTGGCTCCGTGGGTTAAGCCTCTGCCTTCGGCTTGGGTCATGATCTCAGGGTCCTGGGATCGAACCCCAGTCGGGCTCTCTGCTCAGTGGGGAGCCTGCTTCCCTCTCTGTGCCTGCCCCTCTGCCTGCTTGTGATCTCTGTCAAATAAATAAACAAAAATCTTTGGAAAAAAAAAATAAAATCACACATTTGACTATTCTGTACTGAAATTCCTTCAGGCAGAAAACACCAGGTCCTTCCCTGGCATAGGCTTTGTTAAAAACTAACCAACCAACCAACCAACCAGGCCCCAAATGAATTCTCTTACCACCACCCCAACAGCAAACCAAGACTTAATTGGAGGAATGTGACCTATAACCAGTCAATCTGGAATTTCCTGATCAGCACTAGTGAGGTAATTTACATGATAGAACCCCCCTCTCCCTCCCCCCAAAGAAGGTGACCTTGTCGGAAACAATCCTTTCTTTTCTTTTAGGAATAACTTCCTCATCCCACCTAGTTTCTGCCTAGAAAAGCATTCCATTTTGTACAGCTCCTTCTTTCTAATTGTTAGATGGAATGCTGCCTGATTTATGAGTCGTCGAATAAAGCCAATAAGATCTTCACATTTATTAAGTTGAATTTTGCTTCTTAACACCCTTCCTCTCCCTGCTCTCATCCTCATCCTCTCCCTTCTGAACTACAAATAATCTTTCCTTTATTATGGTGAGCAATCTGCTCTTCCCCAGGTACGAAGATCTTTTGTTTTCCAATAGGAAGTTTAAGTCCTTGTTATATTTGGAATTTCATATTTGTTTGTTTGGGTGGGTGGCTAAACCAGTAGTTCTCAGCCAAGAGCAATTTTGTCCCCAAGGGACATTTGTAGGAAAAGGTCATTTATTACCATTTACTAAAACCTTAGTCATGAGACCCTTCAGATGTATATCAATGGGCCATATGCTTGGGCGGTGGTTGCCAACATGGATCTTGGAGGTTTAGAGATAAAGGAAGTTTCCAAAAGAACTCTTATAAGTTAAAGTAGGCTTGGGCACCTTGGTGGCTCAGTCATCAGGCACCTGCCTTTGGCTCAGGTCATGATTGGGCTCCCTGCTCCACTAGAAGCCTGCTTCTCCTTCTCCCACTCCCTTTGCTGTGGTCCCTCTCTTGCTGTGTCTCTCTCTGCCAAATAAATAAATAAAATCTTAAAAAAAAATAAAAATATAGTAGGCTTACAGGATCCTGGATTGGGACGAGGTTTAGGATTGCCTTTTGCCCTTAGCAAAGTGTCAACATCAAGTCAGTTGAGTTTCTAGAGGAATGTAACTCTGCCTGTTTCAAGGACCTGTCATAGGACTTGTAGGTAGTAAGGAACTTTCATAATTTTTTTCTGCCTTTGTTTCCAACATCAATTCCCCCACAGCAAAGAATTATCTGATTCCAAATGTCAGCGGTTCCAAGATTGATGAACTCTGGGCCACTGAAGAACAAAAGCTACTCCAGAGGAAATTCGAAGAAGATAATAAAAAAAAACTTGAAATTGTACACATGGAGAATGGCTGAAGGAGCCACAGCTGTTTAACATGGAGAAGAAGAAATCTTGGGAGAGCACGAGAACTGCTTATGAAAATCTGAAGAGGGTCAAGGGCCATGCTGGATCATGGAAAAATGGTGGTACAAGCAGAGTGGCAAATTTCATCTGGATTACAGAAAGACCATCCTAAGGAAGATGTCTGAAGGGGCCCCTGGGTGGCTCAGTGGGTTAAGCCTCTGCCTTCGGCTCAGGTCATGATCCCAAGGTCCTGGGATCGAGCCCCTGAGTCGGGCTTTCTGCTCAGCAGGGAGCCTGCTTCCCTCTCTCTCTCTACCTGCCTCTCTGCCTGCTTGTGATTTCTCTCTCTCTGTCACATAAATAAAATCTTAAAAAAAAAAAAAAGAGGAAGAACGATAGATCAATAGATAGATGTCTGAAAAGAAAATAGGTTTCCATAATCTTTCTGTTGTTAAGTTGTTAAGGGAAGAGTTAAGTAATAAGCTCAACCACATCGAATTTCTATTTTTATTGGTCAGAAATGGTCGCACATCAGCAATTTCATAAAACTTGTAAACTAGTATTTTTAAGATCTCTTCACTATGGAGAGCTTGGGTGGCTCAGTTCATTAAACGTCTGACTCTTGATCTCAGCTCAGGTCTGGATCTCAGAGTTGGGAGTTCAAGCCCACATTGGGCTGCACACTGGGTGTGGGACCTACTTTAAATAATAAAAAAAAGAAAATCTCTTCATTCTAGGATTCAGTAAGCTACAATGATGTCTATGGGTCTCTTAACTCAGTACTGACCAGGATTCTCAGTATTTACGTAATTGAGCAAGCGCTATGACAATAGAAGCAATTTGAGGGTGGCATCTCAGTCTTGAGCCTGTCTTTCCTTTTTGTCTATTTGTATTTATATTCTTGGATAATTTCAGCATGGTGAAGAATTATTTTTCATTCCATAGGCAACTACCCTGTGCAGGACTCCACAGAGTACCTCAGTCCAAATAAGACTTCTGCTTCTATGCAAGGAGCTTGGTCCATAGAGTGTGCGATGCTATGAAGACTAAAGCTTTTACTTCCTTTCCACTTCTCTGGGCTGCTGAGTTCCTACATATTCTTAAGTCTTTGATATGGTTTTATAAGTTGTAGGAAATAATGGCAGGCTAACAAATAAAAATTAAAGTTTTATGTGTCACACTTATGTTTTTATTATGAAAGCTTTGTAAATGCAGGAGGTTGAAAGAATAATACAGGAGTGCCTCAGTGGCTCGGTCATTTAAGTGTCTGACTCTTGATGTCGGTTCAGATCATGACCTCAGGATCATGAACTTGGACTCTGGGCTCAGCACCGAGTCTGCTTGAGATTCTCTCCCTGTCCCTCTGCCCTACAGAGGGCTCGCACACTCTCTCTCGCTAAAACAAAACAAAACAAAAAAGAATAGTACTATAATCACCCACATACCAATCATTTATATAAAAAAAATTTTAAACATTTTACCCTTTAAAAATATATTTTACATGCACATTTGTATATATATTTCTTTTCACTAATCCATTTGAAAAGAAGTTGCAGACAATCTATCAGTTTATCTCTAAATATCTCAGTCTGCATTTCCTAAAAATAAAAATAAAATATCCTACACAACCGCGAAGCCATTATTGTATGTAAAAAATTAACACCAAATCTCTATTTTTTATTTTTTATTATTTATTTATTTATTTATTGAAGATTTTATTTATTTATTTGACAGAAATCACAAGTAGGTGGAGAGGCAGGCAGAGAGAGAAGAGGAAGCAGGCTCCCTACTGAGCAGAGAGCAGGATGTGGGGCTCGATCCCAGGACCCTGGGACCATGACCCAAGCTGAAGGCAGAGGCTTTAACTCACTGAGCCACCCAGGCGCCACCTCTCACATATTTTTAATATAGAATGTTGTTTCAACTCATCTTTGATGATGTTGAGTATTTTATGAGATCGGGCAGTTGTGTGGTTGAATGTCCTACCTTATGGATTTGATCTATGGTTTTCTTACAGTGTGCTCAACTTGATTCTCTCTTACTTGTATATATAAACTGGAAATTCAGATCTAAAGACTTTAGTTCAGTTTGGGTTAAACATTTGTGGCATATCTATTTCATAGATGGCACTGTGCATGTCAGATTGCAGGCAATTACTAAACAGCCTACTATTTATATTTCTAAATTTGATGACTGGGTTAAGGCGATGACTGTCAGGTTGCTTCAAAGTAAAGATACTTTTTGCCTTTATCTGGGAGAAAAGCTTTGTCATCGTGAGAGTATTCTGTTTTTGACAACTTTCCACTCAATTATTTAGCAACTATTGACGACTCTTGCCTACATCAATGATCTCATGAAACAGGGGGACTCAGAATTCTGACTTTCGAATTATTTTATCTTTTTTACATTTATTAGCTGATATTCTTTTGTAAAGGAGCATTTGTCCTCATTAACAAGCACTGAACTACATTTCTTTCTAAAAAGGCACAGTAAATGCTTAATTCTTTCCCTCTAATTAAGAAAAATGAGGATTTTTAATGGTTTTTATTAAGAAGTTTCTACTCTTTGAAATAGAGTAAAAATTCTCAAAACTAAAAGCAAGAAACTGTCTCTAATCTTCTTGGAGAAAGAAAAGGAAAACAGAATTTTAATTACCATCTATAAAATGCAATTTATTTCTGTAATTCCTATGTCATTACATAGGAATTAAACTGAAAATTCACTATCTTCAACAACAGTTTCAAAAAGCAATAGACTGACCAATAACTAATTATCATATATTACTGCAGCAAACATTACTTTAAGAACCGTGTTAGAATATCCTTCATTAAAGAAATGAACAATCAATTGCAACAAATGAAGGTTTATTTGCAAAAATGTGAAATTATTAGCCATAAAATTAAATTATATTTATTTTCCTTTTATATAGTTCAGTGCAGTCAAGTTTAAAAAGTCAAACCACAAGGAGTTGTGAAGGAAAATAAAATACATATAGGAAGGTTAAAAGGAGAACTAATATTTCTTAAATAATTGATCACATGGTTTAAAAAAATTAAAATTTCAGTGCAGAAGTATCTACAGTCTCTAAAATTTACTTTGGAATTGGCTCCAATAAGTATTCATTCCAAGAAATGTTGTAAGACCTAAAATTATATCACAATAAAATAATAACAAAACCTGCATAACCCAATCTCTCATGCCCATTTGGCACCTTTTCCTATACTGCCCCATTCCTTCCCCAATTACAGAAATATGAAGAAATTTTCTTCAGAAATTTGCCACACTAAGAAGATACCGCACCCATATGGCCAACATTATAAATGTTTTATCATTTTTATTTTCCTGTGGGGAATAGAAGACTCAAGGTCTTCAAGGACAAAAGAAATGTATTCCTAAATGGTTAGCCATTCCTGAGAAACTTAGAATTTCTTTCAAATTGACCATCTGCAGGGGAAAGAGGAAGAAAAAAAAATTAAGTAGCCACAGTGAACAACCTGAAAAATCAAAGGAACAAGGCAATTCTTCAGATGGCACCAATTTCTCTAGAGAATTCCCTTTCAGTTTTGACCACATAAGATTAGTATCAAAGACATGTTTGATTCTACGTCATTCTTTGGAACACGTGGGATGTGATCAATTCATACACATCAAGGAAATGAGATTGCCAGCGCAGGAACATCCACGGTACAAAATCTTTCCTGGAGTGGGGAGTGAGTCAAATGACGTACCAGGCTTCCACAATCTCACGATGTATTTTTTCAGTGCTCCTTGAAGAGGAGGTGGAGATTCCCTTTGTTATTCTGTCAGTTCATCTGAAACTTCAAATTATTCCAGTGCAATTGATTTATTAAGGGATGACTTCAGCAAAATGCAAGTTTTGCATTTGCTTATGTGTAATTTTGTCTGTGAAAATACTAAGGAAATGCAGAAAACGATTTCCAGCTTACGTGGACTCTGAAATTGACTCCTTGCCCGTTTACACTGCGGCTGTGATTCCCATTGGAGTATAGCCAGCCAGTGACTACGAGCTGCAGAGATCTAAGGCAGGTCCATTCCTAGGAGATGGGGGATTCATTTGACTTGTTACTTTGGCTTAAGAATTCTCCCTCAGCTTTGCCGAGAGTTTCTTAAAACCACAGCGAGGTCTAAAACTTTCCCTACCCAAACTTCCTTCTTCCTTTCTCATCTCCACAGAGGTTAGACCTCGTGCTGCAGTCTGACGGTTCTCCAAGTCTCCTCTGTCTCCCTTCCCCCAGAGCTATTTTTCCCAATAAATCTCTTGTCCATCTTATCCTGTCTTCACATTTACTTTTGGAGTACCAAACCTAACACAGCGATCAAAGAGCTATGTGTGAAAAAAAAAAAAATGCCCCTCTATGGATAACTGTTGAAGGTAGGTGATGGGTATATCGGACGATCTGTGTACTATCAAACAAATAGGAAGTCCATTGTACTGCCTATTTTAAATCTTTCTTTTAAGATTTTATTTATTTGAGAGAGAGAGAGAGAGAGAGAGAGAGTGTGTGTGTGTGTGTGTGTGTGTGTGTGTACTAGTGGGGGGGAGGGGCAGTGGGACAGGGAGAAGCTGACCCGCACTGAGCAGGGAGTCCATCGTGGGGCTCGATCCCAGGAACTCGGAATGATGACCTGAGCCAGGCAGATGCTTAACCAACTGAGCCACCCAGGCATCCCTATTATAAGTCTTTTTCAAAAAGTGAAAAGTTCAAAGGAAGAGAAAGGAGGGAGGATGGAAAGAAGCAAGAGAGGGAAGATAGAGTAATAAACCTGGGTGAGATGCCACTTAATTTTAGTAGACCCTGCTTTGTGATCTTTGGTTTTCCAAGAGAATATGCATTTAAGAAACCAACTGTGTGTGAAGCTTTCATTTTTGTATATGTGGCCTTAAACAATAGTCATTACAGTCATCTTTATTTCTCTCCCCCAAGTTCTTGGAAACCACTAATCTACTTTCTATCTCTGTAGATGTCCCTATTCTGGACGTTTCATAGAATTGGAATCCTACAATGTGTGCCTTTTATGTCCGGCTTCTTTCAGTTAGCAAAATGTTTTCAAGGCTCATCCATGTTGTAACATGTCCTTTTATTTTATTTTATTCCTTTTAATTTTATTCCTTTTAATGGCTGAATAATAATCACTATATGGATATACCACATTTATTTACCCATTCATTAGTTCTTTGACATTTGGGTTGTTCCAACTTTTTGGCTGTCATGAATAATGCTGCTATGAACATTTGCGTCCAAATTTCTATATGGACAGATGTTTTCAATTCTCTTGGATGTATCCCTAGAAATGAAATTACTGGGTAATATAGTAACTCTATTTTAACATTTTGAGAAACTTCCAACCTGTTCTCCAGAGTGGCTGCCAATTTTGCAATTCATCCAGCAATGTACGAAAGTTCCAATTTCTCCACTGCCCCCACAACACTTGATAATGTCTGTTTTTCTTTCTTTCTTAATGGTGTAAAATACTATCTCAAATTCTGATTTGCAATTCCCTAATGGCTAATGAGATCGACCATCTTCCCATGTGTTATTAGACATTTGTAGATGGTCTCTGGAAGTATATCTGTTCAAATGCTTTGCTCATTTTTTTTTTTTTCCCCAAGAGAGAAGACTCAGGTTATGATTCTCAACCTGACCCCATCTTTCCCACTTTTGGCTCCCACACTACACAGAGCTGCCACCCACCCCCACCCTCCCCCATGTCCCTGCCATAATAGTGAAGCCTCTAGGAGGTGAAGAGGGTAAACTGCAAAGTGAGAAGGCCTGTGAAAAGCCAAGGTCGTACAGTTCTCAAACAAGGAAACAAACTATAAGAAGGGCTCATTGATTGGACACAGTCAGTGTGAGTTGGCCAGTATTCCCTGGACATGGCCAAATGCATAAATAAATCCCTGGCTTCTTGGCCTCCGTCATCATCCAAGGTTGAGGCTAGCAATGCTTTGATTTCCACAGGGTCATGGACATCATCCATGACGTGACAGGCTCTGGCAGGCTGGAGATGCGCAGGGCCCATCTGGTTCAAGGTCCTGATCTCTTGCTAGGGCTTGGGCTTGCGCAGCTTTGGGCGTTGTCCTCCAGATCATCTAGGAAACTCTCCTGGGACATAGAATAAAAGGCGTAAACATGAATAGCGAACACCAGAACCAGGTGCCCACGCAGGTTACCATGTTGCGGTTTGCTGCCATGGCAGTCTCCTGTCACTGCCGAACTGCACCTGATGCACAAACTCCTCAGAGGTCAGCTTGTCCCATTTGCGCCAGCGGAGACTTTCCATTCTGAGCATCCACAGGGTCACCAGTTCCTAGGGCCGCCATGTTGCTGCTCTTACCTTTATCCTTTTGCTCATTTTTAAATTGAATAATTCCTTTTTATTTTGAATAGTGAGAGTTTTTTGCATATTCTAGATGCATTCCATTATCAAATATGTGATGTGCCAGTAATTTCTCTCCTTATAACTTACATTTCTTTGATGGTGTCTTTTAAGGCACAAAAGCTTTAATTTTAATGAATATCAGCTTTTTTTTTTTTTTTAATGTCACTTAGGCTTTCGTTGTCATGTCTAAGAAACCGATGCCTAACCCAAACTCATGAAGATGTTCCCTTCAAGGAGTGTTATAGTTTTAATCCCTACATTTAGGTCTGTGAGCCATTTTGAGTTAATTTTTCTATGTGGTGTGAAGGAGCATTTCAACTTCGTTCTTTTACCTATGGATATCCTGTTGTCCTAGCACCATTCATAGAAAAGACATTTTTTTCCCCGTATTGAATCGTCTTGGAACCCTTGTTGAAAACCAGCTAACTATACATGTAAGTGTTTATTTCTGGACCCATAATTCTGTTCTGTTGACCTACAGTATCATCTTGTCTTGATTAAAGTAGTTTTGCAGTAAGCTTTGAAACTGGGAAATGTAACTCCTCCAAATTTGTTTTTCTTCTCAAAATTGCTTTCCTATTCTGGATCCCTTGCATTTCCATATTAATTTTATGATTACCTGGACAAATCTATGAAAGAGACTGCTGGGATTTTGCTAGGCATCACATCAAATGTGTAGATTAATTTGGGGAATATTGCCCAATATTGTCTTCTAATGAATTTTCATTTGTTTAGGTCTTCCTTAAGATTTTTTTCTATAATGTCTTATAGGTGTTTTTTTTTTAAGATTATTTATTTATTTATTTATTTGACAGAGAGAGAGATCACAAGTAGGCAGAGTCGCAGGTTGAAGGAGAGGGGGAAGCAGGCTCCCTGCTGAGCAGAGAGCCTGATGTGGAGCTCCGATCCCAGGACCCTGGGATCATGACCTGAGCCAAAGGCAGAGGCTTAACCCACTGAGCCACCCAGGTGCCCCACGTCTTATAGTTTTGGGTGTATAAGTCTTGTCCTCTTTTTTTTTTTTTTAAGATTTTTATTTATTCATTTGACAGACAGAGATCACAAGTAGGCAGAGAGGGAGATGGGGAAGCAGGCTCCATGCTAAGCAGGGAGCCCGATGTGGGGCTTATCCAGGGATCATGATCCCGGGATCATGACCTGAGTTGAAGGCAGAAGTCTTTTTTTTTTTTTTTTTTTTTTTTAAGATTTTATTTTATTTATTTGACAGAGAGAGAGATCACAAGTAGGCAGAGACGCAGGTTGAAGAGAGGGGGAAGCAGGCTCCCTGCTGAGCAGAGAGCCCGATGTGGGACTCGATCCTAGGACCCTGAGATCATGACCTGAGCCAAAGGCAGAGGCTTAACCCACTGAGCCACCCAGGCGCCCCAGGTCTTGTCCTTTTTTTTTTTTTTTTGTTAAATTTATTCCTATTTATTCTTTTTGATGCTACTGTAAATGGAGTTATTTTATTAGTTTCATTTTTGGATTGCTCAACACTAGTGTGTAGAAATACAATTGATTCTTATATATTGATGTAGAATTCTGCAAATTTTCTAAACTTACTAGTTCTGATAATTTATTAGTGAATACCCTAGAGTTTTCTATATAAAAGACTGTGTCATCTGTGGAGAGACATGTTTTTATTTCTTTCTTTCCAACCCAGATGCCTTTTATTGCTTGTTCTCGCCTAATTGTTCTGGCTAGAACCACTGGCACAGTGTTTCTGAGTCAGAGTCAGTGAGCCTGTGGGTTGACTGGGAAGCTGTGCTTCAGGCTTTAGTTTGGTTGTGCTTGGCTGCGCTCAGTTGGATTCTCTTAGCACTTTAGAGAGGCTCCAGATTCCAGAATGCAAGTTGAGTTTAGGTCTACTCCACACATCTCCATATTCTCTTGGGCCTGCGGCTCCCACTGATTGTGAACCACAAATGTGCAAGACTAAACCCATACCATGGAGACACCTTTAAAGCCTCTGATCATATCAGTGAGAACGTAAGTACATTCTGCTCATGGAGAGAGGACATTTCAGAGGTAGGTGGAAAAGGGGTGAATGTCTATTTTTATTAGAGGGGAATGAGTAACTGGGACAATAGGCCCAATTTAAAAAACTGTGGGCATAAAGATGGAGTCAGAGACAGGTTAGAGAAACACATTAGATCCTCAGAGTTCTATTTTTCTGCTTATATATTTCACATGGGCAGGGTTTTGTTTTGTTTTGTTTTCCAGACCCTCTAAGTAATGAAATTAGTTCATTCCTTCATTCAACCAACATTTACTTCTCTTATCAGGTAACTTCCTTCAGAGCTTTCTCCTTACAGATTCCGGGAATGACTCCCTTGCCCCTTCCTGTCTAGAGGTGATAGGTTCCTGCTCTAGTCTTTGTGTGCTTCCGTACAATCTGCCCACATCTCTGTAGTATTTTTATTAAACTCTCCTCAAATTATTCCAGTTTAAGGGCACCTGGGTGGCTCAGTGGGTTAAGCCTCTGCCTTTGGCTCAGGTCATGATCTCAGGGTCCTGGGATCGAGTCCCACATCGGGCTCTCTGCTCAGCAGGGAGCCTGCTTCCCTCTCTCTCTCTCTCTGCCTGCCTCTCAGTCTACTTGTGATCTCTCTCTGTCAAATAAATAAATAAAATCTTAAAAAAAAATTATCCCAGTTTAAGACTCTTTTTTGTCAGAACCATGACCAATATACCTATTAATAGTTTCCAGCTAATAGTGCCAATGTAATTACTAAATATAGGACTACCCAGTATGAAGTTTATTGTACTTCTTTTTGTCCTAACAACATATCCCTCCAGGAATATACAGCCAACGTATAGTGTTTTATACTGCATTACTTTTCTATTGCTGCCATAACATATCGCCTATCGCCACAAATTTAGCAGGTTAAAATAACATAAATTTCTCATCTCACAGTTCTGCCGGTCAGAAGTCCAGTTTGGTTGAGCTGGTTTCTTTGCTTCGGGTTTCACAAGGCCAAAATCGAGATGCCGGTCAGCCTGGACTCTCATCTAGGGGCTCTGGAGAAGAAGAATTCACTTCCAACCATATCCCAGTTGTACAAATCGGTTCCTTGTGAATATAGGACAGAGGTCCCCCACTTCTTTGCTAGTTGCAGACATGGGGCCACTCTTGTCTTCCTGAAGCCCCTATTCCATTCGTGCACATGTGTCTTGCCGCGTCGGTGCCCCCCAAAATATGTTGAATCCTTGTCGTGCTTGCCATCTCTCTGACATCTTTTGTGCTCCACCTCTCGTTTCCAGCAGAGAAAGTTCTCTGCTTTTAAGGGTTTGTGGGATTAGACTGGACCCACCAAATAATCCAGGAAAATGTCCCGAGTATCAGGTCCATAATCTTCATCACACCCTCAAAATCTCTTTTGCCATTTTAATGTAACATCCTGAAGGTTTCAGATGTTCAGGTGAGGACATCTTTGAGGGGCTGCTGTTTTGCCTACCCTACAGACATTGGAAATTTCTCCTATCATTGTGCCACCAACTTGATATATAATTAAGATTATTTGCTTTGGTTCTTTTTTGTTTTTTAATTTTGTTTCAAAATAATTTTAGACTTACAGAAGAGTTGTAAAGGGAGTACAGAGAATTCTTTATTCCTTTGTGTGAGTTAGTTTTTGATTTTTAGGAATTCTTTTATTAAATATTAAAAACTTTTGCTTTGTTTTTCGTTATGTAAACTAACTTTTACATACATTTACAAACATTTACATGGTTTACATGGTTCCAAAATAAAAAAATTATTAACCAGGTACCTTGCAAGATTTGGTTTTCACACGATCTCTCCTTCCTTTTCTTTTTCTTCCTTTTAAGAACTCCACCTGCCTCTAATCTGCCAACACTCCCCATTGCTGTTACATCCCTAAGCCGCTCTTACCTGAGAAGGTTATTCTTCAAGGTTGTTTCCTCTTTCCTCCCATGTCTTCCATCAGGAAAGGGGGAAATACAATGATAAAGGTTAGTGACATCCACCACCTAAATAGGGCAGAGGCTGGTAGAGGTTTCCGATGGAACATACAGGGTGTGTTCCTGACCACCAGCCACATACCCACCTCTCCTTGAAATCCCTGGATATCAATAAAGTTTATCAGAATTACTTAAATGGACCATATTTACTGTACTATAAAACATCACTGAGCACCTGGGTGGCTCAGTCATTAAGCATCTACATTCCGCTCAGGTCATGATCCCAGAGTCCTGGGATTGAGCCCTGTGTGGGGCTCCCTGCTCAGTGAGATGCCTGCTTCTCCTTCTGCCTCTCCCCCTGCTTGGGTATCAAAAGCATAGTTCCACATAAACAAGCACATAGACAATAGGGTGCATCCCAGTTTCAAAAGTGTAAAAAGTACAATATAAAAATATATCTTAGAACAAGAGAAAGGGCTATGAATAACATAGTCCAGATCATTCCATAGTTAAATTAGGTCCATTCTAAACACTGTCTTCTTTCTAATGTTGACATTTTTTTTTTCAAATTTATTAGGGAGATACCACAGCCTGCACCTTTCTTAGAAATACATATTATATTTTCAGTTAAATATAGTTGTTTCTTATTATTCATGGTAGTTATTGTCTGTACTGTATCTGCAAACACTAAATTAGTGTTTCAGTGAATTTGTGAATTAGTTTTAGTGAATTAGTGAATTAGCAAACACTGAAGTAGGAGCCATTCCTTCCAGGAGAAATCCAGATTTAGTTTCCTCTGAGACTTTGGTCACAGAGTTTTCACCAACCCATCAATATATAATCTTGTTCTATGGATGTATCTCTCTAATGACTCCTTATTTAATATCTACTGTTCATTCGTTAACACTGAGCTAATGACCAGCACTGTAACCCGTGCCTGAAGGCAGCTTCTGTAACACACACCCTCTTTCTCCCTAAGACCTGCCACAGTCTTAGCCAGCTTGGGACACTGGACAGTATTCAGTACTCCATCTAAGGGCCATTTTAAACCATGGAAGTATCAACAGAAAGCATAAAGATGCAAAACAGGAGGCACTAGACAGACCACGAAAGCGATACTTCTTACTGTATAAAAGCTGAAACAAACAGGTTGAGTGTTCCCCTGTTCTACCTTCAGAATGTGTGTACCAGGTGACTCCAATTTTGCAACACTGCACGTGTCTGCAAAATACCGAAGCAGCACTACCTGTATTGATCTGGGGGCGAAAAATACATTTTAGGGAGGAGGGAAATTCACAAATATGGAATCCGCAAATAGTAATGACCGATTGTATTTGAAACACCCAGAAAAGTATTAAAACAGCTTGCCATGCATCTTCCAGCCTTGTGAAACCTTAACATTTCGTTACATTGGCATCCAATTTTTTACATACTTATTTTTTTTTTTTAAAGATTTTTATTTATTTACTTGGCACACAGAGATCACAAGTAGGCAGAGAGGCGGAGAGAGAGGAGGAAGCAGTCTCCCTGCAGAGCAGAGAGCCCGATGTGAGGCTCGATTCCAGGACTCTGAGATCATGACCTGAGCCAAGGCAGAAGATTTAACCCACTGAGCCACCCAGGCACCTCAACATACTCTTTTTTTAAAAAAATATTTTGTTTACTTATTTGTTAGAGAGAGAGAGGGAGAGAGATAGAGCGTGAGCACAGGCAGACAGAGTGGCAGGCAGAGGCAGAGGGAGAGGCAGGCTCCCCGCCCAGCAAAAAACCCTATGTGGGACTCAATCCCAGGATGTTGGGATCATGACCTGAGCTGAAGGCAGCTGCTTAACTAACTGAGCCACCCAGCCGTCCCCAACATACTTATTTTTAAAAGAAATAAAACATTACAGACACAGCTGAAGCCCGCTGTTATCTTCTCTTTCTTAGAGGTAACCACAATCTTGAAATTGGTGTTTATCGATACACATGACGTCATATATACACAGCATATGTAAGTACTCACCAATGATGATTGGTTTGCCTACGTTTAAATCATATTATATGTACTATGTTTCTGCTGCTTGTTTTGTTGTCCCTTAACATGTTTTTGAGAATTATCTATATGGATACATATTGCTCTAGAGAATGTATTTTTCTTGCTATGCAGAATGAGTTTATCTATAAACTCTCCCACTGATGAACATTTCTTTGTCCCCAGATTTTGCTGTTTCACGCAATTCTGCAAAAATTCTTGTTAATGTTGCCTTGTGTACATGTGTGATTGCTTTCCAGAATGCATACTAAGGAATCACTGGATTATAAGAAACATCCATTTTCAACTTTATTATTACTTTTATTACTATTTATTACTATTAGTTAGTATTACTAAACTGTTCTCCAGCTTACCGTTCTATCAGCAATGAGTAAGACAAGAGTGTTCTCGTTGCTTCATGTTCTCATCAACACCTAGATTTAAATTTTGTTGGCAATATGAAGGCTATGCAAGGGTATTTTATTGTGGTATTAATTTGGATTTCACTTACTAGTAGTAAGAGTGAGCATTTTGTCAGCTGTTCATACGCAGTTTGGTCTTCTGCTTCTTTCAAATTGTCTGATCACTATCCTTGCCTTTTTTCCCTCTAATGGACTGTTTTGTTTTGTTTTGTTATTCACATATGGGGTTGTTTATATATTCTGGACACTAATACTTTGTCAGTTATAAAAGATGCAAACATCTACCTGCTATATGCAGTCTCTTAGGGGTCCAGGCAGACAGGGGTTCTGCCATCTTGAGTTTGTGCTCCCTGCGGGGGCTCTGAGGGTTACCATTACAGTTAGCCATAAAAGAGTAAAGAGGACTATGCTTAAGATTTTTTATTCTTCATGTGTGGCAGTGGCATACATCACTTCCATTTAGATTCCACTCTGGGGAACACGATTGTATTCCCATGCCCAAATGCTAGTGACGTTGGGAGATCTTGTCTGAGTGCCTAAAAAAGGAAAGAATAGTTTTGGTGGGTACTTAGCAGTCTAATGCCTTCAAATTAATTTCTTTCTTTCTTTCTTTCTTTCTTTCTTTCTTTCTTTTTCTTTCTACACTGCCATTTTCTGGTTTTAGGATAAAGTTTATTGTCCTCATAAAATAGTTGTGAGTTATTTCCGTGTTTTCTATTTTCTGGAACAGTTTGTATAAGACAGGGATTATTTGTTCTCGAATTGTTTGGTAGCACTCTCTTATAAATCTTTCAGAGCTTGGAGGAGAGTATTTTTTGGAGGAACATTTTAAACATCTGCTTCAATTTGCTCGATGGTTACAACCAGGTTTTCTATTTGTTCTTGGCAAATAATGTTTTTCGTACAAAAACTGTATTTTTTTTTAAGATTTTATTTATTTATTTGACAGAGAGAAATCACAAGTAGTCGGAGAGGCAGGCAGAGAGAGAGAGAGGGAAGCAGGCTCCCTGCTGAGCAGAGAGCCCGATGCGGGACTCGATCCCAGGACCCTGAGATCATGACCTGAGCCGAAGGCAGCGGCTTAACCCACTGAGCCACCCAGGCGCCCCCAAAACTGTATATTTTAACTACATTTTTTGTTTCTTGTCTTAAAATTGCTTATAGGTGTTTCTCCTTACCTTTTTTTCCCTTACTGTCTCCTACTAGTTGTTTATCTGGCATTTTGCTACTTTAGCAGCATCCCTTGTGTTTGATTAGTAGATTTTAAATGATCATTGTTATAAATGTCTGTTAATTTTCATATTTAATTCACTTCTGGCCCACAATTTATTTAGAAACTATTTTAAATTCTTTAATATACATAATATATATTATTTTAGTTATATCTTATTAATTATTTAATATTTAATTGCATTATTATCAGAAGGCTTGATCTTGGTTTTATGGCAAGGCAAGGAATCATGTTTGGTAAGAGTATAATTCCTATAATGAAGCCATTTTCAGTAAGAATTGTATATATCAGGGCAACTACATAATCCTAGCTACTGAGAAAAGACTCTTCTTTACAAAAGAATGACAGCTGAAATTACTGATTGAAACTAGGATCATCCATGGATGTTGAAATCATTAGGTCAAGTGATGACAGGAGACAAGATGACAATGTATCCGTTGCCATGATGTCGCCCTGTCTATTATTTGTTGGGAGAAAAAGGTAAACCATAGGCAAGAGTGAAAACTGAATGTCACCTCTTTAACTCAGAGATTAATCTTAGTGTCCATTTTTAGTCAACACCCAGACATTATGTTCTTCCTCTATGTGTTACGATGTGAAGCATACAGCATCACCTATGAAATATTCTTGTTAAGAATGTTTAACTTGAATCTGAACAAGTTTTACACCTAAATTCTGGTTTTTAGGAAACACAAAGGGCAGAAGGAAAAGTTAAAAACCATATTAAAAGGAAGGATTGGGCAAATCTAGAAGTGGGGTATTGCATAAGTGTCTTCAGCATTTTAATGACATGAGAAAAGTGATGAAAGGGCTTTATAAAAATTAGAGACTAAAGAGACCCAGAAAATGCAATGCAGTATGTGTGGTCTTTGGTTATATCTTGGTTTGAATAAGCAAGTTGTAAAAAACATACTGGTGACAGTCAGGAAAATGATGATATCATTAGGGTACTAAGGGGCTCCTGGCTGGCTCAGGCAGTAAAGCATGTGACTTTTGATCTTGGGGTTGTAAGTTTGAGCCCCACATTGGCCATAGAGGCTTACTTTAAAAATAGAGTACTGTTACAGTATGGAGTCTTCACTGATAGTAAGGGAATTACTGTTAATTTTTATTGGTAATAATAATTGTATTGGGGTCATGCAGGAAAACTATTTGGAGGGAAACATTGTAATGTCTCTATTTTACTTTAAAATATCTAAGCCTACCACTTTCTTCTTTGGAAAGAAAAAGACAACTGTTCTGATTTATTTCCTACAGGATGAAATCCAAATTCATTCCTATGGCATTAAAAAAAAAAAAAAAGCTTCAAAGCTGGTCACAATTTACATCTTTAGTCACTTTCTCTCTTGTGGCTCATGTTCTGGCCTCATTAAGTTTTTCATTGTTTTTGGTTTGCCATTAGCCATAGTTTCCTCATCAAAATGCCCTTTCCTTGGCGCCTGGGTGGCTTAGTCAGGTGGGCATCTGCTTTCAGCTCAGGTCATGATCCTGGGATCCTGGTGATAGAGTCCCGTGTCAGGCTCCCTGCTTGGTAGGGAGTCTGCTTCTACCTCTCAATCTCCCTTTGTCCCTCCCCGCACTCAAGCTTTCTCACTCTCAAACAAATAAATAAAATCGAAACACACACACACACACAAACACACACACATGCACACATACAAACAAAATGCCTTTTCTTTCCTTCTCCAAATAACTATTAACATGGATTCCCATGTGTATGTTCACTTTTGCATATGCATCCTCACCAAAACAAAACATTTTTAATAATCACAAGTATTGGCCATCATGAATATGTAAAATATAAACTGGAAGGAAACCTGTCTATCGTGGAAAAGAGGCAGGGAATCAAACTGAGTTGTTATTGTTCTTTTATTTATTTTATTATTATTACATGTTAAGTAGGCTCTACACCCAGCATGGGACCCAACACAGGGTTTGAACTCATAACCCTGAGATCAAGATGCTGAGATCTTGACCCAAGTCAGTGCTTATTTGACTGAGCCACCTGGGCGGCCCAAACTGAGTTGTTGTTAAAGGAACTGTTTGAGTACACTGTCGTTTTTAGAAAAAAGGAAAATGATAAAAGAAATATGGCCAAATTGCAAAACTTATTAATTTGGGGTGTTGAGAATGTGTGCTTGTGTGTGTCTTATAAAATTTTCTCTCTAAAGGAAAAAATGTGCATGTCTACAGACCGCATTATTTTGTACTCCAGTCCTCCAATTTGTCATTTGAGGAGCTGGGGCAATTTTCTAAATTTTTTTTTAGCCCGAGTTTCCTCATCTTAAAAACAGGGATAAAAATAGTTACATACTCAAGTAGGGTTGTTCTGAGGATTAAACAAATGAACACATGTGAAGCAGTAAAGCATTTAGCCAGCACCTGGCACTAGGCAAGCACCTAGTAAATATGGGATTTTGTGTGCTGAGACCTGCTCTGTGGCTTAGTTCATTACCACTTTTGGTAAATTATGTGCCTGAATAGAGTGCTTGTTTCATAATTGTTGGGTGTAGGTATACCTACACACACATACACACACACTTGATCAAGCCTGTTAATTGTGTTTAAATCTTTCATTCTTTTTAATTTTTCATTTGCTTCATCTTTCAATAGAGAGATGTGCTATGATCACATCTATGTGATAAGGCATTATCACAGGAAGGCATTTTGGAAAGGCATAAGGAAAAGGCATTTTGTTTGTATGTGTGCGTGTATGTGTTGTGTGTGTGTGTTTAGATTTTATTTATTTGTTTGAGAGTGAGAAATCTTTCAATAGAGAGATGTGCTATGATCACATGCTATGATGATTGTGGATTTGTCAATTTTCCACATGATTTTGTTAATTTTAAATACATATATGTGAGGCTATATTACTACTACTTAAACATAAATTAAACATTATTATTTAAACAAATTTTTAAAAAAATTTTCATGGTTATTTGTTCCTTTAATTATTGGATGCTTACTTTCTTTTATATCTGACAGCACTTTTGATTTCTTTAAGGGGTTTAATCTGACTTCTTCAGTTTTCTTTTGATAGGTATCTGTATAATACATCTTTTTTCAATCTTTTATTTTCAAATTTTTAAGTCTTGACAGTCTTGTGAGAAAGATGGCTAGGTTCCCCCCCGCCCCCCGCCATTCTGGTTATCTCTGTGCTTCTATAGGTAGGTTCAATTATAGTTTTTATGCTTTCTGATATATATGTACAAATTTCTACAATCTTTGGGTGTATGTGTGTGATTTTTATTTATTCTGATTTTCTCTTGCTCTTCTCTTATTTTTTTAAACTTCCCAGTGGATTGAACAAGTATTTGCTGGTTCTCCTTTATTCCCTTAACTGATTCGTGTTAAAAATTTCATTCCTATACATACCTTCAGTGGTTTACTTTAAAATTTTAACGTGCATTACTCAAAAAAAGAAAAACAGCAAGTGAATCATTCTCTTCACTCTCCTTTTGAACATCCACAAAGGCTTTAGAATGCCTTAACTCCAATTCCTCTCTCCCATTTGTTGTTATTTTCCAGTGTTTTATTTTTCCCTAAAATGGAAATTATTATTGTTGGTTTTTAAACTCTCATATTCATCACCATTATTTTTTATATTTTTTACACTTATGTAGTCAGTATTTGTTTAAATTTAGACACTTCCTTCCAAGTTACTTTGCTCATGGTTCTTTCTTATATCTTGCTGCTTCTAGAAGAACATCTAGAAAGTCTCTGAGCTGGACTGTGGTAATGTATTTGTCTTAAAATGTCTTTAATTTAGTCTTGTTCTTTTTTTTTTTTTTTAAAGATTTTCTTTATTTATGACAGAGAGAGCTAGAAAGAGAGGGAATATAAGGGGAGCTGTAGAGGAAGAAGTAGGCTTCCTGCTGAGTGGAGAGCCCAATATGGGGTTTGATCCCAGAACCCTGAGATCGTTACCTTTGCAGAAGGCAGATGCTTAATGACTGAGCCACCCAGGTGCCCATAATTTAGTCTTATTCTTAAAGAGTATCATAGTTGTGCATAAATTCCTATTATAGTCATTTTCTCTTAGCACTTTGATGTTATTATTGTATTGTCTTCTGGCTCTTCTGGCTTCCATTGTTGCTATTAAGATGTCTATTAACACTCTAATTATAGATAACTGTCTTTTGAAGTAGTCTCTGTTTTTGGTTTTCTCTCTGGTTTTACATAGGATTGTTTTAATTTTTTTGCACTTGTTCTTCAGTTTTTACCAATATATGTTTGAATTCCTCTTGATATAGTTCTATTTTTATTTGTCCCATTCTATTCTTTTTTTTTTTTTTTTAATAGGCTCCACGCTCAATGTGGGGCATGAACTCATGATCTTGAATTTAAGATCGAGAGTTACACAGTCTACTGACTGAGTCATCCTGGTGAAGCTATCCTATTCCATTCTTATTTTACCTCTTGAATATGACCATTCATATTTTTCTATCAATTATTTAAAGTTCATAGCCATTATTACTTAAAATATTGCCTCGATTATTCCACTTTGTTCTCTAATTCTGAATACCTACTAGATATATGTGGGACCTTGCTTTTCTTTTTTTCTTTTTTTTTTTTTTAAAGATTTTATTTATTTATTTGACAGAGAGAAATCACAAGTAGTCGGAGAGGCAGGCAGAGAGAGAGAGAGGGAAGCAGGCTCCCTGCTGAGCAGAGAGCCCGATGCGGGACTCGATCCCAGGACCCCGAGATCATGACCCGAGCCGAAGGCAGCGGCTTAACCCACTGAGCCACCCAGGCGCCCCAATGGGACCTTGCTTCTCTAACCTTGCTCTTATATCTCTGTATATCTCTGTGCTGCATTCTAATTTCCTCAGATCTATCTTCTAATTTGCTAATTCTCTCTTCAGCTGTTTCCAGTCTGCTCATTAATTTACTCCTGGAGGGTTTTTAAAAAATTATTCACTTAATGAAAAACTGCTCAGCTGGCAGTTCAGGTGTTCCCAACTGAAATAAGAGAATGCTGAAAGAATAAAAGCCCTGCTCTCATGCTCCTGCTTCTTAGATAAAAATAACCAAGATATTCAGTCACCAACTTTCCTCCACTTTTTGACAATATCTAACTCAGAACTAACCCTTGCCCTCTTAAACCTTGCTTAGAATCACCCAGTTCAAGCATAAATCCTATAACAAACTCCTCCCACAATTTCTGTGGTATACATTCTCCTTGTTGCAAGCTAAAGAAAGTTAGCTTTTGTGGCTGCATGTGTGTTCCTGATCTTTGGTTAATTGATTTTTAGCCTACTATATATCTTAAGTTCCAAATATTTTCTTTGGTTGCTTTGTAATTTGTACTGTCCTGTTTTCAAGTCTGTTTGTGTGTTTTTCTATCTTATGCTTTCTGAACCTTCTTTTATGGCTTTTATTTTAAACATACTTATCTAATCCAACTCTCTCCAACACTTGTCTTAACTGAAATTCTAGAGATACCACCCTTCTTGTTCTTCTTCTTCTTCTTCTTTTTTTTTTTTTCAAAGATTTTATTTATTTATTGGACAGAGAGGGAGATCACAAGTATGCAGAGAGGAAGGCAGGGAGAGTGGGGGAAGCAGGCTCCCTGTTGAGCAGAGAGCCCAGAACCCTGAGATCATGACCCGAGCTGAAGTAAGGGACCCAACCCACTGAGTCACCCAGGTGCCCCACCATCCTTCCTGTTCTTTACTGTTTGTTAATTTTTATTTGAGAGGGATTATTTCTCTGTGTATTTTATAATTTCCAATTGTAATCCCATTTTCATTTTGAGACTGTTTCCAGAGGAAAGTTTTGCTTATTTCTTCTAGGTTAAATAGAAATACTACCATCTTTATGCCAAATATTTTTGTTAGTTTATTTTCTTGGTTGGAGTTTACATAGGTGCAAATACCCTTTTTAAGTATGTTTGATGAGATTTGACAAATATATACATTTGTGTAACCACTACCACAGTGAAACTCTAGAACATTTCCATCATTCCCAAATTTCCCAAACCAACCTAACTTTTAAGATGGGGGGGGGGGATTTTTTGGACCATGTAGGTAGTATGAAGTATATACGTGAAATCTCTAACTCCATGAGGCTTAGGTTTAGATGATAACTTTTCGAAAGGCTTTTTTTTTTTTTTTTAAACTCTGAAACCAGTTTAAGGCAAACACACTTCCTTGTTGCCTTCCTGTTTGCAGGTAAGAAACTTTTGGCATGGTGTGGCTTTTTGATTGGCATTTTGTAGGTTCCTGCCTTGTATGGCCCCAAGCCCCAAATTCTGTCCTTGATGGGCATTAAACTCATGATTAACAAACCCCACAATGCTGTTGCTCCAGTCTCAGCAACCAGGGCATTACTGTGGTTTATAGTGACTCACTCCTCCCCCCGCCTTTTTTTTTTTTTTTTAAGAATTTATTTATTTATTTGGCAGAGATAAAAAATAGGCAGAGAGGCAGGTGGGGGGGTGAGGAATCAGGCTCCATTCCAAGCAGAGAGACTGATGTGGGGCTCCATCCCAGGACACTGGGATCATCACCTGAGCCGAAGGCAGAGGCTTTAACCCACTGAGCCACCCAGGGGCCCCTGTTCTCCCCTTTTTTGATTTATACATTTTGTTGAAGTGCAAGATACATACAGTAAAGTACATAGATCATAAATCTATAGCCCAATATCTTTTCACAAGTGAACATATCTATGTAACAAATAACCCTGACAAGAAAAAAAATGTTATTAGAAATCTTCTAGTACCCCAAACACTATCTCCTCCAAAAGACTATCATTATTCTGATGTCTAACCTCATAGGTTAATTTTGCCTATTTTTGAACTTTATATAAATGCTATCATACAGTATATACTCTTTTGTGTCTGTCTTTCTTTGCTTATTAATATATTTGTGAGGTTCACTCATGTTGCTTCATGAAGCTGTAGCTTGCTCATTCATGTTGCTGTATATTATTCCATTCCATGAATATAATAGGATTTATATTGTAGGTGAACATTTGGGTTGTTTCTAGTTTTCCTCTTTGCTTTGGAGCCTGGGATTTCCCTTTACTTTCTTTCAAGTTCTGCTGTGCCTTTAGTATCATTTAAAAAAGCATTTCTGGATCAGGAATTCAGTAAGTTCTGTGTCAAGACAAATTTTAGATTTTCTAGGTTGCCAAATATCTAGACATAAATCATATGTTTCATTTTTTGTTTTTTATTTTTGAAATTCTTACTTGATTCTCATCTAATTTAGCTGATGACATATCTTTTTTGTCTGTCATTTGTAGAGACAGTTTTGATCTCTTTGAACGAATGATGAGTGAACACAAACAGGAGGATAGAGGTGAGATATGTAATAATCTTGTAGTCATGATCTTTTGCCAGAGTGGGATGTGGGGTATGCAAGACTAGTTTGACATCAATAAGTGTAAAATATTGAAAAACAAAAACAAAACAAAAAAAAATGTTAAAGAAATGGGGTGGTTGGAGATAAGCAATAGTAGGATGGATGGATATATTTCGAAATCAACTATTTTTCAAGAAAATGATAACACTAAGTGGCCCATTCTCCTATGATTCTATCTGAATTCTGGCACTCTGATAGCCAGCTCATATTGGCTCATTCCTATTCTTTTCAAAACTGCAACAACGGGTCTTGCCACCACCCACAGAACCCATTCCGAGTTTGAATGAAATCACTAGCATGTGGCATTAATGTAACTAGGTATGTACAGCAATTTATATATAGTCATAAAAAATAAACAAAACTTCCCTATGATTTATGGCATTATTTTAATTTTCCTATTGGAAGGTTCAAGGCCATAGAGTAAATCAGCTGCACAAAGGGCATTAGACAAAGAAAGATTGTGGTGTTGTGCCTATAATTAGATTATAAGGTATTCTTTTCCTTTGTCGTTATATTTTGCAGCTCGAGTTTAGGGCAAAGTTTAGGGCAAAGGTAAATTTCATTATTTCTCCCATGGAAGTGATTATCTAAATATGTCTTCTTCCTCCAGGCAGCACACACTGCCACCTATCCTGATTCATTTCCCCTAGAAAGCTGAGAAGGAGTTTTATAATGATATTATTGGTTTTGTAACTAGTGTTTCCATTGTAATGTTATTACTGAACCAATGTTGTGATAAATGGTCTGTTTATAAGGGGAATCACTTTTACAAGAAATAGAAAATTAGACACGCTTCTGCTTTGCAATAACAATAAAAACCACAGTGAAAAAAATATTCCCCTGTTTATTCCCATCCGTATCAGCAGGGAAGCTTTAGAAGATGGCTTTCCCCCCCCAAAGTCTTCTAAACACAATTACTGCCTACAAATCCCATGTCAAAATGCAGTTTTCCTCCAGATTCTATTCAAGACTAATACATGTTTAAGCTTCCTATAACATGGGCCCTTTAAGAAAGTCAGGCGCTTTAAACCCCACCCCCATGCTGACTTGAAGGAGTCAGTCTTTCTGAGGTAGTTGGTGATAGAGCGAAGAGAGAGCCAACTTGCCCATTGCTCTGCCTGGAAGGAATGTTTCCGTTGCAATAAGCTCTAAAAGTGGAAGCTTTAAGATACTATGGGATAGGGAACAATAGAAACTTGTGAAGTATGGAAGCCAGACCGGCTCTAAGATTCTATCACGGAGCTGAATAAAGTGGAAAGAATGCAGTTAAATCTGAGTTTCTCCCGGGGCTGCCGCTCCTTGCTAGGTTTACTCTCCCCATTCCACCCAGCAAGTGAGTTTCCCAGAAGCTGTTTCTACTTGAACAAGCTGCTTGTCTCAGGTACCAGACCCCAAAAAGAAAAGTCAGGAAAAGAAAGAGAAGTTAAGTTTCAGGGAAAATTACACTGGATCACTTCTAACAATTTACATTGGCTATATGCCTCTGAAGAGCCAAACCCATTCTTTTTTGTTGTTGTTGTTATTGTTTCCTGCCACACCAACCCTGTTTAAGTTCAGAAGTCCTTTAGCACCAAAAAATAACTAGGAGAAATTTGGGGGTTAATTGCAGTTGGCATTTCTCAGCTGTCTGCTAGAAGCAGCCATCTTGGTAAGAGATGATGTCATTTGGAACACTTGGAGTTGTAGTTTGTTCCGAGGTACCAGTTTCCATGAGCCACTGAATGACAGTTTAATCATTAGATCAAGTTTAGGTTTAAAGATAAGGGGAGGAGCGAGAATAAAAAATCATTAAGTCCCCCTCTTTATTCTTCCTGACACATTATAATGGTTTCCAAAAGTTCAAAGCAATAGAAAATTTTCACACTTTTTTTTTTCTCCTCTATTTTCTGCTTCCAAGTGTTTGTTCTTTCCCTGACTAAGCTCAGACAATAACCAGTCTGGTCAGTTTCACTTTCCAATTTTTATACATAAGTGAAAGCTGTTTTGTGTCAACAGTTTAAAGATGTTTAGAATCATTTCACCTGCTGGGCGGACTTCCTGCAAGACTTTCTTTGGGAGGGCAGAGGGGGAATCAAAGTTTTGATTTCAATTTTTTTATACTTCAAAACTAGAACCCTGAATTAGATCACATTAGACTAATGTTTTATTTTTAACCTAGTAAAAGTTTTTATGGTTATGCCGTATTCCCACTTGATCATTATTTGTATAGCAAATGCTATGTCTAAGGAAAACTAGCACTTAAAGAGTTGGGCTTTAATCCACAGAAAGTGTTTCTTTTTTTCTTCGTGGATTAGACAAGTGTTAGTGTCTCAGTCCTAACAGTCCTGGCACTGTTCTCAAGATGCAAAGAGGAAAAGAAAAAAATAAGTTGCACCTTGTCTGAACAATTGAGCGCCGTAAGGTTTATGAGATTATTAGGAGGAGGAGTAAAGAGAGCGGCGTGTCTTTTCCGTAAATTCTTAACAAGGTTAACCTGTGGCCGCTGTTGTTTTCCCCCTATGGGCTCCCTGCGGGGGAACTTTCTGTTCTCTTAGAGCTAGTATCCTAGGCTTCCCCGTGAAGCTCACCGAGAAGATAAAACTGAAAGAAGCTGCGTCTGTGTTTGAAGCAGACAGAGGGAGACAGGAGCACACGCAGTCGGCGGAAGATGGGGCCCCCACTCGTCCAGGGCTGGATGCGGGAGCCGGCGTGACCTTTCCACGTGTCCCCAGCACCTGCGAGGCTAGCGGGGCACTCGGTTTTCTTTTCTCGGGAGCCGGCGCGAGCCCGGAAGAGGCTGGGCGGCCGGGGACTTAGGTCTGGGGGCAAGAAGGCCCTCCCTCGGAACACGTGCGGCGGGCGCGCAGCTGGCGCGGGGGCTGGCCTGGCGTTGCAGCACCCGCAGGGCCCGCGCGTCCTAGGACCAGGGGCGGGCGCCGGGAGGCGGGTCGCGGCGGCGGCGGCGGGCGGGTCCTGGAGCTCTCGGCCAGCTTTGTAGGGCGGCCTAGCGCGCGCGCCAGGCCCGGCTGGAGCGAGCCCCAGTGCAGTACTGCCCGAGCCCGGGCGGGGTCTCTGTTCTCTGGCAGAGGAGGTCCCTTGGCAGCGGGAAGCTCCCTCTCTTTCTCTTGCCGCCGCTCGGAGTCTGCGCCCTGCTGCCAGGCGCCCAGCTCGGCGCTCCCCTGTGCTCGCCCGGCGCCCACTCATTCGCAGCCCAGCCTTCGCCGCCGCCGCCGCCTCCCTGCTCCTCCTCCTCCTCCTTTCCCCAGCCCGCCGCGGCCATGGCGGACAGCGCCAGCGAGAGCGACACGGACGGGGCGGGGGGCAACAGCAGCAGCTCGGCCGCCATGCAGTCGTCCTGCTCGTCGACCTCGGGCGGCGGCGGCGGCGGCAGCGGCGGAGGAGGCGGTGGCGGTGGGAAGTCGGGGGGCATTGTCATCTCGCCGTTCCGCCTGGAGGAGCTCACCAACCGCCTGGCCTCGCTGCAGCAGGAGAACAAGGTGCTGAAGATCGAGCTGGAGACGTACAAACTCAAGTGCAAGGCGCTGCAGGAGGAGAACCGCGACCTGCGCAAAGCCAGCGTGACCATCGTGAGTGCCCCCCGGGGGCGCGCCGCGGCGCCGACCTCCGCCCGCCTCCGGGAGAGGCTGCACCTGGACCGGGCAGCCCCCGAACTCCCCGAGGCTCCCGAGAACCCGCAGCAAGCACACTCTCTGCCAAGAACTGTTGGCTCCCGGGGGGTGTGGGGGAGGGAGGTGCCCCTCCGAGGCCACGCGAATCTGGCCTCCCCTGGGGGTCAGACTCCTCGCGGGGTGTGGGAGAACGCTGCTGGACAACCACGTTCCCGTTTCGCCTCTGGGGAGGAGGCCCCTCCCGGGAAGTGCTGGAGGCTGGTGGCGTGGCTGGGGGGCGGGGTGGGACTTTTTTCAGTCCTAGCAAGCCTAAGGGGTGCATCCAGAATCTGGGGCTCCCTAGGCTGTGGGAGAGGGAGGAACCCGGAGTCAGTTCCAGGGGCCTGACTGGGGGTGCTGGGGGGGTGCGTAGCTGGTCTGGGCACTTCGCTGGCATCTGGAAGGCGCTAGCTTGATCGCCCGGGGAGGGGGCGGGAGAGAGTGGCTGGGAATCCGGGAAGTGGAGTTTTCTGGCCAGGATTGAGAGGGAAGGGCGGGTACCGTAGCTGAGGCTCCCACCTCCGTTGGAAGTCCTTTCCTTGGTAGGGGTTGGGGTGAGGGGTGGCAGCGGCATTATACAGCCGGGCGAATGCAGCATCTCGTACTATACTGGATAGAGTGAAGGGTATGAAGCTTGGACGGGCTCAAACCATGGTATTGACTGACTCCTTTTCCCTTACGGAGCAAGATGTACGTGTGTTTGCTTCATTGGTGGTGGAGTGCCTGGGGGTATTTTGTCTGAGTCCAGATTCTTGATGAAAGAACAGGCTGTCTGTTCTGTTTCCACCTAGCCTCCGAGGCTCCCCCGAAGAGGGTAAGATTAGGTGTTGTCTTCTCCTTCCTACTGTAGCAGGCGATTAGAAAGGCCACTGTAGCCGTGATGAGGCGAAACATAACTGGCAAAAGTACACCGTGTGCTCTCACCTAATATCCCTGCCAGCTAGCCACATCATTAACATGCAGAATCCCCATACAGACAACTCTATTCAGATCAAAACAGTTTCCCAGCCTGGAGCAGAGAGGAAAATGTCAAGAAATCAAGGGGATAAATTACCATAGTTGCTGCACCAATAGCTGATTAGCCTGAATCTTCAGATGGAGGAAAAATGCATGAATTTGGGAGTGGATCAAAGATGACAGTCTGGGAATGAAATGGGGCAAGTTTAGGATGCCCCTGTGCCAGCAAAAGTCTTTAGCGGAGGAGTGAGTGTGTATGTGTGTGTGGGTGTGTATGCTCCCCCAGTGCTAGCTCATACGTGGGACCTGGATGGCATTCTGAATTTGCTTAGGAAGCAGATTTCCACCAAAGTTTCAGTGTAATTGGCAGCCTAAATAGAAATTGATTGTAGAAAGACACTTTGCATGCTCAAATCCAGTCCTGGTGAATGGAATTGGAGCAACATTCATGCGTTTCCAGACTGTCAAGTTCTTGAAGTGCCCTTTTGGTAGGAAGAGGGAGGAATTTGCAGAGGCAGCCACTTCCAAGCCTCCTCTGTAGCTTTCTTGGCCGAGAGAGATGTCTCTTCTGAGTGGGGGCTTGAGAAGAGGGGGAAGTTCGTAGAAGCAGTTTATTTAAGGTTTGAGTTAGTAAATGAGAGGGTTAGTCTCTTGGAGAATGTGAACCACGGAAAGTAGTAAAACTCTATGAAACTGAATCCCTAGTTTCTTGCGAACAGTGAGCAATTCAGGCTGTTTTTGTTTGTTTGGGAGAGGATTAGGGGGTGGAGGTACTATGAAAGGGTATCTGTTTGACACTTGACCATATTATAAGTAGGTCTGTAAATTGTACACAAACATGTTGGCTTTGCACGGACAAACATGTTCATTCCTGGTGTATAAGATCAGAGACCTTCTGAACACTTGGTTTGAAGAGTGTGTAAGGTGGTGGCTTTATTTCTTAGTACTTACCCTCAGCTAAAACTGACATCCAACCAAATACACTTTGTGAAATGTTCTGTGGCCTTACTGAGTAGAGTTTTAAAATTGTTTTAGATGACAGCCTACAAGTACGAAAAGCCGCTCAGTTCTTCTTTAATCTCTGATTCATATATTCAGGGAGACAAATAAAAATGCCTGTGGTTTACCTGGTTCCCTAGGACTTGGCAGGTGTTATTAAAGCAAACGCAGAGAAGAGATCCCTCTAAGCTTTTGAGAGTTTCGGTAACTGGTCTGGGACCCAGATTGTGTTGAAGTGGTTTTGACCTCTTAGGTATGTAAGTTGGGTTGAGAAATGTGTGTGACTACATGAAATGGGTCTGTGCGTGTAAGGGGTCCATTGAACAATACCATATCATAATTTATTGTTGCGGTTAAACTGCACAACCCATAACAACTCTAACTTAAACATAACCCTTGTTAGTAGCTGCCTAGAAAGGCTTGTGTTCAATTAAATAAAGGCCTTGCTCGATTTTTCACTATTTTAGTTAATCTGAAAGGAAAATGGCACCATAATCCTATTACTTGCCTTCCTGCCTTTTATTATTTCCTCTACCTATAATGTTAACTTTCATGTTCTTGGGCACTAAAGATAATTATGAATGTCTTTCCTCCCCCCTGAACACGTTCAGAAAGATACATTGCTCATTAGCCACACCCTGGAGGAGAGGTACCCTCTTAATCTGTCTCTCTCTTTAAACAGTTTATTTTTCAGAGCAGTTTTAGGTTTGCAGCAAAATTGAAGGGAAGTTGCAGAGATTTCTCTTAAACTCCTTATCCTGCTTCCCCTCCCCCATTATCAACATTCCCCTCCAGAGTGGACATTTGTTACAACTGATGAACCAACTTTGACACATCATCATCACCGAAGTCCATAGTTTATATTAGGGTTCACTCTTGCTGTTTGTACATTCTGTGGATTTACCATTATAGCATCACACAGAGTAGACCAAGTGCCTTAAAAATCCTCTATGCTCTGCCTTTTTATCCCTCACTAACCTGGCAACCGCTGATCTTTTTTACTGTCTTCATAGTTATCCATTAACCTACTGAAGGACTGGGTTGCTTCCAACTTTTGGCATTTTTGACTAGAGCTGCTACAGACATCTGTGTGCAGGGTTTTGTGTGGACAAAAGATTTCTGCTCCTTTGGGTAAATACCAAGGAGAGAAGTTACTGGATTTTATGGTAAGAGTATTTTTGATTTTGTTAAAACACTGCCAATTGCCCCGTGTGTAACGGGGGCCGGGGGAGTGGTGGAGAGAGAGTATCTTTTTCTTTTTAAAGATTTTATTTATTTATTTGACAGAGAAAGACACATCTGGAGAGGGAACATAAGCAGGCTTCCCACGCATCAGGGAGCCCTATGTGGGGCCCAATCCAGGACCCTGGGATCATGACCTGAGCTGAAGGCAGATGCTTAATGACTGAGCCACCCAGTCCCCCCCTTGAAAGAATATCCTTAAGCAAACACCCCACTGAGTGTGAAGCCCAGTACAGGGCTCTATCCTAGGACCCCGAAATTGTGATCAAGCCGAAACCAAGGGTTGGCCACTCAACTGACTGACACGCGCCACTCCACTCCCCATGTGCCCTCTTTTAAAAACAGTCCAAAGGCTAATAGAACTCTTAACTGTGGTAATTTCTGTCTGTCTCTTTTGGTATATAAGTACTTGTTTGGGTCAAGCTTTCCATTTAATAAAGGGCTGGTTTCATGGGCCTGTGTGTTCCCAGCACATATATGATAGAGGTAAGCATTATGTGCAGGGAAGAATCCTCTGTATGAGGCCCTTCATGTGTCCCAAGTGCCTGAAGCATCTGGGAGTTACAAGCTTGACCCTGGGGCTCTGGGGTGAAATGGAATGTTTGGAGTGGTTATCCAGTTTCTTCTAGTAAATCGGTAGTGGAACCAGGTTGCTGATTATAGATCATAATTTCTTTTTTGGAGTGGAGAAAATAAACAAAAAACAAATGCTCAGTAACTGTTGAGTAGCTTTTAGATGTTAGGCTAGATCCATCAGCTTGTATTGTGGGTGAAAAATGTAATTGGAGGTGATCTGATTCGTTGTCAGGAGAAGTGTCCATGGGTGGTGGTGTCCGAGCAGATGAGGAAATGCGTTAATGGGCATTCACTGGATGGCTTCACGGTTCTGGACTGGTTAGTTGCTGGGCTTCTCAGAGTATAAGCAGAGCTTCATACCTGGCGTGGCTAGTTCTCTAAGGTGTGGGCTTTTCTGAGACCAGTTCAGACCTTCAGCATGTGTCTGACTTGAAAATCAAGGCCTGAAATTAGTCACTAGTATTGAAATATCTTTCTCTAACTATAAAATTAGTACTTTATTATAGAAGTTTAGGGTTACAGAAATAAAAATGCATTTTGAGGTTATGGTAGAAAAACAGGTTGGTATGGCACGATTAGAAAACCTGGCTATTTTAAAGATCAACGGTGTAAGGATCTCATTAACCAGTAAAAGCCACCGTATAGTAAATGTTGTGGATATGGGATTATTTACTCTGGAAGCCTAATACACTATTTTCCATTTTTAAGACTTCATTTTGGCAGACTCTGATGCTTTTGGATTAACATTGCCCTTGTAAAGAGGTGTAGTGTGTCTTTTTTTTTTTTCCCCTGTTAAAAATTTTTTTTCCCCTTAGATTCTTAATGGAAACGCCCAACTTGAGATGCAACTTTGAGAAGTGTATGACCTAATTGTACACAAGTTCACGCTTCTTAAAAAGGCTATATTGTTAGATTTCTTCTGCAGTTAAAGTCCTTCATGTTCATAGTTCCCTTCAGTGTATCTCATATACCGTATTTGTATTTGATTAAAGAAACACAAAACATTGGAGGAGATTATGTCAGTCTTTTGCTGTGTTCTCCTTATTTGTTTTGCTGGGGATGAGGAATAGTTCAGAGAATCCCCAGGATCTGGTTTGTGATTACTCTTGTTTAAGACCAGAAAGACTGGCCTATAGCAAAAATCTGAAATAGTTATTGCTTATTAAAAACTTTGGATGGCCCCCCATTACCCTCTGAATCCAGGTAGACTTTCTGGTTGTTTCCCAGGCTCTGCTTGGTCTGGCCCTTGTGTGTTTCCCAGAGGTACCGGTCATGTTCATACCCCTCACTTGGTTGAACTGCTGGTTCCTGGAATTTAGATTTCTCTGACTCCTCTAGGATGTACTTCCCAGCCTTAATCTTATTCCTTCCTCCTCCCTTCCCTGCTACCTCATAAATGCAAGTAGACTAGATTGCCTTTCCCACCCCCACCGCAGTGTGCATGGCATTGCCTCTTCGCCAGGCACACAGTGGATTTTGTGCCCATTCGTGTGGTCCCACAGGACCCATCTGTTGCTCCTTCTACATCCCCATCACATAGGTCTCCCCCGGCAGATGTGTAAATTCCTTTTGGGGGGCAGAATTTGCTTTGTTCACTCCCATTCCTCAGTGCGGGGCATGTGGTAGATACTCAAGGGTATATTGGCTTGACTCTGGAGGCATTGGGTGGTGGAGGTTTTTGTTTTTGTTTTTAATTGGATGAGGGTGCCCGTACTGTCTCCTGACTTCACTAATAGGGCCACTCTCCTGCCTGTGTCATGAGACACTGTCTTTGCCCTGGTTGGTTAAGCAGATCAGATGGATGGATGGATACACTGTATACTTTGGGAGACTACTACAATCAAGGGGCCTCCCAAGCCTTTGCCCTCTAACCATGGGTGATGTTGTAGGCTACCTTGTAGCATACATCTACATGTTCGTGATACATTTCACCTCTGAAAGGGGTACAAAGTGTCTTTAGGTTCACCTTTCCATGGATTTTTGAGCCAGGCTTTTAGGGGGGAAAAGTGGCTCAGTTGGAAAAGTTCAGATTCACCCCTTCACTTTTGGTGATTGATCACTCTAGTGTTTCTCATAACTAGTTAATGGTAAAATGCCCCACAGCTGCCTCTGGGAAGCAGCTTTGGGCTATAACGCATCTATGCAGGTACCCCAGTAACCCGAAGCTCCAGTTGGGGGAGTATTTGCAGGCAGGATTGGGAGACTTGCTGAATCCTTGTGGATGACCACGTGTGGCTTACAGAGTGGAGTTCCAGGGAGTTGATATAGTGTCCCACACAGTGTACTTTTTTTCTTAAATCCTTCTTTGCAGAGATAATTGCATTTACACCTAGAAATGCTAATCTGAGCTTTTAAACCCCAGCCAGGCTGAACAAGGAGTAACAGTCCTCTTCCTCTTTTCCTCCCATACCTCTTCCCTCCGTGGGTAGGAGTTGGTTTTTGTTTTCAATCACAATGCCGCTGCTGTTAGATAAATTGGATTATTGTCAAAGGTGGTGAAGTAAGTGTTCACAGGTTCAGGGTGTTCTTGCTTGGTGGTGGTTGAAGCTTTTTTGACAGGGAAACTAATGCTTGGGAAAATGTTTCTAATTGTCAGGATCTTGGAGGGGTGTTAACTTGCAGACTCTTCATTCTTCCCCCAAACTGTCCAATTTTCTTACCTTTTTTTGGCTGTCAGGTTTACAGCTAGGGATTTTATTCCAGTGCTCATTCTAGTAAATTAGAAATCTCGCTTTGTGGAAGTATTCTTTTTTATGGAGAAGAATGCGTGAAAGGGTTAATAGTTTGATTTATGGTTATTTAGAAATAACTCACCCTCTTATTTACTATTGGTTTCTAGATCTAATGTATGGGGTGCAGTTTAGTGATTAAAATTCATTATAAAGTCTTTAAAAAACACATTTTATTGTTAGAGAGCACGAAGGGGGGGCAAGGGAGAAGCAGACTCCCTGCTGAGCAGGGAGCCCAGCATGGGGCTCAACCCCAGGACCCCAGGATCATGACCTGAGCTGAAGGCAGATGCTTAACCCACTGAGCCACCCAGGCAACCCGGTTTTATAATACTAACTTAATGATGGGAAATTGTCCGTGATTTCTCTCCCCCTTTGCCTCCTCAGTACAGCTACAGGTACTTAAGAACGGCCTGCTGTGTGCCAGGACTCTGAAATCTCCAGAAGGAATGTAAGGGCCTTTCTAGCAGCCAGCCAAGGGTCGCACTTGACTCTCGTCCAGCTTGGCTCTGGCTTAGGTGCTGTAGAGAATTAAGAGCAGAGGGAATCGTCCTTCTTCCCTCTCCAGCACTTTCCAGTCTGAAGACTTGGGAGGTGCAACAATTGCCTGCATGCGGGGTGAGGAGCAAGAAAGGAAGTCCAGACTTTTGTCTGGGTTCCTGGGAGGGCTGTGTTACCCTGTTTTGTTGAGTACCTTGAAGAGAAAGGATGTGTCATAATTCACTCACAGTTTAATTAGCCCGTAGTTTATTTTGTGAGGCAGAGAGATGGGGAGAGCTGTTATTCAATTTGTCTGTGTCAAGGTGGCACTGGGAGGCTTTCTGTTTGTTTTTAATTTTCTTTTTTATGTGGTGATGATTGAAAAGAAATGTCATTGATGTTTTAATTTCATAATTTGCATCGGCCGGTAGATCGAAATTATCTAGGTAGTTTTGCCTCTACCCTGTTACGCCCTGAGGCTGACCCACGTTCCTTTCAGGGAATATTGTTGGACGGATCGAATTTCCTAAGTCTTTTTAATCCAGAACTATGTGAAAGTAAAGACTTTGTAAGTTAAAGTTAATTAGAGATACTAGTTTATGTGCAATTCCAAATTCCAGTTTTTTAAAAAAGCAGTGTTGATGGATGGGATAATCTTCCAGGCATCTGTTCCTGATCAAACCAGCCTCCTGTGGGTGCCAGGTGTGTGTCCAGAGGGATCTGGTTAATACCCTCCAGGGCATCTCAGGGCACTTGGGATCAAATAAGGCCACTTGGTACTGAGGAGTGGAGCTGGGATATTCAGCCAGACGTTGGTCATGATTCAAAAAAGTTTTCCCGAAAAAAAAAAAAAAGTTTTCCATAGAAGGAAAGAGGAAAAGTGAAAGAATGAAAACATGGAGTGTGCCTGAGCTAAAGGAAATTCTTAGAAATCTAGTACCTGCACTAGATTAAACACAGCTATGCCTTGCTTTTCTAAGCCAGAAGTCTTCTCTGTGCTAACGGCATTTTTGGGATTGGAGTTAGACTAAAATAGTATTGAGAAAAATAATTTATTTGGTGTTTAATTAAAGAAAGAGTTTCTCGACTTGTGACATTATTTGTGTGTAAGTGGTGATTTTTTTTTCCCTGTTATCCTAATATACCAACTCAAATAATAACTTTTATTCTATTGAGGATTTTTTTTGGTCTTCACTAGACAGGCCTTAATTTATCTAAACAAAGACATTTGCTGAGAGTCAAAACATTGTGTCTCTGCTTCATTTAGTAGCTCCTGATTATAGAAACACTAAAATTTGAGGGGGAAAAAATTGGTAAGATGATTTTAACATCTTTGTTAATGAAAGAGTACTATTTAAATATATATGTCATTAAGTAGAGGCTCAGACTCAATCAGGTACAGATCATTAACTGCTAAGGTGTCATTTCTTTTGTTAAGTATATTAATTATTTCACATCGTTTTGAACCTTGAATGCATGTAGCCTTTTTTTTTTCTTTTTTAAGATTTTATTTGTTTATATGAGAGAGAGCGCAAGATGAGCGGGTTGAGAAGGAGAAGCAGCCTCCTCGCTGAGTGGTAACACCCCCCCACCCAAGTGGGGCTCAATCCCAGGAGTGCTGACATTATGACCTAAACCGAAGTCAGATGCCCAGCTGCCTAGGCCAGCCAGATGTCCCCTGTAGCCTTCTTATTGAGAAATACGTGCCTAGTGAAGAGGGCCAGTGACTTTTGTGTGTCATTTAAAAAACAAAAATTATGATAAAATACATAACATCAAGTTACCAGTTCAACCATTTTTAAGGGTACAGTTCAGAGGCATTAAGTACATTCACAGTGTTTTGCAGTTATGGCCTCACCCATTTCCAGAACTTTATCATCCTAGACAGAAACTGTCTCTGGACAGTTATTAAACAAAAACTCCATTTTCCCTTACCTCTAGCCCCTGATAACCTCTATTCTGAGTGACTTAAAACCCTTCTTTTTTTAAAGGAGAAAGTGTGCACGGATCCCCAAAAGTAGCTAGCTGGCTTTTGTTTGTTTGTTTGTGGTCCTCATGTTGAAGTTATAAATTTGGTCCTAAAAACATTTATTTTTTGAAAGATTTATTTATTTTCGATAGCACAAGTAAGGGGGGGTGGGTTGCAGAGGGAGAGAGACTCCCTCTCTCCTGAAGCGGACTGCCCACTGAGCAAGAAGGAACCAGAGGAGAGGCTCTATCCCCGACCTTGAAGTTATGACTTGAGTTGTGGAAACCAAGAATTGGCCACTCAACCGACTGAGCCACCCAGTTGCCCCTGGACCTAAAAACATTTAATTTTATTTTTTATTTTTAAAGATTGTATTTGTCAGCGCACAGGCAGGGGGAGTGGCAGGCAGAGGGAGAGCGAGAAGCAGGCTCCCCACTGAGCAGGGAGCCCATGCAGAGCTCCATCCCAGGACCCTGAGATCATGCCCTGAGTGGAATGCAGATGCTTAACCCACTGAGCTACCCAGGCACCTTTCGACCTAAAAACGTTTTAATTAAAGTGAGGTTGATATATTGCTCCATTGTCAGTCTCTGTGGCTTGTTGTCTCTCCCACATCTGGTTCTTTTCTGTCCTTCAGCAAACATAGACAATAGACTGAGCCCATGCTTGGGCTCAATGCTTTGGTCCTTTTGTACTTAGAGTAAGTACCCAACGGTGGAGGACCTTGGGAGGGAATAACTTGCTGCAAAGACTTGTCCTCTAGGAAAGGAAAGCACTTTGTCCTGACACCTCATAAATAATGGCTGCTTTAAAAATTTTTTCTTATTCTTTATTTTTAAAAAATAATTTTTAAAGGTCTTATTTTTAAATTTTTTTAATTTTTAAAACTTTATTTAAATTAAATTAACATAGTGTATTAGTTTCGGATTAGTGACTCATCAGTTGTGTATAACACCCAGTGCTTCTTACATCATGTGCCCTCCTTAATGTCCATCACCCAGTTACCTCATTCACCCGCCTTCCCTCCAGCAGCCCTCAGTTGGTTTCCTAGAGTTCAGACTGTCTTATGGTTTGTCTCCCTCTCTGATTTCCTCTTACTTTATTTTTCCTTCCCTTCCTGTATGATTGTTTTGTTTCTTAAATTTCTTATATGAGTGAAATCATATAATTGTCTTTTTCTGACTGACTTATTTCACTTAGCATAATAAAAGATTTTATTTTTTAGTAATCTAATGTGCAACTCAAACCCACAGACCTGACATCAGAAGTCACATGCTCTGCCCTCCACTGACTGCAGCCAGGTGCTCCTCTTTTTTTTTTTTTTTTTTTTTAAGATTTTATTTATTTACTTGAGAGTGAGAGAAACAGCAGGAGCAGGGCAGAGAGAGCAGCAGACTTCCTGCTGAGCCGGGAGCTCCATTCCGGGACCCGGGGATCATGACCTGACCCAAAGGCAGATGCTTGACCAACTGAGCCACCCAGGCATCCCTCCCTTTTTTTTTTTTTTTAATGAAATGTGTTGTAAGCATTTATTTTCCTTGGTAGCATTTCAAGTAAACCGTAATTTAAGAAAGTTCGAACAAAGGTTGAAGAAATGAATAACAATTCTTATTTACCAGCATTGCTGTGTTTCCAAATCCTGTTGTGTTGCTGTGGTGACTGCTCCTGTTCATGAAATGCTTACTGTGGGGAAGGCTTTGCTTAGAGCTGCTTGTGGAACCCTCGCTGCCCTTCTGTGGGATCAAGGCTGCTGTTGGGCGTGGCTAGGCTCAGAGAGGTTCTGTCACTTGGCAGCCCATCCAGGTCAGCCAGGTGGGGCTGGGATTTGAACACAGGCCTGGCCTCAGAGCCTAAGTGCCAGGCTGTCCAGCCCATGGGAGGGTTGGCTATAAATCAGCTTATGATAAGTTTTATCTTTATTTTGTTGTGGGCATTATCCTCCTAGTTGTTTCTTCAATGAGACTGGTCAGGGCTACCCCATTACTCCAGCACATTCCCAGGATGCTGGGCCTAAGGGAGTGTTTCCAGGGTAGCAGACTCCCTTGGAAAAAAAGCAGTGATGGAAGGGTGCTATCTGTTCATGGAGGTGGGGCAGTCCCTGCTCCCATTTCTGTCTTGGTCACCCTCCAGGGGTGGGCCTTAGCCGGTCCACCGCTGTGCCCTGCCCAGAGCACCCCAGGAGGTTGCCGCTCTGCTTACAGCACAGCCACCTGGGCTTGCTCTTTTCCCTCCCGTCGCCCCAGCCCAATCTGGAATCGATCTCTTTGTACTTATTTATAACCTTTACTTAAAAATAGTCTGACTAGCACAGTCCTAGTGGATTTTATTTTATTTTTTAATGTATCGATCACCTGCGGTATACAGGCAGTGTTTCATATATAACAACTGGGACGAGATAGCGCATGGGAAGTTGGGGAAGGGCCCTGACTCCATCTGGAAGTGGGGAACCGTAGGCAAGGAGGGCTTCAGCTCCCTCAGAAGGGGATTTTTAAGCAAAAACCTGAAGGATAAATGGCAGCTCATTTAGAGGAAGATGGGCCCAGGGGTGTTGTCGGGAGGGACACACCCCCCCTGACTCTGAAAGCTGAACATGGGATCAGAAGGCAACCTGGGGAGGAGAGCAGGACCCTGCTGGGCAAGTCTGGTGGGCTCTGTTCCTGGGTTCCGTCCAGGGGCTAACTGCAGAAGAGGTGGGGAGGGAAGGAGAATGGGGGGAAAATAGGAGCATTTCTGTTTTCATCATCTGCTCTGGCTGCTCGGTGCAGACCTTTGTGTTTTCCTTCTACTTGAAGGCAGGTACTTTGGGACTCAACACCTGTGAGATGATCTCCCTTATTCCATGAGAACAGTAGCTGCATGGCACAGTCTTAACTGTGTGGCTGGTACGGTTCCAAACACTTAAGTTAGGGACTTGCAGCAACCCTTTTCCATCTCCGTGTCCTGGGTGAAGCAATGAGGTGTGGGAGTGTCAGCAACCTCTGGAAGGTCACGGTAACTGCTGGGATCGGGGTTTGAACTCAGGCAGCCTGAGGGTACCTCGTATGGTGACTGGTGCATAAAAGCTCTGGCTTTGAAGGATCACCTGCAGCTTTCTACATCCTTGTCATTCAGTCAGTGTTCATGACACTCAGTAGATAGATGCTCGGTGGACTTTGTGGAATTTGTTTTGTGGGGTGCCCAGGTTTTCTTTTTGTAAACTGATGGGAGTAGGATATGCTTACAATGAAGGGCATAAGATTTGAATGCACACATTTATGCTGAATGAACTTACAGATGAATTCACCAGTGTACTCCTCATCCGCTCAAGATACATGCTATTATCAGCATTTCCTCTGCCAAGCTGCCCTGTACTGTTCCGGTCACTGCGCCCCCAAAAAGTCACCTTGTACTGACTTCTGTCACTGTAGATTTGCTTTGCTTATTTTTAAACTTAATGTAAGTGGTTTTGTGCAGAGTGTATTCATTGTGCACTGGATGCTTTGATTGTTGCCGGAGTTCATCTGTTTACTTATATGAAACAGTGTGTCGTTGCACGCAGAGCTGGTTGTTTTTGTTTTTTTTTTGTTTTTACTGCGGGGCAGTCTTCCACCATATGCGTATCTGTGGAATTGTTTTGGAGTGTACCCTCGGAGGCACCCCACCCCCTGTACCCTTTTGCTCACTGTGTGAAAGGAGTGTGGCCCACCAGAGGATACCAGGCCCTGCAGGATGCAGGTTCTAGTTAGTGGAGGTTCTTGGTGCTTTACTAGGTAAGTTATATTGCACTGAGAGCCGTTGGACCTTGGTGGACTTAACCTGGTAAAACTACAGTTTTTAGGGCTAATACCGGTGTCACTGTTGTCTTTAAGGGTAAAATGAGACAATACACATCAGAGTGTTTTGGTAGGTTGTGTATTATTATTCCTGTGGAAAATTTGATTTAAGATAATTAGTGCCCCCCTAATACTTTCTGATGTTTTCCAAAATGTATTTCAAAATCAAAACTGTTCTTGATACTTCTGTAAGATGGTGGTATCAAAATAATGTCTGGAAACTGATGGGAGGAAGTCAAGGCAGCAGGCCCCGAGCTCTGGAGACCTGAGCCTGGGGAGCTCTGTGTCCTGGCTTCTTAGGGCCTGCGGTTCTCTGGCACTTGGTGGGGGGATGCCTGGGAACTTGGCCCATACCCTAGGGTTTGGTGAGCCAAGATTAAGCCAGCCTCTGCGGTGGTGTCAGAAGGCAAACGCGTGTTTCTAAAAGATCCATGTTTTTTTTTGCAGGTTGGTTCTAAGGCTCTTTCCGTTATTTCTTGGAAAAAAAGGCCAACGTGCATTTTCCCAGTTTTCTGTCTTTAGCACTGGGGGCAGTAGACAGTCAGCCTGCTTCTCAGTCCTGTGACTTTTGACCCCTTTCTCAAGGAGCATGGATTCCAGAGGGTGGGCTTTGATGGATGGCTGAGAGGAGAGAGCCACTCTCGTCTAAAGAACTCCTGGTCTAAAGAACAGAAGCCACATGTGAATGTCTTTGAAACTGACTGACTTCACAGGTTTGCAGTACCTACTTGGTGGAAGGACAGCCAGGGACAGGTCTGTGGGAGGCCAGTAGTTTTCTGTTTGCAGGGGACTCCTCCAGTGACCTCTTTTCTTTCTGTTGCCTCTGGGTCTCCCTCTAGCAATAGAAGTGGTTGCCTCAGGACTTTGGAAGGTCGAAGGAACACGCTTTTCACCGGAGCACGGATGTACTTTTATTGCCCTGGTGTGGAGGCTTTTGGGATGACGGAAGGGGGCAAGGTGGACAGTTTGTATAATTCAGGAGCTCAGCTGGCATTGTAAATAAGGTAAAGTAAGCCTTCTTGAACCCAGGAAAGCCCTTAGCTCTGTCGCTGAGGAGGTGTGGCTGTAAGCCAAAACTATTTGAGTCTTTTGGTCTCTCTGCAGTCTGCCTCCCAAACTACTTTGAATGCCTTCCCGTTCTTTTTCAGGTAAGGGAGATTAGCACTAATGACTTTAATCCCTTATTTGGTTGGTTCTTACTTGGCCCACAGCCTGGCAGCTCTGGGTCATTGGAATCTCTGTTGGGCGATGTGAAAAGGCAATTGGAATTCGCTTGTTAGCCCACAAATGAAAACCATTAGGCTTTGCTGCTTTCCATAAGTACAGTGTACTCTTTCTGCCGCTCTCACATTCCTGTGGGTCCCACTGCTCACCTTTGTTTTTATGCTCTGAATTTTATGTGTTGCAGATTAGCATTCTCCATTAGGCCATCTGTGTGAATTGTCCCTCCTTTTAGTTTTATTCATTAGCTCCTTACTGTTTTTCCACCCCAGGATTCTTTGAGTGAACTTGGTGTAATGGAGAGAGATTTGGAAACCAGATAGGGTTGCCAGCGTTAGCAAATAGAAGGAAGGATGAGGAGCCATATTTAAAGTCCAGATAAACAACGAGTAGTTTTTTAGTATATATATGTTCCAAATGTTGCATGGAACATACGTATACTAAAAAATGAACTGAAATGCAAATTTAACAGGGCCTCCTGTATTTTATCTGGCAGTCTTAAAGCCCATAGGACTTAAAAAAAAAACAAAACCTCAGTTCTGCTTCTTTCTCGTCTGTGATCCTGTGGCAGTTTACCTGACCCCTAAGACACCGGTCTTCTCTAAAAATGGGTCATAGTCTCTTACCTCTCCAGTGTGAGGGAGCCCATGTCTTTTCTCCTCTTTGTTCAGTGATTATGGATTTGCCCATCTTCTTTTTCTCTCTCCCATGAAGCCATCTAGTGTCCTTTTCTTATTGGGGCTCTTTTTTTTTTTTAAACCTTTGTGAACCAAAGGACATTATTTTTTTAAGATCTTATTTTATTTTTCTAAGATTTTATTGATTTATTTGACAGAGAGAGAGAAATAGTGAGAGAGGAAACACAAACATGAGCAGTGGGAGAGGGAGAAGCAGGCCTCCCATCGAGCAGGGAGCCTGATGCGGGTCTTGATCCCAGGACCCTGGGATCATGACCTGAGCTGAAGGAAGGTGCCCAACGACTCAGCCACCCAGGCGCCCCCTTAGTGGGGCTCTTTTGGGTTTTCAGGATGTCAGCCCCTCTTCTTCCTCAAGCTGCTGTCAGTTTGCTTTCACTTTTTTCTGCCCTTCTACCACCGACTTCCTTATTTCTTCCTCTCTGGAAGCTATCTTTGACTGTATGCCTCAGGTGTCCCTTTTATTTGGCCACATGTGACCAGCCCTCTTGTTTCATTTCTCCTTTCCTTCTGAGCCTCAAATGGCACAGAGGGAACGGGGCCTCTTACTGTTTGTGGGACCAGGCGACACTCACACATCATTTTGGGGCCTCTGCTTTCGCTGCTCACTGGGAGGGCTTGTTTAGAGATCAGGGATGGCAGGCTTGCATTTGGCCCAGAGCAGGTGGTTTTGCGTCAGAGTTTTGAAAAACTCCTGCAGGGGGCGCCTGGGTGGCTCAGTGGGTTAAGCCTCTGCCTTTGGCTCAGATCATGGTTTCAGGGTCCTGGGATGGAGCCCCACATCAGGCTGTCCGCTCAGCGGGGAGCCTGCTTCCCCCTCTATCTCTACCTGCTCCTGTGCCTACTTGCGATCTCTCTCTCTCTCTGTCAAATAAATTAATAAATAAAATCTTGATTAAAAAAAGAAAAAGACTCCTGCAAGAGAGTGTTGTAGGAAAGGCATGGATGCTCTGGTTAGTCTTGGCATCACCCCTCCCGCTTCTCACGCCTGTGGCTGCACATGCTTGTTTTCTTCCTGTTCCGATGGCAGTTGAATTGGGGACCCCTGGAGCTATGCTGCAGATCGTGACTAATGGTGGCAGTATGCACTGAGTTAGCTTTTGAAACCAAACCACAGGCACAATTGTTCCAGCTTTCCAGACTGCGAGCGCCTAGGTATGGGGAAGGTAACTTGCCAGGTCTTTCAGCTGGTAGGTGGGGGGGGCCGGGATTTGGCAGCCCGCCCCCTGGAGGCCCTCTCACAGTAACCACTGTGTCTTCGCGCTGCTGCAAGATTCTATGAAATTCCTTGTAGGAGCTGGAAATACAGCACGGTTTTGTTTATTTAAATTCGTAATGTAAGTCTTTGCCCTACTGTTTGGGAAATTGCTGTAATTCATGGGTGGTGAATCCGTAGAATCAGTTTCCCCTCCGAAGCATCCTTCTTCTGTCCCTTAAAGATGTTTCCAAGAGTTTTCTCTTCCTGTGGCCTTCTTCTAACTTTTATTTATTTTTAAAGATTTATTTATTCGTTTTAGAGAGAGAGCCTAAACCATGGGGAGGGGCAGACGGAGGCGGGAGAGAATCTCAAGCAGACTCCCAGATGAGTGGGGAGCCTGATGTGGGGCTCCATCTCAGCACCCTGAGATTATGACCTGAGCTGAAACCGGAAGTCGGACACTCAAATGACCGAGCCACCTAGGTGCCTACCCCTTCTTCTAACTTTGAAAAGATTATGAGGTATCCTTGTGTTTATTTAACTCAGTAGCTTTTGGATACCTGCCAAGTGCCAGCTCTACACTTGAGATGTCCTTTAAGGAGCAAGGCAGCCTCATGAATAACTGCATCCCCCCTGCCCCAGGCTCAGGGCGTCAGAAGCCCAAGCAGACCTCAGGGTTTGGAAAAGCAGGACATCACTCCCATCTTCCTCCTGGAGGGCAAAGTGGGAGGAGGTGTTATCAGAGCCCAGGGACCCAGGTGGGCCTAGAGACAGGAATGCTGCAGGAGGTGGAGAAAAAAAGGGAAGAGACACCCTGATTCTCCCTTCTCCCACCTTCCAGGCTCTTGCCAGTGCTTCTTACTGGCCGAGTCCCGTGGAAGTGAGTTGGCTTCAGGGACCTGGGAGTTGCAGCCCCTAGAGGTCACCCCCACCTTGCAGAGCAGGAGAAGGACAGTGGAGGATCCTGGGCCGGACAGACCAGGGACTGGCTCAGGAACAAATGGAAATGGAAGGGCTATGTTTGGCCTGGGCAGTGTTGAACACTTTACAGATGACAGAATGTTGGCGAACTGGTAGGGTTTTATTTCCCCTGGAGGATGTGAGTGAAGGGCATTCCAGGGAGAAGGATCTGCATGGGCAGACTCATGGCAGCTTGAAGCCACAGGCCCCACTCGAAGGACGCCTGAAGCTCTGAACGGCTCCATCCATCTCAAGCTCTTTCTTCAGCCTCCAGGCCCCTTTTGTAGATGGCTGTCTTGTGTGTCTGCGTTGTCATTTATGGCTGACAGGAATTTTCTCTCGGGGGAGAGCCAGGTGGGGAGTTCAGCACCCTGTATAACCACAAGTGCAACCGCTTCGGACAGCTCCGGCTGCTGCACCAGCGAAGAGAGGTCCTGGCCGCTGCCATTTCTGTTTGGTACATGTGGCCTGACTTGGGCCCCAGGGCTCCGGTGACGATGCTGCTGCCTTGAGAGGAAAACCCGCTGCACAAGTTGGTGACTTCGTGGCCTTGTCTCCTCCTGGAATGTCTGGCACGTGATCATGCTGTTAGAATACATTTCTTACATTCTCCTACTGTGAAATTTGTTTTTATGATGCTAGAGGATTTTGTTTAAACTTTTTTTATTATGGAAAATTTTCTGCATACGCAAAAGGAAAGTGAATTTATAAACCACTGGGCTGGACCGGTTATCAACATGTAGTCAGTCTCAAAGTTGTTTCACCTATAAATAGTTCAGTTTGCATCACTGATAAGGATTTATAACCACATACCATTACCTACCACATTTTAAAAAAGTAATATTTCCTCTAGTAACTTTGTGTTGGAAAGGTAAACGGGAGAGTCTTTTCTGGACTCAAATGTGTTATCCTTCCTTCTCTGCTTTAAGCCTTTACCTCTGTGCTGGGAGGCTGCTGGCTCCAGATTTAAATCTCTTCCTGCTTAGTGTGCTGGCAGCTGGTATGGGGACCTTTTACCTGCTGCTCTGCTTCTTGGTACTAGTCCCCCCAGCATCCTAGTCACGCTGGTTCTGCCCTCAGGAAGGTATGCAGTCTGGCCTCCCTGCCCTCATGCTGTACAGTGGGATGTGTCTCAGGTCACTGGCTCTGGCACACGGGGCAAGCATCTTGGCTTCTGCAGTTGTGCTGCAGAGAAATCTCAAGTGAGGTGTCCTTTGCAGTCTTCGCCTGGAGCTTTTAGCTGCGAAATGTCTGAGCATTGTGGACGAAATACACCTTAGGAAGACGGGCTAGCATCTAGAGCTTCTAGAAAGTCTGGCATGGTGTTGTATGTGAAGCCATCTGGGGCTGGCGAGCAGCAGACAGGAAGCTGTGGGCAGTGTGTGCAGACGGATGTCTCCTGGACAGGTAGAAAAATGAGCATCTTTGCCCAGAATCTGCAGCTCTGAAATCTGCAACTTGTGCAGCACATAGATTCAAAATGGTTTCAACTTGGTTATTTCATGAGTCTCACAGGAAGTCTGTGGGGTGGGTCGTGGGAGTCTCGACTGAAAAAAGACCAGGTGAAATGTGTATAAGTTATTGGCCATGGAACAGTGCTGATAAATGGAACAGTTGAGAGTGCAAGGTAGATGGCCAGGGTTCTTCCAATCTGTCAGCTCCTTGGCTGAAGTGGGGTGGGAGGTGGCGAGACTCCTTTTACCAGAAGTTCTCCAAATCTTGGCTGGACCTCAGCAAGAGGGACCAGTCCAGGTGGTAATGAAGCCTCAGTGGAGGGTGGTGCCGGGTGGCCAAGCCCTGAGCCTAGGAAAAGAAATGTGCCGAGGGATGATCTAGACAATGTTACTTTGCTCTTTTTTGCCCAAGTCAACTAAGATTTAAAGTGGGTGGCTGACTAGGGGTTTGGGATTTGGCTTATTTTTAGAGCAGTTGCTCTTTGATGGGATTAATTTGGCCTCATAGCTAATAGTGGCTCAGCTTTCAGTCTGTGGGTCCCAGACGATCCTGTCCATCCGAAGCACCTGGAGAACTTCAAAAGTCATGATACCTGGGGTCACATCCTTCAGTGTCTGAGGATGGGAGCCCCTGGCATTGGTATTTTTAAAAGATTCCCTGGTAATTCCAAAATTACAGCAACAACATTTTGGAACCACTGGTCTGTACATTTGTATGTACAGTATTTATTAATTAAGGCTTGAAAAAGATGTTGCCAATAAAAATGTTTTGGTTTTTTTCCCCACTAGTTATTTTTTTCCAGCTTTCTTGAGCTTATAATTGACATGTAGCACTGTGTAAGTTTAAGATGTACGTGTCGATTTGATATTCTTATATATTGTGAAATAATTACCCCTATGGCATTAGCTAACAACTGCGTCAAGTCACATAATTACCTAAAAAATTCTGATTTCTTAATTGGCATTCTTTGAATAGAAAGGCATCTCATGATATGCGCTCCCCTTCCCTATTACACCAAGAGTGGTGTAGATGACTCCTTGTTGTATGCCTTTTTTCTCCTCCACTTAGTTATGCCTTGGAGATTTTTCCTTAACAGTACATTCATTATGTCCCCATTCTTTCGTGCAGTTGCATGGTAATCCGCTGTATGGCTGTCTCTTACCATTGGGGATCCAGTTTGCTGTCAGTTTTTGGTCTCACATTGTTCCAGTGATCTTGAACATGGATCGTTTCGCGTGCGGGTGAATCTATCTGGGACACCTTGCATTTGGTAGTGCCTATCTAGTATATACCATGTATATGGGCCACTCCCTTCAACCTTTTCCTTAGATTGACTGAGTCCTCCCATCAGGCCGTGAAGTAGCAGTATCTCCATTTTACAGATGAAAAAACTGGGACTTAACAGGATTTGGGTGACTAGCCCAAAGTCACGCCCCAGAGAGAGGCAGAGCCAGATTTCACACCTGGACAGGTGGACTCCAGAGACATTTCTTTACTTTGAAATACTGCATTTCTGGGTAAATTCCCAGGAGTGACATTACTGGGTCAGATGCACTATGTATGTTGTGATTTGAATAGATGTTGCCCAGTTGTCCTTAGTGGGGCTAGTGCTAATTTACATTTCCATTAGCAGGATGGGAGACAGAGTATGGTGGCCCCGGACCACACTTTTATCCAGTTGGGATTTTGTCAATATGGTAGATAAGAAATGGCATATTGGTGTGATGGGCATTTCTCTCAAGGGGATGGGCAGACATTTTCTCCCATGTTTGTAAAGCGCATTTGTGTTTCCTTTTCAGCAAATGCCCACCTCGTAGTCTTTTTGATTGCCTGTTGGGATGGTGGTCTTTCTCTTAGCCATTTTCTCAGCGCTCTGTATATTTCAGAGACTTGCCCTTTTTTCTAATTTTGAGTTGGAAAACAGTTTCCCACTGTCACTTATTTTTTTATTTGGCTTTTTGTTTTTTTTTTTTCCCCCACAATGTTTTTTTTTCTCCACGCTCTCTTACATAATTTATAATCTCAGGAAATAGTATTATGATGTTAGGTAAAAATTTACTGTGTATTTACTCCTTTGGAAAAAAATGTAGGATGGCTACCTATTGTGTTTTTGTTTAAATGATTCACAGTGCATTTAAGAGAGATTCAGAAGAAAACGTAGAAGCAGTCATATTATATATTATTTTAAACTGCTGAATGACTTAAATTTATGGCTGAATATTAGAGCACATCTCCTGGTGTCTTTTAGAGTCTCCCTCATCTTTCTTTATACTATCACTTCATATTTCATGTACAATCCTAAGTTAGGATAAATCTTCCATGATGAATTGATTACTGCATTATTTGCATCTTGGATACTATTAGTGTAACCTTTTCCTCTCTCCAGAACCTTCTTAAATGGACTTGAGGTTAATTGGCATTATTTCTCTCCTGGTCAGTTTCAGACTCTTTTATCTGGTGGTTTTATTTTACTCTGCAGTATTTTCCATTTCCCCTGTTTAAAGATAGGTTGAAAGCTCTAGACCTTAAATTAAATTGAACCTCCTTACCACTTAGCCAGTCATCTTCCTTCATCTCTGAAGTATTTCTGAGGCCATTGTTTGTCAAGCACCATGGTAGGGTCTAGGGAACATTCCTGCCTCTTAGGGCTTATGTTCTGGCTGAGAGGAGAGGAGGAATAGATATCTGACAATTAGTTTTAAATTGTAGATTTAAGATTGTGATAGAAGAAGGGGTGCCTGGGTGACTCAGTTAAGTGTCTTGATGTTGGCTCACATCATGATATCCCTCTTCTTCCGCCCCTCCTCCTGTTCCTGCTCTCTCTTTCTCTCAAATAAAATCTTTTTTTTTTTTTTTTATTATGATAGATGCTTTCAAAGAGATGGTTTTCAGAGGATACAATCAGGAACTCAGCTAGTTTGGGGCAGCCAGGGAGAGCTTTCCTGAGGTGCATTTAGGCTGCTATCATTTGAATGATAAAAGTCACCGTGGAGAGGACTGGTAAAAACATGTTGTGGGCCAAGGGAACAGGCCATGCAAAAATCCTGAAAGCAACAAAAGCATGTCGGGTTTGAGGAACTGAGAGATAAGTGTGGTCAGAATGTGATCTGGATGTGGCCCGAGGAAGGATCTGGAAGTAGGTGGGGCCAGTTTTGACAGGGTTCATAGTCTGTCTTCTGATGGCTGCTGTGAATAAAACCCGAACCAGTGGTAAAATATGGAAGACATCCGTTTGAAGGGAAGAGACTTTTTAGCTTTATCTCTTACGGTCTTCAAATTCTGGAGGTGAGAATACACTAAGTGGCCTTTATTGCCAGTCTAATGCTTATTTTTACAAAGGATAGACCAAGGAAATGATACTGGTAGCCAGGAGTTTCAGAACTTGAAACCACGTCTCTTAATAAACTGTTCTTTGTACTCTGCACTTTCTCTTCCCTCTGAAAACATGCATTCTGACTAAAAATTGAAATTTGTTCTGATGTGTGGTTTTATTCTGATTTATATGAGAAATATTAAGAAGGTATAAAAATTAAATCACTTAAGAATTTTGTTGAGTAGTGTTTATTGTCTCACAGAAGAGGAGACTGTCTTCTAGAATGTGGACTCTACTGATGTCATGTCCATGCTTCTAATGCTACGGCTTCAATACAACTTTTAGTATCTAGATCATCTACTTCAAGGAGCACTGCTGGCATATGTGCTTTTTAAATTAGGTATAAGTTTGATTCCAGTGACTATGCCATTCTAGAACTTTCTTCAGATGAATAAATTTGGCCTGCAAAAATAGCATTTTAATCCATTCTTTTTAGTTTTTCATTAGGATGTGTTTTTGCCAATAGTCTTCATATTTTAAAATCCAAATGTGGCAAAAAGATTTACTGCTTGTTATGCAAACTTTCTGACTTGGTTGGGGGATTGGAGAAAGAATGAAGATGGAGAGTCTGTAGATAGAGGAGTAAATGTATCCAAAATGGACCTCCCCTGCCTTCACACTTTGTTCTGTGCTCATTCTAGTTAAAAGGTAAATAAGTAAGTAGCCTGTTCTTTGCTTTCTTTGTACAAGGGAAGAGAAAAGCGGGAGATGACAGGGGTTATGTTCTTCCCACATTTATTAGAGTCTTAGATCCTCATGTGATAGACTTTTTTTTTTTAAGATTTTATTTATTTATTTGATAGGGAGAGAGCATGAGAGAGAGAGAGAGAAAACCCAAGCTGTGAGAGGGAGAAGTAGCTATCCCTCTGAGCAGAGAGCCTGATGCAGGGCTGTATCCCAGGACCCTGGGATCATGATCTGAGCTGAAGGCAGACGCTTAAAGACTATGCCACCCAGGCGCCCCTGGTAGACTCTTTGCATGCCCGTAGTGGGATTTCTTGGCATCTTAGTAGTGTGTTGAGGAGTGTGTTGTCTTTAACCTGCACATTGAGTGAGTCAGAGACTTTAGACCTTCCTTTATTGGAGCCTGTGCATTTTTGTGTTACAGCTAATTCCAGAGTGTCTCATGTGCATTTCGGATCTTGACTGTTTATGTGGGGGATGGAAAGGGAGCCTAGAGGAAAAGGTGGGTTCACTGGTACTACCATTGAAGTAGGCTAGAGGCTGGGGCCAGAAGGGAGGTTATAGTGGGTGGGGATGATCCATTAATAATTAGAATCTTGGGTGCACCTGGGTGGCTCAGTGGATTAGGCTGCTGCGTTCTGCTTGGGTTGTGATCTCAGTGTCCTGGGATCATGCCCCGCATCACTGCTCACTGCTCAGCGGGGAGCCTGCTTCCCCCTCTGTCTCTGCTTGCCTCTCTGCCTGCTTGTTATCTCTCTCTCTCTGTCAAATACAATAAATAAAATCTTTAAAAAAAATAATTAGAATCTTGGTTAGGGTCTCGGCAAGGGTCAGATCTAGGTAAAATTCCTTATGTATGGATCTGGTGCCTGGGGAAGTGGAGAATAATTGGGTTATCTAGGGTGTGGTCTGGGTTTGCAAGGATACAGGGAACCCCACCCAACAGGGCTTTCTTACCGCCCAAGTTTGTAAGGTAGAGAGAGAGCTCTTCTGTATTTCCCTGCCCAAGGCTGTTCTATCTCTTTGCATATTGGTGGGTTTAAGTCTGTAGGTGAAAACAGGAATATCCTATTGGCATTTCCCCCAAAATGCATTCAGTCATTAAATATTGTTAACTGCTCATCTCTTTTCCCTCTACTTCCCCCTCTTTGTGGAGATCATCTGAGACTCCTTTTCCACCAATAGAAAGTGCATAGGCTCCATGTTAAAACTGAAAGAAGACAGTTTTATATATTTAGGAAAGATACGTTTAAAAAATTAATGTAATTGGTGCATTTGAAATTGGAGCCATATAAAAATGAAAGGTAATGTCTTATCCTTGACCCTGGTTTGTCTTCATAGGCATAACTGCTATTATTGGTTTCTTAGTCATTTTCCAAAGTGTTTTCCTGGGTATATTTTATGCAGATACAATTGTGGGCCTATATTGTGCCCTTAAGAAAATACACTGAAATGGGAGCGCATTGCATATGCTCTTCTCTGTCTTGCCTTTTTCACTTAATGAAATATTTGAGTTTCATTCTTGAGTTTTGAAGGGATTGGCTTTCCTTTCAGAAATAAGTGCCATGTTGCTTATATGTATATTTTTCCTGGAACTTAGTCAACTTTATTAGCAATGCAAACTCTCCTTTTTGCCTAAATAACTTAGATGGCAGCGAGAGAACAAAGATACATGGCTTTTATTAGTAAACTCTCCTTTCAGTAGAATCTGGAAATTGATAGGTATCGGGAATTCAAAACTGTTCTGTTGGAGTAGCACTAAAGACCTGTCTTTGGCTAACATGGGTCACTCTTCTGGGTCACATAAGAAGGTGACAGTCTTTGTAAAATGCTAGGACATGTTATGACGTTTGTTCAAAGTTTAGGGCTCTCTATTGAGGGTTTTGAACCCCTACAACAGCACATGGAACTTTTTCTGGCATCGACCGTGTTCAGAGTCTACAGATCCAGTTTCTTAAGATAAGGCTGTACTCCAGTCACCATCAGCTCCCATGACCGGAGTCCTAGCTCACGTTCTCAAATATATTTTAGGAGTTTAAGAGTAAAGTAGATTTCCCCATTAAGTACATAATCAATTGAGTTCACTCCAACTTATGTAAGTGGAACCAGTAAAAGGAACACAAGCTTTTAATATTATGGTCCTGTTGGACAGGATTTATAATTTGAGCAACCTTGCAGTAAAGTGTACTAATTAGGTTTTTTCTATCACCTGTGCTTACATGGGTTCAGCTGATAGAATAGGGAAGAGCAAAGAGAAGAAAAAGAGGAGCCTGGGTTTTGTTTCGTTTCGTTTCTTTTTTCTTTCTAAGATTTTATTTATTTGAGAGAGCGAGTGCTCGAGTTGGGTGAGGGGAGCTGGGATGGGGCAGAGGGAGAGGAAGAAGCAACACTCCCATTGAGTAAGGAGCTCGATGCTGGGATCTATCTCAGGATGTGGAGATATGACCTTCACCGACAGGGCCACACTGGTGCCCTGAGCCTGTGTTTCTAAATACAGAGCCTCAGGGGACCCGATGGCTCCTGTCAAAGCTGGTGCTGCTTCTACTTGGGTCCTCTGCTGCATCTGAGGACATCTCCATGTTTGACCGTTTCATCCTTCACAAGCTATTGATGCCATCATCTCAGTAGAAGCCACAAAAGGGAGAGTTTATTTCCTTTCCTAGTTCCGTGGCCCCCAACTTCCAGTATCACTTTGGACTTTATAGTTTTGTCTTCAGCAGAACTGATAGACTATATGGTGATTGTAAAGACACATGGTGTTTAACTCAAAGACTAGGGTGCCGAGGGCTGTTGCTAGTACAGAGAGAGGAGAGAGGTCCTAGTGGGCAGTGAACCCAGACGGTTACTTAAGTTGATGGGACCCCCCTGAATCCCTTTTACTGTGTTTTGGGGGTAACAATATATTCTCCCCCCTTTTTTTCTTTTTCCTCTGAATTATTATAATTATTTGGTTAAAATGTAGGCAGATGAATGAACACCCTCATACCCCTCACCTAAATTCACCAATTTTTAGCATCTCCTGACGCCCATATCCCACACACCCCTCCTTCCCTTTCTCTGTTCCCTGTTGCCCAACCATCTGAAAGTAGGTTTCAGATAACGGGTCACTCAGTTCTGAAGTATTGAGTGTTCGTCTTGGGAACAGGGATGTGGGGTGAGAGGATTTTGGAGTGCCGTCTACCTGCCACACTGTCCCTTTTATGAGGACTCACAGAAGAAATTGTTTTCTTGGGTCTTAATACCAAGTAAAGCTCCTCAGTTTTTGGGCAACAAAACTGCTAGGCTGCCAGAACACTCAGAACTAAAATTTCAAAATGTGTAGGACCTGTTGATAAGCATCCGTGGAACTTTTAGTTTTACTTGGCTGCTAGACTTTGTCTTTTTTCCCTCTGTCCATCCATGCTTCCTTCTCTCTTAAAATCTTACATATTTATGCAAAGAACCCTGGTGAATTTTAGAATGAATCGGTGTATAAAAATGAGCTCAGGGTGAATCTGCAGTTGAAGGAAGCCCTCGGCTGACCCTGCAGGGGAGAATGGCTCAGGGGAGTCTGACCTCCTTATGCCCTCCTGGGACACCCAGACAAAGCGGGTGGAAATTCCCCCACCTAAAGCCCCAATACTTTCCTTTTTCTTTTGAATATGCTGCCTTAGGTTCATCTTAAAGACATCTCACCTTCACCCTTATGGCCGTGTCACCCCCCAGTGCATGCCTACTACTCATGTTTTCATGGGGCAGCTCTGCCTGCTCTGACCAAGCATGACTCTTGGTACCAGGGGCCGGTGACATCACTGGGAAGTGCACACCCCTGCCATGGTTGCGTCTGTGAGAACAACAGGAAGACAGTAGGAGGAAATGGACTGAATGGTACAGTGCTCTTGGAGGGTTGAGAGTGGAAACGGATGCTCTCTGAGATGGTAGATGTGGTGGAGAGGGTCAGAAGGCAGGGATGGTGGGAAGAGTCTGGTGAGACCTGAGCGGGCCTAGAAGGCCCAGGATGGGGAAGGAAAAGGTAGATAAAGGGAGTGTGGACGGAGTTAGCCGGACGTGGATCTGCTGTCTGCCGTCTCCCCAGGACATGTCAGATGACTGCTTCTCACCAAGTTGTACAGAGACGCCGCTGGACAGAGACTGGAAGACAGGATGTCCGTCTGGTGGAAACTGCGTGTTCTAGGCACAGGCCCGCGCCAATGACAAGCATGATCTCTGCCAGCCCTCAGAAGAACTCTGTGGAGAATGAGTGGTTAATCTCATTTACAGCTGGACAAAGGGGCTCAGGGAGGTTGGGAAACTGGCCTCTGTGGTGGACATGTGCTGTCTTCAGAGTCTCAGTTAAGTGGGTGCTGCTCTGTGATATGACATGTCATCCTGCCCTTCTTTAAAAAACTTTTTAAAGCGTAACTTCTTTTTTTTTTTTTTTTCAAGATTTTATTTTATTTATTTGACAGATCACAAGTAGGCAGAGAGAGGGGGGGAAGCAGGCTTCCTGCTGAGCAGAGAGCCCCATGCGGGGCTCGATCCCAGGGCCCTGAGATCATGACCTGAGCCTAAGGCAGAGAATTAACCCACTGAGCCACCCAGGTGCCCCAAAGCATAACTTCTTTAACTGCACGTGGGCTGAATGTACAGCTTGGCGAATTTTCTCAGGTGGAAGGCACTTGGATAACTTGTACCTAGATCAAGAAACGGAATGTTACTACCATCCTGGACCCTGCTTTGCCCCCTGTAGTCTCCATCCCTATGAGTAACTCCTGTCCTGAGTAGGAACTCTGTTTTTAGCTGAACTCATACAATATGTACTCCTTAGTGTTTGACTCCTTTCTCCCCCCCCATGATGTCTGTGAGGTTCGTCTGTGTTGTTGATCTCTTCCTTCTTGAAATTGGGTCTCAGGATCTAGGGTGTCTAGAGAAACCATTTCTACTCCAAGGTTATGCGGTCCTCTGAGTGTACAGTTGGTATGCTCAAAACCTGCAAATTTGGAAAATGTCGTCTATGAGGTATGCTCAGAGTTTGCCTTGCTTTGAACTTGAGAAGAAAAAGCTGTCTGAATTTTCAAAGTCCTTGGTGTGAAGGATTTTCTGTATTAATAGCGAAATGCATTTCCATATTTTTAAAAGAATGGAGCAAAAGTCTTGATGAATTTAGAGTCTTTGCCAGAGACATTTTGTCTTATAGATGTAATGTGCTTTTATGCAATAACTAGGATTCTGAAAAGTTTGTTAATGAAGTTAAATTTGGGTTTAACAAAATGTAAGCATATGTGGGATCTTGATGGGGAAAGAAAGTGGAAATTTGCAAAGTGAAGTAAGTTTGTGCTCTTTCGCCAAAGACCATCAGGAATGCACCTGCTAGGAAACAGGTTGAAGACATTCCTCATCTTAGTGCGAGAGAATGCTCCTTGGGGAGTAGGATGGTGTTAGAAAGAACCTATTTGGGTTTTGGATGGGTAATCCTAGGAAGGTCTACAAAAACACAGGTTCATTCTAGGTTGGGTGTTTTCAAAAAGCAAGGGCAGGTCTATGATTGGGTATCTCAGTACATCTTACCTATAGAGAGGACAGAATACAATACTGAAAGCTGTAATTTTTAAAAGAAGCTGCAGTCACTCATTTTAGCTGAGGGGGGATGTTTGGTATTTTGTGGGTTTCACAGGGATCTTGTTTTGTCTCATTTTGTCATGGTCACAGAGTGACCTTGTTTGATGTGGATGTCCTGTGAGATTGTTTTTGTCCTCCAGAGCAATGTGACTTAGCTGTAAATGGCCGTTTGGTTTGTAATAATATTGAGGTTTAGCTGTGAACATCACATTAGCTCCTGGATGTCAGAGGCTATCTTTTTTTTTTTTTTTTCTTTCTCAAGGAAAGTTCCTAGGTTTTTTTGTTTTTCATGAGTCTACACATGATAATACAGGTGTTCTTAAAATAGGATTGACCTTCAACAGATACTTAAGATACTATATATGAATTCTGAACAGAAAGTATATTTAGAACATTATCCTGCAGGTTCTTGTTCTCAGGCTTCTTAGGCGACTAGGGTTGCCCTATGTGGACTGGTTTTTAGAGCTTTTAGGTAATCCTAGTGAAGTCACATGGGCCTTTGGTGATTGCTTAGTCACACTTGACTCTTCTTTCCTTACCTGTTGAGTGAGGGTAATTTTAACAGTGACCCACATTTCTTAATGGCCACCAGTGATGTCAGGGTTTGATCTCACCGTGAGATGGAATCTGCTAATTTATACAGTACCTGCTTCTGAAAATGCTTCAAGATGGCCAAGATGATGTGCCTTTTCTCTGCCAAGCGCTCCAGCCACGTCTTCTCCTTTCCTTCCCCCCAAAGAAAAATATTTTCTGAGAGAGTGTAGTCTTTGTCTAAGAAAACTTCATCTAGGGATCCTCTGTGTAGGTACCAAAGGAAGGAAATATCTCATTGTGATTGCTTTTCAAAGCAGGGTTTTTTTGTTTGTTTGTTTTGTTTTTTAAAGATTTTATTTATTTATTTGACAGACAGAGACACAGTGAGAGAGAACACAAGCAGGGGGAGTGGGAGAGGGATAAGCAGGCTTCCTGCCAAGCAGGGAGCCTGATGCGGGCCTCGATCCCAGCACCCTGAGATCATGACCTGAGCCGAAGGCAGCCGCTTAATAACTGAGCCACTTGGGTGCCCCATGAGAGCAGGCTCTTGAGCAGGAGACTTGCACTTTGGTGAGCCCAGCATTCTGATTATGAAGCGTGAGGGGCTGGGGTGTCGCATTTTGGGTTACCTTAGGCTCCTGATTCTGTCACATGGGACTTAACTGGCATATGCTTTTCTCATTTTCTTGTCTAACGGAGCATTTAAACTTCTGATTTCTGGCACCTTCGTTCTTGCTACTTGAATGCTTGTAAACGTAGCCTTATCTGTGAGCTGCAGCGGTGTGTGAGGGCTCATCCGAGGTCCGAGAACAGAAGGTGGAACTGGCTGGTGAGGATGGTGCATTTCACCTTGCACTGTCCAGCCTGACAGTCCTTAAGAAAAGGAGGGGACCCAGAGGAGGACGAGTGTTTTGATTAATTGAGTAAGAGCTTCAGACCAGTGCAAGTGGGCGGAAAACAACAACAAGAAGAAAGGAGCTAGAAAGTAGACAGCCTTGCTCAGGGGTAGCGCTTCTTGTGCATATTTTGGGGGTACTGTCTGATTTCATTTTTGACTAAATATGTGGCCATTTATCCCATTGAAATGCTTTGAAATGGCATCTAAATTCCCTACATACCCAGATTTAGTTGTGGACATTCCTTTTTGATTCCATCATCTCTATATTCCTGTGTTAATAACTGTTTGGATGATTACAGCTTCATAGTAGGTTTTACTCTGCCATATGGTGGGTTCTGACACCGTGTGTTCAAGGCTGCCATCGCTATGACGGCTCTCCTCCTGCACGTCACGTCCCTGAAGTCTTGTGGGGAGTCGAGGTCAGGGAGCATTTATATCGGATAAATCTCCTGTTTATCCACTTGTTAAAGTTTGTGTTTCTTTATTTCAGCCCTCTGGTGAGGCTTTTAAAAAGACTTCATTTAGCACATTTAGCCGTTAGCCATTTTTCTTTTTCACGGGAACTTTGTCTTGCCCGTGTGAGCAGGACTTTTTCTGTTTGACTTTCTCATAGTTAGGCATGATTTTGCTTTGTGTTTTTTAAATGTCGCTTAGCCTCTGGTTACCTGCTGAACAGTTATTGGTTGGCTCTCTTGCACTTTCTAGGTGGATGACATCTGAAATGACAGATTTCTGTTCTCTTCCTTTCTAGCATCTTTTGATCTCTTACCAGAGAATCAGGTCATACTCACATTTAACTTACATGTTTCGCTATTTATACCTAGTAAACAGAAGAGAGTACTAATTTAAATAGTGCTGGCTCCTTTACTCTGAGGCTGCAAGCGTTCGTGGGCCTTGGTCTGTTTCTCCTTCCGCCAGTTGGCTATGGATCTCTCCTTGTACCTTCCCACTGCTGCATGTTTTCCGTTGTTTTGTTTTTCTAACAGAATAGGGTTCTCTAGACACACCCCAACCATATCATAATCAAAGGAAAACTGACTTTATGCCATTTCCCACTTGCACGCTGGCCTCGGAAGTTAGTGTGAACGTAAGAAGCACCTTGACCATGTTTCCTTTCGGTTTATTGCATTAGTCAGGACATTCTGTACAACCTTGAATGATACTGATGATAGCAGGCATCCTTTACTTGTTCCCAACTTTAATGGGAGAGCTTCTTGTGCTTTAGTCTTAAATATGTTGTCTGATGAAAGCTTTTGGGAGAAGCTCAGACACAGGGTGTTTGCTTTGCTTTGTTTTGTTCTCACGAGTGAGTGGAGTTTTGTCAAGTGTTTTGTGTCTGTTGAGATGATACCTAAAATCTTAAGGTAATGAAATACAATAATACATCATCTTATGTTGAACTCGCCACATTCCTGAGAGAAGCCCTACTAGTAATTTTTAAAATTTTAGTACATTACTGTATTCATGTTCATTCTGCTAATACTTTATTCAAGATTTCTGTACACATATTACATAAGAGTGGCCTTTAGCTTTTTGTTGTACAGTTTTGGAAGCAGAATCACTTAGGGGTAGTTTTCTTAGATTTTTTTTTTAATAGGTATAGTTTGTATAACATGGCAGTTATCTTCATCTCAAAAGTGTGGTGGAACTTAGCCATCAGAAACATCTGGAGCTGGTATCCTGTCTAGATGGGAGAGGCTTTTATTTATTATTATTATTATTACTATTATTTAAAGATTTTATTTATTTATTTGACAGATACCTAGAGCGAGAGAGCACAAGCAGAGGGAGTGGCAGAGGGAGAGGGTGAAGCAGGCTGCCCACTGAGAAGGGAGCCCAACTCGGGACTCAGTCCTAGGACACTGAGATCCCAGGACACCTGAGCCGAAGGCTTAACCATCTGAGCCACCTAGACACCCCGGGAAAGGCTTTTTAAAAAAATGGCAGAAGCTTTCCTGTTGGGAAAATAGTGGTGGCAAGTAGCCTGTTTTGTGAGGCAGCTGGGCATGTCGCCCTTCAGGGGTGATGCTCCGAACCATTTGCCAGGCGTGCACACACATTCGTGTCTGTTCTGACCGTCGCTCACACGCAGGCTTGCGATTGCGAAACTGCTCTTTGAGTTTTCAGTGACCATTTCATTTTCAGGATTGCAGAATTTACCTTAGTTATTTTCGTAGGAGTACGTAATATGAAATTAAGCCCAAACGTCAGTGTTCTTTGCATAATATCCTTGAACACGTTGAGAATGCCATGTGGCAGGCACGGAACGGTCAGAGCTTTTGTCTTGGTCTGTTTCAGCCAGTTTGGTGCCAAGATAGTTCTTAAAACATCCAAATGAGTACAGGGGTTTCGGCCCTAACATGATCTATGTGTTTCTGAAAACCTTGGCATCCTGCAAAATCACGAAAAACAGAAGGCTTGAAGCTGGGGTGTAGTGTTGGGGCAGAGCACCTGCTCAGACTGCGCGGCGTTGTCACGGCAGAACTGCCCACGTGGTTTTGTGCCCGGGGCGATGGAGTTTGGATGTGCCAAGTCACGGTCGGCAGGCCAGCGTCTTCCGGAGGTACTAGCGGTGCAGGAAGCACAGGCTGTGTGCCCAGGACGCGGACAGACGAAATAAAGATCTTTGCTCCTCAGGTTCACCTGGATGAGAATCCTTGAACTAATGTGCTCTTTGAACCTCCTTTTCCTCCGTCACCTTCCTCATCCCTCGGAGTGTGTCCTTCCCGGTCTTCCTGGTTCAGTCACCAAGGAGCCTGTCACAGCTACCTTAGTTGAGCACACCTCTGCCGGACTTTAAATATTTTCTTCTGATGACAAATAACTGTTCATTGTAGAAACTTTGAAAAACAGGTTCATTGTACAAAGACTGTCCTCAGTGCTGGTCCTCAGAGCCCCCTAAATCGCTTGTGCTTCTGGTTTTCTCTAACACATCTGAGGGTTGGGGTGAATTTTTTAAGCAAAACCGGAGTCATGTTGCGGCTCCCAGCTGGTTCTTTCTTGTGAACACGTATCACGGCAGTCGTCCCTTGTTCTTAATTATGGCAGCATAATTATTCCATTGTTAGGGTCAACAACCATTTATCAGTGCCTGCATTTCCCGTTTGTGCCATAACCAGTCACCGCAAATGACCTAGAGATGGGGAATGACGCAGATTTATTATCTTCCTGTTCCATAGGTTAGAAGTCCAGTTTGGGTCTCACTGGACTCAGATCAAAGTGTGGCAGAGCTACCTTCCATTCTGGAGGCAATAGAGGAGAACTCATTCTCTTGCCCCCTCCAGGGTCTTGAGGCCACCTGGACTTCTTGGCTGTTGGTCCCTTCTGCCATCTTTAAAGCCAGCCATAGCAGGATGACTCCTTTTCATATGGTGTCACTCGGACCTCTGCCTCCACTTATAAGAACATCTCTGAGGACATTGAGCCCACCCAGGTGTCCCAGGATAGCCTCCTTATTTTAAGTTAGTTGATTAGCAACCTGAATTTCATCTCTTTCCTTAATTCCAGTTTGTCGTGTAATATAGGCACAGGTTCTTGGATTTGGGACAAGGACACTTTTTTTTTTTTTTTTTTTTGGTGGGGGTGGGCATGATTCTGCCCGTCCTGGTCTCCTCTTGTTGGTGAATTGGTTGTTAGCATGTGTATGAATGACAATTCAGTGAACTCCTACAGACGTCAATCTCTGTGTTATCTCTGGTTGATCCATGGATCACCTTTCTGTACATGGACTATTTCAAAGTGATTGTTTTTAATATGTTCGACAAAGATGACCAAATTACTGAAATTTTCAGTCTTGAGCTATAGGAGAACAGAAGGCAAGTTTAAGTTGAGAGCCAAAGAGAAATTTTCAGAACTGGGAGGAGACCAATTTGTTCCTTTGTTGCATTTCTTTTCTAGTGTAAGGTTCTGTCTCTCATTATAGCTTTATTACATTCCCTGTGCCTTCTGGCACATGTCATACATGTTTATTGGCATAAATTTGCTAGATAAATGAATAAGGAAATGAGTATATACACTTGTCACACACATTCATGCACGCACACACTTCACTGTTAAATTCCTTCTTTTTCCTTGTTTCCCTAGTATTAAATATGGGTAGGGACTCTTAATTACTAACCAGGGTTAATTTTGCAGCATTTTGGATGTTGACGGCTCTTTGGGGCTTAAATGTAATACTGCCTCAGTATCACTGAAATGGGGAACATTTATTTGCCACGAAAAGCGTTGAAGATATATTTATTTATTTTATTTATTTATTTTTTTGAAGATGTATTTAGATGGTTTTAACTGTTCCGTCTTGCTAATTTTGAAGGCTAAATATATGTCCTGTGTATTCTCTCTTCTTCTTCCTCTCCCCCTTTAATACAAAAACAGTTTATTATAAATCTTCACATATTTATATAAATACCAGTCTCCAGAAACAGTGAACGAAACCTAGAGTTACTTTGAAATGGGCAGAATAAACTGGCACATTAAAATACAGTCCCCCGGTCTCCTGTCCATGGAGCGTGGTGTGTTTCAGAATTAAGGTTTTCGGTGGCGAGGACGGAGGTATATCCATTTCCTAAGTCTGCCATAACAAAGTGCCACAAACTTGGTTGCTTAAAACAACAGAAGTTTAGGGGCACCTGGGTGGCTCAGTGGGTTAAAGCCTCTGCCATTAGTTCAAGTCATGATCCCAGGGTCCTGGGATCGATCCCTGCATCAGGCTCTCTGCTCCCTTCCCTTCCTCTCTCTGCCTACTTGTGATCTGTCTGTCAAATAAATAAATAAAATCTTAAAAAACAAAAAACAAAAAACCCAGAAGTTTATTCTCTCACAGTTCCAGAGGCTGAAAGTCTGAAGCACAAGTTGTTGCAAGGCCATGCTCCTGGGGAAGCCTGCAGGAGGGTCCTTTCCTGCCTCTGCCGGCTTCTAGAAGCTCCTGGCGGTTCTCAGCTGCAGCTGCTGTGCTTCTGTCTCTGCCTCTGCAGTCAGCATGGCACATCCTTGTTCTGTCTTTGTGTTCTCTCTTATGAGGATTCTAGTCATATTGGATTAGGGCCCTCCCTGATGACCTCTGCTTAATCTGATTATATCTGCAAAGACCCTATTTTCAAATACAGTCACATTTACAGGTACTTGGAGAAAGGACTTCAACACCCCTCTGGGGGCGGGGCGGGGGGGGGCAATAGTTCAACTCCTGACGGGGTGGGGCATGGGAAGGCAGTGCTGGGCCCATGCCACAGGTAATACCTCCAGATGGGTTGAACAGCACTCCGTCAGCAAACACATCCGCCAGACATGCGATCAGTCACACTAGGTGTGATGATAAAGGGTCATACTGCCTCGTGTCAGTTTAGATCAGGCTGTGCCACCCAGTGAATGCAGTTCATGCGACCTGGCTTCCTGCCCCATGGTTGCAGCTTTTGGCTTGCAGTCTTCTGGATTTTGGAGTGGGGGACCTGTGCTGGGTTTTCACCTTAATTCCCAACAGCAGGTTAGTGAACTTTGTTGGAAGTTGTATCAGGGGAAAGTTACTCCTTCTGTACTAAAGAGTTCTCTGGTTGAAACAGACTCAAGCGTGGATATCCAGGAGGTAATGTAGTTTGACCTCTATATCTTTGTGTGCAACCGGAATAGAAATGATATGTTGAACAGTAAACCCTTGTCGGGAGTTAAACCACCCCTCTCTCCTCCCTCAGAGAACCTTCATCCATCAGCCTCCCCATCCCCCCAACATCAAAGCCAGTCTTGCAGTTGAACCAAAGCATCATGCCTTTCCCCTCTTCAGAGAAGTTGGCTTCCTTAGAAAGTCAGTGTAGAAGCCAAACCCCAGATGCATCTGCAGGAGCAAGCAGATGATGAACGGGGGAGGTAATTGGCTACAGCTCTCTCACCTGCAGCTGCACGGGAAGCAGACAGAGCTTGGATCTTCAAAGAATGTCGGAAGCAGTTTGCTTTAAATCCCCGTATCCTAACTCCATCCTGAAACCCAGAGCTGGGGTATCTGCTGGAAGGAGCATCTGGCTAGGAGGATGTCCGACCCTGTCACGTTCACTGGAACAGTTCTTACAGCGGAAGTATTGGAAACATCTGGAACATCAGGGAGATGGGGCACATCAGTGAGATCAGATATTTCAGACATCAAAAATCACTGGAGGAACGTGTAATCAAAGAGAGTACTTCGAATAGGATAAGTTTGGTGAATGGATACGGCGTGCCTCTCCTGTGAGCCGTTTTATCAAATGTACAGGCATTTTATCACATTTCATCAATGTGAGTCTAGAGGGGACGGATAACAGTGTTAGCTGTGTTCTCCCTAGCAGACTACTTAACTTTCTTGGGAGTTTTCTACTCTTATAATGTTTCTTTTTTTCTCTTGCTGCCCCCCAGGACTTTCTCCCTTCTAAGTCTCTTGATCCAGAGGCTTTTTACTTTGGGGGGAGAATTGTATTTCCTTCTGTTGAATCAGAGTGCTTTGCTCTCTTGCTGCTCATGGCCCACTGGGTTTGGAGGATACTACATAAGAGTTGCTTTACAAACCAGGGTAATGTCCCCACTGTCTCCAAGGGCCAGAGGAGGAGGATGTGGGAAGATCACTGAATGGGGAAGAGTGATATTTGGGTTCTCGTTCCCACTTCCTGCTGACTAGCCATCTTCCTTGTCCTTAGTGTCCTCTGATGACAAGGTTTTCCCTAGAGTTCTTCTGGAGAATGTAATTGGTTTTTTCAGTTGCTGTGTTGTAAGGGACTTTGATTATCTCACCTTTTATTTTGTTTCTTTAAAGATTTTATTTATTTGAGAGAGAGAGAGAGAGAGGGCACCAAGCAGGGCTGGATCCCAGGACCCTGAGATCTTGACCTGAGCTGAAGGCAGATGATTCACTGACTGAGCCACCCAGACGCCCTGTATCATGTTTTATGGAGAAAGAAATGTAGGTTTAGGGTAGAAGGAAGCTTGCCAAGGCTAAATAGGGGTTCACAGCACAGCCAGGACCAGAGCCCAGGTCTATAGAGTGCCAGCACACTGTCCTTTCCTCTGCTTCTGGTTCACCAGCCAGCCTGGTCGGAACCCCGGGGCCCCACACCCCAGAGCCGACCCACTCTGTCAGGAGAGGGGCCTGGCATGGGTAGTTTATCTTAATGAATATTAGGTGTTGCTACTGTAACCTTGATATTGGGCTTGTAGGCAGGATGTTCCCTCCTGGGTCTGTGTGTCTACACATACACATGCCAAGTGAATGTTCATATTTGCAAAACTTAATGCTCAGTATGGGCAAAGTAGTGTCCTCAGCTCTGTGGGTATTGTGTGACGCCAGAGGCACTACTAACATTTCTTAGGTGCAGTTCTATTAATTTCTAAGATATTTACAATGATTTATATGCATGATATTTATGTGCATATGTAATAAACTGAAAATTTTTTATTAGATGACTGCATTTTATATATCCTTATTAAATTGAACTTTACTTGGGAGGTCATAATACACATAGATTCTGCCACTTTAATTTACTATATCTTGGGGGAGCTTTTAATTTCTAAACTTAGATCTGACTTTCCTCTCACACTGATGAGTTTTCGTCTAAGGAATTGTACTACGGCAAGCTAAACTGCTGAAAGGGAGATCCAAAATGTGGCTCTGAGTCTCTGACTCTCCCTCAACAGCTCCCTGCTCTGTGCTGTTCATGGGCCTGGGGTCTTCTGTATCACTGCTCTGCCATTTTGTGAGCGGTTAGCCTGCCTCTGTGCCTCATGACCCTCAGCTGATTCCAGGCTGTGGGAAGGAGGAAAGCGGGTGACGATGCTTCCTTTTTAAAGATGCTGCTGCTTCCTTCTGTCCATCCCCTATAGACTAGATTGGCCTCAGGGCTCCCTTCGCTGACAGGGAGGCAGGGAGATGCAGTCTGGCTTGATGGTCACGGGTCCAAGTAGAGCATGAGGGCGTCCTATTGTGGAAAGGAGGAGGAGAGTTCAGGCTGGGGGTTAGTTGCCGTCCTTGGCTACCCCGACCGTGATGTGGCGGTGGTGATAGGAAGGTGATAAGAATGGAAGTCAGAGCTACCAAGTACAGGACTATGCTGTGGTGTTGGCGGCATCCCTGGAAGCCGATGGAGGCTGGGAAAGGCTGTGATAGATTTGGAATTACTGGACTAGCAATGCCAAAAGCAGTGACAGTACTCATCTTTTTGTCACAAGAAGCTGACGTTGCTTTGAGCATCTGCTAAACAGCAGAGTGAAGGGAGAAAGGCTCAGAGACTGAGAGAAGGCTTTTCCTGCATCTCAGGGAGTGCCCACGTATCCAGTATTTGAGTGCTTGCCAGATGCCTGGCACGGTTCTAGACTCTGGAGTTGCAGCAGCCACCAGCAGACCTGCTGTGCTTCATAAGCCAACATTCTGGTGAGGCCTGAGAGGGAGACAGAGAAATAAAACCAACAGAAGCAGAAACCTTGTATAATGGGATGTGTGACTATGGGCTGATTTTAGGTTTGGTGGCGGGAGCAGCCTCTTTGGGGAGACGTGGAATGACAGGTGACCAGCTGCCATGCGGCAGAGGGTCTAGCTAGGGCTCAAGTGCCTCACAGGAATCATGAGCTTTGCATGTGTGGGACGTGCTGGTATAGCTGGAACGCTGTGAGCAAGGTGGGGAGAGGCAGGCAGGGACTCCATGGTGGAGGGCTAGTAGATTACCGGGAGGAATCACCATTTCGGAGTATCTGGGAAGGCACTGGAGGGGTTGATGTAGGGCAATGGAGTGGTCAGTCTTCTGCCAAATCACTTTGGATGCAGAATGGAGCATAGATTATATGAGAGCGAGAAGGGAAGAATCTGCAGGGCTGGCTCAGCAGCTGTGGTCAGCTGGGTAAAAGATGGTGGTGGCTGGAACAGAGGCAAGGGGAAGGATAGAAGGAAACATTCTAGATCTGTTTGTTATAAACAAGGTGTTCCGATGGATTGAATTGGGCATAAGGAAGTGTTTACACGAGATGTTTACTCAAGATGTGTTTGATGTTTGTGTTTGAGGTTCCTTCATGATCTCCAGTTGAAGCTGGTAAGTAGGTGGTTAAGGGTCTGGAGATCTGGGGAGGTTTCTCTGGCTAAGGAGTCTCATGGCTTTCTCAGTCAGGGTGCACTTACATTCAGACTTTGGGTTATAGCTTATACCAGCACGCCGAAATCATTACAGTGTGATGGGTGTGCTGTGTGCTCCCATAAGCACCCTGTGGCTCCCATGGTTTTGGACAGCTAGATGAAAGGGCGTTCTTTTTAGATACAAGGTGAGCCCCGGTTGCCAAGACCACCCCCAGATTTGTGGATTTGCCGGGAGAACTCCCAGGACTCAGTATGCAGTCATGATCATGGCTAAGATTTATTACAGCCAGAGGCTACAAAGCAAAATGAGCACGGGGCAAAAGTTCACAGAGCGAAGTCTGGAGGAAGCCAGGCATGAGCTTGTAAGAGTTTGGTCCCAGTAGTCCTACAGGATGTACTTACTTCCCCCCCCACCCCCAGCCGCAGGTGTGACAACACCTCCGAAATGTTGTCTGTCAGGGAAGCTCAGTAGAGACTGAGCGCCCATGCTTTCACTGGGACTGATCACATGAGCCCCTCTGCTTAGCATGTCCCCAAATCCCAGATACCCAAAGGAAAGCAGGAGTTCGTCACAAACCATAACGTTTGTAGAGTTTTGACACAATGAGCCCCTTTAATCAGGATGGTGGGAACCCTTCCCAGTTCAAGTTTCCAGTCACCAGGTAAGGGCTAAGCTTTGTAAGCAGCCTTTCAGAGAATAGTGGTTAGGCCTGCTATACGTGAGCTCTTTTATACACACAGAGAGTGTGACTTTTCTTATCCTACAGTTTCCTATTAGACTTGAATCCATATCCTCACTTGCCTGCTTGTGGCCGACCTGTTCCCATGTTCCCGTGACCTCTCTTCCCTCATCCCGACAGACACATCTTCATTCACTCTGCAGGAGCAGGTGGAAGGGCGTGTGGAGTAACGCTAACTTCCAGAGCGTGCTGTCAGCCTGGGAACACCAGTGTGGGTACCATCAGGAAATTGGTAGCAGTAGCAGAAAGTGGTTCTTGGGTGCTTCTGAAAGGTTACCTGTCAGTCACCCTCCATTTAGCTAGTTCGTTTGGGAAAGGAAATTACAGGGTAGCTCCTCCCTAAGACCAGCTGCTTTGTGAAGCCCAGGCATAGTGCCATGGCCCACGTTGGCTTTAAGACTGAGCTCAGAGGTTCTACTTTCTGGAGCATCATTACCTTCCCTGCCCTAGGGGGAGACACTGTTGCTGGAACAGTGGAGTAGGCCATAAAAGGACTAGGAGCTTTGGAACCAGTCCAGGGCTTAGGTTTGAACTGTAGCCCTGATCCTTAGTAGCTGGGACCCTTGAGCAAGTTGCTTGACCTCTCTCAGCTCTTGTTTTTATGTTGGGCTGAAATACGGGAGGCCCATGTATCAGTCGAATGAGATGTATAGAAGGGGCCTCCGGCAGTGTGGGGGTTATTATAGTTGTCCACAGAGTTAATGATTCATTTATGGATACACACATACATATGCATGTCTATAACATCAAGTTTGTATATTTGTTTATGTTTTTACCCCTCCTTCGGGAGTTGTTGGATTGCTTCTGTGCTGGGCCTTTTCTTCTGTTACTGCAGTGGATTAAATACTTCCCTTTTCTGTGCAGCTTACTCTCATTTTAAATCCCTTGATTGTTCAGGCTATTTTATGCAGCCAAGATGACTCCAAGGCCAGCTGCTAAGGGTATAGATTAATGATGGTACTTTCACCTAATTGCTAGGATTATATACCCCTTCAGGGCAGGGACAGTGTCAGTGGTCCTTGCTGCCAATCCGTACAGTGCTTGCCATGTCGGAGATTCTCATGTACTGAAGTACATTGTAAAACTCTGATCGCTGTAGTTGCTGCTTCCAAGTGTCAGCCATTCTGGTTGGGAACTTATTATGGAGGGAAGCCTGCTGTTGACGAGGGATGTCTCCTGGTAGTAGCTGGGGCTCTCCCCTGCCCATGTCAGACTTAGCGGGGATGTGGTTCCTAATGCAGGGCTCCTGATGAGTCAAGGCACTTCGTGAATGACCAGCATTCAGTCTGGAACAATAATCGATCGCAGTCTCCACTTTCCCTCTGGGGTGAAGGTGACCACCAGTGAGCTTATTCTTGGCTCGATTGTATTGTTGTTTCTAATTTTCTTCATGATGCCTCTGTCGATGAGAATGTACCTTCTGGGAGGAAGGATTCCCGTCTTTCTGCCTATTGAGCTGCCTTCCTCCTGCACTGGGGTCCCTGTACCACAGCTCCCCCTCTTGATCCTTTGGAGTAGGACATGCTTGCTGGATTCCTTGCTCTGCTTGGTTGGCCGCTGAGTTGTCAAGCCTGTTTCCCAAGCTTGTTGAGCTGTAGCGATTCCATATTCCTGTTCTGTGGGTCTCAGTTACTGCCCTGGCACCAAGTTTGGAAACCTTGAGGTGTTTGGGGATAGGTAAGGGTATAAAGGGTGTGGTATTCGTGGTTTTCTTGTGTGTGGGGGGGAAGGTAGAGGCCTCAGTTTTTATTTTTTAAGTAATCGCTGCCCCCAGTGTGGGGTTTGAACTTATAACCCACGATCAAGTGTCACACAGCCTACTGACAAAGCCAGCCAGGTACTGCTAGAAGCCTCCATTTTAAGAGCACATCTTCCCAGAGCAGTGGATAACTTCCTCCAGGGCTTCTGAGCCAAGATGTACCCTGGAGATAGTAATAGCTTCAAGGTGAACAAGGTGTTGGGTTGAAGTTAATGAGTGATAGGAATCACAGACATAGAACCCTGATGTGCTCATGTCTGTCTTTGTGTCTCTGGTCCATCCAGTTTATGACCGTTGTTCTTACAGTTGTGTCTGCCTTGAGACTCCTTGGCGCAGACTATGAGTTTTGGTCTGATTCTCTTTTTTTTGGTCTGATCTCTTTTTATATATTGCTTATACATCTGAGATTACCCATCATGATCTTGTAGGACCAGTTCCTGTGTTTATAATTGGGAAAATGTGTTATTCCACTGGGAGACTGTACATCCTCTGGTGCTATCAGGAAGTAAGGAAATGAGTTTTAGCAGTAGGAATTGATCATGGTATGATTCCCCCTGCCCCCCCCCCCAAAAGCTTCTGACCAAACTTAATATGGTCATTAACAATGCAGGTGGTCGTCCTACTAATACCAACCTAAAGTACTAACCAAATTCTAGAGTTGCTCCTCTTCCATGCCAATTATTTATAGAAAAACCTTGAGAGATTTTAGGATATCTGTGTCTTCAAAAGAAGAAGAAACTTTGAAAAAGGGAAGTATCCTGATTGAGTAGTATTTTACTGCTTCTCTCACTAAGAGATGAAAACTTTTTCCTGCTCCCTTGATCTTAGATCATCCTAGCTCACCTGTACTTCCAGCTGAGTGCAGGAGCGTGAGTAAGCTCAGTGAAACCAGCCAAGGGAATGCCTGTAGAATGATGACAAATGATACATTGTTGTTCACGAGCATTACATTTTGGGACGGTTTGTTACATAGCAGTAGATAACTGGTAGAACAAAGATACTAAGCCAGCGATCCTATTATACCCTCCTGTCCTCTCATAAGAAATCATCAGGGTTGGAGAAAACAGTCTTTCACATTTTAGTATAATTTGGGTCAGTCTGATTGCTTCTCAATTTCCTAGTTGAAAGAGCTTCTAGATGCTCACAGCTTTGTTTTATAGGGAAAGGGAGGTAGCTGATTTGGGGCCATGATTCCTTTAGGGGAAGGATTGTTTGAGAATTATGGTATATTGGGGTAGGGCCTATGGAGCACTTTGAATGTACTGCCAATCTGGTAAGTGTACCAATAAGAAATAGATAATTCTTTGAGGGAAAATGAGAAAATACCAAAGAACTAGTATTTCAAAGAAATACAAACAAACAAAACTGTGCCTTGAATTGGTTCCATACTTAAAGAGGGGGAAGAAAAGCCCTTCTCCTTTCTCCTACTCGTATAAGATGTTTTTGCTTTTATTATTTTTATTTTTAAATTTTTAAAAAATTTTTAAATTTTTTATTAACATATAATGTGTTGATAGCCCCAGGGATACAGTCTGTGAATCGCCAGGTTTATGCACGTCATGGCACTCACCATAGCACATACCCTCCCCAATGTCCATGTCTTTTATTATTTTTAAGGTAATCTCTATACCCAATGTGGGGCTTGAGCTCACAACCCTGAGATCAAGAGTCTTACACTCTTCCAAATGAGCCTGCCTGCTGCCCCTATTTTTTTTTTTTGTAACTTTTGATTGACTATAGATATTGTAGGTCAAAGACCGAGATAATAATGTTAATATTTATACCCAGAAATGAGCATGTCTCTTCTATTGGGCCATCAATGTGAGATTGAGTCAGTCTAATCAGTAATTGAACTAGATTTGAGTTTTGCTGGTGGTTGTACTTCTGTGATTGTACCACAAGCTTCAAATTGCTCCAGTACCTTATACATAGAGTGGGGCCTCTGATACCCCATTTTCCTCATGTTCTTGCTCTGCTGCTCTGCTTTTAGAGGTTCTCGAATGCCTGGGCTACAATAATCTCCATGCCTTTGCCCCTTCTTGAGCCTAGACCACTGGAGTGGTTTCTCATTGCTAGGTTCCTTGTAGAGGAAGGGGTGGTTCTCTGTTCATCTGGTCTAGTCTTCGGTTTATGTGCCTGGGCCATCAAGACACAGTGTTCCCAGCACCGCTTTTCTGTAGATTGTCTGACTTGAATCTGGTGGGTGTCTTAGGGACAGAGTTTCCCTGCCTTTTTCCCAGAGGCAGTGGGTCTTTGCTTGAGATCTGGGGGGAGGACTCTTCACACCCCCAACCCTTGGTCCACTCTTGGCCCAGGGCAGTGGGGAGTAAAGAGTTTGTTGTATCTCCCAGAGTGGCTTAAGCCCCCAACTTCATTTTAAATTGAGATCTAATTCACATACTATAACATTCACTCTTTAAAAATGTACAATTCAGGGGCACCTGGTCACTCAGTGGGTTAAACCTGTCTTCAGCTCAGATCATGATCTCCGGGTCCTGGGATTGAGCCCCACATCAGACTCTCTGCTCAGCAGGGAGCCTGCTTCCCCCTCTCTCTGCCTGCCCCTCTGCCTACTTGTGATCTCTCTGTCTCTCTCTGTTAAATAAATAAAATATTGTTTAAAAATGTACAATTCAGCTGTTTTTAGTGAAGTTATGTAACCATCACCACTATTTAATTACAGAGCATTTTTGTCACCCCAAAAAACAAGCTCATACTTTTTAGTGGCCATTTCTTACTTCACCCCACATTCAACCCTGATCACCCTCTAACATACTTTCTGTCCCATTGGATTTGCCCAATTTGGGCATTTAATATAAATGGAATCATATGTTCTATGGTCTTTTTTGTCTGGTCTCTTTTACCAAGAAGATATTTTCAAGCGTCATCCATGTTGTAAGGTTAGTACTTCATTTTTTTAAATGGCTGTACCATGTTTTATCTATCTTTCCATCAGTTGATGAGCATTTGGGTTTTTCCCATTTTTTGGCTATAATGATAATGCTTCTTGGAACATTTGTATATGCATTCTTCATGAAGAAAGGTTTTTGGTATTCTTGGGCATATATGCAGGAATAGTTTTGAGTCATACAGTCACTTGAGGGTTAACTTGGAGAATCATCCAGATTGCATGCAAAGGGCTGGCAGCACTCTGCTTTCCCACCAGCAGTGTATGAGGGAATAGCTGTAAGTTTATAGGAAGTCTCTCTCCAGTAGGGCAGGTTTCTTTCTCATACTCTTCTTTGGGAGGTCTGCCTCTTTTGGCCCTTGTGCTTTAACAAAGATTTTAGAATCAGCTCCTCAGGCTTCTCAAAAAACCCTGTTGGTATTTTGATTAAATTGCATTGAATTCATGGGTGGTTTGGGGAAGAATTGACACATCTATAGTAGTAAATTTGTAGATCTATTCTTGCATTTTTCTTTATTAAGTGTATTTCAGTTCAGACTTACTTTCTTCATAGAGATCTTGGATATCTTTTGGCAGATTTCTTCTTAGGTGCCTTAAAACTTTCATGACTACATTAAATAATATATTTTTGAAAAGTGTGTTCTGTTTATGGTCGGTATGTACAAAATGCCATGGTATTGTTTGTCTTCTAATTATTTGAATTTTTAGGAGAGTTTTATAGGTTTTTATTTTTATTTTTTAAAGATTTGTTTATTTGAGAGAGAGCCAGCATGGAAGCAGGGGGAGGGGCAGAGGCAGAAGGGGAGAGAGAATCTTTAAGCAGACTCCCTGCTCAGCCCTGAACCCAATGCAGGGCTAGATCTCAGGACATGGAGATCACGACCTGAGCTGAAATCAAGAGTCAGATGTTTAACCTTCTGAGCCACCCATGCCTCTGAGTTTTATACTTTTTAAATAATGCTGCCAATAATGATAGTTTTGTTTTTTCTTTACCAGCCATCGTACTTTGAATTTTTGTCTTACTTATTTTTTTTGTGCTTGATAGAACTTCCCAAAAATGTGTTTTGTTGTAAAATCCGTTTAAGACAGATATTAATATAATCCTGTATCCCTGGGGTTAGGTTATTGTTTGTGTGGTATATCTTTTTTTCATCTCTGTACTTAGAACTTTCTTCTAATACCTTCTCGGTGTTGAGCTTCCCCTCCCATCTCACAATCTGTCTAGTTTAGTCTTGCTTGTGTTTGTTATGATGACTAAGGTAGTTTCCTTCTTTCTACCATCTTTTTCTTTCTTTTTGTACCTTTTAACTTAAAATACTTTTCTGCTGGTTTAGGAGTTTTCTATTTCTATTCATTTACTAGTTATACTTGAAATTCTACTGTGCACATTTAAAAGAAATATGTTAGATCTTTAGGATATATGAGGACCTTAAAATGTTTTAATTCTCACCATCCCTTTAGACTGACACTATTACTATTTAGTATTTGGGTGCTGCGTCAGTATTTTTGTTTCTGAATGACCTAGCACAGCCCAAAACGCCAGAAGGAACAGGGGGGAGTCCTGGTATCCTGCTGTCACCACCCACTCCGGCTGGGTAGTTCCAGGGGGACTGGACAAATTAAGAGCATAGCCCCAGGCTGGGTTTGCCAACACTATTGCCAGATAAACTTGTTGCAGCCAGTAAGTATCAAGAGGGATTTGGAAAAGAGAAAGGGAGAAATTTATTTTGGATGCAGTCAGGCTCAGTAAGCCTTAACAACTGACCTCCCACAAGGTCAACCCCTGGTGGTTTTATGGAGAGGTTCCGAGGGGTCCTGCAAGAAAGCAGATGGGGGACACATGGTCATGGGTGGGGTTGGTATATGTGTAGCCCGAAATCATGGGCAAGGAAGGGGATTTGGTGGTGTGTGGTCTTCTAGGTATACACTTCTGGTCTTGACAGTTGGAATGTTCTGGTCACGACAGAACATCTCCAATGCCTCCAGAAAGTGTGGTAAGAAAAGCCCAGTGGGTTATAGTTAGAGCATGAGCTAAGCCGACTTGTCTCTTTCTGGTTTTAACTATTGGGGTCTGTAGTTGAGCAAGAGGACTCACTGACAGTTTCACCTCACAGACTAGATGTTGTCTTTGTTGAGATTATCCTTCATTTTTACTAGTTTGTTCGCTCCTCAGTTCTTTGTGCATTGTAGACAGTTCTGGGATAAGTCCATCCTGTAGCAGCTTTCTTAGTATAGATCTACTGGTAATAAACTCAGTGTTGGTTTATATTAGAAATGTGAGTTTTGTTTGTTCAAAAGACAGTTCGTCTTGATTATCCCAGTACAGTTTGCTGCTTGTTGTATCTTAGCATTTTGAGAATATTCTGTTGTCCCCTTTCCCTGTGGAGAAGTGATTGTTAGTCTGCTTTTTCTTTATGGATGACCTGTCTTTTCTTTAGACTGTTTTTAAGATTTTTGTCTTAATGTGGTACAGTTGGATCAAAATGTGTCTAGTTACCAATTCTTCGTACTTCCTATATCTGTAGATTCATGTCTTTCATTATTTCAGGGATGTTCTCAGATGGTATTTCTGAGATACACCATCTGAAACCATCATCTCTTCAAGTATTCTTTCCCTCTTAATCTTTAGTGAGATAATGTGTCCGATTTTTCATTTCCTCCTTGTATCTACTGATATCCTCCCCATTTCCCACTTTCTTGTTTCTTTGTGCTACATTCTGGATTAATTTTATGTCTTTCAGTGTTTGCTAATCAGCTCTGTCAAATTTGGTATTGAAATACAAAATGCAAGGTGAATTTAAACATTTATTTCAAGAAATTCTCTTTTCGTTTTTAAACCTGCCTGATCCATTCTCTTGCTGCTCATTCACCATATTTTCTTTCTTTGTAATGTTTCAGATAAAACTATTTTATAGTTTTATCTGAAGCCTTTGCTGAATATCTGAAGCCTTTGCTGATCATGAGTTAGTGTGTATGTGTGGAACTATAAATAGATTGTTTCTATTAATTATAGTGCATTGTGTCCTTGAGGTGTGGCTTTTCTTTGGGAACTCAGCCGAGGGTCCTTCTACTTCAGATATAAACATTCCATTTTGATATTTCACTTAACCATTTGTTGTTGGACATCTTTTCATGATAGTAAGCGCAAACCATATATAAATATAGTATCTATATACATATAGATACTATATACATATACATATAGATATCTACATATAATATATATAATATATAATCTATATATCTATATATAATATATAATCTATATATGTAATCTAAAATATATAATATACTATCTATCTATATATAATTTTTTTAATGGTTCCTCAATGGTTTTCTATGGATGTGCCATAATTAAGCCCCTTTCAACTTCTCATTAAATGAAGGGAACTTCATAAGACTTCATTGTTTTCTCATTAATCCTCTTGTACATGCTTCTTCCCAGGCTTTTTGGTAACTATCTTTTGAGTGCTTCCTTAGGCAAGATACTATGCTGAGCTCTTTCTTTGAAGTATATGAATTTATCTTCACACCAACCCAGAAGGGGGTGCCATTCTTTTCACTTTACAGAGGAGAAAGCAGTGGTCCCAAGAGGTCACATGGCTTGTCTGGGGTCACTCAGCTGGAGGTGGACATCTTGTGAAGTAGGCAGTCTGACAAGTAGAGTGTTTGAGGCCTGGTGTTCACTGAAGCTGATCTGAGAGGCACAGCAGGTTGATAAAACCTAGTAGCTATTGGAGTCCTTCTTAACCTCGAGATTCTCTGAGTTCTTCTTGTCCTGTAGTCACCCTTTCTTGCTGTTTCTCTCTTGCTCTGTAGTCCTGCAGATGGCCTGGGCATAGTGTCTGGGGTAGAATAGCCCAGTGGCAAGGCTGACAGTGATTCTGCTCTGATCCAGTGTACTCAGTGACTTGCTGGCAATACTGGAATGCAATAAATAAGTGTTTGAATTTACTGATTATTAACTGTTCTTACTATAAGCCTAGGTAGCATGCAGTACATGGAGGAAAGACAAAACAGCCTAGTGCTTCCACCGACTAAGTGGGAAATTCTAATGCTCACACATCTGATGTGTGAAATCATCTCTCTTGTTCTTCTAATCGAAGAAGTGAAGGTACTTAATGGACTTATCCTCTGTGTCGCCTGCCACCCACCCCTGTGTTACTGGTACTTCAGTGTTAAACAGATCCAGCAGGACCGCGGCAGGACAGTGGTTTGTTGTGAATAAACCCAGCAGTATGGCTGATATTCAGGCAAATCCTCTGAGAGGCACCAGCCATCTGGCATGGGTTCTTTTGAACTCAGCATCTCCCCGGACTGCGCTGTGGTGACCCTCGTAAATGACAGCGGAGACAGCACGGTTTCAGTCACTTCCCTGGCTTTGTGTTGGGTGGCTCCTTCGATTTTAACAATTTGGTTTCCGATGCTATTTCAAACTGAGATGTTAAGATCATTAAAATACAGATTGTAAGTGACTAGGCAACAGAATAGTGAATTTAAATAATATATTCAAATAGATTCCTAAATTTAGATAATTAAAATAATAAATAGAGCCTGCCTGGATTCTTAAGCATTTGAGCTTCAAGGTAATCTTACCTTTATGATTTTTTGTCATTAAGACAAGTCAGCAATCAACTTAAAAGTAATTTTTAAAAACAAATGCTAATGTGCTACCTTGGTAGTCACTCGTATCTTCTCTTGATTATACCCTCTACCTATGGCTGCTATCAAATATTGATTGCCTGCTTTAGAAAACTGTTCTTTTTCTCATGCTTGATAGATCAGGAATTGCATCATCCTACATGAGTTTGGTTTTGGCACTGGGATTTTTCTCATCAGCAGTGAATGCTACTGTTGAGAGTTTTTGAATTCTCCTTTCTCCACCTGCCTTTGATCTCCAAAATGCTGCGATAAAGAACAGAAACCCTAAACAATCACACTGGAAACTCCTATCAGATTTGTGCCCTGGTGGTCATCCTAGCAATGGATCAGAATGGGCTGTTTTCCTTCTTCACAGAAAATTGTGCTCACAGTATGGTTGCCTAAATATGTGGTGACTGGGGAGAAAATAATTCTTCTAAGAATCTTGTTGGTGTTTATTTTTGCCAGAGTACTTCGTAAATTTCTCCTGTTCTGCTTTCTCCCCTATTTCTTTACTATTTCCCTTTTTTTTTGGTGTCGGATTTTTGATAGGCAGGGGAAAGAGTGAGTGATGGTGAGATGCCTTCTACTGTGGTCCTTGTGTTTACAGACCTCAGATGATTATCGCTAGGGGAATAAGTGAGTATGGTTACACCAGAGCCACTCAGTTTCTAAACACAACATCCAGAACCATATTGAACATGCAGCTATAATCACAGATATTGAAAAAATTTTCCCTGGATTTTCCCAGTCTTCGACTCTACAGACATAGGCAGAACACAGTAAAGTTTTCCTCCTTCAGAGCATTCCTAATTTTATGTTCACATTTTCTTTTGGGAGTTTATGGTGTTACAGGTGAACCATGATTCTTATATTTAGCTTTTGAAATACAGTTTTATTTTCAAATTTGGATGTCTTTAGGTATGCTGAAATTGTCAAGCATTTCGAATAAAAAGGGAAGCAGTAGCTTGTTTTATCTGTCCCCCTGGTGAATGGTGCCTGGGCCTTGCTTCTTTGCTCCTAGGCCACTCTCTCCCAGGCTTTTGTCTTTGGTGGTGGGGGGGGGCGGGGAGATAAATTGTAAGGTTAATTCACTTACAGCTTAAATAAAAGGCTTGTTTTGGAGTTAGGGGAAAAAAGAGCCAGGCCCCAGACTGGGCAGACACAGCCCATGGCATGGGAGACGGCTGCAGGGGAAGTGGCAGATGCTGGCTGCTTTGTGTGGCTCTCCACTCAGACTCTGGGCATCAAGTTCGCCCCTGGTTTTCCGTCCACTCTGTCTGATCTTCTAAACAATTTTCTCTGAGGCTCTCTTGGATATAACAGCTTGCCTTTTGTCCTCATTTATGTGTTCATTCCTACAGTGGTTGTGACCAGTTAGAAAGAGGGTGGACTTGGTTTAACATTTTTGGGGACTTGGAATCTTGTTCTCCTAGTGGTTTTCCTCTGGATGTCAGATGCCACGGGAGGCAGACTAACCACCAACCTGGGTTCGGATGAAAACGTGGCAAAAAGGAGGCCTTTGATGGAGTCTGTGAGGGCCTGTCCAGCCCCCGTGAAGTTAGAGAGGCTCCCTAGAGCAGTTCCGCATGTTATTCAGGGGTCCTGAGAGCAGCATTTTCCATTAATGGGCTTTGCCTAGAATTAAGTGGCTATTTGGAAATGGTGAATAATTTTGTTAGCTAAAGCCTCAACCTCACAACTGGTGTTGTGTCACTTACTTGGGAAGGCACTTTATAGCAGATCTGGGGCTCTTCAACGCCTCCCCACCCCCATCCTTTTAAAATTTTGCTGCTTTCTCTGAGAAGAACTGCAAAGGAAGCCAGGTGCTCTGTGAAATACAGACCCTGCTAATTATTCAGAGTGCTTTTTCTTAATCGAGATATAATTCACGTACGATAAAATCCACCCTTTTAAAGTGTATACACCTCATTGATTTTTAGTATATTCACAAGGTTGTGTAAACCGTTAGCACTGATTTCAGAACATTTTCATTGCCCCAGAAAGAATTTGTCCTGCGCTCATTAGCAGTCGCTTCCCATCTTACACGCACGCCCCCTCCCCCGCCCCCCAGCCCCTGGCAAACACAAATCTGCTTTTCATCGCTGAGTTCTGTTTTATGTTATACTGAAGTCTGTTGTCCCTGAAACTTAATGGTTAGATGAAGGGAGAGGCAGGGGAGCAAACTCCACCGACAGACACTTGGGGCTTGTGCCTTATTTCCAGCTTCTTACTTCCAGGCCCCAGTGCGAAGGGGAGGGGTGTCCCCGGAGCCTGGGGAGAGTCTGGCCCTCTCCCTGCTGGTGATCAAATACACCAGGTGTCTCAAATACTGAGCATGTGGCAACACGTAAGAGGTTGAGTCTGACCTGATGATAATAATGTATGGCCAACAGCCTTTTGAAAAATTAAGGGCAGAATTGCAGCATTATAGTTCTCTCTACCTTTCCATTCTGTAACTTTTAGAATTCTCAGGAATCAAATCATGTAGGATGTTGTCAGTCAAAACCAGAGAAACAGGTAGCTTGGACAGATTGGGGGCTTGGATCTGCATGTCAAGTGTGCCTCTGTAAATACTTTGGGTTCCTCCCGGTTGCACTAGTATTGACACCTGGACGTATGTGAGTTTTAAAGAGGAGTGGGGAGTCGTTCCAAGGCGGGGAGGGGAAGAAGCACCAGTCCTCAGGAGATTTTCTGGGTCTTATGGAATATCAGGTGTGAGGGAGCCCACTGGAACCTAGGGACCTCTCCCTGGGTGCTCTGGGATGGAAAAAAACATTTATTAGCTGAGACGTGCCCTTAGGGGCTCAGTTCTCCTGACCTATCCCAGGTGGTTTCTACTGGACCTTCTCCCAAAGTTCCCATTCTTTGTGTATCTCTGTTTTTCAGTTGAAGTACTCCGGGTGGCTCTCCTGTAGAATTCCTCGACAGGCAGTTCTGGGGACTGGGGTGCTTCCTTTTGGCCACAGAGATGGGGAGCACAGAGGACAGGCTCCCCAGAAACTGTGGCTGTTAGGGCACGGGCGCTGGGGAGGCGAGCGTATATGTACAGAGATCTAAACCACCAGACTTGGAGGTGGTTGTTGGAGGTTTTACAATAAAAGGTGGTAATTATTTAGTGCCGCTGCCCTTTTGTCTCCTGCCCTCTGGCTTTTGTGTTATTGTAAGTGACAGGTGCTGGCGGCTTGGAATTGATGGAGCTGTTTCTGCCTCCACTTGGCTGATAAAACAGGAATGCATTATTTGTGATTAATGCATCACAATGATGGTCTTAAAAAGTGTTTTGAGTAGAGTTGAGTTCACTTGAAACAGGTTTTTCTGAAAAGATGAATTTCCTTTAAGGATGGTTAAGTTGATGGTTAAGTTTTTCTGTTTATTCTGGTAAAACATAGCATGAGCTAGGGGGATGCTACAGAAGAATATTTTCACCTCCGTTGAATTATCCAGACCCTCTTGTCTTCTGATTCTAAAATTCTGTTTTTAAAATATGTCTGTCTTTGCCCTCACCTCCAAAAAATTCCTAGTGGGAAATTAATAAAGTAAAAATAAAACCCCTTTCATCCACCCTTACTTTTCACTGGTTGGATTCCTGCTTCTTCAGTAAGACTTTCTAGCCACTTGTGTGTTTCCTTACAATTACCCTTCGTTGTGCGTGTCATCGAATTCATGTGGACCTGCATTGCTTTTAAAAGTGCATATCCAAAGCCTTTCAGTAACATCCTAAAGAGGTGACGGGATTTTACTTTCAAGCAAGTTGAACTTCTCTGCTTCAATAAAACTTGTTGCCTAGATATTTTAACTATAACCCTCTGAGATGTAGAGACCTGCAGGGAGTTAGCAGGAATGGCTGGCGTATACCCCACAATGGGACCTGTCTGCCATCTGTAGAGCTCTCTGTAGTCTAGTGATTGATTGGGATCGATTCTAAAAACTGTAATAGAAAGTCTTTATTAATGCCTTTGAAATATCACTTTAAGAAGAGAGGCCGTACATATACAGGAAGGCTCTTTGGGGGAATAGCCAGATTTGCTTTTGGGGTTGTGACTCGGCCCCTCTGATTTATGCATCTTGGGGGGCATTGGTTCACAGTTAAAAATAGAAATCTCCTTAAAATCTCCTTAAAATGGGTGCCCTCTCTGCAAATAACTGTATTTTAACTAGTAAATTTACTGTTTCCTTAACATATTTTCGTTATTGTTGTTGCTCTCTTTTCATTTATTCCCCCCCCCCTTTTTTTAAACAGCAAGCCAGGGCTGAGCAAGAGGAAGAATTCATCAGTAACACTTTATTCAAGAAAATCCAGGCTTTGCAGAAGGAGAAAGAAACCCTTGCTGTAAATTATGAGAAGGAAGAAGAGTTCCTCACTAATGAGCTCTCCAGAAAATTGATGCAGGTAAATTTATCTTTTCTCCCTTTACGTCTTTCCCTGCCTGTTTTCCTCTCTAGGAAGAAATGACTTTGATGGAGCACTTGGCTTGAAACATTTGCTGATGAGGTTGTAGCTAAAGTTCTTTGGAGATTAAAAATACCAGGTTAAGATGGCAGCAATGTAATACTCCAGACTCTGGCTCTGTGACCCATCTGCTTAGGTAAGGAGTGATATTTTATATTTTGAGCGCCTCTCAAAGTTGCTGATGAGCCCGAAGCCTTAGCACAGGAGTAATTGCTATATGTGGTGTTTTGGGGGTTTTGTTGTTGTTGTTGTTTTTAAAGATTTTATTTATTTGACAGACAGAGATCACAAGTAGGCAGAGAGGCAGGTAGAGAGAGAGGAAGAAGCAGGCTCCCTGCTGAGCAGAGAGCCCGATGCGGGGCTCGATCCCAGGACTCTGGGACCATGACCTGAGCTGAAGCTAGGCTTTAACCCACTGAGCCACCCAGGCACCCCTATATGTGGTGTTTTGGAAATACGAGGATTAACACTAAATGTGGGACTTCTTCCTCCTTATACATTGAATCTATAATGAATACATAAACATTATTGCAACAGGAGTGGGTCTTTTGCACCAAAATATGAGTATATAAAGTGAAATGTCAATTTAGGAGGCAAATAAAAGATATCTATGGTATCTTGTTAAAATTACGTGCAATCAGATGTGTTCAGATGGGTGAGTAGTATGTTACTGAGCAGATGTCAGACAGCTATTATAACTTAACGTTAATCACTAATAGTTTATAGAAGACACAACACAAAACATGTAGGAAGGTTTGATTTTTTTTTTTTCCCCTAATTCAGAGGCTCCTTTTTTCCCCCTCAAAGCTTACTAGTAAATTACACAAAGTAAAATTTGTTTTAGGACAAATTATTTTGTGTTCACTTAATATGAACTTAAGAATAAGTGGAATATTAAGTTTTCATTATATACCACAGCTTGTCCAAGATCATGGGCAGATGTAGAATTATGCCAGGAGGACAAGTAATTCCACTTTGTCAGGTGACTAAGAGAGGTAGATGCATTTCCTCGTATCTTCTGTTCAGGGACATCGCTAACCACTCCATTCGTTGATATGGTTGAAGAATACATTTTAGGGAGGTTATAATAAAAGGATACTTGAGACTTTTTAAAAATAATGTCCTAAATCCTTTTCTAAGCTTCCAATGTAGACATTCCTGTAAGAGAAGGCTGGAAGCTCTGGGGTAGAAGCTCTAGTGTTAGGACCATACAGGGGTCCAGGCAACAGAATCTTTATTTCATTCTCATTTTTCTTCCTATTTGCTGAATAAAGATACTGTTACTCTCTTGCACAAAATTTGATTTAGCTGGTGGCTGTTGAAATGTGAAGAAGAGAGGTAGTCAGGAATTATTGTCCAGCAGAATTTCTGTGTGGAAACTCTATGGACTCCTGTGCCTTTTGATTTAGAGGAAGAGAAGGGGAGGCGGTTAGTCTGACCTTTGGCGCTCTCTCACGGGGGCAACATCAGACCACTTACTTTGCATGTTACTTCGAGAACTGTAGGGATGCAATTATGGTCTGTTCTTCTGAGTTTAGTGTGTAACCATGTGCCCTAATTTTTAACCCTACAAGAAACATATTTTGTTTTCAACTTGAATGGTTGTTAGTATTTATAGTCTTGTACCAAATTATTTATAAGGCTGCCCGAAGCTAGCAAGGTCATCATGCTCTACTCCTGTTCTTTGTGAGTGGTTCTGTGATGTGTAGTTTCTTATCATAAAGTACCTTTTCCCCAAAGCCATCGATGTCTCTTAAAATAAGACACTAAGTAAGAGTGAGAACAGAAGAGCCATGCACAGCAGAAAAGGGAGTTAGTTATAATAATATATTTGGCGTAAGAAGGTTTGAACTTAAAGTTCTGAACATCCTATAAATAAAGCTATAACCTGCAGAAATATAGTGATTTTTTTTTCATATATCTTATATCTAAAAAAAAAAGTAGTTTACTTGGTCAGAAGAAAAAATTTTTTCATATATTAAAAACTGAGGGGAATGATGGATCTTTTCTGAAGAGATTAAAGAAGGTACGACCTGAACAGGGCAATAAATTGTTTTTGCAGGGAGTAGTATATAACAAGTACCAATAGTTTCCATGTGGCCAAGTCTTAGGTTGGCCCTTTGTCAAAATAAAGGATTTCCTAAGAAGGTGTGATTCTGTTGTTGAGGGAGCTCTTGGTGAGACTGGCTTATTTGGGGTCTGACTTGTAGGATCTGGACAAATGAATGATCAGCATGTCTCTGAGACAGCCTCCCAAGAATCCCAGTGTGGTTCTTGGGCAATCTGTATTTGCCCCACCACCACCACGCATGCATACATTGTAGCAAAATAAACACTAACACAAAATTTACCATTTCACCCATTTGTGTGTGCAGCCATCACTGCTGTTCATCCCCAGAACTTCTTGAAAACCAGACTCCGTACCCATTGAACAGTGAGTGACTCATCACTCCCCTCCTGGTTCTTGGGCTCTTGAAAGGAGACAGGTGTCAGGGAGTTTGAGGTTGAGGTCTCTGGCACATTCTAGCACTATGTCTGTTCTGTGGAGTGATAGGTCATCTCTCACTTTTAGACATCAGGTGTCACAGTACACCATTTTGTGGTGAATATCCTTAATGGCCTCCTCTGGTTTTGACTGGTTGGATAGAGCTGGGACAGCTGCAAGGGAAGAAGGCTGCCCCCCTGTGGCGCCCATCCCACTGTGGTGCCCTCCCGCTAGGCTTGCCTCAGGGACTTCAGCCAGTCCTTTGTGGAAAGCTCACATTTTCTGCCACCCAGTGTAGAAGAATGGATCTCCATCTGGAGGCTTTTAGAGTAATTGGTACCAATAGACTTTTCTAATTGTGTAATTACTTTAATATGGCTCTCTACGATGGTGCTTCTAGAGAGACCTTTTTTGAAAAGCTTGCAAGAGACACTTCATATAGGTGTTGACAAGTGAGGCCATGGACCTGTTCACCAGGAAAGTGTTTGCTTAGCATTTTTCGCCCAAAGGCCACTGAGAGGCTGTTGGTAGAACAGTTTTGGTTTTGTCACCACGCTTTGACTGTTGTCTCTGAGAGTGATTGGCCAGAGCTTCTGTGTGCATTTCAAAGGAATTCTTTGGTTCTGAGGACAAATTGAGATTATTGCTGTGGAGGAAACACTTCCTTTCCCATTTGCCATGATGGAACTGGTATCTAATGCCTTTAAAAACAGAAATTTGTTTAAGCGTGGATGAGGGGAAGTCCTTCTGTCCTAGAATATTTTCAAATATGTTAAAATCACTGAAACAAACAACACACTAAAAGCATGCTTTCTCTCCTGTTTTTGTGTATATCCACTGGGTAGCCAGAAAATTATACTTTCATTTTATGAAAACTTGTCTGGAAAATCTGTATCCTTTTGAGCTATGGGATTATCTGATTGAGAACTGTCCTAAAAAGAACCTTCTAGTACTTTTGTAAGCCCAGCACAAGCCTACTTCAGAACTAAATTGAGCTCTGGAATGCCTCAAAGACAGGTTGTATTTAACCATAATTTATAATTAAAATTTATGAGAAATGTTTTGTAAGCAACCTCTTCATCAGTTTTTGATATATAACACGCATGTTGGGAAATATGTCTAAAAGACTGGTTTCCAAAATGTTAGTTTTAGTTATACTGGGGTGCCGAGCTTACGGGTTATGTTAACTTTCTTATATCCCTTTTCTTCTCCTTTTGTAAAAGCAACATATATTACTTTTGTAATTAGAAAATGTCTTATTTCCTAAAAAGGAAATTTAAAAATTCCTAGGCCTTTTTTGTCCTTACCTTTTGGAACCTTCTGTGTCACTGGCTCTGAGAGCAGAGATCTGTCATAGTTGTGTCTGTCTGTCACCAAGCTCAGTGGACTGAAGCCCACTGCACACTTGGGTGCATTTGCAAGTGATAGAGGATTCTGGAATGCTGTGATCATTAAGAACTAGTGTTATCAGAATGCTCTAATGACTAGCTTAACTGTCTTGTCAGTCTTGATATGATTTATTTCACTGGTCCTCCGCCATCAAACTTTTTTTTTTTTTTTTTAAATAAATGCCTAACTCCCCTGTGAACTACCAATCATCAATGCCAACTGGAAGGCCTGACATTGCTGAGACTGGTCGTGGTTTTAGCAGTCGTGGATTTTTTTTCACTTGGCTTTTATGTAAGCCTGATGCATCAAGTTTACTTCCTGCTCCTTGGGAAGACCTGTTCTTGTCTGCAGTCTTCTCTCAGCCAGCACTGCTGCCAAGAGTTAATGAATACTTTTTCTTTTTTTTAAAAACCCTGGAATAGGACTGAGATAAGAAGGGTACTATATCTCTGAATCTTTTCAGTCTAAGCCAACTTTTAAATTTTAGACCTTAAAATAACAAATAGGTTAATAGTTTTCTTCTTTTGATTCACATTTGAAATTGGATCTGGTCCAATCTGGAAAATAATGCCACTATAGCTCTAATAGAAATTATTGTGCCCTTATGGGAAGGCATATTCCGAATGTTGATGATTCAGAGTACTTGAGAATAAGTCTTCCGGATGTCTTGTTCAGTGGCATGGCTTTCTCGTTACTGGCTTGGTCCCTTAGAATGCCTTCCGGAATGCACATAGTTGATGTTTCCTCGCATCCGTGGAAAGGTGACGGACAGAGAGCTGGGGAGGGAGGGCAGATGCCGCTGCGGAAGCTGGCACTACCAGAGGACGTCCCGCCGTGCGGTGCTGCAGGACGGCGCACAGGGAAACCTAGAGGTGAAATTGGAGTGAATCCCTGAATCTGCCTGTTCGTGTAGACAGAGGCGTATCACTTCATTCGCCCTTTTCTTCTCCTCCCCTCAGTTCTGGAGAAATAGTTTCTCCTTCCAGCCCCATGGCTTTCTGGAGTGGATGCTTCTGCAACCCCAGAAGGGCCGTGTGTCCGCCGGGCCCTCAGGCACAGGGGTGAGCACAGAGTGTCAGCGGATGCACCAGCATCTGGGGCTGCCTTTGACCTGGAGCTTACCAGGGCACTAGGAGGGCAGTGCTGGTAGCAAAATCACCTGTTGGGGCAACAAATATGGAGGAAACTCTCTAGTTAATTTTAAAGATACCTAACCTAGGATGCCATTGCCTCCATTCAAAGGAAAACTGTTTCTGCCCTCCCCATGGCAGAAGAGAAGAGACCTTAAAATACATTCTCCATTAAGGTAGCCTGGGCATTTGGGCCCTCTGGGCTTTTTTCAGGGTTGTTAATGCTGGTCTGAAAAATTTGCTATTACCTATAGCTTACAGAACAGTTGGATCAGAGGAGTGTGTGTGTGTGTGTGTGTGTGTGTGTGTGTGTTGTTTTTATTACAAAGTATCTGAAACCAGCTTTGTCTGTTCTTTGTTTCTTTTCATGGAGCAAGGGGCTTATACATTGTGTTCCCGATACATCCGCAAAAGGGCTCCTGGGATGTTTTCAATGCATTTTAAATGATGCAGCCTCCAGAGGCTGAATTAGGAGCCAGAATTTTCCTGTTTAGTAGCCTGCCAAAAATCTCTGTCCAACACAATTTGCATTGTGATTAGAAAACACAATAAACTTGATGCAGTTGTTTAGTCTTAAGAAATCACAAGATTCTTTCCAAGTGTGCGTATGTGTGTTGACATCAGGGCTGGCTTGGATGTACCAGTACAGACTCCCAGGAATGTGAGGGCAAGAGGAAAGGCTTTTAAGCCTCCATGCTGACTTCCTGAAAAAAGTCAGGGAAAACACAGGTAGAGGGAAAAGAAAAGTAGAAGGAAAATGATATTAAAAAATAACTGGATGAAGCTGGAGTAGAGCTTGCTTTGTTCACCAGGGTAGGAGTCGGCATTGTTATTTCTAGTTGAAAAGATGAATGTTAGTAAAGGACCAGTGGCTCCAGTGGAGATAGCCTTTAGCCATCGCTGGAAACACTTTAAATGATTTTAAGACTTTGCACTTAGAAATGTTCTGCATTTCTTGGGTAGGTTCTCTTTTCATTTCAAACCCGTTTATAGTCCTCCCAGTCAGTGATGAACTTAAAATTCAGAGCTACATCCTGCTGCTCACTACCTTTACTTTCCTTTTTTTTCATCTTTATTCATAAAGGTGTGGCCTTTTAATTCACAGTAATGTTTCAAGTTTGAGTCAGTTCTTTCTTTGGGCTGAACACTCTAGTCCTCAGATGAAGAAAGTGCTAGTTTTGACAGAATGGGTTTTTAGTGCAGTCGGCCGACTGTAGGGCCGAAAGGATTTCTTTATTTGTGGAGCATCTTTTAAAAATTTTCCTCCTAACCAGATTTCTCTAAAGACATTAATTTCTCTAAACGCTTTCAGCACCATCATGTTCTGGGGGATGCAGGAAGCTCAAACGTGGCCTGTTAGATATTCTGGGTGGGTGGGAAGCCTGAACTCTCCTAGAGCCTCTGCTCTGAAGTGAGGACCTGTCCTTGGGGTTGAGGATGCTGACAAGAAAATAACATCTAAAAAACGATTTTCTGGAGAGACCTAGCTACTCCCTTGCAAAAGTTACATGTGCCTCCCCCCCTTAGGAAATGACAGATGAGGTAACCCAAACAAACCTCACTGAGGATAGACAAAAGCTAGACAGAATACTCTTACGTTTTTTAAAAAAGCATGAAGAACTAACAAGATGAGGAAGGTCTGCAGGTCTGTGCCCTGGGTGGGAGGTGGGAATTGAGAAGACCGCAGCTCCCAAGGTGGCTTTTGTCCTGAGAACATTTGCTGTTCTTCCTGGATCAGGTGGCACTGAGCCGTGCTTTGGAAACTGCGGGAACTGAGGTTACAGAAGTTGGAGCTCGGGGCTGACCAGAGATGGGGGCCTTGATAACTGAAGCCCAGTTGAAGCTGGAATCGTGAAGAGCTCCATCTCAGGATAAGAATTAACCAGTTCTGCAGCACTTGATCACGAAAAGATAGTGAGGCTTTTGTTGTGGATTATAATAGACCCAGGCTTCTTGTTCCTGGCAGAAGAAGATGGAATTTTTTTGGAGGAAGATACCATCATCCTAGGCTACAGGTTTTTGCCTAAAATATAAGTTCCAATACATTGCACAGCACACAAGGAGAACCAGGCACATGGGGGTAGGAGACTTCATGGATGTAAACCAGTGGAAACAAAAGAACAGAAGTGGACTTCACAAATACTGTAGCTATTAGATTTATCAGACATAGACTCCAAAGCAACTGCGCTTACTACGTTCAAAGAAATTAAAAAAAAGAAAAAACCAAGCTTGAAATCTTTGTTAGAAAACAGGAATCACATCACAACTTTTCTTACAGACATTCAAAAGGAGAGTGAGTAACTTAAGAATAATTTTATATGGCAGTACATTTGGAATTTTACATGAAATGGACAAATTCTTAGAAAAACATAGCTTTCTACAACTGGATGAGGAGAATTGGAACATGTGAGCTTTCTAGTCATTGGAGAAATTCTGTGTGAGAAACAGCCCTTCCTAGTGAAAGAATTGTAGGCCCAAACGATTTCACTGAGGGTGGTACCAGACGTTCAAGGATGAAATGCAGGTGATCCTGGAACAGCACAGGGGTTAGGGGTCCAACTCCTCCTCCTTATCACTCAATCAGAATCTGTATATCACTTCTAGCTCCCCTAAAACTTAACCATGAATTGACTGGAGGCCTTAACAGATCATATAAACAGTCAACACATCTGTATTACATACCATATTTTTACAGTAAAGTAAGCTAGAGAAAAGAAGATGCTTACTCAGAAATTCATTTATGATGTCTAGACACTCACATGAAGATTACAGATCGGCAGCAGCACTGATTCTCCCAACAGAGACATTTTGCTTAGAGAAGAACAAAGACATACCATTGGCAATCATGTAAAGTGAATGTGTAGACAAGCCACAGGGTGGGAAGAGATATTTGCAACTTTATATAACCAACAAAAAACTACAGATTAGTAAGAAAAATGGACGGTCCCAAAGAAAAATGGACAGAGACTTGAACAGACCATTCACAAAGGCAGATAGCCAAATAAGAAGTGAAGGAACAAGTACACATTAGTAATCAAGAAAGGCAGAATAAACCACACGATCTTACTAGAGAAGCCTTCTGAATGCTGTCAGAACGTGGACGTGGTTGCAGCTGCTTTCAGAGCGATTTGGCATAACCTAATGATACTGGAAATATTCACTGTGTGTGACTCGGCACTTTCACTCCTGGATGTATTTCCCAGTGTGTGCACATGTGCACCAGATGTATAGAAGAATGTTCTTTGTGGCATTGTTCGCCAGAGTAAAAAACCAGAAATGACCCAAATACCCATTATCCATGAGTGGATAAATTGTGTGGATAATATCATTGGGATATTATAAGGCAATAAAAATACCGTTAGAATCAGTAATGTGGGTGAATGAAATCACAAGTTTATTTAGCAGAAGCTAGACAAAAAAAGAATGCAAAACTAATGTTTAGAAATACATAGGCATCAAAGTCATTTTTTTGTTTTTTTTTTGTTTTTTTTTGTTTTTTTTTTTTTAAGAAATGCAAGGAATTCTTATCCTAGGTGAGAATCAGGAGAGTGATGACCTCTCAGGGATGGGGGCTCTGGTCTGGAAAGGACATAGCAGTCTTTGGGGGAGCTGGCAAATTTCATTTCTTGAGTTTGGTGCTGGTCACCTGAGAGTACTGTGTTTGTAGTAATGGCACCCTTGATGCTTGCCTAGTGGTTTCGTTCATCTTGATGCTTCTTCTAAAGGAAGTGAGACTTTTATCATCTCTCTAGTCAGTATTTGCCCAGACAAGGCATTTTCTGCATGATCTGGAATGGAATTCGTATGTGCTAGCCACTGCTGTTAGCGGAGCTTGCAGTCCTATCAGGGTGATTGAGGATGTATGCTGGAGCTTGAGGGGGGCTGCACATGTCAGGGGAAGGGACAAAGGTTCCAAAGGCAGAGACCTTGCTTTTAACCCTAGATTGACCCCTTCCCCCAGCTGTGTGACTTCGGGCAGGTACTTGACCTCTCCTCACTGTGGTTTTGTCCTTTGTAAAATGCAGATAATAGTATCCACCATTGTGGACGTAAAATGCTTGGGACATAATATCTGGAGCCTTGACGTGTTGGCTGCTTTTGGAAGGAACTCATAGGATAGGAAACACACCATGAACTAGACATTATAATGTATGGGTAGAACAGTGTGCTCCTCGCAGCTTGAAGAAGGAAGGAAGGCATGTGGGAAGGCTCTGTGGAAGGTGTTTTCTGAGCCGGCCCACTCTTGCGGTAGGTTGGAGGGAGGGATTCAGGCACTGTACCAGAGGGCACAGTGTGATCAGGGTTGTGGGGCCATGGGGGCACAGCTCATGGTACCATGGTCCCACGTGACTCACAGAGCTTGTAGTCTGTAAGCCTGGACTGGAGTGGTCTCCAGAAGTGTTTGCCCAGCATGATGGGTTTTGTTTTTTTTTTTTTAATTTTATGTTTTAGGAAGAGTCTTGAACTTTGCCTTTATCCGCAGTTAAAACCACTCTCTGTGCTGAGGCTCATCCCTCTTTGCTAGATGTCTGAACCCTGAAGGCATTTAGGTTTGCAAACCTTAGGATGTCATTTGAGAGTGTGAAATAGCATGAGGAAAGTGAGGGAAACTTTTGCAGAGGGACTGGATCGTGGAAGGACTTGAATGTCAGGCTTTGGCATGTTACACCTTTGCAGTTTGTAGGGAGCCAATGAAGGGTTTTGAGTGAAGTCCTGAAGTATTAGGCTTTGTCTGCCAGGATGACCTACCCTGGATCTTGGGAGATCCGTTAGGAGGCTTTGGCTGTGGCCCAGAGAAGAAGAATGAAAGAGTTGGACGAGATTGGGGCCGTGAGCACAGGAAGAAGAGGTGGTTTGACAGCTGTTATGGAGGCTGACTTACTGCCAATTGGTAACTGATGAGATGTGAGGTGTTGATTGAGAATAATGGTACCAGTAACAGAAGGGGTTTGGAGGTGGGAATAAGTGTGGGCCCCAGAGGCATTTAGTGGTGATATAATGGATTTGAAGTAGGAGGCTGTCTTTCTGCTCAGGCTGCTCAGTGGAGCAGTTGAAAAGTTGGTTCATAAAAAACTCAGTGTTGTGAGAGATCTTTTTGAACTTTTTTGCAAAGCTTCTATGAATAACATTGATAATTGTTTTTAAAAACCCAATGACTTAATAGTTATTGTCCTCTGGGGGTCTCTACTGGGGGCAGGTAGTTCTAGTCCTTGGTGGTTGTCAGTAAACCAAGGCTGTCGGCTGCAGGGCTGGGTGGTGTAAGTACCCAGAGAGAAATACTAGCGTGGACTAAGGAGAGCCGAGGTAGGGGCAGCTTGAGCTGATTCAGAAGTTGCACGAAAACCTGGGTGCTGGGGCCGGTGGCTGGAAGTCTCGCCTCACTTGGCATTGGCTGAACTGACAGCAGTCCCAGAATTGCACACGCCCATTCCGCCCAGACTGGAATTTGGCAGACCTGCCGCATGCATTGCTGGGTGGGAGGCCTGGCTCAGGAGCCTACAGGTGCGCCTGCGGGGGTTCTCCCAGCTGAACGGTTTTTAGCGTCTCTACGTGCTAGAGAGTGAACTCTTCAGTGAAGTGGTCTTGAATCTATTACGTAAGATGCCTGGTTCACAGAAGTGGCTCCAGGAAGCCGTTGTAAATCATAAAAAAGGTGGTAGTTATAAGTGATTGAATGATGCGTAAGCCTAGCCTGTTTTAGCTCAAAATAATGTTATACTTGCATTTTGTAATGGGCTGGAAGTTTGCTTTTGGGCTCAGTATGTAACGAGTGGATAGAGTAACAAAATGCTCAAGCTTTAGTACTTATAATTTTATAGGTTTATACTTTGTATCTTTGCTTATGGCTTTCTCAGTTATGTTTATTATTTATTTATTTATTTATTTTTAAATGCTGAATCCTAAGGAGTAAACCCTCGTTCATATAACCCTAATTCCATCAAAATTATGCTACCAGTGCATCATCTGTTACATAATAGAATTTCCATTCTACAGGGGTTTTTTGTTAATGTTAATAATACATTGCACAAGTAGGAGTTATAAAACTCGGTTTCATAATCTTTGTGATTGACTTTATAAAGTGTATTTATAGAAAATTCTGATTAAAAAAATTTTAATCTGCCTAAGCATTTTGCTTTAGATATATTTAAGGGGAATATATGAGTTTATTTCAAACACATTAATAGAATTTGCTTGACTATTTACTTCTCAGTTTCAATTATTTTTTTGTTCTAGTTCAGGATCACAGACCTTCTTGGAAGATTTAAAATTGCGCATAAAGGAGCTCCTGGGTGGCTCAGTCAGTTAAGCATCTGCCTTTAGCTCAGGTCATGATCCCAGAGTTCTGGGATCAAGTCTTGCATGGGGCTCCCTGCTCAGCTGGGGGCCTGTTTTCCCCCTCTCCCTCTGCCACTCTGCCTACTTGTGATCTCTCTGTCTCTCTCTGTGTCTGTCAAATAAAATCTTTTTTTTTTAAATTGCTTATAAATTGTTAAAACCTTTGATTAGAAATTTAAAATCATGCCTTGAGTTTTGTGCCTACTTCAAAGATGCCACTGAAAGTGGGGTTTATTTCTGGTAGCTGGTCTTTCGTCAGCCTAAGCCATGCTCCCTTTAGGGTTTTTGTTTGTGGTGTCATGAGCTACGACTTTAACACAGAAGGGTGGATTCAGGATGTCGGTTCCAGCCCCATTAAGGCTGAGTGGCTTGAATTTATATGGTATCTGTTGAAAACAATTCCTGAATTTTCCTCAGGTCAACTCTGTGGTGGTTAGTTTCTCAAGATCCCTTCTTTGCTCTGCCCCCTCCCTCTTGCTCATCTTTATTCTCTAATGATTTGAAGGGTGGTGGTGGTGGGGGGGTTCTATATTTCTGTGTTCTCTTTGTATTGGTGGTTTCTTTGTTCCAAGGAAGAACCCTGTTTTCTGCTTCTCGTGTTCTGTTCAGAAACTCTATGCTTGCTCTGAAATTGCCTGTCACCTGAGAGATGGCAGAACAAAGCAGGCAGCAAAGCTGTTTGTTCCAGCTCTGTCTTTTGGGGACGATGAACCTTGTGAATCTTCGGTGAACAGATCTCAGGATGGCTCGATCTTTTCCAAATGGATTAGTGTAACCCAGGGACCTTACTTGAGTTACGGCAACAACAGCTTTAACCACCAAGTTCTCCTTAGGGTATAGCTCTTGAGAGGAAAAAGCCTCTTAAAATTGAGAGCTTTTATGGTTTTTATTACTAGTTTAATCTGTATTCTTAAAGGGAATATCTAATCAGATATTGACAGTATAGACCATCTGTCTGAACAGGAATGTTTTCCTGTAAGCCAAAGACAGCCTTACCTTTTCTCAGATTAACATTCTGTGACAAATGCGGCTTTGTGGGCCAACGTTAGATTGCATCCTTTAGTGTTTTCATTTACCACAGGGTGGAAGAATAATGCTTTAAAAAAAAAAAAAGAATATAAAAAAAAAAGACTTTGTAAAGGGTTTAAAGGTTTTAGACTAAAGTTCATTTTTCTAAAACCAGTAGCTATCATTTAAGCTTAGTGTAGGTAAACTGCTTCAGGGCAAGGATGGTATCTTCACTAGAGATTGTCACCTATGCCTGAGGTAGGACCTACAGATAATGTTTATGAATAAAAACGTTAGGTGGAGATGTGCACACTTTGCTGTTTTTTTCTTCATGAGTGGTAATTGTCCCATCGGGGTCTTTGTGTCTGAAATGCAGGAGCTCTCCTTGTTCTCTGTCCAGTTCTCTTGTTTCTTTTAATTACTGCTTGATCTTGCAGAACCTGAGTTTTAAAGAGTGAGCTAAAAATAGACTTGTCACTGTAAGCACCTTCTCACATCTGCTTTTTTTCTGGGTCCCTGCAAGGTTGACCAGCTTTTTTTGGAGTTGCACATCAAAATCAGTTGGAGGAAAACCAGCATCTGTTTAGTCAACATTTCCAGTATTAGAACACTATGTCAGATTTTAAACTTTTTTTTTTTTTTTTTTTTTTTTTTTTTTTTTTTTTTTTAGCCAGGAATGTGCTTGCTTGCAGAGCAGTGGCAGTTGTGTTCAGTGTGGAGAGGGTTGGGTGCACCCGTGTGGAGGCTGTTCAGGGCCAGCTAATCACGCTGTATGCAGCGTTTACAGGGAGACGTCCCATCCTCCAAGGGAGCTTGCAGGGTGGCTTGGTATCTCCGTTCGATCACGTGACTTTTTAAGCATCGAGAATGCACTAGAGGGATCTGAAGTTGATTCCTCTTAGGTTTGCTCAGGATCCAGTGGGAGAACGCCAGCCTGGGGGTCAGTGCAGGATGTGGGTCCCAGACTCTGCCACCGTCCTGCTGAATTACCTTGGTCGCCTCCTTTGTTACATATAAAATGGGGGTGGTCATGCCTACCTGATGCCCATGAAGAACCTGGTACACCATGCTTCCCGAAGAAATGATTTTGAAGGTAAAAGTAGGGAGCAGTGTCCTCATAGATACATGCATAAAACTCTGTGTGTTTCATTGTTTTGAATAGCTTCTGCTTCACGTCCCGTTGATTTTGAAAATACCGGACCCCGTTGCTACCTTTCTCTCCAACTCCTGCTGTGGATCAGCACAACCCTCCCAGTTGGGTTCTTAATGAGAACCCCAGTAGCCAGATGTCTGATGGATTTCCTTTATTCCCTGTCGGTTTTGATGGTTGGAGTACCTTCTTAAAAAAACTTTACAGTGACACCATAACTTTATCTTTTAATTGCATAAATGAGAGGCCTCCCCGCCCCACCTTGGTTTTTAGGAAAGATGTAGGAGGTGTGATGTATGTTCTCATTATAGAAAGATAATTAATTGTACTGATTTTTGCCAAAGGATGCTCGTTAGTATATTGGGAAATAGCATTCAGAATAATTTACTAAGTAAGCTTTGTGATTGTGACATCTTTACACACATTTCTGTAAGCCTGAGTAAACGCATTCATTTAAGAAAAATTGACAGTGTAAAATTTCCATTTTTATTTAATTTTTTTTTTTTTTAAAGATTTTATTTATTTATTTGACAGAGAGAAATCACAAGTAGATGGAGAGGCAGGTAGAGAGAGAGGAAGGGAAGCAGGCTCCCTGCTGAGCAGAGAGCCCGATGCGGGACTCGATCCCAGGACCCTGAGATCATGACCTGAGCCGAAGGCAGCGGCTTAACCCACTGAGCCACCCAGGCGCCCAATTTTTATTTAATTTTTATCATGGTATAAAACCAAACTGGGGTGTGTGTGTATATGTGCGTGTGCGCATACGAGTTTCCTTCCTTACCTCATTCTGTAGCCTCCCAATTCCTCCCTACAGAGGCAACCATTTACATGTTTTTAAAAAACAAATCTGGGTGTACTCATAGTTTGGTGCTCGGGTGTATCTGTCTTGTCATTTTCAGCCTTTTGCTCAGGCCAGGTGCCTGTGTACATGCGCTGTAATTTTTTGTTGCAAGTTAGAGGAACCTGGGAGCAGGTTCCTCGTAGGTGTACACTTGGATGTTGGCAGACATGAGGGTTGTAATTTCTGTGATGATACCTCTTACTCAGTGGAACCAGCTTTTAGAGCCCATGTTCACCCTGGCTTGTGGGTGTCTTGATTTTCACGTCTGTGTTTTTCCCATTTTCTAGTTGCAGCATGAGAAAGCTGAACTAGAACAGCATCTTGAACAGGAGCAGGAATTCCAGGTCAACAAACTGATGAAGAAAATTAAAAAACTGGAGAATGATACCATTTCTAAGCAGCTTACATTAGAACAGGTAAGATGTAGTTCTCTCCATATAGCTTTTTCCCCTGTTATCAGCTTGTTCCTTCAGGCCTTCAGATACCCTAAGGAATGTAAGTGAAAAGTATTTTTCAGCTGTTTCTTCCGACAGTGGAGACTTCATTTCTGAAGTAAGCATTGACAGAGCTGCATAGCACCTGTTCTCTCTCACATACACTTTCTCTTTTTTTAAACCGCAATTAATAAAGTTTCTGGAGATATGTTGTGATGTACTGATTTATAGGCAGGAAATCTTAGGTTCCTTTTACTGAGGAGAAACAATGTGTTTTTAACCACAGGATAGTTTCTGTGAAAGTTCTTGAGACAGTGTGGCTGTGGAACTAAAACTTTTCTTTTAGGGGTTCTTCAGCACAAACAGCATTTTTCTTCTTTGAATTAGTAACAATATTATTAGCAGTCATTAATGGTATTATTTGAGCCCTATCTTTTCCCAGCTTGATTAGTTGATAGACTTGGTTGTTTATCCTGGTTCAACCACTAACTAGTTGTATGACCTTGCATTGACTTTACTCACTTTTCTGGGCCCAAGTTTTCCATTTGTAAGCACAGAAGAACAAACTAAAATCCTGGATGGCAAGCTTAAACAGTACAAAAGGTGGAAAGTAATTGTGTATAGTCCCTTCGTCCATTGCCCTTGGCAGACATTGGTATTAGAACATGGACCTTGCCTGGGGAGTCCAGTACGGTCTTTATGCTCTTCGATACACAGAACTGTGGACAGCCATTATCAGCCCATCCAAGTTGGCATGTCAGATAAAAGCACTTGTTATCCCTAGCCTCAGTGCTCCCTGATGCTTTTCCCCTAATCTGATATCCTGAGATTTTATTTTCCCTAAGAGAGATTATAAGAGACTGACCATAGTGTACTGCTATCTGGTTTCTGTGTAAAATTCAGTGTATTGATGAAAATCTTCTAGTTCTTTGTAATTTCAACCATGATTGCTAATTCGATGGTTTGGCTTAGCCGTTCAGGCAAAGTTACCAGATTTATCCCAACTTCAGGGTCTTTCTGTGTGTCTCGGTTCATGCTGACTGGTTCTGAAATCACCCCCAGGGCCGCTCTAGTTTCATTATCGTCCCTGAGAATGAAACGGTGACCGGAATGTCAGCTTTGAAAGGAAGTCAGTTTTACTCTAACTGGCATCTGTTTTCTGTGTTATTCTTGAGTCTCCCTGTATCAAAGGGAGGAATGTCACTGCGTTTTCTAAGACTGTGAATAATGATCCTAAAAACATTTCTCTATCCCTTCCAGGGAAAGGGGAAAAAAAAGTTCTGTTTGCAAAGGTTGGTTATTTATTTTATACATATCCAGAGTAATGTAGACTTAACATTTGTCTTCAGAATTCAGATGTAATATCTCAATTTAGAAAACGCCTACCACACACAGTTTAAAAACATTTTATTCCAAAGTTCACCTCTTTAATTCCTAAGATAGGCAATAACAAGTTCCTTCAAGTGAAAACGTTGAAGATTCTTATTTAAGGTCCTGACACACCAAATACTTGTTATCAGAACTTACGAATCAAGAGCTGACCACGTGACCAAGTGAAGTTCTCACAGGGGTGGGCGTTGTGAGAGCTTCACTTGGTCACGGCCTTCATTGGTGGCTGTCAGGAATTGGAACAGCTTCTCTCTTGCATTTATTCCAAAGCTGAGGAGACTTTGGGACTGGGGCTGTGACCCTCAGGGTTTAGCTGTGGCCACAAGGTGGGGGTAGCGGCCTGGCTAGGGGACAGTCTGATCTTAGAGTCCATGGGCGAGAGAGAATGGATTGCTGCACTGTCTTAAGACTCTCTGGGGACTTCAGTAACTGAAACCCTGTAAAATGATGTCCAAGGCATACGTTCTCACCAAGTGCACTTTCAGGGTTATTTCACACCTCAGTAATAAAGAAATGGCATTCGACTATGGAGTTCATTTACTGCAAAGCCCTATCCTGGAAATAAACCTCAGATCTAGAATATCAAGGTCCTGTTTTAATTAAGATGGAGAATTTAACATCATCATGAAACGTCCCCTCTTTGTTTTGGGTATGTCTGGGATGATTAAATGTTGGGGATCTTGTTCTGTATTTTGTTTAGCTGTAAATAGCTTTAGTGCTTTGGGGGAATGTTTTTTTCCCTCCAGCAGGAATAAATGTCTTTTGTTCTTCCATGAATGTGATCTGATCCTCTCTTGTGATTATCCTCCGTGTGATAGACTGTAGGTCACAGTTTGTGTTACAGAATATATCCTCTACTGTAGATCATTATCAAGAGCAAAGGCGTGTACTACATTACATATTACAATGATTTGTCTGTGGTGCATGCCTTTGCTCATCTATCTGACAATAAACGTATTTTTTAAACTGTATGCTATTTGAAGGCAATTATCCCATGTGTCTTATGGTCTACCACTGCTCTGTTGGAAGAGTTTTAAGTGTAGATTTGGCCAAGTAACTGGAAAGTGGTCATTTGTGTTTTGGAAGGAGATACAGTGTAGTGTTTAGAGCCTGGGCACTGGATTCCAGAGGAACTGGATGTGAATCTAGTTCTTCGCTTGATATCCTAGGTCACTTTCTTTTCAGCAGTGCTGGTGATGGTAGCAGCTTTATTGAGATAAACTCACATACCATAAAAATCCTCCATTTAAAATGTACACTTTATTGGTTTTTAGTCTATTCAGAGTTGTATAACCGTAACCATGATCAATTTTAGAGCATTTTCATCAGCTCAGAAGGAAACCCTGTGCCCTTCTGCTGTCACTCTGAATTTCCCATTCCCCTGAAGCAGCCACTGCTCTACTTCCTGTCTCTGTATGAGCCCATTCTGAATGGAAGGAAAAATGGAATCATACGGTGTGTCCCCTTTTGTGAGTGGCTCCTTTCACTAGGTATAAGGCTTTTATCCATCTGTAGCCTGTATCAATGCTTGACCCCTTTTCCTGACTGAATAACGTTTCACTGCATGGCTGTGTCATATTTCATATATCCATTCATCATTTGGTGGACATTTGGGTTGTTTTAACCTTTTTTTTTTTTTTAAGATTTTAATTATTTTAGAAAATGCACTTGAGAGAGCAGGAATGTGGGGCAGGGGGAGAGGGACAGACAAGGAGAGAATCTCGAGCAGACTCCTTGCTGAGTGCAGAGCCCACCATGGACCTTGATCTCATGACCCTCAGGTCATGACTGGAGCTGAAACCAGCTGAACCAGGCGGTCCCCCTCTTGAACAGTTTTTCGTGTGGATTTGTGTTTTCATTTTTCTTGGGTACATATCTAGGAAGATATATGCTGGATTACATGGTAACTCCATGTCTACCTTTTGGGGGCATTGCTAGACTGTTTATTTTTGTTTTTCTTTCTTTAAAGATTTATTTATTTTAGAGAGAGAGCGCCTATGAGCTGGGGTGGGGGGAGGGACAAAAGAAGAGGGACAGAAGCAGACTCTGTGCTGAGTGTGGAGCCTACTGTGGGCCTCAGTCTCAAGACCCTAAGACCATGACCTGAGCTGAAATCACGAGTCACTCAACTGACCGAGCCACCCAGGCGCCCCTGGACTGTTTTTTCAAGGTGGTCGTACCATGTTGATTAAAGCCATCTTGGTCAATGTGTAGTGGTATCTCATTGTGGTTTTGTATTTCGCTGATGGCTGATGATTTTGAGAATCTTTTAGGTGCTACTTGGCCATTTTTGTATCTTTTATAAAAATGTCCATTCAAGATGATCTTATTGAATTGTAAGAATTCCTTATATGTTCTAGATATATTTCCCTTATCAGGATATATCGTTTGCAGGTCACATGCCAGGAGGCCCTCACTGTAGACTAGGTTTAGTCTAATCAACATAACTTCAGTGTTGTTACAGGTTTTTTTTTTGAACTGGTGGCCACTGCCTGCAAAAGCCTTATTTGAAAATTTTTGTTCAAACATGATCATTGTTAGTCTCTTAATTGGTATTCACATTTTCTTAGGTGACAGTAAGAACATTTAGAACTTGGAATATTCTCTTAGTGTCAGGAAATCTTGACCTTGAATGTTTTCTCCCAACCAGGAAGGATTTTTCTTCTCTGGAGAAGGAGAACTAGCATTAAAAGACAGGCAGCACTGGCGTATTTATTAAGTGAAGTTCAAGTCAGCAGCTATGGCGAGCCCTCTGTGCACTTGGCATAGAAAACTGGAAAAGGAGGAGACAGCTAACAGAGCAGCTGCTAGGTGGACTGAGTACTTAACCATTGTTAGGAAGTACAACAGGAAAAGTGGAATGAATTAGTCCCGTAATTCAGCTAACATTCGTGTTATGAGCAGGCTCATCTGCCACGTACCAGACACCCTTTCTGTTCTCCTCTAGCTGTAATTTCTAGAATGTGAGGAGTCTTCTTTTATCTGAGATAACCCCGAATCGCAAAAGCAGAGACACTCCTGTCTAAAGTTGGATTTGGAATTGAATGGTAATTCCATTCATTAGCGTCCCATTTACAAATGACAATATCTTAGCCCATGTAGCATAGGAAAACTGTCTTGGGTCACACTGTTCCTTCCATCTGAAGAACCTGTATGATAATCAGCCCGCAGTTTGAGCTGTTTTGTGAAACAGACATGAATACCTAAATTCGTGGCTTTGTTGAGAGGATTACTCTTGAATCCTGCCTCTCCTCACACTCCACCATGGCGAAGTACTCTCATCCCTCCAGCCAGATCGTTCCAGTGTGGACAAGAGAGAAGTTAACATGGCGACCTCGGACACTGCAATGTTTGTTACCATGTATCTGACGGAGACAAGTTTCCTAAAATAGCACTTCTTGTGCTTTGCGCTGATTTTCTATTGAATTCTGTTTCATTTTTAGCAAAATGTAGGTCACAGTGGTCTCATTTCACACTCCAGTAATGGTCCACAGCCTGCAGTTAGAAAACCATGCTGTGCTGTGCGCCATGCTCGCTTGCCCCCAGATCTGCACGGGTCCGTCTCTCCAGGCAGGCAGGGGCGTGCTGCCCCGCGTTCACAGAATGATCAGTACTGCGCCCCTAACACTTGCTACACAAACAGCAATTAGCAAACAATTAAAGTGTTTCTTCCCTATAAATTTTATAGTAAGCTAAAAGAGGAAAGGCACAGTGTTGACCTAACCACCAAGTCCCGGTGACTCACATCTAGTAAGCTCTTCAAAAACTGTAGCTGTTGCTGTTAATAACGGAAGTTTCATCTAATTTCTATGGTACTTTGCCCTGCCCATTTTCCAGGAAAATGATGATGCGTGTTATCTGAACCTCAGATGTCTCATCACCTTCCTTGACCTGTTCTCTTCAGTTGAACGAGTATGGGCTCACATGTCCTGTGTGACCCAGCCCCTCTGGCTTTCTCTTGTGCCCATGCGCAGTTAGCCCATTTGTATGGCACAGAGCCTGCATTCACTCAGTTCATGTGCCTGCTGTCTGCACAGACTCTGCTAAGAAAGATGATGTTAGGTATCTGGCCTCATGAAGGCTGGTCTCCTGGTCTGGCAAGGCCAGTGGATGGATCTGTGGACGGCGAGGAGGGACGCTGTGTGCATGACTTTGGGGGAGGGGAGCGGTGACGCTCCTGCAGCAGCGTGTCCTCCCCCTGCCCCCGCTCCCAACCGCGGGAGATGCCCTGAAGCTCCTTGGCACCTGGTTTAATTATTTAATTGACACACATGGTTGGATTGATCGAAGTCCAGCCTGGTTGCAGGGGAGCAGGGAGGTGGGAGGAGATAAATGGGAGAGAAGACATGCAGTAAAAAGTGGGTGTAGGGCCTGCATGGAGCAGAGATGCTGGAAACAGAACAGAGCTGGTGAAGCGGATATGACATTGAACCCCTCCACTGTGTTCCTGGACAAGGAAGAAGTGTCGAGGTGGTCTGCCTCCATGGTGTCTTTGAGGGCGTAAGCTTGTCTTTCCAGGCAGCATTTTGTCTGATGTAGGCCCCAGTGTAGATCGGTGCTGGGGACTTACCTTCAGCCACCTGGCAACATCAGGTGACCACAGAGGCCTGACAAGACCTCAGTGTCAGGAGCGCTGCAGAAGTGACACCCACTTACCCCAGGGTCGTGTCTCACCCTCCGTGACTGCAGCAAATCACAGGGCTGGGGTTAGAGTGACACTCTTCAAGCCTTATAAGATTTAATTTTGTTCCTTTTTTTTTTTTTTTTTTAAGTTGAAACAAGGAAACACTTAGTATATTTTAAGTGCTATTAGGAAGAAAAGAAGGTTTTAGGTTTCCAACTCTTAGAACAATTGTTCTTACAGGATGGCCTTTCTGCCTTCCTTGTGAACACGGTGATTCGTTCAAGATACAAACCAGTTTTGCATCTTTGGTTGATCTTTTTAATTGCTGTGGAACAGGGTATTTTTAAAGTTCACAGGGAGTGTGGCCCTGCCGGTTTTATTATAGTTCCATTCTGCTGCCCGCTGCCCTTTCAGGGTCTGGCCATGAGGACCCTGCTGCAATGGCTCTGGGTGTCCCTGCCAGCTTCTGTGTGCCATTTTGCCCCAAAGAAAGACGCTGTGACTGGAGGGTTCACTTCCATTAAGGACATGAAATTTAGTGACCACTGCATGCTTTGAAACTTGATTTCAAATGCTAATATCAAGTTCCGGATCTTGGGAGTTTTTAATTAAATATTTGTATTAGAAAAACGATCCATTGCTTTTTCAAGAAAACTTGGAAAACACAGAAGTACAGATATGGAAAAAAAATTGCCTATAGTCCACCACCCCCAAACAACTGCTATTCATATTTTAATCTTTCCCTCTTTTCTTCTTTCTTCTTACCTCTAAAACACACACACACACACACACACACAACCAAGAAACAACAGGGTATTATAATTTGCTGTCTGCTTTAATTTGTTTTAAATAAAGCATCGTAACCTGTGCCTGCACGTGTAGGCAAGCTGCATCGGGGCACAGCCAGAATAATAATCAGGATAATTCCTGAAGTCCGCCTGTGGCAATTTGATTGTAGCAAATCCTTGAGGATGTTGAGGTCACTTGAGAAGCTTGGGTACAAGCATTTTACCAACTGCTTATTTGGGACAGATAGGAAAACGCCTCAGAGCAGAGCTGAAACTTGAGCTGGATCTTGTGCCTGGGAAGGAGGCAAGCTAAGGGCAATCCTCAGCGCTCTGAGCAAGCTTTAGTGTTCTTTTGGCAGATTTGTTTTGTAATCCGTAAGCTGTCGGGATGTCATAAAGCAGATGAGAGAGGTCCCTACTCCAGACCTGGGAAAGTATACTTTGAGCTCCATCTGGGACACAGATAAGTCAGTCTGTCTACAGGATGTGGGGGAAACAGTCTCTCAGAATTCCTTCGCTAGATCTCATTTCAATTAAATAGAAAAACTCACTTTCTTCCATCTTAACATTTGCTGTGTGGAAAGGTTGGTACACAGTGGCAGGGGGAAAATTCAAAACGTGTTCCCTGTATAACAAGAGAGACACCTCATCACATCCCAACAGGGTGTGTTTCTGGTCATGCCCTGGAGGTAAAGACTTTGCCTGTTAAACTGAAGGCCATTGGGTATGCCACAGTAAGGGCAGTAAAATCCAGAGACACTGTACTCAGACTTTGTGATTTTTGAAATGCATGAAATCTGTTTGTTTATGACCAGAACAGTAATTTAGTTGATGACTTAAGAAAGGGCATTCTTCTTAGCTCAGTGTGCATGGCTAAGAATGAATGGCTAAGTAAATCCAACATCTCTGTGTAAGGCATTGGGATGGAGGCAGTAACGATTCATCACAGAAACTTCCATTTTGGAGAAAGCATATCGAGAAAAGTTTTCCTCGTGTTATTTTCTTAAGTTCATTTTAGGTAATGGACTGGTGATAGCCACTGATGTGATACCGTATTTCTAACATGGCTTTGAGGGGACCTCTTTCCCATGGACTTCTCCACAGCACTCTCGATGTAGCAAAAGGATGTACACCCAGTTCCACTGATGGTACTCAAATGGTAAAAGTCCCCTCAAATTAGGAACCCATATATGCAGGTTTATATGCTTTTATGCCGATGTTAAGTGATGAACACTTGAGTCCAGAAACCATAGAAATCTGAGTAATTAATGTGTTTTGTTTTTTTTTTTTCATAAAAGACCATCGTTTCTCAACATGACTGAACAAAACTAAAATTTATTGAACTGGTAAATAATGAAATAATGTCATTTTCACGTGTTAATATTGACGGGATATTAATGTTGTCCTGAAGTTATGTTCATTTCAAAGAACAAATCTAATTTTTATAGGAAGACGGTCTTTGAGAAAAAATATTTGGAAACTGTGGTAAAGAAGGTTGACTCTGGGTTATCTGGAAAATTCTCAGAATATTTCAAATAGCTAACATTTTATCCTCTGAGAGTTTATTGACTTATTCAGGATTTTGTATATGTAAATTAACATCCTAAATTAATGGATGTACTGTTAAATTGTATTGGAAATGTCAGCTTTTTTATTTTTAAAAGATTTTATTTATTTGACACAGAGAGACCAACAGAGAGAGAGGGAACACAAGCAGGGGGAATGGCACAGGGAGAAAAGCAGGCTCCCCGCTGAGCAAGGGAGCCCAATGCGGGGCTCAATCCCAGGACCCTTAACCAACTAAGCTACCCAGGCACCCCAGAAATTGTCAGTTTTTAAGATTAGATGTCTTTAAATATTTTGTTACAAAAATAATAAATGTTCATTACAAAATTGGGTGCAGGCAGGAAAAGGCAGGAAGAGAAATTAGCACCCGTATTCCTTCCTTTCACTGCAGAGCCAACCCTAATGATCTTGCTATATAGTTCTTTTATGGGTTTTTTTTTTTTTTTAATCTTTTTTCCTTTTTTCCCCGTCTATCAGTATATTTCTTATGTACACAGATGAGTTTTTTTCACCTAAATTGTTGACTTTCTGGACTCAAAGGGGAGCCTCCTTCCTCTCCTTTCCTCTCGCTCTTCACTGACTCTGCCGGCTCCTTCTGTGCTTGGTGTTGCCCGGGCAGTGATGATGACCTAGAACTTGGTTTTAATTTTGAAACCAGCTGCAGCTTGGTTAATCAGATAGGTACCTCAGGGGCTCTGTGGCCTGTGAACACCCATCTTAACTCATCTGTGATAAAAATTGGCTGTTGAATTTCTTAAAAAACAACAACAAATCCACCTTGTTTTAGAAGGCAGAGGTCAAATGTCTTCCAGCCTAGGAGGGGAATTGTTAGGGCTGAGCAAAATTCCACTGACTGCCTGGATAGACACTGGCAGAAGCATCCACTTTTGACCAGCTCTGTGTCTGCTGCTTTAATTGGTGAGTACGGCTTTGCCGTGGAACAAGGACCGTGGTGCCTTGTACTCTGCTCTTTTCATGTCCGTTGCTCATCATCTGTTTTCAGACACCCCGCGCCCCCCCTCCATGAATCCTGTTCTTTCCCATGGATATGGAAAACCTTGATATATTCCCAAAGTAGGCTGGAAGGAGGTTAAGATCTTTATTGGCTCTACTTTTGTAGTAAAAACAAAAATTATCTTCTTCCATTTGGGCTTCTGCAACAACAAAGACTGGCTGATAAACAACAGAAATTTGTTTCTCATTTCTCATGGCTTTGGAGGTTGGAATTCTAAGATCCCAGCGCACGATGGCGTCGTGGAGTTCTGATGAGGACTGTCTTCCAGGTTGCACACTGCCGACTTCTTGTGTCCTCATGAGGCAAGCTGTAAGGTCTCTCATGACTCTTAGAAAGGACACAAGTCCCATCACCATGGGGGCCCCCGACCTCATGACATCAGCTAAACCTAAGTACCTCCCAAAGGTCCCACCTCTATATAGCATCACACTGGGGGTTAGGGCTTCAACATAGGAATTTTGGGGGGACACATTCAACCATTGCAAAAACGTTCATTTTTCTGTCTGTAATTTAGTCATTTTTAAAATACGGTGCTTTTACTTTCCCAGGTATTCTGTATCTCCAGGTTAACCACTTTGAAATCTAATAGTGTTACATAACAAATTGATAGGAAATTGGGCTAAACTATTGATAGCCTTTAGATACTACCTGACCTGGAAGGTTTTGGGGGATTGTCATGTTAATCCCCAGCACCTACTTGTTTTCTTGGAATTTCTCTCTCGGGAAGAAAAAAATCTAGCCAACTTAGAGTTTGGTTAATGTGGGTGTTAGAGGACTCTGATTTCTTTTTTAAACAACGGGTCCTGTTCTTACATCATCACCATCTAAGTGCCCTCTCCTGTGTGTTGTAACAAACTTTGTGTCTTTGTTCTGTTTTTATGGCAGCTCTTATTTCATGGGCTTTTCCCTCTCTTTTATTATCTTGCCTTCAAAATTTGTTTTTTAAGCCAGAGGTTTGGGGTTCAGAATATATTCTCCAATAGAAGTGGGACATCTGGGTGGGTCAGTCACTTAAATGTCCAGCTTTTGATTTTGCTCAGGTCATGATGTCAGGGTCCTGGGATTGAGCCCTGCAACGGGCTCTGCACTCAGTTGGGGAGTCTGCGTGAAGATTCTGTCTCTCTCTCTCCCTCTGCCTCTTTGTAAACCATCTCCTCCCCTCAGCTCACAAACACTCTCAAATAAAACTTTTGAGAGCCACCTGGGTGGCTCAATGGGTTAAGCCTCTGCCTTCGGCTCTGATCATGGTCTCAGGGTCCTGGGATCGAGCCCCTCATCGGGCTCTCTGTTCAGCAGGGGGTCTGCTCCCCCCACCCCCCAACCTCTGCTTGCCTCTCTGCCTACTTGGGATCTCTCTGTCAAATGAATAAATAAAATCTTTTTAAAAAAATTAAAAAACGTAAATCCTTGGGGAAAAAAATGTGCATGTGATACATGATTCCCATGATAATGTGGTTAGAGTAAAAGTTTTCAATGTAGATTGAAAAAAAATTCATTAAGACGTTCCAAATTCTGTAGTTGAGCACAGTGGTGAGGCTGAAGTTCTCACCAGGTTTCTCACCAGGTTTTTTGGCCAACCATTTCTTTCCCACACCTCTACCCCCACCCCCAGTGTCCCAGTTCTCTTTAAATGGGAAAACGCTACAGGGAGAAAGAAGTGTGGTGGTGCTGGGAGCCATCTCTCAGCCACTCCCCACCTTTGGCTTTTTTGATGATAGGTTAGTATCTGCCCAGTGAGAAGATGGAGCTAGGAGAGGCTGTTGAAGTCACATGAACCAGCTAGACTTTTATGCACTTAAGTTTATCTACTGAAGTTTCTGTATTTATTTTGGGAACATAATAAGAACTCCTGGTCTGATGTTAATTAACTTGCAATGGGAAGGAGAGCTACTGAAGAGAAAAAAAGAATTTGGCAGTCCATTGAGCTGATTTAATTATAAAGCAGGCTTTTAAATGAATATTACACAAGTCAGTGGGCTGGGCGCTCGCAGGATAAGCAGTCAGAAGGGACTTGGGTTCGGAGTGCCTATGTCGCTCGGTTGAGTGTCCAACTCGAGCCCCAAGTTGGGCTCTGCAGTCAGTGTGGCATCCACTTGTTCCTCTCCCCCGTCCCGCCCCTCCACCTGCTGGCGCATGCATTTCCACGCTGTGTTTTCATTTGACCATGCGATGTGACTTTGGCTTATTCACTGATAATAAGGTCTGCTTTGGTTGCTTTAAAAGACTGCAATTTATACATAGTGCTGGTCTCATCTTACTGTATATGCAGGGATTTTTTTTTCTCTAAGACTAATTTATTTATCTTAGAGAAGAAGAAAGCAGGGGGTGTGGCAGATAGAGAGGGAGACAAGCAGACTCCCTGCCAAGCAGGGAGCTCAATGCAGGGCTTGATCCAAGGACCCTGAAATCATGACCTGAGTGGAAATCAAGAGACGGCCGCTTAACTGACTGAGCCACCCAGATGGCCCTGTACATTTGATCAGTGAGGAGCTTGCCTCTGTGACCTGCTAAGGCAGTCTTTGTAGCTGTGCAATCAAAAATAATTTGTTGACTCGGTGATTGAAAAGGTGAGTTGCTATTCTAAGAGACAGTATAGGGGCAGTACCATAATCTTTCTTTCCTTAAAAAAAAAATTGTTAAAATTATTTAATATCTCAAACAGGTAGAGAATTACAAAAAATGATATAACACATTCCCTCTGCACATTGCTGTGAAATGGATCATTGCACTTTTTATCCTTCCTGCCAGCCCTCTTTTTCTTCATAGCTCTTTCACACTCCACCAAAATATAAAATCCTATTTCATTTACTCTCTTGACCCCACTAAAATATAACTGTCATGAAGGCCGAAAATTCTGACTTTGATCCCCTGATACACCCTTATTAGCCAGTGACTGGCATCATTCATAGTATTTTCATATTGCCCAATATTGATGGAGTAAATGAATTTTCCCATGAATTTTCTTTTCATGAAGTAGAATGCATTTTGGGGCTTCCTTGCTGCTGCATACTTTCCCCCAAATCAGACTTCTCTTCCCTACCTCCTCAGAGGTAACTGGCATTGTGCAGCCATTAATCAGTATAAAGAATTGTCTTGAGGTGTTGAGCTCTTTATATAAATGGTAATATAACCTTTCTGGTTTAGCCCTGAGCTACATGCAGCACTGGGGTCGGGGGACAAACCCGGAGAAGTCCTGGTAACAGTAGTAAGCTGAGCTCTCTCAATGCTCTCTGAGGAAGACTTTACCTGTGTCCCTGTGCCTTGAATGAATGCTGAAACAAGCGGTGTGACTCGTGTACCAGATAGCAGAGAATGAACCTGTCTCGGTTCTCTCAACTAAAGGTTAAGAACGAGATGCACTTGATGTGACTATGCCAGGAAATTGGCCATTTCTTTGCAGTTTTTTCCAAGTAAGGGGGTCCTCATGGTCCAAACAAACAAAAAAAAAATCTCATTAACAAAAGTTTAAATGGCTTACTATTCTCAGTAAAACTTTTTTCCTTCCTTTAGTTGAGACGAGAGAAGATTGACCTTGAAAATACTTTGGAACAAGAACAAGAAGCGCTAGTTAATCGTCTCTGGAAAAGGATGGACAAACTTGAAGCTGAAAAGCGGTTTGTTTAGTCTTGCTGTTCAGTGTGGGGCATGTGCACGGCGAGAGCGCTGCTCTGGGTGTGGTTGATGGAGAGAAAGGGGAGTTTTAATTCCTTGGGTGATGCACATTGTTTTAACTTGCCAAACCAAAAAAAAGTTGAAAGCCTCCTGAACTCTTCTCATGTTGCATCTTTCTATTTCTTTTTCTATTTCTATTTCTTTCTGTTTCTCTCTTCTAGTCCCAAATTTCCTTTCCTTTGGGACAAAGTGTATGAAGACATTAGTCAAGGTGCTAATGGTTCCTCTTTAAATTGTTCAGGAAAGATCGTTGCAATTTCAGCGTCTTACCTTATTGAACTGGCTTCCCCCGTTTTTTCAAGTGCTTCGGTTGTGGATGGTGTACGGCTAGTTATTACACATCTCTAGAATGTATTTCAACAGGAAGGCTGAGATTTTAATAGGAAAATTATTATCTATTGGCGTGAAGACTTACTGTAAATACTTGCACATTGTTAAGGTTAGGAATTGTTGTGCTAAATGTGTGTACATGGTGTGACATGTCCTTCAACAGCAGACGTTTCTTGGACCCCTTCGTGTCCTGATTTTTCAGTGGTGCATCCATTGGGTGATGGAGCAGGACTTGAAGAATGGCAGGGTGTTCTGTATGTGGGATGTGTGTGGGGGTGTAGAAAGGGAGTTTTTAAAATGTTCTTAATCTACTTCACTAGGATCTTTTGTTTGCTAACCAGAGTCCTTTTTGCCTTAAGTATTTGGTTTGGATGAGCATCCGTAAGCTATTTTGAGTTCATCTCTAAATTTGCAAAATACAGTCCTATCACAGGCTTTAAGAAAAGTGAAAATCAGAGCTGTATCTCTAGGGAAATATTCAAGCTGTTGTTGAATTGGGTGTGTTTTGCATTATTGTAGCGGTGCTAATAAATTGAATTATGAAAGAGTATTTAATACAGTAAATGCAGGACCATTACAATGTTTAACATGCCAGTTTTCTCAACAAGGGCAGGCCTGAAGGTAATTCACAATTTGCAGTTGGGCAAACTTAAAGGTAAAAGTTAAAAGCCAAATCAAACCAAGAGCCTAGCAGCTTATGAAAGGGGAGCCTAGAGGTCTATTGCCAGTCTCTCTTCCTTTACAGAACACAATTGGAGGTTTTATATGTGTAAGTGCCAAAGTATTGTGTTAAACAATATGATGTATCATTTGGTCAGTGAAAAGCTGTTGAATATTCACATTCCTTGTGCCTCAAACTAGTGGTAATTGCTAGAGAAGGTGGGACCACCAATTATTAACCCAATGATTGTGGCTTGGTTTTGTTCTTTACCTTTTCACTTGTGCTCTGAATAGAAGCAAAGGGCCTTCAGCCCAGTTTGCCCCACTCCTAGGAATTTTTTAGGAGGGAATTTTAGAAGTGGAGTCTGTGTGGTGTCTCCTTCCAAGGGAACCCTAGTACGGAGTTCAGAAGCATTTACCAGAAAGCGTTGAGAGTGAAATTTCTTTAGTATCTCTGTTCCCACAAACCGATGTGATGCATTGAGTCAGCAGATAATTTGAGTGCCTACTGTATGCCAGGCATAATAATCAGAAACAAATGCTGACGACTTTTTCACTAATGCTTAATTACCGGCGAACATTTAAAAGAAAAAAAGGAGGGTGGATCCTTCAGCTCTGCCCTTTGACCTTGACCTGGATACTAGGTAAGGGAGACCCAAAGTGGGTATAAAACGGGCAGAGCCTGAGTCTGTCAACCCTGTGAATTCTGGTGACTCACAGGAGCTTGCCGTGAAAACAAACCCTCCAGCTAGTATGTTTTGTCTTTTAAGGGAAACTGTTTTTCATTGTTGGAATTTTTCTTTTCACGGAAGAATCCTGCAGGAGAAATTAGACCAGCCGGTCTCTGCTCCCCCGTCGCCTAGAGACATCTCCATGGAGATAGACTCTCCAGAAAACATGATGCGCCACATCAGGTTTTTAAAGAATGAAGTGGAAAGGCTGAAGAAGCAGCTGAGAGCCGCTCAGTTACAGCGTACGTAGCCCCTGGTTTCTCTCCCCGGTCTTCTGTGTGCACAGGCAACCCAGTTACCAAGCACAGGCTTTTACCAGTATTGACCGTTGGATTTGCATGGGTCAGATCCATCCTGTAGTCCGTTACCAATACATGCGTATAGAAACCTTTCTGTCCTGGAATGGATTATTTTTGAAAATATTGCAGTAGGACAGGCAAATAGTCTCAAGTACTTCTAGAAAATCAAATAATTGTGGGAGGGTCCAGAATCGGGGTATTATTTTTATGCTTCTCCCTGTGTTCACAAATGTACTTTCAGGGAACAAAGGCAGAGACCAGAGCATGTATCATCCTTACTAAATTTTAGTGTCAGCTAACATTTTCGCATTTGAAGAATAAATGCTTTAAAAATGTATCCTTACGGGGGCACCTGGGTGGCTCAGTGGGTTAAGCCTCTGCCTTCGGCTCAGGTCATGATCCCAGGGTCCTGGGATCGAGCCCCACATCGGGCTCTCTGCGCTGCAGGGAGCCTGCTTCCTCCTCTCTCTCTGCCTGCCTCTCTGCCTACTTGTGATCTCTGTCAGATAAATAAAGAAAAAATCTTAAAAAAAAAAAAATGTATCCTTACGGATTGGGAAAATGTCCAGTTGTTGAGTTGGAAATCAGGGGAACTAGATTTCTGAACACTTGATGAGGTCACTGTGCATTTGCTTGGGTTTTCCCCGTTTCCTTGTGCAGGCTGCTCAGAGGCGTTTGAACGGACAGTGCCAAGCTGGGTGCGCAGGGGAGGAGGGGCTCTCCCTCTCGCCCCTGACCCCAGCCGCCCATGTCTCGTGGTTAGACACTTTTTTATCTTTTCTTCCAGATACATGTATGTGTCTGGATAAACTTACTTTATACTAAAAGCAGCACAGCGAGCACTCTCTTTTGTATTTATCTATTTTTCCTTACTGTATCTTGCAAGTTTTTCCTTGCCAATACATGTAGAGAGCTCTCTGATTCCCTTTCTAAAAGGCTGGTTCGTATTTGGTTCTGGGGATACGCCACTGCCTTCTTACCTACACAGCTTCACTTTCCATAGTGTCAGCCCAGTCGGGAGGCAGGTGACCCTCCTGCCTTACGCTCAGAAGAGCAGTAGAAGCTTGATGATGTGTCCCAATGCCTGTGTCATTCCCCTCACTTCATCTCCTCACATAGGCATCGTGTCATGTCACATCATCACGAGGAGGGCAAGTACAGCCAGGCAGGATGTTTTGAGAGTGTTGGGGAGGAAGACCTTTCTCTGCCCTTCAAGGTTCTTCTAGCTGGACTACGAATCGAATTGAAATGAGACAGATTAACAGGAGAAAATCAAATCTAATAGCATATGTACGGGGACTCCACACAGATGTGGAAATTCCAAGGACAGTCAGGCACTGGGAAGCTAACCTGAGCTAAAGAGAGGGGTGGTGTGCTGACAGTACAAAGGGAGACAGACCCTTAGCAGGAAGGTGAGAGGAAATGCTTAGAAAACAAAGGTTGCCCTATTATGTGGATAAGTTTTGTAGATAAAGAAGAATCTGTAGTGGTAATTCTCTTCCTGATAAAGGCAGGCAGTTGGGGAGCAATAAAGAGCTTTTCCTGAATCTGATGGGTGTAGATTGCTTTACCTCAAAATACTGTTCCTGCCAAAGTGGCCCATCGTGGAGTGGCCTGCCCTGGGTCCCCCACAAGAGAGACTGGGACCACTTCATATAACATATAGTATCCTATATTGTTAAAATTGTTCTAGTTTATTATTACTTTGTTAACCTCTTCCTGTGCCCGATTTAAAAAATTAAACTTTGTCATAGTGTGTATATTTAGGAAAATACATAGTATCTTCAGGGTTTGGGGTCATCCTTAGTTTTGGGCACCCACTGGGAGTCTTAGAAGGCATCGCCCATGATGCTATATGTCCTGTGTCAACGGGCCCTTTCTGGTTGTCATGCTGCAACCACAGTGAACATCTGTGTCCCCACATTTGACACCCGAGCAAGAACACTGAAGGGATAAACTCTAGAAGTGGAATTACAGAGTCCAGTGACTATGCATTTAAATTTTCGGTGATAGTTACCTTTCTGTTTCCTTCTCTAAAGTTCATTGCAAGTTCTAGTCCGGTAGTGGATCTGGGTTGGTGACTCAGGATCATCCTTGGAACCTGTAAGAAATGGTGTTCATTTCCTCTTGTTGCCATAATAAATGACCACAGCCTTAGTTGCTTAAGGCAGTTCTGAAGGTCTGCGGTCTAGAATAGGTCTCGGTGGCCTAAAATCAAGGTGTCAGCAGGTCTGGTTTCTTGTAAAAGGCCCTAAGGGAGACTCTGTTTCCTTGCTTTTTCCAGCATTCAGAGGCTGCCTGCGTGTTGTGGCTCAGAGCCCCTTCCCTGCCTGAGCAGCATTCCTGCCTGCACCCATGGCACCTTTTCAGTCTGACCCCCTGCCTCCTTTTACGAAACGCTGGCCTGACGTTTGTCCAGCCAGATAATCCAGGATAAGTTCCCATCTCAGGATCCTTAACTTAATCCTATCTGCAAAGTCCCTTTTGCCGCCTAAAGTAACATCGTCACGGACCTCAGGAATTAGGATGTGGACATCTTTGGGGGTCTGTTATTCTGTCTAACCTCATAGTTTCTGGGCTCATGCTAGTAGAAACCAGCCCTCCATCTTTTTTTAATACAAGGAATTCTGATGTGTACCCTTGAGTTGAGAACCATGATAATACATTTTATGAAAACGAATCAGCGAGTTCTCAAATAATAGATATGTTAGGGTATTTTTTGAGTTTTTGGTTTGCCGGACAGACAGAGGTCTTTTTGTGCCACCGGCTTACATTTTTCTTTCTTGTGCCCCAGACAAAACCTTTAGAAGAAATTGAGGAAGAATTTTTCATTCCCTTTACTTTGTTCCTGTGGCAATATCTGGTATTTGAAGAGCCTGCCGATGCGGACAGAGGCATCCATAAGTGCCATTTTGATTTTGTGAAGGCAGAGAAGGCTAAATGTAAGGAGGGACACGTGGCAACGGGCTGGCTCACAGCTGGTCTGGATTGGTTTAGAGGATGAGTTAGTGACCGAGGTCAGGTAGCCTGCCTCCCTGGGCTGCTGCTGGGTTCTTGGCTCCTCACCCTCCAGGTCTGCTGTGTCAGAACTTGGACTTGTCTCCCTGTGGGTCTCAGCTCAGGATGAACATAAGAATCCCTTGGGGACTGTTCAGTACAGTGGTGGAGAGGCTTCGCCCACAGGGTTCTGATCTGTTTGTGGAGCGGCCTGGGCACCAGCATTTTCTAACCATAAACTTGAAAGGGGATATAAAATGTACAGGCCACTTTTGGATCATAGGAGACCCAGCTGTTTGGAGTCTGTGAAGTCATCCTCTGTTGATGTCATCTTTGAGTGTTGCAAGATGGCTAAAGATGGTGGAAGCATCAGCTGTGGCCCCTAAGTCTTAGGGAGCTCTGTGTGAGAAAAGGTGACAGACAGGGTGACTCAATGGAGTAAATCCAGTCTTGAAGTCAGGTGTGGTGATGTGCCAGCAGAGGGCACCCAAGGCATACCATGGTGTCAGCATCTGAGGCTGGTCTGTGCCACCCAGAGGTGATGGGCCTGGTGCCTTCTCTGTCCTCTGGCTTCTGGGTTAATTGCCCAGGTGCCAGGAAAGTCCCCCAGCCATCACTCCTGCTGACTGATGGTCTTGTGTATAGATTATTGCTTAAGGATCCCCCTGCTGATATCCCCAGATGCTGAAGGGTTGCATCTGAAAGACAAAGACAGTGTTTCCTCTTAAATGATTATTCTTGAAGCCTCATAAATCCTCAGTTCTCTGAAACTTTCCTATTTATGGAAAAGAAAGGCAGCTTGCTCCAACAGCCACCCCTCTTATTCTAGAAACAGTAATACTCCAAGGGCCCAATCTAGTGCTTCCTGTTGAGCTAGTGAAAAAATTCTGCCGGCTTGCGTATTTGGGATGAAATAATTTAAATCGTTTATATTAAACGTGTACTTTGTAAATATTTTCCCAGCTTGCCTTCAATTAAAGAGATTTTTGCATCTGGATTAGACAGCAGGGTTTCTGGTTATATTGAAAACAACTGAGGGATTTAGTGTTTAGTGCACATAATAGTGTTTAATAACTTAGTGTTTTTGGCATTTTTATTTGAATTTCTAAAGTAAGGATATTCAAGAGCTTTTATAGTTTCTGTAATGATGCTGTCTTGGAAATCATGGAATTCCTACCATCAAAAGTCATTATTTGCTAAAACACCAGACCTTCATAGAGGTGCTTAAAACTGAAACTAATTGGATAGATTTAGGAGTCGAAGTAGGGTCAATTTGTGGGAAAGAAATGATTAGTGTGGAACTCTCACTCCTCCTTCCTTGAAAGAATTTGGAGTGGGCTAATAATACGGAGCAGTAACCTGTGGGGCTCTCTTAAACATGATTGTGACCGCTCTTGGGTTCGTAGCTATTTTTCACAAAAGAGAAGTAGATGGAGAGTTTACTTTTCCCAAGTTCATTGGCTGAGAGGAGGGAAAAGGAAGGAAGCAAGATGATGGGCTGATACTGAATTGTATATCGATATTATTTTGGTGACTTCACATATTCTGTCAGAGGTGGGGACAGGTTTTACCATTCACTGGAATGGTGCTGGCAGGTACCCCACAATCCGGCACAGAGTCCCCTCAGGAGGGCAGGGCTGGTGAAAGCTCCATGGAACTTGGCACAAGGAGATTCTAGAACCTTATGAAGATGGCAGCCCCAAATTTCAGATTCCTGTAGAGTCAAAACAAGGGGCTTCGCCACTTCCAGTGTCTCATGCTGGGACGAATCAGCTCTGGGCTAGGAAACCAGTATTGTTGCTGTGTCCTTATCACACAGGGTGGTGCCTGAGGAACCTCAGAGAGGCTGGGCCTGGGTCAGGAAAACAGTCTCACAGACACACCAGAAATTCCACCTGACATACTCACCTCCAGTTGTTTACTGTGTCTGTTCCTATTTTCATAAACAGAATTCTGACTTACCAAGTGGGTTCTAGTGCAGCGGTCTTTCCCGGCGTGCTGGCGGGTGTGATGGGCTCCCTCTGTGTCTGGAGCTGAGGAGCAGCAGAGCTGGTGCCTCCCTGAGGGGAACCCAGGGCTGAGCTGGTTGCCCTGGCTGGGCCCCCGCCCCTGTGGGCTCCAGCAGCGGGGAAGGCTCCCGGTGCTGCCACTGCACCATTTCCTCTTCCCCAGGCTTCACTGTAGAAGGCACCCAAGTGGGCGTGAAAATACCTAACCTCCCAGTGCCATGGCACTTCTTACATTTCTTGTACATGCAGCTTGTTGGGGAACTGGGGTCCGTGGGGGTGATCTATAAGTCCAGATCCCCTTCATGTGGGAGAGGGAGCGCGATTCTTTGCGGCACGGGAACCTGACCGCAGTGTTCTTAGCTCAGGTGTGAGTGTGACCGCACGGAACACGGCTGAATGGAGAATTCTGGCCTTACAGATTCTGAGAAAATGGCCCAGTACCTGGAGGAGGAGCGCCACATGCGGGAGGAGAATCTGCGGCTGCAGAGGAAGCTGCAGCGGGAGATGGAGCGGAGGGAAGCCCTGTGCCGGCAGCTCTCCGAGAGCGAGTCCAGCCTGGAAATGGACGACGAAAGGTGCGCGCGCGTCTTCCCTGCCTCGTGAGGAAGCCAGACCAAACCAGGCTCCAGGGGGTCTCCCTTCACATCCGGTCAGATGTGGAAGGAGGCGGCCCCCACGCTTCTGCGTGGTGGTGACAGACAGCGGCGCGTGACAGCCGGGGCTGAGCCTGGGGAAAGGGAGGAGGGGACCGTTTTCCTGAAACACAAAAAGACCGAGAACTTGCCTTTCCAAAATTACGTGGTCGAGAGAGAAATGGGGGTTACGTATAGAGAGACAGAGTCTGCCTAGTTGCTGGGTTTGTCTCCTCCTGCCCTGTGTTTGTTTAAAGGACGGGAGCGTCTTACGCCCGGATGTGGATGAGCAGGCTTCTGCGGCCTGAGGTAACGCACTGTGCCTGGGTGGAAGGATCAGCAGGAGGCAGGTGGGGGTTGCTGAAAGGAGAGGCCTTGCCTTAACAACTTGGAAACTTCTGGGCCTTGTTGGAGCTACTTTAAAAAACCAAAACCAGTGCGTCCCCTGTCTCTGCTCAAGAGTCTGTGTCAAGCCCTCTCATTGTCCCACTGAGAAATGGGCTGAAGTAAGAGGGTCATCTGTGGTTGACTAGAGGAAATGGCCCCAGCATTTGTCCCATCCACAGTCTTTCCCCCCCACCCCCAACTCCCACAGACCCCTTGTACTTGGGACTGAGGCGATTGTTAGAATCAGCAGCAAATCCAACTTGAAAAAACTAAAATTATTCAATCATCAGAGAAATCCAGCATTTGGGAAATTGTGCTTTCTCTGAACCAGATCATTTCTGCAGGGAAATTCTGTGTTCTGGATCAGGGTTGCCTTAGCCTTATGTGTTGGTGTCAGAGTGAGGGGTAAGAGTGAGGGGTAAGACCGAGCCTCCTTGAGCGTTCCCTTCAACAGGACTGGGCAGTCAGATGAGAGCAGAGTCTGCAGATGACCATGATGAATCATCTTGACTTGTCGACACCAAAACACATCAAAATCACTTCCTTTCTCTTTCCATGGATAGCTCTAGAGAGTTATTAATAAACTTTTGATCAACTTGCTATATAGATAGTGGTATTATCATTTTAAGAAAAACCTGAGATTTTCTATAATGAAGGTCTGTATTTTTATAACAAAAAACTTATAAAAACAGAATAATGGGTTATATTTAAAATATCTGTGTGCGTCCTCATTTGGAAAGATGATTCTTTCTCAAAAGTTTATATCATAAAACTGTTATCCTGACCTTGAATTTCACTGATTTCTTTCTGACATGTTCCCTTCTCTCTGAAATCCTTGGCCTCTGACAGTCATTTGACTAAAAACATAAGCTTGAATACCAGATAACTATTTTATTAACTACCTTAAGACACGGAGTGGACCAGTTATTAACAGTACACAATGCCCTGTACTTGGTTTTGAAGGACGCACTCTGAGGGACAGTATCTTCCAACCGTGGTGAAAATACTGGAGCTACTTCAGGCTTCCAGATAGATAGATATATAGATATTTTCCAGAACTGGTATCGACTCCAGAAGATTTGCCTTATCTTTCGTAGGTCACATTATCCCAGCTAGAGTACTGCTGCCCAACTGAGATTTCTCCTCTCCCTGTTAGGAATGGTGATGTCTCCTTGGGGAGAAAGAAAATAGTTGGAAACTTAAGTTGTCTAAAATGTGTTTATTTCTTAAGGAGCAAGAGGTGGTCTTCGCTGCCTGCGGGAGTTGGGTAGAGTCAGTACCTGGGGCCACTGTGCTGGGCTGTTCAAGAGGGCAGGCAGAGGTTGCAGGTGGCTGTCTGGCTGAGAGCTTTGTGGCAGGTTGGGGAGCCTGGTTTTCTGTGAGCCAAATGGCCCAGAATGGAAGTAGCCTTGGTAACGTTCTTGCAAACTGCCGGAGGACCTTTGGGGCTGTGATATTCCCCGGGACAGAGCGGCTTGCACGCGCGGCGCTTCCTTTGGCTGCAAGGCCTGTGGAGGGTAGCTGATGGGGAAGACTCTTGAGCAGAGATTTCTGCTTGTCAGCGTTCTGTGCTCATTCACAGAATGAAGGCTGACATTCCTGACCATCAGGCCTGAGGTTCCTCAGGTCTGGTGTGACTTCCACGTCCAGGAAGAAGTCTGAGCCAGCATGGCGTGGCCAAGTGCGACTCCCGTAGGTGTGGAGTGCTGGGTCTTTGGCTGTTCGCTAAGCCAGGCTTACCTCATAAATGATTGACCTCCAGTTTGCGGGAATACCGTGACCTTTAAGCTTTAAGCTTTAATTTTAATTTTAATTTTTGCGATTTGTTTTTACCTCTTAAATTAATTTATTTTTTCCCATTACCTGTATGCTTTAATTTGATGACATAAATCTTAGAGGGCTTGAGTGGGTTTGCGGCTCAAATAACAGTTTAAATATAGCCATCAAAACATGGATGTGTCTAATCTTCAGCACAGTGGAGGTAGATTTCTACATAGCTGTCGTGTGATGAAGAAAAGCCCAGCCCTCTCTGTCGTACAACACAGTTCTGTTAGGAGGCCTCCCCCTGGAGCTAGGATATTCCAGATTTCCCTAACCTGTACCCCTGGGAAGAGGGGCTTGCCAAGCAGTGGAGCTTTGTGACCCCGGAGTCTCCTAGCTTATAGTATCACTCTCCAAATACCCGGGGGTTTGACCTCAAGATTTGAACCCCGAACATTATCTCATAGGAGCTCCCTTAGGAACTATTGAAATGCACGCAATTCTGATACTTCCCCCCTTTCCTCTTAGGTATTTTAATGAGATGTCTGCCCAAGGATTAAGACCTCGCACTGTGTCCAGCCCGATCCCTTACACACCGTCTCCGAGTTCAAGCAGGCCCATATCACCCGGTGAGTACACGGTCTCAGTTACCCTGTGAGTGATCTCTGGTACATTTAATAAGCCTCCCCGGATGTGTTCCCTTTTAGCATATAAAAATCTTGTAAGCAGAGGAAGAACAGTCATGTGTTTTTCAGATACATCAAAAACAAATCACCATTAAGCCTGAGTTTTAGCCTAAAATTTTTAGGCGTAAATGTTACAGTGCCAGCTGGTGTTTTTAATTTTTTTGTTGTTGTTGAAAAGGAATTTAACTCCAAAGATTCTTTTTAAAAAGACTGTCTCTGACTGATTTTAAGTTCCAGTGGATTGACAAAGCCTTGGACAGATGTCTCAGATGGATCGTAACCCATCTCCTGTGGGTTCTGTTATTAGGTTTTACATACATCTTTTCATTTTTGCCGTCAGAATAATTAACGTAGGCATCATCTTCCCCACTGAGGAAGCAGTGATTCAGAAGTTAAGTGGCTCTGGTCACAGGTCGAGGAAGGGGGCAAGGTGGACCGGTTCTTGCTTCCCAAGCTTGGGTTCTTTGCAGCACAAGCTGCCCCCTGACATTCCTGGTGACGACTGGTGAGCAGGACTGGGGCCTAGTAGGCAGGCCCTGCAAGAAGGAGTTGGCCTCGCTTTTGGCTTTGCTCCTGCATCTGGCTTGGGTCTTCAAGCCTTTCCCTCAAAGGCGTGCTTGTCTTCATCTGACCCTGAAAGCTCCCTCCCCTCCCCCCCAGGGTCTCTGGCTCAGAACCAGCACAGCATGGGGCTTTCAGGCCAGGAGGGCAAGTAAATGATCCAGCAAGGAAGAAAGAGGAAGCAGGGGCGGGGGACTAGCGAGGGGAATGGAGGGAGGAAAAGAAAAGGTAGCGAGCCAAAGGTTCGCATCTTGTGACTGAAGGGACAAGTCTGAGTTTTTTGTGCTTGCTGGTAAACAGATTTTAAACAGAGCTGGCGAGAGAGAGAGAGAGAGAGAAAGAAAGTGTGTGTGTGTGTGTGTGTGTGTGTGTGTGTGAGTGAGTGTGAGAATTTCACAGCAGAATAAAGCAAGGTGCCTGCTTGGAGGGATGGTGGCAGGAAAGGCTCTGTGGTTTTGGAGAGTAGAACAGCTGAGTGTTGGGGACCCTCTCACTTGGGCTGTTGGAACTGTGGAAAGTGCGGAAGACCCTTCAGGGGGCCAAGGGGAAATGCCCCGGCAGTGCACGTTGCCACAGACACACCGAGGTTAGGGTCCTTCCCGGTGCTATGCTGCTGTGACCGTTCTTTCTTTTTTTCTAAGAGGAGAAATCAAAAGAGCCCAGCACAAAGCAGGGCAACTTCTATCCAGTTCAGGCAGGGTAAAGAGCTGTTTGCAAACCGAAAGGGCTTCACATCCTGGATCAGTACATGATCATCTCCCCTTGTTCTTGCCCCAAGGATGCTCTTACATCTGTGTCTCCCATTCTCTGGTGGCCTTTACATCTCTCTGAAAGCTCCCTTTCCCTGCTGCCTCAGTTTCCCCCAAATAGCACTCAGGGTCCATTACCATGATAAAGTCTTCTTTGCCTTCTGAATTATTGATGTAAAGGAAGGCATGCATTAGGAAGAAGCAATATGGAGATGATGGTACTGATTCATATTCAGTATAATTTATTTAGCTTTCTGTTTGATTTATCTAAACCTAAAGAGGTCCTTAGAGGCATCTGTTTTCCAATTCATTAAGTCTAATGTTGAGGTCTTTGAATAGAGAAAAAGCAAAAGTCAGACCTTGGTTGGGAATATTAACTTCTCTTGTTACAGGTATTCTACAAAAATATCTTACTCTGTGTACATAATTTGAACTCTCACTGTCCCTGTCCCTGTATCGGGGACTTGCCTGTTAGACAACCTGTTTGCTTTTCCTTAAACTAAGAAATAAGTAACACCAGATTCTTTTTTTTCTTTCAGCCAGCCTAAGTGAGAAGAACATTTGTGTCTTATTTTAAGTTCTATAATATCATCAAAGTAGATTTTATCTTATTTGGCAGCAGAATTACTCCTAATCTAGTCCCTTATAGTCCTATACATAGTACATGAGCAAAACCTGAATTTTCAAATTTGCTTTTCAATTCAGTTTTTATTGGAGGAAGTGCTCAGTATTAAGAATATCTAATCACTTTCTTAGTGGAATTATGTTGTGTGTGTATATATATATATTATATATATAGTTTTCATTTCCATTTTAATCATTTTGGCTCGTTCCTTCGCTTGCCGTTTCTGATTAACATTGGCAGTCTTGCATTTCATCAAGTTGTTGAAATACTTTAAGTTCTCCTTCAGTTGAATTGAAAGACATATTTCCAAGAGCTTATCAAAGATCCTCCTCTTAATAATGTGTGGACTTACATGTGTGGGTTACCACAAGGAGAGAGTTACTTGTCAACAGTTAACCTTTCAGGTTGTCCATTGTTTTAAGCAGCCTATTAGCATATTTTGATGCTAATACTTCCAATTAGCCTATTTTGATGTGCCTAAATCACAGATGTGGAAAAACGAAGTTCAAAAGAGGGTCTGCACCCCACTAGCCACATCCGAGTGTACCCACTGCCCAGATCTTGGTTTCTAATTCCCTTCTCCAGTGAAGAGAACTGGGAACTTCTCTGAGAAATGGCTCTTTCTAGGGCACAGAGCAGGCAGGGGACAGGATGAACCTGGGAAATCTGGGAATGTTGCAGGGTAAGGCAGTGCTAAGAAAACAGCAAGACACCACAGAGGTGCCAACCAAAAGAGCTCCCAAAGGCCAAAGCTGGAACAATCTGAGCAACAGAAGAAATGATGTCATGTTAGATTATAACCCAAACAAAAGATAAATATCCGTGAGTTCATATGAATATAAATAAATAATGGAATAAATAAAGAAGGGAGAAGAGACAGATCTGTCCTTTGAAAGAATTCCAGAGAACTTACGTGGATACTCTGCTCTCAAGGAAGTAGAAATAACCCCTCATTCTGTCAGTGTGAGAGGACATAGGGTCTTCCTTCCAAAGAGAAGTGTAGAAAAGGGTTAAAAGAGTAACTTTACAATGGAGGAAATTGACAGACCTGGCCTCAGCCAGGCCATCAGGGTCCATGTCAACAATGGGGAGCCCTGTCAGTAGCACGTACCCTCAATGTGATGAAAATGGCACTTCGCCTCTGTGGACTTCTTCCAAAAAATCCATAACCCTGCCTAACCATGTGGAAACATCAGACAGATCGCAGCTGAGGGATAGTCTGTCTGTATAAGACCTGACTGATACACCCCAAATGTGATAAGCTCGTCAGAAACAAGAAAAAATGAGGAACTGCCGCAGCCAAGAGGTACCTAAGGATGCCTGATGATGAAATAGTAAGTGGCATCCAAATGGGATCCTGGAACAAAAAGGGACCTGAGTTAATAATAACGTATCAGTATTGGTTTATTAGTTGTTTTTTTTTTGTTTGTTTTTTTATGATTTTATTTATTTATTTGTCAGAGAGAGAGAGAGAGCACAAGCAGGGGGAGTGACAGGCAGAGGGAGAAGCAGGCTCCCCACTGAGCAGGGAGCCCGATGGGGAACTCGATCCCAGGACCCCGGATCATGACCTGAGCCGAAGGCAGACGCTTACCCAACTGAGCCACCCAGGCGCCCCTTGGTTTATTTATTGCGACAAATGTATTATACTCACATAAGATGTTAATAATAAGGGAATCTGACCGTGGACCATACAGGAATCCTCTTTATTACTTTTGCCACTTTTCTGTAAACCTAACACTATTCTAAAATTAAAAGTTTATTTTTGAAGAAAACCACAGAAATAGGTGAGACGTTGCCTCGTCCTAGTAGATAAAAGGAGCAGAGCAAAGCCCTCCTGTCTGATCCTGAAGCAACTGCGATATTTGGAGGTCAAGTATAGGAAGAAAACCTGGCGAAGGAGACTGAGAATTGGAAGGAAAATCGGAATATGAGCTCATTGAAGTTAAGACAATGCCTTTCACCCAGAAGAGAGTCAGCTTTGTCCAAGGCTCTCCAGGGTCAAGTACAATGAGGGCTGGAGAAGGTTGTCACAGCCCGCAGCTCAGAAGCACCACTGACCTTGCAAGAGCGGTGCTGATGAAGTCATTGGGACGGAGCTGGATTAGGGAGATTTAAAGAGGAAATTGTGTCTGTAGTTAAAGTTTTGCAAAGACCATGGTCTTAGGTGTAACTTACAGAACTAAAATATCTTAAAATTATAATCTAAAATAAAAACTCTTAAAAGGAAGAAAATGTATCTGTCTTTAGTTTGGCTCTATATTTTTTTTCACTGGCAAAAAGATATAAAGAGAATTTGGGGACAGTCAGAAGGGTAGAAGCAGAAATAAAGTCATACAGAATCCTCCTATCCAAAGGTAGTGGTGGTAATATTTTAGTGTTTCCGGATGCTTCATTTTCCTACCCTCTCCTCCTGCAATGTTCCTTTAGATAGTTGGTTTCATACCAGATTAGACACTTTTGTACTTGCTTCATTTTGCTGAGTGGTTTTTGTCATGAATTTTTGTCATGAATTGCTTTTCATTAACCATCTTTTTTAAAGTTGCAGCCTTGAGCTTGTGGACAGCAGAACAAGTCTTACCATTTTCACTTTAGTTAATGCCTTTCTCTAGAGAGCAAGAGAAATTTATTGTAGCAATAGCTTTGAAGAATCGTACTACTTGATTTATTAGTGGACTGGTGTTTGGGGTTTGGCATTTTCAACCCAGTGATTTTTGGATTCTCATCCTGTATTGTGTTTGTGGGCCAGAGGGTCAGATGCATGATGATTAGAACTTAAGGGAAAACAAAAAGTACTAAGATACGGTCTGGCCTCTAAGAGCTTATCATCAACCACGGGGCCTGGGGAAGGGGCTGGAAGGGAAAATACAAGAGACTCTTTTTAAGAAACTTTGCAAGGCCAAGTGTACTAATTTCATGCAGAAAGTGAAATAGCCGAACTGCAGGACATCCACTCCATGGAGGGTTATATACTGTACTATTTCATTTCTAGAACATTCTCAAAGTGACAACATTATAGTGACAGGGAATGGGTCAGTCATTGCTGGGGCACAGGGTGAGAGGGAAGGTGTGACATATGGAAAGACTGACTCGGGTTCTTTTTTTGTGTGTGGTGATGGAGCAGTTTTGCGGCTGGTTGTGATGAGAGTTACTCGAATCTGCCCATGTGATCAGATAACTTTGGGCTGTGTACACACATACACATGGGAACAGTGCAGTAAACACTGATGAAGTCCACCTCGAGCCTATGCCTTCGTCACTAGTCGGGGACCTGTGTCGGTCTCCTGGCGTTGATCCTGTGCTGTGCTTCTGGAAGAACTCTTTGGTGGAACCTGTAGTGTGTTTGCAATTTCATGCAAGTGGTGAATGGTTTCAAAATGAAAAGTGGTAATTGAAAAGAAATCTCAGTAGTTTAAGAAGAGATTCAAATTCAAAGAAGAGGGAGAGCTACCAACTTAGAGCACTTTTGAGATGGGCTGTAAAGGAGCTTCATGAGCCGAAGCTTAATGAGGCTATCGTTGGCCAGGCACTCTGAGCATTTTGTGACATTTACTCATTTCATCCCCACAGCAACCTTGTGAGGCCACTTCAGTAATCTCATTTTACAGTTGATGGATCTGAAGTCCACTGTCACTCAGCACCAAGTTGCAGAACTAGAGCTAATATGGCTGTCGGCTCTGGGGTCTAGGCTGTTTGCCTCTTGAGGCTGATTGAGGTCCTGATTGACAGGGGAGAAAGTACAGAGAAGCCACCTCAGGCAAAGGGCATGGTATGAACTGAAGTAGAGGTCAGGATTAAGAGTGGTAGGGGTCACTATGGTTCTTACCACGGGCTGCCCTGAGGCCCTGCTCCCATAGATTCTGATATCATTTGATTTGGGCCTGAGTTTTAATACTGTGTGTTGAGAACCACTGACCTACAGTATAAGAGATAGTTTGGAGCCAAGTGCAGAGGCCTTTATAATAGCCAGAGAAGAGAATTTTTTTTTTTTTCTTCAGTTTAGGTAGACAGTAGGGAGTCTTTGAAGATTCTTGATTCATGTTTAACATATCAGTAGTTAACCTTGTAATTCAAAATAGGCTGCATCTTTTTTTATTATCATGAACTTCTCTGTCTTGGGATAAGAATCCACTTTCATACCCTTTCTCTTAAATTTCATCACTTTCATAAGAAACAGAATTAGGGTTGTATTCATCAGAGCTGTATTAATAAAACCTCTTCTTTCCTTCTCCAGCTGAATGAAGTGCTTGTGGTCAAAACAAACACAGCCACTTAGTTGGACTTAGACTTTACTCCAAACCTTCATTTTGTAAATGGGAACCCCACATCCACAATTGAAATGGGAACGTGCCAAATAGAAAGCACTGTTTGATAGTCAAATCAAGAAATGAAATAAATTCTTGACTTTAGATGTTGAGGGCACAGACAAATTCTGGGACATGACACATAAAGCTAGGCTTGGTGGCTGCATGTTTCAGCCATGGAATCCAAAAGAAAAGTATCCTTAATAGCTTAAAGAACTGTGCTCATTACTTCAATTGCCCTCCTTAATCCCTGTTTTCCCATCCCCCCCACTCACCTCTTCTCCAGCAGCCCTCAATGTTTCCTATAGTTAGAGTCTCTTATGGTTTGTCTCCTTCTCTGTTTTTGTCTTATTTTTCCTTCCCTTCCCCTATGTTCATCTGTTTTGTTTCTCATATTCCACATATGCATGAAATCATGGTATTTGTCTTTCGTGGACTGATTTATTTCACTTAGCATGATAACCTCTAGTTCCATCCATATTGTTGCAAAAGGCAAGATTTCATTCTTTTTGATGGCTTAGTAATATTTGTGTGTGTGTGTGTGTGTGTGTGTGTGTGTGTGTGTACCACATCTTTTTATCTATTCATTTGTTGACGGACATCTGGGCTCTTTCCATAGTTTGACTACTGTTGATAATGGTGTTATGAACATTTGGGTGCCCTGTGCGCCTTCAAATCACCATGTTTGTATCTGTTGGGTAAATACCTAGTAGTGCAGTTGCTGGGTCGTAGTGTAGTTCTGTTTTTAACTTGAGGAACCTCCATACTGTTTTCCAGAGTACATTCCCAGTTTGCATTCCCAGGAACAGTGTTAGAGGGTTCTCCTTTCTCCATATTCTCGCCAACGTCCATTGTTTCCTGAGTTGTCAGTTTTAGCCATTCTGACCAGCGTGGGGTGGTATCATTGTAGTTTTGATTTTTATCTCCCTGATTCCGAGTGATGTTGAGCTTTTTTTCATGTGTCTGCTGGCCATTTGTATGTCTTCTTTGGAAAAATGTCTGTTCATGTCTTCTGCCCATTTCTTGACTGGATTTTTTGGGGGGTTTTTTGGGTGTTGAGTTCAGTTTAGGTGGTTTATACATCTTGGCTATTTTGGATTATGTTGCATGATGTTGAGCATCTTTTCTTACGCCTGTTGACTATTTGTAGGTCTTTGGAGACATGTCTATTCAAGTCCTTTGCCCACTTTTTAATTGGGTTATTTGTTATTGAACCTTAGGAGGAGTTCCTTATGTATTTTGAATACTAATCCCTTATCTGATGTATGGTTTGTAAATATTTTCTCATATTCCCTGGGTTATCCTTTTGTTGATTATTTCCCTTGCTTTGGAAGCTTTGGGGTTTGACAGACTTCCATTTGTCTAGTTTCTGCTTTTGTGACTGTGTCACATCTGAAAAATCATTGCTAAGACCAATGTCATGAAACTGTTTCTCTGTGTTTTCTTCGAAGAGCTTATAGTTCTAGGTCTTACATTTGAGTTGATTTTGTATAGGGTATAAGACAGGGGTCCATGTTCTTTTGCATGTGGATATCCACTTTTCTCAGTACTGTTTGTTGAAGAGGCTGCCCTTTCCCCATTATGTATTCTTGGCACCTTTGTTGAAGATTACTTTACTGTTTATGTGTGGACCTATTTCTGGGCTCTCTGTTCTGTTCTAGGACTTGACTTTTACATTCCCTTTCATCTAGGAGACCATTTGGTGAGCTCACCAGTCTTATCTATGTTCATTTTTGTTGGTGATTGAGAACTTCTGCATTTTAAAGTCTTCTGGATGGTTAAAGACACCAGAGAGTGGAGTTTGACATCATACTTGCCATGGTTATATTTCAGGTCTATCATACGCAAGTCACACAGTTGGTTTCACGCCACCAACTTCACTGACTAGAGCCGGAATGTCTTACTACAATTCCCCGGGTCTTCATGTGCAGCACATGGGAGCATCCCATGGCATCACAGTAAGTATCCAGAGGGGAGGAAGCCGCACTGGACTCTGTTGGTGGTGGCAGCAGCTCCTCCTCAAGAGACCAGGGGTGATGCCCTTAGACCTTGCCCTTTCTTCTCCCTCCCACCATCAGTTCACCTTCAAACTATAGTGACTTCCATCAATTTGATGCCAAATTCTGGTTTGGAAACTAAAATCCTTCCCAGGAGACAAAACTTCAGCTTCACTTTCTGTGAAAAATGACGCTTTGTGAAATGTAATTTGAACTCTGGCCAGTGCCTTAATTAAACCCCGGCCAGCTCTTTGCCATAACGAATAGTTGCTGGTTGCCACAATGTCTAAAATATTTATTGTCCGCATCTTCACAGTTCACTCAGTATTTTTCTTGAAACTAGCCTTATTTCTGGTTTCACTCCAAATTTTCTCTCCTGGAATTAGAAGGAGCCTTAAGTGTGTTTGGTTCAGACTTCACTCAGGGGAGTTTTTTCTTTAGAGCTGGTTAGTAGGTTGACTAATAGAATAGTCAGAAATGTAGCTAACAGGGGATTGAGAATAGGAGAGAAGTGAGGGTATTTCTGATAATGGAATCCTTAAAGCCTCTTATTCTACGAAAGCAGGAGGTATCTGGATTTTGGGTTTTGTTGGTTTGCTGGGTTTTATGTAAAAGACACATTTGGTTGAGCTGCATCTTTCAGGATGTTGACCACTTACCTGAGTGGTGGAAGGAACCTGGGGACATACAGTGGACGGAAAAGATTAGAGCGGAGGATGAGACAGCTGTTTCTTAATTCTAGGACTGTCCCATCGAAGGACCAAGTCCAGTAGTTTGGTCAGTGCACGTTTTGGGGTAATCTTGTATGGCTTTTTCAAAGGTATAGGTGCAAATTCCACCTTGTTGAAGTTTTCATTAGTAGTTCAGAAACCAATAGGGGTAGACAAGGAGCTCTCTAGTTTCTTGTCTCTGTCGCTCCCCTTTCTCACCGTCCCCGGCTTATCAGGCTGTTAGAAATGAGCCTCTGGACCCAGACTGACCTGTTCTTCTGTCCCCTCTACAGAGGCCTTCACCGCGGAGAAGCAACAGTCCTGACAAATTCAAGCGGCCCACGCCGCCTCCGTCTCCCAACACACAGACCCCGGTCCAGCCCCCTCCGCCTCCGCCTCCGCCTCCTATGCAGCCCGCGGCCCCGTCAGCAGCCACCTCGCAGCCCGCCCCTTCGCAACACCCGGCGCACCCCTCCTCCCAGCCTTAATGCATGTGCTTAGTCCGCATCTCATGTTGGGACTCGTACAGCGGAGCCGTCTACTCAACGCCAAAGGCTTCCTCCCCTGGCATTTTTGGATCTGACTGATTTGCACTGAGGTTATCTAGGCTTCACTATTAATTGTGTTGTAAGTGTTTGTCGGAAGCGCAGCCAGTGTTGTGGGTCTACAACACTAAACAGACGACTTTTTCCATCAGTGTTTTACTTGAATCTACATGTACGTCCATTCCCTGGCTGGAACATTTGCTATTCAATATTTGGTAATTCAGCAGCAGTGTGCAATTTTTGCTTGGCCCCAGAGCTTCATTTTCCTGGCTTTTAGGTTTGTAAAATAAAAAGGGATATCTTTTTTATATTTTTTTTTTTCATGAATTTGCAGAAAATTACTGAGCTGTTACCTCTCCTCCCCATCCCCATTATAATGGTGTTTACCAAACATACCAATAATTCAGCACTACAGTTCAGACCTTTGAAAATCTAGCTTTCGGTGTAGAATGGAAAGTTAGATGCACCAGTGCCCAAGACAATATACTCTTTAATAGAGCTTTCTACAGATACACTTTTTATAGGTTACTTTCAGTATCTGTCAACATCCATTTCTTTTGTGAAACAGACTAAAAGTAATGGGTCACATGGCTGTACCTTTTCCACATACACGTGGGATGGATAATTAGTGTATATTAAGGTGTGCTTATCTTTAGTGTTAACCTACCCAGACGGGCCCTCCAACACGAGTCAATAAATGTTGTCCTGCCCACCAGTGGTTTTGACGGCGGATTAGAACACACTCTTGGATATCTGCTGCAGAAAGCAATGTGATTGTAACAAAAACAGCTATTTTCCCCTTTCCATTCTTCATGTTCCCCTAAGATAGAGTTTGAACAAATATTTTAAAGGTGCAAAATACTATTAGAAAGTACTATTTGAAATGAACATTATAGGAATATCATGGCCTAATGGCCACAGAATCCTTTATTGCTTGGCAGAAAAGACCAGAGGTGAGCGGAAAGGAGCCCCTTAGCCCGAGCGTTCGTGCTGCCCAGTATCAGCAAATGCGGTGTACAAACAAGTATACTCTGAATACATCATTTCCATTCATTTAGCACAAATAAATCGTTTGGTTTCACTTGGAAGTGGAACACTGTGAGTCACTCTTTTCTTAATACTTGCAACATCGTTATTTTTGCTTTTCAGCAGTAACTGTTTTGTACTTTGGTAGTAAAGTGATTTTTACCACCTGTGTTTGCATATTTATATATGCTGTGGACAAAAATAACTTACTAGAGAATGTATATTTTATGATGAGAATGTGTATCTGTTGGATATAATCAGAGAACTGAAAATTAATTTATCAGTAATTTTTAAGAGTCCATGTTTTGTGACACCCATCTCTAATAGCTAGCTCTTTATTGAACACACTCCTAAAAATAAGGAACCGTGACATTGTAGATATTTGATAGTGTACAGTATAGAAACTTCCGTTTTTGCCTTCGAATGCGTATTTAAAAATTACAGAATGAAGCAAGTCTTGTCGGAAAATAGTGTTTGATTAGCATTTTAAGAACTTGAGAGTAAAAGCAACAATAGGATTTTTCACCTCTTCCTGCTTCCACCCCTAACTCCCCAATTGGTCGATCTAAATTTTATTTATAATCTGTATGTAATATACATAATCATAGTACAGTTCTCAAATAAGGGGAAGAAGTGTGGCCTTTCATTATTGAGGCTTTAGGTTTTTAATTTGATCAGACAGGGTCCTGGCAAACCCAGGGACCTCACCAACAGCCTGTTGCCCCTCCTGGTACATTGCCATTCCGAGGAATTCTGAGAGGAGGCAAACCCATTTTGCCTTCATGGTACAGTTCTTGTTTTTTTTCATAGGAGAAGTACGGTCTATGTTTACAAAACTCTTTTTCAGTGCTGTCGGATAGTGGCTTGCACGCAGCCAAGATCGTCCATAACGCAACAAGCTTCCCTTCGCTTCCTGCCAATAGTGTTACCTCCCGAAAGCACAAAAGTCGTGACATTGCCATATGGTGAATGAAAAAGCACTTGGTGTGAGCAAACCATTGCTGACAATTGCCTTTTAGAAACAGGTTCTTGACTTTCAGACTTTGCAGAAATGGAGTGCTGGTTACCCCAGACTTGTCATTTCATTTCAAAATAAAACACAGCTCCTTCAGACAGCACTTTGTCGACATAAATGAGTTGCCCCTCCCTGCAGACATTCAGACTTGGATCGAACAAACACTACTCTTTAGAATTTATGCTGTTTCAGGTTCTTCTCAAGTGGTTTCTGACCCCGGGTGCCACCCGTCACGCACGGGCAGTACACGTGCCAGAGACCCATCAGATTCAGACCCCAGCCCATGGAGGCAGGAGTCCCTTCACCCACGGGAAGCTGACTTACCACGGGTGCTTCTCAGTGGGGGCTGAATATGGTTCCTGCCATTCTTGTGGCCCACAAGCCCAGAGGCACCCTGGAGTGATTCCCTGAAGGCCTCTGTCCAGTCAGGAGCTGGCCCGAGGGCAGGCGGACGCACCAGGAGCTTCTAGGAGCTTCCTTTCCCTGTCTTGTGGACAGAGACCCTTGGCTACCACTGTGCTGCTAATAGGATAAGTACTCTGTTGCCAGATTACCATGCCTTTTATATAAAACCAAATTAACTTCTCTAAAACCTGACACCTCTGGGCTCTGAACTGCTTTCTCTCATCAAGCGTGCTGGCATTCTGGACAGAATTCTAAAAATTTGGCAGATGGTGGAAGTATTGGAAGATTTAATTTAACTTGCTCCTTGCTAATTGAAAGAAGTTTTAAATTCTGAGCTCCTGAGATACTGACTACAACCATGGGATGAATGTGTGACCAGAATGTGGCTTTGGCACCAAGTGCTGCTGTCCCTTGGTAATTGGCTTCTAACTGATTTGACCAGAGATCATTGATAATGTGAATTTTTGTTAACTGTTCAATTGTAGGAAAATAGACTATGTATCGCCCTCTGTTAGGTAGACATGAACTTCTCCTGCACGAAGCCTTGCTTATAGAGGAAGCCCAATAAGGCAAGAAAAAGCGTAGTAACTTGTGCTTCGAGAGCACAATCTTTTTCTTACCAGTACGGAAGAATCGTTTCTATGTAACTTGATCTTCTGTCTAGTACTTGTCTTATAGGTAACCAACACTGAAAACTTTGTAGTGGTAACTACCAAAGAAATACATAGTAAAAACAACCTTTTATTTCCAGATTTATTAAAGAGCCAGCCATTGACGCTGCTACACGAGTTCCATGCTCGAGAGCCATTGTAAGATTAAGGGGTTTTTAGGTTTTCGTTTCTGGTTTCTTGTTTTCTCTTTTCTACCTTTTTCTTAAACACACACACAGCTGTTAGCATGACACTATGGGGAGCATTTTCCAGAATGCTTGGCATCGTGGTTAACAGCCTGGCCCCGGGTGCCTCTCCCGAGGCAGTGGGAGGAAGCCTATGTTCAGGATAGCGTGGGCGCCGTGTGTGTGTGTGTGTATGTGTGCATTCATGCCTTAACTCGGGTTACTGCTCAACTTCACTTCTTGACTTGGTCTGCACCGTCATCGAGATTGTAGTGTACATCTTGATCTGAACTTCATCTTGGCAAAAACAAAGTTGCAGGCACATCAGTTTAAGAACGCATTCCTCTGGAAGAGGTTTGGATCAGGTTGACCCTGAGCCGTTGGACCTTTATTTGGAACTCAGCATGGAAAGCAAAAGTGGACTGTCAAGTGGAAAGACATCAACAAGGAAGAGAGGAGAGCCAAGTGCTAGCATGTCTTTGCCTCTGCATCTCCGTGCACACTGTATGTTCATGGTTAGCTTGTTTACAACTTGACTAGGTTGGAGTTCTGGTAATAGTGGCAATCTTGACATTCTTGGTCAGAGTTTAGAGAGATGTAAGACTTCCAATTAATGTCTTATTTACTTCTTTATGTTGATTAGTCTTTGATACATGTGCTGAATCAGAAACCTAAATAAAGATAATTTTTTAAAATGCACCTCTTGAGCCTTAAAACCTCTCTCTTTCTGGTCTTTGGGTCAGAAAATTGAACATTGTTTCCCTGTTGCTTCTGATGGGCATCTGACTTTGATTCTAATCCTACAGGCTGCCTTAGAAAGTATATGTAAGGACTTAGAAAGTAAACGTAGCAGAAGGGGCTAGGACTGTTCTGTCTCATAAACAGGGTGCCCGTTACCTGGATGTATTGAATTTTTGAAAAGTCACTGAGCCGTATGTTTATAATTTGTGCACTGTTCCAAGTCCGGGTTGTATTTCAATTTAAAACCATAAACCTAGGAGATTATGAAAACTGACATTTCCCAAAATATATTACATATAAACAAGTGTGCGTGTTTACACATATGTGCATACACACGCTTGTGCACACACATACTTGGGCTTTGGGTCTGACCTCCACTATGTTTGTGGGCTTACGCTTGATGCCCATCTCTGTGGTTTCCCTCTCTCTCCTTTGTAGGAAGCACGGCTCCAGAATCTTCCAGATTTGTGTACCAGCTCTTTAAATGAGCTGGCTCCTTAGTCCATCTGGAAATCCAGTTCCTTCCCTGTGAGACAGGTTATCTGCCTTGCTAAAATGAGAAACCGGGAGATGGAAGCCTCAAGTGCAGCCCTTCCACGGGAAGGTACACACTCCTCCCACATGCGTTCATTTGGGAAGAAACACAATGGGTATTTGGGGAGACGTGTTATGCATGTTCGGGGGCTGTATTGTTGGTCAGCTGCACTTTCGTAAGCCCTTAGCATTGGGTGGGGAGGAGCACGGTACTGAGCAGGATCTGTCTTTGGAGCATCATCTTCAAGAACCTGGTTCTGATACAGTCTCATGGGGGCAGTTGTTGAATCTAGGCCCTTTTCTGTATAAAAGCATTAAATGGACTTTGACCCTTGACCTCACTCCAGCTTAAGCCAGATTACATGTTCACTATGGGCTAATGAAAGATTTTAGTTTGGCTTTTGATCAAGGCCTCTCTACTCCTGACAGCTACTAGGTTTTAGTGGAAAATGTGGCCCAAGTAATGGCCCAGGATCTCTGAATTCAAGTCTTGGCCCCTTTGGCCAGCCTCAGTGTTCTAACCTGGGGATAGCCATTTTAATTTCAGGTAGAGTGTGATGAAAACAAGATTGAAACAAAGTGCTTTAACAACAAGTAAAGTCTACACTACCTGTGTACTTCTTTTCTTCTTTTAATACATTTTAGAGGCAGTGTGTCCACCAAGTCTACCTAAAATCGAAACTGTTGATGGAAATTTTGTGTTTATGTAAATAAAACTCTATGTAAATCTGGGTCTTTTTTTCTTTTGAAGGTTTTATTTATTTGAGAGAGAGCAAGAGAGCACAAGCAGGGGCAGAGGGAGAGAGAGTGGGAGAATCAGGCTCCCAGCTGAGCATGTTTGAGCCTAGGACCCTGAGATCATGACCCAGGCCAAAGGCAGACACTTTAACCAACAGAGCCACCCAGGCACCCCAGGGACTTTGTTTTAATGTTTATTTAACTTAAAAACTCATAGAAATAGTTGTATTCAGTCACTGATATCTAAGCCAGACCCAAACTTCGTAACATTCTCTAGAAATAGAGGAAGAAGGCAGTGTGTGTCTAATTTTTCATGTCTGATTTTTAAGGTTTTGTGTCTAATTTTTATTACAACAGAAAATTGGATTCCTGACCCTCAAACTTCTGATATCCCTAATTCCATATTACAATGAATGCTATTGAACTAAATACATCGAGAGCTTTTTCTGAAGATTGTATTTTCTGATACCCTATGCATGATTTAGTGCAACTTTAAGATTACTAATTATCCCCAGAAGGAATCTTATTAATTACTTAAAAAATTTTTTAATTAAAAAAAAATTTTTTTTAAAGATTTTCTCCATTTATTGGAGAGAGAACACACTTAAGAGCAGGGGGAGGGGCAAAGGAAGAGGGAGAAACAGACTCGCCACTGAGCAGGGAACCCCATGCAGGGCTCCATCCCAGCACCCCGAAACCACAACCCAATGGCAGACGCCCAACCTACCGAGCCACCCAGGCGGCCCCCCAATTTTTTTCTTCTTAAAAAGAAAGCCAGACTCAGAAGTGAAATGGATGACAGAATTAGTAGACAGCGATGAGAAAACTTCCTCCATGTGTTCAAAAACGCAGAAGAAGGTGTGAGCGTGACGAGAAAAACAAAATATAAAATAGACCCAGATTGAACATCTAGAGACAAAAAAAAAAAAACTAATGTCTGAAATTTAAAACATCGGGCTCTCTGCTCAGTGGGGAGCCTGCTTCCTCCCCTCTTTCTCTGCCTGCCTCTCTGCCTACTTGTGATCTGTCTGTCAAATAAATAAATAAAAATCTTAAAATTAAAAAAAAAAAAGGTTGACCACTGAACGGTGTGCAGGTGAGTCTGTTGGCCTTGTGGGGTGTCCCTGAGGAGTCATTTAGAAGTGCCTCAGAATTGTCCCACCAGAGGGCAGGAATGCAGGGACTTGGCTTCACCAACTCCTTTCATCTGTTGGCTAAAGGTGCCCTGGGAGAGAACCACCCCCACATTTGAATTTTCTGGGTTGTGCCAGAGGCTTTCTCAAAAGCCTGAGGCATAAGGGACCCCTCATGGATGTGGTGAAACTAGGCGGCTGAGAGGCTGGGGGGCCTCGCATTGGTGGCCTCTGAGTACAACACCTGTCACCATTGGCTGGTTTAGCCCGGAATTCGCACGAAAACAAAGGGGGGGGGTGTGAATTTTCCAGAAAAAAAGGGGGGGGTGGATTTCCCAGGAGTTGAGAAATGCAATGTGTTTTATTTACCTCTTTTTCCTCCAGCTTTCTGGAGAAATGATCAACACACACAGTGTGTGTCACATGCACAGTGTACTGATTTGGTAATGCCTCTATGCTGTAGAATGATTGCCGGGGTACGGGAGGTGAGCATATCCACCTCATGTAGTTGAGATTTCTAGTACTTTCTACCTTCAAAGGAGGGAAATTTCTCTTTTACAAAGATCCAGAGTCCTGATTTCTCTTGGCAAATAATGTCACGGCAGGGCCTCCTCCCTCTACCGCACAGGCAGAGGGGCTGAGCAGGCCCCTGGGTGGAGGGCAGGGAACAGCATGCCCTCCTTAGAGCCTGGCGCAAAGCTGCTACCACACGGTCCCTGCAGGCTTCCGAGTTTGCAAACCCCTGGCATAGGGTATTTGAGGAATGAACGAAGTTTGAGACAACCAGAGCTGTGTGTGCGGAGAAGAAAGACAGAAGGGCGAGGGGCAGGGCAGCAGGAGGCAAGCCCTGAAGCGGCTGTGGAGAGAGGCCTCCCTGCCAGTAGGTCCCAGCGGCGCTCATCCAGCCCAGAACACTGAAGCGGGACATCAGCACCCGAGGGCCTGCGGTCAGCCGGTCGGTCCGGTGAGCCTCACAGGGAAGGTTGGCCCAAACTGGAGATAGTTAGGATTAAAGCGCTCCTGGGTTCCCTTCGCCGTGGTACTACTATGCCCCTTGCTCTCTTTAAATTCAGTACCCAGTGCGCTTTCCACAAGCTGGGCTGAGGATGTCCCCGGGGGTCTAGAATCCCGGACATCAGTCAGACAGGGGTGTGCTGGTAAGTGTTTAACTTTCTGCTCTCGAGAGACTATAAGCCTTTCTTCTTCTTGTGTGTCAGTTTTTGTTGTGTAAATGCTCCCCAGCAATGTGGTTTTGGGCCCTCCGTGTAAAGTCCCCAAGCTTGGGGGTCATTAGGCTGGCGGGCACCATTTCTGTTGTATTTTCACCGTAGAGACAGGTTTGTTGTAAATAATCTTAGAAGCACAATAATAGTAAAATATAGTAAATCAACTAAGATATATGATGTTTTCAGTATTTATTAGCTGTTTGTACTATAATCTTTTAAATCATAAATTTATATAATGTAATTTTTAGTAGTGTCAGTGTTCAACAGCCAGCTGACAAAATTCCTGGACATTTAACAGTAATCTGTAGAGAGCCTGCTGATCCTGTTCTAGGTGACTCTGGCTGGGAGAGGGTGCAGTGGGGTGGCAGGAGGTCAGAGGAAGCAAGGGCCTCAGCTGCGTCTGTATCCTGTTGCAAAGGAGGACATAGTGACAGTGGAGAAAGTCATTTACTGGGGGGACCTCAAGCCCCGAGCCCAGCTGCTGGCTGAGAGCAAGTTTGGGTCTGGACTCAGCAGAGGACAAAAGGTGGTGAGGCTCTCTTGGGAATCTCAAGACTAGTGAGGCAGCCTCTCTGGTGGGAAGGCTCCCATGTGTCAGGTGTAATACCGTGGCTTAGAACTAGCGCGCTCCTTTCAGGAGCCCCAGCACACAGGATCTCTGGCAGCAGGGATCTTCCCCTCCCCTCCCCCCAACTCCACCTTTACCTCTCTTAACATCCCAGTCTACAGCCTTGACAGGGGGCCAGGACTTCCCTCCAGGGAAGCAGACAGATCACTCGGGGTGCGGGGGTTGGTGGTCGACCTGAGGGCTCAGCGGGGAACTCGTGTTCACCCAACTTTTTGGAAATCAGTCCAGACTAGAGGGGCTGTCCCATAGCTCACCCTCCCTTTGTTGGACTATAAACTGACAAGGTTAATGACCTTGGAGCGAATCAAACAGTAAATCATCGGGCTCCATAACATGGGATCTCTTGATGGAAAAGAAATGTGGGGACCAAATGAACGGATTGTTGGGAGGCATGCCTCACAGACAAGGAGTTCCAGAAGCTGTGGCCCTTGGAAGCTGCCACAAAATCCTTGGGAAGCTGTTGGGGATATAGTGGCAAAAAATGTGGAGAGCATGGGGCTCAGACTAAAGGGAAGGGAAAGCTGCGAACTTCATTTGGTGAGGTCCTTTTTTTTTTTTTTTAAGATTTTATTTATTATTTGGGGCACCTGAGTGGCTCAGTGGGTTAAGCCTCTGCCTTCGGCTCAGGTCATGATCCCAGGGTTCTGGGACTGAGTCCCGCCTCGGGCTCTCTGCTTGGCGGGGAGCCTGCTTCCTCCTCTCTCTTTCGGCCTGCCTCTCTGCCTACTTGTGATTTCTCTCTGTCAAATAAACAAATTTCTAAAAAAAACTTAAAAAAAAAGATTTTATTTATTATTTGACGGAGAGAGAGAGAGAGCTGGAGAGTGAACACAAGCAGGGGGAGTGGGAGAGGGAGAAGCAGGCTTCCCGCTGAGCAGGGAGCCCGATGGAGGGCTCAATCCCAGGACCCTGGAATCGTGACCTGAGCTGAAGGTTTAACGACTGAGCCACCCAGGTTCCCCATTTGGTGAGCTTCTTAACCTATTTGTGTGTCTGCCAGGAGACTGCTCTCGGAAGCAATGCCTGTCTCTCTCCAGGCTCAGTCCGGCATCTGAGAGTCCAGGATGCTTGGATCAAAGGGAAATGGATTGAACTCTCACTGCTTAGTTGTATGAAAGATGTACTGTGAATTTCTTTCCAGCTATGATAATGATACTATGGCTAGTTCCTTTTTTCTTTTCTCTCTCTCTCTCTCGCTCTCTTTTTTTTCCTTAGTCAGAGGCTATTTCACTGAGAACTTGGGGCTCCGATCCTTGAGAAATGTCAGGACCCTGGAATGAAGGTGTCAGAGAAGGCCATAGGAACAGAAACCCATCTGGCCAAGATTCTGGGTCTACCGTGAGACCTTTCTTGAGGGCTTTAGACAGATTATGTACCCGTGGAGCTTTCTCCTTAAATCTGAGTCCAAAGGCTTACTCTGCAGAGCAACCCCATGGGAGGGACAGGTTCCCAGAGAGGTCACAGAGTACAGCTAGAAAGGGCAAAGCCTGAAGCAGCAGAAGATGCAGGTTTGAGGTGAACTAACTCTTGCCTGACTCATGGCTTCACAGAGTTTCTAAATCTCTCCAGTCTTGCTTCGTTAGGTTTTCTGACTTCTTACTGATGCATATAACACATTCAGCCTATTTTTTATCTGTAAATAAAAACAATATTTCTAAAAGATCTGCATCTTTGAGAATTAATAAATAAAATATTTACAAATGCAATGATAAGATGTTTTGGGTTTGCTTTTAAAATAATTTAGTGGGTACCTGGGTGGCTCAGTGGGTTGAGGCCTCTGCCTTCTGCTCAGATCATGATCCCAGGGTCCTGGGATCGAGCCCTGCATCGGGCTCTTTGCTCCGTGGAGAGCCCACTTCCTCCTCTCTCTCTCTCTCTGCCTGCCTCTCTGACTACTTGTGATCTCTCTCTGTCAAATAAATAAATAAATAAAATGTTTAAACAAATAATAATAAAATTTAAAAAATGAAATAATTTAGTGAGGGAGAATGAAGAAGAGGATGTGAGCATAGATAAAAGAAGACGGGCCCTACGCTGACTGCCTAAATTACATGATAGATTATTCTCTACTTGGGTATGTTTAAGATTTTCATAATACATTTTTCAAAAATAAAGGAGGGGGAGGGTATCAAGAGATTTTAAGGATGAAAAGGAAGAAGGGAGTTTTGAGGACAGTGCTGGAGATGTCACCATAGGAAATTCTAATTTTTGCAAGAAGGTTTAAGTATTTCATTCACCACCGCCCAAAATGCGAACCATGGCGAGAAGTTGCTCTGTGGTGAAAACAAGTTTATGGCTTTGTGAACTGTGGACTCCGAGCAAGTGAACTGATAGCCTGGTCAGGTGAAACACAAGGACATGTTCTCTCCTTTATTCCCTTTTTGTTCCCATGTGCACATTTCAGCAGACAATGGGGCTCACCTGGTGGGGTGTCCCCGTGGCTTGGGAAAGGACAGCTTGTAGCTGTCCCAGGGTGTTCAGATTTTTTAGTTGAGATGTGATGTTTGTTGTCATAGTTTAAGATGGCCTTATGGAACTCCGGGACCGTAAGAGGCCTGGGAGTCTTCACCAAGGTCCATCAGTGATGAGGCTTCCGAAGCATCAGTCAAGTATCGAGACACTCACCAAGTATTGAGAGAGACCCCCAAGCTCAAGAATGACACAAGAGAGAGGAAATCACTGGGATTTGTTTCATTTTGGCTTTTCAATCTCTTTTTTGGAAATATGAGGCTCAACTTTGGGGTGTTTTTAAAATTCCTGGCCTTGCTCTGTGGTGAGTGTTCATGACTCATTGGATAACCCCGACAGGTTATGGAATGTATAACCCCAGGCTGGGTAGCATGATGGGGTGTAAATCAAGGTGTGACGCGCAGAATTCTCTGAGCATCCGGCTCTCAGGTGGGCTTCATACCCAGTTTAACAACAGAAGCTTTGCAGAAGCTTCTGACTTGCTTGTCTCACTAGCCCTAGGTCAGTACTTTTTAGAGGGGAGGGGCATGGGGGGATGGGTGAGCCTGGTGGTGGGTATTAAGGAGGGCACGTATTGCATGGAGCACTGGGTGTGGTGCATAAACAATGAATCTTGGAACACTGAAGAAATAAAATTAAAAAATTAAATTAAAAAATAAAAATTAAAAATTAAAAAATTTTTTTAAATGGTAATTTTAAAGAACTTTAAATGGCCACACGGATGTCAGTAGGACATTTCTGATACTCTGAGCTCCAAGGGATCATCACCTATTAGTCTTGGCTGTGAGACCAAATGGTTTATTAAAACTAAATGTAAAGAAATGTGGGGTGTGCTCAGCGGGAAGCCTGCTTTTCCTTCTCCCACTCCCTCGACCTGTGTTCCTGCTCTTGCTGTATCTCTCTCTGTCAAATAAATAAATAGATAAAATCTTAAAAAAAAAAAAAAAAGAAATGTAGGGTGGAGGAAACCTCTCATATTCTCTATTCTCCTCCTAACTTCTCCACAAGGGTAGAATTTTCTAATTTGGCCGGTTTGGAGCCTAGGACAGTGACAACTGAGCCACGAATCAGCAAAAGTTGGATGAGATTCTACTGGCACTCAGACTTCCAGTCATTTTCCTAATCCGAGGATCACCATCTTCAAGTTCCAGCCCCTCATTTGAAGACATCCTAGGTTTCCTTGGTCCTAAAGAAAATACTTCAGAAACCAGTCTGGCTCACTTATCTGTAGTTGCATTACTGAGATGGGAATTACAACAGCCTGGAGGAAAAGAGGAGTGGTTTTCTTTCTAAAGCATTTAAAAACCAAGTTCTTTTTTATGTTATTTATTCTCTGTGTACTTTAGGAAAACAAAGTGCCTTCAAGATGCATTGAGCATCAAGATGTTCAATGATTAAATGGATTTTCCTACCATTTAGACAAAGTGCAGGTTACTTATGTTATTGGCCTTTTTTATGCATTGAGAATCCCTCCAAAGGTGAAGGGGGAAATACCTACACTTCAAACCCTGAGCTAGGTTGAATATCTATGAACCCATACCCTGAGTTGCATTTTTTTTTTTTTTTTGCATGGTAAATGGAATTATCTATAAGCTTGCATTTCTAAAGGAAAGTTGAGCCCACCTGAAAGAGGGTTCTAGCAACTCATTCATCTTGACCTCTCCAGGTTAATCAGTGTCTGAGAATTTTCCTTCTCAGGGAGGTACCATCTCATCAAATCCGGCAGCAGGGAGACCAGAATAAACAACTCAGTTGATACGAGGTGTGCCTCCTTTTTTTTTTTTTTCTTTTTGCATCACAACGTACTTTTGTTTCAGCTACTCATGTATATCTTGTGAGCATCTGTGGACACTTAGATCCTTAGATCCTGGGGTGAATTGCCTAACCACTCGGCATCCATTCCCAAGACTTCCTCTTAAAGTGTGTGGGACAGACAGGTATGTTCCTCTATATGCAGCTCTCATGGCAGGGACCTGGCACTTAAGACAAGCAAGCCCTCAAGATATGAGAACTGTTATGATGTATTCCTCTGTTCACTTCATCACACCAGGATCATCATGATCCTAAATTCTGATGATAGCTGTCCATCTAGCTTGTCATCTCTCTTCAGTTTTTCCCTCTTTCTGAACATGCAGTTAAAAAAAGACAATGGCTTCCTTCCAAAGCCACTTATTTTCTGTTGGCAATAGCGTCGTCGTGTGAATACCGCATCTGAAATATGTAAGATTCCTTTCAGGATTTTTCTGAGTCATTTATAATCTCCTCCCCTGTGCTTTCTCAACGAATTAGTTAGGTGCTTGATTCTTATGAAGTTCCCGTCTTCAAAATGCGGTGATGTATCAGTTCGGAACACTGAGCAGAACTCTCCATGGCTTGCCTGCTGTATCAGCCACGTCACTCTCCTCCAGTGTGTCCAGAAATTGAAACTGGGCCAAAAAAAAAAAAAAAAAAAAAGAAAGAAAAGAAAAAAGAAAAGAAAAGAAACGGGGCCACATGGAACATGGAGCTGACAGGGCAGAGACAATGGGCAAAGGCTTTTGATTACTGTTCTTTGTCACTTCCTCCCCACTGCCCCCCACCATGCCCAGGCCATTCTCATCGCTTTAAAAAATACTGGGCTGATTAAGGACAGGAAGTTAGCTTCCTGACAAATATTATCAAGGACTGAGGGCCAGTTGCAAGTTGCCAGCCACCTTCCCTTTGGATGAAGCTTCCTGCTAGAAGCCGGTCTGCCTTCTTCAAACAAAGCTGTGCTCACATGGGACCCTGCGCATTCTGCCACATAAAAACACACACAGGCTCTCTGCGACTCTAACGGGATTGTGGAGGGATGTTCGGAACCTGGAGTTGGATGAACTCTTCTGCTGCACTGAGGGGCCATGGGCTTGTGAGAAGGGACACATTGGTTCTTTTTTTTTTTTTTTTTTAAGATTTTATTTATTTGTCAGAGAGAGAGAGGAAGTGAGAATGAGCACAGGCAGACAGAATGGTAGGCAGAGGCAGAGGGAGAAGCAGGCTCCCTGCCGAGCAAGGAGCCCAACGTGGGACTCCATCCCAGGACGCTGGGATCATGACCTGAGCCGAAGGCAGCTGCTTAACCAACTGAGCCACCGAGGCGTCCCAACACATTGGTTCTTGAAGGTTACTGTTCCAGGATTTTTGCTTTTCACTGACTTCTTGGTTCAACACACATTTATCAAGTTGGGTTCTCCTTACTAACAAGAGCCCAAACAGCTTCTTGAGATGAAATTCGGGAAAAGTGCTTGAAAAACTGCTTGAATACATAATTCCAATAGGATTTTTTTTCATTACGTCACCTCAATAGCAGTTTTAAACTATAACCCTTTTTGAAATTTAGAAAACAAACAGTAGAGATCTGATAAAAATGGGAATTAGAGGCAAAGTGTATGTAAGATTTTTCCATCAGAATGAATGGGTTAAGAGAAATTTGCCAGAAGGAGGGGGCTAGAGGTCAGGCGCTATTTTTGTTTTGGCATGAACTGCCCTCGCCAGCCCATAGCGCTCCCCGCCCCACCTCCCTCCATGCTGGGGCGTTCCCCGTGGCTCCTCCGGGGTGCAGAGCTGTGACGTGCGGGTCAGAAGTCTTATACCTGGGAAGGACCCATGTCTCGGATTGCACGAGGGTGTGTTGGAAAAGTGCATAACCTGGGAGACTGAACTTCAAGTCTCCTGTGGCCACAGGCTGGCTTGCTGTGTCCCTGGACCAATTCTTCTGCATCTTTGCTTCCAAGCCCAGCTCTGGGCCTGATACATAGGAAGGGCTCAGAGACTCTTTGAATTTCTGGACCTCACTCACCCAGCTACCTATACCAGGAATCGGGCGCGTGTTCTGGACTTATTGTGGTCTCTCTCCACCCAGTCTGAGCGAGGCACTAAATCTTTCCAACTGTATACCCGCTGCAAGCAACTCAACCCTTCTTCCCTGTTCCACTCCTGCCCCTGGTCAGGTCTGTCCTCAGCGCCCACTGGGCTGTTTTAAGACATGGTTTCCCAGCTCCTTGTCTGGCCTCAGGTCCCAATCCACCAAACTCTCCTCCTTTTGTCTTTCTGGACAAAGCTGACCCTATCTCGCCCTTGCTGAGAAGAGAAGTGTTAGCCTCCTCCTGCCCATGGATGTGATGTGCTTTACATAATATAAGACTGGCAAGCATGTTCCTAGTTCTTACTCTGGGCTCTTGTAAGTGTTCCACCCATGTGAGCCCATTCGATCCTTGCAACAACTTTACAGGCAGATGACTACTATGATCTTCAGTTTATGAGGGGGGAACATGATGCATAAAGAGCTTAAATCACTTACTTGGAGTTAAACTGCTAATACGCAATGAAGCAGAACATGAAGTTTTCTACAGAGCCCTGCTTAGTCCCGTTTTGTAAAAACTTGAGTACCGTTGAGACACAAAGTTGCATTAGTCTCAGGCTTACAACAACTAAGTGCTGTGCTGTGCTCCCCATGGGGATGACTACCATGGGTCACCATGCAACGCTAGACGATACCACTGACTCTATTCCCTATGCCGGCCAGTCAGTCGTCCCCATGACTCGTTCATTCCGGAGCTAGAAGCCTGTGCCTCCCACTCCCCTTCACCCATTATGCCCATCCCCCTGGACCCCACACATCTCAGTTCCATCTATGGTCACCTCTGCCTTGTCCCTTTCCTTCAACAATGCAAGCTGCAGGCCATTCTCATCCTCCCCGTATCCACCCCCTGCCCTCCCCAGGCTTTTGCTCCTCTTCATAGCTCGGCCCCAAATGCCTTCCCCATTGACTCTTGGACAAGGTCCCACCTCTTCTTTTGGACTTGGCCCTGGCACATCTCCTCCATCAGCCAAGTCTTTCTAACACACTTCCCCTCTGTGTTGCACACCTCCATATGTCTGAAGGGCTGCTTAGTGTTAGGAATGAGATAGACAATAGGAACTAAGTCGAGGGGTGTTCTTCAGGAGTTATGATTATTTGGGGCAAAGAGGCTAAAAGATCTGGAGCAGAACAGAATATGCCCTCCAGGAAAGGTGAGCTCGGGGCACTCTGTGGGGGCATATGTGTGTGTTGAGGAGTCTGGGGTGTGGAAAAGTATTCCTAGAGCTAATGCTACAACGAGGAACTGAGGGGCAAAAGGGAATTCACACTGAGGAATTAGGGAAAGGATAGGTTTTTCAGACATAAGGAATAGCATTTAGGAGCTCAGAGCTGAGGCCATGCATGGTAGGTCTGGGAATGTGTGTAGTGTGTGTACTCATTAATCTCACCCACTGGCTGAGCTCCTTGAGGACATCTAGTCCCCCCTGCTGCCTCAAGGAGGGCTCAGCAGAATTAGACTAGAACCTAAGCACTGTAATCTCTGGAACTCTCTCTCCCAGCCTGCTAACTATGAGGGCCATGTGAGCAGGCTGCTGAAGTCCTTTGGCTTTTCTGAGATTCTGTGAACCAAGAAGCCATGGAAGGCAAGGAGGTAGGTCTTAGTCTGTGAATTGTCCGAGAACCCTGGAAAGCCAAGATGATGCTCAGGCTCTGATTTTCACCTTTTAATTAAAAAAAAAAAAAAAAAAAAAAAAAAAAAGACAATGTGGGGTGGGGGTGAAGACCATTGAAACACACTTAGCCTCTACATGCTTTCTCTGCTCTGCAAGCCTCTTGCTGCCATTTCTGGTGTGAGTGTGGGATCACTAGCGGGGCTGGTGTGAAGGCCTCTTATGAATGCAGAGTCCTTGAGAGACCTGAGAGGATGAATATACAAGGATCAGGCTACTTATAAAAATCGTATTCTGACCTACAACCTGCTGCAATCAGTCCAGAATGCCAACCGGCTACAACAGTAAGCAGTCCTGGAAGCCAGCTCATAACCCCCGTGGCCAACAGCTGCAGACGGCCAGGGCTCTGTACCAACATCTTGCCTCCAGTTTGCACCCACTTCTCATTTAGGACCAACGGGAGGAAGGCCAATATGTATTTCCTTTTTTTTTTTTTTTAATATTTTATTTATCCATTTGACAGAGAGAGAGAGATCCCAACTAGGCAGAGCAGCAGACAGAGAGAGAGGGAAGCAGGCTCCCTGCTGAGCAGAGAGTCCGATGCGGGGCCCGACTCCAGGACCCTGAGATCATGACCTGAGCTGAAGGCAGAGGCTTAACCCACTGAGCCACCCAGGCGCCCCCAATATGTATTTCCTAACCAGTTCCATAGGTTTCCCCAACTTTAGTTAGCCTATGTATGGCAGCCCCATGCCTCCAGCCTCCAATCAAGCCATACTTAGGGCCTTCTTTCTTATGCACTGTAAAGTGTTCCCAGTGTTCTGCCTGCCTTTGAGTCTCCACCCAGTGTATGTGAGGGCCAACTCCCTTGCCAGAGCAGCCTCTGAAGAAACAGATTTGGTGGTTCTCATTTGGATGGTTTTCATTCATTTCCATGGATAGAACGAAGTTCTGTTAAGCTGTGGGTATTCTGTTCAATTTTTTTCACTCTTGGATCCATTTCCCTTTTCTTAGAATTCTGGAGAAAGTTTTCGTCAACTACAAATATTGACCAAGATTAGGCACGTTCTTGCTGGAAAGGGCATTGTTTTGTAGGAGATCAGCAATAGCACCCAATTCCTACTCTGTCATGGTGCTGGGACTGTCAGCCTGTTCTTTGGCCTTCTTATAATTCCACCTCCTTACCTAGAAAATGGGATTAAGAAATTATTATCTGGGGTGCCTGGGTGGCTCAGTGGGTTAAACCTCTGCTTTTGGCTCAGGTCATGATCTCAGGGTCCCAGGATTGAGCCCCACATCGGGCTCTCTGCTCAGCAGGGAGCCTGCTTCCCCCTCTCTCTCTCTCTGCCTGCCTCTTTGCCTACTTGTGATCCCTCTGTCAAATAAATAAATAAAATCTTTAAAAAAAAAAACTCTAAAAAAAAAAAAAGAATTTATTATCTGCCTAAAGTCTGGGACCACATCCATGGTTCTCAAAGTCTGTGTCTAGCAGTACACCTCTCAGCATTTTCTCATTAATCCTGGTCAAATAAAAACAAATCCAGACTAAGGTATGGAGAAATTTTATTTGAGAAGACTATTGCAATAGATAGATGGGACTATTGCAATGGTGAGAACATTCTGAACGGAAGATTGATTGGCAAGCATCTCATAAGTTTCTGCAGACTGGGGTGGTGAGGAAAGGCTGTTCTGTGTTCTAATCAAGGGCCTGTGGGAAGGGGAGAAGCTTGACTAAAGTTTAGCCATTATTTAATCCAGATTGGTTGGTAGGAGCGAACAATTCAGCTAATCATTTTATGAGACAAAGAAGGGGAAGTTGGAGAGTGTGTGTCTGGTCTTGTCTTAGATAAGTAGTTGGCCATCCATGGGTCTTATCTAAATCACAAAACAACTGTGGTTCTTTGCAGAAAGCCATTTTGAAGCACAAAAGTGTGAGGGGATTTTTTGACTACTGTTTTCTAGGAACATAAGGCTCAGGTAAAGTTCAACGTTATCATCCACTGATGGATGAATGGATAAACAACACATGGTAAATGCATTTAATAGAATATGATTCAGCCTTGAAAAGGAAGGAAACTCTGACATGCTACAACACCCATGAATCTTGAGGACATTGTGTAAATGAAATAAACCAGTGGCCAAAAGACAAATGCTGTACAAGTCCACTCACACCAGGTCTCTAGAGTGGTCAAAATCATAGAAACAGGGGTGCCTGGGTGGCTCAGTGGGTTAAAGTCTCTGCCTTGGGCTCAGGTCATGATCAGGGCTCAGGGTCCTGGGATGGAACCTGGCATCTCTGCACAGTGGGGAGCCTGCTTTCCCCCACCCCACCCCCGCCCTGCCTGACTCTCCACCTACTTGTGATCTCTGTCAAATAAACAAATAAAATCTTTAAAAAAATCATAGAAACAGAAAGTAGCAGAGTAGTTTACAGTGGTTAGCAGGTTGGGAAGAGAGGAAAATCGGGAGTTATTTTTGAAAGGACAAAAAATTTCAGTTTTGCAAGACAGAAAGAGTTCTGGAGATTGGTTGTCCAACAACGTGGATGCATTTAACACCACTGAACTGTACACCTGAAAATGGTTAAGATGGTAGATTTAATGTTGTGTGTCTTTTACTACACTCAAAAATTTTTAGAAATTCAGCATGGTCAGTCCCTTCTTTTTTTTTTTTTCTTTTTAAGATTTTATTTATTTATTTGAGAGAGAGAGAGAGAGGAGAGGAGAAGCACAAGCAAGGAGAAGGTGCAGAGGCAGAGGGAGAGGGAGAAACAAACTCCCCGCTGATCAGGGAGCCCGACTGGGGCCTTGATTCTAGGCCCCTGGAATCAGGACCTGAGCCAAAGACAGATGCTTAACTGACTGAACCATTCAGGTACCCCATGTCCATCCTTCTTTTGTTCAAGATGAATAGATATCATTTATCACTAACAACTCAGAGGCAGTCATAAATCTCCTGAGTGGAAAAACCATCTAAAAAGTAGTCTCCAGAAGACTCTCATTGGTGTTGTTTCTGAAACATCAGTTAAGTCATTTACTGAGAGGTAGTAGATGAGATTGGTTGACTAAGAATCCCACTGATCAGGCCTTTGAAGAGAAAGTTGACTGGAGTAAAATAGAGAAATATCAAAAATAAAGAGTTATTTTAGGTAAAGAGCCAGAAGTTGTCCTGGGGCTGTGTATTCCAGTAAGTTCTGAGAGGCAGGTGGTAATCTAGCACTGGTCATTGCACTTGTCGATGCTAAGATGTCAGTGCTCTTGGAAATGCTGTCTGTGGTCATGGTTGCCTTATATATAAAGGCATACATAACCTGAGCATTTCACCAGGTTTCTTTGCTAGCCCAATCAAGGCCCTTTCCAGGGAGAATTCTGGTCTGTGCATAGGCTGCTGCGGGGAATTCTTTTGAGGTCTATAGAGGTTTTATTTATTTTTTAAAGGAGTTTGTTTCTTTGACAGGGAGAGACACAGCGAGAGAGGGAACACAAGCAAGGGGAGTGGGAGAGGGCCAAGTAGGTTCTCCGCTGAACAGGGAGCCCATGCAGGGCTCGATCCTAGGACTCTGGGATCATGACCTGAGCCAAAGGCAGACACTTAATGACTGGGCCACCCAGGTGCCCCTACAGAGGTTTTAGGTTGCACTGCTGCCTCAGATGCTGGGGATGAAGCCAATGACAAGGCAACCTACAGTCCCAAGGAGGATCTGCTAAGTCATATTTTCGTTCTTGGTGATGCCAAGACAAGGTGGGGAGGGGGAGAAAAATTGGAAATATTAGTTTGGATGGTTGTACACAGATACTGAAGGAAAATAACAGATGTGAAAATTCAACAAGTTTTGACGATGTGTGCAAGATGATAGGATCGAGTTCAGTTTACAGAGGTGCATATTCCTCAGTTACAGGCAATTACAAAGACGCCCAGGCTAGCTCAGAAACAATGAACAGGGCCAGAATCTGATAACCCACAAGTTGTGCTACTGCTTTCCAATGAAACAAAATTCTCTCGAGAGTTATCTCCCTTTTGATCAAAGACAATCACAAGGAAAGATCATTCTCAATCATAAAATAAAGATAGTCTTATTAGATATGACTTGATTATTGGCAGAGGTTCAGCAAGAATGATGATTTAATGTGCAGGCCTTTTTAAGTTTGCTTTGTTGGAAGCTTTCATAAGAAATATCAGAATGGACTTTTAAAAGCTTTCTTGAGCCTCAACTCCAGTCATGATCTCAGGGTTGTGAGATGGAGCCCTGCATCAGGCTCTGTGCTGGGCATGGAGCCTACTTAAGATTCTCTCTCTCTCTCTCTGCCCCTCCCCACCCTGCAAATAAAATAAATAAATAAATAAATAAATAAATATGACATGATCATAAAGAAACGTTAGCTATTTCCAAAATAGGAAGATTTCATTCATCTAGCAAAGACAAAAGTTTAGTTTTGCATCAGTGTAATATTTGATACTAAAACTCTTCTCCTTTTTTAAGGTTTTACTTATTTATTTGAGAGCGAGAGACAGAGATAATGAGAGAGAGCACAAATGGAGAGGAGAGTGAGAAACAGCCTTCCTGCTGAGCAGGAAGCCCAATGTATGGCTGGATCCCAGCACCCCAGGGTCATGACCTGAGTCGAAGGCAGACACTTAACCGGCTGAGCCACCCAGGTGCCCTGACACTAACGCTCTATTAAAGATAAACTTATAAATAAGCCCATCAAACTTTCACCAGCATTGACCATGACAAATGAAATTATCTTTCTATGAAACTTCTAACCCTTTCTCTATCCATTCAGATTTTGTCCTACATGTTCCTCTTCCTCGGTCTTAAACACCCAGTCATTACTTTAGGACAAATCTACTCTCCTTTCCCTTAACAAGGGTGCATCCTGGTTATCTTGTATTATTTCTTTCTGCAATTGTGTGTCCCAGAGAGTTTCATTCAAGGGTAACATTTTTTTTTTTTTTCTTGAGAAAGAGAGAGAGGGAGAGATATGTCATTTTCTGAACTGTGAATAAAATTTTGGACAAAGGGCTGAGAGGGACCAAGTCGCCCGTCTAAGTGTCTTAAATACCCCATCTGTGTCCAGTTCGTTTTTTCAAGTGTCCTTGAACCCCTTGAGGACCCTGACAAGGGGAGGGCCACCTCTAGCTCCAGTGACTATAGAAGCTGATGGGCCAGCCTGGGAAGGGTAGGGTAGAAATAGAGATGGAAGACGGAAGAGTTTTGAAGGGGAACAGATCAAACAATGCAAGGGAATTTAAAGGAAGGTCAGACTTAGTAAAAAGGAGGAAGAAGGAGCCATGAGGGACAGGGAATGACAGGAAGGAAGATTTTAGGTGAGGACCAGACTGAGGAGTTGTCTCGTTTCCTCAAGAAGTCACTCGAGTTCTAAGGGGTCTTCAGGAAAATTTGGCCATTACTGAAGATATTGAACTGAATCAGTGTCATCGGGGCAAAGTAGAGGGAGGGAGAAGAGGAGGGGAGTGCCAGAGAGAGAATTATTGTCCTGGATCAAATTGTGTCCCTTCTAAAGACACGTTGATGTCCTAACTCTGGTACCTATAAATGTGGTTTTACATGGAAATAGGATGTTTATAGGGATAAACAAGTTAGGCGGAGGTCATTGGGGTGGGCCATAATCCAACATGACTGGTGTCCTTATAAGAAGAGAAGATAGAGACACACAGGGAGAAGGTGACTGTGCGGAGCCAGGGAGGGGTAAGGAGGGCTCTTCCCCTATAGCCTCCGGGGGAGGACACCTCCCTCCCTGGCCCCGGACCCTTGATTTCAGACTGGAGGCCTCTAGATCTGTGAGACAACAAAACTCCATTGTTGAAAGCCTCCTCGTTCTGGTATTTTATGATGACAGCCCAGGGAAACTAATATATCCAATAACCCAGGGGATTAGATGATTTAATCAGGCATAAGACCTTAAAGAAGACAGAAAAGATACTACTTGTTTTATTTCTCTAGTTCTCCTTACACAATCCCAATCACCCTTTGTTCAGACCTCAGTGGAGGAGCTGAGGGTACTTCCTTACAAAACAAATCATTAGAGAAACAGGACAAATGGAAGAAGCCTCGCAGAAGAGACAGAGAAAATTCTCCTTGCATGAAAGAATCAGTGTACCTCCTTAGAGTGTTACAACACACAAATGTCCAGAGCCCTGGATCCACTCACCATCATGGATGCCACACCCCCAGGACGCAAAGAGTCCGAGAAGCCAGCATGAACACCAGGGTGAAGACGGAGGGGTCCGGCGGGGGGGGGGGGGTCGGCGCACTATGTAAGACACGGCACCAGAAAACCGTCAAAGAAAAACAAATCTAGATTCAGGTAAGGGGAGACTTTATTTGAAAAGACTGTTGCAGGTGGTTGACAGGGTCTGAGGCTGGGGAGAAGGGGGAGGGGAGAGTTGCTGTTTAGGGGGTATGGAGTTTCAGTTTTGCAAGATGAAAAAGTTCTGAACCTCTGTTGCCCAACAGTGTAAATATACTTAACATTGCTGAATGGAAACTTAAAAGTAATTAAGATGCGAGGCACCTGGGTGGCTCATTCAGGTAAGTGTCTGCCTTCAACTCAGATCATGATCCCGGGGTGTTGGGATTGAGTCCGGCTTCGGGCTCCTTGCTCAGCTGGGATCCTGATTCTCCCTCTGCCTGCCACCCACTACTGCTTATATTGTCTCTATCTCTCTGATAAATAAATAAATAAAATCTTTAAAAAAAATGATTAAGATGGTAAAGATTATGATATGTGTATTTTACCACAATTAAAGACATTTTAAATTATTAAAAAGAAGAGACATGATATGGCAGGGACCCATTAAAATTCAGAAAACAGTGATCAAAATATCTACAAGCATCTCAAATTTCAGGCAGAAAATGGCTTTTTCGGGACACCTGGGAGGCTCAGTTGTTAAGCATCTGCCTTCAGCTCAGGTCATGATCTCAGGGTCTTGGGATCCAGCCCCACGTGGGGCTCCCTGCTCAGCGGGGAGTCTGCTTCTCCCCCTGCCTCTGCTGCTTCCCCTGCTTGTGCTCTTTTTCTCGCTGTCTCTCTCTCTTATTCAAAGAAATAAAATCTTTTAAAAAAGGGAAAAGAAAATGGCTTTTTTTTTTTTTAAATAAAGAGGAGTAAACAAAGCTGAAAGGACTGGGTGTCCACAATTAGGTGAGAGGGTGTATGATCAGACAACTGATCAGAGAATGTCTGTGGTCAACTTATTTTTAGAAAACATGCTAAGGAAGGGCTGTTCTGTATTCTGATGCAGGGGGGTCAAAGTTCAGGGGACCGTGGAGCAAGAAGCCTGAGTAGAGTTCGGTCAAGACACGTGAGCAGGTATTTTGTTCAGATTAGTCAGTGGGGGCAAAAGACTCAGCTGACCGTTTCTGAGACAGAGGGCAATGGAGAGGGTTTGTGTCTGGGCTTGCTGCCGTGAACAAGGGAGTGACCCACCAGTCTTGTCGAAGTCATTTGTAGAAGGGTGGTTATTTGTGGTAAACCTCTTCCCGGAACACAAAGTGGTAAGGAATTTCAGGGGAACAGGATTCAGGTAGAGCCCGGCAGTATCACGCCACTGCCCCTTCTCCCCGTCCCCCACCGCCCCCACACGAGTTGCCGAGTGGCAAGTTTTTGAAGGAGTGCTCCACCAAAGTTGGCCAGCCCCGGTCCTTGCTCGTAAGGCTTCCTAAAGTGCAAGCTATTTTTTGAGTGTTCCTGGTGCCATGCTGAGGACAGGGCATATCTTATGTCACTCATTTCTTGAAACAACCTGATCCCATTTCGATTGCCATTTTACAGATGAAGAAAGTGAGGCACAAGAAGAATATGTCACATTACTAATGTCGCATTGCTAATATCACATAATTAATATATTCGTTTCCTAGGGCTGCGAGACAAATGACCACAAACTTGGTGGCTTAAAACAACAGAAATGTATTGTCTCCGTTTTGGAAACTGAAAGTCCAAGATCCAAGTGTCCACAAGGCCCTCCTTTCTCTGAAGTCACCGGGGAGGATTCTTCCTTGTGTTGTCATAGCTGAAGTGGTTGTCAGCAGTGTTCCTGGCTCATGGACCTACCATTCCGTCTCTGTTTCCTTTGTCACATGGTGTCCTCTCTGGGTCCAAATTGCCCTCTCTTCTAAGTACTACCAATCTTAATCCAGTAAGAGCTCATCTTAAATGGATTATACGAGGATTATATAAGATCCTACTTCCAAATAAGGCCACAGTCTCAGGTCCTGGGAGGGAGGACTTGAACATATCTTTTTGAGGGACACAATTCAACCCATAGCAGGTAGTAGGTGAGAGCTAGGGCTTGGAACCACTCCCCAGTCATCTGCAGAGTGGGATCTCGGGCCGCAGTACTGGTCAAAATGTCCCTTGAGGGGGTGTTAAGATGATATCAGAATGTCTATTTTTAAAATTTCATCTTTAAGAAAATTCCATTTGTGTTTTAGATGTACGTCATGTATTCGCAATAGTACATGAATGTGTTCTATAAAGGTACGGATATTCAGTGGGTACTCAAGAACTGTAACTGATCAGTGAATGAAAAAGAAAATTAAGGCCTTGTACCTATTTGACGAGATTTTTTTCCCTTCAGTTTGTATCCTTATGTATTTCAGTAACTTTGTCTAATGGTCAGTTTCCTTTTCAACACCCACACAGACAGGGAGAGCTAGTGTTCAATAAAATTTAGGTCTGAAGACATGCTGTTAATGATCCAAACAATTTAACATCAGTTGTTGGGGACTGGGGAGGCGTATCTTTTTTGGGCTTTTTGTGAGATGCAGTTTTTCAAAAGGAGAAACACTACAACCAGTAGCCAGGTTGTGACTGACTTCAAAGCTGCAGCTTCCCTGTTGTGATATTATCCCGAGGCCTGCTTCCTTCCCCCGACACACTCACATACATACACTTCACCAGGAATGCTTTCGGGTTCCGGTTCCGTAAGGGGAAGACAGGGATATGCTCACAGGTAACTAGATCTCAAAATGATAATGTGCGTTTGAAAATCCATTTGTTTAGTGTTTCTTTCTTTCTTTTTTGAAAATCCACTTGTTTATATATTTTAAAAACAGGAGGAAGTCAAGGTAAACAAGGCAAAATGGATACATGTGAAAAGATACTCAGCTATCCATGGACAAGGATCGCTCCGAAGAACAAAGGGTAGTATGACGTTGAATGAGTCATGGTGTTCTCCAAGAGAGTAAAACGGTATTCTTGTAAGTTATGGTTTGATTCTTAGAACATCTGACAGAGGGTCTATCGATTACTGGGGCGGGGGAGCGGTTCCCCTCCTCACGGGCTGTTTGAGCTCCTGTGGGGCCAAGCATATTTTTGTTGTAATTTATCCCACCTGTGCCTGTCAGTTCCTTTCCACTTGCCTCCTCCCGTGACAGCCTGGCTCATGTTTCTTCATGAAGCTCTAAGCCAGTTATTAATAATGGCCCAGCGCGTCTCCTGACCCACCTAAGAGCATATGGTGTTTTTCACAAAAGAGAAGAGACATCATTCTCCTTGGCTTTGGACTTCACTTACCGAGCCCCTGAGCAGTAAGTTTGGGTGTTTAAACTATAGGACGTTTTGCAATGTGGACGTGGGAGGGAAGTTTATGCAACTCCCGTTTGCTTCTGGTAGGGGGAGAATGCAGTAAGCCAAAACTTAGACTCCCAAAGCCAATTTCTCTCACTCTGTTTCAGCCTCCCTTCAATGTGGATGAGGCTGTTTGCACGACAGACGAATGCATTAGAATTCGCTTCCTCTCATGTGTTTCTGGCTAAGTAAAGGTAGGAGGAGAAGCAAGGGAGTAATAAATCCTAAATGACTTGCCCACACCTGGTGGTACGCTTGGTCTTCCCGTCGCTCCGGTGACTGCGAAAGGAAGTCTCCCCCAGGGAGAGTGTTCGCATGGAGGGCTGCCCAGGAGCTGTGGGTCTTGTCGTTCCCCCGTCCTGGAGTCTCCATTCAGACACGGCACCTGCCTTGTTCCAGCGATTCATCGCCTTCTTGTTTTCTTTTAGCCGAAGGCTTTGTCTTTGCAGCCTCCTTTATAATGGTTGCTTCTGAGAGTCCTGAAAAGTAGGTCACTGTGTTTTCTGTCTGGAAAACGAGGACCAGCTTGGTCCCCGCGAGCTCAGCTAAAACCAGACAATCCAGTCATTCTTCCGGACCGGGGTCGCATGCAGCTTCCTGCTTTGGTTACGATGTATTCGGTGCTCTTGAACGTGGACATCAGGCTTTTCTAAGTGACATGTGTGAGGGAGGCATTGCAGCGAACTGGAAGGAGGCCGGTGCTGGCCTGGTGTGGAGCCCTGGCCTGGAGCGCTAACCAACTGTGCGAGTTCAAGCAAGTCCTAAGCTCTCTGAGCGGAGTGGGGTTTTCTCATAATGTATATAAGTGGCCAAGTATACTAACGGTATTTATGAAACCCCTCATTTGAATGTCTCCTGAATCTTCTTAATCATCTCTTGTTTGTTTCAGAATCAAATCTAGACACTCCGGGGTGGGTCTTTGACAGAAAGTATTAATCTAAATGGTAGAGACGAAGGAGGCAGGTGGACCGGGGATGGGGTAAATCGGTGACGGACATTAAGGAGGACACGTGTTGTGATGAGTACTGGGTATCATATGTAAATGATGAATCACTAAATCCTACTTCTAAACCCAAACTACGCTATTTTGTTAGCTAGCTTGAATTTAAATTAAATCTTGGAAGGAAACAACAAGGGGGACGAAGAAAAAAATAAATGGTAGAGACAATAATTGGTTTCCTCTTTAGGATGGGCAAGCGGTGTGGAGGTCGAGGCTGGAGCATACGGTTGGTTGGCAGTTCGGGACGTTAGGCTATAGCTAAGATCAAGGAAGATGCCAAAGCTTCCAAAACAATTTCAAAGTGTAAGCTAGTATTTTCATAAACTTGCCAGGTTTACCCGTATTCTAACATTTGTTTTTCGGTTATGTGTTTCTATGGCTAGAAGGGACTGGTTCCCCCGGCTTGCCAGATCGATTCTGTGCCTGGAGGAAACAGGAGATGAGATTCTTGCTTTCCTCTACAAGCTTTCATCATGCACACATTTATTTAATTCCTACTGTGTGCAAGGTTAGCAAGGCATCAGTGAGCTCTGTATTCAGTAGGAGAAAGAAGTCATTTTGTGAGTAACTCAGGCGTAAGTCAGAACGGGCTTTTTCTGTGATACTTGAGAAGTTCAGACAGAAGACAGACAGGGCCCGGATTCCACAGGCCTTCACATCCAAAACTGACCCACCAAAAACAGGCATTGTTGGTTAGGCTTCCCCTTGGAAGGCTGTAAATTCTTGGAAAATGATTCCGGAATTTTCAGGGTTCCTCCTAAGATTCACCTTCTAAGTAATGAGCTGGTGAGGCATAAAAGGACAGCACCTTAAACCGGCGCCTCATTCTTATCCCTCGACCTCCCACTTCCCCAGTTACTTTTTTAAAAGATTTTATTTACTTATTTGCAAGAGAGCGAGAAAGCCCATGCGTGGGAGAGCAGGGGGAGGGCCAGCAGGTAAGGGAGAAGCAGACTCCCCACTGAGTGGGGAGCCTGACTTGGGTCCCCAGCTCAGGACTCTGAGATCATGACCTCACTGAAACGACTGAGCCACCCAGGTGCCCCCACTTACTTTGTATTAAACACATAGTTTTCTTCTAGGGCCTGTGCTAAATGCTGGAAGTATAATTCTGCCTTTAAAGACTCACAGATTTTCATTTAACTTAAAATTCTGTTCTCCCCCCAGCCACCTACCTTCTCAGCTAAACTTGACTCCAAAAAACACTTAACTGGTTTCAGAAATCAAATCTGTGCCTTAATGAATCCAAAATTGCCATCACAGAATTTATGCAGTGTGTGTGTTGCAGAAAGTAGTTTGAAAGGTTCTGCCAGATGCTTTTTAGAGCTCCAAAAGACCTCCAGACAGGCCTCCGCTCTCCTGCACTCACCAGCCCCCCAGCCTGGAAGGGCCATTGTGTGGCTGTACGAATTCTGCAGATAAAAAACGCAGACCTCACAAACATCACCCTCTGTCTCACTCCTGCTTCCTCACACCAGGGCAGGACAAATATGTGCTGGGGCTTCCTCCTAAAACCTTGCTGAGCTAATCCCCACCACCTTGCAGAGCTAATCCCCACCCAGACTCGGGGCAGTTCATCCGGCCTTGTAAGACGACACTATAGCTGTGATTCATGGAGGAGGTCGGGGAACTTGTCAGGGAGAAGATTGATAACATTTTGATTATTGTGGTTCCAGAAGACTTCTTCATGTTAAGTGCCCATTAACTTGGGGGCAAGGCACAATCTTCTATTTGGGGCAGGAATGTGCCAGTGAGATATCTTAACCTTCAGAAGTCTTGGTCATGGATGATTAAGAGACGTTTGTTCATGTGTCGAAAAATAGTTCATTTTAGGGCCGAGATATTTACTTAACAAAAATCTGAGGCATGGTCAGGATGGTCTGGGAAGACCCCAACTGCACAGGATCAACAGAAAGAAAACATGAGAGAGGGAGAGTTGAAGAGAAGTAGAGTAGATCCACCCAGGTTGGGGAGCCCCCTCCCACCAGCTCCCTAAGAGTCAGGGGGACCCTCGGGAGTGCTGCCAGGCAATCCAGCCCACATACCTGCACGCCTGTCTCCACCTCCCCTTTCCATCTCTAGATCCACTTGTTTCCTCTCCTTCATCAGAGTCACTATGCTTTCCACGGTGCTGGGCGGCGGGGAAGTGACCATGTTTCTAATTCCTCAGCTTCACTGCAACAACGACTGTTTGCTCGAGCACCAGGCAGCATGCTGGGCTCCTGGCTTCCCTTCTTCCTGATCCTGAGATACAGCGGCAGCGGCAAAGTCTGTGGGGTCAGACAGACCTTCATTCAGATCCCAGTTTATCCCTGGTGTGTGATGTGAAGTGGTTTATTTAACCTCTCTGCTCTTCAGTTTCTAGAACTAAGGAAATGGGAGTGCTAATTACTCATGGTATCAGGCTTTACGTGATGACAATCAAAGCATTCATAGGCTTTTCCTAATGATAGTGACGAATAAAATCCTTTCAATCCCCTGCAAGACCGATAGCGTCTCTGAGTAGCAGGTGAGGTTAAGGGCAGGGTCTGAGGCTACAGGGTTATACCACCTAGAACCAGGATCTAAAACCAGTTTGGTCTGGCTCTAAAACCTATATTCTCTCCTCGCTGCACTTTGCTGACCGACCATCTGTGACCAAGCGGTTTTTGTCCTCAGCGGAAGTCTACTTTGTCAAGTTGAGACCTGCCAAAAGTGCTCCAGTCTTCGCTTGTAACTTCCTTGGTTTTGGACTCGCTCGTCTGACCCTGGCCGGAATCGGAGAAGTTGGGAGGTGAGGAAGGTAGAGTGTCTCCAAATAGGCGAGTGAAATGCAGAAATGATTTATCTCAAATGTCAAAACATGGCTAAGGCCATCGTGATGGTCTTTGTGAAAGACAGTAGCTGTGGAGGAGCCTCAGACAAGTCTCTGGAATTCCTGTCCTTCTCTGGGCCTCGTTGGTCGGATGGGAAGTGTCAAAATCGCAAATACCTTTTCCAGAGCCAGCATTTCTGTCATATTTCAGACCTTTCACTGCTATTGTTTTTCTTAGCTGGAAAGAGAAAAATCTCTTTGAAATCCTATCTCAAGCAGGAAACAAGATACAATGATCATGCCACAGTCATTTAAGTGCAAAGCCATATGCCATTTATTATGATTCTCATTCAACAACATTTCTCTCATACAAGACTCATATCATTGATGAATTAATTTTTCAGATGTGTGTTAAATTTCCTTTCTCACATAATTTGGCTTTGGGCAGAATCTAAGGGAGGCTTAGCTAGTTCAAAAAATGCAATTTGAACTCAAATTTTAGAAACTTATGTAACGCACAATACTGTTGAATAGGTCTGAGTTTTTGGTTAACTTCTAAATGACTCAAATTTGAAGGTCTCCTGCCCTGCCACAACCAGTGGCCATTTCTAGAGACCCCAGGGGACAAATCTCCATGATGCCATAGAAACGGTAGCCATCCTAACAGGATGTTCCTATCCTAAAATCCCCTATGGCTGCTGTCAAATTTTAGTTGCCTTCTAGCAACTAGACTCGGTTCCCTAATTACAAATAAAACATAAATACAGAAGCAAAACCACCAACGAGATATAACTCCCCTATGATTTCCGAAGTGTCTAAAAGTAATTTTATTAAACATAAACTTGAAAAGAGACATTTTCCATGTAGAAAGCATCCAACTTTGGGATTTTGGATGCTTTTCAAATATTGGCTAGAAAAGGTAGACTTAATACATATGTTTTTCTTGTTGCAATTGTCATTTAAACCAAATGGCCTTCCAGTCTTCTGAAAACACTTCTACTTTACATGCAGCTATTAAATCAATATTTGTTGAAAATGGATTGGTGTCAGATACTGTGAGGCACTGGGATCCAGGGTGGGTAAAGCCATCCTCATCGCAGTTTATGCAGTGCTATACGCAAACCAATAATCATAATGGGGTGTAGTGAGTTGAAATGTGGGAGAGACAAGCTGGCTTCAGTTCTGCCCAAGGAAGTCAGGATAGATCACAGAGGAGGTACCATCACAGAGGAGGTTTCAAAGGTGTGTGACAGTTCTGTGTGTTTAGGTGTTTAAAGAGAGCCCGAGAAGAATGACTCATTCAAGGATACCCTCTAGGAGGTAATATGCTAGATTATAATTACAATAATATTTACCATTGCTTATGATGTGTACTTGCCAGGCACAAGAATCATCTCATTTCATGCTCATACTGCCCCATTTTCTAGAAGGGCTAATGAAGGCACAGAGGGATCGTCTAAGGTTTCATGGTAAGTAACAGATCTGAGGGAAACTCTATCAGTCTGATTCTACACCCATCGCTCAACCATCATGTGCAGAAAACATTCTTGTTATTTCTTTGTCTAGTTAAGGTTAAGGAGGTCAAGGGGGAAAAAAAAAACCTATCAGTCAAAGGTTGATAAGTGGATCAAAAACAAGGTAATAATAAACCAGAATAAAATTGCAAATAAAAAAGCTAATAAATATGTTTTAAAACCTGTACTTTCAGCAAACCTGGCTGCTAGAGTAAGGTCACACTGGTGGTCTGTGACTGTCCCATTCACAAAGAGCAGGCTATTTTGATGTGAGAGAATGGACAGCTGACTGTTGTAGAGATTTTCCAGCAGATTCTGGGTTCTCTCTCCCAGAAGGGCCATTGCAAGACAGTATATAGCATTATTTGATCAACAGTTCACATACACAGAAAGGAGTTGGGACTGAAGAGGAAGAGTGGCCGTTAATAATTACATGCAGGTATTTCCACTTCAGTATGGTCAATTTCGATTGTAAAACAGATCTTTTCAAAAGTAACTTCTTGTTTGAAAACATTAATAAATCTATGTATTTGAAAGATGGTGCCATTTGGAGCCCTGGGCTAGGAGAATCTAGGACCCAGCACAGAATACTGAGTGGCCCTGGGTAGTTGCTCTATGTTCTCATGGCGTGTCGCCACAGCCTGGCACAGGCTAGCTCCTCAATAAATGGGAATTACTGTACTCTACTGGAGTGACCTAAAGGTAAAAATGGACAGACAGATTTCAATTATGTGTCATTTTCAACATGTGTCTTTAGGCAACTTTGCTCAGTATTATTTTGACCATTAGATACTGATGGAAACAGGAGTAGGATGAACAAATTCTTGTCAAAAAAGAAAATATTTTTGAACTATGACTCAAGAGTTTAAGACTATAAACTTGAATCCAATGAAAATTGTTTTTCTTTTGACTGAAAAGAGACTTTCCAAAGTATGTTCTGTTCTTTGTCTCGACCAAGAATCCATGCCCAGTAAGGGGAAATAGTAGAGGTTAAGAGAAATTGAGAAAATGGTGAGGTCTTACTTGGGGGGGGGGTGAGGTGCAAGCCATTTAGTAAATCCACTCTTCTTATGGTTGCAGAAGTCAGAGTTGATTTGAGAAGCCTCATTTTATATAAAAACAAATTCATGAAGGTTTTAAAGGCAAGAGCCTAGGGCCACCTGGGTGGTTCAGTCGTTAAGTGTTTGCCTTAGGCTCAGGTCATGATCCAGGGGTCGGGATCGAGCCCCACATGGGGCTCCCTGCTCGGTGGGAAGCTTGATTCTCCTTCTCCCACTCCCCCTGCTTGTGTTCATTCTCTTGTTGTCTCTCTCTCTGTCAAATAAATAAATAAAATCTTAAAAAAAAAAAAAGGCAAGAACCTACAAGCTGATGGCAGGAGGAAAAATAGGGCATACAGTGAAATTCCATTCCCAGAGACCAAAGTTTATTGCTACTTTCTATTTGTCCAACTTTGGGGGATACCACTTTTCAACCACTGATAAACAATGAACAGGTCACTTTGAATTAGATTATTTGGACTCTTTCTGGAGTCAAAAGATAAAATAAATACAAATTTTAAAAAACAGATGAGAGTATTTGCAGTACAACAGTCTATAAAATAATAATTTGATTCCCAGTACCTTCTGAAATAGGGAAAAGAAAGGTAGGTAGAAGCATTGTGAATGAGATGATAAATTATTCGCAATCTTCTGAAATTTCTACACGAAGGTCCAAAATAATCGGGGATGTCTTAGATTAGAAATTGGAGATTATTTTAGTTATGACTTTTAAATACTATATTCAAGATAAGCCTGTGGTCTCGAAATAGTCACACTCAATATGGTCTATCATACTCTTAAAAGTGTCCTAATTTATTTGAAATTTGTTATTTATTTATTTATTTATTTTAAAGGTTTTATTTATTTATTTGACAGAGAGAAATTACAAGTACACTGAGAGGCAGGCAGAGAGAGAGAGAAGGAAGCAGGCTCCCTGCTGAGCAGAGAGCCCGATGCGGGACTCGATCCCAGGACCCTGAGATCATGACCTGAGCCGAAGGCAGTGGTTTAACCCACTGAGCCACCCAGGCGCCCCAAAATTTGTTTTTTTTTTAAGATTTTATTTATTTGACAGACTGAGATCACTAGTAGGCAGAAAGGCAGGCAGAGAGAAAGAGAGAGAGGGAGAGGAGGAAGCAGGCTCCCCGCTGAGCAGAGAGTCCCAGGATCTTGGGATCATGACCCGAGCTGAAGGCAGAGGCTTTAACCCATTGAACCACCCAGGTGCCCCTGAAATTTGTGATGCGTGTTGTACCCAATAAAAAACACTAGGAATCTTTTTGCTCTGAGTATTGCTGTTGCTAAATAGCTTTCCCCCCAAAAGAATGTCCCTCCAATCCCAAAGAAAAAAACACCTGATTACAAAGCTTCTAGCCATGTAAGAATTAGACAAAACATAAATTAAGCTGCAGTGACACTCATAATTTTAATCCACAGTAAAATCTGAGCACATTAGTAAGCTTGTGATGATACAAGTCTGTGTCCTTCCAGTGACTGAGATCTAAAAGCAGATCTATCATCAAGCAGAAGAGCTAAACAGGAACCACCCATATTCCTATTGATCATGAGTGTTTTGGATGAGACAAGAACATGTTCTTTAGCAAAAAAGACTTACAATGAACTCAAGGAAAGTTAAGTTTATCAGTGAAACATTTTAATTGAAAATATCATTTGTACTGATATGTTTTCAATTAAAATGTTTCATGGATAAATCTAATTTTCCCAAGTTCATACTTGCTTAAATGATCGGTTTCACAAAATAAAATTAGTATATGTTACTGTTATATATATGAAGAAAGAAGAAGACTGGCGGTTTAAACTATTTTCCAAAGTTATATAAGCAAGCAATGCCCCTTTAAATGAAAATGGGAGAAATGGAAACAGAAGGATAAAAAACCACATACTGTCCTTCCTTCCAAAATTGACCACTGTGATCATTTGTAGGTATTTCTTACTGTTCTGTTCTTTCCTTTCTCCACCCCCACCCCCATAGTCCCATTGTGGAGTTTAATATACATACAGAAAAGTGCATAAAACTTACAGGTACAGTTTAACAAATGGTTAAAAAGTGATTGCCAGTGTGGGACGCCTGGGTGGCTCAGTGGATTAAAGCCTCTGCCTTCAGCTCAGGTCATGGTCCTGGGGTCCTGGGTTCGAGCCCCACATCGGGCTCTCAGCGGGGAGTCTGCTTCCTCCCTCTCTCTGCCTGCCTCTCTGCCTACTTGTGATCTCTGTCAAATGAATGAAAAAACTCTTAAAAAAAAAAAGTGATTGCCAGTGTCACCACTGCCCAGGACGGGAAATTAAACAGTGTTGGGGGCTCCTCATCCCACTTATCTCTTCCCTTAACCCTCACTGAAGTCACCCATCCTGACATGGTAGCCAATCCCTTGCTTTCCTTGATAAATTTACCTCCTACACAGCTGCCATTCACATTCACCCCTTAATTGTGCACTCTTTAAAAAAGATTTATTATTTATTTGAGAGAGAGAGAGTGTGTGCAGTGGGAGGGGCAGAGAGAGAGAATCTCAAGCAGACTCCATACTGTGTGCAGAGCCTGAGGTGGGGCACGATCTCGTGACCCTGAGATTATGACCTGAGCCAAAACCGGGAGTTGGACGTTTTACCCAACTGTGCGAAGCCAGGAGCCCTTTTGGGGCCTTGCTTTTTAAGACTTTGATATTATGATCATAAAATTTACCCCTGCTTTTATATGTAGCTATAGCTTAATGTTCATTATTGTGCAGTATTCCATTCTATGAATTTATCTATTTATCTGCTAATGGTCCTGTGGGTTGTTGCTGAGTGGAGAGTATGATGAACAATGGGTGCCCTAATGCGGATATTCATGTATCTCGTATGTACTTTGGAGTGTATGGGTGGTCATAAGGTATGGGTTTCAATCATATTTAAATATTAAACATAATTTTCTTTTCTTTTTTTAAGATTTTATTTATTATTTATTTAACACAGAGAGAGAGAGATCACAAGCAGGCAGAGCGGCAGGGGGAGAGAGGGGGAAGCAGGCTCCCTGCTGAGCAGAGAGCCTGACGTGGGGCTCAATCCCAGGACCCTGAGATCATGACTTGAGCCGAAGGCAGAGCCTCAGTCTGCTGAGCCACTCAGGTACCCCTAAACATAATTTTCTAAGTAGTGTTTTTATTATTTTGTAGTTATAATAACCATCATTTTATTGGATAAATAATCTTCCATTGGTACCTTAATTTTGTAGCCTGGTCTTTTGTAATAAATTTACTCCTGCACTTTTTAATTTGTTCATAAAAGTGGTACAAAGTCCTAAAACTTATAGAATTTATAGCAGACATACAGTCACATGAACTATGGTCTTATGTAGACAGTGGCGTTTTGTTCATTGTCATAGAAGGTATTGAAGCAATTATATTTAAAACAACTCTTAGGGAATTTTTTGGTTGTGTTGTACAGTATGATTGCCGTAGTAGTATTAGCCAATACCTATATCATACCACATAATTATCATCTCTTCTTGTGTTGAAAACAATTAAAACCTAGTCTTTTAGCAAGTTTAATATTATAATACAGTTTTATTATCTATAATCACTGTAATGGGAATTAGGTCTTTAGAATTTACTTACTAGTTGCAAATGTATGTATCTTTAAACATTTCTCAGAGAGAGAAATGTTTAATATCTTTAAACATTTCTCAGAGAGAGAAATGTTTAATCAGAGAGAGAAATGTTTAAAAGATACAGTGAATGTTTTCCCTGCCAGGAAAACCTTAAAATTCAGCTTAACCTTTCTGTTAAAGTTTTACTGTTTAGCTGCACAAATCTGTGATAAATTAAAATTAAAGTGTCATATTTTCCGAAGTCTGACCTTTGACATCTTCCTGACTTCTTTTAGAAGTTTCTCCAAGCAGGCTCCCTGCCCCTCTACTTTGTACACTACCTCACTATCTACTAAAACCTTTCAATGTGCTTTGACACAGGGACCAAGGTTGCTAAGAGACCACCTGCGCTGAATGCACTTTGTTCAAGCAAGAGCTTGCGGAGTGAACCCCAGGAGTGGGGTTATCTACCATTACCTGGGATCAAGTCAGGTGAGAAATGGGTTTCTACTCACTCATCAGTCCCCACCCGCTACCTGGTCTTTTCCAAACTTCCTATCTCAGTCTCTTGCTGTTGTTGGAGGAAAGTAAAAGTGTCCTTCAGAGCACAGATGAAAGAAACACAAGCTGGAGGCCATAGGAATGAAAAAATCACTTTACAAACTCGTATATTCTTCTCACCCATTGCTTCTGAAACATAGGTGAAAGGAATCTTTGGATGTCAGGGAAATTCTAGGTGTTTACTTTGCCAGTGACTGCTGCGTAGTTTGGGGCATGTCATTCCCTCCTCCAGGATCGGGGCTAGTTATTACAGAACTTAAACCAGATTGCTGAAATGGGAGAAGACAATACCGTAGAAACCTCGTCTAGTCCTCTCTCTTACAACTCAACCTGCCTTTTTGGTTTTTGAGTGAAAATAGCAAAAAGTATTCTTCTACTCCAACATTGCCACTTTTAAAAAGTATTGACACTCCTTTTGAGTGTATAAAAGGAACTCTGATGCAAGTCTTTGAAAACTGCTTGATTTATTTGACCTTGCATTCCTGAAAAAGGAATTCAGAACGGTTCTAAACGCCCTCCCTGACAGGCGTTCATTTGGTAAAATGTTCCAACAGTGTGCTGAACTCACATTAATACCTTTTAAAATTCCGTAATATTTTTTGAAATTGCTCTTGTTTGTAAAAACTATCTGATTAACACAGAAATGTGGAGGAAATTAAATGTTTGATATCTTGTTAAGTGACCAAAATAATGAGAGAGAGGATCTTGAGGAAAGATCAGGACAATGAAAAAGACCTTTTGTTGCTTAATTAAAAAAACATTTTGTCACCTGCCTTTTTCTGTGTCTTCTAATTCTCATTTCCTGGTGATGCCACCCATATAGGTGGGAAGAATGGCAATTTCACTGATGCCAGTAGAAATGATGGTAAATAACTTTGTAGATAAGATTTCATACAAAACTAATTACATGATAACATGACAAGAGAATGGCCATTCTGCTAGTCCCTTGAACTGTTTCTTTTTCTTCCTTTTTTTTTTTTTTTTAAGATTTTGTACATTTATTTGGCAAAGAGAGATAGAGCAAGAGCACACAAACAGGGGGGATCAGCCGGCAGAGAAAGAAGCAGACTCCCTGCTGAGCAGGGAGCCCTATGCAGGGCTCAATCCCAGGACCCCAGGATCATGACCTGAGTCTAAGGCAGAAGCTTAACCGACTGAGCCACCCAAGTGCCCCAAGCTGTCCCTTTTTAGAAAGAAAGGCATATTTGACATGTAGAAAAATGTCTGATTATGACATAAAGTGGTCAAAATGAGTGTGTAGAAAATGTTTTAATTAATTAGGGGGAAAAGTATTTTAGTTTATTGGTAGGTTACAGATGTGTACAGATGTTCCCTCATCACTATTTTTTACAGTGCAACTATTCCACTGAAGTTAAAAAATCAGGATTATAAATACGTTTATTTCAGGATACTTTTCTCTTTTCCCCCATCAGGGAGCAAGAGCATTCTGGATATGATGTGTAAAAACTGGATATTAATGTCTACTACTATTCCTGCAAGTCCAGAAGATGAAATTCTTGGAAGACTTCTAAAAATTTTGTTTGTTATCTTTGTTGACTTTATGTCTATTATATATGTCATTATAACTTCCTAAAGAACTGAATTCCCTTGCTTCACATGTAAATTTCACATTAATTCCACTGAATAAAATTTGTAGTTTAATTTTTTGAGTGATTTTAATTTGCTAATATTCTAGAAGCCAAAAGGACATTACAATCAAAACAATACCGTGTATTGCTTAGTACCTTAAGGTTTATAAAGCATTATAAAAATTCATGTTTTTTTTTCCCCAGAAATCTACACTATTGACTTATAAAACTTCTTGACTTTTTAATATGATTGTAATTTGGTATATTGACTAAAATTTATAAGTGTAAGTATGGGTGATTTTTTTTCAGGATGCATAACTATGTGAAATTTTATATGGTTCTATTTTTAACACACCAAGCTTAACATATGACAATCTTTCCATACGATATGCCAGTAAGTTATACTCATTTTCTTATACACTTATCTCATCTGTGTGGAGGTAGGTATGTTTTTCCAAACCCTGGACAATTTTATGTTTCTATCAACAAGAACTTAAAGTTAGGAATAGAAATACCATAAAGAGATTCTTTTAAGAAAACAGAAGTTACAAGAGAGGAGAGAAAACAGGAGCAACGTGTCGATTTTCTATTTGGGTCTAAAGGCTTCCCGTATGTCATTTAATGTAAGGCTCACAAAATTCTAGGAGACAGCTTTGTTGCCCTCATTTTACAGAAGGAAAAATGGGATGTTGGGGAGAAATATGCTAGCGTGAGACTAAAAAGAGGAAGTGACCAGAACCAGGTCTTGGGCCTTCGCAATCCAAAGGTAAATAAGAAGACGAGTGTGATTAAAAACCAATCTGCAGAGCTCAGCTTCTTCTCACAATGTTTTAGTTAAGTCTTTAGGGTTGTATTTTTTTTTTTTAAGATTTTATTTATTTATTTGGCAAAAAGAGATCACAAGTAGGCAGAGAGAGAGGCAGGCTGAGAGAGAGGGGGAAGCAGGCTCCTTGCTTTAGAGGCTTTACCCTACTGAGCCACCCAGGTGCTCCTTAGGGCTGTACTTTTATATCACCACTATTTATTTTCTTATTCTGCATTTAAAAATCTTTTATGAAAGAGACATCAATTACCCTGCTTGACAATGCATTCTCTTTACTTGTTTTCTTGATTTCCTCATTTTCTGACAGTGTTAAAATATAACTGTTGAACTTCTGCTTTTTAAGCTTCTGAAAAGCAAAGGTCACTCTGTCCTTTAGACTTTCTGACTTTTTACATTGGACACACATGCTTCACCAAATTCTGATTTCCTCCATGTGATGACCATTTTCTCAGATTTGGCCCAGTCATTAATGCAAGCTTTCATAAGAGGCCTAATGAAGTGTGAAAGGAATCTGGGACCTTTGAGACTTATTACTTAACTGACTCTTACTTAACCTTTCAGTGGTGTTGTGTATTTAACCATAAGCCAAGCAGAGTCAAACTCCTTGCACACTTGCTGTAACAGAAAATCCTACTTTTTCTACACTATACATTCACACCCTTCCTTTTGGATATAAGAGTCACGTCCTGGGTGCCTGGGTGGCTCAGTTGGTTGAGCGACTGCCTTGGGCTCAGGTTATGAGCCCGGACTTCCAGGATCGAGTCCCGCATCGAGCTCCCAGCACCTTGAGGAGTCTGCTTCTCCCTCTGACCTTCTCCTCTCTCATGCTCTCTCTCACTCATTCTCTCTCAAATAAATAAATAAAATCTTAAAAAAAAAAATGTCATGTCCTGTTGATGTATAACAGGTTTCTCCCCACTTCCCTGTATTTGGGATTTGTTGGGGCCTATATTATCAGGTTACTGACAGGAGAGCAAAGTCACTCCATCTTCTAGAAATTGTTTTTCTTCCACCCTGTCTGCTTCCAGGCAGTAGACAGTGTGGTTAGAAGCACTGACTATGAAGCCAGATTACGTGTGTCCAAATCTGGGCTATGCCTCCTACAGTTTAATAACCCTGCGTCTCCCCTCCCTGACCTATAAAACAAGTGCCTGTGTCCCAGGTTTTTAGAGAGGATGAAATGAGCATGCAAAACGCTTAGCATAGTTCTTGGTGTATGGAAAACAGAAAACTGTGACAGACTGGTGTTATCAGCATCCTCAGGGAGAAGCACAGGTGACTTGGCTTCCTTCAAGCTGAATGTTAGTGGGTCTCAGTCAACCGCCTGTCCTATATGCCCCCCTTGCTCTCAGAATGACCTCACATTAACCCATTCCCTGCGAGTGTGACTGTTTGCCACTGGGCCCAGCAGAGTTCTGGGCGAGGTGTAGGTCTAAACCTGTTGACAGTGCAGGCCTCCTTTGGGGATGTTATTTTGGGACCTGGCAATTACTGCTAGGTACAGTATGACTTGCGACAACAAAGAAACACTGGTAAATATCTTCTTGCAATAAGTAGAGTCCTGGCTTTATAATCAGAAATATATCTTTTTTTTTTTTTTTCACTCTTCAAAAATACTCATTGAATATTTTTCATGGTATTGAATAATTCATGGTATTGAATAACCTGGGCAAAGTAGTGAACAAAGCATACTTTTCCTGCTCCCAGGGAGCTCAAAGTCCAGTGGGGGTGGAGGTGAATGGATACCCAAAGGGTTCAATTGCCATGGGGTGAGTAGTAGACAGAATATGCCTGGGAGGGTGTGGTGTTGTGGAGGACGTTCTCCAGCAGCAGAGTCCCGGGATCCTGTTAGACATGCAGAACCCTAGCTTCCCCGCAGACCTACTGAATTCAGAAGCTGCACTGTAACCAGATCCCTAGTGATTCATATGCATGCTACAGTTGGAGAAACACTTACGTGGAAGGAAGCTTACTGGACTAAGTGTTCCTACTGTCTGGCTAGTGGACAGATAACGTGACCTCTGGGCAAATTGCTTAACCTCTCTGGGTCTCATACTCCTCCTGCATTAAAATGGGACAGAATGAACAGAATGAAGAAATACCGAAAATGGCATAAATACTACCTGCTTTGCAGAACATGTAGAAATATTGTGAATTTTAAACGAACTGAATGGAAACACACAGAAATGCGTTACAGAAAACAGTTATATAAATCTAAGACTTCATAAACATCAAGAAAACAGGAATAGCTCTGGGAGGTAAGGGACCCATGACTCCTTTTAGGAGAACTGGAAACGGATTGTTCTTCTAAATGGCAACCATATCCACTGCACGGATGCAGGTCTGCAGCCCGGATTAGGTAACGTGTGTTTTCTTGGATGAATTTCTGTGGAGTTTCGTAGAACTTAACATCCACAGGCACTGTTATAGTCAACCCTCCAGCTGAACTGGGTGATGTTTTTTTTTTTAACTTGCCACTAATAGGTATGAATCGTCTGGCCATGCCTGAGCTCATGTGTCTACACGCTGTCAATTTCATAATCTCGGTATCAACTCAAGTGCCCTTGCACCTTTCCCAGTTCTGCAGTCCTTGGAGAACTTCAGAGAGACGTCAGAAGTTACTTGCTAGAATCCTCCTAACTCATCAATGGCAAAACCTGAAGTTGGAATGGGCTGTGCTAAATGTTTTGCATACATTATGCAATTTAATTTGTACTGAGAGATCTATGAGGTATTTCCACTCTGCAGATGAAGAGATGCCCCCTCAGAGGAATTAAGTACGATGGCCAAGTTCGCACAGGACATCCTGACGGTGGTCACACCGCTGAAAGTGAGAGAACCCAGACCCTCGATGCAAAATGATCTGCCTCCAGAACCCTGTTCTTGACCATGCAGTTATCTTCACATCAAGTCATAGAGGTTAATTTCCTCACTGGCTTTTTGCTTGGAAGGGCAAGAAGTTTGACTAAATGAAGCAGTCTAATCCTACGCTGAGGGAGGCAACCTGTCGCATATAACCTATTGTATTGTGACACCTTGCAATGTGATGACTATTCACCTTACGGGCGCTGGTCTTTCTAAGGCTTCTGTCTATAATAAAAGGGCATATGTACTCTCTGGTCATTGAGTCCCATTGCTGCATGTTATCAAATATGAAGTCAGTCTTTATAAAAAGGAAGTCTTGGATTATTGTGCTGCATTTGGTACACAAAGAAATAGAAATTGTGTCTATAAAATTATTTCATGTCAATTTCTTAATAATTGAAAAATCTCAAATACTATTTTGAGCAATCTGTCCCCAAAGAACTCACAAGGGACACCTTGGTAAATGTGCCAATTGCCTGGGCTTAATACTAGCATCTTTTGAGTGATAAGCATTCTACAGTTTACGCATTAACTTCAGTGTTTACTTGACTGAAATGACTTACAAAAAACAATAAGCCAGGTAGCCCCTCTGAGTTAGCGCTCCAGGGTAGGACCGGGGTGGACTACTGCCGTAGAGACTGGGACCGAGGTTTGGGAGAGAATCTTCAACGTGTGGTGTTTGTGTGAGGACGCAGAACAGGTTTTTGTTCTGGGCTGCTCTCCGCGCGATGGTTATTTGCTAACCTGACGGGGAGCAGTCCTACTAACTGAGCAAACTGAGGGCGTGTTGCCATGTAGGCCAGTCTGGGATCAGCCATGAGCACAGACTTATTTATAAACCTACAGGAAAGGCCCCTTGAGTGTGCTCTGCCTTCCGACCGGGAATGATGGTGAGAGATTAGTGAGAGAGCACGGGAAGTCCTTGAGGGCCAACTGGGTTTCCAGCCTGGGCATCTGCCCTTTCAGCCAGGAGCTAGCTACAGACTGTTCTCTGGATGGTCAGTGTCCCTCGACTGGTGTGATCTCAAGGCACAGAGACTGACCTTTGGGTGTTGTTTACGAAGTTGATTATAACTTGCACTATGGAGATCATTTGCTCAATAAATATTTAACAAGCACTCATTGCCTGTCTGGTAGTGCTGTAGGCACGGGGCAAGATTACAGGTTCTGTCCTCGCAGAGCTTGCCTTCTGATGGGGGAGGCAGACAACAGGCTGATAAAGTCATGAGAATTTTGGATAGTTCTAAATGCTGTGAAGGAAATAAAACAAAGCAATGAAAGAGAGAGTTTATGTGGGATAAGACTACTTTAGCTCAGAGGATCTAAGAAATGTTTCCCGAGAAAGCAACATTGGAGCAGAGCCTCGACTGATGAGCAGCCTGAGCGTTAGGACTTCAGGTACAGAGAACAGTATGTACAAAGGCCCTGAGGTAGGCCGAGCTCAGCAAAAACATTACGAAGGCCAGTGTGACTACAGATCAGTGAACAAGTAGGGAGAGTTTTTTTTAGCATTGATAAAAATCAGCTTCTATATGACTTCTTTAATATTTGTTGCATAACCTGGATGGTTACTGAAACTTTCTCATGGCAAACTGGAGAAAGAACGTGAGCATAGCTCATGTTCTGTGTCCTTTGTATTGGCACACTCTCAATAAATATTGAGCAGACAACCAACCCTCTCTGAAGATTGTGATTTTTCCATGGTTACTCCAGGCTGACCATAACTGGCCCCTAACTTGTTGCAATGTGAGGGAGCTTCATTGCTTGACTCGTTAACTTTAAAAGTCACGTTTTTAGGACAGCTTTTTAAAAACCACATGCAGAGCAAAAATTGTATCTGCTGTGGTTTTTTAAATAACAGCTTTATTATTATAATTCATATACCATACAGTTCATCAACAATGTGTACAATTCTGTCATTTTTAGTATATTTACCGAGCTGAGTAACCATCAGCACAATTAATTTTAGAACATGTTCACCACCCTAAAGAGAAACCCCACGAGCACCCATCAGTAGTTATTCCCAGCTGCTCCCAATGACCCCTCCCCCAGCAGCCCCAGGCAACTACTGACCCACTCTCTGTCTCTATAGATCTCCTCTTCTGGGCATTTAATAGAACTAGAATCATCCAATATATAATATTTTGTATTGGCTTCTTTATGGTCATCCATTACATGGATACATCACCATTTAGTTACCTACTCATCAGTTGATGGACGTTTGGATTATTTCCATTTTTTGGCAATGATGAATGGTACTTTTAGGAACACTCATGTATACATTCTTTTGTGTGTGAAAGCATATGTTTTCATTTATTTTGGATATTTACCAGTTTGTGGAATTACTGGGTTGTATGATGACTCTACTTTTAAACTTTTTTTAAATTTTAAACTTTTGAGGAACTGCCAGACTATTTCACAGAGGAGCTGCCCCACATCTAAGTTTTTGAAAAGGTTTTCTTTTGATCTCTAGGGACAGAAAGAACATTTAAAAGATATATATACTTATACATATATATGTATATATATATATTTTTTTAAATTTTATTTATTTATTTTTTAATTCTATTTGAGGGAAAGAGTGTGAGTGGGGTGGAGGGGAGGGAGGTGCAGAGAGAGAGAGGGAGATAATCCAAAGCGTCAGGCTCAATTCCATGACTTTGAGATCATGACCTGAACCAAAATCAAGAGTCAGAGGCTTAACCAACTGAGCCATCCATGTGCCCCTAGAGAACACTTTTGTTACCTTGATAATCCGTAGGATTTCAAATATTAAATAGGTGGATCATGAAATAAGGGCTAAAGATGAAAGCATCTGCCCTTTCCTCTAGATTTGAGTTTTAAAACCTTTAATAAATTTCTTTAAATCTCTATTTTATGCTATCTGCAATCACAACTTGTTATCTGTGTTCCTTATTATCCATTTCATTTCAAAAATTAATTACATAAAAAATTCCTGGGGCGCCTGGGTGGCTCAGTGGGTTAAGCCGCTGCCTTCGGCTCAGGTCATGATCTCAGGGTCCTGGGATCGAGTGCCGCATCGGGCTCTCTGCTCAGCAGGGAGCCTGCTTCCCTCTCTCTCTCTCTGTCTGCCTCTCCGACTACTTGTGATTTCTCTCTGTCAAATAAATAAATAAAATCTTTAAAAAAAAAAATTCCTGACATTTTCTTTAAGTACTTTAGGTCCAGTTAAAAAAAAACCCAAGTTAGCATGAGATACTTTTTCACTGACGGAGGTTAGATTTATTTGATTACTATTCATTGGATACCTACTCTAAGCCAGGCATGTTCTAGGTGTTGGATAGTTCCTCTCTGCTTTCTACTTCAGAAGGTTCACTTTATTAGTTATGTGGTTGGAGGAATACTCTGTAGTGTAATTGATTCTTTTTTTTTTAAGGTTTTATTTATTTATTTGAGAGATAGATCGTAGGAGAAAGACAGTGATCATGGGCAGGGAGGAAGAGCAAAGGGAGAAGCAGACTCCCCACTGAGCAGGAAGCTCGAGGTGGGGCTTGATCCCAGGACCCTGGGATGACAACCTGAGCTGAAGGCAGATGCTTAATGACTGAGCCACACAGGTGCTCTATAAATGATTCCTATAGTTCATTTTCCACAAGCAGACCCTTCGCAGATTGAATTTTTGGCTTTTGATATTCATTAGCTTACTTTCTCCAACATATACTATTTGGGCTGCACATAGGGAGTCAGATCTACTGCAGCGTTGTCAGCATGACGAGAATTCCAATAGGTGTTTCTTTATTCACCCCACAGCAATATTAATTTCTTGGCTTATCTGGTGGTATATTGTAACACTATTGGCTAAAGAATCTGTTGAAAAATAATCTTGGCCAGCCAAAGAAAAGTTCACCTAACAGCCTTCCCAAGAATTACACCTAAGCCAGGATTCAGCCCTTGAGTTCATTAAGACCATAGTTGACAGAGCATAGACCCATGTCGACACCGGAGGAAAGATTCAAGTCTTCTTGGTTTTAAGGCTAACTACCATATGAGATTATTCTACTCATTTTCAGATGAGGGAACAGGCACAGGAAGGATAAGGAACCTCATCAAGGTTACAAAGCTATCTTCGACCACATTATCCAAACCAAGAATTAGAAAACTTGAATATGATCAAAGAATTTTGTACCATTTCAAATGGCAAAATAAATCTCGGAGACATATTTTAGATCTGGAGTTTTGGGAAACTTTTCATGTTTTATTGGAGCAATGAATATAATATTTGAAATTTGGCCTATTACATGAGGGTCTTTCAGGGTGTCCCTTTATTTTCCTATTAGTGTCCCTAATTTTCCAACAATTCCCTATAAAGCTCTTAGGGGAAAACTGGAGGCCACAATAGCCTTTCCTTTTACCAATCCTCATGTGGTACTTCTTAATCTCTCAAATTGGTCCCCTTCTCCTTTCATAATCTCATAGGTTTTACAACTTCCTAAGTTTTTTTCCTCAACTGTTTAATCAGCCTCCTAACTAGTCTCTCTCTCTCAGTCTACCCTTCAGTGGTTTCAAAGATTGATCATGTTGAAACACAAATCTAACCATGTCACCCTTCTGTTTAGAATCCTTCAGTGCTTCCTCTTTATTTCCCAGATAAAGCCTTCATATGGAGACAAGAACTCGCATGGTCTAACCCATTGGAGAAGACATTTGTTGTGTTTTGGCTAGTCAGCAATCCAATTTGCTTTTGGAGAATCTTCTGCTGTGGGTAACTCCATGGAGTGCTTCTCCATGTGCCCCTAGTTGAGAGATGGTTATCTTGCCCAAGCCAATGTCCGTTTTACCTTTCCTCTGGAACTCTGAATCTTGAATAGAATCTGGCAAGGAGGGAGAAAATAGAGCCCATTCATTTGCTGATGAGACTATGAGTCCCTGCCAACTAGATCTCTAAGTGGACTCATGTCCACTTGGGTTCTCCATTTATGCAATCCTGCCAAGAGATGGGAACTACTGCTTTCAGTTAAAAGCTCTGTTGCTGTTTACTTTCTACTTCCCACAAATATGCTTACCCTTAATCCTTTGTAATTATCCACTGTAGTTCTCAGTGTAGTCCTTAACAGAAGAAGCTTTCATGCCATTAAGACTTTGTAAACGTAAAGACCTTTTAAATGCTCTTACCTCTGTCTTGGGATGCCTCCTTCTCTACCCAAGCTGTGTTTCTGTTTCTGTGTTCCCTTAATGCAGCATGGGTACCTTAACGGAGGTACTTAGCACATTCTCCTTACTATTTACCTGTCAGTATTCCCTCCTAGATAGTAGGACCCTTTGTTTTGTGAAATGCCTGGGGCAAAATAAATGATTAAGAATTTTTGATGAGTGAGTAAATAAGAATAAATAAGAATTGACAATATATTTTGTAGTTCATGCATGAGGTTTTGTGTTATGGACAACAGATTTCAGAAAACAGATTGCAAGTTGTAGATCATAGAATCGACATAAATTGCAAGAGACTAACCATCAGGTAAATTGCTGATGAGATTAAGATAAATTTATCAGAATAAGGGTGGTGATCACTAAGTCTTACAACAAATAGATAGCATTTGTTTTACTGTTAAGCTTTTATTTTTTTTTAAAATAGATAGTAATTTTAAAACATTATTTTAAATACAGCTTAGTTAAAGAGTGTAGCAGTTAAGAGCACAGAATGCCAGAGTTAGACAGTCTGGATTTAAACTTCACTACTTCTTTTTTTCCATCTATAAAATAGGAGAAATAATATTCTTAAGTGCTTAGCACAGCCCCTAGTAGTTCTGGTCATCTCCATTTGCCAGTTTCTCCCATTCAATTCAGTTTCTGCCCTTCTTTGTCCTGCTCTGGACCCAGGAGGCTGACCACTTGTGGGGTTCTTGGTGCATGGCTTCACCTTGGCTTTGGCCAATGGTGAGCACCATTGAGAGGCGTGCAAGCAGAGAGTGGCAGGGGTATTCTCTCCACACTCGTCTTGGCACTTTGTCTCTGACACTCAGACTATGTCTCCTCTCAATTCCAGCTCCCTTTGGTGGGGGGGGGGTGTCAGGGGGTGGGGTCCATCCTTTGCAAGCTCTGCTTTCCTAGGTACTGGTAACACTAGGTCTTCTCTTTGTTACTTAAGGCCCAGCAGCAGCAATCACATCCCACTGTCTGGTCTTTGGATGCCTCTTGTTTATGCCTTTAACCCTGCCCACAGTGCTAAAATTATTTCCCTTAAGATTCCTTCACTTAATTATCTGAGATGTCTTCTGTTTCCTGCCTGGATCTTGACTAATACACTCTTATATATAAATCACTTAAAAATGTGAACTATTTTTATATTTAATTATTAATATTAAATGTTCAATTATTCGATTTTAAAATGAATATTAAACACCATTAATGGAACATAGGTAAGTTGCCATAAATAGATTATTGTAAATATTAAATATTGTTATGATATTAAAACATTTACGGCTATTGAGTAGAAAATAGGATTCACACCTTTAAAATAAAGCAGAGGACTTCAAGCACATTTCAGCTGTACAGTTGGCTGTTTTGCCTGTGGTTTGGAACAACTGCCAAGTACTCAGATGGAAAGTTGAAGAAGCTGTCCAGGGTGTGGGTAGGAGGGCGAGAGCCGAGCACACCTTCCCACGTGAGCACGCCTGGGATGGTGGGAACAGTCTGCTCGCGCTGTTGGGCTGATCCCACCCGCACTTTTCCCGCCTATGCCCAAACTCTTACAGAACTTGGTTGACTGTACACTTTCGTCCCTCAAGGGTGTATTTTTTTCTTTATAACTTCGAGTTTCATAGGTTAGCTACCATGTTTGAAATCAGGCTCAACAAGCCAAAAGAGGTGACCATTTTTCAAACCCCAAAACCCCGAATGTTTACTCACTGAGACCATGTGGTAAACTGGTTGGATTGTCCACGGTCTTGGACCACATAGACCCTGTGCACAGAGTAGAGGTCAGGCATTCTCACCTCCATCATGTGGTGAGGAAGGGAAGACTAAAACTTCCCACCTGGGGGCGGAAACTTTGTTCCCGGCTGTCTGAAACACACAGCACGTAAGTCAGATATCAAGGCAGAACCCCATGAACAAAATAGGCTCTGTTTCACAAAAAGGTTCAGTTCAGTGGCCTTAGGTTTATTTTAAAACAACATTAATCAATTCCACCTGTGTTTTCAAAAAAAGACATTGAATTCATTGGTACATTTGAACCTGACAGCCTGCCTTTGGGATTAAAGCCTTTTCTGGTGATCTATTATCCAATAAGATTACATCATAAATCATACAACCTGAATTTGTAACAGACACGATTCTGTGAGTCAATTAAAATGTAAGAAATAGTCTGAAACTGTCCCGGACACATGAGGGAGTTCTCTCCTTCCCTCCTTCAGTATAGTTCTGGAGACTCTCCTACGCACAAGCGCGGTGCTGGATCCTGAGCTAGTGCTGTGAACAGGAGAAAGGCAGAAGCCATACAGTCTCATCTCACAAGCGTGGTCTCTGCATTCCCACTGCCTGTCTGCTTCCATCTCTGCTGCTTTGTTGCCTTCTGACTTTGGGAGTTCACTGAACCTAATGGGGCCTTAGTTTCCCATCTATAAAATGGAAACTCTAATTTAAAAAGAAATATCTATCTATTGATATCCCTGTGTTCACCACAGTATTATTTACAATAGCCAAGATATAGCAGTAACCTAAGTGTCCATCAATAGGTGAATGGATCAAGAAGACGTGGCATGTGGGCGCCTGGGTGGCTCAGTGGGTTAAGCCGCTGCCTTCGGCTCAGGTCATGATCTCAGGGTCCTGGGATCGAGTGCCGCATCGGGCTCTCTGCTCAGCAGGGAGCCTGCTTCCCTCTCTCTCTCTCTGCCTGCCTCTCCATCTACTTGTGATTTCTCTCTGTCAAATAAATAAATAAAATCTTAAAAAAAAAAAAAAGAAGACGTGGCATGTATATACACAATGGAATATTACCAAGCCATAAAAAAGAATGAGGTCTTGCCATTTGCGACCACATGGAAGAAACTAGAGGGTAGCATGCTAAGTGAAAGAAGTTATACAGAAAAAACCAAATACCATATGACTTCACTTACATGTATAATCTAAAAACAAAACAGACAAAAAAAAAAAATAAAACAGTAACAGACTCATAGATCCAGAGAACAAACTGATGGTTGCCAGAGGGGAGGGAGGTGGTGGATGAAATCGGTAAGGGGGTTCAGAGGTACAATCTTCCAGTTATAAAATAAATAAGACATGGAGATTTAAGGTATAGTATAGTTGTTACAATATTGTAACAACTTCATATAGTGTCAGATGGTAACTAGACTTATTATGGTGACCCTCTCATACTTGTATGTAAATACTGAATCATTATGTTGTACACCTGAAGCTAACATAATATTGCATGTCGATCATTCTTCAGTTAAAAAAAGTAATAGAATAGAGCTTGGCAGAGTACGGGCACTGTTGCAGCAAAAAAGCCACCAACAGTTTGAGCATGTATTCATGCATTCACGGCTCATTTGGCCACTCACTCATCAGCAAAAGTTCATTAAGCAAAGTGCTTCCCTACTGCTGTCACTGTGCCCTAGGGAGCAGTGATGAACAGGACAGACCAGGTACCTGCCTTCAGGATTTTATTGTTGCCCTGTGCAAACAATGAGTACATCATAGATGTCTGGAGTCCCATATGTGGATATAAACTGGGTGCTCTGGAAACTGGTACCTATAAAAATGTAATTTTTTTTTATGGCCTTGAAACCAGGCAAAGCAGGTCAGAAGGCTGTAGAGTGGAACGTGTACACACACACACACACACACACACAGAGAAGGACACACATTCTATGTAGTTTTACATTTCTGATTTCCACTTCCATGAAGATAGAGAGTAGTGGTTCAGAGCATGGATGCCTAGATTAAAACTCCAGCCCTACTGTCATTCACTGTGTGATTAGAGGCAAATTATTTAACTTCTCTCTGGTTCATTTTCATTAGCAGCCAACGTGGATGATTATAATAGCGCGTACTTCGGTCCACTGTGGATTGTAGTGAGTTTAGTGAGCTGACGGTCCACAATGTCAGCTCTTACCAGCCTTGGATCATTTTCATAAGGTAGAGTGGGAAAGGCACAGGTTTAATAACCAGCCAGACCAGGGCCTGAGTCCTACTTCATCACTTACCAACCAAGCCAGTAACTCAGCTTCTGAATTCCAGTTTTCTCACCTGTAAAACAAAGATAGCAATACGTAACTCTATGAGATTGCATAGTTCTTGGCAATTACCAGGCACTCAAAGAACAGCATTCATCCCTCTTTATCCCTCCCCTAAGATTAAAAACCATTTGAGCCCAATAATGGGATGAAAGTAAAGGCAAGAAACAGAAGAAACAATATTTTGGAGAATTACAAGTAAAAATATGATGCAGTATGTTTTTTAAGGTCATTTTTAACATTTGAAAATGTGTCTTTAAAAACAAATCTCTGTAAGTATGTGAGAGAATGGCTTATCCACTTCTAGTTTTGTTTTTCATCTTTTGTCTGTTAGAGTGTGAGTGAATGAAATGGAATTCATAGAATGATCTCTAGATCTGAGCTAACTGCTGTAAAAAACTCTATTTTCTTTATTTTTATTTTCAAATGTAGTGTCTATGTAGCTATGCCATCATTCATAAACAGGGGAAGAGCAGCATGTACAAAAGAAGAGAAGCATGTCCTGCTGTAGTAAGTCAGGAAAGAAAGGCTGCTCAGCTGGGCAGGCTCTGGACGGATGACTCAGGTGTTGTGCAAGTGTCCCACCCTCCCCTGACCCCTGATGCGTCCATCCACCCTCCGCATTTCTGGCTTCCTGGCTGGTGTGAGGTCTGCACAGCAATTTTGGGTTAATTTCTCTGTCTTTTCTCTAAATGATTAAATCAGCAAATGGTCTACGTGGGGGGTGGGCCTTAGGCTGTCTCACAAATCACCAACTTCTTAGTAAGTGCTCCGAACAATAATAATAATGCAAGACAAAGGACCAACTTCTCAGTCCAGGGTACTGCCTTTATATCAATTTTTCTTTAAATGCACATTCAGGTTTTTGTTCTTCCCAAGGGAGTTTTATTAAATCCAGCTTATTTGATGACCTGTCTTTTTCTCTTACTCTGTCTTGCAAGTACATATGCTTCTGGGCCGAAGAGAGGCCCGAAGGGCAAGGCCTGCACACAGCTATAAAGCCAGAATACTGAAACTCATCTGACCCTTACCTCGCTAGCAAATCTTGCTTCTTCCAGTCAATGGGGACGAAAATTCTGGATGATAAGGAGGTGGTTTTGGTCTTGTCTTTGCCAACCTGCTCTCCACTTCCTCTGCACTGTGAGAGCAGTGTGGGAGCATGTGAGATCAGAACATCCCCAGCTTCTCTGGGTCAAATTCCACTCATGGGTAAAGTGTCAGGGTTGGGCTAGATTTCTGAGCTCTCTTGCATGTCTAATTGCTCTGCTGAGGTGTGACTGAACAATGAACCTTCACAAGCGGGTAGGGGCAATTCTTACATTCTAGTAATGGCAGCAATTCCCTAAGCCAGCATCCACTGCTCCCAGAGCCACCTTCCTAACTCCTGAAGTCCTCTGGGCTTCTTCTGCCCACTCTGTTCATTGCAGTAGAAGCCTGGACCCCCAGCCATGCGAGTTTTGGACCCAGTCTTTGGGATCCAGTCTTACACTAAAGTTGGGACCATGCTCCCGTGTGTAAGAATGAGCTCATTTTCAGTTCTTACTTGATAGGTATGGACTGGCCTGAGCAGACATGGGAGTACTGGTCATACACTCTCCTTTAAAAAAATCTGGGAGGGGCCCCTGGAGAGTGCAGTCTGGCTAAGTGACCACCTCTTGGTTTCGACTCAGGTGGTGATCTCAGGGTCTTGGGATCAAGCCTCGCATGGGGCTCCATGCTCAGCACGGGGTCTGCTTGGAATTCTCTCCCTCTGCCCCTCCTGCTGGGGCTTGTTCTCTCTAGAAATAAAGGATTAAATCTTAGGGAAAAAAAATTCTGGGAAAACTTGGTGGAGATGAGAACAGGGACAGGCACCTTCAGAAACCAACTGGTGAACAAATATTTTCAAGAACACAAATATTTTTCCTTGTCCTCAAAATATAATTTTATATACATGGATTTCTTCAACCAACTAACTACCAAGATGACACTTTTTTTGGTGGTTAGAAGGTATTTGAATCAAAGATAAAACTTTCTAAAATATCTTTTATCAAAACATATGGAGAAAAAGACACATGCGATCAATGTGCAGGTCAATACATTCTTATAAAGTGAACCATTGAGTAACCAAAACCAACTCAAAAGTAGAACATAGTGAGAAGTCCTTATTCTATCTTCTCTCCTTCTCAGGAATATGTTTATGATCTTATTGACAGCATCACCTCTCTGTGTTCCCTTCCAGAACCATTCCTGGGGCCACCCCCCTCTCATTCTCACGGTTACTTCATTCCCCGCCCCCCCATCTTCCGCCCTCTTAGGACAAAACAAAACACCCTGTATCAACTAGCACTGGCCATTCTCTTCCTCATAACCTGAAAGTCAGTAAATTGGGTCCAAAAGGAATGGTGGGGCGCAAAGGGGATGAACCACTGTTTTCCTATCAGTAAGAAAACTGGATATGTGCTGTCAGGGTCCTCAGGATTTCGGGGAGACCGTACCATGCAGCCAAGATGAGAAAAGAGAGGCTCAGGAAGGTGAGGCAGCTTAATCTCGATTTCAGAAAAGAAACCTTTGCAAAGTGTGGAGTCTTGGCCTAGGTCAGAACCAGAGGCTTCAGGGTATAAGGAGAACTCTCACCTCGGTAATGAATAGTGGCCCTAGGCCTCTTTGAGAAGCTGGTGGAAGGCATGGTGCTTTTTCCCAGAAAAATGTATACACCGAAAGCACCTATCAATTTAGGGGTTCCCCTCACCAGTGAGCCCCTGGTACTTAGGAACTGTCCCCCATCTGCTGCAGTGCCTCTCTGTGGGGATTCAGCACACATCCAGTTCAGCTCCCATGACCATTACCTTTCAGCCACAGACAGGTGTACTGTTAATGCAGTGCGCCTGCCCCACAGACGGAACTGTACTTAGATGCACCCTCTCTCCCAGCAGCCGTGCGCACTGCAGGGTCGCCCTCCTTTCCCATGGAGCTGTCACAAAGGACAGCACTTGGCATCCTCACTCCTCACTGCCCAGGAGCACCGACTCCACAAAGTTCTGGTGCCCGGTTCTCTGGGATCGCTGCCAGCTGGGTATACAGCTCTGGCCAGGAGGGCGCCCAGCGGCCCCAGGAGACTAGGAGACCGGAGGCGGCTTGCCCTCATCTCGGCTAGACCCCGGCTTCCGCAAATACACTGGGTCTTTGGCGAGCCGGTGCGGGCACGCGGTGGGCGGCAAGGGCGCAGAGGCGCGGGGGGGCGCGCGCGTGTGCGCACCGATAGGGCGCCTGGCCGGCGGTGCCCCGCTCTCCCGAGGCCTTGGTGGCCCGGGGCCGGGCGGGGGCCGGAGCCGCGAGAGCAGGAGCAGCGCCCCTACCGCCCGCTTTTCCGCCTCCATCTCCTCCGCCTCCTCCTCCTTCCCCCAGCCACCCGCGCAGTCACAACCGGTTCAGACTGGCCAGGGTGCCCCGCAAAGGAAAGAGGCAGGGGGCAAACTGCGGGGAAGAACTTCCCGGGAAGGAGTAGGAGGAGGAGGAAGAGAAGGTGGAGCCCCGAGGAGGGGGCCGGCTCCCTCTCTCCCTGCACGCGGCCGCCGCCGGCGCGGGGCTCGGCGGGGGCAGAGGGCGGCGGCTCCCGGGGCCGCGCGTAGCGGGACCGATTGCCCAATACTCCGGCAGGGGCCGGGGCCGGGCCCGGGCCCCCGGATAAATACCTCCTGCAGGCCGCGAGCAGCAGGGGAGAGCAGCGGCCGCGGTTCTCACCGCACCACCCGCCCGGCTCGCCCGGGGCTCTGCGCCCGCAGCTGCGCCCCGGAGCCCCGGCCGAGGCCGCTACCCAGGTAAAGGGCTGGAGCTCGCGGGAGGGCGCCAAGGCTCGGCGGGCACCCGCGCTGCCTCGCCTCCCAGAGGCGAGAAGTAAACTCCTCTGGCTCGGAGCGGGAGGCGGCGGCGGCGACGCTGTCACCCGCGGTCAAGCACTTTGGAACAGGTTTCTGGTTTAGGGTGTGTACCGGGGGGCTGAGCGTCCTCCGTGTGCCCAGCCCTGGATACCCGCCCCTATGGAAAGGTGCTTCTCCGCGGTGGGCAAGTTTTCCCAGCAATCTCAGGGGGCATTTTGCGCGGAGGTGGAAGAGGGAGACACAGATATAAAGAAAGGGGTCCTGGAGGAAGGACCGTGCTCAGGTCCGGCTCAGAACTCCCGAGACAGCAGCTGGTGGCAGAGAGGGGCTTGGGGGGCAATGCGACCGGGTGGTCCCCTCTTTCTCAGAGAGCAGAGAGGACTCCAGGTACCTCGCTGGTGCACGCTGCCGCCCCCGGGAGGGTCGCGGCCGGGGCCCCCGGGTACTCCAGGGCTTGCGGGGGCGGGCGGGAGGCAGCGCGCGGGGCTAGCTGCTTCTACGCCGCCGCGCCAGGTTCAGCACCACCGGGTCAGTCCGGGCGACCGCCGCGGGAGGCACAGCACCTCGGCCTCCCGGACACGGGCGGGAATTGGGAGGACTTGGAGATTACCGCTCCATCTGTGGTTCGCGGCGGGTAACCTGCTCAGCTGTCCGCGGCGCCGGAGGCTCTGGAAAGTGCTGAAACCATTTAAAAACTTGGTCATCAAAAGCAAATCAATGCTTCTTTGGTTGCCAGGTCTAATTCATTCAGCACAGGTCAATCCATCCGGGCTGTTTAGGGGGGATTTACACTAAACAATATACTTAAACAATAAGTTATTTCATATAACATTTTGGGGACCAATTTCCTGGGTCACAATTAGTTTCGGTGTTTTTTTGTTTTTTTTTTGTTTTTTTTTTTTTTTAAATCTCCAATTATCTGGGTAGTAGTTCAGAACGCAGATGGATTCTTCCTTCCCCCCAGTAGGATATTTAGTTGTTCCATCAAATTGTGTTAATTTAGTATGTTCTGATAGTTTCTTAGATTCAGGTTGGCTTTAGCTCTGAGAAATTGTTCTGACCGCAAGAGTACTTATATTTTGAGCTAGTTGGCCTTTTCTTTGGGAGAGGCTTTGCAGATACCGGCATATTTCTTGTAGCTAATGAGATTGAGCAAGTATTTAACAACCGAGTTTAAGCAAAGAACACATGGTCCCTGCCTTCAAAGAGTTTAGTCTAGTGCGAAATGGGTATGTTTACAAATATCTACAATACAAGATAGTACAAATGGAGTCAGATGGCAGCAACATCATTAGTGTGCTGTTGATGGCAGAGAAAAGGGAAGGTTCATTCAAGGTTAAGAACTAAAAAAAGTTACATAGCAGGTGTAGTGTTTGAGCTGGTATTTGAAGAAGGAAGAGGATTTCCTCCATTGAAGGGAGCCTTGCTGGAACAAGTGAATGGCACAGAGTTCTGGAAGTCCAATGTGTCCAAAGGAAGCAGGGTAGTTTGGAGTGGCTGGAGCCTGGAATTTCAGATAGATAAGGCTGGGAGGTAGGATGGGCTAGATTGGGGAGAATATGACCAGCCATGTGAAGAAATTAAAAATGTGATTGAACATCATTATTATTGTTATTATTATTATTTATACCAGCAATGTTAGCATCCTTAACTATAATTTATACCTTGAAGTTCATTTTTGTTTTTTTATTTTTTAAAAGATTTTACTTATTTATTTGACACAGAGAGAGAGATCACAAGTAGGCAGAGAGGCAAGCAGGGGGGTGAGGGGAGGCAGGCTCCTTACTGAGCAGAGAGCCTGATGTGGGGCTAGATCCCAGGATCCTGAGATCATGACCTGAGCCAAAAGCAAAGGCTTTAGCCCACTGAACCACCCAGGCGCCCTCAGTTTTGTATATATCCTAAAATAAATAAAGGGATATAATCTCAATGGTATTTGCTTCCTATAAACATTACTGTAAAAGAGTAATATATTTCAAGTAGCCTTTAATGCTTTATATAAATCCAATAGTTTTCCCTCCAAGTCTGCAGTCTTATGGTATACCGACTCTTAGTTTGATGAAAATTCCGGATAGGAAGACACGTCCACTTTCCTGAGCAATATGCAGAGTAGAGCCACTGTCTGTTCTGTGTTTCCACTGCCAATAATAATAATTATTATTAATGTTTATTAAAGATGATATGTCATGTGAGCCACATGCCTTATTTTGTCAAGGAAGAAGGCATAATTTTGATCTTAAGCTGATAATGTTAATAAGATCACTCAGCTAAGTAGATGATGGGACCAGAATTTGAAGCCCAGAAATGTCTCTCAAAAGCCCATCCTTTGAACTTGAATCCTATTGTTGAACTGTCACGCAACAAGGGCATAATACATGATAGCTAGTTAAAAGAAATTAGAAATTGAGCCTGCTACCAGTAGAAGTGTTTCTGTATTTTTTTAAATTTGCATCCTCATTCACATCATTCTGATTTTATTATTTTAATTGTTATAAAGACGTATAGCATTGTATTACTTTTACATGTACAGCATAATGATTCGATATATGTATATATTGTGAAGTGATTACGACTGTAAGCTTAGTTAACGCCCATCATCACACATACAGTTCTTTGGGTGATGAGAACTTTTAAGATCCATTCTTTCAAATATATAATATACTAGGTCATCATATTGTACATTACTCATCATTCTGATTAATTTCACTTTATAAATTAATGATGCAACATTAAAAAAATTTTTTTTAAAGATTTTGTTTATTTGTTTGACAGAGAGAGACAGTGAGAGAGGGAACACAAGCAGGGGGATTGGGAGAGGGAGAAGCAGGCTTCCGGCTGAGCGGGGGCTCCGTGTGGGACCCCATCCAGGACTCTGGGATCATGATCTGAGCTGAAGGCAGACGCTTAACGACTGAGCCATCCAGGTGCCCGAGACATTTAAATGTTTTAACACATCTTCAAACTATTCTATGATCTTGTGTTTTTATGACACACCCAAAAGAAACTCTTTAGCACTTTGAGAAAAGAGAGATAGGTTATGGATGGGTAAAACATTAGCAAATATGACACAAAGACCAGATCTGCCAGATTCTCTGGAAGAGTGTTAATTTCAAATATCCTTCTCATTATTCCCAATAACCCTCCCGAATGCACCAGATATTTTTGTGTTTCAACATCCCATATAGGTTGCCTTGTGTCTTGAGTTTTTATTCTGAAAGTGATACAGCAAATATACTGGTTTATACATGACATACTCAATTGTGTGCTCAGACAACAGATTGGACTCTACATAATCATGTACAAATTATGCAAAACATATACTAAGCAAAAGAATACACCGGTGTAGATACTATCATCACGCGAACCATATCACTCAAAGCATGGCCCAAATAGTAGCTACCACTCCAGGGAAAAGCTAAAACAAGAGCCCAGTAGCATAGGACACATGATAAGAGTATGGGATGCTGCGAAATGATTATACCAAATTTAAGCATCTGTCTCTCACTTGCTGGTTCTTAACTCTGTTAAATCTAGATCTTTCCATCTTTTCTCAGACTCTGCGTGGTTTACAAATTTGGCCATTTTCTCTTCTGAGCCTGAGAACGGTACTGGAAGTAGGTGACTGTTACTGGATTAGTCAGTGAGGGACCTGGGTACTGGCCTCTCCTCTAACCACACACCCCCAGATTGGTGGAAGCAAGTTCACAGGGTTCAGCCAGGGGAGACAGGCAAGGCAGATGATGGGTAGAGTGGGGAGAGCACAGGTGAAACTCTCAATGCAGGTCAACCTTGGTCTTGTGTCAGGGAGCTCTTAGAGAGTGGAAGGAACTGGAGAGAACATGGCCATTCCGTGACGATGAAAGCAACTCAGTTCCAGCCAACTGTTATGTGGGAATAAGGGCCCAGTGTTGCTGGGTCTTCTGATGGATTTTCAAGAGAAAATGTGAAATCTTCCAGTTTTAAATTCATTCAGAATTTGCAAAAGTAAAATAAAAATAAAATAAAAAAATAAAAAATTGTGCAGGCCAACAAAATACCTTTGGAGATCTAGAGATCAGATCTGGTTTGAAGGCTGTCACTTTGCTAGATGATTCCTAAGGCTCCTTCTGGCTTCAGGCTTCCATGATCCTATACTCAATCCGTGTTATCTCTAACCTATTTCTTCCATTTTGGTGAAACATAACACCATATCTAAGTCATGCTTTGGAGGATAATTTAGCTTTGGAGGAGCTCTTTGCTAAGTGCTGGACTGTGATCGATTTGTAAGGCCTTAAAGAGAAAGAATGTCCTTTTTTGATGGCCAAGCTGTTTTCATAATTCATAGGTTCCAGCAGTTAATTACTTGTGTTAATTATCTCTTTTGGGGATGGTTAATGTGATTTAATTCGAGGGCCCAGAGTTATTTCTCTAAACATTTTCCTTCTCACTCCAACCTGAGATAATAACCCATCAGGAAATTGATCCTGGCTCCCCCTTGGGCAACTTGTACTCGTGGTCTGACTTATGGCCCTTGGACAAAGAAATCATCGTCTTTACCCTGGCAAAGTTTCACTGTGTAGTCTGTCTCTCCTTTTAAACTTGGAAGTATTTGGGAATGTTCTTGAATTGCATACTGAATTAAGAGTTTAGCTTTTGAGTTGTGTTAATTCAGCAGTATAGGGCCTTTTTTTTTTTTTTTAACATTCTTATATGGACCCCAAAGTAAAAATGAAAACAAAAAGTAATGCATTTATGTCTGATTCCAATTCCAAATTACCTTTAATAACTCTGGTTCCTCTGCAGTGAAAACTCTTTAATATAAATTTTTTTTAAAGCTCAGTGTATTGGATTTAACTGGCTAAGATGTGTTCCTCACTTTATGTCAATGAGCCATTTTACAAACAAAAGAGTCTGATTCTAACTGAAAAGTTCAGAGCAGATGTTGACAATGAGACGGAAGCATTTGAATAAATAACACAAGAATGGCATGTTTAGAGAAACTACATATCTTCTTGTGACGGAGCTGATTTCAAGAGGACAGAGGACAAACAGAAGGCTCTGGATGACAGTTGTGAGCCACAGTTTGTCCTTGTTCTGGCTCCAGGAATGTGTCGCCCACCCCCACCTCCCAAAGTGCCCCCTGCCCTTGCCCCCCTACCATGTTGCCCTTCAGTGTGTCAATCATGTTTAACATTTAAAACCAAATCTAGAATCAGGTAACTGTCTGGCCATTAAAGACATAGCATTTGATATTATATTGGTAAAAAAGTTTGAATTAGAAAAAACCCTACAATTTCTTTATTTTTACCCACGTGTTTGGCTAGTCCTTCAGATTCAATGATGGAAGCAACCTCTAATCTCCATGGATGCAGGGACCAGGCCGTCTTGGTTCCACCGTGCCTTCTAATTCATTTTCTTCTAAATAAAGGCATGTTATCTTCTAAATGCACGTAATTCATTTTGTTGAATGAGAGATGTTTGATTCATCATTTTAATAGAGTTAGGTAAGTAGGTTTTTTTTTTTTTAGCATTCATTAATTTCATAAAGATTTATTGAGCTTTTACTATGTGTCCAACACAATTCTTAGTGCTTGGGATGTGGGACAGGCTTGTAAGTTAACAAATAGTAACAAACAATAACAGTTTATTGGGATGAATGTTGTAATAGCAAGATTGTCCAAATTGGTGTGAGATATTAGGGGAGGATAGATTGACTGTTGAAGAGTCAGGATGGCATTAAGTAGAAAGAGACATTTTAGGCTAAGTCTTAGAGGAAAAGCAGGAGCTTGTCAGTAGGCAGGTTGGAGATAGGCATTACAGCCCCTCTCTAAAGGACGGAAGGAGCGGGGCTCATGTGCTGAACTGCGACAATGGCTTGGGGACCACAGGCTTGTGGGACATCCTAAAGGGGTATAGTTGGGAGTTGGATTGTTGCAGATTTTTAGAGGAAAACAAAAGGCATCTACTAACTCGCTGGGTATTTAAAGATGTAAATACCTAATGTATGAACAAAACATGGATTTCTAGAACAAATTTTTCATTTTTATAAGTTTTGAATACTCATTCATTGATGGGGGACTGTCAGCTCCATGAGGGCAGGAAAAATCTTAGATTTTCTTATATGCTTTTACTAATGAATTAAACAGAGAGCTTGTGCCCTACTAGTGGATACACTGTGGGTGGTGAGGGATGGCTGAGAGATCTGAGAAGTTGGAGGCGGAATTTGAGATGAGGAGAAGCCTGGTTTGGCCGCAGCCTGCAGGTGCATTGCTGCAGGGAGAGAGCAGAAGCAGAAGGGTCTGTGAGCAGGCAGCTGTACGGATTTGCAAAGATGTAGAGGGAGGGTCCGACCCCAGAGCTCCTGCTTGGTAGGCCCAGTCCTGGCTGACCTGGAACCCAGGGGAGGAGGATCAGGGACGGGCTGCAGACGGCGCTTTCTGCTTGGTCCAATGAAAGCCTGGCTGTGTTGGTTTTCCAGATGAAATTCCAGATGAATTTGGGAGGAGGAGGTTGATGGCTGCATGGGGTGGGAGGGGCCTGAACCCAGCCAGAGGGGCATCTTGACATAGAAAATGATAAGAAATGGGGTAGACCTGTGGGTTTGGAGTTCTGGAGAGAGGTCAGGCCTGCGGATGGAGACTTGGGACTCCATCCTTTGCAGACATGCGGTCCCCCAGTGAGGCTAGAGAGCTTGTGGGGTCGGGTGGGTGCGGAAGACCAGGGGGGCGCTGGTTTGCAGAGAAGATTGGGGAGGGGAGCGGTGGTTGGGCACTGTCAGGAGGACGGTGGAAGGCAAGCCCGACCTGGCTCCGCGCTGAGGCGGTGGGGGCTCCACAGCCGGAGCATTTCTCTTGTGTGGACGCGTGGGAGCCAGACCACAGTTGCGGAATCATCAGGGGGTGAGAAAGTGAAGCCAGGGAGCGTGTTCTTTCGCGTTTTTCTCAGAAAACCTGTGAAAGGCGCAAGGACCGTGAGGAGAACGGTGCGCACTCACTCTGCCAAGCCCCGGGCTTTGGGTTGCGTGGATTGTGTCCTGTGTTTCTCCTAAAAGTCCCGAGACGTTGGAGTTCTTGCTCTTTCCATTCTGTAGATGAAGAAACTGGGAAGATCGTGAACTTGCGGTGAGTCTCGGGGCTAAGGGCTAGGTGCAACCACGAACCCCAGAGAAATGACTCCAGGGTCCATGTTCTAGCGCAGGGACTTGTGGCAATTTGACAGTGACCCGCAGTGCGATATGTTTGTGCGCCCTGCACACACACACACACACACACACACACGCACACACACACTCACACATCCCGAAGCGCAGTTTCCCAGACTGCCACGGAGCCCTCACCACCCTGCAGGAGCTGTTCTTACATTTTTGATTCTTACCTGTTTTGTTCCAATTAAAAAAAAAAAAATGTACTCACAATCAACACTTGATTTCATGACCTGCGATGCATTGCAGAGTTTGGACAACACTGCTCTAGCCCACAGCTTGGTGGGCTTCCCAAACTGCTGCTTAATACTCTTTTCTGTTACACTCAAGGAACATTGATTCAGTGCCTATTGTATGCATAGATGCAGAAAGAACGTAAAGAAGATAAGTTGTGTGCTTGCTTCAGCAGCACATATACTAAAATTGGAACGATACAGAGAAGATTAGCATGGCCCCTGCGCAAGGATAACACGCAAATTTCTGAAGCGTTCCATATTTTTAAAAAAATAAAAAATAAAAATCAAAAAAACAAAAACAAAAACAAAAACAAAAGAATATAAGTTGTGCCCTTTGCCCAGGAATTTTTGTTAGTGAAGAGGAAGGGAAGAAGATGAGTAAATGGCACACCAGAATGAAGTAAGAAGAAAAGAGTGATGTAAGCCACATCGCATGGAAGCCCAGGGCGCTTAATGCTGGCTCTAAATGTGTATGGATTTGACTAGTAGTGTCTGTTGTTTCCTGTGCTATGAAAATATTTAAAAAAAAACTTTTATGAAATGAATACAAATGTCTCTGGTAAAGACTTTTAAGAGTAGAGGCCAACGGAGATTTGAAGACCATGATATTCTGTGTATTTTTCTCAAAGCTCCTGAAGTGGTCAAAATATTATTTTTATCTAGACATCTGTTTGTTCAGTGTAAACCCCCTGGATGATGTTAGCAAATTCAGTCATATTAAAGAAATCCATTAAAGGGGCGCCTGGGTGGCTCAGTCGGTTAAACATTCAACTCTTGGCTCTGGCTCAGGTCATGATCTCAGGGTCATGAGACTGAGACTATGTCAGGTTCCACACTCAGCATGGAGTGGGCATGAGTTCCTCTCCCTCTGCCTCTCTCCCTCAGCTCTCTCTCTCTCTCTCTAAGTAAATAAAATCTTAAAAAAATAATAAAGTACATCCACTGAAACATTTTAAAATCCAAGAGCATCCGTTAAAAAAAGTTTACCATCAACTTCCCGAAGTAAAAGAATGCAACCATGCATTCTTCATGAACCTGCATTAGGCAACAGCTCCTCGGGTGGAATGGAGAAGCTTCATATAGAATTTGACAGAAAACCTATGGACGCTGGAGTAGAATGGGAATTATTAATAACTACCTAAGTTTTATGTAGGGTTGTATGCAGATTAAAAAGATAACGTTTGAATGGCGCCTGGGTGGCTTAGTCAGTTAAACCTGTGCCTTCAGCTCAGGTCCTGATCCCAGGGTCCTGGGATAGAGACCCCATCAAGGGTGACAGGGTTCCTGCTCAGTGGGAAGTCTGCTCCCCACCCCCCTACCCCTTCCCCACCCCTGCTCATGCTCTCGTGCTCATGCTCTCTCTCCTTCTCCTCCTCTCTCAAATAAATAAATAAAATCTTTTTTAAAAAAGATAATATTTGAAAGACCTGTCTGACGTACAGGAGGTGTCAATAGAAAATGGCAATTAGAAGTTATTCCATGATATGGCTAAGTAGTAGTACATTTAAACCTTAGAAAACTTTCTTCAGTCCACTGTTTAGGGACTTTTTAGCAAAGTATGATATCATTTTTGGGATTAAGGACATTTTGAAATATTTTTCCATAGCTGTGATTGAAGTGGGGAAAAAAAAAGAAAGAAAATCTATTTAAATAACTAAAAGCAGCCATGCCTTTCATTTTATGATTGTACGTTAGGATGTTATTTAAGATGGCTTGTAGTGCTGTTGTCCCCTTCTTTTGCTCAGAATCACATGGTAAAATCACCCAGAGCTCTCTAACAACCTGGTCTCCCCTCCAGAGATCCTGTTTTCGTTGCTGGAGGGTGGGCCCAGACATGGGTCATTCTTAAGCTCCCAAGGTGATTCTGCCAGGTAGTCAGATTTGCAATATCCTGCAGGTCTTAGTGTGCTAAGTGCTTAGTATGTAGGTATGTGTTTCTTACTAAGTGTGCTTAGGATGGTTCCATCAAACCATTAGAAGCAAGCTCAAGTGCAGATATAACCTCAAAATAGGATTCTGCCTTTTTGCTCCTCGATTGCATGTAGAGTCACCACCTTTCCTTGAGAACTGATTTAGAAAGGAAGATCTTAGGAGTCTTTGGAATAGGAAAGGGGGTTTTGAACTGGGACGATTAGAAAACTGGGGTGTGAAGAGTACAAAGAGGAGCTCGAGTTCTTGCAGTTCTTTGAGAGGCAAAGGAGCTGAGTTTAAAAGTTTCTGGCCCGCTCTGGTGATCAGTGCTTTCCTCCACTCTACCAGGTGCAGCAGCGGCTGGAAAAGGTGCTGGAAAGTTGTGTGGCTTCCTGAGTTGGGAAGAAAAGGAAGGGAGAAAATGAAAGGGAGAAAGAGAACAAAAGAAAGGAGATGAAAGCAAATCTTGTTTGGATTTCAGCACCTCCTCGTTCTGTCTTTTCTTGACTCTTGGTGACCTAAGAGCAGACTGTCCTTTTCATTGTGTTCTTCCCTCACGGAGACTTCCTTCTTTCCATTTGCTGAATTTTTCTTACTGCCAGGAAATTATCCATGATGTGTCATTTCCATATCTTTTTTTTTTTTTTCCTGGAGGGAGGAATTTGGAAGTGGAGTGAGTGAGTGTGTGTGTGTGTGTGTGTGCTTGTGCGCACGCACTATTGCGGCAGGGAAGGAGAGGTAGCTGTGGTTGTTCTGGTCAGCGGTATTTGTGGGTATAGTACTTTCAGATTTTGAGAGGATCTCTGCCAAGATAAAAAAAGAACGTTTTTATGACAGATGATTATATTCAAAAGGATAAGAAATAATAATGTACATTAAAATTGCTACGTGGGGCGCCTGGGTGGCTCAGTGGGTTAAGGCCTCTGCCTTCAGCTCGGGTCGTGATCCCAGGGTCCTGGGATCGAGCCCCGCATCAGGCTCTCTGCTCAGTAGGGAGCTTCCTCTCTCTGCTTCCTTCCTCTCTCTCTGCCTACTTGTGATCTCTGTCCATCGAATAAAAAAACAAAAAAACAAAAAAAAAAACAACCTTAAAATTGCTACGTGCCAGGCACTGTGCTGAGTGCTTTATGTAAAGTAACTCATGTCATCATCATAGTAGTCTGGCGAAGTAAATACTATCATCCCCTCCTCTATGGATGGAAAAAGTGAGGCACAGAGGAACTTGCTAAAAGTCACACTCTTGGCTGGTATCAGAGATGGGATGTGCAAACAAGCCACATTCTTATCCTTTATGCTAAAACTTCTAGAATATAGATCTTCCTATATTTTTAGATATAAATATCTGTGTATGTACTTGTATGAAGCTGTAGCTTTTTTTTTTAAAGAAGTGTTTATTTACTGAACTTGGGGCAGATTAGATACACAACCAATTTTAAATGTACATCTTTTAATTCAATTTTGAAGTGTTTTCACACCCCCCCCAAAAAAATTGGCATTGCAACTGTTGTCTTAAGGTAAAATACAGTCACCTTAAACTGTTGCAAGTATTTTCACCAAAGGTTGAAAAATTGTTTATCCTGAACATGAAAACCTGTAACAAATTTAAATTAATTATACAAAACTCGTTACTTGTAGCTTTCCCCTTGTAAAGATCCGGAAAAAATGTACAAGTAACTAATATACATCAGTCACAACATAATCCTGGATCACCCCCACACCACGACCAGATGCTCCTTTAATTTTAAACCCATCATCAAAGACCAAAAAAAAAAGTCATTTCATTTTATACAAAACAAAATCCACATGTGCCAAGAAAGACCCAAAAAACAAAAACAAAATCCTAGCTAACCAAAATCCCACTAACCACATTTGGGGACCTCACAATACCATTCCTAGAAGATCCCAGCTTCTCTCCCACTACCGTCCTCAAATGGAGAGGTTCCTTGACGAATGTGAACAAATCACTAGGTGACGCCATCATTCTGCGGGCAGATTATTAGAATTATCACCGTCTATCATCATCATCATCATCATTAGAATCTGCTCAGAGTTTCACCTGCCAACCGCAGGCCTGCTCTGCTGGGGACTATCGAGGCTGGGGCTGCAGATGCCCTCTGTTGGGGCATGTGACTTGGACCCAGAGAGGTGGGGTGACCATTTTTGCACCGACTGCCTGGAGGTTTTTGGAGCTACTTCTCCTCAGGTTTTGGCTGGGCTGCTGTGCTAGAGAAGCGTGGCATTATGGGTGATTGAGTGTTCTCTACAAGGAGTGTGCCTGGGCTTGGCCATTTGGGTCAGAGGAAGAAAGAGAGGAAAAATGTTCTCTCTTCTGGCTGGCAATGGGTGCTTGCTTTCTCGGGAGCCACAAGGGTGGAACTCTGCTCATTCTCCAGCCGGAAAGCAGCCAACAGATTTTGGGGAGTTGCCACATCAAAGTGTGGGGTTAGTAGCATGGCCACCACCAGTGGGGACAGAGCCAAGTGTCACAAATGAAGAGAGAGCAGGCAACTGTCCATTCCTTTGTTCTCCCTCTGCACGCTGGGGTAGTTAAAAAATAAAAGCCGTGCTCTCTTGAGAAGGTCCAATTATTCTGCTCTTTTGTTTTGTCAAGTTAGGATTCTTTGGAGAGGGATGCTTACTTGTCTCTAGCCTTCGAATTCACTAGGGCACATTAACATGTTGGAGGTTGTTTTTTGAGTCGATACACTCTCTGACGCTATGTTCTCCTGTTTTCATTAAAAAAAAAAAACAACAACAAAACTTTTGCAAGCCTTCAGATAAATGGATGTAATCATCTTTTAAATTTTGTATCATAGATAATGATCCCCTTTTGCGCCTTCTCAAACATTTTATAGAAAATCAAGAAAATACCTTTGTCGTGGCCATCACTTCTATAGCAATTTTTGCTTTGGGTCAATGGAGCTTTGGGGGTAAATAAGCTTTGTCCTTGGCCATGTTATAGATGACAGGGCTGAGCCGAAAGAGCAGAAAAGTACTGGCGCTGCACTGGGACCAGCAGGCTCAGGTAAGAGTTTGCATGTGTTCCTGTCTCCCACTTCGTCCCTAGCTCTCAATCTCTTCTCTCCCTCGCCTGTATTCCTTCTCTGCTGGGAAAGAAGATGTGATGTTTGGTCAAAGGTTGTTCTCCCTTGTAGGACAGTGGTTCTCAACTCTGACTGCACAATGGAAGGACAGAAAAGGTCAGGCCCTATCCCAGAGCAGTGTGTGTGGGGCCATCCATCACAGATGGATGATTAAACTCTCCAGATGATTCCAGTCAAGGACCCCAGTGGTTGGGCAGCCGTTTTCAGAGTGTGTCTGTGGATGACCTCCGTTAGAGTCACAGGGTGATTTTTTAAAAATGCAATTTCTGAGGTTCTAACACACTAAAAATGCTTAGGCCTTGAACCTGCAATAAAAGGAAACTAAATCTGGTAGGAAACAAAATTTTTGAATGATTCAAGTTGGAATCTGGTAATATCCGGATCTTGGTATAACTATTATTCTAAATATTAAGAGATAACTGAGATTAAAAAGTCTTAGAGGGGCACCTGGGTGGCTCAGTGGGTTAAAGCCTCTGCCTTCAGCTCAGGTCATGATCCCAGGGTCCTGGGATCGAGCCCCTCATTGGGCTCTCTGCTCAGCAGGGAGCCTGCTTCCCTTCCTCTCTCTCTGCCTGCCTCTCTGCCTACTTGTGATCTCTGTTTGTCAAATAAATAATTAAAATCTTTTTTTAAAAATTAAAAAATTAAAAGTCATAGAAACCCTAGATTTAAATATGATTCAGTAACTAGTTGCTATGAAACTCTTACATGAGTAACTAGTAACTACTTCTTGAAGAGGCTATCAAGTGATCAGGAATCCTTTATGGTTTTTAAAATAATGGCTAACATTTATTAAACCTTTTTACTGCGTGCTAGGCACTAAGGTTTGCACTTGAAGTTCACTGTTATCCCATTTTAAGATGAGAAAAGTGGGGCCTAGAGATAGTAAGTAATTGGCTCAAAAACACATGGTAAGTAGCATAGACTAGGTTAGAAGCCAAATGTATATGTGTAATAACAAAGCTCCTGAAATTCTGGAACTACATATTGGAAAAATTTCCCTCTTCCTCTCTACCCCATCTTTATGGTAAAATTAAGAGGAATAAAGAGAAGCTATTATGCAATTGAAAATGTTAACTTGCTTCATACCATTTTCTTTACATCCTTCTTGTGTGTAGACATAAAACATCCAGACACCATGATGTACTCCAGAAACCCTGAATTTACGTTTCATTTTCATCGCTTAGATTCTTCTTTTATGATATGTGGTCACTCCTGCACCTTTGTTCGAGGAGCTACATGTTGAAATAAGCAACACATCATCTCCTGATTTCATTTCCTTAGTATAACCTGTTTTCTAGGTTAAAAGTCTGGGCATGTGTGTTGGGGGAGTGTGTGTGGGGAGAAGGACTATATTGGCCCCGGGGAATTCCTCCCCTGGGTGGAAGACCTTCTACAAAGATTATCGATTTTACCTCCAGATCAGATCATATATCTGGCGATTGTAACTGTGTGTGTGTTTATAGAATTATTTTTTTCCTTCATAAAGTCAGCTTTATTGAGGTATAATTTACCTATAGTAAAATTCGATGGTTATTAGTGTGTAATATAACGAATTTTGGCAAATATATACAGTTGGAGTTTACATTAAGTTTTTGATAAAGGTTTATCAAAAATGTAACCCACATACCCTATAATGCATATTTAAAGTTTGTTTGATTGTTTTCAGTATATTCACAGACTTGTGCAACCATCATCAGAATTTTTTTTTTTTAAAGATTTTATTTATTTATTTGACAAGCAGAGAGGAAGGGAAGCAGGCTCCCTGCTGAGTAGGGAGCCCAACTCGGGGCTCAATCCCAGGACCCTGGGATCATGACCTGAGCCAAAGGCAGAGGCTTTAACCCACTGAGCCACCTAGGTGCCCCAGGATTAATTCTAAAACATTTTCTTCACCCCAGAGAGAAACTTCATACATATTAGCAGTTACTTCCTGTCCCCCCTACCAAACCTCCTAAACCTAGGCAACCCCTAATCTACTTCCTGTCTCTAGATTCCCTATACTGAAGTTTCATATAAATGAGAATCCTGTAATAGGTGGTCTTTCGTGTTTGGCTCCTTTCATTTAGCATCATGTTTTTAAGGTTCATGATGTGGGAGCATGAACCAGCACTTCTCCCCTTTAGACCACATTTCAGTCATCCAGTCATCAGTGGATGGACATTGGGGTTGTTCACCCTTTTTTGGCTGATAGCATTAATTTTTAAAGTGCAAACTTTTAACAGATAATCTTGATTTCTCTAACCTCATTTTGGCTTTTTTTCTTCTATATTTAATATACCAGAAGTCTGAAATGGCTTATTTCTTTTAACTTCTGAGACCGTCCGATTAAGGCCACCACAATTGATTTCACAGTAGTATTAAAGTTGTTATTTGGAGTTGTCTTCCTTTTATAGCTCTGCCATTTTGTAGAAAATGCTTACAGAATTGTAAATATAGAAATCTGTGTGTATGTCTGTGTGTGTATAAAATAAGGCTATCTCAATATGACTTTACCAAGAGTTCTAATAGTTTTCTAGAAGGACAACAAGGTGGATTCTTTTCCTTTAAAAACGACCTTGATCTGGGGCAAATAATACATTACATGTTTATTAAAAAAATGTTTATATATGTTAAAAAAAGACCTTGATATATAACTAAGTTTATTTTACTTCAGAAGAGAAATCGTAAGCTGTACTGATTATGACATGTCATTGGAAAATGACAAAATTCATCCACTGACTATAACATTTAAAGGACTAACATTGGTGTTAATGTGTCTGTGTTCACTAACACATGAATCGCCAAGTGGAGTAGACTCACTTCAAAGTTTATATTATTGGCTCAGAGGGAATTTCTACTATTTTAAATCTTTATGCTACTCCCAAGTAACCAAAAATCAGTCATAAGTGTGTTGACTCTTGCAAGTGATGAGTACACATGCTACACTTTTCACTCCTCAAACACTGTAGAACGAAGCTACTTGAGAATAGGAAAGTGAAAGAGGTGGCGTCATAGGCGAGCTGGAGGCGGGCTCAAGCGCTGGCCACAGGCACAATTACTTGTACCTCTGAACTGCCTCTCTTGTGCTCGTGTCCCACTAAATGGAATTTAATTAACTTATAGTTGAATTATGAGCCTCAATATATGTTAAAGGGTATTTTTTTACCTATATATTTTTAGAATTCCCAAATAATTATTTCCTTGTCTTCATTTTTATTAAAACAAAGAATGATTTGTTTACTCACATTTTTTATGAGAATTCCCCCCATTTTTTTCCCCCTCAATTTCCAGCATCCCTGGACCCAGACTGCAGTGGTGGAGGATCTATGATGGATGTTTGGGAAAGCAGAAGTCACCGTTGTGCAAGCGCGGTGTCAGTGCTAGAACTGCTTCCCACAGAGCAGTAGTTTATGAAGCTTGTTACTTGCATTGGAGTCAGAACCAAAACCTAATATCCAGTAGCTTTCGAATGTGTTTTACTCTAAGGGGTTTGTGATAAAGCTCACCTACTTAATGTGTTCAGGTCTGTTGATTCTAACCAGGAGTTGTGCAAAGTGTATCATAATCTATTTTTAAAATACTTCAAAATAATTTGAAAACATTTCCATTACCCCAGAAAGAAATCTTGTGCCCTTGACAGTCCACGCTCATGCCCACTTTCAAACGCTTCTCAGTAGTGGCTGCCGTGTTTTCATCCCCAACAGTGACGTGCTAGGGTTTCAGGTTGCCTCATCCTGGCCTCTGGTTTAGAGCCTTTCATTTAACAAGAGTAGCATCAATGTAACTGAGGAAAGTCACAAAGCCCAGGTTGACTTAGACTTTTGACACAGCTGATGGATGACCAGGTCAAGACAAAACCAACCTGGAATCAACCATTTCCTCCACCAGGATGTAGTCATGTGATCCTATGCTCCTAATTAAAAAAAAAAAAAAAGTGTTTCAGCATCAGGTAATTTGGCAGTGATTGAGATTGAACAAAAGAAAAAAAAAGTTCTCTTTTACCTCCTAAGATTTGAGCGAAAAATGTATCTAGGACTCTTTACTGACATATAGGTAACACTCAAAAGGGGTAGGGTGATTGGGTTATGGACATGGGGGAGCATATGTGCTGTGGTGAGTGTTGTGTATTGTGTAAGACTAATGATTCACAGACGTGTACCCCTGAAGCAAATAATATATTATATGTTAATAAAAATGAATGAATGAATGGTAAAATGCTTTCTGGTATAAAAACTTAAAAATGGACTATTAAAAATTATTATCGTGGGGGGAACAAAGGCAAGAGGGACCATCAACTGAAAGTAAGATCAATTGTAAATCACTCCCAATTTGGCAAAAAGTAGTATAGTATGTGTGTATACATTTCAGGGACAAAAAGCTTCTATGTCAACAGTGAATATTCATAAATGTCAAATATGCAGTTCTGGGATCCTATATGTGGAGAATAGACATTTTCAGCCAGTGGATGCTTAAGGAAATAGCAAAGAATTGGCATTACTTGAACAGAACTAAATGCAGTCTAAGGTATTAGAGCTTAATCACCATCAGTGAAATGTAGACTTTCATCAACAGTTGGCATTTGCCTTTGACAAAACAAATTCTAGAGTTAAGAGATACACTGTCCTTTATACTATGATAATCTGATTTTCTTGAGTAATAATATGTTGCCATGGTAAGTTTTATTTCATGCTGTTTTCTCTCCACTCCAAACAAGGTTTATAATATGTAGAACGTATTTACTGTTTAAATTAAAAATAAGAAGTGCACTTAAATGATAAGTTAACATTAATTTTGTGGTGTTCCCTTAGACTGTAGTGTGACAAAGAATGGTCTTCTCAAAATGGCTTGTAATTTTGAGTTTTATAAGGTGTCTTGTTATGCAAAGTCTTGGTGTGTGAACACTCCGATTAAAAAAGATTCCAAATTTTCAAAGAATGTACTAGAATATGCTACAATGTGTGTGTTTCCTAGAAGCATACTTTCCTACAGTTATATGTGTAAGAGCCCCAAACTTTGAATATACTCATGGAACTCTAGTCCAAATAAAACAACATTCTCTGATGTTACAGAGCTTGTTATTTTTTAGTACAAAAAAAAAATCCATCGTTTAGGTAATATAAGTGGGTTATTAATGCCAGCATACATTATGTAAAATATGAAAAAAAATCCTATCTTAGGATTATAGGTATAGGCTTCCTGAGATACTTTCTTCTTCAGTTTCAACTGAGAGTGCTACCTTTCTAATCTTGTTTTCCTCTGTGAGTCCTCTAAGATCTGCCTTCTTTACCTTCCCCCAAACGTAGCAGGCCTGTCCTGATTCCACACCCAGGTGCATGTTGTTTTTCTTGCCAGAGCCACGCTTTCCCGAATCTCTCCATTGTTCTTTAGAAACCTACTTCCTAAGGCCTTCCACTCCTGATTTCATTTTCCTCTGACTCCCAAACGTTTAATAGCCGGACACCTCTTTGGAACTCAGAGATCACACGTTATCTTAAGGCCATGTCATATTTCTTCTGAGTTCACTTGCTGTCTAGGGCAATATAATTTAATTTGTAAGTGATCGAGAAACTTATTGTGTAAAAACCCCTTTTATAAAGCTGCATTTCTGTAGATATTAGTGTAAGTGTGCTTAGTGGAAATTTCAGTTAATTTGAAGTTTTTATTTAAATAATGCCAGAGAAGAGATTGTTATCATATATGGAATCATAAGATATGAAGAAGGAAGGATAATTAATTTCAGAAAAAAATATGACATATCTATATTTCCTATATTATGTGGCCATAGACTATATCCCTAAACTTGCCCTTTGACCCAAATGGAACCAAGTAGGGCATAGAAAGTTAAAATAATCAATTTGAAATTATGGGGTACTCAAATTTATTTAGTCTGTTCTAAGTAAAAGAAACAAACACCAGCTAACTTCACAACTAATCTTTTGAGTTAGCTCATGGAGTGAAATGAAAGCCTGGAGAAACCAATCTTGGGTTTCCCCTAGGTAGTCAAGGTAGTAGGAACTGACAGAAGGTCTCTTCAGTGTACTATCTTTGAAATCAATAAACTTCAAATGTCTGTTTTTTTCCTTATGGCATTTCACCTAAGATTCAGAAACCTGATAGAGAGGTCCTGTTGCCCTTGCTTGGGTTAGATACTGTCCTATGGGTCAAGATCAAGGAATCTTAATCAGCAGTGTTACCAACTGTCTACCTATAGAGAAGATCCAAGTCTTCCACAGGAAATTGGGAGCCATTACAGAAGGGGGGGGAGGGAAATAAAGATTAGTTTATTTGTGAAATCAACTTGCAGAATATATAATGTCAGAGAAATAGCAGGTGAGAAACACCTAAGGAATAGAGAGACCTGTAGGAGGAAGTTATTCATTACCCTGACAAGAAATCACGAAATGGTATTTTCCAGCATGTTCTAATGAGACTACATGTATATCAAACTATGAGACAATTAAAGATTAGAAACTGTTAGCCAACTCGTTGTAAAAACTTGTCTTTCTAGTCAGAGTTGATATACATGGGAGCTTTGTATTTCAAAGGTTGTTCTCCCAAATATTTATGGTGAGAAGAATTCTCTGGCTCTTGTCCTATGTGTTGAAATGTCACCCTAGGCAAAGCAAAGTAAAGCAAGGCCAAGGTATTTTGTGTATAAAGGCATTTCTGTCTCCTGAAGTGTGCACACTGGCAAGGGAGATTCTCCTCACCCCTTCACTTTCCCCACCCTCCAGAAAATACTGGGGCTTTCTTTGCAATTCTGGTGTTCTGCCTATGTAATTGTATACTTTTCCTGAAGTTCTGTAATTTGAAGATTTAAATAAACAACAGTCTCATATGCATTTGTTCTTATATAGCTTTTTAGTCTCGCTAGCTGTTTGGCTATTGCTATCATATAGTATCTAGTTTAGGGAATCAAGACTATATTTTCTTTAAAAGAAATTTTGACCAAGAAAAATGGCAGAATACCCAATTGTCATTAGAAGGACCAGCATTATATTATTTGCTTTTATAGTAGAGTAGGTACTAGAAAGAGTTAGTTTCTGATGGTTATTTCAAAGGATTTAGATATTTGGAAGTTTGCAGTATTCTGTCTGCTAACACAATCATTTGGTCTGAGAGGCTGGCCTTTAGACTCTGCAATTTTGTGTACAAATTGTAACCTCTTCCAGTTTTCAGTTATGAAATACTGAAAGTTAATTTATACAAAGGCCTGTGGCAGGTGGGGATGTGATTTTTGCCTAGTGTTCTGAATGTCAAAGTGAATACATTCACTGAAGCGCAGATAAATTGGTGGTTGTAACCATGACTCTCTTAAGATAGCCAAATGCTCCACCATCTAATTAGGGGCATGCATGAATGGCTGAATGATATTTTCCACTGTCTTTAGCTATTATCTGATGAAACAACAGCCAAGGGAATGGCTAAGAAAGACCTGTGGTCAAAGAAGACTCTGTTGAAACTGTAAACCTGACATGGTACAGGGACATAGGAAGTGTAGATTAAGTGGGAAGCCTTGCGGGGGCAGGGAGGTGGAGATTTGGCCCTCCAAATCCATTGCCATGTAAACTGTTTTAGAACTTTGGAAGAAGTAATATTTTCAAATTCTTTGAAAATATTACTTTGATTAAAAAAATTTAGTAAAAATTAAAAACAAAAAGAAAAATCTCACTTGTCAATTTAAAAATCCTTCCCCTGTCCCCCAAATAGGCAGATATAATCAAAATAGTGCATGAACCAAGGATGATTTAATCCAATAATGCAAGGGTGGTTCAAGGTAGAAAAATAGAGTTTTAGGGGTGCCTGGGTGGCTCAATTGCCTTAAGCCTCTGCCTTCGGCTCAGGTCATGATCCTGGGGTCCTGGAATTGAACTTCACATCTGCCTTCCTGCTCAGTGGGGAACCTGCTTTTCCCTCTGCCTGCTGCTCACCCCTGCTTGTGCTTTCTCTCTCTTTCTGACGAATAAAGAAAGGAAAAGAAAAGAAAAGAAAAGAAAGTACAGATTTTATTACATTTAAAGTTCTATGGAAGAGATCATAATCATCTCCCTGTGCACCAGAAATGCCTTTGATAAAACATAGTAAGCATTCTCTATAAGAACACTCAAAATTAGGGAAATAGATAGATATATTTTCTTAATTTTGTGGAATAAATTGATTTAAGCCCCAGAGGCAGCACCTTGGCATTTGAAGGTGTTCTAAGTTAGGAGCCAGAGACATACACCCTCATTATTTGACATTATCCTGTATACCCTGTTTGATGCAAAGGCAAAAGAAGGAAATCTGAAGTGTAAAAATACAAGGTAAAAATGTAAAACTATTACTGTTAGTAGATGACTGTGGAACTTTATTGTATTATATATTGTATATACCCAAGAGAATTGTCCAAGCATCTAAGGCAAATGAGAGAATTTAGTAAGGTAGTAGGACACAAAATTAACATACAGACATCAATAACTTTTACGCACAAAAGCCAAAGAAATAACCCCAATTATAATATTAGCAAAAAGAATAGAGTACTTAAAATTACCTTAAACTTAATAATTAAACTAATGTGGTAATGGTGAGTGAATAGGCACAGAATGGAAAATCCCGAAACACACCCGTATATACATACCCAAGAACTAGGTAGGAATTACAGATAGCTTTTCATCTATGAGATGACATACAACATTCAGGGAAAGCTGAAAAATGCAAGTGAAGTCTATAATGAAATACTGTTCTACAGTTACCATATTGGCAAAAATCCAAAAGTTTATGACACACGGCAAATTGCCGGGCATGACGTAAATTGGTTTAATCCCTTGAAGCCAATTTTGTAATATTAGTTACAATTACAGTGTACATAGCTTTTGACTCTGCAATTCCTCTTTTAGGTTTTACCTAACAGATACGCATATATGCAAAAAGATATATGTATATGTAAGGTTATTCACTGCGGTGTTGTTTTCATTGTAAATCACAGGGAACTAAGAGAATTAGTTAAGAATTAAGAGAAAGCCCTATACTGAAACACAGGGCAGCACAAAGAAGAGAATGAGGAAGGTCGCTATGCATTGATGGGAAAGATCTTTAGGATATTTTCCAAGTGAAAAAAAGCAAGACATATACAGATACATATGTATATATGTACATATATATCATGCTATTTTTCTGTGTAAAAAATAGAGGAAAGCTATATTTGAGTTAGCAATATATGCATAAACAAACTCTAAAGAAGGATATAAAAGAAACAAGAAGCACTGGTTTCCTGTGGAGGATATGGGAGTTAGGCGAGAAATAGGTAGGTGTGGATTATATACCTTTGGTCCCTCTTTTTCATTCTTGAACTAGATAATAATCTAGGTAATAAACAATAATATATGATAACAATAGCCAAACACCTCAAGAGACTAAAAGGCTGTGTAATGTTTTGCTTATTTGGTAACTAAATAAACAGTGTGCAACCATATGGTGAGATACTTTGTGCTTAATTAAGAAAAAAATGACTAGGGATGCTGTCTATGTATTGATAGGGAAAAATCTTGGGGATGTTAAGGGCATGAGACAAGGTTTGGAATAGAATGTACAATATGCTATTTTTTGTCAAAAAAGAGGAAATTTCCTGTACATTCGTGGAGAAAGTCTGGGAGGATACTCAAGTTGGTGGGTGTTATGATGTACTACCAGTTCCCCTCCAGACTCCCTTTGGGACTGAGAGATTCCTTGCCCTAGCTGCACTGTGTGGATGCCTTCAGCTGACACCCCTACAGAAATGATTGCCTCATTTGAAGGGAGCCCCCTCACCAATGGTCATGCCCACTCCCTGGATGGCCTGAACCCGGTGAATGACCAACATGGGAGTGTGATGGGCCAACTCTCCATGCCTAACTCTTCAGAGCAACTCTGAAGGGCATTCCAGCTTTAGAAGTCCCCTTCCTTGACACTACATGGCTGCTTATCTTTTTTCCTCTCCGGCCTATTACCTTCCAATGGAAAAGAATAGTTCTAAAAAACTTTCTTCTTACTAAGAACCTTCTTCCTGGGGAAGCTAACATGTGGCAAGAAACCAAACCTGGTGAATGGGGACAAGGTGTTCAAACTGTGCCTTTTTGCAATTAAAAAATTTCTTTTGAAGCATGTGGATGTATTCTTTACTCAAATCAAGAGTAAACATTTTAAAGTTAGGGCACCTGGATGGCTCAGTGGATTAAAGCCTCTGCCTTTGGTTCAGGTCATGATCTCAGGGTCCTGGGATAGAGCCCCGCATCGTGTTCTCTGCTCAGCAGGGAGACTGTTTCCTCCTCTCTCTCTGCCTGCCTCTCTGCCTGCCTCTCTGCCTGCTTGTGATCTCTGTCTGTCAAATAGATAAGTAAAATTAAAAAAAAAATTTTTTTTAAGTTAACTTGATATGTCAGTGATATTTTATGCTTTTCCATGTGTATTTTTAAAGAAGACTTTTATGACTTAATTTAGGAGGAGATATTTTTAATCCAAAATACTGTGCCCTACCACACTCTAAATATGTTTTTCTCCTTTTTTTTTTTTTGCTTAGGACCTACAGAAGAATACTTTCTTGATCTCTTACCTACGATGGAATTTAAAAAGTCACCTGATGGTGGATGGGGCTGGGTGATTGTGCTTGTCTCCTTTTTTACTCAGTTTTTGTGTTATGGATCACCGTTGGCTGTTGGAGTCTTGTACATAGAATGGCTGGACATCTTTGGTGAAGGAAAAGGAAAAACAGCCTGGGTCGGATCCCTTGCAAGTGGAGTTGGCTTGCTTGCAAGTAAGTGGATAAATGCATGCTTCTCCTCTGTCCCCTATCGTTGAATTAAATTTGCGGCCTCACTAACACTGTGCAAGCCATAGAAAGATATATATATATTTTAAGTATAACATATTCCCTGCTTTCATTGAAATTTTAGTACCTTTTCACTATAATAAATCTATGTGAAAATACAGGGATCTGGAAGATTGTCATTCATCTCTTTATCCATTTATTTGCTGTTATATGCCAGTCAGTGTGCTAGATTCTGGATATAAAAAGATGAACAGTAAACACACTGTTCCTGCCCTTAAGAGACTCACAGGGAGATGAGGGCACAGATCCAGGCATGTCCAGTGAATGCTGGTAACCAGAGGACCACGTGATGTTGGGCAGTACTAAGCAGATCCTGTATAATTCAAAGTTAGTTCTCTGCCATTTAGGCACACTGTGATCAAATTGTATGAACATCATTTGTGTCCCCTTTATAAGAGAAGTGTGACATAGCAAGGGGTTGTCCCATCTCACAATGGTGATGCTATTCAGAATTCTAATGCAGTGTTATGCATGATGTAGATGTGATATATTTGTCTTCAAAGGCTTTTTATAATGTCTCCAAGAGTAATGTTCTTCATAAACATTTATATATGATATAATGTGATTCCTGTCATCTTTAGAAAGAACAATAGAGGGTTTTAATTTACCTTTAAAGGATGAAAATCATATGACCCTTCTATTTCTGAAGTAATAGTTTGAACTCTGCAGCAGTGTTTAATGATCATGTAATTTACTTGGAACTATCTAAGCACAGGAGTGCTAGGATGGTTTGGGGTCAGTTGCCCCGGAGTCTCTTCCTATTGCTACGAAGTTGACGTGGTTCATTGAACAAATCACAATCTCTGTTCTGTGGGAACATAGGGAGAAAATAAGGACATTGGATGTGGTGATTTGTAAGGTAATTTTCAGTTCTGAAATGATTTCATGAAAACAAAATAAACTAGCTGTACCTTCTTTTGAGTATGTTATCTTTCCTGATCTCTAAAAGGGATTTTTTAAAAGATTTTATTTATTTATTTGAGAGAGAGAGAGAGAATGAGAGAGAGAGAGAGCATGAGAGGGGAGAGGTCGGAGGGAGAAGCAGACTCCCTGCTGAGCAAGGAGCCCAGTGCGGGACTCGATCCTAAGACTCCAGGATCATGACCTGAGCTGAAGGCAGTTGCTTAATCAACTGAGCCACCCAGGTACCCCTAAAAGGGATTTCTCAAAACAAAACAAAAACATTTGCTTCCAATTAATGTATTACCTTGTTAAATTAAAAGCAGGACTTGAAAAACAATCCTGGATCATCTGGTCATGCCAGATAAGATAACTAAACATAACTAAACAAATGAAAATAATACTGTCATTATGAACTCAAGAAAAACAGGAAGAGTTTGCTCAAGATTTGTTTGAAAGAGTTTTTTAAAACGCGGATTGTTTGCAAAGCTGTCAAAGTACAAAAGGATGATAACTGATATGTTAATATACGGGTTTGCAAGTACTGATTTCTTGAAAATGATCAGGTATGAAGAGGAAATAGTTTTTTTTAATTTAATTTAATTTATTTTTTTCAGTGTTCCAAGATTTATCGTTTATGCACCACACCTAGTGCTCCATGCAATACGTGCCCTCCTTAATATCCACCACCAGTCCTTCCTTCCACCCCTGTCCATCCTTCCACCCCCGTCCCCTCCAAAACCCTCAGTTTGTTTCTCAGAGTCCACAGCCTCTCATGCTTTGTCTCCCCCTCCTATTTGCCCCAATTCACTTTTCCTATCCTTCTCCTAATGTCCTCCATGATATTCCTTATGCTCCACAAGTAAGTGAAACCGTATGATAATTGACGCTCTCTGCTTGACTTATTTTACTCAGCATAATCTCCTCCAGTCCCAGCCACGTGATACAAAAGTTGGGTATTCATCCCTTCTGATGGAGGCATAATACTCCATTGTATATATGGACCCTATCTTCTTTATCCATTCGTCTGGTGAAGGGCATCTTGGCTCTTTCCACAGTTTGGAGACAATGACCATTGCTGCTGTGAACCCTGGGGTACAGATGGCCCTTCTTTTCACTAGATCTATATCGTTGGGGTAAATACCCAGTAGTGCAATTGCTGGGTCATAGGGTAGCTCTATTTTTAATTTTTTGAGGAATCTCAACACTATTTTCCAAAGTGGCTGCACCAACTTGCTTTCCCACCAACATTGCAAGAGGGTTCCCCTTTCTCCACATCCTCTCCAACACTTGTTGTTTCCTGTCTTATTATTTTGGCCATTCTAACTGGTGTAAGGTGGTATGTCAATGTGGTTTTGATCAATTTCCCTGATGGCTAATGATGAACATTTTTTCATGTGTCTATTAGCCATTTGTATGTCTTCTTTGGAGAAGTGTCTTCTGTCTGTCTTCATGTCTTCTGCCCATTTTTTGACATGATTATCTGTTTTTTGGGTGTTGAGTTTGAGGATTTCTTTATAGATCTTGGGTATCAGCCCTTTGTCTGTGGTAGGACAGAATTTTTTAATGTTCTCCAATTAGTCACCATTTTTATTAGCAAATACTAAGTTAAACAGAAATGTCATTACTTCATCTTCCAGCAAGGGTCAGGGATGATGAAAATGATATATACCTCAGTTAGCACATACTCAGAAAACAAATTTTTTCACAAAGTCTGTCCAGGTAGGTGTTGAGGGTTCAGAGGAGCTGAGAGCTCCTTAGGGATGGATGGGGCCCTGGTTGTCAGAACTCAGGCTGAGACTCAAAGTGAACTGCAGCTCTGCACTTACTCCAACTTCCCTCTGCTTCAAGGGCACCCCGTTAATCTGTAGCCAGGACCAGCTACATAATTTGCAGGCCCCATTGCAAAATAAAAATGCAAGGCCCCTTGTTAAAAATTAAGAATTTTGAGACAACAACAGCAGAGGAGTCAATCAAGTTTACTCTCTTCAACCCTCAGACATTCTAATTCAGTCAATCTATGATGGGGCCCACATACATGAATTTTTGTAAGCCTGAAAAGTGATTTTCAATTGAGAGCTACCATTGGCTTAGACCCTCTTGACTTAGATTTCAATCTTGCCCTTCTTGAGAATTCTCCAATGTATGATTTGCTTTGACTTATTTGTAAATGGAGCTACTGTAGGTTTCTGCTTGGTTGTAGCACCATTCATGCTATATAAAACATGAAAAATAATGTCCACTGACTCTGATTCTGGTGAAAAGAAACCCCACAAAAATGGATGACCTTGCATCTTTTTGATAAAATATAATGTATACATATGTATATATATATATATTTACATTCATACATTTTTTGATAAAGATGGGATTTATACACATACATATATGTATGTGTGTGTGTATTTGCTTTTAAATTCAGGAGTGTATGTAAATTACTCAAGCTTGTCTAAAAAGGCAATTTCCTACCTATCAGTGCAGTGGGGTGGGGGGAGGAGGGGTCGTCCTGGGCGTCTTCATTTTAACTAGCTCCCCAGATGACTATGATGCAGGCGGGCCATATTATATCTGAGAAACATGAGTCATTGCCTTTACCCAGTTTTGTCCAGAGAAAACATAGAAGATGTCATCCTCAGTTCTGTGATCCAATGTCTGAAGCTTTATAACTGAGCAAGGCACAGAAGAGTAAGTACTTTTGCCAAGCAACATCTAAATTCTGAGGTTCTTGTGCTTGTCCTTTAACGTTCACTAAGCACCCTTTTGTGTGCTTGGCTCAGTATCAGCCGCTTTCACTTACTTGATCTTAGTTGATCCTCCGAACAATGCACCGATATAGGCATTATTGTCCTTAAGATATAGAGCCTAAGATGCCCACACAAAGATGACGCCCAAGGCAAAGCACATTCTCTAGGAGGAATAGTGGTCCCCCAGGCTCCAGTTTTCCTAACGTGTTCAACCCATTTCTTCATCTTTAAATTGGGGACAATAAAGTATTACCTTCTATGATTGTTGTGTAGAATAATGGAGATGGTGCTTGGTATGACTGAGATGCAGGTGCTCAACAAATATTAGCTATTAGAGGACAAGAATCAGCCACAAATAAAATTACTTTAACAAGCAATTCAGACCAAACTGTGGAAGCCGCAAAAGAAAGGGACCCTTCAGAATGAGAGACAAAGATATTTCTGGGCTATGGACTGGAGGGAGACTGGAACTTTGGTAAGATTGTACCTGAGCATCTCAAATGTAAAGGCCCACCCCTTTTCTCTGGCAAACCTAGACTTGGACAGTAGCTAACAGTAGAATATTCGAACCATGCAAGACATGCACTCCTTTACTTCACACTCTTCATCATCTTAATTCTTCATTCCTTCTCTTTGAAACTCGAGCAGTTGAGGGGAAAATACTTCTTCCTCTCGTCTGAATTATTTGCTTATTCAGATGATCCTTGCGTTAAAAAAAGCTGGGAATTGGGGTTATATTGTAAACGAGCTCACCTCCGTTACACATCTCCTCCGTGCTCAGGATTCAAAAGCTTATCCTCTGTGCTTATCAGGGATTTTAGTTTCAGGGAAGAGATAGAAAAAAGGCTTACTGATAATTTCAGACTTCGAAAATGCAAAGGCAAAGCAATGTCTGGAGTTTTATAGAGATGGGTTGTTAGATGGAAGGAAGGGCTGTGCATGGTGGGCTGACAGGGAGAAGGCCATCCACACTGACTCCCTCTATGCAAAGGTCTGCAGCCTGCACTGCAGGTACGCCAGGTAGAGTAAATCCGGCAGAAGGAGGCCTTGCATTGGGAAATGTGATGGTCAGCATCCACCTGGGTAGCCTGTATTCCCCAGTTAGTCAAACACCAGTGTAGGTGTTATTTTAAAGGTATTTTACAGATGTGCTTCAAGTTCACCATCAACTGACTTTAAGTAAGAGAGATTATCCTCAATAATTTGGGTGAACTTGACTCAGTACATTTAAAAAGACTTAAGAGCAGAAATGAACTTTCCCAGAAGAAATTCCGTCTTCATGCTGTAGCTTCCGCCTGTGCCAGAGAGTGTCAAGCCGCCCCTCCTGGTGGCCTGCCCTATGGGTTTTGTACTTGCCTCGCCGGGTCTCACAATCGCATAAGCCCGTTTTTTGCAATAAATTTCCCAACACACATCTTCTGGTTCTGTTTCTCTGGTTGAAATGTGACGGATACAGGAGGGAAGGAACTTAACTGAAATCAGGGGCTCTCATGGCCCTGCATTGTTTTCAGATGAGCTCAAACACTTTTCCTTTAGACGTCATTCTTCAAATTCAAGAAGGGTGGGGCCGTTTTTCAGGCAACAGTGTTGCTGAAACAGCAGGGAGACCTTTTGTTCTCTATTTTTGTGCTCTAAGCAGATTTAACAGTCTCTCCCCTCCCTTTTCTCCTTAATTTCTCCAAAGGCCTGCAAACTGATAATAAGTCAATAAATCTATGCTCAGCTTAATAGTGACTCAGCATAGCCAGTTGGGCTTGCTGAATGAGTTGTGAGTGCAGGCAGAGTGGTGTTAGAGGATATCTGGACGATTTTACTCTCAGGCACTGTTACTCCTTCAAGTAGGACTGAATTTCTGCCTCCTGCAAGGGTTCTGTTGCATCGGCCAGTTCCCAGGATGCTAGGCATTTCCAGGATTGGTGAGAATGACTCCAGGTTTTGCTTAAGCTTTCCGTGCTCTTTATAGATCAGCAAACCAACCAGCAAGCAAAGCAGCTGTATGCATGATCAAGAATTTGAGTGGGTTTGGCTCCTTAGTGCCTTTCTCTTCCTTTAGGGAGATGAACTTGAAATTCTGGTCTCAGCAGGAACAAGGGATGAGAACCTACAAGAGTTTGCTGGGCTCCCTGCATTGTGGGTATCGGGGTAAGACTTTCCTGGCTCAGTCATCTGCTCTCTTAGGAAATGCTTGCTCTGCTGCCAGCATACAACCTGGTTACAGCTCTGTTTTTTTTTTTTTTTTTTTTTCCCCTCACTGTGCTGTCAGCCTACTTACGGCTTCAGTGCAGTAGGCCTCACCATCTGACCACTCTTGGGATTCTGAAACATTTTAGGAGAAATAAGTGCATGGAAGTGATTTGTTTCCCAAAAGGCATGCTTTCTTTCCCAAAGCTATCTTATAATAATGACAAATTTGAAAACCACATTATGTTTCGGTTTTCCTCCATTTAGAATTTTCATCCCTTTGTTGATATAAGCACATTTTAGGGCCCAGTTCAAGGCTTTTTTTTTTTTTTTCCCATGGCGGTCTCCCTTTTCTGAAATCCCTAAACACATGATTTGAGCCTTTCTTTCGGTGCCTCTTATCTGTGACCTTGGTTTTATTTTATTTTATTTATTTGACAGAGATCACAAGCAGGCAGAGAGGCAGGCAGAGAGAGAGGAGGAAGCAGTCTCCCCGCTGAGCAGAGAGCCTGATGCGGGACTCGATCCCAGGAACCTGGGACCATGACCTGAGCCGAAAGCAGAGGCTTAACCCACTGAGCCACCCAGGCACCCCATGACCTTGGATTTTAATTGAACACTTGTGTGTTTATTTTGTCTTCTGGGGTAGGTCTTATATTGTGTGTCCTCCTCTCTGTGCTTCTGCCATGATAGGAGACTCCGGGGCTGGGCTGTCCAGCACAGCTGCCACCCACCACATGTGGCTACTGAGCACTTGAAATGCAGCAAGCTCAAGTTGAGAAGTACTCTAAGTGTAAAAAATTCACACTGGATTTCAAAACCTTACTACAAAACAAAAGAATTTCAAATGTCTCCTTAATGATATTGCAGTGTTGAAATGATAAGGTTTTAGATGTATCGAGTGAGATAAAATGTATTACTTAAATTAATTTTACCTCTTTTACTTTTTCTTTTTTTTTTTTTAAAGATTTTATTTATTTATTTGACAGAGAGAAATTACAAGTACACTGAGAGGCAGGCAGAGAGAGAGAGAGAAGGAAGCAGGCTCCCCGCTGAGCAGAGAGCCCGATGCGGGACTCGATCCCAGGACCCTGAGATCATGACCTGAGCCGAAGGCAGCGGCTTAACCCACTGAGCCACCCAGGCGCCCCTCTTTTTATTTTTCTAATGTTCCTACGAGGGAGTTTAGAGTTCCATATGTGGCTCACGCGTCCGGGTCCTTGTATTTCTATTGTGTAGCGTTGCTCGAGAAGACACTTGGTAAATAGTGAAGGGATGACAGTGAGCAAATATTTAGTTTTTCGTTTAATGAATGCAGACCTAAATATAATGTTACCAACGTATTTTAAAATTTTAAGAAATATATTCTTCCTCCATGCTAATTTGAACAGCCAGCAAAAATGTAGCTCTGTTGTTTCTTCCTAAATTACCCTGAGGGCTGAAGGAAACAATTTCACCACTCACTTGTAGATCGTTCCGACTTCCTTATAATAATTCGTTCTTCTCATTTTCTTAATTCACCCGTGATCATAACAAAACGCTTTTTCAGTTAGAATTTTCACTTTCACTTCCTTTTTTATTCCCTTCATTGGCTGAAAATTACCTCAATCAGTCTGATTTGCAGATGACTAGTAACAAATTATTTTATGTTTTTAGTTTCATTTTGTACTGACGAGGTTGCAGGGCTCAAAATCCCATCCTTATCTTGCTCACTTTCTTTGCTCCTTTCCTCAGTTTGTAGGGTTATTTCCTAACATACAGGTTCTTACTTTTTTTGAGTGAATGTGTCCCCACTGTGCCAAAAATGTTGCTAGAAGAATAGAATATCTTTAAGAGCCCTGACTACTGTACGCTGGGAAGGAAGGAGAGAGCTGTTCCCCTCTTAGTGCCCTGCACCGCCGTCTACCATCCTGAGACCATTCTGTGCTGACTGGCGGCTCCGCCACTTAACATTTAGCCAAGGACTAAAGGACTTTCAGTTCCCCCAACTTGTCAACATTAATCTCCCAGACAGAATGTAGTAATAGTAATAATGTCTCCCAAACACCAGTATACACACAGTTGTAGTTTCGAGAAACATTTTCACTGAAGGCAAACTGAATATGAAGGCATTGATCCTTGGTGTGTATTAGCTTCCCACTATCTTCTCACGCTTTTCCATTTTATTTGCAAATGATATATTCTCACTATTTCCTTATTAAAAGATTCCTTCTTTCTCTTAAATGAAATGGCAGAGATAATAGACGGCTGTTGCATTTTAAAAACTGACTTTGCTTGTTAAAAACTGGCACACAGACGATGAAGCTTCCTTCTTCCTTTTTTCTAAAATTTTACAACTTTCCATAGATGGAAGCACTGGCTCATATTATGAGTTAACTAACTTTTGTTCCAGAGGCGCCTTCTGTAAAGTACAAGACCTGAAGCGTTAAAAGTAATCTCCCCTGAGAGCTGTCCTTCCATTGTATTTATCTCTTGAAACTCGTCCAGCACTGAGGAGTACTCTATGGTTTCTCATCTTGGGAAACTTGCCTGCTATTACTGAGAACTAAACACACAAGTGTGTCATGTCTTGCAGATGTGACTTAATGGTCAATTCCAGTTATACTTTGCCCTGATTGTTATTGATGAAATACGGGACTGCTGTGGTTTAAATCCATATAAACAGAATCTAGAAATACTGTGGTTCTAGAATGAGAATAAAATAATTTGCTCTGAACTTTTAAACACCAAAACAAGCATGGATGTTACATTTTCATCTGCCATAAATTCATAGGAACTCTTAAGCTGTAAGATATTAACAAATGTACATTGGCGTTTTTATTAATATTTTGATTTTTAGGTGTCAGTTGAAATGCTTCTCAGTTGGGAAGAATGCTAAGCTGACTTTGGCCTTAGCCCTCTCATTGATTGGCTCTGGATTCTTGGTCAAATTGCAGGATCTTTCTGAGTTCCAGTTTTATCATTCTAAAAATGTGGTGTTTGGACTCTATCCAAGGCCTCTTTCAGCTCTAAAATTCTGTTTTAAATCTCTGAGACCAAGATATTTTTCTAAGTAAACAGCAGATGGCAGTATGAAAGTAGAGAAATTTTTAAAAACGAGTTTTCAATTTGCTCTTTTCATCAAAGAAATTCTGCTCATGTCTTCCCTGAGCTTTTTTTTTTTTTCAAAGATTCAAGTATTTAGACCCACATGGTTTATGAACTTATCACATAACTGATAATAATTATGTACTTTTTAGCATGTAATAGTCACAGTGTAATTGTACATGCTATTAAATTATTACCCTTCATCCACACCCCTAGTTTCCCATACTTTGCATCTCCTTGTGGAGTTATCATGCATCAAAGAGCATAGATTTAAAGTCTTACTTTGAGGATGGAACTTGAAACTTTCCAGGTATGCCAATAATAATAATCTCTGTGTTTTAGTTCCTTTGTGTTGTTGAATTTGTTGACACTAACTCTCAGTGTTAACGAGGCTGGTAAACAACTCGGAAGGATCATGCTTTTATGATGTCACCCATCCATTTATGAAATTTGACCCTTAAAATCATTTCTATTTTTGAAGTGTCTAAGTATTTCTCATTGGGTATACAGAGAGCTCAACTATTGGATAAGTTTGGTCTTTCAAGTGGGTTTTCCTTTTAAAACAGTGGCACGGAGTATTCTCTTCTGTGTGGCGTATAACTGTATCAGTCTGCCCTTCCGTAGCGGCTTTCACAGAAGGCCTGAAAAGTCAGGGGCCAGTTCATGACCAGGGAGAAATTTGGGAGAGCTGTGTGTTTTGAGAGCTGTGGTATCTCAATGGTCATATCCTGGTCTTAAGTATGCACTTGAGAGATTCTCTGGTATTAGCAGGAATGTTGGACTTGGGGTGGCTGGATCCTGGCTCTGTCACTTATGAAAGATATATACAGAAAAGTGTGCATATCATGAGTATAGCTTGGTGAAATTTTCACAAAACAAATTATACTCATGTAATAAGCACATTCACATCAAGAAACAGAACGTTGGTAGTACCCTGGAAGTGGGGCTATGCCCCCTTCTGGTTAAACTTCCTACCCATTACCAAAGATAACCATTATCCTGACTTCTAAGCATAGAGTAATTTCACCTATTTTTGCAAATTATGCAATTATACAAGGTATTCTTTCTTGTGTTGACTGTCTTTCTCTCTCCATATGTTTATGAGATACTTCTGTTTGTGTAGCTACAGATCATTCGTTCTCATTGCCATATAATAGTCCATTGTATGACTATACCAGAATTCACTTCTGTGTTCTCTTGCTGATGAACATCTGGGTTTCTAGGCAACTCTGAATTGTTCTGCTATGAACATTACATACTTTGGTACAGGAATTTCTTTTGAGTATATACATAGAAGCAGAATTTCTGGGCTATACAATATGCTATATTCAGCTTCAGGAGACAATACCAGCAGTTTTTAAGAGTTCTGATCCTTTCCTATCCTTGCTAACACTTACTGTTGTCTGTCCTTAGCCATCCTGGTGACTATATTTTTTAAAAATTGGGAATAATAATTTGTATTTTGAAAGGCTGTTGTCAACTTAATTAAGATGTATTTCTCTTTGTTTTTAAATCCTGGGCTCTCTCTTCTGCTATGGGCTTAGACAACCTCTCTGAGGCTTGGTTTCCTTCCATGTAAATGAGACTAATGGGCTGAATAATCCTTAATGTCCTTTCATTTCTGATAAGCTCAGCTCTGTAGTTGTAGGTGCTTTCTAGGTACACTTCTAGTGGGAGAGAATTTCACTATCACTTAAATCCCATTACTTACCATGGTTATCCATGTCACCCACTTTTCCATAGAACAGATCCAGGTAGTGTCACCGTTACCTGTCACTCAACAGTGTACTTCCTCTCACAAATTCCAGGTTACACATAGACTGTAGGACAGTGGTACTGATGGACTCTTACTGGAATGGGGGGGTGCTTCTCCATTTAGCCTCACCTGCCAGAATATTCTCTAGGAAATGAATAATCACCCCTACATCCCTCTATAGGGTCATGATTGGTTGTGTTCAGCCAGTCATCAAGCTTGTTTTCCTCATCAGTGTATGATGAGGGAAGTTTAACCAGGGGGCAAATGCAGGGGGCAAATGCAGGGGGCAAAATCCTCAGCATAATATGATGGATAAGACGCTGGGCTCAGGAATCAGACTGCCTGGGTTTTTACGTCTTCTTCTGTTACTATTCTGGTGGCTGCTGCTGTTCTCATCACTGAAGAGCTGGCAGTGACTGGGGACATCCTTGGGTCAGGCCTCGGGATCAGCTTGACATCTATGCTCTCATTGGTCATCATGGTAACCCTATGAGGTGGTACTGCCATTACAGTCATTACAGTCATCAGATGAGGAAACTGAGGCACAGAGAGATCAGAACAGTTGCCTGAGATCATATTGCCAGCAAATATTAGAACTCGAATTTGAAGAAGGTCTGACTCCAGAACGCCCATTTCTTAACTCTGTGGCCTTACTATCCGGAAACTTTAATTTCCTTATCAAAAAATGAGGTAGTATCTACCTTCCTGGGCTGCAGTGAGATTAAAATGAAATGTGATTGTTTATATGAAGTATCTCGCAGAGTGTCTGGCGTGTAGTAAACACACGGTAGCTGTTTACTTTAGTGTTATTGTGTGATGGAAGGAATCATTTTGAATTTATGATGGGATGGAACTTATGATTGTGGGAAGGAGGTTATTGTTAAATAAGTGAAGGTTTCATTTATTATTTTAGGTCCTGTCTGCAGCCTCTGTGTCTCCTCCTTTGGAGCAAGACCTGTGACAATCTTCAGTGGCTTCATGGTAGCTGGAGGCCTAATGTTGAGCAGTTTTGCCCCCAATATCTACTTTCTGTTTTTTTCCTATGGCATTGTTGTAGGTAAGAAACCTGGTCACTATAATTTTTCTAAGATTCAAGAGTTCAACATCATTTTACCAACATCAGGTTTATTATTCAGTTAATATGCAGCATGAAAATGATGGAAAATAATTTACTTTCAGTGACATGTCACCAAAAATTACTGCCTTAGTAACATGGTCTGCCCAGTGAATCAAAATATTTGAAAGCATAAACATGTTTTATCAATGCACATTATGTTCTCTTGCAAGGCACAAGAAGGTTTTTCATTTCAGCACAGCACAAAAAAGGCAAGGGGCGGGAGCAGGAGACTAACAGCGCTTCTCACTGACTTAGGGAGTGGTCCGTTTCATATTGGCCGGTTCAGCAGGGCTCTGTTGAGTTGTTTGTGTTCCAAACATCCTGTGCTTCCAGGGCCCATATCGCAAAGTTACCACAGAAGTAAAAAGTGGTTTTTAAAACATATTATTATTATTATTATTATTACTATTACTATTATTATCATTATTATTATTAATTTTTTAAAAAGATAAGACAAGAGTGAAGAAAAACTGAATGGTGGGGAAAAGTGATGATGATCCTGGTTACAGGAGAGGAAAAACAGAGGGCTCGGGAGCCTGCGAGGACATTTTTGGGGCAGACGCCTTTGGGATGTATTATACTAATTGTATTCAATGTTCAACCTCATCAGATTATTCCTAGGGGCTGTCGTAGGGAATTTGGAAAGATGATGCCAGCTGCCGAAGTTTTTCTTAGTGTCTGAAAGAACCTAATTTTGTTGACGAGTGATACTCCTCTTTTTCACTTGGGACTGTTTCCTGAATAATACATAATAGAAATAAGAGCAGCTAATATGCACGGAGTACTTCCTATGTGCCTGGCTCTGTGCTGAATTCTTTCTCTGACCTCAGTTAATCTTCACAAGAACTCACATTACAGAGAGGGAAAGTGAAGCTCAGAGAAGGGAAATTACTAACTGAAGCTATGTAACTAGGAGATTTGGGGTTGAATCCACTCAGTTTGACACCAGATACCAATCTCTTTCACATTTTTGTAACTATTTTTGGTGCTTTTCCAGTCCTTGAAGTCTATTTTAAATTTAACTACATACTCTAATACTGCTGAGACCTGAATTCCATGTTAGTTCTTTGAAAGCATGCAGTACATTTTTGGTATTTTATATTTCCTGGTGGTTAATATAGTTTTGGACTGTGGGTACAAGTACATTAGTCTCTTGTGTAAAATCTGAGAGTTCCACTGAATAATCATTTTGCTTTATTGTCTAAAGTCATAAAAATAAAAATGTAGGTATCTGTGTTTACACATGAATATTGGATTATTCTTTTTAGGATAAATCCCTTTTTACGTAGAAAATTGAATGATGATGCCATTAATATGATTTGGGCTTTTTCCCCAAACTCTGGACTCCACACTTAAATTTTCTTGGGATTTTCCTCCTCCACATGGTTTCAAGGTTAATCTAGGCATACGAAGGTGTTACGGACTTAAAAACTGATGAGCAGTGAGTGATACCATAGCATTTGCATTACCTATAGATAAAAATAAATTTCTAAGAAGAAAAAATCTGTTTTCATGTCTAAGAGTTATATACATTTGATTGTTTTGGAAGAATATCTAATGATACATAGAAAGAAAAAGACAATATTAACTAACTCCCATAACTAAGATATATAGAAAGAAAAAGACAATATTGACTAACTTCCATAACTAAATTTCAATTTCTCTAGCAATGGAGGGAGCTTTATCACCTGTGAAGTTATTTTTGGTTTGGCATATGTTGTTGGAACCTTTTGAGAGCTAACTGTGCCCCCCACCCCCACCTCCATGAGTCCATGATTTTCAATTAATTAGATAGGACTTGAGATTTGTCTTGGCTGGTGATGATGTTATAGGTCTCTAGGCTTTCTCTACTATGATAACTCTTACCCCATTGGCCAAGGAACATTGTAGAGGGTTATACCCTCTACCCTCACCATGATTGGGTGAGCCAATGAGGAACTTGGATGGGTCCATGGACTCAGTGGATCCATTGTGAGCCAGACCCGGGCCATGATCCTCAGGCCATGTAAATGCTTGAGGACCCTGGTTAATTTTGCCAGCTCATGTTCTGTGTCCAACCATGGTCAAAAGGTATCCCACTTTCACTAGTGTACAATTACCTAAATAAGAAGTGTTTGCAGTACCATTACCTACATACTTGTCATAGCATTTACTGTAATGTCTTTCCTCCTGGAATGCTGGTCTCTCTTTCACTTAATGATTCTGGGTCAGAAAACAGGCTCATGTCTGAAGACTCTGATTTGGCAATAGGTTCTGAATCCCTGAAACTAAGAAGCAATGGTTAGCTCTTGGAGGGAGTACTGGGTTTAGGGTTAGGAGACAGAGATTCCGTAAGCCTGAGCAAGCTAAATGACAAATGGCCATCCCTTCATCTGTGAAGGCGGGCTGGGAAACCTAACTCACACAGGTTTTGTGAGGACTAAATAAAGTCAAGTGAAATATAAATACAAATAAAACAAATAAAAGAATTGGGTTGGATTTCAGTTAATAAAGAGATCGCTTCCACTGGTAATTACTGGGGCCCTGTGAATTACTCCTAGCCAGCAGATAATTAATACTTAATGCCATGGTCAACATCTTTGTGTCTCTTTCTTTCCTTTTTTCATCGGTATGCTCATAATCCATGGCTCATTGAATATTTCTGGGATAAATAAATGAGATAAAACTGAATAATACTTCCACTGTATCATCATTTAGAATCTCTAGTTGAAAAGGAAGTGACAGGAAATTATTATGTTCTAAAGGCATTTTCCTTTTTGTATTGAGTTTCTTAGAAAAATTAAAAAGATTCACTTTAAATATTTTATTTATTTATTTGGCAGACAGAGATCACAAGTAGGCAGTGAGGCAGGCAGAGAGAGAGGGAGAAGCAGGCTCCCTGCAGAACAGAGGGCCCGATATGGGGCTAGATCCCAGTATTCTGGGATCATGACCTGAGACAAAGGCAGAGGCTTTAACCCACTGAGCCACCAAGGTGCCCAGAAAGATTCACTTTAATTATATTATTCATTGAGCACCAGTTCTATGCAGAATTGTATACTAAGCATTTTCATTTGCCTAGGATGAACTAGATGGTCTCTTAAGAGCGAGAGTATGGGGAGGGAAGGAGCCAACACCAAGAGGCAGTCTCTGGGCTCCAATCATGTGGGTTAAACTTATCTTACTCACTTGCCAGCTGTGTGACTCCAGACAAGTTACTTAACTTCTATTTTCTTTCTTTCTTTCTTTCTTTTTTATTTTTAAGATTTTATTTATTTATTTGACACAGAGAGAGAGAAATCACAATTAGGCAGAGAGGCAGGCAGAGAGAGATGGGGAAGCAGGCTTCCTGCTGAGCAGACAGCCTGATGCAGGGCTTGATCCCAGAACTCTGAGATCATGACCTGTGCCGAAGGCAGAGGCTTAACCCACTGAGCCACCCAGGATCCCCCTATTTTCTTATTGTTTTATTTTTAAAACAATGTAATAATGACATCCACCTTCAGGTTTTGTGAATTGAGGATGTAATTCAATAAATATTAGTTAGCATAACCGTTATTAATAGTTTTGTGACCTTGGAAAGTTATTTGATCTCTCTGAGCTTTTCTTTTAATTTTTATTGGATGACTTCATGAAGCTATTGTGCCTTTTCATGAGATAATGTATATAGAAAAGCACGAGGAGGTGTTTCATACATCCCTTCCCTTAAATTCCTTTCTGAACACTTAGTTCAAGACCACAGCATCAGTTTTTTGCTACTGAGGAAGCTTTTTGAATCAGCAATATTTGTATGACAGATTTAAGAAGATAGAAAAAGAAATTAAACCTTTTTAGTATGTTTAATTATAATACACAATATCAAAAAAGATACTAAAGTGTATTAACGGGTACAATTCTGTTTTACCACTTAACTGATGTTTTAAAAAGTATCATCTTATTCAGATTTTCTTTTCTTTTTTTTTTTTTTTTAAGATTTTATTTATTTATTTGACAGAGAGAGACAGTGAGAGAGGAAATACAAGCAGGGAAGCAGACTCTCTGCTGAGCAGGAAGCCTGATGCAGGGCTCGATCCCAGGACCCTGGGATCAGGACCTGAGCCGAAGGCAGATGCTTAACAACTGAGCCACCCAGGAACCCCCAGTTTTTAATAGCTACCATGGAACGACCATTTCCCCTTTTTCAAGTGACTGCAGACCACACTGCCAAACCTGGGAATTCAGGCTTCTGTTTTCTCAATTACTTTATTAAATCAGGAAAAATGAAGTCGGGTGTGGGGTGCGGGGTGGGAAATGTGTGCTGAATGAGTTGTTCAAGTGTCTCCCCAATAATTTCTTTTGGCTTTTCTGAGTTGTTCAAGTGTCTCCCCAATAATTTCTTTTGGCTTTTCTGAGTTGTTTAAGTGTCTCCCCAATAATTTACTTTGGCTTTTCTGAAAAGCACAACTCAAAATCCATGTCTTCTGTCTCTTTTCTTCAGAGTGTATTGTTATTTAGCTACCTGGGTAGTGTTTTCTTACTATTCCTTCTCAGTTTTTGGAAAAATTCAATTTTCTCCTCCTGTGTGTTCATGGTAATATCTGCATATGTCCTGAATCTGCTCAGGTTATTGAGATTGAGGAGGGAAAAGACCACGTTTGCTCAGTTATGGCAAATGTAATGAAGGTCATTTCCTGAGGTTCATTTTAGCCATTAGAGTTTTAATAAGTCATTTTGTTTTGTTTTGTTTTTCATGGTTATATCATTAATGATAGTTCTTTTTTGTCTCCCAGATGCTTAGTTGTAATAAGGAACTATGATTTTCTAATTAGTTTGAGGCTGTTATTGATATAATGCCATAATACTCAGTGAAAAGTGAAAACATATTATCAATACAATGGTTATTTTTTAGTACTTATTATATTCCAGGCACAGATACTAAATCTTTTACATTTTTTATGTTTCCTAATCTTTACAGCTATTTTGTGAGATTGTTTTAAAGATAAAGGCACTAAGAATTAGAGATTAAGGAAACTCTCAAGTCCTCAAGTCACCCAGCCAGCAAAGTTAGAGCTGGGATTTGAATCCAAGCCTGCCTGATTGCCAAGCCTGTGCTCATAACTAGTCAATGTCATGTTAAGGGTATTCATGCTAAGCTACAAAAATCAGAGCCACTTTATTAAAAATGCTAGCCAACCGCTTGAACTTTTAAGCTCTCCATGCAGATGTTTAAAGCTAGTTGCATAAAAGTACCTGCATTTGGGGGCACCTGGGTGGTTCAGTGGGTTAAGCCTCTGCCTTCGGCTCAGGTCATGATCTCAGGGTCCTGGGATCGAGCCCTGCATCGGGCTCTCTGCTTGGTGGGGAGCCTGCTTCCTCTCCCCACCTCGCCTGCTGCTCTGCCTACTTGGGATCTCTCTCTCTGTCAAATAAATAAATAAAATATTTTTTTTTAAAGGGGCTGCACTTGGATATATGCTAAATTTATTTATCTTTTTTGGTTCTTTAAGTTACCTTCCCACAGTTTCATTTCTAGAAGTAGATTTTTCTGGAACACTATATGCAATTGTCTCTCCTAACCGTTGGTCAGGATAATAAATCATCTTGGCTCAACTATTCTAAGAAGTGGTTCAAATACTTGCTTTAAAACATACAGAAGGGGACTATTGGGTTTTCCAAGATATGAGACTTCTAGTAGCCAAACAGGGAATGTCCTGGGCACTGGCCCTTCCCCCAACTGCACACAGTGTCGGATTCTGTAGCTTCACCCATGTTGTTTAAGATTGCCATTTTAAAGTGCACTGTTACTAAAATGTTTCCTTCTCATTAAAGTAATACTGCAGGGAAAAGCTTTCATATATAAATGTAGGGGTTTGATAGATATCCACTCAGTTACATGCAAATATATATATATATATATATATATATATATAATGGCAGGATATTTAAAACAAATTCATGGACATTTTCAAAAATACATATTTGATTTCAGATGTTCTATTGCCTGTCTTCCTAAAATAGATCAGACTTCTACTTTACATGCTTTCATTCACATACTAGTTCTTTAGAGATGCTTGCTTTAGTTATTCTAAATTTGAAGTGTTTTATAATATCAGAGCGTTTTACTTCAGTTATATTTTCTTTTCTTTTTTTTTTTTTTTAAAGATTTTATTTATTTATTTGACAGACAGAGATAACAAGTAGGCAGAGAGGCAGGCAGAGAGAGAGAGAGAGAGAGAGGGAAGCAGGCTTCCTGTGGAGCAGAGAGCCCGATGCGGGGCTCGATCCCAGGACCCTGAGATCATGACCTGAGCCGAAGGCAGCAGCCCAAACCACTGAGCCACCCAGGCGCCCCTCAGTTATATTTTCTCCTCGTAGCTCTCTTATTAGTTTAATTGATGTAGGTGTTTTGTTTTTTGTTTTTTTATTTTATATGTAAGGATTGAGGAAAATGAGAAAATGAGGAAGTTTAGTGTGATTTGCCCAAAGCATCATCATCCTTTAATGCATAGAAGTAGCAAATTAGTTGTCTTTTTTTTCAAACCATGTAATTCTAATTCTGTCTTTCTAATGAGGCTATCCTAATGAATTAATTAATGTAAAAGAAAAAATATTTAATATTTTTTAAGCTAAGATTTAGTTTTTGGCTAAAATAAAAAGTAAAAAAAAAAAATCAGCATCATTGAAATGGGGAACAGATATAAGAAGTTATTTAAAAAATACATATGGTGCACCTGGGTGGCTCAGTGGGTTAAGCCTCTGTCTTAGTCTCAGGTCATGATCCCAAGGTCCTGGGGTCAAACCCCGCATCAGGCTCTCTGCTCACTGGGGAGCCTGCTTCTCCCTCTCTCTGCCTGCCTCTCTGCCTACTTGTGAACTCTGTCTGTCAAATAAATAAATAAAATCTTTTAAAAAAATTAAATAAAAAATACATATAATACACACGTATATACATATAGAGTGATTGTGTTTGTTATATGTATAGAGACACAAACAGGAAGAGAAAAATGTAAGAACGCAAATGAGATTTATGGGTAAAGGTAGTAGACTAACTTCTATGGGGAGTTCATTCAACAGATTTTATTTAATTTTTATATGTATTTTTTAAATATTTATTTATTTATTTATTTGACAGAGAGAGAGAGATCACAAGTAGGCAAGCAGAGAGAGAGGGGGAAGCAGACTCCCCGCTGAGCAGAGCGCCTGATGTGGGGCTCGATCACAGGACACTGAGATCCTGACCTGAGCTGAAGGCAGAGGCTTAACCCACTGAGCCACCCAGACGCCCCCATTCATCATATTTTAGAAATACTCTGTGCCAGGCTTGGACCTGGAACCAAAATACTTGGATGAATAAGACACAGCCTACCATCAGATAGCCCATTGTCTAGTTGGGGGGATAAACTTGTAGTTTTGCCATTTGTGGATGAAACCAATATTCCGTGCCGGTGTCGTACGTACCTGTAGGGGAGGGGGTGCTGAAGCAGGCTTCATGCAGGAGTTGATACGTGAGCTGGGTGTGGAAAGACGAGTAGGATGCAGTCAGGTGGGCATGGGTTTCGAATGGGGAGTGAGGGGGGTGGAATCAGCAAATGCTCAGAGGTGTGATACAGGGTGGATAAGAGTGTTCTTACAGATACTTGTTTAAGGACTACAGAAGTCATGTGGATAGAGCAAGTACCTCAACGCCTGGTATGCACCAAAGGACGACAAAATGTTTTTATACAGACTTGACTGTAGGAGTGTGACGTAATGATAATTGTATAACAGCAGCTTAGAAGACAGATTGTTGGAAAAAGAAAAAAAAAGAAGACAGATTGGTGGAAAAAGTACTGGACGTTTGAGACAGCGATGAGGAAGCCGGGATTCAGCTCAGAAAAGATGAGGAGGTGAATGGAAGCAGTGGTGAGGCCCAGAGGGAGGCTGATAACTTAGGCAGTGAGCGTGATAAAGAGCACGGGTCTGGTTTGATGGGAGGAGATAAGGGAAAAGAGGCCTCGGAAGTTGTGGTCTTGCCCAGAGGTGTGTGAAATGGAACAGAAGGTGTGGAAAGGAAATGTCAGAACATGTAAGTACATTTCGTTTTTACCTCCTTAAGTAAAGGGAAACAATAATATTTCACTAACGTTCATGCTTTGAATTGCTAATATAGGTATTTAGTTTAAAAATTATACTGCAGGCGGATGCTTAAGATAGTCTTCACTGAGAGGAGTCTGACCAAAAATGACGGGAGACTAAGGGATGCTTTAAGACACTGATTTCCAAACTTTATATTCTTGGGACCCTTTACATTCCTTTTGTAGGACCCCATGGAGCTTTTGAATATACAGATTATACTTGTAGATATATATTCTGTTAAAATTAACTGTATTAAATGCTGAGGAATTTGAAAATATTTGGTTAGTAATTCATTTAAAGAGAATAACAAATCCAGTACATGATAACATAAATAATATACTTATTATGAAAAATACCCCTATTTTCTCCAAAGAAAAACAGAATTTAGTGTAAAGAGCTACATTATTTTATAGTTTTTCAAATCTCTTTTTAATGTTTGGCTTCTTAGAAGACTTCTGGATTCTCATATTGGCTCCATACACAATCTGTTGCAATCTGTTTTTTTGATTGAAGTGTATGAAGTAAATCTAGTCACAAAGATGTATGTAGAAAAGGGAGTATTTTTTAATAGCCTTTTCAGGTAATTATAGATATCCTTCTTTGGTACTATATCAAAACTTGATGAGGGATGGTTTTTCAATGTTAATTGTAATGTGGAGCCTGGTACCACATCAGCATACTTTTCAAACTCTGTTATATTAAGCCCATTTATTTATAATGCATTTCTCTTTTTCTTTTTTCATTTCTTCAGTGATTCATCACTTACATGCAACACCCAGTGCTCATCACAAGTGCCCTCCTTAATAATCATCCATTAACCCATCCTGCACCCACATCCTTCCATCAACCCTCAGTTTTTTCTCTAGAATTAAGAGTCTCTTATGGCTTATTTTCCTCTCTCCATTTTTTTCTTTTACCCCTTCCCATATGTTCATCTGTTTACTTTCTTGAATTCCACATATGAAAGAGATCATATGGTATTTGTCTTTCTCTGACTGACTTACTTCACTTAGCAGAATACTCTGTAGCTCCATCTACATTGTTGCAAATGACATGTTTCTGCACTTTTTAAACAATTTTTTTTTAGATTTTATTTATTTATGTGACACACAGAGATCACAAGTAGGCCGAGAGACAGGCAGAGAGAGAGAAGGGGAAGCAGGCTTCCCACCAAGCAGAGAGCCCCATGTAGGGCTCGATCTCAGAACTCTGGGATCATGACCTGAGCCAAAGGCAGAGGTTTTAACCCACTGAGCCATCCAGGAGCCCCATGTTCTGTCCTTTTAACAGATCTTCATTCAAGCTTCATTTTATAATAACATGAATTGGTTATTTGAAAAATATTGGTTCACTGAGTTATGAAAGAACTTTTAAATGTTGACAAATTTCATTATACAACATCAAGAATCACTTTTGTTACTATCACCAACAAACTCATCAGAAAACTTTTTATATTGGGAAGCTGTCCAAATTCAAGCTGTCAAAATACAAATTTTCTAAAATTCTATTTTTTTCCCCTGGAATGTTTGGATTTTATCATTGGTAACAGTTAGTGCCAGTTGTCTCCCTTCTTAGTTTGTTTTCAAAAAGATGTCTGCCAAATACCCAAGTCTGAGTAACCATAGTTTTTCTGTTAGACATTCTTTCAAATACAAATGGTTACACTGGAGAAGAGGGGCTATTTGAGCTGGCAACTGAAACAATTGCATATGGGCTTTCCCTTGTAACAATTGTCATCCAAATGCATTTTTAAAAATTTTTGTTTGTTTTTATTGTGAGTATGTAGTTAGGTAGCATAACCTGATACAAAATTTTGGTACCAATACCTTGATTTGTGCTAAGGCCCTTGTGGTTATACTCACCCTCTATTTTTCTCCCTCAGCATAAATGTAAACACAGTGAAAAAAAAAAAAGCAGAGATCATGTTAGTATTACAGTTGTCACCACTTATCCATGGGAGATACAGTCTAAGACCACCAACAAATGTCTGAAAACATGCATAGAAATGAGCCCTATGTTTTCTCCTATATGTACATACACACCTATGATAAAGTTGAATTTATAAATTAGGCACAGTAAGAGATTAACAATAACTAATAATAAAATAAAACAATTATAACAATATACTGTAATGAAAGTTATGTGAAGTGGTCTCTCTCTCAAAATACCTTACTGAACTGTACTCACCCTTCTTCTGATGATGTGAGATGATAAAATGCCTGTGTGATGAGAGGAAGTGAGGTGAATGAGATAGACACCATGACGTAGTGTTAGGCTACTACTCACCTTTGGATGGTATGGGAGGAGGATCACATGCTCCTGGACTGCGGTTGACTGTAGGTAACTGAAACGATGGAAAGCAAAACTGCGGTTAAGTGGGAGACTAGTTATGACTATGATGAAAATAGTTTTGACTTTATGGACTCTGGGAAAGATCTTAGAGGTTCTAGGGACCTCTCTTCAATAATTTCCAGTTTAAGGTCAGCCTGATTCAGGTGTAGGAAAGCATCATGCTACCTTTTTTTTTTTTTCAGATTTTATTTATTTATTTGACAGACAGAGATCACAAGTGAGCAGAGAGGCAGGCAGAGAGAAAGAGGAAGCAGGCTCCCTGCTGAGCAGAGAGACTGATTCAGGGCTCTATCCCAAGACTCTGGGATCATGACCTGAGCCGAAGGCAGAGGCTTTAACCCACTGAGCCACCCAGGTGCCTATCATGCTACCTTTTTGAAAAGTTTAAGGAGAAAGCATTTCAAATTTCTGCGATGTTAAAAAAATAAATAAATAAACTTAACTGAAACCCATGGCTGTGACATAATTTTTAAAAATGGCTTTTTTTGTCTCGGGCTAAAAGTTTAAAAGTTGCTGCTTCAACTTTTCTGACATTGACATTTAGCAATCAGAAATGTCTTTTTTTCCCCTTGTCTCTAATGCCTAACATTTGACAGAGCCCTGACAAGCAAATCACAGAAAAGTAAATTCATTCGCCCTCCCTAGGCTTTCTGACATATAGTCTCAGTTAAGAGTGATATTTTTTGGTTTTGAAATTGGTTGTTTGGAAACATTTATTTTGTTTATTTTATTTATTATTATTTATAAAATAAATAAATACATTTATTATATAAACATTTATTATTATTTATTTCATATCGCAAAGTGTCCCATATATACGTAGTAACTGTGTAAATCAATCCAACTCATATTTTAGTTGATATTTTTTCCCTTAAATCATATAAAAAGGGCACATTGTTATAAAAAGCTTACTTAAAGTGTAATTGTTTTAGTTTATTTCATTTCTTTAAGAAGACTTTTTATGGAATCCCAGACGATCCTCAAGGTCTTAGGTTGTTTAAAGTCTTAATTTCCTAAAACTTACAGTATATTTGTGAAGCCCATGTAGTCTTTCTAATCATAGTTTAGGTACCAATTAAAAGTACTGAAAATGATCTAACTCATTAAATGGGCAATGGTTAAAATCCAGTTTTTAAACTATGGCTTATGTGTTTTTTATAGAATGATCTCCAAGAGCAGATAATGTTGCGGAAGAAAGGAAAAAAGTCGTAAGTTAGAAGCCAGAGGAAAATTTTGTGAAAGACAAATTGGGTTTATCAGGTGCTAAATAGGGAAGAAAAGATTAAGTTAATAAACAAAAGCCTTGGAGAAGATCTAGAGATAAGTATTGTCCTTTGATTTCAAGAAAGGGAAATTTGGTAAGGTATTATTTTTTTAATTATAAAAGAATTTCAAATCTACAGAAAAGTAGAGAATCATACAGCAAACAACTGTATGTTCCACTTAAATTTGACAGTTGTTAATATTTTATTTTATTTGCTTCCTTTTTTTTTTTTTTCAAAGATATCTTAAACTAAAGACATTTTATTCCACATCGGGCTCTCTGCTCGGCAGGGAGCCTGCTTCCTCCTCTCTCTCTGCCTGCCTACTTGTGATCTCTCTCGTCAAATAAATAAATAAAATCTCTTAAAAAAAAAAAAAGACATTTTACTCCCAAATAAGGTAGTTTGCATCTCTGCAAGGAAAAAACTCACAAACACATATTTTACTGTGTTGGGATGATCTGAGAACCCTAGAGGACCTGCAGGGGGGCCTTTGTTTTGTAGACTGGGGTGTGCAAACTATAAGCCCTCCTAAAATAGCTTGCACCGGTGAAGGGAAATTTCTCAAATTGTTTAGAGCTCTTTGAGGAGGAAGGGACGCTGAGCTCAGGGCGAGGATTTGGAAGAGAGACAGAAGGAAGCGTGTTGGATAAAATTTTATTATTTGGTAATGTAACCATTTTCTCTCTCTGCCCATAATGTCTTGATTTAAATTTGCATTATTCATTCATGCTTTAGCAATTGGACTTTTTATTTTTATTTTTTTTAATTTGAACCCAACCTTATGATGGGTATAGAATGAGAACTGAGCCTACCCAAATATATTCATTAAGTGTAAAGGATCCAGGAGTCCATGCTCCGAAGAGTTTTAGTCAGTCACAAACAGAACGACCTACAGGACATACTTAATTACTCTTGTTGGTTTTTGTTTTTTCAGTGAAGAACTGTAGTCCATCTGAATTTATGCATTGTCTTCTTATGTTTAGGACTCGGATGTGGATTATTATACACAGCAACAGTGACCATTACATGCCAGTATTTTGACAGCCATCGAGGCCTTGCCCTTGGCCTGATTTCAACAGGTACGTTTTCAAAATAAGTATAGCTTTATCACCATCCATCCTTCTAATCAAAGTCAAAAGTTACCAAACACAGATGTTTAACCAGCCCCTTCCCAGATCCCACTTAGGAAGCACCATTTTTTTACTCTAGTCCAAGAAGGAAATGTTATTTTCCCCTGTAAATAAGGGTACAGCTTCCAGAAAATCTTAGGATACATATACAAAAAATCTGGGGAATTTGATGACCAATATAATGAAGGAAAGAAAAGCTGATGGGCTTAGTCAACGGAGAGACACAAGCTGGTGAGAGCTTTACTCAGAGAAGCAGAGGGCACTTAGGAGAGGCCCCTTCTGTCCGAGAGGGGTAGGAGAAATGCCAGGAACATGGAGACCCCCGGGCTCTGTCAGGAAGCCTGATGCCGCTGTCTCGCCATCTCCACTTACTGCAGAGTGTATAGTTTTTTCAAGAGTCCTGATTAGTGAATGCATCTCTCTGGCCATGTGCATATCCTCAGGACAGACTGTTGACTCTTGTTCTTTAATAATCAAGAGATGATCACTGGGGCGGTGGCGGGGCACGTAAATATAACAGCCTTCCGGAGTTCCTCTGATGCTTTAAAGTCATGTTGTACTATTCAGATGGACTTTTTCCTACACTGTTTAGGGAACTTACCAAATCTTCTGTGGCCAAAAACTTTATGAGTCTGCTTCGGAGACAGAGCTGCCAAGTTTGGTAAAAGTTGTACATTTACATATGCTACTTACTCGTTAATGAGCATGTAGTCCTGGGAGGTCAGATTTCCAGAGAAACCGAGTAAGTTCAATGATCTTTCTGGCAACAGAATCCAAACGAATGTTTTATTCCTGAGGCTAACCCAGTGGCAACAAAGTGATTCCAGATTGAATTAAATGGAGCGGGATATTTACTGAAGGTGGTTAAAGGAAGCATTGCCAGGTGAGAAATGTGAATCATGGTTTAAGAGGAGACAGGGCCAGAGTCTGAGGACACAGTTAAGGTTAAGGCAGGACTGGGAGAAGAAATAGCAAAAACAGAAGACGGAGAACCCAAAGCAGTTGGAATGCAGTTCAAAGAACCTTACAGGCTGTTGCACAGGGGTGGGAGGGAGTGTGAGGGCAGGCATAAGCCTGAAGGACAATAGGGCTTATCTGCTGTTTTTGTTTTTTGTTTTTTAAGATTTTTATTTATTTATTTGACAGACAGAGATCAAAAGCAGGCAGAGAAGCAGGCAGGGAGAGAGGAGGAATCAGGCTCCCCACTGAGCAGAGAGCCCGATACAGGGCTCGATCCCACGACCCTGGGATCATGACCTGAGCTGAAGGCAGAGGCTTTAACCCACTGAGCCACGCAGGCGCCCCTGCTGTCTTTGTAGGGGCATAGAGCGTAGCAACGAGCACAGACCCCAGACCCAGACCACCTGGTTTTGAATCCTGCCTGTGTCACTCACTTGCTGTCTGGTGACAGACAAGTTCTCTAACCATTCTGTCCAGTTAACTGCTGAGTTAAGCTCAGTTTTCTGAACTGTAAAATGGGGATAATAGTACTCATCACATCAAGTTATTGGGAATATTAAAGGAGCATCCGTGTAAGGGACACAGCAAGGGCTCTAACACAGGGAGTTTTATGATTATGATCTAGGTTTCCCTTAATGTCCAAATTTATGTGTCCCGACCATGGCAGAAATTGTATGCTGTATGCTCTCACTCAGTCTAGAAAGGAGGGCCTAAGGGCTTCGGCCACGGAACACTGAAGTAAAAGTGGTTCAACTCTGGACACCTAAATTGGCAGAATCAAGGAGTTTTTAGCTTCAACTCACAGGGAGCCCAGTGAGGCAAAATTAGGGAGAAATCATGGATCTACTTAGTGTGATAACAAGTCCCATGGATTAAAACACAAATGTATTTCTCCATTCTGGAGGCTGGGAATCTGACATCAGAATACCAGCATGGTGGGGTTCTGGTGACAGACCTTTTCCAGGCTGCAGAGTGCCATTTTTTTGCTGTTTCCCCACATGGTGGAAAGGGAGTGGTCTCTCAGGGGTCTCTCTGCTGTGGATGCTAATCCCGTTCATGAGTGCTCCCTGGGCTCATGACCTCATAACCTCCCAAAGACCCCACTTCCTAATACCACCATGTTGGAGGTTAGGATTTCAACATAGGAACTGGGGTGGGGACAAGGACATTTAACCTACAGTATCCGCATTCAGTGAAAGAGGACAAGCAAAGCAGAAATCACAGCAGAATTTTTTAAACATCGAAAAGAAACCAAAAATAAAAGTATGTGAAATATTGTGACCTCATCGACAAAAAGGAACATGGTGCGCATGAAACAAAGATTTGAGGGATGCAATCTTGTCCCGTGGTGCACAGCAGTTGGTAACGAATGTCCACAGTCCAGAGCTGGTCTTCTGCCTGTTTTTGGAGAGCTCATGGGCAAAGAATGATTTTTACATTTTTTATGGTTAATAAAAAAAATCAGAATAAGGATATTTCAGGGCATATGAAAATTATGTGCAATTAAAATTTCAATGTCCATAGATAAAGGTTTATTGGAATATAAAACCATGTTCCTCCCTTTACCACTCTTATTTGGCCAGTATTAATAATGGTTGTTCTGAGAGTCTCAAATTGTAAGAGATTAAGACTGAACAGCTCCCATTTCCTTTTTAGGTTCAAGTGTCGGACTTTTTATATATGCTGCTCTGCAGAGGTTGCTGATTGAGTTCTATGGGCTGGATGGATGCCTGCTGATTGTAGGTGCCCTAGCTTTAAATATATTAGCCTGTGGCAGCCTGATGAGACCCCTCCAGTCCTCTGATTGTCCTTTGCCTGAAAAAACAGCTCTGGAAAGTGTACCAGATCAATACTCCATTTACAGCGAGAAAGAAAAGGACCTGGAAGAAAACACAAACATTCCTGGAAGGAGCTACGGTGCTGAGGAAACTTGCAAGAGTGCCTTAGCCAGTGGTGGCCAGAAGCAGGAGAGCCTACTTCATAAAAACCCAACAACAGGGGCGCATACAAAAGAGGCCGAGACGTACAAAAAGAAAGTTGCAGAACAGACATACTTTTGCAAACAGCTTGCCAAGAGGAAGTGGCAATTATATAAAAACTACTGTGGAGAAACTGTGGCTCTTTTTAAAAACAAAGTGTTTTCAGCGCTCTTCATTGCAATCTTTCTTTTTGACATCGGAGGATTCCCACCTTCATTGCTTATGGAAGATGTGGCAAGAAGTTCAAATGTGAAAGAAGAAGAGCTTATTATGCCTCTTATTTCCATTATTGGCATTATGACAGCAGTGGGTAAACTCCTCTTGGGGATACTGGCTGACTTCAAGTGGATTAATACCTTATATCTTTACGTAGCTACCTTAATAAGCATGGGCCTGGCCTTGTGTGCAATTCCATTTGCCAAAAGTTATGTCACATTGGCAATACTTTCTGGGATTCTAGGGTTTCTGACTGGTAATTGGTCCATCTTCCCATATGTGACCACAAAGACTGTGGGAATTGAAAAATTAGCCCATGCCTATGGGATATTAATGTTCTTTGCTGGACTTGGAAATAGCCTTGGACCACCAATTGTTGGTAAGATATTTCTCAAAGTCAACCTGTTTTACTGCTCTTCTTTATAACATCCCTGGATATAGAAATCCAGATTGTAAGAGTAGCACAGACGAGCAAAAAATAAACCTGCATAGATGTCTCATGGTAATGATTTATTCACAATCACTTTGATATAGTTGAAAAGGCCAGCATACTTGCTCAGGGATTTGTGTTCTTTTTTTTATTTGGGAGAAACTAAACATACCTGTTTATCCTTGTCCAAATTTTTCAGGAGGTTCTGCTCTGCTAACTCCTAATAGTCCTTTAGAGAGTACATGGGGTACTATGTAACCTGGTCCTTACCGTAGCTAAGACTGTAGGTAAGACTGATGAAATTAGCGGAGGAAGAGGCTTCCTCTTCATACACTTTCTATCCAATTCACTTTTTTCTTGCTCTCTTTTCAGGTTGGTTTTATGACTGGACCCAGACCTATGACACTGCGTTTTATTTCAGTGGCTTCTGCGTCCTGCTGGGAGGCTGCGTCCTGCTGCTGGCCGCCCTGCCCTCCTGGGACACGTGCAACAAGCTGCTGCCCAAGCCGGCTCCAACAACCTTTCTGTACAAAGTTACCTCTAATGTTTAGAGGAATGCTGGAAGGCACTACAGACTTTTCTCACAGCAAGATTTCACTGTGGCTGACTCTGAATGAAAAAAAAAAAATTTTTTTAAACAAATCCTATGTACTCTATGTACTGTATATGTAGCTTCTATCTCTTGTATATATTTTTTCCCTTTTTTTTCTTTTTGCAAGAAATGGGACTATTCTGTTTTACTATGACTCATGGATTCTTGATGTTGTAAAAATTTGGGCCTGTCTCGGAAGGCTTTCTCTGCGTAAAGAAATATAATTTCTCTGTAGGCTACATTAGTTCCCCTGCAAGGAATCCAGAGGGGGCTCTTCTGTTTTAAACCTGATGCAGGCAACGTGATGAGATCTATGTGAAGGCCATTAGGGACTAAATCATTCTCCTCTCTATGTTACACCGGCTAGCACATGAAAACAGTTACTTCAATGGCATTAAGAATTGTGGTGGAGCAAGCCGATCTTTTTTTTTTTTTTTTTCCCAAAGATATTTTAAATTACAGTCACTAGTTTTCACTGTTTGATTTTATTTACCTTGAGGCGGCATCCCCTGTTTGGACCCACTGCGCTTAAATCGTTTCAATTCCCAAGGTGTTTCCTGAGAGGCAGGCAGTCTCGAAACAGGGACCCTCCCCACAGCCTTGTGTCATGGTTGGCTGCTAGAACCACGCTCACTCTTCCCTGTCAGCATCCATGGGACGGATGTTTCCCAGGAAGTGTTTCCCAGGAAGTGCTCATTTTACCTGTTTCCCAATGGGGAATGCGTAAACCATTCCGTTCTGGCAAAGGGTCAACATCCATTTGCTTCGGGCACAGTGGGAATGAACTGCAAATCCTTGCATAACTTCTCAATGAAGCATTTATTTGCCACTATCAGATTTTACCACTATCAAATTTTAATTCAAGGCCAGAACTAAAACGCGCGGCGCGTGTGTGTGTGTGTGTGTGTGTGTGTGTGTGTGTACTCCAAGTCTGTGTGGGACATGGGAAGAGAAAAAGGCAGTAAGAAATTGATACCCTGATCCAACATTATTCAGTCTTATAAAAACTTTTTGGAAGAAAATCAATGTTTAATAAATAGACATTTTTCTAAAGAAATATATTTTTAACCTTGCTATAAGTTGGAATCCTCTAGATGGTTTAAAAAAATATAGTTACCTGAGTACTACTCTTAGAGATTTTAATTCTGTAGGTGTAGGCTGTGGGCCAAGCATCAATATTTGTAGTGAACTCTTCAAGGAATTCTAACAACACAGCTGGGTCGACAATGGGTGTTATAAGACTGGCAATAGAGAAACAGTCATTCTCTTAAATGAAACACAAAAAAGCAATAAACCATTGAGGTGAGGGATTTTTACAAATAGCCAACTGTGGTTCTTTAAATAGGACTCTTCCTATTGTGCCAAAATTGTCTTTTCATTTCTTTTGAAATATGTAAGATTTTATACTTCTATGTTGCCTTTCTTGGAAGGCGCCTAAAGCACTTTATAATCATGAAGCCCCACCACACCTCAGTGAGGTAGGTAAATAGTACTTTTCTATGCAGTAAACCTGAAGTGTGGGGGAATTTCATAACTGAGTTAATCCTACTCAATAATGCAATAATGGGGCTCCAAAGTGCCTTTGGACTTCTACTCCATACTCAAACTTCTGGAAAGTTTTCTGTACCTCATTCTTTAGTCACTGTCAAGGTTAGTAAATAAAACAAGTGACATTTTAAAAAGTTGAACTGAACGTTTTAGTGTTGAAAGTTCCTCTTTGCCAACACTGTCTTCAGGAAATCGTATAACCTGAAAAAATTTAACTTTCATGACATCCTCGCATTCATCAATGTTGATAATTGTCCAAATGCATCTTCCCTTTGTCTACTAATGTCATCCAGTGTGTGTGTTTTCCATTGTCTAGGGAATGAATTTTATGTTAAAATAAAATATTTTTTTGGCTTGTTTTGCATTGGTTTGGTTGCTTTTTCTCTTCTTGGCCATCCTCCTCCCCCAAATTGCAGTGACATTTCACTGAATGTAGAAAAATTAATTACCACATGTTCACTTCAGACCCCAGAACTGGGTGATTGGGCCTCAACATTTTCAAGTCAATCTGCTAAACTATTTTGACCATTGCCTTCCAGAAAGCTAACATGTCAATACTACAGAATCTTTTTGAGGGAAAGGGGATAGATTTCTCTTCGAGATTCTTAATAATGATCTTGGCAATCATTAATGGATTTCTTAATAAGTTCTAGGCACATTATATTATTTATCTTTCATTATAGCCCTGTGAGGTGGGGATTTTATAGTCTTCATTGTATGCTACAAAACATAATTATCATGATATGGAAACATGTATAAGTAGCTTCCAAAAGCAAAATGAAGAAAGTTTCCACTAAACCCAATGATTTCCAACACGGGTAGGAAATGGGACTTCAGTGGGAGGGTTACTATAAAGCCAATCCTTTAATGAATAGTAAAGTCATGTTTATGTGAATAATTATTCAAGATTTGCCCATTTCTTAAAAATTAGCATTTTTTAAAAAGTTTATGTATCTGTTTGTGTTAGGGGCTGAACTCATGACCCTGGGATCTTTGGACTGAGCCCGCCAGGCACCCCAAGAATTAACATTTTAAAAACACATTTAATGAATAAAAAGAAGAAGAAGAAGAAGAAAAGAAGAAGAAGAAGGAGGAGGAGGAGAAGAAGGAGAAGAAGAAGAAGAAGAAAACACAGTGAAATTACATTGATTAGAATATGATCTTTCTTTTGTGACTCAAATGGTATTTTTTAAACTTGGAAGTGCCTGGAGCTGTGCTGGGGTCGTTGCAGAGCCCCTCCTCCTGTCAGCCTCTGCTTCACTGTCTCTGAGAAGCCTGCCGGGAGCCAGTTGCCTATCCAATTTTCTCTAGGGTGACCATGTCATCAAGAGAGAGGTTTCAGCCACCAACTTTTAAAAGCCCCACGAGGAACCGTTCCCAGGAACCAGGAGTTGACGCTGCGGGAGGTCATGACCTGGGGGGCTGTCAGCTGTGTCCTGCTGGCTGGAAAAGTCCACTGACCTCAGAAAACCTCCACTTCTAGCAATCAATCTTGGATTATCTTAACTCGAAATGTTCTGGGAAATAAAGGAGAGCCCCTTTTTGAGGGAAAGAATGCCTCATTTTTTCTCTTACTTAGGAGTATTATTTTAAACACATCAAGGACACAGTTTATATGAGCAGGGCCATACAATTTCTCCCTCATTAATAACTAGATCTTGGGACCTTTTGCTCTGCAGTCAATTGTGGCTGAAGGATGGCAGTTAATAAAATGCCTCTTTGAGTCAAGAGTCCAACGATAATCAGTTAAAATGATCAGAGATGTATGAGTACATGGATAATATTCACAGATGCAGTACACATATTTGTTAAGGTTATGGTTTCTGGGTTCTAATCCCAGCCCAGGTCCTGTGCTAGGTGATTTGTGAGTGTATCATTTAAACTCGCAAAGCCTCAGTTTCCTTATCTATGGGCCATGTCCTAGGGCTATTAGGGGAATTGAATAACATAACCCATGTACATTAGCTATTATTAGCTAATGTATATTAGCTATTATTATTTTTGTTGCTATCGGTATCCCTTAGTGTGTGGCCTCTCAGTATCTGAGGGAGGTGTCAAGTGTTCCTGGGCACAGGTGTGGGGTAAATGCTTGTCTCCTAGGGCCTCATTTGGTGGAAGAATGAGCCTTCTGTTATCCCTAACTGGTAACAGCTCTCACAATATTGCCCTCCCCCACGCATGTTCTTGTCAAAATCTTTTACCCTTAGGGATTCATGACTCAGCACATTTTTTCTGGAATTGCCATTCAGAGGCTCCGACACAAAACAAAACACAAGCTGTTCCTCCACAAATCAAACAGCATTCACTTTGTAAATTGAATTGCTATGGGAATTTGAACTTTTATTTATTTCCTTAAGAACTCATCATCTGAGCTGTTTGGAAGGCCGGCCTGAAATCGGCAGAAAGTGCAATGCTCTCATTTGTTTATTGAACACTAACTGGCTTCAGCTCCCGGCTCTCATCTCCCTCTGCCTTCCCCCGACCTCTTTCAGATTTACTCTTGGGGGAGGGTAATTCCTTGCCAGGTGTTCTGGGAATCTATTCCTAGCAGGTTTGTCACATTAGTTCCTTCTTTCCATATGCATTCTTTGTCCTAAAGAGTCATTTACTTTTTTTCTTTCTTTGCAAAAATTAAAAAAATATATAATATATATATATAATATATATATTTAGAATTTAATAAATTTTTCTAAGTGATAGTCCACAAACATTGGTAAACAGCACATTTTCTTTCTTTTTTTTTAAATCAAATTTTTTAAGTCAAGGGAGGGGCAGAGGGCGTGGGAGAGAGAATCTCCAGCAGGCTCCACATTCAGCCCAGCATAAAGCCCAGTGTGGGGCTTCTTCTTATGACCCTGACTTACCACCTGAACCAAAATCTGCGAGTTGGACACTTAATCGACTGAGCCACTCAGGTGCCCCAGCAGCATATTTTCTATAACAAATAATTAATTGTGGTCAAGTAGATCATCTTAAACTTACAAACCCATGGAGACATGCATGTTTTTCCTTCCTGGAAAATGCCTAATGTGATAATACAAGCTGTTATTCCTCCAGCTTACATCTGAAAGCCCCTCAATATCTACAGCTTTAATAGGGCATCTCTAAGTGTAGTCCAAAGGACCCTAGGACATCACAAAAAAGAAGAACAGATGGAACTGGTTATATTAACCGCTAAAAGATGAGGAGCCGGGCTCAACTGTCCAGTTTCATATAGTGTCCATGGTTGCTGGGAGGGTGCCATTTTGAGAACTCCTGGGCAGGATCATGGTCAAATGTGAACAGGGACTGATGGAGAAATCAGTTGACGCCAAGGAGACTGCCATGCTACACACAGAGGCAGAATGAGCTAAGGTTTCTGGATGCAACTATAGAGTGGCAGTTTGTCTGATAAAATGGGATAATATATGAGGACCCCCCTTTGCTCAAGATTAAAAACAGCTGTGACTTCCAAGGGGCATTTTATGAGTCTGACTTAGGACCTTCCTCCATGTGGCATTTGCTGTCACTAGCAGAGAGGCATGAGCTGAGATAAGAGCTGTCTCTGTGCTTTTTTCTTAAAGCCCTGGGAAGTGGTGTGAACCAAGGAAAGGGGTCAACAGAAGCATCAAGGATCCTTGGCAGACAGCTCTGACGGAACTGGGAATCAATGTTGCAAAGAAATCTGAGAGTAAGTGTGTTGTGTGTGTGAGAGAGAGAGAGAGAGAGAGAGAGAAAGAGAGAGAGTTGTAAAGCTGTGGGTGTTCAAGAGAGGGATTCTCCTCATTACCTTAGCCTAAGTCCACTGAGGCGACAGTTATGCAATATCTCAGAGGATGACCTTGTTTCAGGACCTGAGGCATCTTGGTCTTTCCAGAAAGACCTGAAAATTGAAAATCCCCAGGTTGTTTTTAGGCAACAGGAAGCCTCCTCTCAGTTGGACTTCTTGAGGAAGTTTGAGGTCAACTTCCTTTGTGGGTTATTGGCTTTGCCTTAGGAGAATTTTCTCCCCTCTCCCACCCCTCCTTAAGAAATCTTTGGGAAGGGTGGGGGCTCTCAGTGAAGGAGAGGGCAGCTTAGTGAATAGTTAGCCAGGACCGTTCTATGAATAGGAACGTGCCCCAAGAAGTCCATGGAGCACCAAGGGCCTGGTAAGTTGAACACTGGGGATAGATGTTAACAAGAAAATAGACCAGAATATAGGAGAAAGCATGGGATCTGGAGTCCAACAGAGCAGGCTTGACCTTCTGGTTCCTCCAACTACCATCTTACTAGGTGAGTAAACTTAGTTGCATTTGTTAAACTCTCTTAGCTTCACTTTTGTTATTGGTGAACTGTATTGTTGGAAGATTTAGAAATAATAGTTGCAAAATGTCCAGTGTGTAGTAGTTTCTTAAAAAAAAAATAGAGATTATTTTTAACCTCTGCTCCCATAAAGTGAATCCCAGTATTATAAAAAAGTAGGAAGTATATAGTAAAATGTTGGATATACAATGTATGTGGTAGATTAGATTCTTACCACACTGCTGTTATGATGTGGGCATGTAATCAAACTATTCTGCTAACAATGTTTGTTTAGTGGTAGTATGGTGGAGGGGGAGGGGTGTATCACTCTCAGGGGCGGTCCTAGATTCTAGAAATACAGGAACAAATAAGAAAGGCTCTTGCTCTGAGAAGTTCATGGTTCAGTAGGACCAACTGATATCCAATTAAGTATAAATTCAGAAACCACTTTTAAGAATTTTCTTGTTAATTTATGTATTCACTCAACTAGTTTTTATGTAGCACACACCATGTGGCAGGTACCCTGGCATTGAGGTGATGGCGATAAGCAGACAAATGGGGTCCCTGTGTTGACAAAGATTTTTTAAAGTAAAAATTAGATCCCACAGTATTCTAACTAGTAATTGTGCTTTAAGGCCATTTCTCTCTCTAAGATTGTCCTAGGGAGAGGGAAACGTACGCATGTATGGTTGCTATCATAGTAGATGCTGTAGTGTGCCACCCAGACCCCTTCAGGACCTGAGCACTCATTCCCCTGGGGACTGGGATTGGCTGCTGAGAGCTCACAGCTGAGTCTGGCTCTGGGAGGCTTGTCTGGGCCCCAGAGCTGGTTCCAACAGACACCTCAGCTCCTATGGGAAGCTCTGGAGCTGAGATGGCCCCTTAGCATTGTCCCAATGGAGTTGTCACCTCTGACTCATGCTAAAGTTCCCAAAAGAATGGATATAGGAGCCAAAATGCAAATACTGATTTGTATGATGAGCAATAAAACAGCCAAGAGGACTGAACGCGCCAGCTCGCCTGGTAGTCTTCCTTTCCAAACCATAGCTAAGTCCAACGCGAAGCCACATGCCACTAATTGGAAGGTGTTTGAGGTTCCTGGGATTGGCACCATGTTAGTTCACTGAGTAATATGAGTGTTTAATAGCATCGTGAGAAGACAGCCTGGTTCAAACTTTGCCACTCTAAGGAACTGCCTCTAGACAGTGCGGACTTGGGCACAGACAGTATTTATCTACATGTCAATCTTCTTGTAAATGGATTACGGCTGACCAGCCCCTGTTCTCTCCCCAGTGTGTTAACTGTCTTTGATCAGGTTACAGCTTAGTGCTACCCGTCAAAGCCTCTGGGCAATACCTGCTCACTCGCGACTGCTATTTTACTGCTCGGAAGGCAGTCTAGGTGGACGGTGCTTTTGCGGAGGGAGCCACCATCAATCACCCTGGGACAGATGAAGAAACCAAACACTCAAATGAGCCATGCAATGTGCTCAAAGTCACCCAGCCCGTGTCTCAGACACAGGCCCAGGTCCTGCCTCTTTATGGAGGTGGAGAAGTGAATGTGCATATGGAAATGATCTGATGCAACCCCATGACTTCACAGAAGAAAACACTGTGGGCCGGAAGGAGACAGGTTCAGAACAGAACTCTCCTGCATCATTATTTATATCTAGAAATTCATGACATCACTCCTGCCCCTTGAAAACAGGCATTTAATACGTAAGCAGAACTTTATTTTTAGCAAAACCGTTCTTTTTAATTTCCCCCCAACAGGGTAGGCACTAGAAATTGTAGCTATTGAGCACTTGAAATTTGACTAATTTCATTTGAGCTGTGTTTTAAGTATAAAATGTACAATACCCTGGATTTCAAAGGCTTAGTACAAGAAGTAAAATAACTGAATAATTTTAAATTTTGATCATATACCTCATGATCATTTAATGATTAGAAGATACTATGGACATATTAGATCAAATATATTATTAAAATTAACTTCTCTTTCTTTTTCTTTTTTAATGTGGCTATGAGAAAATTTAAGGTTCTACATATGGTTTCCATTATATACTTACTGGATAGTGCAATTGTAGATATTGTTATCCAAAAATATATTTTAAAATTCTTACACGCATTATATTTGGTTGATAGGAATCTCAGTCCTCTTTTAGGATTTTCCTTTGATTTATTTGTTAAAGAAATCAGATTTGTATCCTATATCTTCTCTTGCTGATTGTAACTCCCTGGTATTATTTAATATATTCCTTTGTACCCTGTATTACCTGGAAACACATAGTTATACCTAGAGCTTGATCACAGTCAGGTGTGATTATTTTGGTAAGAAAAAATTCATTGGTTGTGTGCACTTCCATCAAGATGCATTAAATGTCTGGTTGTCTGATTTATTTTGTGTTAAGATTGAAGAGTAGGTCCAGTATGATTATCCATTATAATTTCCCCATAATATTTTCTTCACCTGATGTTTTTTTGTAGCTAGTTATTAGCATTACCTATGCTCATTATTACATTAGAGGGTGCAAAATGGTGATATTCTAATTCTATCGTTCCTTCACATAGACATACTTCTATAAAGAGAAATTTCCTTCTGTCAACTATCACTTTCCCCCAAGGAACAGAAAAGCAAGACACTTATTTTCTTATTTAATTGTTTATCAGTTTCAGAAAAAAAGTTGGTTTTTCTGGCATCCTCCAGATGTCACCAATGAGTCGCCCTCCTCTGCAACCCCCCCCTCCCCACCCAGGCCTCTGGAGAAGATACCATCATGAAGTCATGGATTTTAAGCAGGGGGCATGGAGGGGGTGGTTTCAGCATTTTCAGGTATTTTCTGATGCCCAAATTTTCCCTCAAGTTGACTCTTAAGTACTAATGACACAAGTTCATAGTCTTTGCTGGTTTCTTTACTTATGACAAAAAGTTTTAGCCTGACTCATTTTGTACATTCTCTGCCCCAGATCTGGAATTGGCTATTCCTCCAAGAAGCACAAGGGGATGGTTTTTAGACCACAATCTGGGCACTTGGGATTGTTTCTACAAAACAGATACTTTTAGGGGTGCCTGGGTGGCTCAGTGGGGTTAAGCCTCTGCCTTTGGCTCAGGTTATGATCTCAGGGTCCTGGGATCCAGTCCCCCCCCCACCAAATCTGGATCTCTGCTCAGCAGGGTGCCTGCTTCCCCCTCTCTCTCTGCCTGTCTCTTTGTTTACATGTGATCTTTCTCTCTCTCAAAGAAATAAATAAAATCTTAAAAAAAACCCATACAGATATTTTTATTTTTTCAACAGAAAATGCATCATGTGCTAATATTGATAATTCAATTTAGTTTAAATAATTGAGGATCACATTTTAAACCTAATTTCATCGATTTTATATTTAAACTCTTTTCTTTGATGTTGGAAATCCTGATTTGATAATGACAGCATTTGCTCTATCATGTCCTGTGTTTAACATTTTCAAAATAATGATATTACTATTATTATTGGTAATACATTTACTGAAACACTACTTTGCAGTTCTTCTCATCTGAAGGTAACTTATTCAGAATGTGTACTTAGATTATTGTATTTTAGCCCACTGAAATAGTACCTCTCTGTGTGATTAAGTCACCTACTTGCAACTCACTGAGCCTTATTTGTACAGTTCTAATTTGCTTTCTCCTACTGTGTGTGAGCTTAAACATCTTTTCATATATTTAAGGGACATTTGAATTTAATTCTTTGTAAACTGTTTTTCTCTCGGGTTATTGGTGTTTTTATTCTTTATTTTTTAGAAACTCTTTATGTATTAGGGATATCTGCCCCTTGTACTATAAGTTTAAAGAGGGACATTTGAATTTAATTCTTTGTAAACTGTTTTTCTCTAGGGTTATTGGTGTTTTATTCTTTATTTTTTAGAAACTCTTTATATATTAGGGATATCTGCCCCTTGTACTATAAGTTTAAAGAGATTTTTCCCAGTTTGTCATTTGTCTTTGTGGTTTTTTATCTCTTTTACCCTGTTTAAATTTTTTTGTGTTTGACAGATTTTTTACTGAATGTTTTCTTACTGATTTTAAAAACAAATTTATGTATTTTAGATACCAGCTACGTGCATGTTTCTAAACTTGTATTACCTGCTTTTTTTAAAAAAAAGATTTTATTTATTTATTTGAGAGAGAGAGAGAGAGAAAAAACGTGTGCGCGCCTATGTGTGCATGCACGAGTAGGGGGAAGGGCTGAGGGAGAAGTAGATTCCCCACTGAGGCAGAGCCCATTTCTGGACTGGATCCCAGGACACTGGGATTATGACCTGAACAAAGGCAGACACTTAACCAATTGAGCCACCCAGGAGCCCCAATACTTTATCTTTTTAATCAGCTCTCTCATGTGAGTTTCTAAAAGGAAATATTGAGGAAAAACATCTTTCATGTCTTGGGAATTTTTTTTTCAAGATTTCATTTATTTATTTGACAGACAGAGATCACAAGCAGGCAGAGAGGCAGGCAGAGAGAGAGAGAGGAGGAAGCAGGCTCCCAATGTGGGACTCGATCCCAGGCCCCTGGGATCATGACCTGAGCAGAAGGTAGAGGCTTTAACCCGCTGAGCCTTCCAGGTTCCCCTGTCTTGGGAATTTTTGATAAAGCCTTTTAAGTTTATGATGTCGCATAAAATCCTGTGAGATAGAACGTGGAAACTGCATTGCTCACACATACCAAGTCCATACTATGAAAGCCAGAGATGTTCTCTGTCTCTACATCTGAAACCCAGATAACCATATGGAATATAACTTAAAAATCATTACTCTTATGCTGAGAAGTCATGTGAAATGCTAGTAATATTTTTATTTTGAAAGTTGAATGTTTAAATATACTTATATCTTATTTATCATAAAAATAACAAGATGTCAACTATCTGCCAGGCACATAGTATCCTGTAGAAGCTTAAATTTTAAGTAAGGATGAGAGTCAACAGCAAATATACGGTGTGTATGTATGTGCATATGTGTATATGTCTATATATGCATGTACACATGTATGTGTGCACGTATATGCATACATATGTACACGATGCACGTGTATGCATGTATATATGTGTGTGCACGCATGTGCACGCATGCACATGTATGTGTGTGTATGTATACACACACATACAGTAGAAGAAAGGCAGGTAAGAGGGATGTGAGTGCCAGGGTATGAGGAGTTTTTAAACTATGATTGTTGGGAAAGCTTTCACGGGTGGCATGACTTGTGAGTAGAGGCATGGTGCAAACAAGAAAGACGGGGAACCGAGTGCCAAGGCCCTTAGGCAGGACTGTGCTTGGCATTGGTGGGTGGAGTGGAGAGAATGATGCGGACATGAGATCAGAGAGTGAAGGGGCTTATAGGCTTAGGTATGGGCTTTATATGCCATTGTAAGGATGTTGGCTTTTCCTCTAAATGAGGCTGACGGCACCTAGTGATGAGGGGCAGGAGGGAGAGAGGCTGAGTGAGGGAGGGAGGAAGGAAAGAAAGTAGGAACCAAGGAAGGAAGGGAGGGAGGGAGAGAAGAAGATTTAATGTTTTAAGAAGATTATTCCAGGTTTTGTATTGAGAATGGACTATAGAAGACTAGGGAAAAAGCAGAGAGACAAGGCAGGACGCTATTGTAGTAATTTAGTTGGAAAATGAGGGTGAATTGGAACTGATAGGGGTGATGACACGTAACGAGATTCTGGATATACTTTGAAGGTTGAGCCAGGAAGATCCGTTGACACAGCTGACATGGGATATTACAGAGAGCGGCGAGGGCGATCCCAAAGCTTTTGGCTTCAGTTGCTGGAAGGATGGATTTGCCATTTGCTGAGATGAGAGAAATTGTGCAGGTTGTAAAATAGAAGTTCTGCTATAGGTGTGTTAAGTTTGAATATCTATTCCACGTCCAGGGAGAGATATGGAGCAGACAATGGATGCACAGGAGTTCTGTGCACGCACTTGGGAGTCGTCAGAGAAAGTGAAGCCTCAAGTCTGGGGAGACCACTAGGAGGTGATTGTCCATAGAGAAGAGGAGCAGGGACTGAGTCTGGGCATTCAGTCATTTAGAAATCTGGAAGATAAGATGGAACCAGCAAAGGAGGCCCCAAAGGCTCAAGCAAGTGGATAAATAGGAGGACAAAGAATGGTGTCCCCGAAGCCCAGGAGAGAAGGTGATTCAGAGAAGAGGGAGAGTCCCCTGTGCCATCTGACAGGTGGGTCCGGTGATGGGAAACGTGATGGAGGACCTTGAATGCAAACAACTCCTAAGCAGTTTTACTCTTCTGTGTGATGAAAATGTCATTAGCTCTGTTGACTAATTTGGGACTATGCTAATTAGCCCCAAATTACTATTTCTGTTACTCTGTCAGGTTTAAATACAGGGTCAGTTTGGTTTGCTTTGTCTCCTGGCCAAAAATGAATTCCTGACTTTGATTATCCGGAGTAATCACCTCTGAAAATGACCCGCGAGAGTGTGGGCAGATGATTATAAACTCATCCATGGTCTTGGAAGAAGAGCTTGAGATCTCTGACTCACAGTGAGCCCCGGCTTTATTTCCGATGGAAGTTATCTCTACTGCATCGAGCACACTGGGGCGAGCCATTTCCCTTGGGCCTGCGGGCTGGCAGGTGCTATGGGGGGTGGTGGAGGGTGGGAATAATAACCCCCTTTGATTCTTCAGCCCTGCTTAGCTTACAAAGTGTCTTTTATCCAATATCTCATTTGATCCTCGTAACAGCCATATGGCGTAGGAAGGCAGTGATGCTTTCACCATTTTATAGAGGAGGGAACTGAGGATTCCAGCGTCTAAGGAACTGCTTTAGGCTACAGAGCTGGGATGGGCACCTAAAACTTCTGACCACCTGTCTCCCATTCAGTCAGATTCTCCTGGTAGCTCAGCCCTACTGCACTTGGCTCCAGAGAGCAGCAGCTGTTCTTTTTCCCAAGGTCATGTCTTCCTGGTAACAGGATGGCATGGAGCCCTCACATGGTACTTCTACAGCCTGAGGCACCCCGGCCCTGCCTCAGTTTCTGGAAGTCAACTCTGGCCCAACTTCTGCTCTCCTCTCCCGGGCCCTTTCAGTCAGTCTGTTTTTCATAGGTTGTGCCTCAAAGTGTGATGGGAGGTGACAAGCCTATCAGATCGTGCTGGATGACCTCCACTTCTATTAAAATCAAATGTAGCTCCTTTTAAAACCAGGAGATTAAAGCATTAGACAAAATGACAGGTGTTCCTCCATTTTGTGTTCTTGAGATTATATAACTTCTCTTCCATTTCCAAGAATGTTCCAGAACTAATTTTAGAGAGTGTAGTTGACATACTAATTAACAAATGAACTGTATCTATATGTTATGCTTGGGTGGGAGGGCATTCGAGGGAGAATTTGGAGCTGACGGGGCAGAATTGATGAAGCTGAATTTAGTCTGAAATCTGATCGGTCCTCCTTTGAGATGTTGTAATGGCTTTAAAGAGGTGTCAAGGTGAGATTACTAGTATCTTTCAGCAGCAAACACATACTGAGTGTCTGGATGTCTGCAGAGTGGAAGACTCTGGTCTGATTACTGATTACACAGCAAAGTGCATTCATCTATGACAGGATTCATTTTTCTAGGTTAACCTCTATTTTTCTGGTTCTCGACACTTATTGGAATTATTAAGGACATCCTGAACTCAGGAGGGAGAGAAGACGGATAGAAAATCTGCAATCCTCCACTTGTCACACTTGCCACTGTAGCCCTGAGAGGCAAGTATCATGAGACCATCTACGTGAAGGAAAGTCAGAAAGACCGTGAGGGAAATAAGGGAGTGAAGCCACACACAGTCTGAGAGGTCTTCCTCCAGTCCAGCAATAAGTTTGTATACAAAGAGATGTGTGCATGCCTGTGTGTGTGCGTGTGGTGGGGTGTGGTGGGGTGGGGTGGGCTGGGGGAAGGCAGAAGAGACAGGTGAGAGGACTGTTCATGCTGGGGAGATCTTGAACCAAACAGGCTGCTTTGAAAGTAGGGAACATGCACCCAGTCAGCAAGTGTGGAGATAGCCTCTCTCACATACTCACCATGGTGTTCACAGGTAATTTGATAGCATTCATCAAAAATGTGCATGTCTTTGACCCAGCAATTTCACAATTAAAATGTATCTTCATCTTATAGAAGTGTACAAAGATGTACACAAATGTTCATTGAAGTATTATCTGTAAGAACAAAGCCAGGAACCACCTCAGTGTCTAAGAAAGGAACTCAGTAACTACATTATATTATATTAATACGGTGAGTTGTTCTGCAGCCATTAAAGACAATAACTTGGGGTGCCTAAGTGGCTCAGTCTGTTAAGTGTCTGCCTTCAGCTCAGGTCATGATCTCAGGGTTCTGGGATCGAGCCCTGCATTGGGTTCGCTGCTCAGCAGGGAGCCTGTTTCCCCCCCACCCTCTGCCTGCCGCTTCCCTTACTTGTGCTCTCTTTCTCTGTCAAATAAATAAATAAAATCTTAAAAAAACAAAAAAATACACAATGTTGTATTGTACAATGTTGTATTGTATTGACTGAGATGTAATGTGTTTCATTACACATTAAGTATGAGTGTGTGTGTGTGTGTGTGTGTTGTGTTGTATATGTTAGTCAGGATCCCATCAGGAGATAGACTTTGCCCCTGATGGGACAAATGAGTGGGTGATGTACAGAAGTGTGGGTGGAGGCATTAGCCGTTGTACCAGTACCAGTGGGAAGGCGCTATGATCCTATAGCAGAACCTAAGGGTCTCCATCCAGGTCTCCTTTTCAGAGCTGAGGCACCCATTCACAGGGGCGGAAAATACCAACCCTCGTTGACTCACAGATGACCCTTCGTTTGGTTGCCCTCAGCCTCTATAGGGGACAACTTCATTCAGGTTATATTCCCCCTTGGGAGCAGCTATGGTCAATGACTATCTGACATAGGGATGCAAAAGCCCAGCCCCGTCTTTGCAATTTGGGACAATTCTGAAGGAACATCCCAACTCCAGAGCTCTTTGTAGTATCATCTGAGTTCTCATTCAAATGCATTTCATGTTAGCTTCTCCTTCTGGTCAGTCCAGCTTTCCTCCTTTCCTTATAGGTGTGTATCCAAAGAGCACTCCTCAATAAGCCATCTGCATTCACCTCTCCGTCTCAGTGTGTCTCCAAGAAACCTAGTCTAGAGCATATCCCTAGAGCTGAAAGGGCTGAAGGTGCTGGAGCCTGGGGTAGGGGCTGTATGCAGGAGCTGTGGTGTGGAAGAGTGCTGTTACCACCCGGATTAGGGGCTAAAGCAGCAAGAAGAGATACCCAAACTTCACTCTCCTATCCTCCAAACCCTTTCCATTGTCTCTCACTGGGTAAACCCAACTGGAAACCAGCCAACCAAGGAGGCTGGGTAATGAGGTATACAGGGTCCACCTCTTGGGGGGCAAAGAATAGGACAAAAAATACATGGGGAATGGGAGTACCAAATGGGAAATAAGTGACAAAGTATCTCCCACTTATATAAACAGGAGGGATATATAAATATGTACATATATGCAGAAATGGTACACACTTGCTTATGAATAGAACATTTATGGAATGAGTTAGAATAAAACATAGTGGTTGCTTCTGGTTAGGGAAACTGTGCCCTTCATTCATTCACTTCTGACCATTTGAATATTTTTTACATGCACATGTGTTTAATATTGTATTTGGAAAAAATACAATAAGTGTAGGGAATTAAGGACAGAGATTAGACTGGATGATTTGTTCCTCTGGTTATGGTTGATACTAAGTGCCTTATCTTGTGCTGCATGAATACAAAGGAAAGGTCCTGGCCCTCCAGGAATTTGCAGTTTAGTGTGGTGTAGACAGTAGCAATAATGCAATGGGACAATGATATCGTGGAGGTAGATTGCAAGGTATAATTTACCAGAGAAGAATGGTCTATGTCTCTTAGCAAGTCTTGAGCTTCTAGGAGACAGAGCCAAAGCAGAGGGTGAAATGAGTAAAAGTTTTAACACATTTAACCTGTAGGATTCATTAAAGATAATGGAAGGATAATGGTTAAATAATGGCAAGAGAATGAAGGACCTTGTAAGCCATTATTACGAGTTTGGGTATTGAGAATCCGTGGAAGATTGTTGTTGTTTAAATTAAGGTAAGATGAAGTGTCCAAAGTGATGACTTCTGCTAAATGTAGCCCAATCAACATTCCTAGTACCCTAGAAATTTCCTTGAGGATCTACTCCATTTAATTTCTACCTCTCAGTGATAACCACTGTTCTAATTTCGACCAGCAAATATTAATTTTGCCTATTGACGAACTTCATAGAAAAAGAATCATTTAGATCTGCTCTTTGCATCTGACTTCATTTACTTAACATTATCCATTATGTTTTTAGGATTAAGCCCCGTTAAGTTTGCCAGATAAAGGATAGGATGACCAGCTAAAGTTGAATTTCAGATAAACAGCAAATAATTTTTAGTAAAGGTATATCCCATGCAGTATTTGTATTTTTATTTGCTAAATCTGGTAACTTTGATCCATATTGTGTTTTTAATAGTTCTTAAAAAAAATAGTTCTTTTTTTTTTTTTTTTAAATGCTGAGTCGTACTTAGTAGTATGAGTGTACCACAGTTTGGTGATATTTAGGTTGTTTTTGGTTATTATGCATAAAGCTCCTATGGATATTCTTGTACAAGTCTTTTTGTGGGTATATGTTTTTATTTCTCTTGAGAGAAATACCTAGAAGAAGAGTAGCTAGGTTGTGAGGTAGAAATGCATTTTTTCTGTTATAAGAAATGCCCACTTTTTCATTTTACATTCCATGGAAGAATTTTAAGCGGATGGAGTGGTGGGCACCTCAGGGCCGAGAGACTGAGAGGCCAGAGTAGCGGGACATAGGAAGGACTTAGGGACTAGGCCAGGGTTCTAATCCATCCAGTATGGAAGTATCTCAATATTTTATTTTATCTCTACTTTACTCTACTTTATTTTATTTATTTTTTTTTAGAGAAAGTGAGAGAATGCGTGGACAGACACCTGCTAGCAGGGGTTGGGGGTGAGGGAGAGGGAGAATCATAATCAGGCTCTATGCTCAGTGTGGAGCCTGGGGCCAGGCTCTATGTCATGACCTTGAGATCATGATCTGAGCCAAAATCAAGAGTTGGACACTCAATCAAGTGAGTCACCCAGGTGCCCCCAAAGTATTTCAATACTTTAAAGGTGGTATGGCTATCCCAGTACCTAGATCCCAAGATGCAATGTCCAATAGAAAAACAACGTGAGCCACATATATAGTTAAAAAATTTCTAGGAACCAAATAAAAGAAAGAAACGGGAAATTGATTTTAATATTTTATTTTACTCAGTAGATCCAAAATATTGTCATTTCAACATATAGTCAATATATAACGTGATTAATGGGATCAATTTTTTTTTTTTTTTTGAAATTCAGTGTGAATTTTAAACTTAGGGTATTTTAAACTTAAGCCCATCTCTCTTCAGGAAGTACCCAACAGCCACAAGTGGACAACGCTGTTCTAGGAGGACTGTGGGGGAAGGCTGTCCTCTTTTCTTTCTCTTTGATCCCTGGCTTTTGTGGAGGAGACTAGCCATTTACAGTTTCCTGCAGGATCTTCCTAGGGTTTCCTTCACTGCTTAGCTCACCTGCAAACACACACAGCCCTTAACAGGTGTGGAATCTACAACATAGATTTGATGACTTTTTTAGCTCTGAGCTCAATTATATTAATCAACTAGCCCATTGCTTAGTGCTGGGTTCATTACCAAAATCGAAGTGTGGCTTAATTGCTCTTTAAGCTCCTTTGAATTTTCAGGCCTCATTTACCAGCAGCCTCGAGCTCCTGGAACTCAGGCATCTGTGGGTTTGCTAGGAAGAAGTAGGAATTCGCTGTGCACGGAGGTCTTCCTCGCAGGGCCCAGGTGAGGCCGGTGGTTTCCTTTCTTATTCAGCTATTGGAGATAAATAATCTTCGCCTTCTGGAAGTTGGCGACACCTGCCCGCTTAAGAAGCATTTCCTGTGTTTCAGCCCCACCTTGTGGTGCAGGAGAAGAAGTCCAAAAGTCGGCCGCATCCATCTTGGATCATCCAGCATCATGAACAACCTTGGAAGGCCATCTGGCTTTTGCTGTCTTCTTCAGTCTGAGAGGAAATGAGATTTATTGCTGGTTGTGGAATGTCTCCTAGAGGCTAAACCGCCCGCTGAGAAATCAGGCGGTGTAGTGGGTCCAATTTGAATGAAGCAGGGAGTCACGCAGAATCACAAATCCAGGCTGCTCCTGTTCTATTATTTAAATTGAACTGTGTCCACATTTCACAGATGACTTGGCTCAGCCAGAGAGCTTGGCAGCTCTGTTAGCTGTTACTGTAAAATGTTGAGTTAATGCCTTCAGTTACTCCAAGTTACAGATTCGCTTCTGGCCATCGACGATGCACCCTGGAAATTGCACTCACTTCATGGATCTGCAACCCAACCTGTGGCTGAATTTCACCAACAGACATGTTGGCTTGGCCAGCATAGGTTGAAAGTAAGTGGCATTAGAAAACTGACAGACGGGGCAGAAGCTTTACTGATATCCATAACCTCACATGCTTTCTTATTATCCTGCACCCATATTCCTTAATCCCTTTATTGGTTACTTCTCTTGGAAAGATGTGAGTTGGCAGTTTCCTTACTGGTCCACAAATGCTGATTGACTTGTTTGTGGTCATACCATTAGGCACTGGCAAAACCTTATTGATTAACTTACCACTCTTAATCATTGTTTCCTCCCACAAACTTCCTATTAAAAATAACTCATTGCGTTTTTGCAGAGATGCATTTGTACTCAGTAATGGATAGAGTATATATCCTTAGTCTCCCTGTGTCCCAACATCTCCTTGGCTTGATTGTGGCAATCACTTCACAATGCATAGGCATGTCAAATCATCACATTACATCTTAAATATATACAATTTTGAATTTGTCAATTGTAGTTCAATAAACCTGGGGTGGTGACAAAAAAAAACTTAGGGGACCTCTCTATTGTCAACTATTCAAATGCAAGCTTTACCATTCATTAACTGTGTAGCTTGGTCAGAATGTCTATTGGTCATATTTCTGTGATTCGATTTCCTCTTTTCATTCACTAAACTACTAACATCTAAAGGCCTTAAATTGAATCTGCAACCTAAATATTCACTATGAAGTAATCTGAGCTGGGACTGAGTGAGAGTGCAAGATGACTTGGATATTGAGTGCCTCCCTGGTCTCCCTGTAGTCCTCGCCATCACCATCATGGTGATGACAATGATGTTGACGATGGTGATGTTGCAGCTGCTGGTAGCTATATGGCCTTTGCCTGAGTCTGTTTGGGTTGTATATAAAAGTACCATAGTCCGAGTGGCTTATAAACACAGAAATTTATGGTTCTGGTGGATGGAAGTCCAAGATCATGGTGCCAGCATGGTTGGGTCCCAGTGAGGACCATCTGGTTTGCAGATGGCTGACTTGTTGTATTCTCTTCTGGCAGAGAGCAGAGAGGGAAAGCGAGCGAATTTCTTCCTCTTCTTATTTGGACTCTAATCCCATCATGGAGGCTCCGCTCTTTTGACCTAATCACCCCCCAAAGACCAAACCTCCTGACACCATCACATGGGTTAGGATTTACCCTATGAATTTTCGGTGGGTGGAGGAGAACACAAACATTCAGCCCATAACAGCATTATTTGGAATGTTAATATCATTGTGTCCAAGTGGGCTGGAGAGACACTTTGAGGAGCAGCTGGACAGCCCTGATCCCATCATCTCTGTGTCAGCCTTCTGGGATTTCACCCTAAGGCTTTGTTCCTAGGGTGAGCTTATCCTATCTTTTCCTATCTTAACATTTTTCCAAGATTTAACTGAGAGGATGTTCTAACAAGGACTACTGGGGAGAAAAACGGTGCAAGAGCCTTGGAAAGATAGGCTTCTAATTGAGAGGAAAGGGGCAAAAAGGGGTAGATGGCAGGGTCCTGGACACAAGCTTCTCTGACTCCCAACATTTGAATGAGCGCTGCCTTGCTGACCCTTTCCTGCTGACAAGTGGGCTGGGAATCCTGTGACCCAGAGTGGAGATCCTTCCATATTAAGAAATGGATATGTAGTGGACATAGACAATGGAATGTTACTCAGCCATCAGAAAGGATGAATGCCCTCCATTTGCATCGCCATGGATGAAACAGGAGGGGATTATACTGAGTGAAGTAAGTCAAGCAGAGAAAGACAATTATCGTATGGATTCACGCATATGTGAAACATAGGCAATAGCACGGAGCACCATAGGGGAAGGGAGGGAAATCTGAAGGGGGAGAAATCAAGGAGGGAGATGAACCAAGAAAGACTGTGGACCACAGAAAACAAACCAAGGGTTTCAGAGGGGAGGGGCGTTGATATTAAGGAGGGCATGTGTTGTGATGAGCATTGGGTGTCATACATAACTAATGAATTGTTGAACAGTACATCAAAAACTAATGTATTATACAGTGGCTAACTGAACATAAAAAAAAAAAAGAAGTGCACATCTGCCTATAGTATTCTAACTACATGTTCCAACAAAGGCAAGGAACAATGGTGATAATTAACAGGACCATAGAATGTATTACTCCGCCTCCCTCCAGCCTCCAACCAAACAGGGTCAGAAGGCATTTGCAATTCCAGATGCTAAATAAAAACAGAAACAAACTCCAGCCTTTGAGTGCTCCTGGATCAGGCAACACTGTGGAGTTCTGCTCTTGGCTCACTATTAATGTTTTGCCTAAGCTTGTGGACTGCCATGCCAGTCACAACCCTATCTGTGGGAGGGATGTAGGTGGCACAGGAAAGGAGCCTCAGAACTAAAAATTCCTTTCCACCAGGTGGCGTCAGTAGCTATAGTTCCTATATGAATTTTTCCTTTGGGTTAAGGCAGTGAAAATCCTTAATGTACAATTCTGCTAAGGGAGTAGATTTAAGCTTTTTTTTTTTTTTTATTAAAGATTTTATTTATTTATTTGTCAGAGAGAGAGAGAGAGTGAGAGAGCAGGCACAGGCAGACAGAGTGGCAGGCAGAGGCAGAGGGAGAAGCAGGCTCCCTGCTGAGCCAGGAGCCTGATATGGGACTCCACCCCAGGACGCTGGGATCATGACCTGAGCCATAGGCAGCCGCTTAACCAACTGAGCCACCCAGGCATCCCAAGCTTGCTTTTTTTTTTTTTTAAGATTTTATTTATTTATTTGAGAGAGAGAGAGAGAGCGCACGAGAGGAGAGAGGTCAGTGGGAGAAGCAGACTCCCTGCCGGGCAGGGAACCCAATGTGGGACTTGATCCCAGGACTCCAGGATCATGACCTGTGCCGAAGACAGTCTTTTAACCAACTGAGCCACACAGGTGCCCCTAGATTTAAGCTTTTATCTGCCACTTTAACCTTAGTATAAAAGTACATTACATGGCCTTTGTGAAAGGTGAGTTTTGATGTGGGAAAGTAGTATGCACTTACTTGCCAAAAAGCAATATTGCAAAGGGTAGGAACATTCCTATATATATATATATAATAATTATATATAATTATACATATATAGTATATAATTACACATATAGTGACATAAAAATATCTGACTATAGATTATATATTGTATATATATATGTACATATGTCATAGAGAATAGATAACAAATCTGTAAGCAGAAAGCACAGCTGCGAGGCCAATGAATTCTGAAGACTGAAAGCATTTGCCCAGCATTTATTTGGCTGGGGTTACCAGGCAGCAACGAAGCTCCTCTGTTGGCCCTTGCAGTTATGAAGAGGTTTAGTGCATGGGACGCCTTTCCCAGAGCTACATCCTAAGGGCATGTTCAAACCTCAGTGGAGGGATAGACTTGAGGCCAATGTTGGCAGCAGGTCACAGACCAAATCATTGGAAAATAAGTCCTAGTTCAGGAAGAGAGCAAAGTGACGTAGAGAGCTGAATGTCACGCCACATATTTGCAGGCAGCTGGGTGGAACTTAGCGTGGAAGCAGTCTCTGAGGCTCCAGTGAATTTGAGGGCCTAGAAACAAACCAGGAGAACCAGGGAGTTGAAATTTCTATCTTCATAGGAGACAGGGTGGGGTTCAAACCCTCACTCCTGGCTTTCTTAGGTGTATTAGTCGGCTATTTAGATGATAATTATGATCCCCTGTAAGAGGGAGTTGGGATCCAGGGCAATTCCAAGGCTAGTAAGGCAGCTTGATTCCATGAGGTACTCAGTTCTGTCCATCTTTCTGCTCTGCCACCATCAGTGTGCCTGCTTCTCCTCAGACATATTCTCTAATGGGAGCAAGATGGCCGCCATAGCTCCAGGTGTTACAGTCTCTCATGATTATGGCTGAAAAGAAAAATAGTGGAGAGGGGCAGATTCTTCTCAGGAACTTCTTTCTATGAGCCCAGGAAACTGACTGCAGAAGCCCCTTGAACACTTCTTAAATATCACTGGCCTGGATAGGTCACATGCCCATGCCCTAGCTGTGCCATTTTTAGCCTATAGAATGGGTGGTGGATTCTATTAGCGATGACGAAGTAAGGGTGATGTGGTCAGATACACAACTCTAAGTCTGAAACATAGGTCAGAAATCTAAATAACTCTATCCTCCGTTCCTTTATCCATAAAATTGGTATTATCCATAAAATTGGTATGTTCTACCATATAATGAGTGTGTGTGTTCCCCCAGAATTCATATGTTGAAACTTAATCCCCAGTGTGGTGGTAGGAAGAGGTGGGGCCTTTGGGAGGTGATTAGATCATGAAGACAGAGCCCTCACGAATGGCATCCATGCCTAGAGGAGAGGCCCGAAAGAGCTCCTTACTCCTTCTGCCATGTGAGGGCACAGAGAGAAGTCAGCAGCCTGCAGCTTGGAAGAGGGTCTTCACCAGAACCTGACCATGCTGGCATCCTGCTCACAGACTTCTAGCTTCCAGAACTGAGAAGTAAATTAACATTTATGAGATACCCAGACAGCAGTATTCTGTTATAGGTGCCTCACCTAAGATATGTTCCTAGCGGAATGCCTGGCGTCAAGATGAACTCAATTAAACTGTGTTCTTTCCCTTCCAGCATCCAAAGCTCAAGAATTTCAGGAACCTATTGTCCCAACAGTCATGTGTAGTGGGGTGATGGGGGCCATACAGGACAACAGATGGGGGCAAGTAAACTTGACTTGGATAAGGTTGGCCCCTTTCTGTTAGAGGTTACAGAGGAGCCTGATGGGTCAATGATAAGGGAGAGGGAGAGGAAGAGGGCAAACTCCATAAGGGAACCCCCCCCCCAGATTTTAAATATTTCCTATGCAAAAGCAAAGCACTTTAGAGTATGCCTATTTTCAATATCTAATTCATGATCCCATGTAGGAAGTTGATGACCCATCCCAGCTTCCCTTACATGGGTGTCATTTCAAGTAGTGTTGTTATAAAACAGAGAAGTATCAGGCACTTTTTCATGAGGATGTGACCAGGGTTAACCTTCTCCATGCTAAACGGTATGATACAAACGTAGACACTTGCACCTTCATGTATGGTCCTCATGGCAGGAAGGGTGTAGGGACCATTGGTGTGGCACCCTGAAAATCCACAAGTGCCTGGGACAATTGTCATGCTCAAAGGGAAATGGACGTTGTGCAAAAAAGGAAAGGAATAAGGAAATGTCATTTTGGAAACCATAATGAAAGTATTGACCCAGTCATGATTGACATGTTAAAAATCATTAGGTGGATGGTTGAAGGATGATTGAATGTCCCTATAATGCTAGGACAACAGCACAGAGTCACATGCTCAGAGGCAAGTGGAATACTTTCCAGTCCAATGTGACAGGAGACCATCATCATGCTAATCCAGGGGTCAGGCTGAGCATTCCAATGGTGTGCGAAGATACTTTGTCTTCTCATGTGATGCGATTTCTTTACACTGAATTTCCATTATATGAGAACAGCTAAAAAACAGTGCAAGGGAACAACAAATCCAAATTCAGAGGAGGAGGAGGGCAGCGAACTAGGTTAAAAGATACTGAAGGAAAAAGTTAAAAGATGCAATGTGACCACTCTCCTGGGTTTGATATTAGTTTGAACAAGCCAGCTAGAGGAGAGTTTGGGGTCAGTTGGGAAAATATGAATATTGTGTGGATATTAGTAGAAATAATGTAGAGGTTTTTGATTGAAAAATAGATCATAAAAAAGTATATGATCTCATTTCAGTTAAACCCACATACATATGTACATACATACGTAGAAAGTGACCCAGAATGATGTGTACTAGGTGTTCACAGTATAAATCTCTGCATAATAAGAATGTGATGTTTTTATTTTTTAAGTCTTATTTGTTTGCATTTTTATCATATGTTCTGTTTCTGCAATAACAGGTTATTTTAAAAGATTTAAAAAAATATTAAACCTAACACACAAAGAAGGGAGAGAATGAAAAAAGCACAAACTGTTTAATTTTCATTTTTTTTGAAGTCCAGCTTGATCTAGAGAAATAGCTATGAAGATTAGGTATACTATTTACTCTCACTCCCCTTTTCATCTGAGGAGCAATTGTTGAAGTGCTGGAAGTGGCTGGCTTAAACACTTTTTGTGACTGTCACACAATTGTAATCAATCTAGCTACTTCCACCCAGCAAAGGCATTTTCTCAATAGGGTTCCTGGAACATATTTTTAAGCCCAAGAACTTCCCGTACAAAGTATTTTGAATACTTTTGCTTTTTAACAGTTGGAATGAATAGCCTTTCCTGATCCCAGGCCAAGAAAAACTGAGACCCAGAGCAAGAATATGATTTCTCAAGGACAGATAGCCAGTTAGAGGCCAGGGAGACTGGTCTCCTGATTTCCTTCCCTGAGTTCATTCATTCATTCATCACATATTTATTTATCATTTGTCGTATGTGGGTACTAGTGGTACTAGTGCTGTTTCTGCCCATAGTCCTGACCCTCTCTTAGAGGAATGCTTTGTTTCTCTGGGAAAGACATCCTCTGAGCTCAAGAGATCCCTGTCTTTTGGTAATGAACTAAAGACCTAAAAGTGCCTCTATGAATATTCATATGATAGATGTGAGATTCTTAGTTCAGCATCAAGGTTCAATTACAGGGGCAAAAGTATGTTATCTCTTTCTTTGCTGGGAGAGGCAATAATCTAATGGCTACATATGGGAAAATAAAAGAGAAAGAATTCTATGGAGAGTCAAGGCTTCTGTCTGAACCACCATGCATCCTAGGGAAAATGTCATTTACTGCATTCTCTGACACTCAGACCTCCCTCTTGAAAGATGTAGGGCCTCACTCTTTCATTGATTAATCATTTTGCAAGTACTGTTTAAATGAATGATGCAGGCAGAAGCCACAAGTCAGTTGTGGCTGGAATGGGAAAGGCTGGGCTCAGCATTTCACTTTCAAACCTTTCTATTTTCTGTAGTGGAGCACCATCCCCAGAGGGACAGAGCTGGACCTGGAAATAGATTGTTCCAATAAATAGAATCAATTGTTTGAGCAGCACGGGCAGAGCCTATGTTCCTCTGGAACACTATTTTATAACTCTGTGAAAGTACATTTTCATAGAGCCTCAAATATGAGATAAATATCCTTGAGTTCATATGGATATGAGTAAATGAATACATTAATAAATGGGGCAGAAGAGACGACTCTCCTATGCAGAAGGATTCCAAATAATTTCTGGAGATATCCCACCCTCAGTGAAGTGAAGCAAAACACCCCATTCCTTAACTCTGGGCTGCGCACAGTGAATTTCTTCCAGAGAGTACTGTATGGGAAGTGAGAGGGATAAGAAAATAACTGTACAATGGAGAAAACTGCCAAATACTACTTAGCCAATTGATCAAGGTCAACATCAGTAATTATATATTATGTTAATAGCATATACCTTTGATATGATGTGATGAAAAATGCTACTTTACCCCTTTGATCCTACTCCAAAAAAAATTCATAATCCTAGGTGAATCATAAGAAAAGCATCAGACAAATCTCAATGGGGGGACATCCTGTAATATACTTGACTAGTACTCAAGACTATCAAGGTCATCAAAACAGGGGAAGTCTGAGAAACTCTCACAGCCAGGAGGAGCCTAAGAAGATATAATGACTGAATATAATGTGGTATCCTGGACGAGATCCTGGAATAGGAAAAGAACATATGGTAAAACTGAGAGGGGTGCCTGAGTGGCTCAATGGGTTAAAGCTTCTGCCTTCAGCTCAGGTCATGATCCCAGAGTCCTAGGATGGAGCCCCACACTGGGCTCTCTGCTTGGTGGGAAGCCTGCTTCCCCTCCCACCTCTCCGCCTGCCTCTCTGCCTGCTTGTGATCTCTGTCAAATAAACAAATAAATAAAAATCTTTAAAAAAAACCCACACAACTGAGAAAGTCTGAAATGCTTTGACTTTAATTAATAAAGTATCAATGTTGGTTTATTAATTGTAACAAAGGTAACCATCCTAAGGTAAGAGGTTAGTAGAGGAAACTATATGTAGGGTGGATATATGAGAACTTTGCATTATCTTCTGAAAATTTTTTTGGGAATATAAAGTTACTCTAAAAATAAACTGTTTTTAAAAAACACAACAAAGTTTGGGAGATCTTGTATTAGATCTTATAGGTGCATTGTGGGCCAACTGTGTTGGAGTAGACCCTACATACCTCGGTGGCCATAGAACAACATGCATGACAACATAGTCCCTTTTCAATGGCTATTCCTTGAGAAGACATATATGTATAATCTAAATAGTGCACATGAATACAATGGGATGCTGTATAATTTATTTTTAAATAGCCTTTTTTCTGCTTACAAAGGTAATACATATTTATCTTAGAAGATTTGAAAAATATGAAAAAGCTCAAAGAAGAAAAATTTCAAACCATCTCAAGAAAAAACTCTTGATGCACAAGACATTGAAGATATTTGGTAGGAAGCTGTAACTCTTCCCGTGGATGATTTCCATCTGAAGTAGCTGCTACATGTGTCTTTTCTTGAAGGCTGGGGATGACAAGATGGCCAGCAGCCATAGTGTGTGAAGGTCCCAGTTCCAACTCTCACTGCCACATCCCTAGCCAGCAGGGGGAGAATTGCTAGTTAAATTACCTGCAGTTAGTTTTACCCCAGACCTGAGAGGTTCAAGAACTAATAACATGATTAGCATTTGCTCTTCCTAGCAAATGGAATGTGTGAAAATGATAGTAAATTAAATTATCATCACACATTGTTCTAAAGCCCTATTCTTATTTGGATATTTTTAAAAAACACATTTTTTTCCACATTCAGGGTTATTGTGGGAAAACCAAAGAGAATATATTGATAGATCAATAGGGTTATGTATACGAAAAAAGCTTTTAAAAATATGGTACAAAGAATACTTTGTATGCATTTATTTGCATTCTTTTTATTTTTTTGTTTTTACTATTTATATCAGGGGGCAACAAAATTATTTTGTTTAAAGCTTTTATTTTTAAGCAATCTCTGCATGCAATGTGGGGCTCAAACTCATACCCCAAGATCTAGAGTTGCATACTCTACTGACTGAGCCAGCCAGGTACCCCAAAATATTTCTGTAAAGATCAGATGATAAATATTTTAAGTGGGATGGGGTGGCAGGAGCATATGACCCCAACTCTTCCCCAACATTTATGTTCCTCTTAGGATCATGTCTAATTCCTACTGATATCCAACTTTTTAGAATTCCAGCCCACCATGGACAATTGACTCTTCCCTTTTTTCTCACAGTACCTGTGAGACACAGCTGGGGCAGTCAGAAGAAGACTTTCCTAAGGTTTAGAGGATTGCAAAAGGGAAATATATTAGAGACACCACCATGAATCTGGCCCCTCTTGAGTGTGTGATTGTGTTTAGCTGTTGGCATTTCTGCACAACCCCCACAGTAGTGGGGACTGCAGAGAAAGAAACAAAGCCAGGACAACTAAAATATACAAAAACCTTACACAACTTAATACCAAAACAAAATGAAACAAAAAAAACAAATACCCCCCCAAAATTAACAAACCACAATATAATATTTAAAATGGGCAGAGCACCCAAACAGTCATTTTTCTAAAGAAGACATGCCAATGGCCAACAGACACATGAAAACATGCTGAACATCACTAATCGTGCAAATCCAATGCAAACCAAAACCACAATGAGATATCACCTGATACCTGTCAGAATGGTTAAAATAAAAAAGATAGGAAATAACAAGTGTTGGTGAGGGTTTGGAGAAAAAGGAACTGTTGTGCACTGTAAAAGGGAATGTAACTTGGTGTAGCTGTGGAAAACAGTATAGAAATTCCTTAAAAAATTAAAAGTAGATATACTATATGATCCAATAATTGCACAAATAGGTAATTACCCAAAGAAAATGAAAACACTAATTTGAAAAGATATATGCATCTCTGTATTTGTTCCAGCATTATTTACAATAGCCAAGATATGGAAGTAATCCAGGTATTCATCAATAGACAAATGGATAAAGAAGATGTGGTATATCTACAAAGGAATATTACATGGTCATAAAAAAGATTAAGATGCTAAGTGAAATAAAGACCAAAAAGACAAAAACATATGATATTAGTCTTATGTGGAACCTAAAAAACCCCCAAATGAATAAATAAATGAACAAAAAGTAATGTCAGACCTATAAATACAGAGAAAAAAAATCAATGGTTGCCAGTGGAAAGGGGAAGGTGGACAAAGTGGTTTGGGAGAGACAGGCTTTGCAACCAATATGGAATGAATAAGTTACGGGAATAAAAGTCACAGCCTAGGGAATATAGTCAACGGTATTGTAATAGCATACGATGACAGAGGGTAGGTTCACTTGTAGTGAGCATAGCATAACATAGAAAGATGTTGAATCACTATTTTGCATACCTGAAACTAATGTAACATTATGTGTCAACTTCACTTAATTTTTTTTTAAAGAAATAAAGCCAGGGAATTTTTTGCTTTTACTTCTTCAGTCAATGTCCTATTTTTATTTGTTTCTGAGTTGTTATTTTTGACATGGCGGGGGTGAGAGAGTAATGGTTTCAGTGTTGAGAAGATTAGACAAGAATGATTAGAAATATATACACATAAATATTTCTGCTAGTAACTTGACCTTGTCTGCCCTTTACCCCATAAAGTCCCAGTGCTGAGAACCCCAGAATTCTGTACTGGGGAAGTTACAATCCCATTAAGGCTTGACTTACCTGGGGTGCTTGGTGACATGGAAACACCTGGGTAGTTATTTCTTTGCTCTTTCTTTGTATTAGCTCCTTCAAAATTTTAGACCCATTCTTGGCCAATGCACCAAGAAAGTTTTGTTGTTACTGTTGTGTTTTAGACCATCAAACACCACAGTATGACTTAAAAGTTTGATTTCCTTTATGATGGTAGCTTTAAAATGTTGCCTATTTTAGATGGTAGCTTTAAAATGTTGCCTATTTTATACAATCCTACACAATCTCAATTTGATTGTTATCTTCAGAATTTAATGATCACTTTCTATCATCACTTACTTATAAGTTTCAAATGGTATTTGCCCAAGTTCAAAGCTTGTTACCTCTTAAAGAATATTTGCTACAAATTATTTTAATACAGATATTCTCTTGGAACAATTATCCAAAGAGATTTTTACTATATTCTCTATTTATTGCCTATATTTGCTAGAGATGGCCATCTCTTCTTCCAATATTTCTTTGAAATCTACCTGATTTAAAGTCACAAGCAAGATGTATTGGAGGTAGGGTCCCCCACCTTGTAAGGTATCTCCCTGACATTGCAACAAGATGATTCAACATTCAACATTGAAGAGGAAAAAGTAGTATCAGTTAGATATGTATTAGAACATGAACATAGCACCTAAAACCATAAAAGTCCTTGAGGAAAGCACAGGCGGTAATTTCTCTGACATCTCTGTAGCAACTGTTTTTCTAGATAGGTCTCCTGAGGCAAGGGAAATAAAAGCAAAATGAACTACAGGAACATCAATATAAAAAAGCTTCTGGGGGCGCCTGGGTGGCTCAGTGGGTTAAGCCGCTGCCTTCGGCTCAGGTCATGATCTCAGGGTCCTGAGATTGAGTCCCACGTCGGGCTCTCTGCTTGGCGGGGAGCCTGCTTCCCTCTCTCTCTCTCTGCCTGCCTCTCTGCCTACTTGTGATCTCTGTCTGTCAAATAAACAAATAAAATCTTTAAAAAAAAATAAGAAAGCTTCTGCACCATGAAGGAAACAATTAACAAAACTAAAATGTAAACTGTGGAATGGAAGAAGATATTTGCAAATGCCCTATCTGATAAAGTATCCAAAAAATATAAAGAACTTATAAAACTCAACATTCAAAAAATGAATAACCCAATTAAAAATGGACAGAAGACCTGAATAGATGTTTTCCCAAAGAAGACATACAGATGACGGACAAAAAGATGCTCAACATCATTCATCATCAGGGAAGTGCAAATCAAAACTTCAATGAGATATCACCTCACACCCGTCAGAACGGCTAAAATCCACAACACAAGAAACAACAGGTGTCGGAGAGCATGGGGAGAAAGAGAAACTCCCTTGTACTCGTGGTGGAAATGCAAACTGGTGTAGCTATTGTAAAAAACATTACAGAGGTTCCTCAAAAGTAAATAATACATCTGCCCTATGATTCAGCAATTCTTCTCCTAGGTATTTACTCAAAGAATACAAAAATACTAATTCAAAGGAATACAAGCATCCTGGTGTTTATTACAGCATTATTTACAATAACCAAATTATGGAAACAGTCCAAGTGTCCATCAATTGATGAATGGACAAAGATGTGAGATATCTATCATTTATCTATCTATAGATACAGATATATATAAAATGAAATATCATTTAGCCATAAATAATATATTAGCCATAAAAAGAATAAAATAGTGCCAGTTGCAACAACGTGGATGGAGGTAGAGTATATTAAGCTAAGTGAAATAAATCAGAGTAAAACAAATACCATATGGTTTCACTTACACATGGAATTTAACAAACAAAACAATTGAGCAAAAGGACTCTTAACTATAGGGAAGAAATGGATGGTTGCGGGGTTGGTGGGGGGAGGTGAATGGGGGGTGAAACAGGTGTTGAGGATTAAGGAGCACACTTGCTGTGATTAGCACAGGGCGATGTAGGGAAGTGTTGAATCGCTATACTGTACACCTGAAACTAATATTATACCCTATGCTAACTAATTGGAATTTAAGTAAAAACTTTAAAAAAAGAGTGTGGACACAGCAACGTTAATTGCAAGATAAAGTCACAGACTGGCATTTTTAAAGCTGTGACTTTTTACCCAGATATGTCAAAGACAAAAACAAACTGAAACTATGTCAGTAAGTGCCTCCTTCTCTGCTTTAATCACGCTATGCTCTTGTTGAAAGGTAGTTAGATCATCGCATGCAGCTAATAAGTGTTCTAATGACACAATTGTTTGGAATAAATTCAAGTTTGATTTTGGCTGAGGAGGTTGAGTTGCTGGGAAGAGTCTGTGCTACTAGGTTAGCAGTAGTGTATGAAAGGGATGAGGTCTGTTATGAAGTCTAAGAAGTTCTGAGTTTCTGGCTTGGGACATTTTGCTATTTGAACAGATGTCTAAAATTTTATGAATATGACTGAGGTCCTCCATGAATTTGTTCGGAAAAAAAAAAAGGTTGGGTCATAGTGTGTAAGTAGGAGAAATAGGAAAAAAATTGTTCTTACCTGCTTTAAGATACCTTAGTATGAGTAAGTATTTAGTAAGGAGGGACATTCCAAATACTGATGTTTTAAAGGAAATTGTGTTTGTGTTGTGTTATTACTAAAGGTCAAAATGGCTTAGGCTTTTAAAGAGGCAAAATCAGACTTAGAGCATAGGGTTCCTAACTACTATGTTAGGAGCATTTCCACCGTGTCTGGAATTTGAACCGCAAGCCTCTTTCCTGCAAGCATTTTTGTTGCAAACATTTCACTGCATAACTAATTGGTTGTAAGGCGCTTTTGCCATGAAAGATAAAAAAATAAATGTCTGACAGTTTGGCTGTCAGTTTGTTGGTTTCATCAAACTCAACGTTTGGTTTCATTTCTCCCTTGATGCAGTACCTCAGTTTTTAAATTATGGAAGTCTTAGCCCTTGTAATGGTCTGTACAGTGGCACAGAGTTTTGAACCCCATTTCCCACTTAAGTTTGGAATGGCTATTGACAGACACATGATGATATGCTAAGAACAGCTTTCACAACACAATATAAAATGCAGTTAGAAATATGCATCCTATGGGGCGCCTGGGTGGCTCAGTGGGTTAAAGCCTCTGCCTTCGGCTCAGGTCATGATCCCAGGGTCCTGGAATCGAGCCCTGCATCGGGCTCTCTGCTTAGCGGGGAGCCTGCTTCCTCCTCTCTCTCTGTCTGCCTCTCTGCCTACTTGTGATCTCTGTCTGTCAAATAAATAAATAAATAAAATCTTAAAAAAAAAAAAAGAAATATGCATTCTAGTATTAGAAATGAATGCTTCTTTTTAGGAAGGAAGAAATTTTAGCAAAAAAAGGAAAAATATGGGATGCCCAAGGTGAAAATGAATCAACAATCAAAAAAAAGAAAGGTATAATACTGTGAATGAAAGATTTTGAGGGTAAGTGTTTAAGTATAATTTGTAAAAGAAATCAGTTATTTGTGTGGTATTGCTGTGAGTCTACAGTACACATTTTGAATGTATTCAAATATTTGGTATTTCACAAAGAAATCTTTTCAATTTTATTAATCATTTTTTTTTCTTTTTCATTATGGTCTTTTTAATGTCCTTTTATTTTTTGTAATTTTATCTTTTATGTCAAAATACTATTTTTTTAAAAGATTTTATTTATTTGACAGAAAGAGAGACAGTGAGAGAGGAAATGCAAGTAGGGTGAATGGGAGAGGGAGAAGCAGGCTTTCTGCTGAGCAGGGAGCCTGATGGGCTCTATCCTGGGACCCTGGGATCATAACCTGAGCCGAAGGCAGACACTTAACTACTGAGCCACCTAGTTGCCCTGGCCAATTAGTTTTGTGGAGAAAATATTTGCAGCAAAAATGCTTTTGGTGAAGATGCTTATGGTGAAACTACCTAGTGCAAATTTCCACCACTCTTTTGTTGACATGTGAGGTATGAAAAACTAAGAATTCTTGTTGAGACCCAAGTCTGCTTTAATTCAGTACTGGATTTCTTTTCTTTATTTACTTAAGAGAAATAACTGATCAACCTTGGCATCAAAAATGTAAATAAACTCCCTACCCATCATTTTGTGAACGTAATACTCCATTTTAGTCAATATATAAACAGACACAAAAATTGTTACATTACATTGTCCATTTCCACTGTATTTAAATTTTTAAAACTTTTATTTTCAGATAATTATAGATTCACATGGACTTGTAAGAAATATTCAGAGTTTTCATATATCTTTGCCCAGCTTCTCTCGACGGTCACGTCTTGTGCAATTATGTCCTGTATTACAACCAGGAAATTAACATGGATACAATCCGTTGACCATGTTCAGATTTCAGTGGTTTGACATGCACTGTTTTGTGTGTGTGTGTGTGATATTTAGTTCCATGTGCTTTATCATATGTGTAGAATAGCAAGGTTACGACTATGTTTAAGGTACAGAACAGTTTCATCACAAGGAACCCTCATGCTGCCCTTTCATAGCCATAGCCTCTTCTTTTCCTGCCCATTCTCTAATTCCTGGCAACCACTAATCTCTACAATTTTGTCATTTCAAGAATGCTATATGAATGGACCCACACATAAACTTAAAAAAAAAATTACTTATTTATTTATATATATTTCTTTTCAGTGTTCCAGAATTCATTGTTTATACACCACACCCAGTGCTCCATGCAATACATGCCCTCCTTAATACCAACACTAGGTTCACCCATCCCCCCCCAACCCCTTCAAAACCCTCAGTTTGTTTCTTAGAGTCCACAGTCTCTCATGGTTTATCTCCCCGTCCAATTTTGCCAACTCACTTCTCTTCTCCATCTCCCCATGTCCTCTGTGCTACTCCTTGTGCTCCACAAATAAGCAAAACCATATGATAACTGACGTTCTCTGTTTGACTTATTTCACTCAGCATGATCTCTTTCAGTCCCGTCCATGTTGATACAAAAGTTGGGTATTCATCCTCTCAGATGGAGGCATAATACTCCATTGTATATATGGACCACATCTTCTTTATCCGTTTGTCTGTTGAAGAGCATCTTGGTTCTTTCCACAGTTTGGCGACTGTGGCCTTTGCTGCTATGAACATTGGGGTTCGGATGGCCTTTCTTTTCACTACCTCTGTATCTTTGGGGTAAATACCCAATGGTGCAATTGCAGTGTCATAGGGAAGCTCTATTTTTAATTTCTTAAGGAATCTCCACACTGTTTTCCAAGTGGCCGTACCAACTTGCATTCCCACCAACAGTGTAAGAGGGTTCCCCTTTCTCCATATCCTCTCCAACACGTTGTTTCCTGTCTTGTTAATTCTGGCCATTCTAACTGGTATGAGGTGGTATCTCAATGTGGTTTTGATTTGAATCTGCCTGATGGCTAGTGATGAAGAACATTTTTTCATGTATCTGTTAGCCGTTTGTATTCTTCTTTGGAGAAGTGTCTGTTCATATCTTCTGCCCATTTTCTGACATAAACTTTTGAGTTTTTTTTTTTTTTTCACTTGGCATAACTCCATTGAGATCCATTTAGGTTGTTATGTGTATCAATGTTTTGATCCTTTTTATTTTTGAGTATTTTTCCATCATATAAATGTACCGTTGCTTATTTAACTATTTACTGGCTGAAAGACATTTGGATTGCTTCCAAATTTTGGATTATTACAAATAAAGCTGCTGTGGACATTTGCATGCAGGTTTTGCATGAATGTAAGTTTTCATTAGTCTGGGATAAGTGCCAAGGATTAATTGCTGGATCACATGGTAAATGCATGATTCGTTTTGTAAGAAACTGCCAGACTCTTTTCCAGAGTGTATATAACAACTTTACATTCCCACCAGTAATGTAAGAGCAATCTACTATCTCCATATTTTTGCTAGCAGTTGGTGTTATCACTATTTTTGATTTTAGTCATTTTCATAAGTGCATAGTGATAGCTCATTGTGGTTTTAACTAGCATTTTCCTAGTGACCAATGTTGAGTATTTTCAGGTGTTTATTTGTGATCTATATATCCTCCTCATTGAAATGTCTGTTCATGTCTTCTGCCCATTTTCTAATTGTTTATTATTTACAATTTTTTTATTATTGAGTTTTGAGTGTTCTATATGTATTCTAGATGCAATCCTTTGTTGGGTATGTGGTTTTCAAATATTTTATCCCAGTCTGTAGCTTTCTTTTTTTCTTTTTCACAGGACATTTCACAGAGCAAAAGTGAGGATTCTTTTGGTTATTGGTTTTGTTTTGTTTTGTGTTTATTTGTTTGTTTTTGGTTTGTTTGCTTTTGCTTTTGATGAAGTCATTTTAAAATTTCTCAATCGGACCATCTGGGTGGCTCAGTCCATTAAGCCTCTGCCTTTGGCTCTGGTCATCATCCCAGGGTCCTGGGATTGAGCCCTGCATTGGGCTCTCTGCTCAGTGGAGAGCCTGCTTCTCCCTCTCTCTCGGCCGCTCCCCCTGCTTGTGCTTCCTGACTCTTGCCCTCTGTCTCCCTCCCTCTTGTGCTATCCCAAATAAATAAATAAAATCTTTTAAAAAATAAAATAAAAATTTTAAATTAACTTTTTCTCTAATAAATCATAATTTTGGTGTCTGACTTTATGTTTATCCCTTTCTATTTTCCTGAGGTGTGCTTATTTGCAGCTAAAAGGAAAACTTTTTGGATAGAGCACTGCTGTGAGTTCCCTATGTTTTCACACTTGGGGCAATGTACTCATGTTGGGTGAACTTGGATGTCTGTTTCACTCTTTGCTGCACAGCTTAGCAGTGTATACAGTAACTAAAGTCCTGGTAAGCACAAACTGCATTTATTAAGGCATTTTCCTTGTCTTGAGAATTGATATTCTTTTTCAGGCTTCTTAATGGTTTTTGGAGATTGCACTAGTCAGCATGTACTCCAAGCTCCAAGCCCAGGAAATGTACAAAATCTGTTTTATTTTATTGCAGGTAGTTTCTGCAGCAGACCAGAAAGTACCTGCATGAAATTTCAAGGCAGCCATGCCCAAACGTGAATCTTCTAAGCTATAAGAACACTCTATGCTCCATGTTCTCACCAGTAAAGTGGGGATAACAATCCTAAGTATTTCATGAAGTTACTGTGAAAATAAAATGAAAAGATGTATGTAAGGCCCTTTACAGACGATCTGGTATATTTTGTGCTGAATAAATATTACCCGTTAAGATCATAACCTTTTCATTTCTGAATGCATACACTCTCAGATTATTTCCACCTAAAGTGAAGAATTTCAAAGTTCAATAGACACTCCTGTCTCCTTATTAAGACCTGTAAGAAAAACATGAAGGTCTCAAGGGAAAATCCCTGGCTCCTTTTGATCCCCTAACAGGAGATCAAAAACAGTGGGTTTGAGCCTCAGGGAAGAGCACATCTTTGCTTATTTATAGGAGAGTAAATACCTCTGCTTTTGCAAGTGGCTAGCAGAAAACACATCTCCTGTAAGTTGTGTTCCTTCAAAAACAAATTTGAGGCAAGGATGCAAGTTTCTTTGAAATGGGGTCAAAGAAATCACTATAGAGAGTAGGCAAATGAAACAGGGAAGAAAAGGCAGCCAAAAAAAGGATGTGCTAATAACAGGCTACCTCTATGGCGACAGGAGTTTAATCCCTCAGAGAAGTCTGAGAGACAGTGGAGAAGACATGACTCAGCGTTACCTCACCAGAGGGAGGAGGGGTTCTGCTATTTCTCTACCAGTTCCCTTTGCTATTGATGGATGGGTGCTCCAGGATGGGGTAGATTAGTTTCTTGACACTTTCCATCAGCTCCAGGACAAAAAGGGCCCTTGAAAACCAAGTAAAGGTGATGGCAGTTGGGAGGTGAGTAAGGAAAGAGTAAGTGTCGAGGGTCAGAGATAAGACTCATGGTTTCTGCTGCTGTCTTTTCTTTGCACCTCATGCATCCACCCAGGCCCCATGTTCATGTTGTGTCCTACATTTCTTCAAGTTTGGGGCCAGTCACAAGGACTTAGTAGACAAGCTACACTCCCCACTGACTTGGTTTCAAATTTCAATCGGTTTCAAAGACATGATTGATTTTTATCATTCTTCTCGCCTCCATCCATCTTAGATCCCTCCTCTCTCAGCTGGCATGGCAGCGTGGGGAGGTTGCTAATGCAGGGCAATAACCCACGCTTTTATCTCCAAGGGGCCTCAGCCCCTGGTTAGTGTTTCAGCAACGCTGTGTTATTACGGTTGCGCAAGTGCAGTTAGAGGAAGGCATGTAAGCCTCAAGTAGAGGGGCTCCAGTGAATTCTCTGGGTTCCAGACCTACTCCTCCTTACCTATTTCCTTAGGATGACCAGAGACAAGGATTTCTGGCAGTGTAGCAGGACTCCTAATGTTTTCTCGGGTGGAACATTTCACTCAGCATAGGGCCATCCACATTCTTATTCCCCAGACCTAAACTAATGTAGGTGTTCTACCTGGGGTAAAAATATCATCTTAACTATGCGTGTAGGAACTGAGAGACTGTCCCCTGAGGGACAAACTTGGTCTGGGCCTCCATTTACTGCTCAGTCTTTGCTCCCGTCTTTGCTGTTCAGTGAACAGACCCTACACCAAACAGTCCTCAGTGGGCTGGTCCATCTTCTCTTCAGTGTACAACTACATGGGTAAATGGACAGAAGTCCTTTTGGAATAGGATTATGTTCTGCTCTATATACTTACTGTGGTGTCACAGGAAAAAGCCTTCAGTGGCTTCAGTTGATTGGTTCTGGGTGTGAGAGCTGATTCTGGCCAGAGGTGGGGTATTTATTTATCAGCTCCTGTCAGTCATTGGTTGAAGGCTGCCCGGGGAGCATCATTTCCCTGGTATTCCTGGTAAGCCCAGAAGGAGCAAAATGGGTTTCCTTAGAATGAGCTGCAGGTACTGGGCAGACAAGCACAGAAGTGGTAAGCACCAAGGAATCCCTGAGCATGGGCAGTCAACTCTGTGTTGTTGACAAACCCACTAGTTTGAGACAATTTTGTTATGGTACTACCACTGGTATCAGAGAGTTCAGTGGATTTCTGCATCAGCTAAATGCAGGGTTTATTTTCCCCTACAATCTGTTTATAAACTGACTGTGGCTTGTATTTATTTTTTCCCCTTTAAATTAAAAAAAACAAAACAAAACAAAAAACAAAGCTCATTGGTTAAAAAATTAAAAAACTATAAACAAACAAAAAAAAAAACCCTACAAAACATTATCAAAGCAACCCAGACAGTCACTGAGAAAATGTTGTAACATAAGGCATGGAGTAAGAGCCATAGAACGCTGAAGAGAAAATTGCTATTTTGATGGGAGAGTAAAGGGAAGGAAACAGACAGAGATCTGGAGCATCTCTGCTGACTCCCTTGTCTTCTCTCTCATCTCCTGCAGCATCAGAACATTCCCATGAGATAGATAACAATTTGAATATCATTCTCCCTTTACCAAAAAGGAAGAGGAAAAATAAAAAAATGAACACGTTCAAGGTTACACCGTGAATTTTAGGAATACAAAACTGTGCCTCTTGATTCCCGTTTAGAATTTGGATACTCCCTAAACTACTCTTTATCTCACTTCAATTGCTATCTCAAATTATACTGTTAAATTCACCCTCTACAATCTGTTTTCTCTGGGGGAATGGGGAATGACAGCCTATCTATCATCCATCTTTGCTTTAGAATGAGATGTGACTTTTATGTAACTGCAGTAATATATGTATGCTGTAAAAATGCCTTGCAGTTTGAAAATGCTACAAATAAACTGGGAAATGAAGACTAATGTGCTACTGAAAGGTTATAATTTTCAACTCTCTTAGCATGAGTCAGACTGCATGTGCCAACACTCACTTGAAGTGGGGTTGACAGTTCTCCAGCATGAAGCAGAGACACAATAGAATTCATCTCACACATTGTAAATATCTTGGACCCACTACCACAAATGAAGCATGGAACTTGTGACCTCTTGTTGAAGGAATGAACTCCAAAACCGCGTAGCCTAACATAATACCTTCCTGTTAATTTAATTTGTACCCAATGTATTCTTCCTGAAATTTCTCTTTCAGGGGTATTTTACATCAAATGGTCCTGTAATGTACTTTCAATTATATTCTTAAGCAGCATGCTGGCAGATTTGTGTACTGGGAGTGTCTAACCTTTACTCTCAGTATCCAAAGCAGGATACTGATGGGAAGGGATATATATGTGAATAAAAACCTGATTTTTCAAGTGGTTCATCCTGTGTACTTCACTTATAGATGAAAGATTGGGACTGAATGCTTGTAATCATTCAATTCCCAGGGAGTTTCAGGTGCTCATTTTATGAATCTTTGCTCCAAATCCTTGGTTTTTGTTCAGGACGTACAAAGGTAAAATTAACTGGGGGGAAAGGGAAGGGTTTGATTCCTTCTGTCATCTCCCAGCCAGCCGCATATCCATTAGCACCATTGGTACATGGCATTCGGCCTTCTATTTCTTCTTGGATGTTCAGAGCCTGTAGAATCCACTTTCTTCTATTTCGTGAGAGTGGGGAGTACAATTATGATTTTCTTCTCTCCGATTCCTCACAGATGACTAACAACAACTCTCTCTGCAATCCCTGCACTTGTTTCCTCCTGCTGGAAATTCATGTAGAGCACCAAATCCCCAATTACAACCTCTTTATCTATCTCTGGCTTCAATTCCCTCTTAACAATAGTAGTTTCACCCTTCCCAGTGTGACACCAATACTTTTAGACAGAGCAGATGGAAGGAAAATAGAAGCTGAATGAACACATTTCTTTTTGTGGTTTGTTAGGATTAAACCTTTGTCTTTAAAGCAGATTTAATAAAGCTTGTATCATAACTAAAAGCAAGCTACAAAAAATTAAAAATATAAAAATATCACCAACCCTCTCCACCCTCAATAGTTCAATTAAAAGAAAAGTCATCATTAGGTAAGTTAAATATTTTCTTCATTTTGGGTCTTAACTCTTCTGATTTATTAGTTAGAGCTCTTAATAAGCCACCTCCAAATTGTACATATTTTAGCCTTCTCATTTCACTGAAGAATATTATACCATTTTTATTCTTTTTTTTAAATTTATTTTCAGCATAACAGTATTCATTGTTTTTGTGTCACACCCAGTGCTCCATGCAATCTGTGCCCTCTATAATACCTGCCACCTGGTTCCCCCAACCTCCCACTCTCCACCACTTAAAACCCCTCAGATCTTTATTCTTAAATATTATTCAGGGCCTGAAAACTGACTCATTTATTTTGAATGACAATTAGTGAATTGAAATTGAGCAATGATCAGGACTTTATTATATTTCAAGGGTGAGCTTTGAAATCTGAAAGATTCTATCTTCCCCATTCAAACAATTGGATGACCTTCAATGAGCAGATTAATGCCTTTGAATCCTTATTTCCTTGTCTATAAATGACCTGTTAGGATTAAGTGTAATAATATTTGTGGAAGCCCTGAGTCAGGTGCCCAACACGTGACAGGGAATTTGTAAAGGAAGGTTCACCTGCCTTCTCCTTCGAATGAGTTGTGATGGGATTGAAACAATTGATTTTGGAGCATTATAGAAAATTAATTTTTGTAGGCCTTTATAAAATTAAGGCAACAAGAGTAAGTAAAATCATTAATCAGCGTTTTGAATACATTAAAAAAAAATCTATCAGAGTTTCAAGCTCTCAGGATATATTTCCCAGTCTTTTCCTAACAAGATTCATTTTTCAAAGTTTATAATTTATGATGACTGATATCAATAGTGGACAATTTGTCAGCTAATCTTTTAGTCAAAATGTATCCTTTCTCATAACCATATATGTAACCATACATATATCAGAGGCTCAGATAATTAAGGAAATAGTTATTAGCTAGTTTTGCACAAACTAGCATACTTTACCCTAAGAAATTTTTTCAGAGGGTGGGGAGTGGAGATTGGTTCTGATCTCTATTATTTTTATAAATCAGGCTGGAGAGAAAACTCCTATTGTCTAATTCTTTACTTCCAATATTCTTCAATAATGGAAGTAAAGTATTAGACAATACTTTACTTGAAGCGTCCCTGACCTTAACACAAAACGGGACCTCTTTTGAAATAGACAACTGAGTGGTAAAACTGGATTTAAAAATTCTCAAATCAATTTTTTTCAAAGTGAAGATCAGTTTCATTTTCTGCAGAAACCAAGATTTAAGCGCTAAGCAAAAGAATTAGACTCTGAGTGCCTGAGGGCCAGTACAGGCAGAAGATTAGGCCCCTGTAATAACGTGGCAGCTACTACAGGATCACTGTTCTAGGAAGGGGCACAAATTTCGATCTTAGCCCCATTTCTCCAGCCCAGGCTTAGCGCTGCATGGTCGGCATCACCAGGGAAAGCTGGTCAAGAAAGTTGATGATGGAAACTCGGAGGAGGCGAGGACCCTCAGTTCTCCAGCCAATGGCCAGGACGCTGCCACTCACTGTGAGCTACTTCTGAACAGCCCCTCTGTAGGGTTTGGCATCGGGGGTCAAGGGTCCACAGGTGATCTCTGCCTCCAAAGGGGACAGAAAAGGTAGGCAGAAGGCAAATAGGGTATTCTGTTTTCTGGTCTTCTGGGCAGTGGGAAAGATGTCTCCGTCCCACCAGTGGCCCATCATTCCTATGGGACATGCAGAGTTCCACCAGCTGTAGCATCTTCTCCTGGCCGCCCTGTCCATCCATTGGTCATGGGCCTCAAAACAATTTTTTAAATGTGTGTATGTTTAACTGTTGTTTGCTTAAAAAAAAAAAAAAGCCCAATTCAAACTGGGCTCAGTAAAAAGTAACATTTATTGGAAGATATTGGGGTATTCATGAAGAGAGGCCTCCATGTGGATAATAGAGGTGACATCGGGGCACCTCTAAGGCCATTGAGCCTTAGGATTAACAGTTCAAAATAGGGACTAGAACATAATCAAGACTCAATTTCTGCTCCATCTCTGAGTATCTCTGCTCTCAACCTTTTCTCTTGTCATAGCGTGGCTTTCTCCATGTGCCATAAAACAAGAGCTGGGGGCTCCTAAATTTATATCTTACTATTTCATCCAGTAGAGAAAGAACAACACTACTCTGATCACCTTCAAGACCAGCAGCCCTAGGAAAGGGGGTCATTGGCCCAACTCTGGTCAGATCCTTACTCCTGGACCAAGAAGCTGTAGAGTGGGAGTGGGGTCTGGTGAAAACATGGCGGTCCCTATGAAAACCATGTAAGTAGAGTGGGAGGCAGGTGGGTGGTCCCCAGGCAGAGAAAAAACAATAAGGGCCTTTGTGATTGGGCTCTGTTGTCTTTCCAGAGCCATCTCCAGGGTCCTTCTTGCACTTTTACCACTATGACTACTCTACCAACATCTTTCATCCATGGGCTTCTGCTTATAATGATTTTTTCCACCTGAAATACCATTTTTCTTCCCTTCTCCTTTGTTATTTCTGCTTCCCCTTTTATTTGCAACTTAAATATTCTGTCCACAAGAAAATCTTCCCTGGCTCTCAAGTGCAGGTTTCAACTTTACCTATGCCAGGGGATCTAAGTGTACCTTAAATTTCGCACACCAAGGCAGGTATATCATATTGACTCAAACCCTAAGAAGGCTGTAAAACCAGAAGAACTCTTTTATCTTGTTTGTAGCTATGTCTTTAGCCCTTAGTCCACTATGTGGCATGATTATTTGTTCAATAAACAATTGTTGAATAAATGAAAACATAAACAAAGGAACAGAGATAAGCATGGTTTTTAAAAAAAATTTAATTTTGTTTTTTAAAAATTTTTTATTTTATATTTTTATCCCCAGGGGTGCAGGTCTGTGAATCGCCAGATTTTCAGACTTCACAGCTCTCACCATAGCACATACCTTCCCCAGTGTCCATAACCCTACCCCCCTTCTCCCAACTCCCCTCCCCCCAGCAACCTTCAGTTTGTTTTGTGAGATTAAGAGTCACTTATGGTTTGTCTCCCTCCCAATCCCATCTTGTTTCATTTATTCTTCTCTTACCCCCTTAACCCCCCATGTTGCATCACCACTTCCTCATATCAGGGAGATCATATGATAGTTGTCTTTCTCTGTTTGACTTATTTCGCTAAGCATGATATGCTCTAGTTTCATCCACGTTGTCACAAATGGCAAGATTTTGATGGCTGCATAGTATTCCATTGTGTCTATATATACCACATCTTCTTTATCCATTCATCTGTTGATGGACATCTAGGTTCTTTCTATAGTTTGGCTATTGTGGACATTGCTGCTATAAACATTTCGGGTGCACGTGCCCCTTTGGATCACTACGTTTGTATCTTTAGGGTAAATACCCAGTAGTGCAATTGCTGGGTCATAGGGCAGTTCTATTTTCAACGTTTTGAGGAACGTTTAAGCTGTTTTCCAGAGTGGTTGCACCAGCTTGCATTCCCACCAACAGCGTAGGAGGGTTCCCCTTTCCCCGCGCTTTGCCAGCATCTGTCATTTCCTGACTTGTTAATTTTAGCCATTCTGACTGGTGTGAGGTGATATCTCATTGTGGTTTTGATTTGTATTTCCCTGATGCCGAGTGATATGGAACACTTTTTCATGTGTCTGTTGGCCATCTGGATGTCTTCTTTGCAGAAATGTCTGTTCATGGCCTCTGCCCATTTCTTGATTGGATTATTTGTTCTTTGGGTGTTGAGTTTGCTAAGTTCTTTGTAGATTTTGGACACTAGCCCTTTATCTGATATGTCATTTGCAAATATCTTCTCCCATTCTGTCAGTTGTATTTTGGTTTTGTTATGTGCTTCCTTTGCTGTGCAAAACCTTTTGATCTTGATAAAATCCCAATAGTTCATTTTTTCCCTTGCTTCCCTTGCCTTTGGCAATGTTCCTAGAAAGATGTTGCTGTGGCTGAGGTCGAAGAGGTTGCTGCCTGTGTTCTTCTCAAGGATTTTGATGGATTCCTTTCGCACATTGAGGTCCTTCATCCAATTTGAGTCTATTTTCGTGTGAGGTATAAGGAAATGGTCCAATTTCATTTTTCTGCATGTGGCTGTCCAATTTTCACAACACCACTTATTGAAGAGGCTGTCTTTTTTCCATTGGACATTCTTTCCTGCTTTGTTGAAGATTAGTTGACCATAGAGTTGAGGGTCTATTTCTGGGCTCTCTATTCTGTTCCATTGATCTATGTGTCTGTTTTTGTGCCAGTACCATGCTGTCTTGATGATGACAGCTTTGTAATAGAGCTTGAAGTCTGGAATTGTGATGCCACCAACGTTGGCTTTCTTTTTCAATATCCCTTTGGCTATTTGAGGTCTTTTCTCGTTCCATATAAATTTTAGGATTATTTGTTCCATTTCTTTGAACAAGATGGATGGTACTTTGATAGGAATTGCAATAAATGTGTAGATTGCTTTAGGTAGCATAGACATTTTCACAATATTTATTCTTCCAATCCAGGAGCATGGAACATTTTTCCATTTCTTTGTGTCTTCCTCAATTTCTTTCATGAGTACTTTATAGTTTTCTGAGTATAGATTCTGTGCCTCTCTGGTTAGGTTTATTCCTAGGTATCTTATGGTTTTGGGTGCAATTGTAAATGGGATTGACTCCTTAATTTCTCTTTCTTTTGTCTTGTTGTTGGTGTAGAGAAATGCAACTGATTTCTGTGCATTGATTTTATATCTGTCAGGATATTTTTGACTACTGTTTAAATTTCCTCGTGGTTATGGGGAATAATGCTTTTAATATACTGTTGAATCTTATTGGCTAGTATTTTGGTGAGAATTTTCGCATCTGTGTTCATCAAGGATATTGTTCTACAGCTCTCTTTTTTGATGGGATCCTTGTCTGGTTTTGGGATCAAGGTGATGCTGGCCTCATAAAATGAGTTTGGAAGTTTTCCTTCCATTTCTATTTTTTGGAACAGTTTCAGGAGAATAGGAATTAGTTCTTTAAATGTTTGGTAGAATTCCCCCGGGAAGCCATCTGGCCTTGGGCTTTTGTTTGTTTGGAGATTTTTAATGACTGTTTCAATCTCCTTACTGGTTATGGGTCTGTTCAGGCTTTCTATTTCTTCCTGGTTCAGTTGTGGTAGTTTATATGTTTCTAGGAATGCATCCATTTCCTCCAGATTGTCAAATTTGTTGGCGTAGAGTTGCTCATAGTATGTTCTTATAATAGTTTGTATTTCTTTGGTGTTAGTTGTGATCTCTCCTCTTTCATTCATGATTTTATTTATTTGGGTCCTTTCTCTTTTCTTTTTGATAAGTCTGGCCAGGGGTTTATCAATTTTATTAATTCTTTCAAAGAACCAGCTCCTAGTTTCGTTGATTTGTTCTATTGTTTTTTTTGGTTTCTATTTCATTGATTTCTGCTCTGATCTTTATGATTTATCTTCTCCTGTTGGGTTTAGGGTTTTTTTCTTGTTCTTTCTCCAGCTCCTTTAGGTGTAGGGTTAGGTTGTGTACCTGAGACCTTTCTTGTTTCTTGAGAAAGGCTTGTACCACTATATATTTTCCTCTCAGGACTGCCTTTGTTGTGTCCCACAGATTTTGAACTGTTGTATTTTCATTATCATTTGTTTCCATGATTTTTTTCAATTCTTCTTTAATTTCCTGTTTGACCCATTCATTCTTTAGAAGGATGCTGTTTAGTCTCCATGTATTTGGGTTCTTTCCAAACTTCCTCTTGTGGTTGAGTTCTAGCTTCAGAGCACTGTGGTCTGAAAATATGCAGGGAATGATCCCAATCTTTTGATACTGGTTGAGTCCTGATTTAGGACCGAGGATGTGATCTATTCTGGAGAATGTTCCATGTGCACTAGAGAAGAATGTGTATTCTATTGCTTTGGGATGAAATGTTCTGAATATATCTGTGATGTCCATCTAGTCCAGTGTGTCATTTAAGGCCTTTATTTCCTTGTTGATCTTTTGCTTGGATGATCTGTCCATTTCAGTGAGGGGAGTGTTAAAGTCCCCTACTATTATTGTATTATTGTTGTTGTGTTTTTTTGATTTTGTTATTAATTGGTTTATATAGTTGGCTGCTCCCACGTTGGGGGCATAGATATTTAAAATTGTTAGATCTTCTTGTTGGATAGACCCTTTGAGTATGATATAGTGTTCTTCCTCATCTCTTATTATAGTCTTTGGCTTAAAATCTAATTGATCTGGTGTAAGGATTGCCACTCCTGCTTTCTTCTGATGTCCATTAGCATGGTAAATTGTTTTCCATCCCCTCACTTTAAATCTGGAGGTGTCTTTGGGCTTAAAATGAGTTTCTTGTAGGCAACATATAGATGGGTTTTGTTATTTTATCCATTCTGATACCCTGTGTCTTTTGATTGGGGCATTTAGCCCATTAACATTCAGGGTAACTATTGAGAGATATGAATTTAGTGCCATTGTATTGCCTGTAAGGTGACTGTTACTGTATATGGTCTCTGTTCCTTTTGATCTACCACTTGTAGGCTCTCTCTTTGCTTAGAGGACCCCTTTCAATATTTCCTGTAGAGCTGGTTTGGTGTTTGCAAATTCTTTCAGTTTTTGTTTGTCCTGGAAGCTTTTAACTCTCCTTCTATTTTCAATGATAGCCTAGCTGGATATAGTATTCTTGGCTGCATGTTTTTCTTGTTTGGTGCTCTGAAATATCATGCTAGCTCTTTCTGGCCTGCCAGGTCTCTGTGGATAAGTCAGCTGCCAATCTAATATTCTTACCATTGTATGTTGCAGACTTCTTTTCCCTGGCTGCTTTCAGGATTTTCTCTTTGTCACTGAGACTTGTAAATTTTACTATTAGGTGACGGGGTGTGGGCCTATTCTTATTGATTTTGGGGGGCGTTCTCTGAACCTCCTGAATTTTGATGCTCATTCCCTTTGCCATATTGGGGAAATTCTCCCCAATAATTCTCTTCAGTATACCTTCTGCTCCCCTCTCTCTTTCTTCTTCTTCTGGAATCCAATTATTTTAATGTTGTTTCGTCTTATGGTGTCACTTATCTCTCGAATTCTCCCCTCGTGGTCCAGTAGCTGTTTGTCCCTCTTTTGCTCAGCTTCTTTATTCTCTGTCATTTGGTCTTCTGTATCGCTAATTCTTTCTTCTGCCTCATTTATCCTAGCAGTGAGAGCCTCCATTTTTTATTGCACCTCATTAATAGCTTTTTTGATTTCAACTTGGTTAGATTTTAGTTCTTATATTTCTCCAGAAAGGGCTTTTATATCTCCCGAGAGGGTTTCTCTAATATCTTCCATACCTTTTTCGAGCCCAGCTAGAACCTTGAGAATTGTCATTCTGAACTGTAGATCTGACATATTACCAATGTCTATATTGATTAGGTCCCTAGCCTTCGGTACTGCCTCTTGTTCTTTTTTTTGTGGTGAATTTTTCGCCTTGTCATTTTTTCCAGATAAGAGTATATGAAGGAGCAAGTAAAATACTAAAAGGGTGGCAACAACCCCAGGAAAATATGCTTTAAACAAATCAGAAGAGAGTCTAAATCATGAAGGGGGAGAAGGGATATAAAGAGGTTCAGAAAGGGGAAAAAAAAAGAAACAATTAAAAAAAGAAAATGAATAAAGATAAAGTATAAAAAAGAAAAAATATATATTAGATAAACTAGTTAAAAAACGTTAAAAAATGCTAAAAGTTAAAAAAAATTTGCAGAAGAAGAGAAAAAAATTGAAAAAGAAAAAAATTAAATTAACCTCAAGACTAAAGAATCATGGGGATAAAGCCATGAGTTCCGTGCTTTGCTTTCTCCTCCTCTGGAATTCTGCTGCTCTCCTTGGTATTGAAACTGCACTCCTTGGTAGGTGACCTTGGTCTTGGCTGGATGTCTTGTTTATCTTCTGGGGGAGGGGCCTGGTGTAGTGATTCTCAAGTGTCTTTGCCCCAGTCAGAATTGCACTGCCCATACCAGGGGCTGGGCTGAGTAATCCACTCGGGTTTGCTTTCAGGACCTTTTGTTTCCTGAGCACTCTCTGTAGAGTTCCGGAGGACAGGAATAAAAATGGCAGCCTCCTGGTCTCCGGCCTGGAGGAGCCCAGAGCCTGGGGCACCACTCCTCAGTGTGTCCTCAAAGAACAGCGCCCAGTAACTTTCGTCTGCCTGACCTCAGGCCGTGTTCTGAGCTCACCGAGCCTGCAACTGGTTCAAGGTAACCCTGAGCCTTGAGCTCACTGTCGGCTCTGTCTCTGTAGCTGGCTTCCCTGTTCTAATACGTGTAAGCTCTGTGACACTCAGACACCCCCGATCCTTCTGTCACCCTGTGGGATCTGAGGCCACGCTGACCCCACATGGGCTCCACCCTGGTTTAGCCTCTGGAGCGATGTCCCTCAGCGGAACAGACTTTTAAAAGTCCTGATTTTGTGGTCCGTTGCTCTGCTGCTTGCCAGGAGCTGGCCCCTCCCCCCAGGGTCTATCTTCCCGTTGCTTTGGATTCACTTCTCCGCCATTCCTACCTTTCAGAAAGTGGTTGATTTTCTGTTTCTAGAATTGCTGTTCTTCTCTTCAGTCTGTCGATGGATTGGTAGGTGTTTTCAATCTTTAGATAAGCTATCTAGCTGATTTCCTGGTAGCTGAAGTAGTCTCAGCCTGCTACTTCTTCACCATCTTGACTCCTCCTTGAGATAAGCATGTTTTAAGAGCTGTGGTAGCCAGGGTGGCTCAGCTGGTTAAGCATCTGCCTTCGGCTCTAGGTCGTGATCCTAGGGTCCTGGGATTGAGGCCCACGTTGGGCTCCCTGCTCAATGGGGAGCCTGCTTCTCCCTCTGCCTCTGCTCCCCTCCTTGCTTGTACATGCTCTCTCTCTCTCTCTCTTTCCCATGAGTCAATAAAATCTTAAAAAAAAAAAAGAGCTATGGTAGCCTGGAGAAGGCAGTAGTAATAGTAAACTACATACTTTGAGAGCTTCTTGAATAATCCTATTCAATTTAGAACATTTTCTACATATATGCCATACATAATCTCACTTAATCACTATGGGTTGGGTTTTACAATTCCCACTTTCTATCTGAGAGTTTAAGTAATGTGGCAATGTTTCCATTTTAAGTTCACAGTGTAGCATGGCTTAAAACTCAGTAGTTTATGCAGGGAGCAACAGATTTTGGTGAGGATGCTGAGAAAGAGGAACCCTCTTACACTATTGGTTGGAATGCAAACTGGTGCAGCCAGTCTGGAAAACAGTATGGAGGTTCCTCTGAAGTTGAAAATATGATCTCTGTCATATGTGGAATTTAAGAAACAAAACAGAGGACCATAGAGGAAGGGAGGGAAAAAAAGAGAGGGAGGCAAACCATAAGAGACTCTTAACTATGAAGAACAAACAAACTGAGGGATACTGGAGGGGAGTTGGGTGGGGGATGGGCTAAACGGGTGATAATTATTCAGGAGCGCACTTGATGTAATGAGCACTGGGTGTTGTATGCAAGTGATGAACCACTGAATTCTACTCCTAAAACCAGTATTACACTATATGTTAACTAACTAGAATTTGAATAAAAACTTGAAACAAACAAACAAAACTCAGTATCTGACTCAGTTCCTGTACTCTTAACCATTGCTCTGCATTGATTCCTTTGTTAGCAGTTCCTACTTGACAGAATGCAATTCCTCAAAGGCTGTATGACACTTATTTTCCAGGAAGGAAATCTTCCTGACAAAATTAATACATTGTCCTGTAGACTCTTTGACAACCGAACAAGCTGACAAATTCTTATTTTTCTTAGTACTCAATGAAAACATGAAAAATAAAATTAGCAATCATAGTTTAATCCAAGAGAGAAAAAGAAAAGTTATAAACTGATTAGTCATTTGTTGAAGCTTGTTGAGATTCAATAGGTATAAATTATGTGGAAGAAAAAATCTGCTGGATCTGATGATTATTTTCATTTTCTGGTTTTATTATGGGTATAAATAAAATTTCCCAGAATCTAATGAGTTATCAGTATCAAATGGTTCTCAATTTAGAAACAATACCATAATCAGCTAGGTGTTTTTCATTTGCTCTATTCTAAGTTTATGTTTACATGTGACAAGCTCCAGGTGACACCTAATTATCAAAAGTTCTTCCAATTCTATCTTTGGTTCATTTGATGGAAAATTAGTCTTTAGTAACTTCTCTAGAAGGCAAGTTTCTCATATTTTACTCTATTACAGAACAGAGTAATATGTTACAGAATTCAAAACAGCTGTATGACAAGTGAGAACTTAGCCTATCTTTCAGATGGCCTTTTCTTTTTGGTGCTGGGTCAGTACAGCTGTAGAACAAAATAGACTAATGATCCTGTCATTCACAGGACATGCTATTATATAAATATGAAGGCTAAAGATGGGCATGTGAAACCGACTTCCATTTATGTATTGATATTTTTAGCTGTGATCATTTCCTGATCTTGTAATTTTTGGATTTTTGAGTGTAGTTTATTAGAACCATAATTCTTTTTTTAAAGTTAAAATCAATTAATTAACATATAGTGTACTACCAGTTTCAGAGGTGGAATTTAGTGATGCATCAGTTGCATATAACACCCAGTGCTCATTACATACACATGCCCTCCTTAATGCCCATCACCCAGTGACCCCATACCCTACCCACCTCCACTCCAGCAGCCCTCAGTTGGTTTTCGAGAGTTAAGAGTCTCTTAACAGTTTATCTCCCTTTCTGTTTCCCTCTTATTTTATTTTTTATTTCCTTCCCCTGTGGTCATCCGCTTTGTCTCTTAAATCACACATGTGAGTGAAATCATATGATATTTATCTTTTAGAGCCATAATTCTTGATGAACTTGCCATAAACACATCAGCCTCTGATTAGTCAGAGTGTGTTCATGTCAGTGCTTAATCATGTGAAAAGTGACATCTATCTATCTATCTATCTATATTTGTTCTTGTTTTTCTCACTTATAAATTCATAAACTTTAAGAGAAAAAGATTCATCCTTTCTGTTTTTTTTATACTATGTTTCACTGTACCTCCTAGCAGAATGTTAGCACTTGGATGCTTGATAACAATGAGTAACTGACACTTCTCTCTTTGGGGTGTAGCTGTCTTTGGGGGAATAATGTGGGTGCTTCAATGTCATGTTCTATTCATACACTACTCAGTATTCCTCCAGAGACTGTTGGTTGCTTAGGATAGATTCCATATGACTTGGCAGTAATTTCATTTCTGTTTTTTTCTTTACCTCCTGCAACTAATCCATTAGCAAGTTGGGTTAGCTCTGCCTTTAACATATATCCCAACTTTCTCCATTTTTCTCTATCCTTACTGTTATTAACCCAGACCGAGTCAACATTTTAGGTTTACAGAATCACTCTCAAGCTGCATTCCACACTTTTACTTTTGCCTTTCATCCCCTCCCACCCTCATTCCTCTCATTTTTCACATAGCAGAACGAGAATGTAAATCAGATCCTGCAAACTCACTGGACATCAGACACTTCCAAGTTCATTCCACCTTGAAGCCTTGTACTAGTTACCCCTTCTGCCTGGAAAATTTGGAAAATTCTTCACCCTTTGATGACTAGTTCATTTTATCACTTAGGACTAGCTCAAAAGTTACCTCTTAGAGAATCCTGAAATCTTTTTTCTCTTGTAATTCTTCTTCCATCTTTGCTTTTTAAATAAATAAATATATATGGTAGTCACTAAATGGTCATATTTCATTTGGAGAATAATGATTTTCCAGAGGACTTTATATTTCAGCACTTCAGAAAACAAAAGCAACTTTAGAATTTTTTCTGGTTATAAAATTAATATATGCTTATTAAAGAAATTTGAAAAACATAGGAAAGAAAAGGAGGATAACCAAAACCACCCATAATGACATCTACCAGGGGTAACTTTTAAAAAACAAATTTATTTATTTATTTTAGGGAGAGAGAAAAAGAGTGCACATATACACATCTGCGAGGGGGAGACAGGGAGAAGGAAAGGGACAGAGGGAAATGGACAGGGACAGCAGACTCCATCCTGAGCATGGAGCCCCATGTGGGGTTTGACGCTGGGCTCAGTCTCAAGACCTGGAGATCATGACTTGAGTGGGAACCAAGAGTGGGACACTTAGGCGAGTGGGCCACCCAGGTGCCCCCAGAGGTAACTTTTATTAATATTCTGCTAGTTTTTCTCTCTTTTCACGTGCAGTTATGTATATCATACACTATTCTTTCTGCTTAGGATGTGTATATTGCAGTAATCTTTTTGATAATCTAGACAGTGTTTATCTCAATATATCTCATTAGAACTTTATTTTAACTCAACCAGCTTCAGCTGTATATTAATGTAAACTTTCCACCACATTCTAGAATGTTCTTCCCCATCTGTTCCCCATATCACTCACAGTCCCATCCTGTGACTTTTGCTTTATCTTCTTTTTCACAAAACTGCAATCGTATATTCATTCTTTGTTAATTTATTTATACAAATATTTATTGAGGACCTACAATGTGCTAGCCAGGTGCTGCTGTTGGGGCTGAGTACACAGCACTGAATACAACAAAGTCCCTACTCTCATGGATTCATAATTCTGTGGACAAATCATAAAATGTGAGATGGTAAAAGCCTGATAAGTGGGTAAGAGTCATGGTGGTGAGTGGGGTGCTATTTTAAAATAATGGGGTCAGGGAGATTTAAGGAAAAATCTGAAAGAGGTCAGGAGTGAGCAACGGGCTATCTGGAGGAACCTATATGGCAGAAGGAATGGCAAGAAAAAGACCCATACCCTGGAGTGTGCTTGGAAGAGTAAGAAAAAGGTTAGCATGGCTTGAATTTATCCAGGAATTAAGGGGTAGAAGGAGACAGGTCAGTGAGATCAGATAGGCATCATGGTAAGGACTTTGGGTGTTCATCTGCTCTGAATGAGATGAGACATCAGTGGAGGCTTTTGAACAGAGGAATTCCATGGTTGTGAGATATTTAATGAGATCCTCTGTTTGTTGTGTAGAAAATGGGCTGGAGGGAGCCAGTACTGGGAACAGGTGGTTGGTCAGGATGTCACAGAAGAAATCCTGGCAGAGGATGATTCTGTTAGTAAGCAGTGGTCAGATTATGGATTTGTTATGTATATAGAACCAATAAGACCTGACTTTGGAAGTGGGGATTGAGAGAGGAGAGGAGTCAAGAGTGATTACAGTGTTTTGGGCCTAAGCAACTTGAAGAATATATTTACCAAGATGAGGGAGATTGGACAGGAGCAGGGTTGGCAGGGGTGGTGGGTGCTGGAGTATATTAAGGGTTCAGTGATAAATGAACTCTACATGGACATGTCATGGATGTTGCTGGATATGTGAGTCTGGGTTTCTAAAGGGAATTGAGGTCTGGAAATAGGAATGTAGAATTGGTATAGTATAGATGGTATTTGAAGTCATAGGACTGGATGAGGTTACCAAGGAGTGGTTGTAGATAGAGGAGAGAGGAGAAAAAGGAAGAACTAGAAGGGAGGAGAGGGAAGAAAAGCTGTCTAAGGGCTTAAAATTCTTAAAAACTCAGTTTAATCCTAACTTCCTTTTCAAAACTTCTCTCATTATTTAGGCTATATTTATCTTCCTATTTCCTAGTCTTTCTCCATCACTTGAAGCTATATGCTGGAATTTAGCATTCAGCGATATCCTGCAGTATTCTGTAGTATTATAAGAATATTCGCTGGGTGACTATTATTTACATGTCAGGTGCATTACTAGGGAATGGCAGCACAATGGTGAACTGGAAAAATATGGAGCTTTTCTAGGGGAGATTTTGACCCTGTGGAATAACTATGTAGTCATATGTGTATATATGTATATTCATATATATGAAATATAGTATATAGTCTATGCATAGAGTATAAATGATGTGCTATATACATATAGCATATAGTGAAATAGTATTACTGACTACTAAATATTAAATATTAAATCCATATTCTCCCCTTCCTCTTTTTTCATATTTCTTCAGTGGTGTAAACTCTTTAGAATGGAAGCTCTGCAGTGATAAATACATCATTCCTTTGATTGCTCAAGGAAATATTTTTGAAAATATATAAATGCTTTGAAATTTGATGTGAACATTGCTTATTTAATCTGTGCATAGCATGTATTTTGTTGTAATATCAAGTAATACCTGTTAAAAATGATTTTCCATAATGCCATCTCAGCCTGGTTAATTCTGAATAATTTTTTAGTATATTTCTCTATTTTTAGAAAAAATATCTAAATTCAATTTAGTTAACATACAGTGTCTGATAAATTCATAGTTAACATATAGTGTATTATGGTGTTTCAGGGGTAGAATTTATTGATTCATCAGTTGCATACACTATCCAGCATATTAAACCATTAAATATACTGCTCATTAAATCAAGTGCCCTCCTTAATGCCCATAACCCAGTTACCCCATCACCCTACCCACTTCCCTTCCAGCAACACTGTTTGGTCTCTATAGTTATGAATCTCCTATAGTTTGCTTTCTCTCTGTTTTCAATCTTACTTTACTTTTCCTGCCCTTCCCCTATGTTTAACTGTTTTGTTTCTTAAATTCCACAGATGAGTGAACTTATATGGTATTTGTCTTTCTCTGACTGACTTATTTCACTTAGCATAATACCCTCTAGTTCCATCCACATTAGATTTCATTCTTTTTGATGGATGAATAATATTCCACACACCACACTTCTTTATCCATTCATCTGTCGATAAACATCTGGGTTCTTTCCATGTTTTGACTATTGTGAGCATTGCTGCTATAAACATTGGGGTTCAGGTGCCCCTTCAGATCACTACATTTTTATCTTTGGGGTTAATACCCAGTAGCGCAATTGCTAGGTCATAGGATAACTCTATTTTCAACTTTTTTTTAAAAAAGATTTTATTTATTTATTTGGCAGAGATCACAAGTAGGCAGAGAGGTAGGCAGAGTGAGAGAAGTGGGAAAGTAGGCTCCCTCCTGAGCAGAGAGCCTGATGCGTGGCTCACTCCCAAGACACTGAGAATGACCTGAGTTGAAGGTAGAGGCTTAACCCACTGAACCACCCAGGAATCCCTATTTTCAACTTTTTGAGGAACCTCCATACTGTTTTCTAGAGTGGGTGCACCAGCTTGCATTCCTACCAATGCTGTAGGAGGGTTCCCCTTTCTCCATCCACACCAACACCTGTCATTTACTGACTTGGTAATTTTAGGCATTCTGACTGGTGTGAGGAAGTATCTCATTGTAGTTTTGGTTTGTTTTTCCCTGATGCCAAATGATTTTGAGCACTTTTTCATGTGCTTTTTCATCACAGGTCTGTGAATCACCTGTGCTTTTTCATGTGTCTGTTGGCCATTTAGATGTCTTCTTTGCAGAAATGTCTATTCATGTTTTCTGCCCACTTCTTGATTGGATTATTTGTTCTTTGGATTAGTTTGATAAGTTCATTATAGATTTTGGATATTAGCCCTTTATCTGATATGTCATTTGCAAATACCTTCTCCCATTCGATAGGTTGTCTTTTGGTTTTGTTGACTATTTCCTTTGCTGTGCAAAAGGTTTTTATCTTGATGAAGTCCCAGTAGTTCATTTTTGCCTTTGGAGATGTGTCTAGCAAGAAGTTGTGGCCAAGGTTGAAGAGGTTTTGCCTGGTGTGAGGTGATATCTCATTGTGGTTTTGATTTGTATTTCCCTGATGCTGAGTGATATGGAACACTTTTTCATGTGTCTGTTGGCCATCTGGATGTCTTCTTTGCAGAAATGTCTGTTCATGTCCTCTGCCCATTTCTTGATTGGATTATTTGTTCTTTGGGTGTTGAGTTTGCTAAGTTCTTTATAGATTTTGGACACTAGTCCTTTATCTGATATGTCGTTTGCAAATATCTTCTCCCATTCTGTCAGTTGTCTTTTGATTTTGTTAACTGTTTCCTTTGCTGTGCAAAAGCTTTTGATCTTGATGAAATCCCAATAGTTCATTTTTGCCCTTGTTTCCCTTGCCTTTGGCGTTGTTCCTAGGAAGATGTTGCTGCGGCTGAGGTCGAAGAGGTTGCTGCCTGTGTTCTCCTCAAGGATTTTGATGGATTCCTTTCGCACATTGAGGTCCTTCATCCATTTTGAGTCTATTTTCGTGTGTGGTGTAAGGAAATGGTACAATTTCACTTTTCTGCATGTGGCTGTCCAATTTTCCCAGCACCATTTATTGAAGAGGCTGTCTTTTTTCCATTGGACATTCTTTCCTGCTTTGTTGAAGATTAGTTGACCATAGAGTTGAGGGTCTATTTCTGGGCTCTCTATTCTGTTCCATTGATCTATGTGTCTGTTTTTGTGCCAGTACCATGCTGTCTTGATGATGACAGCTTTGTAATAGAGCTTGAAGTCTGGAATTGTGATGCCACCAACTTTGGCTTTCTTTTTCAATATCCCTTTGGCTATTTGAGGTCTTTTCTCGTTCCATATAAATTTTAGGATTATTTGTTCCATTTCTTTGAACAAGATGGATGGTACTTTGATAGGAATTGCATTAAATGTTTAGATTGCTTTAGGTAGCATAGACATTTTCACAATATTTATTCTTCCAATCCAGGAGCATGGAACATTTTTCCATTTCTTTGTGTCTTCCTCAATTTCTTTCATGAGTACTTTATAGTTTTCTGAGTATAGATTCTGTGTCTCTCTGGTTAGGTTTATTCCTAGGTATCTTATGGTTTTGGGTGCAATTGTAAATGGGATTGACTCCTTAATTTCTCTTTCTTCTGTCTTGTTGTTGGTGTAGAGAAATGCAACTGATTTCTGTGCATTGATTTTATATCTGTCAGGATATTTTTGACTACTGTTTAAATTTCCTCGTGGTTATGGGTCTGTTCAGGTTTTCTATTTCTTCCTGTTTCAATTTTGGTTGTTTACATATTTGTAGGAATGTATCCATTTCTTCCAGATTGCCTAATTTGTTGGCATATAATTGTTCCTAATATATTCTTATAACTGTTTGTATTTCTTTGGTGTTGGTTGTAATCTCTCCTCTTTCATCCATTATTTTGTCTGTCTATCTATCTACTTATGTTTTTTATGGATCAATAAAATTTTTTAAATTTAATTTTATTTTTTTCAGTGTTTCAAGATTCATTGTTTATGCACCACACCTAGTGCTCCATTCAATGCATGCCCTCCTTACTACCCACCACAAGGCTCACCCATCCCCCTACCTCCCTCCCCTCCAAAACCCTCAGTTTGTTTCTCAGAGTCCACAGTCTCTCATGCTTTGTCTCCCCCTCCAATTTCCCCCAATTCACTTTTCCTTTCCTTCTAATGTCCTCCATGTTATTCCTTATGCTCCACAAGTAAGTGAAACCATACGTTAATTTACTCTCTCTGCTTTACTTATTTCACCCAGCATAATCTCTTCCAGTCCTGTCCATGTTGATACAAAAGTTGGGTATTCATCCTTTCTGATGGAGGCATAGTACTCCATAGTAGATATGGACCACATCTTCTTTATTCATTCATCTGTTGAAAGGCATCTTGGCTCTTTCCACAGTTTGGTGACTGTGGCCATTGCTGCTATGGACATTGGGGTACAGATGGCCCTTATTATCACTACATCTGTATCTTTGGGGTAAATAATTACCAAGTAGTGCAATTTCAGGGTCATAGGGAAGCTCTATTTTTAATTTTTTGAGGAATCTCCACACTATTTTCCAAAGTGGCTGCACTGACTTGCATTCCCACCAACAGCATAAGAAGGTTCCTTTTTCTCCACGTCCTCTCCAACACTTGTTGTTGTTTCCTGTCCTGTTAATTTTGGCCATTCTAACTGGTGTAAGGTGGTATCTCAATGTGGTTTTGATTTGAATCTCTCTGATGGCTAATGATGATGAACACTTTTTCATGTGTCTCTTAGCCATTTGTATGTCCTCTTTGGAGAAGTGTCTGTTCATGTCTTCTGCCCATTTTTAAAAAAGATTTTATTTATTTATTTAACGGGGAGGGGGGAATGGAACACAAGTAACGGGAGTGGGAGAGGGAGAAGCAGGCCTCCTGCTGAGCAGGGAGCCGATGTGGGACTTGATCCCAGGACCCCAGGACCACGAGCTGAGCCAACGGCAGATGCTCAATGACTGAGCCACCCAGGGGCCCCCATTTTTTGACATGATTATCTGTTTTTTTGGGTGTTGAGTTTGAGGAGTTCTTTATAGATCTTGGACATCAGCCCTTTGTCTGTACTGTCATTTGTGAAAATCTTCTCCCATTCCGTGGGTTGCCTCTTTGTTTTGTTGACTGTTACCTTTGCTGTGCAGAGGATTTTTATCTTGATGAACTCCCAAAAGTTCATTTTCACTTTTTCCCCCCTTGCCTTTGGAGATGTGTCTTGAAGGAAGTAGCTGTGGCTGATGTCAAGAGGTTACTACCTATGTTCTTCTCTAGGATTTTGGTAGATTCTTGCCTCATGTTGAGGTCTTTTATCCATTTCAAGTTTATCTTTGTGTATGGTGTAAGAGAATGGTCGAGTTTCATTCTTCTACACATAGCTGTCCAATTTTCCCAGCATCATTTATTGAAGAGATGTCTTTTTTCCACTGGATATTTTTTTCCCTGCTTTGTTGAAGATTATTTTACCACAGAGTTGTGGGTCCATATCTGAACTCTCTACTCTGTTCCACTGGTCTATGTGTCTGTTTTTGTGCCAGTACCATGTTGTCTTGGTGATCACAGCTTTATAGTAAAGCTTGAAATCAGGTGTCGTGATTTCCCCAGCTTTGTTTTTTGTTTGTTTGTTTTCCATCATTTCCTTAGCAATTCAGGATATTTTCTGTTTTCATACAACTTTTAGGATTGTTTGATCCAGCACTTTGAAAAATGCTGGTGGAATTTTGATTGGGATGGCATTGAAAGTGTAGACTGCTCTGGGCAGTCTCTGGGCTTTAGCCCAGTCTCTGGGCTAAAATAGACATTTTAACAATGTTTGTTCTACTGATCCATGAGCATGGAATGCTTTTCCATCTTTTTCTGTCTTCTTCAATTCCTTTAATGAGTGCTCTGTAGTTCCTTGAGTACAGATCATTTACCTCTTTGGTTAGGCTTATTCCAAGATATCTTATGGTTCTTGGTACTATAGTAAATGGAATTTATTTTCTAATTTTCCTTTCTATGTTTTCATTGTTAGTGTATAAGAAAGCAACTGATTTCTCTACATTGATTTTGTATCTTGCCACATTACTGAATTTCTGTATGAGTTCTAATAGTTTGGGGGTGGAGTATTTTGGGTTTCCATATAAAGTATCATGTCCTTGGTGAAGAGAGAGAAAGTTTGACTTCTTTGCCAATTTAAATACACTTTATGGTCTGATTTTTTTATTGTCTGATTTTTTAAATTGTCTGATTGCTGTTGCTAGGACTTCTAGTACTATGGTGAACAACAATGGTGATAGTGGGCCTCCTTGTTGTGTTCCTGATCTCAAAGGGAAGGCTGTCAGCTTTTCCCCATTGAGAATAATGTTTGTTGTGGGTTTTTCATAGATGGATTTTATGAAGTTGAGGAATGTTCCCTTTATCCCTATACTTTGAAGAGTTTTTTTTTTTTTAATTTTAAAGATTTTAATTATTTGTTGGACAGACAGAGATCACAAGTAGGCAGAGAGGCAGACAGAGAGAGAGGAAGGGAAGAAGGCTCCCTTCTCAGCAAAGAGCCTGATGTGGGGCTCAATCTCAGGACCCTGGGATCATGACCTGAGCTGAAGGCAGAGGCTTTAACCCACTGAGCAACCCAGGCACCCCTTCTGTGAAGAGTTTTAACCAGGAATGGATGCCATATTTTGTCAAATGTTTTTTCTGCATCAATTGAGAGGACCATGTAGTTCTTCTCTCTTCTCTTGATTTGTTCTACCACATTGATTGATTTGCAAAGGTTGAACTACCCTTGCATCCCAAGGATAAATCCCATCTGGTCATAGCGGATAATCTTTTAAATGTACTGTTGGATCCTATTAGCTAGTATCTTGTTGAGAATCCTGGCATCCATATTCAAGAATGTTGGTCTGAAATTCTTCTTTCTGATGGGGTCTTTGCCTAGTTTGGGGATCAGGGAAATGCTGGGTTCATAGAAAGAGTCTGGAAGTTTTTCTTCTGTTTCTATTTTTTGAAACAGCTTCAGGAGAATAGGTATTATTTCTTCTTTGAATATTTGGTAGAATTCCCCAGTAATCTGTCAGGTCCTGGGCTCTTGTTTTTTGGGAGGTTTTTGATCACTGCTTCAATCTCATTACTAGATATTGGCTTATTCAGGTTGTCAATTTCTTCCAGTTTCAGTCTTGGAAGTTTATAGGTTTCCAGGAATACATCCATATCTTTTAGGTTGCTTAACTCATTGGCATATAGCTGTTGATAATAATTTCTGATGATTTTTTATATTTCCTTGGTGTTAGTCATGATCTCTCCCCTTTCATTCATAATTTTATTGATTTGGGTCCTCTCTCTTTTCTTTTGGATTAGTTTGGCCAGTAGTTTATTGATCTTATTAATTCTTTCAAAGAAACAGCTTCTAGTTTTATTGATGTGTTCTATTGTATCTTTAGTTTCTAACTCATTAATCTCTGCTCCAATCTTAATTATTTTCCTTCTTATGTGTGGTGTTGGCTTAATTTGTTGTTGATTTTCCAGTTCTTTAATGTGTAAAGAGAGTTGGTATATTCGGGATTTTTCAGTGTTTTTTGGGTGAGCTTGGAAGGCTATGTATTTCCCCCATAAGACCACCTTTGCCATATTCCATAGGTTTTGGATCAATGTGTCTTCATTCTCATTGGTTTCCTTGAATTGTTTAAGTTTTTCTTTGATTTCCTGGTTGATCTAGGATGATCTTTAGCTTCCAAATGGTTGAATTTCTTCCAAACTTTTTCTTGTGATTGCGTTCCAGTTTTAAAGCACTGTGGTTCGAGAATAGACAGGGAATAATCTCAGTCTTTTGATATTGGTTGGTCCCTGATTTGTGACCCATTATGTTGTCTATTCTGGAGAGAGTTCCATGTGCACTTGAGAAGAATGAGTATTCTGTTGCTTTAGGGAGGAATGTTCTGTATATATCTATGAGGTCCATCTGGTCCAATGTGTCACTCAAAGCTTTGTTTATTTATTGATTTTTCTGCTTAGATGATCTATTACTGAGAGTGGTGTGTTAAGATTCCTTACAATTAATGTGTTCATATCAATATGACTGTTTATTTTGATTATCTGTTGGCTTATGTAGTTGGCTGCTCCCATAATGGGGGCATAAATATTTACAATTGTTATATATTCTTGGTGGATAGACCCTTTAATAATGATGTAGTGTCCATATGTATCTCTGACTACAGTCTTTAGCATAAAATCTAATTTATCTGACAGGAGAGTCACTACCCCAGCTTTCCTTTGAGGCCCCTTGGCATGAAAAATGCTTCTCCATCCCTTCACTTTCAGTCTGGATGTATCTTTAGATTCCAAATGTGTCTCTTTTAGACAGCATATGGACAGTTCTGTCATTTTATCTGGTCTGCAACTCTGCCGTTTTATGGGAACATTTAGGCCATTCATGTTGAGAGTGATTATTGAAAAACAAGTTTTCATTGACATCATGGTGCCTGAGAAGTCCTTGTTTCTATAGATTGTCTCTGTAAAATTCTGTTCTATGTCACTCTTGGGTACTTTCTTCTTTTACAGAACCCCTCTCCCCCTCAATATTTTTTGTAGTGCCAGCTTGGTGGTCACATACTCTTTTAAATCTTGCTGGTCTTGGAAGTTCTTTATCTCTCCATCCATTTTGAATGTCAGCCTTGCTGGATAAAGCATTCTTGGTTGCATGTTCTTCTCATTTAGTGTCCTGAATATGTCTTGACAGCCCTTTTTGGCTGTGGACAGGTCTGATGTTATTCTGATGGTTCTTCATCTGTACATAAAATTATGTCTAAAATTATGATTCATGAATTTCACAATTAAGAATCTGGATGTTTTTCTAGACTAATTGATCTGGGAGGGTGTCCTTTCTGCCTCTAGGACATGCTCAGATTAGGGAAATTTTCATCCAGAATTTATTCAACTATATCTTCTAGTCTTCTCTTTCTCCACTACCCCCCTCCACAAGGGATCACAATCATTCTGACATTAGAGTGTTTCATGGTGACATTTATTTCCCTAATTCTGTTTTCATGACTTCTAAGCTGTTTGTTCCAGGCCTCTTCCTGACCCTTATTTTCTATCAGTTTGTCTTATAGATCATTAATTCGGTCTTCTGCCTCATTTACCTTAGCTGTTAGAGTATTTGGATTAGATTGGATCTCATTCATAGAATTTTTTAGTACTGACAGATCAGCCCTTACTTCTACCCTTAGAGTTTCTATGTTGCCACTAATGGTCTCCAACCTAGCCATTGCCTGGATAATTGGTACCCTGAATTCCATTTCTGACATACTGTTTATGTCCATACCCAATAGTTCTGTGGCAGAGGGCACAGTCTCTGTTGGGTGTTCATCCTCCTAGTCATTTGGGTGTTCATCCTCCTAGTCATTTTGGTGAGAGGTGGTTGAGGGGTTGTATGGCTGAATGTATCAACCATGGCCTAGGCAAGGTACACCCTGGAAAGTTTTGGAGCAATCAGAAGTCACCACCAAAAAGAAAGAAAAAAGAGAGAGAGAGAAAAAAAAAAAAGAAAAAATCCAGCCAAAATGAGTCCCCAAAGTAAGATTTATAAAGTACATTAACAAAAACAAACAAACAAAAATACTGACAAAAGTAAAAGACAAGAAAAAGAAAAAGAAAAATCCAGCCAAAATGAACCCCAAGGGGCGCCTGGGTGGCTTAGTGGGTTAAAGCCTCTGCTTTCAGCTCAGGTCATGATCCCAGGGTCCTGGGATCGAGCCCCACATCGGGCTCTCTGCTCAGCAGGGAGCCTGTTTCCTCGTCTCTCTCTGCCTGCTTCTCTGCCTACTTGTGATCTCTGTCTGTCAAATGAATAAATAAAATCTTTAAAAAAAAAGAAATTCAGGGAAGAAGAGGAAATTCTGACTAACAATTAAAAAGAAAAATGAACCCCAAGAATAAGATTTATATAGTACAAAAACAAAAATAGATACATAGAAACAGTAACAGAAGAATTAGATGGGAGGGTGTTTATAAACTCTCAATGTGAGCAAGGCAGGTTATTTCAGTTCTTCCTGGGTGAATCTTGTTATTTTTGTTAAAGGACTCAACTTTCCAGAGATACAGGGAAATTAAAACTGGCTTATATATAGGGGTAGTATTGAATAGGGGAAAAGGATTACCTTGAAACTTATATCTCTATGTATTAAAAAAAAAAAGAAAAGAAAAGAAAAAGAAACACAGGTATATGTATGAAAAAAGTTCAAGTTAAAAAGTTATTATGGAATATCTTGTATTAAAACCTCTAGTTGTAATGGTAAGTAGGTTAAAAAATTAAAAGAACAAGAATCGTGAGAACGAATTAAAAAAGAAAGAAAGAAAAGTTTTATCTATGAAATATACAGGTTTTGGGGCAACACTGGGAACTTAATATATTTTTCCCCCTGATGTTGGGGTTTTACAGTTTTATGGGGACCCTCTGGTGGTTGTCCTCTTGTTCTTTTTGCTTGTCTTCTGGGGGAGAGGCCTGCCATGTTGTTTTTCAGTTCATCTTGCTTGGGCTGAGTTGCCCTGCCCTCTATCAAGGGTCTTAGCTTTGTGGAAACCGTTTTTTCAGACTTTTGTTCTCTGGAGGTTTTTGTTCTTTGTCAGCTTTTTGGGGCCTTCTGGAGGTTTAGTGGAAAGTAAACTGTATGCACCCAGACCTCCACCTCAGAGAGAAGCCTCACTCTACTCCCCTCTGGGTGGACCAGAGCACATCAACTCCCCCTCTGCAAACTCCACTGAACACCATAACCTCCCACAGGTGCTGTGCACCCAGTCACCATCTCAGTGGTTGTCCAAGGTCACCATGTGTCTCTGCACCCTCATGCCACTAAAACTGCAGGCGATATTGGTCTGGGAAAACCCAAACCTGGGTGACTGCCATTGCCAGGACTGCTGTCTGGGATCCACACCCACACGGGGTGCACTCAGACCTTGTGGACACACAAGTCACAGAAGGCTGTGGGCCAAGGGCCTCCATGGAAGTCTACAGGCCCAGAGACTGCCGGCTGGCATGCACACTGGGCTCTGTCTGGTGCGGGTGGGAGTCAACCCAGCCTGAGCGGTGGTCCAAGCAAGCAGAAAGCCACAGACTTGGGGACCACAAACTGGGACCCTCTGCCAGGCTCTCTCTGGCACAGGTGGCTGCTGTGGTGATCGTCCTGGGACCATGGACTTAAGCCCATCCTTGTGACTGCCTGATTCCACCAGTTGCCCCTTAAGATCTTTTGCTCTTTTTGAGTGCTTTTAACCAGACTCCAAGTTAATACTGATCGCCAATCTCAGGATGGGCTCCTTCTGTTGGCTCCCTCCCCCTTTTGTTTATTCTCTGTTCAATGTCCAAGCATTCTTACTCTGCTTTTCCTCTCCACTGATGTCTTCTGCCCCCATAGAGATCCAGAAGTGTATAATCTTACATCTCATCTGAACCCTCATCTGAAACCATGAAGGTGTTCAGAGCGTTCTGGTAGATATTAAGCTCACTATAGGGGACCAGTTGAAACACAGTCTCCTACTTCTCTGCCATCTTGTCCTGCCTCCATAATTTTATTTATTTAGTCCTTTCTCTTTTCTTCTTGATAACTCTGGCTAGGGGTTTATTGATCTTATTAATTATTTCAAAGAATCAGCTCCTAGTTTTGTTCATCTGTTTTACTGTTCTTCTGGTTTCTACTTCATTGATTTCTGCTTTAATATTTTTAATTCTCTTCGCTGGGTTTAGGCTTTATTCGCTATTCTTTCCCCAACTCCTTTAGGTATAAGTTTAGGTTGTTCACTGGAGTCTTTTATTGCTTCTTGAGGAAAGTCTGTATTGCTATGTACTTCCTTCCTATGATTGCTTTTGTTGCATCCCAAATGTTTGAGCTGTTCTGTTTTCATTTCATTTGTTTCCATGATTTTTAAAAGATTCTTCTTTAATTTCCTAGTTGACCCATTCATTCTTTAATAGGATGTTCTTTAAACTCCATGCATTTGTTTTCCTTCCAAATTTCCTCTTGTGATTGAGTTCAAGCTTTAAAACACTATGGTCTGGAAATATGCAGGGACTAATTCCTATCTTTTGGTACCAGTTGAGACCTGATTTGTGACCCAGTATGTGATCTCTTCTGGAGACTGGCCCCTGTGCACTCAATAAGAATGTGTATTATGCTGCCTTAGGATGAAATTCTCTAAATATATCTGTGAAGTCCATCTGGTCTGGTATGTCATTTAAAGCCCTTCTTTCCTTGATCGTTTGTTTAGATGATCTATCCATTGCTGTAAATGGAGTGTTAAAGTCCCCTACTATTATTTTATTATCAATGTATTTCTTTAATTTTGTTATTTTAAAAAATATTTTATTTATTTATTTGACATACAGAGATCACAAGTAGGCAGAGAGGCAGGCAGAGAGAGAAAGAAGGGAAGCAGGCTCCCTGCCTTTTTTTTTTTTTAACTGCATCTCAGTAATATCCTTTTTTATTTTGACCTAATTAGATTTGTTTATTTTTTTTTATTTCTCCAGAAAGGGATTCTCTAGTGTCTCCTATGCTTTTGTCAAGCCCAGGTAGTATCTTTATAATCATTATTCTGAATTCTATCTCTGACATTTGACTTATGTCCACATTGATTAAGTCTCTGACAGTAAGTATTGCCTCTTGCTCTTTTTTCTGGGGTGAGTTTTTCATCTTGTCATTTTGTCCCAGTAAGAGGTGAACAAGAGAATAGAATACAAAAATATCAAACATGACCGCAGCAAAATATACATTAAACATATCAGAAGAGATCAGAATCCAAAAATGAAAAAATGGAAAAAAAAAAGAACGTAATCAAACAGGTGGACTGAACAGAATAACACACTAAGTCCTATGTGTATTTTGGTCTGTTTATTAGAAGAAAGTAGATCCCAAAATTGTAATGAAAGAAAAACATATATATACAAGAATATAACTGAATACAATGAAGGGAAGCAAAAGTGAAGAATATATATGTAAAATATAAATGTAAAAATTAAAATTAAAAAAGACTTAAAAAAAGAGTTGATAAAATAAGAAACTAGCTGAAAAAGTAAAAAAGAAAAAAAAGAAAAAAAATACACTGGAAGACTAAAGAATCATGAGAAAAAACACTGATTTTTTTTCTTTTTTTTCCTTTTTAAAAATTTTTTTATTTTTAATAAACATATAATGTATTTTTATCCCCAGGGGTACAGGTCTGTGAATCGCCAGGTTTACACACTTCACAGCACTCACCATAGCACATACCCTCCTCAATGTCCATAACTCCACTCCCCTCTCTCAACACCCCTCCCCCTAGCAAACCTCAGTTTGTTTTCTGAGATTAAAAACACTGAATTTTATATACTGCTTTCTCCTAGCACTAGAGTTTTGCAGTTCTGTGTCATCAGTAAACTTGGTATTAGTCAGATGTTCTTGCTGGTTTTCTGGGGGAAGGGCCTGTTGCACTGATTCTCAGGTGTCTTTGCCTGGGCAGAAGTGTGCTGCCCTTGCCAGGGGGCTAAGTCCAATGTATGCAGCTTCATAGTGCTCTAGGTGGCTTTTGTTCCCTGAAGGCTTTCTGTAGCCCTTTAGAGGATGAAAATGCCTGAGGCCCAATCTGCAGCCTTGGAGCTGAAAACTCGCCCCCCCACCTCCCCCTTGTCAGTGAGCCGTCACAGAAAAGCAGCCCATCACACTTGTCTCCCGGGTTTCCACCAGCATTCTGCATTCACTGAACCCATGACTATGTGTTTTAATCTCAGGTACAGACCATGCTTTGGGTCTCATCTGGCAAGTACCCATACAGCTCCTTCTGGGGGAGGGAGGGATGTCCTGCTGCCAGTCTGGTTCTTGCTGGATCCCTGCTTGGAGAGCAGTCACCTGACTGTGCCATGTTTGTGGTTTATGGGCTTGCTGATTGCAGCCAGCTTTCTTGCTCTGATGTTTAGGAACTCTGCCACTCTCAGGCACCCCTGTTTTTTCTGTGACCCTGGGGATCCTGAGACCACACTGTCCCACCTAGGATTCCACCCTACTTTGTCATCTGAGTGCCTTTCAGGCAAGGATGTCTCTCACAGAAGCAGACTTCTAAAGTTTTAATTTTGCATTCTGCTGCTATATCACTTTCCAGTAGCCAGCTTATTGAGGCTCCCTCCCACCATGGTTTATCTCCCGAAATATCACCTCAGATTCACTTCTCCACACCTCCTACCTTGCAAAAAGGGGTAGCTTTTCTATTTGTAGAATTGAAGCAATTCTTTTCTTAGATCTCCAGTTGAGTTTGCAGGTGTTCAGAATGACTTAATTGCTATCTAGCAGAATTCCAGAGACTAGATGAAAATAGGGCCCCCTACTCCTCCACCATCTTCCTACTTTCTCTTAATCTTATTAGTTCTTTCAAAGAGCCAGCTCTTAGTTTTGTTGATCTATTCTACTATTTTGTTTTGTTTGTCTTAAATTTATGTATCATTTAATTGTTTGCTCTACTTTTTATTATTTCTCTTCTTCTGCTGGATTTAGGCTTTATGTATTTAATTTTCTCCAGCTCCTTTAGTTGTAAGGTTAGGTTGTGCATTTGAGGAAGACCTTTCTTGTTTCTTGAGGAAGACCTGTAATGCTATATACTTCCTTCTTAGGACCACCTTTGCTCCATCCAAAGGTTTTGCACTGTCATATTTTCATTTTCATTTACTTCCATGTATTTTTAAAATTCTTTAATTTCCTGGTTGACCCATTCATTCTTCAGTAGGATGTTCTTTAACCTCCATGTATTTGTGGTCCTTCTAAATTTCTTCTTTTGGTTAACTTCAAGTTTCATAGCATTGTGGTCTGAAAATATGCACTTTATGATCTCAATCTTTTTATACTGGTAGAGACCTAATCTGTGACCCAGTATGTGATCTGTTCTGAAGAATGTTCCATGTACACTCAAAAAGAATGTGTAATATACTGCTTTAGGATAAAATGCTTTGAATATATCTGTCAAGTCCATCTGGTCCAGTGTGTCATTCAAAGCCCTTGTTTCTTTGTTAATTTTTTTAGATGATCTGTACAATGCTGTGAGTGGGGTGTTATTGTATTATAGTTATTGTACTACTATTGCATTATTAACAATGAGTCTCTTTAATTTTGCTTATTAATTCATTTATATATTTTATTGTTCCCAAGTTAGGGGTAAAAATATTTATAATTGTTAGATCTTCTCGTTGGATAGACTCTTTCATTATGATATAGTGACCTTCATCTCTTATTACAGTCTTTGGCTTAAAATCTATTTTGTCTGATATAAGGATTGCTACCCCAGCTTTCTTTGATGTCCTTTAGCATGATAAATCATTCTCTACCCCTTCACTTTAAATCTGGAGGTGACTTTAGGTCTAAAATGAGTCTCTTGTAAGCAGCATATTGATGGGTCTTGCTTTTTTTTTTCCTTTTCTGATACCCTATGTCTTTTTGATGGGATCATGTAGTCTATGAACTTAGTGCCATTGTTTTACCTGTAAAGTTACTGTTCCTGTAGATTGTCTCTGTTCCTTTCTGGTCTTTGTCACTTTTGGTAGCTGTCTCCACTCAAAGAGTCCCCTTCAATATTTCTTGCAGGGCTTGTTCATTGTTCACAAATTCCTTTAGTTTTTGTTTGTCCTGGAAACTCTATCTCTCCTATTCTGAATGATCAACCTTGCTGGATAAAGTATTCTTAGCTGCATATAGATCCCATTTAGCCCACTGACTATATCATGCCTGCTCTTTCTGGCATGTCAGATCTCTGTGGACAGTTGTGTTGTCAGCTTAATGTCTACCCTTATAGATTAAGGACCTCTTGTACTGAGCTGCTTTCAGAATTTTCTCTTTATCTTTGTAATTTGCAAGTTTCACTATAATATGTTGCGGTGTTGACTTATTTTTATTGATTTTGAGGGGAGTTCTCTGTGTCTCCTGGACTTGAATGTATGTTTCCTTCCCCAGATTAGGGAAGTTATTAGGTATAATTTGTACAAATAAACTTTCTACCCCCCCCCCCATGGCTCTTCACCTTCTGGGATTCCAATAATATAGACATTATTTTGCTTTATGGAATTGGTGAATTTGCTAAGTCTACCTTCGTGATCCAATAGTTTTCTTTCCCTCTTCTTTTGAACTTCCTTATTTTCCATAATTATACCTTCCATATCACTGATTTGCTCTTCTGCTTTGTTCATCCTTGTTTTAATGGCCTCCACCTAGGACTGCATATCAGTATTAGCATTTTTAATTTTGGCCTGACTAGATTTTAGTTCTTTTATCTTTAGTATAAGGATTCTCTAGTGTCTTCTATGCTTTTTTCAAGTCCAGCTAGTGCCTTTATATTTTTTTAAAATAGATTAATTTATTTATGTATTTTAAAAAGCTTTTATGTATTTATTTGACAGAGAGAGATCATAACTAGACAGAGCAGCAGAGAGAGAGGGGAAGCAGGCTCTCTGCTGAACAGAGAGACTGATGTGGGGCTCAATCCCAGTACCTGAGCAGAAGGCAGAGGCTTAACCCACTGAGCCACCCAGGTGCCATAATTGTTGTTTTAAATTCTATTTCAGACATCTTACTTACATCTATGTTGATTAAATCTGTGGCTCTGAGTACTACCTCTTGTTCTTTCTTTCTTTTTTTTTTTTTAAAGATTTATTTATTTATTTGACAGACAGAGATCACAAGTAGGCAGAGAGGCAGGCAGAGAGAGAGAGAGGAAGAGAAGCAGGCTTCCTGCTGAGCGGAGAGCCTGATTTGGGGCTCGATCCCACAACCCTGGGATCATGGCCTGAGCTGAAAGCAGAGGCTTTAACCCACTGAGCCACCCAGGTGCCCCTTGTTCTTTCTTTTGAAGTGAATTTATCCATCTTGTCATTTTATCCAGAAAAGATAAGGAGAAAGAAAGAGAAAACAACAACAAAATAAAAACACCAACAATAACAACAACAAATAACTAGATCCTGGGTGGGTTTTGGTCTGCTTGTTAAAAGAAACTAGATCCCAAAATAAGAAAAAAAAATACACACACACACACTATATATATATATATATATATATATATATATATATATATATATATATATATATATATAAACAAGAATTTAAAAAAATAAGAAGATACTAAAAGACTAAAGAATAAAAATACAAAGAATGCTATATGCTGTCTTCCCCAAGATCTGAAGCTTTGCAGCCCCTATAATCAGTAAACTTGGTGTGAGTGAGTTGTCTGTGCTGGTCTTCTGGGGGAGGGCTCTGATTCTCAGGTGGACCTGCCCTGTGTGCAGGGAGGCAGGGCTCTGTGTAAGGAGTCTCCCGACTCCACTAGGTGGTGGTGTTTTGCTCCCTAAAGTCTATCAGCACTCATGGGCAGGATAATATGGTGGAGCCCTGCTTTCTAGCCCTAGAGCAGAAAATTTGTACCCCCTACTCTTGATTGAGTCCTCACAGAAAAGCATTCAATCACACTTATCTCCTCAGTTTCCTTCAGAACTCTGTTTCCCTACCTCTGATTGAGTGTTTTGATCTCAGGCATGCAACTGAATTTCAAAACTCCAAATTTTAGGGATTTCTGCAGCATGGACCTATGATGTTCTAGCTGGGGGAGGGTCTTGCCTCCTTTTGCTTTTTGCTGGACCCTTCCCAAGAAAGTGGTCACACAACTGTGAAATGGTTTGCAGTTTATGGCAACACAGAGCAGAATGTTGGCACCTAGATTCACTGTTCTCAGCTGACTTCCCCACACTTAGGAGCGAGCCATCCATTCTTCTTGTGACCCTGGGCATCCTCAGGCCATGCTATAACACCTGGGATTCTGCCCCCACTTCACCACCTAAGCACCTTTAAGCCAGGCACTTTCCCCACTGTAGTGGACTTCTAAAAGTTCTGATTCTGCACTCTGCTACTTATACTTTGCAGTAGCCTCCTTAAGCAGGCTCCCCTCCCCTCCATAGTTTCCTCAGCTATATCACACTGGATGCAAGTCTCTTCACCTCCTAACTTCCAAACAGTGGTTGCTTTTCTACTTGTAGAATTGCAGCATTTGTTTTCTCAGATTTCCAGTTGATTTTTTGGGTGTTCAGAATGATTTGTTAACTATCTAGTTGTAGTCAAGGAACAATGATGAAGTTCTAGAACCTAGGTGAGGTTCAGTGGGCTGAGGTCCGGAGCCGATGACCAAGAAAGAATTCTTGAGACATCTTTGGTGCAAAATGGTGGTTTATTAAAGCACGGGGACAGGACCCGTGGGCAGGAAGAGCTGCTGCCCCGGGTTGTGAGGGTAGCCATGTTATATACCTAGTGGTTGGGGGAAGGTGAGGAGAAGGGAGGTTTTAACAGGAGTTTTCATATGCTAAAGAGGGCCTACAAGGTGCCAGGATATCCCAGACCTGCAGGAGGCCTTGCCCTTGCTGCTGGATCAATGTTGTCTTTAGACCAGCCATTAACATTAAGATAGTTGTGAGACTTTTTGGTGGGGTGTCACAATCCTGCTATCAATCATCTTTGTTAGTGAGATTTAGGACATTTGTAAGCCAAGGGAGACTCCTGTCTAGCAGGATTGTGAGCTCTGCAAGTCAACTATTTGCTTATTGTTCATGGCAGTCACGGCTGCCTGAAGGATGCTACACATGTGACAGAGGGGAAGCGGATGGGGGGGTGGGTACAAGGCACTAGCTTTTGCTTTGTCCACAGTCAGCCTCGTGCTCCCTCATCAACAAGACAAATGTAGGGGCTGCCTACTCCTCCACTATCTTAACTCCTATATATTTCTCTATATAAATAGCACTGTACCTTCTCTATGGAAAGAGCCAACCTGGTTATGCCACACCAAAAGCATGCTGTCCTTGATTTCTTATCACCTTAGTTTTCCTCTCCTTCCTCCTGAGTAACTGTGCTGCCCTTCATCTTCCTATTCGTAATTCAAGGCTTGACTCTTCACAGGAATGGGGTTAATGCCAACCAGAGAGGAGAAGGTAACAAAGACCATCCCACACAAAGTGAATCCTAATTTCTTAGGATTTGAATTAAACAAAAAACTCCAAGGTGATATTGGCACAAATTAATGTATGAGAACTACTGATTAGTTTGGTAAGATGGATTAGTCTGGCCAGGCTGGCCAGGCACAATGCTATGAAGAATATTAGGCAGGCTTCACTACAGGTTAGATAGCCTTCTTAGAGCTAGCCTACTGAGCTTTCTGCAGCTCCAGGTGAATACTTCCCTTGCCTCAACCCTAGTCCTGGCATGCTTAGAATCAGTTCTTCCAGAGAAGGTAGGACCAAACAAACACTAAGAGTATAGAATCATTGGCACTGCCACGTCTTAGCTGTATAATCTTGGGCAAGTTATTTATACATTCTGAACCCTGGTTTATTCCTCTAAAAAATGAATAATAATCACACCAACTTTATAGAATCTGCTGTGAGGAAGAAATGGAATAAGTCATGTGGGAGGCTTAGAACAGTGCCCACTGCAGAGCAGGGGTACAGGAACCACTGACCATCATATTGGACCATTTTTTTTTTCCACTATGGAAAAGATTGGCTTAACTCTCAAATGACAAATTCACATGTCTTCAGAACAAGACCCATTCAAAACTTGGGGAAGTCCAACCTGAATGGCTTTGGCTTTACCATTGTTTGGAAGAGTTATCAGCCCCCAGAGGCCACAACTATTCTAATGCGAATTAAAAAAAGAAAGCTGGGCGCCTGGGTGGCTCAGCCAGTTAATGCCTCTGCCTTCACTCAGGTCATGATCCCAGGCCCTCTGCTCGGCAGGGAGCCTGCTTCTCCCCCTCTCTCTGCCGGTCTCTCTGCCTCCTAGTGATCTCTGTCTGTCAAATAAATAAATAAAATCTTAAAAAAAAAAAGAAAAAGAAAAAAAAGAGAGCCTTTGGTAGTGATGAAGTTCTATAACCTAGGTGAGGTTTGGTGGGCTGAGGTCTGGAGCTGATGACCAAGAAAGAATTCTTGAGACATCTTTGGTCCAAAATGGTGGCTTATTAAAGCACGGGAACAGGACCCGTGGGCAGGAAGAGCTGCTGCCCCGGGTTGTGAGGGGTGGCAGGTTCTGTACCCTGAGGTTGGGGGAAGGTGAGGGGAAGGAAGGTTTCAACAGGAGTTTTCATATGCTAAAGAGGGCCTACAAGGTGCCAGGATGTCGGAGGCCTACTGGAGGCCTTGCCCTTGCCCTTGCGGCTGGATCAATGTTGTCTTTAGTCCAGCCATTAACATTAAGATAGTTGTGAGACTTTTTGGTGGGGTGTCACAATCCTGCTATCAATCGTCTTTGTTAGTGAGATTTAGGACATTTGTAAGCCAAGGGAGACTCCTGTCTTGCAGGATTGTGATTCCTGCAAGTTAACTCTTTGCTTATAGTTCATGGCAGTCAGGGCTGCCTGAGGGATGCTACACATATGACTGAGGGGGAGCAGATGGAGAGGGGGTGCAAGGCTCCAGCTTTTGCTTTGTCTTCAGCCAGCCTCGTGCTCCTTCATCAGTAGTACACCAACCCTAGTTGCCTATGATTGCTTTTACATTATTAGTTGGCATCTTGCTTTAGAGGAACACTAAGCACTTGGTTGATTTTTGTCAACTTAATAAATAGCTTTCACAAAATTGCTTTGAGGAAGATGTCTTATTAAAATAGGATTGTTTAAAAATAAAGCCTCTTTTCAAATAAGGTAAAACATAAAAACTTTAAAAAAAGTGCACCAAGGGAAGAGAGCAAAGTCAAAGGAAACATTTCAGAGTATAGGATCAGTGAGAGAAAAACGAAGGGTTTCAACCTAGTTTCTTTGTCATTTGACTGTCACAGGTAGAAAGATCAGTGGGAAATTGTGGATAACTTTAGAAAGCACATAGAAGGGAATTGTGGTTTTCTTATTTCTTTATGTTGGAGTCTACAGTGGTCCTTTATCTTGTATTCCCACAGTCCACCCCTAGAATCTGCATCTGCCTTACTTAACTGGAGACCATCTCCCCAGACTCTCCCTGTCTCACACTGCACCAGCCCATAAGATCTTACTGGGGCATCCTGTGGAAGTCACTCTTCCACTCCAGAATCTTACCTGAAGAACATTTTTTCTGAATTCTGACCTCTGTGGCTCTGCCTATGCTGCCTCCTCATTCTGCTCCAGCCTATTTCCTGTAATACCTTTTATCCTGAGTGAATTCTAAGATGTGTTTTTTACTTTTCTCTCTGTTGAAGTACCTTCAAGCAGCAAGGTACAGCAAGATGGACTCAGACTTCTTTGTATTCCCAGCATCTAGTGTCCTCAATAAATATTTGTTGATGGTGATGATAATGATGTTGACTAAAAATTGGATTGATTCTCAAGGTTCTTCTTGTGATTAGATTCTGAATTAATTTCAGGTCTATTACAGCAATGAATAAAGTCTAAATTGCTCCCCACTTTGGGGAGCAGGGCTGTGATCAGGAAAATAGCTCCCAATGAAGTTTTAAATAAGTTCTTCCTTTCTCTGATGCTAGTTGGTACCATTTCCAAGATTTTGAGAAAAAGCATGGGCAGTACCAGAAACCTGCTAACAAGTTACTATTTACTACCATATGCTTCTAGCAGATGATTAAACATTAAATATATTTTTAAAGGTCTTCCAAGAACTCCAAATTTCTTTCCTTCCCTCAGCTGCAGAAGGATGCTGGGTTTAACTTGCTTTCCTTCACTGCTCCCTGATTCACAAGGATAAATTTAAGAAGGGAGATGACAGGGACTGATTTCTACAAGTCATCAAGGATATGTTATTGAAAGTTAATGTATTTTCCTAGCTAGGTTTGGGACTAATGTAGCAATAAATTAAATGAAGATGGCTCAGACTTTTTACATAATGAGAAACCAGCTAATGTGGAACTAGTGAACCTTCTGGTTTTCTAGGGGGAAGGGCAAGGGTTGAGTGGTTCTCAGTGTTTGCTTCCAAAGCATCATAGTAACACAAGAATCCAAGAGGAAATGTTGACTTCTCAGTCAAGCTATCCCAAATCATGTCTCTCCTGCTTGCAGTCTCACTGTTCTTTCTGGGTCTTAGGCCCAATATGGTCATGCTCAAGGTGACATTTCTGGGTACCTGTGGAAGTTTGTGATGAGGGGAGAGTAATTTCCTTGTCCTTGCATTAGATAAAGAGTGTAGGCTTTGGACCAGGTTTCAGTCTCCGACGCCTCACTTGTGACTTTGGTAAGTTGTTCACCCACTAAGTGTCACTTTCCTCTTTCTGGAAGTTTGTAAGAATTAAATAAGTCCTGGCTAAAGAATGCATATAAGTGCCTGATGCACATTCACAGTACACCAGTGGTAACTATTTTTGCTGTAACTATTGAAGAATTTTAATTAGCTCCACTCCTTCAGAATTGGTGAGAACCAAATCGAGTTTCTTCCTGTATTTTCTCCTTTTTGCTTTTTGTCTTTCTGTTTCTTCTTCCAGTTCTCTTTAAGCCCATCTAATTCTATTGGGCTTCCCAGACATGTAGGACACATTGTAAGATTTTTGTTGTAGTTGTTGTTGAATGTAAAAAATTAATAAATGACAATGTTGCAAGAAATAATAGGATGGGCTAAAATTTCATTTCAAGGTACTTAAGACAACCATTCCATAGATCTTCTGACTGCAAGAAGAAAGAAAACAGACTTCCCTTTCTGGGCCTCAAACTGTTCTGCTGCAAAACAAAAGGCTGAGAGAGGTCACATGTGTCAAGGCTTCATTTTGTCAGTATTTACCTCAGATGAGGGGTGGGTGAGATATAATGATAAATTGTACTGAGCCAGCTCTATCTATCTGACTCAGAAAATACACAAGTTTCCCCAGATCAAAAAAAGATGGGAAAGGGCAGGCCCCTTCCTAGGGTGTTTTCAAGTGAGGCAGGGTCTTGACCTGCAGAGGAACAGGTGGGACCAGTAACCAGTGCTGAGCTGGTGGTGGACATATTGCAGAGAGCACATAGTGGGCCAGTTCATCAGCAGGCTGGGATCTGGGGTCTGAAGTGCCCAGAGCCTCCTAGGGGTGGACAAATGGGATGCACTGAGGCCAGTTTAAAAACTGAGCAGGAACAAGGAATTCTTCAGAGCCAACCAGGGGGAGGTCATGGAACACTGCTTGTTAATTTGTCCGTGGAGTCACCAGTTGGGTCAAACCAGTTGCTCACGAAGAGCTGAATAATCCCAAACTCACGTAAGAGGCAACATGCAGGAAAAGAAAAGGTATTAGCTTTCAGTCTTTCAGGGAAGGTTTGCATCCTGGCTCAAATGATTAACTTTGTAAATGGGGAAGATGTTTAGTAGCTCTGGCCTTAGTTTCCTGATATCTGAAATGGGAGTCTGAATATGGCCTTTCAGGGCTGCTGTGAGGGTCAGGGGGCACTGTGTGCTTGCCAATGTCCTCAGAAAGTGGAGTGATTATTCGAAACTCCTTCATTTCTTCAGGTAAGGATGGCCAGTGACTGAGCTATTACTTTCTGAGCTACATCAGTGCTTCTACAGCTGTAAAGTGCACAAAAATCCCCTGAGGATCTTGTTTTAAAAGGTAGAATCTGGCCTAGCACATCTGGGGGGAGGTCCAAGACTTTGCATCTTTGACAAGCTCCCAGGTGAGGCCAATTCTTGCAGGTCTTTGGACCAAATTTTGGGGAGCAACAACCTCACAACATAACCTCCTAAGGTTGCGGTGAGATTTAAATGAAGTAGAGGCAATGAAGTGCCTAGGTCATAGCCTGACACAGTGTCGGCCTCCAACAAACTGTAGCCGGTATCATTGATATATTTGTTTTCCAACTCTCAGACCATCCTCTCTGTGGCCCCAAAGGGTGCCAGAATGGCAGCTTTTCAGGAGAGGCAAGAGCCTTTTGACAAAGGGTTTGTTTGTGGTGCTGTGCCCCTTTAGATCTGAACAAGGCAGGGAGGGAAGTTCTACAGAGTAGAAGGAGGTTGACAGAGACTCTGCCAGGCCAGGTGCCCAGGCCTTTGCTAGCTTTCAGTCATCCGGGGAGTGGTTATTTAATGGGTCTATCTTTAGCAGCTCAGGCTGCTGGGGTACCTACCAGCCAGGTGTGGGCATCCAGTGCTGTTGGGGAATCCTTCTTGCAGGTGGCCTCAGAGGCCAAGGAGGAGGCCGGCTGGCCAAAGCGAAGAGCAGCTCTTTTCACCGGCACTCCACCTAGCAAGTTTATAGCCCAGAAAAGTGCATACTGTTCTCCGTGGGCCCAGCAGGCACAGATTTTCAAGTTTTATGAGGACATTCCAGTACTTACAATGATATTAAAATTTAATGCTTGTGCTTTGCTTAGCTAACAGGATTCTTTTAGAGATGGAACCAAGCTTCTCAGATGTCTGCTTGTCTGGTACCCCGAGTGAGCCCTTCTTGTACTGAGAGCTGTCACCAGCTGCTTGGGGCAGACACTCCTTGGATATCTCTGACATCTGATTTATTATGGCCTTTACTCTCTGCAGGTATGTCACAGTGCTTGGAAATTCCTTTCACGGGCCAGCCTATGGAATAATTCCCCATCATCAATCTTCTACCCCAGTGTCTCAATGGAATTCTCCCTCCACTGTTCTAGCTTCCTTTAGAGTCACAGTAGGATTCAGGAAAGATTTTGTATGTGTTATACCAACCACAACGGCGGAGTTAGAATTTGACCCCAGAGCCCATGTTTTCATTGTTGTGCTGAATTTATTCAAATAAGGATTCCTCCTTCTCTTGAAGTTGGCACTGTCTGTACCTATAATCACAAATCTTAAATCCTCTGAATATGGGGGGATTCTGAAGTGGGAAAGGGATTGTGGAGTTTATACAACACAAACTTACCATTTTAAGATTGAAGACACTGAGACCCTGTGTCCAAAACCTTGTAGGCAAATATATGCAAAGCCAGAACTCAGACCAGGGAGCCCTCACTCCCCAGTCAGCTGACAGCTTTGATCAGTTGACCAGTTCCCTCTGTGTAAGAGGGCATGAATGGTTCTTTGGGGAGATGGGAAAGAACTGAACACTGCTTTCTCACTGCCCTCAAGGTTCATGACTCTTTCAAACACATACATGCGTATTGCACGGGGTGAGCCTTAAATGCCTGTTAAACCTAAACTACCTTCTAAGGGGGCCACATTGTGTATATCATGTCTGTGTCCTTCCCCACTCTCAGGGATTCAGAGTTCTCAGCAGTATATATCAGTACAGCCATACAGGTTGTTAAAATATTGAGCTATTACTGTATTCATGAAAACCAAGGCTTCCCTGAGCCTGCCTGGTGCCTTTCACCTGATCTGATTGAAGCACTATCTCACCCCCGGCCCCACCCCAGTCTTGAACTTTCCATAATCTAGCAGTTAAAGAGCTAGCGGGCAGGCTCTGATTGTCCAGTGCAAGTGCGGAGATCATTGCTAAGCTCAGTAATTTGAATCTCACCTAGCCTTTGGTACAATAGGATGAGCTGAGTCAACCCTAGTCTCTTTCTTAAGAATTTGCACCTAGAAGACTGGATAGCAGGACCTTCACCAGGGGTTTGGACTTTAAGATGATTTTGAAGAGGGTTGTGGCCAGGGTCTCAGTCTGAGCAAGACTAAGATGTAAGGAAGCAGAGGCTTCGTGAGCTGCCGGCACTAGAGGAGAGGGCTCGTACAGAGAGAAGCAGAGACACCATGAGGGATGGCACATGGCCCAGGACAGGGACGGGGAGAGGCACTTGGTCTACTTTAATCACTGCATATTTTCAGTCCCATGAGACTCCCTATAGATGCCTAAACAAAACTCCTTTTTCTTGAAGGAACCTATTCCTGAAATAAAAGTCAGACAAATAAATCAGTATGGTTTCAAGCCAAAATTCATTCATTCCATTTAAACTAAATACAACAAGAGACCCATTTAGATTTTAAAAATCTATTGTGTGTAGCACCCCACTGCAGATATCTTTGATAGCATCTATGTGACGGGGTCACGTGCTTCAAGAAGCTAGCCCCTTGCTGTGGCGAGGTTAGACAAGGTTAACAGCTGACACCTAGAAGCCTGAAGTATGCTCTCCTCTCTCATTATTGGCCTTGATTCAGGGCTGCTGCCCATGAGCCTGAATTATCACTTCTAATAACCAAATGGACACTGAAATGGTAATGAGAATATTACGGTTTTCCAAATGAAAAGCCTCAATCTAATACATTGTCCTTTGAGAACACTAATTTGAAAATACAATCATTGTCAGTTTAAGCTGAGTTAAATATGAGAAACAATGGAGAATAACCAGCGAATGCCACTTTTACCACTGCTTCTGTATGGGGGCACATCTACCTGTATTGTTCATCTACAATTTCTTACTTCCTAGGAAACTGAGGCAGCTGGCAAGAGATATGTCACAGCTGAATCTTTTCAAGTGATGATGAAATGTACTGGAAGCACCAAAGACTGAAAGAGACAAGAAAATTTTGAGTTACAAACATTGATAATAGGCAAAACTATTCCAGGGGTTAGGCCAGACGTGGAATATCAAGGTGGTGTGACACTTAGGAGAGAAAAATCCCTTCCCTGAGATTCAGAGCCCAATATACGTCTTTACACTGTCTGACCTCCCTCTTCCACATCCTCTGGGACTTTATCTCATGGACAGTCCTGGAGTCACCTGTCTCCCTGTCTCTGCTTTGGTTTCCCTTCTACTCAGAAATTTTAAATTGGATGGAAATTCATTTAGTCTTTCAATTCCCACACCCTCACCCTTACCCAGTACCTATTCTGACTGAATTGTCATAGCATTTTGCATGACCTCCTGTTCCATGACATTTAAAACATAGTACCTTGGTTTGAGGTACATATCCTTTTACTAGTAGACTATAAGCTACCTAGAGCTTTTGCATATCCCCCTTAACGCTTTATACCTGAAATATTTACATCCTACCCTTCCCTGCCCAACTATACCTGATTAACTTTTACTCCTGTGAGATGGCTGTTTAAAGGACACTTTCCCCAGAAGGCTTCCTGGACTCCTCAGACTAGGTCAGGTGCCATATGGTTCCTTTTTCTCCCTTTGACATTCTCTCATGTTACTAGATATTTATATAATTATCCAGGAAATGTCCATCCCCTACTCCAGACCAGCAGAGCAATGTGAAACATACAGACTCCCAGGCCCTGGAGATTCTGATTCAGTGGGCTGGGATAGGCCCTGGTGGGGCCTGGAAATGCCTACATTTAACCAGGACCCAGGTGATTCTTATCAAGAACACTTGGCAGGCAACTGCTGTAGGTCCCTAGACACTCAGACTCTCTTGGTTGGGAGCAAGTTCTTGGCAGACTGTGAGAACAGACAGTGTTTCCATGTCCAGTTTCTGTTTTAGTTTCATGTCTCTTGAAGGAAGCTTTGCTCTTTTTTCATTATATGTGGCTTTTAAAATCCAGACGGATGTATCTGACTTTTGGGTGAGAAAGAGAGCTCATAACAATACCCTCTTCTGTTGAGGTTCTTGATCACACCTGTTCTTCCCAATATTCCCTTCCCGTCTCTGCAAATGATGCTGGCAGACATTCTCTGCACAGATTGATTCTGTAATGGCTGAGGTCCTCCCTCCCCGACCTCCATATTGTTCATTCAGGGAGCCCTGGGGTAACAAGTCAGGTAGGGAGGATTTGACCAAAAGAATGTTGGGAGACTTTATTGGCCATGGAGTATATCCTAAGACATGGACACCAGCCATTATGCTGGGCTAAATCAGAGGCCGAGAGACAGCCTTTCACAGGGATTTTAAAAGCTCCTCGTCAGTTTCTAAGCCTCCCACCATTTCCACCCCCTCAGGGAGTGAACACGTGTGGGGGACAAAGGAAAGAGATAGAGAAGCTCACAGAGGCAGGCTTGGCGACTCCAAGATTTGCTGTTGGGGCTTCTGATCCCATCTCCCTTTTGCAGAATTTACATTTTCTGCTCTTCAGCATCTACTTATCAATACTGAACCCAGAAATGAGGTTCAAAATTTTGAGAAACCAGAGTACTAAACTCTCTTTTAAGTATTTTGGTAAAACTCACTTTATTTCCATTTAGATCATATTATTGAGTTTCCTCAGAACTTGCTTTTGTTTTTCAGAAGAAAATTCAGATTATAACCTAAAGATTATTAAGCTTATCCATATATACTGATGGTTGGAAATTTATGTGCACGATGCCCTCAGATGACGTTTACCTTAAAGTAAATATTACCTCATGAATCACCACTATATTTAACGTGAAAATTTATTACAGACAAAGAACTTGACATGTTTGCTGCTTCCCAGCCTCTTTCGAGCTGAGGAACTTTGTGGCGTTTCTCTTCTATCAGAACCTGCGCCTCTCACCTCTGCAGAGCCGTCCAAGTGCCATTTAGGTTTCCTTCCACTTGGGGGCAGTATTGTGCTCCTGATCGTTGCTCTCTTCTTGTTTTTGTAACTTCAAAATGTTAATTTGGGAATCTCAGTGGAAATACCCATTTAGTAACAAAATTGGAAGATGCCAGGGCCATGTAGCCCTGGCTGCTGCAGCTCCCTTGATTGCCAGCTGCAGACCCACTTTGTAGCAGAGTTGGTGGCCAACGCATTATAACTCCTTTGTCTTGGCATCTTCTTTTACTATTACTACCTTCTGAACCTTTTCATCTTTCTGAATGCTTTAGAGACATAACTTGTGACAGCTTAGCATCACACAATAGTGACAAAGTCTTAGCGAAAAGAGAGTCTAGAAAGCAATATTCTATCTCCAGCTACTGCTTGTTGCTATTAGCAAAATCCACTGGATTTTTCTTTAAAGGAGAAAGATTACAATTGATTGAGGTAGAAGACATAAAAACAGTGATTCTCATCCTTGCTGCATATTAGGATCACCTAGGGAGATTATATAAATTCCTGATGCCCAGCCCATAACCTTGAATGGAGATGGACATCTCTTGGGGTGGAAGGAATTTAGGAATTAGCATTTTTAAAAAGCTCTTCGGAGAGCTTCAGTGTGTAGCTAGACTGAGAACTACTGACCTAAAGGAAAATTTGGAGAGCTGGAGGTAACTATAAATACAGAAGAATTCTAGAATTGAAATAGACTAAAAAATAGCCAGAAATCAGGAAATCTGGTTTCCAGTTCCTCTGATTTTGTTGATTATTCATGTGCCTTTGGAAACTCAGTCGTTACTATGGGCTGTTCTGTAAATGGCATAAGGACTAAAAGTCATGGAATAGGACAATCATTTGAAAACAGACCGCGCTTCACAGATTTTTGTTATTGTGATCATTAAGTTTTGTTATATTTATGGGGCTTAAATAGTGTCTTATTGACTCTTTCTGGGTTTGACTTCTTCAGTGTGTTCTGAGTTTTATGCTGATGTAATGGAAACAAAATTTCCTCGATGGGTGCTGGGCAGGAATTTGCGTTTTAGAAAATAAACTGTAGGACTTCTAATTCTGGACAAATATGTGCATTTCTCTCTGGGCTTCCTACTAAGTAGAGCTAAAACCTCAGGGACATTGCATGTAAAGCAAACATAGGAAGTCTCTGAACGGTGAAGAGAAGATGCTGGACTTAGGGAACCCCAGGATTCCAGAAATGATATGAAACTGCATTCTCTTGTTTTTTTTTTTTTTTTTTTTTTTGCTTCCTGTATGTACTAGTCTGGTTGCTGGAGAAGACTACAACCCAGAAATTTCAATGGGCATGAACAAAGTCCCAATAGAAGCCTACTTTTTCACAATAAATGCTCTAGTCCAGCACAGCCTTAGGGAAGAAACCATGTCACACCTTTACCTTGTGGAAGAGGTCAAGAGATTCAGGAGGACCTCAACCTCCACCCTGGGCTGGAGGTAATGAGGTGGTCTCTCCTCTCCATGCTGAGCAGTGCCCGAGTAAGCCAAGTAGGGAGCCCATTCCGTGGTGATGAGGTATCCCTTCCTCTACCTTCTACCCCACTATTTAATGAACTTCCATTTCTATCTGGTGGTAATGCGTGTCTTCTTACCTCCCAGCCATGGCACTACCAGTGGAAACTGAGTGAGGGAATGTGAACTTCCAAAGTCTCTGTGGTAAAGAGGAAGAGGGTGTGTTTCTTCCAACACTGGCCCCGTTTCAGCATAGGCCAGCTAAACCAAAACAATAAAAAATAAAAATTAAATAAGATCTAGAGTCTTGCAACCTAACATTGAACATGTCCAGAATACAATGACAAGATCGTTATGCTAAGAGCCAGGAACATCTCAACTTGAAGGAGAGAAGAAAACCAACAGATGGCAGCATCTAGATGACACAGATGTTGTAATTATCTGGTAAGATCTTAAAAACATCTTAATGAGCATTTATGAACAAACCTGAAATAACTGAAAAAAAAAAAAAAACAAACCCAAAACTGTTTAGGCGATTTTTATGCACTCCAGTATTTGAAGATCACCAGTGCAGGGAGTTTAGGCTTCTTTGAAGAGGTGAGGCAGCTGGCCAACTCAGTCTTTGCTTCTTAAACTGTAAATATTTCTGTGAGGGCCTAAGCCTCCTTAGTCTTAAATATCTCTTGAATGCTTCCAACTTATTTCTTGGCAGTACCATATAAACCTAGACTGAATAGTGGCAAATATAATATTCAACTGGATTGGTCTTTGTGGCTGCAGGTTGAAGGATCCAATAAACAACATCCCTTGGTGGGCCCAGCATCTGATTATGCAGCCTCTGACTAGCTCACATCTGATGTAAGCTACACCTTTTTTTTTTTTTTAAAGATTTTATTTATTTATTTGACAGATAGAGATCATAAGTAGGCAGAGAGGCAGAGAGAGAGAGAGAGAGAGAGAGAGAGGAGGAAGCAGGCTCCCTGCTGAGCAGAGAGCCTGATGCGAGGCTCGATCCCAGGACTCCATACCCCTCCACCTTCTGCTTACTTCTTCACCTCAGGGTCAGTAGAGGGGAGTTTGGTGGGTGATTCAGTGCTAGTCATTTCCATGGCAGCTGGTGAAAAATGGGGCAAGAATGAGGGGGAGATTGGGCGTTCCTCTTTCTCCTTCCACTGTTCCCACTTTTAGTTGAGAGCTCCAGCACAACATTCTTTCCTTAACCGCTTCCCCAGCTTCACTTCTACCAAAATCCTCCACCCACCCCCAATCCAGGTCCCATCCAGCTACTTTTCTCAAAGGCCCCAAACTTCTACAATAAAATGCCCAAGAAAAGCCTGAGGCTGGGTTTTCTTCTGAAACATAGATCAATATTATTAGCCCACCTTAAGCACAAGTCCTATTAATAAAACTCACCTGTCATCTGTCCTTCATCTTTGGGATCCCATAAAAAGAGCAAGGAGAGAGTTCCACTTTAGTTTCCCACCATTGACTGTATGAAAACCGTGGTTTGCAAAAACCTGAAAGGGCTCTGTGCTTGGGGATAGAGGGCCAAGCCTGTCACTATGCCTCATGACCTCCTCCTTTCCCCCGGGACCAAAATCAGTGTTCTGTTGTCTTCTCAGAAACCCACAGTACTTTTGATTAAAAAGATTCCTTCCTGTCCTTTTAAGGGACTTGTGGGGAGTCACCAAGAAAGACTAACATTTGCTGATGTACCCAGGCCATGTTGTTACCTAGGCACCTCATACTCTCAACCTTCAAAATTCCTGCTTATCAGACTGATGTGGCCCTGTGGGGATGAGGTTCAAATATTGCTTCCTAACCAAGTGTTCAGTTTCAGGAGGCAACATGGTGTTCAAATAAAAGCAAAATTGTTCTAAGTCTCATCAAGCTCCATGATGATTCCTAAGGCTATTGTTCTACTGTTCAAAATTCTCTGAACAATCAGCTATTCTCTAAAATACTGGGTGATTTTCTAAGAAGGAAGTTGGAGGTCAGGTCAGCTCCATACTGATAATGTTCCTCCACCAGACTCTACTAAGTACGTACAGGAGGTTGATTGCTGGCCCCTTTATTCTTATAGATGTCATTTTTGAGAAAAGTCTATTACATCTGTTAACAGGAGCAAATAGGGTTTAGGAAGGAAAAGAATAAACAATGGAGTTGAAGCTTTTTGGTCTCTCCCCCACCCTGGTTTCTCTATATTTCCTTGTGCACAGATGAATGATGATGGTGCTTCTTCTTTTGTAACAAAGGACTTCAGTCTTGCTGAGCCAATGACAGCAGTAACTGTGGCTCCCTAGTTTGATGTCTTCTCTGACACCATCAGGTGGATCTTCAAAAAATCAGTAGACTGGAGGAGATGTGTGTTGTGGTGTGGAGTTTAAAATATCAGCTTTAGTTTCAAAAAATGGGGTAGAAATGAATTAGGGGATGTAATGATCCTAGACTTATGGGAAATGAGAGAACCACTGAGAGGTACGGATGTTGCCGGCTGAGACCAGGACATAGATGATGAGCGACATGAAGAAAACACGATGCTCCTATGGTCTGCACAACTCCCATCCATCCCTCCAACTGATGGAAAGTGATGCCATAAGCGTCTAGCCCATGACACCTGTCCATGCCACAGAAAGCCCAGGAAATTGTTTTTGAACAGGAAATGTGATGAGATTAACCAACATTTAGATTAAGATTTAGCGTGAGGGATTTTCCCGGTGAACCGAAGAAAACATGTTCCTATGCTCTCCATTAAGACTATGTGTTTCATGCTTGTAAATAAATTGCTCTCATGGGCACCCACCCCAGTACACAAACCATCAGTGTAATTAATTTTTTTCTTCACACTTCACCTTTGTGAAGACTGGTCTCTTTTCATTTGAAGGCATAGAGAACAGACACTCATTCCCCTCTGACTAATAATGTACCATACGCAACTTTCTAAGCAAACAATGCTGAGTCTGCTTCTCCAATCTAAACAGTTCCTTTCTCAGAGCCTAGATGTCCATTAACAGAGAATGGATAAAGAAGATGTGACACACACGCACACGAATACTATGTAGCCATAAAAAATGCAATCTCGCCATTTGCAGTGATGTGGATGGAACTAGAAGGTATTATGCTAAGCAAAATAAGCCAATCAGAGAAAGAATTATCATATGAGCTCACTGATATGAGGAATTTGAGAGGCAGGGTGGGGGGATCGTTGGAGAAAGGAGGGAAAAATGAAACAAGATGGGACCAGGGAGGGAGACAAACCATAAGAGATTCTTAATCTCAGGAAACACTGAGGGTTGCTGGAGGGGAGGTGGGGGAGGGATAGGGTGGCTGGGTGATGTAAATTGGGGAGGGTATGAGCTATAATGAATGCTGTGAATTGTGTAAGATTGATGATTCACGGACCTGTACCCCTAAAACAAATAATACCTTATATGTTAATAATAAAAAATTAGACCCTTTTTCTTCTTTGTCCTTATATTAATGATCTCTGTTGCTGATATTTGATTTCCTTTAAGATCAAGAAACCAGACTGAACATTAGAAATGGCATGGGATGAGAACTGTGCAGAAAAGGAAAATAAACTTGTGGCTTTTCCTTTCTATATTTCCAGATATAAGGAGTATCCTGGACTCAATTTTTAGTAGTACCATATGGAATTTAGTAATTTCTACACAGAATCAATCTGACTTAGTGGGGTATTCTGAACTGATCTTTTTAAAAGATATAATTGGTATAGTTTTCTGTATAGGATGTTTTTAAATGAGAAATTCAATTTATTTAATGGATATAGGCCAATTTAGGTAATCTAATTCTTCTTGTGTCACCTTTGGTAACTTGTGTCTTTTAAAGAGCCTGTCAATTCAATTTCATCTAAGTTGTCGGATTTACTGGCATAGGCTGTTCGTATTATTCCCTTAATATCCTTTTAATATCGATACAATCTGAAGTGATGTCACTTCCCTTATTTCTGAAATTAGTAATTCGTGTCTTCTCTGTTTTTTTTCTTGAACACTTTGACTAGACATTTATCAGTTTTATTGATTTCAGAGCTTTTAGTTTCATTAAGTTTCTCTATTGTGATTGTTTTCTATTTTTTTTTTTTTTATTATCATTAGTTTTTTATTTTTTTTATTTTTTTTTATTTTTTTTAATTTTTTATTTTTTATAAACATATATTTTTATCCCCAGGGGTACAGGTCTGTGAATCACCAGGTTTACACACTTCACAGCACTCACCAAATCACATACCCTCCCCAATGTCCATAATCCCACCCCCTTCTCCCAAACCCCCTCCCCCCGGCAACCCTCAGTTTGTTTTGTGAGATTAAGAGTCACTTATGGTTTGTCTCCCTCCCAATCCCATCTTGTTTCATTTATTCTTCTACCCACTTAAGCCTCCATGTTGCATCACCACTTCCTCATATCAGGGAGATCATATGATAGTTGTCTTTCTCTGCTTGACTTATTTCGCTAAGCATGATACGCTCTAGTTCCATCCATGTTGTTGCAAATGGCAAGATTTCATTTCTTTTGATGGCTGCATAGTATTCCATTGTGTATATATACCACATCTTCTTGATCCATTCATCTGTTGATGGACATCTAGGTTCTTTCCATAGTTTGGCTATTGTGGACATTGCTGCTATAAACATTCGGCAAAATACAGTTTTATCTGCATTTCACAAATTTAGATATGTTTTTGTTTAATATAAAAAAAGATTTTATTTATTTATTTGACAGAGAGAGACCCAATGAGAGAGGGAACACAAGCAAGGCTTCCTGCTGAGCAGGGGGCCTGATGTGGAGCTTGATCCCAGGACCCTGGAATCGTGACCAGAGTGGAAGGCAGATGCTTAACGGCTGAGCCAGGTCCCACACAGGTGTCCCTGTGTTTTGTTTTAAGTCTGTTCAGAACAGTTCACAGTTTCTTTTTTATTTTTTCTTTGACCCATTTGTCATTTAGCAGCATGGTTTTAAGTATCTGTGAATATTTACAGTTTTAAGTAATTTGTGCATGATGTGTCTGGGTGTAGTTTCCTTCATGTTTCTTTTGGTTAGGCTTTATTGAGCTGCTTCAATCTGTGGATTTAAAGTTTTCATCAAATCTGGAAAAGTTCCAGCCCATTGTTTCTTCAAATATTATTTTTTCTGTTCTTTCCTCTTGTGGGGACTCCAATTGCACATATATTAGGTGGGTTTGAACTCTCCAACAACTCACTGACCCTCTGTTTTTGTGGTTGCTTGTTTTGAGTTTTTTTTTTTTTTCTGTGTATGTTTCATTTTGGATAGTTTATATTGCCATGTCTTTAAGTTTTCTAACTTTTTTTCTGTAATGCCCCTTTGTCCTTAATCTTATCCAGTGTAATTTTCATTTCAGATGTTGTAGATTTCAATACTAAATGTTCAATTTAGATGTTTTGTTATATCTTCCATGGCTCTACTTGTTTAGTGTTTCCTTTGGCTTCTTGAATATATGGAATAGATTTCTAATAACAGTTTTAATGTCCCTAATTCCATCACCTGTGTCATTTATGGGTCTATTTTGATAAATTGATTTTTCTCCTTTTTAAAAAGATTTTATTTATTTATTTATTTATTTATTTATTTAATAGAAAGAGAGAGAGTACAATTTGGGGAAGGGGCAGAGAAAATGGAGAAGGAACCTCAAGTAGATTCTTCAATGAGCATAGAGCCCAACATGGGGCTTGATCTCACAACACCCAGATCATGACCTGAACTGAAACCAGAAATCATTACCTGAGTTGGTCACTCTACCAACTGATTTTTCTCCTTCTTATGGGTCATATTTTTCTTCTTTGCATGCCTGTTAATTTTTTTTATTGGATGCAGATGTTTGCTATACAAGGTTAAACTGAAAATGGTTTGATGCTTTTAGGTATTGCTTTTTAAGACATTTAGATGGAACCAAAACAGCATTTATTCCAGGATTTTTTTTTTTTCTTGGCTGAAGCAACATATGCTTTTGAGGGCAATGCCCAGTACTCCATGGGTTAGGAAGTTTCCTATCCTGGCTATTAGGAATAGCCTCTATACCTGACCCTGTGTGATTGCCAGATATTATTCCTTTTCATCTATTTGGGTGTTTTTTTCTCCCAGCTTCAGATAATTTTTCACCTTTATGCACTGATCAGTACTCAGTGAATGCCTGAAGAACCCTTTCCAAGTATTCAGAATCCTCTCTTTGTGTATCTCTCCTCTGCCTTGTACTGTGACTTACCAACTGAGCTGCTATAGTCTTTCCAGACTGCTTCCGTCTTCCCAACTTAGAGATATTCCTGGGCTCTGCCTGAGTCTCTCCTCTCTACTCTGTGGCCTAAAAACTTTCCCCACGTAGTAAACTGGGGCAATTGGGATCACTGTCTTTTGTTGCCTTATATCTTAAGAACCATTGTTTCTTATCTTTTATGCACTTTTGTAGTTTCATATGGAAGGTCACATCTTATCCCTATTGCACCAGAGGTCCACGGAACACTGATCCCCACTGAAAGTTACATGCATATGTGTCTTACTCTCTTTGGACTGCTGTGACAAAATACTGTAGACTGCATAGCTTATAAAAAATAGAAATTTACTTCTCACATCTCTGGGTTCTGGGAAGTCTAAGATCAAGGCATTGGCAGATTCCATCTCTGGTGAGAATTCCTTCCTGTTTCATAGAGAGTGCCTTCTAGCCATAAGGTCACATGGCAGAAGGGGAGAGGGGGGTCTCTTATAAGGACACTAATCTCCTTTGTGAAGATTCTACTCTCATGACCTAATCTCCTCCCAGTGGCCCCAACCTCAAATACCATTACATCAGGGGTTAGGATTTCAATACATGAATTTTGGAGGGGCACAAGTATTCAGACCACAGCCATATGCATTAAAATAAAGTTTTAATATATTTCAAAAACCCTCCTTTATTGAAGGGGATTGATTCATTCTTAATATGTAAACTGTTTGGAGTCAAGGAATAGGGGCTCCTTTACCATGACCTAAAACAAAACAAAACAAAACAAAACAAAACAAAACAAACAAAAGGAACCACAATTTCATACTGCTCAATGAGGTGAACCAGGGCTGATTCTTAGTTGAGCTGGAACAGGGTCACCTACTGATCTGGTGGGTATGCTTTATGAGTACTTGAAACAGTCCAAACGCATACCAGTGTCCTAAAGGAAGGAAGCTGAGAGGTGATAAAGGTTTTCCCTCTAAGACAGCATTTTCTAGTGTGTTGGTCCATGAAATCCCAGAGTTTTACAAGATGTTAGTAAGTATTCTAGAAAAACACTAACCACAAAATATAATTTATGGTCAAATAAGATAAGGAAACATAAATAATATTATTCTTGCTAAAGATTCACAACGCACTCAAACTCTGAGAATTTTGGTGGTTAATTTTGATTATATAAGATAACCAAGGACTTTAAGACTTTTTTTCCATTTTTACGTAAAATATAGCTTTTTTTAAATTTGCAAACAAGACACCTGACTAATTGGAACCAAATCCAAATGTGTACCAAAGTTTCGGAAATCAAAGTTGTGTATATCCACGGTCATGGAACAGATAGTACTTTTGGTTCAAGTCCAGTCCTCAATGAGAAAATTGTAATGTGAAACAAGAAAGAAATATTGTTTACAAACTGACTGAATTCTCAAAAAATGCTATATGTAAAATATGCAAGATATCAAATTTTCCATAGATAATGAATACATGATCCATTGTTATGCCTCGTGCAGCTAAGGTACATACCTAATATTCAATAAATATGTATTTATTAATTCATTCACTCCATAAGATTCACTGAACACCTACCATGTGTCAGGGCATGTATATTCTGAATATACAGAATCAAATCAGGAAATCATTTTTGAATGTAAGGAGTTTGCAACCCTCGGGAAATCACAATAGATACATAACTACCACTCAGTAATCCAGAAGGGTTTATTCATGCACAGATATTATTTCATGATCGACCATGGACTAAGCACTGCTCTAGGATCTTGGAGACATAAGGAAAAACATAAAAAATGAAGCCCCTGTCCCAAGGAGTTCATGATTTGATACTAAAGACAATTTAGAAAGTGATTGCATAGTTGAGTAAGCAAAATGGGAAACCAAAACCTGAACAATAAGTAGCAGTTAGCTAAGAAAAAAGAAGGCAGTTACCAAGGATGGATATGTGCCTATGCAGAAAAGACTTGCTCAGATAAATCCTGAAAGCTGGAATGAACAAGGCTGTTTGTGCACCAAAGAACAGCCAGCGTGGCTAGAGAAAAAAAGCAAACAGCAACTGGCAAAGTTGGAGAAAGAGGTGGCCTAGGTCAGGCCCATATGGTGGAGCGGGTTAAGGATTTTTGTTTTTACCTTAAGAGCAGAAGTAGGAAGAAAGTGATGAAGACAGATTTGCCTTTTAAGATGAGCCCTCTACAACTGCACTGTGGTCATGTGAGAGAATGTCCTTGTCTTAGGAAATACACACTGAAGTGTTCTGAGGTAATGGAGCATGATATATGCAATTTACTTTTAAATGATTTTGAAAAATAAATGTACACATGTATGTGCATGAGAGAGAGAAAGAGTGGGCGAGCCCAGGAGGTAAGCAAATGGGGCAACATGCGAACAATTGGTATGTCTGATAAAAGATACATGTAAGTTCTTTATGCTGTTCTTACAACTTTTGAGTTTGCAAAATAAAATGACAAAACACATTTGTTCTGGTTGTGGTATGGAGAATAAATAGATCTCCAGGGCCCAAGGAATGCCAATGGAGAGACGATTTAGGAGATTATATTAATAGGTAACAGGCAAGAGAAGCCGTGGTCTGGGGTAGCGCGGCACTAGAGAGCTGGAGGCAATCAATGCTGAGGGAGGGCCTGTGAAGCTGAACAGGTTAGTCTGGCTTCAAGCACCAGGGCCAGGAAGTGGGGAGGTGGGTAAGGTAGCAGCAGTCAGGAGGAGGCTTTTGGTGCCTTGGCCCTTGAATTTGATTTGCAATTCCTAGAGGAACATGATCAGAGTTGGTACAAGGCCCAGGTCCCTGAAGAAAGAGCAGTAGCATAGTTTTCTCCATACATCTGGAACATTATTAGTGCAGTTACTTCTGTTTCTTTAAGTGAGAAGAAGGTACGGTTAGTGGCTTTTCATCACTGGCCTTGGTTTTTCACACTGCTCTTCCAGCTCTCTTCCCTCTCCTTCCCATGCCTCGTCTCAGCTGCTGCAGGACAAGGAGGGTGTCTCCCATGTTCTAAGAACTTGTCTGACCATGCAGTGAGAGCCCGTTTCTTGCAATGGTCACTCATCACTGGCCTTGATATTTCTGGGGTGAGGCAGAATGACCATCTGTGGTGAGTCTTTTTCAATGGTCACACGGGAGTCTAGTCTCTGCATTTTTAGCCATGCAGACTCATGATTTTTTCATATCCCTTTTTATAAACCATCTCCTTTCATCCTACTTTTTATTGAAGTTAGGAAATTGAGGTTTAAAACACCATTTTAGTGTCACAGACATCTTGTGTATCTTTCTTGTCCATTTTCTTATTTTGGATTGATAGGTAGTAGTCAAAAATCTTTTGTTTGCTAGTAAAAGAAACCTAATTTAAACTAATCTAAGAAAAAAAGTAAATATTTTAGCTCACATAACTGGGAAGTCAAAGGTACATCTTGCTTAAGGCATAGCAAGGTTCTGGGGTTTAATGGATGACATTAAAATACATGAGAGTATATAAAACACATGAGATTTCTCTTTCTCCCTTGCCTTCTCCCTTCATTTCTTACCATGAGTTTCAGATTTTGAGGCAGTCTCTATCCTAGTGATAGCAAAAATGGCCCATATATTCTTTAGATTTTTTTAAAAAGTCCGTAGCATTTATTTATTTACTTATTTATTTTTAATCTTCAAAACTCTAGCCTTTTTCCAGCTTCACAATAGGGGATCCCAGACAAATAAAAACATGTTCACATAAAGACTTGGAGTTGAATGTTATAGCAACATTATTCATAATGGCCCCCAAATGGAAAAAAATATATACATCAACTAGTAGAAGGACAAAGGAATGAAGTACTGATACTTGCTACAACATAATGAGCCTAAAAAACATTATGTTAATTGACAAAAAACCCCACCCAAACATTTAATACTATGTATTATATGAATCCATTTATTTGAAATTTCTAGAACAGGAGAAACTACAGAGATATAAAGATCAGTGGTTGCTGAGCGCTGGGAGTGGGAGGGGAAGACTGATTGCAAATGAGCACAAGGGAACTTTTGGGGTGATGGAGATGTTCTAAAACTGGAATTGTGACGGTTGCACAATTGTGTAATTTTCCTAAAATTCACCAGATGGTACACTTAGAATGAGTAAATTTTATGATATGAATTATATCTTTATAAAGCTGTTAAAAATAAGATGATTAATGGATAAATGTGTGAATGAAGCAAGCGCAGCCAAAAAGTGACAACTGTAGAACTTAAGCAGTAGATATGTTGATGTCCATCAAAAACTTCAAATTTTTCTGTAGATTTTATAATTTTCATAATAAGATATTGGAGGAAAAAAATCTGCCAAATCCAATTTAGTGACAATAGTTTACATAAACAAATGTCACAATATATGAGGGGTTCAAAGAGTTCACTTTGTCCTTTTGCCTATGATCACTAAATGAAAAATTCCTCTTAGAGTTTTAACATGGTTTTGACCAAAGGTTAACGGATTATGTAATGTGAATTTCAGTATTAAGTCACAGAAAGTTACTAGGGCCCCTTTCTCTATAGTTCTCTGTGGCACTTACTGCTGGTGACTGATCACCTGCTCCCTCTGAACCTCCCAGGCCAGGCCTTCTCAATGTTTCCTTGGATACTCGGCTCCTAGTCTGCCAGCTCCTCAAATGCTGCTGGTCCACAACTCTCCTGCCTTCCTCTTCTCATGCTCTGGCCAGTCTCTGAGCAGTCACTTTCATTCCTGAGCCTCCACGAAGCCCAAGAGCAAGAGCTTTCTTCTTTTTTCTTTAGGGAGCTGAGCAAGTGGGCTTGTCTGAGCAAGGTGGGTGAGGGAGGGCCAGTGGTGAGATCAAGTTCACCAAAGACTGGAGTTGCCTCAAGTTTCTTGATGGTTCAGGAAGAGCTTTACAGAGCTGAAGCTAGGGTCTGAGCCATCTTTCTAGATTTTCCTGCCTCTTTCCCTCTGCTGTCTAACTGTTGGGCCATATTGGAGAGAAGCCACTGTGAGCCCTCGTTTCACCTCACAGGACTTGTGGGGTCACTTCTCATTGTCTCCTCTTACCTCAGACACAGCCTCTCATGACTCACAGGCCCCAATCCAATCTGGCTTTGTTTTACCACCTGAGATGGTTTCCAGATCTTTATTTCAGGAGGCACTTAGCTAAATGCATGTCTGAAAGGATGTTACTGCTGTTCATCAGTGATTCCCAGGAAAGACACTGCCAGAGGCCTTGGCTGCCCTCCATAGTCTGTGTTCACCATAGAAACTCACAGGCATCTGCCCACCACAGGCCCTCAAAACCCATTTAGCAGTTACCACTTGTGGTTATATCAGCTCCACAAAGCTTCTGGAGAGTCGGGGTCTCCATTTTTCATACAGGCGTATAGTAAATGTGTCACATAGCCTTATTCAGATTCACAAGTCAGGATGGGTCAGGCAGAAATCCAGGCTGCAGGGCAGTGATGCCTAGATTTTCTCACAGAGACATAATGAGGTCCAAATATAGATGAGGGTGCCTGGGCGGCTCAGTGGGTTAAGCCTCTGCCTTCGTCTCAGGTCATGATCCCAGAGTTCTAGGATGGAGCCCCGCATTGGGCTCTCTGCTCAGCAGGGAGCCTGCTTCCCCCTTTCTCTCTCTCTGCCTGCCTCTCTGCCTACTTGAGATCTCTCTCCCTGTCAAATAAATAAATAAAATCTTAAAAAAATATAGATGAATGTTTTAGTTGTTGTTGCTGGTAAGCAGTGCCCGACATGATAAACAGCACACAAACTCACAGCCGTAAATAAGATCCTAAGATATTCCGGTGGCACTTTCTTCAATGATCTACTGGCTTCAGAGACTAGAGAATGGAAGTAATGTTAACAACCATCTGTTGGTATGGAAAGGAGGTCACCTTGGATCTACTCTACAAGGATGTAGTTCCAGGGTTTGCCAGTAGCTTAGATAAGGCAACTCCAGCAAATAGTTGTGGGTTTATCCTTCAGTAATTTTGTGATCTTCTGCCCAGCTCTATTGATTGACTTTATTCAGTGTGTATTTCCACCTCCTTTTATTAGACTTACTGTGCAGTCAGCTGTCTAGTACCATGGGGAGGACACAGCTAAGGGCAATGAGTGTCTCTGGTCTTTAGCACAAGGACTAAACTGGTCACGTGCTCTCATGCTCACTGAGGGCTCCTTGCAGGTATCAGGATCAAAGACATTGGCTCTCTGCTGCCACAAACACTGGTTATTTCTGCATAACATTTCTTTATGTACCCAGGATTGATGCCTTCTTCCTGCTCCTTCTCTTCCTCTCAGTTTGTGTCCTAGTCTTCTTCATTGCTGCCAGGTCCCTAGCTATTCATGTTCCTGGACAACTTAGGGACCCAGCTAAGTTGCAGATCAGAAAAGTAGTTTCTTTTCCTGGCTCCTGTCTCATTTTTTACCAATTTCTCAAATACATTAATTATTCTCTTTTCTGTAATCCTTGAACATCTGCTGGGAAGATGTCACTCTGTGTCACCATGTGCCATCTGATTTCCAACCAGAGCCTCAACTCCTTGATGACTGAGCCCACATGGACCAAACCAGGAGGTCAGATTGGGGTGCAGTGATAGAGGCATCAGGCTAACACCAATAGGAGCCAGTGCTGCTTCCCCATGATGGTTTTCGAGTGCAGACACAAGCTTTTAGGACTGATGATTCCTATACCATCTTCCCACCCCCTAGACGGAGGAAAACTCAAGGGCAGAGATTATGTCTTGCTCTGTCCTTTGTTCTCTCTTACTTTCTTTTTTTCATATTCTGCCATAGACCTTCCTCTATAAATATTTATTGAATTGAATAATGATTCTTATGCACTATATGATCTTAAAATCCTTCCTGAATTTCATAATGTAGAATTATAGAGTTGGAAGGAACTTCAGAGGCTTTTTAAATTCATCATGATTTAGAAAATGATAAAACTGAGGCCCAGAGCAGTTAAATATATTTACATAGGTTACATAGCTATTTGGTTGCTATAGCTGTCACTGGGGGCCTGGTGTCCAGGTTCCTGGTTTGGTGCTGCTCATAAAAGCAGAACATATTAATTAACTGAGACTTTGCATTTAATCAGCTACCAACCTTCACAGCAATACGATGCCCTGAAGCATCACCAAAACAAACTTAACAAGTGCAATGCAGTTAGCCAAAATGCCTTCCAGTATTCGCATGCCTTCCAGATAGTTAGTGCATAACCGCAAAGTTGACTTAAGTTTTTCAGGTCTGAAAGATATTTAAGGATATTGAGGACTCATGGAAAGGATTTGCCTTGGAAATTTTGCAGTTTATCATCACGATTGTCATTATTATGCTGTTATAACTGAGTTTGGAGGATTATTTTTAAATCTCTTTTTGTAGAGAAGCTTGGAACAATGAAAAATGTTAAATAGTTAACAGCATGAATCACGCAGAGTCATCCAGAAAGTATCCTGAAATACTCAGAGAAGTTTTTTTAGGGACTCAATTGCTAAAAATCCTGTGATTGCAGAGTAAAGTGAGTGTCTTTTTGCATGTTGTGGGAGTGAGAAAGAGAAGGCAGGAAAATGAAAGTAACTGTGGGAGAGAGTCACTATCCTGTGAGTAATGAAAGCAGAAAGAAGGAAAGCAGAGAAAAAAAGCCAAGAACTATCAATGTATCAGCAGAGACTGAGTAGGAGATTCAAATCTGAAAATTAGCAAGTTCATGGTCGTTATCTCCTTTTCCCTCAAACTGAAAATAAGGTGATAAAGCAACTCTGCTCAGAGCTACAGAATTGGAAACTCTGGAAAATATATTACTGGATTTTCCACTATCATTTATCTAAATGTAAACATAAGTCAACCCCTGCAAAGAACACTGGATGTTGTCTCTGCTTGTGAAAGGTCAGGCTGAGAAATCTGGCTTTCCAGAAACTGTTAGTCTTGATAAATCTCTCAAGCAACATGCTTCTACTTTTGAAACGCGCCAGTGTGTTCCTGTAGATGAGACACAGTTGCTTCAGCAAACCTTTTTTTCTGAAATGTTGGTCTTTATGATCTTGATAAAATTAGGCCAATGACCAAATGAGATGGCAAAATGGAGATGGATTTTAACAAGAGTGTGTGGTGCAACGGGGAAGGTCTAGGCCAAGGGAGCGGATGGACCTGCGCGCTCTGCTCATGCGGAAACTTCTTACAATGCTGTGTTTCTGGTGACCTGCCTTTCATACCCATTTTCCGACCATGGCATGCGATGGAATAGATGACTTCAGACATCTCTTCTGGCTCGAACATTCTATGATTCTTTCTTCCTTGCCTTTTCTATGGCTTGTGGGAACTCTGATCCATAACTAAAAACCAGGCTCCTATTGTCTTGGAACCCAATTTGGTTCTTTGACAGTTCAGTGGGCCTCAAAACACGCGTCAACTTCACTGAGCCACTCCTTCATCCCTACACTGCTAAACTGTGTATTCTTTGTTTTAACAGATAGGAAAGTCTATTCATATAAGCAAATCCCTTCTAATGGATTAGTCAATTAGTGTGTCACCTTTCTACATGGGAAAAATAGGCCTTGTCCAGCCAAGACAAAATGCTGGAAACTCAGGGCAATAGTGTAGGAGTGAGTGTGTTCCTTTAAGGGAGAACAAACTTGTAACTAATCATGGTAGTTAAGTCAAGTGTTACTGAAGCAATTAAAGAAAGTTATTTTTCTAAGCCAAGGATGAAGGTTAACCAGCAAGTGCTTGTTAGACTCTGGTTACGGAGACTGACTCAAATTAGCCCATTTAAGTAGGCTTAAGACTTTGTGTTGAGGAGCACTCCTAACCACTTCTGGTTTGGCACCTCTTGATTTGAATCAATTTTTGCTAATATAAACTATTAAAATTTTTAATATGCCAGCAGTTTAATTTTTTTTTAAGATTTTATTTATTTATTTGACAGAGAGAGATCACAAGTAGACAGAGAGGCAGACAGAGAGAGAGGGAAGCAGGATCCCCACTGAGCAGAGAGCCCGATGCAGGGCTCGATCCCAGGACCCCGAGATCATGACCTGAGCCGAAGGCAGCGGCTCAACCCACTGAGCCACCCAGGCGCCCTGCCAGCAGTTTAATTTTTTAAAGTTCTAAAGTAAGAAGAGGGAACCAAAGAAGACTCCTAACAGTCTCCAGGAGCAATGAACAACCAGCCTTAGGTACCTGCTGAGCCCCTAGAACTCACTGCTTTTTCTCTGCCTCTGGAGGTCGTGGGTAAGTCCCTCGTGAATCTTGGGTCTCAGTTCTTAGCTCTGCAGCTTTTGTGTTATAAGCTTTCAAACTATTTGAGTATTTATTTTCCAGATTATGTCCAGAAATTTGCAGGACTTGGATTAGAATTTAGAAACTGGACTGGGTCTGTAGTTGGACTGGGTTCTAGGAGGGACTGAGTTTGGCTTAGAAGCTGGATTGGGTCTGGGGACAGACCGGGTCCAACTTAAACTGCACTGGCTCCAGGGTGAGACCTCAGGTGAATGGAGTTTTGTTTTAAGAATGAATAAGTAGGTTAACTTTACCAAAGATCATCTTAAATAACAGCGGCCACACTGGAGAAGCTTTAACTTAGATAAACTTACCCATTTATGAGATACCCTAGAAAAAAAAGGGTCTCAGACAGGCACACACTATAAAGGGAAGAAGGAAAGTTATTTTTTCCCCTCTGTTGTTTTTGGTGTCCAGGATCACTTGGACAGCCCACTCACTGGAGTCTGCAGACAGCATCCAGGGAAAACTAGCAGAAGCCAGGTAAGGGTAAGAATTCTTAGCCAGGTCAGCTCTTGCAAATCTCTGTGGTGCCTGGCTGAGAGAGGAAGGTAAAGTTTTTCCTTTTCCCTTCCTTTCCAAACTTAGATTATCAGGAAAAAATACTGACTATCAGTCTTTTCTCTCCCAGGGACAGCTATTGCTTTCTTGTTTGTCTCATTTTGTGTCCTGGGAACCATTTGGTCAATAACCCGTTGGGACCCTCCAAAGTATGACTGGACAGAATTGGAGGTAGTACCCCATTTGCAGCTAGGGTCCTACCACGTGTTGCCAGCTCTCAGGGAAACTTGTCTTTCTTTTGGTTATTTTTGGGAGTGGTCCTTGGGAGGGTACTATCTACTGTACCCTACTTTGGGACCCCTCTTGTGTCCATAGGGTTATTTGATACTGTCAGAAATATTTACTGTTTGTTCCAGGTAAAACCTTACAAGATGTTTAAAAGAATTTTTTCTTTTTAAAATAGCTCTGTGGTCAGAAGTTCGTCAAATTGGAAGCTGATACTCAAAGCCTGAAAGGAACTTTTTAAAGGCCTTCTCCCCTAAGCTAAAATGAAACTAGGTACCTAGAGGGAAAGAAAAACATTTTGAAATTCCACTGTGGAAGGATTTACTCAAATATTCCAAGAAACATGCCTATAAATCTAGAACATAGGTTATCTCCTGACTCTACCTTAGTTCTATTTCTTAGCTCTTCCTCATTTCCTTGGTTCTTTCCCTAGTTCTTCCTGATATAAAGAAACAAACTGAGGATAATGTAGTTGGGTGGGTCAGATATTATTCAAGTTTGCATCCAATTCTTTGAAGGACTTAACTGTACTTGTCTTACAAATGGAGTCTTTACAGGAACAGAAATGAAGTTCTAGAAATGATGAAAAACCCACCTATCTTTTCTACCAATCCCCAAACCTTCCCTGTTCATCTCAAAAGTCATACCGACAGCGTGAAAGATCTGAATTTAGGGAATGAAATCCTTCTTGGAGAAAGGTACATCCTCTTTCTGTGCCTTTGAGATGTAAATATTCTTCCTGGTCTTCTCTTAATTTGGATATTGGGTGGAAGAGAAATCTTAAAAATTGTTTCCACAGATATTAGTAAAATCTTTAGCCATCTGAGCAGGTAACCTTAACTTATTCGGTCAGTCAGAAACACAATTTGGATCCAACTGTAAACTATTAAAGTATTGAGCTTTACCTTATCATATCTGTGTCATGGCTAAAATTTTAAGACAAAAACTATAAGAACTCTCTGTATGTTTATTTGTTTATGTATGTCTATATACGTAGGTTGCAGATATGTGGTATTTTTCTACTTCAGGATAGTTTTGCCAAAATTAATTTGTAAAGAGCTCTATTTAATTGGCTTAAAGACAAAGAGACATTTATATAAATCAAGTATACTCTCAGAAATATAGAAACTAAACCAAATGTTTTTCAAGGTCATGTGATTTAAGATAATATTAGGGAAAGAAAAGCTAGTTTAAAGTTGTTTAATTAAAACAGGCATGTCATTAGAGTCATCAATATTAAATATGATACTTTTATTTATGATAATCTTATTTTACCTACCTTTATTAAAAGTTAAATAAGCTCATGTTATCTCTGTTACAAAATTGGTCTGCAAGAAACATAACTTAAGATGGTGATTAGGTGTTTAATGTCTCCTAAAGTTTTCATGAGTAATCTAAATAGTTGCTAAGAAGTAAACCAAGTAGACATAAGTAAGATGAAAGTTCATAAACAAACGTCTTAACAATAATTATGCTATATGGTAAGTTTACTTAAAAATATCCTCCAAAATCTTTTTGGTAACTTGAAACCTTAAAGTTATACTGACATAAGTTAAATGATAGATACTCATTGAATATCTAGATGATTTCTAAATAAGATAAAATATTGAAACATTTATTGTGGAAGATAGCTTTAACTACTTTTGGCTTCTTTTTACAGAGGGACTAAAGATATTTGGGTCTATTTGTAAACTTGCTATGTGCCACACTGAAAATTTTACTACAAGAAAGAATATACTTCTAGAAATCATGAAATGTATTTTTACATTTGCCAATTACAGAATACTAATGTAAAAGAGAGTCTATAATTGCTTACTTGTTCATTTTCACTAGGAATAAAGGATTTTAAGGGTTAAGAATTCAAATTGATATATGTACTTAAAACTACTTAGAGATAATAAGGGTAAAAGTAAATAACTGTGAATGAAAATTAGATAAGGAAAGTAGAATGACCAGTTGTTCCAGAATGAGAAAGGTGGAAAAAACATAGGACAAAACCTGAATGGATGTTCAAAAATTGGATAAGGTCCATGGAAAAGGAATTTTATGTCTGGTCAAACTGACTAAAATTAGAATGGATTTTATTTAGGTTTTTTAAAAAATGATTTTTAATTTCAAAAGTACATGAATGCAAAATTAGAATTTATTTTTCTCTCTTTTAAAAGGACTAAGTTTTTTTAGACAATTGCTCTCCTATGGATAAGAGATCATGAAAGGTGTTTTTGTTTGTTTGTTTCACTTCTGGGGGGATATAGCTGGAATGCAAACATTTGTATCTAATGAAAATAATTTACTGTGTTTCATGTTATCTTTACTAGGTCTTTGATTATATAAAAAACCCAGTCTTCTCAGTATTAAAAGAGCAAGTTTTGTTCACAACTATGTAACCTTCTGTAGTTGCCTATAAAACCTTCTATTGTCACTTTAGTTAATTAGATAACTAAGTATTATTTCATAATGATCTGAGATTTTATTTAGTCAAATGCTCAAACCTTTGATATTTTGACAACGTTCCAAAATCAGATTATAAATGGGGTCTTTTTTACCTCAAAGTAACTTGAGATATCCTAGAGCATCCCTTAAAAATCTCAAAAGATTTTTTTCTCACCTTGTAAAAGAGAGATGTTAAATACATTAGGTTTATTTGATAAACTAATGATGTACTGTATGATGACTAATATAATGATAAAAATTAATATATGGAAAGCATTGCCAAATAAGAAGTGATGGTAAGCCTTTTTAGGTTATATGTGAATGGATATATGTTACTAATACAGGAATTATGGAAAATGTTTTGTTTCTAGATATTTGTCAATACTCTTATTGTCCAATTATTATCCTAGATTTTTTAAGATGTATTTTTAAAGATTTATTTATTTAGAGAGAGAACATGTGAATGGGGGTGAGGGTTAGAGAGAGAGAGAGAGAGACAATCCAAAGCCAACTTTCCTCTGAACAGGGAGTCCAATATGGAGGTTGATCCCATGACCCATGAGATGATGATCTGAGCCAAAATCACAAATTAGATGCTTAACCAATTAAGTTGCCCAGTTGGTTAAAAAGCCTGTAACTGGCTGTTTAGGATAGCCACCTAACCTAAATTCTTGTATGCTGCAGAAATAATTAATTTCCTTATTAAAGAAATTCCCATCAAATTTTTAATTTGTGCATTTTAAAGTCTTTTTTGTCATTTACAGTCAGTTATTCTGATGCTTTTGCAAAGATTCTTCATCTTTAGAGAGATTCATGGAAAGAATTCTGAAACATTCTCTGGAATATAGCTTTCTGATAATTTTGAGATCATAAATTTGATCTGGCTAAGAATTTCCAGGACTAATAGAAAAACTATTCAAACAAAACAAGAATTAGTAATATGGGATTGAATAAATTGATGAGGAAGATTATAATTTTTTTTACAACATTTTCTTTGAAACATTGTTTTCCTTAATGTTTTAGTTTTTTAGGTTTAAGGAAAACTTTTTCTCTTAAGCTATTTATGTCTTAGAGTAATTTTGTAAAGTGTATCTCTGTAAAAAGAATTGAATAATTTACTTTTTCTCCCTATCTGATCCCTCCAGAATTCAGAAACTTATTTTTTTTTTTTTTTAAGATTTTATTTATTTATCAGAGGGGTGGGGAGCGAGCACAGGCAGACAGAATGGCAGGCAGAGGCAGAGGGAGAAGCAGGCTCCCCGCTGAGCAAGGAGCCCTAAGTGGGACTCGATCCCAGGACGCTGGGATCAGACCTGAGCCGAAGGCAGCTGCTTAACCAACTGAGCCACCCAGGCGTCCCAAGAATTCAGAAACTTATTGAGATTCTTATTTTCATGACAATATAATTATTTGCATAAGTTCATTAAGAATCTATTACCTGTTAATATTTTGACAAGGATTACATTGAATCTATAAATTGCTCCGGGTGGTATTGACATTTTAATAATACTAATTTTTACAATCCATGAACATGTTATATCTTTCCATTTATTTGTGTTATTTTCAATTTTTTCTTTTTCTTTTTTTTTTTTTTAAAGATTTTATTTATTTATTTATTTGACAGAGAGAGATCACAAGTAGATGGAGAGGCAGGCAGAGAGAGAGAGAGAGAGGGAAGCAGGCTCCCTGCTGAGCAGAGAGCCCAATTTGGGACTCGATCCCAGGACCCTGAGATCATGACCTGAGCCGAAGGCAGGGGCTTAATCCACTGAGCCACCCAGGCGCCCCTATTTTCAATTTTTCCATCAATGTCTTATAGTTTTCAGAGTACAGGTCTTTCTTGGTTAAATTTATTCCCAAGTATTTTATTCTTTTTGGTCTAATTATAAATGGGATTGTTTTCTTAACTTCTCTTTCTGTTATTTCATTATTAGTGTATAGAAATATAGATTTCTCTATTTTATATCCTATGACTTTCCTGAATTCATTTATTATTTCTAATAGCTTTTTGATTGAGTTTTTAGGGTTTTCTATATATAGTATCACATCATCTACAAATATTGCTAGTTTTACTTCCTCCTTCTTGATTTAGATGTCATTTATTTATTTATTTGTTTGTTTGTTTGATTGCTGTGGACAGGACTTCTAGTGCTGGAAGAGTAATATGTTCCAATACTGGAAACATATGTTGAATAAAAGTGGCAAGAGTTGTCTTGGTCCTGATGTTAGAGAAACTACAGCAATCTAAAAAAGCTTTGCACAGTGAGGGAACTGTCAGCAAAAAGGTAATCTACTGAATGGGAAAAGATATTTGCAAAAGACATATCCAATAAGAGGCTAATATTAAAATTACATAAAAAAGTCATACAACTTAAAACCCCTTCCAAAGAAATACTCCAACAAATAATCTGATTAAATATGGGTACAGGACCTGAATAAGCTTTTTGTTCTTTTCTTTTTTTCTATAAGATTTTATTTATTTGACACACAGAGAGAAAGCACAAGCAGGGGGAGCTGCAGGGAGAGGGAGAGGGAGAGGGGGAAGCAGGTTTCTTGATGAGCAAGGAGCCCAACGTGGGGCTCAATCCCAGGACCCTGGGATTATGACCTGAACCAAAGGCAGCTACTTAACCTACTAAGCCACCCAGGCACCCCCAAATAAGTTTTTTTCTGAAGAAAATATGACCAAGAAACATATGTAAAGATGCTCAAAATCACTAATCATCAGGGAAATGCAAATCAAAACCACAGTGAAATATCACTTCATACCTGTCAGAATGACTAATATCAAAAAAATGAGAAATAACAAGTGTTAAAAAGGATGTGGAAAAAAGGAATTCCTTGTGCAGTGTTGGTGGGAATGTAAATTGGTGTGGCCACTATGGAAAATAGTATGGAGATTCCTCAAAAAAGTAAAATAAAAAAAGAGAAATATCATATGGCCCCCTAATTTCACTTCTGGGTGGCATTTGGTATTTTGGTATTTCTTTGGTATTTACTCAAAGAAAATAGAACACTAATTTTAAAAAATATAGTGCTCCTGCCTGTATTTACCGCAGCATTATTTACAATAGCCAAAATATGGAAGAATTCTAAGTGCTCATAGATTGGTGAATGGATAAAGAAGATGCGATATGTATGTAAGTATGTATGTGTGTACACACACACACACACACACACACACACGAATGTTACTCAGGCATTAAAAAAAAGAATGAAATCTTGCCATCAGCAACAAGGAAAGACCTAGAGGGTATTATGCTAAGTGACATAAGTCAGGCAGAGTAAGACAAATACCATATGATTTCACTTATATGTGGAAAAACAATAAAAGAAATGAACAATCTAAAACAAAACAAAACAAAACAAATGAACAAACAAACAATAAAACAGAAATATACTCATAAGTACAGCGAACAAAGTGCTGGTTGCCAGTGGAGAAGAAGGTGAGGGAATTGGTAAAATAAGTGAAGGGGATTAAGATCTACAAACTTCCAGCTATGAAACTAATAAGTCACAAGGATAAAAAGCATAGCACAGTGTTAACTTCAGGAGGTGGGGATCCTGGTGACTGGAGCCAAAATGATGGGGGAACTACTGACTTTTGATCAGTAGATGACTTTATTTCTTACAATCACTATTGTTATACTTTACACAAGATCTGGTTACAAACAGAATATAGATTTACGTGCAGGACGCGGGCTATTGCAGGATGTGGGCTACGAGCAGGCAATCAAGTGTGACAAGTAAACAACAGCAATTATCTTTTAGTTTTATTATTTTTATTTATTTATTTTTTTTTAAAGATTTTATTTATTTATTTGACAGAGAGAGATCACAAGTAGATGGAGAGAGAGGCAGGCAGAGAGAGAGAGAGGGAAGCAGGCTCCCTGCTGAGCAGAGAGCCCGATATGGGACTCGATCCCAGGACCCTGAGATCGTGACCTGAGCCGAAGGCAGCGGCTTAACCCACTGAGCCACCCAGGCGCCCTATCTTTTAGTTTTAAATGACAAGAGCAAATTAAGGATTCTCCAAACTTAGCAGATCCTAAAGGAGGACGTGAAAGCACTTCGGGAATCCTCTTATGTTTATTCTGGGCATGGGACCAGGAAGACTCTTGCCCTCCATTTCCTGGAGTTTTCTCACAGGATCCAACATGACCCCAGTCACATTGGTGAGGATCTGGGTTGTGTTCCAACAGCATGGGGAATGTAATTCAATAATATTGTAATAATTTTGTATGTTGATCCATGATAACTATAATTATTGCAGTATTTCATAATTTATATAACCATTAAAATCACTATGTTGTACACCCGAAACTAATATTGCATGCTACGACAGTAACTATACTTTCATAGAAAAATCTATTTTTTAATAACAAGACCCAATTGGAAACATTGGTTATATTACCAAGGCTTTGACTTGAATTTAGTATTTGAGAATATGCATAAAATCTGATATGACCAGATAGGTTTAGGGAACTAAGATTAACCTTAAGGAGCCAATAAAATCTTCTTGGAAAAACTAGCCTGATACTTTGCCTACGAGATTCCCAGCAGCCTTACCTGTTGAGTAAGGAAGGTCACTTCCTGAAAGGCTGAGGCACCTCAGCATATCTTGGGTACCTCAAGAAAAGAGAAATATACCCAAATATATAAGTATTTCAGGTAAAGTCTGATGGTGAGTTCTTGGCATTGCTTCTTAGCCTAAAAAGGTTTTTATTTTTATTTTTTAATTTTTAAAGATTTATTTATTTTATGTTTAGAGAGAGTGCAAGTGAGTGGAGGGTGTTGGGGGTGGGAGGGCAGAGGGAGAGAAAGAAACCCAAGGAGACTCCCCTCTGAGCAGGGAGCCCAATATAGGGTTTGATTCCAGGACTCTGAGATCATGACTTGAGCCGAAATCAAGAGTTGGCTGCTTAACTTCTGAGTCTTCCAGGTGCCCTGCCTGAAAAGACTTTTAAAAGATAGATCTAAAAAAAATTAAAAGTTGGATCTATGATTTCTTATAAAAGTTACAGTAAAGCAGATTTTAAAAGATCTTATATGGCTAATCACTATTCTTGATACACTTGTGTAAATAATCCGAACAAGTTTAATGAGAGCCGACTTATTCTGCAAACAAATTAGCCTTACTGTGATTATTTTTGATAGAAATGAGGGTGATTTTGGAGGATAAAATTTTTCAGTAGAAAATTATAACACATATCTTATAGATATCAGGTTCTAGTTCTGTTGATTATCTTTTTTTGTTTTTATTATATATCTGTTTTGTTATATATCTGTAAACCAACCTGGATCCTGAACTCTTCTAGTTTATTTGAATATCTGGTTAAACTTTCCAAACTAACATTTTGAATTTTGTTCCACCCTTCTGATTTAGAATCACTAAAAACAAGGACTGTCCTTGAATCTCTTTGGAAGGGACCATACCAGGTCTTCCTCTCTACCCAGATGGCACTTAAACTTCAGGGCCTTGAACCTTGGGTCCACATTCTCCAACTAAAAAAGGCTCTGGCAGACTATTGGAACTGCATGTCAGCTGGAGATCTAAAAATTGACTGGGGAGGTTCCTCTCCAGAAGCAGATGGTGTCTTGTGGTGGATAGCTCCTTCAAGATCATGGATCAAGGTCTTATATTTCCAATACGAAAACTTCATTCTTTTTCCTTTTTGCTTTTTCTCTCTGTTAATGCATGAGAAGGCATGCTCTTTAACTTTTTCAATTATTTCTGAATATGCTGCTAAAGCAATAGCTTCCCAACAAAAGTCACTAGAAGTTCTTGCTAACATGGTTTTAGATAATATTATTGCTTTAGATTACTTAGTGACCAAAGAGAGTCTGTGCCATAGCAAAGTATCCTACTGTAACTTTATCAACACATCTGGTATTGTAGCAAATATAAGAAATCAATAAAGAAGTCACTTGGCTAAAATAACTTGATGCCCCCTCAGGTACATTCTTTGATTTATTTAATACCAACTGGTTTGATTCATGGAAGCTCTGGAGCATATTCTAGTTTCTTATTGTTATCCCCCAAATAGTAATTGTAGTCTCCCTAGTGGGCTTTGTTCTTTCAGAGGTCTTAAATACATATTCATAGCCATCAGCAGTACATCAAATGGCCTCCTGAGTTGAATGACAACATGAACAGCAAAAACAATTCTACATGGATCTGACATCATAACCTATCACTTTCACAATGAGACAAGGACAATTTAACTCTGGGGGTGACTGAGAGTGATGTCAATATCGAATTTTTGGTCAATCTCTCCTATATGAGAGGATGACTAAAAGTAGGGGGAATTATTCAATTAATTAAGCAAGGAGGCCATCAGACTGATGTGGCTCAAATGCTGTGGCAGCCTATGGAAGCAACCCAAAATCTAAGCTGGTAAATGCCTCAAGTTTATAAAATCAAAACACTAAGGACAACCAATCATAAACAGCCAACTAGGCTGTTTACAGTTTAACTATAGTCATCAGTAACTGCCTTACTTTGCTTTGTTTTTTTCTCTATAAAAGTCTCTGAGCTCCTGTTGGTGGAGCAGTCTTAACCACTTCTGTGACACCTGATTTGAATCAATTTTTGCTCAAACACTTAAAATTTAAAAAAAAGTATGTTGAATAATAGGAAGGATATTAACCAATTAATCAACTTATTTTATAATAATGGATGAACATGGCAGTAAAGGAGATACAGAGAATTATTTAGGTTGTGAGATAAACAACATTTGGTGAATCTTGTTTCTAACAAGTTTTAGGGAGCTCTGATGGTGGCAGCCCCATCCACTCTAGTGTTTTGTTCTCAGTGGAACTCAGTACCCTCCTCAGGTCTCTTTTCTGCTCTACTACCAACTGACTCCTCCTTCATCATACTTCTGCTTCTTATAACTTGACCTTGCTCAACCCATTTGGACCTTTTAGACATTTCCCACTGCTTGCATACTATTTTTTCCTCCATGTGTCTTGATTCAAATTTCTGGGAAAGTCAGTCTGATTGATCTAGTTTATCATTTTGAGCAATGCCACACATGGATTTGGCCAGGCATTGGAGTGGGGGTCCACTAAACTAGGGTTGAGTGGACATGTGAAAGTCGATATGGTCATATGAGAAAACATAGCTGCCTAATTAGTTGAGGCTGTGAATGGGTAAGTGTCCCTGAGAAGAACATAGAGGGAAAGCAAGCACAGTGGCTATTATACCCAGGGTAAGTTTCTGAATAAGTCAAAACTTCGGATTATGATCTCATTTTCTCCACATAATAACATTACGAGGTAGCCTGGCTGGGATTATCTCCATTTTATGAATGAGAAGACAGAGTTCAGAGAGGATGTGGTTTGCAGAGATAAGCACAGCATTCTATCTGTACATTTGCTATCTTTTCTCAGTGTTTAGAGAAGGAGAATTAGATTCTAGTCCAGCCACCTGTCCCCTCATTAGCACCACACACTCTTTACATGTATACAGAAACATAGAGAGGTCATCATGAATTGTCCACTATGGAATCTCTCCATTGTATTTATTTGATACAGAGTTAGAAACTACAGGCTTTATTTAATGCAAACATTGAGAGAGTAGCACAAGTTCACTGTTTAAACAGTGCTGGCCAAATTATAATGCCATTCAATTTTTCTTTATTCCATTTTCTCTTACCTTTCCAAAGAAAGAACTTGAGATCACCAAATAAAGATCTGAAGTTATTCAATATGGTTTTCTTGAGTTTCTCAAGAGCCTTCAGCAACTCAGTGTTTTTGACTCTTTATTTAACGAGGGTGTTACTTGGTTCATCCCAACCACGTTTCCATAGCAATCTCAAATATTCCATGGTACTGGCACTAACAAAAGCCCCCATTTCTGCAGAGAGCAGAAGCTTTTCAAGCTTGCCCAGCCTCACTAGGGCTAATCAACCACATATAGTGGGAAGAGATTCCTGAGAAGGTGTCCAGCCAAAGGAGCCTGAAATTTTCACTCCGACCATGGTTATCACAGATGGATCTTTCTTACCGCAACTCACTTTTCTTTATCAAAGTCTTGAGGTTCTTACAACAGCATAACAAATGCAGCACACACAGTTTTAAAATCATGGGGAAAATTTCCACTTGCAAGATTTCCCCTCAGCGATTTGGATTTGGGACAACAATGATGTCTATTTTTTATTAACATTTGGTGGCTCCTATGTGAATTTCTCCAGTCTTTTTTGTCTTTTAGTCTCTTCTTTAGGACATGTACAGGGGCAAACCACCTCCAATAAACTTGGAGCAGCTGGACTGTCAGCATAAAACAGAAGGGTGATTGCAGAACTTCCATAAAGCAGGGTTCATGCTAAATCTGAAGTTGCTCGTCAAGTGTGAGCCAGATTAAGAGTTTAGGTGGAGTGTATAAAAAAATAAGATTCAACTGGTTTTACAAAACAAATCAGACCATCAACAACAATCTAGATTCAGGGAATTCAAAAGTTAGAAGCTACTTGGGAAGGAAAATGGTTTAAGAATGTTCCTGAATTTTGGAAACGAATCTTGTTTGTAAAAGTGAAGCGGAAGAAAATGGGGTATAGAATGCACAGTGAGTTGCAGTCAGGGGTCTCAGATTCCAGGCTGTGCTGGTATTTCACTCCCACAACTAAATTAGGGAGTTAAATTAATTTCTTCAGGTACATATTTTTGGTGATAATATGAAGATTTTTGATCAGGTGATCACTACAGTCTCTTTTAATCCAGTGATGCTGTGAAATTCGTAACAAGAAAACCAATTTTACTTGTGACCACATTTTCTTCCTTTGTCCTGATTGCAACTTCTGTCCTGATTGCAACACCGATTAGCTGGTGTTGGGGTTATTCACAGTGTATTCTGATCATCCTGGACATCTTGTTTTGTTCTTTTAATCTCCTCTTCTATTTTCCCTCTGGCCTCCCTGAGGAATTTGAGACTCATACCTGACATGCGTCATAAACTGGATATGCAGAGAATTTATATATATTTAAAAACTGGAATCACCTTTAAACATTTTGCAAAAGAGTATTTAATTCTAAGAAATGAAAAAAACCAATCTGATTTATATTTATTTTTGTATAATAATTTAAATGCTGCAAAGACTGCTTTTGGAGCTCAGAAGAAAAGGTAGACAAGAGCTATATTTATGTGCTTATCTTGCCTTTGAATTAGCTCCCATCCCCCCACGTTTTGCCTGAGCCCTTTGGTTGCCATAGAAACTGGCATGGCCTCCAACTGAGATTCCTGTGAGACTTAATTGCATTCCGAATTTCATAAACTCTCTATTAACCTTTGCCTGACAGATATGTGTGTGATGCAAAACGAGTTAGATTAATCATTTAAAGTGATGTATACATTCAGGTTTCATATGCTTAGTGTTCTCTTTCAGTCAACTAAATATAATATTATAATATATATAATATTATAATAATTGTGATAGTGTTATTATTGCTGTTCCTTCCTTTTTAGAAAATACCAGATTTAATATATACGTATCTAAGAGAGAAGGATATTTTGAAAGGAAGATTTGGAATTGAAGCTGAATATATCTGTACACTTGCGTATATTCAGGTATGCTATGTTGAGATCTGTATATCTCTCTTTGTAATGTATACATTTGCCTGCATTGAGCAGTGCAGTTAATAGTTAATATGTGTTATATTGTTTAATACCGCATAAAACACAGGGGCAATGGTGTCCACCATTTTACAGTTGAGAGAGCGAAGACTTCAGGAGTTTGAGGGACCATAGCCAGTGTGGGTGGCAGGTCTGGGATTGGAATCCAATCTGTGAGACCTCAGAGCTCTGAAGCCTTCTGCACACATCCATTTGTATACCTTTAGAACCCACATAGGGACTGTGTGTAGAGTTCCAGAAAAAGGGGGGGCAAGTGAGAAGAGGAAACAGATGTGAAAATATAATTGCAAGTTGCTAAGACTTATAAGACAGATGCCACTCAGCTCAAAGCCCCAGCCTCACACAGTAGTTTGAACGTGGAAAGACTGAAAAACAATTTAAACTCTAGGAAAGTTTCTTTAAAAATGCCAAAGGCAATCCATGTACATAGCACAACAGAATACCCATTTCTTCCCCTTTCCATATACCCCACACTGCAGTGGTTCTGGGGTACAGACATATCCACTCCACATGTGCCAGCACCATTTGTCCTTTTATTGCAACCTCTCATGAACTCAACGATGCAGTCTTTCTTGCTGTTCATCATGCTCTCTTAGGCTCATCTCTTTATCCACAGATTGGCTTAGCCTTTCTGATTGATTTCACTTTTCTTGTTCTTCCATTATCCAAGTCTTACATGGAGACTTGCTTGGAAGCAGGCCAGAAGCTGGGTTTTCTCTTTAAAGGGGAGGGGATTAGGGAGAAGACAGCTGACACAACTCAATATCCACCCCCCTGCCATCTCCTCTTTAAAAATCTTTGACGTGGAGGAATAAGTTGAGACCAGTGAGAATTAGAGAAGAACAAGTGGTCATTCTACCTGGACAGTGAGAGAAAGGGATTCAAGAAGCTGATCTTGAAGGATGAGGGGATATTTTCTAGGAGGTAGGTGGGAAAGAGGTCTTCCAGGCTGAGAGAGCAACATATGTGCAAGTTCATAGGCATGTATTTTTGAGATAAATCTGAACTTTTTAGAAGCAATAGGGGGATATGAATTGGCTATTTTGAAAAAGCAAAGAAAGTAGGGACAGGAGTATCAGAGGGAATTTAGTGCAATCGTTTTCACTTTACTGTCAAGGAAATGAAGGCCCAACAAATGCATTTTAAATAAATCTTCTCATGGTGTTGGACACTTTGCTTTGAGAACTTGCCAATGTTTCCTCCCCCTTAGTTCAAAGGATCCTGGGTCATGGGATCCACTAGAACACTTTTTTGACCTTCCAGAATCAAATAGGATGGTCTTTTTAACTGGTTTTATCCCAATAAATTCATTATTTATATTCAATCAACTAATTTAACAGAGAGACATCTTTAAACCAGATATATCTGGTTTATTGATCTATCTTAGTTTACTGTTGTTACACTGCTCACTACCCCCCCCCCCCCGACTTATGTTAAACATCCCTTTTCTCCAGGATAGCAGATGTCTTAATAGCATCTGTTAAGGGCGGGGGTGGGGGGGTGGGGTGGGGCGGGGATCGTAATTTCCTGGTAACAGCTTATTAGAAGTCTGATTTGTTTAAAACTCCAATCTCGTATCTGATTGAAAAGCTTGTCCTTATCATAGGGACTATAGTGTGTATGTTTGTGTGGGGTTGGGGGGTGGGCATTACCTGATCTTTTATTCTGCAGCCCCCACTCTTACACTGGGGGATAGAATGGGCTCATTTAGCCTCCTCCTCTCCTTCTAGGCTCTAACCCTTCACTGTGTTAGAAAAGTGAAGAGTGAGAAAGAGGATAAGAGTCTTTTATTTAACTGACTGTGTTGCTCTCTCCACTGGTGGTTGATGCTCCCCTAGTCAATACTGACTGCCTGGCCCTTGGTGCTGTGTCATGTGGGGTAAGAAGCATGCAAAGGAAAGTCTCCCCAGTGCATGTTCCTTGGTGTGAGAGGCATGGCCCTGATTCAGCTTATAATCTCCCTACTCTCAGCTCCCATTCCCCTCTACCTCATACTCTGCTGCTACTCTGATTTCCTTCTATAGTGAGACTCCTAAGTGGCTCCTTAGAAGACGATTCAAGCCTAGCTAACTTTGGGGGTGTCTACTTGACCCACAATACCTGGTACCTTTTTGTTAATTCAAACAGAGCAAAGCTGTTTGGAAAGTAAAGAAATTGAAAGCAAAGATATTGGAAAAGAAGAAGTAAAATTGTTCTATACATAAAGACGACAGGATTGTATGTAGAAAATTCTACAGAGTCCACTAAAGAGTTGCTATAATAAATGAGTTTATCATAGCCATAGGATAAAATGTCAATATACAAAAGTTAGTCATATGTCTATATACTAGCAATGAACAATTAAAAATTACAACATCATTTATAATAATATTAAAAAATAAGAGTACTTAAGAATAAACTTGACATAAGATGTGCAAGACCTATGCACTGGAAACTACAAAATGTTGCTGAGAAAAAGGAAAAAAAGACCCAGTTAGCTGGAGAGAATATATTATGTTTATGCTTTGAAAGACTTAATATCATTAAATATTAGTTCTCTCTAAAATAACCTATAAATCAAACATTTAAAATTGAAATTCCAGAGCCTTTTTAGTAGACATTGACTGATCTTAAAATTTATATGGATTTGCAAAAGACCTTGAATAGTCAAAACAAATTAGAAGAAAGTACAATGTTGAATGGCTAACACAACCTGATTTCAAGACTTACTTGATACAGTACCATAATCAAGATGGTGTGGAATGGATGTTAGGATAAACAAATAAACAGTTGGACAAAAGAGAAAGTATGAGGAGTATCTCTGTGGCTCAGTCGATTAAGCATCTGCATTGTGCTCAGATCATGATTCCAGGGTCCTGGGATCAAGCCCCACATTGGGGTCCCTATTCTGTGGAGGTCTACTTCTCTCTCTCCCTCTGCCCCTCCTCCCTGTTTGTGTTTTCTATCTCTCAAATAGATAAGTAAAATCTTAAAAAAAACTTAAAGAAAGAATATGAAAATAATATCAGAAACTGATTTTGATAAGGGTGCCATAACAATCCAATAGGGAAGGGACAATTTAAGAAATGGTGCTGAAATTAACTATTCATATACCAAACAAAAAAACTTTGATCCATATGTAAAAATGAACTCAAATGGATTATAGACCCAAGTATCAAATTTAAAACTGCAAGACTTACAGAAGAAAACATAGGAGAAATTCTTAGTGACTTTGGGTTTGCTAAGATTTAAATATTATATAAGAAACATGAAATCTGATAGAAAAAGTCTATTAATTGGACTACATCAAAATTAAAACTTCTGTCAAAAAACATTGTTAAGAAATTGAAATGACAAGCTACAGACTAGCAGAACATATTGCAAAACCTACACTTAACAAAGGGTGTGTACCTAGAATATATAAAGATCTTTTGTAGGTCAGTGATAAAAATAGAAATAAATCAATTAAAAATGATCAAGATTTATACAGACTCATCATCAAAAATGATATAAGAATGGCAAGTAAGCATATGTAAAGAGGCTTGCTAATTTTAGCCTTTAGGGAAATATGAATTAAATCCACAATGAGATGACCCTGTACTTCAGTCAGCATGGTTAACACTGAAATGGTTGACCATACCAGTTGTTGAGAATATGAAACAACTAGAAGTCTCATGACTGCTTGTGGAAGTGTAAAATGCTTTAGAAAACAGTTTGGCATTTAAAAAGTTACATGTACATTTACCATATGACTCAGCCCTTTTACTCTTAGATGTTTACCCAGGAGGAAAGAGAGCGTATGTCCAAAGATTATACTTGAATGTTCATAGAAGCTCTCTTCATGATAGCCCCAAACGGAAACAACCCAAACGTCCATCAACAGGTGAATGAATGAGCAAGTTCTGTTACAGCTGCACAGTGGAATACTGCTGCTGATAACAAGGAATGAACTCCTGATAGACACAACAACACGTGTAAATCTCAAAATACTTAACCTGAATGAAGGAAGCTAAGGCAAAGGAAGCACATAGTTTATATTTCCATTTATGTAGAATTTTGGGAAATGCAAAGCAATCAGTCATAATAGGAAGCAGACCTTTGGTTGCCTCAGAGAAGAGTGAAGAGATGGATAAAAGCGAAAGCATTAAGGACCAATAGGGAGGGATAAGGAAACTCTTTGGGGTGATGGTTATGTTCATTGCTTTGATTGTGGTTATGGTTTTACTGGTTTAGAAATATGTCAAAATTCAGTAAATTGTATACCGTAAATATGTAAGGTTTATTGTATATCAATTATATTTCAGTATTGATGGGAGGAAGTTTTTAAAAGCAAGAAAAATATTATGAATTCTAGGATTTCATTATCATAAACATTATACCACATATACATGCATGCATTCATAGAGAATTGGAAGAATATAATCCAAAGTAGTAGCTGTGATTTGATTTCCTGAATTTTCCAAATTTCCAAATACAGTACAGAGTTCTCATATACATTTCACTCAGTTTTCTATAGTGTTAATGTCTTGTAAAACCATAAAATAATGATAAAAACTAAGAAATTAACATTGATATAATAATCCTATTGACAGATCATCAGTTTTTTCACTGATGTCCTTTTTCCCTTGGTCTAGTATTTTATTCAGCATCCACACTGCTTTCAGTTATCTCTTCTTTAATCTGGCTCCATTTTAAAGTTTCTTCTTGTCTTTAATGACCTTGACAGTTGCAAAGAATTCTGATTTGTAGATGATTTGTAGAAAGTCCTTCAATTTGTCTGATGTTTTCTCATGTTTAGACTAAAGTTTTTCGCATTATTGGGAAGGATATCACACAGGCGATGTGCCATTCTCAGTGCATTATATCCCAAGAAGGTATGCAGATCAGTAAGTCTTGTTCCTAGTGATTGTGACGTTGATTACCAGCTTAGGTGGCATGTACCAAGTTTTTTCACTGTAGAGTTACTATTTTCTTTTTTTGTGATTAATGTTTATTTTGAAGGAGATACAGGGACGTTATGCAAATACTCTGTTTCTTTTTAAACTTTTGCTCACTAATTTTAATATCTGTTAGTAGATTGTGCCTGCTGCAATTATTACAGTGGGCTTCTAATGGGGATATTCTATTTTCCTCACATTTTCTACGTTTATTAACTGGAATTCTTCTGTAAGGAAAAATTTCTTCTTTCTTCTTTTATTTTCTTCTTTCCCATTTATTTATTGTTTTTTATTTATTTATTTTATTTATTTATTGTTTATTATTTATTGTTTTTTAAATATCAGTATGGGGGTGCCTGGGTGGCTCAGTGGGTTAAAGCCTCTGCCTTCGGCTCAGGTCATGATCTCAGGGTCTTGAGATCGAGCCCTGTATCGGGCTCTCTGCTCAGCAGGGAGCCTGCTTCCTCCTCTCTCTCTGCCTACTTGTGATCTGTCTCTGCCAAAGAAATAAATAAAATCTTTAAAAAAAAATAAATAAATATCAGTATGGAATCATAGTTATTTAGTTTATTATTTTTGTTCTAATCCAACATTATCATTATTTATTTTGCTCAAATTATTCAAACTTTGGCTCTTAGGAGATCCTGTGACTTTCATTATGTCCTCATCCTTTCTTGAGAGCACTTCCTTAATTTATGGTATCACAGAATGTTCCAGGCTCATTTTTTTAACTTGAAGTATAGTTAACACACAGTGTTACATTAGTTTCAGGTACACAGCATAATGATTCATAGTGATTCATAGTGATTGATATATTGTTTTGGTAGTGATTTTTTTTTTTTTTGAGAGAGAGACAGAGTGCATGAGTTGGAGGGGCAGGGATGGACAGGGTCAGAGGGAGAGGGAGAGAGAAAATCATGAGCAGCCTCCACACCTAACGTGGAACCCAGTGTGGGGCTCGATTTCACAACCCTGAGATCATGCCCTGAGCTGAGATTAATAAGAGTTGGGCACTTAACCAACTGAGCCACCCAGGTAGCCCCCCATAGTGATTGGTATTTAAGTTTTATTAGATATAAGTGAAATCATATAGTATTTGTCTTTCTTTGTCTTATTGCACTTAGCAAAATATCCTCTAGTTCCCTCCATGTTGTTACAAAGGGCAAGATCTAATCTTATTTTATGTCTGAGTAATATTCCATTGTATACACACAGCATGCCACTTCTTATTTATCTTTTCATCTATTGATGGACACTTGGATTACTTCCATATCTTGGCCCTTGTAAATAAAGCTACAATGAACAAAGAGGTACAGGCTCATTTTAATATTGTTGCTGATCCTGCCTTGGATCAACTATTTCTCCAAACATCCTTCAACCTTTTTATTGGATAATGATATTTAGAAACCAAGTTTCAGGCACTAAATGAACTCATTACTATTGGGATGTTACTGTTTCTAGGTCCTCTCATGGACCGGAGCTAGGAAATAAATTTGCTATTTGATGTATGTATGGATGTATAAAACCCATGTTGCATTAATTTTTATTAATGTATGATGTTTTTACTGATTAAATTATTTAAAACATTTTAATGACAAGGTAAAATTTAGTTATGGCAATGCAATTTTAAACACGAGTCCCTTCCTTATTTATGTATAAAATAGCTGTCCTGTTTTTGTTTAGAAATTCAAACTAGTGCTTGAGTATGAGAAAAGAATTATCTTTATTTAGAGAATACATCCTTAAATCTTGAATCACATGTTAGGAACTAATTGGCTTTTTCAAGTTACAAATGAAGCAGAAAATTACAAATGGAAGAAGTCCAAATAGCAAAACCTAAGTGTTTCTTGAAGTTTCTTTAAAAAATGGAAATTTTAGGTTGAACCCTTTGGCAGTTATAAGCAATATTGGCAATGTCATGTGCTACAAATGCATAGAATTAGATTGGGAAGCTTTTGGGTAACTGTTTAATATCTCCTACCTCTTGGCTTTCACCACCCTGAAGGGAACCCTTAGTTAGGAGATGTGACCTTCCTCTGTAGATACTAAAATGAATGAGCCAACCAACCAGAGGAAGAGAGCTTGATGGGAAGTTACCAATAATTTCTAGAATGAGCAGCACAGTAGCAGAATGTAGACTGGCATAGCTGATTGGCACTGTGTATCCATGGCATAGTTTCAATACTGCCATCCATGAAGAAAGATTTGTTGAAATTAAGTATTAAAGAAATCAACAATAAAAATAATTTTATTTAATTGTAATATTATAATATTTATTATATATAACTAAACATATACAACTATGTATAATATATCCTATTTTACTAAAGGACTGCAGTATGTGAACTCTAACTCTTAAAAATACACTTTGAAATGTTAATATAACTAGAAAAGATCCTTAAGAATATTTAATAATCAAGAACACATATTTATTCCCTGGCTGTCCTTTCATAACCATAAATGGTTTGGGCATGATACAGGTTTTTATAGAGGCATTGCAGCTTTGCAGCATGGGCTGAAAATATTTGAACATTAGTCTTTAGGGAAAGGTAAATGAAAACCATAATGAGATACCTCTTCACACTCATGAGAATGACTACAATAAAAACAAACTAAAAGAATGCAGAAAGGAACGAGTTTTGGGAAAGAGGCAGTAAAATTGGAATCTTTATACATTGCTGTAAGGAGTGAAAAACGGTTCAGCTGCTGTGAAAAACAGTTTGGTGTTTCCTCAAAAGTTAAACACAGAATTACCACATGACCCAGCAATTCCATTCCTAGGTATATACCCCAAGGAATTGAAAACAGGTTCTCAGACAAAAACTTGCACATCTATATTTATATGCATTAGTATGCACATTATTCACAATAGCAAGAAGGCGGAAACAGCCCAGATTTCCATCAATGGATGGGTGGATGAACAAAATGTGGTACAACCATATAGTGGAATATTACTCGTCATAAAAAGGAATGAAGTGTCAATATGCTACCACGTGGATGAACTTCAAAAGCATTATACTGAGTGAAGGAAGTCAAATGCAGGAAGGCCACATATTGCATGATTCCATTTCTATGAAGCATCTAGGAAGAGTAAGTCCGTAGAGATAGAAAGCAGGTTGGTAGTTTTCAAGGCTGGAGGGAGGGAAGAGTGGGGCATAACTGCTTAATGGGTAAGGGGTTGAATTTTGGAGTGATTAGCATGCACTGGAACTAGTAGAGGTGAGAGCGGCACAACATCGTGAATGTTCTAAACAAAGCTAAATTGTATACTTTAAAATAGTTAATTTTATGTTACGTTAATTTAACCTCAATCCAAAACACCTTCTATTGGATTATTGTGAAGATAGGGAAAAGTGGAAAGAAATGCTCTCTGACTCAAGTAGTGTTGCAAATACAGGTTTCGTACTTTTGAACATGCACCTGTGTAGGGTCCCCTTTCCTCAAGTTTCTACCCAGGTACGATCTAATATTGTGCATTTGACTGGGCAAATGTGTTTTTTAGTTCTCTCTCTCAGGAAGGGTTTGAATTCAAAACCAAGTTTTAGGAACTTAAACTAGTTCATCGTGGAGAAAATTCAGGAAAGGTAGAAAAGCATGCATGGGTCATATTTGGGGTCTAGGCAGCTCTCTTGGGGGTTTATTCCTCATTATGTAAGCAACTGGCTTTTTGGTTATCTGTATGGTTGTCCCTACTATTTTTTTTTTTTTAATGGGATGGGAGAATTGCTTTGGATACTTAGGCAAAATTTCAGGCACTAATTTTAATGGGGTGAACTGCTTCAGAACTGTAGTGAGTTCAGAAAAAAATAAAAATGACTTTCGGTTTTATCCTGCTTATATTCAAAATGAAAGCACCTTTATTGATTTCTTTGGGGGAAAAAATGAATTCCTACACACGGGTTGCTTGCAGAAATAAATAGAAAATGAGAAAATCATCTTTTTTTGTTGGCCTACTTAATATTTCAGCATTTTTGAGGTCTACTCACTGGGGGCCTTATGTATCTTTTCATCTTAAAAAGTGCTTGAAGATCATAAGAAACCAGGCAGACCTCATATTCTTACCATCAGACATCATAAATAATAACACTGAAGCTGTATTATGTAATATATAGCTAATTGTGACTTCTGATGCTGGACAAACTCAATTCCTATGGAATGTGAGGCCATGAAAGCAAGTTACATAAACAACATAGAAGGTGCAAAGGAAATTGGAACAGACATGGTTCCTAACAATATCTATCCTTATATAAACAAGGAATTTATTTATTTTTCTGAAGATTTTATTTATTTATTTGGGAGAGAGAATGAGAGAGAAAGAGAGAGAGTGAGCATGAGAGGGGTGAGGGTCAGAGGGAGAAGCAGGCTCCCTGCTGAACAGATACTGGACTTGATCCTGGAACAGAATCGTGACTTGAGCTGAAGGCAGTCGCTTAACAAACTGAGCCACCCAGGCACCCCTAAAACAAGGAATTTAAACTTAATTTTTAAAAAAGGAGATCTGACCAGTTTTTTTTTTTAAAGATTTTATTTATTTATTTGACAGAGAGAAATCACAAGTAGTCGGAGAGGCAGGCAGAGAGAGAGAGAGGGAAGCAGGCTCCCTGCTGAGCAGAGAGCCCGATGCGGGACTCGATCCCAGGACCCTGAGATCATGACCTGAGCCGAAGGCAGCGGCTTAACCCACTGAGCCACCCAGGTGCCCTGACCAGTTTTAATAAAGAATAATTTTGCATAATTTACTTTTCACCAGTCTGTTCTGGCATGCTTCTAATGATGCCAGATCAATGGATAGCCAGAATCAATGAACCTGGATCAATGATAGTGTACATAGTCTGTAGAATTTTCCACATGCTGGGCCCAATTCAGCATTATTGTCACTGTCATGATGGACACCACTTTTGGCTGACACAGTGTAGTATTATTCTATTTCAGATTTTCTCAAGGCTGGGCAGCTGTTGATGAGGAAGACCAGTTTTACTTTGTCATATCTGATCATTTTCAGAGTCTGCTTGTACCCCAGCATACCCTTTCCACCTTTCATAATGAGTTGGAGCCTAGAGTTGATGACATCAGTGGCTTTTTCCTCCTCTTTGTGGCCACCAAGAGCTGCCACTAAGATGACTAGGGAGGGAGAAAGGATGGAATGAACTTGATTTTTTTCCCCCTTGTTAGCTAAAGAACTGAGAAGTTAATGATTCTGTGGGGAAGGGTTTGTATAGTTCAGCAGTCTCTGACTCCTAGGAGGAATTTTCCAGGTCCAGCAGAATGTCATATCACTGCTGTATTTGAGAACAAACATTAAAGAAATGTGTTATTATAATTGAGGTAAAATATGAAAATCATTTCCAATCTTTTTCTAACTTTATTTTCAATTAAATTTAGATGAAACAACATGGATCTCTGATTAACTATATGAAAATGCTAATTTCTTGTGGAAGTGTATTAGTTTCTGACATCAAAGCTTCCACAAAGATACAGTAAGAGTGAAACTAAAAATCTATGCTGTATCCTGCTGTATGATCTTTTCTTCTTATCTATCCTCAAAGTACAGCTTAAATCCATCATCTTTATCAGTTTCTACTTCATCAAACATTTATTGGCCAACGAGTATGTACAAGGGATGAAGAGCAATATTGTACAAGACACAACCTTCCAGATAAGTGATTTTATAACTTAGTTAGGGAGAAAGTTGCAGTGGGCTGGAGAGTTCTCTCCTCTTCAGATTCATGTCCCTCCTGGAATCTCAGAAGGTGACTTTATTTGGAAATAGAATTGTTGCAGTTGTAATTAGTTAAGATGAGCTTACTAGAGTAGGGTGAGCACTTACTCCAATATGAATGGTGTCCTTATAAGAAAAGGAGACACAGACACATGAGAAACAGGAGAGAAAGCCATGTGAAGATGGAGGCAGATGTCCGAGAGAGTGATGCATCCACAGGCCAAAGGAGTGCCAGGGTTCGCTGGCAACAGCAGAACTAAAAGCAAGGCATAGAACAGATTTTTCTCTGGAGCCTGAGAGCATGGCCCTCTTGGCATCTTGATTTCAGACCAGCAGGCTTCAGAACTGTGAGAAAATACATTTCTGTTGTTGGAAGCCACCAAGTTTGTGATATTTTGTGATAGCAGCATTAGGAAACTAAGACAACAGTCATAGAAAACAGTTTCTATTATGCATTGGCTATGTTCCAGGTCCTGGTCTTAGAGCCGTTTTCTACTCCAAAGCATTACCACAATTAACTCTGTAGGGAGCAAGCTGAGAATCAGAGAGGTTGAACCTCTCTCTCAGTGTCACCCTGCAAGTAGTTCTAATTTTTGTCAGTTTGTCTCCAGTGACCATTCTCTTCATCATGGGAGGAAGGCCACATGAGCAGCAGAGGCAATGGCAATCTCCCAGGTGTCCATGGAGAGCAGAATGGAGAAGTAAACCGGCACATCCGTATGACAGATACCACTCAGCAATACAAGAGAGCAAACTCCTACAGCATGCAACGATGTGGATGAACCTCAAATTGATCATGTTGAGTCAAAGAAGCTGCACACAAGACAGCACCTACTATATCATTCCATTTATATGAAGTTCTAGAATAGGAAAGACTCATCATCGTGGAAAAAAAAAAAAAAAAAGCAGTTTCCAGCCGTGTGCTACATGCTCTTTTGGGAAATTCCCACTAAGATCCCCAACCCTCAGTGGTTCAGGTTGGATCCAAGACCTGCTCTTTGGACAATGAGGAGTATCTAGAATACACACCTGGGAGTGGAAGAGCCTGGAAATACCACAAGGACAGAGACCCTGCCTGCTTGGTTCACCCTAATTTCCCAGCCATTGCCACAGTATGTAGCTCACAAGTATTAGTGGAATGAGAGAACTCGCTCACAAACCAGGAATATCTACATGTTGATGTTCATCATCCCTGAATTCCTGCAATCCGTACCACATAATTTAGCCTTGATGATACACCACATGTGACGTGTGGTCACTTGATCACCCCAATCATCTAGTGACGCAGAGAGGAGCAAGAGGGAGGAAGTAAGAGATGGCGGGGGGGGGGGGCATGCAATTCAAGATGGCCCTGCAGACTCTGCTTGCAGAACTGCTGCAACTTGGTGAAACTTCAGGAAAAAATTCAGGGGGAAACAGAATACATGATGTAGGGTTTCGTCTCCCTACGGGGAAGGAAAGGTAAATAAGAAGGTCGGCAGGACACCACTGGAAAACACTGTAGGAATATCACTGCTCTTGTTTCTGGGCTCAGGGCTCAGGGTAGACTTTGTCCCTCAGCCATGGTCCTCCTTCTAAGCCCCAGGCTGCCTCAGGACGATCTCCCACTCAGTCTCCCAGAACGCCACCATGAAGAACTGGAGTTGGTAGGTGAGATAAACACCCCAAGGGGAAGAAGTTGAAGGAAGTCAGCCATGTTGAGACTGATGTGGATTTTGGAGTTTGAGAAAGCTTCATGGAGAAGGTGGGCTGATCTGGACATACAGCAGAGTTCACACCTTAGGATCCATACAAGTAACACCTGCTGCATCATGCCGAAAGCTGGCAGTGCTCACAGGAACTTGGCCTGGACAGCTCTGAGGAGGTACTGTGATGCCCACTAACTTCCTTCTTCCCAGTCTCTGGTGCCATCTTCTCCTCTAAATAAAAATCTCCCTTGGGGAGGCACCAGTTGGCCCTGCAGGGGGAGTGGAAGGTGGGGCAACCATTAACCCTGAGTGGAATGAGGCCGGGTTACAGGACTGGTTATAACACAGCCAAGGTTTTCTGTCTGTCTGCCTGCTTCATGTGCTTGAGCAATGGTTCCCCCAAGTGAAGCACTTTTGAAAGGGGAGAAAACCAGTGTGCTGCTCTCCTCCTCTCACTGCAGAACCCCCAGGGCGAGCAGAGCTTCTCTGTGCCAAGATCAGGGCTTCCGGCTGTATGGTGCTCACATCGGACCCTACCTTGGAAGGACTGAACTTTCTGTTACACTGCCTACAGTCTAGGTCTTTCCAAGGAAAGGTCTGGACAGATGGTTAGCTCCATTCAAAAAGACCTGTTGTTGGGGCACCTGGGTGGCTCAGTGGGTTAAGCCTCTGCCTTCAGCTCAGGTCATGATCTCAGGGTCCTGGGATGGAGCCCTGCCTCGGGCTCTCTGCTCAATGGGGAGCCTGCTTCCTCCTCTCTCTCTGCCTTCCTCTCTGCCTACTTGTGATCTCTCTCTGTCAAATAAATAAATAACATCTTAAAGATATATATTTAAAAAAATTAAAAAGAGCTATTGTGTTGGCGTTTTAGAGGCACATCTGCTGGGAAAGGTAGAGAAGAAATTCTCTTCTAATTTTGAGCCTTAACATTAAGGTTTTGTAGCTGCAGAACCTTGTCGAATGGGGAAGGATGAAGACTTTTCCTTTCAAGGTGAAAAAAGAGCCACAGTCTTTCCGCTGAAGCCAACACCAACCCCTAGTCAATAGTTTTATTTTATACTATGCCTGCTTGCCCACTAAGTTCCCAACCCTCAGTGGTTCAGGTTGGATCCAAGACCTGCTCTTTGGACAATGGGGAGTATCTAGAAGGTGGCTTGAAAAAAAATTTTTTTTAAAAGTTAAGATTGTTGAGAAAGAAATGAAATCCAAACTGTGGGGAGGTTTGTCTCAGGAGTTATTATTTTTCCTGTTCTTTGGCGTCCGTGGGAGATTTTTCCAGATGCTGAGTGTCACCCTGTCACCATTGCCTACAATGCCTTGAGCTCCGCCCTGCTCTCTTTTTCCTCTCTGACATCCTAACAGAAAATTCACCTTTCAATTTTATTATTTACTTACTAAGAAAATTTACATTTTAAAATAGGATGCTTGCAAATCTAAAGGTGATATTTCCTATTGTAGTTTGAGGCTGGCTGGGTGAGGGGAAGGGGTAGAGATTATATTGGGAGAGTCTTCCCTAGGCCAGTATGCAGGACGCAGGTCCACAGCTTACTCTGCTAATGATCAAGATCACCTTGACTTTGATTTCCGAAACTGCTACATCGAAATTTTCATTAGGGTCAGTATTTGTCCTGAAAAATACTCGTTCTCTGCAGTAAAACCTCCCACAAGTTCTTTTTACTGACTTAATGGCTTTTTCTAGAACAGATAATAGATGAAACCAGAGGACACAGTCTGGCTGTAAAAGACATTTATTCAATCAGATGTGCCAGAACACAGCTCAGGGTAACATCTAAAAAGTGACTTGAGAAACCAAGATGCTGCCGAGGCAATTTCTTGGCCAGAAATGTTTGGCTGCTTCTTGTTTTAAATTCTTTCATTTTGCATTTCGGAAATTGACTCTTAAAGCCAAAAATCTTAAATGCAAAAAGATAAATCAAATGCCATTTGCTGGAATTCTGATTATTTCCTTTGAATGAGTAACCAAGAGCTAATTTCTCATGTAATAATGATTTTGCCTATTAATGAGAATTAATTGTGTTCTATAGAGCCCATTTTAGCGGACTTAAAGAAAAAAACACTTTTTAGAGCCAGAAAGGACCTTAGAGAATATCTAAGTTTAACCCCCTGTTTTTATGAGACCAGGGAGAGTGGAAGCCTTGCCTGGCAGTGCACAGTGGGTTAAGTGCAAGGGAGGACTGTGGTCTGCAGCTCACACAGTGGTCACTCAGGTGTGTCACTGCTCTGACCTGATGACCACTACCTTTGAGGATCTCTGCCATTATTTATATAGGAATGTCCCACAGATGAGCTTTTATTTTTTAGAACTAAGAGATGAAAATACAGAAATCATACCTCTGTGTAGCATCAGCCCCCAGAGGACCTCTTTGTTTACATAAAATGTGAAAGCCATTTCGCTGTTTGAATGGGTTTACCTGATGGCCTTGGAGGCCTTGTTTTTGAAAAGAGCTTTTTGTGATCTTTTGTGATCTTTGCACGGTGTGAGACTCTGAATCAACAGACACAGACACTGAACCCACAGGAAGGCCCTGTCAGAACATGGGAACAGTGTTGAGATAAACAGGACAAGGGCTGCAATAGGAGAGCCTGGGTGGTGATGGAACACAGCAGTCCTGACCTGGCATGTACCAGGGCATGAAGCAGAACAGCCCTCAGAGCCCGCCGCAAAGCTGCAGCCAGACTGGGCTCTGAACTGAGCCTCCTTGAGGCCACAGGCCACAGCTCCTTCCTCCCTGGTCATTTGGGAATTATCAGGATACAAATCATGGCCAGCCTTCTGGGCTTGTCTGACCTTCAGCATAATAATTCAGCTAATGGATTAATTTTAGAATGCTGCAAATGGTCAAGCTCATGTCTTCATTTGCATTTTCAAAAATAGAGACTAATTTGCTTCAAATACTCTTCTGTAATATTCATATTGCAATATCCAGTGGGGATTTATTTGTTATTGTTCTTTAAAGCTTATACTGAAAGAAGTCTAACATTGTTGCTCTTCTCATCTATTATTCAATAAATGTATTCCAGCTGGACAGAAAGACAGATCTGTTTTCTGTCTGACTCATTGTTGCTAACAGTTGTCAGGGAAGCAGAAACCTTTTCAGCTGATTGATGTGTTCCAGCTGTGCAACTTTGGAAATCATATTTCCACTGAAAAAAGGGTTGGTGATTTTTTTTTTTTCTAATGCTTCTTCCATTAAAAAAAAAAAAAGGATAGTTTGTTGTCATCAGATGCCAATTTTCAATTCTTCAAAAAAGATGTAAAACTGATGATGAATCATTCTTTTGCAAACAACTTAGTTGTATTGAAGTGAGCTTCAGATCCTCAAAATAATTGCCAGGCTTTGTGCAGAACCTTTTATGGTGGCTCCAAATACACAACTTCCAACTAAACACAGATAATTTACTCATTAAAAGCAGTAGCTGCTTCTGCTGCTGCTACAACTACTACCTGTTTTTACCTTTAAAAAAGGCTTTTTTGAGCTATAATTCACATACCATACAATTTACTCATTTAAGGCCTACAATTCAATGGTTTTTAAAGTACCTTTGAAAGAGTTGTGCAGTTATAACCACAATCAATTTTAGAACCTTTTTATTACCACAAAAGGAAGCCCTGCTCCCCTTAGCTGCCAGCTCCTTCAGTCCACCCCTCACTCCAGCCCGAGACAACCAGTAATCTACTTTCTGTCTCTATAGATTTGTCTATTTGGGGCATTTCATGTAAAGGGAATTGCAAAATATGTGGTCCCTTGTGACTGGCTTCCTTCACTTAATGTTTTCAAGGTTTGTCTACGTCTCGGCTTGTGTCAGTGTTTCATTACTTTTCATGGATGGTTCCTATTCCACTGGATAGATGTGCCACAATTTGTTTATCCATTTATCTGTTGATGGGGCTTTGCATTGTCCCCATTTTTGGCCATTATGACTTATGCTGTCAGGAGCATTTGTGTACAGGTCTCTGTGCGGACATGTTGTCATTCCTCTTTGGTATATACCTTGAAGTGGAATTTTGTATCATGTGGCAACTCTGTTTAACCTTTTGAGAAGCTGCAAGACTATTTTTTAAAGCGGCTATACCATTTTCCATTTCCATCAACACTGCATGAGGGTTCCATTTTTTCATAGACACTCCAGCACTTTTTGTTATCTTTTTTTGCTTATGGTCATCCTAATGACCATATGAGTATGTAGTGGTAAAAGCACCTTAACAATATTTTAAAAGTATTTTAGTGATGCCTTTATGCTCAGATAGATTCTGTGTCAGTGAGAAAGAATGCAAGTAGCCCCGACAGAATATGTTTCCAAATGTGAGCAGTAGGGGGAGAAGGAGATTTTTTTCACTGCTCTGTCCCTAGTGCTAGAAAAAGGACCAACGCATAGTAGGCATGTAAACATTCATAGAATGCATGAATAAATGAGTTCATGGAGAGTCTACTGTTTGCTAACATTGGTATGGAAGCAGAGGTATACAAAATACGGCCCCGCTCTCAAGAAGTTGACTTTTTTGAAGGAAAGAGAATGACATCATTCCTGAAAGGAAGCTACTGATGGAGAAAGGTACATGTTAGGGGAAAGTACTCATTTCAAGCCACTGAAGTGTAGTTGGTGAAAACTGGAACTCCTTTGGACTTAGGCTGATTTGTAAAGTCTGGCTTTGAGGAGGATAGTAAGGAAAAAAAATACAGTAGCTCTAACTGCAACGAGGGGAAGTTAGCCTTTCACATGATGCTGAAATCTCCTTAGTCAGTATAATATCATTCCCTCTCTCTCCCTATATACCCCTGTCTGTGTGTGCACACAACTGTGGGCTCAGAATGTAATCTGATTCTTCTTCCAAAGTTCAGACTATTAGTGATTTGCCCATTTGCTATCTACCTTTATCCCTCCCTCCTTTTACCCCTCCATCTCTCCCCTCTTTTTAAAAAATATTTTATTTATTTGTCAGACAGAGATCACAAGTAGGCAGAGAGGCAGGGAGAGAGAGAGGGAGGAAGCAGACTCCCTGCTGAGCAGAGAGCCCGATGCAGGACTCTATCGCAGGACCCTAGGATCATGACCTGAGCCGAGGGCAGAGGCTTTAACCCACTGAGTTACCCAGGTGCCCCCTTCCAACCCTTTTTATCTATCTATTATCTATCATCTATCTATTTATCTATCTATCATCTACCTATCATTTATTATCTATCTATCAGTCATCTATCTATTATCTATCCATCTATCGTCTATCAGTCATCATCCTATCTAACATCATCTAAATATCTATCCATCAACTATTTATCTAATCTATCATTCTATGTAGCATCTATCATCTGTCATCTTCTAAATCTATTTATCTAATCTATCGCCTCTCCAGTAACAATTTTATCTCACCAGCTGTAAGGTATATTTTAGATAACTTTCTGCAGATTTAATACATACAAACCAATCTAAGCAAATGCACTGTCATTTACTTAATTCTCTTGCTATTTTCATTCCATTTTTGTTATAAATAATGCTTCAAAGGAAACTATTCATGAGTTTTCTTTTCCAAATTTGGATTTTTGAAAAAAGGTATCAGTCCAAGTAAATTTCCAATCTTTAGGCTTAGTCCTCATGGTGTTTCATGAACCCAGGCCTCTCTTTTGTCTATGGCTGCCTATCCCCTATGGCCTCCGAGTCTGCTTCCAGTCTGTTAGAGGGCCAACTGCATAGAAGGCAATTGGTTACTAACCATAGAGTCCAGGAAAGGTATCTATCCTTTCTGTTTCCCTTCCATTGGTGATGCTTGCCACATGGCACCACTGAGACGCAGAAATTTTGGTAATATAGTTCTTAGCTAGGCAGACATTTCCCAGGAACAAGTGCATATTTTCAAAAGAGGAGCATGAATTTTGTGTAGATAGTTAGTATTCTCTGCCATTATAGATTTTTAGTGGTATTATCACTATTCATTTTGAATACCTGGTATATTTTGCACAATAGTCTCCACCCCATCTCCATTAAAATATTTTCAGTTGATTTATTTCTGATTGTGGAAGAAAATACACATTTGGTCTTCATCAGTGAATTTCAGTACTCTGCTCATGAGGTTTATTATATGCAGAACCAATGTGGCTAATACAAATTTTATTTTCTTGAACTAATTTTACCTGTCATTTTGTGTTCATGCTTACACCACCTTGGCTAATTATTTTGATACCTGTTACTGTATGGAGTGATTGGTTGAGACTTTACCAATGACGCCATGTGAAATAGCAGAGAGAGATTGGCTCAATCTATTTTAAAAAGATTAAAAGGGAGCCAATAACCAAAGAAATTGGTTTTCCTCCAAGGAGATGCAGAACTGCAAAAACATCTCAGTTTAACTGTAGAGTCTTATGCAGAATAAAAAATAACAGTATTATCTGGAAATATTTTCATTTCTCATTTTTCCTTCTTTTCTGAGTTTGGTATTTTGTATATATCTGCTATTGCTATTAAAAATGTTTATAATTACAATGTTGCTCTTTCTAGATAAATTCATTTGGGGCTTCATTTTCACTTTCTAAGACTTAAGCTTTGGTTTAAAATACTTGCCCCCAGTTCTTCCACCTAACTTCCCCAACCCCCCGAAAATCTAAAAGCAACTAAAGAAAATGAGTGTTTTAAATGTTAATATTACTTCCATTATGCAGTTAGAGAAACAGCAAGAATTTTGCTCAATCCTCATTTTTCTTTTGGGACATTAATGAGGTATAATAAAGGCTAATGAACTACAGGAGATTTTGATGTTAGTTGTAGATATTTGGGATATCTCCTAAGTGACAGACCAGGTAAATTTCACAATGTTAGGAAGGGAAATTGATGAGACACAGTAAAGAAATTGTGCAAGACTCATTTATTCATTCAACTCATTCATTAAACAAGTGGTTGAATTGAATTACCTATCATGTGCCAAACACTGTTCTACTTGGAGAATCTCGCTAGATATGTCCGAGGGTCTAGATGCTTCTAGATGCATCAGAGAATAAAAAAGACAAATATTCTGCCTTTGAGAGGCTTATATTTTAGCAGGGTATGACAAAAAAAAATAAAAAGTGGAGGGAGGAGTCAAGATGGCAGAGAAGTAGCAGGCTGAGACTGCTTCAGCTAGCCGGAGATCAGCTAGATAGCTTATCTAAAGATTGCAAACACCTGAAAATCCATCGGCAGATCGAAGAGAAGAAGAACAGTAATTCTGGAAACAGAAAAACAACCACTTTCTGAAAGGTAGGACCGGCAGAGAAGTGAATCCAAAGCGACGGGAAGATAGACCCCGGGGGGAGGGACCGGCTCCCGGCAAGCGGCGGAGCAATCGCGCACAAAATCAGGACTTTTAAAAGTCTGTTCCACTGAGGGACATCGCTCCAGAGGCTAAACCGGGCGAAGCCCACGCGGGGTCAGTGTGGCCTCAGGTCCCGCAGGGTCACAGAAGGATCGGGGGTGTCTGAGTGTCGCAGAGCTTGCGGGTATTGGAACGGGAAAGCCGGCTACAGAGACAGAGCTGACAGTAAGCTCGCAGCTCCGTGTTACCTTGAACCGGTTGCAGGCTCGGTGAGCTCGGAGCGCGGCCGGAGGTCAGGCAGACGGGAGTAACTGGGCGCGGTTCTCTGAGGGCGCACTGAGGAGTGGGGCCCTGGGCTCTCGGCTCCTCCGGGCCGGAGACCAGGAGGCCGCCATTTGTATTCCCGTCCTCTGGAACTCTACAGAAAGCGCTCAGGGAACAAAAGCTCCTGAAAGCAAACCCGAGCGGATTACTCACCCCGGCCCCGGGTAAGGGCGGTGTAATTCCGCCTGGGGCAAAGACACTTGAGAATCACTACAACAGGCCCCTCCCCCAGAAGATCAACAAGAAATCCAGCCGAGACCAAGTTCACCTACCAAGGAGTGCGGTTTCAATACCAAGGAGAGCAGCAGAATTCCAGAGGAGGAGAAAGCCAAGCACGGAACTCATGGCTTTTTTCCTGTGATTTTTTTTAGTCTTGCAGTTAATTTAATTTTTTCTTTTTAATTTTTTTTTTCTCGCCTTCGGGTAAAAATTTTTTTTTTAACTGTTACCTTTTTCTTTTTTAACTAGTTTATCTAATATATATATATATATTTACATTTTTCTTAGGTGTTTTCTTTTTTTAAAAATTCTTTTCTTTTCTTTTCTTTTTTTTTTCTTTTTCTTTTCTTTTTGTTTTTTTTTTTCTTTCTTCCTTTTTGAACCTCTTTTTATCCCCTTTCTCCCCACTCACGATTTTGGATCTCTTCTAATTTGGTTAAAGCATATTTTCCTGGGGTTGTTGCCACCCTTTTAGTATTTTACTTGCCCCTTCATTTACTCTTATCTGGACAAAATGACAAGACGTAAAAATTCAACACAAAAAAAAGAACAAGAGGCAGTACCGAAGGCTAGGGACCTAATCAATACAGACATCGGTAATATGTCAGATCTAGAGTTCAGAATGACAATTCTCAAGGTTCTAGCCGGGCTCGAAAAAGGCATGGAAGATATTAGAGAAACCCTCTCGAGAGATATAAAAGCCCTTTCTGGAGAAATAAAAGAACTAAAATCTAACCAAGGTGAAATCAAAAAAGCTATTAATGAGGTGCAATCAAAAATGGAGGCTCTAACTGCTAGGATAAATGAGGCAGAAGAAAGAATTAGTGATATAGAAGACCAAATGACAGAGAATAAAGAAGCTGAGCAAAAGAGGGACAAACAGCTACTGGACCACGAGGGGAGAATTCGAGAGATAAGTGACACCATAAGACGAAACAACATTAGAATAATTGGGATTCCAGAAGAAGAAGAAAGTGAGAGGGGAGCAGAAGGTATACTGGAGAGAATTATTGGGGAGAATTTCCCCAATATGGCAAAGGGAACGAGCATCAAAATTCAGGAGGTTCAGAGAATGCCCCTCAAAATCAATAAGAATAGGAACACACCCCGTCACCTAATAGTAAAATTTACAAGTCTCAATGACAAAGAGAAAATCCTGAAAGCAGCCCGGGAAAAGAAGTCTGTAACATACAATGGTAAAAATATTAGATTGGCAGCTGACTTATCCACAGAGACCTGGCAGGCCAGAAAGAGCTGGCATGATATTTTCAGAGCACTAAACGAGAAAAACATGCAGCCAAGAATACTATATCCAGCTAGGCTATCATTGAAAATAGAAGGAGAGATTAAAAGCTTCCAGGACAAACAACAACTGAAAGAATTTGCAAATACCAAACCAGCTCTACAGGAAATATTGAAAGGGGTCCTCTAAACAAAGAGAGAGCCTACAAGTGGTAGATCAGAAAAGAACAGAGACCATATACAGTAACAGTCACCTTACAGGCAATACAATGGCATTAAATTCATATCTCTCAATAGTTACCCTGAATGTGAATGGGCTAAATGCCCCTGTCAAAAGACACAGGGTATCAGAATGGATAAAAAAACAAAACCCATCTATATGTTGCCTCCAAGAAACACATTTTAAGCCCGAAGACACCTCCAGATTTAAAGTGTGGGGGTGGAAAAGAATTTACCATGCTAATGGACATCAGAAGAAAGCAGGAGTGGCAATCCTTATATCAGATCAATTAGATTTTAAGCCAAAGACTATAATAAGAGATGAGGAAGGACACTATATCATACTCAAAGGGTCTGTCCAACAAGAAGATTTAACAATTTTAAATATCTATGCCCCCAATGTGGGAGCAGCCAACTATATAAACCAATTAATAACAAAATCAAAGAAACACATCAACAATAATACAATGATAGTAGGGGACTTTAACACTCCCCTCACTGAAAATGGACAGGTCATCCAAGCAAAAGATCAGCAAGGAAATAAAGGCCTTAAATGACACACTGGACCAGATGGACATCACAGATATATTCAGAATATTTCATCCCAAAGCAACAGAATACACATTCTTCTCTAGTGCACATGGAACATTCTCCAGAATAGATCACATCCTCGGTCCTAAATCAGGACTCAACCGGTATCAAAAGATTGGGATCATTCCCTGCATATTTTCAGACCACAATGCTCTAAAGCTAGAACTCAACCACAAAAGGAAGTTTGGAAAGAACCCAAATACATGGAGACTAAACAGTATCCTTCTAAAGAATGAATGGGTCAACTGGGAAATTAAAGAAGAATTGAAAAAAAAAAAAATCATGGAAACAAATGATAATGAAAATACAACGGTTCAAAATCTGTGGGACACAACAAAGGCAGTCCTGAGAGGAAAAATATATAGCGGTACAAGCCTTTCTCAAGAAACAAGAAAGGTCTCAGGTACACAACCTAACCCTACACCTAAAGGAGCTGGAGAAAGAACAAGAAAGAAACCCTAAGCCCAGCAGGAGAAGAGAAATCATAAAGATCAGAGCAGAAATCAATGAAATAGAAACCAAAAAAACAATAGAACAAATCAACGAAACTAGGAGCTGGTTCTTTGAAAGAATTAATAAAATTGATAAATCCCTGGCCCGACTTATCAAAAAGAAAAGAGAAAGGACCCAAATAAATAAAATCATGAATGAAAGAGGAGAGATCACAACTAACACCAAAGAAATACAAACTATTATAAGAACATACTATGAGCAACTCTACGGCAATAAATTTGACAATCTGGAAGAAATGGATGCATTCCTAGAAACATATAAACTACCGCAACTGAACCAGGAAGAAATAGAAAGCCTGAACAGACCCATAACCAGTAAGGAGATTGAAACAGTCATTAAAAATCTCCAAACAAACAAAAGCCCAGGGCCAGACGGCTTCCCAGGGGAATTCTACCAAACATTTAAAGAAGAACTAATTCCTATTCTCCTGAAACTGTTCCAAAAAATAGAAATGGAAGGAAAACTTCCAAACTCATTTTATGAGGCCAGCATCACCTTGATCCCAAAACCAGACAAGGATCCCACCAAAAAAGAGAGCTATAGACCGATATCCTTGATGAACACAGATGCGAAAATACTCAACAAAATACTAGCCAATAGGATCCAACAGTACATTAAAAAGATTATTCACCACGACCAAGTGGGATTTATTCCAGGGCTGCAAGGTTGGTTCAACATCCGCAAATCAGTCAATGTGATACAACACATCAATAAAAGAAAGAACAAGAACCATATGATACTCTCAATAGATGCTGAAAAAGCATTTGACAAAGTACAACATCCCTTCCTGATCAAAACTCTTCAAAGTGTAGGGATAGAGGGCACATACCTCAATATCATCAAAGCCATCTATGAAAAACCCACCGCAAATATCATTCTCAATGGAGAAAAAACTGAAAGCTTTTCCGCTAAGGTCAGGAACACGGCAGGGATGTCCATTATCACCACTGCTATTCAACATCGTACTAGAGGTCCTAGCCTCAGCAATCAGACAACAAAAGGAAATTAAAGGCATCCAAATCGGCAAAGAAGAAGTCAAATTATCACTCTTCGCAGATGATATGATACTATATGTGGAAAACCCAAAAGACTCCACTCCAAAACTGCTAGAACTTATACAGGAATTCAGTAAAGTGTCAGGATATAAAATCAATGCACAGAAATCAGTTGCATTTCTCTACACCAACAGCAAGACAGAAGAAAGAGATATTAAGGAGTCAATCCCATTTACAATTGCATCCAAAACCATAAGATACCTAGGAATAAACCGAACCAAAGAGACACAGAATCTATACTCAGAAAACTATAAAGTACTCATGAAAGAAATTGAGGAAGACACAAAGAAATGGAAAAATGTTCCATGCTCCTGGATTGGAAGAATAAATATTGTGAAAATGTCTATGCTACCTAAAGCAATCTACACATTTAATGCAATTCCTATCAAAGTACCATCCATCTTTTTCAAAGAAATGGAACAAATAATTCTAAAATTTATATGGAACCAGAAAAGACCTCGAATAGCCAAAGGGATATTGAAAAAGAAAGCCAATGTTGGTGGCATCACAATTCCGGACTTCAAGCTCTATTACAAAGCTGTCATCATCAAGACAGCATGGTACTGGCACAAAAACAGACACATAGATCAATGGAACAGAATAGAGAGCCCAGAAATAGACCCTCAAATCTATGGTCAACTAATCTTCGACAAAGCAGGAAAGAATGTCCAATGGAAAAAAGACAGCCTTTTCAATAAATGGTGCTGGGAAAATTGGACAGCCACATGCAGAAAAATGAAATTGGACCATTTCCTTACACCACACACAAAAATAGACTCAAAATGGATGAAGGACCTCAATGTACGAAAGGAATCCATCAAAATCCTTGAGGAGAACACGGGCAGTAACCTCTTCGACCTCTGCCGCAGCAACATCTTCCTAGGAACAACGCCAAAGGCAAGGGAAGCAAGGGCAAAAATGAACTACTGGGATTTCATCAAGATCAAAAGCTTTTGCACAGCAAAGGAAACAGTTAACAAAATCAAAAGACAACTGACAGAATGGGAGAAGATATTTGCAAACGACATATCAGATAAAGGACTAGTGTCCAGAATCTATAAAGAACTTAGCAAACTCAACACCCAAAGAATAAATAATCCAATCAAGAAATGGGCAGAGGACATGAACAGACATTTCTGCAAAGAAGACATCCAGATGGCGAACAGACACATGAAAAAGTGCTCCATATCACTCGGCATCAGGGAAATACAAATCAAAACCACAATGAGATATCACCTCACACCAGTCAGAATGGCTAAAATCAACAAGTCAGGAAATGACAGATGCTGGCGAGGATGCGGAGAAAGGGGAACCCTCCTACACTGTTGGTGGGAATGCAAGCTGGTGTAGCCACTCTGGAAAACAGCATGGAGGTTCCTCAAAATGTTGAAAATAGAACTGCCCTATGATCCAGCAATTGCACTATTGGGTATTTACCCTAAAGATACAAATGTAGTGATCCAAAGGGACACATGCACTCGAATGTTTATAGCAGCAATGTCCACAATAGCCAAACTATGGAAAGAACCTAGATGTCCATCAACAGATGAATGGATCAAGAAGATGTGGTATATATACACAATGGAATACTATGCAGCCATCAAAAGAAATGAAATCTTGCCATTTGCAACAACATGGATGGAACTAGAGCGTATCATGCTTAGCGAAATAAGTCAAGCAGAGAAAGACAACTATCATATGATCTCCCTGATATGAGGAAGTGGTGATGCAACATGGAGGCTTAAGTGGGTAGAAGAATAAATGAAACAAGATGGGATTGGGAGGGAGACAAACCATAAGTGACTCTTAATCTCACAAAACAAACTGAGGGTTGCCGGGGGGAGGGGGTTTGGGAGAAGGGGGTGGGATTATGGACATTGGGGTGGGTATGTGATTTGGTGAGTGCTGTGAAGTGTGTAAACCTGGTGATTCACAGACCTGTACCCCTGGGGATAAAAATATATGTTTATAAAAAATAAAAAATTTAAAAAAAAAAAATAAAAAAAATAAAAAGTAAGTAAATTACATAGTAAGTTGAATTGTGATATGTCTTGCTTGTCTTCATGAAGAGGATGTTATTAATAATTTGTGTTGATAATAAATGTGTTGTGATGATAATAAATGTATCATCTCAGAGTAAAAGTTAGCATGGAGAAAGGAGTTGAAATTTTAAATGAGGTGGCCAGAGTAGGGGTCATTAATAATTTCCATTTAAGACCTGAAAGGTAGGAGGAAGTGAGCCAGGCACAGAGGTTTCCAAACAAAAGGAACCAGTGCAAAGGTCCTGTGACAGGGGCATACCAGTGATTTGAAGAACAACAAGAAGTTCAGTATGGTTGCATTGGAGTTGGGCAGGAGTGAGGGGAGATCAGAAGATCAAATCAGAAAAGAAATGGGAGCTGTTGTCCAGATAACGTAAAGTCTTAAAAGTAACTGCCCATTGTAAGAGCAGACTTTGTTTTGAGAGAAATGAAGGCCTATCAAGGGGATTTCAAGCAGAGGAGCTATGTGGTCAAGTTACATTTTTACAGAATTTCTGGATTGTTATGTTAAGAATAGGCAGTAAGGAGACAAGGGAAGAAGCCCAAAGACCTACTGCAATATCCAGGTGTGTGATGGTGACTTGCAGGGCCAGGGGGATGGTGGGGAAAGTGGTGAGAAATGGTTGTGTTCTAGATAGATTTTAAAGATAGAACCTACAGGACTTTCTGATGGATTGGATGAAATCCAAAAGAAAAAGAGAAGTCAAAGATTCTTGTATTATTGCCAGAATAGTTCCTTACCCTTTCTATTGGACCATCTCTCTGGGAAAATGAATCTTGCAGTCCACTGACATCAGGCTTGGACATGCGACTTTCTCTGGCCTGTGAAGTAGGAATGGGAATGCTGTGCCCTTTCTAGCAGAATCTTTAAATGCCATCATGTGGGACCTCTTCTGTCCCTTGCCAGGAGACAGTCAGTGTTCTAGGGGGAGCTGCTCTTCAACCTGGATCCTGAAGCAAAGAGGACATGGAACAGAGCCTAGCTCAGTCTCTGCTGATATGCAGCATGTGCAAGTAAAAAGCATTGTTTTGCAAACTGCTGAGATTTTGTGGGTTTTTGTTGTTGTTATAGTAACAAAATTTAGTTAAAGCTCATGGATACAGATGCCTTCAAGGGTTTTGTCTGGAGAAACTGAAGGGATAGAGTTTCCATTGATCAAAATGGGAAGACCATGAGAGAAGCAGGCTGTAAAGGGGAGATTAAGAGTTTAACTTTGAACATATTAAATTTCAGATGTCTGTCATAATATCCGGTTTGGGATTTTGAGTAAGCAATTGAATATAAGAAGCTAAAGTTCAGAGGAGACAGCCAAACTAGATATAAACATATAGGGGTCATCAGGACCCAGTTGGTAGTGTCTAAGGCCATAGGATTTGTTGAGATCATCAGAGAAGTGACCATAAAGAGAAGAGGAGAGGCAGGCCATTACTGACCTCATCAAGAGCATTTTTTCCTAGTTGGGGAGCCTCATTGCAATGAGGGTAAGAAGAAATGTGAGAAAGACATTGGCTACAGCAAGGATAGTTAATTCTTTTGGATTTTACTCTGGGAAGTAAAATTTTTACTTACTCTACTTTAAAATCCCAGATTTTTACTCTGGGATTTTACTCTGGGGAACCAGGAAGTGGGATAAAAATATCAGGGCAGATGCTCTTCTTTAACAGAAGAGCACAATACTTTTATTTTCCATGGCCCATTTTTTTTTTTTTTTTTCAGTTTTAAAGACTGGAAAGAAGCCAGCATTTTTTTAAAGATTTTATTTATTTATTTGACAAACAGATCACAAGTAGGCAGAGAGGCAGGCAGAGAGAGAGGAGGAAGTAGGTTTCCTGCTAAGCAGAGAGCCTGATGTGGGGCTCGAGCCCAGGAACCTGGGATCATGACCTGAGCTGGAGGCAGAGGCTTTAACCGACTGAGCCACCCAGGCACCCCGAAGCCAGCATTTATTTTACACTTCAAATGGACTGTACATGGTACTAGGCACATTCACATATTCATGTGCCCCTCACAACTGCATTGTGAAATAACTGTGATTACCTTTCAGGGTCTCTGAAAGGTGAGTGGACTTAATTAACATTGTCTACTAGTGTGTGGCAGAGCTGAAATTCAGTCCTTCATCTCACTTTTGACAAAAGGCCCTTGCTCTTTTCTCTGTGGTAATTATCTTCCAAAAACATTAAAGTGTTCTCTGAGGAACAAATTTCGTGAGCATTTTCTGTATTGCTTCTCAGCTAGCAAAGTGTGGTATGAGATAACACTGCCAATAGCTGGTGACTTTGGGTTCCACACCATTATTCAATGTTTGCCATTCAGCTATGTTTTGCTACATTAACCTGAAATGTGATTTTAAACTTACCTCTGGTGCCATCTAAAAAGTTCCAAACCCACCAAATAGCAGGTGAAAATGGAGTGTCTTTCCTTTGTTCATGGCCAGGAGACCAGTTATCAAACTAACAGACTGCTTTAAAGTTTGGTAGAAAATTCATAAATTCATGATGATGATTAAATATGTGTGGCATAAAGCTTAAAAGTTTTAGCTTAGTGAAAAAGCCACTTCTGCTTCTGTTGGTTTGTTTAATTCCCACCACCCAAAATAAACAGATGGATCAACAGGCAATGGCTGGGTTTTTTTTTTTAAAGATTTTATTTATTTGAGAGAGAGAGTGCACAAGCAGGGGGGAGGGTCAGAGAAAGAAGCAGATTCCCCATCAAACAGAAACCTCATGCAGGAATCCATATCAGGATGCTGAGATCATGACCTGAGCTGAAGGCAGATGCATAAGGACTGAGCCACTCAGGCGCTCCTGGGCTCTTATAATATTAGCTTCCGTGATAAAAATCTTTAAAAAAAAATCAAGGAATTGTGTAGCTGGAGGCCTAAATATTCATCATGTGTTGTCTCACTTAAAAAGATACAATAATACCGAGTTTTTGTTGAAATATAAAGGAATATATAGAGATATAAACTAGTACATTTTTGAAAGTTACAGTCCCTTCTCCTATTTCAATATATAACAATGATTTCTCATGGCCCCTGACAGTTTATGCATGGAAAAGCTGTCCGGGGTTTGTTAAAGTGGTATGGCTTATAGCAGAACCTGAATTTTCAATGTGGATGTCTATATAGGTTAGCAAGTTATCAGAAAATGTGGGGATTTACTTAAAGTTCTTCACATCCTAAAATTAAGTGATGTACTTAGCCACCAAGGGTTGGGGGTGGACAAAATGAACTGTACATTTGTAGTGAATGGTGATGGCTGCGGATCTGTATGTCCAGCCTCCCAAACTCCTACCTGGGAAAGATTCTGGACACAGAGATAACTCAGGTAAAACCAATCAGAGGTCTTCCTTGGGATCACGTTGATTGCTGGCAGCTAGGGAAAAAACCCACATTTTTTCTTTAGGTTAGGACTACCAAACTATCAGTAGCTGTGTTTCTGCCACACAGGGAAGTCCTCTGTCCAGGAGGCAGTAATTAGATTGCTCAACTAGTAAAAACAAATAGAAGCGATAAGATAAGAGAGAGGTGTTGAGTTTGGTCCTCAGTTCCTATTCCTGAGGTCCAGGCTTCTGAAACTCATTCTTAAATTTTATAAGCATAAACTTCAAAAAACTGCTCTGCTATAGAAAGTTACCAGTCAGTTATCATACATCAGCTATGATTCAGTGAAAATATCAACTGCCCTAATTGCTACAAAAAAAGAAAGAAATCTGTTTTAGTTTGGTAACATAGCTGGTTCAGGCTGCTGTAACAAAATGCCACAGACTTAGGGGCTTAAACAAAGGAATTTATTTCCTACATTTCTGAAGGCTGCAAGTCCAAGATTTAGATGCCAGCAGGGTTGGTGTCTGGTGAGATCTCCTTCCTTGGGTTGCAGATGGCCACCTTTTTCTTGTGTCCTCTGGTGGCAGAGGTAGATTTGGTCACTCCCTTATAGTCTCATCTAAACGTAATCAGTTCCCAAATCTCATCACAATGAAAGTTAAGGCATCAGCACGTGAACTTTGTTGGGCGGGAATACATACATTCATCTTAACATTTGGGAACAGATTTTATAATAAAAAGTGAAAGGCAGGAAGAGGGAGGAAGAAAGGAACGAATGAACAAAGAGAAGAAGGAAGTAAAAAGAAAAAAATTCTATTTCTCTACAAATTTTCCCCTCCCAATTCTTTACCATAGGTTAGTAAGTTCTCTCTCTCTTTTGTTTCGACGTATTTTAAATTGGGTTTTCGTCACTTGGAATTGGTTAATTCACCATGCCTTTGAAGATGTCACAAAGATTATTCCATTGCATGGAATAACATACTTACAGATTTAGGAATACATTCTTCATGAGAATTTCTCAACTCAATTATTTAAGTAGCATCCTCATCGAATGGTTCCCTCTCATTAGGTACCATAAACCCCAGCTGTCATCCCTGCTCCTTTTTGGATAAACACGAGGAAAACATTATATTATAAATTCCCAGAAAAGAGCTGATGAAAATTTAAAGTGAAATAAAAGGAAATATTAAAATATAAGCATTAAATTAAAAATATGTGTCAATATAGGTCCTAGGAGATGCTGACTAAAAACCAAAGTAATATAAATGTGGAAAGATATAAACTTTTAGGGATAATGATTCATTTTATAACAAGTAAGTTTAATTTTACATTCCATTTCAGTATAACCAAACTCTAATATGTTTCTCTCAGTAATTATTTTTTCATGTTAATGTCTCACTCTGCTTCATGAAGAGGATGTTATTAATAATTTGTGGTTACATTATGAATGTATCATCTCCAAGTTTGGGGTTTGATTAATAGTCTCTCCTATGGTTAAGATCCTGACTTCTGCTTCTTATCCTGGCTTCTTGCTTAGGCAAAAGGAAAGTGAACTAAAAAAGTAATGACTGAAGCAATGAAATTTTTTAAATGGCTGTATCTTTTTGGCTTTAGTTTGAGTTTAAAAAGAGAAAGAAAATTCGAATTGTTGGAATGTTTAGAACAAAATAAGCAATAGATGAAATCAGATTCCAAACAAAGTTAAAATGCATAATCTACATTGATGGATGCAATTATAGAAAACATTTAAAGATTGTTCCTAGTTTAGAGAGTACTTAGTAGGGTATATGCTGATTTTTCAAAGCATTGCACTTTCCTGACCTGTGAAAATGACAGGGTGAACTATTTGCTTACCATTTCTCTTCTTCTAGAGATGAAGTTAGCTGTCCTTTGCTTGCAACTAAGTCCCAATGTGCCCTCTTCTACTCACTCTAGATGGAGAAAGGGGAGTGCAGGCCATTGGGAAACACTGCTTGATAGGGGGCTTTTTCCTTCCCATTGCTACCAAGTTTCAAATGTAGATTGCATGCCCAGGCATCCTAAGGCTAGGATGGTATAGTGGATAAAGAAAAGGTTTCTTTTTTTACCCAGCCAGACTCTGAATTCCAGCTTTACTTCTCGTAGTTATGTTAGCTTTGCAAACTCCTTCACTTCTCTGAACCTCTATTACCTGTTTATAAAAACAGGCACCACAACATTTTTTATCTAAGTAATGCAGATGTAGACAGGTGCAAGATGCTTCATGATGTTTAAGGTGCAAGATGATCTCTTTATTTTGCAAATTGAATCTTTCTGATCTCCACTTTCCAGTGTCTTTTTCTTAAAGTCCAATATTAAGACAATGAGGGTAGGCTGCATGGGTTATCAATCCCTTGTCATCACTCCTGGAATTTATGTTGGTGGGTGGCTCCAGTGATAGTAGAGATCACATCTTTGTGCCAGGGTAGGCAGAGCGAACCTCCCTAATGCTCTGAGAGATCCTTGCAGCTCCCACTCCAGAGGCTATGCATCCCTCTAGGACTTGCAACCCTCTCAGTCCCACTGGTCAAAGTCTTGAGGGAGCCACATTCAAAGATTAGGTTCCTTTTCCTTCAGCCTCTGAATATTACACCCTCCTTCCCATCTGCCCAAGCTAATCTTTTTAAAGGCCTTTAAGAAAAGACAGGCCTTACCAGGGGAGGTACCAGGGGAGGTACCCCTCCCACAGGGGAGGTTTGAGAAAAACACATATCCCAAGACTCCATCCAGTTGTTTTATTTGTGACTGCAGCAGAGAGAACAAGGGAGCTAATTTTCAAGCAGGCCATTCAGTCATATTAACTTTAAGGAAAATTTCTCTGCTGTGTGAGCTACAAAAATTTCCATGCTTTTCTAGCTGAATCTAGTGAGAATTAAAGTTGCTTAAATCATACTTTAGTTTAGGAAGAGATTTTGTAGTAAGGCGGAAAAAGAGAAGGAGGGCAAGAGGTGATGAAGAAGGAAGAACAGAAGGGAAGGAAGAAAGAAGAAAAAAGAACTTTCTATTCCACTTAGAAATCTTTCATAACCCAAGGGAAATTAGATCCTAAAAGTAAGTGAACCTGGGAAGAATGTGGAGGAATCAGAATCCTCAGACATTACTGGAGATGTAAAATGGCAAGACTGCTGTGAAAAACAGTTTGGCAGTTCCTCAAAATGTTCAACATTTTTATCACACAGTCTAGTAGTTCCACTCCTAGGTATACTCCAGAGAGAAATGTAATCCTATGGCCATGCAAAACCTGTGTATGAATATTCTTAGCAACATTATTCATAATAGCTGAAAAGTGAAAATAACCAAATGTCCACCAAATGAGGAATGGATAAAAAAATGTGGTATGTCCATGCAACAGACTATTACTGACCCATAACAAGGAACCAAGTATAAATACATGCTACACCATGGATAAACCTTGAAAACATTATGCTAAGTGAAAGAAGCGATACATAAAAAACCACAAATATTATATGATTCCATTATGAAATGTTTAGGCAAATCTACAGAGTCAAGAGATGGATTATTGGTTGCCTGGGAATGGGAGGTTGGAGGGAAGGAGAAGTGACTGCTAATGGGTATGAAGTTTCTTTTTAGATATACTAAAATGGTGTAAAATGTACTGGAATTTAATTAGTGGTGATGGTTGTGTAGTCTTGTGAACATACTAGAAACCATTGATTCTGTATTTTAAAATGGTGGATTTTATGGTATGTGAAATTATAGTTCCATAAAAAATAAACTATTAAAATAGATTAAGCATTGTTTCTGGAACTCCCACTAAATTTACAGATGCCACATTCAGCAGGGACCTAAGCTAATAACAATGACTGATGGCCAAATGTCTTGTTCTGTTCTGATTTTCATAAGAAAAAGGCAGGGTTATGTTTTATAATCTCCATTTTAGGCCTGAGAATTGGTGATGGCTCGCTTGATGTTTATTGGTTGGGGACTAACCTGGACCTGAGGTGGAGGAACTGCCATTGGGAACTAAGGTGGAGGAAATGTCTTTGAGAACATAGGTCTTTGAAGTCCACCCAGGGGTCCTGCTGCTGCCTGTTGCCCTGGCCCTGAGCTCAATAGTATCTCAATCATCATTAGGGAAGTTTTGCTTTGTTTGTGAATCCAAGTGCCGTGATTGAGGTTACTTAGGGTCATAGGAGAGAAAATCATGGGAAATGAAAATGGCATCTTCCATACTGATCTACACCAAACCCATTCCTTGAACATTTTGTTGGATTAGGGAATGGGGTGAAAAAGTGGGGTTTGGGGAAACAAGTTAGAAGGGCACGAAAGGACACAATTTTGGGGCATTCTCTCTGAAATGGGGTGAAGGACTAGAAAACTAAAGCTTCCAAAAAGAGCTAGAAAGCTGCTTATGCACCCCGTCCTGACAGAGGGCACCTGCCTTTCAGGGTCCTCGCTGTGCACATCCCCAAGCCCAATGGCCTGCCAGAATTTCTGCTTTCAAAAATGATCTGGAGGAGAATTCTCAACTTGGGTTGCTATTTGCTGTTTGTAAGTGAAATGCTGAGCAGATGAATTGTCATAATGGATTTGCTAGCCAGGGAGAAATTAGCATCAAGGTCTTGTTGAAGGGAAAGTCGAGCCAACCTAATGCCTGCCAAAATTGCCTTTCTCTAATGAAAAGCGATATATGCTTCTGGGTAGCTCCAAAAACTGAAAATTATTTCCTCTCCCTTGAGGTACCTCACAAGTTAAAATATCCTTGGTTTGCTACATGTTAATAAAGTGCATTAGTTGGGTGATGGGTCTCTAAGTAATAAAGGATAACTTGAGATTTGAGAAAAGCAACAGTGATGGAAACAAAGTTGTACTAATGGGACACTAATGAGGTGGGGACAAATAAATCTGAGGTCAGGAAAGCTAAAGGCAGGCTTATTAATAGTTTATTTATTTTTTTTTTTGGTCCTCTCAGATACCTGATAACAGTACGGAACTTTGCATTCTGTGATAATAATCAGCTTATTATCTGTCATACCTGTCTTTATAAGCTAAGACTCCTGAGACATTCTCAAGGAGAGAAAAGGGCCGAGTGGGAAGTGTCCATCAGGCAAAACATCCGTGGTGATGTCTTAGAAAAAAGGAAATATAAAATTTGGTCTTTTTATACTCTTAAAGGCAAAACAGGATAGAGTAACACATGGGTCTTAAATCATTCATTCATTCATTCATTCATTCATTCATCAAACACTTACTGAACTATGCATTTTCTAGGCATTGGAGATAACAATTAACAAGACAGAAGAAGATTCTGCTCTCAAGAGTTCATAGTCTCCAAGCTATGGAGGAAAAGACTATATCACAATATTTAAAAAAATATTGTGATATAATTAACATACAATGTTATATTAGCTTCATAGTTGTGATGTTGAGCATCTTTTTGTGTGTCTGTTTGGTATCTGTATGCCTTTGGAAAAATGTCTATTCAGGGCCTCTGACCATTTATTTCAATTAGATTTTTAATTGAATTTAGTAGATTATTTTTGGTTTTGATTCCCTTGCCTCAGGAGACAGATCCATAGACATGTTGCTAAGGCAATGTCCAGGAAATTATTGTCTTTGTTTATTTTAGAAGTTTTACAGTTTTAAGTCTCACATTTAGGTCTTTAATCCATTTTGACTCTATTTTTGTGCATGGTATAAGAAACTGGTCCAGTATCTTTCTTTAGAATGGTGCTTTCCAGTTTTTGTAACACAATTTATTAAAAAGATTGTGTCTCCCACTGAATATTCTTATTGCCTTCATCATAGGTTATTCAGCTATATAGGCTTGGGTTTTTTTCTGGGATCTCTAGCTCTCTCTTTTGTTCCATTGATCTCTGTATCTATTTTTGTGCCAGTACCATACTATTTTGATTAATATATGTTTAAAGTATATATTGAAATCTGGAATTGTGATATCCGTAGCTTTGTTCTTCTTTCTCAGGATTGCTTTGGTTATCAGAGGTCTGTTGTGGTTCCGTATGAATATTAGGAGTATTTGTTCTAGTGCTATGAAAAATGCTATTGATATTTTGATAGGGATTGCCTGGAATCTGTAGATTGCTTTGGGTAGTATGGACATTTTAACAATTTAAATTCTTCTAATTCATAAGTATGGTATATCATTCCGTTTGTGTTCTCTTCAATTTTTTCTACAATGTCTTAGACTTTTCAGAGTATAGATCTTTCACCTCCTTAAACTGATTCCTAAATATGTTATTCTTTTTGGTGCAGTTGTAAGTAGGATCATTTCCTTAATTTCTCTTTCTGCTGCTTTGTTATTAGTGTGTAGAAATGCAACAGATTTCTGTATGCTAATTTTGTATCCTGCAATTTATTAAACTCATTTATTAGCGTAACAGTTTCTTGTGGTGTCTTTATGGTTTTCTATATAGTATCATGTCATCTGAAAATAGTAACAGTTTTACTTTTTCCCCCTCAATTCCTCTCTTCCCTTTTATTGCTTTTTTCTTGTCTGATTGCTGCAGCTAGGATTCCCATTATTATGTTCACTAAAAGTGGTGAGAGTGGAAATCCTGTCTTGTTCCTCACTGAATATGATATTAGCTGTACATTTTTCAAATATGGTCTTTATTATGTTGAAGTATACTCTCTGTAAAACCACTTCATGGAGTTTTTTCATGGATGGATGTTCAATTTTGTCAAATGTGGTTTTTGTATCTATTGAGATGATCATATAGCTTTTATTCTTCCTGATTTTACTGTGATGTATCATTGGTTGATTTGTGAATATTGAACCATACCTGTATCTCTGGAATAAGTTCCCGTTGGTCACGTGAATGATTTTTTTAGTGTATTATTAAAGTTAGATTGCTAATATTTTGTTGAAGATTTTTTACATCTATGTTCATCACAGATATTGGGCTGTTTTCTGTTTCTGTAGTGCTTTGCCTGCTTTTGGTATCAAAGTAATGCTGGCCTCATAGAATAAATTTGGAAGTTTTTCTTTTCCATATTTTGGAATAGTTTGAGAAGAATAGATATAAACTCTTCTTTAAGTGTTTGGTAGAATTCACCTGTGAAGCCATCTGGTCCTGGACTTTTCTTTATTGAAAGTTTTTTGATTACTGATTCAATTTCATTACTAGTAATTGGTCTATTCAAATTTTCTATTTATTTCTGATTCAGTTTGGGAAATTGTATATTTCTGGGAATTTACATGTTTTTCCAGATTGTCTGACTTGTTGGCACATGCTTTTTCATAATATTCTCTTATAATTCTTTGTGTTTGTATACTGTTGGTTATTTTCCTCCTTCATAAATGATTTTATTATTTGAGCCCTCTCTATTTTGTTCTAGATGAGTCTCACTAAAGATTTATCAATTTGGTTATCTTTTCAAAGAGTCTCCTTTTGGATTCATAGATCTTTTCTTTAACTTCTATTTCATTTATTTCTTCTCTAATCTTTACAGTTTCCCTCCTTCTACTAGTTTTGGATTTTGTTTCTTCTTTTTCTTGCTCCTTTAAGGTGAGGTTGTTTACTTGATATTTGTTTGTGTGTTCATTTCTTGAGGTAGGCCTGGATCATGCTAATCTTCCTTGTTAAAACTGCTTTTGCTATGTATCAAAGATTTTAGACTGTTATGTTTTCATATTCATTTATATTTATGTATTTTTAAATTTCTTTTGATTTCTTAGTTGACCTATTCATTGTTCAATAGTATGTTATTTAACCTGAATGTGTTGTGATTTTTCCATATTTTTTCTTATGATTGATTTCTAGTTTCATACTATTGTAGTCAGAAGAAATGCTTGATTTGATTTTTATCTTTTAAAATTTATTGATACTTGTTTTTTGGCCTAACAAGTGATCTAGACTGGAGAATGTCCTATGTGCCTTTGCAAAGAATGTATTCTTCTGTTTTTGGATGGAATGTTTTGTATGTATCTGTTAGGTCTTTCTGATTTAATGTATCATTAAAAGCTACTGTTTCCTTTTTTATTTTCTTTCTGGATGACTTATGCATTATTGTAAATAAGGTATTAAAGTCCCCTACTATTACTGACACAATCTCTTTATGTTTGTTAATATTTGCTTTATGGATTTAGGTGCTCCTATGTTGGGTGTATACATATTTATAGTTGTTATATCCTTTTGCTGGATTGATCCCTTAATCATTATGTAGTATGTTTTTTTTCTCTTGCTTGCTACAATTTTTGTTTTGTAGTCTATTTTGTCTGATATAAGTACTGCTATCTAGCTTTTCTTGTTTGTTTCCATTTGCATGGTATGTTTTTCTATCCTTCATTTTCAATTTCTATGTGTCTTTACGTCTGAAGTGAATCAGTTCTAGTCAACATATAGATGGGTCTTATTTTATTTTTTTCTTTTTTAATCAATTCAGTCACCCTATGTCTTTTGATTGGAGCATTTAGTCCTTAACATTTAAAGTAATTATTGGTAGGTATGAACTTACTGACATTTTGTTGATTGTTTCCTGGTTGTTTCTATAGTTTTTAATCTGTTCCTTCCTTCTTCTTTTGTTCTCTTCCCTTGTAATTTGATGGCTTTTAAAAGTGTTATCTTATGTTCTTTTCTCTTTATTTTTTGTGTATTACAGGTTTTTGATTTGTGGTTACCATTGGGTTCATATATAACATCTTCTGTTATAGCAGTCTATATTAAGTTGATGGTCACTTGCCTTCAAACACATTCTAAAAGAACTAAATTTTTATATTCTTCCACATTTTATGTATATGATATCAGGTTTTGCATAATTTTATTTTGTGTATCCCTTAACCAATTTTTATAGAAATAATCAATATTACTACCTTTTTGTTTTAGCTTCATACTGGCTTCATAATTGTTTAATCTACTACCTTTACTATCTGTTTCCTTTTTCCTGTGAAATTATTTCCTTTTGTATTTTTCTTACTTTTCTTTCTACTTAACTTTAATATTTCTTTAACATTTCTTATAAATTTCTTAAGAACTTTAACATCTCTTATAAAGCTGGCTTAGTGGTGATACACTCCTTTAAATTTCATTTGGCAACTAACTTCTTTTTCTCCCCTTCTATTCTGAATAATAGCCTTACTGAGTAGAGTATTCTTGGTTGTAGGTTTTTACCTTTATCAAAGCTACATTTTAAGAAAATGTTTGTTTTTAGAATTGTTCTAAAATTGGGCCTGTATTTGAGTCTTCATTTAAGTGTATTTTTAAAATTATTTTTAAAATTATTTTTTATTATGATAAGTGGATTTTTTTTTTAAAAGTATGCTCCATGCCCAGCGTGAAGCTCAACATAGGGTTCGCACTCACAACCCTGAGATTAAGACTGGAGCTGAGATCAAGATTTGGACTCTTAACCGACTGAGCCACCCAGCACTCCAGTTAAGTGGATTTTTTAAAAACAAGAATTTGACTTTTATCAAAAAAATCTGTACAGAAGCAGAAGTACCTTTAAAGTGCTCTAGAAGAACCAAGAAGGGAGGGTTTTTGTAGATGGATGTAACAAATGGAGCATTTTGCACAAAGACACAGAGGACTTGTATGTTAGTGGGATTTGCTAAGCAGGTCCTTTTGGCTAAAAAAAAAAAAAAAAAAAAAATTGATGGTGCGGATTCATGGATGATGTGGCTGGAAAGGCTAGAAATTCAATTAAAGTAAATCATAAGCAAACAAAAAACTCTCCTTTGTTGCAAAGGACAGAACTTTTCACTTTGCTTCTTGCAGGTGGGGAATTTTCTTTTAAAAACACATCTTAAGACATTGCTGGAATTTGCTTCCAAATTCACATTTATCCACCCACATTTGGTTTTTGATGGGTACAAGTTGGCTATGAAATAAGTTTTGGCAGAAGTGAAAGAGCTATGATTATAGAAATCCATCAGTATAATAAAGCAAAGAAATCACCTACAGTCACAAGGATATATATTTTTTTCAGCACGACATGTACCTTTTATATTATAGTCTTTTACTTAAACAAAAAAAGCCTTCAGTGGAGCTCAGGATAAATACAAATTACAAAGAAAATTAACATGAAGGAATGCTCAGAGTGCTAGTATTCTCATATTTCAGCATCTCTTGGTTATTGAAGAATTTACTCCTGATATTCTCCCATATCTCATTCTGGGTGTCAGAGAGCAGCTATGTTTGGGGGCTTGTCTGATTTACTTACTTGCTCTTCTTCTGCTCTTGTTTACCTCCAACTGGGGAGGCTTGAGGCACTGGTCTTCTGCATCTAGTCACACCTTTATTTATTAAGTTAGTCTCCTTCTGGATTCATTTCTGTCTCTTGTGAGTATGAATCTCAGTCTACAAACTCAGCTTTGAAGGAAATTTTAAACCAACATTTGTATGAACTTTGACCCTATAGCCCTGTGTTCCACTGGGAATTAAACTTCAGTCCCTGCTGAGGATCTCCCCTCAAGGAATTGTCCACTGACTCAGGGCCTTCCCCTGCTGTTTGCTGCCAACATTTGAGGGAATGGCAACTGTTTTCTGTTGAGAGGTCCAGGGCACTGCCAGGAAAAGGCTACAGTGCTCCCCCAAACTGGAACCTCTTTCTCTACTTTGCCTTCATCATCCCCAGAAACAAGAATCACCTTCTTTTTCATACTTTCCCCAGAGACTCTTGCTTACTTCTCTCCTCATTGGTTACATAGCATAGGCTGATAAATGAGTTTAGGTTTTTGAAAACAATGAGGGGGAAAGGAAAGAAGTTAGAGGTTATTTTTTTCTTTCCTCTCTGCCATAAACCTTTTCGGGGCAGAGAGTACAGAGATCCTGCTAGTTTGTGGCGGCCCTTTTCTTAATCTGATCTCTCAAGGCAGCAGGGACAAAAATGGGGCAATATGGAGCCACAAACTCTTGCTTCATTTTCAAAAGGCAGAAACAACCCAAATGTCCATCAACTGTTGAGTGGATGAAGAACATACGGTGCACCCATACAATAATGTTAATGCAATCTCCATCCTTAAAAAGGAATGCAGTACTGATGCATGCTACAATATGGGTGACCCTTGAAAACCTTATGCTAAGTGAAAGGAGCCAGTCACAAAAGATCTTCTTTCTATTGTATGACTCCATGTAAGTGAAATGTCTACATTAGCCTGACCTATATAGATGGAAAGTAGGTTAACAGTTGCCTAGGCTGAGGAGATTGAGGGTGACTGCTGGAAGGTAAGGGATTTCTTTTTGTTATGACAAAAATGTTTAAAAAGGAATTGTAATGGTTTTGTAACTCTTTAAATATGTTAAAAATTATGAAATTGTGTACTTCAAATAAGTAAAATATACAGTATGTGAATTATACCTCAATAAAACTATCATCAAAAAGAGGGATCAGGCGGTAATCCGCTGATTCTTGCTCTGTGCACTCTCATCAAGGAAGTGAATGTTATCTTTTATTAATATCTCTTTGTCAGGAATTCCTGATAGCTGACTCCTCTTCCAAGTAAATCACTTTTCTAGGATGCAAAACAATCTTTTTTCCAAGTATCTCTCAGAACAAATTGGGCCAATATCTTTTCCCCCAGGCTCTTGAAAGAAAGGAGGGAGCGACCTTTCCAACTTACATCCATAGAGCTTGCTTTGAATGCTGAAGAGCCAACTTTAATCTGCTAGAGTTGTGTGACTTTGATAATATCTAGGTCATGGATCTATGAATCTTCCAGTTGGAAGAGATCCTAGAACGACCCAGCCCAGTGGCTTTCAAATGTGTTCAGTAGAATACAGAACTGCAAGCAGGGTCCTCAGGGGTAACTATGGAGGGGGGGTAAGAGGGCAAGTTTAGAAGGGAGCTGGAGGGTTCTAATTTGGGCAGAGTGGGCTCCCACCTCCATTTTAATCAGAGCATCTCTGATTTCATCTAATATATGCATTGGGCTTCACCCTTGTGATGTTGCATGCCCTAGTCTGTCTTCACTGACAATCACATGGCCTACTCTTTTACACAGACTGCCTTTCCCATTCTGTACTTCCATTTCACCTAACTGTAAAATTTTTCCATTTGTTTCAGCTTGAATTCACTTGCTTTTTTGGGTCACTTATCTCAGACTGTTGTGTTATTTTCCAATCCCAAATGGAAAGACCAGGGTCTAGTCTGTTTTACCTCTTGGTCACATTAGGACTCCACACCCAGTCTTGGAGTTCCTGCTGGACTATGTGTAAGGTGCTGTTTGGTGTGTGGTGCTAAATAGCTTCTTTGTTTTGCCCACGCTTCAAACTGTGCCTTGCTGCTTCTCTTTCTCTTTTTTTTTTCTTTTTCATATCTTTCATGCTTTGTTCCTTATCTGAGTCCCAATTTCAAGTACTTTCCTTTTCTTTCTGTTTTATTTTCTAAATAATTTCTCTCTCCCCACACCAACATATAGCCACCTCACCATAGACCCCTTCTAAGCTTGACTCTCTTTAAGTTTAACACCTGTGAACTTCCTCGGTAAGGCATAAGAGGCACCATCTGACCTTACCAGCTGAACACAGATTCTTTCAGTAACCCTAAAGATAAGTTTACTTAATTCTCTGTGCAGGACTTTGTATTTAATGTTGAAAGTAAGCCATTGATCTACTAAAATATGTCTAATGTTTCTCACCTTTGAGAACTCTTTAGTGTTACTATCCAAAAATATCTTATCTATAAGATAACACCTATACCTTTGTGAAAATAAAAAAAAAATCATCCATTTCAACAACACAAATGTATGGCTAGAGTTGTAATGCATATTTCATCTACTCATTGAATTTGCATTGTATTTTATGCACACACACAGAGTTTAATTGAATTTTTTAAAATAAAAATGCAGTTGAATCAATCTTTACCCAGTCTGTTAACAATTTCTTTTTAGTTTCCTGTGCCGATGAAATGTGTTCATTAAGTGACATTATGCATTGGTTTTTTAAGGGGCATTCATTGATTTCTTTAGCTATGCTAGCTTTACAAAAAGTTAGATTTGGAGCTTTACAAAAAGTTAGATTTGGAGCAATCATAAGGGATGGGTCATTTACTTCCCTTATTTTACAGATGGGAAAAGTAACATCCAGAGGGCATAAACTGAGTGAAGAACACATAGCATTAAGCTGTCAGGCTGGGACCAAGACTTCTGTGTTTCAATCAAGTCCCCACAGAATCCTATCTGGCCTGTAGACTTGCTATGTCCTAACACCCAGGAAGCTATTTAAAGAAAACAACAACAAACAAAACAAACAGATGGCCTGGCAAACTTGACAGTTTGAGTTAGAGCAGGTCTGGGTTAGGGAATCTGTATTTTAGAATACCTCCCTAAAAAACTGTGATGTGCTCTTGGGTTTAGGAACAAGTATTCAGTAATGCTATTTAGAGCAGTCCAAGCTCTAGAACTAGAGCTATCTAGACCTCAGTCCATGTATTGGACACAAACTTAAAAAAGACGTAGATTATATAAAAGTTCCCCACTGCAATTTTCATGAAAAGTGAAAAGTTGTGGCCTTATGTCACTTTGCTCAAATCCCAACACAACTCCTCAAATTGAATGACTGAGAAAAACTCTTGAGTAAATGTAAAAAAAGATATAAATGAATGTAAAAAAAGATATAAAGGTATAGACTATAAAAATTTTGGTTGGACATATCAAAGAACTCAATGTAGAGAACTGCATAGTAGGCTTGCAAAAGCATCAGTTTTAGATGCAGTGCTCACTGTGGTCCAGTAACAGGCACAGTCAAGGTCTGCGAAGTTTGTCCAGCTTCCCATGCCATGAGTTGTAGCTGCTGATTTACTCACCCCTGACATCTTCCTTCACTTTTTCTATTGTCAATTCTTTCACGTGAAGTGAGGCCCAAAGCAGAATGAATGTCTGTTATTGCCCAATCTTGGGTCTTGATGGACAGCCTCTGTTCAGGCCACATTTATCCAGAATATACCTTAGAAATTATAAATCATGTTACAAGTGCTGGGTGGCATTGTGTTACACTGTTGTTCATGTAATTTCTGACCAGGGTCAAATATTGTCAATTGCTTCCATTGCAAATTATCACCATCAGTCCTATGGAGTATGATATCTCAAAACATAGAGGAAATTGAGGGTGCCTGGGTGGCTCAGTTGGTTGAGTGACTGCCTTCTGCTCAGGTCATGATCCTAGAATCCCAGGATCGAGTCCCACATTGGGCTCCTTGCTCAGCAGGGGGTCTGTTTCTCCCTCTGACCTTCCCCCTCTCATGCTCGCTCTCTCCCTCTCTCAAATAAATAAATAAAATCTTTAAAAAAAAAAAAAACAAGGAGGAAAGTTGGAAGGTATTTATTGACATGGGTGATCCCTGAAACATTGAAGGGATGTTGAGATTGTTCCACCATCTTTATGAGAGTCATTTAAAAGAGAAACAGAAGAGCATGTGAAGAGAATTTGGGAGTTGTCTTAGTTTGTTCAAGCTGCTATAACAAATTGTCATAGACTGGGTGGCTTAGAAACAATGGAAATTTATTTTTCATACTTCTGGAAGCTGGAAGCCCACGATCAAGGTGAAGTAGACTTGGTGTCTGATGACAGCCATCTTTCTGATTCATGCACAGCCATCTTTTGCTGTGTCTTCTTATGGAAGAGGGGATAAAGGAGCTCTTGGGACCTCTTTTATAAGGTTATAAATCTCCCTCATGAGGGCTTTAACCACATGATCTAATCACCTCTCAAAAGGCTCAATTGAGACTCTTAATTGGCTCAACATATGAAATTTAGAGGGAACACAAATGTTTAGTCTATAGTAGAGGGTTTCAGTGTTTTTTTTTTTTTTTAAAGTACTCATCAGATTAAACCCCCCAAATAATAAGTGGATTGGTGGGAAAACTTGAGTACCTTTACATTTCTGCCTTTTAAACCATTAACAGGTGACCATCCTTGCAATAGAAGAGTGAATTCATGTCACAATGAAATTCTACACATACTGACATTAAAACCTTTTTTAATGCTTGAAAAACTTTTCTTGGTCCCTTTATTATTAAAACTGGAAGTAACGTGGAAAAATTTAACCACTCCCTAACTTTATAATTTCAGAAAGAAAACTAAACCCCTGAGAAGTTAAGTATCCGACCGAAAGAGAATGAATTTTTGGCTTACTGACTCATGATTCAGCAATGGTTCTCTCCCATTACTGAAGTCTCTATAGGAAAAAGAAAAGAACTTAAAATTTTTGAAAAGTCTATTAAAAATTTGTTTACAAGACAGGAATTTTTAACAGAGCCTGCAATTTATTTATATTTCTAATTTTATTTTTTAAGTAATATCATAGATTTCCTTATTTTCAATAGGGTCAGCTAATGTTTAAAAGGAGCAGATGTTTAGTAGTTTTTAGTATATTGTAATATAGTCACAAACTAGCTTTGAAGGTGAGATTCTTGGCTTCACTATTTTTTCTTCACAAAAGTATTCAAACAACAGAGTATGCATAATTAGAATTTGTGTAGAATGAGTACCTTTAATAGAGACTTAGAGTATAAAGTTCACAGTGACTCCATATTGTTCCCTCTGAAGAAAATGACATGTGACCCAAATTAAAATTGAGGTTATTTGTGTTTGATATGCATTTATGCACAAAGGAATGGTGTTATTGAGATAGGAAACTGATTCATCCAAAAGGACACGAAGTATCAACTTCTATCCATTTCAAGTAAGTCATTGTGGAGAGAAAGTGTTGGTATTTGGGACTGCATCTAATCTGAAGGTTTTACAGAGGTTAATTTACATATTGTGCAGCTTTGGATGGGTATGAAATCAGATTCAACCAGGTTGTTGGGTCATGCTATCAAAGGCATATAGTGACTTCCCCTTCTTCCACTTTGCCTTATACAATAATGGCTGTTTATTGGACTCATGGCTCCTGGGGAAGAAAAACATACTATATTTTCTCCTCTTGGCAACTCTGTGGTCTTCCTAAGTGTAGGTAAAGGCCTGTCAATTTTGTTTATCTTTACCAAAATACCCAGCTCAGTTTCTTTGATATTTTCTATTGTCTTTTTCATCTTTGTTTGATTTTGCCTGCTGTGATCTAGGTTACTTCACTTTTTCTATTAAATTTGGCTTTAGTTTTCTCCTGTTTTCCTAGATGCTTGAGGTATAACTTAGGTGGTGTTTTTTGAGAACTTCACTTTTTTCCCCCAAGGAAGCTGGTTGACTTGGTTTGTTTAATTCCTGCTGCAGTGACTTTAAACACATGGTAGTAACCCTGAGGATCACACCTGTACACCTAAGGAGTGTATACCTCATTATACCAATGAAAACTACACAAAAATCAGGAGGCTTTATGTTAGCATTCTGTGTGTAGACCTGAGAAACATCAGCAATTCTTTTATGCAGCATATCCACAGAAAATTTTAGAGCCAACCATACTTTTATTTCCAATTACCTGCCTCATAGCATGCCTTGGTACCCAGGATCTGTCATCAGCGGTCATTCCTATCATTACTAAGCCAATATTTTCAGTTATCTTGAATAAGGGAGTCATTGTACTAGAATCCAATGATTTGTCAGGTATTATCTTCTGTGTGACAATTACCGGAAGAATAGTTGCTTTGAGCTCTTGCATGCCCACTAAGAACTGCCTCTTTGTTTGATAAAGTCTTATGGTTACTGTGACTGCAAGCCCTGCCGGCTTTCAGAGGTGTTTTGGGGGCCTGTCTCTTGGATGGGAGTCTTAAAACTTGGGGCATAGGTGTGTGGTCAAAACTCTTTGCTCCTTAGGAAGAAGCTGGGAGTTGGGGATTCCTTCCTAGTTGCATAGCTCTGTGCCAGGGGTGGGATTTCAGGCAAGCCTGTGTTTCAGTCTTTCTTACCTCGTTCAATGTATTTTCTTATTTGTTGAGTGGATAACAGTCAGCTAGTTTCAGATTTCTTTCAGTTATTTCTCCATGTGGAGAAATACATTCAGTGTATCCACCAGAGGATGGACATTCAAGCGTCTTCTATACTGACATCATGGTCAACTCAGAATATTATTTCATCTATTTTATATAGGATAAGTCCTAATATGGTATACACTTTTATATGGTATAAGACCTTTTTCTTCTGATTTCTGAAGGCTAGGCAACTCATAAATAATATGTGGCAAACTTATTTCATTGTCCTTTTTTTGGGGGGGGGAGAAGGGGCTTATTTTATGACTTACTGTATAATGACTTTTAATTGAATTTTGGCAAGTAATGGGTTAAAATCATGGTTAAGACATGGTTAACTTCTCTCACCCCCATGGGTTGTTTTAAAAACCCTGTGAGATTTAGCATATGATACCCATAGATACTCCCAGGTGAGAGAAATCATGCAATGAGGGTACCTGTGTTACTCCAAAAGGAAAGTGAGACTTCCATATTTAAAGGGCAGCCATTGAGTGCCTGTACCCAAGTCACACATATTTCAGTACACTCACAGGTTAAGTGTGGTGACACAATCCAGGAATTTTGTTATGCTTGAAGCTCTTTGGTAACGTGTAAAATTTTGGGCACTTTAGGCAAGACAGCAAGCCCTATGGTCCACCTATGCCATGCTTTCACAGTTTCCAGTGGAAGAGGAATTTGATGATAATAAAATGCAAAAAAGATGCATATATGAGCTCCTTTATAAGAGAGAAATTTTACCTTTAACACAGAATTTTACATTTAATAATACTATCTTTCTATCTTGTAGTATCCCCTATAATTTAAAATGTTTATAATTTAGGGGCATCTGGGTGGCTCAGTGCGTTAAGCCTCTGCCTGTAGCTCAGTTCATGAGCTCAGGGTCCTGGGATCGAGCCCCGCATCGGGCTCTCTGCTCAGCAGGGAGCCTGCTCCCCTCTCTCTCTCCCTCTGCCTGCCTCTCTGCCTACTTGTCATCTCTCTGTCAAATAAATAAATACAATCTTAAAAAAATGTTTGTAATTTAAGACTTAAACATTCTTGCAAAGAAGCTCACTGCAACATTGATCATGGTAGTTAACAATGGCAGAAAATAGAAATGTACATCAATAGAAAAATGATTATATAAATTGTGGCATAGCACTACAATGCAGCATGGAAATGAAATAGACCTGTATGTATCCACAGAAAAACATCCTCAAGGTATACGATGCAGTGAAAATAGCAAACTGTAAAACTGTGTAATAATTATTAAACAGTACAGTAATTTTCTACAAAAGTTTTTACACATACATACATATGTAAGTCCACGGTAAAAGATTTAGGAGGGTAAATGTCCAGTGGATAGAATAGATGTCTCTGGTAGCTGTGACTAGTGGTTAATTATAATGTTAGTTCTTTCCGGAGTACAAATGTTGCGATAGTAGCGTTCTAAGACGGCTCCTGAGATCCCTGCCCCTTAGTGTATTCATCTTTCATCGTTCTTGTCACATTTGCTGTGGGCCTCAGCTTGACCCTAGGGACAATCTGAATGCTCTTATTATATTTGATAGTCCTTCAAATACTTAGACCTCACTCCTATCTCCTGTGAACATTTTCATATGGTCTCCTTATCATCCCTTCATGTAAAAGAACAAAATGAAACACCCCAAACCTTACATCTGTAGAGAGATCACTCTTGTTGAACCAGTGGCCCTAATTTATAAGTTGAATATTAATTTCTCAGGATCACCCCTCATCAGAGGGCTGCATTTCCCAGGCATTCAGGGAAGCTGAGTGTCAAAGTCATTGTCTGGCTGAATTGATGATGATGTACTTCTTTTTTTTTTTTTTTAAGATTTTATTTATTTATTTGACACAGAGAGAGAGAGAGAGCACAAGTAGGCAGAAGAGAGATGGGAGGAAACAGGCTTCCTGCTGAGCAGAAAGCCCGATATGGGACTTGATCCCAGAACCCTGAGATCATGACCTGAGCCAAAGACAGAGGCTTTAACCCACTGAGCCACCCGGGCGCCCGATGCTGATGCACTTTTGAGGCCACCACAGTAGGAGAAAGCAAATTTTTGTCCAAAATAAGTAAGAATAAGATGTTTTCATTCTACTGAACGAATGCTTTATATTTTGACTGCCTATATAATAATTTTGTGGCCACAACCACAGAATAGAGAAGCATTAAAGTATTTCAGAAACAAAGAAACTAGAAACTTCCATAATTCAATTATCTCCTCAATACTTTAATTTTTTTAAAACACAGTTTTTGGTTGAACACATCTAGTGACAGGGAACTCACTACTAGATGAGGCATCCAGGTCTATTTTTAAATTCTTTTCTCATAGTTAGAAACATTTTTATATTGATTTGTAATCTGTGTTGTTTTAACTTTTTTAAAATTTATGATCCCAGTTCTATCCTCTGAATCTAAACATAGATCTGTCTAATCCATCTTCCTTTTAGATACTTAAAGCCAACTGTCACATCTCCTTAAGTCTCCTTTCTACAGCTAAACATTTCCAATGCTTTTACTTTTAATTAAAGGAGCCTAAGGTGACGGGAGGTTTTAGTGTGTGTATGTGTGAAGTTATGTGCGTGTGTGTGGCCATTCTCACATTGTCTCTTACTGAACTTGTAATGAGCAAAGAACCCTGGTCCTTTACATCTTATCTGATAATAGGACATGGCTGAGTCCTCTAGGCCACCTGGTTTGCTGCAGAAAGGCAGTGTAATGTAATAAGGTGCATGGTATTAAGAGTTTATCAACCAAACCAAATACATTTAAATAGTATTCATTTCATTTCATTTTCTTCCCATAGTGTGTGGATCTCAGGTCCTTCAGAACCTAGAGTTCTGGTATCTAGAGCTTCTACAAGTTTCTAGTCCATGGTGCGATTCTTGCTTTACATACTATATGTCTAAATATCAATTTCTAAATATATATTTTAATATCTAACTATATTAATATATTTAATATATAAATATTTAAATATAAATCATGGAACATTATACTCCAATTTGCTTTTTTTTTAAATTTAGCTGTTTATTCTAGAGATCTTAGTACCAGAACAGACAAAGGTGCTTTGTTCTTTTTAATGTCTGCATAGTATTCTATTACATAGATATCTCCTGATCATTTACTACATTCCTTTTGTTGGATCTTTAGGCTATTTCTACCTTTTTCCCTTTTACTTTGCAATTATAAGCAATACTGTAAAATACTTTATATATATGTCTTTTCAGATGGGAACAATGCTATGTCTAGAACAGTAGTTCTTTAACTATAGCATGTATAGATCATCTGGAAGGTTTGTAAAAACAGATTGCTGGGCCCCACTTCCTGAGTTTCTGATTCGTAGGTCTGGTGTGTGCCTAAGAAATTGCTTTCCTAACAAGTGCCCAGGTGATGCTAAAATGACTGGTCCTGGGAATCACACTTTGAGAACCACTGCTCTAGGATCCACAGAAGTGAAATTGCTCCATCAAATGCTATGTGCTGTTATATCTCCTCATGCCTGTCTCCTAGTACTCAGGTTAAGTGTAAACTATGTGTATTAGGTACTCCAGGAAAATTAGAACTCTGAATGACACCTCTGCCCTGCCTCTTGGTGGATAAGGAGAGAAGGAAGGAGGAAAGGCACAATAACAGAAGCACGCTTGGACTCTGGTTGCCAAGTCTAGAGGTTTAATTATCTTTCAAAGTTTTTAGCTTGGCATTTGGTGTCATCTAGGGTACCATTGTATGAAAGACCTTGAAAGCTGTCATTAGCTCTTTTATGATCTCCCTGTCTACAAATATGGGGTAGGAAAATGACACTGGACACTTCTTTATTCTGGGCCTGGTGGCTTCCTGTACAGACAATAGACCCAGACACCTGTAAATACTTTTATAGCGCAGATCTGCATTAGGGGAGAAAGGATGGTTTCATTGCTGCGAAGACAGAGTATTCAGCTGCATGCTGTCCTTACTTTTCCCATGACCCCAAGTTTCACGATGCATTACTTGTTTTTTCTCTTATGTAGGTCTTGTGTATAGGGGAAACACTTTGCTGAATCCCTCCTGTGTGCTGGGCACACAAAAATGCAATGGAATAGCTATGTGTGAGTACTTCCATTTTATAGATGAGGAAACAAATGGTGGGAGTAAGATGTTAGCAAGTGGCAGAGGCAAGACTCAAACCCTGTTTGAGTACTGTCTGTTCTCCGTCTCCTTTCAGAGCCGACTCTTCAAAGAGAATGATCATGGTGTCCTAAATATAGCATTTGTGATTGGTGAGTTTGCAGTATCACTTGCGCTTGGCCTAAGTCTGGGTTGTGTCATAGGGGCTTGTCATAGTGACTAGTATCCCCACTCTTAGAAAGAAAAGAATTTCAGATCAGGAAGGATCCTTTATTTCAATGCTTCTACTCTGTTTCCTAAAAAGAAGGAACCAAAGGGATTGCAAAGGGCAGAGGGACTAGTCGACTCAGACTGCCTCTCAACAGAGAGAGAGTTTGCTCTTCGTTCAAATCCCAGTCCTACCATGTATTAGTTCTGAGGTCTTGGACCTTAGTAGCTGTCTGGCATCTTTTTCCAGAAAATGGCTGCCAAAGCAAGAGGCAGTATCCCCTCATGCAGGGTTTTCCAGCATGCCTACTGAGATTGTTTAAAATTTGGACTTCTAGGTGTTTCCCCTGGAAAAGTTTGATCAGGAGCTTGAAGGTTGGACCCTGGAATGAGGCTGACCAAGATATATCACAGAGACCACCTCACTGATCCAGGGGCAGCCCATCGACCCCAGAATTATGTAATCTGATGGAAGACTAGGCTTTGCTCATTGCACCTCACTCAGGTAAAGAGATGGTCATTACTGAAGGTGCTCAACCCCCCCCCCCACCTTCAACTTCCAGGTAGTTTAACACTTGCCCAAGGTCAGAGATTTTCCTGAACATGCTGCAGAGTTCAAATGTCTTTGGGAAGAATTTGAATAGGTCTTTAGATCAGCAGTTGCTCCTGTTCAGCTGACATATCGAGGAATTTGAATCATGGATCACAATGGAGAAGAACAGGGCCCAAGTGGTGGCCCTGAATAGGACAAAGTGCTAACAAGCACTAAAGATAAAGTTGATTTCACGACCGTATCTAGGACTGGTTCTGAATGTTTAAAAAAGAAAAACAATATTTCCTACTGATGGTAGGAAATTATAATGATAAAAACAATTTCTAATATTCATTGAGCTCTTAGTCATTGCTATTATCGATTTCCATAGAGGTAGAAAATTTTCACCAAAAACTGATGATGTACTATAATGCTGGCTAATTGAACATGATGATTAAAAAAAAAAAGAAATTTTTCAACAGTCAGAATTAACTCCTTATCTCTCATTTTTACCTATTATGTCTCCAATTGGTCTTCTGCACCAATAGAAAGATCTGACCTGGGTCTTGCCTTTCCAAAATCAGCCTGGCCTTTAATTGTTCCTGTACATGGTTTGATGTGCATTCAGGTTTGGTTGGAAAAAAGCTTGTCTCCTGAGCATGACATATACATCACCTGCTCATTCTCAGAAAACAAAATACCACCACCACAACGAAAAGATCCAAGTGTAATCATTCTATTTCATAGGAGATGCAAGGTGAACAGAACTTCACAGCAGATCATCATTTAGGATAAAGAATTACTTCATCAGGAAATAAATCATCTGACCTATGGTTCTTATTACCACCCCAGGAATGGAAATGAAAATAAATCACAAAAATCTTAACACCACGGGGGTATTAAGTTTTGTTCTGTGTCTGCCTCATATTGGCACTGCTTTTGTATATGCCTCCTGGAGGTGGCTCTGCTTGGGATATACATGGGAGCCTCAGGCTGAATATGTGTTTGAAAACCTGTACTTGGGTATTAAACATAAGGAACTTATTTTAAAATGGAATGTGAGTTATAAATAAGTTATAAAGTAGAAGATAATTTTAACAATCAAAATATAAAAGAAAAAAAGCATTTCTAAAATACCATGGAAGTGGATAGCTTTGCTCCCAAGGAGGGTGGAGAGAATGTTTCTGGGAAGATGGTGATTTCTCAAGCTACTTTCCTGTGGTTAGTTGTAGCTGAATAAGAAAGAATCTTAGTGATAGTCAAGTTTCTTAATGAAATGTAAAAGCACTTAAGAGAATCAGAATGAAAAGAATTCCAAATAGTTGTAAATATGATGTCAGAGGTCTGGGGAGGAAACGAAAATTTGTGAGTTCTATGTACATTCTGAAGAATGATAAAAAGGTCAAGGCCAATTCTGTGAAACAAACTGAAAGACTGGGAAGGGAGGGTTTCTATTGAATATTCTTCTGGCCTAATTAAATTAAAGTCTTCTGATATTGAGATGACCCTTCAAGGCACAGAGATAACTTGGTAGTAAGAAGCGTTTTCTGTTGCCTGTAAGGAACCATATGGACCAGAAGACACATGAGAAGACTGTGCCTTTGTCCATTTGGGCTGCTACAACAAAATACTGTAGACTGAGTGGCTTATAAATAGCAGAAATTTATTGCTCACAGTTCTGGGGGCTGGAAATCTGAGATCAGAGTGCCAGTATGATCAAGTGGTTCACTGCAGGCTTCTTTTCTCTCTATCTTTACATGGTGTAAGAGACTAGGCATCCCCCTGAATCCTCTTTTGTAAAGCACTACTCTTATTCATGAGGTTTCTACCCTTATGGTTCAAGCACCTCCCAAAGGCCCCACCTAGTAATATCATCATCTTTAAGGGTTAGGATTTCAACATATGAATTTTAGGGGGATGCTAACAGTCAGAACATAGCAGACTAGGAAGGAAGAAATAGATTATTATTATTTTTAGAAGAAAGAAGGTATTTCTGTTTGGTGAACTTGAAATCCCTCTTGTGAAATAATAGAAAAAATATGTGTTGGTCTCTGCCTCCAGCTCCAGACATAGAGCTCCTAAAACTCTTGTCATTTCCTCAGTGATAAGAGCACTAAGAGTATCTTTTGGTCTAATATTTGGTCTTTGACCCTAGTTTCTGATACAGGGCTCCTGAACTCATATTTCCTGGATGACAGGAGGGTCTTTTATTCTAATGAGGTGGCTATGGTGAGCTTCTGGGGGGCTTCTGAATGGGGTCTGGTCCCCAGAAAGACCAAGACATGATTATTATTAGAAGTCTGGAATTTTCACTCATCTCTCGTTCTCTTGAGATAGGAGAAGGGCTGACGATGGAGTTAATGATTGATGATGCCTATGTGATGAAACCTCCATTAATATACCAAAAGTATGGGATTTATACAGATTCTATGTTGTTGAACACATCCATGAATCTGGAGGTGATGTACCTTGATTCCTCTTGGGCCTTGCTCTATGTATGTCTTCATCTGGCTATGCATCTATATCCTTTAATAAACTGGTAAATGAAAGTAAACGTTTCCCTGAGTTCTATGAGCTGCTCTAAAAATTAATGGAATCCAAGGGAAAGGTAGTCATGGGAATCTCTGTTTGTGTCTAAGTCAGACAGAAGTTGTGGGCTACCTGGGGACTTACTATCCGTGACTGACAGCTGAAGTGGATAGTGGTCTCCTGGGGCTAAGTGCTTAACCTGTGAAATCTGATGCTATCTCCAGGTAGATAGTGTCAGAATTAAGTTAAACTGTGAGACACCCAGCTGGTGTCACAGAGAATTGCTTGGTGTGGGAAGACCTCACACAGGTAGTATCAGAAGTGTTGCGGGTATATTAGAAGTATGAGGGAAAAGGACAAACAGCAGGAAGGTGGAGTTTTCCTACTTTCCTTCAAAACAAAACTACGGAATAAAATATCAAACAGATATTTTGAGAAATATCTTGAGAAATATTAAGAAATAAGGTGATCCCTTAGAAAGGATTCAGCAAAAATGAAATATGCTCACTAAAGCAAGTTGCTGTCTTGGTAGGGTTTTTAGAGCAATAGAGTCAGACAATACTTCTACTGTGTCTGGCTGTTAATGAAGTGACTGACGATACAGCTTTCTTACTCTCCTTGTAGGGACTATATTACAGTTATGTGAAATTTGTTATTAACCAAGATAAATTAACCTGAAAATAAGTTTTTGGTAATCTGCCACAGGACTGTGCTCTCATTCTTGCTGGAATTATCATTTTATTAATCATTCAGCAAAATATATTAATAGAAAACCAGTCAAGTTTCACAGAGATAAGAAACTGGAAAGATATTTAAAAGAGACTATGATAAATGAGTATCTGAAAATTCTTGATTGAGTTAAATGATAAACTGAAGTCTAACAAGATAAAAATGAAGAGAAATAAATAGAAAGTCCCAGCTTGGTTTTAAAGATCTATCAGTGGAAATGCAGCTACAGACATAAATAGAACACAGACTCTGGAGCTCTGCCTAGTACAGATCCCTGCTCTGCCATTTATATCTGTGTGACCTTGGAAAAGTTACTTTACTTCTCCATACTTCAGCTACCTCACCTGCAAATTGGAGATCATAAAGTAATTGTCTCTTAAGTGTTGGGAAGCTATATGAATTAGTATCTATACCGTACCTATAATAACATAGCACAAAACAAAACACTATGTGTACCAATGCTAGTCATTATTTCTGTTGTAACAAAGAAACAGATTTCAAAGTTTTAGATTAATTAATTTTCAATATGAGCTAGTAGTGTGATAAGATAGTAGGTTGACAAGAGGCCACATGAGGCTCAGCTTGCACTTATATAAATATTGTTTGAGCTTGGGTTCCCCAGAAAGCAGAGACTAACACAAAAGCTTATGCACTATTTCTCAGGAAAGTAGGCAAGGCAAGAATAAGGAATGGGGCTGGGAAGGATGGAAACTTAATATGTTGGGTGTCCCACAAACCTGGCCACTGCTTGATAACAAGAGAGACTGAAAGTTCCATCTCATGTTATCTCATGGGATGTTGCCATATGGACAACAGACAGCTACTTAAACTGGTCCATCTTAGGGAAGGAAGTGGGAGAATTTAACTGCTATTTCAGATCTCATGTTGGTCAAATGCTGGTCCTGTGGTTGTTACTAGGTGGGTGTCAAGCAGGTCTGCATCATCTTTAAGCCTCAATATCACAGCAAGACATGGGAAGGAAAGCAAGAGATGCATACAGAACAAGGTGCCGAACTTGGTTGTGAGTCCACAAAACACTGGAATAAGTGCCTAGAAACTGACAAGACAGGTAAAGCCAGAATTGCCTGAAAATGTTCGTCCGAGGTGTCAGATGCAGTTGTAAAGCCCCAAATGGGGGAAATTCCTATTCCACTAAAAGCTCAACAGTTCACACCTAAAAGACTGTATCAGTGTGTGGGAACTTATAATAGAGAAAAAAAGAAACTGGAATATGTCCAGTACAATAATAACAGGGGTCAAAATCATATTCCTAAATAATGGGAGTTAGCCTGGAAAAGCAGATTTTGTGGACCAGGAAATATTTTCATTCCTCTTAAAATTCTGTTAAATATTTTGTTTGAAATCAATGTGTAGAGGTTACAAAAAGGCAGATATTAATTCAATGTAAGGAAAACATACGGATAGCCCCAGTTGCAGTGATAGGTTGTTTTGGGAGACAGTGAAAAGTCCCCCCTTTGGTTGGGGAAGTTGTGAAGAGTATATAAGCATTGAGTGGGAGATCAGCCAGAGGAACTTTGGACTCCATTGCTATCAAGAACACCAGGAAACCAATTGTTTCTTTCAAAAGGTTTCTGGAGAGACAGGTGTTTTAATTTTTTGCTTAACAGGAGTCTATTTAGAGGAATCACAAAGACACTTACCAGACTAAGACAAAGAACCTGAGGGCTAATATCTGGCAGGCAGGACTAGAAAAGCATGAGGCTTTTGATAGATATTTTGGCTGGATTTTTCTTAATTAAATATTTGCTTGTCATTGAAAGTCCAAAGTGAATAAAATACATAATTTTCATTTTACAAATTATTTACTTTGACTATATTTCCATATAGCTCTAGAGCATGATTTTTTTCCTCAAGGAATGATGTTTTTCACTTTTTGGTCCCTTCAAACTTTTATCATAGCTTAGAACATGAAGAAATTAGAAATATACAGTTACTTAATTTAAAATTCAGAAATGGGGGGACCCTATATATAGAATGTCATGGACCACCACTCCTACACATATCACCAAAGGACAGATCACACAATTGGCATGTTTTTTCTTCTTTCCTTTCTAAGGTCAGAAATGTGGTAAATAACTGTTTTATCATAGAGTGGTCATATTCAGTCGTAGAATCTCTGAGTCAGAAGGAACTTTACAATTCTAAAGTTTATCTGATACATGATTATCCCTTAACAAAATCACCCCCACCCCATAATTGTTCTGCTTCTGTTTGAATACTTCCAGCAACAATGACTCACTATTCAGTAAGTCAGGAATTCGATTATGAGGCCACTCCTCTTAGAAATTTATAATAGTGAAGTGTAACTAGAGATATAAAATGTAATGAGAAGGAAAAAAGATAAAGAACAAGGGTTAATCACTTAAAGAAAAGAAAACAAACCAGAAATTCTTCCTTCATGGAAAGATTATTTTGCCATGGAAAGTGTTTTGGCAAATGAGTAGGGATTATGGTTTCCTGGACTAGTGGGTTCTCTATGGAATAAAATAGAGAAGTGTTTCTCAAAGTGTTTGTGGTGAAGTACCAATTTTTAAAAGTCTCAGTCCATCACAGACCAACACGTGCACATACATAGTATATAGCTTGTGGTAGGTTGACTCACTGCACAAGATCAATACCCTCCCAAACAACCTATATCTTACTCAGTGAGTTGAGTTCACTGACCATGCACTTGAATGTCCCAGTAATGCCAAATTGTTATAAAAGTTACTTACCTTGGAAACAAGCTTAAAAAAAAAAAGTTACTTACCTTACTCTCAATTTTTGCTTTTATCTTTTCATAGACTAGACACAAATAATTTGTAGATGGGACCTTTCTAAAATCTTAACTTTGAATGACACCGAAGGGCAGTATACGTTATTGGTCTTAGCTCTATGAGAAAACAAGAGCCATATATAAAAAAAATTCCCATATTACATTATTCCCTTCTACTTATCACTGTCAACTATACTGGCCCAACATGTCAGTGTTTTGTTTTTTTAAGGAACATCTGATTTTATTTATATATATATATATATATATATATATATTTATTTTATATGTAAGGTAGGCTCCATTCCCAGCATGGGGCTTGAACTCATGATCCTGAGTTCAGGAGTTGTATGCTCTATTGACTGAGCCAGCTGGGCACCCTAAGTCATTTTCTTTTCGATGAAAAATTGTTGCTGCATAATATCTGATAATACAGTCATAAAATGACATTTCTAATCTTACAAAATATGAAAAATTTCAAAATGATAATAAATTGATAATAAACTGATTTTGGAGACTCTTAAATTCCATGATAAAAAGGCTGTGGAAATGTTCAAGCAGAAAACAATGGTGATGTGAGCTACTCTGGGCCAGAGGAAGTCCCCAGATAAGCATTGCCCTCTTACTCCCTTGAAGGAAAAATTCTGTGATGACATGAGAAGCACTTCAAAGTTATTTGACTATCAAAATAGTAAGAGAAACACTTTGGAAAACTGATGAAGCCCTCAAATATTTTTACAGAAATGATTTTCTTTAGAATCATGTTGCAATGGTCAAATGTATGGTGAAAACATGATGTGGTCTGAATGTTTATGTTCTCCTCCAAATTTAGTTGTTGAAATCCAAATACCCAATGTGATGATATTACGAGGCAGACATTTGGGGGCTGATGGTATAAGCCTCATGAATGGGATTAATGCCCTTAGAAAAGAGAGGTGCACAGAACTCCCTTGCCCCTTCACCATGTGAGATACAACAAGTCTGTGACCCAGAAGATGGCCCTCACCTGATGATGTTGACACCCCAATCTCAGATTTCCAGCCTTGAGAACTGCAAGAAATAGATTTATGTTGTTTATAAGACACCAAGTCTGTGGTATTTTGCCATAACAGCATAAATGGGCTAAGGCAATATATTGTAAAATTAGTTTTTTTTAAAAAAAGTTAAGCTGTCTTCTTATCAATGCTTAATTTATTCTGCTTCCTGTCTCTTAAAATTTGGACTGAAGATGTTTCTTTAAAACACTGAATTTATTAGAATCTGAATTCTACAACCATGTTTAGACAAAGAGGAATTTCTCAAATTGAACAGTCTTTTCTTTTGATTTATTCTAAAGAAATACTATCCCATTGAAGGTAGAATTGCAGAAGATTCCCAGTATTAAGTCTCTTTTCTGATACTAGGTATACTATGTTCTTATTTGTCTACAGTGTCCAATGTATATAAAAGGAGAAAGTTTTATAATGAAATAATCAATAGAGTAAGGTCAGGAGTGATTAAGAAGGGACATGAATGACACAGTTTATTTGCTTCATTCACCCCAGCTTGTTTTAGGAAGAGAATGATCCAGACTGAGTTCAGCCAGGCTGTAGAGAAGGGAGGGATCAGTTGAGGCTGGAGTGTTTAAGGAAGACTTCTGGGAGGAGGTGCAATGGGAGGGATATCCTCTTGGTCAGCTAGGATTTCCATGGAGATGTGTGTGGAGAATGAGGTGGGTAATTCAGAGAGAGGCAGCAGTGTGTCCAAAGGTAAGAAGGTACAAATGACTCTCTGGGATTTGTAGGAAAGAAACATACATAGGGCTAGAGCTTCACAGTGGGGAGTAAAGGGATATCCCATTGCATTTGAAAGAATGGAGAATGGAGATGTATTATGAAGCACCTTCAGTGTCTGCCCTCAGAGTCATAAGCCACATGAAACCCCTGAAGTTTTCTCAGCAAAACAATGACAGAAAATGGATCGAACCCCCTAGTTGAGTAGCACATCATGGTGACATTTGTCCTGCATGGAAGCAAATCCTCGCCATATAGTCTCCTTCTGTCTTATAGACAGCTGCTTGAATGCTTTTGTAATTTTGTTTGTCTCACTAAACAGATACTCTCTTTCTTCTAGCCTGTTTCTTCCTCCCTGCCTCCTTTCACTCCCCTACACTTGTTTTCCCCCTTTTTCCCCCTCTTGCCCCTTCTACTGTTTCCCTCCCACCCCATACCCCTACCATTTCATTCCTCTGTCTTAATTCCTATTTTTCAGAGCCCATGGTGCTCTTGTTCCAGGAAGGGCTGGATATGCTGCTCTAGCTGACAGTATATTTCATGCTTTTCATGTCACAGCAGGAATCTTTGTTGCTTTCTTTATTTCGAGTGTGCAGTGCCTGCAAATACATTCCATATTTAAGGGGGGGGGGCAATAAAAGCATGAGTAAGGTAATAGGGAGAACTGACTTCAGGACTCCTAAGGGTATTTCTCTACTGACCCCATTCTTGCTACCTTCAGAGGAAACATACATTTCATTTGTTGTTCTGCCTATTTTTATCTATAAAGCTCAGGACATAATTTCTTAAGGTTATAGAATTTTTCTTTCAGGCTTAGTACTATAAATTGTTGGTTATAAGAAATCCAAGAGAGAAAACACGAGTTTGAAGAAGTTGTTTGACATCCCAGTGCACTGGCATGGTGAAGGTTAACTAGGTAAACTCCAAATTCTTTTATTCAAATGCCTTCTGTCATTATTCTGGTTAAAACTTGGGAGAGCAGAGAAAAAATATGCAGACTGAGCTGTGGTTCTAGTAGCAGGGGGAATGGGTGGCACCGATTCTTTGGGGCTAGCAAAAATAACAATAGTGAGAAGATTTTCATGCAAATATATGCACCATTTTTCTTTTTTCTTTTAAATTTTCTTTTATTTTTTTCAGTGTTCCAAGAGTCAGAGTTTATGCATCACACCCAGTGCTCCATGTAATATGTGCTCTCCTTAATACCCACCACCAGGCTTACCCATTACTCCACCTCCCCTCCTAATACCTTCAGTTTGTTTCTCAGAGTCCACAGTCTCTCATGGTTCATCTCCCTCTGTGATTTCCCTCAATTCACTTTTCTTTTTCTTCTCCTAATGTCCTCCATGATATTCCTTATGCTCCACAAGTATGTGAAACCATATGACAATTGACTCTCTCTGTTTGACTTATTTCACTCAGCATAATCACCTCCAGTCCTATCCATGTTGATAAGAAAGTTGGGTTTTCATCCTTTCTGATGGAGGCCTAATATTCCATTGTATATATGGACCATATCTGCTTTATCTATTCGTCTATTGAAAGGCATCTTGGCTCTTTCCACAATTTGGTGATTGTGGCCATTGCTGCTATGAACATTGGGGTACAGATGGCTCTTCTTTTCATTACATCTACATCTTTGGGGAAAATACCCAGTAGTGCAATTGCAGAGTTATAGGGTAGCTCTATTTTTAATTTCTTAAGGAATATCCACACTGTTTTCCAAAGTGGCTGCACCAACTTGCATTCTAACCAACAGTGTAAGAAGATTCCCTTTGTCCACATCCTCACCAACACTTGTTTTCTGTCCTGTTAATTCTAACTGGTGTAAGGTGGTATCTCAGTGTGGTTTTGATTTGAATTTTCCTGATGGCTAATGATGATGAACATTTTTCATGGGTATGTCTTCTTTGGAGAAGTGTCTGTTCATGTCTTCTGCCAGCAGTTCCTGAGACTGCAGCCTTCTGAGACCTGTGTTACCCGGGATCTGAGCACACTTGGTGTGGGAGTGGGCTCCAGACGGCAGTCCAGCGATAGCAGTCACTGGGATTGGGTTTACCTGGATCAGTATCACTCACGGATTTAGTGGCACGAGAGTGCAGAGACAAGCAGGGGCCTCCAGCAACCACTGAGATGGTGACGGGGAGTGTGCAGTGCCTGTAGGAGGTTGTAGTGTTCAGTGGAGTTTGCAGAGGGGGAGTCTGTGTGTTCTGGACCATCCAGAGGGGAGCAAACTGAGGCTTCTCTCTGAGGCACAGGACTGGGTGTGGACAGCTTACTTTGCACCAACCCTCCAAAAAGCTGCAAAAAGCCAACAAAGAACAAAAATCTCAAGAAAACAAAAGCCTGAAAAATCTGTTTCCACAGAGCCTAGCCTTGATAGGGGTCAGGGCTATGCAGCCCAAGCAAGACTGAGTGAAAAACAACACAGCAGGCCCCGCCCCCAGAAGACAAACCAAAAGAACAGGATGACAACAACCACAGGGTCCCCATTAAACTGTAAAACACCAACATCAGGGGAAAACAATATATTAAGCTCCCAGTATTGCCCCCAAACTTGTGTATATTTTATAGATACAACTTTTCTTTTTTAAAAAAATTCATTCTTATATTTCATAGATACAACTTTCTTTTTTTAAAAAATTTATTCTTATGACTCGTTCTTTCATTTTTTTAACCTGCTTACCATTACAACTAGATGTTTAATACAACATACTCCATAATAACTTTTTTCTTTTTTTAAATTAAATTTTTTTAAAAATTAATTATCTTTATTAACATATAATGTATTATTTGCCCTAGGGGTACAGGTCCGTGAATGGTCAGACTTACACATTTCACAGCACACACCATATCACATATTCTCCCCAATCCATAATAACTTTTTAATTGTTTTTGTACTTGAACTTTATTCATACATACACCTGTGTTTCTTTTTCTTTTTTCTTTTTTTTTGAATATATATATATAGATATAAGCTTCAAGGTATTCTTTTTTTCCCTATTGAATACTACCCCTATATATAAACCAGTTTTAATTTGCCTGTATCTCTGGAAAGTTGAGTCCTTTAACAAAAATAACAAGATTCACCCAGGAAGAACTAAAATAATCTTCCTGGGCCACATCAAGGGTTTTTAACCACCTTCCCATCTTATTCTTTTGTCAGTATTTCTGTGTATTTATTTTTGTTTTTGTGCTACGTAAATCTTATTCTTTGGGTTCATTTTGGCTAGGTTTTTCTTCTTTTTACTTTTACTTTTTTTTGGTCTTTTTGTTAGTTTTTGTTTTTGTGCCTTATAAATCTTACTTTTGGGGCTCATTTTGGCTGGGTTTTTTCTTTTTTCTTTCTCTCTCTTTTTTCTTGCTTTTTGGTGGTTACTTCCAATTGCTCTGAAACTTTCTAAGGTCCACCTTGCTTGGATCATGTTTGATATATTCAGCTATATATCCCCTCAACCACCTCTCACCAAAATGACTAGGAGGAAGAACTCCCAACAGAGGAAAAATTCAGAGACTGTGCCCTCTGCCACAGAACTATTGGAAATGGACATAAACATTATGTCAGAAAGGGAATTCAGGGTACCAATATCCAGGCAATGGCTAGGTTGGAGAAGACCACTATTGGCAACATAGAAACTCCAACGGCAGAAGTGAGGGCTGATCTGTCAGTACTAAAAAATTCTATGAATGAGATCCAATCTACTCTAAATTCTCTAACAACTAGGGTAAATTAGGTAGAAGACCAAATTAGTTATCTAGAAGACAAACTGACAGAAAAGAAGGATCAGGAGGAGGCCTGGAACAAGCAGTTTAGAAGTCATGAAAACAGAATTAGGGAAATAAATGATGCCATGAAACGTTCCACTATCAGAATTATTTGGATCCTTGAGTGGGTGGAGAGTGAGAGAGAGAGAACTAGAAGATATATTTGAACAAATCCTGGATGAAAGTGTCCCTAGTCTGGGGAATGGAACAAATGTTTGTGCATCATTTTTAAAAGTAAAATTTTCATAATGCTTAAGAATTCATGAACCTTTTTGAAACACTCAGTGATTAATAATATTCTATGGTTAAAAAAATAAGTTCTGATATCCTCATGTCTTTTCCAATAAAATTTTATTTATCTGGTAATCTTGAAATAAAATACAAGTGTAAATTTATTTTCCTGATAATTAAAATGGTCTTATTTTATTATAACCATGTTTAGTGAAAAGAATTTTAAAACTTGCAAAATTCCATGACTTTCAAATTAAATATAGTAGTAAGAATATGTATGAAAGTGGGATGCCAGGGTGGCTCAGTTGGTTAAGCGGCTGCCTTCTGCTCTGATCATGATCTCAAAGTCCTGGGATCGAGTCCTGTGTTGAGCTCCCAGCTCCTTGGGGAGTCTGCTTCTCTGTCTGATCTTCTCCCTCTCTTTATCTCAAATAAGTGAATAAAAACTTAAAAAAATATATGTATGAAAGTTATGGAAAACCCATACTGTCTTAAATAGAAATAGGAGTTTATTTGTTGTTACAACTTAAAAATTTAGAGTATGGGTGCATCAGACAAGGAGCTGGTCGAATGGCTCAGTGATGTCACTGACCAACTACTGCTTTTCCATGTCCCTACTTTGTTCTCTACAGTATTGACTTGAGGCTGGCTTGTCTCATGAACATCGGATGGCTGCCAGTAGCTTGCAGTGATGCATGGTATCTTGTTTGTTCCAACAGCAAAAAGAAAAAGTTGCTTTCCATAGCCATCTAAAAAAATGCTGAACTCCAGCCCGAGTAGACTAATAGGTCAAATGTGCTCATTCCTCAACCAAATGCCTAGGACCTGGGGCAATGGTTGAGGAGGATGGGAGTTGGAGGAGAAGACCATGCCCTGACTGAAGCCTCCACTGCACAACAGTCATTGATCCGATCTCTGTGGCAAGGGGATAGCAGCAGTTTCCATTCTAGAAGGTTAGAAATTTTCTGATTGCTATGATGCACAGGTACTTTTATGCTAATGGTTTATAGGTAGTCATGATAATCAGAGCATCTCAATATTTACTAGTAGCAAAGAAGGTACTCTTTAAAAGTACTCTTTAAAAGTCAGCTGGTAAGAGGGCAGTGTTTATCTAAAGATTTCTATTGCTCTAACATACATGTATGAGCTAAAAAATATGAGTATGAGTATGAGCTCATTTTAGCTCATACTCTCAGATGTGCATGTGCATGAGAATGGCTGAGAAGGTTCCAGCAGGTGCTCAGAAACCCCATTTGCAGCTAAGCCATGATGTTGCCTCTATGCATAGCTGGTTGCAACAGCAAAAGCTGGAATAAACAAATGGAGGATTTTAGAAGGGAGGAACATGGGAGGATGGATGAGTCTGGTGATGGGTATTAAAGAGGGCATGGATTGCATGGAGCACTGGGTGTTACATGCAAACAATGGATCATAGAACACTACATTAAAAACAAATGATGTACTGTATGGTGACTAACATAGCAAAATTTAAAAGAAAAAAAAGAAGAAGAATAGCAAAAGAAACAAAAACAAAAGCAAAAAACCTGGAATAAAAGGGGCAGACAAGGCACCTGAGGTGTCTGATACAGATGTTGTGATCTTAACACTTCTTTTTGTTTACAAGTGTTTTTCTTCTAGATGTCCCCACTGCCTCCCTCACCACCAACCCCCCCCCCCCCACCAATCAAGAAACAGAATCAGTCATTCTCTTCCCTGATACTCAGTTAAGGGACTCATTCATAATCAGATTTTTCTCTGAATATAGAAAATAATGAATGTAGTATTTTTTAGCCTACCATCTCTCTTCCTCCCACCACCTCAGCCAATAATTCACCTTTTATTTTTTTTTCCTCTTTTTTTTTTTTTTAAGATTTTATTTGTTTATTTGACAGAGAGAGAGAGAAAATGAGCTGGGGGAGTGGCAGACACAGCGAGAAGGAGAAGCAGGCTCCCTGCTCTGCCGATGTGGGGCTCGATCCCAGGACACTGAGATCATGACCTAAACTGAAGGCAGACACTTAACCGACTGAGTCTCCCAGGTGTCCCTAGAGAATCCACCTTTTGATTTTGCCTAAGGACATTCATGCTTGAGGACACACCATGATATGAAAAGTGGTGGAGCAATGATGTATTGCGTCAAAGGGAAGTGGAAGGATGAGTGGCTGCTACTAAAGACAAATGTCACATCCTAACTGGATAGTCACCAAACATTAGAACTGACATCCAGAAACCTCAGTAATAAATCTCCCAATTCTTCTATTGTTTTCTTGCTCCTTCTGAAGTATATGAATAACAAATGATATGGGTTTAATTATTTGGTAAGACAAAGGGGTAGAAAAAAATTGTCTTGAGCTGGTACAGTTTCTACATAATTGATTATATTTTGAGATTTGGGAGTATAAAGTAGGATTTAACTGGATTATTTTTGGAACTTTAATTTAACTCATCTGCCTGTGTTGATGGGTGGGGATTCCAATCTCTCATCATTCTTCCCTTCAGGCTCTAGTAGGGAACAGACCCAAAGAGTTATTGGGATCAAAACATTAGCTTCATGAATGATGGCTCAGTGGTCCCCAAAACACAGGGCTTCTTGGGAAATCAGGACTAGAGAAAGTGGCTGAGTATGAGGTCATCATAGCGGCATCCTATTAACATGTGCTCATCATTAGACTAAGTCGCTGGTGGGAGACCCTGAGTTTTCTCACCTAAAAGTGGAAAATCATAACCTCTTCACATATGGGGTTTTCAGGAGATTCAGCTGCCTCAGGGACCAGAAGCCTTAGCCTCTCACCATGTAGGTGGGCCTTCTGCTTGGAAGCAAGAAAGAGAGGAGGACCACCGCAACAGTGCAGGTGGAAGAAGGTCCACATTGTATCTTCAACTCACCAACTCTGGTAAAAACACAACAAAAAAAGGAGCAAAAAATCAACAAATAAAAAGAAAACAAGGTGCCAGAAAAATACCTCGATAAATACCAAACTTTTTTTAGTCAAGTGAGTGTTCCCTGTTCCCTTGACAAGGAACAAGTTAAAACACAAAGAGAGAAGGCAAATGCTAACATCTCTCCCTGTGTCAGGAGACAATGGAATTAAGTCCCTGACAAACCAGCTGGAAGGTGCAGAAACATGAGAAGCGCCAACAACAATTATCCTTCAATGGACATGTGAATCTGGGGCCTACAGGAGCCTCCCAATAAGCTGAATTTCCTTTGCCTATTCACAGTAGAATTATATAATAACAGTTGATGTTCCTTGTGCCAGATCAGAGGTTTATTGTCCTTCCCCATCATGCCCATTATGGCTCTATCTCGTGCAAAAATCCTCAAATAGCAGATCAGAATCCACAGTCAGGGAAACACCACACCGACACTCCTGATTCTTTGCTGGAACTCTCAGGGCAAGATGGCACAGCAGGAAGAGACAATCCCCAGTGCCTTCCACGATTCACTCAAGCACACATTTTGTCAACCCTCAGCCTCCTGGAAACCAAGTATGAGAGACACGTAAATATCTGATCGTCTTTAATTAAAGAAAAGTTGGATAACTTCTGAATATTAAGAGACAGTGTTTCCAGATGGCACCCAGATCAGAAGTTATCTTTTATTTAACAATAATAATGGAACTCAGATTTTCTCTCACAGAGAAGCAGGGTACACACTCATACTTTATGGTAATGGGACTTTAGGTGATGGGGTGTTTAATCCCTGCAGCCTGCGAATTTATTATCAGAAATGGGCTACTCCATTATATAACATAGACCTACATACTTTTTTTGTAGTCTGTGGCAGAAAGACAAATTGTTGGCTATCACCTTCTGTTCCAAACAGTGCCCATGTGTATGGATTCTAGCAAACAGCTTTTGCACTTGCTCTTTGGGTTCTCTTTAGCTATTTTAATGAACTCACAGAAGGTGTGAACTAGCAGAGATGGAAAGAATTTGGTCACACATTTATTCTTTCTGTCTTCTTTGGCTGGGGATTCTCGTGTATATGAGAACAAGTCAGATGGGTTTTAGGATCTCCAGCAGGGTGACGGAGATGGTTAGCCATCCACCAGAGACACTTAATCTGTTTCCAGTGGTGTGGACCAGTGACTGGAACAAATGGGAGGCCCAGCCAGAGGCTACATTTTCCAACTTGCCCATGCACTCCCACCAATCCACCTGTGACTATGTGACTAATTTTCACTCATGCAATGTAGGGGGAACTGATATATCACTTGGAAATTGGCGTGGTGTTGAAGCTGATGTGCCTTGTCTGTCTTCTCCTTCCCATCTGCCATATGGAAGTGAAGGGGTTTTGAGGCCCTAAAGGAAGGTGGAGATCAAAGGAGCCTGGTTCCTGTATATCTGGCAGTCCAGCACCAACATGTAAGTAAGTTAAATGAATGAGAACAAAGGTAGGCCATGAAGATCTTGCAGTTTTCTTCTACATAGAGCTTCCCTTCCCTTCCCTTCCCTCCCCTCCCCTCCCCTCCCCTTCCCTTCCCTTCTTTCCTTCCCCTCCCCTCTCCTCCCTTCCTTACCCTTCCCCTCCCCTCCCCTCTCCTCCCCTCCCCTTCCCTCCTCTCCCCTTCCCTTCCCTTCTTTCCCTTCCCTCCCCTCCCCCTCCCCCTCCCCTCTCCTCCCCTCCTCTCCTCTCCCTCCCCTCCTTTTCCCCCTTCTCTTCCTCCCCCCCTCTCCTCCCCTCCCCTCCCCCTCTCCTCTCCTTCCCTCCCCTCCCTTCCCCTCCCCTCCTCTTCTCTTCCTTCCCTTCCTTCCTTTCCCTTTCCTCTCTTCCTTTTTAGCATGGAGCATTTCTTTAATGACTATTGCCATCTAAGTTTATTTGTGGAACAAAGTAATAGGTGCTCAATCAATGTTTTTGAATAGATGTTTTTGAATAAATGGATGAGCAGATTTTCTTCCTTTTGGAAGCTTGTTTAATGAATCTGCACATAAGGGAGCAGAAGATGGTTAATGAGAAAAACCACAGATGTTGCAAGGAAAGATTTTGTTGGAAAAGCAACATAAGAATTAAGCAGAATAAATAACTTCTGAATATTAAGAGACAGTGTTTCCAGATGGCACCCAGATCAGAAGTTATCTTTTATTTAACAATAATAATGGAACTCAGATTTTCTCTCCTACCACAGAAAAGAAAGAATGCAAGGCACCTGCAGCAGTCATTTTATGGTACTGGGAAGGGACTTGCATTTATTGCATGTGTGTAACTCCAGGAAGAAAAAAAAATCCTAAAAGAGGCAAAAATAGCTAGAGCTTCAGGGAAGGCATTCAGCTCCCCTGCAGAAGATAGGTTGAGAATTCTCTGCAGTTGGTTGTGCGGGTAAGAGAGAGAAACCAGCTTGATCAGATCAGTAAAGCCGCTTCGTAAGATGGCGACTTTCTCACACCACCATCACACAGATTTCGTCAAAAGCCTTGTCTATAGGCAACAGGGTCACATGTTGTCATCTGTGCCCAACGAGTGGAAGGTAGAGGGCATTCCAGTTTCACTTGGGAGCTCTCTGTATTTCCACTGAAGTTTGCAGGATCATTCGAAATGTCACCTGTTCTGTGAAGACTCCTCCATCCTTTGTCTCTTCCTCTTTTGTGTGTCCATAGCACAATCATCCTGCTGTTACGGATCTGATCATATTGTTATAGTTTTCTATTTGTATTTGGTTTTCCTCATGAGGCTGAGTTCCTTGAACATGTGGGGTGAATTTGATTATTGTTATAGCCAGAGACATGGCACAGTGTTAAATTTATAGGAGTTAAATTATCCTTCCAAGTGAACTGATGGATAAATCAGAATTTGTTGGAGATACCTGAGAATGTCTGAGTTTATCTTAATGCACAATAGAACTTGTTTCCTTAAGGTAAAGCTGAATTATTCTGCAAAGTTTCAGTAAAGACTTTAGTTTGTTTTTGTTAAACCATGTAGTATTTCTTCACTTTCCTTTCTTGTAACTCTGAACTCAGGAATTAGAAAAATAATAATAATTTGATTATTATTAACCAAAGATTAACCAAAGACCATTGTTCATTCAGATTTCATTAGTTTTCATTTAATGTCCCTTTTCTGTTCCAGAATCCCATATATATATGGGATATATATACACATTATATATATATATATATATATATATATATATATAACAGATATAACACATAATATATAGTTATTATATCTCCTTAGGTCCTTAGGCTTCTCTTGGATGTAACAGTGTTTCTGACTTTCCTTTTTTTTTAAATTACCTTGATAGTTCTGAGGAATACTGGTTAATTATTTTGTAGGATACCCCTCTACTGTAATTTGTCTGATGTTTGTCTCATGAATAGACTTGTATCATGGGTTTTGGGGAAGAAGAACACAGAGGTAAATTGCCATTCCATCATGACATAACAAGAGTACCTACTATCAGCCTGATGTGTCATGTCAATATTGACCTTGATCATGGGGCTGAGGTACCTTTTGTCAATTTTCTCCACTTTAAGCTTATTTTTTTCTTATTTTTTTCCTCCTTTCCATACTGTCCTATTTGGAAGGAGGTCACACATGCAATTCACATTTAAGGAGTGGGGATTTGTGCTCCTCTTCTTTAAGGGTGGATTATCTATCTTCTGGGATATATTATATGGAATTCTTCTGCATGAGAGACATTTATTCTCTCTTACCTGTTTACTTATATAATTATTTAATTTACTTATATCAGTATGTACTCATGTATATTCATTTATACTTTGGGTTATATTATAATACAACTTTATTTATTTTATTGCTTAATTGTTTCAGCTTTGGTCATTGGAATCTGTTTCAGTTAGCTCTTATGTCCCTTTGACATAAATATATCAGTTGTGAAGTTTTGTTTGTTTTTATATTTGTTTTTGAGCACTTGCTTACTTTCTGGGACTTCAAAATACTTCAGTCTCCTCTTCTTTTATATTCCCTATCCCAGCCCTTGAATCAGGTATTTCTCCAAGTAGTTCTTGTTCTTTTAATTGGATAATGGTATTAGAAACCAGGATTTAGGTATTGGTTCTGCTAAGTGATAATGGGGTATAATTGCTTGTAAGCCCTTTCAGCTGACCTAGCAAAGTGATGTATGTGGGAAGGTTTTTCTAAGTGTCTACAAGCAATTTATATATATAGATATATATATCTATATATTTATCTCCTCTGTGTCTATATGAAGTTAAACATGAGTTATTACTGATATTTCCAGCATTAACCCATAACCACATTGATCATTCTAGCTTCTTTCCTTGCTTATCTGATATTTTCTATTCCAACAATGAGAAACCTGTCCTCATCCATAATATATTTACTTAATTTTTTCCATATACCCATATAACAGGGTCAGAACCCATACTCTTGTGGGAAATAACCTTTATTAACTAGAGCACAGTGCTGGTGTGCAATTCCTTTTATCTTTAGTTTTACAGCTTCTACTTATTTCCAAAAATACCTAGGTCAGCACACATTTCCCCTCATCTCCTTTAATGAACTTGTTTCATACTTTTTAATATAGTTAGACTTTTTTTCTTTTGGCCATAGTCTGCATTCTATTCTGATTCTTCTACCTCTTGAATGATTTTTTAATTTGTAAACAGTAAGTTTCACTCACTCTGCTCTGCCATGGGTTTTGAGAAACTCATAATGTCATGAGTCCACTATTCACAGTATCATTCGGAAAGTTTGACTGTCTCGAAACATCCCCTAGGCTTTGCTTATTTAAACCTTCCTCCTGTTCTCAAGCCCCTGACAACCATTAATCTTTTCACTGTCTCTATAGTTTTCCCTTTTCAAAAAGTGTCACATAATTAGAGTCATAGATTATGTGGACTCTTCAGATGGCTTCATTTCACTTAGCAATATGCATTTTAGATTTATCCATGTCGTTTTGCAGCTTGATGGTTCATTTCATTTTTTCCCTCTTTTGACAACTTCATATTGCACATTTACTATGTCATATGTATTGTAGTTAAGCACACATAACATAAAATTTCCCATTTTAGCAATTTTTAAGTATACAATTCAGTGGCATTAAGCACATTCATATTGTTGCACAACCATCATCACTATTTCCAGATCTTTCCACCATCCCCAAGTGAAGCTATGTACCCGTTACACAATATCTCCCCATTCTGCTTTCCCTCAGCCCCTAGTAACCCCTATTCTACTTTCTGTCTCTATGAATTTGTCTATTCTGGGAAACTCATACAAGTGAGACCTTTCAATATTTGTCTTTATATCTAGCTTTTTTCACTTAGCATAAATGTTTTCATGGATTGCCTCTGTTGTGGCATGTGTCAGAATTTCAATCATTTTTGAGGCTGAATAAGATTCCATTGTATATATATGCCACATTTTGGGGTTTTTTTGCTCATCTGTTCATGGACTTTGGGTGCTTTTACCTTTTTGGCTATTGTAAATAATACTATTATGAATATTGGTGCTCATTTAATTACTGAATAACCCTTCATTATATGGTTGTTGTATCACATTTTGTACATTCATCTATTGAAGGGCATTTTGGTTGTTTCCAGGGCTTGGAAATTATGAATGAAGCTGGTATAAACATTTGCATGCAGATTTTTGTGTAAACAAGTTTTCAAATAAGTTAAATGAATGCCTAGGGCTGCAGTTGTTATATCATATGGTAAGAATATGTTTAGCTTTGTGAAAACTCCCAAACTGTCTTCCAAAGTGGCTATACCATATGCATTTAAACCAGCAATAAATAAAACTTCTGTTGTTCTACAACCTCACCAGTATTAATATTGTTACTATTTTGGATTTTAGCTTTCCTAATTGATATGTAGTGGTATATTATTATTTTAATTTGCAATTTCTTAAGAATAAATGATGTTCAATATTTTTCATATGCTTATTTGTCATCTGTATGTGTTTTTTATTGGGGTGTCCATTCAGATCTTTTGCCCACTTAAAAATTGAGGTTTCCTTATTAAGTTTTTATTAATTTATTAACTTATTAAGTTTGTACTTATTGTTAAGTTTTAAGAATTCTTTGTATCTGTTGTACATAATTCCTGTATCAGATATTTCTTCCTGCACTGTGGCTTGTTTTTTCAGTCTCTTCACAGGGTAGGTATTTCTAATTTTAATAAGGTTCAACTTACCAATTTTTCTTTCGTGGTTCAGGTTGATGTATTTAAAAACTTATCGCAAATCTAAGGTCAACTAGATTTTTGTCTAGTTTTCTTCCAGAATTTTTATAGTTTACAGTTTACTTTTAGATCTATGATCCATTTTGAGTTAATTTTTGGAAAGAATGAAAAATCTGTCTAGATTAGTTTTTCCTTTGCATATGAATGTGCACTTGTTCCCATAACATTTATTGAAAAAGTATACTTTACCCACTGAATTGTCTTTACTTCTTTGTCAAAATTCAGTTTACTTTATGTAGGTCTATTTCTCGGCTCTCTGTTCAATCCCATTGATTTATGTGTCTATTCCGTTAACAATACTATGCTGCATTGATTGTTACAGCTTTATAGTAAGTCTTGAAGTTAAATATCTCCTCCTCCCTTCCCTTCCCCCACTCATAGCCCTTCTTCTTCTTCTGAATTGTGTTTCTGTTCTCAGTCTTTTGCCTTTCTTAGAAACCTTAGAATCAGTTTGTCCATATCTACAGAATAGTTTGCTATGAGTTTGGTTGGAATTTCATTGAATCTGTAGATCAAGTTGGGAAAAACTGATATCTTAACAATATTGAGTCTTTCAATCCATAAACATGATATTCCTCCATTTAGTTAGGTTTTTTTTTTTTTTGAGTTCTTTGTTCTTTATATGATTCTTTGTTCTGAAGTCTGCTTGCCTGAAATTAATACAAGTATTCCAGTTTTGATTAGTATTAACATTAGTATTAGCATGATTAGTTTATCATCCTCTACCCCCTATCTATGTCTTTATATTTAAAGTGGATTTCTTGTGGACAAATTTATAGCCGGCTGTATCTTCTCTGAAAATCTCTGACTTTTAAGTAGTATTTAGAGCATTCAATTTCTCCCCCTCTTTCACCTATTGCCCCACCCACCCCTCTCCTAGCAACCACCAGACTGTTCTCTGCATAAGAGTCTGTTTGCTTTGTTTGTTCGTTTACTTTTTTCTTAACTTCCACATGTGATATCATTTGATATTTGGTCTTTCTCTGTCTGACCTATTTCACTTAGCATAATACGCTCCAGGTCTATGTTGTTGCAAATGGCAAGATTACATTCTTCTAGAATCCCATTTAAAGTGATTATTCAAACTATTGACATAGTTTGAATAATGTGTACTGTGTTCAAACTGATTTGTTTGTTGCATTCATTCTCATTTTCTCTATTTCCCCTTCTTTTTCTGCTTCCTCTGGTTTTAATGAACATTTTATATGATTTCATGTTCTCTCCTCCCTTAGGGTATTGATTTCTAAAATATTCTTTTTAAAATGTTTTATAAACATATATTTTTATCCCCAGGGGTACAGGTCTGTTTTAGTGGTTCCGCTAGTTTGCAATACACATTTATAATTAATCTTTTAGATAACACAATACTGCCTCTCAGAGCAGTATATTCTCAATCCTCAATTCTTCCCTTCTGTCCCTTACAAAATTGTTATCACTGATTTCACTTATTCATGTGCTATACTTATACAGTATATTGTTAATTATTATTACTTTGAACAAACATCAATTTTTTCAATTAATAGTAAAAGAGATAAAGGATTTATATTTTATCTAGATTTATTTTCTTTGATACTTTAAAAAAAATATAGATCTAAGTTTCTGACTTATATCACTTGCTCTTCTCTGAAGAACTTCTGATGATAAATTGTGTCAGTTTTAAAATTTTTAAAAATTTTCTTCATCTCCTTCTTTTAATTTAAATTTTACTTAGTTAATATACATTGCAATATTGGTTTCTAGAGTAGAATTCAGTGATTCATCACATACATACAGCATCTGGTGCTCATCACAAGTGTCCTCTTTAAGACCCATCACCCATTTAGCCAATCCCCCACCCACATCCCTCCATAAATCCTCAGTTTGTTCTTTATCATTAAGAGTCTCTTATGGCTTGTTTCCCTCTTTTCTTTTTTTTTCTTTCCCCCTTTCCTTCTGTTCATCTCTTTTCTTTCTTTAATTCCACATATGAGAGTATTTGTCTTTTGTCTTTCTCTGACTGCCTATTTCACTTAGCATAATACATTCTAGCTTCATCGATTTCATTGTAAATGGCAAGATTTCATGTTTTTGATGGCTGAATGTGTGTGTGTGTGTGTGTGTGTGTGTATCTATCTATCTATCTATCTATATATATATATATATGAGACATCTTCTTGATCCATTCATCAGTCAGTGGGCCTCTGGGCTTTTCCCATAGTTTGGCTATTGTTGAGAATGCTGCTATAAGCATCTAGATGCATGTACACCTTTGAATCTGTTATTTTTATACCTTTGGCTAAATACCTAGTAGTGCAGTTTTGAATTGTAGGATAGTTATACATTTAACTTTTTGAGGAACCTCTGAACTGTTATCCAGAGTGGCCCCAAAGGTTCCCTTTTCTTTACATCTTTGCCAAACCTGTTTCTTGTGTTTTTAATTTTAACCATTCTGACAGGGGTGAGGTGATATCTCATCCTGGTTTTGATTTGTATTTCCCCAACGGTGAGTGATGTTGAGCATCTTTTCAAGTGTCTGCAAGCCATCTGGATGTCTTCTTCAGAAAAGTGTCTATTCATGTCTTCCTCCCACTTCTTAACATTATTTGTTTTCTGGATGTTGGGTGTAATATATTCTTTATAGAATTTGGATACTAGCCCTTTATCAGGTATGTCATGTGCATTTGCAAACTTCTCCCATTCTGTAGGCTGCCTTTTACTTTTGTTGGTTATTTCTTTCACAGTGCAGAAACTTTATCTTGATGAAGTTCCAATAGTTCATTTTGCTTTTGTTTTCCTAGCTTCCAGCAACATGTCTAATAAGGCTGAGGTCAAAGAGGTTTCTGCCTGTATTCTCCTCTTGGATTTGATGGTTTTCTTTCTCACATGTAGGCTTTTCATTCATTTTGAATTTATTTGTGTGTATGGTATAAGAAAGTAGTCGTTTCATTCTTCTACATGTGGCTTTCCAGTTTCTCCAACACCAGTTGTTGAAAAGACTGTCTTTTTTCCCTTGGATATTCTTTCCTGCTTTGTTGAAGATTAGTTGACCATAGAGTTGAGGGTCCATTTCTGGGTACTCTATTTTGTTCCCTTGAACCTATGTCTGTTTTTGTGCCAGTACCATACTTTCTTGATGACAGCTTTGTAATATAGCTTATAATCTGAAATTGTGATTACCTTTAGTTTAATTTTCTTTTTTAGAATTGCTGTGGCTACTTGGAGTAGAGGTCCCATACAAATTTGAGGATTGTTTGTTCTAACACTATGAAAAATACTGGTGGTATTTTGATAGGGATTACATTAAATGCATAGATTGCTTTGGGTAGTATAGGCATTTTAACAATGTTTGTTCTTCTAATCCATGAGCATGGAATGTTTTTCCTTTTCCTTATGTCCTCATAAGTGTTCTATAGTTTCCAGAACACAGATCCTTTATCTCTTTAGTTAGGTTTATTCCTTGGTACCTTATTGCTTTTGGTGCAGTTGCAAATGAGACATTTCTTGATTTCCTTTCTGCTGCTTTGTTATTGGTGTGTAGAAATGCAGCAGATTTCTGCACATTGATTTTATATCCCACAACTTCACTAAGTTCATGAATTAGGGTGTTTTGTTTTGTTTTGTTTTGTTTTGTGGAGTCTTTTGGGTTTTCTACATAGAGTGTCATGTCATCTGCACATAGTGAAAGTTCGACTTCTTCACCAACTTGGATGATTTCTATTTATTATTGTTGTTTGATTGCTGAGGCCAAGAATTCCAGGACAATGTTAAATAATAATGGTGAGAGTGGACATCCTTGTCTTACTCCTGGCCATAGAGGAAAGGCTCTCAATTTTTCCCCATTGAGGATAATATAGCTGTGGGTCTTTTGTATATGGCCTTTATGAGGTTGAGGTGTATTTCATCTATCCCTTCTTTGTTGAGGGTTTTTATCAAGAAGGGATGATGTATTTTGTCAAATGCTTTTTCTGCATCTATTGACAGGATCATATGGTTCTTATCCTTCCTTATATTAATATAGAGTATTTCATTGATTGATTTATGAACATTGAACAATCCCTGCAGCTCAGACATAAATCCCACTAGACTTTGGTGAATAAGTCTTTCAATTTACTGTTGAATTTGATTTGCTAGTATTTTATTAAGAATTTTCACATCCTGGGGCACCTGGATGGGTGGGTTAGGTGGGTTAGTGGGTTAGGTCTCTGCCTTCATCTCAGGTCATGATCTCTGGGTCCTGGGATCGAGCCCCGCATTGGGCTCTCTGCTCAGCAGAGAGACCGCTTCCCCTTCTCTCTCTACCTGCTTCTCTGCCTACTTGTTATCTCACTCTCAAATAAATAAATAAAATCTTTAAAAAAAAAGAATTTTCCCCAGTTCTTTATAGATTCTGTTTATAAAAAATAAAAAATTAAAAAAAAAAAAGAAGTCAGATTTCCCATTGCAAAGATGCTCTCTGCAGTCAAGCTTGTAATCAGCACTTGGGTGGTGACAGTCTCAAGGAATAACAATAATTAACACAGGAATGTTGAACACCATTTGTTTCTCTGATTTCTGGGCCACGCTGAACAGTAATGAATATTGTTTTCTCTCTGAAGCATAAAAATGTTCTCGAGTCAAAAAAAAAAAAGAATTTTCATATCCATGTCATCAGGGATATTGGCCGATAATTCTGGTTTTCAATGGGGTCTTTGGTTTTGGAATCAAGGTAATGATGGTTTCACAGAATGAGTTTGGAGGTTTTCCTTCTATTTCTATTTTTTGAAACAGTTTGGGGAGAATAAGCATTGACTCTTGTTTAAATGTCTGGTAGAATTCCCCTGGAAATCCATCTGGTGCTGGCCTTTTGTTTGTTAGGAGATTTTGGATTATTGATTTAGCTTCTTTTCTTTTCTTTTCTTTTTCTTTCTTTTTCTTTTTCTTCAAAGTAAGAGAGACAGGAGGGGGAGGGGCAGAGAGGGACAGGAAGAGAGATATTCTTAAATGGGTTCCATGGTCAATGCAGAGCCCAACACAGGACTCAATCTCACAAACCTGAGATCATGACCTGAGCCAAAATCAAAAGTCAGACACTTAATGAGTCAACTATGCACTCCTTTTTACTATTTAAAAAAAATTAATTCTGATTCAATTTCTCTGCTGGTTACAGGTCTGTTCGAATTTTCTATTTATTCCTGTTATAGTTTAAGGGGTTTGTAGGTTTCTAGGAATTTGTCCATTTCTTCCAGGTTGCCCAGTTTGTTGGCATATAGTTTTTCAGACTATTCTTTTATAATTGTATTTCTGTGGCTTTGGTTTTGATTTCTTCCATTCATGATTTTATTCATTTAGGTCCTTTCTTTTTCCTTTTTGGTAAGTCTGGCTAGGGATTTATCAATGTTGTTTGTTCTTTCAAAGAACCAGCTCTTAGTTTCATTAATCCACTCTACTGGTTTTGTTTGTTTGTTTGTTTCTATACTACTTATTTCTGCTCCAATCTTTATTATTTCTCTTTCTTTTCTGGCTTTAGGCTTTATTTGCTGTTTGTTTTCTAGCTTCTTTAGGTATAAGGCTTGGTTGTGTATTTGCAAATTTTCTTGCTTCATGAGGTAGGTCTGAATTGCAATATATTTCTCTCTTAGGATGCCTTTGTTGCATTCTGAAGGTTCTGGCTGTTGGGTTTTCATTTTTATTTGCTTCCTTGTATTTTTTTATTAGGATGTTCTTTTACTTCCATGTTTTTGTGGTCTGTCCATATTTTTTCTTGTGATTGACTTCAAGTATCATAGTGTTATGGTCTGAAAATATGCATGGTATGATTTTAGTCTTTTTGCACTTGTTGAAGGCTGATTTGTGACCCAGTATGTGATCTATTCTGGAGAATATTCCATGTGCACTCAAAAAGAATGTATATTCTGCTGTTTTAGGATGAAATGTTTTGAAAAAGTTCTGTTAAGTCTATCCAGTTCAGTGTATCATTGAAAGTCATGGTTTTCTTGTTGATTTTCTGATTAGATGATCTGTCCATTGCTGTAAGTGGGGTGTTATAAGTCCCCTATTACTATTGTATTATTATCAATGAATTTCTTTATATTTATTATTAATCTATTTTTATATTTGGATGCTCCCAATTTGGGGGCATAAATATTTATAATTGTTAGATCTTCTTGATGGATAAACCCTTAATTATGATATAAAGCTCTTCTTCATCTTTTGTTACACTCTTAATTTTAAAATCTAGTTTGCCTAATGTAAGTATGGCTACTCCATCTTTCTTTTATACCCATTAGCATGGTAGATGGTTCTCCATCCCCTCACTCTTAATCTGTGGGTGTCTGTAGGTCTAAAATGAGTCTCTTGTAGGAAGCATATAGATGGATCTTGTGTTTTTTTTGTTTTTGTTTTTTCTTTAAGGTTTATTTATTTGAGAGAGACAGTGTATGTGTGAGCACATGGAGGGGCAGAAGGAGAGGGAGAGAGAAAATCTTTAAGTAGATTCCCTGATGAGCAAAGCCCAATGTGGGGTTGATCCCAGGACCCTGAGGTCATGACCTGAGCTAAAATGCTTATTGACTGAGTCACACTTGTATCCCTCTTTTTTTTTTTTTTAAATTTAATCCATTCTGATACCCTGTCTTTTGATTAGAACATTTGGCCCATTTACATTCAGAGTGATTATTGAAAGATATGAACTTAGTGTCATTGTGTTACCTGCAGACTTGGTGTTTCTGGTGATGTTCTCTGTCCTTTCTAGTCTTTGTTGCTTTTTGGTCTTTTTTTTTTTTTTTTTTCCCACTTAAAGTGTGCCCCTTAAAATTTCTTGCAGGGCTGGTTTAGTGGTCATGAATTTCTTTCTTTCTTTCTTTCTTTCTTTCTTTCTGGGTCTGGGAAACTATCTCTCTTTCTATTCCAAATGAGAAATTTGCTGAATTAAGAATTCTTGGCTGCAGGTGCCTGGGTGGCTCAGTGGGTTAAAGCCTCTGTCTTTGGCTCAGGTCATGATCTCAGGGCTCTCTGCTCTGTGGGGAACCTGCTTCCTCCTCTCTCTTTCTGCCTGCCTCTCTGCCTACTTGTGATCTCTGTCAAATAAATAAATAAAATCTTAAAAAAAAAAAAAAGAGTTCTTGGCTGCATATTTTTCCCATTCAATACATTGACTGTTTCCTGCAACTGTCTTCTGGCCTGCCACATTTCTATGGACAGATCTGTTGCAATCTTGCTCTGTCTCCCCTTATAGGTTAAGGACTATTTTTTCCCTTTCCTGCTTTCAGGATTCTTTCCTTGCCTGTGTATTTCATGAATTGGACTATGGTATGCCTTGGTGATGGTCAGTTTTTGTTGAAGTTAGTGAGAGTTCTCTGTGTTTCCTGGATTTTGTTACCTGTGTCCTTCCTCAGATTGGGAAGTTTCCAGCTATAATTTGTTCAAATAAATCTTCCCTTTTCTCTCTCTTCATTTTCTGGGACTCCTATGATACAAATATTATTAAATATTTTTCATTTTTAAATTAATTTAATTTAATTTAATTTATTTTAACTTTTAATTTTTATTCTATTTTTAAATTTTATTGTATTGTTATTTTAATAAGTCACTGAATTCCCTAAGTCTACCTTTGTGGCCCATTATCTTTCTTTCCCTCTTCTTTTCAGTTTCATTATTATCCATAATTTTACCTTCTATGTCACTGACTCACTCCTCTGTTTCATCCATCTTTGTTTTTATGGTCTCTGCTTGGAATTGCATCTCATTTTTAGCATTTGTAATTTTGGCCTGGACTAGATTTTATTTCTTTTATCTCTGCAGTAAGGGATTCTCTTTGCTTTTTACAAGCCCAGCTAGTATCCTTATAATCCTTGTTTTTAAAAACTTTTTAAAAGATTTTCTTTCTTTAATTATTAGAGAGAGAGATTGGGGGAGAGGGGAGTGAGAGGGAGGGAACCTGAGATCATGACCTAAGCTGAAACCAAGAGTCAGACACTTAATCAACTGAGCCACCCAGGTGCCCTTATAATCATTATTATAAATTCTTACTTATTCTTTGTTTGGTGGCAAATGTCTCCATCTTGTCATTTTGTCCAGGAAAAAAAAGGAAGGAAAAAATAAACAAAATAAACAAGAAACAACAGAAACAAAAAACTTAGATCCTGGGTGTGTTTTGGTCTCCTTGTTTTAAAGAATCTGGATCACCCCTGGACAAGTAAATAAATAAATAAATGTAAACACCCCCCCCTACATACATACATACACACACACACACACACATATATATTTTAAATCTTCATAATAAAAATTAAATTTTAAATATTCATTAATAAAAACTTTAAAAAGAATTTAAAAATTAGAAAATACATAAAAAACAATAAAAAATAAAGAATAAAAGTAAAATGGCAGCAAGATCATATTTCCCCTAGAAGCTGAAGACTTGCAGCACTCTATGATCAGCAAACTTGGTGTGAGCGAGTTCATGCTGGTCTTTTGGGGGAGGGACCTGTTGCCCCCATTCTCAGGTGGACTTGCCCTAGAAGAAATGTGCCTCCTTACATGTGGAAGCATGACTTGGTGTAAGTGGCTCTAGCATCCACCAGGTGGCACTGTTTTGCTCCCTGAAGTCTTTCAGCACTGATGGGCAGGATGAATATGGTGGTGCCCTGTTCTCTAGCCCTGGAGCTGAAAGTTCATTACCCCCACTCTTCAGTGAGTACTCACAAAAAAGCAATCGATCACTCTTGTGTCTACCAATTTCTGTTGGAACCCCGCATTCACCCTGCCTGTGTCCAAACTTTTTTTTTTTTAATGTGATGTGCACAACTGTGTTTCAAAGCTCTAAGTTTTGGGGACTCCTGTGGAGCAGACTTGCTCTGTTCCTCTAAGGGGGGGGTCTCACCAGGGTTTTGTCATTTTGTGGGCCCATCTCAGGGAAGCAGGCACTTGATCATTCAGTGGTTAGCAGTTTAGGGCAAAACAGAGCAGAAGCCAGCACCAACATTCACAGTTCTCAGCCAGCTTCCCTGCCTCTATGCCTGGAACAGAACAATACTTAGGTGCTACTTGTCCTTCTTGTGACCCAGAGGATCCGGAGACCATGGTGTCCCCCCTGGGTTTCTGACCCCTTCACCAGCTGAGAACCTTTAAGCCAGACACATCTGCCTTTGTAGCAGAAAACAAAAGTTCAGATTTTGCACTCCCTTGTTTTTAGCAATTTGTGGTAGCCTCCCTAAGCAGGCTCCCTTCCTGCCAGCCTATCCACAGCTGTATCTCTCCCAATTCAACTCCCTGCACCTCCTACCTTCCAAAAGGTGGTCGCGTTTCTGCTTGTAGACTTGCAGGTTTTGTTCTCTTAGAACTCTATAGATTTTTTGGGTGTTCAGAATGATTTGATAACTACTTGCTGTGTTTGAGGGATGGGACATGCTTAGGGTCCCCTAATCCTCCACCATCTTAACTCTTCCTCTTCTGTCAGTTTTTTTTTTTAAAGTAAGACTGTTTTTAGCTTTATTGACATATAATTGACAAATGAAATTGTAAGATAATTGAAGTTTACAATGTTATGACTTTATATACATATATAGTGTAAGAATTCCCCCATTTAGTTAACTAACATATCCATCCCTTCACATATTTACTCTTTTCTTTTTTAAACCTCTTTTTTTTTGTGAGAACATTTAAATTTTACTCTCAGCAAATTTTACTTGTGGAATAGGGCTATCAACTATAATCACCATGTTATACATTATACCCTCAAAACATTTTCATATTAACTCAAAGTTTGTACCCTTTTACCCACATCTCCCCATTCTCCCAATCCCTAGACCCTGGTAACCAGCCTTCTAGTATAATTCCTATGAGTTCATTTTCTAAGAATACACCTGTAAGTGATATCATATGATATTTGCCTTTGTGTGATTTGTTTCGCTTAGCACAATGCCCTCAAGGTTCATCCATGTTGTCACCAATGGCAAGATGTCCATCCTTTTTGTGGCCAAATAATGCTCCTTTATATAGATATAGATAGGCACAGATATGGATATTTTTTTCCCATACCACTACAAATAATTCTCCATGTATATATGACATCTTCTTTATCTATTCTACTGATGAAAGATATGTAGATTATCTCCATATCTTGGCTCTTGTAAATAATGTTGCAATGAACATAGATGTGCAGATATCTCTTTGAGATCCTGTTTCCATTTCCTTTGGATATATACCCGAAAGTGAGATTGCTGGATCATATGGTAGCTTTGTTTTTAATTTTCAAAGGAAATTCCATACTGTTTCCACAGTGGCTGAACCAATTTACATTACCATTAATACTGAAGAAGAGTTCCTTTTCCCCACATCCTTACTTGTCATTTCTTATTTTTTTGATAATAACCATTCTAACGTGTGCAGCTATATCTCAGTGGGGTTTTGACTTGCAATTACCTGGTGATTAGTGATCTTTAGCACCTTTCATGTATCTGTTAGCCATCTATACATCTTCTTTGGGAAAATTTTTGGGGTCTATTCTTTTCTATTGTGTCTGGTTTTGGTGGGGAGGTTTTGTTTGGTTTCATTTTTATTTTTTGCTAATATCATACTCTTTTGACTATAGCTGTGTAATATAGTTTGAAATCATGAATTGTGATTCTTCCAGCCTTCTTCTCTCTCAGGATTGTTTTGGCTATTTGGGATCTTTTCTGATTCCATACAAATTTTAAGATAGATTTTTTCTGTTTTTGTGAAAAATACAATTGGGATTTTGATAGGGATTACACTGAATCCCTAATATATATTAAGTAGTTGTACATTTTAACAATATTAACTTTTTCAATCCATGAGAATAGAATGTCTTTTTATTTATTTGTGTCTTAATTTTGTTTATCAATATCTTATAGTTTTCAGTGTGTAGATCTTTAATTTCCTCTGTTAAATTTATTTCTAAGTATTTATTCTTTTTGGTGATATTATAAATGAGTGTTTTCTTAATATCTCTTTCTGATCTTTCATTGTTACTGTATGGAAATTGCAACTGATTATTGCATATTGATTTTGTATTTTGCAACTTTACTGAATTTGTTTATTAGTTCTAACAGGTTTTTTTTAATGAAGTCTTTAGTGTTAACTATATAATATTATGTCATATGCAAATAGAGATATTTTTATTTCTACATTTCTGATTTGGGTGCCTTTTATTTCTTTTACTTGCTTAATGGCTCTGTTAGGACTTCTGGTACTGTGTGGAATAAAAGTGGTGAGAGTGGAGATCCTTATTTTATTTCTGATATTAGAGAGAATGTTTTCAGCTCTTCAACATTGAGTATGGTGTTAACCATAGGCTTGTCATATATGGGCTTTATTATGTTGAAGTATGTTCTCTGTCTACAGTTTTTTGAGACTTTTTATCATGAAAGGATGTTGAATTTTTTTTTTTTGCATCTATTGAGTTGATCATATAATTTTTACCCTTCATTTTTTAAAAATGTAGTATATGATACTGACGGATTTGAAGATATTGAACCATCCCCAAATCCCTTAAATAAATCCCACTTGATCATATGATCAAGTATTTAAAAGTATGATACTTTTAAAATACCATTGAACTTGGCTTGCTAATATTTTGTTGAGGATTTTTGCATCTGTGTTCAGCAGAGATATTGGCCTCTAATTCTTTTTTCTTGTAGCATCCTTGACTGGCTTTTGTATTGGGGTAATGAGGGTCTAATAAAATGAGTGTAGAGTGTTTCCTCATCTTTTATTTTGGAAAGTCTTTGAGAAGGATTGATATTAATTCTCCTTTAAATGTTTGTTATATTCACCAATGAAGCCATCTGGTCCTGGGCTTTTCTTTGTATGCAGGTTTTTGATTACTGATGTACTCTCATTAGTAAAAAATTGGTTCAGATTTTCTATTACATCATGATTCACCCTTGGTAGGTTGTATGTTTCAAACAATTTATTCATTTCTTCTAGGTTGTTCAATTTTTTGTATTATAATTATTCAGTAGTGGTGTGTTATGTTTTTTTGTATTTGTGTGGTATCAGTTGTAAGGTCTCCTCTTTCATTTCTAATTTTATTAGAGTCCTCTTTGTTTCTTCATAGGTTTAGCTGAAGTGTCTATTTTCTTTGTGTTTTCAAAGGCCAGTTCTTAGTTTCACTGATTTTTTCTATTGTCTTTGTAGCTCTATTGCATTTACTTTCACTGTGATATTTATTTCCTTTCTTTCTACTTCAGACTTAGTTTATCTTTCTTTTTTTTTTTATAGTTACTTGAAGTATAAAGTTAGGTTATTTATTCAAGATCTCTCTTTTTTCTTAGTGTATGTGTTCATCTCTATAAACTTCTCTGAGCACTACTTTTGCTGCATTTCATAAGTTTTAGTGTGTTGCATTTCCATTTCATGTCTCAAGATATCTTTTAAATTTCTCTTTCGATTTATTTTTGACCCATTAATTTTTCAGGAGGATGTTGTTTAAATTCCATTTATTTCTGAATTTCCTTATTTTCTTTTTGTGTTTGACTTTTAGTTTCACACCATTGTAGATGCAAAAAGATACTTGGAGTGATTTCAATTTCGTAAATATTAAAACTTCTTTTGTGGCTTAACATATAATCTATGCTGTAGAGTATTTCATGTGTGCTTGAGAAAAGTGTATATTCTGCTGTTACTGGGTCTAATGCTCTATATATGTCAGTTAGGTTTAATCTGGTCTAACATTTAAGTCCTATATTACCTTATTGATTTTTTGTCTGGGTAATCTGTCCATTGTTAAATGTAGGTATTGAAGTTTCCTACTCTTATTGTATTGCTGTCCATTTCTCAAATCTGTTAATATTTGCCTTATACATTTAGGTGCTCCTATGTTGGATGCATATTTACTATGTTATACCTTTTGATGAATTGACCTCTGTATCATTACACAATAACCAGTCTCTAGATGTATGTTATATGAGAAGTCGGACCCTAAGGCAGCAGCTTTTGAGGTATTCAGATGCATCCCTTTCAAGAAATAATTGGGAGACAAACATTTCTGCACTGTGTCCTGAGCAGTAGCCAGTTATAAACTCCTTACTTTGCAGCAGTCTTTTGGGACTTATAATTGGAATCATCATTGGCTTTCAGAGCCAGAAAATCCAAGAATCCGTCCCTTGAGGGGCAGTGCAAAAGCGGGGGCATAAATGCTTGGAAGGCATATCTCCTTCCAAGGAGCTATTGGCAACCTTGTGTGGGCTACAGGGTGATGGCAGTGGAGTTGTCCATCAGTTTCCCAGTGTTGGGGAAAACTGCAGCCAGCCTCTAGATGTGGGCTAAACTAGAATCCTTCAAGTGGCTGCTTTTAAAATATATAGATTGAGCCATTCCAGGGAAAAATTGGAAGATGGGCAATTTTGTCCATTCCTTCTGAATCCTGGGGGGATAATCATTGCAAATACTTGTGTTCCCATTAACAATTTTTCCTTTGCTATAGTCCTGTGAGTCACTGGCTTTCAGAGTAGATAGTCTTGGGGGGCAGTCCGTCAAGTAGGAGTCTTAAGAGATGAGACATTAAATGTCAATCAAAACTTTTTGCTATTCAGGGGGTGCCTGGGTGGCTCAGTGGCTTGAAGCCTCTGACTTCAGCTCAGGTCATGATCCCAGGGTCCTGGGTTCAAGCCCCCGCATCGGATTCTCTGCTCAGCAGGGAGCCTGCTTCCCTTCCTCTCTCTCTGCCTGTCTCTCTGCCTACTTATGATCTCTGTCTGTCAAATAAATAAATAAAATCTTAAAAAAAAAACACTTTTTGCTCTTCAGGGAGAAGCTGGGAGTTAGTAGTTCCCTCCTGATCCTGTGCTGCCATACTGAGAATGGTATTTACGGTGAGAGTGGTCTCAACCTTTATTACCTATTTCCATGTGGATATTTTCTCATTTTCCTAATGTGTAGGAGTCATTAGTTGGTTTCTGGACTTCTTTCAGAGGGTCTTGGTCCCTGTGTAGCTGTATATTCAGAGTGTTTATGGAAAGAGAGGAGTTTGGAGGCCTCCTGTATCATCATCTTGGTTAGTGTCTCTTCTCAAATTTTGTTTGTTTTGAGAAAATCTTTATTTCTCCTTCACTTTTGAAGGCTAATTTTCTGTATATATCATTCTAGGGTTTTTTTTTTTTTTCTTTCATCACTTTAAATTTTTTTACTTCCCTCTCGTCTTGCTCACAGAGTTTCTGAAGAAAATTACACTATAATTCTCATCCTGTTCACTCTATAAGTGAGGTTTCTATTGTCAATCTGGCTTCTTTCAAGATTTTTTCTTTTGCATTTGTTTTCCCTGGAGTTTGAATATGTTATTCTTTGATACAGAATTTTTTAAATTAACATATAATGTATTATTTGCCCCTGGGGTACAGTTCTGTGAATTGTCAGGCTTACACATTTCACAGCACTCCCCATATCACACACCCTCCCCTATCCCTACCCCCTTCCTCCTGTAACCCTCAGTTTGTTTTGTGAGATTAAGAGTCTCTTATGGTTTGTCTCCTCCTGATCCCATCTTGTTTCATTTTTTCCTTCCCTACCCCCAAACCTCCACTCTTCCTATCAAATTCCTCATATCAAGGAGATCATATGATAATTGTCTTTCTCTGATTGACTTATTTCACTCAGTGTAATACCCTCTAGTTCCATCCATGTCATTGCAAATGTCAAGATTTCATTTTTTGATAGCTGCATAGTATTCCATTGTATTTATAAATATACCACATCTTTTTTATCCATTCATCTATTGATTGACTTCTAGGTTCTTTCCATAGTTTGGCTATTGGGACATTGCTGCTACAAACATTCAGGTGCATATGCCCCTTTGGATCACTACATTTTGATATAGAGTTTTTGATATTTATTCTGTTGGTGTTCCCCGAATTTCTGGAACTATGTTTTGGTATATCTTTCATTAAATTTTGAAATTTCTTGGCCATTATTACTTCACATGTTTTTTCTTTCTTCTTTTTCTGGTATTCTAAATATACTATCATACCTTTTGACTATACCCCACAATTCTTGAATAATCTGTTCTTTCTTTTTTTAAATTTCATTTTGGAAATTTTATACTGACATATATTCAGATTCACTGATTTTTTTCCTCAGCTTTTTAGTCTATTGAAAAATCCATTTTTCCTTTCGGTTACAAGTTGGGTGTTTTTTGTTGTTGTTGTTGTTGTTGTTTTGTTTTGTTTGTTTTTTTTTACTTCTTGCATTTCTTTTTGATTCTTTCTTAGCTTTTCATCTTTCTGCTTACAATAGTCATCTGTTCTCCCATGTTGTCTACTTTTTCCACCTTAATATATTAATCAAATTTATTTAAAATTCCCAGTCTGATAATTCCACAATCTGTGTCATATCTGATTCTCGTTCTGGTACTTGCTTTGTCTCTTTAGACTTCCTTTTAGTATACCTTGTGATTTTTTTTTTTTTTTTGATGAAAGCCAGACACAGCTTATAAAAAGAAATGGGGTAAATCTCTTTAGTGTGAGATTTTATGTGAATCTGGTTATGATTTGGGCTGTATTTAATGTTTGATGTAGCTGTAGGTGCCAGGGACTACAAATTCCTCTAGTGCTCTTGAATTTGTTATGATTATCTGTAGGATTCCCTAAGAACTCCTTCTAAGGAGTCTGGACTTTGCAGCTCTTTCAGCTGTAATCCACACTGAAACTTCATTAATGTGGTGATAAGGAGTGGGTTATGAGTAGTGTTCTATAATCTTAAAATTAAATTCCAGTTTTTAGTGAGCTTGTATTCTTGGGATGCGAATTTTGCAAGCATTTCTTACATTTTATTCCCTCTCCCTTCCCTTCTTGGGTGAGAAGGAGACCTTTGTAAGGCCCAGCTAAAGTCTCTTTCAGGGGAGAGTAGCCCTTTGTTATGGAGAACACACAGAGCACATTTTAAAACGATTATTTCTCCCCAAACTTTGCGAAAGATATGTGGCAATTTTTCTTAGTTCTTCATAGTGAGAACCTGGTGTTGTTCTTGCAAGTAAAATCCATGAAACTGTAGGGGCACCCTAAAACTGCAGCCCCCAAGAATTACTCATTCTCATACTAATCTACCTCCAGCAATTCACCAAAATAACCAAGTGTTCCTATCAATTTGTGGCTTCAGTGGCTTTTGCTTTGCATTAGCTAATCTTGACTGTGTTTCTTTGTATTCTCTTGTCTCTGGATTTCAGAGTGGCTGTCTGGCCTGTGACCTCAGTTCTCTAATGGTCCAAGAAAACTCCCTGATTTTAAGTTTGTTCAACGTTTTCTTATTCTAAAGATGGAAGTGACAACTTTTTACCTCTTTATGTGTTAGAGTTAATACCAGAAGTCTCTTAACATTCACTTTTTAGATTTTAAAGATTCCTTTAAAAAAAGGTTTTGACAAATGGACATTTAAAAATCTAAGTAAATTATTGTTAAAATTTTGTAAATTTGATAGACTGTTGTCATCTTGGAAGAGGAAGAAAAGAACTGCTGTTTGAATATCGAAGGAAAACTTTTTTCTGCTGTCTGGGTGGGCTTGATAAAGATGTGTGCTTCACTTAAATGAACACATTTAAGCCCTTTTTATCTGGGTGAGGCTAAATGGAAAGACGTGATGTTTTATCATATTAGATTTTAAGTATTACATCATGGGTCATTTATCCTCCTCTGAAAGCATGAAGAGAGGGACAATTAAAAATCTTCTGCCTTTGGCAAAATGTACAGCAAATAATGTGGCATTTCCTCTGGCCCTTCCCTGCTATGCAGGCATCACACCAAGAGAAGTGAGATGGAAAATGATGGCATATCTGGACTGTTAGGTAATATACTCAATTTTACTGCCTGGAAAATTACCACAAGTGTGCACACACAGTGGACTTTAACAGAAAGCAGGATCACCCTAATTCATTCCAAAATGTGTCTGCATTCTTGTCTGTGAGAAATAAAACATGCCAACCTGATATCAGTGGATATTCAACTAGGCTGTGAGACATCTGTGAAATCCCGCGCTGAGAAAAACCTGAGGGAATCACAGTAGTGATTTCTTCAGTTAAATTTTATCAGAAGCAGCCAGAGGGCAGCACAGCAGTTTTGTTTTAAATGCCAAAAAATCTCTCTAAATGGACCCTTATACCAAAGAATTGAACTACAGATGGTGTTTCTTATTCAAGGTTCACAGACGCCTCCCACAAACACCAAAGATATAGTCAGGCATTCAAATGAGAATAAGAATAAATATCTAGAATTCAAAGAAGCTGTTTGAAAAAATGGAAGTAAAACTTTGATCAACTGATCACAGCAGGTAGCAAAAGACCAGTTACATAGAAGGCAGGCAGATTTATTCAATAGCACCTTACTAAGAGGAACCTCCAATCCTAAATAGAATTGATATCCTTTTAGGCAAGTTAAAAACCAAAATAGTTATTGCATACATGTAATTTTTAAAAAGCTCACTGCTTCCAATATAATTTAGACTCTGTAGTCCAAAGGTTTTCACTGTTGGTCTATTTTTAAATTAACCCCTGAAAAATTATAGAATAGTGAGCTTGAGCTCATAAAAACAGACTTAAGTTGGTTCACCATACTTGTACTTTTGGGAGTGACTCATACATTTTGGAAACTTTATTTTTGCTTTTTGTTTGTTTGTTAATCCTCAGATTATCAGCAAATCTGATTAATACAAACATTTCATTATTGTTAGTAGTTTACGTAATGTTTTCCTTTTATCTATTGTCTTTTAGCCTGGACCATAGTCAAATAGAAAGTCAGTTATACTCAACGGCATTTGGGGATGCAGCATTCAGTTTATGAAACAAAGTGGGTTAACAACCAGATAAATTTCCTTTTTTATAACAACTTAATAAACCCAGCTAACAATCCTATTGTATCACCCTGTAATCATGAGCTATTGTGCAGAAAAAGATTCAACCCATAAAAACATTGTCCATTTTTTTGGACTCTAAGTCAGGGTACATGATATGTGTGATGTACCTTTGTAGAGAATGATAGATCATCCAAAATGTTGGGTTCTCCCATAAAATTCAGGAGGGGAGAATAACTGTATCCATTGTTACTCTCTCTCACTGGGTTGGCAAAGCTTGGAGATCTCATGAAGAGGCTGAAAAATTCATTCATTTGTTCACTTACGGTTCAGCCTTTCAAGATGTCCAGGCATTCCAATATAGGAGAAGTTCCTCCAGTTTGAGTTGCTTGGTTTTTGCTTGACACATGTACAAAGCACTTTTCTAAATGGAAGATGGGCCTCTTCTTAAATGTCATTGTGATGCAGAAACATGTTTTTCCTTTTCTGACAGATGCCTCACTCAGATCTGGGTGGTAGACTTTCTACCAACTGGTCTTATCCCAAATAATGTTTTTGACCTGTCCGGAATCTGTAATTTACAAAAGCAGAAAAAAAAATGTTGGTTGTTTCTGATTCATATCAACCAGGGGAAATAATAGCTCCAAGTCAATTCATGAATGCCTCAGAATGTGAGTAGTTATCCATTTCAGAAGAGAGAGCAGATAAAAATGACAAAGATAGAGAAAAGTATTTAAAGTTTGTTATTTTGATTTGTTAAGCTTTTTTTTTCTTTCCCCTTGAGGAAAAGCTGGCATGTCTTACACTCTTTCAAAACATGAATGTGAATATAAGAGTGTATTTAATTTGATGACGTGTGGAAAGCTACTTAAGGATCTTTAACCTTTTTCACTTAAAGTGGTTATTACTGTTATTATTAATAATATTGCCTTTATTATGTCTGGATTCATCATTTTTTCTCATATTTAATTCTTTCACTCAATAAATACTTCTTAAGAATTTATAAATGCGAAGTCCTGACAGCATGACTGTTCTCTGCTGCCCCTGCTCACCCACATTTCATTTTCAGGGGAATCTTAATAACTACTTGTCATTTTTGGTATTCATTTTTTCCTATTAAATAGCAAGTGTTTATTACTAAAAGTATAAAGGAACAAATTTCCATGGCTCTAGCCAGTCCTGGGCACAATACTGAGATAGGAAAGTGTGTGTGTGTGTGTGTGTGTGTGTGTGTTTGCGTGTATGTGTGCGCCCACATCAATCCACCTCTGCTTTCAACATCTCCAAATATACCCTCTGCTGGTACCTCACTTTTTCTTCCTTCCTCTGCTGAATACCCACATCAGAACACCCAGATTCAAAGGGCTTAGCAAGGGAAGTTAATAGTGGTTTAGCTGCTGTTACCCAAAGAATAGTTTTCCTATTCATGGGAAATATTTGAAGTGTAAAATGTTTTCAGAAGTCAAAGCAGTAAGTCTCTAATTTATTTCAGGTTACTTAATGTCTTGGTGGAGGCAGATTTCTTCCTGGCCAGCAGACTGCCTGGCACATGTCATTTCACATCAACCAATCCATCAGCCATTCTGCCTGTTCTTAAAGCACAATTGATCCCCTTTGCTTACAAAATTTGACAGTTGAAAATTTTTTTTAGGCTATGGCATGCACACCATCTGGAAGCAGTGTATTCATCTGAGGTAAAAGAAGGGAAGAACTCACTAAAGCTAAATGTGGAAGTCCATGTGTTAATACTTTTTGGGGAGACGATTCTTTGGGGCTTGGATTCTGCATCAGCTCCACATTTGACATCTGCAAATTTTAGACTATATAGAACAGAGGATGTGTGTTATGAAACTGAGTATTCTTCAGTACACCTTATACAAATAGGCGTTCAATAATTTTTTAATGATAGAGAGTCATAAAGGCAACCAGTGGTTGCTCTGTTCATCAGAGAGAAATAAATCCATCCTAATTTTTGTGTCTGCGTGAATCCAAACATCAGGTACCAATGAGCCAAAAATGATTATTTCCTCTTAATTTATCAGGAATGATGAATATTATTTTAGGTTTAAACTTAAGTATTCAAGATAGAGTATATTAAGAGAGTTAAAATTCAGTGCGTATGAATTATAATTTGGATGCTTAACCTTTTGGTAAAACATAAAAACAAAAGCAAAAACCTAGAAAATGAAAGGTTTTGACAAAATAGGACTCCTTACCCTTCTAATAAGAATCATTTTATTATTTTTTCTGATTATGGAAGTAATACATTTATTGAATAAAAGTTAAAAATTTAGGAAAATGTTTTTAAATGTACCACTTAGAAGTAACTGCTGTTAATATTTTGCTGTATAGCCTTCCATTTTTTTCAATGCATATTGACATGTATATGCTTTTGAAAATTTCTACTAGATGAAATCATGTTCGAAGATAGTTTTGTAACTGACCTTTTTGCCCTACATGTACTTGTCTCTGCAAGTTGATAGATAGCAATCTAGATGGCCACATGAAAATTCTATGACACAAATTTATGGAGACTGATGGACACTTGGGCTATCATCAGTTTTACATCTAACTTGTTGAAACTTCTTGTTCTTGACCTGCTTCCAGAATGTTTTTAGGCCTCTGAAATGAAGATGTCAATTGAACTTTGCAAATCACTGAGTGATCACCATATAGTCTGGACCTGGGCAGCTACTGATTCTGGCTGAGATGCATGAATCCTCAGGCTCCTGCTTTCCTGGGGAGAAAATATGCTGTCCCTCATAAACAGAGCAGTACTTTGAGAAACTGAAATTAGTTTTTGATGCAGCTTGGAAAAGTGTGTATTTTGTTTCCCACGCCCTGCTTCATATCTGCTTACCCCGAAGGCTTTGGAAATCCCATTACATTTATCTACATAGCTCTTATATTTCTTATAGAAACATTTCACTTTTTAGAAATACCAAATAAATATTTGTTTAAAACTATGTCACGATGAATTTTCTGCCTGCTAATAATAATATTATCTTATGTGCAGTAGGAGTGGGGCATTTCAAATTTAGGAACAAGGATTCTTCTGCAGGAGGACTTGCCATGTGGGTTCAGCTTGTGGGTTGTTCTTCAATTATCTTTTTTTGGAAATAAATTCATTTGCTGATTTAACTCCAACTTATATTACTCTGATTTTGCTGCTAAAGCAGGAGAAAAAACTAGTTTCTCTAAATATTTTTGCAAATATTTTATTGGGTTGCATTTTCACCTGACAAAATTCCAACTTCTGAAGTCAAAAGGAATTTGCTTATTTTTTATTATTTGCCAAAGGAATTTAGAGAGTGCATAGATCCTGAACCTGAGATACTTGAATGGACTTAAGGAGTCTATAATCCCCAGAAAAAGTTTGCAAATGTGTGTGTGTGTGGACATATGTGTGTTTCTGTTTTTCCTGCAGATAACTAATGAAAGATAACTTTCATGAGATTCCTAAGGGAATCCATGATGGAAAAATTGGTTAAAAATCATTCAATGTTCTCTTTTAAAAGGGAATAAACTGAAATCCATGAATCTTACCTAAGTTCAGAGAGCTAGTCAGTAGCAGAGTACAAATTATGCTGCCCTCCTAAATTCTCCTTCCAGGCAATTGGAGTCCAGAGTTTTTTTTGTTTTGTTTTTGTTTTTTTAAGATTTTATTTATTTATTTGTCAGAGAGACAGCGAGCGAGAGCGCGCACAGGCAGAGAGGCAGGCAGAGTCAGAGGGAGAAGCAGGCTCCCTGCGGAGCAAGGAGCCTGATGCGGGACTCCATCCTAGGACGCTGGGATCACGACCCGAGCCGAAGGCAGCCGCTCAACCAACCGAGCCACCCAGGCATCCCAGAGTCCAGAGTTTTATATAGTGGTTTGTTGGCCAACGTTTAACAATTGGCTCTCAAAAAATATGCATGTATGTACAAATATAACTTTATTATAAATGTTATTGATATTAAGGATGTATATCATACTAATACAAGTAATAAAACAATATAATACACTTTATTACAAATTACATACCTATAATTCCAGTATGACTTGCTCTTACTTACAAAATCCACCATCAATTTTTATAATTCTGTTGTCAACAGTGGTGACACAAAATCAAATTGTGATTATAATTAAGTATAGTTTGAACATAAATGTTGAATATACAAAAGTGAAACAACTCATTTGACAGTGAGATGAGTGTTTTTTTTACTGAAACTGATGATAATTTTCAAATGCTGTGATACTGACAATCTAACAAATATAGATACCCACACTTTTCAAATAACTGCATTTTAACATTTTTCTTATCTCCTTTTTTAAGCCTATACAATTGACACAACTATAAGTCAAGCCTCAATTTATAGTGTTTATCAATTTCCATACTGTGAATATTCCCATCATGGCTAATTTCAAGATGCCAATAAAACCTCACTGGACTAGATGTTGAGAATAGATGCCTGGTGGGGAGCCTGAGTGGCTAAGTGGGTTAAAGCCTCTGCCTTTGGCTCGGGTCATGATCTTAGGGTCCTGAGATTGAGCCCCGCATTGGGCTTTCTGCTCAGGAGAAAGCCTGCTTCCTCCTCTCTCTCTGCCTGCCTCTCTGCCTACTTGTGATCTCTGTCAAATAAATAAATAAAATCTTAAAAAAAGAGAGAGAATAGATGCCTGGTAAGACACTCTTTTGTAGTATTTTCAATATTCAGAAACAATAGACAATAGACATAGACAATAGCATAGCATATTATAGCATAGACAAATATATAGTAACATGCAATAAAATGATTAGGTAATAATGATCTTTTAGTATTAACTACCCTTATTTTTGGTGTAACTTATTTAATTGTAAGTTTGTGTATTTAATTTTTAACAATGGCTGAGTTTAACAACCACCTCACAAAATTCCTGAAACTTTAATAACTGGCTCTCATGAAACAGTTAAAGCCAAGTCTAACCCGCTGCTGGCTCTGTCCAGACAGTGGTTTGCAAGGCCCTGAGCTGAGTATCAATAAGGAGCATAGCTAGGCTAACGAAGTCCCAGGAAATTGGACGGAATAAAAACAGGATGTGTGATAAAGACAGGCTCTTTGGTGGTTGTGTAACTGGTGCCGTTCTCATTTGTGGTGACTGTAAACCAAAGCAAAACACATGTCACTTTGTTAATATCAGAAGAAGTTTGGTTTAAACCTATGCTAATATGATACTGATGATCAAACAAACTGGGGGAATAAATTAAAACTCCCACAAGATATTCTTTTGATGAAAAATGATTGACCAGAGAATTAGATTTTGTTAGTAATCAATTATTACTTTGAATCAAGCTATTGATACCTTTTATGGAGTTCAGATTTAGTAGTGGAAGGAGGTAAAAGAATTGACCAACAAGTGCATGATTAAGACTAAGTGTCTGTGTTAGAATATTGGTAAGCTAAAATGTTTCTTAAGACAGTCCTAAACCTGACTACATAATAAAATGATTAGTATTTTGATGCTTATCCTTCCACTTTTTCTGTTTTACAAGTGGTGTAAATAATGGACAAAGGAAAAAATGATGATGAACAATTTATAATTAAGAAAGTTTGACCAAGTTTCAAGGAGTAGATTGGGTCAGTACCGAGTTAATCTCAGCTGCGCTTTCTCTGGGGAAGACAGAAACCAGGATACTGATCTTTGGCTAAACCTAGGTGAAATGCACCCCACTCCTGGGCACTAAGATAGATCAGGGCAACTTGTACCAGCTTGTCAGTATTGTTTATAGAAAACATGGGTAAATTCTTTGCACCTGGTTTACATTTTCTTGGTTTCTGCTACAGGGTCTGCTCAATGGTCTGGGTTTGACTATGTGACCTGGGGTAAAAAAAATGCCCCTCTTTGAATAGGTGGTTTTTCTAAGACCCAGAATCTTGCACATATCTTGGTGGTTGAGACTTGAAGACAAAGTGCATCCCATAAAACTGTAAAGGGAACTGGAATCTGTGCTTGGAGATCTCCTTCCCCTGATACCTGTCTGGGCTTTATTTTTGCTGCTGTACTATAATCTCTTACCTTTATTAAAACCTTTAATTAGTACCACCTGAAGAATTCATGCAGCCTTTAATTTTTTTTTTCTAATCCTGTATAAATGCTGCAACAATGTGTTAATTTTTCTTTTATACAGTTAAACAAAGTGACTAAGACAAATTGACTATTAACGAAAAGGCAAACATACATCTGGCAGCTGCAAAAACAAAGAAAAGCAGATATCACATGACTAATATCAGGCAGCCCTCGATTCGTGGATGAAAGCATTAGTGCAACCCAAAAATGAGTTCATAATGATGAGTAGTAGAATTCACAATGACAGTATAACTGTGAATGTTTTGGAACAAATAACATCATTATGAGAATATTAATCAAATCTCAAAATTAGAAAAGAAATAGCACGTGGTACTGGACAAGCATCTGTGCAAGATCCATCTGTGTTCCTCTTGGCCCTCATATGATTGTGGCACAGTGATTTTCTGCTCAGCTTCTCAGAAAGCCAAGATTCATTCACATCCTAGCTCTCCCATGTTCAGCTGTGTGATGCTGCTTTGTTATCTAATCTTTCAGTTTTGTTTTCATATAGCCAAAATGGGGATGATAATTGTTGAATTGCTATGTTGTATGCCTGAAACTAATGTAACATTGTGCATCAACTATGCTTCAATAAAAATTAAAAACAAAATGAAAAACAAAAGCAGAATGAAGATGATGACAATATTACCTACTTCAATGGTTACTGTTTTTATTTAATGAGATAATACCTATAAACTTCTTGGCTTTTAATAAGAGACAAATAAAAGTTAGATATTATTGTTTTATAAGTTCTTATCACAGGGGCACCTGGTACAGTTTGTTAAGCATCTGACTCTTGGTTTTTGCTCTGGTTGTGATCTCAGGGTCATGAGATCGAGGCCCATGTTGGGCTCTGTGCTGAGGGGAAGTCTGCTTGAATTTCTCTCAGCCCCTCCCATTGTCCCTCCTGCTCATGCTCTGTCTCTATCAGTCTTTCTAAAATCAATAAATTTTTAAAAAATAAAAATAAAAATAAAAATTATTATAACATTAGTACCCATTCTCTCCTAATCTTTCTGGCAATCTTGGCCATTGGGGTGGAAGAAATTAAGATTTTTTTTTTACTTCCTCATACTATGTGATTAAAAAATCCCATCTCATAAAAGGGGTCTTCCAAAAAAAGCAAATTTTTCTTTTTTAGATGCATGATTAAAAAAAATCAAAACAAAAATCTTTGTATCTAAGACTTCTAGTTCTCAAAGATGATCTATTCTATCCTATTTCTATTGAGACAGATTAACAATAATGTTTTAGTCAAGATGTCTAAATCCATGAGAATAGTAATTGGATTGCCTTGTCCTTTTTCACTTTATGCCATCTACTTAACAAAAACAGATAATAATCAATAAACAGTGTATAAAAATTTGACCTTTGGAGTTGGAGTCAAGGCTGAATGCCAAAAGCCATAATTTAGTACCTAAATTACTTTGATCTTATTTGTACCTATTTTATTGAACAAAATTATCTGAACAAAAATATTCTGCTGTGAAAATGATATACCACCTTTAAATGCTTCATTGGGAATAATATTTAAAAGACTAATGGCAACCATCCTCCTCTACTTTGTACTAGTATTTTGATATTGCATTCATAAATCATTACTAAATGAACTCATCTTTGGAGAACCACATATGTGAATTAAAATCCCATCACGCCATTTTGCTACATATAACCTTGTTGACTCATTTTTCTTTTAAGATCTAGTAAGTCTTTGGTGGAAAATTTAATTTGAGATAAAAGTTATATTTCCATTGGCAAAAAATTCCACATTGGCTATATCCTAAAGGAACTAGAATCAACTTAAGTTCATAATAATTATTAAGAAAAAAGGAGTCTTAGATTTTTATGAAATTGATTTTTCATACTAAAAAATGATAAGAACTCTGGGGAACTGATACTGAGTAATACTTAGCAATTGTCTTACAATGGGGCACCTGGATGTCTCAGTTGGTTGAGTGGCTGCCTTTAGCTCAGGTCATTGATCTATGGGGGGGGTCCCTGCTCAGCAGGGAGTCTACTCCCTCTGCTCCTTCCCCCTGCTCCTGCCCACCCCCCCCAAATAAATAAATAAATAAAATCTTTGAAAAAATTGTCAGGGGGCCTGGGTGGCTCAGTGTGCTAAGTCTCTGCCTTCGGCCTAGGTCATGATCTCAGGGTCCTGGGATAGAGCCCTGCATGGGGCTCTTTTCTCAGCAATGAGCCTGCTTCCCCCTCCCTCTTTGCCTGCCTCTCTGCCTACTTGTGAACTCTCTCTCTGTCAAGTAAATAAATAAAATCTTAAGAAAAAAAATTATCTTACAAGTTAGGTCACAAGAGTCACATAAATTTAAATATTTACAGGTTGAGATTGATCTATTGTTCCCTCTCTCTTCACTCTTAGAAACACAGGAGTGAAATAAATCTTTATTTTACTGTAATATAAATTGGCATTTGCTTAGAATGATTATTTGTAGAACATAAGTGTCAAATGAATGGTAAAAATAAATAAGCTCACATTTTATATGAATTTGAAATTAATACAAAATTATTAACTATACTCATATTTCTCCAAATTTTAAAAGCTATATCTAAATTTCACAGCTGCAACTATAGATTATGTTTTGTCTGTGGCAAAATGTTGGTACCACTTCAGTTGGTAAATAGAAATGCCCACTGGGGCGCCTGGGTGGCTCAGTGGGTTAAAGCCTCTGCCTTCGGCTCAGGTCACCATCCCAGGGTCCTGGGATTGAGCCCCGCATCGGGCTCTCTGCTCAGCAGGGAGCCTGCTTCCTCCTCTCTCTCTCTGCCTGCCTCTATGTCTACTTGTAATCTCTGTCAAATAAAATAAATAAAATCTTAAAAAAAAAAAAAAAGAAATGTCCACTATCCTTTGTCAGAATTACATATTACTGTGTATATACATGTAATTTTGGGGACTACTGTGTTATTATTTTAACACTATAATTAAAAAGTTTTTTTTTTAGTGATGTCATTTAGGTGTTCATTATCTGATTGTGCTAATACTAATATTTAAAAATACTAATGTTTAAAAAATGCTAATATTAATGTTGAAAAAAACAAGACTTTGGAAGAAAAAATAGAGATATAACTAAAATAAGGAAGGTAAAGCAGTCTCTACCACCAAGAATTTTTTCTTTAAATTAGAGATAAAGCTGAAAAAAAATAAAAAGCAGAATCAAAGGAATTCTAGTGGTTATAGCTGTATACATTAGAATTAAACATCTCTCATACTCTCATATGACAATGTTCATATTAAAATATATCAGTTTTGAATTATGTGAGATCCTTGATCTGTCCTCCTCACATAAAACATGATTGATGGTACTCAAGATTCATAGGAAAAATGATATGTCTAAAAAGGTAAAACTGTAGAGACTGAAAGCAGATTGTAGTTCCTAGAGCTGGGAATGTAATAGGGATTAAATGTCCATGAACATGAGGAATCTTATTGTAGTGATAAAATGTCTAAAATGAGTCTGGTGGAGCCAAAGTGAAGGTGTAGCAGGTCTGTTTCTCTCTGCAGGCTCCAGGAGTAAGTCAGCTTCTTGTTTCTTCCAGTGTCTCCAAGTTTCTGGCATTCCTTGGCTCCTGGCTGCATTGCTCCAATCTCTGATTCCATTGTACATCACCATCTCCCCCAAATTCCCCACTAACTCTTATGTCTCCCTCTTATAAAGGTCCTTGTGGTTACATGTAGAGCCTACTAGGTAATCCAGGATCATCTCCCTAAATCAAGGTCTTTAACTTAATCACACCTGCAAAGACCCTTTTTTGGTATATGGTAACACATTCACAGATTTTGTGGATTAGGGCATGGGTATCTTTGAGGGCCATTCTTCAGCCTATAACAGGCTGGTAGAGAAGAAGGCAGGGGCTTTGATTCATTCATTGTCTCCACCTCTAGCACTCTACCTAGCCCCTGGCCAATATGTATGTGCCAAGTTGAGAAGCAGATATGAGGAAAGGGACAAAGGTTGGTATGAGCAATATGTGTCCTGAGAACTCTGAGTAGACTGTTCAGTGTGGGGAGAATTAAAGTAGTAAGAATGGAAGAAAATAGAGTGGAAAGGCAGTTTGAGGCCAGAATGCTGAGTGTCCTGAATATCAGACTGTTTTTAAGATCTAAACTACTGAGGAACTATTAAAGGCTTTTGATTATGGGAAAGAAATTATTATAAGGGGCATTGATAAAAGTTAATTTGGTGAATACCAACCAAATTAGAGAGGAAATACTAGAGGTGGATGTACATTCAGAGGCTACTTCAGCAATCTGTCCATGGAATGATGGGACCTGGACTTTAGTTGTGGTGGTCTTAAGAATGACGAGGCAGAAGCTAAAGTAATACAAATGAAGAATGATCAGCACTCCATAGTGAGTCACTATAAAGGCGTATATCTCTTAAGACTGATCACACTTGGTCTGCAAGGAATAGAAATTTGGTGTAATTAAATAAAAGTTGTTTTTCTCCTGTAATGTGGCGAATGAAGGTAGGTGGCTATGAATTTACATAAAACAATTTTTCCTATCAATTTACATCAAAATCCAAATGGGAATATTGGGCTATTGAACGTCAGACCAATCCGTTTAAAAGATTTTTTAACTGTCTACAAGTAGGAGACATAAATACAAAATGAACTGTGTTTCCCTTCTAAAAGGGAAGGAGGTGGCAGAATGTCTTCCTTAAGAACTATCAAGGGTTTCTCAACACTAACTAACTCTTGGTGAGGTACTCATCAAGCTGATGATCTTGAGAGAAGCCAAATTATAAAGTCAGGACTTGCATAACTTAGATATGTCTGAGACAACTTAAAATCTTTTGCTGCCTATTGGTTATATTGGAGTTGAAAGGTGTGAAGAATAGGAAATACATTTTGTAATGGCCTTTTCGTCTAATGATTTTTGACAATGACAGTATCTCCTTTCTCTCTAATATCTTCAGAAGAAAAAAAGAAGAGAGCCTTCTCTCTCAGATCATCCTTGGTGGTCACAAATGGGCAGGAAGTGAGTAAAAAGTCTTTTTATACAAACATTCTTCCTTTATAATTATACACAGCTGTCTGCAAATCACATTTTAAAAGTTCTTTATAGCAGAAATGATATTGCAGATATGGTGAACTCATAAATTCACAAATAAGAAGAGTTTGATAACTAGCAATTATCAAAAAGTAAACGGACATAAAGTAATAATCCTGAAATTAATAATCATTTACAGTTTGAAAAAAAGACTAAATTACATTGTATTCTAGGATTATCAATATGGTTGTACTAAACATTAATTCCACTCTTAACTATAGGTTTCAAAAGTTAAATTCCCAAAGCAGAAACTGTGTGTGGCATCCACCTCTCCCTGAAGTTTTCTTTTTCTTTTTTTTTTTTTTTAAAGATTTTATTTACTTATTTGACAGAGATCACAAGTAGGCAGAGAGGCAGGCAGAGAGAGAGAGGAGGAAGCAGGCTCCCTGCCGAGCAGAGAGCCCGATGCGGGACTCGATCCCAGGACCCTGGGATCATGACCTGAGCCGAAGGCAGAGGCTTTAACCCACTGAGCCACCCAGGTGCCCCTCCCTGAAGTTTTCAATCAATCCTTCCCATCACTGAAGGCTTTTTATAATTTCATGAGGGAAGAAGACATGAAAATCCCAGACACTGGCACGTTTTAAGAAAAACTTTTAGAAACATTGCTGCTTAAATATCAATGTGATAGCAAAATAAAATATCCACCATCACATGGGTACTCCTCTTTCCCAGTTCTCCGGTACTTTCCCCAACACCCCAAATGCTAGTTCTCCTTTCAGGGAGAAGCAGTTTCTTACCTTACGACCATCAGTTAGACCACATTTACCAAAAAGGTACGATCTTATAGGCTCTCTCTTATTCTTCCTACTCTTTCAAGCAGGTGGGAATTAGGTGAGTTGAGAAGTTTTGCTCTCCAGAGTTGGACCTCTCTTCCCAGGTTATATGGGCTCAGACCCTATCCTAAAAACTAACTCTCTCTACACATGTATCTGAGAGAACTCAAAGTTAAGATTCAAGAGAAGTAGAAGATCCATTGGCTTTCACTCCAATTCCATTTCTTCACCTCTGTCCAGGAGTCATCAGATATTGTCTCAAAGAGTAATTTAATTTAATTTAATTTAGTTTAATTTAATTTTAGGAGAGAGAGAGAGCAAACAAATGGGGAGAGACAGAGGGAGAAGGAAAGAGAATCTTAAGCAGGCTCCATGCTCAGCACAGACCCTTATGGAGTTCAATCTCGTGATCTTGAGATCATGACCGGAGGCGAAATCAAGAGTCAGACACTCAATCCACTGAGCCACCCAGGCACCCTTCAAAAGGTGTTTTTAGAATTTCAGTCCCACTCTTGTTCTTTGAGTAGGAGACTTGCAGGGTGAGAACAGAGGTGGTGATTAGCAGAGCATTGCTTCCTTGACTGTGATATCACTCAATACCTTCACATTTAATTATCCTTCAAGTAAATTGGTATAACCAGTTGGAGAGCCATGTGGCTATATTGAGTAAAGATAAATATTCACATACCTTCTGGCCAGCGATTTCACTCTACATATAGAAGTTTTCACACATAAGAAAAAAAAAGCATACAAGAAGGTTTGTTGCAGCTTTGTAACAGAAAAAAAAAAGAAAGAAAGAAAGAAAGAAAGAACCTAAATATCTATCAGTAAATGGATAAATGGTGGCATATTTGTAAATTAAAATATTATTCAACAGTAAAATGTGAATGAGCTAGTGGTCCCATACTTCTCATTTATAAAAATGCTATGTATTTCATGAAAATAATACTATATATTTTAATAGAGGCATATGTTTAAATTGAAATTGAAAATTGAATAAATTTAAATTGAATACATTAAACTGACGATGAGACACCAAATTCAGGAGCATTATTAATTCTAGATAAGGATACCCAAGAAAGAAAACGTGTAGAGGTACAAAAAGCTTTAATTGTAATATTTTAATTTTTTAGGCCATGTATGGGATACATATATGCTCATTACATTATTCTAGATACATTTTCATGTGCTTGAAATGTTTTATTCCTAAAAGTCTTATAAACTCCTAAGAGATACCCATATCACATATCAACCATTTACAAAGAGAGACACAAGGAATAAGTGCTTTCTCCTGAGAAACTCTTGTTTCTTTTCTTTTCATTAGCAAGGTAAATCACTCACTAATAAAACCTTTTTTCCTTTGCTTGCCTAGAATCTGAGAACCAAATCTGAGCTCCAGGTAAGACCCTGTGTTTTGGGGCACCTGGGTGGCTCAGTGGGTTAAAGCCTCTGCCTTTGGCTCAGATCATGAGCCCAGGGTCCTGGGATTGAGCCCTGCATCAGGCTCTCTACTCAGCAGGGAGCCTACTTTCCCCCTCTCTGCCTGCCTCTCTGCCTAACTGTGATCGCTGACTGTCAAAAAAAAAAAAAAAAAAAAAAAAGACCCCGTGTTTCTTTTTTTCTCCCTGAACTCGATTTTCTTTCAAAATATGCATTTTCTCTGGTCCTGCAATTGTTTATTCTTTTTTATGGTGTTATAAGCCTCTTCCCATTCTTTGAGGAAGAAGAGTTACAAATAAAAGTATGAAAATTATTTTTATGTTCTAGTCTTCTCTTTGTTCACATAAACATATAAACAGGAAAGAGAGAAGTGTGTGTCTGTCTTGTCTACCTTTGTATACCTCTGTTCTAGCATAGTATCTGCTATGTGGTGGGGGTTTTATCATTTGCTGAGTAAATGAGTTAATAAATCCACAAATTCATCCTTAAACAGATCTTGATTTTTGCACATTTCAGAGGTGTCTGATTTGTCTTATTATAAATTTGGTTTTAGTAAACATCTTGGTGAATTTAGTTTTGGATTATTTCCCAAGGTAATTTTTCCAGAGGTAAAATTACCTGGGTCAAAATACATGAACACTTAATGGCTATTGAAGTGTTTTTTTGTTTTGTTTTTTTTTTTTCCAAATTGCTCTCCAAAAAAGCTTTAACCAGTATCTACAGCAATAGGCAATGTATGAGAGTATCATTCCCCATAACCCTATTTGTGTTTGGGTAGAATTATATTTTATTCCATTTTGCAATTTAATAGATGTTAAATTACAGCTTGATGTAGAGCTAATAACTTTTTAATGTTAGTTTACATACCATTTGTATCATCTCCTACTTTATATCACTACTATTTTTATGGTGAACTTCATGTGCTCTTGTGAATCAGCTCCCTCGGCTTATCCAGATCTCATCATAGATTTTCATTGTTTAATATAACCCAGCAAAGAAAAATAAACATGAAAACTATTGAGGCCTCATAATTCCCTATGAACAATAAACCTGTGAATAATAAACCTCTTTGGGCTTTGAATTCCTCACTTCAGGGGGAGATGAGAATATGTGCTTTGGATGCCTATTATATTATGAATCATATATCTATATATAATACTTCCTACCATGTGGCAGGTGTTCAGTAAATAATAACTACTTTTATTTTGATTATAACCTGTAAGGTTAAGTTAATAATCTAGATGGTCATTGAGTTTATTTCCTGGTCTGTGTGCATAAGGAACAAATATACACTAATTATGGATATATATATATTTTTAAAGATTTTATTTATTTAACAGACAGAGATCACAGGTAGGCAGAGAGGCAGGCAGAGAGAGAGGAGGAAGCAGGCTCCCCGCGGAGCAGAGAGCCCGATGTGGGGCTCGATCCCAGGACCCTGGGATCACGACCCGAGCCGAAGGCAGAAGCTTTAACCCACTGAGCCACCCAGGCGCCCCTAATTATGGATATTTTTATAACCCATCTTGAACTACATAAGCAGAAAGTAGAATTTACCAATAGAAGGATGAAATATTCAGAAGGAGGAAAGAGCAGGGATTCATCTGGGCCTCTATATACAGGAGTTCTCAACCCCAATGTTGCCAGAATGTGCTCTCACTGACTCTCATCTCTGCTTCTCTTTGCAGTTGAATGTCATTCTCTTTCTTCACAGGTGGGCTTTCTCTAACAACAGCTGAAAGCCCTTGAGTTTTATACTTCACAACCTCAGTTTCTACACAGAGGTTGTCTGGACAGTCCCTCAGGTTCCAACTTGAAATATTTTAGGGAAGGGGCCTTTTGGCCCAGATTGGCTCAGATACCCTGATATGTGGTTCAGGGTTCTTAACCAGAGTTCTAATCAGTGCTGGTTGAAGTGGGAACGTGGTTGGTATCTGGAGAATATGGAAATGTCTATAAAGTCTGTCAGAAGAAAGGGCAGTGATATTGCCAGATGAAATAAGGGATGAACAAAACTTTCAGTGTTCACCATAAATTAAAAAATGTGTGAACCCCTTGACAGGGAATAATTGGTCCTTTGGGGATGGGCATAATCCCTTTTTAGCAGATCTGGAATAAAAATAGGATCCAAAGGAAGTAGAAGTTTCTAAGTGAAAGACAAGTAGTAGCAGGGTATTTCTATATAAAGAGGATGTCTGGTGTGTGTGTGTGTGTGAGAGAGAGAGAGAGAGAGAGAGAAAGAAAGAAAGCCTTGCAAGCTATGCTCCCTCAAGAAGCTCAGGGAATAATTATTTTTTTTGAAGATTTTATTTATTTATTTGACAGATATTTGACATTTATTTATTTGACAAATCACAAGCAGGCAGAGAGGCAGGCAGAGAGAGAGGAGGAAGCAGGCTCCCTGCTGAGCAGAGAGCCTGATGTGGGACTTGATTCCAGAACCCTGCGATCATGACCCAAGCTGAAGGCAGAGGCTTTAGCCCACTTAGCCAACCAGGTGCCCCAGTGAATAACTACTGAATGTGAAAAACATTTAGTAAATTGCCAAACACAATACCTGGCCCATAATAAGTGCTCAATAAACATTTTGTGGATTAAGGAAAAACTACAAACCTGGGTTTCATTCTGGATGTAATTCCAAAGATAAATGTGAAATGGCCTGATGATAAGTAGAGAAGAGAATACAAGAAATGAACGCCATAGTAATCAAGTAGGATCCATTCTAACAGCAGTTGGCAATCAAAAATAACTTCAGTTAAAAGAACTGGACCACGTTGAGATAATGTATCTGGAATGGCAGTGGGATCTAGTACAATACAAGCCAAGAAGGACAGAAAGACAAATTCTCTGAAGTCGACACATTATGTTGTCTTCAAGGACCTGAGATTCTTGATCTTGTAACCAGGGGAAACTAACTAGGTATGGGTGTTGCAGGCAACTATTTGCTATCATCAATATTAAATGTTTCTTCTGTTCCAGTGAAGATATATCAGTAACTACCCTCCCCGAAATGTATGTTTGATCATTTAATGCTTTCCATCTTTCCTAGACTTTTTGTCAATCTAGACTATACAGACCACAATTTGGACTCTATAGTACATCACTTCAGTAACTGTTTTGGTCCCTTTGGTCCTTCTGCCTCTTTAACCTTATATGTGCTTATCTCTGGATAATCTTAGATATATTCTTTTCTGCTTCTGGAAAACATCACACAATAAAATTGGGTCCACCAAAAGTTAAGAGTTTTCAGTCCCATCTGAAAACTCTTCAGGGCCCAGTTGTCTATTCTATAGATTTTGTCCTTGGTCAGTTTTCCTTTCTATTTTGCTTTTTGTGCTGTACTAAACTTTAGCCATTCTCCTCAAGCATTGTACGCATAGCCCACCCCTTCAGTCTCAACATGTGTTCTAAGCAAATAGTTTCTCCAGGAAATGCAAGCCATTCTAACTGTGAAAAATCTAAATATATTGCTTTCTACCTCTTAAATTTACCTTCAGCTGTATAAGTGGTTTTCAACACTGATATTTTTTTCCAACTCTGTGTCCTGCCGAAGATTCTGATTTAATGACCTGGGGCAGACACTGAGATTTTTTTTTGAAAGCTCCCCAGATAATTCTATGCTTTGCCAGAGCTGAGAATCAGTGACCTATATCTGTTCCATCATTCTTCCCAATCTCTGAAATATTTGTCCCACCAGGTCAAAGCTAATTTCTTAAAGAGTGTTTTTCTTCTAGGCCTTCAAAGTTATTTGTTCCTTTTTTTGGTGGATAGGGAATTCCTGTTAGGAACGCTAGACCTACTGGCTTATACCCAATTCTTGTCCTGGGAAGCGCACAGATGAATTATTTCTCCAAGTAACAGGAAAAAAACACACCCTGAGTGGTAAGTGAAAATTGTGCCTGAATGACAGTTGAGGTACTTGAGCAGTATTGAGATTCTAGATGTTTAATAGAGTTAAAAACACAGGTCTGGAGTCAGTGAACCTGTTCAATCCTACTTTGCCACCAACCAGCTGTGTGACCTTGAAAATTCTTAAACTCCTAGCCCATGTTTCCTTTTATGTAAAATGTACCTCCTTCATTGGTAGGGTGGGTATAACTGAGATAATGAATACAAAGTTCTTTACCCAGAGCTTATAGGATTTGGTCAATCTATAGGCAGATTTGTTGAAGCGAAGTCTCTTTTTTATTTCTTTACTCTAAGAGCTCTCCATGGGTGATTTCATCTGCTTCTCTGGTTTCCCAAATATATATCTCCATTCTTTAACTAAATCATGAGTTTAACTCTATCTCTGCCTAGATAATCCAATAAGAGGTTTCTAATCTGTTCTCTAGGGTATGTCGTCAATCATATCATCATTATCAGTCACCCATTCATTAATTTATCCAAAAATTTCCATTGATAACGCAGATGATGTCCTAATTACTGGGAATACAGAAACGAATAAAACCAAGCCTCTGTCTTCAAGTGTTTATATTTTACTGTTTCCTTCTTCACAGCCGTTGGGTTGGGCAGGCCCATGGTACTAGTTTCCAAACCTCTGACTCCTAATAGCCTCCCTGCCCCTCTTATCTGCTTTCCTTCAATCCGTGCTTCCCAAAGGACCGGAGCAATTATTTTAACTCTGAATCTTTACAAGTCAATATGCTGATTCAATTCCTTCAAAAATTCCCAGTAACTTGCTGGATTAAGTTTAAACTTCTCAGAGAAACCTTAATTCCTTTTTTATCTGCTTCTTTAGCCTGATCTCTTCCGAGGTTCTTTTGCAACAGCAACACTTACATTTTGGGATTGCATAAATATTTTATGTTTCCTTGTGTGTCTCCCTATGTGCCTGGCAAAATTTGATTAGCTTAGTGAATACTCTGCTTTCTCTAATTCCTCACCCTTCTCTGATAGAATTAATTATTAATTCTTTCATATAATGTGTCTTATAAAACTCTACTATTTTATATTTCTTTTTTAAAAAGATTTTATTTATTTATTTGACAGAGAAAGACACAGAGAGATTGGGAACACAAGAAGGGGGAGCGGAGGGAGAATCAGGCTTCCTGCTGAGCAGGGAGCCCAATGTGGCCTTGATCCCAGGACCCTGGGATCATGACCTGAGCCAAAGGCAGCCACCCAGTGACTGAGCCATCCAGGCACCCTATTTTATATTTCTTATGAATCTTTATTTTTTTAGTCATCTGTCTTCTACTAAGACAAATATTTTAGGGTATGAAAAGGGTTTGAGTTTTTACCTAGTACAATGCCTATACATAATGTGTGCACTAATATCAGTTGAAATTTATGAACATTTAATTGTATAAATGACAGAAGGTTCAAATAAGCTCATTCTGGCTCAGTTTTGGCTGAGGCTCTAAGACAATAGTTGATCAGGACTCCCATATGTGTATTCCTGGACCACCAGTGCTGGACTTGAAAAGAGGTAGCTGAAAGTTAGTTTATAACCTCAGGGAATTTACCCTCTTGAGGGGATATGCAAGTTCAAAATAAAGTAACCAAGGAATGGGAAATTAGAGATGAGATTATCTTCAGAGGGGGATGCAGTGTGTTGCTATGGGGAAGGAGAGGAGGATGAACGTCTCTTATCACAAAAGCTTAGAGAATTTCAAGGAGAAGACTTGAAAAGCTTGACCTGTGATCTATAGAGACTGTTGGCTAATAATGTAAAATCTTTGTCAGGAAAAGCCTGAAGACTACAAAGTGAAGTTGTCTAATAAAGAAAAGTTATTGTATTGAGAATGGCCTGAGATCCTAAAGTTTGTCATAATGAAAGATGCAGGAGAAATGAGTCTCTTGATATGGAAAGTAGGCCTGGAGTCATTTAAAAAAGAATTTGGATGTGAAAAGCAGTTTAAAGAACAATGAAACTCTAACTCTGACTGATGAGGGCCATCAAAGAAAGAAGGACTGATAAAGAGTCTGTGATGGTTAATTTTATGTGTCAACTTGAGTGAGTTTAGAAATTTGGTTAAATATTATTTCTTATGTGTCTTTGAGGATGTTCATGGAAGAGATTAATACTTGAATTGGTAGACTGAAGAGATTAATACTTAAATTGTCCTACCTAATGTGGTTGGGCGTGATATAACCTACTGGGTACCTAAATAGAACCAAAACGTGGAGAAAGAAAGAATTCTCTTTCTCTTTGTTTGAAAGCTTAAACTGGGACATCAGTCTTCTGCCCTCAGACTGGGATTTACACCAGCAGCATTCCCAGTTTTTACCTTTGGACTCAGACTAGAAATACCCCACCAATTTTCCTCGGTCTCCAGTTTGCAAATGGCTGATTGTAGGACTCCATAATCCCAGGAGCCAATACTTTATAATAAATCTCTTTATTATATATGATATAATATATATAATAAGCATATATATGCATTATATTACTATAAAACTATAACTATGTATATCCTATTGGTTCTGTTTCTCTGGAGAACCTGACTAATATATACTTATAAGTAGCCAGCTACAGGGGAATGTTGCCCTATATTTATAGGAATCTCACAGGAAGAATGAGATAACTCTAGAAATGGAAGGGTTTCTGAAGAACATGCATATGGTCTCCAGGAAAGAGAATCTCTTTAAGCATTCAGAAAGCTCAGAGAAAGTTACTTAAGCTCTCTGCAACAGTTTGAAGAAACTAGTACTAGGTACCTCTTTATTTTACAAGATATTGCCTGCCCTTATCATATTTTCATTTGGGTTCTCACAGAAGGGCACTCTCAGACATGGATGTGAGTGCAAGTAGTTTATTTGGGAGGTAATCCTAAGAAGTGCAGGCATGGTAGGGGGCAGTGAGATAAGGAAGGAAAGTGCAGTGAGTACAAACCTTTAATAAATAAAGTGTAATCAATAAATGAATAAATAAATAAATAATATGTAGTAAGTGCAAACCCCTACTAAATGAAAAACAGGAACAAATTGCAAACTAACCACATAGCAAGTAAACCTAGACCATATGCGTGTAGTGATAAGATTAGCCCGGAGTAACAAGTTGTAAATATTTTAACTTGTGCGAAATATCGTAGACCAAAACATGTTTACGAAGTGTGTATGTTTTTGGTGTGTAAGCATAAGAAAAATAAGTGATGTAATATGTTTATGAAGGAGACTTAGCACAGTATATAAAGAGGCATCGGGTTGGACTGAGGTGAAGCGAGTTCCCTGTTGGGAGGACATCATCGCCGGTGTTACCGACGCCCCTGCAGTTTCATTGCCAACCACTCGCTGGTTCTCAGTCTCAACTTCTGCGGTGACCTCTCTGTCTAGATTGTGAGGCAACGTCTCCTTTTCCATGACAACGTCAGCGGACAGTGACCGGGCCACGATAGTGGTGCGGACCTCGTCCCAATAAAGATCAAGTAAGTTACATCATATCCATCTCTCTATCTCTTCTTTACACGTTGCGACCTCCTGGCGGGACGCAGGGGTTTTGCTCACGACAGAAAGGAAGATGGTAACACATAAGAAATTGAGTAGGTTATTACTATGGGAACTCAATCCTCCTGCTCTAGGATACAATAAACGATGTACCTCAGAGTTACTCCATCCAAGGGAGATAAGTCTCCATCAATTTTTGTCAGGCATTTGTTGAGTGCTGCTCCTAGGAGCATTAATTCCCCAGAAGTTCTGGCCTTCTCTGGAAGTGCAAAGAGTGGACTCTAGTGTCCAAAGAAAGTCTTCCAGTGTAGTATCATGGTACCTACAGGTGAAAGACATGGGTATATAGACTGAGTGTGAGGGGTTATGGAAACAGTAGTGACAGCAGTTGCTAGACTCTTACCTGAGTCCTGGATGTGTTAGAAGAACTTGACCTGGGAGTGGAGGAAGAAGTAGAAACACCTTCCTGGAAAATGGAAGAATCCCACTATAGGAAGGCTTCCTATCTGTAGCAGCCCCATGCTGAAGTAGGGGAGAGACTCTACATTTGAATGGAGCTTTGAGTGCTTACTTTTACCAGAAATGGTCATTTTAATGTCAGAACTAAGTATTCTTGGGACTAAAAAGCAGAAGATGATTAGTTCTCTCTTAGTCACTGAGATATTCATGAGACTTGCCCTAGATTTCATAGAGTAGATGAGAGAAAACTCCTTCAAGAGAAGGACTGAACAGATAGTAGAAAGTGTAAAATACATTGATTTTCTCATTGTATGAGTCCTATTCAGGTGATTTAGCTGAAGAATTAAAAACTCAGTCAGATTTTCTATCTATGGAATAACAAATACTCATATTTATGAAAAAGCATTTATTGAGAAATTCCATGTGACCAGCCTTGCATTAAGAACTATGAAGGATATTGTACAGGACCAATCCTAGTCCCCAAGTGGTATTTGCCACATTTTAGTTGGGTGTCTAGAATTCTGTTGGGAATTTTTTTCATCAATGACTGAGCAATTATGTGATCTCAGAAATTATTTTTCCTTATAATAATTACATATTGTATTTTTAAATAACTATTAGTAATCTTCAAGTAGGACCTTTACTCCCTGATGATTTATCCAAATGTTTATTATTGTACTTATTGACTATTGTTGATTTCTTAAAATCTGAGTGGGAAAGGGGCTTAAGGTGAAATAAAATCACAAATTTGTGTATAAGTTTATGCTAAATACTAGACATATTATTTAATTCGTTTGAGTTTATGGGTCACCTATATACTTCTATAACTAAGGACCCCCAAAACAATTGAGTTGTTTTTAGCCCCAGAAGTATCAGGAGGTTAGGACAAGCAAAATTAATAAAACATTTTAAATATTTTTTCCTAAAATTAATATCAACACAACTTCAATCAAAAACAAAAATAAAGTTATTGAAGGTAATATAATAATAAATGCATAATGGGGCAATATAAAATTTTCCAACTTATTAGACCAACTGTTATAAAATAAAAGTGTTCAGTAAAAAAGAAATTCTGATCACATACATGAGTGGGAGGTCCTTGAGAAAAATCTGTTAAACAGCATATCTGTCTTTCTTTGCCTATTTCAGAGTGGTCTGATGTTTCCTTTGGTGAACTTTAAGACCTCTATGATAATCTATGGTAGGTGACAAGAAAGGATTAGGGAGACAGGGTAAAATTTCCTGTTGACCTGGGCACAGTGGGTGTGGACTTGTCAGCCATGTGAATGTGGATCAGATCCATTAGATTGAGGAGGAGGATCTTGTGGCATAGTGAAAACATGAGGATTTTGGCTTCTGAGCTTAAGTCCCACCTTTTCCCTTGCTCTTTTTCTACTCTTAGACAATTCATTTAACATTTTTGAGTCTCCATTTCCACACTTGCAAAAATAGAGATAATAAGAAAACTGAAAAATTGCCCTAGATTCTGGTTTATGGGCTCTATCTACCTATCAGATGAGGGTAATAATCAGAGAGTAAATGGATTCCCTGAAGGGAAGAAAAGTAAGTCCCAAAGTTGAGAACTAAAGATCCTAATTAGCTCCAGTCTGAGAGATTCTGATTCAGTAGGGGAGATCCAGGGAATCCAAGCTCCTTGATAATGTCTAATTTGTAGCCATTTTGAAAACCACTGAGTTAGGGGAATATGGTTACTGGGAATGGTTCTTCAAATAACTATCGTATGGCTATGAAAATGGGATAGAAATTTACCTCAGATCAGGTAGGCAGGAGAATAATTACTTAACATGTAGATTTACACTCAAAATACTTAATAATCATGAACATATGAGTTAACTGATAAATCTGATTGGGAGATCCATGTAGAATCAGATATACTCTCTCAAAATAGTGCTCCTGCGATCACCTCTAGGTTTCTGAAAGATAGGCAGGCTAAGCAACAGAAGCACAATCTTTCCAACTTCTTCAACTCTGGATAAAATAAAAATAAAAAACTGGAAGATTTAATAAATGGCAAATTGTTGCAACATTTCGGGATGGCAAGATCAGCCCATTGTGGGATACAATGGACTGGATTTCAGCATTTGTCCACCAGTCAGTCATTATTAATGCAATGTAACATATTTTTATGTTAATGAACTCTTTCAACTTCACTTCAAAGTGAATAACATTATTATTCCTATTTCTATATAGCCAAACCAAAATTCAATAAGGTAAAATGTCTTGATTAATGTCACAAAGCCAATAGGAAGCAGAGTCTAAGCTAGGCTAAGAAACCAGTTTTCTTTCTCCTAAATCCTGTGCTCTTCCCATTAGAAAAACATTTGTTCAGGAAAAGGATTTAGTCATGTCCAAAAGCAAAGTTAAGGAACTATATATGAGAGCAAGAGTAAAACAGGTCACTGGAGAGGTAAATAACATCACGGATTAGCAATTCACATGAGGGACAGAGAAGACATACAGAAGCATCTAAGATATTAAGATTAGTAGATAAGGGATAAGCATAAAAAATTTGTATCATACAAGAAAGAAAGTCAGCAAAACCTGAAAAACCCTCATATTGTAATTCCATGTTTAACAGAGATATTAAGCTTGATATAGGGGAGGATCCTCACCCTCACCAAACATAATAGTCTCCTTAACCTTAATTCCTAGTTAAATCCACTGTGTTAGAGGAAAGTGTCAGTCACTTTATTGAATAGGGATTGCATGAAAATCAATTAAATCAACTCATTTTTTTTCACTTTCAAATTAGATCCTTGGCGTTATATAGACAGGGACTATAGGTTTATTAGATCTAAGTTACTAACTTGTCTAACCAGCTCCTCAAGATCTAATATTAAGTATCACTATCCTAATTAGAAAAATCAGGCCAACCATATCCATTAGCCACATCTGACTTTGTCATAGATACAATCAAAGACCAATGTACAATTTGGTCCTACCTCACTTTCACAGAGAAAAATACATCCAGAGATGTTCAGCAATTTATTCAGGATTAGGAACGAAATCTATTCTCAGATTATTAACTTGCCTTTTATTCCTCTAAGCCAATTAAATACATGCTTAAGAATAATATATAGGTTATGGTTAATGTTTTGAGTTGTCCTCAGAAAATCTTTTTAATATAAATAATAAATGCAACTGAAGACAGCCTTATTATAAATGTACTTTGTGTTGGAGATAGTGATTCATAAGCTCATTTCCTTCATGACTCATAGGTCTTGGAAAAAAAACAAGATTCTAAGGAAATACTGGTTTCTATTCAGAACTGGTCAGTTGTTTATTCACTTTCATCTCCTTTGTGAAAAACACAATAAAGCTACTATAGCCAGGTAAAGTGCTTTAAGAAGCATCAGCATGGGGCACCTGGGTGGCTCAGTTGGTTAAGGAACTGCCTTCAGCTCAGGTCATGATCCCAGAGTACTAGGATCGAGTCCTGCATCAGTCTCCCAGGTCTGTGGAGAGTCTGCTTCTCCTCTCTCATGTTCTCTTTCACTGTCTTTCTCTCAAATAAATAAATAAAATCTTAAAAAAAAAAGCATCAACATGTAAATCTTTACCATCTAAAGCATATGCTCATAGAACTTCTTTATTATGTGACTACATTATAAGAATATATATAATAGTTATTTCAAGAAAGAGCAGCTTAATATGAGAGGCCTTTAAAAGTAAGAATTAGGGGTATATTATAACATCATGATTACTCATTATAAGCTTTTCCATTGCTATGATTCAGTCTTAACCCAGATGTCATTTGGCACCAACAATAGAATTTTGAAGATTAAGTGTCATAACAAGAATTGGTGAAAGTAGCTTAAAGTATCAGAATTCATTCAAACTGCGAACATACTAGATGATGGGATGAGCAATAAAGTATGCAGGAGAAAATTCTCTTGAGATAATTGTAAGGACCTATTTAGCCAGAGCAACTCCATCTTGGTTAAAAGCCATTTTGTTGTTTGTGCAGTAAACTTAAACTGACCCTGCCCCCCCCCCTCAGAGAAACTTACTTAGAAACAAGTCTGGGAAACCAATAAAATATGGTCAGCTAGTTCCTAATAACAGAGCCCAGAATACAAGGCCAGGTCGGCCAGTTCCTGATAACAGAGCCCAGAATACAAGGACAAGTCAGGCCAGGTGGAGAATCCAAGCAGTAAAAGTACATATATTGTCTCCCTAACCACCAAAGAATGTAAACTCCGCCTTTTGGGCACCAAACTTGAGCGCCAATTCTGACCAGAGTAATAGGTTAGTTCAAACAGCTACTATAGGGTAAATTGTAATTCAATTGGCCACCTGCGTGTGACCTATCATGACTATGCAACTTTCTCTATGTGTTACAATCTCATTGGCCACCTATGTGTGGCCAGGCTTTTGCTCTATAAAAGGTAGTCTGTAAGATGGGGAGGGGTCACTCTCTTCGGAGGCTGCCCTGACCGGTCCCTCTGACTTCTAATGATTAGCATAGAATAGAACTTTGCATAACTTTCACCTTGTCTCAGTCTTGTTCCCCTGCCCAATCAGTCTGACTTCTAATACCTATCATAAAATAAAACTTTAAATAACTTTTATTTTGTCTCAGTCTCGTTTTGTTTAATAATGGACCTAACAATAATAATCTTCCCCTAAAGCTTAAAGAGAAAGAAAAACAACTCACTGTAAAAAAATGTATTTTCTCTTGGTTTTCCAAGTAGGATATTATTTGAAGGATGCCTGTTATTTGATGTGAATGCAGGGTATCTCATTATCCTTTTCATATTTATTTTTCCCTTTTGTTTGTTTCCTATTGTAATCAAGGGTGAAAATGAAAATAGATAACTTGCGTAAATCAGTTGCAAATAATAAAAAAATCGATAAGGAGTGTTAGAGAGGAGAAGGGAGTTGGGGTAAATTGGAAGGGGAGGTGAACCATGAGAGACTATGGACTCTGAAAAACAATCTGAGGGGTTTGAAGTGGTGGGGGGGTGGGAGGTTGGGGTACCAGGTGGTGGGCATTATAGAGGACATGGATTGCATGGAGCACTGGGTGTGGTGAAAAAATAATGAATACTGTCTTTCTGAAAATAAATAAATTGAAAAAAAAATCAACAAAACTCAGCTCAGACTAGATAAAAAAGGGAATGATTTGTTCATTAAAGTAATTGAGAAGCTCAAGGGAAACCAGGCCTGATTTGGTTCAGGGAACTCAAAGGATGCTAAGTATCTGTGTGTAATGGGTGTCTGTCACTTTGGTCTACCGCCCCCCTTATTGGTCTCATTCTGAGGAAACTTTTCCCTGAAAGTAAGAAAGATTACTACAACCAATTTCCAATCTGCTGGATTGGGGAAAAATTCTGTTGGATCTTCCATAGCAGATGCAAAGAAGTGCTTGGGCTCCCATGGACCAGATTGGGCTGTATGCCAAACCCTGAGTCTGTCACTGAAACTAAGGGAAGAGATGATGTTAATGGTTAGACTGGGGGGTCATGTAACTAACATGGTTGGTGAGGAGTGGAGTAAAGAGGTGAGGCCAGCTTCCATGATCCACACACTGAAAGCTGGGGAAGGAGAGGCACGTTTTCTATTATAAAAAAGAGATAGGCAGGCAAAAGCAATGGGTGTTTACTGCGTAGACAAATGGTTACCATTTCTTGAACCCAAAATGCAACTCTGGGGCCGAGAGTAAGTTCTTTTCTATGACATTGCTCTGGAGGGGCAAAATAAATCCTGGAGGCGCTTTCTCCTCCTCTCAGCTGTCTCTGCTCTTCCTCCATCATAATTAAGTCTTGGGTCTAAATTCCCTCTTATGGGAACTTGCAGGTTTCATCACAGTCCACTCAGTCACAAAAGACCCATTTTCTCTAACCTGCCTGGGGTTGCACCACTGTTAAGGAATGAATTAAGAGGAATGAATCTAAGCAAAGAGTAAAGAGGGAAAAAATGATTTCTTTCACTCAACATGTTATAGGAATTCATGTTGGTTACATTATATTTTCTGAGAAAGTCTAATTTCTTCATCAGTCTGGAGCTATTAACGTAAGTGAAAGACAGTGTAGTAACTAAAGGATTATATATGGGATGGTAGCATGATTTGCCTTTGTTGACAATCCTGATGCACCAGACTTACCTTTGTCTATTAGATATTGTAACATTTTCCTTAGATCTAAAAATTATATTCTTTCAAGAAATGTCGGAGCTCAAAATCAAATGAGACATTAAATAGAAGAGCTGAATTAATAAAAGTTGTTTATGGTTAAACTTTTACTTCCAAAAAATCTATGGGGAGTTGAAATTCTTAGACCTGGAAGTAGAAAGCAGCTCAATGAATACTGACATTTATTTAACATCAAGTTCATGTTTTCTGTGCAAACCAGTATTCAGCTCACTGTTCAGCTAAATGTCTGCTTTGTTTCATCCCTGCTGTTTTAAATGTTTGGGAATTGGATTGAATTCACAATGAAGGTGCTAAGGCATTTTGCTCATCTAGAAACCAAATACAAAACTGCAGAGATGACAATTTTTTATTTCTTTTGGCTGCAGCTCCCAAGATTGTCATGTTCTATGCATACAGATGACAAGTACCTTTTCCCAAAGTAAAGATGAACTGGGCAGGTGGCCAGTGGGTTGAGCTGGAAGATTCTTCCTGATTTGGGCTGAGATGAGGCCCCAATCACTGCCATAATGCTGAGACTTGATTTGAGTGATGACTTACAAAGAGACAGCATTAAACAACTGACTCATCAAGTGAGTCACCCTCGCTGAGCTCTGCACTTTCATTATCCTCAGAAAGCTATCAAGAAATCGTCTCATTGCTTGCCTGATGCAAATGGAAATGTCTAGCATATTGATTCCATTCCCGGTTTACACTCTGGATAGAAACCAATTTACACCTGAGGAATGTGCCAGGATCCTGCTGGGGAGAAATTGTGAAATAGGCAGGAATTGTCTTCTAGCAGCAATTTGCAAGCCCCCTACTAGTGTATCCCTTAGCTCTCAGAAAGCAAATTGTTTCCCCCAATTCTCTTCCCTTTTTCTTGCCTCTTCCTCCCTTCCCTCTTCATTCCCTTTATCTCTCCCTGCCCTCTCCTTTCTTCTCCCATTTCCTCCTTTCTTCTCCTCTCTTCTTCTCTCTCCCCCCCTTTTACACACACACACACAACTCTCTCTCTCTCTCTCTTCCAGTCACTTGCTGGATTCTGATGGTGGGACACTGTCTCTCATTAGAGGATACGTTCTTCTCTGAAACTTTCCCCACACCGCTGCTCCTTCCCAGCCCGGCACCAAGTTAACCCTCCAGGTTTATCTTTCTTGGCCCATGCTAAGTGTTTGAAGTTAATTTGATGAAGATAGATCTGCATATTGGACAAGTTAGTTGATAATATTAGAGAAACATAATCTATGGAAGATGCTAAACTTTCCACCAGGCCAATATATGCACACTTGGCACCTGAATAACTACTATTTGGAAAAGCATCAGGGTTTAGTAGAGAGTACAGACCAGGAATTAAACAGATTGTGTTCTCCACCTGAGTAATTAGAATAGCTCTTCTTATTTTTTTAAGGTTAGGTATTCTTACTTATCAAAAAAGAAGAACCAACCTTCCTTTTTTACTACAGTGACCACCTGCTGGTTTTGCCTGCTTGGCAGATATTTCCTCTCTTGCCCAATTTTCCTTTGTACAACAGCCTTCCCACAGTCAGTCCATGTGCTTTATTAAATGGTATTTAGGGCCCCACTTAACCCAGAACAGATAGAGTTACCCTTGGGAGTTCTGCTGCAACTACTAGAAAGGCAGTGAACTCCTTCCTCTGGTAATTTACAGTGTCTAGTCGCCATCTTTGCCACCATGTGGGAAGAGTGACAGGACTTTAGACACACAGGGTGGCAAGACCAACAGGCAGGTGTAGTTCACGTCTTTTTTTCAGGATCTATCAGTCACAGAAATGATCACTAGTTGGAACTCATTAGGTCAGGAGCCCATCCTTGAATCTGGACATCCCTGTTATCAGGTCTACTCCTAATCCACGTGATCCAATAAATCCTCCTGTTTGCTTTAACCATACTTGAGTTGGGTTCCTATCACCCATGACAAAAGAGTTCCAACTTACCCAGCTTGAAAGCAGTAAAAAGAATTCCATGAATCATTTGGCCCTTGTTCTATAGCTTAGTTTGGCAAACTTTTTCTGTCAAGTCTCAGAAAATATCTCAGGATTTGTGGGCTACAGAGTCTGTCACAGCTCTCCAACTCTGCCACTGCTGTAAAGAAAGCAGTCATAGCCCATGCATAGAGGAATGAGTATGGTTGCGTCACATTCATTTTATATAGATGAAATAAATATTTCAACCATAAATATTATCTATGGACACTGAAATTTGATTTTCATATAATTTTTATATATCTTGAAATAGTCTTTTGAGTTTTTAGAAGACTTTATTTAGCTATTTATTTGTCAGAGAGAGAGAGAGCATACACAAGCAGGCAGAGTGGCAGGCAGGGGCAAAGAGAGAAGCAGGCTGCCTGCTGAGCAAGGAGCCCAATGTGGGACTTGATCCCAGGACCCTGGGATCATGACCTGAGCCAAAGGCAAGGGTTTAACTGACTGAGCCACCCAGGCTTTCCATCTTTTGAGTTTTTTCAACCATTTAAAGAATGTAAAAACCACTTAGTAAAAAAACACGCATGCAGTGATTTTCTCTATAGGAAAAGACTGCAAGAATCCTAGCAACTGCCTTTCTGTAGATTTAAAAAAAAAAAAAGTTCGACTATAACCACTTATGGCCCTGTGGACAGTCACTAAGTCAATCATTATTCAGTGACCCTGGGTTTTTTGTTTTTGTTTGTATTTTTGGCTATCCTCATAGCTAATGTCTACCCAATTAATAGGATTGACCACAGAGTGAGTTTGATTTGAACATTAAATGGCTCAATCATTAGGTTTTCTATGTATTTGTAAAGTCATAGTTTTTCCTAAGGGACTACTTAAATTACATAATTTACTCAGACAGTGAATTGAAGGAATCCACAAGTTCAGAAATTGACTGATGTAGTTAATAAAAAAATAAAGATTAACCTATTCAAAAATATTGAAAAATATTTATCCATAAGGAGAGATGATTACAACTGATTTATGGTCAAGACACGACTAGTAAAGATAGTAGCTAAAGAGGAAGGTAAAATGTGGTAGAAGAAACTCCAGATACTCAGAGGTACCACCAATGTAAAGTGTTCATTATCACTGATACTCTCCTATTGTACGCACGGCTATATGCTAGGAGCTATTTACTTATTTTATATATATAGCTAGTTAATAACAATCTAATATATATATTCTTTACATGTATCTAGTTAATGACAATCTAATATATATCTAGTTATTAACTGTTATTAACTAGATAAACATTAGATTATATAATGTATATTATATATATGCACAGAAATTATCTGGACATCTTTGTAAGTTAGTACATTAAGTATTGCCAATTGAAGATTGTTCAAGGACAGAACAAAACAAAAATATTAAGATTTTCAGATGATGTTCAGGCATGTGAGAGTCTGAATTTTCTCATAAACTAGGTAGTCCAACATCCTATTAGTTCTCATTTCAAATAGTTCTGAGTATAGTGATTATTTTTTAATACTATGTCATATTACCCAAAACATTTCACTGCCCATGAATTACCAAATCAGTTTGAATGAATATAATTGAAAGACTTTCCAAATACTTAAAATAACTTAGAAATAATCTTCAAGAGTTAACCTTAAGTCCCTCTTTTTATATAGAAGAGCTTCTTAGCTGAAATATACCTTTAGAATGACTTTCTATGAGAAGGGAGAAGCAAAAATGCCTGAATGTCCAATCACCCTGACACCAAAATGAAAGGCAGTTCCTTTTAAAAGTAAATGCCCTTTATCTTCTGTGTATCACTCGAATTTTATTGAGATAAGTATATTCTATACATTAAATCCAACTTAATTCCCATAAATAAAGCAGGGTCAGAGTATGTGATCCTCTATTTTCTTTTGTTGCCGAGAATTAATTCCTGAGAATTGGTAGATTTCCATTTTGTTTTGATTTGATTTTTTTACTTTAGAGCAACAGTTTCCAGACATCCAGATCTACTAGGCTTAATTCCTTTTGGAGCAAAGCGACTTACAGAGGCAGACATCAGTAACATCAGTGTTGGGCTGTAGTGTTTTCAGGTGAAGCTGGCTCCAAATAAAAGAGATTCTTAGATGAACAATTAAAAAAAAAAAAAAAGATGTGCTCTTTCAAGCAGGAGGAAAACAGAGTGATAAAATAATTTCCAGTACCATCATCTTTCCACCTATTTTTCTGTCATTTCTAGGCCTAAATGCCTGAAGTGTTTTAGTGCTTTTTTCCTTCTTTCTTTTTTTTTCCCTAGGAAAAGAAGTTTACCCCACAGTTGTTTTCTCTCTTTTTTGTTGATTTTGCCCCTTTTTCTTTTCTATTTTATGTTTAATATCTCTGCTCTGACGTTATCATTTCCCCATTAAAGAACTCTTAGGGGCTACCAAAAGTTAAAGACACCCAAAGTTCTCCATGCACAATTTCATGCTCTCCACATGAGATTTAAACTTGCCTTCCCAACCTGTATTCCCACTAGCACCCTTCAGATCTTGTTAAGACAGTCAGGAAAGCTTACAATTTCTGATTCATTCCTATCTTTTTTTCTCTTCATCAAACCTTTTTCTCAAATTGTTTTCTCTCATACCATCTGCTAAAATTCTCTTCCTTTTTAAAATTTAGTTACTTTCTCTAAGGAACTTTCCCAGATTCCCAGGCAGGGCTTTGATATCATTGTGTTCCCACAACACTCTTGTGTAGCACTCATTACAATCTATTGTGGATTATATTTATGGGTATATTTGTTTATGTCATCTTTCCCGCTAGAGGACAAAAGTGTTTGAGGAGAATAATCAGATTTTTTTCACCATTTTACCCCTAGAACTTTGCTTTAAAACATGAAAGAAGTGCATATTAGGTTCACAGCATTAGAAAATAAAATTAACGCTTCTATTTTTCTTTCAACTTTCTAAATTTTATGCATTCTCTCAATTTTGTCTTTGGCTCTCTTTTTTTCCTTTTTAATTCTACAAACTTTCTTCTTTTTCATTTTCCCCATTTCCTCTTTTTCCTTCCATTTCTTCATTTATTTTTTTCTTCACTTCTTTTTCTGCTCCTTATTTATATCTTTAATCTATTTCTTCATTTTTAAAATCTGTTTCTTGGTTAACTTAGCTAAAGGTTTGTCAGTTTCATTGATCTTTTTAAAAAAACTAACCTTTTTAATTTTTGTTTGTCTGGGAAACTAAAGGAGTTCATGACCACTAAACCAGACCTGCAAGAAATATTAAAGGGTGCTCTTTGAGTGCAAAGGAAAGACCAAAAGTAATAAAGACAAGAAAGGATAAGAAAAAATCTCCAGAAACAATGACAAAACAAGTCATAAAATGGCAATAAAGACATGTTTATCAAAATTTCTTTGACTATAAACGCTAAATGCTCCAATCAAAAGACATAGGGTGTCAGAATGGATTAAAGAAAAAAAAAAGATCTATATAGGAACACCTGGGTGGTTCAGTTGGTTAAGTGTCTGCCTTCAGCTCAGGTCATGATTTCAGAGTCCTGGGATCAAGTCCTGCATCAGGCTTCTTGCCCAGGGAGAGCCTGCTTCTCCCTCTTCCTGCCCCCCAACCCCTGACAAAATTTAAAAACAATAAACAACAAGAAAAACTAGCCTCACCTCTATGCTGTCTACAAGAGACTCATTTTAATCCTAAAACACCTGCAGATTGAAAGTGAGGGAATGGGGAAACTTTAATTATGCAAATGGATGTCAAAAGAAAGTTGGAGCAGCAATACTTATTTTAGAAACATGACTTTTTTGTTCTTATGTTGTTTTAATCCTGCTTTGTAGTACTGGCCTCATGGAATGATTTTGAATGTGTTCCCTCATTTCCATTATTTGTTAGGATTTTGATAAAGATTATCTTTAATTATTTTTTAAATGTTTGATAGAATTCACCAATGAAACCATGTGGTCTTGGGCTTTTCTGTGGTGCAAGATTTTTGATTTTTAATTCAACTTTCATTCTTGTTATTGGTCTAAAAAGGTTTCCTATTTCTTGATTCAAGACTGATGACTCAATTATGATAACTTGTGCATTCTTAGGATTTATCTGTTTTTTTTTTCCCCCCTAAGTTATCTGATCTGTTAGTATGTAATTGGAGAAATTTTTATTACACTGTGTATTTCCGTGGTGATCTGTTGTTTTCTTTTCCATTTCTCATTTTGGTTTTTGAGTCTTCTTTCTTTTCTTAGTTAATATAATTAAAACACTGTCCATAATCCCACCCCCTTCTTCCAACCCCCCTCCCCCCAGCAACCCTCAGTTTGTTTTGTGAGATTAAGAGTCACTTATGGTTTGTCTCCCTCCCAATCCCATCTTGTTTCATTGATTCTTCTCCTACCCACTTAAGCTGTTCATTTTTTGGGAGGAAAAACTGGTCATTAGTTTCAATGTTATGTTTATTCTGGTCTCTATTTTACTTATTTCTGATTTTTTCTTTGTCATTTCCTTCCTCTACTAAATCTCAGCTTAATTTTTTCTAGTTCCTTGTGGTGTAATGTTTATTTGAACTTCTTTTCTTTTTTTTCTTAATACATAACTTTTGCTCTAACTTTTGCTTTTACTGCATAACATAGGTTTTGTATTTTCTTTTACTTTTCTTTTTATTTTGATTTGTTGTGTGGTTTCTTATTTGGCCCATTTCTTGTGCAGTAGTGTATTGTTTAATATTTACATATTAAATATTTAGTATTTACACCATAGATTTTGCAACTTTGTTTTTATTGTTGCTTTTTAGTTTTGTACCATTGTGGTTGGAAAATACACTTGATATGATTTCAGTTCTTAAATTTGCAATATTTGTCATATCTCTTTTTATGTGATTTAACCAGGATATTCTTCTGTGTGGACATGAAGAAAACATGTATTCTATTTTTCCTGGATGGAATGTTTTATATATATATATATATATATATATATATATATATATATATATATATATCTTTTAGAACCATGTATTCCAAAGTATGCTTCAAGTATAAAATGTTCTTGTTGGAAAAAAAGTAATAACTTTAACTGAGGGTACTCATTTAAAACAAAGCATATCAGAAAGGGGGCTGACGGGTAAAGAGAATTAAGAGTACACTTATCTTGATCAACACTGAGTAATAAGGTATAGATGTGTTGAATCACTACAGTGTACACCTGAAACTAATAAAACACGAAATGTTAATTACATTGGAATTAAAATAAAAAACTTAAAAAAAACCCCAAATCTTGGTTTTGTTGATATTTTCCTAGTTCTTTGTTTTCTATTTCATTTATTTCTGCTCAGATCTTTATTATTTCCTTCCTTCTGCTAACTTCAGATGTAGTTTCGTCTTCTTTTTCTAGATCCTTGAGGTATAAAGTTAGGTTGTTGATTTGAGACTTTTCTCCTTTTTTATTATAAGCATTTAGTATGCTTATAACATTTAGTATGTCTTGTTTTATTGCTGCTTTTGCTGCAACCTATAAGTTTTAGTGTGCTGTGTTTTTGTTTTTTATTTATCAGTTCTGATTCATTGATTGTTTGAGTGTGTTTGTGGATTTTCTAATTTTTCTTCTTGCTATTGATTTCTAGTTTCATTTCATTGTGATTGGAAAGATACTCTATATGACTGCAAACTTAAATTTGTTAAGACTTGTTTTGTGGACTAACATGTGATGTATCCTGAAGAATGTTCTGTGTGTGCTTGAGAAAATGTATATTCTGCTGGTGTTGGGTGGAGTGTTCTGTTTATATTAGATCCAATTCATCTGTAGTGTTGTTCAAGTCTCCTGTTTCCTAGTTGATCTTATTTTTGTTCTTTCTATCAATTATTGAAAGTGGGTTATTGAAGTCTACTAATATTATTGTGTTGATATCTTTTTCCCTTCAATTCTGTTGATGTTTTCTTCATATATTCAGGAACTCTGCTGTTAGATGCTTTTATATTTATAACTATAATATCTTCTTGGTGAACTGACCCTTTAATCATTATATAGTATCTTTCTTTGTCTCTTGTGACCATTTCTGGCTTAAAGTTTATTTTACCTAAGTATGATCACTTTTGCTTTCTTTTGGTTACCACTTGCAGAGTATCTTTTTCTATTTTTTCACTTTCAGCCTATGTGTATCCTGAGATCTAATTGAGTCTTTTATTGAAAGCACATAGTTGGGTCTTGGTTTTATAACCATACAGACTAAATCTTTTGATTGATGAGTTTAACCTATTTAAAGTAATTATGGACTGACAAGGACTAAGTACTACCATTTTATTGTTTTTGACATGCCTTGCAGAAATTTTGTTGCTCTTTCTCTCTCATTCCCTTCTTTTGTGTTTTATTTTTTGCAGTGACTTGCATTGATTCCTTTCTCATTTCCTTTTGCATATCTTCTATAGGTATTTTCTTTTATAGGTACTATTAGAGAGACCTAAAACATCTTAAAGTTATAACAATTTGTTTTAAACTGATAACTTAATTTCAAGCACCTCCAAAAATTCTATTCCGTCACTTTATGTTACTGATATGACAAGTTATATCTTTTTAATTGTATATCCATTAACATAGATATACTGTTATTTTTTATGCTTTAGTCTTTTCCATTAATAGTAGAATTAAGAATGATTTATACACCTGTATTACAATACTACAGAATAATATATATATCTAATATTTATCTTTATTAGAGATTTATTTTTTCATATGGCTTAATTTTGTTGTCTAGCATCCTTCTATTTCAACTTGAAGGATTCCTTTTCTTTTATTTTATTAATTTTTTTAAATTTAAGTATAATTGACATACAATGTTGTGTTAGTTGCAGGTGTACAACATAGTGATTAAATTTCTCTATACATTATGCTATACTCACTACAAGTATAGCTATCATCTTCACAAGCTTATTATAATACTATTGACTATGTTCTCTGTGGAGTGCCTTTTATTTCCATATTCCATAATTGGAAGACTGTATCTCCCACTCCCCACAACAATGTTTCTCATCTCTCCACCCCCTTCCCTCTGGCCAACATTAGTTTGTCCTCTTGTCTATAAGTGTGATTCTGTTTTTGGTTGTTTATTCATTTGTTTTTTGTTTTTAAGATTACACATATGAATGAAGTCATATAGTATTTCTCTTTCTCTGCCTGACTTATTTCACTTAGCATAAACTTACTCTCTAGGTCTATCAATGTTGTTGTAAATGGCAAGATTTCATCCTTTTTTATGGCTACATAATACTATATTTTATCTATCATCTATCTATCCAAACATCTTCCTTATCCATTCATCTCTTGATGGACACAGAGGCATATATATTGTTTTGAATTAGTGTTTTTGTTTTCTTTGGGCAAATACCCAGCAGTGGAATTATTGAATCATATGTATTTCTTTTTTTTTTTTAAAGATTTTATTTATTTATTTGACAGAGAGAAATCACAAGTAGATGGAGAGGCAGGCAGAGAGAGAGAGGGAAGCAGGCTCCTGCTGAGCAGAGAGCCCGATGCGGGACTCGATCCCAGGACCCTGAGATCATGACCTGAGCCGAAGGCAGCGGCTTAACCCACTGAGCCACCCAGGCGCCCCAGGATCATATGTATTTCTAATTTTAACTTTTTGAGGAACCTCCGTACTGTTTTCCGCAGTGACTGCACCTACTTACCTTCTCACCAAAGAGTGCACAAGGGTTCCTGTTTCTCCACATGTTTGTCAGCACTTATTTCATAGTTTTTTTATTTTAGCCATTCTGATAAGAGTGAGGTGATATTTCATTGCATTTTTTCTGTTGTTTTAAAGATTTTATTTAAATTCCAGTTAGTTCATATACAGTGTAATATTAGTTTGGGATATACAATTAAGTGATTCAGCACTTAAATAAAATGCCCAATGCTCATCACTAGTATACTTTTTAATTCCCATCACCTATTTCACTCATGCCCCAACCACCTTTCCTCTGATAACCAACAGTGTGTTCTCTATAGTTGAGAGTCTGTTTCTTGGTTTGCCTCTTTCCCCACCCATGATCATTTGTTTTATTTCTTAAATTCCACATATGAGTGAAATCATATTGTCTTTCTCTGACTGACTTATTTCACTTAGTGTAATACTCTCTCTTTATCTATGTATCTATTTATCATCTATCATCTTTCTATATGTCTATCTACCCTCTATCTATCATCTGTCTATCAATGGCACATCTTCTTCATCTGTTTATCAGTCAATGGACATTTGGGCTGTATCCATCTTTTGGCTATCGTAGATAATGCTGTTATAAAGATTGGGGTGCATGTATCCCTTTGAATTGTATTTTTTTGTATTATTTGGGTAAATACTTAGTTGCACTTGCTGGATCATAGGGTATATCTGTTTTTAACTTTCTGAGGAACCTTCATACTGTCTTCTCGTATTTCCGCACCATGGTGCATTCCCATCAATAGTACAGAAAGGTTCCCTTTTACCCACATCCTTGCCAAGACCTGTTGTACCGTGTGTTGTTGATTTTAGCCATTATGGCAGATGTGAAATGATATCTCATTGTAGTTTTGATTTATATTGCCCTAGTAATGAGTTAATTGGGCACCTTTTCATGTGTCTGTTGGTCATCTGGTTGTCTTTGGAAAATGTCTAGATTTTCTACCCATTTTTAAATTGGATTGTTTGCATTTTGGTGTTGAGTTTAATAAGTTCTTCATATATTTTGGATATTAACCCCTTATTGGATTTGTCATTTGCAAATATCTTCTCTCATTCAGTTTCTATTTTTGTTTCTGTTGATGGTTTTCTTCACTGTGCGAAGTCTTTTCATTTTGATAAAATCCTAGAAGTTTATTTCTGCTCTTGTTTCCCTTGCCTTAGGAGACATACCTAGAAAAGTGCTGTTATTGCCAAAGTCAGAGGAATTACTTGCCTGTGCTCTTTTCTAGGATTTTCATGGTTTCATGTTTCACATTTAGGTCTTCATTCCATATTGAGTTTATTTTTGCATATAGTCTAAGAAAATGGTCCAGTTTCATTCTTTGGCATGTAGCTATCCAGTTTTCTCAGCACATTTTTTTTTTTTTTTTTACGAGACTGCTTTTTTCCTGTTGCATATTCTTGGCTCTTTTGCAATAGATTAATTGGTGATATAAGTGTGGGTTTATATCTGGGCTCTCTATTCTGTTCTCTTGATCTATGGGTCTATTTTCAATTACTGTTCCTTATGGTATATTTTGAAATCTGGGAGCATGACACCTTTAGCTTTGTTTTTCTTTCTCAAAATTGCTTTGGCTATTTGGAGTCTTGTGGTTCCATACAAATGTTAGTATTATTCTAGTTCTGTGAAAGTGCTGGCATTTTGATAGAGATTGTTTTGAATCTGTAGGTTGCTTTGGGTAGTATTAACTTTAACAATAGTGGTTCTTCCAATCCATGAGCATGGAATATCTTTCCATTTGTTTGTTTTGTCTTCATTTTCTTTCACCAAAGTTTTATAGTTTTCAGTGTGCAGGGCTTTTACTTCCTTGGTTAAATTTATTCCTAGGTATATTATCCTTTTTGGTGCAATTATAAATGGAAATTACTCTTTTTGCTACTTCATTATTAGTATATAAAAATACTACTGATTTCTAGGTGTTAATTTTGTATCTTGTAAACTTACTGAATTCCTTTATTAGTTTTAATAGTTTTTTGGTGCAGTCTTTAGAGTTCTCTATGTATATTATCATGCCATCTTCAAATAGTGATGGTTTAACTTCTTCCTTACCAATTCAATGCCTCATTTCTTTTTCTTATCAGATTATGGTCGCTAGGACTTCCAGTGCTATGTGAATAAAAGGGATCTTTGCCTTATTCCCGATCATAAAGTAAATACTCTGTTTTTTTACTGTTGAATATGATGTTAGCTGTGGGTTTTTGAAATATATGGCCTTTATTATATTGATGTATGTTCCCTCTAACTTGTTTGAGAGTTTTTTTGAGAGTTTATATCAAGAGAAGACATTGCATTTTGTTAAATGCTTTTTCTGCATCTATTGAGATGATCATATGATTTTCATCCTTTCTTTTATTGATATGATGTTTCACATTGATTGATTTGTGAATACTGAATCATCACTGTCTCCCCAGGAATAAATCCCACTTGATTGTGGTAAATGATCACACAAAAATATTTTTTTAGTGTATTATCAAATGTGGTTTGCTAATATTTTGTTAAGGATTTTTGCATCTAGAATCCCAGGATATTGGGCTATAGTTTTCTTTTTTGTGTGTGGTATCTTTGTCTGGTTTTGGTATCAGAGTAATGCTGGCCTCATAAAATGTATTTGAAAACCTCCTTTTCTCTTTTGTTTTTTTGAATAGTTTGAGAATAGGTATTTACTCTTTTTTTTTTTTTTTTAAATGTTTGGTAGAATTCATCTGTGAATCCATCTCATCCTGGTCTTTTCTTTGGTGGTAGTTTTTTGATTACTGATTCAATTTCCTCACTAGTAATTAGTCTATTCAGATTTCATATTTCTTCCTGGCTCAGTTTTGAAAGACTTTATGTTTCTAGAAATTTATCCATTTCTTTTCGGTTATTCAATTTGTTGACATCTAATTTTTTATAGTATTCTCTTATAATCCTTTGTATTTCTATGGTGTTACTTATTACTTCTCTTTTGTTTCTGTTTTTGCTTATTTGAGTCCTTTTTCTTTTTTTCTTGATGTGTCTGGCTAAAGATTAATCAATTTTGTTTATCTTTTCAAAGAACAAGGTCTTGGTTTCATTGATCTTTTCTTTTGTCTCTAGGTCATTTATTTTTGCACTGATCTTTATAATTTTCTTCCCTTTACTCACCTTGACTTTTCTGGTTCTTTTTAAAAATTCCTTTAGGTGTAAAGTTAAATTGTTTATTTGGACTTCTTATGTTGTTTCTTGAGGTAGATTTTATTACTATATATTTCTTTCTTAGAACTCCTTTTGTTGTGTCCAAAGATTTTGGACTGCTGTGTTTTCATATTCATTTGTCTCCATGTATTTTTTAATTTATTCTTTGATTTCTTCATAGACCCATTGGTTGGCAAGTATCATGTTGTTTAACCTCAACATGTTTTATTTCTTCCAGTTTTTTTTCTTGTGATGAACTCTTAGTTTTAAACCCGAAAATATGCACAGTATGATTCTAATCTTCTTAAATATAGTGAGACTCATTTTGTAGCCCAACTTGAGGTCTATCCTAGAGAATGTTCTACTTGCATTGTGTAATCTGTTGTTTTGGGGCAGAATGTTCTGTATATATCTGTATGTCCATCTTATCTATTGTTATTCAAAGACATTGTTTCCTTATTTATCTTCTGCCTAGATGACCCATCCATTGATGTAAGTGGGATGTCAAAGTCCCCTACTATTATTGTAATACTGTCATTTCTCTCTTTATGTCTGTTAATATTTGCTTTACATATTTAGGTGATCCTATGTTGTGTACACACATATTTATATTAGTTACATCCTCTCGTTGGATTGATCCTTTTATCATTTTGTACTGCCCTTCTCTGTCTCTTGTTACAGTCCTTAAAGTCTATTGTCTGATGTAAGTATTGTTCCTCCATATTTCTTTTTGCTTCCTTTCGCATGGTAAATATTTTTCCCTCTCTCTTTACTTTCAGTATGCATGTGTCTTAGGTTAGTCCCTTATAAGCAGACGTCTTTTTTTTTTTTTTAAATCACCCTGTGTTTTTTGATAGAAGCATTAGGCCATTTACATTTAAAGAAATTATTGATAAAGTAATTGCCATTTTGTTAGTATGTTTATGTTTTTGTAGTTCTTGAAGGATTCCCTTCAACATTTCTTGTAAGGAATATCTAGTTATGATGACCTCTATCAGTTTTTATCTAGGAAATCCTTAATTTAGTCATTTCTTTCTTTGTTTTTGAAGGGTTGTATACTTCATATAGTATTCTTGATTGGCAGGTTGGTTTTTTTTTTTCCTCCTTTCAGTACTTTAAATATATCATCTCATTTCCTTTTGGCTTGCAAAGCTTTTGCTGAGAAATCTGCTTATAATTTTATAGGGGTTTCCTTGTATATGATGAATCACTTTTCCTCTGCTGCTTTCAACATTTTCCCCTTATATGTGACATCTGAAAATTTGATGATAATGTGTCTCTATGTGTGTTTCTTTGGGCTTATCCTAAGTGGAATATATTGAGTTTGTTGAATTTGATCATTTCTTTCCTAAAATTTAAAATTTTTCTTATTTCTACAAAAAAGCTCTCTGCCTCTTTGTCTCTTTTCTCCTTCCATGACTCCCATGATATATATATATTGGTCTACTTAATTGTATTGCATGAGCATCTTAGGTTCTTTTTACTTTTCTTTATTCTTTTCTCCTCCTGACTCTATATTTACAAATGCCTCTTTTCAATTTGCTAATTCTTTCTTTTGCTTGATTGAGTATTCTTTTGAAACATTCTCATGAATTTGTTCAATTCAACAATTGCATTCCTTAGCTGCAAAATTAATGTATGGCTCTTTATTTTTTTTTTAAAGAATTTATTTATTTGACAGAGAGAGATCATAAGTAGGTAGAGAGGCAGGCAGAGAGAGAGAGGGAAGCAGGCACCCTGCTGAGCAGAGAGCCTGATGCGGGACTCAATCCCAGAACCCTGAGATCATGACCTGAGCCGAAGGCAGAGGCTTAAACCACTGAGCTACTCAAGTGCCCCTGTATGGCTCTTTTTAACAATTTCTCTTTTTGTTGATATTTTTATTTTGTTTATGCACAATTTTCTTAATTTTATTTGGTGTTCTCTTTATGTTCTTTTGGCTCATTTAACATCTTTAAGATGGTTATTTTTAATTCTTTCAGGTAATTCATAGGTCTCCATTTCTTCAGAGTTGGTTTCTGGAGATATATTTTGATCTTTTAGGTGAGTCATTTAACCTGTTGGATTTGGGAGGCTTTTTTTTTTTTTTTTGTATGCTTTCTGTTTTTTGTCAAAATTTGGCCATTTGAGAAAACAGCCACTTCTCCCAGTCTTTTTGGACTAGCTTAATAATGAGTCAGACCTTCACCAATTGCACCAGTTAAAGATTTCAAGGGCCTTTAAGCCTTTACAGGTATGCTGTCCTCTCTCAGCTTGCATGTGTGATTTCCTTACTAAAGAGGGATCCCCATTTCTTCTGAACACTGTGATTCGTTAGTTTTATGTGTCAAGTTGACTGGGATATGGAATGCATGGTTATATGATCAAACATTAGTCTAGGAAAGGGAGCCCTCCTACGCTATTGGTGGGAATGCAAGCTGGTGCAAACACTCTAGAAAACAGCATGGAGGTTCCTCAAAAAGTTGAAAATAGAGCTACCTTACAACCCAGCAATTGCACTACTGGGTATTTACCCTAAAGATACAAACATAGTGATCTGAAGGGGCATGTGCACCCAAATGTTTATAGCAGCAATGTCCACAATATCCAAACCATGGAAAGAACCTCGATGTCCATCAACAGATGAATGAATAAAGAAGGTGTGGTATATATATTCAATGGAATACTATGCAGCCATCAAAAGAAATGAAATCTTACTATTTGCGATGATGTGGATTGAACTAGAGGGTGTTATGCTTAGTGAAATAAGTCTATCAGAGAAAGACAACTATCATATGATCTTCCTGATATGAGGAAGTGGAGATGCAATGTGGGGGGTTTGGGGAGTAGGAAAAGAATAAATGGAACAAGATGGGCTTGGAAGGGAGACAAACCATAAAAGACTCTTAATGTCACAAAACAAACTGAGGGGGGCTGGGGGGAGGGGTTTACGGAGAGGGTGGTGAGGTTATGGACGTTGGGGAGGGTATGTGCTATGGTGAGTGCTGTGAAGTGTGTAAACCTGGCAATTCACAGACCTGTACCCCTGGGGCTAATAATACATTATATGTTTATTAAAAAAAATTAGTCTAGGTATTTCTGTGAGGTTTTTGTTTTTTTGTTTTGCTCTGTTTTGTTTTATTTTTGGTAACAGTAAAACAGATTGATTTCTCTCTCTCTTTTTTTTAAAGTTTTATTTATTCATCAGAGAGAGAGAGAGCAAGCAAGCACAACCAGGGGGGAGCATCAGGCAGAAGGAGAAGCAGGCTTTCTGCTGAGCAAGGACCCTGATGCAGGCCCTGGACCCCAGGATCATGACCTGAACTGAATGTAGACACTTAACCGACTGAGCCTCCCAGGCATCCCAACAGATTGAATTTTCTAATGCATATTGGCCTCATTCAATTAGCTGAAGGCCTGAATAAAACAAAAAGCTGGAGTCTATTCCCAGCAAGAGAATTTCTCTGGGCTGACATCTTCCAAATTGAGATGTGGGTTTTTCCTCCCTTTGGACTCAAACTGAAGCATTGGCTCTTCCTCACTCTCAAGCCTGCTAGCCTTCAAACTGAAATTACACCACAACTATTTTGGGGTCTCCAGTTTGCTGACTCACACTGTATATCTTCCATTTATCAACCTCAGTAACTATGTAAGTCAATTTCTTATAATAAATCTCTCCTCTCTATATATATACACACATATACATATATACATATATATACACATATACATATATATATATACATGTACATATACATACACATACATATATTTTATATATATATGTATATATATATACCTATCACTTGTCTCATGGATTGTAATACAAGCATATAATCTCTTGCTCCCCCTGGTGTCTATCTTCAGTATTGTAGTCTTTCTGGTGCTCATCTTTATTTTCAGCAGCCTCCAACCTGGCATTAATATTATGCTGCCATTCTCTTAAACCCTCTAGCAAAACAGAAATTAGTTCCAGTCTTGTCCAAAAATCATAAAGTTGGACTCACTTTTCACTCTTCCCACTTCCTCCTGAGGGAGAAGTTGGGAGTTGGATGGTTTCTCTCAATCAAACAACACTGCAGAGAGGGAAAGGGGCAAATGGCTGAAAAATGCAATGAACTTTTTCTAGATGTATATTATTACTAAGTTGGTGTTTCCATGGAGAAACAATGGCTAGGTCTTCCTCTTCTGCCATCTTGCTGGTTTTATTCTCCATTTCCTTGGAGACTTTAAACAATATAGCATCCTGAATGCCTCATATAGAATTTTAAAATATTGTATACTCAAAGAATATTAAAATGTAACCATTACCAGGAGAAAAGAATTGATAATAGAACCAGAGATAACACATATGTCAAAATTATCTTCAAGGTTTTAAAATAGATATTGTATGCATGTATAAGCATGTAAAAGAAAAGGCAGACAAATGAATAGTTTTAACTAAAAAATGCAAATTAAAAAAGAAAAAATTTCTAGCACTTAAAAATAAAATAACTGAAATGAAAAGCTCACTAGGTAGGTTAACAGTTTAAGAAAATAACTTAAAGACGATTAAGTTTAGTGAAATCATCTATTTTTTTTTTTAAAGAAGAGAACCACTAGGATATATGGAACAATATTTAAAAAAATAAATAAATAAACTAACATACAGGTATTGGGGTTCCAGGAAAAGAGGAGAGAAAAACTCAGGCAGAAAAAGTATTTGAAAAATAATGACTAAAATTTTTCCTAAATGTATTTTAAAATATTCACTAGCAGATCCAAGAGAAGCTTGGTAAACACTCAAAAATATAAACATACAAAAAAACCCCAATCACACCATACTAAAATTGCTAAAAAGCAAAGATAAACAGAAAATATTAATTGCAGTCAAACTAAACACACACACACACACACACACAGAAACAACACTAAAAATGACTGATACTTTCCTGTCAGAAACAAAGCAATCCTCCAAACAACTGAGTTAAAATTTTAAGGTTCTGAAAGAAAGCAAACATAAAAATGCTGTGAAGTCAGAATTCTATATCCAACAAAACTATCCTTAAAAGATGAAGCCCAGATAAAAATGTTTTCAGGTAAACCAAAGTTGAAAGAACTGATCACAGCATACTAGATTATAAGAAATGTTAATGGTAATTATTAAGGCTGAAGGGAAGTGATTGTCAAATAGTAATCTGGATCACATGATGAAATGAAGGTAAATGGGTGGGTAGATGTGAAAGCTATTCTCCTTATTTCTTATTTTTTTTCAAAGATAATTGGCTGATTAAAACAAAACTTATGGTGATGTATTATGGGATTAATAACATGGAGATGTATATAATAAATATGGAAGGGTGATAAGTAGATTTATTTTGTCACAAGGTTTTACGTTATTGGAGGTGTTATAATGATACTACAAGGTGCACTGTGAGAAGTCAAGTATTTTTCCTGAAACCACCCCCCCACAGCAAGTGCTAAAAATAATATGTAGATAGAGATAAAACTCCGATTAGTGTAGAAAAAATTGTAATAGTAAGAAATAATCATGTCAAAATATAGAAGAAAGGGGGAGGGAAAGGAAGAATAAAGAAATGAGACAGACAGAAATGAAACAAACCATTTCAAAAATTACTTAAATACAAACATACAAAATGTCCCAGTTAAATATTAGAAATTGTGAGACTTTATAAAAGTAACAAGACCCAGTTTATACTGTTAAGAAGAAGAGATGAAAAAAGGTAAAATTTGGAGAAAGATATCAAATGAAACACTAATTCTAGGAAAACTGAATTTGCTATAGCAACATAAGACTTATATTTCAAGACAAGTAGTATTGCCACAGAGAAAAAGCAACATTTCCTAATGATAATAGGATCAATTCCTCAAAAGGCATAGTAATTCTAATTGTATATGCACAATAGCAAACTTTAAAACACCTGAAGTAAAAATGAAAGATATGAGTGGATACACAGAACAATGTGGATACATCATAAGATAATTATGCTGAATAAAAGAAGACAAAAATGTGTACATATTCATTGATTCCATTTATATAAAATTCTAGAAAATGCAAAATATCCTTTATTAAAAGAAAGCAAATCAGTTATTCCCTGTGTATGTGGGAGAGGCAGGTAGAGTTGAGAGGAAGAGATTTTAAAAGGAAATGTGAAAACTTTTGGCAGTGGTGAATACTTTTGTTGTCTTGATTGCAGTAATGATTTTTATGGGTTTATACATATAGCAAATTTTTTTTTAAGATTTTATTTATTTGACAGAGAGAGATCATAAGTAGGCAGAGGGGCAGGCAAAGAGAGGAGGAAGCAGGCTCCCCGCTGAGCAGAGAGCCCAATGCGGGTCTCGATCCCAAGACCCTGGGATCATGACCTGAGCCGAAAGCAGAGGCTTTAACCAACTGAGCGACCCAGGCGCCCCCATATAGCAAAATTTAATAAAATGTAGGCTTTAGACATGTGCAGAGTATTGTATGTCAATTATACCTCTATAAACCTACTAAATATAAACAAAAAATAATTTATTTTTAAAAGTATTTATTTTGCCTTTTTCCCTAAAAGATATTTTCACTGGCCAGAGAATTCTAGTTTTGTTATTTTCATTCAGTTTCTTGGAAACTTTATTTTAGCATTTTGTGACTTCCATTGTCTCAGTTTAAATTGTTATAGGTGGTCTTTCTCTTTCTCTCTTATTTGACCTTTTTACAATATCCTCTTTATTTTTGGCAGCTTTATTATTATTACATGGTGTGTTTTCCATTTGAATGTATGTGAATATATTTGCCTTAGCTGGAGTTAGCAATGAGCTTTTAAATAGTATTGATATTCTTTACCTATTTTGGAAAATTCTTATGAGAATTTTTTGTTTTTTGCCTCATTTCTTCATCTTCTACTTCTGGAATTAGACCCTTTCAATTAACTGCCTCTGTCTTTTTTTTTTTTTTTTCTTTTCTGTATTTTCCATCATTGGTCTATCTATAATGTTTAAATTCTGGATATCTATTTTCTACTGATCTACACTTTCATCTATTACTTCTTTCATCCAAGTCCACTGTATTTTCTTTTTTTTTTTTTAATTTTTAATTTCTTGGGCACCTGGGTGGCTCAGTGGGTTAAGCTGCTGCCTTCGGCTCAGGTCATGATCTCGGGGTCCTGGGATTGAGTCCCACATCGGGCTCTCTGCTCAGCAGGGAGCCTGCTTCCTCCTCTCTCTCTGCCTGCCTCTCTGCCTGCTTGTGACCTCTCTCTGTCAAATAAATAAATAAAATCTTTAAAAAAAATTTTTTTTAAATTTCTTTTTAGCGTAACAGTATTCATTGTTTTTGCACCACACCCAGTGCTCCATGCAATCCGTGCCCTCTCTAATACCCACCACCTGGTTCCCCCAACGTCCCGCCCCCAACCCCTTCAAAACCCTCAGGATGTTTTTCCGAGTCCATAGTCTCTCATGGTTCACCTCCCCTTCCAATTTCCCTCAACTCCCTTCTCCTCTCCATCTCCCCTTGTCCTCCATGCTATTTGTTATGCTCCACAAATAAGTGAAACCATATGATAATTGACTCTCTGCTTGACTTATTTCACTCAGCATAATCTCTTCCAGTCCCGTCCATGTTGCTACAAAAGTTGGGTATTCATCTTTTCTGATGGAGGCATAATACTCCATAGTGTATATGGACGACATCTTCCTTATCCATTGAAGGGCATCTTGGTTCTTTCCACAGTTTGGTGACCGTGGCCATTGCTGCTATAAACATTGGGGTACAGATGGCTCTTCTTTTCACTACATCTGTATCTTTGGGGTAAATACCCAGTAGTGCAATGGCAGGGTCATAGGAAAGCTCTATTTTTAATTTCTTAAGGAATCTCCACACTGTTCTCTAAAGTGGCTGCACCAACTTGCATTCCCACCAACAGTGTAAGAGGGTTCCCCTTTCTCCACATCCTCTCCAACACAGGTTGTTTCTTGTCTAGCTAATTTTGGCCATTCTAACGGGTGTAAGGTGGTATCTCAATGTGGTTTTAATTTGAATCTCCCTGATTGCTAGTGATGATGAAAACCCAAAAGACTCCACCCCCAAACTACTAGTACTCATATAGCAATTCAGCAACATGGCAGGATACAAAGTCAATGTACAGAAATCAGTGGCTTTCTTATACACTAACAATGAAAATACAGAAAGGGAAATTAGAGAATTGATTCCATTTACTATAGCACCAAGAACCATAAAATACCTGGAAATAAACCTAACCAAAGAAGTAAAGGAACTATACTCGAGGAACTACAGAACACTCATGAAAGAAATTGAAGAAGACACAAAAAGATGGAAGACCATTCCATGCTCTTGGATCAGAAGAATAAACATTGTTAAAATGTCTCTACTGCCTAGAGCAATCTATACTTTTAATGCCATTCCGATCAAAGTTCCACTGGTATTTTTCAAAGAGCTGGAGCAAATCCTAAAATTTGTATAGAATCAGAAGAGACTCCAAATCGCTAAGGAAATGTTGAAAAACAAAAATAAAACTGGGGGCATAATGTTACCTGATTTCAAGCTTTACTAGAAAGCTGTGATCACCAAGACAGCATGGTATTGGCATAAAAACAGACACATAGATCAGTGGAACAGAGTAGAGAGCCCAGATATGGACCCTCAACTCTATGGTCAAATAATCTTCTACAAAACAGGAAAAAATACACTGTGGAAAAAAAGACAGCCTCTTCAATAAATGGTGCTGGGAAAACTGGACAGCTATATGTAGAAGAATGAAACTCAACCATTCTCTTACACTGTACACAAAGATAAACTCGAAATGGATAAAAGACCTCAACATGAGACAGGAATCCATCAGAATCCTAGAGGAGAACATAGGCAGTAACCTCTTCGATATCAGCCACAGCAACTTCTTTCAAGATATGTCTCCAAAGGCAAAGGAAACAAAAGCGAAGATGAACTTTTGGGACTTCATTAAGATTAAAAGCTTCTGCACAGCAAAGGAAACAGTCAACAAAACAAAGAGGCAACCCATGGAATGGGAGAAGATATTTGCAAATGACAGTACAGACAAAAACTCGATATCCAGGATCTATAAAGAACTTCTCAAACTCAACACACACAAAACAGACAATCATATAAAAAAATGGGCAGAAGATATGAACAGACACTTCTCCAATGAAGACATACAAATGGCTATCAGACACATGAAAAAAATGTTCATCATCCACTGTATTTTCATAGAAATGTTAGGATATTCTTCCCAATTCCTATCCCCAAAAAGTCTGCTGAGATTTTGTTTGAAATTGTGACTAGAAATCTATGAATCAGTTTGATATATTATTAAGTATGTCAATCCATGAGTATGGTAAATTCTCATTATTTCATTCTTTAATTGCAGCAATGTTTTACAATTTTCACCAAGATGTCAGAGCTGAATTTTATTAGGCGTATTCCTAGAAATGTTTTGTTTAATGCTGATTTCAGCATAATTTTCATTATTTTCCCTTCCATTTTATAGATATATATGTAAGAAAAGAATTGATTTTTGTTATATAAGGTTATATAACCTTATAACCTATGACTTCGTTAAATTCATATATCATTCCATTAGTTGTTTTGTGAATTCTCTGAGATTTTTCTCTACTAGCAATCACAATCAACTGTAAATGGGGACAGTTTTACGTCTTCCCAGCCATATTTTTTTTCTTGCCTTATTGCAATGATTAGCACCTCCAATCAATATTGAATATAAGCACTGAAATAGGCATCTTTGTCTTGTATTAGATTTAAGTTAGAAACAACTCAGTCTTTTACAAGTAATTAACCATATTATCAAAGAATTATCAATATAAGGAAGTTTTTTACTACTTCTAACTTGCTGTGAGTTTTCATATAAATGTATATAAACATTTTTAAATACTTTTTCCTGAAACTATTGTAATTATCATATAATTTATCCTCTTCTTTATGTTAATATGATGAATTCCAATGATTGATTTTTAGATAATAAACCTACATTGCATTTCTAGGATAAATTTTGCTTTGTTGGGGTATTATGCTTTTTCTGTGTTATTACATTTAATTTGTTAGTACTTTGTTAATTCCATTTTTTGTAGGTCTTTGTGAGGATATATTTATATTTTGCTATGGTTTCCCAATAATATATCCCTTTTATCATTATAAACTATTTTTCATTTTACATTTTTTATTGTGAATTGTACTTTTATGTGAGCAAACACAATTTTTTATGAAATTTATATACCATATACCACATATTCTTTATCCATTCATCTATTCATGGCATTTAGGTTGTTTCAATATTTTGGCTATTGTGGATAATGTTGCAATAAACATGGAAGCAGGTATCGCCTCAAGATCCTGTTTTTATTCTCTTTGGACAAGAAGTGAGATTGCTGAATCATATGGTAGTTCTGTTTTAAGTTTTTTGAGGGTCGTCCATGCTGTTTTTCTTGGTAACTGTACCAACTTTTAGTCCAGTCAACAGTACAAAAGAGGTCCTTTTTCTCCACATCCTTGCCAACACCTGTGATCTCTTGTCTTTTTGATGATAATTATCTTAACAAGTGTGAGGTGATAGCTCATTGTAGTTTTGACTTTCATTTCCTTCATGATTACTGATACTGAAGCACCATTTAATGTACTTGTTTGCCTTTCGTATGTTTTCTTTGAAAAAATGTCTATTCAGATCCTCTGTCCATTTTTAATTGGATTGTTTTTGTTTTGTTATTTTTTGCTATGAAGTAGTATGAATTCTTTATATATTTTGAGTATTAGCCCCTTATCAGTTACTTGATTTGAAAATATTTTCTTCCACCTGACAGATTTCATCTTCATTTTTCAATGCTTTTGTTTGCTGTGTAGGTTTTTAATCTGATGTAGTTCAATTTGTTTATTTTTGTTTTTCTTGCTCTTTCTTCCTGTTGTTTTGATGACAAAAACCATTGCCAGGACAAGTCAAGGTGCTTATTCCCTATGTTTTCTTCAAGGAGTTCCAGGTATTAGGATTAAATTTTTAATCGTTTTTGAGTTGAGTTTTGCATATGTGTAAGATAGGGTCACAATTTCCTTCTTTTGCATGTGGCTGACCAGTTTCCCAGAACCACTAATAGAAAAGACTATATTTCCCCATTATAAATTTTTAGTTCCTTCATCAAAAAGTAATTGACCATATATGCATGGATTTATTTCTGAGTGCTCTATTCTGTTCCATTGATCTGTGTACCTGTCTGTTTTTATGCCAACATTGTACTGTTTTGATGACTATAGCTGTATAAGATAGTTTGAAGTCAGGAAGTGTGATACCTCAAGCTTTGTTCCTCTTTCTCAAGGTTGCTTTGGCTACTCAGAGTCTCTTTTTATTTTGATGAAGTCCCAATAGTTTATTTTTTGCTTGTTTCCTTTGTCCCAGAAGACATATCTCATAAGAAGTTGCTACAATGTCAATGAGGTTACTGCCCATGTTCTCGTCTAGAATTTTTATGGTTTCATATCTCACCTTTCATATCTCAAATATATTTTGAATATATTTTTGTGTATGATGTAAGAAAGTGATCCAGTTTTATTTTTTTGCATGTTGTTTGTCTAGTTTTCCCAACACCATTTGTTGAAGAGACTGTCTTTTCCCCATTGGAGATTCTTGTCTTATTCCCTAAGGCAAAAGCTCTCAGGTTTCCCTGTGAAAGATGATGTTAGTTGTGGGTTTTTCATATATGGCCTTTATGGTGTTGAGGTATGTTCCCTTTAAACATACTTTTTAGAGGGCTTTTATCGTGAATCAAGGTTGTAGTTTGTCAAATGCTTTTTCTGCATCAATTGAAGTGATCATATGGTTCTTCTTCTTTCACTTATTGATGTGATGCATCACCTTGATTGATATGTGAATATTGAACCACCTTTTCAACTTAGCAACAAATCCCACTTGATTATAGTGAATGATTTTTTTAAATGTATTTTTTGATTTAGTGTGCTAGTATTTTTGTTGAGGATTTTTGCATCTATGTTCATCAGAGATATTGACCTGCAGTTCTCTTTTTTTGTGGTGTCTTTATCTTGTTTTGGTATCAATGCAATGCTTGTGCCTTAGAGTGAATTTGGAAGTTTTCCTTCCATTTCTATTTTTTTTAATAGTTTGAGAAGAATAGATATTAACTCTTCTTTAAATGTTTGGCAGGATTTGCCTGTGAATCCATCTGGTCCTGGACATTTATTCCATTCTTGGGAGTTTTTTGATTACTAATTCAATCTCCTTGCTGATAATCAGTCTGTTCAAATGTTCTATTTCTTTCTGTTTTAGTTTTAGTAGTTGATTTATTCCTTCCTTCTTTCCTTCCTTTTAAAGATTTTATTTATTTATTTGACAGAGAGAGACACAGTGAGAGAAGGAACACAAGCAGGGGCGAGTGGGAGAGGAGAAGCAGGGAGACTGATGTGGGGCTCGATCCCAAGACCCTGAAACATGACCTGAGCCAAAAGCAGATGCTTAATGAGTAAGGCACACAGGAACCTCAGCTAATTTCTTTCTAGGAATTTATCCATTTCTTCTAGGTTGTCTAGTTTGTTAGTACATAGGTTTTCATAATATTCTCTTATAATTATTTGCATTTCTGTGGTGTTTGTTGTTATTTCTCCTTTTGCATTTGTGATTTTACTTATTTGAGTCCATTCTCTTCTTGATAAGTCTGGCTAGAGGTTTATCAATTTTATTAATTTTTCAAGGAAATAGTTTCTGGTTTCATTGATCTGTTCTATTGCTTTTTTAGTTTCTTTACCATGTATTTCTTCTCTAATTTTTATTATTTCTTTCCTTCTGCTGGTTTTAGGTTTTGTTTGTTGTTCTTTTCCTAGCTCCTTTATAATGTTAGGTTCTTTATTTGAGATTTTTCTTGCTTCTTGAATTAGGCCTGTATTGCTATAAAATTCTTTTTTAGAAACACTTTTGCTGCATCCCAAATGTTTTGGACTATTTTGTTGTCATTTTCATTTGTTTCCATGTACTTTTTAATTTCTTCTTTAATTTCCTGGTTGACTCATTCATTGTTTAATAGCATGTTATGTAACCTCCATGTTTTTGTGGTCTTTCCAGATTTTTTCTTGTGGTTGGCTTCTAGTTTCAGAGTATGTGTCAGAAGAGATGCAGGGTATAAGCTGGGTCTTTTTGAATTTGTCAAACCTTGTTTGGAGGCCTAATATGTGATCTATTCTGGAGAATGTTCTATGTGCACCATCTTCATCTTGCAATGCTATTATTGATTTTATAAAACTCCTTGAAAATACAGTATGGAAAAAAACACCTTTGTGCTTTTTGTTATATGATATGCAAAAATGTGAGAACTACAGAGAATTGTCTCCCAGATGATAGCTATATGAAAAAGAAAAACAGGGGCACCTGGGTGGCTCAGCTGGTTAAGCCACTGCCATTGACTCAGGTCATGGTCCTAGAGTCCTGGGATCGAGTCTCACATGGGGCTTCCTCTGCTCTGCGGGGAGCCTGCTTCTCCTTCTCCCTCAGCCTTTCCCCCTCCTTGTGCTCTCTCTCTCTCTGTCAAATAAATAAATAAAATCTTTAAAAAAAAAAGAAAAATAAAAACAATTTTGATCCATAACTTATACTGTATCCAGATATTAACTCATAATGGATCATAGATTTAAATGTAAAAAACAAGGAAATAGAAGACTTGAAAACACTATGAACCAACTTGACTTAGCACATCTATAGAATTCAACAATAATAGAATACACATTATGTCCAAATAAACATAAGTTATTCTCCCAGATAAATCATATGCTATGTTATAAAACAAGCTGCAATGAATTTAAAAGAATTGAAGTCATACAAAATATGACTGACCACAATGACATGATATTAGTAATCTAAAATAGAAGGAAGTTTGGGAATTCATAGATATGTGGAAAGTAAATTTCCAATGGGCCACCTAAGAAATCACAAGAGAAATTAGAAAATATTTCGAAATAAGTGAAAATGAAAACACAACATACCAGACTTACGGGATGCAGGTAAAGCAGTTATTAGAGGAAAATTTTAGGTGTAATCACCTATATAAAAAAGAAGAAGAGGACCTGTGTGGCTCAGTCAGTTAGTTAAGCATCTAGCACTGGCTCAGGTCATGATATCAGGGTCCTGGGATTAGGAGCCTTAGGTTGTTGTCCTTGGTCTCCGTTCTCAGCAGGAAGTCTGCTTCTCCCTCTGCCCTTTCCCCTGATTGTGCTCTCTCTCAAATAAATAAAATCTCAAAAAAAGAAGAAAGTTCTCAAATAATCTAATGTTTTCTTTAAAAAAAAGAACAGGAAAAAGAAGGGAAAATGAAACTCAAAATAAGCAGAAGGGAAAAAATAATTTTTAGAGATTATAGCAGAAATAAAAAATAAAAAAGCAATAGGAAAAAATGAAATCAAAAGTTGGTTCTTTGAAAAGATCAGTACAATTAACAAACCTTTAGTTAGATTCACTAAGAAAAAAAAGATGAGTCAAATTACTAAAATAATACATGACATAGGGGGCATTACTGATGACCTTACAGGAATAAATGTATTGGTTGGAGAAGTAAATCAATTAATGTTTAGCTGAATCCTCCACTGAGCCTTTTGTGGCAAATGTTATAACAAAGGTATTATAGGTAAGTGGGGTTAACAGTGATTCACAGACCAGATTGAGATAATAGATGTTTTCCATCTGGCTCACCCAGTGATTTTTTTTTTTAAATTTAAGTAAGTTGACAATATGTAAAAATCAGATATCACATTAAAAAAAATATTTTTACTTCTCTAGAAAAATCTGAAAGTCTGGCTGCCTACATTTCGATGTGACAGGCATTAGTTATAAATGAGAAGCATCTGCTCCTTAGAAGAGACACATAATTTCAAGTTTTTCACAGCCCCTGTGGTCTTCTGCCTGATCATTTCTTTAACTTACTCAACCCTACAGCCCTTCTAAGCTCTTACATTTTCAAGCCCTGTTTACAGACCTAGATCCATGACCTATTCAACTCTATATTCAGCATATGACAATATCAAACTCAAATTTTAGTTTTTAATTTTAGTTTTAGAAAACATCAAATCCAATCCTTTTTTTATTCCTTGTACATATGTGTAAGCAGAGTGAGATGTAAGAAGCTAAGATCCTTTACCTAAGGTCATACAGCTAGCCAGTGGCAGACCTGGAACTAGAACTCAGGAATGTCAGTCAGTTCTTCGCCACCCACTTTCCTAACTTTTCATATCTCCCAGATTTCTTTGACAACTATATAAATATTCTTTCTACCAATTCTTTGAGATATGAGTATACATTTGTTAACCTCCATGTAAAAATTCTTGTAAATTGTCTTCAGTTTGTCTTTTTTTAAGGATGAAATGAGAAGATTTGGTTTTTAAAAATCCATTTTCACCCCTTCTCTATGACTTCTCATTTCATAGGCTGTGGTCATTTCTCCCCCAGCCTGTCTTTTGGAGCAAAGAAACTTAATTTGTCTGCAAGGCTTGGCTTGGAAGTGTCTAGAAGTCTGTCTGGTATAGATTTCTGTTTTATGCTTTATGGAGGCTCAAAGGAATAGGTTTCAAAATTGCTTTCAACTCCTTAGTGTCCTACCTGCAAAAAACACTCCACGTAAAAGGAAGCCCCTCAAAAAGGGAAAGAGGCTTAGCCCAAGAGCTGATGACAGTTTCTGTATCACCCTCCACTGGGGGTCATTCTCTCCCTGTACCACTTGTTTTCACTAATTTCTCTCAAGTTCAATTTTTCTTCTTCAGGCCTTTATACACAGTTTTCCCCTAATCCTCTTTATATTAATGGGGTTTTTTATACACTTTTCACTTTTATCTTTTTATCTCCTAATTTTTATTCTTAATCCTTAATCTTTTGTGTTTATATGGGTTTTATCTAGTATTTATTTCATGGATTTTTATCCTTTATCTTTTCTATTTTTAGATTTTTAATCTTTAATCTTATTGTCCTCTAACCTTTTATATTTTATCTTTTCCTCAATTTATCTTTTTATTATTTTTATTCATTATTCTTTTGTCTTCTTTGGACTTTTTATTTTCTCTTTTAATCTGTACTTTATTCCTTTTTCTTTTTTCTTCTTTATTCTTGGTGTTTGAATGTTGTCGTCTTTGTTATCTCCTGTTCTACCTTTATTATTAAAAATTAGTCATATATTTTCTTTATTTTTTTAATCATAGCTGTCAAGGAGTGTGATCAGAGAAGACCTGTACTAGAAATGGGAACTGGAAGCTTTCCTCTCTGCTTCCTGTCTCACAGAACCTGTTACTAATATCTGCTCATCTTTCTCCTGGACTATATATCTTTTTTTAATTATTTCAAAAAAGCATTTAACATTTATTTATTACACATTTAGTAGTATTGTAACTTACCTCTGGGGCCCTGAATTTTAAGCTTGGATGGTCTTATGTGTTCCAACCTAGAATTTAGGGAAATATGAAGATTGGCTCCCAAGGAACATTTTTTTTTTTTTTTGAATCAGAGGCATTACTTGGAATGATAATTTTCTCACAAAATATGTCCCTAAACTGAGATTATGGTGATGTATATTATGGTTTAGGAAAAAATTTCAGAGAATTTCTGTTCCAGAGCCCCATATCACAAAACTTCTAGGGTGTGTCATTTACACAAGGTATAATAATGCCTCCTGGGTGTGTGAAATCTAGCAAGTTGCATGTCTAATTTTGATGTCAGCACCATGTAGTGTATCAAGTTACTCTGTCTACTAATCACCGTCCTTAGTATGATTTATTTATTTTTCCCAGAACAAATAGACACAACATTTTTACATGTAGCCTAGCTGTCCCTGAGTCCATTACTTATTCTCAGAACAGGATCTAAGAGAGCTAAGAGAAGTAGGATGAACTTAAAACATTATTTTGTCCTATTGCTATCAAAAGACTGTTTAAAACTCTTCTCTGATGCCTCAATGGAAATTTTATCCCTTCCCCTTCTATCATTGTTTTATTGAACTTAAAATAGATCCACCTTCATTCTGTCACAGCAAATGTGGACTCATCCAAGTGCCTGTCTTAAAATAAGATTTGACTAGTTAATAACCTGAAAAAAAAATCAAAGCCTTTTCTTTAAATGAAATTTAAGTATTGTCATAAAGTTATCACCTGATAAAAGCCCTCAGGTTTAATAAATTGATGTAGGGAAAGTTGAGTTTATATAGTATAGGCGGCTAAGGGGGACAGGTACTAGGTGTGTGAAGATCTCCACACATGTAAGATGGAGAGGTTTCTTTCATCACCACAAACATTGAGAAGGTTTGACAGATAAGGCTATAATAGCGTATATAGTTTAATATGAAAATATGGGTGCGGAGTGGGGCTGGTAAATGACTCACACCCAAAAGTCAACACTAGGCTCCCAGTATACATTTCTTTTCTTTATAAAGAACACATATATTATTACTCAAGTTGTGAAGTAATAATGTATTTCATTTTTTGAGAAAATATTCTTTATTATGCAACAATGAAAGATTTATTACCTTATAAAACAATTCATCTAAAATATTTTTCTCTTGAGTGCAAGGTTGGGCTTTGGAGGCTGGATTCTAATAAAGGAGCAAATAAATGCTGCTTCACTCATCATCACCTGCGTAAGAATTAATTTAGGACTAATTGAAGCAGGTTCAGTGCTTTTATCCACCTTCCCCCAGCTTTTAACACTATGCATGGATTTCAGTTATTCATCAGTTGATGAACTTAAACTAAATCCTTTGTTTTTAATACCTATACAGACAATATGGCTGCAAGTGTCAGGGTTGATTGTTATGTTCCTCTGATTAATCACACAGCAATTTTCACCTCAGGTATGTGTTCTGTCCATTATTCCTTTTAATTCAAAGCTTTATGTCCTGAAATTACTTTTGCTTAAGCTAAAGACCCACCTCCCTTCCACAGAGTACAGAAAAATACATATTATTTGATATGCAGGTGTCATGATTTTATTAACATGAACAAGCAGTTTCCCTAATAGCTAACAGTAATCAGTCTGTGATTACTGACAAAGAGGAAGGTATGTAGGTCTAATATTTTAATACCAAAGATATCATTTTGGGAGCATGAAATTTAACCTAACAACTCTTCTCTAGCCAACACTTCGATGTGGCAAGTTTTAACTTTTTCATCTCGTTGTATTAATTATATTTTCTAGCTGGCTTATTTTGGAGGATATGTCAGAAGGCACAATTTAAATAGTCTCTGGCTTTCCTGCCAGATATATATATATATATATATATATATATATATATATATATACACACACACACACACACACACACCCCACACACACACATATATATACATATATATACACATATATATAATGTTAATACATATATTAATATATATTAATTAATTATTTATTTGAGGGAGAGAGAGAGCATGAGAGGCAAGAGGTCATAGGGAGAAGCAGACTCCCTGCTGGGCAGGAAGCTGATGTGGGACTCTATCCCATGACTCCAGGATCATGACCTGAGCTGAAGGCAGTTGCTTAACCAGCTGAACCACTCAGGTGCCCCATTGTTAGCTCTGTTTTTAATGGCAGAGGTGGGTATCTGATGCTTTAAGGGTTTTCCAAGCTAAAATTATTTTGGCTATTCTCTATGGTGTAGAATTTTGGGGGCTCAACAATCTGTTCTTGTGTGTACTAAAGAAGAACCGGAGCAATCTCTTGAGGGGCTGCTTGGCTGGTGTAAAGCCTCTTGCAGCTTAGAAGAAGAGGGATATATGCTTGTCAGCCTCCACATTTTTCAAAAGAGATTATTAGCCCCATGCCATCTTAGTTGTTAAAATAAACATCTTCAGGTGTAACTAGAAGTCAGGGTACTAAAATCCAGGCCTTGAGAGCAAGCACCAGACCATTTATGACTTTGTCTATCAAGCATTGTTCTCCTGTTTTGGAAGTAGTTACCTTTATTAGAAAATTACCAACCCCACCTTGTTATGGACTGAATGTTTATGTCCCCAGAAAATTGATATGTTGAAGCCCTAACTCCCAGTGTGGCTATATTTGGATATGGAGCCACTGAGGAAATAATTAAGGTTAAGTGAGGTCAGAGTGTGGGACCTTTATGATCTAATAGTTGGCAATTCTCAGGACTTGGGCCATGCAAAAGAAGCCAGGCTGGAAAATGAAGTTAATATTCTGAAAGAAGCAGAGATGAGAGAGGGAGAGAGCTTTAATTGTGGTCAAAGCCAGGGTTCCTTCCAGTTGTTTCTGAGGTCCACCTCCACCTCTTTCCTTCTGGTAATTCTTCTTAGCCTGAGCTTGTTTAAATGGGTTCTCTGTCACAGCTTTAAGCCCTGCCTAATACAGAGGACATGACTTCCAAGCCTAATTTAACTCAAAACTCATGAACATTTGGAGGAGCCAACACATTTATTGCCTGATGGATACACAGTCCCTTCATCCTCCCATAAAACTGCTTTCACCCAATTGTGCTGCAACATGGTTATCAGCCTTCTACATTGATACATTGTTTTAGAAGCAACCCCAAAACACTGTTATAATTATCTTAAGAATCTTAAGGAAGTGTACATGACAGTGTTGTCTTTCTAAAGATGAACATGATAGATATATTTCTAGTTGGAGGCACTGAGACTTCTTTTGAGGAGTAACATGATGCTGTAGTGAAAGGGACGTAGGATTGAATTCAAAACAGTTAAGTTTGAAACAGGCTCTGCCGCTTAGTAAAGCTGTGAGTACTTACAGAGAGTGATGATAAATAATGTGTATCCTACATACCTCACATGTAGCTGTAAGCCAATATACACACAAAATGCTCTGTAAATTAGGCAGCATAAATCATAAATCATAAATGCAATTAATCACTTCCAGTCTCACTTACACCATGGATTTTAAGGTGACTTGCTTAACTTGTTTTCTTGTTGCACTAGAGCTCTGAATATTGCTACTTAGAAAAATCTGCACCTTGACAAGGGCAGAAGGTGTTGAGAAAAAACAAAAACTAAACATAAAATTATCTGAAAGGTAGGTTAGCACTTCCATTGGCCTGGGATAAAGGAGATTTGTATCTGCCATCTAGCTCCAAGCCCTGGACTCTGGGTCTTTTGTGCAGATAAAAACCAAGGTCAGCCAAGGGTTTGAGTATTCACAGCAGGATCCCTTAATTTGGTTCACCCAAGGGTTTATTTGGCTCTCAGCGTGGTGTCTGCTTCTATTTTAAATCTATTTTGAATCAAGCTCTGGATTTCTCCCTTCAGGGGTGTGTATGTGTGTGTGTGAGAGAGAGAGAGAGAAAGAGCCAGACAGAGAGAGAGAAGGGGAGACACAGAAAGAGACAGAAAAAAGATTTTGATTTTTTTTCTTTCTGATAAATATTCACTGAAAAAATTATAGACTATAGAGAAAATGTTCATATGAAATAAAATTTGTCCCGTAACTTTCTTACACAGTAACATTCACTGTTAGCTCTGAATTTCTTTTCTGTATATAAAAAAATTATGTAGTTAAACTTGTGTATACACACAATCCTGGATTTTAAAAATAATATTATATCTTGATAATTTCCCAAAGTCATTAAAGTTCTTAGTAAATGTAACTATGGCTATGTAATAAATCATAATTAGATGTAGCTTTTACATTTTATCATCTTATTTTTAAATATTTAAGACAATTCTGAAATTTTGCTTTTATAAGTAATGCTGTGATTAATATGTTTATTCATGAAAGTCAGTACTCTTTAAAAAGGACTTCCCTTTTTTGTGACATATTTAGAAACTCTTATACTTAAAAACAAGATTATGAAGATTATGTGTAAGTCTGTTTTTAAAAAAAAAATTATTTTTTTAAATTTCTTTTCAGTGTTCCAGAATTCATTGTTTATGCACCACAGCCAGTGCTCCATGCAATACATGCCCTCCACAATACCCACCACCAGGCCCACCAAATCTCCCACCCACCTCCCCTCCAAAACCCTCAGTTAATTCCTCAGAGTTCACAGTCTCTCATGGTTCATCTCTTCCAATTTCCCCCTAACTCCCTTCTCTTCTCCTTATTCCCATGTCCTCCGTGATATTCCTTTATGCTCCACAAATAAGCGAAACCATATGATAATTGACTCTCTCTGCTTGACTTATTTCACTCAGCATAATCTCTTCCAGTCCTGTCCATGTTGATACAAAAGTTGGGTATTCATCCTTTCTGATGGAGGCATAATACTCCATAGTATATATGGACCACATCTTCTTTACCCATTTGTCTGTTGAAGGGCATCTTGGCTCTTTCCACAATTGGTGACTGTGGCCATTGCTGCTATGGACATTGGGGTACAGATGGCCCTTCTTTTCACTACATCTGTATCTTTGGGGTAAATACCCAGTAGTGCAATTTCAGGGTCATAGGGAAGCTCTATTTTTAATTTCTTAAGGACTCTCCACACTGTTCTCCAAAGTGGCTGCACCAACTTGCATTCCACCAGCAGTGTAAGAGGGTTCCCCTTTCTCTACATCCTCTCCAACACATGTTGTTTACTGTCTTGTTAATTTTGGCCATTCTAACTGGTGCAAGGTGATATCTCAATGTGGTTTTGATTTGAATCTCCCCGATGGCTAGTGATGATGAACATTTTTTCATGTGTCTGTTAGCCATTTGTATGTCTTCATTGGAGAAGTGTCTGTTCATGTCTTCTGCCCATTTTTTGACATGATTATCAGTCCATTTGTTTTTAAGTCTACAGAGACCAGCAAGATCTAGTGCCATCTGTTGGCAGTAAACAAAGGCCAGGAACCTTGCCCGGGCTTATGGTTTAGTTTATCTCTATCTAGGTCCTTAGGTTGAACATTCATAAGCTCACATTTGTGAGCTTTTGCGCTAAATTCTTAGATACTGAGTTTGTTCTTCAGCAATTCAATAAATCTACCAGTTTACCTAAATTTATGTCTTGTTTTTACTCAAATAACATGTTCTGATTACATAGATAACATATTTATTGGAAAAACATGGAAGGCAGAAAATTCTGAAGAAAGTTAAATTTAAGATGAAATCTAACTGTACTGTGATTCACCATTTGTTGTATTTTTATCTCACTGTGTAAATTTGTATTTTCCTTCACATAATCAAACTTCTGTATGTATTTTTTTTTATGGAAGCCATACTATAGCAACCAGTCTTGGTGATATCCTTTTCCCATCTGGGTATATAAGTTACTCTAGTTTTCTAAGTATCATTTCTTACACGTTGACTAGTCCCATCAAGTAGTAATATTGAAGTAGTTATACATAAAGTGTATTATGTGATCCATGGAAAAGTCAGGTTTAAGATTAAATTGCATATTATATCTATTAACTCTATGACCTTGGACAAAGTCTAACCCCTAAAAACCTTTGTTTCTATACCTAGAAAGCAGAATCAATAAAAATACCTACTTTATAGGGCTGGCATAATGAACAAATGAAATAATAGATATGAAAAGCAAATGTGACCTGCTAAGTGCTTTATCATTTTTGGCTAAAAGGTTAAAAAAAATTAGGATTTTATTTATTTGACACAGAGAGGCAGATGGTGGGCAGGGGTGGGGAGAAGCAGGCTCCCTGCTGAGCAGAGAGCCTGATGCTGGGCTTGATCCCAGGACCCTGAGATCATGACCTGAGCTGAAGGCAGAGGGTCAACCCACTGAGCCACCCAGGTGCCCAAGGTAAAAAATTTTTTAAAGTAGGTAACTGGTGAAAGAAGCAATTTGTATACTCTTGGCTATAAAAGCCTCAAATCCAATACTCAGTTCCATTTAGGAAAAGAGGTTTAAGTGCTGCTCATGTTTTAGATCTTACCCACTTTCAGCACTAGATTAGAATCCTATCAAAAATACACCTTTGTAGGCAACAACAATGGGTTTGTATGGTTATGTATTTACTCATTCATTCACATACTCACTTATTCACTAAGTAAAATACTATGAGGACCCTACTATGTGTCAGGTATTGTGCAAAACCCTAGGAATAAAATGGCAGGAAGGTATAGAAATTGATCTTAGTGATCATATAGTCTGGTGGACTGTGCAAAATAAGTATATAAACACAATTGCATGTCCACAGTACAAACAATGTACTAAGCAAACAAAGATAGAGAAGCAGTTAATTTTGACTGGTGGATTATTGGTGGGGGAGGGAGTTTGGAAGATTATCAAAAGAATGACACTTTAGTAAGTCTTATATATGCAAATAAGGGATGGTACTTCTTGGCTAGGAGGACATCATATGTAAAGTCCAGAGAAGGTGTGGTTAGAGAAGAAAGAGGGAATAATAAGTAAAGTGAGAGCAGAGCAAGTTAAATGGGATTTTGTTGGAAAAGAGGGAATTTGTCAGATATTTTTATCCCCCTAGCAACTCTCATTTTTAGCGTAAGTCATAAGAATAGAGCTGATCCCATCTCCTGCCTTGAGTGACAGTTCATGTGTCTTTGATTAATACAAATGGGAAAGTTAGTTATTTAATACATATATCTTGTTGGATTAACAAAACCTTCCAAAATACAAGATTTGTGGGGGAAATTAATAAAAGGAACTCCTAACTTTGACAAATTCTGGGAAGCACTAATCCATATAATAAGGAATATACTTCCAACTAGAATATTCAGTTCACAATCTTATGAATCAAATCAACAAACATGAGGAATATACTTCCAACTAGAATATTCAGTTCAGCATCTTATTAATCAAATCAACAAACATGAGAAATTTTATTAGTGGAAGAGGGAGCATAAAGTCATATTGACTAGGTAATTAGAACACTTACTCTTGTGTGAAAAAGTCTTCAGAAACAATAGGTCAAGCAATGGAAACCACATCCTCAAAGCTCACACATTTATTTGTCAACAGTTTAAATAATTTGAGTTAGACAATTCTTTTTCCAGAGATATTCATATCCTATGACCAACATATATTTCTTTGTATTTGTTTAACTTGCAGTAGTAGTCAACTGCTTAATAATTTATTGATAGTGTAATAAGGAAGGGAGGAGTGTATTTCAAATGGGGTAGGCTATTCCTATTAACCCTGATTGTAACAACTCTGAGATAGGGAAATTGGTAAATTATGGAAGCTCTTTCATGTTTTGATGCCATCTTAGAAGCAAGTAACACTGAATGATGCTTTATTGTTACATTCTTAGCTTTGTCATCCACATTTAGATGTAAGACAAGCCTCCTCTTACACAAGACAGAACAATGGTGAGAAAAATGGCCAAAATAACATCAGCAGCTCCAGTTGTTAATGGAAGAAAGGATTTTGAGGCACAAAGTGCAGCTGGTTGGGAACTCTGAATGAGTTAGAATTAGAAGAAAGGAGCATTCAGTCTGGAATGTTTACTTTTCAATTAATGTTGAAAAGTATTAATATTGTCATTATCACTGCTCTTGCCATCGTTATTAATCTTAAGGTTTCTCAACCATGTGCTGCCAGAAGAAATAAACCAAATGGTTGTTTTTGTGTAGGATTGAATATAGGATTTAGTTATAGGAACCATTCCTAATGCCATCAATTTGAAGTCAAGTTGAAAGATTTTCCAAGCATCTCACTGAAGCAGCTACATGGCAATAGAAATGTTTTAGCTAGGAGATGTAGGAAGCTTGAAAAAAAATGTATAGGTACAAAAAATACTTTGCTAGAGATTTGGGTTGGGGAAAGAGATTTTCTGTGTTTTTGAGCCACACTATTTTGCTGATTTCTTTTAAAAAAGGAAGAAAAAAGGAGACATTTTAGCTTGATACAACTGAGATGAAATCAGCTTGATCCAGCTGTCTGAAGCATCAGAATGATTGCAGCTGGCTAATTTCTAATTATAGAATCTCTATTATTGATGATGTAAGTGGCTGAATCTGTGGCTTGACTTCTATGATCCCTGGCTTTGTGAAAAGCTGGGATTTTTAGGTAATGTTTTTTCCCTCTGCATAATAAACTAAACAAATTTAAATTAACTCTTGGGGCAAATATAATTAAGGAGCTGCAGATGATATTTTTGTTTCTTTCACTGGCCAGAGTATGCCCCACTGTGACTTTGGATGAAGCTATTAAATCCTGTTTCTGTGGGATTCAGTCCAGAACTCTGACGTCCTAAGGTTATTTGGGGAGGCCAAGGTCAACATCAGTAATTCTGAGTTTCAGAGAAAGTTTATTTCTCTAATGGTTTGTGTTTAGAGAAGATTTCAGACAGAATTATTGCATTTAAACCTTAGTCTAAACCCTCCATTGATCTTTTGCCTTCCTTGCTTTCATGTTGTCCACTAAGTCTGTTTTTGCAGACTGATTTAGAGAGAAACAGGGGGCAAGATTGAATCTAGGTAAGTTATCAGTGTCAATGTATTAGTCTGTTTGGGCTGCTATAAGAAAATGCCATAGACTGGATGGCTTAAACAACAGATCTTTATATCTCACAGTTGTGGAGGCTCAGAAGTCTAGCATCAAGGTGTCAGCTGATTCCTTTCCTGCTGACAACCCTCTTCTTGGCTTGCACTGTCTTCTGTGTCCTCAGTTGGTGGAGGGAGAGAGAGAGAGAGAGAGAGAGGGTGTGCTCTCTAGTTTCTTCTTATAGGGTTATTAATCCCATCGTGAAGATCCCACCCTTATGAACTCATCTAATCCTACTTACCTGCAAAAACTCCATCTCTAAATACTATCACATTGTGGGTTAGGACTTCAAAAGATGAAAAGGGTTGGGGGGAGGGTGAGGTCAACCAAGCAATCATCCCATAATAGGAAAAACTTTAGTTAGCTGAGACTTATCAGACTATAATTCTCAACTTGTCACTTTATTGAGAAGGAAACAGGTCACAGAATGTAGTAAAGGAATCTCAAGCAGTCCCACGATGGTCATCCACCCAACTTCAGGTAACATCTTTGTGTTTGATACCACATCATTATGATTGATGGTGGGAACATTGCTCAAAAGATTCTAGGGGCTCCTGGGTGGCTCAGTTGGTTGAGCATCTGGGGTCATGATCCTAGGGTTCTGGGATCATGCCCCACATCAGGCTCTCTGCTCGGTGGGGAGCCTGATTCTCTCTCTTCCTCTGCCTGCTGCTCTGCCTGCTTGTGCCCCCCGCCCTCTCTGTCAAGTAAATAAATAAAATAAAATAAAATTTAAATGTGCAGTATATTCTCTATATAAATTTATAAATTTATAAAGTTACACTTCTAAACTACAAAGGTTTTCATTTGTTTCAAAGTGAAAAGATTTTAACTGCAAGAAAAGTCAGGAGTTTTATATAAATGGTATCCTTCATTTCCTAAGCATTTTAGTAAGATATTACCTGGATGTTATAAAAATATATAATGCAATTTCTATTTTAATTTTTCAAGTAGTTAATTGTTGGACAAATTTAACTATTCTTTACTTTCAACACCAATCTGTTCCTTTTTTTTATTTAAAGATTCTGTTTAAATCTTTAAATAAAAAAAAATAAAGTTGGTGGTTGAGCCAGACTATGAGTCTTGTGACTCTGTTCTTTTCACTATGCAAACAATAAAATGTTATGCAAATAAAATATAAAGTAAATTTTCTTTACAAATGCAAAAAACAAAAAATTTGAGAGAGAGAGAGAAAATGAGAGAGAACGAGTGTGAGAGGGGGAAGGTCAGAGGGAGGAGCAGACCCCCTGCTGAGCAGGCAGCCTGATTCGGGGACTCGATCCTGGAGCTCCAGGATCATCACTGAGGTGAAGGCAGTTGCCCACCCAACTGAGCCACCCAGGTGCTTACCAATTGGTTCCTAAGCAATCATCAATCTGAACTCAGAAAATGTGTCTTTTCTTTGATCCATTAAAAAGCAGAGCCTAAGGCAAAAATTAAAGTGCTGAAGGGTGCCTGTGTGGCTCAGTTGTTAAGCATCTGCCTTTGGCTCAGGTCATGATCCCAGGTTCCTGGGATCAAGCCCCGCCTCAGGCTCCATGCTTGGTGGAGAGCCTGTTTCTCCCTCCTCCACTTCCCCTGGTTGTGTTCTCTATCTCTCTGTCAAATAAATAAATTAAATCTTTAAAAAAAGAATTAAAGTGCTGAAACTTTGTTTGAGTGGTATCTCGGGTTATGAGTGTTAGGAAAAAGGGAAGTAAGCCAAAGAAAGATGTGATATAATGTGATACATTTTCATGGGATTACCGTGCCCCAAAGAGCCATGAAGAGAAACTGAAGGTCATGAAGGAGACATGCTTGCTTATTAGGAAGGACTTTTCCAGAAGGTCAATGAGGAGATGCACCTCAGTGTAGAAGTGGAAAAGGAGAGCAGATGCATCTGTCTGGCTCCTTCCTGTTCCCCATTTCCTACTGGGCAAGTTTCACACTGCAGGGACTTCACTGTCCCACACTTTTGGATTATGCTATCAGCCCACTTGGCAGTTTAGAAAGCCACTATGTGGTATTCATGTCCTGAAAGGCAGGGGTATTTTGGCATGAGGGTCATGGGGTCATGACCTGAAACATTAGCTCATACCTTCTATCTTGGAGAACTTAGTGAACTAGTGGCAGGAGTGGTGAGGTCCATGAGGCAGTTATCGCCTTAGAAAACAGAGGCAGTCAGCCAATTAGAGTTGGCATACAAGGTTCAGTCTGATACAAAATCCTATGATTCAATTGGGAACTTCATAATGTGAGAAATTAATAAAAAGTAAAAAGATAAAACCATGAAAATGATTTTTTAAGGAAACTGTGTACAGAGATTTATTATAAGGAATTGGCTCATATGATAATGGGTTGGTAAGTTCAAAATCTGCAGAGTATGCCAATGGTCTATGATACCCCCAGAAAGTTTGAAGACTGTGAGGCAGACAGAGCCAATATTGTAAATGAAATCTGAAGGTAGTCAGAAAATTCTCTCTTACCTGGGGAAGGGTCTGTTTTCTTGTTCTTTATGTTTTCTACTGATTGAATGAGGTGTACCCAAGTTATGGAGGACAATCTGCTTACCCTACTCTTAAAATGATCAATCTAATGTAAAACTCTAATAATTTAAATGTTTATCTTATCCAAAAACACTGTCTCAGAAACACTCAGAATAATGTTTGACCAAATATTTGGGTGTCCTGTGGCCTAGTGAAGTTGACACATATAATTGACCATCACAAGGGTCTATCTATTTTGCTAGAAGGTTCTCCATGAGACAGTGGGAAGGTATTAAGCTAAGGAGTTCTGTGTTCAAGCCCAGGCTCCACAAGCTGTTAGCGTTTTGATACTGGATAGGTCAATTTATTTCTTTGGGTCTTGGGTCTTTTATCTATAAAACCCAAGGGTTAGATTTCTAAGGACTTTATAACCCTAAAATTCACTGATTTTATAATTCTTGGAATTCACCTATCAACATTGTGTTATAAAGTGTTATAAAGTGATGTGACGCCACATTCCACTATAGTTAAAGCCAAATATAAGAAATCTATGTAAACTTGTAGCAAGGCAGTTTTGTATATGGGAGAATCTCTTGGTTTACTGAAGAGGATGAAGGAGACTGAAAAATGATTAACTGCAGAAGATTGAGGAAACAATGATCTCCTTGCTTTCTGATTTCATATACTTTTTACTTAAAGTAAAGTTAGTTATTTTGAGCCTGCATTTCAAGATACCACTATAATTCCTGATAACTAATTCTGCAAATTGTTTATTTCATGTATAAATGTTTGCTGCCTTAAATATAACTTGACATCTTAAATGTCCGATCTATGAATAGCTGCTTAGGGCAAAGGAATACAGCTACTACAAACAAACAATGAAAATGAAGATTTCAGAGAAGAAATCGAGGAAACAAATTTGGAAAGATCAGCTGTCAGACCATTAAGCTAAATAAAGTTTCCTATCTTGTTGAATCTTTTGTTATACTGTAAGAACAATGGCATTTGGTTTGCGAATTCTCTTGTTGGGTTATTTGTGATGACTCTTCTTTTTTTTTTTTTTTAAAGATTTTTTTTTGTTTATCAGAGAGAGAGGTGGGGAGAGAGCGAGCACAGGCAGACAGAATGGCAGGCAGAGGCAGAGGGAGAAGTAGGCTCCCTGCTGAGCAAGGAGCCCCATGTGGGACTCGATCCCAGGATGCTGGGATCATGACCTGAGCCGAAGGCAGCTGCTTACCCAACTGAGCCACCCAGGCATCCCTTGTGATGATTCTCTTAACACCTTTGTCTTCTTGCCCCAGTTGCTTTTTTTCCCATTGTCTTTGTATTGGAGTAAATGAATTAACACAGAGAATCTAGAGCTTCAAATGTACCCAACTCAGCCAGGTACAAACATAGACAATATATCTTCTCAGATAATGAGCATCGTATCTGAATATATGCAACAAATATAAGCAGATTATAACATATATGAACAATTATTATTAATATACTAGATTGGCTTTCATTATTCATGTGTGAGATTGTGTGAGGTTGATAGGTTTGCTAAATTTGGTATAAAATACTAACTTTGGGAAATATTTGGTCATTTGGAGGTAAAAAATTCCTTTTTTTTTTTTTAAATCCAAATATGCCTTCTCAAGACAGTTTAGTCTTGGATTAGTCAATTTGCCATCATTCTGTGAGGGATAACCTCGATGCGTAAACCACATTTTCTAGAAACCCCTCTTCTCTCTGTTTATACACAAGTAGTACGGAGAGACTTTTCTTTCCTTGGCCAGTTAGTTTCCAGTTGTAATTAAAGTGACAGTGTGTGCGGCAGCTCTGTTTCACAGTGGGAACAGAAAATGAGAGAACGCCAATTAGAGAGAGGAAGAAGAAGAGGGGGAGGGGAGAGAAAGTAGGAAAAGGAGGGAGGGGAATAAGAAAAAGAAGAAGGAAGAGGAGGAGGAGGAGAAAAGAGATACTCGGCAGGAAGGAGGACAAATGAGAAATGAGAACACAAGGTAAGGGTTAATTCCTGTCTCTGTTACCTCAGTCTCAAGGGAGAATTATGAAGTAGTGAATTGGTTAAATATAGCCCATTATAAGTGTTTTGTTTGAGCTACATATATATATATATATATATAGAGAGAGAGAGAGAGAGAGAGAGAGAGAGAGAAAGAGAGATTTGATTCATTTATTTGAGAGAGAAAAGGTGAGAGCAATAGAGCACAGCAGGGGGAGAAGCAGAGGGAGAAGGAGAAACAGACTTCCCACAGAGCAGGGAGCCTGCTGTGGACCTCCATCCCAGGACCCTGGGATCATGACCTGAGCAGCCACTTAACCAACTGAGCACCCAGGCAACCCAAGAGCTACATAGTTTTAAAAAGTTAATTTCTGATTGAGGGACTTTGTGTAAAAAATTCCATATTCCTAACTTTTTAAAAAGCATAGATCTGGCGATCTTTGACCCATACGATTTTTTTTTTTTTAATTTATTTGAGAGAGAGCACCTGCAAGTGGGGGGACGAGCAGAGGGGAAGGAGAGGGACAAGCAGACTCTACACTGAGCTCAGGAGCCCTGCACTGGGGCTCCATCCCAGGACACTGAGATCATGACCTTACCCAAAACCGAGTCAGACGATTAACTGACTAAGCCATCCAGCCCCCCTGACCCATATCTCCTGGTGGCAGCAATGGCTGCAGCCTGATCAAATGTGTGTCCTTTAGACAGAACATGAACTCTGTCCAGTTCCTCCCAGTTACTACCATACCCTGTTATTTCTTCCCTCTGCTGCACTAGCTTATGATACCTGCCATGCTCCTTGGGTTTTGAGTTAAAAGACTTTTGCAGGAACCTCTTCTATGGTGTAATCATCTTTAAATATTTATTCTCTTCAGTCTGCTTGGCACATACAGGTGCCAATGACTAATTGTTATTAATGAATAAAGATATTGTTGGAAACAGGCCTATTCCTAATATCTGAGGAAACTGGAGTGAGAATACAGATATTTAAAATAAAGCAAGTTAACAAACTGTTAAGTAATATCAATTCTGTACTCCTACTGTGGCAAATATATCTTCATAATAACAAATCAGGAGTATCTTTTAAGCTATAGTTTTAATAGAATTAAATTTAGCAAACTATCAAAGGTGATGGAATTCAATTATTTTCTCACATATAGGGTTGTTCTTTGAATGGGCTAGCCATGTTTGAAGGAGTAGTAAACAAAGATCTGTAACATTTACAGCTTATTTGTTATATTTATACCATAAAATTTATGTTTCTTGTTTTTATTTGACCAAAACAAATGCTTATGTTGTTATGATCAGAATTTGCAAATAATATGTGGCCTATTCTCAGCAATGCCATCTTTGTGAGTTATTGTGGTTTTCAGATAGTTTTTATTAATTTCATTTCAAAGAAACTTCATTCCCCTAAAACAATAGTAATTGGATTTGTTAAAAAATGCTTAAAGCAATGTTTCAATTTGGAAATAATCACCAACTTTATATATATCAAAGTCATAAGTTTACATACCATGTTCAAACATTATAACAGGATTGCATATGGAAAAAATGATCATAGAAAATATTGTAAAATACTTTAATTTCATTATTAGTTAATTTTCACCCTGTCTTAAAGCAATTTTAGATCCACACAGTAATATATAGAATTGCTATCATGCTTCACGCATGTATGTCTTTAGATATATGTGTGTCTATGTATTTGAATCATGAGGGTTAATCTACCCAAAAAGGAGCGATTTTATGTGCCAATTTTATATGGTTCAGCCTGACCTGTATTTAAGTTATTTGAATGTTTCATATTGTAAAATATTCCTCAGCTGTTTATACCTCACTAATTTGCAATTGTCTCTAGAACTATATGTAGGAAAGAAGACAGACAAAATGAGCGTTCAGCACTAAAGGAGATGCTTTGTGGTTTGTGAGTCTAATGTGTTCAAACTCTCTGACCTGAAGGATTGACAAGGTAACTGATTTGTCTCTTCCCCATACTCAGGCTCTTCTGTCATTCAAATCCTCCATATACTCTGGAGTAGTATCTTTGGAAAAACACTCAAACTACTATGGCTTTTGGGCACAGTCACTTTTCTTTTTGAGAATGCAAAGCAAGAGACGTGGAGGAGTGTTGCCCTGAGGCTGAAGGAATGTTGGAGGCAGGAGTGAATGTTTAACTGTTGGTCACACACAGTCAGTGCTGAACACCAGGTCCCGAGGGATCCATTTGTCACCAAGTGTTGACTAACGGTCCTTTAAAACACAGCCGGGCATACAGACTCTTCTTGCCTGAGTCACTGAGATACTAGCTGGAAATTCGGACTCCTGAAGGGTGGCTCTATTCAAACCAGGATCCCAATCAGAAGTGTTCACCAATGCATAGGACACAGTCAAGCATGACGTCACAGGCCTTAGAAGATCAGACCCCAGTGCAACCTGCTGGCTTTGACCCTTTTTCTTGGCCTTTAACAGTCTCCTCAAAGGCAGAAATTGCAATTAAAATATTGAATTCTAGATGCCATTCTCTATATGGCATTATTTCTTCCCATCTTTAAAAGCTTTCAAGATTGTTTATAGTAGAATTTAAGACTTAGAAACATTAAAAAATTAGATGTTAAGCGATTTTTTCAAGATTCCTATCCAGATCTGGCTCCAGATATTATCATTTTTCCACTAAATCAGGCTTTCCCCCAAAACCCTGAGATGGCTTTTCCCTTCTGTGTTTCCCCTCCTTTCCCTGCACTAAAATGTGCTCAATTAATGTTGGTAGCCTAAATACAGTTAGATTTTTACAGAACCTCAAAGAAGTAGATGTCCAAAGCCATGATACATTTCCTTAGGCAATATTTTTCCTTTAGAAGAATGGCTTAATTTACCAAAAAGGAGATGACTTCACCCAGTACACTCCCCACAAAGCCCACATTGAATTTGTACTTGGGGTTCTCTGCTCTTGTTATCACGGGTTAGATGGCTATTGGCCCCATAAGGCAATGAATGCTTTCTATGTAGAGCTCTTTGACATTCTGGATAATCCTTGACATTTTTTTTATTCCATGAGTGTGACAGTGAACTCCTAGCTTGAAAGTTATTTCCTTGGCTATCTTGATAAAGCTAAGAACAGAACAATTAAATTTAAAAAAATTTTTTTAATTGCATGTATATGAGTGTTTTTGTTATTTAAGATTTTACCTAATTATAGACTGTGTATCTGAGTGGGATAACATTTGGCAACCTTAAAGAATAAGCAATAATTGAAAGTACTCTGACAAATAAAAACAATAAAAGTGAGCGGGGGCTTGATGACACAGGAACTCAGAAGACATATATCCACAGAACTTATTGTGTACGCTAACATGACTTTATATTCAGCTGATTTACCAATATAACTTTATTATTCCACTGCCTCATCAATGTGATTTCACTATTCCAGTGTACTCTTGCCCAGGAAGATAAAAGTTGCAAATATATTCATTGTTTGTTTCCAGAACTTCACATAATTTCATTTAAATGAACATCAAGCTACTTAACTTTTCAATAGATAGCATAAAACCACTGTTTATACCCCAAGACTCTTTGCACCCTTCCTGTCAAATTTTCACCATGCTGTATCCATGGATCATAAAGTATCACATCATGACCCTTAATCTTTTCATTCCCCCCCATTGAATGATCTACCTTAAACCAGACTCTACAATCTCATAAATATCCCAACTTTCCCATTCTTACTTTAAGAAGATATTAGGTCCCTGGAAAGGTAGTATTCTCCCTATCAGGTAAGAATAAACTCAGCCCTGTCTTACCAATTAAATGTTTTAATGATATGTTGGAGGAGACAGAATCTGACAAAAGAATGGCTGAATACTGATAATTAGTATAGCTTGGTGATAGGCATATGGAGTTTATTATACTAGTGTTGTTATTTTTGTATATGTTGGAAAAGTTAAAAAAAAAAAAAACAAGCTGAAGTTCTTGAATTAAAATGTAGCTGGGCTATAGGCCAAGGAAGGGAGCTGATGAGTGAGTGATGAGAGCTCAAGACAATGTGGTAAATAGACTGGAAAATGTAGTCTGGAATCAGCACCCTATGATGCTGTGACAAGGTCTCCCTCAATTTGAGGATTGTGCACATGAAATTCTCAACCCAGTCCTTGATAATATACAACACAAGAAAATATCCCTATGCACTTATGAATGGTACAAGACAGATCCCAGATTGTAATACTGTTCTTATGAGCATTTCATTGATCATTGGTAATGTTTATCCAGAGAGTATGAAATGAATCTTCTTCCACTGTGTCATTTCTCATGATGGTAGGAAGAAGGTAGATAACAAATGGGTAAAGGGATCATTAGGATGGAAATGGCCTAGGAACCAGGCAGTTGAGAGAATTTCAGGGCCTGACTAGAAATCAGATAACCCCATTGCTTCTTAATATCTATATCTATATCTATATCTATATCTATATCTATATCTATGTATAGATATATATATGAAATTTCTTTCCTCATTTCCTTTGATACCTCTTATAATCCTTATTTTTCTCCATCTGAGCCTTCTCTGTGACTTCGGTAGCCTCCAAGCACTTCCCTTCCTCCATGTCTACTTGCAGACCTTCAGTGATTATAACGGGGGTGGTGGTGGGGGAGACAGACATCATCTCAGTCCCTTCAGCTTTCTCCCATAGCCAGGTTAGCCCACAGAAGCCAATCTACCCACCCAGTAGTGTTGTAATACCATATATTCAAAGTCTTAACCCTGGGTCAGCCCTTAACCACTTTCATTCAGTCATTTATTATGTTGATGTGGTCATTCTCTAGGTAGGATTTTAACTTCAAAGTTTTTGTCCCTAAATATACACATCTTTTCTTTCTCCCTCTTTTTTTTTTCCTTTCCTTCCTCCCCTTCCTCCTTTCTCCCTTCTATCCTTTCTCTCTTTCCCTTCCTTCCTTCCTTCCTCATAAAAATGGGTCATGCAGATCTATTTTTACATTTCCCAATAACCACAGAATTTTAAAACTGGGAAAACCACTAAAACCCATTAAATCTATCTGCCTTATAATTTAGGACCCTAAAGTCCTGAAAAGTTTAGCTATTTCCTGTACAGGGTGAATCTGTAAATGGTAGAACTGAGGCAGCTTCCAGGACCCAGAATTTCCTGCTTGTATTTTCTCCTATATTATGCTGCTCTCAAGGCATTTAAACTTTTAACGTTTGTTGACAAAAACTACCTCTGATGGGTGATATACATTTTAAAATTTGTCTATCTTTGTAGCTTGATTCTGGATATTCTATTTTTGCTCATTACATTGATTATGCCAGATCAGTTTTGTGGCATAATCCATGTCCTACTCTTTCTAGGACTGTATGTTTACTAATTTGGTTGAAAATTACAACATTACCCATGAATTGTATTGATTTTTTGAGGACCATTAAGAAGTTAGTTGGTTTCTTGGCAAAATCAAAGCCAGTGACAACAGGCCCAGCAGTGACCTGCGTTGAATCCTGTTCTGAGGGATTGATACCAAATATAGAAATGCAGCAGGCCTGACTGCTTCAGGACCCCAGGGAATGTGGCTCTCTCTGGCTGTGTGTAAACCACCTACATATGATGAGCTCATAACGTCCATGGAAGATGGAGCTAAGTCATTGTCTCAAGGAAGTGATAAGGGCAAATTTTATTTTATGCTAATATGCACTTAGTATTTAGAAATAGTTGTGGAGTGAGACATTATGCTTTTGGATCTATAAATACATCTGCTGTTTTAAGTACCAGTAAACAGTATTCCTGCCCAACCTCAGCAAAGTCTGACTTTGAGTTATATTTCCAGTATAATTGGTAGTTGATACATTTTACTAAGTTTCATGAGCCCACATTTGTGAGCCTATTAGGGAGAGAGAGCTGCGGGGAGGAGAGAGAAAAGAATAAAGAAGAAAGGCAAGGTCAAAGAGAAAAGGGAAGACAAGGCTATGAGGTTTTTTTGGTACTACCACTGAGCAAATGTCACAATTGCTTCATACTTGGATATTATCCAGTTCTTATCTAGCCAGCAAATAGTGCCTTCACTAGCAACATGCTTTAAATGAGGACTTCTTAATCTTTTTTTTTCTCCTCCAAGCCATACAAGATGGATGAGAGCTGGGGTATGGAATTTTCCCATCAGTGTGCCAGGGTTATGAGCAGTTACTAGTGGAAAAGCTGCAACAAGTCTCCCACTTAATCTCCACTGAAGAATGCAGTTAGGAATGCATGTAAGAGAGTGATGTTGCAGAAAAAACTTGGATCAGGTCTAATTTATTATTTAGAAATTGAATTATTCACAAATGTCAATATGTGACATATGACTTGCAAGCTAAAACATACCTCATAGTCACATCATGCCAGGGTGTCAAAACAACACTGTCAAGGACTGTTGCTTGAATTAGTTAAATTAAGTAGCCATACTTTTTGCTCCTTGAAGATACCAGAAATCTCACCTATCTTCTTAATAGCCATCTCTCTCTCTTTCTATGCCAAGAAGTATAAATTAATGGTTTGTTGAGATGAAAATTATAACTATCTACTGTTATTGTCTGGGTAGATTAAAGATGGTTACAAATTCTTTGTTCTTTGACACTCTACCATTAGGAGGTTGTTGCTCTTGAATCTCCTCTGACTTGTATCTGCCTTTGACCAAAAGAGTATGGCAGAAATGATATTATACCATCTTGGCCATCCAGGCCAAACCTTTAAGTGAATCAACAGCTTCTGCCATGTAAGAAATGGATTGTCCACAGACTACTATGCTGTTAGAAGTTCAAGCCACACAGTGAGGCTCTGAAGGATGAGATGCCATGTGGAGAGGGAGTCAAGGAGCCTTGGGTTATTGGCTGTGTGAGGAAGAAGCCATTTTGGAAAGCATTCCTCCAGCCCCACCTGCTTCAGCCTGACACCACACAGATCACAGATGAATGGCCCAGGTGAACTCCTCAAAAATTCCTGACTCTCAAAATTAAGAGCAAAATAAAATGATTGTTTTAAGTCATGGAAGTAACAGATAAAAACAATGCCTATGAGGTGGGAGTTTTAAAGAGATGTCAAATAATGTTATGAGCAGAGGTATTTATATAAGGTGATTGCCAGTTGAAATGTAGGCATGTTTACATGGACCGAAGCTCAGAGACCTTGTATAAAGAAAGGATGTTATTATGACTTAAAACAGAAAAGTAATTTAATGGAACCATGAAGGAGAGAGAAACTCTTAGAAACTTCTCTTTGAGAGTATAGAAGGAATAATGGAGGGGAAAATACCTTTTCTGCTTCCTAGAACAAGGCGGCACTGGTGAGTGAGCCCCAGATGTCTTGGATATGTTCTGCTTATGCGACCCAAGCAAGTGTGAGGTTGTTCTTCTTAACTAACTGGATGACTCATTAAATTGCTATCTGTGTTCGACCAGAGCTTCAGCTATACCACTTTGCTGGAAGAAGATAGAACTGAAGAGGATAGAAATGTCACTGACCTTTAGGTGATTTGTGCCTTTAAGCTATTACCTGGTAACCCTGGGGCCCCCACTTTTCTGTCTTTCACCCTAGCAGCACCCCCAAATTTGGCCTAAGACTTTTTTCCTCAATTCTTTTTCGACCTATCTTCCCTGAAGTAAAATAATTTTAAATATTCTAAGTTTTAATGTATTAATTATTTAATAAACCTTCCCTGATTTATATAATTTTTAAAAATTATGCATTGAGAGGCACCTGGGTGGTTCAGTCTATTAAAGCTTCTGCCTTTGGCTCAGGTCATGATCCCAGGGTCCTGGGATCGGCCCTGTGTAGGGCTTCCCACTCAGTGTGGGGGATGGGTCTGCATCTCCCTATCAAGTAAATAAATAAAATCTTTTAAAAAATATTCATTGATGTGGCTCAGTGGGTTAAAGCCTCTGCCTTCAGCTCAGGTCATGATCTCAGGCTCCTGGGATCAAGCCCCACATTGGGCTCTCTGCTCAGCAGAGAGCCTGCTTCCTCCTCTCTCTCTGCCTGCTTCTCTGCCTACTTGTGATTTCTGTCAAATAAATAAATTATAAAAAAATAAAAAATATATATTCATTGAATAAAAATATGTTTATCGTATCCTCCAAGTTTTTAGAAGGATTGTATCCACAGAATACTGATTACATTAAACTGGGAGAGATACCAACATAATTTTTGCTAAAATATATGTTCTATAATACTTGAAAGATTGGATTCAATATCATGAAATGTCAGATAAAACAACATAGAATTTCATATGAATATGCAAAGCTGGAACTTGGTTCAACAAACCAATTGCTCTCCTTCTGGATGGCACTGGTGTGGATCTGGAGTAGGAGTTGACTCCAACCATCTGAGTCTCTGGTATGGTGCAACTCCCCCAGACCACTCACAACGATCTTGAGCCACATGCAGAGAGTGTAATGGTAAAAAGAAGGAGATACAAACTCAATTTCACTCTTCACTGAACAAACTTCCCCTGGAGTCATATGTCCAGCGTAGGGTGTACTTTCAGAGGACATTATCACAGTTTATCCAGTGCTACACAACCAAGAGAGATGTTGAAGGGATTCTAAGTCATGCCATAGGAGAATCTATTGAAGGAAGGGGAATATTTGACCAGGGGACCAGAAGATAGAGCAGATTAATTTTTAAAGTCATTCAGTCACAGGTAATAAGAAACAGGGGAGAACTCAAGTAGGATTTTTTTTCCCCCCAAGAATATAGAGGAGTCCAGTAAAGGACTTTGTGGGGTGTGAATTTCTTGCCCCTGAGGGTTTCAGGTAGTGTTTGGGATTGTCCTAGCACAACTATAGGTATTGAAAAACAATTAGACCAGATAACTTCTGAGACTCCTAAGAATCGCATCAATAAGAAGGATGTTATCTGAAAATTAACTCAAGGCAAGGTTTTAATGATGAAATGTGTCACCCCCGCCCCACATTTATGTTTTAACAAACCAAGTCACCCAGGCGCACTCAGATTTATGTTTTAATAGGGTGCTTTAGGTCATTAATTCCACTATAATGCTCCCATTCTTTTCTGTAGCAAACAATAGTCCCATTGCTCTTTTGGGCTGCACTGGGACTATACCTCAGAAATAAACAAACTTCTGGGCAGCCAGTACCATCAACCTTGTATAGTGGCATGAAATCTCTTTGCTATCCCTGTACGGCAAAGGAAGGAATGTCTAATACAGGAAAGCCTCATTACCTGAAGATAACTTGTCTTGGACAAGTTTCACTTACAATGAATTACTTAAAACAGAAACTAGGATTTCAAAGTAAATAGAAAAAGTAAGGGGGCAAATAGAGAATTATCTTTAAAGAAATGAAGTTAAATATTCACTCATTCTTTTCATTACACAAATATTTACTGGTAACGTCACCATTTTATATTCTTTGTCTATTTTCTATTCTTTGGTTGTTACTGACAAAAATTCACTTGTCACTAGTTATGAATGCAATTCAAGCCATTCCCTGACATCATTTCCAGGGACTTCTTGAGATCCTGAAATTTCACTTAGAATCAATTTCCCCTGTATCTGTGTTCTATTATCAGATGAATCAGAAGAAGATCTTTAGAGAACAGTGGACTTGCTATATGTGAACATTTATTAGGGAGAGATATTTGAATGGAGACAGCATCACAACCAGTTGGCCCCCAGTTTGTATTTTTGCTATCATAGCTTTGCTTGGTCAGGCATCTTTGAACCTTCAGGAACTCAGATGTTAATCAAGTGGATAATGAGGCCCTCTAATCACAGGCCAAGATGTTGGGGGGCGGTTAAGAGAAAGGATTAGGGGACAAGGAGTCAGGAGAGTATTCTTTCTGGAAAATTACCTTTTCAAACAAGAGTCCTCTCTTTCCACAGGGAAGTTTGGTCATTCCCAAGGGTCTTGACAGGAAACTACAAGTCACAGTGTCCAGGCCAGTAGAGCAGGCAACTCTGTTGACTTCCTGGCATTGTAAAGATGCTGGCTCCCTGCCACAGTGTCTAGCAGAAAGTGATTTCTCAGAATTGAATGTTTCTCCAGGGATGTGCGAGTATTTTAAATCAAAGGGTTGTAAAGTGAGCACAAAGCCATCCTGGATGGAGCTCTTTCCATTTTAAGAGCAACCCATCTACATTTAGTGAAGTTTTCATTTTTATTGTTCTTTTATAAAACCTATTAAACGCTGTGGCATTATGGAAAATAGAAAGAAAATACCATCTGTAAACCTACTACGAAGCACAGCAGTTTGTTCATCCTGTTCCAACAATCAAGTTTATATATTCTTAGTTCTTGTAATAAAAATGAAAATGATGATGAAAAGAGCATCTACTAGACTTTTTTGTTGTTTTCAGTCATACCATTCAATCTCCATTAGAACCCATGAGACAGGTCATGATTTTCTTCACTGTCTTCATATTATAGTCCATGAGGAAACCGAGGCATGGAGTGGTTGTCTGAGTTCCAACTACTACTAGGTGGTGGATCTTAAACACTGGCGACTCTAGAAATTTTCTTCTTGACCACTACGTTATTGCTTTATATTTTGTATATAGCAAGCCAGTACGTTAGAATTAAAATTTTCAATTATAATAAAGAGACTATTGTTATTAAATTTGAAATTCTGATATGGGTTTAAAGAACACTGCTAGAAAAAGTAAAACATTGAAACTTCTAACTTGTAAATGAACTAGCCATGTTCAAATCCTGCTTCTTCATTTCCCCTTGTTCCACTTAAAAAATAAGGTCATGCATATAATATATACATTGTATATTATATACATGTACACATACATATATTCACATTTACTCTGAAATGATTTTGATGACAGGGGTGTTGTCCATCTTGTTCATAGCTATGGATAGTGGCAAATATGTAGTATCATTGGTTCATTAATTTATCTGTTCAATGAATAATTATACCAGTTAATCTGTTTTATGGCCTTTCCCTGATACACTTAGGAAATCTTTTCTCAAAATTCCTAGTTCAATGTGATGTTAATGGATCACATTGAACTAGGAATTTTGAGAAAAGAGAAAAGAGAAATAAGTCACTCAGAGAAAGTTAAATACCATACAATTTCGCTCATATGTGGAATTTAAGAAACAAAACAAACGAACAAAGGGGGAGAGAGAGAGAGAGAGAAACCAAATATATTTAACAACAACAACAACAAAAAACCTGTTGGGTCTTCAATGAGTTTGAGAAATATTGGTTAAAAAGACGAAATTGCTTTTTTGCAAGCTGGTACAGCTACTTAGGGAAACAGTATGGAGTTTCCTCAAAATTTAAAAATAGTACTACCTTGGAGCACCTTGGTGGCTCAGTCGTTAAGCATCTGCCTTCAGCTCTGGTGATGATCCAGGGGTCCTGGGATGGAGCACCGCATCCAGCTCTCTGCTGGGTGGGAAGACTGTTTCTCCCTCTCTCACTCCCCCTGCTTGTGTTCCCTCTTTCACTGTGTCTCTCTCTGTCAAATAAATAAATATCTTAAAAAAAAAATAGTACTACCTTATGATGCAGTAGTTGCACTACTAGGTATCAATCCAAACGATACAAAAATACTAATTCACAGGAATACATACACCTTATGTTTATAGCAGAATTATCTACAATAGCCAAATTTGGGAAGAGCCCAAGTGTCCATCGACTGATGAATGGATAAAGATATGGCATATACATATACAATGGCATATTACTCAGCCATGACAAAGAGTGAAATGTTGTAACTTGCAAAGATGTGGATGGAACTAGGGAGTATTATGCTAAGAGAAATAAGTCACTCAGAGAAAGTTAAATACCATACAATTTCGCTCATATGTGGAATTTAAGAAACAAAACAAACGAACAAAGGGGGAGAGAGAGAGAGAGAGAAACCAAGAATCAGACTCTCAACTATGGAAGACAATCTAATGGTTATCAGAAGGTACAAGCTGGGGGAGTGGGTGAAATAGGTGATGGGGATTAAGGAATGCACTTGTCCATGATGAGAACCAGGTGTTGTATGGAAGGGTTGAATCAGTATATTGTACACCTGAAACTAATATAACATTATGTAAATTATTGGAATTTAAATAAAAACTTAAAAAAACAGGCTAAAAAGTTATGAAAAAAAGAGAAACACTTTTTTTGCTGCCTAATGTGCATTATGAATTTACAATATATAGTTGGCCCTTGAACAATGTGAGGGTCAGGAACACAGACCTCCAGAGAGTTGAAAACCTACGTATAACTTTTTTCTCCCCGAATCTTTATAATAGCCTATTGTTTACTGGAAGCTTTCCTGATAACATAGTCAACATGGATTTTGTATGTTATGTTTATTATATGCACCGTACAACAAAGTAAGCTAGAAAAAGGAATGTTATTAAGAAAATCATAAGGAAGAGAAAACACATTTACTGTACTATATTTATAAAAAACATATGTACATAAGTGGACCTACACAGTTCAAACCCATGTTGTTCAAGAAGTAAATGTTTAAGTTTCAAAATCTTAATTTTGACCCTGTAACTCTCTTTTTTCTTTTCTTGGACCATCTGGGAAACTGGAATTTCACTGAGGACACCTTAGGAAACACTGCTCTAGAACTCAATTTCTTCCAGGATGCCAATATTAGCTTTTCTGCTTCTCTTTTTGAACTCACCTTAAACTGCTATTTGGTCATACAAGATCTCCAGAATAACTAGATTGTGAATGATTATTCATCAGTTTTGCTCTATTCCAAGTTGGATACTACAAAATATTAAAATAAAGCAAAGCTCCAGATACTGTAAAAATAATTTTACATATGATTTAAGATGGAAACTAATATGTTAGAAGAGCTGGCTGAAAAGTAAAAATTAAAGTGGTTGATTTTCTTATGTAAGATGGTTTTTGGGGGGACATTTTTGTTTTTTAACCAAAATCAGCTATATCAACACATTTTTTCATTGCATGAGAGTACCATCTAAAATCAAATTTGGGTCCATACTATTCATAAGTTGCTAAAAATTATTTCTTTTCTGTGGACATTATTGAATACCTGCAATTTTTTTTTTTTTTTTTTTACAGAGTTGTTCTGTTATTTGCGAGGGACCCACATGATTTCACAGTGTCCAAGTCCTGTTTCAAATTCGAAAGCATAACATTTTCTCATTTCAAAGGGATCACTGGGAATACTTAAATGAGAAAAGTATGATCTTTCTTTGAATTAGAACATGAGGAATCAGCACCTTAGACAATGAGTAAAAGGAGTTTCTGAACATTGGCAACCTTCAAATCTTTAGAGCAGAGCCAAGAGTGGGGAGAATACACTTACCTTTACTGGTCTCTGTAAAATAGAAAGAATAGATCTCTGTTTGTGACAGCTAAATAATGAATACATTTACATAGTGAAAAGGCTGTGTTTAACACTCCTGAACCTTGCTCATATGAGGTAGTCGGTGGTTTAGGAACGTATATATACTGTATGGGATGAATATTTCTAAACTTATTATAGTCCATAGAGTTCAGGTCTAAGACCATATTAGGTTTTTATTCAGTTACTTTTTCAAATATTTGGAGTGAGGAAAATAAAATTGCCAAGGACCTTAAATCTATTTTTCTTTGAAAACTGAATTTTGATTTTTCAAAGTATAACTTTGAAAGTTAATAACATGACTTTCATACAACTATAGGCACACATCAAAAATCTATTAATTTATTAATGAGGGAACCTATAAGAGTGTGATGCATTGGGAACCAAAGCATCTGAATATTTCCAGGCATTTAGAAAAATGTTCATATAAGATTGTTAGGTTAGATACAAAATTGCTTAAATTTGCACAATGCAATAATACCATAAACATTGAAGTTATATTTTCCTCCAGACAAATTGGACAAAATGTACAACTTAACACCTAACTCCAGTGTCTGAGGTCTAACCAATAATGAACAACAATGTCAAATCTAAGTGTATTTTCCTAGGGAATTAAGCAGTCCTTGGGTGGACCTGTAAAACAGTGCCTCAGTGTGACACTGCAAGGTCGTGATTTCCCCCCTTATTATCAAGTTTTGGGTAATTTTTCTAATTATCCGAAAGTAAAATTTTGAGGTGTTTTGTTTTGTTTTGTTATTGTAAATTAACTCATCTCCTGATATGGTTTGGACTAAAACACACCACCTCAGTTGCTTTTGAGAGTGTCGAATTTAAACAGGGGCCTGGGGAATGTCCTTAATTCCGGAATTAAAATCAGAATCTTTCACAGATAACTGTTCATTCTATATCAAGGTCAAGCTGGCAGGAGACAGGAACAATGGAAAGAGGGCAGGACAAATATCCCCAGGGGAATGAAGCAAGTGGGGGCCTGACAGCCTTCCCTTCCCCCAACAGGGCTGCCTTTCTTTAAAGAGGATGGCTTTTGTGGATTCCATCTCCCATCCTTTGTGAGCCTGTTTGGGAACGCAGCCTAGGCGGGCTACTATGGGCGTAGCAACCCCCACCCCCTCACACGCCCCCCCCCCCAGTCCCCAGTCCTGCCAGGCAGGAATAAATCCTCCACTCGCCCCGCGTGGGCTCATTCACAGCCCTGTCGTCCGAGCCTGGGCGCTTCCTCTCCGAGGCTGAAATGACAGTGCAAACAGCGCGGGTGTGAGCGCGGGTGTGATGCAGTGAGCCCTCCTTCAAAGGTTCTTCTTTATCCAGGGCAATGAAAAGCAGGACACACACAGACACACACACAGACACACACACACACACACACACACACACACACACACACACACACACACACAGCAATAACAGCAGCTGTGTCCTCCTCCCGGTTCTGGTTCCCTCCCGACGATGAATTTCTGCCAGCCTCCCATCCCTAGAGGGGGTAGCTGTGTAAAATTGGCAGGAGACGTCTGGAAGAAAGCAAGTCCCCCAGGGATTTCAGCACCTAGGCAGAAACGGCTGGGCTTTCCCATCGCCAACCCGGGGGTGGCTGGCACCGAGAAGCCTGGATTAAACGCCGCGCGGGGCTGGCGAGGTCGGGGTCGCCGTGACTCCCCAGGCGCTCCTTGCGGGGAGCCCGGGAGCCCGGGAGCCCGCGGCGGGCCCTGCCGCCGCGCCCCGCCCCGCCCCACTCTGTCCCCGCAGCCTCGCGGGCTGCCGGGCTTTGTGGTTCGCCCGTGCGGCTGGGCCCCAGCTGGGGGTGTCGTTACGAGCATGTGCAGACAGCAGCCCAAGGTAGAGCGAGCGTGCCGGGCGAGCCCTGAGACTTGCCTTGCAATGCCATGTTTGTGTGTATGCTCTAACTCCCGGAGAGCAATCAGGGAGACGGCTCCCCGGCCGGACTTGGCTGATGTTTTCTTGTTTCTGTTTCAGCCTTCAGGATAATTCCTTCAGCAGCACCGCTGTAACAGAGTAAGTGATTCTTGCCATTAAAATAACACTTGCATGCCTTTCTCTGGAAGCAACTATCGTGAAGGTATCTTCCACCGTCCCCAGCCGCTCTTCGTATTAGATGCATTGTCTCCCGTAATCTGGGGCTGTGAAGACCGTGAGAGGTGCTGACTGATGGGACCCAGAAATCTTTACAGGTTGAATTAGCCTTTTAGCAGCTGTGGGAGAGATATTATAACAAGCTAATTGCTTGCAGAAGCTCAGTGCTCTACGATTTGCATTCTTGGAGCTCAGATTTTTTTTTTTTTTTTTTAACAAAATCTGTTTGACATGTCAGAAAGGAAGCTTTGTTGTATTTTGCCAACATTGGTGTCAGTTTTCACGGAGCAGGCTGTATACATTTACAACAAATAGGAGATAGATGTGAAATGACTTGAGTCAAATTCCAGCATGTGATAAACAGGGTTAAACTTATTCTCATCCTCTCTTGTCTACAGATTTTTAAGACACAGTGAACTTTTGTTGGGTGCCCTTTGTCAGTTTTGTCTTCTGACCTCAAAGATCTGGCTTAGGAGAAATGCATCTTCTTGTCCTCTGGTTAAAGCTGCTGATTGGGGCAACTAATATCATTTGAACATGGGATGAAGGAGTATAATATTTTACTCAAGGCCAGCAGTCATAGTATTTTTTTATTAGACAGTTTATAGTTCATGGTTTTAATTCTTGTCATCCCTTCCTTAATATGTTTTCCTGATACAATATGATACATATATGTTATAAATTAATAGGTAGTATATCTTACTAATATTATATGTAATTTATATAAAATTTACATATATATTAAATACCTACACTTCATTTAGCAGTCTTTCTTTAGACTAACTCGTGATGTTTACTTCTGGGACCTCTTGGTAGAACTCACTCAGCAGCTTTTCAGGAAAAAGGGATATATAAACTTTTATACTGAACTGTGTTTAAAAAATGCTGCAAGTTTGATACAGAAAGCCCAGTAACTTAGGAAGTGTTTGCTAAAGTTTCCCAAAAAGCAAGTAAATGTGGGAATAGATAGGAGAGTGTCACGTCACAGTGACTCGGTGATGGAGGGGTGAGATTTTGCAGGGCTTCCCAGGCCCTCTTGTTTCCCACATCCTTTTGTTTTTGTGTTTGGATAAGCTGTCCTCTTAGTGCCAAGCTTTGGGCTCATTTAAGTGGAGTTACTTAAAAAAAAACAACCCGGGCTTGACTTTTAGAAGATGTCATATAAAATATATGACATGTGAAATACTCATGGAGACCCACATCTGTTAATGAGATTGCTGCAACTGTGGCTTTTCCAAAAGAGAGAGGGGGAGGGATGTGTGCCAAAATGTGCAGGCCAAAGATAGGCTGTGACTTCCTGATTCAGGTGCACAGGTGCTGCTCCCCTCCCCGGGCTGGGCTTATAAACACCCAGTGCTTTCCGTTCCTGATTCTTGGAACCCTGTGTGGCTGAATCCCCAGAGTCAGCCCTGGGCATAGCAGCTTCAAAATGGAGATACTCAGTCCCAGATTTCATATGGACAATTTTTTTGAAAAGGTTTTGCACTTAATTCTGGGGAAAGGCTGGTACCTTTCTTTGGACACTCCTCAAGGAGTTCTGATTGCATAAGATCCTGTTGTTGTTTTCAGAGAAGTGACAGTGATTTATTTTAAAAGACCCTGAGTGACAACTGGAATGCCATCTGGCTAATCTAAAAACCCAAGGAGCATATTTAAAACCTACCAAAAGCTTCGCAGGTGTAACACAACACAGAGTAGTGTCGTTGAAAACCTGTCATGGTCTAATAATACATTTTCTCTTCTCCTCTGTTACATGAAGTATTTTCCTTGGTTGTTTGGGCATTACCCCAAAGCCAATAGGACTGCTATCTCTGTCCCGACACACAGATGTAGCAGGTGCTCAGTAAATATTTGGGTGTGGTCTTAATGTACACGGAGGAAGCACTTGCCTGAAAACTTCCTCTCCTGCCTTTCCCCATCACCTCCTATTTCCTGCTACCCACATTCACTTATTTCCTTAGTGTCTGAAATTATACTTAGAGATGATTTCTTTGGGATTAAGGTTTCTGGTGGTGACCATTATTAAAATGGAAATTAAAAAATTTGTGCCCTGGGAGGCAGATTCAAGTTGTCATTAATGCTTTAACCTAAATTATGTTGTCAAGTAGTCTAGCCTGTTAGGGGTCAGTCTGGCCAATTGGGGGTCCTATTAGAGTCAAAGGGAAGGGGAATTGGGAGAGATTCAAGGATAGATTTTATTCTCTTCTCAGGTTTTCCCAGGCCTGGCATTGTCTGGGCAGCTCTGGACCAGTGCAGTTTCTTTTTCTACCCAAATTCTTCCAAGATCAGAGTGGCCTTGGCCTTCCCTTCTGCATGTCCCTTTCATCTGTTTTTCCACGGTCATTTCCTATGTTGTCCTGGCTACGCTGATATGTGAAATGAAGCCTGGCCAGCAGTGAATTTTGCCATGAATTAGTTATCATCGGAAGCAGTGGTTCTCAAAATCAACTGATTATCAATGTGAACTGGGGAAGGGAGTTGGGACTTGTGAAAGATCTAGTTTCTCAGGCTTTATCCCAAAGGGAGAACCTAGAATGGGGGATTGTGTTGGAGTTAGCTCAGTTCTGATCTGGGTTTTGTAAAAAACTTTAGGTCAGTGTTAAACTTCTTAGAATCATACTTGTTATGTTTGTATGTGTTTGGGAGGCAACCTGGTTTACAAGTTCACGTTCCTGGGCCTCACCCCCAGGGACTAGCTGATCTAGTGAGGCTGAGGTACCTGTGGGGCCCACACTCATTGGTCTTTAAATTCCTGTACTGGGGCTACAATGCAGGAACAGGATGTCATGTGCATCCCACCAGTTGAGCACTTGGTCTGAGCTGGTTTTCTTGCCGGAATGGGAATGTCTGCATATGGTTTGCCACTGAGGAATCCAGCTTTACAACTGGGCCAACATTGCACAAGGGGCTCCTGTTTAAGGAATCGGTAGAAGAGTCACAAAGAACATGTTACTTCGATAAAACTTACTGGTCATCAGAGCAAATGTATAACCCGGCTCAACTAAAGGAGCGGGTATACATGCCCACATAAGCCTGTAGACAGATCTATTTCATTGCTGTATCTGTGACCTAGGAATTGTGTTTCCTTGAGCAGGAACTGAAGTCATTCAGTAGGCCTGAAAATATGATCAATTAATTAGGGTTTGGCCTCATCCTTAAGAAAGCATGTGCAATTTTGTATGTTCTGGTGCCGTTTCCATTTTTACCTAATTGTACTTTGAAAAAGAAAGGTTAATAAATAAAATAAAGGGGAGAAAAAAAAGTTCTTGCCAAATTCCCAAACAATAGGTATTGTTGAGCTCTAGGGTTGAACCTCTGATTGAACCCTAGATCTTTGGAAGCAAAAATCCTAGGTTTCTCTTCTTTGCTGATTTTTCTACTTAGCGAGGTTACTTTTATTGGGAAACATTTTCATTCACACTACAATGTCTAGATGATCTATTAAAGTGAATGACTCCAACAGAGGAGAACAAGGCAATACTTATGAATTCAATTGTTATTTTCATGAAATGGACAGAATGGTTTACTGACAGTCAAAAACATGAGAAAGCAAGAAAATTTAATTATTTTGTTAAAAAGAGTACTGTGTTAAGTTGACTGACTTATTTATTTTTTTCTTAAGCTGGCAGGAGGAACAAGATATTTCAGCAGGCAGAGAGAGTTAGGATCTACATGGCATTTGTTTAATTCCTTAAAGTGCATAATTGAAAAGGGACAGTAAGGGAAGAAGACTGGAGCTTATATCAGTTTGTTCTATAGATAAATTATGTAATGTTGCAAGTAAGGAATATTTAAAAATTTTGAATGATTTCATGTAGTATGAACATTATTATGATATTCAGTTATATTTATATATGTAGATACGTGCTTATTTTTGTCCACTCATTACATCGTCATTCTATCCGAGCAGGGTCCAGGTCTTTTTCAACTTTGTGCCTTTAGAAGTACTGGCTCCCAAATTGTTTGTAACTTACCTGAGACCAGGAAAATACAGAAATAGGGAGTAAGCATTTAATTCTAAGGGAATCTGGCATTCCTGCAACATTTTTACCAAACTACCACAGCAGATTGGAAATAGAAAATGAACGGGTCCGTTCTGAGTCCCAAAGTGTCTGAAACGCACAGGTCTAATAGTTAACGAGTACCTGAAGGGTAGTACATGTTCAGGGAATGCTTGTTAAAGTATTTCCAGTCTTGCTGAGGGGTCAGACTTCATGATTCTGTTCAATTATTTATTGAATGCCTGCTTTGGGGGTTGCACCGTGGGCACTGGGACAGTGTGTCTAGAAAAAGAGTCATTTCTTTTCATGGAATTAACAACTAATTGAAGAGATGTCAGAGGTACAGAGGGATTACATAGCCGTGTGAGGCAAGATAGAGTTGGTTACCAAAATCTCAGAATATAGAGTAAACATTTATGTATTAAGTTTTAAAGTAGGTATGTGGCCTGTGGGTGAACTTGGCTGGGAAATATCATGGAGCTTATGAGACTTCACTTGGGCCATGAAGGATGAGTAGGAGTTGAAGGTGGAAAAAGCATTCCAGGCTGGAGGAGAGTGGGAATGGCTGAGAACAAGAACAAAGGCTCTACACTCGAGTGAGAGAATGGTCCTACTTTAGAGGCCCCCAAGCAGTGTGGAACACTGCAGAGTTTTCAGTATAGAAGAGCCATGAATTTTTCACTGGGTTATTCCAGAACTTTTGTGATAAGGAATGGGATTGAAAAAGTCTGGAGGTCAATGGAATAAGCCAGTCTGAAGCAGGGGATATTTCAGGAGGCATGCGGTAGAGTCTCTTTTTTGAGCCAGGAAGAACTCACCAATCTTGGTGTTAGATGTCCCCTCAAGTGCTTTGAACAGCTGGGTCCTTGCCAAGATCTTGTTAGTTTAGGTGATGCTGAGAAGTGGATGAAACAAGAGTATTACTTCTGGTTCTGAGCTTTTAAGATGACATAACATGACCACATTGGTATCATTACCATGTACACATGCTGGGAATTGGAGCTAGTTTGAGAGAGAGTGGTGAGGGTTGTTCTATTTTTTAGTTTACCGTGCTAATCTAATTCTAGACTCTTGTTGCTTCTGCTGCTGCAGACAGTTGGAACTGATGTGGTTTTGTTCCTTCTCTCCAGGTGTGACGAAGACACAGCCTCCCTACATGAAGACCAGACTGATTGCTCCAGTATCAGGTATGACCCACTATTGCTTGGTTCTTAATTAGGAAGGACAGAAACCATGTGTGTCTGGAGTATTTAGCCTTTTCTTTGAATCTAAGAATCAGCTGTTCTTGTGTGTAAGTTCTTATAATAAAATATCAGTTCTTAAATTTTGTCATGTCAATTTTGGGGTAGTCCCCTTAGTACCCGAGGCAGTGCCTTTTATGTGGGGAATGCACAGTAAATGTCTACTGAATTCAAGATTGATTATCCCATCTCAGTGTTCCCATCATAGACCCTATGGAAGAGGTTATAGATTTATTTACCAAACACGTCACTGAGTGTTTAGAGTATGGTCTTGGTCATCAAGGGGTTCATGATATGGCAAAACCTTCATAGTTAACCATTTCTTCCACATTTGCTTTGTTCAGAGCATTTTCACATACATTTTATTATTTAATTTAAACAACTGAAAGGACGTCGATGTTTTTCTCCTCCTCCTGGAGGTGGGGAAACTGAGGCTCAGAAGGATTATAGCTCATCCAAACTAACATAGCTACTGTGCAGCAGAATATGGGCTCAGGTCTCTCTGACTGTTAGGTCCATTGTTGGATAACAAACAATTGTTGAAGGCCTATTTTGTGTGCCAGAAACCAGTCCATGTAGACAATGATGCTGTAGTGCATTAAGTGCTCATTTACTAGAGGTAGACAGAGGATTCATTTAGAAGGACCAGATAGCCCAGAGAGGATTCTGGGATGGATTCCTGAAGAAAATTACAGTAGCACAAGACTTTGTATGTGTGTGTGTGTGGGGTGGGGCGAGTGGAGGATATGAGGCTAAGAAAAAGATGATGCTTCCAAGCAGAAAGAATGGCTTGCTGGAAAGTCAACAGAAGGTAGAGAAAATAGAGTTGTAGGAATAGCAGGAAGTTCAGGATGGCAGGAAGCTTGAGAACATTTGGGAGCGAGGCCAAGTGTGATAAGAAGTAAAGCTCCAGAGATAAACAAAGACCTGATTTCAAAGGGTTGGTGTACCTCACTAAGGAGTCTGGAATTTATCCTGGAGGTATTGGGGAGACTAAAAAGAACCCTCAGTCTTTTCTTTGCAAATAACCACTTGACTAAAACCCCATTAAAGTAACAATAGCTCCCATTTATTGAGCTGTGGCCTTGAGCCTGCTCTGTATGGTGGGCGTTTCACAGGGCATGTATGATCTCTGCCAGGTAGAGAGAGCCATCTCATGACCGAGGGTCCGAGAGGTGATGTGCTGTGGCCCAGGCTATGCAACTAATATAGAGGGGGGATCTTTCAGACTCATCCCCAGTTATGATTGATTCCACTAAGTAGTGGCATAAATTATATAACTTGTACTTTCCTGCTTTGGAGATTTCTGAGAAACCAGTAACAGGTTAGAAGTGTATTTCTAAAGATGACTGTTTGTGTCTAGGTATTTGTACAATGAGAGAAAGATGTTCTTTGCTTCCCCAAACCAACCTTCTTTGCTTTTCAAGTCAAGGAGGTGAATTTGGGCACCTTGAAAATATATAAAAATGAAGTCCAGGTATTGTTTAAGGGATGAGTCTACCAAAAGAACCATTTTAGATTTGAAAAATGAGTTTTTCTTTCTTATGTTAATGTTCTAGAATCCTCCTTGAAGGAATATTTAGGTTTCCTGTAAAGGCAGATGTTCTCTCTTTTATTTCTCACCCAGGAGCATAGAGTACAGGGATGAACATTGTTTCCAGTGAGAGAAATGCATTTCACATGAACTAGTACAGTTCCAGCTTATGGTTTGATATTGGTTTCCAAATCCATTAGTGACTTAGAATTTTTAAAATTGTAATTGATCTTGGAGCGCCTGGGTGACTCGGTTGAGCGTTGGACTCTTAGTTTCACTCAGGTTGTGATCACAGGGTGACGATCTCAGGGTGGTGAGATCAACCCCTCGTCAGGCATCTGGCTCAGTGCGGAGTACACTCTCTCTCCCCCTCTACTCCTTCCCCAACTTCTCTCTTTCTCTCTCTAAAAATAAGTAAATAAGTAAGTAAATAAATAAATTATAATCACTTTTAAGGGAAAATATTAACCAGTGTCACTGGCACTGACTTTCTGTTTAATTTTTTTTCAGTTATTAATATTTCACTTGAAGAATTATTTCACTTGTTGGGTTCTCCTTTACCAGGCATTATAAAGTTTGTCCAGGGGCTTAAAATTAACTGTTTCATGTAGTTTTATTTCTACACGTTGCCCAGTTGCACCCTGGATCATGCTCCAGAATTCCTATCCTTGATGTTTGCTTTGATCTTTTCCCAGAGGCTAACTGGAGTTCATCTTCCTGACATCAGTTTAGTGAATTTAATCTCTGTTTTATTTGTGAAAAAGCATCTTGAACAGTGGGCATACAAGTCCTTTCTTTGTTGGTCTTGTCCCTTGGCTTTGTGTGTCCTTGAGCTACAAGGAATTGCTTCCTATCTGACCTTACCAAAATCTTTTATGGATGCTCGGATTAGGGAATGGGGGAAAAACACCACTGAGGGGAAGTGGTCACCTTAGAGAATTATATGATCTAGTACCAAATGATTGCCAGTGGATAAAGAATGATAATATTAATTGTATAAAGAGGACACCCCATTTGGTTATATCCCTGGATTCTTAGCAAAATTAGAAAAGAAGTGCATCTAGATTTAAGAGGGACTAATGGCTTCAAATAAAAGTGTTATGTCACTACTTGAAGAAATTGAAACAGTAGGTTATATTGCATGAATTTGCTTGGTTTGTGAAAGTTAAAAGTGGCTGTGTGTGTGACACCACTAACTGTGTGAAGGTGACACCGGACCGTTTCGTCACCTCAGCAATTCCGCACCGATGGAACCTGGACAAGGATCTTTGAGTGCACAAAGAAGGTGTTGTTCAGATGGTTTTGTTGGGTAAAACATGGCCCTTGTTTTATATTTTATCCAAGTATCATGTTTCCTATCAAAATAGACCCTGTTAAACTTCTAGAGGCTTTTGAAAATTGTAGGGAGAGGATTCTTAACATGCCAGCGAGGAGGAAGTATCATGCCTTAAATCAAGTCCATATATGTGGGAGAGACTGAAGACCTAGTTAGCACTCCAGGTCTCTGGGTGAATTAACTCTTCCCAGGAACTTCATTTATTCTCTGAGTTTTAGAGTTTTTTTTTTCTTTTTTCCTTTTTTTTCTTGTCTTTTTTTCGAGAGAAGGGTGGGGAAGAGAGAGAATCCTAAGCAGGCTCCACACCCTGCTTGCAGCTGTCCTGGAGCTTGATCTCCTGACCCTGAGATCATGACCTGAGCCACCCAAGTGCCCCTGAGTTCTAGGGTCTTAATCTGTAAAACTGGGCTGACAATCTCTAGCCCGAATCCCACATTTTTGTCAGAGAAAAAATACATACATTAAAGCACCTTAAGTGAAACATTATGAACAAATACGATATCATGCGCAAAGCGACAACTGCAAAAAAAAAAAAAAAAAAAAAAAAAAAAAAAAAAAAAAAAAAGAAAGAAAGAAAGAAAAGAAAAAAGGTATGTATCCACTTGTAAAGAGGAGAAGGTAAGGTGGAATGATCCAAACAGTGAAATTCACATTTCTTAGGTTCTTATTCCTGTGAAACTAAGTCTACCCTAAACATTTTGCTAGATACCATATAAATAGAGCAGCAGTGAGTGTTCCAGCCCTGCTTTCCTGCAGCAGTGTATTACTTTTTTGGGTGCTTTCTAAATTAGGTCTTTCCTGTTTTAGAGATGAAGACAATAAAGAAAACTACCCCGACGCCAGGGCTCTCCTAGAGGAGCCGGCGCCGCCGCCGCCGCAGCAGCATGTAGAGCAGCCCGTGCAGGTGGACGGCGTGCTGCGACCCAGCATGGGCAACTTCAAGTCCCGGAAGCCCAAGACCCTGCTCAAGGCGGAGAGCGGGAGGAGCCACGGAGAAAGCCAGGTAGCGGGCTCTACCTCCCCAGGCCTTTGCCAAGTGGGTGCTTCTCCCACGAGGGCACCGCTCTGGCAGGCAGTGTGAGGGCGTTCTTTTGCAGGAGGTGGTTAGCGACCTTGACCCAGTCTGTGCCCATACCTCCGGCCTGGGACGCAGGGATGGCACTCCCAGCGGAGGGTTCTCAGCAGGCTGGTAATCTAGCACCCCTTCAAAAGGATACCTTACATCCTGGGCTTTGACAGTGGTTCAGAGGCGCTGCTGCATTCTTGCAGCGGAGAGTGGAGGAGGATCTCCAGCATTCTTCGCTTAACCAGGTCATGCAGCTCTTGCCCCAAACTTGGAGATTTCTTTTTTGCAAATCAAAAATCCCAAATTTACCCAGAGCCACTCACCTTAGCTGCCCTTTAGTAGACTTGGTTAAATATTCTAGTGCGCACGTGCCTGTTTGTATGTGTGTAGTATCAGGTTCTTTGAGGTCAGTAAGTATTTAATTGAATGGATGAAGCATTTTTTTTTTCCCATTCGATTTGGGTAGTACATTTACATTTTCTAATTTTTAAAAATTTTCTCAAGTTGTAGAGGGATGTAGCAAAGATGTGATTTTTTTAAATCTTAGAAAACTCCTTAAATAATTTATGATGCTTTAAAAAAAAAGATTAAATGAATAAAATCCACTTTTACCTTACTAGGAGGTTAATGAGATTATACTTGTAATACAGTTTTGGGGACATGGGTGTTTCATTAATATTAACTTTGCTTTTTTGTTAACATTTAAACCTTAAAAATAATGTGGGAGGTTCTACATGTAACAGATTAATTGTATAACTTTAAGTCCAGTCCTATATAGCAAATGGGCACCAGGTTAATCTTCCTGTTAGAACACCTTTGGCTGAACACCTTATTTGAACTTGTCATTTTATTTGTCTTGTGATTTTTAGCTCATTTCTTCCTCGGTATTAGGAACTCTTATTTAGTCAGTTAATTTTGCAATAAAATGAAAGTGCCCTTTGCATTCATAAAGCTGGGTGGTAATTATTTTTAACTGAGTTGAGTTTCAGACAGAAGTGAATGCGAAATACTGTTTGAGTTATGATGAACTTGAGACACTGCCTATTACTGAATGCACCCCATGCTTAATCTGATTAGGAGTATGGTGTTGAGGAGGATACAGTTACCCAAAGTGCTACTCCCATAGTCTGATGGGTATTAGGGATGCACTGATCTTGAATCTCCTGCTAAGGGTCTCCTCTGACACTTTGAGGATTGGGTGACCTGGCATGTCTCCCAGAGTGTTTTCTTTCTTGTCATCCTATAGCCTGGCTCTCAGAAATTACACAGTTGCCACTTCTAATAAGATGCTAATGGGGCATGTAATTCTAATCCATTGTTCACAAACACAGGGAGATTTCTGGGGAAAGATATGCTTGTATTATCTTTGCTTATAGTACAGCATTGGACTCCTGGCCTGCAGGTAAAATGTCTAGTTCTTTCCTAACATCTCTATCCACACAATGAGATCCCCTCCAAAGAGAACTTTGATAATAATATCTTAGATCTTCCATATAGGGGAGAAATATGAAACAGTTCATTCTTCCTATTTTCTTTGGGGAGAGAGAATTAACATTGGTTGAGTATTGAACAAGAACTGAATCTATAAATACTCTATAAATAATATTATTAATAAAATCAGCTAACATGTATTCAGGTGTTTACTATGTTCCAGACATGTACCATGTTTTAACACAATCCCATGAAATGGGTATTATATTTCTTTTTGAATGTAAAAATTAAGGATTAGAGGGATTATATAACCTCTTTAAACAGATTTGGAAGAACTTGAGTAGAAGGTCTTTTCCATTAAAGCACAGTGTTTCTAAGAAAAGGTACGCAGATCTTCCAACTAGAAGTCTAGTGATTTACCTAATCCCTTATACTAATTATACTTTAATTTTTATATAAAGCCCATGATTTCACTTTGGAGTTTTTTTTTTTTTTTTCCCTTTGCTGGATATATTGTGCTGCTAACCAGTAATTACCTATTTAGAAAAGATTACTTTGGGGAGAATTTTCTAAGTGTATTTTTTTTTCTGCCTTGAAGTTTTGTGATATTGACCGCTGAAGCTAGACAAAGTTTGGGTAAATGTTAGCTCCATAGGAGCAAATTTCTTAAGGTCAGTGATTTAGTCCTTCTTATCTTTCTTTAGACCTCTATCATGTGGTAGTCACTCTGTATTGTGTGTTGAGTAATTCAAAACTGGTTAAGAGAGGTGTACAGATGACTGTATCATCTTTTTTTGGTGTGAAATCTAAGTGTGATCTTATTTGGTTGTTAAAAGTTACATTTAACAGAATATAATCATGACTCTCCTATAGATATGAGATAAAGGTGTATCAAAGATTTTGTTTAAATTATTAATTAACAAAGGAATTAGTAAGATAGTACAACCAGTTCAAAAGAAAATGCAAAGTATCACATATTTGTAGTCTGATGAGGAATGCAGAAATAAATTTGTAAATGGACACAAAATTGGCAAAACTTACAATATCCATGACGTGATAATCAGTTACTTTCTCGTGGACATGAGGAATTATTTGCATTGCCATCAGTATCTACAAGTTCACTTTTGTGTCTTCATCCATGTAAAAGTAGCCTAGTCATAAAAAAACAAAAGCAAAGATTATCCGGATGGACGAGTTAGCCCAGATACCCACTAAATTTTAAAGTTTTTATTTATAGTGTTTTTATTTATAGTTTTTCTTTACATTCTTATCTTACCTCTTGTGATCATAAGAATCTCAAGGAAAGATTATTCTTGATCACAAAATAAGGCTAGTCTCATTAGGTTTGGCCTACATAGGCATTGCAAGAGTGTCAATTTACTATATAGGCCTTGCAAAATGTAAAGTCATTTGCTATTGAATAATTACAATATTAACTTTTCTCTGGGAGTTTTCATGGGGGGATCTCAGATTGGACTTTCAATGTCTCTATTATTTGCAATCCCAAGGTCTGGAGCTAAGTTCAAGAAGCTCTCTCCACTATGTTCCAACTGCAGTACCTATGCATTTGAATATACTACTCTCTTCTTGAGATCCACAAAATAACATTAGGTTTCTAGCTTTCCAGCAAGTGACCATCTTTACCACCTGTAAGGTTGGGCCCTGTAAACCAGGTATCAGGTCAGTTATCCTAGGAGACCCCTGTAGGCATTGGCTATGTAAGTAAAGCCTTTGTTCCTTAAAGGTGGTCTGTTCTACATGATTCAATGAAAATCCTTCTCAGGATGGCATTCTAGGCAAGATTTTGGTTGCATAACAGATTTTTCAATTTTATTCTGGTAAAAAGGAAAACAGATTATTATTGAATATAGGAACTAACCCCATTGCAGCGAAAGGTCAGGATGCAGGGTGCGTTTCTGAACTCTGGGGTCAGTGAGACTCAGACATCACTTTTAAATGTTTCATCTCAGTTTACCTAAATGGAATGGTTTAAAAATATAGATTTATTATTATTACTATTCATAAATCGTGAGGCCAACTGATGAGAGGATGACCATTCTTTGAAAAGATTCCCACTCCTCATTCTCAAGAGGAAAGGGAGGATGCCATGCTGCGCAGGACCAAGGAGCACCAGGGTTAGTCAGAAAGTGGAAGGGACAGGTGAAAAGCAAGGCAGAAGCCTTTATGTGGTTTCTATGGGAAAGGCAAGGTGCGGCAGGGTAATGTAGTCTTAGGATTGATGAGTTTGATTCATTTCAGTAAATTCTGAGGTATAGGGACTCTCTGGTACCTGGTTCAGATTATTAAGGCAGAGGAATATTGCCTCTGGAGTGTATGAGCCAGATGGAAGAGTTGGTTCCAAGTATGGACTCTGCATTGGTTAGTTTACATGTGAAAGGTTCACTCCTGTGCAAGTCATTTATGTTCTAAGAATTGGCTAGCCCTAGGAGAATGTACTTTCCAGTGAGTGGGGCTCTAGAGACCAGGGCATCAAAAATACAGAAAATAATAAAATATAGCTAATACAAGAATCTACTACATTGTGAGATGAAGTAGAGAAAGGACTGTCTCATAGATCCAGTAAACAGAACATTAAAATAACAATATTCTAAACAAAAAACTATAGTAAAATTTCCCTTATCAGTGCATTTAGTCTTATGCAGTTATTTTTTGTTCCTGTTGATCTTGGGTTAGCAGGAGCATAAAGCTGTCTTGATGAAAGTTTTATAAATCTTGACTCAGCCTATTGGAGTCATCAGATTCCTGTACCCAAGAGTCTGTCCTTGAAAATGTCAACTGTTTGAAGCATCTGGGACTGTTGAAAGTATTTTTAGTTGAAAACTCTGGCTTGAAGCTGGTAGTAGAACCTGCAGGCAAGCATCTAAGGAAAACAAACATGTATAGATGACAGAAACTGAAACGGGTTGTGATTAACTTACAGATCATTTTCAAATGTGAAAAGTCTGATGAGAGCTCATAATAAGAATAATGAAGAGATGTGACATGCAAATAATAAAATCATTGCCCCCAAATTAGACAGAATGTTTCAAAGGATAATGAGTAAATCTATTTTTAAAGAAATCAGGGAGTTTACTTCTGATTGTACAAAAATAGGTAAGTGTAATTTTTACAGAGGGAAAAACCTAGAGATATAATAATCTTGAAAGAACATGCCAAGAATGTAAAGAAAAATATTTGCTAAGTCTGGTGTATGTCCTAGACATCTGCATTTTTATTAATGCAGATTTTTATAATGCAATTTTTATTAAACTCCATAGGAAAGTCTGATACACACTTCTGATTGAAAAACTCTAGCTTGGATGATGCTAGATTCAAATGTGAACAAGTCCGCATTTTAAATGAGAACTATAATTATCCCTGATAATACTATAGTGTTGTTGGTTAATATCATTAGGCAAAATCCCATAAGGACTTGAACAAATACAGAAGTTGATAGAGCTATTTCATAAGAGTTTCAGTCACAGGATAAATGTAACATTAAGCAGATTTACCATGCACTGAGGTTCAGACAGTGGTTCTGTTTGTGAAGCTGGACTTATTTGGGGGTACTGAGGCTTATACTTCAAATCCTACCCAACACTTGTCACCTTCAAGACACAGTTCTGACTGGTTTGCTCTGATCATCAGTCCCTAAAAGCACCTGTGAAGACCCTGTGGGCACAACCATTATGACTTAAAAATAACCTGTTTGACAGCTAGCTGAACAGAACCATAAATGTTTAGCTATTGCCATTCTGGGTTCTCTTATCAAAAAGTTTGTATTCAGCACCCCAGAGTAGATCCTCAATCTGATCCTAATCAGGTTGGAAATGGAGATATGGATAAGGGAGAAGATGGTAGTTCTTGAAAGTTTTGATCTTTCATACCTTTCCGATCAATCCCAAAGTCAGATTTAGAGATTTTGTTTTTGTAGCATCAGATTTAAATCTAACTCTGAGCAGCTTTCCTCCTGATCTTGCCATTTCTCTGAGGAGCCCTGGGTGAAAGTAGCAGAATCTGAGATTTAATTTTATACTCACTATATATGAGTGATTTAAAAGAAGAAGGGCAAGTCACTTATGTGTATTTGCTGATCCAATGAAAGTCCAAGAATTAGAAGACCATGCAAGAATGTCCTCAAAGAATTTAAGATATTAAAAATAACGAGACTATTTTAAACCAAGATCAGTTGCAATTTTCTTTGCTGCTTATTTAGCCCTGCCTTCCTTAGATGGTGGGCTATAAAAAAAAAAAAAAAGGCTTGGAAAAGAACCATTCAATGTCTTGTCTTCTGAAAGGTCAGGTTTTATTGATGGTTTGATATGATTAATTTGGAGATAAAATAGGACTTATGTATTTGTGTTAAAGCAGAAATTCTTCATCAAAGTAGATTATTACTCTTTCTAGGGAGGAGAACTTATTGAAGGCAATAGATTATATTTGTTATAATATTTTGTGATATATTACATAAAATATGGAAGGTAGATGAAATAGGTAAAGATGGTTAAAAAATTTAGACTTACAGATAGAAAATAAATAAGTCCTAGGGATATAGTATACAGCGTGGTTACTATGAATATTGCTAAGAGAGTAGTTCTTAAAAGTTTTTATCACAAGAAGAAAAATTATAACTATGTATGGTGATAGACGTTAACGTGGCATTGTGGCATATATATATATGTATATATATATATATATACATAAGTCATATATATATACATATATATATACTTATGTATATACATATACATAAGTCAGTATGTATATATATATATACATACTGACTTATTTTGTTGTACACTTGAATCTAATATAATGTTATTGTCATTTATATCTCAATAAAATTGCACGTGTGTCTTATTATATCTCATTGTGACTAACAGTGATCTCTGGAGCTTTCATCTCTCCTGTCTAGAATATCTGGGTAGTTTGTCATCCTGGAAAACTTTGGGGCTGATTTACTGTGAGACTCCCTCCATGCATACTTTCTATTTATTATGTATGACCACCAGTCTTGATGAGCCTTTTCTGTTCTTCATATAATATCTACCTTTTTCTAGACTATTTGTTTCACATTAATTTCTTGTATTCACTCTTCCCTGATTATTCAATAAAAATGTATAAACCCATATTTAATAAAATCTACATTTATTGACATTCCCCAACTGATTAAAAGTAACATTTCCGGTTTTTATTTATTTTTATTTTTTAAAGATTTTATTTATTTATTTGACAGAGAGAGACACAGTGGGAGAGAGAACACAAGCAGGAGTGGGAGAGGGAGAAGTGCGCTTCCCGCTGAGCAGGGAGTCAGCTGCAGGGCTCAATCCCAGGACCCTGGGATCATGCCCTGAGCTGAAGACAGACAGAGCCACCCAGGCACCCCAACATTTCCAGTCTTTAAAAAGACAGTAGATTATAGGTAGTGTAATATTTTGTGAAAAGTTAAAAAGAATTCTATATTACTATAGTATTAATCCCTGACAACCTGATTTGGGGATCATTGGATTTGACTAACAGAACCAAGGACCTGCATAGGACTGCATAGGACCTCATAACTATCCAGAGGGCATTTAGCTTTAGCATTGGTAGATTAAGTCTTCCCATCTTCATTTCCTACCAGCTGGCATCAGGCAATACACCAACCTTCTGTCCTTCCCTCTGGTGGCTATTTTAGCAGAAGACAAAAACTGGGAGGCTATATAGAGAGCTTTTCTGCAGTGAGCTGTGTACTGAATCATGCTGCTAATCCACTTCCTTGGGGAGACCAGCTGTTCCGTCTGGTGTACATCAGCATTAGGTTTCCTCCATTTGGCTCCAGTAGATGTGTTAAGAGGCTGGAAAGGAATCCAGGTCTGATTGTGAAATTTGCATTTTAATTTTTCTGCGGAAATGAAAACCCCCTAAATATTTTTCAGGCAAAATAACCTAACAATGAAGTATTTACTATATTTCTATTTTTGGAGAGTCTAGGTCTAATTCTTTCTGTGTTAGACTCAACATTAAAAGACAATATTTAATTCTGGGTCATCCCCCCTTTCCCCCCAGAGGAACTAAGATTCTGTTTTTAATCATGGATCTGCTTTATGTATATTTTTCTAAATGTGTTATTGAACCACTAAGCAAGTGCAAACTATAAAGCAAGAAAACTAGTACAGCTGATTGACTTTGAAATTGAGAGCACCAGAAAGCTAAAATGAACTTCCAACAGAATTTCACTCGCTTTTCAGTGATAGGAAGACATTTAAGTTTTGAATATGCCTTCGAGGGCTTGTTCTTTGGAGTGTGTCAAAAGGATGAATTCACTGTGCTTCTGGCAATTGGCCTTAGATAATTGTTTTGACACATGAGTTTATGTTGCATTATTTCTCTTGTTTGGTTTTGCAGCTGCATTGCGGAGTTTTACTTCAATTCCTGCTATAGATTTTTTGGAATATTTTTTACTGGTCAGAAAGAAAGGTGTTCCTCCAGGTTTATTTTCCAAGTACCTCTTCACTTCTCTAATAGTAAAATGATTGAGATTCAGGGAGGACGGAAATCTGAGAAATTCTGTGTCTTTCAAAGTGAGGCTGTCTAAGTTGATGTCTGGGTTCCTGGTTTCTCACGGTGCATCAGATTCCGATATGTCTCTTTGAATTAATAACCGATCTATTGTTAAATGACTAAGCTTATGGAAAAAGATATTTTTAGAAGGGAAACTGGAATATCTGTAAAATAACTTAATTTTTTTTTGAAATATACAAATGTATTCTGCTTATCTACTGACATGAAGGAATCTCAGAATTAAGCGAGTTGATTTATTTGTCTCGGCATTAAATCTCAAAAGTTAAAAAGAAATGTCACCCAGATGGAGTTTGTGTTCAAAACAACATAACTGGTTTGAGACAAGTTTACAAGCAATGGGAAAATTGAAAGTTTGGTATTGTAGTACTCGAGTCCCCAATATCTAATTAATATTCCACCTATAATAGAAGCTACAGAAGAATTCCCCTTAAAAAAATGAAGAAGCTATTGATGGTATTGGTTCTTCTGAGTGTAGCAACAGAGAATGGCAAGAACTGATCTCTACTTATATGCTGTCTGGAATATTTAACAGATATGCAAATGGATTCCACAGAGAATGGCTCCAAATTGTCTTGTTATGCCTGCATCTTTTGCATAGATAAATAAATTCTGAATTAAAGAACTTTCCATTTTCATGACGTTGTTCTAACGATGGTTTCTAACATTATATAGCCTTATAAATTCAGTCCATAGTCGAGACCTACCAATGCATGGAAAGAAGAGTGATATCCATGGGACATCTTTGTCCCTTTTGGCACCTGCTTCCTCTCTATGGGGTTCCAAATCTTGTCCCTCTGGGCTAATTACTTGCATGGTAGTATAGTGAGGTAGTAAAAAGCACGGTTTTAGGTCCACATGGTTATGGGTTCAAATTTCTTCTCAGCCACTTACTTTGTCTATGACTTTAGGCATTTACTTACCAACTCTTTGAGTGTTTTCCATCGGTAAAGAAGAGATGATATTTTGTACCTACCTTAAGAGTTTGTTTGGAATTAAAAGTGATGATGATTTAACCTTAAACATTCAACAAGGTTCAGGGGGCTAAAAATTGTATATAGAATGTTTAAAAGCCTCATTGGGCCGGATATGTACTGAAACCTCAAAAATTGCATTCCCTCTGAGTTAGGCCAGGCTGTGTTATGCTGCAATAAGAAATAACTCAAAACCTTAGCAGTTTGAAGAAAAATACATGGTAGTTAAAGCAAAACTGCATTTCTTGCATGTTACATTTCTTCACTGGTCCCTAGAAAGTGTCTGATCATGGCAATCAATTAAAGACTAACTTAGCAGTGTCAGTCTTGAACATTGCTGCTTTCAAAGTCAGAGAGAAAAGAGAGCTTTAGATGGTTTCTGCATACACACAGCAGCATACAGTATTTACAGTCTTTAGTAATTGGCCCGAGCTGGTCATGTGCTTCTCCCATAACTATAGTTGCATAATTCCAGGGACTAGGAAATACAATCCTGCCAATATACCCTAATGAATTACTAGCCAGCAGAACTAATGACTTCCACATCGTCTGTTCAAACTAGCATATAACCTCAAGCAAGAAGAAGTTAACTGGTCTTTTTCTCTTCTAGTCCACAGTACTCGAGCATTATTATTAATGTCAAGGACTAGAAGAAGAAGAAGAGCATTAATTAAGCTAATGAAGTATCACCAAAGGACAGTCATACTCTTATTGTTTTGAGCAGAAATTGGAATTTTCTACAAGTACCCCTTCAGTTAAATACCTGCTTCATTATGGTCAGGAAAAAAAGTAGGTTTAGTTACTGCTATTTCCCTCTCTTGCCAAATTAAACTTCAGAGTTCACTAGTTTTATTATTTTATATAGGAATAATTATGGTTTTACTCTTGCCAGAAGATTGCAGTGACTTTGGGTTATGCCAGCTAAACCTGTTGTATGTGATTAAGAAGCACTTTAATTTTTTATTATCATTTTAAAAGATTTTATTTATTTATTTATTTATTTACTTATTTAACAGAGAGAGAGAGAAAGAGAGAGAGCGCGCTCACACAAGCAGGGGGAGTGGCAGGCAGTGGGAGAGGGATGTGGGACTCTATGCCAGAACCCTGGGATTATGACCCAAGTCAAAGGCAGATGCTTAACCGACTGAGCCACCTAGGCACTCCTTAAGAGGCACTTTGAAATCTCATCCAAAAATAATACTTCCTATAGAAAGTAGATTTGACAATTTGGATATTGTCAGATGTGGGAACTGAGTTTCAGCATACACACAGATATGCAAATTCACATCTTCATGTACTTGGTGATATTTATCCAAGAGCAGGGTGTTCTTTAGGCAAAGAACACAGCTTAGCAGGGACTTACGCAGCCTATTTTGGAGCTTGGAAGCAAAGCTGGGAAGTCTGGATAGCAGAAACATAATGAACTGACATTTCGGGTAACTAAGAATTGCCAATCCAAACTTTATCAAACATGGTTAAATATCACTTTGGGACTGAGACATAACATATCAACCTCAAGCCTCAAGCAGTTTTAGGCTCCATATTTTTCAAGAGATGTAGCTGCCAGATAAAATATGGGATGCCTGGCTAAATTTGAATTTCAGACAAAAAAGGAATAATTTTGTAGTATAAGTATGTCCAATGCAGATACTGTTTTGAATAGGAATAGGAGTTTTGTGCAAGAAAAAAAAAAAGTAGGACATACTCATGCTGCAAAATTATTTATTGTTTGTTTGGCATTCAAATTTAACTGCATGTGATGTGGTTTTATTTACTAAATTTGGCAACTGTATCAGAAATGAATGGCATGAACATCTTACCTCACTTACCTTCTCTTTCAAAGGTAAAAGTAACCAGTTGTGCCTGTAGCCTGAGCCATTAGGATTTTTTTTTTAAACTTCAACCCTTTTAGAGTAGGAAAAGAAGGCATAGGAAGGGAAGTCAGCAGCTTCTGCAGGTCTAGGAGTCAAACTGTAGTAATTATTTTATATCTTTAACATCTGAACAGCATGAAATCACCCTGGAAAAAGCAGCCCACTCTTTAGGGATGATAAACTCTTAAAAATTGGATAGAAGGGCAAAAAAGTTTGAAAATCTGCCCTTGACGTCTGCAGACCATTTATCCCACTGGAGCCTACTTGCCATGAACAGTGGCTGTTATCAAGTCAATGGAAAGGCTGACTTTGATGAGCCAGCTTCTGTGTTAAAATGATCAAAGACAATATTACTAATGGAAGACACAGACTACAAGAGTGTCATATTTGAGCATTATTGCTACCGGAGATAAGTGGCCAGGCAGGGAATGACTACTTTGAAAACTGCTGCTCTAGACTGAGCCCAGTGTCATACACAAGGATGCTTTACTATTTTGAGCATTACTTTACTATGTAGTTGCCTCCAGACCCAGGTCACTGGTGGTCTTTTATTCATGATCGAACTTAGCTTTCTCACTCAACAATGTCCAGCTTGGTTTTGTTATGAATCTTTTTTTATAGTTGAGCCCTCTGCAACTTTTACTGTTGTAGCCACTTTTACTGTTGTAGTCAGTTGTAGCCACAGTTAGGGGATTCCCACAACCCCCTAAAACAAAGATGCTCTGCTTCGCTTCTTTTGTTCATTAATACTATGAAATAAAATATTCCGATTGCTTAGCTTGGTAATATTGCCATGTGGCAGGGACATCCCCAATAGAAAAGAACATCCCAATGGTAGATTTTTAGGCTTTTCAGCTGTAACATTCTGTAACCAAAGGAATACTGTTGAAGTTTTAAGCTCTTTTGAACAATACGTCAGTGTGGGAGGGGTGTGGTTGGATTTTAGTGTTTTTGTTTGTTTGTTTGTTTTTAAGAGAGAGAGTGCATAAGTGGGTAGGGGCGGAGAGAGAGAGAGAAGGAGGCTGTGTGTAGGAACAGAGGGAGGGGGACAGAGAGAATCCAAAGCAGACTCTACGCCCTGTGCGGAGCCCGACATTGGCCTCCATCTCATGACTGAGATCATGACCTGTGCCCAAATCAGGAGTCAGACATTCAACCAACTGAGCCAGCCAGGCAACCCAAATTTTTTGTGAGTTTTAACCCAGTAAACACCAACTGTACTAAACGCGTGACCTATTAGACTTAAAAACCAAGAGAGGAAAATCATATGGATCCACAGGAGGGATTCTCTCCCACTTCTTCCCTCTCAGTTTCTCCCTCAGCATTGCCAGAAACTGAAACTGACACTTGGTTTAGGAACCAGAGAGCCTGGTATTCTGAAGACCTGGATATTGCTCTCCCTGAAGGACAAAATAATTCACCAGAAGACTGAATTAGTTTAGCTCTAAATAAAACACAGGCAAATATGAATGATTTAGGGTTCCTTTTAAAACATTGTTTATTGTTTTACTGGTTACTAATAAAGAATTTGACAGCTGTAGCCTTTTACCTAATGAGCAATGTCAGGATGGATAAACCTCATTGGCTACGATACTGCCACTGCGCAAAGCTTGCAATGTCAGGATGGAAACAGAGAAAAAAGAAACTATTTCACTCCTTATTAAATCTCTAACAATCACACCTCCACCTTATGCTAAAAAGCAAAGTAGGAACTCAGGGATTGGTTCCTAACATGACAAAACCTCTGGAAGAACCAGCAGAAAATGCAGTAGCTGAAAGCATATTTGAGCATTATTTTATTTTCTGTCATTGAAATTTTTATTATTTGGTAAAAATTCCCAAAATGACACATCTAGAATTTATTGCAAGTATCTGATGGCAGTGCTGTAACTGAAGACATTTTGTTGCTAAGTTTGTTTGTTTTGGCTTACTCTTATTTATTTGTGAGGTAATTGCTAAATGTGATTTATCTCAGAGCCTTTTAATGTTGTAATCATTACAAGGAGGTTTATCCATTGCCAGTAAGACTAAAAAGTGTGTTTTTGACACACATACGTATTATCTTCCGTCTCCTTACTTCAAAATGGATGACTTGAATGTCAGCTTTTCAGCTTTAGTGATTTTGGGACTTATGTTCTATTTCAGAGATGGCCTGCCTTTTTGTTTGCTTCTTAACCTGTTAGTTTCACTAATATCCCTTCCTTTACAAAACCATCCATTAATTTTGCTTGATTTTTCCAAACTAGGCTCAGTATCATGGTGTTTCATCAGTGGTGCTGGACTGTGTGTCCCTGAGAGGCCTGTATTTCTCCTCTTGTTAAGTTGAATTGTGTACTGGGTTGAATAGTACCTTTTCAAAATTCATGTTCACTTGGAACCTCAGAATGTGACCTTATTTGGAAATATGGTCTTTGCAGATTTAAGTTAGGTAAAAATTTGGATTTTGGGTGGGCCCTAAAGCCAATGATTGGTGTCCTTGTGAGAAAAGGAATGGACACAGAGGGACATTCAGGGAAGACAGACATATGAAGATGAGGGCACAGATTAGAGTCAGGCCACCACAACCAATGACTGACAGGAGCCACTTGGACCTGAAAAGGCAGGGAAAGATTCTTCCCTGGAGCCTTAGAGAGAGTGTGGCCCAGCTGACTCTTGGTTTCGAACTTCTGGCCTCTACAGCTGTGAGGGAATACATTTCTGTTGTTTTAAGCTACCAAGTTATGGTAACTTGTTTCAGTAGCCATAGGAACTAATATAAGGAGCTTCCTAAAGTTAGACTGTGTATTGGGTGGCTCCCCAATACTCTAGAGGATCTGGCAAGAGTTTGGAGAGATATGGGGCATTAAGAAGACTGACAGAGTAGAGAGCTTGCATGGTAATTACCATGCACGGCCTTGTCTTTATTTTATTGTTTTTTTTAACTTTGGTGAGGAATCAATTGACAAATTTAATTGTATGCATTTAAAGTGTACAAGGTGATGATTTGATATACATATATATGTGGTATAGAATGATTGCCAAGATCAACATAATTGACTCATCCATAACCTCACAGTTAACTCTGTGTATGTGTGTATGTGTGTGCGCGCACGCGCGCATGTGTATGGTGAGAAAGCATGTGATCTACCCTCAGCAGCTTCCAAGAATACAACACCATTTTTTAAAAGATTTTATTATTTATTTGAGAGAGAGTGAGCAGGAGAGAGAGCATGAACGGGACAGAGGGAGAGAGATAAGCAGATTCCCCTGCTCAGCAGAGAGCCCCATGCGGGGCTCGATCCCAGGACCCTGGGATCATGACCTGAGCCAAAGGCAGATGCTTAAACCATTGTGCCACCCAGATGCCCCAAGAATACAATACCATATTAAGTGCAGTGACCATGTGCACAGCTTTGTCTTGAGTGCTGTCTCTAATATTCATTTAATTGTCACAACCACTCTTCGAGGTCTTGGTACTCATTCCTTTTCACAGAGAAGTTCAGTAAATTACTCAAGGCCACACAAATTGAATGACTAACTGAATGGTATTCCTGAGTATCACATCTTCTTACAGTTGTATTGAAAATTGATTTATGCTTTCTGTTGATTTGGATAGATATGTTGGTATGTGGGTACCAAATAGATTATCACATATTGTGAATGTGTCTAGGGCCTTGGAGGTAAGACCTGGCTGGGCTCAGGAGGAAAAAGGATCAAACATTCCTTTCATTTGTTAGGATAAGAAGAAAGATACGAAAATTTAAATAATGGAATAAATTGCAGAGGGATTTCTTCCTGCACTCACTGAGGAGTGACGGGAGGGAAATAGAGATATTTTCCATGATATATCTTTGCCATTAACGTCAGGGGCTTTGTTGGCTGAGAGCTGTGGTTGGGATGTGGTTTTGTAGGTTTCATGTAACTAAATTTTTTTCAGATGGGACAGGAGTGCTTTTCTGAGGAGTGCTGGTTGGGGCAGCCCTGTTCGGGTATGAGCTCATGACCATCAAGTGGCAAAATAACAAAATAATCAGCTGCTGCTTTTCAGCAGCTGGTATTTCTGTTAGGGTTTCAGGCTTCTGCAACATTGTCACCTTGGGGGAGATGATGCAAATCGATGACCAACCTTTAGGCGTAGTCACTGCATCAGGGACAGAGAACTGGCTACAAAGTAGTTAGAAACCAGGTGGAATGTGTTCTCTTAAGCCTTGCTTTCTCAGGATGCAAGGTGTCCTTGACATTTTGTATAGGGTCTTGGTTTCATCGTTGACTTTGGCCATGGCTGGATGGCAAGATACCAAGCTTATTGACCTTCAGATCAGGTTTTGAACGACTGGATGATTCAGTCGCTCTATCTTTCTGAGAGCAGACGTTGAGGGTGCCTCTGAATGAAAGGCCCTGAATCAGACAGGGAGGGGAAACCTGGTGCCTGTTCCTAAGGTAAGTGTGCTCTCACTGGGGTGATGGAGACAGCGACACTCAGCAGAGTCCTTACCATGTGCTGGGTAAGAGCCAGGGCTCAGCTGCCATTTCCTTTGTACCTGGATCTCGGTGAGTTTCTGATGTTCCCCATCTGTGAAATGAAGGGTAATAGCACCCATCTATAAGGTTGCTCTAAGAATTGATGTGCTGATCCTTATAAAATATTGCAGACATTAAAACGTGTAATAAAGAAATAATGTGGACAACCTGACACAATTAAATTTGACAGATAAAAATGAATGGCTTTCTCAAAAAAAGCACAAACTAACACAACCCACCCGATATACCAAAGGATAATTTGAAGAGCTTGAAACTACTAAGTAAATCCAATTTGTAATGTAAAACTCCCAAGAAAGAAATCTTTGTATCCAGATGGTTTCATGAGAGAATTCCACCAAATTCTGAGAAATGAAGTGAATACAATCCCTCCTGGTAGACAGAGGAGGACGTGACAGCACCTAAGTCATTTTATGAAAGCAGGTTACTCTGATTTTGAAACCAGAAAAAGACAGAACAAAAGAACACTGTGGACAGATATCCTCATGAACATACATACAAAAAGCTTTAAAAGACATTTAGGTCTCTGTACTCTACAACAGCAAGTGAACCTAATAAAGATATTTATATGATAGAAAAATGAAATAAAAATCTTTCAGTAGTCTAAAGCACTAGGGTCATGAAAAAATAGCTAATTTTTGTTTTTTACATTCAAGACACAGTCACAGATTATTATGTATATGCTTATACTGGGTCAATGTGAGAGGAAAATATATAATATATAATAAATATTTTTATAATAAATAATAAATATTTTTCCTGCTGTTAAAAAAAAATACTTCCTGTACGTCCTGGTGCATAGTAAGACTCCTCGTGTGGTCATCATACTCATATCATATCATTAACATATACTGATATTGTCCCAGTTGTGAGAGTAAAAAGCTTCCATCTTCTTAGGGGTAGACCACTTGTACTATGGTTACCAGTAACCTCAGAACCTGTTCCCTTCACGCTTCCATCAGCTAGCCCATCTGCGACAGCAGTTCCCATGCCCAACACGCATGGATGTAGGGACAGAAGGTCAGGAGCAGCCCAAGTCCAGTGCCATGCTTCTGCAGGTCAGCCAGCCAGCATCACCCTCACTCCCGCTCTGCATCTACAGCTGGAGGTCAGTGTCTGGGCATCTCCCAGCCCCTGAGCTCAGAGGGTCTCCCAGCAGATCAATGCTCTGTGCTTTGCTCAAGGGGACTGATTGCTGATGTGCAGCTCGCCCCTCCTTTAGCAAGGGATACAGCATTTGTTTTGTTCACGTATTGATGAGCCTTCTTCCTCTCACGGTGAAGAGATGGATAATGTGCTAAGGGGTCACCAAGAGGGGCCGTCTGAAAGAGTTCACACGAAGAGGTGAGTTTTGGTTCAAGTCGTGAAGTGGGAGTTATTTAAATCCAGAGAAATTGCAGGGGTGGGGGATGTTTTCTAACTTGAGCGAACACAACGAGAGTGGAGATGTGAGTGATAATGGCAATGGTTGAGGAGCTGCCACCTCCTTAGTCATCCCTGGACTCAGGGTGTGCATAGGGTGGGGTGTTGGAAACTAGCCTGGAACGGTTTGTAGGGCTGGATTCTAAGGGCCTTGGCTCCCATCCGAAGGAGTTTTCCTCTTCTGGTGCTTCTCAAACATTTTTCTGTTTCTGAATTCTAACCACAGAGGACACTGAACTTTTACCATAAGAGGGAGTTTCTTTGAAATCTCCCTATTGGGGATATTTGTCATTCTTTCTTGGCTGCCCAACATCTGAACTCTGTTTTTGTGCTTGAAAATTTTCCCATAGGAGGGAAAAAAGCAGGATCTGTTTTTTTTCCCACCATACAAACTGAAATGCCAGTACTTGCTTTTCCAGCCTTCCTTTCAGCTAGGACATGGGCAGAACCTGCGTTGGGAGTGGGGGCGGCGAGAGGGGATCTGGTCATGGCGGTGGTGCCTGTCGCTAGCGTGAGCTGTGAGGACTACACGCAGTACAACTGACTGCTTCTGGTCGATCCTACAATTCACATATTCCCCCAATTTTAGTGTTGCTGAAATTGGGGTGCTCCTTAAAATCAGTGTTGTGATAGAGTTTGATAACCAGCACTATTTACTTCTTTCCTTAACAAATAGAGTAATCACCTAATGGTCTTAGAGTTAGCAACATCAGAGATGCAGAGCACTCAGTTTCGGCAGAAGTGTGCAAGTTGGATCAGTACTGAGCTGTTTTTGCCTCAGAGCCCCATGGCTGGTTCTCCAGCCCTTTGGGTTAGTGTGTGAGCATTCTAATAATTTCATTATTTGCTTAAATTAGTTAGACTTTGTTTCTGTTTGAAACTAAACATCTTGACTGGTATATTGATGTCATCTTAAAAAGTTTTGCAAATGCGGCAGTTTTTTTTAATACTGCAGTTTATTAATATATCTGTTTAAATGGAAAAAGTATGTTTTAAAAAGATTTATCTATTTTAAAGAGAGGGGGAAAGAAGGCATTCATGCATGAGTGGAGGAAGGGCAGAGGGAGAGAGACAATCTCAAGCAGACTCCTCACTGAGTGCCCAGCCCAACCTGGGGTGGATTTCATGACCCCAAGACCATGGCCAAAAGTCAGACCCTCAACCTAGTGAGTCACATGGGCATCCCAGAAAAAGAGTTTTTTTCTCTAAATATTTACTTAAATTTGATGACCCAAGAAACTATGGCATGCTAACAACTCACAATTCAGGTGACATTATGGAGAATGTGTTCAGCGAGAGTGTGGTCCTCTGGTATTTTTGCTTCAGTGTGTACCTTGTGGGTTTGCATCCCTCTGGCACAGCACCTATTGCCTGACATTCCTGTCCCTGAGACTTAACTTGAGGGAAGGAAGCACAGTGCAGGCCTTGGAGAGCCGGGAGATGCTTTAACTTACAGTGACGTGACTGGTTTCATAGAATTGCTTCTGTGTACTTTCTTCATCTGTTCTCATCATCATTCACCTGGGGAATCCGGTCTCCCTTCAGGGTGTTCTCTGTCTTAAGTTCTATGGAAACTGGTTTGGAGCCTGGACCTGTGGCTTTTGGCTTTGAAATGCCAAATATCTTTTGTTCTCCAGATGCTTTTGAGTTCAGATGTTCTGGGAGGTAGCTCTTCCTTCATTTCAGATAATTGCTAGGTCTCCAAATTAAAAACAACAAAAAAACTTTTTTCAAATTAGAAACTTTCTCAGCATGAATGGTGTTACAATTAGTATTTGTGTCTAATAATTCCTTCTTAGACTTTTCCCAGGTCTGCATTGCAAACATCGCATGGGTACCTTTGCTTAGAATATTCAGTTCAGCCCACATGTGTCATCTACTCTTCCTGTGTACAAGGAAACACGCTTTCTAAATAGAGGCCCTCTTTGAAGCAAAAACTTTACGTATTCTATTTGTGGTTGGAGAGCCTGATGAGAGACTTAGAGATAAACAGTCCTAATCACAATTGATTGGGGTTTTAGACACAGAGATTGGGCACCATTTGGTAAGACAAGACTCACTCTCTGAAGAATTGGTCCTACTTTGTGCTAACATTGTAGACAGAAGTCTTTCAAGAGGAAGCTAATATTTTGCATGTTTGTGGAATCCCCCCCCCCATAAAGTCTCATCTCTGGGATGTTACTGAGGGGACCTAATGTCAAGGACTTGGCATTTTTTAACTACAGTACTGTTAAAATGGATGAAAATCCATAATGCAAGTGAATGTTAGGCATTCATAAGATACCAGTGTTTTGATATGTCCCTTCTCTTTAGATATCTTAGAATAATTTTCCTGTCAGGATTTACGTCTTGCTGCTATTAATTTATTTTTAATTTGAGATAGTATTGTATATAGTATTCCATTTTCACTTCTGTTTCTTTTAATTCCAATTATAAAATGCTTTTAAAATTAGGTTTCTGTGAAATTAAAATCCATCTAGGCATTTCTGGTTTCTGAGATAATGTTACTTCCTTTCCTCCTTCCACTGCCTTCTGCAACCTCCCTCAAAAGAGAAACCAAAAATCCAAAACCAAAGCTATATGTTTTAAAGAGGGGGACAGGGATCAATCCTGCCACCACTAATTTTTCTTTAAGTATTTTATTTTTAAGTAATCTCTACACCCAAGATGGGGCTTGAACTCCCAACCCTGAGATCAAGAGTCACATGTTCTTTCCACTGAGCCAGCCAGGCATTCCCTCTCCCAAGTCTTTAAAAGAAGACTGTTGGAATGACATGATTCTTCTTTGTATTAGCTATTCCACATTTTGTGAGAACAGTTAGACTTTCTGAGTCGTCGTCAGTGACTGAGTGAATGACACATGTCTCTTGTTAACACAGGACATGTTTGGAGCCCAGTGTAGAAAGCCATGTAACACCCTTGTCTAATGCTGTGTTCTATTCAGCACTTGGATGGAGTTCAGTGTTCTGTAGGAAGTCTTAAAGATTTTATTGGTTCAGAACTTGTAAGAAAAAGTGTGGGTTAAATTTTATATGACCATCTTCTATGAAAACTTGTTAGACCTAATAATGTAGGCCAAAGAAACACTTAAGACTCTCTCTTTCCAAGTGCTTAGATGCCCTCACTTAAGAAACATACTCGATAAGTTATGCTAATGGGTGGGAAAGCAGTCTGAAAAGTTTACATACTGCAAATGCAAGCTGCTGTTAGTATTTGGCAGTCACTTATTTATTCAGTAAAACAGCTGCTCAAGGTCCTTCCCTGGGCCAAACTCTCTTAGCCCCATTCCACTTAGAGAAATGAGCATTCAAGCAATGAGAAACTGGTGTTTCTGTAAAAATATTTTGTGGTTCCTATTCGCCAAGAATTCAATTGGCATTTCCCTTAAATTAGTCCCAATCGTTAGGTTTCCCAAATCCACCAACAACTGCTCCCCAGCATGAGACACTGGTATTCAGTGGACGTGTTATGACTGACTGAATGAATCCACAAACATTTTATAGAGTGCTGAGGCACTGCAAGAGAGTGAAAGAAGTGCAAGACACAGACATTCTCACTTGGCGTACTTATATTTTAACTTAGAGACATAAATGGAGCATGCGGTTTCTGCATATACTGTGAAGCAAGGCTATACAGGATTAAACACCAGGGGGATTGAGAAGACAGTCCAGAAAGAGAGAGGCAGGACTGTTTGATATGGCCTCAAGTCATCAGAGCAGAGGGGATTTGAAAGGGACTATCTAGGACCCATGGGATGTGGTTTGGACTATATGTTTATCTACCTCCAAAATCCATATATTGAAATCCTGATCCCTAATGTGAAGGCATTTGGAAATGGGGCCTTTGGAAGATGGATTTGTGCCCTTTTAAGAAGAGGCAATGAAGGAGCTTGCTTCTCTCTCTCTGCCATTCGTGAGGCCACAGCAAGAAGACATTTATCTGCAAGCCAGGAAGAAAGCTCTCATCATGAACTGAATTGGCTTGATCTTGGACTTCATGCCTCCAGAACCAATAAGGAATCAATTTCTGTTGTTTAAGCCACCCAGTGTATGATCTTTGTGTTATAGCAGCTTGAATTGACTAAGACAGTATGGAAATAAGATGGGATATAAATCAGGCATCCCTGAAATGAAGAAACTGCTTTGAGAGAGCAAAGGGTGTTAACTGTGGAAAGGTCCAGGTGCAGAGGAGCTCTTCACAACATACTTTACATCTCGTGGTGTTCTCAGGCTTTATTGACTTGATTACCCGTTATTATTAGAGAAGGTAGGAAATAGGGCCAAATCTGCACTGACTTAGCAAAAACCTAGAAATTATTGTCTCCTTCTTCCCTCTCTCCTTCTGTCCCTCCTTCCTTCTCTCCTTCCCTCCCTATGTTGTTTTCTGGAGTGTTGCTCTCTTGTTTGCCACTGTAGTCCCACAGCCAGTATGTAAAGTATTCAGTAAATCCTGGCAGTGTATGACGTATTCAGTAAATACTTGAACAAGGGTTCACTATGGAGCCACAGAATTTATGAATAACTAGAATCAGAAGCCCCCCCTTTGCCCACCTGCTCATTGAGTGTTGAGCTTTCTGAGTTTAGGAATCCCTAATTCTCCTCGTGCCTGACATTAGTGGAGAAGCTTGAGGGGTTGGGGCAATTTTTGTGATGATAGTTTTGGACTTTCTCCTGGCTGCTTTGAGAATAGAAAAATAATTTGATTCTTGCTAAATTAAATAAAATAAATGAGGATCTTGTGAAATGAAACATTAAGGAATATTCTAAAGCAAAGAATAACAGACATAGTTTAACAATTTCAGAAAAGAACAATTTCAGAAAAGAACATGGTAGAGATTCCGTATCAGCAGGCTGTTCATTTTTTCAGTGTAAAGGAGAACAAAAGGTAGTTTTTCCTAGGATGGTAATATTCTGTAGTAATTAGAGGTATTTCAAGGAGTTTGCATCTCAACTCAGAAGGAAATGACCTAAAGTACACATAAATATTTAATTTACATTAAAAATCATAGAAATTGTCACTTCTGGTTCTTCAGATAATAGTAATCTTTTAAAACATAAATAATAAAATCTTTTGAAATAAGTCACTAGCTTCTGTAGCTAAGGCTGGAGAGGCCATGTGGCCCAGAAGGGAACAGAGACCTGATGAAGGTGCCATCCGCTTTTCCTTCTTGCCCGTGCACTGTGAATATGACCACCTCCCAGTAGGAAGGCTTCATCTCGTGTTGCCGTATCTGCAGGCACTGACTCACTGCTCCAGTTGACCCTCTTGGTCATAATTATTTAATTTTTTGCTGATAAACTGAATTTTTATTAAAATTTAACAAAAGTATACTGTAAGAAACAGTGGTCCCTATTTTAAAGATCATCATTTAAAGTATCTTTGGGCACCTCAGTGGCTCAGTTGGTTAAACATTGGACTCTTGGGTTTGGCTCAGGTCATGATCTTAGGGTCCTGGGATTAAGCCCTGCATGGAGCCTCGCATTGGACTCTGCACTCAGTGGGGAATCTGCTCCAGGATTCTCTCTCTTTCCCCCTCTGTCCCTCCCCCAACTTGCACATGCACTCTCTCTCTCTCTAAAATAAAAATAAGTCTCAAAAATATAAAAAAAATAAACATCTTCAGAAAGAAGTCATGTGGTTGAGTGCACATTTATCAACATTTAATATTTCTTTTGTTGCTCTACTTTGATTTTCCCACATGGAGTTAAAATCCTTTAGCATTCCATTAAAATAAGACATAAGTAGGGTCAAGCAATAAGCTTTCTTTTCTCTGCATTTTTATTCCATCTTTCTTGGACTTTGCAGTCTCCTATTCATTTCTCTGTCTCTCAAATATTTTTAAAATCAAATATTCTTATTTTAAATTATAAAATCTGTACATACTCATTAAACAATTCAACCAATAGAATAGTTTATAAAATTAAGATGTCCCACAAAAAACCCACAAGTACACAATCACACACACACATACACACACTTGATCTTCCCCTCTGTCTCTCCACACGAGCCCTTACTGCATGTACCATTTTGCAGCTTGATTTTTTTTTTTAAGGTTTATTCATTTGAGTGAGAGAGAGAGAGCATGTGTGAGGAGGGGGAGGGGAAGAAGGGGAGAGAGAGAGAGAGAGAGAGAATCCTGGAACAGACTCTCCACTGAGCACAGGGCCCCATGGAAGGCTGGATCCCAAGACCCTGAGATCATGACCCAACCAGAAACCAAGAGCCAGCCACTCAACTGATGCCACCATCCTGGCTCCCCTGCAGCTTGATTTTTCACTTAGCAATGTATCATCAATCCTATAAATATTGGGGTCTCTCAGCATTCTCTTTTCTCTTGCCAGATGTACTGAATGGTGTCACCCCACTTTTAGTGTTAGCCACCTCCTGCTCATTCCCAAATATGTCTTCCCAGCCCTGATGTGTCTCTGTCACTCAAGCCCATCTACCTGCCATTGCTTCATGGGCACTAATACACAGCTCTCCCCAAATGCTCTTTCTCTCCCTGTCTCCCTCTCAGGGAGCAGTGTATTTTTCAACTCATTTTCCAAGCCCAGAGGTGGCATCATCTTCAGTCTTTCCTATTTCTCCTTCAGCCACACTGTGCCAATCACCAGTTGTTTTTATCTCTTTGAGATCTAAAGATCAGCTTTTCGCCATTCTGACTACCACTTCTGGGATGCTAGGTGAACATCATGTCTTGCTTGGGTTCTCTAAAGTTCTGACTCTTTTCCCTTCTTCCACTCTCTCTTCTTACCTCCTAATCCATCTGCTCACAGGCCTCAGATGCTCTTTCTCCAGTGCCAGTCTGAACATGTCTTAATATTCAGTGACTTGCCAATGTCTTTAGAGTAAAGGCAGACTTGAAAGACTTATAGGGTCTGCAAGACTTAAAGGGTTTGTCTGATCTGGCCTCTGCTTGTGCCTTGTCTGACTCATTGACAACCATTGCATCTGTTTGATTCTAACTCCAAACATAGCTGCCCACTCTGAGTTCCTTGAACATGCCATGCTCTCCCTTACACATGTTTGCCTTGGTGCCTTCTGTCTCTCCAACTCCCTGTTTCATCCTTTAGGCAACTTCATTGAACGCTTCTTTCAAGAACTGGGTTTGGTGTCATCTCTATGTTCCCAGAGCATCTCACACTTACTTACCTTTATCCTATTATACCATTGATCATAGTATACTGTCATTACCTGTGTATGCTTTCTGTCACTCACACCAACCCTCACTAGCACCACCACCATTGATGACCCCACTCTGAGCTCTCTAAGGGCAGAAATAGAGAGAGCACAGAATGTAGTGTCTGGTAGGGAATGCATATTTGAATGATGAATAGACATAATCAGAAGCCCAGGAAGCCCATAAAGCTGAGGGAGTGGTTTGTTCCTCAATCCTAGGAGTTATGATGGTCAAGTCAGAAGCTTCACATGCCTTGGATCAGGCTGGCTCAGGTTAGGGTAAATACCTTTTGGGGCCTGGGGATGGTCATTTGAAATATCAGTGCTATTAAGGAGTAAAGGAAGGTGTTCATGACCAGAATCCGTTTGCCTTCTGCTTTCCTTCGAACTTCATCCTGTCTGGGTCCTATTTAGAGTCAGAGTGAGCAGGAGTGGTGGAGGCTTGTATAAGACCCTACTCCTCAGTGGAGCAGGAGCAGAAATGTGAGGGCTCTCAGAGTGAGGTACTTAGATTTGGGGTAGTCACAACACTTACGGTAGCTAATCTTGCCCATCACACAACTGGTTAATCTTGCCACTCCACTCTTGCCTCCAGCCCTCAGTCTGTGTAAGTTCATTAAAGGAAGACTTTCAATTCTTTATGAACCTTTCTCACTTCAGAGTCCCTGTGTCCTTTATCCACATGCTGCAGAGATGAAAAAAATAAATACCATTGAGAACCCCTATGACTCTCTTTTATACTTTATCATATGCTTTATTGATTTTACATTTGAATACCACCACTGAAGCTGTTACACTTTGGTTTATGCTGATTTGCGTAGAATACTTCTCAGCTTTATGGTGATAGTTAATTTGTATGTTGGGATTCACAAAATGGAGGCCTCCCAGGGGCCCTGCCCTCATTACAAGACTAAGCATTACTCCAAGCTAAGCATGGCGTGCTTCCACATTGCCTCTGGTAATGCTCTACAAAACTCACTGTTGCCCAAACTCCCTCAGGAAGACTGTTCTGCAGCTTGGTAGACATTGTAGTTCCCCAAACCATGTACTGTTTTTCTTTGACTAAAGAACCTCAAATTCATTACTAAGTTGTTTTAGCTTTGTCATTTGACAGTCTCGGTGACAAGACGGGCTCCAAATACAGCTCCTGAAGATTCTGGGGATGGCCCTGAGATGTACCTTCACAGGTACCTGGAGAGTCCTTTTGGTCACTACCTCTTCAGCCACTCTCCAACATCTCTGGAAAGCTGCTCTTGGATCAAGCTCTGCATATTTTGTATTGTGACCTCTTGGAATTTGTTCTAATCCTTCCAGCTGGAGAATTGAGATGTGCAAAACTAGAATTTCACAGGGTGGAAATTGGAGTGTGAGAAACTCCAGATTTTCACAGTGAGAATCACAGGTCTCAGGAATTGTGCACAGGTAGCCAGAAACAGAAGTCTGGTTGAATTAGGGAGGTTTCCTTCAAGGGAGAATAATGAGTATCCCTCAATCAAAAGAAAGCAATATGGCAGCTATTAGGGGACTCACAAAGCCTCAAGGAAAGTCCACAGTGTAAACTATGGGGGACTTGGGGAAATAAATCAAGAGAAGAAGTTGTCATTAAATGGCACATGGAAATGTAAGTAGGCACAAGTCAGACTATTATAAGCCATCAGAGTTTCCTCCGTTATAAAGAGATCTTATGAAAGGAATGATAGATCTATTGCTAATGGGAATCTCGGACCCTAAAGCTGCAAAATTGGTGGGCACAGGTTGAGCACTTAAAGCTGTTATTGTGCTTGCCACATAACTTTAAGACTCCTGTGCTAGGATAAGTTGGTCATGGATCAGGTTAGGATGACACCAGGTCACATACTAACCTCAAAATTTTTTTATGTGAGAAGGTACACTGAGAAATATCAGAAAATACTCAACCCAGCTGGACATCCCTCCTAGGTATTAATTTAGCTCCAAGAGATCCAAGGCTTCACTAAAGAAGTTGGATTCTCAAGTTTCAAAGAATTAAGCACACCACCTTCTGGAATATTTGCTTATTTTATGTCTGAGAAATGTATTTTCAGAAGCTACAGATACAAGGCAGAAATCTTAGTAAGACAACTTAGAATCACAATGGCCATTGTAGGGAACATTTCAGTTAGACAAGATTGTTCATTTAGGAAGTGCACTTGAAAGTAAGGTGTTAAAGGTTCAGAAATAGCTGAAGTAAAAACCAATGAATGACCAAAGTAGTAATTAATAGATTATTATTGTGCACCCACTAAATAGAGTTCTCAGACTGGGAGCACTCAAACCAAAACATGGAATGAGGCTCAGGGATATATTGTTACAAAGCAACTTATATAATGGGAAGACATTCATTATTTTTCACAGTGGTTGTTATATTAGAAGTTTTTTTTTTTTTTTTTAAGATTTATTTATTTATATAAGAAAGAGAGAGAGCAAGAGAGTGCATGCCCAAGTGGGGGGAGGAGCAGCGAGAGAGGAGGAAGAGAATCTCAAGCAGACTCCCTGCTGAGCCCAGAGCCCAAAGCTAGAACACTAAGATCATGACCTGAGATGAAACCAAGAGTCAGTCGTTTAACTGACGAAGTCACCCGGGGGCGCCTGATGTTAGAAATTTTTTAAATTACAGGGAACTGGTTAGTGGTTGTCTCATAACAATTTTGGAAAACAGTTCAAGTTTTGTTTGTGATTTCCAGAGGCATAAGCAAGAAATGACCCAGGTCAAGTTAGTCTTGCAAAATAAGCTAAATTAAGCTTTCCCTTTATGGCTAAGCTGTTTTTGTCTGCTTTGGGAATTTTTGAGGCATTTGTTTTTGATTTTAACAATTCCCCCCTTCTGGTCATTCTCTCAGTGGGCTGAGAGTATGACCAACCAGCATAGCATTATTTTCGGTTACCACCATTGATGTTCTTAGGCCAAAGAATCACATAATTGCTGTTTCCACCGTCGAGTCATCAGGCTGCAGGGTCATGTAGTCACCGTCTTCATCATTTATGTAATTATTGTTGATTTCATCCAGTTGTGTAATTCTAATGGATACCAATAGGTGTGTGAGTGGCTGCTGATAGGTATTTAGAACCCTCAGGAGTATACTAACCTGGAGAGGTTAACATGACTATGAGGAGAACAATAGCCAAGGATTGAGAAATTCCCAGAGCAGAAATTCCCAGGAGCCAAGAGTTAACCAATTAAATAACTTAAGTGAATTATGATCAGATTCTGTTTTGGCTAAGTCAGTCTATATATTTTTTTTTAATCACTTGTAGTTGGATTTCAATTTTTTTCTGAGTTACCTATATAGGCACAAGATGATGTGTTAGCAAATTCATATCCTCATGATTATTTAGGAAAGGATAAACATCCAGATGTTTCTTTTCAGGAGGCGGTATTGTAGGTGAGCTTCCACCTAAATTAGACCTCTATATGATGTGAGCAATCAGGCAATTTAATGAGAGGCATATCTATGGAAACAAAAGAAAAACAAAAGTTGATAATTGGAGCAAATTATAAATTCAGGTTCTTAGTTTGGAGACAACCAGCTGAGAAGATTTCTAGATGTCGGTTTTGAAGCATCTTCAGATAGAGTGAGGGCTAGTACTGGCATTCTGATAGATTTTCCTGGTTTTTAGTTTGAATGTCTCTGGTGAACTTTCTAAGTAGTTCCTTAGGAATAGGCATGAAGATTGTCCACATATGAGCTGTTGTGATGATTTCCCTGAAAGTTATATCAAGTTGTCTAGCTTTATTTTCCATGGCCTTGGAAAAGGGGAAGTTTTAGTTGCAAAGTGATTCTAGGTCAAAGAATGGGAAAAAGTTAGCAATGTTAGTGTGGAAAGTTCTAGGCAAGTATTATAGAAAACTAGAAGAATTTAGGACAAAATCAGTTTGCAGGTAGAAAACAGTATCTCTAAGACAACAGCACTAGAATCTGATATCCACAAAGATGTATTATTGAAACATTATTTTTCTTTCTATAATCATTCCTATGTCTGTCAAAGATAACCACAATAAGACTAATTTCTTTGCAGATTAAGTCTAATTTCAGTAAACGTGGCCTGATTATTTACATAAGTGCATCAAAAAATAGTGATTGACCATATAAACTCTTTTAAATCTGCTTTGCTGGATTTAAGAAATCTCAGATTGGACTTTTAAAAGACTCTTGAAGCTAGGAAGCCAAACCAAGGACTTGTTTAAAACCCGGAGAACAGATTCTTATTGATCTTATGCAAATACATACATTGTCAAGAATACTTAATCAGAATTTCCAAACTTTGGAGAGATGAGGTAGGGAGAAAATGATAAATGCTTCAACCCTTACTGCAAAGCTATCTATAACTTACAGACATTTGGTAAATATAGCTTTAAAGAAAGGACAAGAAGGGTTACTTTAAACACGGAAAACAAACTATTAAGGAACAAGCAATATTTTTTTAGATTTTTAAAAATATTTAATTAATTTATTTATTTGAGAGAGTGAGAGAGTAGAGGGAGGGGCAGAGGGAAGGGGAGAGAGAGAATGAGAATCTCAAGTAGATTCTCCAGTGAACATGGAGCCTGACCCGGGCTTGATTCTACAATGCTGAGATCATGAGCTGAGCTGAAACCAAGAGTCAAATGCTTAACTGATTGACCCACCCAGGTGCCCCAGAATCAGCGTTTTTAAATGAAATCATAAAAATAATGATTGTGTTCATAGGGTCATTCAGTCTCGTGTCATTCTTGTTTTGTTCATCTTGAGTTAGCAGCTTTATGAATCAATCAGTTTTCCAATAGAGTTTTAGAAGTTCTTACTCAGTTTAGTGTCATGATCTTAAAGTCATCAGAGACCTGCATTTTAGGGTACTTCTTAGGGTCTTTGCCATGAATCTATTTCAAGGTAACACATTTTTGCAGTGCTAGTACCATTTTGTTTTCATTATTACTGCTTTGTAATCTTTAAATCTGGGGTTGTGATACCTCCAGCTTTGCTCTTCTTCCTTAAGGTTGCTTTTGCTATTTGTGGCCTTTTGTAGTTCCATATAAATTTTAGGGTTAGTAGTTCTAGTTCTGTTAAAAATACTATTGATATTTTGATAGGGATTACACTGAATCTGTTGCTTTAGATTGCTTTAGGTAGTGTGGATAATTTAGCAGTATTAATTTTCCAATCTATGAGAATGGTATATCTTTCCATTTGTTTCTGTCAACTTCAATTTCTTTATCAATATTTTGTAGTTCACAGTATAGGTCTTTCACCTGCTTGGTTAAATTTACTCCTAGGTATATTATTCATTTTTGTACAATTGTAAATGGACTTGTTTTCTTGATTTTTTTTCTGCTACTTTATTGTTGGTATATGGAAATACAACAGATTTCTGCATATTAATTTTTATTCTTCAACATCACTGAATTCATTTATTACTTTGAGTAGTTTTTTGGTGAAGTCTTTAGGGTCTTCTATGTATAGTATCATGTCATCTGCAAATAGTGACAGTTTTACTTTTTCTTTACTGGTTTGGATGTATTTTATTTCCTTTTCTTCTCTGATTGCTCCGGCTAGAACTTCTAGTACTATGTTGAATAAAAGTGGTGAGAGTGAACATCCTTGTCTTATTTCAGATCTTAGAGGAAAAACACAGTTTTGTTTTGTTTTGTTTCTTTTTAGCATAACAGAGTACATTGTTTTTGCACCACACCCAGTGCTCCATGCAATATGTGCCCTCCATAAAACCCACCACTTGGTTCCCCCAACCTCCCGCCCCCTACCCCTTCAAAACCCTCAGGTTGTTTTTCAGAGTCCATAGTCTCTCATGGTTCACCTCCCCAAATAAGTGAAACCATATGATAATTGACTCTCTCTGCTTGACTTACTTCACTCAGCATAAACTCTTCCAGTCCCATCTATATTAATACAAAAGTTGGGTATTCATCCTTTCTGATGGGGGCATAATACCCCATAGTGTATATGGACCACATCTTCCTTATCCATTCATCCATTGAAGGGCATCTTGGTTCTTTCCACAGTTTGGCAACCGTGGCCATTGCTGCTATAAACATTGGGGTACAGATGGCCCTTCTTTTCACTACATCTGTATCTTTGGGGTAAATACCCAGTAGTGCAATGGCAGGGTCATAGGGGAGCTCTATTTTTAATTTCTTAAGGAATCTCCACACTATTCTCTAAGCTGCACCAACTTGCATTCCCACCAACAGTGTAAGAGGGTTCCTCTTTCTCTACATCCTCTCCAACATACGTTGTTTCCTGTTTGCTAATTTTGGCCATTCTAACTGGCATAAGGTGGTATCTCAATGTGGTTTTAATTTGAATTTCCCTGATGGTTAGTGATGATGAACATTTTTTCATTTGTCTGATAGCCATTTGTATGTCTTCATTGGAGAAGTGTCTTCTGCCCATTTTTTGGTATGATTATCTGTTTTGTGTGTGTTGAGTTTGAGAAGTTCTTTATAGATCCTGGATATCAACCTTTTGTCTGTACTGTCACTTGCAAATATCTTCTCCCATTCCGTGGATTGCCCCTTTGTTTTGTTGACTGTTTCCTTTGCTGTGCAGAAACTTTTGATTTTGATGAAGTCCCAAAAGTTCATCTTCGCTTTTGTTTCCTTTGCCTTTGGAGACATATCTTGAGAGAAGTTGCTGTGGCTGATATAGAAGAGATTACTGCCTATGTTCTCCTCTAGGATTCTGAGGGATTCCTGTCTCACGTTGAGGTCTTTTATCCATTTTGAGTTTATCTTTGTGTACGGTGTAAGAGAATGGTCAAGTTTCATTCTTCTACATGTAGCTGTCCAATTTTCCCAGCACCATTTATTGAAGAGACTGTCTTTTTCCCACTGTATATGTTTTTCCTGCTTTGTTGAAGATTATTTGACCATAGAGTTGAGGGTCCATATCTGGGCTCTCTATTCTGAAAAACACAGTTTTTACCATTGAGTAAGACTTTAGTTGTGGGTTTATTATATTTGGCCTTCATTATGTTGAATAAACCCACCATGTTGAGACTTTTTATTATGAATGGATGTTGAGTTTTGTCAAATGTTTTCTCTGCACCTACTAAGATGATCATATGATTTTTATCCTTTATTTTTTTAATGTGAGAATAAATCCCATTTGATTGTGGTGAGTAAGACTTTTAATGTGTTGTTGAATTTGGTTTGCTAATAATTTACTGAGTTTTGTAATTATTTTGATAAAGGATATTGGCCTGTATGTGTTTTGTTTTGTTTTGTTTTTGCAGTGTTTTTCTTTGATTTTGGTATCGGGGTAATGCTGCCCTCATAGGATGTGTTTGGAAGGTTTTCTTCTCGTATTTTTTTTTTTTTTTGAAATAGTTTGAGAAGAGTAGGTATTAATCCTTCTTAAGTGTTTGGTAAAATTCATCTGTGAATCTGCTCCTGGTTTTTTTTTTTTTTTTATTGGGAGGTTTTTGTTTCGTTTTTGTTTTTGTTTTGTTTTGTTTTTATTACTGACTCAATTTTGGTATTAGTAATTGGTCTGTATAAAGCATGAGTTTTTGAGAAAGGGAGGAAAGAATTTTAAACCCAGTGGATTCTACCTCTCCATTTAGATTACCTAAGGTCTCTTAATATGAGACCTCTGTTTTTAACAGCTGTACCCAAACAGAAGGAATTACACTTCTCACCCCCTTTTGAAAAGAATAGGTAACTTACCAAAGAGTTTCAATAAACAAATCCAGGTATGCACAATAAAGTTACAGAGTTCAAATGCAAAGAAAACAAAACTAAGATTGAGGAGATCCTTACCCTCAAGCTCCAAAGTCAGCAAGAAATCAGAGAGCTCAATAGACTCAGGGTATCAGCACTTGTTTGCTCAGTATCATTGGAGTCATTGGGGTCTTCTTTGGATTTACCTTCTGAACCTATGAATTGTCAAAAGTTCATAAATGACAGAACTAAAAACAATTTATCACTGAAGCAGTAACCGGTAAAAGTTTATTTTGCACATATCAAAAAGGTAAGTTCATAAACCAGGAGTTCTTAAACCAAAACATGGGATGAGGCTCAGGGGTATATTATTATAAAGCAGCTTATATAGTGGGAAGGCAGTGACTGTTTATTGTTCATAGTGATTAGAAAAAATACCAGCCTTTTCTTAAATTATAGGGAATTGGTTTTGTCTGCTCAGAAGAATTTTAAGGCTGGCTTCAGTTTGTTTTTGTTTTTAACAAAGGGTTCCCAAATCAAACAAACCGAATGAGATAAATAGTTTAATTGTTGTGCGGAAGTCACCAGAAGTCTTCAAGATTCCAAAATAACTTCATTGAAAGATTCTTCAGCCTTGCAAAAGGCTGATAAAAAATTAAAGACCCAATGATACCTAACGACAAAAGACTTTCTTCATTTTTAAATTTTATTTATTTATTTGACAGAGAGAGGGGTCACAAGTAGGCAGAGAGGCAGGCAGAGAGGCAGGCAGAGAGAGAGGGGGAGGCAGACTCCCTGCTGAGCAGAGAGCGGCGCTTGATCCCAGGACCTTGAGACTTGATCCCAGGACCTTGAGACCATGACCCAAGCTGAAGGCAGAGGCTTAAACCACTGAGCCACCCAGGTGCCCCCAAATAAAAGACTTCTTAAGATTGACATGTCTCTTTTAACTCCCCTCTATCTTCCTTTTCTTCAGTACTATATTTTACTAATCCCCTGAGTTGACTTTCTATTCTGACCAAAAACCACAAGATGATAAAGTCCACCAAGTTAGTGGACTTACAACTGCAACAGCTCCAATGCCAGAAAACTAAAAATGCTGTATCACCCCCTAGAGGCCCATCATCAACACACTGGCGGAGAAGTCAGTCTCGCATGTAATCAGTGGGGACACTGAAAAAAAAATTTTTTTTTCCTCAAAGACTTTTTGTTGTTGAACTCTTCCACACCAATTCAAATGCCCCATATCTACCGTCGAAGGAGGGTGGTCCCCATATAGGCTCCTCTTAGAGTTGCCAGGACTTAAACGAAATTTCCAGTAAACTCTTACCAGTTGTTTTCTTAAATGGCAAGGGGAAACTAAATTAAAATTAATGGAAAATCTTGCTAAATGCTGGTAGATACTAGAAGTACATTCTCTAAACCCCACTGTCTTTGGAGCTTGCAGATGGGATCTTAGGAAAGCTGACAGAGCTGGCAAAGGCTAAGATTCTTAGTGGAGTCAGTTCTCCTAGGCCTCTTTAGTGGTTGAGAGAGGAAAGTGAGATTTTATGTTATCCCTTCCCTTCTAAATTCAAACTTTTATGAATTTGGTTTTGAGGTCTCCATTGGTTGTAGGTCATTTCTCTCCCAGGGACAACTATTGCCTTCTTGCTTGTATTGTTTTGCTCCTAAGAACTTGACTGGTTTTCCACCTGCCAGAGGCCTGCAATTGTTGGATTCTTGTGTATGCAGGTAGCTCAAGAATCAGGGCACCCAAAATATCACCAGACAGAAATATGGGTTGCAAACCCACTTGCAGCTGAGCAACTGACTGTTGCCCAATCTCAGGGGAATTATCTGTCATTCTTACTTCTGGCAATTTTTGGAAATGGCTCTGGATATTGGGAAGTTAGTATCTTTGAGTTGTTTAATATTGCCAGGAATGTTTACTGTTTGCCCCAGCTGAAAGTTGACAAGATATTTGCAAGGATTTCTAAATAGCTTTATGGGCAAATAAAAACAAACTGACATTCAGAGCCTGATAAGAAATTTTCTTTCCAGGTCTTCTTTTCTAAGCTTAATGTACCTAGAAGGGAAAAAAAAAAAAAAAAAAAAAAAGACAAACTTTATCCAAGGTTTACAAAGCTCTAAATCTAGAACACAGGAATCTTTTGATTTCCATATTAGTTGAAGATCTTCTCTCTGATCTAAAGGAGGAGATAGATAATGTAGTTGGTTGGGTGGGTCTGACTCCTTAAGAGCATTCAGATTGCAACCTAATTCTTTGAAGAGTTAAAAAGAAATGTACTTGTCTTGTAAGTTGAGTCTTTTACAAGAACATTAGTGAATCTCTGGAAGCAATTCACTTACTTTTCCGTTTTTAAAACCAATCCCCAACTTTCTCTATTCATCTCAGAAGGTTGTAAGTATAAAATTTTGGATTTAGGAAACAAATGTCTCTGGAGAAACTTGGATTCTTTTTCTGTGTCTATGAGATATAAATGTTCTACCTGGTCTGCTCAAGGAACTCTTATCTATGGAAGCCATCTCTTTGAAATGCAAATTTTAGGGAAATAATTTCTATCAGAAGGGAAAAAGGAATGGGTATTTGGAGCCTAAGCCTATGAAAAATTAGAAGTCTTTCCCATGAACATGATAAAAACGTGTAAGCCATCTGAGCAGATAATCTAAATTATTCTTTTGCTAGAAACCTATTTGGACCCAACTTTTCTTTGAAAGGCTACTGAGTTTTATATTATTTTACCTGTCCTATGGCTAAAATTTGAAATTAAAAGCTGTAAGATACCTCTTTATAACTATCACTGTTTATGTATGTCTGTATATTATAAATGTGTAGTTTTTTTTCTATCTCTGGATGGTTTTGCCAAAATTAATTCGTACAGTTATATTTATATATGTACATATATATGTAAATATATTTATATATGCTCACAGGAATATAGAAAGTAACCCAAATGATTCTCAAGTTTGTTTTAATCTAAGATAATCTTGGTAAATAAATATAAATTTAAATTTGTTGCTTAATCAAAACTGGCATGTCTTTAGAGCTATCAATATTAAGTATAAACAGATCTATAACTTTTATTCTATCTAGGTTTACTAAAAGTAAATCTATAACTTTATTCTATGTAGGTTTACTAAAAGTTAAAGAAGCTCATGTTATCTGTTACAGATAGAGAACAAACTGAAGGTTGATGGAGGGAGGTGGGTGCGGGATGGGATAGATGGGTGATGGGTATTAAGGAGGGCATTTATTGTGATGAGCACTGGATGTTGTATGTAAGTGATAAATCACTGACTTCTACTCCAGAAACCAATATTGCCCTGTATGTTAAGTAACAAAAGTTAAATTAAGAAAAGGATAAATTCATGAATAAATAAACAGCAAATAATCTTTTCATGAGTAATCTAAACATAATTGTTAAGAACAAGTAAATTAAGTAGAGGTAAGATAGGAGTGTATAAGTGAACTTTCCAATAATAATTATGCTTTTTTGTATATCTTCTTAAAAGTAGATCCAAAATCTTTTTGGTAACTTGAAACCTTGATATTATACTGAGATAAGTTAAATGATGGGTATCAGTTGAATATCTAGATCATTTCCAAGGAATATAAAATACTGAAACATTAACTACTGAGCATTATCTACATTTGACTTCTCTTTACAGAAGAAATAAGAGTATTTGGTCTATTAGTAAACATGTTTTGTCTACATTGAAAAGTTTACTGAGGAAATTTGCCAGTTCACACTTGCTTAATTCTTAATTTTCACTAGGAATTTAGGATTCTAATGGTACTAATTAAATCAGTATATGTACTTAAAACTATTTCAAAATAATAAGGGTGAAAGTAAGCCACTGTGAATGAAAATAGGTAAAGAAAGTAAAATGACTATTTCAGAATGAGAAAGAAGGACAAAACATAGTAAATAATCTGAATGGATATAAAAAGTTATAGAACTTTTGTAGAAAAGGAATCTTAAGAAATGAACGTTAATTGTGGTCAAGCTGGCTAAGGTTAGAATGGATTTAAGATATTTTTTCCCCCTTAAAAATGAGTTTTATTATTAAAAGTCACACTGGTGCAAAATTAAAATTTGGTCTTCTCTCTGCTAAAAATATAAAGTATTCTTGTGCTATGAGTCTGCTCTTGATAAGTGATTGTGAAAGCCTTTTTGTTTAGTCACTTTACCTTTTGGACACTCTCCCTGGAAAGCAAAGTTGGTTTTGTTTTTGTTTTTGTTTTTGCCTTAGCAAAATAATTCCCTGTGTTTCATGTTGTTTTTATATCAGGTCTTGAATTACCTAATAGAACCCAGTTTTGTTCATATCAAAGGAGCTAAGTCTCATTCACGACAATGTAACCTTTTGTGTTTGCCTTTCTAATCTTCTATTGCTAATTGGGTTAATAGATAATTAACTATTCAATAATAATCTATGGGCCTACTTAGTCAAATATTCAAATGTTTTGGTATTTTGACAACTTCCTCAAATCAAACTCTAAATGGAGTCTTCTTGACCTCAAAGTATCTTTGATATTTCCCAGAGGGTCCCTGAAAATCTCAAAAGATTTGTTTCTCACCTGGTAAGAGAGAGAGATGTTAAACAAATTAGGTCTATTTGACATGTTAAATTATGCAGAAAGCATTATCAAATAAGTATTCATAAACTGTCAAATAAGTATTCATAAAGATTAATGGAATGGACTCTACCAAGTGTTCTCATCCACCAACACTGTTGCCAAATTACAAGGTCTTTAAACTTGGGTGCTTATTTCACAACTGAAAAAGACTCCCTAACCTTTGGTCTGCGCAAATGCTAGAGACATTAAAATCAAATTGACTAGGAAGAGAATTAGCTGATGTAGAGGTAGACTGCTTCCTCCCAAAACATTAAGAATGTTTCTTTTCATTTCTCCTTTCTTTCCAACAATCCTTTTCCTAATTCTTATGTAATGAAGGTCTTTGTCATTCTCTTGTAAATCTACTGCTTGCCCTGGCCTGGAAAGACATTGTCATTGTTTACATATCTCAGATGATTATAAAAGCAGGTTATCTAACCCCCCAGTCAACTGTTGGATTTACCGTGATGCTGGTGATTCCATAAATCTTCCCGTCACAAACTTCTCCCTCATTTCCAATGCCTCACTGGCATTGATAAACACTTCTGGAGAAGTGGAGACTTTTATATAAAATACATAAACAAGGCATTTGGCTTGAGAAAATGACTCCTTCAGTTGGGTCTTTCTTTGATCTACTTAATCTAAGTTGGTTTGAGCCATGGGGGGTGTGGCACTGGAAATTTTTGAGGATCCTCCAAACATTGGGTATTATTCAGTTTATAACCATTCTAATAGTCTCCCTGATACACTATATTCTCTCAAAAGCTTTAAATGCATGCATGCAGTCACTGGTAAAGAGACAAATGATCTTTCTGCGTCTCGAATGACAAAAAATGGGATGAAGAAACTGCCAACTAAAAGACCAACACCTTGATATCCTAACCTATGAATTGCAGTTAGAGATTCATCCTGATTCCAACATCAACAAGGAGTGGTAGTTCAGAGTGACACTAATACTTTACATTTTGATCAATATTTGCAGTACAACTAAGAATTTATCAAAAGGGGGGGACGTTGATGTAATTAATTTGTATATTGGGACCCACAAAATGGAGGCCATCTCAGTGGCCTAGCCCATGTCACAAATCTAAACAAAGTTAGACTGCACTTACTGAAAACACCTGTCAAGAGACCCTAACCCCTGTCACAATCTTTCAAGTTAGTTTTAACTAGCTTATCTTACCTAGAAAATAGGACCTGTTAGCCTTACAAGGAAATCCCTGAATTCCTAGCCATTCATGCCCTGTTTCCTTGTTGCCTCTTCTTACATTCTATAATGCTCATTCTTGCCCACAAAACCTTTGGGAGAGAGCTCCACTGTTTGATAAGCTCTGTACTCCCTAAATTCATGATTGTTTTTCCTTGAATAAAGGAGTTAAATTAGTTACTAAATTGTTTTAGTTTTGTCATTTGATAATAGTAAACTTGGGATGTTGAAATAAAGTGGCAAGAATTCTGTCTTATCTTCACTTTATTATTCTCCTTGGGGAAAAGTGAGAGAGTAAGATCTGCCTCCTAGTTTTAAGTGAGGACATACAGGCTAGAAGTGCCTAGTTTAGTGCTGAGTACAGGTGAGGCACTCGATGAATGTTATTTGATTTGTAAAGTGGACAAAATATCCCAATTTGAATGTCTATTTTCTACCAGAAGTTCTTACAAATGTAGGCAGTAAAGTGGGCGATATCCCTGTATTTCAGGTAAGGAAATAAGACCAGAGGAGATCCTACTTTGTGGATCTGTGTAGATTTTGAATGTATGCCTCTTTTATCCTCCATGATTTATTTCTGTGTTGAAATAATGACCAAGGCAGAAATTATTTTTAAAAAGAGGTCTGAAGAAAGGGTTCTCTTAGTAATATGTCTTAAAGTCGCAGAACACTTCAAATAATAATCAGACACATGTTTAGAAGATACTGTAAACCAGCTCTTCCAGAGCCCCTTTCCCCCAACTAGAAAATGGATGTGATAATCCAATAGTTCTTTCAATCAGGGACAAAAATCTCTAAAACCCCCAGTTATTCAAAAGGACTTTAAGTCATTTTCACAGATGTGTGAAGATTAAGGTAAAAAGAACTCTGGGATGGCATAGGATAGTGTAGATTAATAACACATTGCCTGTTCATTCTTAGAGCTGAATATATATGCTTTTCCAAACTATGGAAATATTGGATGCATTAACTATGTAGTTAGAGCTCTTGGGAAAAGCAGTGATTAGTTATAAACCCACTTAATTTAAAATTAAGTTAAATTAAATTAAATTATATTAAATTAAAATTTAAGCCAGTAGTTGAAGAAAGTAAATTTTTTTAGTTAATTTGGGAATGGAATAGACACGAATAAAACCTCAAGCGTGAGAAGATGAAAAAAGTTAATATTTTGATTGACCACACATCTCGAAAGGAAGATTTAAAGGATGTGTAGATCTTTGAGGCCCAAGAGTAGCATTCTGGTTTGTTAAGCTAAGCAAAAACTAGGACTAGGACAAAGCATTTTTTTTCCCTTTTTTCTGGGTTACAGATTTGTACAAGGAGGACTCGGAAGAACATGAAACTGTGGTCATTACATTGGATCAAAACTAGATTCTCTCAAGTTCTGTAAGAGTCAGCTGAATTCACTAAAGTCCTAACAAGGATAAAATATTATATTTCATTATTTCTGCTTAGCAGCGGCTTATTTTTCCTTGACTCAGCTGAGTTTCTAAGCCGTTCAATCTAATAGACAGTTTCTCTCTTATTGTGTGTACTATCTTAGCCTCTGCTCATGGATCAGAAAATAACAGAAATAATGTTTGTTTTATAGGCACCTTACTTATGAAGTATCTCAGAACCAAGTCCATTTAATTGCTTCTGTGTATAGCAGAGAACCAGCAAATCACTGCACCAAGGCTGTAATTGGGACATACAGGACACAAGGTCAAATGATAGGGGACAGCTGTAGGATTACTTGGCTTACAGGTGCCCCGCCAGCCTCTGCCTGGCCAGGTGCCAGGAAGACAAGCGTGGAGGAGAGGGTCTTGGCTTCTCCTTCCTTCAATTCTGTTGGTCAGCATGGACCTGTCCATTCGCAAGCACATTAGCACAGCAGTAAACAAGTTAGTGTCTGCCCTCTTACACTTTAGTCATTGTCAAACTGTAGATTTTAAAATTCTTTGGGGGCAGGATTGCCTTAGTCACTTTTACATAACCTCCCTAACTGTCAACATCCTTGGTTTGTAGTAGGTGATTCCTTTTTAAATAAAAATATATCTCAGTTATTTTAAGGTAAACACTCTGCTTTATTGTTTTAGAATTTTTGGTAGGGGGTATTATAGCAGATCTCAAAGATGTAATGAAGCTTAAATGAGCAAAGCTAATATGTTAAATATGTTCTTGCCCAGATAGTGTCACTTTTGAGAGGGTGGCAGGGAAAGAATATGCTCTCTCAATTGCACACGAATACGTTATCTATTCTAAGAACTTTCTTTGGCAGTCCTAGTTAACCTTGTCACTGGTCAGGTGGTAGAACCCAATTGGAATAGGGATGTGAACTCACCAAGAAGGTGAGTCCTGGTGTCTCATGTGTCTCCTTTATAGAGGCCAATAACCATGATTATTACTGTTCTTGTTATATACTTTTTTCCTTTATGTCCTTATGAATAAATGATACCTGGCAGCACAATATCTTTGGAAGCTACTGTTTTATTAATTCAGTTAAAATGACATCCATCTTTTTTATGCCTTCTCCCTTTAAGCAAAAGCATGAAATTATTTTTATGAAAACTGGAGCGAGTAAGAATTGGGATTTACTTTCCTATTTCCTATAAAGTTCTTGAGAATCTTGTAGATTATACTCTTGAAGTATATAAATCTGAAACAAATAAGCATCCCACCACAAACATAGGTTTGCTTTTGATAAACTTGTTTGGATTAAGTCTCTGAGGGTTTCCTTAACATAACTTTCAGAATATTAAGATTCAAGGGAATTTTTATAGAAGAAATATTAGTGTTTATAACTCCCATCTGCTGTGTACCTCCAGTTGACAGGTACTAAGATATGTTCTAATGACCTCTTGTTCAACAACTTTGTGACCTTGGAGTGTTATCCCCATTTTACAGACCAGGAAGTGGGGATCCTGATAATTGATGTGACTTGTCACATACCTAGCAAGTAGTAGGCAGAGCTATCTCACTTGAACCCACTTTTGGGGAAACTTGGCCAGTATTTGGGTAGTTGTAGAATTTTTTTTACAAGCATTTACTATGTCCAGAGTGTCTTTTTGCCTGAAGCTGGAGGCTTAGAGAAATGGTATTAAAGGATCCTGGAGGAATAATTAAACCCTTTCTTTATCTCTGCTCCAACTCCCCACTTTAACCCTCTTACAGGAAGGCATATATATCTAATTTTATTTTTAAAAAGACTTTATTTATTTATTTGAGAAAGAGAATGAAAGCATGAGCTGGGGGTGGGGGGCGGGAAGGGCAGACTCCCCACCAAGCAGGGAACCTAAGGTGGGGCTCCATCCCAGGACCCTGAGATCATGACCTGAGCTAAAGACAGAGACTTGACTAAATGAGTCACACAGGTGCCCCATAATTTTGTTTTAGAAGCTTGTGATGACTACTTGGCAAAAAAACCCACTTCATTATCCTAGTGTTTCAGAAATGTGACTTCTGAGACATCTGACATATTGGAACGTGTACTGACTTTAACCCACACTCCAAATAGGAAAGCTTGGTCTACACTGCCACCAAAGTATACTGCTCAGTCAGACCCAGATGTACTGCGGCACATGAATATTCTCACTGCGTGACAGTAGCCATCTGGATTTACACACTTTCTCACTGAGTTTAGTTTTAGTATTTCTTTTATCAGGTAAAGGGGCTATTTTGCTGCAGGGAAAACTTGTCAATTAGAGATTTGACACAGCTCAAAAATTATAGTGGTTCAACTGTTGAATGTATATAAATCTTTCATTTTTAGTGTATGTGTTCTTATAGTGAATCCAGATTCATGTTAGCTTGGATGTGTTTATGATATTGTCTAGAAAGTTTAGCATTCTGGAGTTCTTCTAAATTAATGCACTGATTGCATCGTGGGGTGTCCAGTGTAGTTATTTCTTTGGATGCAGTGTAGTAGCTATGGCGTGTGTGTGTGTGTGTGTGTGTGTGTGTGTGTGTTGAAAGGAGAGAGAGACAGAGAGAGATTGGGAAGAGAATGCTTGCATACTTGGGGATTGGAATTCATAAAAACGATGTATTCCTTAGGTTTCAGACTGACTTAAATTTCTTTCCTATTATAGGAGTAATGCATGTTTATTTTAAAAAATGTAGATGAGCCCCAAAAAGGAAAAAAAGAAATGACATCTTAGAGTTAGTCACGGTTAAGAATTTGGTATCTCAATCTGTATGTGTGTGTATTCATACATATGTTTGTTTTTACAAAAATGAGCCAATGCTATAAATATTCTAGAAATTATGTTTTCAGATATATCTATTTATTCAATATCCTTCTATAATATTTTTAATGTGAAAATTTTTATGGCATGGTTACATTGTCTCTCTCGAACATTAGATTTTTCATTATATTTCTCTTTATTCTGTAATCTTGTAACAACTGACTGATAGAAAAATGTTTCTTAAATTGCAAATTACTTATTGGCCCCCTTCCCCAACTATACTCTGCGGAGTGTGTTGCCTGCCCTGAGACTCACTTCCAGCTGAAGAACACTCCGGTGTGATGCCTACTGACAGCTCCTCTACTTTAGCTGTTTCTTCTTGTAGGAGACAGAGCATGTGGTACCCAGCCAGCCAGAGTGTCGGGGGAGAACAGGAACGCCAGCTCACGAGAGTCCGCAAAACCACTCCTTCAGGTGCCAAGAAACAGTACGAGTTCAACCAAGGTGGGCCTTTTGTCGTCAGAAATTGTACTGTGCCTGGTATTGCTTTCCCAGAAATGCTGATGCTGTGCTTGCCACTCCCACACAAGGCAAGGCTTTCTGATTTTGACTGGCATTCCTTACAAGTCACAGAAGCGGCTTAAAGCAGCTGTGAGAGTATCATTGAGTCTGAGTTGAGGAGAAATGTAAATAACCTACAGTTTCTGCCTTCATTTTGGAGATAATCAGTCTTCGGCTTGGCTTGGCTCGGAGAGAGTCTTGGAGAAAGAAATGCTGATTTCATTTGTCCTTTTCTATTCCATGCTAGAGATGATTAGGTTTTCCTCTGTGATAATGATAATTAGTGATGACAGTGTAGACATCAAGCCAATTTCTTTTCACATATTATCTCATTTAGCCTTTGCCTCTTCTTCACAAAGTGAGTACTAATAGGCCCATTTTATGGAGGAGAAGCCTGAGGCTGGGACTCCCTGAGGCACTGGCCTGATGTTGCACAAGTGAAAAAGTTGAGCCAGACTTTGACCCTATAAACATTTGATTACAGAATAGCAGGTGTGGCTGCGGTGCTGATCCCAGTAGTGTCCTTGAGGCACTTGAAGCAGCCCTGGGGCTGGGCTCTCTGGTCTGCTAGACCTGCTGGAGACAGCCCGGGGTCCAGGGCGAGGGCGGAGGTGGAAAGCTGTCTGCAGCACGGTTGGCATGGCATTCTGATGGGAGCCCAGCATTGCAGCTGTCTGTGGAAAGTCTTTTCTGGAAATAAACAGAAGAAAGAATTCAGCTGCGAGTTGTGTCAGCTGTCTTTGTAGGATCATGTGTACAGCATAATCATAGCCTTCAGTCAGTGGGAAGGGAGCGCTGTGCTTCCAAGCATGACCTTTAGATTTTTTTTTTCTTTTATGGCAGCACAGCCTAAATGAATCAACAACTACAGAGAAGTTGGCTGCTATGTAATTTTGCTTTAAAATATTCAACATACTAAATTTAGAATCAAAGAGACCCAAAAGGTTGGAGGGGTCCCAAAACCAAGGTGACTGCTCTCCAACCAGATTAATAGGTTTCTTGTATCATCCTTCTCACAAGCTGCCACCTCTTTTCTGTTTATTCTTATGTGACTTCAGGTCAGGTAAGACTCAGCCTTGTCATTTCTCTGCTGCTTGGGGCATTCTCCTTCCTACTTGAAGCCTTATTATAATGAAGCTCTTTTAGACTGACTAGAGCCAATTTTGTGCAGTGACCCTGTTTCCCTTCCACCTCACTGGTGACTGACTGCCTTTCTCAGCAAGAACAGGCCAACTCTATACCCATGCATAGTTCAAAATAGTAACACAAAACAAAACAAATGAACAAAAAACCTAAATCATTCTTGTGTATGGAATGTATGGCAGCCCTTTGGGGTGGGTGTTCCACAGAGGCTAATCAGGAAAAACATCAACAGTTAGACTTCTCAAAGATACTTGATGTTTGATAACTTTAGATCAATTTATATCTCACCTACAGTGGGGAAAGTAAGTGGTAATACTGTTATTAGAGGGCAAGTCAGAAGTTTAATAGGATTCTGTGATAAGAATCATTTACATATGATTAGTAAGAGCTAAGAGTATTGGATTAGAATAGTTAGTGGTTTTTTTTTTTTAAGATTTTGTTTATTTATTTGACAGATAGAGATCACAAGTAGGCAGAGAGGCAGGCAGAGAGAGAGAGAGAGAGAGGAGGAAGCAGGCTCCCTGCCGAGCAGAGAGCCCCATGCGGGGCTCCATCCCAGGACCCTGGGACCATGACATGAGCCGAAGGCAGAGGCTTTAACCCACTGAGCCACCCAGGCTCTCCTAGTTTGTGTTTTTTAAATATTTATTTATTAGAGAGAGAGAGAGCGAGGAGCACATGCACAAGCAGGCAGAGTGGCAGGCAGAGGCAGAGAGAGAAGCAGGCTCCCTGCTGAGCCAGAAGCCCCATGAGGGACTCAATCCCAGGACCCTGGGGTCATGACCTGAGCTAAAGGCAGTGGCTTACCTGACTGACCCACCCAGGCATCCCTGAATTAGAATAGTTTTGATGAGGAAATATACTGTGCAGCAATTCTTATATTTGGGGATGGGAAGTTACAGTTGAATTTGGATTCTCAGACCTAGGGTACCTTTTCTCAGAAAAACAGAGATGTACATATATACAAGTTTGTAACACCTTAGGAGGTTCCTTGACCTCCTCTGCATGTCAGTGAAAGGAACCAAATACCGACAGGGTCCCCAAATTCACCAGGGTCACAGGCAGCCTTCCTGGTGAAATCAGGTTTGTCTCTCCCCAACACATTGGCCACTTCTACATCTTAACAAACCTCCATAGGACCCCAAATACCTTGTCCTTTTCTCCCTTTCCCTTCTAGCCTCCAGGTTCCACCTTGATGGGACCTAGGTTTATTAGCTAGCCCCATTCCAGAATATTCTGTACCCCATTGTTGGAAAATCATAGGATCTGGAATTAAGGATCAGATCAGAAGCAGTGTCTGATACTATTAAGTTTAGTATTTAGATTGGGCTGGTAACCTTTAAACTAGACTTATTTCTCACAGCCATGGTGGCGTCACCTAGGACATTCTAATGAAACTTTAAAAAAAAAATCTCAAAATGTTACAAGGATTGTGAAACTTGAACTGGTGAAATGAGATCTGAGGCTAAAAACAACTTTGAGTCAGGTAGCTCACATTCCTGATAACATTTCCCTTCCCTTTTAAGCCAGCATATGGCCAGGTTCAGGCATATGGTGCCCAAAAAGATCTTGATAGAGACATGATACTGTAACAGGATGCTCCAGACCTAGTTTTGGCTCAAAGCGAGAGAAGGAGCCAGGATAAATCTCTGCGGTTATAAAATGCCACCTTCTTGGGGGTGGAGGGAGAATTTTATTGGCATAATGAATACTTTGAAAAAGGAGGAAAGATCTTTTTGCCACCAAGGGGTCACATGTCACTTCAATGAGACTCAAAGTTAGTCTTCAGAGAATGAATCCATCCTTGTAGAAATGAGATTTTGGAGCTCTTTGTGTTATGGAGTGGGAACTGATCTTTGCATGGATGCCAAGGAGAAATAGTTTCCTACCTTCAGCTCTCAGATCATGTTGTATCTTCAGCTCTTTCTAGCATAAGGAGCCTCTGTCTGTGTCTGTGGATGGGCTTCAGGGAGGTTTATGAGTGTTTAAAACAACCCACATTTATAATCTTATAGTTCTGTAGATATCCAACATGGGTCTGTGGTTTATCTAGTGTGGAGATACACTTGCCTTGTACTATGTCTTCCATACATTTCCCTCTAGCCATGGCCAAGAGAGATTTTCTCATTTTAAGGACTCATGGGACTAGATGGGGCTGGCTCAGGTAATAAACAATAATCTCCTCATCTCAAGGTCTTTTACTTGATCGTATCTTCAGAAGCCCTTTTGTCATGTAAGAGTAACATGTGGAGTGGGACAAAAAATTAGGACACAGGGAGCTTGGTGTGTGTGTGGTGGTGGGAGGGAGGGGTTATTCTGCCTGCTACCGAAAAGTTCGGTTTCCCATTGAAAATCTCTACAACATTCATCAGAACCTCATGTGGTACTCATGACCCCCCAAAAGTCCTATCCTAACCTTTTTCTACCTTCCAGTTTGCTTGTTCTTCAACAGAGCCAACCTCAGACACTGATTTCACCCCTCCATCCTCTTTCACCGCATCCTTGCTTCTGTTTGCCATGTCCTCTCTGTCCTTATATGCTATTCCTTATACAGTGCCCCACGGCAGAGAACTCAAGTCTGGTGTCCTGTGGTTTATCTAGTGTGGAGATACACTTGCCTTGTACTATGTTTCAAAAATATATATTTTTTAAGGGTTTTATTTGTTTATTTGACAGAGATTACAAGTAGGCAGAGAGGCAGACAGAGAGAGAGGAAGCAGGCTCCCCGCCGAGCAGAGAGCCTGATGTGGGACTCCATCCCAGGACCCTGAGATCATGACCTGAGCCGAAGGCAGAGGCTTTAACCCACTGAGCCACCCAGGTGCCCCTGTTTTAAAAATATTTTGAGACGATATTTAAAATTCAGAAATTTTGTGGATTTGGGAGACGTTTCTTGACAAACTCAAGATAGGATAACTTATGGGCTATATTCCCAAGGGGCAACGATTAGCTGGAGTTGCGGAGCAGGTGTCCATTTTTCCACAACTCCCACCTGGATCTGCTTCCTTATTTATGTTCTTTGCTGGCTCCTACAGGCATTTGATTTATAATGCCTGCTTTAATCATTTTCTTCCCAGCGACTGCTCATCCTAGGTGCTCTAGCTGCCTGGAGCTAAGCCCTAATAAGGTGATGTCTGATAATGTCTTATGCCTCCTTTCCAAGATGATGTATTTACATTTTAACTTGGATTTTCATTGCATCTGTGTGGAGGGGCTGCGTGTTACCCTACTCTGGCATGCTTTTCAGTACCTGGAGCTTTTTCAAAACACTTATAATTATGGAACTGCATTTGGTTAGAGCAAGAATGAAGCCTTAGTAATTATTTAATACAACCCTCTCATTTTCTAGTTTGACACCCAGTGAGGCTGTGATTTGCTTAAGCCCTGGCTCCCCTTTTAACAGAATCAAGACAAATGCCATCAATCTGTTCAGAGCAGTCACTTGATGAATATGCATCAGTTTTTTTTTTTTTTTTTTTTTTTTTTTTTTGGTGTAGCTACAGCCAGTGCTGATCCTAGGAACCCTCCTAGATGACAAAGGAGGATTTATGAATGTAAGAGAATACTAATGAAGCTGGGGATTTCTTACCCAGCTAAGTAAATTTACTTTTGAGAGTGATTAACTCACTTGTGTTTAAAATATTGTATTAAAATTTATGACAGCATTAAACTTTTAATGTCATTAAAGACCTTGCCTGTATAAACAGGAGCTATTCTATATAGCATTGTGTCACCACTAATTAAGTTGGTGGTTACATTGGCGAATGGGAGTTTATTAGCCTCTTCATCTGGAAGTTCCCAGTTAGAGGGGGTTCAGGATTGGTGTGTTAGCGAGAATAATGGCCTTTGATGGATTTGACTATTTTCGTGATGTTCCAGAAGAAAGAAAAAGCTTTGTTGTTTTATGGAAAGAGAAAGTTTTGTTGGCAGTAACTTTTCCATGGGGAATAAATCCTTTTAGCTTTTGTTTTTGAGATAGACAACTTGTCTGTATTTTAATAGCTAATAGTTTCTTATTTAAGTATTTTTCATAGCAGTAAGCAGAGTCTTAATGAGCTCTGCTGAAAAGAGTACGAGAATGAGCACCCTGAGATTTTTAATAACATAGTAGACAAGATGTGCCTTCTTTGACTGTACCAGACAGAAGCTCTACTTGATGCCAATATGCTGTTATTAGTGTGCTCTCAGGATTCCTCCCCTCTCCTTTCTGTCTCTGTGTGTCTCCTTCTCTCTTCTCTTCTTCTCTTTCTTTCTTTCTTTCTTTCTGTCTTTCTTTCAATTGTGCAGGGGGAGGACAATGAATGAAGTATAAATTTTAAAAAAATTAGTTTGCCTTGACAGTATTTTGAGACTCCCTGCTATACAGTTGGGTGAAGAATGGGCTCTGAAAGGCTTACTTTGCCTATATTGCGTGGGAAGGGAGCCATATAGTGAGGGCTTTTCTTCATCCCCCAGTCCTGCCTCCATCCCCATGGGCTCCGAAATGGTCTGCTAGAATGGAAAGAACATTCAGATTAAGAAATGCAGAGTCTTATCTCATGTCTCTCAGGTGACCTTGGTCACTTAATGCAAATCCCTCAGTCCCCTCCTCTAACACAAGTTTGGGTCAGATGATTTCTCTTCCCTCTTCTGACTCGAATTCTAAAAATGCTCAACATTCTAGATGTTTAAAGGATTTGATGTGGAAAGATTTTAGCTTAATAAAACAAGCTCTTGCAGTCACAGATAAAAATAATTCCTCCTCCATGCTACAGAGCACAAAAATATTCTCTACCAAATCACCAGTCCCTTGAACTGATTGACAAAGAGCCCACACTTGATTATTCTGGGAATGAAACCCACCTTTATTATTACTATTATTTATTACTATTATTTTTTGAGACTGCCCTTGGTTACTTTATAAATTGTTAGCACTTTCACAAGGCAATGATTAGGCATAAAGATAATAGGGAAACAGTCTCTCATTAATAATAATAGTAAATGGGACATGATTGTATTAGAAAATATTTTTAAAAATCTAAGGAAACAAAAATTTCTTATAATCCTACTGCCCCAACATAAACATGGTTATCCATTTTAGTGTATGTTTTTGTATTGTTGCTATTGTTTTATGTTTTTATTTAATTCCAGTTAGTTAAATATAGTGTTTTATTAGTTTCGGGTATACAATATAGTAGTTCAATACTTTGATATATCACCCTGTCATCATCACTAGTGCACTCCTTATATTGCTGCTGTTGTTTTAATGTGGCATAAAAAAGTTGTGTATGAAAGGGGCTTCCTGATACATTCGGGTTGAATTCACTTCAAGCAGGCTCCAGAGAATAAAGCTAGACCAGAATGCATTCTGCAATCTGACTCTACAATCTTTATATGTAAATTGAATAATAAAGTAATGGGGTAATTATTACCAACCTCAGCTTCATGTATGGCTAAGGAGAGCAAATTTGATTTTTTGTAACAAATACTCTAACATATAATTTTTACAAGGAACATATTTTACAAACTTTGGTATCAAAGGCTTGTGTTAGAAATATTATTTCTAGGGGGCACCTGGGTGGCTCAGTGGGTTAAGCCTCTGCCTTCGGCTCAGGTCATGTTCCCAGGGTTCTGGGATCTCTGCTTGGGAGGGAGCCTGCTTCCTCCTCTCTCTCTCTCTCTCTGCCTGCTTGTGATCTGATCTCTCTCTCTGTCAAATAAATAAATAAATAAAATCTTAAAAAAAAAAAAAGAAATACTATTTCTAGGATATGGAGCAAAAAATTTGTCCTTAATATCTCAAAATCTTAGAAAACTTCTTGGTCTAACTCGGACTAGATTTAAGAGATAAATTTCAGTAGTGATGATAGGAGACAGAGTGTGCATATAAACTTAAAATCTAATTTAAAACTGACCAGCTGGTTAGACATTGAGTGTTCTTGAAGCCACAGGAATGAGGCTGTTCTTCAACTTACTCTTTATCTTCCCAATGAGGCAATGGCTACTCCAGTGTTTCTGTCATAGTATTCATCTACAGGATTATCTCTTTTCAAGACTAATGTGCAATACTAAACACACACACACACACACACACACGCACACACACGAACATATCCATATCCACACACAGCTCTCACCCACACTTTTTTCTATTTTTTTAATCTTTAACCAACTTATTTAATTTGCATGTATAAATTATTTTCATATAAACGAAATCTCAGACATTTCTGTGTAACTAGTTTGTCCTACTTAATATTGCATTTTTTCCACATCATAAAATATTCTAAAATATTTATGACTATAAAATATTCCATTCTGTGACTATACCATCCCTTATGTAATAAATTCCAGATTAGGGTGTATTTTGACTACTTCTGTTATTTATATTTATAAATATTGCTGTAGTAAGAATTGTTTAAAATATTTTTATGTACTTCTGTTTTAGTTTTTTTGGTTTGTGCTTAAGGGTAAAGCTGTCTAGGCTCGGGATTTGAAATAATAAACCAAAAAGAGACATGGGATATAAGTTTTTCAATTATCTGATCATGAAGGCAGATAGGAATAAAATGGATAATTGATAATTTTGAGAGAATTAGATAGAAGGTCATGTGGTTAGATTTCTGCATGTGGCGGCATCATAGGATAGTGGTGGAATGTTCGAGACAGCTCAATCCAATCCCCTTCTCCATACTTGTATAATCTAGATATTTCTGTTTCACCCACTAGCCCTTATGGTTTTCTAGTTTAGATTGTGCTTGGGGCAAAGTGCCTCTGGCGCGAACAATCCCAGAGACCATTAGGAAGGCATGCTGGGTGTGGAACAATTCTTTGATGTGTGGAACTACCCTGCATACTTCAGGGACTCTAGAATCTTTTGTTGTAGCCCGCAGAATGTCAGTAGTCTCTGCCAGCCTCTGTACCAATCACAAATAACCCCTAAATTTCCTAAATGTTTTCTAGAGGACATACCACCATCCCCTTGAGAAACATCAATCTTCATGATGGATATTTAAAGCTGTTTTATGAGAGTCTTTATTAACGTGGGTATGTGTTCATGATTTATTTATACATGGAGAAGAAAGCAATTATATAACAGAATTACAAGGTGATCTTATTTTTGCTTAACATATAATTATATACAGAAACTTATACTGGAAGGACACAAATCAATATTTTATTGGTGTTATTTTCAGGTGGCATGATTAAGGGTGGTGATTTAAAAAACATTCTTTTTGCTTTCCAAATTTTCCCCCAGTGAGTGCCTCTTAAGTTTGTAACTGGGAAAATTATTTATAAATGAAAAAAAAGCAGTACATACTGTTCAGGATATAGAACCATAAATAAAATTGTTGCAGTCATTGCAATCATATTAGGTAATCAAATTAGGTAATTTTATTTTCTATTTCTTTGAACTGTTTTATCTCAGTCGGAGATAGATAGGAATGTTAGAGGAGAACAGATTTTTTACTATTAGTTTTATTTTTGTTAACTAGAAGAAACTTAAAAGACATTTTCAGTGATGCCTGTGGCTTTTATGGTTTGGGTTAGTTGGAATCAGAAAGTGAATATTAAAGGTGATTTTTATGGGGTCAGATGACACTTAAAATCAGAACTTGTATCTTAGACGCCTCTTGTTTGATTATCTTATTCTGTGGATAAAAGTAAAAGAAAGTCTCTTTTTATACCCTTCCAGCTATGCAAGTCTTTTAGCGTTCCCCTAGCATAGAGTTCTAATCAAGAGAACCCCTATGACTTTGCAGATACCAGGGGCAAAAGAAATAGCAGGGCCCATTTAAATGGAAATAGGTTCTACGAACAGAAACTTGAGAGGTCGAAACAGGAATAAACCCGTATGTCAGGAGGTTTTCAAACAATGCCTTGAATTAACACCAGTACAAGAAAACATCTTAGGCCACACTGAGCTTACTGAATAAATCCAGATACACATAACAGAGTGCTTGGGGTGTGCATGTGGAGTGCCAGTTCCCTAGGGAAAGGAAGATTGTTGTCAGAAGTAGGTTAGAGGTAGAAAGTGCTGGGAAGATAAAATCACGACACTGCTGGAGTAACACGGGGGCCTGGGGCGAACTTGGAACTGATGGAAGGAGAGAGCTGAGAACCAGCTTTAAGGTAACTGCCAAAAAGTGTCTGGTGTGCCTGGTCAAACTTGAATGAGATGAACACAGGCGAGAACCAGCCTCCTCTGACCTATCTTTCTGATCATTAACTCACCCTTGCCCCTCAGACCAACTCTAATCCAGGTTCTGTTCATCTTGTGCCAAGACCACACTGGTAAGGACAGGGTAATGTTGTAGGTATGTATGGCATTTGTTGTTTGCTTTGAGAAGGAAGGATAATGAGAATCCTAACTAGCATAAGGAATAGCAGGTGTCGAGTGCTCGTTTATTCAAGACACAGACAAGGGCCATAAGGCTAGAGAGACTGAACTGCAGAGAGAATGTATTACATGGTATCAAAAAGGTTGGAGTGCCCGGATAGCACAGGGCCTTGTAGCTGGGGTATGGCTCTTGGATTTTGTTGAAGTTGAGGGAAGCCACGGAAGATTATCAACAGGAGAAGGACATGCTCAGATTTACATCTTTAAAGACCACTCTAGGTGTGTGTTGTGGGGACGCAGGGAGACAGTGGAGGCCAGGCATCATACACGTGGGAGATGATTGTGACAGTGACAGCAGAAGAGGGAAGAGGAGAGGTGGAGATTATAGACGCGTATCTTCTTTTTGGAAGAGGAAAAAAGCCTTTACTAGGGCACAGGTAGGATTTAGGCTTATTTAATATTAATGCTTACTTAAATCCTCTGTGCCTTAAATTCTTTTGTTCTTAGAACTATCCTGATTCATAATTTAAAAGCTAGAATGTTAGAAGGCCAAGTATCAGATGTAATATCACAGTGCCCAATGCAATGAGAACTTAATATTCATCAAATATTTACCTGCCATTCAAATTAGCCCCCCCCCACAATTATTTTTGATCTCCTGTCCTCTCTACTTTAGCTGTCCCTAAACTAAATCTTCATTTGTATGATTTTTTTTTTTTTTTTCTGTCCCTGACTCAGAAAGATAGGTATTGTGTTTACTCTGGACTTGCTTACATTAGATTTCTCCATAAAGCAGAACCTCATAGAAAGCCTTGGGTGCAGGGAGGGGATCCCAGAAAGCAGGAAGTGGGGGGAAGAGGAAGAGCTGAAAGCTGGGGTGTAGCTGAGGTTACCACCTTTGGCAGTTGGAGATCGGTCCCCTGAGGACTCTGTGAGGAACCTTGTAAAGGGTCCGCAGATGTATCCCTTTGAAAGTTGGGGGGCTACAGTATTTATTCACACACTCCCCTCTTTGCTGGCTGAGGGTTGTTCCCAGAGGAGGTAATTCTCCCACACTTCCAGGCTGAGGGAGTGAACTCTGCCTCACAAAACTCTTGAGGCAGAAAAGTGAAGAGGCTTAGCAGGTACTAAAAGGGGAGTGATTTGAGTGAGCAGAACTGTCCATGGCGCTGAAGCATCTGCTGTGACCACTGTGCCTCCTGAGCTGACCACTCTCTGGCACAGGAAGCACAGGTGTCTCATAATTACTTGCTAAATGAATAGAAAAAAATGAGATATGCGAGGAAGTGCTTTGTGTCCAGCTCAGCAAACCTATCATTATTAATAATGTTATTAGTACTTCCACTCCTAATGGATTCTGTGTCTTCAATATCCCTTCCCAAACTCTTCTTTCTGACTCATGGAGTGTTTCTGAACCACACCCATGGCAGCCCAGCCTCCATTCTTCTCCCAGTCCTGGCGCTGGCCTCATGGGTCTTACTGCTCACCCATTCTCTGGGTATTGGCATTGTTCTGGCAGTTTCTGGGCTCTGCTCCAACCCACCAAGGTGAGGAGCGGTATCTATTCCAGTTCAGCTGGGCTGCCCGGTGTTCAGTGTTTCTCAGTGTCTCCAGGGACATGACTCTTCTAGCTTTTGGAATGTGTGCCCTGGGAGGCCAGGCCAGAAACACCGAGGGAACTGCTGAACTTAGAGAAGTCCCTCTCATCTGTGCTCTTTAGCCACTGGTAGCCTCCCAGGTTGCTGCACCTGGACTTTTAGGATAATATTTCCCAATTAGGAGTCCCCTGAATCACTTGTTAAACACATGTGGCCATGTACTCCTTTGGAAATTCAGGTTCAGTAACGATGGGGCCCAGGAATGTTTTTAAGGACACTGATTGGTTGTAATTTTCAGAGGAGCATAAAGGGAGGTAGAGCTTGGGTTCTAGTAACTAGCAGGGCATATTGTTAGAGATTAGCATTCCGCCTCTAGCCATAATCTCCTGCTCCCCTTCATTTACCTGGACAAGTACATCCATGGATTGGAAAGTCACTTCATGAACATCTATTGACTTCTGGTTCTGTTTTCAGTCAGCAATCTCTTTGTGTCAGGGGTCATTTCAAATTCAGTGCCTTGGTTTCTTTACCTTTGAAGGTGGCTGCCTAGTGTTCAATCTCAGTCCTTTAGCACAGAAATTTGGTTAAAAGAAAAAGACCAATAAGAGAATGTCTTTAATATAGCTTAGACTCTCTAGAGAACAGAATTTTTTATTTACTGGTATTGAGGGTTGCTATTGTTGCTAATAATGTTACTGGAATTTATTGGCATCGTGTCTATGTCTGCATATAGAGCTATTGTTTGTACATAAAGAATGTTTTGCTCAGATGGTTGTCCTCTTGGGATATACCTTTTGTTTTCAAAAGTGTTTTAGGAAACAACAGTCATACAGTCAGCCAGCAGTCATCCGGGTATACATTAGTGTATCCCATGCTGCTTTCTGAACAGAGGCTCAGTTTAATGCAGCGGAATATCTTGAACTCTTTTTTTTTTTAATTTATTTTTTATTTATTTTTGGCATAACAGTATTCATTATTTTTTCACCACACCCAGTGCTCCATGCAATCCGTGCCCTCTATAATACCCACCACCTGGTACCCCAACCTCCCACCCACCTGCCAATTCAAACCCCTCAGATTGTTTTACTCTTAAGAGTGATTCAAGGTTCAGCTTGGTTTGGCCTTAAGGTTCTGATTCTGTATGAAGCACTCTGAAGAGTGTTCTGGCTTCTCTCCTTTTACTCTTTTTGCCCAGGTTTTCGTAAATGTGGGTTAAAACACCACTTGCTAATCTCCAGCAGGTCTCTTCAGGGAAGAAATGGATCTGCTTGTAGGCACGAGAACCCCACCCTGCTGTCCTGCTGGCATGTTGTAGGTGGAGGAGAGAGCATGAGTTTTATCATAATCATCATATACACTTAGGAATATACCAGAGTTGGCAGTTGTCCGTAACCCTGGGATGAATGCTTTATTCATTTTTTTTAAAGATTTATTTATTTATTTTAGAGAAAGGAAGAGAGAGCATGAGCAGGAAGAGCAGAGGGAGAGGAAGGAAGAGCCTCAAACAGACTCCTGAGCATGGAGCCCAACTCATGACCCTGAGATCATGACATGAGCCAAAATCAAGTTAGTCGCTTGACTGACTGCACCACCCACATGCGCCTTCACCCAGGGTGAAAACTCTATTAACAAACATATGAGTGCCTACTCCATGCCAAATGTCACCATTAGCCATAGATAAAAATAATAAGCAAGACTCACAAGGTCCCTGCTCCATAAAGTGTCATAAGAGAGAGGAAGAGACAATCAGGTAATTATACATATACATGGTTAAGGACTATGTTATGGAGCAAATAAGGAATTATAATACAACAAGAACATGGGACACCTGGTTGGCTTAGTCCATTAAGTGTCTGCCTTTGGCTCAGGTCATGATCCCAGGGTCCTGGGATTGAGTCCTGCATCGGGTTTCTTGCTCAGCAGGGAGCCTGCTTCTCCCTCTGCCTGCCTCTTCTCCTTCTTATGGTCTCTTTTCCTCTCTCTCTCTCTGGCAAATAAATTTTTAAAATCTTAAAAAAAAAGAACATATAAACGGGAGACTTGATTGTGAGGTACCTGGTATCTATAGGATGAATGTATTAATTAGGAGAGAAAGTGGATAGGGAATAGCATTATGGGCACAGGAACAGCATATATAAAGGCCTGAGGTGGGAATGACCATGGTGCATACAAGAAACTATAAGAATGTCAGTGTAGTAGGAGCAGAGAGGGGATGGTATGAATTGAGGTTGAAGAGGTGCACAGATGCAAAATCCTGTAGGGTGTCCCAGGATACTTTAAATATATTGGTTTTTAAGTGCCATGTGCAGAAGGATAGTGACAAGTGATTGTGTGGAAAATGGTTTGAGAGTGTAGAGTGGAAGTAGGGGGATCATGGAGGCAGACCAAAAGACAGATTATAGTAATTGGACTTGAGGTGGTAGTGGTGGAGGTAGAGGTAAGGGGACAAATGCAAAAGTTACTTGGGATGAAAAATTGAAGGACTTCATAATAAAATGGGTATTGAGCTTTAGGGAGAGGAAAGTGTCAGAATAACTCTGGCACTGGATAGAGGGGGAAATTTTTCACTGAGATAGGGAACACATTCATCTGCAAATTTAATTATTGATGATTGAAATATTGATATAAATTTAAAAATCCTATGCTAAAATATTGCTTTTTCACAAATTATTACATCTGTGATCTGACACTATCCTTAGGCCATGAAAAATATCTTAATGCTTTGTTCATCTTGCTATTTTGAATTCCAGTACATGTTCTGAGGGAAGACCACTGAAGGATGATCCTACATATTGGCTTGGCATATGCTTTAGGGTTCCAGCAATGTGGGAACGCCAAAAAATTTGGAAAAGATCCTCTTTAATGGGTTGTCCACAACTTTGCAGTCACCACATCCAGGAGAAGATCTTTTAATATCAGTGCACAATTAAGTTTTCTATTTTTCTGCCAGAAGTGCTTTTAATTTGAATTATATCATGGTGGCAATAGTAGGGATGGCAGGGGTTGTGGTAGTGATGTGGCAGTCAGTCCTGGGGGTTGTGGTGGTGATAATACTGATGATGGTTGTAGTGGTGATGATGACAGTGATGGTGGTGATGACCGTGGTAGTTTTGGTGACAGTGATGGTGGTGATAATGGTGGTGGTGGTGAAGACAGTAAGAGTGGCAGTGATAGCAATGGGAGTGGCAGATACAGTAGTGATCACAGTGACAGTGGAGGTGATGATGGCAGTGGTGGTAACAATTGCGGTGGCAGTGGGGGTGACTATGGTGGTGGTGGTGATGACAGTGGCAGTGGCAGTGATGGTAGTGGTGATGGCACCACAATAGTGGTCATGATGATGGTGGCAGTGGCGACAACAATGGTGATGATGATGACAGTGGGAGTGGTGGCAGTGTTGGTGAGGACAATGACATTGATGGTAGTCATGGTGACAATGACCATAGTGGTGGTGGTGGTGATGACAATTCTGGTGGTGGTGATGACACTGCTGGTGGTGGTGGTGATGACAGTGATGGTAATGGTGGTGATGACAGTGCTTGTGGTGGTGACAATGTGCTGGTGGTGGTGATGAGAGTGCGGGTGATGGTGATGATGGTGCTCATGGTAGTGATGACAATGCTGGTGGTGGTGGTGATGACAGCGATGATGGTGGTGGTGACAGTATTGGTGGTGGGGGTGACAGTGCTGGTGACGGTGGTGATCTTCAGAGGCATGATACTCTCCTCAGTGCTGAGACCCATAGTCACGCTCTGTGGAACACAGTCTGCATTCCTTGTTGCCTGGACCAGAGGACAAGGCTGTGATGGAGCTGGCAGAGTGCTCTGACAGGCCTACCCATAGCAGAGATGTGTATGGTTCCTTTTCTATTGTTACTTTGGATGAAGGGAAGCAAGAGAATTGGAGGGAATGTTTCAGTGTGACCCAGAATTTATGTTTAGGCCAGTTTTCAGACAGGACTGTAAATGGTTCAAGCAGTATCTTTAAAGATCTTTAAAAAAAAGGGAATTTGAGATACCTAGATACTGTTCCATTTCTCTTTTCATTGCTAAATTCCTCTATGGAGAAGCTTTCACTTTTCTTTCCTCTTCTGCCATGACCTTTATCTTGTTCAGTCCACCAGCCTTTTGTTTCTCTGCTTGCATTCTCACGAGCTCCAAATGACTGGGATTTTCTAGCAGTGTGAACTTGGGCAATGCACCTTCATGTTCTGTTCTCCTTGCCTCCCTTGTTTTCTGCTCTACTTAGCACCTGGTACACCATAGATCACTGGTTTATTTCTTTAGGTTCTCTTTCCTCATATGAAAATTGTAAGTTCCTTTAGGGCAGAGACTTTATTTTATTCACTGTTTTATTCCAAAAACCTCCAATAGGACCTGGCACAGAGTTGGTGGTTCATAAATATTAATTTAACAAAAGAATAAAGTTATATAACTTCCTTATTTTCTGTTAAGTCAAATGGGATGCTAATGCTAATCTCATATAGTTACTATGAGGATTAAATGAAATAATGTAAGTAAAGTACCTGGCATTCCCAGGCTGGTATAGTAAGGGCTGGTGAACTGTTAGATGGTCCATGACACTATTCTTTCTCATAACCTGTTTTTCTTTGTTATTTAGAATGATATTCCAGTTAGCTTCTTATCTCCTTAGTGATGGATCTGTACCTTCTTTCTTCTGTCCACTAAACTGGCCAGTTTTAGAGAATTGCCCAGTGGCCCTGAGTAAGGAAACCCCAGGTTTTGTCTTTTTCAGCTTGTTTATTCACAAGGTTTTGATTATTGTTAATAAAATAGACTATTTATTATCATCATTTATAATTCTGTTATGTTAGTTTTCATATGTGATTCTAGATCCATGTGTTATTTTTTAATATAGCTAGCAGTAGTATCGTGAATTATCCTATGAGGTAGCTTCTATTATTTTCACTTTACAGATGAGGAAACCAAGCCTTACAGAGGTTGATATCTTACCTGTGGGTACACACAGCTAGTAAGTGGATCAAAAAGACATTCTTAGATCTGTTCCTTTTGTTTCTTCCTTTCCCATCCAAAAACGTGCACTGAGTGTATACCATAGCCAGGTACCATGCTAGGCTCTGGCTGAACAACAGGGAAAAAACATCAGTGCAGAACCTGTGACCACTGCACATCATAGTTACCATTACCACAGCCTCTCTGCTAAACTCACTGTGGAGTGAGCAGGGTGAGCCCTGCTCAGGTATTTTTACTTCCCTAACTCAGCCTTACTTCAAGCTGCAAATATCTAAATCTAAACTCATGAATTGCCTTTCTTTCTGCCAACTGCCTGCTCTCCCCACCAAAATTACATATTTTTCTATCTCCATTAGAAAAAACACTTGTCATCTTTCTAGTCACATAGTCTCAAAACTTTGGAATAACTTTCATTATCCCATTTCTTTTATTCCATACTTTCAATACACACCCAAGACCTCTTGATTTTTTTCCTTAAGATTTTATTTTATTTTGAGAGAAAGAGAGTGTGAGGGAGGAAGAACAGAGGGAGAAGGAGAAGCAGACTCCCCTCTGAGCAGGGAGCCCGACATGGGGCTTAATCCTAGCATCTGGAGTTCATGACCCGAGCTGAAGGTAGACACTTAACCAACTGAGCCACCCAGGCGCCCCTACCTTTTGATTATTTTTATCCTTGAAAATATGTCTCTTGTTTCTCCTCCTCAGTTCCTTTCTACCATTCTAATATCAGCTTTTATGCCCTGATCCTTGACTTACTGAAATTAGCCTCAAGAATGGGTGTTAATTTTATCCTCTGCTTCAGACTTCACTGAATTGTAAGTCTCCTAAAGGCCTTGAGTCTGCTTATTGATTATTATCTCCCCAGAACTATATCAGGCAGATAGGGGACATTCAGATGGCTATTAAATTAAAGCAACTTTGGTGCTTAGGCCACAGTTCTTAAACTTGATCTGGAGGTTTATTTGGCAATTATAAGTACTTTCCCTGGAAGATCATGTAAGTATATTATAAGTAGGCTGTTCTCTGCATCTCAATAATATATATTTTTAACAAAGTCTATTTCTGCTTTTTTCCATTAATGTTTACTACTTGTGTATTTGTTTTACTGTCTGCTAGACCAAAGCCCTAGAGACATATATGGTTAAACTATAAACTGATAACTGTTTTTTCTATTGAATACCATTCTTCCATTTTTCTCATGCTACCATAACTCTATAGAAATGCAGTTTGAGAACCAGTGTATATTACAAAGAAATTATGAACCATTCAAATTTTTAGATGTTACTGGATTGGACACCATAACTCTTGTGCCTAAGGTTTCCCCCATTTGTGGGATAGAACAATTCAGTATTTTCCGAAGCCCTGGTATTACTGTGTTTGCAGCTCAGGGAATTGATGGGGATAGAATGGGTGTGCCAGTGGTCTTCTTTCTTACTTTCTTTTCCCACTTCAGTGATCTCTTCCTGAGCTCACTGTTGAACCCTTAACCTTCCTGCATACTCAGGAGAGATATGCTGGCTTGTACAGATGTAGTAGAAATCACTGCATTCTAGACAATTTTGTTTACTGTCTCCTTACTTTTCTCATTAGAAGTAAATTGTTTGCATAGTTAGCAATGCCCTCAGACTGAAAAAATTTTGCATTCTTAAACATATTTTGAAGAAGTTATGCTTATGGCATTTCTAAATGTGTATCATGACTTAAAGAAATCATTAATCTTGTTGACCCTTCAGGGAACATATATAGTTTCTTCAGGACTCAAACTGAAGCTGCATAAAAACTGTGAATAATTATGTTCCCAAATAGATCTTTTTATAAATGACATAACAGTGACTAAATCTTGTATTAAGAAAGCAGGCATTTTATAAGAATAATAACTATAATTTAATACACTTATTATATAATAGCATGCAAACTGCTTCAGAAAAAGTTGAATGTTATATAATAGATACTATTAGATCATAACATTTGACAAATTATGATTTTGAATTCAGCATCTGCCTGTAGTGAACTTTTGTTTTTTTGTGTGTTTAAATTTTAAAAAGTTGATTCAGAGTAGATGTGCTTTAAGTCATTTTCTTTTATTAGAAATTATGTAGTGGCAAAACCCACACTCATCATGTTACACAGAAATTACTATGTTTATTAGTTAAAAGATAAGATGAAATTTCCAAATGCTATCTCCAGTGAACAAATAATATCTTTCTTTACCAACTGTATCAGATATATCAAATCACATACACAAAACTTTTTGAATTAATGAAAAAATATTAAATCTGTATTAGGTACTGAGGATTCAGCAGTGTAAAAATGAACATAATCACTAATTTGTTGGAGCTTACATTTTAATGAGGAAATGCAAATAAACTGGTTATGTCAGACAGTGATAAGTGCTAAGAAGAAAACCTAAGGACAGTGGGGTAGAGAGTGTAGGGAGGCTACTTCTAGTCAAAGACATCAGGAAGGCCTGTTGGGAGGTGACATCCAGCTACACTGAGGCTTATATGTTGGTAAAGTCAGTTTTATGAAGATCTGGAGGAGAACAGTCTGGGATAGTGATTAGGATGGTTTGAACAGGGAACAAACAATATGTGTTCAAGAAACCAAGAGAAAGCCAGAAAGGCTAGAGTGTAGGGGACTGGGTGTGAGTGTTAGGAAGTAGGGCTGGACACTCAGGCACAGAATTCAAGCACTGTGATGTGTTACAGACTATTATAAGGAGTTTGGGTTTTATTCTGTGGTCAGTGGGACACCAGTGAAGATTTTGAACAAGGGTACAGCCAGATTTGTAACTGCCAGCTTCAAATGTGCACTGTTGAAAGATTTCTTTTAAATGGAAATAACTTTTCTTTATATTTTACAGAATCGACCAGAGGGCCACCATTTGGTCAAAGGATGCTTTCGAGACTCATCAAGACTTAAATGAAGTACGTGTCATCATTATTGGTTGTATGAAATGAATTAGCCAGTCGTGAAATTTATTATTCTTTTTTCCTAGTATTGGGAATTCTTTCTGATTAAAACTTTAAGTGTTTTTGCTCTTAAGTGAGTTTGTTTTCCCTGTAGCTCTTTGGGTAATGTTTTTCCTCACTCTGGAGCAAATAGATTTAAAATTATCTGAGAGACTGCTCACTACATTTTGGACCTAAACCAAGTGCAGCAGTCATTTCATTATTCTGTTTTCCACTTTGCTTTAGGATTGTATAGCCATGGTGTGGCAGTTATATTTGTACTCTTTTAATTTTATTCCGTCTCTCTCTCTCTCTCTCTCTCTCTCCTTCTCATGGCTTTTGTACTCTCAAATGTAAACCTGCTTACAATTTATCCGTGGAGTATGATATAGTTTAGTGTTTGCAATAAGGTCTTCTTAGTACATTTTGAAAGGTTGAAGTCCTATTTTTCCAATCCAAATGATTTCTCATCAAACCGGACATCATTATGTTAACGTTTGGTCTAAATTTTCTTTGAAATAGATCATTTAATTCTCCTGTTGGAAATCAATATAACATAATTAGGATCCCTGTTATTATGAACGCTTTGGCTTAAGACCTTGGCTTGAAATACTGCCTAGTTTCCCTTGCCCTGATTTTATAATAAAGGAGCAGTGGGTGGTATATCTGATTAGGATCATAGCAAAAGGAATGAAAAGACTTGATGCTCAGATGCCAGGAAGAAAGATGATGGACTTGAGGAAAATTGCTTATTTGTCATGTGAAGATTGATCTCTTCTCTCCCTCCAAGAAAAAGCAATTAATTAAATTTAGGGGATTTTCTTTTTCATTTTTTACTTTAGAACTTGGCAGAAATGAATAGCCAAAGTTAAACCAGCTGCCTGATTAAATCAAGTTAAAAGAAATAACTAAAGTTGTGGAAAATGACCTAAAGTTAAAAAAACAGGACACTGCTTGTTATTTATTTGTGCATAGGGATGGCCTTCAAATTCCCCAATCTCATTCATGGTAATAAGAGTGACAAAGAGTTTAAGAAAAAAGAGGCAAGAGGCTGAATCAATGAACACATTGTTTATAAGCAAAATGCTAGCTATAGAGAAGCACTGATTTGTTTTGACATAAGTGACTAGAAAAATGAGGTGATTGTAAGAATCAGCCTGTGATAGGTTTCAAGTATTTGGGAGAAACTCAGATTTGTGAACTAGAAGCCCATAAGAATGCTGAGATGACTTGAGCATTCTGAAATCACAGATGCGAAAAGATCTATTTGAAAATCTGCTTCCCTGTATTTCTTTGCTATATTGTGTTGGCAAATTTCATGGAATGTGCCAGTTTATTGCTCTGGGATTACATGGGTGCAGGAACATTGAATGGAGACATGTATTCAAACTAAAATAGGCAATGCCCTATTTTAAATGTGTGCTCTTCCATGATAAGGGAGTGCTGCTGATCCAAACTATTGATAAGAGTGGTGTGTGCTCAGTGTTTTGTTCCACTCAAAGGGTAAACTGTGTGGGATGTTTGTTCCAGTCCACATCTTTGGTGCACTTTCTGTTGTGACTAAAATTTGGGGGCCAGGGGAAACCTAGGAAAGCTTGAATGGGAGAAGTTTGACTCATTCAGGGAGGATCGGTACATTGATGAAGACATCCTATAGAGTAGATATATTTTTAACTGGGTTTTTCTCAGCATTTCCCCAATCTAGGAAAACCAGACTCTTATGAAAGAATCCCATCATAACATTTATTTAGGAAAGAATCCTATGGAACACAGTGGGAAACAGAAATAATATTTTTAATTGAAACAGAAAAATATGTATAATGGTGCATATATCCTAAATGTACAGCTGGATGAACTAGATTAAGAAACGACATTATCGGGGTGCCTGGGTGGCTCAGTGGATTAAGCCTCTGCCTTCAGCTCAGGTCATGATCTCAGGGTCTGGGATCGAGCCCCGCATCGGGCTCTCTGCGAGCGGGGAGTCTGCTTCACCCCCACCCCCTGCCTGCCTCTCTGCCTACTTATGATCTCTCTCTCTCTGTCAAATAAATAAATAAAATCTTAAAAAAAAAAAAAAGAAAAGAAAAGAAATGACATTATCAGCATCCCAGACACCCCTGTATAATTCCTTCTAGTCACTATTCTCCAATAAGGATAACTACTCTTCAGACTAAAATAGATTTGTTTTGTCTATTATTGAGATTTTCATAAATGCATTGTATGTACTTTTCTGTATCTGATTTCATTTACTCAGTATTGTGCTTCTGAAATTCATACATATTTAGCATGTAGTTTTGGTTTTCTTCTCCTTGCTGTAACCCATTGTATGTTTTTTCCCCTAGTTTTTCACTATTATGATAAGTTGTTACTGATAACATTTTTTTTTTTAATTAACTGATATTTGGCCTCTGTACAGCTGACTTTTTACAGGAGTATTCCTTCTATCTCGAAACAGAAATGCAAGACTTTCTGGTTATGTTAGCTGTCTTCATTCCTCTTTGTTCCTTTCTTGTTTTTATTTACCGTTGCCTCCCTCCCCACCATTCACACATAGCCATACAGTTCTCTGAAATGAACCCATCAGTTCCATATCTGCTTTCTTTCTTCACATCAATTGCAAGTCTAAAGTCAAAAGAGTTTCTTAAATATTTTCCAGACATTTCCATAGACCCTAATGCTGTATATACACAATAAAAATTTTAAGATGTTACATATGTACTTTATATTTTCCTAAAATTTCATATCTGTTAATCTACATCGACTTTTTGAACTTTTGAATTATACTTGCTCTGTCACAGATAGATGGGCCTCAGCTACCGCTTGGTTCCAGAGCTGACACTTGACTCCAGGTCTCCTGTACTCAGAAAGACAATACATGGTATGATTTGTCTACATATAAACACCTGACTCTGGATATATTCCCCTACTTTCCCAGTGAACTGGCTATAAAGTTCAATATTCTTTTCTTTTCTTTTTTTTTTTTTTTTTTAAGTAGGCTCTACACCCAGCATGGAGCCCTCCCAGTCAACTGGAAAACACATTCACTTATTATTACCACTTGGCATGAGTATAGATTTGATTCTGGCTAGTCTCACTTTTCTTAAGCCAGTCTCAAGCTACTAGTTTTTGATCTTGGGTCTCTTGACAGGACTTGCAACCCCATCCCATGGGTTTTAGTGCTTCTGAGACTATGTTATAGGAGTTTGTTTATGAAAAACTGAATAAGTTTCCCTGTTGCCATTGAGCTGAACTGTCAGATTTTTCCTCTGTAAGACATCAGAAGGTTTTATTTGTTGGGGTCTTCTGGATCATGATTGAAAAATATTCTAGACTTGAGATCTACCAATATCTCTCATCCATTTTTTTCTTAAAGATTTATTATTTATTTGAGAGAGAGAGTGGGGGAGGGAAGAGCAGAGAGAGAAAGAGAATCCTCAAGCAGACTCCTGCTGAGCGACAGAGCCTGACATAGGGCTCAATCCCAGGACCTGAGATCATGACCAGAACTGAAATCAAGAACCAGCCAGTTAACCAACTGAGCCATCCAGGTGCCCCAAACAATGTCTCATCCATCTTTATCCTTGGTTTTAGTTATCCTTCCACATCCGTATAATTGATAAGCACTCAATAGATCAAAAAGCTGAGGGTAAATGAGAACAAACATTGTTTTCCTTCATCATATCCCAGTAAATCCCCTTCTTGGTTCCATTTCCAATTAAGAAAAATAACAGATGGATGAAGAAAACTAATGGGTCTTCTCTTCCCTGAGAAAGCAGGGCATATTGGGTCTTCAAACCACTTTTTCTGTTAGAGACTGCATATCATAAAGCAGTATAAGAATTTCTTTTAGTTTTTCCATTGTAAAATTGAGGCAGGAAGTTTGAATTGGGTTAATTCTAGGAACCCTTTCAGTTTTGTTTTGTTTTAATTTATTGGACAGAGAGAGAGATCACAAGTAGGCAGAGAGGCAGGCAGAGAGAGAGGGGGAAGCAGGCTCCCTGCCGAGCAGAGAGCCCGATGTGGGGCTCAATCCCAGGCCCCTGAGATCATGACCTGAGCCAAAGGCAAAGGCTTAACCCACTGAGCCACCTAGGCACCCCCTAGGAGCCCTTTCAGTTTTAACACTCATTGATTCTACCTGTCCCCCCGTCCCCCTATTATTTTTTTTTTTTCATTTTCCCAATGCTTGTAGAATTTAGTCACAGGTTCCCATCAAGGATGAACAAGGCAAACCATCCCAGAGTTACTGAGGGGAGGGATTAGGCCTCAAGGCCAATCACCTGAAGGCCTGGTTTGGGGAATAAATACTAGATCTTCTCTGTTACTTCCTTCTCTTGAACTCTCCTTTTACCATAAGTTGGCTTTCTTTAGTGATATGCTTGTATTCTTTTCTCTTTAGTTTTTGCATATCTGTTACTGCATTTGATTTGTGGTTACCATTAGATTTGCATGTAACATCTTCTGTATATAGCAGTCTATATTAAGTTGACAGTCACTTAAGTTTGAACCCATTCTTTACTTCTTTCCCTCCACGTTTTAGGTATATGGTGTCATATTTTACATGCTTTTAGTTTGTAAGTTCCTTGTTAGATTTTTACAGATATACTTATTTTTACTGCTTTTGTACTTCCTATGTTTTACTCTTACTTATGGTCTTTCCTTTTGACTCAGAGAGTCCCCTTTCATATTTCTTGTAGGGCTGATTTAGTGGTCATGAAGCTGGTTTAGATTTTGTTTGTATCCTATGCTGCATGATAGCCTTGCCGGATAGAATATTCTTGACTGCAGATTTTTTCCATTCCATACTTTGAATAGGTCATGCCACTCTCTCCTGGCATGTGAAGTTTCTGCTAAAGTCACTAATAGCCTTATGGGGTTTCCCTTGTATATATCTTCTTTTCTCTTGTCACTTTTAAAATTCTCTATCTCTACTTTTTATGATTTAAATTATTATGTGTCTTGGTTTGAACCTCCTTGGGTTAACTTTTTTGGGGGCTCTCTGTGCCTCCTGAATCTGGATCTGTTTCTTTGCCCAGATTAGGGAAGTTTTCGGCTATTATTTCTTCAAATAAATTTTGTGCTCCCTTTTATCTCTCTTTTTCTTCTGAGATTCCTATAATGTGAATGTTATTATGCTCGATAGAGTCACTTATTTCCCTAAGTCTATTTTCATTTTGCATAATTCTTTTTCTCTCACCTGGTTGGCTTGATTACTTTCCATTACTCTGCCCTCCAGGTCACTAATTCATTCTTCTGTTTCCTCTAGCCCTTATACATTCCATCTGGTGCACTTTTAAGTTCAATTATTGTGCTTTTCATCTCTAATTTTTTTTTTTTAATATTTTCTTTTCTATCTCTTTGTTAAGGATCTCACTGAGGTCCTCCACTCTTCTTAAGACTGGTGAGTATCTTTATGATCATTACTTTAAATTCTCTATCAGGCATGTTACTTAGTCTCCATTTAGCTTAGATCTCTTGCTATAGTTTTGTCCTGTTTTTTCATTTGGGACATATTCCTCTGTCTCCTCATTTTGTATGCTTCTTTGTGTTAGGAAAGTCAGCTGTCTGCTGCTCTTAAAAGGAGTGGGTGGGGTATGCATTTTTAATGAGATGATATTTGCCTTTTCCAGCGGGGATGCAGCTACTGTTGACACTGGACCATCTGGGGCCATTCTGCAAAGTGTATAGGGGTAGGGTGGGTACAATGCCCATAAATTTTGCATGCTGGTCTTCTTCTTCCACAAGGGAAATGCCGCTGCTACCAATACCAGGGCCAGCCAGGTCCAGATCCACAACTGCACATGGACAGGGCGCACAGTTTTAACAAAGTATACGTATCTTTGTAGGAGGCCTGTAGACCAGCTGCTACAAGATGGAGGCTTTGCAAAGCATGCTGTCTGGAGATGTGATGTTGGCAAGTTTTGCACTGGTCTTCTGGGAAAAAGGACTCACAGCCCCAGAAATGAAGCAGGCCAGTCTGGAGGGGGCAGGGTATAGTGTAAGCAAGTTAGATCGTGAATGCCAGGGCTGTGCTGGTTCCCAAAGGTGGCCGTGGTTTATGCTGGGGGTAGGAGAGGGAGGTCCTTCGTTCCTGGAGGAGTCTTTTAGTGAAATCTGTCACTTTAAAACACACGCTGTAATTTGTAAATAATTCTTCCTCCTATATGCCCCAGGACTTTTTCATACTGCTTCTTGTGAAGAATTTTCTACAGCTGCTTCTATGCTGTATCTCCATGAGATGTTTGTAGTGTTATCTCTTTAAAGGAAGGACTCAGTTAACTCTTGCCCTCCTGGCTCTCCCAGAGCTAAGCCTACTGATTTTTAAATTTCCAGGGTTTTAGTCCTGCTGGTTGTAAGAATGCATGAAATTTGGCCCTGTGAAGTGGAGAGTAGGAAAAGGAAACAGTTTCTAAAAGTGGAGAAAATTTGGGGTACCTGGGTGGCTCAGTGGATTAAAGCCTCTGCCTTCCACTCGGGTCGTGGTCCCAGAGTCCTGGGATCGAGCCCCGCGTCGGGCTTTCCGCTCCTTGGGGAGCCTGCTTTCTCCTCTCTCTCTCTGCCTGCCTCTCTGCCTACTTGTGATCTCTGTCTGTCAAATAAATAAATAAAATCTTTAAAAGTGGAGAAAATTCTAGTCACATTATTTTAGCTTTTCTAATAGAAGTCACATTATTTTAGCTTTTCTAATGATATTGGCTATGTCATTTTACCAATTGGTCATTTGTTTACTAATAAAATCTAATGTGGCTGAAAGAGGCCAACACTCACAAGTCCTTTGATGTCATTTTGGACTCCTTTTATGAATGCTTAGAAAAAGATAATAGAATCACTTAATGGAGTTAATATTCTGAGGTGCAGTTCTAGTCTGAAGATTCCATTAGGAGTCCTAGGAGTTGGAACATTTTAGGTGTTAATTGACCCTATATGGCATCCTAGAGATGTATTCTATACCTATGGCTGCTTTGAAGTTTAGTTTTGACCTTATAAAAAATAGATGGGACATTTCCAGACTTGTTTGTGTTATCATCATTCTCAGTGATTGGTGCAAAACTAGAGGAAGAAAAGATGCCCATAGTGTGATTAGATTCAGTCTTTTGCTGTGCTACATTCTGACCGAGGTTTTACCTTAAAGAAATTATATCCTTAGGTATGCCATTGGAATTTTCAAGAAGGGTCTATGTTATAAGAAACAAGTATACTAAATTATTCACATGTGGCAAATAGGCACTAATGACCTAATATCAATAAGAAGTTCTTATTTCATGAAGAGGACATCTGTCTTACTTTGCTGGCCATGAAAGAGATCATTTACCTACCTAAAATCAGTATGAAAAATTCACATTTCTTTTACATAACTACTGTTACCCCTGATTTGTTGAGTCATCGTAGTCAAAAAAGCTCAACATTAGCCTCAGCATTAAAGTCAATGAAGAATCCTTCAATCTTAAAGTTTATTAAAAGTACACCAATTTTCACATTTGTGGTGGCCTTTTTGACCCTATATGCATGTGTCTATATGTGTGTTTCCATGTGAAAGATTTGGTTGTCTTTTTATTACTATCCAAGGTTTAGCATATAGATACTTTGGCCTCAAGTCATGTCAGAACTCAAAATGCTACTTACTATTTCATTTGAAATCTTTTTCCCTCAAAATTGTCTTAATTTTGAGAAAATAATCTAATAAGAAGCTGCTTTAGGCCTTTGATATGTCTGAGGTAAATGGTATTATTTCTGAAGGAATAGTCAGCTCTACTTTCATGTTAAAATACAACCCCAGTCCATACGGCTTATCTGTAGCTCAGAATTAATTGAAGAGTTTTTTTTTTTGTTTTTTTTTTTTCTCTCTTTTCAAGTATCTGGGATTTTTCTCCTGGTGACTGAAAGTCAATTCAACCTGGCTTTAATAATAACAGGATTTTACTGACTTACACAGTTGGAACTTTTAGGATCAGGATAGGCTCTGTACATGGCTAGATCCAAGGATTAAAAAGTTGTCATGTAGATGCCATCTCTTTTCATCTCTTAGCTCTGCTTTCCTATATTGGATTTATTTTTAGGTTGATCTTTCTCTGGGGACATTATTCTTAGAGCTAGCAATTCCAGTACATATTAGTTTTCTATTACTCTATAATAAAAGCTTAGTGGTTTTGGATGCCTGTTTATTAGCTCATAGTTGTGTAGGTCATATGTCTGGGTAGATTCACTTGGATTCTCTGCTCAAGGTCTCTCAAAACTGAAATAAGGCATTAGCTGCATTAGGGTCTTATCTGGAGATTCTGGAGAAGTTTCCACGTCCAAGCTCATTCAGGTTGTTGCCTGAATTTAGTTCCTTGAAGTGTATGACTGTGGTCCCTGTTAACTTGCTGGTCTTCATCTGGGGGGCAGCTCTCAGCTTTTAGAGGCTACTTGCATTCCTTCTCACATGGCTGCATTTATCTCTGAGCCACCAATAGTACACCAAATCCTTCTGTGCTTTAAATCTCTCTGATGTTGTCTTTTGCCACCAGCTGGTAGAAACCCTGCTTTTAAAGGTCTTATCTGATGGGGTCAGACATATCCAAGAAATGTCTGTATCTTTCTTTGATCAACTGAGTTAAGGTTTAATTAAATCCACAAAATCCTCACAGCAACATCTAGATTAGTGTTTGAATAAACAGGCCATTCTGCCTACCACAGAGTGAAAGAGTCTCTTCTTTCTAGCTCTAAAAAGTCCCATACTTCAGTTTCATTTATTTGGCTTGGGGCATAGATTTCCTTGTTGAACCAGTCACTATGACCTTGGGGTTTGGAATTAACTGATTGGCTAGATGTAGACTATATTTCTCACTTTAGATCTGAGGGTGCTGTATCAGAAGATGGGCAAATGGATGCTGGACTGAATAATATTGGTCTCTGAAAGTATGATATGCAAAATAATTTTCTTGTGTGCTGGACTACTAAAGCATGCCATTTGTCTTTTTTCTTTTCTTTTCTTTTTTTTTTTCTTGGTATGGTTTTCTGACTTAAGATAAAGTGATATTCCTTCTTTACTAAGGTTTCTTCCTCAGCTAGAAGTTTCCTATTATTCGTTTAATTTTAGCCAACTTCTTGTCAGTGTCAATGAGGACATACCGTAGCAAATATGGTCGTAGCGTGAACCCTAGTTCTTATTCCCAGTTAAACGTACTACACAGCAAAGAAACTTGGAACTGTGTCTTGGTTGGTTTATTCAGCCCTGCTGTTTAGAAGCAACTATCCAGCCTGGATTCTTATTTCTGGGAGAATCCTTAGAGTGGTGCTGGCAGAAAAGGCAGAAATCTTGCCAGTAACTGCCTATATTCTTCCTCATCTGAGAACTAGAAAACCTGAGAAGCGTTGAGCTGAGCAGAAAAGTTGTAGCAACCCTTGCCGTAACTAATCCACCTGTGTTTGCCTTTTGCCTGCGGGCCTTCCCCATCTCCCACACTCCACTGAAGCTTTGTCCCATTGGCCCCTGCTCTTTCTTCTGCTCTGCTATCATGATTCTTTTCCCTGTTATTCATTCTTTTATTTAATTCTCTTCACACTACTAGTTTCCTGCTCTCTCATGGAAGACTAGAAGAGGCTATGTCTACTGCAGTGACTCCCAGGTGTTAGCCTGTGCAATTGTTTTCATTGCTTCATAGCAAAAAAGAAAAACAAGAACAATGTAGTGAGTTTTTCTATAAAGCTGGTGTGTTTTTATTTAGAGGTGGTCTTTTATTTAGAGATTAGTCTTAACTCTTTCATTGAGAGATTGGTCTTAAAATTTCCATTTTGTGATGAAAGGATGAGGAGGTTTTTTTTTTTTTTTTTTATGTTTTCCCACATGCTCTTACTTGGCTAATATCTTTCAAATATAAATATATACATTTAATTTCATATATATTCCATTTCCCTCACCCCTCCTGTAGTAGAAGAACTTTGTCATCTCCACTTTTCAGGGAGATAGGAACACATATCAACACATACCAACTGGACTTGGTAGGGTTTGGTATATTTTTGTCCTTTTTAGGACATTATTGGCTTTCTTAGAGCTATAAAACTCAGATTTTAAAGCAGGCAGAAAATTAATTTTTTTAATTTTTAAAAATTATTAGTATTTGAGGAAATGGCTAATACTTTCCAGTGTGACCTGCCATCTTTACAATATAGGTAGGTAATATATTTTATCTGACGTGATTTTATGATTTTTAGTGGGATAGTTATTGATTTCTAATATTCAATGAATTTTAGAAATTGAAGTGGCACTATCATCAGAAAAAATAAAAGGCCTGAGGCCCAGCATGGTTGTATGGTTTGCCCAAAGACACAGAATTACTAGCCAATAGTAAATTTAAGATTAAAAGCTCCTATGGGGTCTGTGCTGTGCTACATTTTACTGAGTTTAGTTTTCTTTCTTTTCTTTTTTTTTTTTTAATTGAGGTGTAATGAACCTATAGTAGTAGTTTCAGATGTACAATGTAATCATTGACACTTGTGATTTGACACTTGTGTACATGGCAAAATGATCATCACAAGTCTAGTTATCATATATCATCATAAAAAAAGTACAAAAAGTTTTTTTCTTGTGATGAGGACTTTCAAGACACTCTTCCAGAAACCCTCAAATATGCACAGTACAATTGGCTATAGTCACTATGCTGCACTCACCTCCCCATGACCTATCCATTTCACAAATGGAAGTCTGTATCTTCTGACCCCATGCACACATTTTGCTTACCCCAAGCCCCTAAATAGAATGGCAGCCACCACTGTTCTCCCTATCCATTCATTTTTTTTTTTCTGTAGATTTCACATGTAAGTGAGATCATATGGTATTTATCTGGCTTATTTCACTTAGCATAATACTTTCAAGGTCCATCTATGTTGTTGCAATTTTATCTTAATTTCATTCATTCATACATTCATTCTTTATCTTAATTTCAGTGTAGCTAGCATACAGTATTATATACTGCATATTAATTTCAGTTGTATAATATAGTGATCCAGGAATTTCCTCTCTTATTCAGCACTCATCAAGATAAGTATACTCTGAATTCCCAAGATTTCATTCTTTTTTATGGTGGAGCAGTATTGCTTTGTATATGTATATTTATTGGGTTTATACACACGTATATACCATATCTTCTTTATCCATTAATTTATTGATGGATACTTAGATTGTCTCCATATCGTGGCCACAAAATAATCCTGCAATGAGTACAGGGGATGCATATGTCTTTTTGAATTAGTGTTTTCATTTTCTTTGCGTGAACACCCAGAAGTGGAATTGTTGGATCATATGGTAGTTTTGTTTTTAATTTTTTGAGGACTCTATATATCATTTCTATAGTGAATTAACACTCCCACCAGCAGTGCATGATGGTTCTCTTTTCTCCACATCCTTAATAATTGTCACTTCTGTCTGTTTGATAATAGCTATCCTATTGGGGTGAGGTGCTATCTCACTGTGGTTTTGATTTGCATTTCCCTGATAATCAGTGATGTTCAGCATGTCTTTATATGTGCATTGGCTGTCACTATATCTTCTCTGGAAAAAATTGTCTATTCAGATCCTCAGTTCAAGTTTTAATTGGATTTTTTTGCAATTGAGTTTTATAAGATTTTTTATATATTTGGATATTAATCCCTTATCAAATATGATTCTTAGATATTTTCTCCCATTCAGTAGATTGCCTTTTTATTTTGTTGTTGGTTTCTTCTGCTGTGCAAAAGCTTTTTAGTTTGATATAGTCCCACTTGTTTATTTTTATTTTTGTTGCAGTGCAGGAGGGTTCCCTTTTCTCTGGATCTTTTTCAACACTTACTTTTTGTCTTTTTGACACTAGCCATTCTAACTGGTGTGAAGTGATATTTCATTGTGGTTTTGATATGCATTTCTTTGATGATTAGTGATGTCAAGCATCTTTTCATGTCTTTTGACTATATATCTTTGGAAAAATGTCTATTTAGGTCTACTGCCTATTTTTAAATTAGATTATTTGTTTTCTTGGTGTTGGGTTGTGTAAGTTCTTTAAGTATTTTGGATATTAACCCTTGATAGACACATCATTTGCAAATATCGTCTCCCATTCACTAGCTTGCATTTTTGTTTTGTTGATGGTTTTCTTTGCTGTTCAAAATATTTTTATTTTGGTGTAGTCCCAATAGTTTATTTTTGTGTTTGTTTCCCTATCCTGAAGAGACATATCCATAAAAATGTTGCTAAGGTTGATGTCCAAGAAATTATTATTGTTCGTTCGAAATTTTTTGATTATTTATTTATTTTCTTTACTAGTAATCAGTCTATTCAGATTTTCTTTAGGTATTATATGATATCAGGTCTCATAAGCAGGTCTTTAATCCATTTTGAGTTTATTTTTGTGTATGGTATATGAAAGTGATTTAGTTTAATTCTTTTGCATGTAGCTGCATAATTTTTCCAACACCATTTTTTGAAAAGACTATCTTTTCCCCATTGTATATTCTTGCTCCTTTTTTTATAGAATAATTGACCATTTGGTGTTGTATCCCAAAGATTTTGAACTTTGCTTTCATTTTTATTTGCCCGCATGTAGATTTTGATTTCCTTTTTGATATCTTGCTGATCCCTTAAGTTGTTTAGTAGCATGTTGTTTGGCCTCCATGTATTGTGGTTTTTCCATATTTTTTTCTTGCAACTGATTTCAAATTTTCCATTCTTCTGAATGGAAAATATGAATGACCTAATTTCAGTCTTCTTAAATTTGCTGAGACTATTTTGTGTGTGACCTAACCTGTTATCTGTCCTGGAAAATATACCATGTACACTTGGAAGCAATGTATATTCTCCTGTTTCAGGATGGAACATTTTGTATGTATCTCTTAGGTTCGTCTGGTCTAATGTGTTGCTCAAAGCCACTGTTTACTTGTTGATTTTCTATCTGGATGATCTACCCATTGATGTAAGTGGCTTGTTGAAGTTCCCTATTACCACTGTATTCCTGTCAGTTTCCTCCTTTATGTCTGTTAATATTTGCTTTATGTATTTAGGTGCTTCTATGTTGGCTGCATAGATATTTATAATTGTTATATCCTCTTGTTTGATGCTTTTGTCATTATACAGTGCCCATTATGCTGCCACCATTATGCAGTGTTTCTTGCTATAGTCTGTTTTAATGTCCATTTTGTCTGATATAAGCTTTGCTACTTTGGCTTTTTTTTTTTTCCCTTCCATTTTCCTGGTATGTTTTTCCATCCCTTCACTTTCCATCTTCATGTGTCTTTAGTTGAATCTCTTATAGATAACATATAGATGGATTTTTTTTTTAATTTATGAAGCCACCCTATGTCTTTTGATTGGCACAATAGGTCCATTTACATTTAAAGTAAATATTGGTCGGTATATACTTATTGTCATTTTGTTAATTATTTTCTAATTGTTTTTTAGTTCTTTTTTCCTTGTGGTTTGATGGCTTTCTTTAGAGTTATGCTTGGATTAATTTCTGTGTGTGTGTGTGTGTGTATCTATTGTATGTGTTTTTGTTTGTTCATTTGTTTGTTTGAAATTTCAATTTTAGTTAACATACAGTGCAATAATGGTTCTGCAGTAGAATTAAGATTCATCACATGCATATAATACCCAGTGTTCATCACAAGTGCCCTTTTTAATACCCATCACCCATCTAGCCCATCCACCAAACTTATTCCATCACCGCTCAGTTTGTTCTCTATTATTAAGAGTCACTTATGGTTTGTTTTCCTCTCTCCTTTTTTTCTTTTCCTTCTTCCCATATGTTCATCTGTTTTCTTTCATTAATTCTGCATATAAGTGAGATCATATGGTATTTGTCTTTCTATGACTAACTTATTTCACTTAACATAATACACTGTAGTTCTATCCATGCCCATGCAAATCATGAGATTTCTTTCTTTTTTTGATGACTGAGTAATATTTATATATTATATATATGATATCATATATATATATATGACATATATATCATTCATATATGTGAATGATGTGGTATCCATTAACCTTGATCCATTCATCAGTTGATGGATTTGGGCTCTTTCCATGGTTTGGCTATTGTAGATAATGCTGATTTAAACATTGGGGTGCATTTACCCATTTGAATCTGTATTTTTGTATCCTTTGGGTAAATATTTAGCAGTGTAATTGCTGGATGGTAGGATAGTTATATTTTTAACTTTTTGAGAACCTCCAAACTATTCTCCAGAATGGATGGACAAGTTTGCATTCCCATCAGCAGTGCAAGAGGCTTCCCCTTTCTCTGCACCCTTGCCAATACCTATTGTTTCTTCTGTTGTTAATTTTAGTGATTCTAAAAGGTGTGAGGTGGTATCTCAACATGGTTTTGATTTGCATTTCCCTGATCATCATGATGATTCTGAGTATCTCTTCAAGTGTCGTAAGCCATCTGGGTGTCTTTGGACAAGTATCTACTCATGTCTTCTGCCTATTCTTAACTGGATTATTTCTTTTTGGGTATTGACTTTGAAAAGTTCTTTCTTGATTTTGGATACTAACCCTTTATCAGATATGTTATTTGCAAATATCTTCCCCCATTCCGTAGGCTGCCTTTTCATTTTGTTGATTGTTTCCTTTGTTGGGCAGAAGCTTTTTATTTTGATGAAATCCCAATAGTTTATTTTTGCTTTTGTTTCCCTAGCTTCTGATGACATGTCTAATAAGAATTCACTGTGGCCAAGGTCAAAGAAGTTTCTGCCTGTGTTGTTCTCTAGGATTCTGATGGTTTTCAGTCTTACATTTAGATCTTTCATCCGTTTTGAATTTATTTTTGTGTATGGTGTAAGAAAGTAGTCCAGTTTCATTCTTCTACATGTTGCTGTTCAGTTTTCCCAACACCATTTGTTGAAGAGACTTTTTGCCATTGGATCTTCTTTCCTGCTTTGTCAAAGATTAGTTGGTCATATAGTCATAAGTCCATTTCTGTTTTGTTTTGTTTTTAATCCTGTTCTGTTGCTCTATGTGTCTGTTTTTGTACCAATACCATATTGTCTTGATGATTACAGTTTTGTAATTTAGCTTGATGTCTGGAATTGTGATGCCTCCAGTTTTATTTTTCTTTTTCAGAATTGCTTTGGCTATTCAGGGTTTTTCATGGTTCCATAAAGATTTTAGGATTGTTTGTGCTAGCCCTGTGAAAAATATTGGTGGTATTTTGATAGGGATTGCATTAAATATATAGATTATTTTGGGTATTATAGACATTTTAACAATGTGTAGTCTTCTAATTCATGAGTATGGAATGCTTTTCTATTTCTTTGTGTCTTCTTCGATTTTTTTCCATATGTGTTCTATACTTTTTAGAGTACCAATCTTTTACCTCTTTGGTAGGTTTATTTCTTGGTATCTTATGGCTTTTAGTGCAGTTGTAAATGGGATCAATTCCTTGAGTTCTTTCTCTGTGGCTTCCTTATCAATGTATAGGAATGCAACAGATACTGCAAATTGATTTTATCTCCTACAGCTTTGCTGAATTCATAAATTGGTTCTAGTGAGTTTTTGGTAGAGTCTTTCAGGTTTTTTATATAAAGTATCATATCATCTGCAAATAGTGAAAGTTTGACTTTTCCTTGCCAAGTCAGATACCTTTTATTTCTTTTTGTTGTCTGATTATTAGAGTAAGACTTCTGGGACTATGTTAAATTGTAATGGTGAGAGTGGACATCCAAGAGGGGAAGGCCTTTCACTTTTTCCCCAGTGAGGATGATATTACTTGTGGGTCTTTCATATATGGCCTGTATGATGTTGAAGTATTCTCCATCTATGCCAACTTTGTTGAGAGTTTTTATCAAGAAAGGACACTGTATTTTGCCAAATGCTTTTTCTGCATCTATTGACAGGATCACATAGTTCTTATCCTTTCTTTTATTAGTGTGGTAAATCATGTTGATTGATTTGTGAATGTTGAACCACTCCTACAGCCTAGGAATAAATCCCACTAGATTGTTGTGAATAATCCTTTTAATATACTTTTGAATTAGATTTGCTAATATCTTACTGAGAGTTTTTGCATCCATGTTCTTTGGGGATATTGGTCTGGGATTCTCCTTTTTAGTGGGGGTCTCTGTCAGGTTTGGTGATCAAGGTAATGCTGGATTCGTAGAATGAGTTTGGAAGTTTTCCTTCCATTTCTATATTTTGGAACAGTTTGAAAAGCATAGGCATTAACTCTATTTAAATGTTTCATAGAATTCCCCTGGGAAACCATCTGGCCTGGGACGTCTGTCTGTTGGGAGAAATTTTTGATTATTGATTGAATTTCTTTGCTGGCTATGAGTCTATTCAAGTTTTCTATTTCTTCCTGTTTTAGTTTTGATAGTTTGTAAGTTTCTAAGAATTTGTCCATTTCTTCCAAGTTGCCCAGTTTGTTGGCATATAATTTTTCATAGTATTCTTTTATAATTGTTTGTATTTTTTCAGTGTTGATTGTGATCTCTCTCTTTCATTTGTGATTTTGTCTGTTTGGGTCCTTTCTCTTTTCTTTTTGATAAGTCTGGTTATGTGTTTATGAATGTTATTAATTTCTTCAAAGAATGAGCTCTTGGTTTTCTTAATCCATTCCACTGGTTTTATTTGTTTGTTTCTATATAATTTATTTCTGCTCTAATCTTTATTATTTCCCTTTTCTTCCGACTTTAGGCTTTAGTTACTGTTCATTTTCTAGCTCCATTAGGTGTAAGGTTAGGTTGTGTATTTGAAACTTTTCTTGCTTCTTGAGGTAGGCCTGTATTGCAATATACTTCCCTCTTAGGACCGCCTTCACTGCATTCCAAATGTTCTCTACTGTTGTGTTTTCATTTTTATTTGCTTCCATGTATTTTTTAAAAATTTTTTCCTTAATTTCCTGGTTAACCCATTCACTCTTAAGTAAGATGTGTTTTAGCCTCCATGTATTTGAGGTTTGTCCAGATTTTTTTCTTGTGGTTGACTTAAGTTTCAGAGTGTTGTAGTTTGAAAATATATACATGGTATGAGCTCAGTCTTTATGAAGGCTGATTTGTGACCCAGTATGTGATCTATTCTGGAGAATGTTCCATTTGCACTCAAAAAGAATGTGTATTCTGCTACTTTAGGATGAATGTTCTGAATAAGTTGTTAAGTCCATCTTGTCCAGTGTGTCATTCAGAGTCATTGTTTCTTTATTGATTTTCTGCTTAGATGATCTGTCCGTTGCTGTAAGTGAGGTGTTAAAGTCCCCTACTATTACTGCATTATTATCAGTGAGCAGAGAGATGAAGAGAGGGATAGAGGCAAAGGGAGAGAAAGAATATTAATCAGGCTCCATGCCCAGATTGGAGCCTGATGTGGGGCTGGATCTCACAATTCTGAGATCATAACCTGAGCTGAAGTCAGGTGTTGGACACTTAACCAACTGAGCCACTGAGGTGCCTCATACGACTGTTAGATCTTGATGGATAGACCCCTTAATTATGATATAATGCCCTTCTTCATCTCTCTTTACAGTCTTTGTTTTAAAATCTAGTTTGTTTAAGTATGGCTATTCCAACTTTCTTTTGACATCCATTATCATGATAAATTGTTCTATCTGCAGGTGTCTTTAGGTCTAAAATGAGTGTCTATTATGTGTAGATGGATTTTTTAAAAAATCTAGTCTGATACTCCATATATTGATTGGAGCATTTAGTTCATTTACAGTCACAGTGATTATTGAAAGATATCAATTTAGTGCCATTGTGTTACCTATAGAATTAGTGTTTCTGGTAATATTCTCTGTCCTTTCTAGTCTTTGGTCCTTTGGGTCTTTTTTCTCCTCCTTAAAATTTCTTGTATGACTGGTTTAGTGGTCATGAACTCCTTTAGTTTTTGTTTGGGAAACTATATTCTCTTTGTATTCTGAATGACAGCCTTGATGGATAAAGAATTCTTGGCTGCATATTTTTTCCATTTAGCACATTGAATATTTCCTGCTACTCTCTTCTGTCCTGTCACGTTTTTGTGGACAGGTCTGCTGCAAGCTTGATCTGTCTCCCCTTGTAAGTTAAGGGATTTTTTTTTCACTTGCTACTTTCAGGATTCTTTACTTGTTTGTGTATTTTGTGAATTTCACTATGATATGCCTTGGAATAGTCAGTTTTTGTTGAATTTAGTGAGTGTTCTCTGTGGTTCTTGGATTGAGGTCTGTGTCCTTCCCCAGATTAGGGAAGTTTTCAGCTACCATTTGTTTGAACAGACCTTCTGCCCATTGTTCTCTCTCTTCCTCTTTTGGGATTCTTATGATATGAAAGTTAATACATCTTAATAAGTCACGAGATCCCTAACTCTACCCTCATGATTCATTACTTTTCTTTTTCTCTTCTTTTTAGATTCATTATTTTCTATAATTTGGTCTTCTGTATCACTGATTCACTCCTCTGCTTTGTCTATCCTCCTTTTTATGGCCTTCATTTATGTTTGCATCTTTGTTATAGGCTCTGTTTTTCAGCCCAACTAGATTTTAGTTTTTATCTCTGAGTAAGTCATTCTCTAGTGTCTTCTATATTCTTTTTCAAGCCCAGCTAGTATCCTTATAATCGCTGTTTTAAATTCTAGTTTGGGTATCTTTTATCTGTATTGATTAAATCCCTAGCCATGAGTTCTATTTCCTATTCTTTCTTTTGGGGTTAGTTTCTCCATCTCATCATTTTGTCCAGAAAAGAAGAAAGAGAAATACAAAAACAAAAACAAAACAAAACAAAAAGCAAAGAAAACAAAAACAAAAACAAACCTTGATCTTGGGTGTGTTTTTGTTTGTTTCTTAAAAGAATCTATATCCCCAAATACAGATATATAGATAGATAGTTGAAACAAAACAAAATAAAAAATACATTAAAATATACATAAATAAAAATGAAGAGAAAGATTAATAATAAAAATTTTAAAAGGAATTGAAAAAATAAAATAAATGAAAAAGATAATAAAAATAAATAAAAGTAAAAAGGAAGCTTATCCTGTTTCTCCTAGAGCTGAAGCTTTGCAGCACTCTGTTTTCAGTCGACTTGTGAACCCCTGTTTTTGCTGGTCTTCTGGGGGAAAAATTGGCTGTGCTGATTCTTATGCTGACTTATTTCAGTGGAAATGGCCTCCGGGTGTTAAGTGACACCAGCGTCCACTAAGTGGCGCTGTTTTGCTCTCTGAAGACTTCTAGCCCTGATGGGTAGCATAAATAGAATGACACCCCACTCTCTAGCTTTGGAACTGAAAGTGCCCACCACACACACACTCTTCAGTGAGCCCTCACAGAAGAGCAATTATTCACCTCTGTCGTGTTCTATTTCTCTCTAAACCCTGTGTTCACACTGCATGCATCCAAGATTTTTTATCCCAGGCACACAACCGAGTTTCAAAATTCCACATTTTAGAGACTTTAGAGACTCCTGGGGCACAGACCCCTACTTTTCCTCCAGGAGAGGGTCTTCCAGTGCTTTAGCTATTTCCTGGTTTGTCCCAAGAAAGCTGTTGCCCAGTGGCGCAGTGGTTCACAGTTTATGGTAACACAGAACAGAAAACTGGAACCAAGATCAACTGGTCCCTGGGGCTTTCCTGTTCCCATTCCTGGGAACAGTGCAGCACGTTGGTGCCACCTGATCTTGTTACCCAGAGGATCCTCAGACCACGTTGTCACTCCTGAGATTCCACCCCACCAAGACACTTGAGCACCTTTAATCCCAGAGTAGTGGATTCCTCAAAGTTCAGATTTTGCACTCCACTTCTTATAATACTTTGTGGTAGCCTCCATAAATAGGCTCCCTCCCTGACACCATATTCACAGTTGTATCTCCCCCAAGACTACTCTCTTCCCCTCCTACCTTGCAGGTTTTATTCTCTCCCAACTTTGATTGATTTTTTGAGTGTTCTGATACTTTGGTAAGTATCTAGCTGTGTTTGAAGTACAAAACAAACTTAAGGTCCCCCTACTCCTCTGCTATTTTACTCCTCAGCCATATACTATAGGTTTTTAATTTGTGGTTACCATTGGGTTTTATGCAACATCTTACATGTATAGCATATATCTTAATTTGATGGTTACAGAAGTTCACACACATTCTAATAGCACTAAATTTTTACTCTTCTCTTCACATTTTATGTATATGATATAGTATTTTACATATCTTTATTTTTTGTATGCCTGTACTACTTTTTGTAGATATTATTGTTTTATTGCTTTGGGTTTTAATCTCCATACTGGATTTGTAAGTGACTAATTTGCTACCATTAGTATATGCTTGCTTTACTTGTAAATTTTTTTCCTTTCATCCTATTTTCCTCTAGTGATGAACTTTTTCTTTCCGCTTAAAGAATTCCCTTTAACATTTCTTGTAAGGATGATTTAGTGGTAATACACTCCTTTGACTTTTGTTTATCTGGGAAACTCTTTATGTCTTCTTGTGTTGGGAATGATAATCTTGCTAGGTAGAACATTCTTAGTTTTAGGTATTTTCCTTTCAATACTTTGAATATATCATGCCACTTGCTTCTGGCTTGCGAAGTTTATTCTGAAAAATCAGCTGATAGGCTTATGGGGTTTTCCTTGGATGTAACTATTTCTGTTCTCTTGCTGCTTTTAAAATTCCCTATAATTACTTTTTTTGCCATTTTATTTATGTGTTGAGGTGGGACCTCTTTGGGTTCATTTTGTTACAGTCTCTCTGTACTTCTAGACTTGGATATCTGTTTCCCTTTCAGGTTGAGGAAATTTTTGTGTATTATTTCTTCAAATAAAATTTCTGTCTCCTTTTGTCTGCCCTTTTTTGGGGGGGGGGATTCCTATAATGCAAATGTAATTATGCTCAATGATGTCACTGACTTCCTTAAACCTGTTTTCATTTATTTGTTTATTTATTTATTTATTTATTTTCAGCTTGGTTGTTTTCCATTATCCTATATTCTAGATTACTTATTTGTTCTTCTGCATTCTCTAATTTGCTGTTGCTTCCCTCTGGCTTATATTATATTTTAGTTATTGAATTCTCAGCTCTGACTAGTTCTTTTTTATATTTTCTCTCTCTTTGTGGAAGTTCATCTACTCTTTCTCATGTTTAGTGAGTATCTTTATGACCATTTCTTTGAATTACTTATCAGGCATGTTAATTATCCTTATTTCATTTAGCTCTTTTACTGTGATTTTTTCTTTTCCTTTAATTTAGTACATAGTCCTCTGCCTCTTCGTTTTGTCTAACTGTGTTTGTTTCTATGTATTGGGTCGGTTAGCTATGTCTCCCTTTCTTGAAAGTAGTGGCCTTATGTAGGAGAGGTCTTGTGCTCTGTAGTGTAATCCAGGCAGGCAGATTGTGTTAGGAGGGTCGTCAGGGAAATTCAGGGGCAGGGCATGCATTACTAGTAAGGTAGATGGAGGGAGTTGGAACTGGCTCCTGCAAGCATCTATGCTGGGGGAGTGTAAAAAAAATGGCACCTAGCAGTACTTATATTCCCAGAAAAATTTCCTGAAGTTCCTTGCCCCTCCATCTTATGTTCTAAGATTAGTCAATAAATCTTCATATATACTCCAGGTGATTTTGAAACTGGTACTTCTGTGCTGTGTCTTGGGCTCAAGTTATATATTATGCTGGCTTTTAAAGGGTGGGGACTCAATTTTTTTTTTTTTTAAACCACTCAATTTTCTACCATGCTCTGGCTTTCCCAGAGTGAAACCTGATGATTTTTAAAGCTACTAAAGTTAGGGCCCACTGGTTTTCAAAGTCAGATGTTATGGGGACTTGTCTTCCCAGTGTGGGTCCCCAGTACTAGACGTGCCTGGTTTGGGTCTGAAACTCTTACTTCTCCATGCTTGTGATGTCTCTCTTATTTGTGATTAGTTTCACTGTGGGGAGGGGGAAGTTGTTTTAAATTGTGTCTCTGCTCTCCTACCCCTTCAATGTGACATTCTCTCTGTGATTAACTGTGGAAGGTTTGTTCTGCCAGTCTTTGGGTCATTTTCAAAGTTAGTTTCACAGATTTAGCTTTTATCTCAATGAGTTTGTGGGATGAGGTGGACTCAGAATCTTCCTACTTTACCATCTTCCTTCCTCACCCCACCTCTTAATTTTATTAATCTTTTTTAACAAGTAATCTTCTTAATAATCTTAATAAATACTCTAAATAATTAATAATCTTTATTAATTTTATTAATCTTTATTGATTTTTAATCTCTATTTTATTTATGATCTGACTTTTATTTTTCTTTCCTTCTACTAATTTAAGACTTTGTTCTTTTCTGGTGTTTAGATGTAAGTTTGGATTGTTTATTTGAGACTTTTTTGTTGTTGTTTCTTGGGGTGGGCCTGTATCACCATAAACTTCCCTCTTATAACTGCTTTTAATATGTCCCATATTTTGGAGCAATGTCCTTTCATTTCCATATGTCTCAAGATGTTTTTTTATTTCCTCTTTAATTTCTTCACTTACCCATTAGCTGTTTTCTGGTGTATTGTTTAGTCTTTACATGTTTGTCCTTTCTCCAGTTTTCTTCTTGTAGCTGATCTCTACTTTCACAGTGCTGTGGCCAAAAAAGATGCTTAATATTATTCAACTTCTTAATTTATTGAATTTTGTTTTGGAACTAATGTGATCTATCCTGGAGGATGTTCTTTGTGTACCTGAGAAGAAAATGTATTCTCTTATTTTAGGAAGAATGCTATCTATATATTTGTTAAGTCCATCTTGTCTAATGTGTTGTTCGGTGTCCATGTTTCGTTGTTGATTTTCTGTCTGGATGATTTATCTGTTGATGTAAGTGGGGTGTTAAAATCCCCTACTATTATTGTATTACTGTCAATTTCTCCCATTGCAATTTTTAATATGTGTTTTTTTTTGGTTAGGTCCTCTTATGTTGGGTGCACAAATATGTACAATGTTTTATCCTATTTTTTGATTGATCTCTTTATCATTATATAATTTTCTTCTTTGTCTCTTGTTATAACTTTTGTTTTAAAGTCTATTTTGTCTAGTATAAATATTGCTACTCCAGCTTTTTGTTTGTTTCCATTTGCATGGGATATATTTTTATCCCTTCATTTTCAGTCTGTATCTTAGATCTAAAGTGAGTAGCTCGCAGTCAGCATACAGATGGGTCTTTTTTTTTCTACCTTCCATGTGCCATTCAGCTACCCTATCTTCTGATTGGAATATTTAGTCCAGTTATATGTAAACTAGTTATTATTAGGTATGTATTTATTTCCATTCTGTTAACTGTTTTCTGCTTGTTTTTGTAGTTCTTCTCTGTTCTTTTCTCTTTATTCACCTAGTGATTTGATGACTTTCTATAGTGTTATGTGTAGATTCCTTTCTGTTTATTTTTTATGTATCTATTATAGGTTTTTGGTTTATGCGTACCATGAATTTAATATATAACCATTACATACATAGTAGTCTATTTCGGGTGGTGATTGTTTAAGTCCAAATGCATTCTGAAACTGCCACATTTTTACTCCTCCAACACATTTTATGTTTTTGCTGTCATATTTTATGTATTGGTATTTAATGAATCCCTTATATATAATTATTATAGATTTAGTTGATTTTACTTTTTTTTTACTACCCTCATACTTTTTTTTTTACTTTTTTAAAATTTACTACCCTCACACTAGGTTTATAAGTGTTTGATACATTACCTTTTCTCTATGCTTGCCTTTACCATTCAGATTTTTTCTTCCAAATATTTTCTTATTTCTAGTTATGACCTTTTCTTCCTTTCTTTTTCTTTTCCTTTCTTTTCTTATCTGCTAGTTCACGGGTGAATTAACTCCTTTAGTCTTGCTTGCTTGCTTGGGAAACTCTTTATTTCCTCTTCTATTCTGAATGGTAAACTTGTAGAGAGTATCCTCAGTTATAAGGTTTTTGTTTTGTTTTGTTTTGTTTCAGTACTTTGAACATGCTGTGCCATTTTCTTCTGGCCTAAAGTTTCTGCTGAAAAATCAGCTGAAAACTTTATGGAGGAAGGGTTTATTTATATGCAATGGATTGCTTTTTTTTTTTTTTTTTGCTGTTTTCAGATTCTCATATTTTTAATTTTTGAAATTTTAATTTTAATGTGTTTTGGTGTGGATTCTTTTTGGGTTCATCTTTTTTGGAACTCTCTGTGCTTCCTGTACCTAGATGTCTGTAACTTTCCCCAGGTTAGGGAAATTTTCAATTGTTATTTCTTTAAAGAATTTTTCTGCCCCTTTCTCTCTCTTCTCATTCTGGGACTCCCATAATGAGGATGTTAGGATCCTTGATACTATTCCAGATGTCCCTTAAACCATCCTCATTTCTTGGGGCACCTGGGTGGCTCAGTGGGTTAAGCCGCTGCCTTCGGCTCAGGTCATGATCTCAGGGTCCTGGGATCGAGTCCCGCATCGGGCTCTCTGCTCAGCAGGGAGCCTGCTTCCTCCTCTCTCTCTCTGGCTGCCTCTCTGTCTGCTTGTGATTTCTCTCTGTCAAATAAATAAATTAAAAAAAAATTATCAAAAACCATCCTCATTTCTTTACATTCTTTTCTCTCTGTGCTCTTCAGTTTGAATGATTGCCACTACCCTGTCAGGTTACTAATCAGTTCTTCTTTATCCTCTAATCTACTCTTTTTTCCCTCTAGTGTATTTTTTTGTTACTGTTATGGTCTTCAGGTCTGTGACTTCTGTTTGGTACTTTCTTATCTTCTTTATTTCTTTGTTGAAGTTCTTGCCAGGCTCATCCATTCTTCTCCCAAGTTTGGTGAGTATCTTTATGACCATTGCTTTGAATTTTTTATCAGGTAGATTACTTATCTCCATTCTATTAAGTTGTTTTTCCTGGGGTTTTGATTAGTTCTTTTATTTGGAACATGGTCCTCTGTTTTTCCATTTTGACTGACTCTCTGTGTTTTTTCCTTTGTATTAGGGTAAACACCTATCTCTCCCAGTCTTCAAGTAGGGCCTTGTGTAAGAGATGAAACTTATTTTTTAATTCTGCTCTAGTTATTTGTTGTCTCTTGAATCTTTGCATTTATCTAAACAGTCTCATTTATTCTTGGTAGGTCACCCTTGCTGAGGGTGTGCCAAGACTTGTCAATGTTCTAAAGAGCGAGCCCTCAGTCAGCACCTAGTTTCAGGTGATTAGAAGCCAGACTGTCAGGCAGCAACTTTTAAAGTTTATAAATATATATATTCCTATGAGGCTGCAGTTGTAAATCCTGTTGGCTTCCAGACAGGTCATCTGGTGTCTCCTGGGTGACAGGTGCAAAAATCAGAGCTTCAGATGAGTATATATGTTCCTTTCTGGGAGGGAATGGCATATGCTGCTTTGAGGCCAAAGGAGAGCACAAAGAAGGTGTCCCTGTTTAGGTTCCTTGAGAACACCCCCTAGCCTCTACATGTTTGGCAAACCTGAAGCCTTTCCCTCATGCTGAAGGTCTAAAACAAGTAAAGAAGCCTTTTTAACAGAAAGACTAGGAGTGTCTTTCAGTTTGCTGTTTATATTACCCTGGGGGTGATAGTAGTCTGCCAAGAACGGTCTCCAATTATTATAGTCCTATGGAATGCAGGAACATAATGTAATGATCTTATTGGCGAGAAGAGTAAGAGAGGTGATCAAGGAGTTAACCGGGAGCATGTGAACCGTGTGTCCCTGGCCTTTGTAAGGCAGTGGGAGAACACAAGACTGGAATGTGCCGGCAGGCCATAGCATGACAGTGGAAGACTGCAGGGCCAGGGTGTGCCTGTCAGCTATAGCAGGGCAGTGGGAGAGTGCAGGGCTGGGGCACACATGCCTGCACTATGAAGTTAGAGAGAGAGTGCAGAAATGGCATGTGCTAGTGCTACTGTCCCCAGAGAGTTCTTATAGGTTCCAGCCCCTCCAGTAGATGGTTTAAGATTAGTAAATGAATCTTCTTCACATATAGTATAGGCATTTTCAAACTGCTGCTCTTTTTTGTTTGTTTGTTTGATTTTGAAGGTTTATTATTCATTTTAGAGAGAGAGATATGTACAAGCAGGGGGAGGGGCAGAGGGAGAGAATCTCCAGCAGACTTCCTACTGAGTGTGGAGCCCAATGCAGAGCCAAAACCTAGAATCATATGCTCAACCAACCGAGTCACCCAGGTGCCCCACAACCTGCTACTTTTTTGCTAGTCCCCAGGGTTACTCTGCATGTAAGCCAGTCATTTCTGCACAGTCCCTTGAGTTTCCTGGATGTGTTTTTCAAGGTCAGACATTTTGGGGGCTTGTATTTCTATTGTAGGTCCCAAGGGTTGGGGTACCTCACGTAGGGCTTGAAGCTTGCTCCTAAGGGAGAAGTTTTTATTTGTGGAATCCCTCCTGATTGTGGATCACCATGCTAGAGGTGGGGTTTTTGGCAAGATTGTATGTCTGCTTCTCCTGTCCTTCTCAATATAGTCCTTTTATCCATTAGTGTGAACTAGCCATTCAGCTAGTTTTCAGGGTGTTTTTTATTTGTTTGTTTGTTTGCTTGTTTTTCAGAGGGGATTGTTCTATATGTAACTGTAGATTTAGTGTGTCCATGGAAGTAGGTGAGTTCAGGATCTTCCTACATCTCCATCTTAGTCCACCCCATCTTACTGAATTTAGTTTTTAAGCAGAATATTTTTCAGAGCTTAAAGAAATTGAAACAGAAGTAGTTACTAAGAGTTAATGTATGGGTTACAACACAGAATAGATTTGTGGACTCTAGCCCTCAGGATATAATTGATGTTTTAGAAAATATGATTTATGGGAGCTAATTCTCTTTAAACTCTGTCCTTTTGGATAGTTTAAGTACTAATAGCTCCAATGAGAAACTATCGAAGTCCATTCCATGAATTGAAAATGAGACACATTGTAGTTTTAGAAAATCAATATCAGAGTTCTGAATTAAAATATGAGTTTCATTATCAGTATTATTGTCTCCCAAACACCTCATTTTTATATTTATTTACCAAGGTGAACATAACAAGGACATCAAAATGAGATAAAACTAAGTACAATACTCTCCCTTCCTAGGTTGAAATCATCTGGCTAAACGGAAATTTGGTTTAGGTTATTGTGTGTTGTGGTGGCATTGTCCTTGTTTAAGAAGTCTTGATAATATCAGAATAGGATCTGGATCCTGTAGTCAACACAGGGTCCCTAGAAGTGAATAGGTTTTTCTCTTACATTGAATTTCTCCACTGGGTAGTGTGGGAGGTAATGGCTGATCCCCTGGAGCAGAGGAGGCTGAACTGAGGTGTGTAATCCCTCAGTTGGACTTGGCTGCAAAGCTTCCTGGACTATAAGCAATACAGGCCCCAAAGGAATTAGCTGAAAGTCCACTGTTTCTAGGGATGGGTCAATTTGGTATTTTCTATAGCCATCACTTTTGGAAGAAGTCCAGCTTCTTTCGGCAAGAACATTCAGAGATCAGTAACAGCCATTCAGAAGGCAACACTGCCTTGCTTCTGAGCACTTCATAATTTATGTGTCCTGGTGTGAGTGTGTATGTGTGGTGAGACAGAGGAGGAGCGGCCCTCAAGGTGTGTCCAGGGCAGGAGGCTAATGAGGGTGTCAGAGGGCGAGGAGTAAGGGAAAAGCTATTGTTCCTGGGATAGGTGGAGCTAAGCAGGCAAACAAGGCAGCTTTTAGAGTAGGTCAAGTCCCCTGGGAATAGGGCTCTGTCTCTCAAAGTATGGTCCTTGGACTTCCTGTATCTAAATGACCCCCCACCACCCCCCCCTGCCCCGGGCCACAGAATTTGAATCTTTTGGGTGATACCTATGTGATACACATCTTTAACTAATCCCTTAGTAATTTGTAATCATTTTAAAGTTTCTGGGCCACAGCAACAGGACAGCTTGGATCTGGATACTCAGAAGGGCCTAAAAAGAGTCCAGGAAATAAAAACTAATATGCAATGGCAGTCCTTTTATAGGTTGGCTCCTGTACTACTCACTGTGCTAGGTATGGCAGTGAACAATGGAGGCATGGTTCCAGCCCTCTTGGAGCAAGAAGGAGCCAATAAACAAGGGGAAATGAATCAAATTACATATTATGGTGAGTGTTAGAAATATATAAAATGCTAACAGAGAAATTGGGGGTGCAGCTTAGCTAAGGTAATCAAACCTGGCTCAAGAATTTGATAGAAATTTGACTGTGAAATGACTATAGCTAAAGCAGGCCTGGAGAGGTGGGGTCAGGAAGCAGGTGGAAAGAAAGGGGAGTGTGTGTGAGGAGGCGTTGAGAGGTAGGTCATGGAGGGAAATATACATGGGAAACATTAAAATCAGGGAAGAAGAACGGTAATTAAAATGGGATATTCAGGGACCCAGTTGTATCCCCAACTTTGAGCAAATATCCAATTTGATCTTCATATCACCATAGAGAATTTATATACAGTTCTTAGATAAAAAAAAAAAGGATGTGAAAGGGCCACTGAACCTCTTCACAAAAATTAAAAGTAAGCTTTCCCTGTTCTGCAACTGGTGAAGTGCAGGCAAAGGTACCTTAAAATAACATTTAACCATCCAGCCTGTGTGGGTGTTCTCCATTCCAACCCAACTAAAGAGGGACCCAGTAATTGCATAGCAGAGAAAAGTGAGTAGAGTATTTTCTAAAACAAGTAGCATATTTTCCATTATGTAAAAGAGAAAAAAAAAATAGCTTTTAGAAAGCCACACCTAGGTTCCGTGGACTTCTCTTTGGTTTCACACATATCCAGATGGAAGAAGGGAAGGAGAGGTAGTCATTGTTCTTTAGGGCATCCATCAACCTTTGTTTATTTTTCCTGTAGATCCTAAAGATCCATTATGGAGACCTGGGATTGTAAATCTGCATTAGTGCTAGCAGGCTGGCTCTGAGGAGTGGGCTGGGGCAGCCTCATAGGGAATGCTGGTCCTAGTGAGAGAATGGTTGCATTGAGGTAGCACCAGGACACCAGGGATTTACAGCCCTTAGTTTTCTGTAGGAGAAAAACATGTTCCTGCATTTAAGGTCACTGCGTCAGGCATGATCAGAGTTAAACGATTGCTTACTCTCTCCTCAGGCTTGTGGTTTCTTTTTCCATCACCATATGACAGTAGAAACTTCACTATTATTTGATTTGCTTGCTTTCTGGCTATCTCCCCACTACACTGGAAGCCCCGCAAGAAAGGGGTAAAACCAGTCTCACCAGAGCCTAGTGCAGCTCTGTGTGCATTAAAAGTGGGCAGAGCCTAGTAGCTGTATGTGTGGTGTTACATCTGTGTAAGGGCACAATGTGCAGTGTGACTTGTCCATGGGCCTTCTCAAGGGTTTATCTATGGGGCTCAGCCCTGATGCGACAGGCTGAATGTCTTCTGTTGCTTACTGGAAGGACATATGACGGTGGCATAGATTGCTTACAGGTAAGGCCCCTACCCCCACCCTTGTCCTGGGTTTCCTGGTCAGCAGGAGAGGTATCCCTTTATAATGGGTCTATAGACCCATCCTACACAGCATGTCCAAATCCCCACTCTCCATTCCTATGTTGAGAAACATCTGGTCGTCTTCAGGTAATGGGTCAGTTTGGAGTGAGGAAGGTATATAGTTGATGACAACTGGTCATAAGAATGACCACCAAAAGGAAGACACTTCCATTCTGCTTTCTTGTCTTCAGTTATAGCAGCTTATTTTTTCCCTTCTGCTTGGAGATGGTCTTACACCTTGAGACCTTCATTTTCTCTCTCTTGTTTCATTTGCCACTTGCTTTCTTCCCCGCTCCTTTAGCCTTACTCTTATCTCTTATCTCAGAGAGGAATAAACCATCCATGCAGATGGATGGTCTTTGACAAACCTCCTGTCTTGTTTTTGCTTCGGTCTGAGTACAAGGGAGGGACAGGTGGGAGAGTAAGATGGACAACAACCCAATTACTACTTCTACCCGTAACTGGGTCTCAGCGTTATCCCTCACTCCCTGTGGGAGTTCAGAGGCCTCTGAATGTGAGCTGACATACTCCTATGCATTGAAATTATTTGCTCTTTGTGTTACATGTACACTTGGTTCAGATCCAGAAACACTAAGCATCCACATTGTGCCATACTCTGTGCACCATCCTCAGTGTAGGTGCATGTTTGTTTTCCATTCCCTTACAGTTGGAAAGGGATTTAGAAGTCATCTAGGCCCAGACCCTTTATAGGCAGATGCAGAGAGTGGGGCCCTGGAAGATAAAGTGATGAGTCAAGGCCCCAGGGTTGGTATAGCATTTGGCCTCACACATGACCAGAGCTCTGCCCAGTGGCCTCTGGGGTGTGGAGATCATTTGTAATAAACCCAGTGTTCAGTCCTAAAATAAGAGCATATATATATATATATATATATATATATATACATATATATATGCTTTTATATATTTTTATTTATATACATATATTCATATATTTATTATTTTATACATGTATTATACATGCTTGTATATATACATGGAAAAACTAAGGTTTAGAGTAGCAAAAATGCTTGCCCAAAGTCAGATGCATAGAAGGTAGCAGAGCTGACATGTCCTCTTCTGCTTTGTAGGATATATAAAAACACATGGAGTCTACAAGAAGCAGCAGGTTCCACACCCTTCCTCTAAATGTAGGGAGGGACTTCCTTCCTTCCTTCCTTCCTTCCATCCGTCTGTCCTCCTTCTTCCTTGTATTAATCTGCTAATACACTGTTAGAGCTGCCATTAAAAAAAAAATACTACAGACTGGGTGGCTGAAACAACATACATTTATTTCCTCAGTTCTGGAGGCTGAAAGCTCAAGATCAAGGTGGTGGTAGAGTCGGTTTCTCTTGAAGCCTTTCTCCTGGCTGGAAAGCAGCTACTTTTTCACATGGCTTTTCCTCTGTGTATGCATCCCCAGTGTCTCTCTCTGTGTATATGAGCCCAATCATATTGAATCAGGACCCCACCCTTAGACCTCATTTTCCCTTTAAAAGCCCCATCTCCAAATACAGTTGCTTTGGGGGTTAGGTCTTCACCGTATGAATTTGAGGAAGACACAATTCAGTCCATAGTGTAACTCTTGGGTATTGTAAATAATATTGCTATGAATAAGGGTGCACAAATATCTGTTTGAGTCCCTGCTCTCAATTCTTTCAGGGTATATATGCAGTAGCAGAATTATTGGATCATATGCTTGTTCTATTTTTAATTTTTTTTTTTTTTGAGGAAATGCCATACAGTTTTCTATAGCACCTGTACCATTTTACATTCTCATGTCATCATTTCTTAATTTTCAAAATAGTTTTGCTCTTTTTTGAAAGGTCACTCTCCAAGGTCTGCCAGTAGGAAGTTTGTCTGGAATTTTGTTTGTTTGTTTGTTTGTCTCCCAGATGCCTGGAACTCTTTTCAGAAACTTGGTACCCTTGCTTCTGGGTAGCTCCTGTCAGTAACCTCAGGTTTTTACTTTCACACTCAAATGCTGGGAGAACATCCCAGAAAGGAGGAGGGAGCAATAAAAAGGTGACCCGATCTTAGGCAGATGCCTAATCTGAACTGTGGGCCCTTAGTCAGCAGCCCCTGAGCACAGAGGAGGTTTGTGCCTTCATCTCTGAGCACGGCAGAGGAGGTATCTGGAGCCCATTTAGTAGGGAACAACTTTGAAAACACTGCTGTGGGCTTGTATTTGTTTACATCAACAGCATGGAAGAGGGTATGTGTGTAGGAATAGGTATTGTTGGGGGGGGGAGGGGCCCAGTGTGAAGAGATGCCAGAGGTAGGCACTTAGGTGAGGTAAGGCGTGAGCCTATCTATGTGGGTAGGGGTGTGTGTGTACCGAATAGATGTGAGAGCGGGAGCTGAGTATGAGGGCGTATATATGGTGTGTGTATGGTGGGGTGTCTCTGTGTGTATGTGTGTAGTAGGGGATAAAAAAAGGTGAGTGTGAAGAGTAGGAATGAGAGTGTATATGGGGTTATTTGGAGGTTAAGTGTATGTGCAAGTAGTGTGAAGGTATGGGGTTGGCATGAGGGTGTGGAGAACAGGGGGTGAAGGTAGGGTAGGTATAAGGGTATGCAAGGGATAGGGATGGGGGTGAGTGTATGAAGATGTGTGGGGAATAGGGGATGTGGAGGGTAGGGTGTGAGCGAGTATGTGTGTACTGGAGGGTCATAATAGGCACAGGATCAAGTCTCCACTCCAGGCGGCCACCCCTGCCAGCAGCTCTGTGGGTGGAGGAGCTGCTGAGGCCTGCAGAGCTTTCCTGTTGCAGGGGAGTGGCACCCCGCCAAGGCCTCAGGCGTGACTCACTTTCACCTGGTCAGGAGAATTAATTTGCTGGGCATCTGCATCATGGCAGGATACGTGCGTCAGTCTGCATGACTCTGTTCTTATTAAGAACCTTGGGAGAAATTTAAACTGAGAAATGAAGGGGGTGGGGAGGGGGTTGTTCTGGGAGTTAAGAAATTGCTTCTCGCTCAGTGATCAAGGCCCTCTCCCCTGCTTCCTCCACCCTGCTTTCGATATAGGCCTCTATAGCCATCCCATGTGAGGGAAGCAACTTCAGAAGACACACATGAGTGCATGCATATACCCTCCCAGACACAGATGTAGATCAGGGAGCCCATTAGCACCTCCCAGATGCCAGGCGGCCTCTGCAGCAGTAACTCTTTATGCACTGCGGTCTGCTGCAGTCTTCGTAGTTAAGGGATGCTGGCTTTTATGAATGGTAGCCTGGGAGGGGCCTAATGTCACTTGCTCCTGATGTCAGCACAATGAATGAAACACTTGCAGAGCGTAAAGCCCCAAGCACTCGGGGAAGCAGATAGCATCTCAGATTGGCTCCTTCTGGTGCAGCGTCTCCTGCTGACGAAATCACCAGTCCCCTGTGTGACACATAAAGCCATATACGTTAGGACTGAAATGAGGCAGAAACTGAGGCTGCATGTGAAATAAGTTGTATCTGATTCTGGCACAATCAGCTCTACCTGAAGCAGCTGGAGCTGAGATCTTCCCCCTGCCAGGCGCTGGAGGAAGGTGCTCTGCGGAGCTACGGACTCACTGTTGTGTATTAGGCAGTTACTTAGCTAGCCCAATGTTCTGCTTTTGCTGGCAGAATTCCTTGCTGAAGCTCCAAGCCCTGGAAACTGATCTGTGCTCTGCATTTTTGGCAAACCAGGAAGAAGCTGCTCAGGTGCATGGACTCAAGGACCCAACCCCAGTGTCGACCCAGAGTGTGCCTGCGGAAGGCGCAGATGCTGCAGGTAAGAGGCTGGGCTGGGGACAGGTCTTCACGTGTACTGTCAGGATAGTTCAGCTTCTTGCTGCTTTGCTAAACCTGGCCTCCTATGGGGAAACCATGTCTGGTGCAACGGAAAAGCTGAAGAGGTGCTTGAGTTGTAGTGGGGGAGCTGAGAGGGAGCAGGAGGCATTATGGTGTGTGCTGGTATAGAGTATGCTCTCCAGCTGGGGGCCAAGCGTCAAACTTAAGCGTAAATAGGTGTCAGGTGAAAAACACTCACCACAACTCCTGGTCCTAATGAATTCCTACTTGGTTTTCTGTGACAAACAAGTGGTGTACTTATTTTCTATCCCTGGATGTAGATAATCTGTACTGTCTTGATACTGATAGTATTTTTGAGGTATTCGGTGATAGGAGAGTTTTAACATGACTACTTGCTTTCTTCTATTACCTGCTTGTAAGATGATTCAATACAGACAAAGAGGAGGTGAGTGGTGTAACTCTTTCTGATCCTATGTTGTCTTTTTCTGTCTCAATTTTTTTTCTGCATTAACTTCTATGTTGAAAAGTCTCAGAATTGATTTCCATTTGTCTGATAGTATCTCTGGTTTTAACCCCAGAGATGGCAGATTGGCTAGTGAGCAGTAAGGCAAATTAATGCCTCCAGAAAGACAGTTAGGAAAGAAACACTAATTTATATAAGTAGAAATGAGAGCACAGCTTATCTTTTATAACCCAGATGGGTAAGAGGTTTATAGACTGGTTTCTGGATGGCTGATAAAAATAGGATTAGGTGAACTTGCTTCATGAGATGTCCTTTATCTCCAGGAACTGAAAGAAGAGATTTAAAAAGGTAATGTATTTCAGTGTCATTATTAATAGCTCATTGAAGACATTCCTGGTTAAAACAGATCCATATGGTCTAAGGAGGTAAAAACATCATCCCAGTGTTTATTAAGTATGTTAATAATTAAGTGTATTAATAATAGTGGCTAATAGTAGCTACGCTTAGTAGCTTTATTACTACTGAAGATTTTTGTGCTCCAGGCACTAAGTCCTTTATATATTTTATATTAAATCCTTAAACTAATCTGTGAAATAATATGCTTCACGAGGAGGACACTGAGGCCTAGTGTAACTCTGCTGGTAAGTGGTAAATTATTTCCCCATGGATGCAGGTGGCTAGTTGGCTGTCCTTATTTTCTGATGAGCTCCCCTTGCTCTGCTAGCCATCCATTGTGTTTTGATGAAAGGCAATAAAAGGGGGCAGGACCCAATGTCAATCCAATTAGAGTTTTAAGTCAGATTATTAGACACAATTTTCTTCTTCCACCAACCCCAACAAACACATATAAACGCATAACAAAGTCTTAAGCCAGATGCAAATTCACCTTTGAGTTGTCTGATGTTTTGTATAGCTACCCAAGTATCTGGCAAAGAGTTATAAAATATTTATATGATATATATATATCTTTTCTATTTTAAATCATGACTTTTTTGTGCATGTATGTGTCATAATCTCCAATGGTCAAGAGTAGTTTTGCATTTTCTCATTCTAGATGGACAGGATTTTGAACAAGCTTATTAACACTCCTTGTATAATGGAAATACATGCCAAATTTATGTAGAAATTGCCCATACCAAAGGAGCAATCCATACATGTCAAGTGTCAAATGGCAGAAATGGACAGAAGGTTCCTTACAGAGGATGCTGAATTTCCAAAATATAGGTGAATCTGAGGTGTCCCAGAGCCCTTCCAAGAGAGTCTATGAAGATGAAAGGTTTTTATTTTGTGTGTGTGTGTCCACACACTAGTTAAGAATATTTCTGGCAAGTCTGTCAAGTTTTCAAAGATAAAATCCATAAAATGTTGATGTTTTTCACCTTCGTAGAGCTTATGAATAAGGAGTCTTATGTAGCCAAAATGACTGCATAAGAGTGAAGAAGCTCCAACCCCTATACTGAACCTTGTAGTACTTTGACACATATACTGGACCTTGTAGTACTTTGACACATATCTTCTCTAATTTTCCAATAACCCTTTGACACAATCTCGAAACCACTTGCCAGATGTTTTCAGGGATCTAAAAGTTCTCTGCATTTGGCAGGGATATTGCCAATGTGGCAAACATTTGGAATAGTTTTTCACAGATTAGTTTATGGGATCATTGGTTCTCATTGGCTTCCAAAATGAGTGTTTATAGGAAGGTGAGATATATATATATATATATATATATATATATATATATATATATTTAATTAATTTTTGTAGTAATATATTTTCTAATCCATGTGTCATTCAGAAAGAAGAAATATTTGCTCATCTTAAAGGCTCAGGGACTGTGAAAGGATTTCTAGAGTGATCTTTGACCACCTTGAAACTAATTTTTATGTGTATAAGAATCCATGTTGAGAGTGTGATCACATAAGATTAGTATAAATGACTATAAATCTATAAAGGATCATATAACTTAAAATTTTCTTCTTCCCAAGCCTAGCATCTAGCCCTAACCTTACATATATATATCTATTCAATTAGTAATTGTTGATGTCAGTAATTGGTATAACAAAGACAAAGCCCAATAGGTGATTTTTACAGAAATATCTGGGTATGTTACCAATTAACTATTAAAGGCAAACATTTATAAATATAAATTGATCTGACTTAAATAGATTTCAAGTTTACTTTAGACTCAATTAGGGCATGACAAGTAAAGTGTGTAGGCATTTGAAATGGTCTCTTAAGATCAACGTGTGGGTTTTAACTTGGATTTATAGGTTACAAAGGTCAGTCCTTCTTAGTAAAATATCTGAAAAGCATCTCCATTCTGGAAATGCAATTATAAACTGCCCTTGCAGCAGAAACACATTTCATGGCACCCCTGGAGGAGCACTGGGTTCTGAATATTGTTGGTGAGCCTTCCTGCACGTGATAATTACCAAGAAGCTTTTCACATATGGGGATTCTTAGTCCTCATCACAGGACAGTCTGAGGTGGAAGTCCTGTGATCTTTATATTTCATAAACACTCCCAAGCAGTGGGAACCATTATTAAGTATCTTGAATTAGGAGGGAGAAGGTCAGGTTCTCTTTGATTCTGCTTCACCTCAATTTCCTGGACGACTTGGACTTATAACTCAGGGTCTGTGACCAGTCAGCTCAGTCCATTTCCTTTAGGAAGAGAAAGGTGCTCAAGCACCCAAGTCCTCAGGCTAGAAATGTGTGGGGTGGGGACATGGACCAGGGTTAGGGCAGATTTGGGGGATATAGAGACCCTTTGAAAAAAATGATAGGAAAGCAGCTGCAAGAGGACCTTTAGACTATCCGTGGGGTTATCAGTTGTCATTGTTTGCCCAGGAATGTCTAAGTTTTAGCATTGAAAGTCCCACATGCTGGGAAATTCTCAGTCCCAGGCAATCTGGGATAGCTGGTAACCCTACCTGTAGGTTGCAAATTGCATATTTTGAGATGGAAACCCCCTCCACACTGAGGCTCAAAATCCCTCTGCCTGTATCAATAGCCTCTTAAAGCCGAAGCAAATCCTTCCTCTGTGGCATTAGTAAGGATCTATTCTGGTGTTGTTGAATAGAAAATGGAATGAACATTGTCTTTTCAACTGCTTGTCATTTTCAGAGTGTGCAGAAGGACTGTTTGTTCTACATGACTAAGCATAGTAACCCCTGTTCTGTCTGAACATGGGTGATTGATGGTATGGGGTTTGTAGCAAAAGTTGTCACCATAGATAACTGAAGACTTATTACTAGAAATAATAAACCACAGCAGTTTCTAACCAATTCTTTTGTTGTAAAATCTTGGTTTTCAAACTTTTATTTGGATAAGAGCTTTGTTCCTAATGTTGATCATTAGTGAGAGCTAATGTGTATAACTATTTATAGGATATAATCATTCCCATAAGGAATTCTGCATGGTGTGTAAGTCACTTTCTTATGTCCAAATTAAGATGGGGCAGAGTTAAAGAGAACCTGAACTTCTCTCTTATATTTTAAGACACTGTCGACTTGACCGGATGTTACCAATTACTTGGGAGGACTTATTAAACTTATAGGTAGATGTCTTGGGCTCTCCACCCTAAAATGCAAAATTAAAATGTAGAGATAAGGCCTGGAAATTCCCATGTTTGAAAAGCTGCCCTGGTAATTCTGGGGTACAGAGAGATTCAGGAACAGTTTCTGGAACACAGTGCTCTACTGTTTCTCTAGGGGGCAAGAAATGTCCACCTCCTCCTGCAGGCGGAGTTTATATCTGGCCTTCTGGAACATGGGGGCATCTCATGTGTCTGCTAAGTGTGTTATCCACCCAACTTGATATTTTATCCTATCTGGCAGTGACCCCACACAGTGTTTGAAAGTTAGTAAGAAGGGATCTCCATTACTTCAACCTTTTAAGTGCACATAATTCCAAATATAATTTAGAAACTTTGTTCTTTATGGATTTATGTGTATGTGTGTATGGTATTTCTAAATCCTAACAGAAACTTTTTTATATTTTTGGTATTTTACACCTGTTGCTTTAACTAAGAAATGGCTACCACCATAGAAAGTAGTACTTCATCTTTTTGTCCTAAATTAGTTCCTTTAAAGCAGTGGCTTTCAGCCAGTGTTGATTTTTTTTGCATCCACCTGCCTGCTGCACCCCCAGGCATGGGGATATTTGGCAATATCGAGGGACATTTTTGGTATCACAGCTGGAAAATAAGTGCTACATCTAATGAGATAGAGACCACAGTTGCTGCTGAACATCCTACAGTGAACAGGAACCCTCTGTGCCCACCCCTACTTCCCCAATAAAGAATGATCTGGTCCAAGATTTCAACAGGGCCAAGGTTTTAGAAACCTTCCTTTAAAGATTTTACATGCATAATTTCATCATTAGCTAATAATGACATTTTCATTTGTGTCAGACATTGTTAGCTGCATCTTCCTCTTTTATCTTCACAACCTTATGAGGTAGGTGCCATTATTATGGCCAGATGAAAGATGAAGAAATAAGCGTGGAGATTTAGTATAACTTGCTGAAGGTCCCACGGCTACTGAATGGTAGATGTTGGTAAGAAACAGGAGGAGAGGAAGGGTTTCCCCAGTCAGACTCCAAACTTTAGTCCTTCACACTATGCTATTTTCTATCCAGTCTAATATTAAGTCCCATAGTTCTGATATTCTAGAATTTGAAATTAAGCCCCTACTCTATGTATATACTCTCTGCTAATGTGTGTTTTTTTTTTTTTAAGATTTTATTTATTTATTTGAGAGAGAGAGAGAGTGTGTGAGAGGAGAAGTCAGAGGGAAAAGCAGACTCCCTGCTGAGCAGGGAGCCCGATGCGGGACTTCAGGATCATGATCTGAGGTGAAGGCAGTTGCTTAACCAACTGAGCCACCCAGGCACCCCTCTGCTAATGTGTTTTGAAAGTAATGTTTTGTCACCCTGAAGTGACCTAGATTTGTAGTTGATTAACCCGTTACAACCCCTCCTTTCATAATCATTTCAGCTCCTGTGATCTAAACCATCTCTAGAACCTTGTGTGTTTCTTGATATGCATTTACCTGACCTTCATAGCAGATTCCAGATGGAGTCAAATGGAATTTTATCTATAAATATAATACCACTAGGAGAAACTGGCAAAGTGCCCAAGGGATCCCTCTATTATTTCTTATGTATGAGACTATGATGATCTCAATAAAAAAAATGAATACCTAAAAATATAAAAATCATAGGCATGAGGGTGTTTTATTAATTACAAAATATTATGCATGTCGGATTGTTTTCTGAACTCTTCCTAGAGATCCCTACTCTGTTCTTGGCTTTTATATCATAGCACTATTCCATTAGAGCTGCAAAATTCCCATTCCATACCAAACTGATAGGTTAGTGCTTATTAAGAGAACACGGATCGTTTTCTCCAGCTGCATTTCCTCCTGTCCACATTGAAGGTCATCTGTTGCTATTGAGCCTCCTCATGACTTGTGAGTTGCTTCTGCAGTTGCTTAACATTTTATTCTTTGGAAACAGGAATATCATCTGCAAACTCAGACTCAAGACTCTATTTCCTCCTCCATGTCATTTTTGAAATGTAAAATAAGATTAATCCAGGATCCATTTGCAAGGATTAGTACTGGCATGTCCATCATGAAGATACTAATTCAACTCTGTTCTTTGCTGCATGTTGTTAAGTGGGTTTTGTAATCCACTGCAAAACATTTAGCCCAGTCATCATTTGGTTTTGTTTTTAAATAACTTCTAATATAAGAACCATGCCATGAACTTCTTGAAAGCCCAAATAAATCACATCCTTTGGTTCTGCCTTGTTCAGAAACAGTTCTTTGCAGAACTTGATGTGCAGGTTAAGTGATCTTGGACAGATGATTTGATCTGTACATCAGTTTCTTTTTCTTTAAAATGGGAAAAAAGAATAGCTTCTACTTAGGATTATTTTGAGAATAATGTAGCATAATGCGTATGAGGAACTTAGCACACCCCTCTTAATAAATGCTCAATAAATGTCAGCTATTATTTTTTAAAAAGCTGGGTATTCTTGCCATAGTCAGAGCTTATGTGGCTTTTCTTCCAGTTGATAATGCTTAACATTTGTCTTTATCTACTGTCATAAGTATAACTACTTTCAAGGTGTGAAATGCCATTAGTACTGTTCATTCTCTAGGTCCCCTCTGGAGTCTTGCATATGATTGACATTACACTAATTCCCTTCAGCAAAAGATATTTATAACAGCAATAATCTATAGAGCTGATGGTTGAAAAATTACCTTCTATTAAAGTTGAAACTACATTTGTTACCATAAAATCTAACCTGTGCTAAACCTATGACATAACTTGCCTGGCAATGATCTTTACTGTTAATAATTTTTCTCTGATGCTGTTATAACCATGTTCATAGTATCTGAAAGAGGGAACTTCACACTAATTCCTTGTTTTCTAAGGAAAATACTTTGTTAATTATTTCAAAATTTATAGATGACAGTATATTCTCTGAGGTTGTTTCTATAACTATAGGGAAAGAAAAAAAGTCCTATAGCTTAAAAAGCCAGGTAATTATTATTTATTTTATTTTATTTTTAATTTATTATTATTTTTAAATTTTTTAAATTAAAAAAAATTTTTTTTACCAGGTAACTATTTTTAAAAAGATTTTTAAATTCAGTTTCTAAGGCAGGACTGTGGTAACAAGTTATCCCATTTGTCCTTGCTACAACATTTACAAAAGAAGATTCTGTGGTAGAAGAGGCTTGCTTGGCCAAGGACATAACAATTGTGAACAAGTGTGATCTCAGACTAAGTTTGGGGCTCTAACTCAAGAGTCTAGGTTTTTAACTACTAGGTTGATAGTCATTTTTTGAAATTTAGTTGATTTTATTTTTAAGAAGTTTTAGGTTTATTGAAAATTGAGCAAGTGGTACAGAGAGTTTTCATATATCTTTTTTTCCTTTTCACACAGTTTCCCATATATTAAAATCATTTTAAACCTTTCTGGTTATTCCTTCATCCATGCTTATGACACAAGTACAGTCTGGAAATGACCAATGGCATGCCCAGACACTTGGTGTCTGAAATTGTTCTGGGAACCCACACCCTACCACCCCTAAGCCCAGAATGAAGAACCTACACCATCTCTTCTAGTTCCCTGAGGATCATAATTTTCTGTGGCTCTGTCTTTGTGGAGCTCTGGGACTAACTTCTTAGACTAATTTTTCCTAACTGACACTGGATAAGCCTAGTAAAGAACAGCCCCCCCTCCCCCGAAGATTAGAATTTCCTTCCTTCTGTCTTCCCATTTGCTTTGTATATTCAGTTTTCCTTCTGCTTTGCAAAGTACATCTGCTTTTAAATGAAAAATGCTTTCAAAAATAGCTTTGTATCTTAAGAGCAGATTTTTATCAGCTGTACCACTGAGGTGGTCAGTTGTGCAGGAATTAACTAGAAGACCTGGAGAGCTGTTTAGGCTGAACAATAATCAGAGCACAGCATCTAGCTTTCTCTGTATATCAAGAAAGTACTTTTAAATTTTGGACACTGTTATGGACGACAGTGGCTCTTTCCCTGGTCCCACAGCTCAAGCAGAGCTCTGTAACCTAAGCATTTGATTCCACTTTTGTGACACAGGGAGGGGGGAAAATTGTTCATTGGCCTTGCTATTTCTCTTGGTTATTTTCTCAACTGTTCTTTGGTAGTATGCATATAGGCAAAAGGATGAATAATGTGCAAAGGTTCATTTAATCACTGGTAGATCTGTCTAGAAGATTGTTTCTTCTTTCCTCCCTGGACTGGACGTTTGGTTTGGTAGTGTATAGAAACTGCCTCCAATAATATGAATTACTCTTACTTCAGATGTCCTATTCCAAAACAAAGAAAGCATGGATTTCTTCCCTTTCTCATTATGACAGGATCTGGAGATCTTGCATCTGTCTTTGGTGTAAGTCATGTTACCGCAGCCTTCAGACACTACAGTTCTGATTGAGGCGAGAAGTCACTAATGTCCGAACATGTCAGTCTTTAATGGGCTAGAAGTTGATGTTCACTCCCTGTTTCCTCTGTGCAAACTCAGTCTTTGTCATCTGCCTCTCCTTCCTTCTCACCCATCCCTACCATCTCAGTGTCTCTTTGTTTTTATACTTCTTCTTCCCCCACAGCTTTCTGGCTGCTTTTCTTCCTCACCCACTATCTTGCCACTTTGTGTTCCTTTGTCTCCATTCATTCTAGTTGTCTTTACTGCCTCTTTTCTTTGACCTTGGGACTTTACTTTGCTAAGCTAGTTGTGGTATGAAAATAAAATGTATTTAAGACATTTAATTTCATCTAGGCACTTAAATTTATTGAATACTATTTTTATATGGAAAATTTGTGAGTTCAAACTCTTTGCTCTTCCCAAAATGCCAGCATGTTAGTATAATAGTGCAGGGTATAAACAACATGTTAGCCAAGTGACAATGTGATTTTCCTTTGGTTAGGCCTTTGTTCATACAACTTTTTTTTTTTTTAAACTAGTGGTTATTTGTTCCTTCTTGCCATTAAGTCTATAAAAGTACTAAAAAAAATCTTTAAGAGTTTTTTATGAAACTGTTTATAAGTCATGATTGGACTCAAAAGATAATCAGTGACAATATACCATGAAGATTATGTATTTAGGCATTTCTATGACTTGAATGTTATGTTTACTTGGTAAAAGTGTTGTGTATGTTAGGTATAATTGTGATAACTCAAGAAAACAATATTCTGAAATTGTCCTCTTATAATTTTCTAGGCAACAAGAGGGATGAAATTAAATTGGAAGTCCTTACAGGGGTGCCTGGCTGGCTCAGTCAGTACAGTGCGTGATTCTTGATCTTGGAGTTGTGAGTTCAAGCCCCACGTTGGGTGTAGAGCTTACTTTAAAAAAAATGTACTTGATTATTCTTATAGTAATCATGCAGTGAATAAAAATTCACACCTACACACACAAAAGAACTACTCACAAACCTAAAACCTAGATCTACATTTACTGATGGCAATTTAATTAGAAGTAATAAAAAAAATACAGAGGCAAGGAATAAGTTTAGATTTGAGTTGAGTGAAGGTTCTTGATCCCTGTTGTTTTCTGGGTTTTAGGGAGAATTTTGGGATTTTTTATTGCTTAGCTAACGCAGTGCCCTAATCTATTAGCCTTTCATTTTAATTTAAATCAATACATTGACTCCTTCAAAATGAAAATGAGGCTCACAGCTCTGCCTCCTGCTATGGAAGGCTGATTTGGGGGGAGGTGCATGGTGAGATCAAACTCACCTGGACTCTGACTTCTGAGCTCCATACTTGCATATAATCAGGGCCTACTGGGCACCTCCAGAGGATGATGACCAAAGTGCCTCTTCATGTGTCCAGAACAGCCAGCTCCTCTCCTAAGTTCCCTAACTAGGTAAAAGGTAATACTCTAAATAAAAAACAACAACAACTAACATTGGTGGATTATTATGGTACCCCACCCCCAGGCGCTGTTCTAAGCTCTTGAGATTCCTTGAGTTCTTTTAATCCCCCAAACAACTTATGAGATAGATACAGTTGTCATACTATCCTAAAACAAGGCTTTGGCATGCAGAAGATGGTTAATAAACATTTGTTGAATGAATGAATTCCCATTTTGTAGATGGGAAAGCTGAGAATGTAATAGATTGAACAATCTATTGGTCACACATATGAGAAAACTGGGACTTGAATGTTCCTGAGCCTATATCCTGTGCTTTTCTTTTTAAAAAAGATTTATTTATTTATTTATTTGTTTATTTGAGAGAGAGAGAGAGAGAGAGAGAGAGTGAGAAAGCAAGGGGAGGGGCAAAGGGAGAGGGAGAGAGAATTTCAAGCAGACTTCCCACTGAGTGCACAGTTCCACATGGGGCTCGATCTCATGACCCTGAGATCATGACCTGAGCCGAAACCAAAAGTTGGATGCTTAACTGACTGAGTCACCCAGGTGCTCCTATATCCTGTGCTTTTATCCATGATGGCAAGGTGGCTCTTGGACCTGCACAGAGTGCCTACCATAAAACCTAGTCCTGTTTTCACAAATTTTCACAAATTTCCCTTGCTTCTAGATCCCACATGTTTCTGGTAGCTGTCCACAGAATTTGGCACCGACTGGAGTGCCAACTACATCCCCCTCAGTATCTTGGCCAGTTATATTAACCCAGAATCCCTCTTCATCTGTCCTCATTCCTACCCCACCCTTTCTAATCTTGGAGGTACCGTTTGTCCCCTCTTGGTAGTCTCCAAGAAACCAAGCTCACCAGTCTCCCCAAATTTAAATACTGGAATGACTTCAAGCCTAGCCATGTCCTCTCTTTTGTGACTCCATAGTTAACCCTTTTGTACCTTCAGGTGCTCAAATTCAACATACCTATAATGAACCCATTGTGTATCCATCAGATGTTTTTGGGTTGTTTCTAGTTTTTGTTTTGCTGGCCTTCTTTGGGTGAGGCTGGGTGAAAATTCAGATGCTTGTACCTTGTTAGAGTGTTGGGCATACGTCTGGCTCATCTAGCTTTTAAAATCAACAAAGGCTGACATTTGGTATTTGGAATGTACCTGAATGCTACCTATAAAAGACCACCATGAAGGGCATACCCAAGAATGCAAATCTACAAATCCATAGGACTATGGCTATTTCATTACTCAATTAGGTTTCAGCAGTGTGTCTCAAGTGGTTGGAGTAGAGATTTATTTGAATTTTGAATCACTTTAAAAATTCACATTAGATATATTTTTAAAACTGACTTATTTAACAGATTAATACAGCATCTTTTGCTACCTGGGGTTGCATTGCAGCAAGATCAGAAGTTGCTCTTGGCCGTCACACACTGATGATAATGATTTCTCTGTTCCCTACTGCTCAGTGAGTGGGCTGCCAGAAACACTCTTTGGCTCGCATAGTCAGAGATATGGAGTCTTCTATCATGAACACTGGTCGGACCTTCCCTGGTGCTAACAGTTTATATCTCCTTCCACACTGAATTTAAAATGGAGATCTTATTACTATCAGCCTCATGTGGTTGTTATGAAGGTTAAATACATGCAAAAACTCTTACAAGTTGAGGACATAGTGAATCACTCCAGAAAGATTACATATGATTATTCTTATTTACAAATAACTGGGAGGAGGGACAATATGTTGAGGGATATATCAGTTCTCATTCCCATATTAACCCCATAGCAACTCCGCATGTATAGCTGGTGTTCACTAGGAGAGCATAATATTTAATTCCTTATTCTGATGATAATAATTATTAAAATGATGATTCTCATGGTTACTGTGTTTAGCAGCATCTATGCCTTATCTCAGTGTTTCACCAATATGGTGCATAGGCAAACATTGTTAGTTTTAATAGGAATTTATTTTAGTGTGTGTCACTAAAAAGAAAACACACACACACACACACACACACACACACATCAAATTCATTATTTATTGGCCATAATACCTAAGGAGAAACTGAAATTTAAAACAAAACAAAGCAAAATGAAAAACTATGGGTTGAAATTTATCTATCTAAAATACATAGTAAATATATTAATTTATATAAAATAGGTACTTTTCTGCTCTATCTATATACAGATGTAGATCTTTCTTGACTTAAAAATGGGGTTACATCCAGATAACCTACTGTAAGTTGAAAATATTGAAATCCAAATTGCTTTAAATCTACCTAGCCTACTAATCATCCTAGCTTAGCCTAGCCTGCCTCAAAGTGCTCAGAGCACTTATATGAGCCTACAGTTGGGCAAAATTATCTAACACAAAGCCAAATTTATGATGAAATATTGAATATCTCACTTAACTTATTGAATACTGTACTGAAAGTAGGAAACAGAATGGCTGTACGGAGAATGGTTTTAAGTGTATTGATCGCTTACCCTTGTGATTGCGTGGCTGCCTGGGAGCTGTGGCTCGCTGCCAATGCCTAGCATCACAAGAGAATGTTGTACCCTATGGACCCTCTTCCAACCTCCACTTCAGTCAGGTAGCTAAGGGCCCAAGTACCTCCACTTTGGCTTTATAGAATAGCCCCAAGAGACTCGTGGTAGTTTTGATCTTAGGGCCACAGCTGAGCTAAAGGGCTGAAGGCCTCAGACCTTTCCCATTTCAACAAAACACAGTGTTCCCAGGCACATGCTAAAGATTCTTTTCTTCCCCATTGTTATTACCAAAAGATTCTGCTCAGAAATAACTAATATGCGTAAAATGCATTTCTTCTTGGGGCCTAGCGGCTTAAGAAAAAGATTTGGTAAGGAACCTGTATATCTCGTGGGTTTTGAAAGGGATTGTTAGCATATGTTGTGTTTTATTGATTAGCAACTCTTACTCCTGCTGTTATTCCTTTGGGTTCCTGCCTAACCGTGTTTTCTGGGTAAATTATTCTTAGCGAGGGTATTGCCTGGGGTAAGTTGTCAGACACCTGAGCGGAGTGCTCCTTGCTTTCAGGCCTGGCCCCACCTCTTCCCCAGTCCACATCTCATGCGTTTCTGAGGAGCCTCAGCCACTGACAGACTGCTGTTCCTGAGCTTCAGAGGCACAATAGGAGGCATTATCTTGGCTCCCAGTCTGTGACTCAACAGAGAAGAAGAAGCCATTTGAAAACACACGAGGGATTAGACCTTTGATGTTACACAAAGAAAATTGCATTTCAAGCTCTGGAGAACATGAGCCATTCTAAACCTGATTAAGAGTCATCCAGCACCAAATTTTGATAAATGTTTATTTTGGAAAAGTGGATTGCAGGGTTTTCAGATTCTGCTTATTCACCCAGAAAACATTTGTTTTCTTCTTTATTTGGGGTAGGAATAAGAGAAAGCTTTGAGTTGTCCTGAGTGTTTACTGTGCAAAATTGAGGAGTTTCTTTTGGCTGCTGCTTTGAATAACTGTCTAGAGCTCCATAATGTAGAAATTCTCATCCTGGCCACTCTGAGCTCATTTACAGGGGGCATGATCATAGAATTCAGGCACAGACCTAGCATCCTCCCTGTTGAGAGGGTTTGGAGCACGTTTTGTTCTTGTTTTTTATTTTTGTCAAAAATAAAATGACCTATAAAATTTTGAAAAAGAGGGGCACCTGGGTGGCTCAGTGGTTTAAAAGCCTCTGCCTTTGGCTCAGGTCATGATCCCAGGGTCCGGGGATCGAGCCCCGCATCGGGCTCTCTGCTCAGCAGGGAGCCTGCTTCCTTTCCTCTCTCTCTGCCTCTCTGCCTCCCTGTGATTTCTGTCAAAATAAATAAAATCTTTAAAAAAATTTTTTTTGAAAAAGAAACAATCATTCCTAATTCTTCCCTGCTTCAAAGTTGCTAAGTAGCTTGTTTAATCTTTTGGTGCATTTATTTGTACACACAAGTGTATGCTTTTTACATAAAATGGCATCATATCTGTTTTGTTTCGAAATCTGTGGTTTTCACTTAGTATATTCTGAACATCATTCCATGTTGATAAGCAGAGTTCTCCGTCATTTTTAATGACTGCTGAATGATTTTCCATCATGGCCTCCTCTCCCTCCGTAAGTCCTTCACACTCCTGCCTTCACCGGCATTCCTGTTGTCCCTTCCCTTCCTCATAGTCTGTCCTCTTCTGCTTCAGCTCCATTTATTGTTTCCTGTTTTTACTGTGACATTCTTCACACACCCTTCCACATATGCAAATAATATGAAATAGAAGGTTTTCGTAGTTTGGGGCTATGCTGATTTTTTAATTCATACCCAAATAATTTGTGTTTCCATTTTTGGTGGTGGTGGTGGTGGCAGCTTTCGTATTTTCTGCCCAAGTTCTCTTAGAACAAACATGACAGTAGTTTGAAAGCCTTTCATATCCCCGGAAGGAGGAAATGACAAAGAGGCAAGACATTATAATGAATGTTTATGCTCTTTACTTAGGAACATGACAGTCTCAAGGCCTCTGTCATGTCTAGGTCTTGATGATTTATCTTGTTTCCTCAGACCCTGCACCAGTCCACAAAGATGGGCAGAATGAAGCAGACAGTACACCAGAAGACCTCCAGTCTGTTGGGACTAGCAGACTGCTCTGTCACATCACTGATGGTGACAACCCACTGTTGTCACCACGATGCTCTATCTTCAGCCAAAGCCAGAGATTCAACTTAGACCCTGAATCAGCCCCTTCTCCACCCAGCACTCAGCAGTTTATGATGTAAGAAAACAGTGTCTTGTTATTATCCTCATTTCATACAGTTTTTCAAATACTACATTCATGACCTGCAATGAAGTATATGTCTGAGATAGTACGAACATGCTTACGGAATGCAACTGGGAGACCTGAACAGTGAATGTTAACAGTTGGGAATGCTGTGTTAGGTCCTGCTGTCTCAGGAGGAAATGGTCAGGGGAGGCAGGATACCCCAGGGCTTGCATGTTTGGACGTTATTGGTGAAATGACCGGAGTCCTACGTAAGAATATGTATATGCGGATACCAGAATACCCTTGTTGGTGAGCTTAATAGTCTTTCCATGCCCAATAGCAGCCTCAAGGGATGGCCCGTGGCCGTGCTTGGGAGTTATATACCTCAATTTCTTCTTAGAGTCTAGAAAAATGGTGGCTTACAATAGCGGCTCTCCACCTGCCATCCCTCCCCCTGCCCCCGCTGAAAATTGTGAAACTGTGCACTTCTTTTTTAATTCTACAAATAATTTTGACACATAGCTAAAATGAGTATTCCTAGTTTCCCCTTGGTAACTTCTGTGGTCATTAATTAATTTATCCAAACCTGAGCACACAGGCTGTCTATTGATAGACTCGAGGGAGTTAGTGGATTCTTCTATTATAAAGGGTGTGCCATGTGAGAGGGTGAATTACTTTTCTGGAGGGGGTGGTCCATTCCTCTTATCAGATTTGCAAAGTCTCTGTTGTGTTACTATATCTTCCTTAAAATGTTATTAGGTGTATCTCATGCAACCTGTCAGAGATGACACCACAGCAGGATGTCTCCTTTCGTTCTAAATCGGCCTCCTCCAAGCTTTAGGAAATGCATTTCCTGGACTAATATTCTGACATTTATATGCTAAAGTCTCTGATGGCATTTTCCCATAATGGAATTCTGCGATCGGTGGCCTCTGTTAATAAGAAGATGCCACCATGGTAGATCCAGCAAATAACAGACTGCCCTTTCTGAGAATCCAGGAAGCTTGGTTTGGAGGCCAGCAGCAATGTTTATGGGAAGACCATGGGTTCTGATGATTCTGTCCCTCCCTGCAATTGTTACAGGCCCCGGAGTTCTTCACGGAGCAGCTGTGGTGATGGCAAGGAGCCACAGACCATCACCCAGCTCACCAAGCACATCCAGAGCCTCAAGCGAAAAATTCGGAAATTCGAAGAAAAATTTGAACAAGAAAAGAAATACCGGGTAGGGGCCCTACAGTTTGAAATAAGAGTGGATTGTGTCAGAAGTATGTGGGCTCTTCTTTCCTTCCTTTTTGATTACCCCTCTGTGCCAGGGGACAGCTGTTTCCATTTGCAATCCAGGACCCACCATAAATTGCATTCCCTTACTGGATCTGTCCTATCCTCACAGGCTGTAATTTGACCCTGCAAAGATATCTCCTAGTAATGGATTATAACTCTTGTTTCCAAACTGATTCGATTATTGATACTCTTTTTTCTCCCTAAGGAGCACTACTATCACTGTTTCTAGGACTGAAATTTGGAAAGCTTTTGAATTATGATCTTATTTTTTTTCTCTAACCCTTTACTATTTGCAGTTTTGTAAGGAACTATTAAGGACCCAAAGGTCAGAGCCTCTAACTGAGAACAGAATAAGGGAGAGAGTCTTCTTTGACATAAGAGTACCTCTGGTTACCTATCAACTGACATCTGTTCAGCTCATTCATAACAATAAACCCCAGTCCATCTTTTCCTGTCAGACACCAGTCTTCGCGCTGGTATTGCAGTGTTGTAATGATGAACCTTTTCTTTTATTACATGAGAATCAATAGAGAGGTAAGTGTCCTTATGGTCAATGCTAGTTTTATTTATTTTCCTTAACGGTAACCATGGCATAGACAAAAATCATATGGATGTAGAATTGCACGAAGATATTGGGTCTTTGGCAGAGGGCTCAGAGAGTTTGTTATCAGAATAAAAGAGAAAAGGGAATAATGTCTCATACATCTTGAAATATGTAAAGGCTCACTAAGCACTTGGTACAGAGATAAGTGGCACATTCCTGTGAGTGGAATAAGATCTGGGGAGGGAGATGGGAGTGGGTGATACTCCACTCCCCTCTTTTCCTATCCTGTTTCCCACAATGGCTTCAAATTCACTAAAAGATGGGTATACGGAGTGTTTTTATTGTTGTTGTTTTTTTTGTTTTTTTTTTTTTTTTAAGCTTTGTACAATAGAAAGAAAAAATCAGACTGCTTTTCGAGACAACCTTAGTCAGGGTGTTGAAGCTTCTCTTCTTCCTCAAAGTCAAACAGTGACAGCTGTTACTGTCTTTTACTTCATTAGTACAGGAAGGCACTCTCCACGTAAGAGGTATAGACCTTGATTTTACAGATAAGGAAACTGAGGCCCAGAAAAGACTTGTAACATGCCTTAGGTAGTTGTATTCTATCAGCTCAAACTGGTAGATGAATGATGAGTAGATTTTGCAATGGAGGAATAGAAGTAAACTTTGTTAGTGTCCACATTTTTGAAATTTCTGGGTATCTTGAGAGAAGCTGATTTCCTCCATTTGCTGCTGGAATGTGTTTGGATCTGTCGTATCCTCACATCGGAAACAGTAGAGTAACAACTATGAGTTTCATTGCCAGGTCCTGTTAATAATTATTACCTGACCATCCTTAAATCAGGCTGATCTGGATTTGAATTTGGCATAACTTAATTAGGAACTTTGTGACTTTGGACTTGTTACTTTAGCTTTCTGAGTCTCAGTTTATCCAACTGCATAGTGAAGTTTATATTAGTAGTGATTTCTGAAGTTTGTGAGTATTAAATGAAGGAGTGCATATATAATGGTTATTATAGTGTTTGGCACAGAGAAATATGTGGTCCTAGATATAATTAACTTTTTAATCTATTTGAGTGACGTTTGATCAGGGTATCCCAAAACAGCCTCTGCCTTGTCCAAAAATGAAGAAAAACTGTACACATTAATTCTTCACTGAATGTCTCTACCTGCAGCCACAACGCTGGATTACTTCTCTCAGCTATAACAGCCACCCAACAGGCTGTCTATTTTGGAAAAGAATTTCTGCTGGCACCTCCCGTCCCTGTCTAGAGAAGTTTTTGAGCTGGTGCAGACACATGCCCACACAACACACTTAAACATTCACAAATGGAGAAGGGTGAATTTGGGAGCAGTGGAGGAAGACCTCATGGTCACCACTGCCTCAGTGTGTATAAAAGTCTCTGGTATACCAGAGCCTTCCTTGTCTTAGAGAATGGGGCTTCCCCTCACCCTTCCTGCTGCAGCGCCAGACTGTGGTTAGAGGCTTGACATGTTAATGGACTTAAATTAGTTGCTGAGTGTAAGGATTTCCTTCCTGGCAGGCTGATTGTGGAATTAATAGCATCCACAGCTAGTGTTTTAGTTTGAGCTCCTGCTGGGTCTCTGTGCTAGTCCAGTGGCCTGATACAACATGCATCTTTCCCTCTGTTGAATGTGACCATTTTATATTCCTATCCCAAACTGTATTTATTCCGGATGGACACTGGAGGGTATGTGCTATGGTGAGTGCTATGAGTTGTGTAAAACGAAGCTCAGACCTGTACCCAAAACAAATACTACATTAGATGTTAATTTAAAAAATTTTACATTTAACAATCATTACCCTTGTGGAGTTAGAAAAGGCTGTTTCAGCCAGATGTCCACTATTTGTGAAATTAGAGAATATTGAAATTAGAAGGGATCGGTCAGTCTTATTTCTCATTTGACGTTTGAAGGAACTGAGGCCCAGAGAAGGGAAATGACTTCTCCAGGATGATACAACAAAGAATTGACCTGGCCAAGACAACTCAGGTCTTTTCATTCCTAATCCAGATTTCTTTCTACAGGTCTTTTCAACTGTCTTTGACAGGCCACAGATCTGGTCCAGGATATCATCAGTCATGTGCCTTGGAGGTCCCATTTTAATTGAACAAAATACAGCTATTTAGGAACTTTGTGACTTTGGACTTGTTACTTTATCTTTCTGAGTCTGTAATTTCTGGGTTTTATTCTCTTGGGGTCTATTAAACTGGGATATTTCAGTTTAGAAGTTAGAAGGCTTGAAGATCCACAGTTTGTACATGAAATCTTTCCATGTGATTTGAAAGGTGCCATCCTTGTGAGCTTGATTAAACCTCTTTTGAAATCTCCCCTGGGCGTAGGGAAATAAAAAATTCATTTCAGAAAATTATTTCAGGCTTTAAAATATTTTGTCAGAGAAAGAAATCAGCCTTATATTTTTCCTAAGTTCTATTTGCAGTAGTGAAAGCTGACTTCTTAGGTGGTTTTAGGTTTTTGTTCTTGTTCTTAACATTATTTAAGAAGATGGTAACTGTATAAAGCATATCTAGTGAGAAAGATATGTTTCAGATGAACAAGATGTGCTTTCAGATCAGAGTGGAAAATTCTGTGAGGATTTTGAGAAACCAAATGTAAAATATTGGCTGTCCATATAACCAGACTGTTACCCGAAACAGCACACTAAACTATATATCAGGGAAGTGGCACAGTGCATCATCCTGGCACATCATGGCTAGGAGGAGGCTAAGCTATTTTGGAGGTGTGGCCTCATGTCATTGTCCGTGGTACTGAAACCAGGGCTTCACTGATGGGAACCATGGATACCATCCATCTGAGCTCCCCAAGGTGGGGAAAAAACACTGTTGTTTTCCTTCAATCTTCTTTTCCATCTTGATTTTAAAACTATGGTTTTTACATCACTCTAGAAGTGACAGAATCATGACCTGTGTTTCACAATTAACATACTTAATCCCATGTACTTTTTTTTTTTTTTTAATTAGAGAGTGCCTGTGTGTGAGCCAGAGAGGGAGGGGCAGAGAGAGAGAGAGGGAGAGAGCGAATCCCATGCTGAGAGTGGAACCTGATCCTGGGCTCAGTCTCAGGAACGTGAGATCATAATCTGAGCCAAAATCAAGAGTCAGACACCCAACCAATTGAGCCACACTCCTAAACCCATTGATGGGATTTGATGACCATGCCACACAAACAATGTTTTTTCCTTTGAACCTAGGAGGGACACATTTCTCTCTTGATGCCTTTCTCTCAACACCTTGCTGATGTTACACAGACTTAGCGGATCCTTAAACAACATATGACAGAGCCCCTAGACTTAGTTACTATCAATGTACACATTTCTGGTGATATTATAATTATGATCAGGGCATCTTGAGCATTCCTATATAATAGTCCTTGTATATGCTCAATTCAGAGTAATCATTAATCTTCTTGAGCCTGCATTGAAGTTAATTGAGTGGCCTTGATTTAAGAAAGATCTTCCTGACCTATGGGGGTGGAGGCTTAGTATGTTTGGCCATTCTTCTTTCCTTGTTTCTCTTTTATGTAGAAAATCCATTTTTATGCTAGGAGAATAAATCCAGAAATCAAAGTGAATGATTTTTTTTAACAGAGTATTATCCTCCAAGAATAAAAAAATATATTCTTATTGCCACATATAGGTTCTATTAACTACTTGGTAAGATGTACATACCCCTACATATATGTTTATTGGTGAAGACATATCTAGAATTCCTGTGAAAGTCTGGTAGTAACATTACCACTATCACCACTTCTAGTAATAACATCTGTAATTCTAGTTAACACACCCAACCTACAGTGCATAGCATATACCAGTAACTGCGTTCACTGTTTTATGTACATCAACTAATTTACCCCTTACAGCAACCCTATGAGGGAGATGCTTTTATAATTCCCATCTGGTAGATGAAACTGAGGCTAAGTAATTTTTCCAAGATCACACACTTATGATTAAGTTTTACTTTAATGCTAGCCCAGTAGGATACTGAGTCTATAATGAGATAATTAAAAATATGGGTATCTCCCTGAAGCACTGTCTTCTCAGATGGTTGTCAAGTTTTAGGGATCCTGGGGTCTCCTTTCTCTGGGTTTGTGGAAATGACTGATAGAAGCTAAATCCTCTAGTTTGTCAGTATAACCTAGACAAGTGGTGGTCATAAACCATGTGTGTGAGTACAGGTGAGGGAGTAAGCACTGGCTTATATTAGTGCTTAGGTACTGATATGAAGAAAGGTCTGGTACTGATATGAAGTCATCCACACTTGATATGAACAAGTGTGGGTTGTGGGTGGCCCACAGGGTGACTGAGGGTTAGACTGCAGGGGACACTGGAATGGTTGGGGCTATATGAAAGGTGCTGAGTGATGAGGCATATTTAGAAACAATGCCTTTGCCAAGGACGAAAATGTGGAGGAGGTCAGGAATGTTTGCTGTGTTTTTCAGAAGGAACTCTATCAACTGGAGTTGTTATATCTGAATTTCTCTCTTAGGTTCCCATGTCTCTGAACTACCTTTGTGTTGTCTTGACTGTTTACAATTTTTGTTTTTCCTTTTATCTTTTTCTTATCCTCTCTCCCTCCCACCTTCCCACCCACATTTACTCTCCCTGTAGCCTTCACATGGCGACAAGACTTCTAATCCTGAAGTCCTGAAATGGATGAATGATCTGGCTAAAGGTCGTAAACAACTCAAAGGTAAGGACCAGTCAAGGGTCTCTTTTCCCAGAAAGGAAGCAGTTAAAATATTGATAATGCTCTCCCAGGCGCTTTTTTTTTTTTTTTTTTTTTATTCTTTTCTGCCTGTGCCCTCTCTGGCCTTGTGTCTCACCTAGATTGGAGGCTCCATTTTGAAATAAAGGGCTCTGGGTCCCCTTCATTGTTTGTTCCCATCTAACAATTCTCCGTATAAAGAGACTGAGGAACTACAGACTCTGAATTGGGATGATTCACTTCAGTGCCAGGAACACTTCAACATGGGGAGTATTGACTTCCTTGGGTTATTGGGTTCTTGGATGTTAGAAAAAGGCCTGCGCAATCATTGTCTCTGCATACCCCTTTGCAGAGATGATGACATTTATGTCCAGAGATAGGGACAAGTTACATAGCTAGGAGGCAGTGAGCTAGATGTAAAACTCAGTTCTCTTACCTCCTAATCCAGTGTTCTTTCTGTGTTTCTCTGGAGATGGTGATGTGTTATTAATTAACTCTAAAATCCATTTAAAAGTACTATGGTATTTTCCAGCAAAAATTTATTTTCTTCCTCTCTTCACATTCTTATTTCGATACTTAGAGATGTGAGAATTTTTTCCAAATCTCTAAAATGGTGGCAATAAAGAACTGGAAGGGAATATTAATTCAGTGGTATTAAACTGTAATGATGTAGCAGGTTTATAAAATATGCAGTGTTTAAACACCTCACCAGAGTCTAACTTAAAAAACAAATATCAAACAAAGAAAATGAGCTATGTAATTGAGAAACCAATACAAATGGCCACATTGACATTTTCAGCCCCTTAGCATATTCTGAAATGTAATTTCCTGACATGTCCCAAGTGGCTTTTTTATTTTTAATTATGTGGGCTTATATAAAACCACATTGAAATAATGGTGATTCCTGGATTTTAAAGATAACAGACAAAATTGTGAGATCTGTCAAGTTGGGGCTGGCATTCCCATCTCTCCTTTCCCATTGCTCCTATATTTCCTCAGATGTCTAAGTGTGTAAAGCCTTACAGAGGCCTTTGCATTTATTTGCACAGAGGCTCTTAATGGCACAAAGCTTCCAAACTCAAGTAAGTGAACCTCTGAGTGTAGAATTCCAGGTGTTATGGTAGGTAACAGGTAAAATCTTTGGGACAATACCACTGGTCTTCCTCTGGAACTCATCCTCTGAAATTTAAACCACTGAGTTACTCCTACACACGAATTACTCTATTTCCATGAGATTCCACCCTCGAGAACCCTCTGTTTCTACATCTGATTGGGAGCTTATGCTGTTGGTTCTGGTTACTAAGGCCGCCCTTTCCCAGTGGAAAACCATCAGCAATACCATCCATTTAGACTGATTTCACATCAGTGGTGGGAATTTCTGAAAGACTCTCTACTCTTAAGCCCAGTGAGTCCTCCTTGTTCATGGCAACTAATGGCATTCCTCTTAGAACTAAAGCTGAAGCTCTCAGAAGAACAAGGGGTTGCTCCCAAAGGCCCACCTAGAAACCTGTCCTGTGAGCAACCTGCAGTCCCCAGAGAGAATGGGAAGCCGGAAGCTGTGGGTCCTGAGCTATGCTCCTCTGGAGAGGAGACTCCAGATGCTGTGCTGACATGCCTGAAGGAGAAGAGAGAGCAGCTTCCTGCTCAGGAGGATTCTAAGGTACCTCACCATATCCTCACAGGTCACAACACTCAATATAGTGTCAGTGAGATTATGGTTTTGAACAATTTATAAGAGCACTTGGCACCACATAAACAACTTTAGGAGACTGGCTCTGAAATTTCAGTCAGGTGAGTTTTTAGTAAGTTATTGGCCATGACCTATGGGTGTTGCCACTTAATTCCAGGATGTTGTTCTGGAAGTTATTACATGTTGGTGGGAAGCAAATGACATAGATATGAAGGTGTATCATGTCTCTTTCTCCCCTAATTCCCCCAATAAGCTAGCAAATTAACCCAAGATTAGTGTTATAATCCCATTTTATAGTGTGTTGTATTAAGAAAATAATGAAGCTGGGATGAGTTATACATAGTAAGGAAAATGGTTTAGTATCTTCAATAATAAGAATAAAGAGGTAGGCTTTTTTGAAGAGTGTTTGGTAATAAGATGTCTAAAACTGGATGCTTTAGACATCTTAGTTTTGAAATCTCTGTGAGACATTCAGGTAGAATTGTCAATTAGACATTTGGATTTATGAACCTAGAGGTTGAAGAAAATATTTATCATATTTTACAAAGAAGATAATGAAAGCAATTAGTATTTAACTATCTAATTCCTCCTCATCCTGCACGTCTATGCGTATATTTCACTTATGCCAGGGAGCCTTCCTTGTAATCTTTTTGTCCCAACTCTTAAATGGTATGGTTACCCTTAATTTCTTGAATAAGAGTGACAGCTCCCCAATCATAGCTCTAACTACGCTGTATGACATTTTCTGTCTCTTACTTTATACCTTAGACCTCTTGCTGTTTGTATCTCATGATCCGACACTGTCTGTACACAGGGGGTATTGAATAAATGTTTGCTGAGTGAATGGATAGATGAATGAACAAACTACCATGTTTAACTTAGAAATCAAGTATTTTTGAGGAGAATGCTTTAGCTGTTCTATTGCACATTATCTAGTCTCAATCATGAGGTGGCCACATATATTGAATCCCAAAAGGCTTACCATGTGCCCCTGGACTTCTCCTTTATATGGAGATTTGTGATCTACAAGCAGAAAGGAGCCTTTGGGCACCTCTCTATATATATTTTTTAATGAAATGCTTAGACTTAAGAATAATCAATTATATGTTGTGAAAAGTGAATGGGTTTTTGTCTACTTAGCAAATGCATTCCCTCCCCACTAAAATGTAGATATTTGTGGGACACACACACACACACACACACGGACATGTGTGGTTTTCCATCTTTCAATGCTTCTGATGGTCTTTCTTATATTTTCTAGTTACCTTAGCCACATCCATAAAAGAAGCTTGGTCAACACTCAAGTCCTAATTCTATATTCTACTTGATTAGTGCGGTGAGGGTTGAGTTAGGATTGGGACAGTAGACTTGGATCTGGACTTAGTGCTTCAGTAAGCCTTCTAGCTTATGTACACATAGCTTATGTACACCTTCTAGCTATGTACACGTAGCAAGTGAACTAATTCTATGAGATTCATCTTCATCATCTATAAAATACAGACAATACATACTTACATAATTATTTTAACAAGAAGGAAAGATGCCTGATGACTGGTGTGCAATCATACATTTGCAAAGATATTAAAGTGCTTATTACGTGTTGTGAATTATGATACATCCTGGATATAATATGATAGAGAAGCTATGGGTATTTCTGCCCTCACAGAGTGCACGTTCTTCTGGGAATTGGGATACAATAACAAGCAGTTAAATAAAGAAAATTATTAAAGATTTGGTAAATAGTGTGCAAAGAATTAAACAGATACTATTATAGAACATAATGGGTATGGTTTCTACTTTACATAGGGTGATTAGGAAGGCCAATACATGACATACTAAATTCTTCATTAAGAAGAATTTATAGACCAAGACAGCAGCAAAAAGCATTTTAGGCAGATGGGACTGTGGATGAAGATCTTGAAGGAAGAGCTTGCATGTACTTGGAATTCTTGGGTAAGGGCTAGCCGCACTTGATGTATGAGATGAAGTCAGAAAGGTAGTCTGGGGGCCCTGATATAGGACCATTTAGGGTAGTATAAAGTATTGGAAAGCTGTTGAGTTGTTGAAGACAGGAAAGTGATATGACATGATTTACATTGAAAGTATCTTTCTGATGGCTGTGTAAAGAATAAATGGTAGGGGGAAAGAGTGGATAGGGGAAGATGAAATGCGTCCTTTGCACCAGCATGATAGCCTTGGAGATGGAAAGATAAAGTCCTATTCAAAGTATAATTTGGATGAAGAATCAAAAGGATATGATGAATTATTGGACAGTAGGGAGTAAGGAAAGGAAGAATCCAAGATGGTGATGGGTCATCTACTGTGATGGAGAATCCTACAGGAGGAACAGACTGGGGATGGGACTGGAAACTGAAGAGGTCTGTTGGACATGTTTATTTTAAGATCTTTGAGCAATAGTGTGACCATCCATCCTTGGTTTCCTTGGATTTTCCTGGATGCTGAAAATTTCAAATGATTTCATCCTGGGAAAATGCAGACGGTTGGTCACCCTGCTAGGCATCTAAGTCAAATATAGCACATGCACATGGGAGTCTAAAGATCAGAGAAGCATATTTGAGTTCTTTGTAAGTTATCTTTGCTTAAATGGCAATTTATTTCTATTATTTTAAATGAAATATCTGCCGAACTGATTAATAAATGTCAGAAGCCCCTTCAGCTCTCTGCACTAGACTAAAGGTAGGCCCTTTAAATAGAAAGCATCTATAGTGGGACATGTAGCTCTCAATACCCCAAGCTGTAGTATTGTTCCTGGGGAAGTTTAATACAGCAGACCCTAAAGTGGCTAGTAGTTCCTACAGGAGAGTCCCAAATCACAGCAGAAGCCAAGGGAGGTTTGCAAATTTCCACCGTAGCTATGTTATTCCTGGCTCCTCTGTGAGCTTGTTAGCATCTGAAATTATCTGAATAGGTCCCATTTCTTTAAACTCAAATTGGCAAATGACTTTTATCTGGGGTCCTTGCTTTACTGCCAAAAATACATTAAATATTAAAACTTCCAGGATGAAGAATTCTTTCTTTTCTAGAGAGACTTTTGTGAAATTTTTACATTTGGTATTTGGTCAGAGCCCATACTAAAGCTGATAAATCCTGTAGCATTGCCTTGTCAATTCAGATACTGCTATAGAGTAATTTTCCTCCTCTTCTATTAAAGGATGATTTTTGGAGGCAATCACTTCTGGGTCACAGGGTATCCACTGAGCCCTGAAAGTGAATGAATCATTCCTTGAGTCTGTGGTGCTTATTTATATCCTTTTCTTCTGAAAGTCCCAAATTGGTGCTGACACATTGTACCCATTTTATTGCCCTTTCTGAGAACTGTCGGTGGTGTTAGGAGCACGGCACAAATTACTGACTGGATGAGTAATGGCAGTTACTTCTTCTGGACCTTCACTAACTGCAGCATCTTTGAGGAGGGAAGCAGATTTAAAAAAATAATAATAATTTTATTTTTTTAAAATCGAATGAAAATATAGTGATTGTTACACATTATACATATAGTGAAAATACAGTGGTTGTTATACATTGAAGAGAGGGAAATTTAGAGGTAAAGAGCATCAGAAGGAAGATCCCCTCAAGTTTTTTTCCCTAGTTTTCCTTTTAAAAAATAAAAATAGTTTTCTTAATCATACTATCTGATATAGTTTAAAAAATGTAAAAGGCTACACATTAAAAAGACTCTGCCGCCCCATCTGCCAGCTCTAGCCCTGAGGTCTCCCATCCCCAAGCAGGTAACTGTTGTTACTAATGTGTCATGTGTACCTTTTGAGTTTCTATATAAAGCATATGCAAGAAAGTATCAATATACATTCTTAATTTGTCCCCTTTTAAAACTAAAAGTAACACATTATATAATTCTCCTTTTTTTCACTTTGTATATTCTGGATAGCTTTTTGTATAAAGAAATAGATTCACATTCTTTTATTCTTAAAATTTATTTAATAGAACCATGTATTCCTTTTTTAGTAATGGACAACATTGATAGTAACCTGAAATCAATTTTAGTTTTTAGCTTAAATAACGTTTACTACACCTGACTCTTTGCCAGGGACATTTACATATGCTAACTTATTAAAACAATATATTCATATAACAATATATTCACTACATTAAAAATCTAAGGTTCATACCTTACATAATTTTCCATGTTAAAAATAGGTAAGTTTTAAAGCTGATTATCTGAACTCATGTCCTCTGGTTTCAAGGCTAATACTAATCTGCAGTCCCCTGCTTAGAAACGTTTTATATTGACCAAGCCGTTTTCTTCAGCAGTTTCTTTGTATGATTATGTTCATTACTGATTTTTCACATTGTTTGACTTGTTAGTTCAAAATTCAGACTTGTTCCATATATACTGCCTCATTTGGTGAGGAGCTGGGGAGACTCAGACATAGGAAAAGCTTGGCAACACTTAGTTCTCTAAAGCGAGAGTAATTGATTCCCATTACTACTTTCCTCTCTAGGAGAGATCTTGATTATGGGGCTGATTGAAATGATTTTTAAAATAAATTTCTGTGGTTTACTGTGAGTGAATAAATGGGACTAATGCCATGAGGAGAAAGGAAACCAAGCATGATGGTAAAAGCATATAAGCGATGTCAGTTTTTTCCCAAACAAATTTCTAACCAGGGCCCAGAAAGGAATACACTTGGGCTGTCTACTCAACAGCAGTTCTGTCTTGCCACCTTGTTTGGGAGCTACTATTCCAAATATCTCATTAGGTTGGTGATTCAAATAACCTACTAGGTAGGAGTCTTAAGAATTTTTTTATGGCAAAGTTGTCAAGCTGTCAACAAATCATATCAAACTGTTCTACGCACAGTCCTCTCTTGCTCAGCCTCCTTTTCATTCTACTCTTTCTGATGCTATAAGAAATGGGGAGAAGGAAGTTAGACTAAGTATCTTTGGGATTTATCTCCTTTTATTTATCTTTAAATCTGACAGCCCCTTCATGCTCTGGATATCTCTCTCTCTGGCTATTTCAGGTACTCAACATCATGTTTGTTCCTCCATTCACATAAAGAAAATCAAAAGTTAGATACATCTGACATACCATGGACAGCCACAAATATGCAGACCTTGGCAGAGAGGATGCATTTCAAAAACAGTCATTGAATAGAGAGGGGACAATTGTCTGATTCTTGGCAGAAAATGGCTGAGGAATAGCCAAGTTAAATGTATGTCTGCCCTTTAGATTTGAGGATTCCTATTCAAGCAAAGCCTACCTCTTGACTCATCTTCCTTCATGAAGATTGACTCAACAGACCTTCCTGAGCTTCTCTGAGTAGAAGAGAGCTCCAGGCACACGGTCTGATCACTATAGGCAGCCTGTCTTCCTATTTGAGGATGAGCACTTACAGAATTAGTTTTGACACTGTTGCCAGCGAGCCCTCATGTCTCTCTTTGGGGATTGCTTTGATAATGATGCTAAGAATAAAATCAGGGACTCATCAGAGTGAAAGATGAGAGCATACATTGTATATGGACACTGATTTTCATCTGTAATTTTTCTATAATAGCATTCATCATTCTAGCTTGCTTTTTGGTTACTCTTTTTTTCTTTTAGGATGAAATTTAGCTTTTCTAGAATTCAAAGGATATACTAAAAATAAATAAAATCACGAAAATCAAACTACCATAGAAAGATGCTAATAACATTAAATGCATCACTTTCTGAAGCGTTTTCTGTAGAATATAAGCCCCAAAGAGACACTGAATAAAAAACATGATGTTCATGTTTTCTGAACTTGGATTGAGATTTTTTATTACCTATTAAAACCCTATGGGATACCTGACAGGATTTTTTTTTTTTTTCATGGTAAGATGTATCATGACTCAGAAAATATTTAAGGAATGACTGGGCCCGTAAATGAAAAGCTCTTGGGGTTACTTAGCCAATAATATTTAGAAGTCTTCTACAGAAAGCCTTTCTTTCTACTGAAAATGAAAGAGCCTTAGGTTATAGCCTGTAGAATTATATGAAGACTGTTAAAAATTAGGGTACCTTTGTTTATAAACTTGTGTTGATAAATTTATAGCAGAGAAGGGGGATGTGTTGGGTACTGTGAAAATTTTTTAAACTATGTGATACAATCTTTGTTCTTGAAAACCCTCTAATTCATTTGCGCAGACAAAACTGAAACAGAGAAAATTGTCAAGGCCCAGGTAATAAGGCAGAGAAGTTCAGAGTAAAGGGAGATAAATAGGGGCCAGAATGGTTCTCAGTCATGTTCTTTTCCTTCACGATCCCTCTGGGGGAACCTGGAAGGCAGAGGGCCAGACATCGCTGGTTTTTTATCTTAAAGAAAAGATACTCAGGTGATTTTGCTATGTGCTATTTCTACCATCCCTTCCTGCATATGACCAGAGTGAAAGGGAAACTGCATATAGGAAATAGGTAGCAAATTAATGTAGGATACACAGCAGGGAGCAAAACCAAGGCAAGCAGAGGTTTGGTCACTTTGGATGGAAAGGTGATGGTGGGGTAGATAGGTAAGGGATTGATAGATATTGTGCACAATGTGACCTGTTAAAAATAGTGCTTAGGGTTGGTTCATACAGCAGGGAGGTAGGAGAATACATTCTTGGACCAGGAGGTTATGAAATTTTTTAGTTGGAAGGAACTTTGTAATTCCAACCTCCTTGTTATACAGGTAAGAAATTGAGGATTCAAGTAAGTTAATTGTCATATGCAGAATAGTTTATGTCAGAGCTAGCCAGCAAGCTAGTATATACTCCAGGCTTGTTGTGATGAAGACCTAAACAAGGTTGGTATTTGTGAATATAATCATGAAAATCCAGATAAAATACTCATTTCAGAAAAAAAAAAATGAAGATATCAATATATATATATTTTTTTAAAGAATGAAGAAGTAACAGGCTTCTTACCATTTACATATTTAGGATTCCTTCAGAAAGCTTTAAACATCTTTCTAAACTTGGAACTATCCTAAACGAAACCTTTCCTAGAAGAAAATTGATATGTGCTTTAAATAGTATAAGTGACTTCGCTTTTTCTAATTACTATTGTATTATAGTATTACTAATCTATTTTGAGACTTCAAAACTGTTTTTTATTTTTCCCGGCTAAAATATACTGCCATGTTTTCATTCTCATCTAAGAAAGGACCAATAATTAATTTCATGTTTTTCAGGTAGCTAAGCAAGACAAGAACCTCATAAAACCTCTTTATGACCGATACAGGATTATCAAGCAAATCTTGTCAACACCTTCCCTTATTCCAACAATTGTAAGTTGGGATGCTTGCTTTAACTAGAAACAATTACTTGTGCTTGTTATAGTTTAGGTAGGGAGGCGGCACTCTGACAGTTACAAATAAGCCTTCTTGGCAGTATATACTGCTAACAAGGCCAGTTGTTATTTCAAAAAGTAGAAATGTGGCCTCCATTAAGCCTAATATTATTAACTTAAGAGTTGTTGATAATTAAATTACTATGAAAGAGGAATTTATAGCAATTGTATTTTTGAAGTAAGTTTTAACATTTGCTTTCATTTCTTGAACAAATGATGAATTTCAACTTGGCATTTTCTAATTTGCAACACAGCTAGACCAAATAGAGCCTTTCTATTCCATGTGTTAATTTTTCTTCTTGAATAAGAAAATTGACTACATGTTCCTTGATATAATGCATCATTTGTTTTTGATACCATTTGACCATCACTATGTAAGATATAAGATTTATTTCAATAGAAAATATGGCTACTGAAATTGAGTTAGACTATTTTTAATAAAGATAACTTATGGGAATACAGAACTAGAAAAGCACCACAAATCCTACTCCGTTAATATTCAAGTAGTCACTTGCTCAAGATATCAATATAAAAAGGAATAAATATTAACAAATATACATTTAAGTATACTTGACTACATTATACTTTCATGATTTTAAAGACAAAGATAATAGTGAGTCATAGTCTCTAAAAATTTTCCATTGAGGAAGCATGATTTAAAAGGATTATGATTTTCCGATTTCCTTGCAAGGAAATGTTTTGGTTGTGATGATGTTAAGGAATAACTCCATTTTGCTTTGGCTTTCCTAGAGCTCATCCCTGAATTTGTCAATTTTCCAATATCCTCTGTATCTGAATGTGGTCCACCCAGAACCTGATTTGGGGTATTTCCGAAAAGAAAAGGTGTCTAAAGTCCCTCTCATTCTAACCTATGTAACCAGAAGGTCTGGGTGAAAGGGAGGAACTAGTAGGCAGTGCAGCCCAGATTGGACCTTATCTTCTTTGGGCCTTTTTTGGCCTAGGAGAGATGAATTTGCTGAGCATTTTAGCACAGCATGGGTGCCTCTTCACTCAATAACTTCTGTAAGATTTTTGATGCACCTGAGGAAGAGGTCCTCTTGGTTTCTTCCTTCTGGCTTTTCAGTAGACACAGGGTTTACCTACCGTTTTCATGGTGTCTATTTATGGTTCTTCTTCCTGTTTTTGATGCAAGAGGCACTTAGCATTTTGTGACTTTATTTAACTCTGCTTATGATAAGCAGGAGGAAGAAGACTCTGATGAAGACTGTCCACAGGGAAGCCAACAACTTTCTTTGCCAGCTACAGCGTCTCACCTTCCTGTTGGCGACCACCTCACCTTCTCTGAGACTGAGCCTATTACGGTCCTGCTTCCAGATGAAAAGAAAGAAATCAAACCACCAGCCCTATCCATGTCCAATTTACATGAGGCCACTATGTGAGTGTGAATCCTAAGTATGGAGTTTCTTTTCAACTTTTCATCCTGGATACCTATATGTGTATACAAAGTTCACAAGAGCTATTAGATTCCCTAAAAAATGTGAACCAACAATTGCCTAAAAGCATAATCTGGCTTTTCTCTTGGCTGAAGAATACCATAAATATGGAGATACCATAAATACTAATTTCCTACAGTTGCGCATCTTTTCAGTAGGGTCTGACATCAGTCTAATTCTTGGCAATGTGTGAAGCAGAGATGACTTTTGAAAATGCTGGACCAAAAGGAATTGGGATCTCATGGGGGTCAACATTTGTCAGGACCTTTATCCTAGTCTTGTCTACTCCTTTAGATAAAATGGTTCTCTAGCCTGGGAATCCCCATGGCCATAAGTAAATAAGCTGCCCTTAGGTTCCTACTTGCCTCTCAGGAGCTATTTGTATTTTCATTAGTATTCTCATTGTTGTTATTATCATTATTCAGTAGGTGGCATTCCTCTTGATCATTTGGCCTTCTTTTGTTTGTATATTATAGGCCAGACTATGAGATTTCCATTAACATGTAATAGTGTAGTGTGGTGAGTATATACTTCAAGATAGGGATGGAATCCCCCAAAATATATGAGGTGGGACTAAGGGCTAAGTTCTAAATTGGGATTTTAGTGTGCTTATAGAATTAGCTGATACCTCAGTTTCAGCTCCGCAAAGTAACCTGTTTGGAAACAGAAAATCAGTCTTCCTCTCTTTTTTCCCTGTATCTTTCTCTCCTTCTTTTCTTTCTCTCTCTTTCCTTTTATTTATTTATTGTGTGTGTGTGTGTGTGTGTGTGTTTTTTTTTAGAAAATGCCAATACAAAGTTCTGTAACCATACACAAATTTCCTAGATAAAAATTCCTGTCTTTAAAGCGCCCGACTTTTCTCTTGTCTTAGTAGAATGAAGGGAGTAGAATTTCCAGTATAATTCTAGCTTTATTTTGAATAAGGGCTGTTTCATTCCCAAGGGTTTTGGCGTTTTCCCCATACTCTACCTTAAGGATAGACTTTTCTTTAAATTCTCGTCCTCTTGTGCCTCTTATGTCTTGTCTATCACCTAATACTGATGAGTATTCTTTCAAAATGTCTCTTTCTCCCTTATCCATTCATATGGTTATTACTGTCACCACATTTTATAGCAGACTCCATTGGCTTGCCTTCTGTCTGTCCTTTCTCTTCTCTGATTACATTGTTTTTAATCCTCTGCTTATGTGCTTCTCTCTGATTAGGCTCTACATGTACTATATTTACTTAAAAGATACTCTTTTAGGCAGAACCCTTCTGTATCATAATATGATTTGCTGAATAGATAAATCTTCTTATGATGTCTCAATTATGCCAGAGCTCAGTAATGGCAAATGTGTATTTTGCTTGATATAGGCCTGTACTTCTTGACCATCTCCGAGAAACTAGGGCTGACAAGAAGAGACTTCGGAAAGCCTTAAGAGACTTTGAAGAACAGTTTTTTAAACAAACAGGAAGGTAAGTGTGAGCAGAGATTTTTTTTTAAGTTAATATTTCCTAGGGAACTATTGTTAAGAATGAGCTGCAGTTTTTGGCAGGAACAGTGACTTTATATGAAATAGAAATAATTTACACAGTGATTTAGACTCAAGATCTGTCTAATGCAGCATTGTGGTAGTGCCATTATTAGGTATGTTTTATGGGAGGCTGTAGCTATGAAATATGACATCAGGCTTTAAAAAGTGAAGGATGAAATCCAAAAATCCCTAACTATTGAATTTATCTAAACTTTTAAAAAATCTATTTGAGGGGCACCTGGGTGGCTCAGTGGGTTAAAGCCTCTCCCTTCAGCTCATGTCATGATTCCAGGGTCCTGGGATAGAGGCCCACATCAGGCTCTCTGCTCGGCAGGGAGCCTGCTTCCTCTTCTCTCTGCCTGCCTCTCTGTCTACTTGTGATCTTTGTCTGTCAAATAAACAAATAAAATCTTCAAAAAAAAAAATCTCTTTGATTTTTCAATCCATATAGCTTCTTTGTTCTGGGTTACTTAGTTTTACAAGTTATTCCCTATTTCATTAAATAATTCTTCTTTTGCTTTAAATGTCTTTTAAACTTAAGGATCTGCCCTTAGCTATTTATTTTCAAATCAGAAGTTCATAACTATTCTTTCTATCCCTAACATAAATGTTTAGCTATGTCCTCTCTCTATTTTTCTTTGTCAACCTAAGTCTCATTAGGCATTCTATTAGTTTTCTCTAAATTTTGGTGTATTGTCAATGTATAATTTTTATATGTATGTAATTATATATGTGTGTATATGTATGAATACACACATGTGTGTATGTATATATTAATTATGCATTAATATATAATATATTTTATGTAACATAATTAATATATATTATATATAATTAGCATTATATATAATCATATTTATATATATATATACATATATAAAATCATAAGATTCAGGATTATTGATTTACTTCTAGAAGAGAAAGACAAATCATTTAGCTATCCTGAGCCTGCTTCCGTGGTTGTAAGATGAAATGACTGGACTTCCTGGAATACTTTGGAAAGCTGTAGTTGTTCTACGGGATGTTGGTATTAAAACTAATAAAGTGTAACTTTCCCAAAGTTACAAAGTTATTAAGGTGGGAGAGGTGGGAGTCCCTGGTACACTGGCCCTTCGGTATTCATCTGCATCTAAGTATCTGCCCTTCCTGAATTCCTTCCATGTCAGCAGACTAAGGGTCGACCTGATGGACAGGGACTATTTTCTAAGGTACCTGAAAAGCTTGATCTACTCACCTCTTAGCAGCTTTTCCATTTCAGTCCTCCAGAGCTGTAGGATAGGATTTGACCTATTAAGTCAGAAATGTTCTGTGTCCAGCAAATACAGACATATTCCACTTTGTTTTCTACCTGGAATCTTCCTTTTCCAGTTGATTGCTACAAGTCCAAGTTATTTACCCTTCTGCTGATGTTAACTAATCTAGTGAAAAATTTTATGTGCATATTAAATTTATAATATAAAACATAATTTCTTGTTTTCTTTTTCCATTTCCATTTTTCCCTTTTTTAGAGTTTCCATATAGCTTTTACATTTACATTTTTTAACCTCTATATATGCAGGAGTCCAAAGAGTTTGAGACTACCCCAGTGTGCTAGTAGTCCTGCCTAATGGAGCTCCAGTGGTACTTGACATACCTTTTGAAGTTAGTGATGTTCTATGTATAGTATTCTACTGCACCTTTCAGTCTTAACCCTACTTCAGATATGCCTGTATTTGACTGAGGTTGTATGCCCTCTTGTGGTGTATACTTAAAGTAAATGCCCAAGTGGTGGTATATCACAATTAAAATCAAAGGGTTGAATGGTTAGGAAATACAGACCTTAATCTTGTTATCCTAAGAAATTTTATTAGGAAGGCCTAATCCTGTCCATAAGGTAAAATAACCATGCAAATGTATTACTAAAAATTTTAAGTCACTGTAAATGTTCTTGGTAATATTTGCCAAGCAAGAGGAATAATTACGTAGATATGACATTAATAGTTATAAGTCAGGAACTGTACCAAGCACATTAGCATGTTTTACATAATGGGAAAATTGCTTCAGAAAATATGTTGCAAATTTTTTCATTCTGGCCAATACAATCTTGCTTATTAGCCAAAATGGAATATGCAGGACCAGGGAAAATTTGCATGATGGATTACTAGTGTTTTCTGATAAATTAGACCATTTTTTTGCTTAGATATGTTTATATAAATTAAGGTAGTATTTAGAGGCTCTGTTAAAAGTTTGGTCCATAATACACAATGTACTGTTCTGAGTTCTGTACTAGAAATTTAAGGATAGCATATAGTGGTGCATCACAAGTAGATAACTCCATTCTTAGGAAGTCTTTATAGATTCACACTTTTTAAAAAATTTATGAGAGATAGATCTTTTATCAGTACTAGGAAAATAGAAGGGAGTATAGGTAAAACATTATAAATGCTTGCTATTTACCGACATTCGGCCACACTAATATTAGTATTTGTGTTTATATTCAGTAGCAACTGTGGTGTTTCATCTGTTTTCCACCCCTTGTATTTCAAAGTCATGACTGAGAATGTTCTAAAAGCAATAGGTAATCTTAGCAACCAAGGAAACAAGATCCTTCTAAGATCCTGAAGTAATTACTACTAGATAACATATCCTGGCAACGTATTATTATGGAAAGGAAATGGTTTTAACTCCAGATGTTACCCAAACATTCTTCAAAGTAATTGGCAAGAACATATAGTAGTTAGAATGTATATGCATAAAATATGCATTGCCCGATGTCTAGCCTTAGAATTAGTGTGCAAAGAGAACCATTACAATTCAGACTCATATAAATTCAATCCATGAACCTCTCACTGATTCTATTACACATTAGCAGAGATGGGTATTATAATTAAAAGAAAACTTGGAAATATTTCACGTTTATAAGGTAACCATTGAGCTCCCCCCCCATCACCACAAATTTATAAATTATTTCACTTAATTTATGCAGTTTTTAGGTTGAGTTTTTAACAACTCTCATTGTAAGGGCTGAACATTCTTCAGAGGCATGAACTGTGGTACAAGTAATAGGAGAATAACTGGACTAAGAACGCCTTGAGAGTTCTGGTTTCTGTTTTGTTTTTGTTTTTTCTTTTAACTTGCTCCGTTGTTGTATGTGTATGCAGTGGACCATATATTTGCAAAACGTCCATGACATTCAAGTTCTCAAAGGGTACTTTTATACAAAAACCTAATGACACATGGAGGAGGGAGTGAGTGAAGGTGGAAGGGAAGGTAAAAAAGACATGATGCAAAAACCAAGTGGAAACTTCTACTCTGTACTTTCTCATGTAAAAATTATAAAAGGATTTTTAATGACTTGATTTATTATGTGCTAATAGACAGTATTTTCTGTTTTGCAGAAGTCCACAAAAAGAAGATAGGATACCAATGGCAGATGAGTACTATGAATACAAGCACATAAAAGCCAAACTGAGACTACTGGAAGTCCTCATCAGCAAGCAAGATACGGCCAAAACAATCTGAGGTTCAGGAAATGTTTGTGCTCACTTTCAACCAAGATATGGTCAAGTTTATTTTTCTCTGCCATTCTTGCTAAGTAGTTTTGATATATTGAAAATTGGAAGCACTTTAGTGGTAGTATTAGTTATTTTTAGGAAGAGATGGTAAGTGTATAAATGACGAAGGAGGATTTAAATGGGGGGAAATATAGCAACTAACAGTATAATTGGAAAAAAATTTCAGTCTCCTCCATGCTGAGCAGAAAATGCACAGTCATTTGAATTATTTCAACAAACATTTAATATATTTTTTTTTTATCAAATCTAAGTAATACTTGTCCAATGGGCCACTTATTAGGGAAAGTCTATTTAGTGTCCAGTGTTTGGAAAAGAGCATGATTTTTAGAAAATCAGTAAGAGGAGGAGAAGAAACTCTTCTTTTTTATGTAGGAAGGAATACAGCTAGTAAGAATGTAATTTATTTGAAACTTCTAATAGATTTTTAAATGATAAAAAAAATCTACCTTGCCCTTAAGTCCACTAGGCTATTCAGTAAAGCATACTAGAATGTGTCACTGCTAATTTTTTATTTCTATATAAAAATAGCACATTATTTTATCTGTTATTTGAAATTTTACATTTCTGGTTACCAAAGTTCATTCTGATAGCATGTACTTTGTGAATTATCTTTGTCTATAATTGACAGATGTTTATATTAAAATATTGTATTAAAATTTGAAAATAGGTATTTTGGATAGATCTGTGGTCTGCAGTATATAATCTAATGTGATCATAGTTATGACTGCTAATCTCTTTGTTTACTATAAGAGTATATAACTATTTTTCCATTGGGAATATGCATTTTTCTTAATGTTCCAAGGTCTATATATACTTTGTAAAGTCACAAAGCTTTCTCATGAGTTGTAGGTATTCTTCGTTCTGTACAAAATGAAAGGTTTGGAAATTGTTAAGACACCTTGGAAAAGAAGCCAGAAGGTTTTATTTGCTTCATCAACTTTGCTGCATATAGTTTTGTGTTATTTTGTACTAAAACACACATTTATTATTTTTGCCTTTGTAAAAATAAGTAAAAGGTCAACATTTTCTCTCTTGTACCCAACCATGTTTGTATTTCTGTTTTCTGTAATGTTTAAGCATGATGTTGAACAAATTCACATTTTCATATAGTTTGGATGGGAAGAATACTGACTTTGAAAGAAGCAGAGTATTTCAGAGGCTTATTGTTTTCTCTGTATTTACCTGATATTTTATAACTTTTATGAATCAGAATGATGTCCTTCATAAATTTGTTTAATTGAAGTCATCTACTTGTAACAGGACAGATACACAACTATTTGAAGTTTACAAACTACATCTTTGATAAGGGAAAAGGTTTCATGACATGTATACAATTGCTATTAAAATGTAACTATATATTCTATATGATTGTAAATATTTTATACAATACAAATAAAATATTTTTCTATTATATTTATTATGTTGAAACACAATAGTTGTTTGCTGTTAGCTAATATAAATAACATAAATAACACTGTCAAACAACAAGTTGGAAGTGCTGACAATTCTAGGCTTCAGGATTTAACTCATGCTGCAATTACACCCTTTCATGCGGTTTGGAGTTATCCCAATATTTGTTCAGTAGATTAAAATGAATGCATATTTAAACACCATTTATAAGCCGTTATTCTGTATTTTGCTAAAGCAGTTTATATAATTGTTTTGTTATGTTTGGCATAAGGAAAAATAAAAACATTGCAGCATCTAGGCAATAAAGTGTCAGAGGAGAACTTTCATCATTGAAAGTAATGGGAAGGGCAGGGAATAGGAAACACTAAAACGGCTCTGGATGAAATTTGAAAAATGGCAATTTGCTTTTGGTGATAGCGGCATGTGCATGCTTCAATGGAAAACATCTGATGATGAAAATGGACAACAGAGGATCAATGCTCTTAGGGGAAGAAGAGGAACTGGGTAAGAATAAGAAAAGTGGGCATTAACGTCCAACACTGATATTACAGGTTTTGCAGCTGGGATCTTTCTTTGCATTTGCAGTAGACAAACTCATAAGCTGATGACCAGTGATTTCTGCTACAGTGCCCAGAGAAAGATCCACAGGGTCAGTATAAATGACTTCTAAAATGACATCCTGGGCATGGTGGTAAACCAGCACCCCATCTTCTTCCGTGCAGGTCAAAAATTTATTATCCTTGGAATTTAGTTGAGGAAGGCGCTGCTTACAAAATTCATCTCCTGGTGATCCCACAGGGGCAATAACAAGAATCACATAATGATAAGCAGTGTACATACAGTAGAAGTCCCCAAAGTATAAGTTAGTATTGGGGTTAAAAAGTTTTTCTGCTGCAATCTCAAACCTGTATCTTCCATAAGGTGAATCCTGGGGTGGCTTCCCAGTATTGAATTCAGTGCTGCAGCTGAAGAAGATGCCTTCTAATTTACCACTGATTGGAGAGCCATGGCTACCACTGTTATCCTTGACAGATGGTTGCATAGCATTCCCATGATGTTCTCTGCAAGAGAAAAGACAAGGTCACTTCTTCATCTAATAGTAGTTAAGCTATTGATTTACATGTAGATTTGACTGGTGATAGGCCCAAAAGTCTGAATGCTCATCCAGCTATAAGATCAAACAGAATCCACCTTTTGACCCACTTTACTTTTTGTATTTTAATGCAAGGATGTTCTTCTACAAACCTTGGAGTTCCTTACATAATAAATTTCCTGGCCAGAGAAACCTACTGGGTTTCAGAAGTGGCTCTCTGAAGAGAAACCGGACTAAGAGTATTGGTTAAAAAATTGAATGTTTCTTTAAAGCATGCCAGAATTTAGTCCCAATATAGTGCTGTTTGTGTATATACATTGGTACAAAAGTGTCTTGTTTTGTTTTATGTTTGTGTGTTTTTCCTAGGTATGTTTTACCAATCAAGTCCCCTTTCCTGCATTTTTCTTACATCAGAGCTGGTTATTCTCCCTTTACCAACTCCCCAGATCTATTCTCCATCCTTTTTGCCTTCCACTGTGGGTTGGTTCATCTTTGTCCTTTGGTTCCTTCCATTTCAGTTCTGTTTATGGAAGACACCATCAGATCTAGGGGAGGAGGAAGTAAAGCCTTGAGTCTGCTGTCTTCTACTTCCTCCAATGCTTCAGAGCCTTGTAATACTGGTGTGGCTGGATTTGTATGTATTATATGTTTCTACTTCTCCTAGTGGGTGTCTACTATTCCCCTTCCTAAGAGTAGTAAAACCTTTCAACTCTGGATAGTTCCTGGTTGCTTTAGCATCTTTTATTAGTTGCCTTTAACTCTGTCTATAACTTTATAAATGGTGCTTTAGTCAAATTTTCTCCAGAACTCCCACTAAATGTCCCCTTCTTGCTGGGTCTTTGACCAGCATGACTTGGAATGAAAATTACAACCTACCACACAGGCATGAGAATGTTCTCCCAGTTGCATGCTTCTAAAAGAGTCTGTGGGTCAGTGAGGTATGCCCAGGGTCCCTCCTACCTTTAGAATAGCAATGAGTCTTAAATTCTAGTGCCTAAGAACTACCAAGGAAGCTTATTAAAAATGCAGATTCAAGGGAAGACAAAGCAACTCACACAGTAGAGGACACTGGATAAATAAGAGATGTATGAATATTCTGGATTAGACCCCATAATTTTATTCTTACTCTTCCTCCTTTCCTCCTGATGTTCCAAAATTATTTCCAGTATCATTCTTTTTTCAAACATTTCTTTTATAAAATACAATGGTCCAAAATCTTTGGGATGCAGCAAAAGAGGTTCTATGGTGGATGTTTATACAGGTCTACCTCGAGAAGCAAGAAAAAGTCTCAAACAATCTTACTTTACTAAGTAAGCAAGATAGAAAAAGAACAAACAAAACCCAAACCCAGCAAAGGAATAATAAAGATCAGAGTAGAAATAAATGATATAGAAACTAAAACAAAAATAGAACAGATCAATTAAACCAGGAGCTGGTTCCTTGAAAAGATCAACAAAATTGATAAAACTCTAGCCAGTTCCACTTTAAAAAAAAAAAAAAAAAAAAAAAAAAAAAAAAAAAAAAAAAAAAAAAAGGAGCAAGCGAGCGAGAGAGGACCCAAATGCACAAAATTGCTAATAAAGGAGGAGAAATAACAACCAACACTACAGAAATACAAATAACTGTAACAGATCCTAAATGCCAATAAATTGGATAACTTGGAAGAAATGGATAAATTCCTGGAAACCTATAATCTACCAAAACTAAAGCAGGAAGAAATAGAAAATTTGAACAGATTGATTGCCAGCAATGAAGTTGAATTGGTAATCAAAAAAACTCTCAAAAAAACAAAAGTCCAGGACCAGACAGCTTCACAGGCAAATTCTAGTAAACATTAAGATAAGAGTTAATATCCATTCTTAAACTATTACAAAAAAATACAAGAGGAAGGAAAACTTATAAATTAATTCTATGAGGCCAGTATCACTCTGATACCAAAACCAGATAAAGACACCATGAAAAACGAGAATTACAGGCCAACATCACTCATGATAGATGCAAAAATCCTCAATAAAATATTAGCAAACCAATAATATGTTAAAAAATATACACCACAATCAAATGGGATTTATTTCCAAGATGCAAGGGTAGTTTAACATTCACAAAACAATCTAAACGATAACAGCAATAAGAGAAAGGATAAGAGCCATATGATCATATCAATAGATGCAGAAAAAATATCTGACAAAGTACAACATCCATTCATGATAAAACCATCAACAAAGTAGATTTAGAGGAAACATACCTCAACATAACAAAGACCTAATATGAAAAACCCACAGACAACATCATATTCAATGGGCAAAATCTTGGAGTTTTCCCCTAAGGTCAAGAACAAGACAGGGATGTCCACTCTCACCACTTTTATTCAACATAGTACTAGATATCCTAGCCAAAGCAATCAACATAAAGAAAGAAAATGTATCCGAATTGGTAAGGAAGAAGTAAAACTCTCATTGCATGCAGATGACATGTTACTGTATATAAAAGCCTTAAAGACCACCAAAAAACTACTAGAACAAATGAATTCAGTAAAATCACAAGATACAAAGTCAAGGTACAGAAATCCATTTTGTTCCTCTATACTAATAATCCAGTAGCAGAAAGAGAAATTAACAATCCCATTTACATACACCAAAACCAATAAAATATCTAGGTATAAACTCAGTCAAGAAGGTGAAAGACCTGTACTCCAAAAACTATAAGACCATGATGAAAAAAATTCAAGATGACATAAAGAAATAGACATTCCATGCTTATGAGCTGGAAGAACAAATACTGTAAAAATGTCTATACTACCCAAAGTGATCTACACATTTCATGCAATCCCTATCAAAATAGCAATAGCATCTGTCACAGAACTAGAACAATCAATCTCAAAATTTGCATGGAATCACAAAAGACCTTGAATAGCCAAAGCAATCTTGGAAAAGAAAAACAAAGCTGGAAGTATCACAATTCAAGATTTCTAGTTATATTATAAAGCAGTAGTAGTTTAAACAGTATGGTATTGGCATAAAATAAATAAAATATACAATAAAATATTAAAATATACAATAAAATATAAAATAGATAAAATATAAAAAAATAGACATGCAAATCAATGGAACAGAATTGAAAACCCAGAAATAAATGCATAATTATATGGATTAATCTTATTTTTGACAAAGGAAGAAAGAATATCCAATGGGAAAAAGGTAGTCTCTTCAACAAATGATGCTGAGAAACTACACGCAAAAGAATGAAACTGGACCACTTTCTTACACCATACACAAAAGTAAACCCAAAATGGACTAAAGACCTAAATGTGAGATTTGAAACCATAAAAATCCTAGAAGAGAGCACAGGCAGTAATTTCTCTCACATCAGCCACAGAAACATTTTTCTAGATATGTCTCTTGAGGCAACAGAAACAAAAGCAAAAATAAAGTTTTGGGACTACATCAAAATAAAAAGCTTCTGCTCAGTGAAGGAAACAATCAACAAAATGAACAGCAACATATGAAATGGGAGAAAATATTTGCAAATGACATTATCTGATTAGTATTACCTGATTAGTGTCCAATATATATAAATAACTTCTATAACTCAAAACCAAAAACCCCAAATAATCCAATTAAAAATGAGCAGAAGAAATAAACAAACATTTCTCCAAAGAAGGTATCCAGATGGCCAACAAACACATGAAAAGATGCTCAACATCGCTAATTAAATAAATGCAAATCAAAACTACAATATTACCTCATACCTGTCAGAATGACTAAAATCAACAACACAAGAAACCAGTGTTGGCAAGGATGTAGAAAAAGGAACCCTCTTGCACTTTTGGTGGAACTGCAAACTGGTATAGCCACTGTAGAAAACAGTAGGAAAGTTCCTCAAAAAATAAAATAGGTCTACCCCATGATCCAGGGATTTCACTACTAGATATTTACCCAAACAATACAAAACCCTAATTCAAAGGAATACAAGCACCCCTGTTTATTGCAGTATTATTTATAATCACTTAATTATGGAAGCAGCTAAAGTGTCCAGTGACAGAGGAATGGATAAAGATGATGTGAGATTATATATATATAGTGGCATATTCAGCCAAAGAAAAGCATGAAATCTTACTATTTGCAACAACATGGATAAAGTTAGAGTATAATACTTAGTGAAATAAGTCAGTCAGAGAAAGACAAATACCATATGATTTCATTCATATGTGTAATTTAAGAAGCAAACGAGCAATGGAAAAAAAAGAGAGAGAGACAAACTAAGAAGCAGGCTCTTAACTATCAAGAACAAATTGATGGCTACCAGAGGGGAGGTTGGTGGGGTGACAGAAGAAATAGGAGGTGGGGACTGAAGAGTACACTTGTCATGATGAATAAAAAAAATGGACAAAAAAACTTCTTTTAGTCATTCTTTTACAGTAGATATGCTGGTGACAAATTCCCCTTAATTTTCCTTCATCTGAGAATGTCTTGATTTCCTTTTATTCTTGAAGGATAAATTTTCACTAGATCCAGGATTCTGGGTTGACAGTTCTCTTTCAGAACTTAAAAATATTGTGTAGCTTCTTTCTGGCTGATATGGTTTCTAATGATGATGTGATTGAAAGACACCATAGATGAGGTATGGTGTTTTTCAGGATTTGCTTCTCTTCAATTTTCAGGAGTTTATGACATGTCTGGGCATGGATTTCTTTGTGTTTATCCTATTTGGGATTTACTTAGTTTCTTTAATCTTTATATTTATGTCCTTTGCCAAATTTGGGAATATTTCAGCTATTTTTACTTTGAATATTTTATTAGCTCCACCCTTTCCTCCTTTCTGACTCCAATGACATTAGTATTAGATATCAGATCTGCTATAGCCCTACAAGTCTGTGAAGTTGTACTCTTTTTTTATCCCAGTCAATTTTCCGTGACTCGGTGTGGGTAATTTCTTTTCTTTCTTTCTTTTTTTTTGGGGGGGGGGGGCGGGTGGGGAGGAGCAGAGGGAAAGGGAAAGAGAATCTGAAGCAAGCTCCATGCTCAGCCTGGAGCAAGGTTCAATCTCATGACCTGAGCTGGAATCAAGAGTCAGATGCTAACCAACAGCCACCCAGGAGCCCCAGTTTGAGTAATTTCTATTGTTCTATCTTCAAGTTTATGGTTTCTTTCCTTTGTCCTCTTCATTTTTTTATTGAGTCTATTCACTGAGTTTTTTACTTATAGTAGTTTTTCAGTTCTATGATATTCATTTAATTCTTTATATCTTCTATTTTTGTTTCAAGTATATTCGTAATTGCTTATTGAAAAATTTTTACAGTGGCTGTTTGAAATCCTTGTCAGTGCTAAGATTCTGTGTTATGGCACTAATATCTGTTGATCATTTTTTCTCACTCATGATTTTTCTGATTCTTGGAATCATGAGTGGATTTCAATAGTATCTTGGACATTCAGAGTATTATGTTATGAAGCTGAGTCTTATTTAAATCAGTACTTTAGCAGACTTCTTTTGACTATGTATCAGCGAAAGAATATCACTTCATTGCTGTTAGGGGAGAATAAACACCAGGATTCACAGTCAGCCTCAAAGACAGGGGGATGACTACTGGGTGAAGTTAAGAGTTAAGTTTCTCGCTAGGCTTCTACTAATATTATCTAGCTTGGAGAGCAAGAAGGTGTCTCAGTACTGCTCCTTATGTGGCTTTCACTGATAATGCAGAGGCAATCCGTATTCCTAGGCTGTAGTGAAAAGTCCTGGTTTTCATTAGGCAATCTGCGATACCACCCGAGTAGGGAGGTTGACAGGTACCACGTTGCCACTGGTGCGAGGGTATAAGTCCAGCTTCCCTATTCAGCTTTCTCTCACACCACCCCAGCAGGGGTTGGAGGAGGAGAAGGTGCTTCCTTGTAGATGGTAGAGGTGGAAATCTGGGTTCCCTACTTGACTCGGCTGGTGAGGGTGGGAATTTTTTTTTTTTTTCCCCTTATGGTATTTGGCTGAAGTAGGGCAATTATTGTCTAAAAGCTTTCTATTTTCAAGACTATCCCTTTGCTGGTCACTTGGGTAAATAGAGCAAATTTTCTGAGGGTATTTTTCTTAGTTTGTGCCCATTAGCATTTTGGGGTTCTTGGCTTCTTCAGAAATCAGTCAAGAATATAAGAGCTAAAAAGAAAACTCAGGGAACTCATCACTGTATTGTCCCTTGAGTCCCATGGTCCCTAACTGGCTATCTTCTACCTTTCAGTCTTCTTCCACCTTTCAGATTCTTACATTTATTTTATATGTACAATCCAGAGTTTTTAGTTATACTTAATGGGAAAAATAGGGAGAAATGTTTCCACTCCATCTTGTCCTGGGTCATAATTCTTACCCTTGTTACAGCTACATTCTCATTAACAAAAACAAAACATTGATATGATATGTGTCCAGCATGCATATACAAGTTCAATTAATGAAACAATAATAGCAGAAAATAGAGAGACAGAAATAAAGAAATATTCACTTAGAAATTTATCTCTAGAGAAAGAGATCAAAATGAACTTAATCCATACGGATTGAGTCAGAACTGACCAAACACTTTTTCATAATTTGTAATGATTTGGAAAGTCTGTAGCTAGTTAAGTGAAAGTTTCATTTCTATTCAAGCATTTTATGACATTTTAAATGGATTCTGATAAAGGATGTGGGTCCTGATTAGAATTTGTTACCTAAAAATGAAAATCAAAGTCATTAAAGCTAATGTCTACTATATTTTTTAAATAAAGTGTTTTAAAAAAGCAATGTTGAAGAACTGTACCCACCACTTGGGAAGTATATTTATTTATATATACTGCATGAAGATATAACTTACATGGATTTTACAACTGTCATTGAAACTCCAATAAAGGTAAATTTCCTTGTTAGTAAATACATCTTTCATACTGGTACACTGGAGTCAATTATACAATATACACAATGACTTTTTCCAGGCAGTTTTTATCATTTCTTTTCTTCTTAGAATTTTTGAAAACAGATGATGCAAATTTTAGTATTGAAAGACCTGAAAATAGTCTAGTTTCTACCCAAAGGGCAGAGAAAATCAGGGAAATACTGACCTCCAGTGGCCACCTAAAATAGACATTGGCAATATTCTAAGAATCTAAAACCTTGTACCAAAGATGTATTATACTGATGTACTTCTTACTTTAAAAAAAAAAAAAAAAAGATCTTTCTGTTTTCAAATTTTATGTTTAAAGGAAACATTTTTTGTTTAATATATATGATCATTCCCACTCACAACTGACAAACATTAATTTGTGTTACATTTGTTTGTACTATTTAAATTAGGGTAAGGGCATCCCATCATGAAATACATATATAGACTGAAGGGTAAATAACTTATCAGATAAAAGAATTATGGATTAAACTCTGTGTTTATAAGATATTCAAACTTACGGTTTGCAGTATCAAAACATAGGGGAAAAAAAAAACATGATATTGCAAAGTATTTCATTTGATGAAATCAGATGCCTAAGTTCACCTATCTCTGATTCCCATTACAGTTTCTACAGCTTGGAGCTGATTAAATCTAAAACCACGATCTTTACTTAAGAAAACTAGAGAAGGAAGAAACAAATAACAACAAAGCTTCCTAATTTTTTCCGTTATAATGCTTTCAACTTAAAATTTAAAGACAGACCAAGGCTGTTAAAATGACAAATTACCGAGATTACTGTGTAAAAGTTTTAGAACCTATATAGCATTTATCATTTTAAAAACTTTAGTCTTAGCCTTTAAAAAATTCATCTCTCTATTTACTGTCCTAAAATTTTCATCTGCAAATACAAAAGGATTATTAGTATTAAAACTACCGGAAGCATGGATTTCTTTTGAATTCTTGGAAACTTCTTCCCAGTGTAAACACAGGCTATCTTCAAAATACTAACTGAACACTAGAATTCAAAAGTAAACAAAACACCCTGTCCTCAAGAATAATTAATCCAAGATAATGGCTAAAAGATCTCCACTTAAGACTGAAGCCTGAAAAATCACAACTGGTTCACCATATTTCATGAAAGCTACCTCCTCCTCTCCACCCATTTTCAATATCTTAAAGCAATCCACAAGAAAAGAATATTTAGCTGAGTTATTGGGTGGCAGAGGAGTTTGTCACGTCTAAACCATTAGTCTAAACCATGGAGGCTTAAGATCTTCCACTCAAATAGACAGGAACTGTATAATCATCTACAAATGATTATAGACAGGAATGTAAGTGAAGTGAAAAAAAATCCCATAATCTGATTTTTTCTACTAATTATTCTCGGAAATAAAAAAGTATAACCATTTTGAAAAGAAAACAAAAATTGCTATTTCACAGAACTAGATTCAAGGGAAACCTGAGCCTAGAGCTTGGAATGGCATTTAGTAAAGCAAATCACTATATATATTTTTATCCTTACCGAATATAGTCAAAATATTCTTTGTGTTGGTTACGATAGAAAACAGTAAATTTAAGCATCCGTCCTGCAATCACTTCAGCCTTCTCCAATAGCTGTGTTAGATGAACTTTTGAATAGTCTGAAAATAACAAAAAATTCTCTTACTAAAAATATATTACAAAGTTATCAACTACATGATTAATAAATTAGAAATTATTAAAATTTACCTTTAGGAAATGTATCTTAGTGAAAAGGAAATTACATTAAAAAAATACATTGTCTTTGACACATTTTTCTTTCTACAAAAAATGTATTTGTTACGGTTTATGGGTTTTTTTTTAGGATACACATGCATTCGTTTCACTCTTTGAAATGAAAGATTCTGAAACAAAAATGGTAAAGAATGCAGGCTCTGCACAACTCAAGTAATAATATCAATTGGCACCATACTAGCTTTTCTTGAACCAACTGATAAATCAAATAAAAGAAGCTTCTAACCTGCAATCAATAGCAAATTGAATAGCAATAATAATGTTCATTTAATTTACTCTTTAAATCTATGAGGTTAGTGAAGGAGATTAAATATGACCATTTTATTGATGCAGAAATTGAGGCTCGTCACAGTTTGATTTGCCAAATGTTCATATAACTAGAAACTAGGTCTCCAGTTTTTAGTTGATGGTTTTCAGGTACAAAGACACTTGAAAATCTAAAACTTCTCTCCAAGAAATTTGATACTTTCACCAAAACTTCTTGTTTTGAAAATTGAGGACTGTTGTCAAAATCCTCTACACCAAAATCTAAACAAAAATTGTCCATAAAGATTGTAAGACCTTCCAAATAAAAGCAATCTAGCTGAAATGCTCATGACGGCAGAGTTTATTAACTGCTTCATTGGCTCACATTTATTTAGATTAGAACATAATGCAGAAGGCATCATGCAAAATTAGATGATCAGGTTAAAAGATCAAAAAGACTATTCTTCCTTTCAAAGAACTCACAGTCTAAATTTACAAATAAATATACATAGTTAAATATATAGCCAACTGTGACTTATAGGGTAAGCACAGAGTTGTATCTTAACATAGACTAGACTAGAAGTAGATTAGTTGGTGGTATTCTATTTTATTTTATATCAATATTTTTCACAGTACATAGTACACAGTATGTGCTCAATAAATGTGGAATGAATTACTGTACAGATTAAGGGACAATTTATACAAAAACCTTCTTCAAAATTTATAGATTAAATGTTATTGATAAAGTTTAAGTAAAAGTCTGAATTATTTTGATAATCTGAAACAATAAACTTCAAAAAGCTTAAGTTCCCTTTATATTTTCTCATGGAAATTAAAAATACAGAACAATTTACAGAAAACTATTATGGCACAGTTAAAAGCTGGAGTTTTATTATTCACCCAATAACATTCTTAGTAGAATTATGAGATATAGTTATGTAAAAGGGCAACAGGGTGATCACTCTAAATGAAAGAAGACAAAGACACATAAAAATAAATGTACTCATATGGCTAAACAGATTAAAGAACAGAGTGAATGTATATGCTTCTATATACAGATAGGTATTTCTGAACTGGAAATGACAAAGGTCTTCCTTAAGCTAAAGAAGAAATAATATTTCACACTTTTCCTAATGTCAATGGGGATTTTAGCAGGTAAAGTATAGTTCTTTTAACTGGACAAATACTATGACTCTGTTTAGTGCAGTCCTATGGAAAATAGCATGTATTAAAACAATATCAAAAAAGGCTGCGTCTTGTTTATGTGTCTGTCTTAGATTAAGCCTTGCTGGTGGGGTACAATGAAAGTAAATGGAAAGAAATGCAGTTAAAAAAAAAAAAGAAAGAAAGAAAACATGATGTAGACTCCAAAGAAATTTGTTTCAGGAAAAAACTGAGGGGATATATTAACTCCAATATAATATATCAAATATAGGTAGAAGTTATATCATTGAGAATTCTTTATTCACTATTAATGTTACTATTAATCCAATATAAAAATCAGCTGTTTCATTACTGATAACTAAACTATGATTATATTTCATCTAGTTCAAAACGTATTTTTTTCACATTTAGCTTCTCTGACATGAGTCCAACAATAACTGTGTTAAGAAAACACTATTTCATAGTTTAACTGACAGTATTCAATGGTGGATCTTATAATCGGTATCTTACATAGGAAGAAATATGGTACCAGAGAGATACTATTTTCCTTGCTCTCAAAGATTGAAATCTTTAGCAATCAAGGATGTTATAATCATTAGCAATTTCTCCATATATAAAAAGGGTTGAAGATAAAGTCAAAATAACATAGAATTAAAATTTTATCCATTTAACATATCCATAGGAAAAGTTTTACACTGAGTTTGAGATTAAGAAACAAACACAAGATAGTGAGATAAAGCAGTTACTAAGTATATACTGAGTCTAAAATAAAGCAGGTGTGACGTTATGGGGAGAAAAAAAGCCTGGTTTATCTGAAGGATCCCTCAGATGGAGAAAGTTGCTAAGCAACCTACAATTAGTTGAGGCAAATTGTTTTTAAAACTTTTTCTTCAAGTTCCTTTATGTTGAAAAAAACACTTAGCTGTTCTCCATAAGTTTTTAGAGGAAATAATTGCCTATACAAAGAAGAAATAAAGCCCCATTCTAACAGACAAGGAGAGAATGACAGATGTATTCAGGTAAAGATATCTTTGTATCACTTCAACACCTATTTAAGTGCTCACCAAATATTTCTTTCTTAAATGAATGAATAAACAGATAAATGAATGAGATGAATGGTAACATTTCCAATCTAATGGAATATTAAAGTACAGTTAAAAATCAAAGGGGATAGGGCTCTCCACATTACATATCTCAATGCCAAATGGCTATGAGGTACTTTCTAACCAACTGAGCCACCCAGGCGCCCCAACTATGAGGTACTTTCTAATGAAGCAAGGACAGACACACACACGCACACACACACACGTGTGTGCAACACTAGTTTAGTTATAGATTTTCAGCACTTGAGTGAAAAATCCAGTAACATTTCTGCTAGGTAAAGTCATTAAGATCTGCATCCATTTCCCTAAGTTAGAGAAAGATGTTCCTGACTTCTTTGTTTAAATTATCTGTTAATTTTTTTTTTTTTTTTTTTTTTAACATTTGACAGAGAGAGAGAGAGTGCACAGGCAGGGGGAGCAGCAGGCAGAGGGAGAGGGAGAAGAAGGCTCTCTGCTGAACAGGGAGCCAGAGATGCTGGTCTTGATCCCAGAATTCTGGGATCATGACCTGAGCCGAAGGCATCCACTTAACAGACTGAGCCAACTAGGTGCCTCCAATATCTGTGAAAATTTAAAAAAGAAAAAAAAAGGTTCTCTCTCCCAAAATGAAGTTCAAAATATGTTTTAGTGTATTTTCAAACTGAACCAATTTTCATTTGCAAAGTTTTTACCCTGAAAAATCAAACAATGCAGCAAAGAATTGATTTAATGCCATTACTCAGCTTTTGCTGAGAATCTAAATTCACTCCAACCATATAGCAGTTTGTTCTATTACACAATGCTATTGTAGATGTAAAAATAACCCAATGAAATTCGTATTACCTTATTTTTTTTTTTAAAGATTTTATTTATTTATTTGACAGAGAGAAATCACAAGTAGATGGAGAGGCAGGCAGAGAGAGAGAGGGAAGCAGGCTCTCCGCTGAGCAGAGAGCCCAATGCGGGACTCGATCCCAGGACTCTGAGATCATGACCTGAGCCGAAGGCAGCGGCTTAACCCACTGAGCCACCCAGGCGCCCCGACCTTATGATTAAAACATATTTTCCTGTAATTAGCTTTTAAGGAACTATTAAATATTTTTCTGTATTTGTACCTAGTTCTCTTACCTGCTGTGCAGAATTCTATAATTTCACTCCATTCAGACACAACATAATCACCATCAACCTGTTTTGAGGCAGTCTGCACTGCTACTGTATATTCAGTTCTTGGGCTCAAAAACCAGTGTCCACGGACAGTCATGGGCAAAGGAACAGCTTTTGCCACCAATTTAGTTGGAACATCCTAAGACAAAAAGAAAGAAAAACAGGAAAGAAAGAAAGGTGTAGGGAGGGAGAGTGGGAAGAAATAATAATTTAGCAGTATAACCTGAATCAACTGTAAACAATGTGGAGGAACTTATTAAATTCCTTGCTAATAATTTTCCTCTTTAAAGATATTTAACAATTATTATAGTCAAATCTCTATTCTCCAGATATAAAAAATAAGGTCCAATTTGATCAAAAGACATGCCCAAGGTCATACAGCTAGTTAATGACATTCATGTATTTAGATTCTTGTTTTCCTGATTCTTGTTCTTCTCGGTACAGTCCTTATATATGCTCCTCAAAATGCAATATCTAATATCAAATAAAACAAAACAAAACTTCCAAAAACCCAGAAACATGACAAATAAAATTCAATGATTTTCTATTTTAAAATATATTTGTTTAATTTATACTATCCATTAATTTTACCAGAGTAGCCCATTACTAAATAGTTTATATGTGAAGGGAGAAAGCATTTTAAAATAACTATTTTAAGATAAATCAGTTTTATATACAAAAGGGGTAAGATCTGCTTCAGTTGTATTCAAGTATGGACTTTGTGTCACAGAAATGTTTAGGTATTTCCAAACAATGATTAATAAAGTTATTAAACTTGCTAGTTGAATATTTACTACATTTCTAAGACATGGTTTTCTAAGTGTGGATGAGTAAAAGGGGGTTAAATCTTGACCTAATAATCACTTAACGTTAAGTATTTCACAGCTATTTCAAGGAAATATTTGAAAACTGCCTCAAGAAGACAAATGCCAGCAAAGAAAATACCCATAACCAGAAAGCATAATCAAAATTAGAACATGGTTAGAATAACGAAATATCAATCTTGTTCTCTCACACTTATCTGTACATATAATCCTCACTTATCATTAGTGTGTATAACTGAACATTTGGTAAAAGACACAATTTCCAGAAACGATAAGGCAACTCTTCCAAAAAAAATTGCCAAGTTAAATTTAGTATCAATATAAAAAAAGGACCAGTTTTCATCAGTGAAAATATTAAAAAAAAAAGACAGAATACTGAATAACTATTATTCTTTCTATACTACCTCTAATGTGTATGTCGAGAGATGTATCAGCAAAGATACATGATAAGTAGACTGTTATAAGAATAATACCAAAGAGGTGTTAACGGGTCTAAGAAATATAAAGGTTAGTTTTCATTCTCAAATCATAAAATAAAACTGACTACATAAAGCAATGTTCAGCCCTAAAGTATTTTGTAAATACCCTAAAGTTTATAAAGCTTTATCACATTCCTTTCTCAGCAGTTATTATGGGGAAAAATATATGCCTTAATGAAAACTATGCATTGCTTATAGCATACTCTACTGGCTATTTTCTTTTGCTTCTGTGAAAGTTATTTTATAATACTGTAATCTTTAGATCATGGATAACAGTTATTCTTATCTAAAAACATGCAAAGAATTTTGTCCATCTATCCCTTCTGGCCCTTGCTTCTTCCTGACCCCAAACCAGTTTTGCCTGTAGTTCTACATTTATTTCAATATCCTGATCTATAACTGTGTCTATTCTTTGGATTATCCATTGAACTGGTTGTAACACCTCATCAGTTAGCTCATTAATCAGTTAAATCTTTAACACATGTTCATTTTTATGTCTATATGAGAGTCATGATTTTACCTTTTTGGGAAAAATTTTATTTTATAGTATACTTAGCATTTTGTTTTCTTACTAAATTTCTTAAAAGGATAGGGTTTTGAAATGACATGTAATTTTTACACTTCCCAATGTCAATACATCACATAATCAACAAAACATTTCCTCTTTTAAATAAATGTCCTCATACTTAGATTTTAAGATGCAAATGAATAGAAGTAAATGTTAAGATTTTACCTTGTGTTTAAATTTATTGGAGTTCTTGTTCTCTTTCTTATTGAGGTCAATGAAATAGTGTGTAATACGGTCCTTTGACTTTGAATCCATTTCCCATGAAATCTTGAATGAGTCACATGTAATATTGCTTATTTTAATGTTATGTGGTACAGGAAGTTCTTCCATCTCTGCTATGCCACTGTCTTGTGATTTGTTTCCTGCAAGAAAACAATGCACAGGTAGTTTTCAACTAATGTATTTTTCTAGGTTGCAAGGCCATCAGTTGTGTTTACATTTCTTTTTTTTTCTTTTCTTAAATAAACTTTTTTTTAAAAAGATTTTATTTATTTGATAGAAAGAGACACAGAGAGAGAGGGAATACAAGCAGGGGGAGTGGGAGAGGGAGAAGCAGGCCTCCCATCAAGCAGGAAGCCTGACGTGGGCCCCGATCCCAGGCCCCCAGGATCGTGACCTGAGCCGAAGGCAGACGTCCAATGACTGAGCCACCCAGGTGCCCTTAAATAAGATTTTTATTTATATATTTGAGAGGGAGAAAGAGAGAGAGAACACAGAGGGGGAGTGAGAGGGAGAAGCAGACTCCCTGCTGAGCAGAGAGCCTGATGTGGGGCTCTATCCCAGGACCCTGAGATTATGACCAGAGCCTAAGGCAGACGCTTAACCGACTGAGCCACCCAGTTGCACCTATGTATATATTTCTGAACTCAACTACCTAATTACTAAAGCTGAGATTTCATTATTGCTCATGAAATGGTTTGAGTGTTAATGATAGCTAATGCCATTTACAAAGTCATTTTACCAATAAGAAAAAAAGCAAAACTGAACTAGTCCTTACCACTTCTACATTTTCAATTTACTTTTCCAATTTCTGCTTTCACAGAATGTAAAACAAACAAACAAACAGAAAAAAAGAAAACCACTGATAATCCATCCTTCTAATCTATAAAAGATTGGCCTTATATGGTAGGGTCCATCTGGAAAGAACCAAGAGAACATTTTTCATATACAACCGATCAATTCTGCTTTAATGTCAGGTGTTTGAAACTATATGAAGTCACAAATGTTGCTAATGAAAGAACCCAAATAAAAAAATTCTTTTTTCTTTAAAAAAATATCTGAGTGACAGTCTATAGAAATGACTCTTCCATTTCCCTTTTGTTTTGGATACTTATATGTAGAAATAGCATGCGATAGTTATACTACATATACAAATAATATTGAAGACCATTCTCTTACAAGTTATTATGTCAAGGATTATTCCAGGATTTTTTTATCCATTGTGTCTTGATCAATTTAATTCTGAGTATTAAAACAAAAGATAAGGCTAAAAGAGGAAAAACAAACAATTGCCATGTTGATTAGTATCATTAAAATCTTGAAGAACTGATCTGACATCTGGTTATTAAGAAGACTGTATTCTGCATTTCCAGTTAAAGAAAATGAGAGACTAAAAGAGAAACTTTGACAATATAGAGTAGAATCTGATGGATGATAGGTCAAAAATAGAAAAAATATAGGCTTGCCAAGTTTGTTTCATAGATAGGGAAGATACACTGAATCAAATTTCATTCTACTTCTTAAGTTCTTTTACCCCAAGCCAACATAAAATTGAATGCCCCAGAGGAGAAAAAATAAATATAATTGTTAGTCATATGATAAAAATGTGGTAGATCATAAATCAGCTACATAACTAGTTCCTTAACAGAAGAAAATAGCAAGTCTTGATTAACAAAAATTAAAAATAACAACAATGAGTATTATATTGTGGCAATACGTTCCATTTCCAGATTAGATCATGTTCTCCTGCCCCCACACTCCTATCTCAACCCCACATTCCTATCTCAACTGTCATATATACTGATATAACTGTTAAAATGATATAAAACTGTTGACAATTGCCAGTCTTATTAAATCTTTGACCCATATTTTTTTTTTAAAGATTTTATTTATTTATTTGACAGAGAGAGAGATCACAAATAGGCAGAGAGACAGACAGAGAGATGAGGAGAAGCAGGCTCCCTGCTGAGCAGAGAGCCCTATGCGGGACTCGACCCCAGGCCCCTGGGATCATGACCTGAGCCGAAGGTAGAGGCTTAACCCACTGAGCCACCCAGGTGCCCCGATTGACCCATATTGTCTCATCTCAAGCTGTGTTGTTGCTAGAGGTACCTGATGACCATTGAAAATTAATTTCAAAATAACTTAAGTTCTTTATTGTCATTTCTTGAACAGTACTTTTAAAAATCCTTCTTTCTTCTTTTACCCTCCTCTCACACCCCAGTTTCTCCTGATCCCCTCTTCATAAAACTCCCACAAAAATTACTCTCACTTTTTTCTTTCCTTCTCATCTGGCCTAATGGAACCCCCAAATTGCTTATGACCTAAATAAAAGCTTTTAGAAGTCAAGGGAGGGGAAGAAACTAAGTGGAAGCCTTTTGATGGACTTGGAAAAGGAAAGGTAGTAAATACTCAAACATTCATAATTGTTCTATTTAGAAAAACTCAAAGTTTTTACCTATTATTCTGATTACAGTTATCTTTAAAATATAAATAATAACACTAAAAAACTTTCTGGACACTGATGGTAAAAGTTTCTGTAGAACTCATCTACATTATGACTCTCCATATAATTTCATAACAACTGAGTGAAAAAATTATTTAAGATCATAGAAAAAGAAAGCTATTTTGCATTTCACCCAATTTAATGAAGACATAACTTCAATATATTAACACTAAGATACAGAAGCTTGATATTTAAAGTTCCACTGTTATCTGATTCAACCTTAAAGTTATAAAAACTGATCATTACCTAGAATATAATATTTTGTTTTGTATTTTTTTCTAATAATTAAAATTTGAGGAAAAAGGTTTGCATTTATTAAAATGTAGAAAGTTTTCTTAAATCTTATTTTACCATTCAGAATATAAAGCTCAAACCTATTAAGGACTTGTTATAAAAGAATCTTTATTTCCTATCTGCTTATCATAATTCCAGTTCTTTTTTTTTTTTTTTTAAAGATTTTATTTATTTATTTGACAGAGATCACAAGTGGGCAGAGAGACAGGTGGAGAGAGAGAGGAAGGGAAGCAGGCTCCCTGCTGAGCAGAGAGCCTGATTCAGGGCTGGATCCTAGGACACTGAGATCATGACCTGAGCCAAAGGCAGAGACTTTAACCCACTGAGCTACCCAGGCACCCCCATACTTCCTAGTTCTTAACAAAGCCACTAGATTAACCTCTGTGCAGGTTTCTTACTTGGGTACAAGTAGTAAAAAAATAAGTTTAAACCAGTCCTATCAGTTTATATGTAACTTCCTTCCTCTTCACACTCTGTGAATCAATTTTTAACTGAGATTTTGAGATAAGTGACCGAAGACAATGATTCTGTCTGTATAATCAGTGAAACAACTGTGATTCACATGACACCAATATTCAATAACCAGCCAGTACCATCTTAGAGCTGTACAATCAAGTGCATTTCTAAATGCAGCTTCCATTTCTTTTTTTTCAATTTTCACTTTTTCATTTAAAAAGTAAGGTTTAAAATATTTATCTGTGATAGTTAAGAAACAATTTTGTCATAAGTATGTAGGACCCTGCTAATCTCAAACAATTTCTTTTAATAGGTGTTAAAAGATAGCTACCGTATAAAGTATAACCAAGTGAGAAATTAAATACTGAAGAAAATAACCCTCAAATATCAGAAGTTCTCCCTTGAAAAGATTAATTTGATTGTAGCAATGGCTAAAGCAGGATTAATGTGAAGAACTAGTAGAGTAAGTCTGTGTATGTGCAAATGTTAAAACTGTTTTATGGTGGGGTGACTGGGTGGCTCAGGTGGTTAAGTGTGACTCTTGGTTTTGGCTCAGGTCATGATCCCAGGGTTGTGAGACTGAGCCCTTCATAGGGCTCTGTGCTCAGTGCAGAGTTTGCTTGGGATTCTTTCCCTCTTCTGTGCCTTCCATCTCTGCCCCTCCCCCAACTGGCGCACACTCTCTCTTTTCTCTCTCTCTCGCAGCTTCCATTTCTTTTCTTTCTTTCTTTCTTTCTTTTTTTTTTTTTAATATTTTATTTATTTATCTGACAGAGTGAGAGAGAGCATAAGAGGGGAAAAGGTCAGAGGGAGAAGCAGACTCCTCATGGAGCTGGAAGCCTGATGTGGTCTTGATCCTGACACCTCAGGATCATGATCTGAGCTGAAGGCAGTTGCTTAACCAATTGAGCCACCCAGGCGCCCACAGCTTCCATTTCTTAATAAGACTTCATCATAAGAGTAATTCTAGCTACGTTTTTCTACTTTACATGACAAGTAATTCTAAGATCTGTGAGTATAATGCTGACAGGTAATACTGAATGGAAAACAAATTAATGACACTTTTCTCTATCCAAAATATGAAAACTGCTTTTCAGAACAAACATTTCAAAAGCACTTTTGTAACAAATTGATTCACTTTTAAAATATTTTTCCCCTCTGTGCTAAATCTATTAATTGTTGGAAAGCATTTTTTGTCTGTATTTTAATGTTATTATACTCCCCCAAAACTGCCTATTGGGACTTGTATATTAAACTCTAGGAAACTTTCTAAGATAACTAAAAATCAGAATGTGATACCCATCTTCTTAGAATATTTTAAAATAAAATCTCTACCTTCAATGATTTGTTGCTATACTTTTAGCAGGTGTTGAACTCAAGTTGCTTCTCATATTGACCCTGACAAATCATTTAGATTTGTAAAGCTGATTGAGGATCCTTATCACACTGGCACTTAGTTATGTGTCCCTTCATATTTATTTTTGTTAGTTATTACAACTTTTACTAAGTTGCAATTATCTATATATCAAAAGTACACAACAAAAAACTACAAAGATGTAAAAACTAGCTCTTGCCTCAAGGATATAAAATGTGGGAAATATCATAATAAAATTATGTTATGTGATAACATAATTTAACTGAAAGACCATATTCAGGGAATCAAATCATGATTCAGAAAACATGAAACTCTTTGTTGTAGGAGAAGTAAATTTTTTTAAAAAAATTGGGATGCCATTGATGTATAATATATTGTGTAAGTTTAAAGTTTACAATTCTGTTAATTTGATAAATATATATATATTTATATTTATATATTGCAGTATGAGTACCACTATAGAATTGGCTAATAACTCCATCATGTCCCAAATTTAACATTTCTTTTTCATGGTAAGAACATTTAAGCTCTGGTTTCTTAGCAGTTTTGAAGTATACGATATAGTATTGTTAACTATAACCACAACATTGTGAGAGAAACAGAATTTCAACAAGTGAACACAGTAGTGAAAAAGTTGAGGACACAGATTCTAAATGGAGACAACAGTAAAAGCATTAAGAAACAGTACATCTTTTAGGTAATTCAGCACAGGGTATAGGAAAAAATACCGAACAAGAATACTGAAAAAGAAGACCAGAAATGTGGCACAGAAGTTGAAGAGTTATCTAAGAGAAAAAACTTATGGTTGATTTAGATGGAGTTCAATATGTATAAAACTGAAGATGAAATTTTAGTAAAATTTATTGTCAGACTCATATAATTAGTTCAAATGTGCCCCTCAAACACCAAGAAAGCAATTTTTTAAGTATCCATGAGTGTCCAATATAAATCCACATTTTTAAAGACACAAGTGCTGTATGTATGTATGTATTACGTTTATTTGTTTGAGAGAGAGAGAGAGAGCATGAGGTGGGGAGAAGGGGCAGAGAGAGAGGGAAAAGCAGACTCCTTGCTGAGCAGGATGCTGGAAGTGGGTCTCAATCCCAGGATCTGGAGATCATGACCTGACACAAAGGCAGACACTTTAACAGACTGAGGCACCCCAAGGACCTTGACAAGATTTAGACTCACTAAAACATTTTAGCCTACAAAAGAATAATAGTCCACTTCACAACTACCTTCAGTATCACATACTTCCATCTATGAATATAAAAACCAGTATAGTTACAGCATTATGAATTTCTATATATCTATATACATTTCTACATGTCAATATATTCTATAAATTATCCAATCTGTAAGAAATAGAGATCCTTTAAATTTGCTTTTTTTTTCTTTTTTTCCCCCTTCCCCCTCAAGAATTAGAAAAGCTGTTCTAAACAAACATTACCCATTATAATTATTATTTCTTTATTTCAGGAGCATTTTTCAGAATAGAAATTATGCAACATAATCTTTTTGTCTCATTTATAACATATGTATGTGTATTCATCTGTGTGAATATACAATCATAATACAAAGATACTATATTTTTAATACATTTATACAGAGATTTAAATTACTTGCTATCAAAGTTCTTAGCTAAAATTAGAATCTGAGATGTTTTCTTTATATTTATCTTTTTAAGAAAATATAGCAGAGAAAAAACTTACTTGGTTATCAAGATTACCTCATGAAGTGTATGACCCAATTTGATTAAGCTAAAAAAAGTTTTATCTTGAGTAAGATTTAAAGTATCACCTGCTTAATAACCTAAATGTACTCTTTCAACAGTTGCAATAGAGTATGTTTCTTTTTTTTGAGGACCTTTATATTTTTAGCATATTTATTGTACCATTGTCCCTTTGCCCCATCAATTTTATTGGGAAAATGAGTGGTTTTCTTCCTCATAGTATCTTCCCTAAAGCATACAATAGAAGCCAATCTAGAATCTTAGTTATAGTAGTTAAAAGGGCATAAATTACTCAATTTGAATAAAGTATGAAAATATTTTTAAAAATAATAAAGGTAGTTAGTTTTAATAATACACCTCGAGCTATCTTTCTAAGAAAGAAATTGCAGGTGTTAGGTTACTTCCCTTAAAAATAGCAACCATGGGGCAATTTTCTCATATCATATCTTTTTTTCTTTCCTAAAATTCAGTGATTAAAAAAAAAATCTGCCTCCACAGTACATATAGGAGGCTTTATTTTAAAGTTAAAATTATAAGTGTCTACATATATAAAATAATATATATTTTAATAATTTTCTTTACAAAGTCAGAGATATAGTCTGCTGAAGGAAAAGTACTTTCCCCTTCATAAAAACATTAAAATACTGCAATACTTTAATTTTACCATTATAATTATTTTTTAAATGCTGCAATATTTTTAAAGGCCTGAAAGAAAAACTAATTAGACAGTAATAAAACTCAAAATAGTAACCACAACAAAATGTGAAACTGTTCTATGCTTTACTTACTTACAATAAATTTTAAAAATTAAAAATACTCTTAATGGTAACACTGAATATTGCTGAAACTTTTAGAAAAGAAACACAAAGAAAATAAAAATCACTTGTATTCTCTATTTACATATTGTGCTTAATATTTTGTAAACAATTTTTCATTTAATAAACTGTGAACATTTTCACATGACTACACATAATTCTAATCTTAGTGTATTTCATTCTAGTAATCAGTCATCCTGATATTAGACATGTAGATTGTTTCCAGTGTCTTCCTGTAATAACACTTCAGTCAAATCTATGTACATTTTTGTATATGTTTATAATTATCTTTGGACAAATCCCAAGAAATGCCAATGTTGAATCACATTTGTTTTCAGCAATTTGTATTTCCAACTACTCCAAGTGCCTTTTTTTTTACACCTTATCAATTCCATGTATTGCTATTTAAAATATCCATGTGCTATGATGGGAAAGAGCAAAAAAATGAGTATTGACCTAGACCTTACAGCATACACAAAAAATTAGCTCAAAACTGATTTTTAAAATGTAAAACATAAAAATCATAAAGCTTTTAGAAAAAGAAAAAAAAACAATAGCAAATCTTTGGGATATAGTCTAGGTGAAGAGTTCTTAGACTTAGACCAAAAGTACAATCCATAAAAGGAAAAACATTTAGATCCTCCCACTCATCAATCCTCCTGCCTACTTGAAGTGTCCTTCTACCATGGTAGAAGGTACACTCATTTCTCTTTAGTAATGTGTCTAAAACATTTTGCTTTCTATATCTTGATGCCATTGTGTATATGTGTGTGTGTGTATTTATGTGTACAAAAAATATATGTGTAAAATATAAATATACTTATTTTAAGTATCAAAAATTATACACACACTTACAGACTGTATATAGCACCATTTGCACTCAAGAAAAATGTAAGCAAACATAAAGTTGAAGTATTAAATCATAACTCCATAAAATTAACTGTAGTACATACTACACTGCTGTAATAATTTAATAACCACCTTCTGTTGCTATTGCAGTGAACACAAGTGTTGCAAATATATGCTTAAAATGCTGTGTGATGCTAATCATCTCCACATGAGCAGTCTGTCTCTCCACTAAATTGATTACTGCAACAAAAAGTAGTCTGTTGCAGTTCTCAAGTATTTGTCATTGCTTACTAAAACACTGTAAACCTTGAACAACACCATGAGACCCATATGAAGTGCCATTAACGATGCTGGAAGTGCTCCCTAAAAGCAGAGAATGTCATGACATTACAAGAAAAAGCTGAATTGCTTTATATGTACTGTAGATTGTGATCTGCATCTGCATCTTGGTTGCCCACCATTTTAAGATAAATGAATTCAGTGTAAGAACCATTGTAAGAAAAAAGAAAGAAAGAAAGAAAGAGAAAAAGGAAGAAAGGAAGGAAGGAAGGAAGAGAAAGAAAGAGAAAAAAAACCCACAAAATTCATGAGGCTGTCACTGCAGCTATACTAGCAGGCATGAAAACCTTGCATTTTTTGTGATTTTTTTTTTTATCATATTGAAAACACGTCTTTTGTGGGGGTGCAGGATTGTGATAAGAAAGGTATATCTATAGACTTTAACATGATTTGAGAAAAAAACTATATAACAACTTAAAGCAGAAGGAAGGAGAAGGATCTAAAACTAGAGAATTTACTGCCAGCAAAGGATGGTTTGATAATTTTAGAAAAAATTTTAGCTTAAAATAATGTCAGTGTCATAGGTGAGGCAGATTCTGCCATTCATGTGGTAGCAGATGAGTTCCCAGATACCATTATAAAAATCCTAAAAAGAAAAGCTACATGCCTGAACAGGTGATTTAATGCAGATGAAAGTACCTTATTCTGGAAAAACAAAACAAAACAAAAACAAAAACAAAAACAATGCCACAAAGGACATTATTAGCGAGGGAGGGAAGTGAGCATCAGGATTTAAGGTAGGAAGAAACAGGTTAATAAATACAGTTGGGGTTATGATCAGGACTGCCCTTATTTTAAAGCTGCTAATTCCCAAGTCTTGAAGGAAAAAGATAAACACCAGCTGCCAGTCTTTTGCTTACATAACAAGAAGGCTTGGACAATGAGAACACTTTCTCTGTATTGGTTCTATTGATGCTTTGTCAGGAGTACTGTGCCAGTAAGGGACTACTTTTTTTTTTTTTTTTTAAAGATTTTATTCATTTATTTCACAGACAGAGGTGACAAGTAGGCAGAGAAGCAGGCAGAGAGAGGAGGAAGCAGGCTCCCTGCCGAGCAGAGAGCCTGACGTGGGGCTCGATCCCAGGACCCTGGGATCATGACCTGAGCTGAAGGCAGAGGCTTTAACCCACTGAGCCACCCAGGCACCCCAAGGGACTACTTTTTAAAGTTCTTTTGATATTCAATAATGATCCTGGCCGCCCCAGGCCCCATGATTCAACATCAAAGTCTACTTGCTCCCAGACACAATGTCTCCAATTTAGCCTCTAAAAGAGGGTTTCATAAGGACCTTTAAAGTCTCATTACACTCAGCACTGTATAAAAAAGATTGTCAACACCATAGAAGAGAACACTGATAGAAAATCATGCAAGTCTGGAAGGGCTACACATTTAAAAATACTATCATTCTTATAGGAAAAGTCGTGAAAGCCATCAAGCTCAAAAACCTAAATTCCTGCTGCAGCAAATTGTGTCCAAATGTTGTACATGACTTCAAAGGATTTATGAGAGCTAACCAAGAAAATCATGAGAGAGATTGTGGACATGACAAAAAAAGTTGGGGGGCAAAGGGTTCCAAGATACAGATATTGGGGAAATTCAAGAGCTAACAAACACCAGAAGAAACAGCAGAAAACAACTTGACAGAGATGAGAGTTTTTTAACCAGTATCAAACAAAGAGGAAGAAGATGTAGAAAAGCAGTGCCAGACAGCAGTTGCACTTCTATATACTAAGAATGAAGCAGAAGAAAGAGAAATAAAGGAACTGATCCCATTTATAATTGTACCAAAAACCATAAGATACCTAGGAATAAACCTAACCAAAGAGGTATAGGGTCTGTACTCTGAAAACTGAATAACATTTAAGAAAGTAACTGAGGAAGACACAAAGAAATGGAAGAACATTCCATACTCATGGATTAGAAATACAAATATTCTTAAAATGTCTACGCTACCCAAAGCAATCTACATATTCAAAGCAATCCCTATCAAAATACCATCAACATTTTTCACAGAGCTGGAACCAAGAGTCCTAAAATTTGTATGGAACCAGAAAAGACCCTGAATAGCCACAGGAATGTTGAAAAAGAAAACCAAAGCCAGAGGCATCACAATTCCAGACTTCAAGGTCTATTAGAAAGCTGTAATCATCAAGATGGTATGGCACTGGCGCAAAAACAGACACATAGATCAAGGAACAAAACAGAGAACCCAGAAATGGACCCTCAACTCTGTGGTCAACTACTCTCCAACAAAGCGGGAAACAGCCAATGGAAAAAAGACATCCCTTAGTATCTTCAACAAATGGTGTTGGGAAAACTGGACAACCACATGCAGAAGAATGAAACTGGACCACTTTCTTATACCATATACAAAATACATAAATAAATATATAAACAAACAAACTCAAAATGGATGAAGGACCTAAATGTATGGCAGAAATCTATCAAAATCCTACAAGAAAGCACAGGTGGCAACATCTTTGAGCTCAGCAGCAGCAATCTTTTGCTAGACACGTCTGCAAAGGCAAGGGAAACAAAAGCAAAAAATGGGACTATTGGGATTTCATCAGGATTAAACGTTTTTTGCACAGCAAAAGAAACAGTCAACAAAACTAAAAGGCAACCTATGGAATGGAAGAAGATATTTGCAACTGACCTATCAAATTAAGGGCTAGTATTAAACTCAACACCCCAAAAACAAACAAACAAACAAAACACCCAGTCAAGATATGGACAGAAGACATTTACAGACATTTCTCCAAAGAAGACATACAAACGGCTGACAGACACATGAAAAAAAAAAAAAATTCTCAACATCACACAACATCACCGAAATACAAATCAAAACCACAATGAGATAATACCCCCACCCACCAGTCAGAATGACTAAAATTAACAAGTCAGGAAAAAACAGATGTTCGTGAGGATGCAGAGAAAGGGGAACTCTCTTATACTGTTGGTAGGAATGCAAACTGATGCAGCCACTCTGGAAAACAGTATGAAGGTTCCTCAAAAAAAAAAAACCAGCCTACAACCCTGTAACTGCACTACTAGGTTTGTATCCAAAGGATGCAAACATAGTGATTCAAAGGGGCACATGCACCCCAGTGTTTATAGCAGCAATGTTCACAATAGCCAAACTATGGAAAGAGCCCAGATGTCCACCAACAGTTGAATGGATAAAGATGTGGGGTGTGTGTGTGTGTGTGTATTCATATATATATATATATATATATATATATATATATATATATAATGGAATATTACTCAGCCATCAAGAAGACTGTAATCTTGCCATTTGCAATGACATGGGCAGAACTAGAAGGTATCAGGTTAAGCCAAATAAGTCAGTCAGAGAAAAACAAATACCATATGATTTCACTCATATGTAGAATTTAAGAAACAAAATAGATGAACATAAGGGAAGAGAAGGAAAAACTAAAGAAGACGAAAACATAGGGGGATGCAAACCATCAGAGACTCAACTATAGGATACAAACAGGGTTGCTGGGAGACAGGTGGGCAGATGGGGTAATAGGGTGATGGGCGTTAGGGAGAGCACTTGATGCAATGAGCACTGTGTGTTAATGCAACTGGTGAATCACCAAATTCTATTGCTGAAACTAATACAATATATGTTAACTAAATTGAATTTAAATAATTTTTTTCTTAAAAAGCAGCAAAGAGAAAACAAATTGATGTTAGACAATCTGGCAGAAGGGTTCTGGTTATTCAAGACTTATGACTTCTTTTTTGACAAGGGACCCTTCTATGGGCACTGAAATGAAAGTGAACGGTAGAAGGATTGGTACCATACAAAAACATTTTCAGAAAAATGGAAAAGCAAAAAGTCAGACAGAAACCATAATGTATCTCCATGAAGTTACACCAGGTGTGCCTGCCTCTCCTGCTTCCTGCTTCACATCTGCCACTCCTGAGACAGCAAAACCAAACCCTCCTCTTCCTTAGCCAATTCAGCATGAAGACAAAGATGAAGATCTTTATGATGATCTCCTGCCACTTAATGAATATTGAATCATCCATCATCCCACTAAATAGTTAAAAATCTGTACCTTGTATGTAAGTATCCTTATGTGAAAATCTAATAACTGTACTACAAGAAGTGTATGAGATGTTCTGTGTCATCATCTTTATCATTGCCTAAATATCATGTAGAACATTGTATACAAGACTGGTACAGAAATAGATAGCCTATCCTTACATGGGCATAAGGTGAGTGATATTTAATATAAAATTAATAATGTGTTATCTTTCCTACTGTTATAACTTTAAAGAATTACATTACCATACAGTATGCCCCTCTCTCTCATAAATGGGAGAAACTAAGAATTAGCCTATCATCACAGGAAGAGTTTTTTTAATGTAACAATGTTCCCAATACTATATTATGAAAATAACTGTAATAGCGTATGTCATAAAAATTTTGTAACAATTCATCATTGTATAGGTTAGGTTGTTAGGAAGCAATTGTATTGATTATATTGTGCTACCACAAAGTAATCATATTACTGCTTCTTCATTATCAATGCATGAATCATTATACCTTAAATACTAATTTTTCACATTATCCTTTGATTTTTTTGGTGTTTAGTGTTAGAAATAAGTATAATGTCTACAGAGTTTTATATCACATTAAGACAAAATTTATGTAGGTACTGATAGGCAATTCATCTTTAAACAGACAACATAAACTTACATTAGCAATATAGTACCATATTTTATTTTTCAAAAGATTGTATTTATTTATGTGAGAGAGAGTGAGAACATGAGTTGGGGGGACGAACAGAGGGAGAAGCAGATTCACCACAGAATGGGAAGCCTGATATGGGGCATGATCCCAGGATTCTGAGATCATGACCTGAGTGGAAGGCAGATGCTTAAACAACTGGGCCACCCAGGTGCCCCAGTATAATACTTTAAATGTATTTTCTCTATTTTATGATATTCTTTTTTAAAGAGAGAGCATGAGCAATTGGTAGTGGGGGGGAACTAGAGAGGAAGGAAAAAGAAAATCCCAAGTAGTCTCCACACCTGGCATGAAGCCCAATACAGGGTTTGATGTCATAACCCTGAGATCATGACTTGAGCTAAAATGAAGTGTCTAGCCTTATCTGACTTCCACCCAGGTACCCCTATCTTATGATTTTCTTAATAACAATTACTTTCTGCTAGCTAACTTATTGTAAGAATACATTATATAACACATATTACATATAATATACGTATTAACTGTTTATGTGATCCGTAAGGCTTCTGGTCAATAGTAGACTATTGTTTTTTGGGGGTTAAAAATTACCATGTGGAGGGGCAACTGCGTGGTTCAATCAGTTAAGTATCTGACTCCTGATTTCAGCTCAGGTCATGATCTCAGGGCTGTGAGATCGAGCCTGCCTCTGGCTCCACACTCAATGCAAAGACACCTTGAGATTCTCTCCTTCTCCCTCTGCTGTTCCCCTGACTCATGTGTATACACAATCTCTCTCTCTCTCTCAAATAATCTTTAAAAAAAATTACTATGTGGATTTTCAACTGCACAGGAGGTCCATGCCCTAACCGCCACATTGTTCAAGACTCAACTGTGTATATAATAGTTGTACCTTCATCAAACACTCTATCATTTTTAAATTAAGAATGACCATCTTTAAAAGATTTTTTTTTTTTTATTTATCTGACAGAGATCACAAGTAGGCAGAGAGGCAAGCAGAGAGAGAGGAGGAAGAGAGCCCAATGTGGGGCTCGATCCCAGGACCCTGGGATCATGACCTGAGCCGAAGGCAGAGGCTTAACCCACTGAGCCACCCAGGTGCCCCGAGAATGACCATCTTAATAAATGTAATACTTTGAAAAAATTTGTATTCTACTTTATTTCAATTTGCATATATATAGAATCTTTGTTCATTCCTGCATTTTGTTTTTTGCTTTTGCTTTTTCCCTTTAGCGTGTATGTGTGTGCGCATGTGTGCATTTTTTATTTTTTTTATTTTTTTTTAAGTGGGCTCCACACACAACATGGGGCTTGAAATCACGATTCCAAGATCAAGAGTCTTGTGCTCTACTGACTGAGCCAGCCAGGCAGCCTCTTATTTTTTGCTTTAAATATTTTTTAGTATATCAGTATTTTATGTGTATCTTCTGAGTTTTCACTCAATTTGAGAGTTTTTGCCTTTTATTAGAAATATTTAATTTATATTTATGTTTCTTCTTACCTATGAGAGCTCCTTTTATGTTTTATATATTTTAGTCTACATTACTGTTCCTTTGCTTCAATCTTTCACTATATGGACTATTTTCTTTGGTATCTCTTTTCTCTAGTAATTTGGAAGTTATAAATCCCAAATTTTAGTCTACTTGAGATTACATTTCTTCAATATCAAGGGTGATGCAACTATCTATTAAAACCTTCTATATGGAAGGGAGTCAATATGGCGGAGAAGTAGCAGGCTGAAACTACATCAGGTTTCAGGAGATCAGCTAGATAGCTTATCTAAAGATTGCAAACAACTACAAATCCAACAGGAGATCGAAGAGAAGAACAGCAATTCTAGAAACAGAAAATCAACCACATTCTGAAAAGTAGGACTGGTGGAGAAGTGAATCCAAAGCGATGGGAAGATAGACCACGGGGGGAGGGGCCCGCTCCCGGCAAGCAGCAGAGCAACAGAGCACAAAATCAGGACTTTTAATAGTCTGTTCGGCTGAGGGACATTGCTCCAGAGGCTAAACCGGGTGAAGCCCACGCAGGGTCAGCGTGGCCTCAGGTCCCGCAGGTCACAGAAGGGTCACAGAAGGGTTGGGGGTGTCTGAGGGTCGCAGAGCTTGCAGGTATTAGAACGGGGAAGCTGGCTACAGAGACAGAGCCAAGGAGTGAGCTCTCAGCTCGGGGTTACCTTGAACGAGTTGCAGGCTCGGTGAGCTTGGAGCGCGGCCAGAGGCCAGGGAGATGGGAGTAAATGGGTGCTATTCTCTGAGGGTGCACTGAGGAGTGGGGCCCTGAGCTCTCGGCTCCTCCAGGCCTGAGACTGGGAGGCCGCCATTTTCATTCCTATCCTCCGGAACTCTACAGAAAGCGCTCAGGGAACAAAAGCTCTTAAAAGCAAACCCGAGCGGATTACTCAGCCCAGCTCCTGGTAAGGGTGGTGCAATTCCACCTGGGGCAAAGACACTTGAGAATTGCTACAACAGGCCCCTCCCTCAGAAGATCAACAAGAAATCCAGCCAGGACCAAGTTCACCTACCAAGGAGTGCAGGTTCAATACAAAGGAGAGCAGCAGAATTCCAGAGGAGGAGAAAGCAAAGCACGGAACTCATGGCTTTCTCCCCACAATTCGTTAGTCTAGCAGTTAATTTAATTTTTTTTTCAGTTTTTTTTCTTCTTCTGCTAAATTGTTTTTAAGTTTTACCCTTTTTAAACTTTTTTTAAACTAGTTTACCTAATATATATCTATTTTTTCTTTTTATATTTTTTCCTTATTTGTTTTCTTTTTTTAATTGTTTCTCTTTTTTCTAAACCTCTTTTTATCCCCTTTCTCCCCCCCGCCCCACCATTTGGGATCTCTTCTGATTTGGTTGAAGTGTATTTTCCTGGGGTCGTTGCCACACTTTTAGTATTTTACTTGCTCCTTCATATACTCTTGTCTGGACAAAATCACAAGGCAGAGAAATTCACCACAAAAACAAACAAACAAACAAACAAAAAAAACAAACAAGAGGCAATACCGAAGGCCAGGGACCTAATCAATACAGACATTGGTAATATGTCAGATCTAGAGTTCAGAATAACGATTCTCAAGGTCCTAGCCTGGCTCGAAAAAAGCATGGAAGATATTAGAGAAACCCTCTCGGGAGATATAAAAGCCCTTTCTGGAGAAATAAAAGAACTAAAATCTAACCAAGTTGAAATCAAAAAAGCTATTAATGAGGTGCAATCAAAAATGGAGGCTCTCACTGCTAGAATAAATGAGGCAGAAGAAAGAATTAGCGATACAGAAGACCAAATGACAGAGAATAAAGAAGCTGAGCAAAAGAGGGACAAACAGCTACTGGACCATGAGGGGAGAATTCGAGAGATAAGTGACACCATAAGATGAAACAACATTAGAATAATTGGGATTCCAGAAGAAGAAGAAGGAGTGAGGGGAGCAGAAGGTATACTGGAGAGAATTATTGGAGAGAATTTCCCTAATATGGCAAAGGGAACAAGCATCAAAATCCAGGAGGTGCAGAGAACCCCCCTCAAAATCAACACCCCGCCATCTAATAGTAAAATTTACAAGTCTTAGTAACAAAGAGAAAATCCTGAAAGCAGCCTGTGAAAAGAAGTCTGTAACATACAATGGTAGAATATTAGATTGGCAGGAGACTTATCCACAGAGACCTGGCAGGCCAGGAAGATCTGGCATGATATATTCAGAGCACTAAATGAGAAAAACATGCAGCCAAGAATACTATATCCAGCTAGGCTATCGTTGAAAATAGAAGGACAGGTAAAAAGCTTCCAGGACAAACAAAAACTGAAAGAATTTGCAAACACCAAACCAACTCTACAGGAAATATTGAAAGGGGTCCTCTAAGCAAAGAGAGAGCCTAAAATTGGTAGATCAGAAAGGAACAAAGACAATATACAGTAACAGTCACCTTACAAGCAATACAATGTTGCTAAATTCATTTCTCTCAATAGTTACCCTGAGTGTTAATGGGCTAAATGCCCCAATCAAAAGACACAGGGTATCAGAATGGATAAAATAACAAAACCCATCTATATGTTGCCTACAAGAAACTTATTTTAGACCCGAAGACACCTCCAGATTTAAAGTGAGGGGATGGAAAACAATTTACCATGCTAATGGACATCAGAAGAAAGCAAGTGTGGCAATCCTTATATCAGATCAATTAGATTTTAAGCCAAAGACTATAATAAAAGATGAGGAAGGACACTATATCATACTGAAAGGATCTGTCCAACAAGATCATCTAACAAATTTAAATATCTATGCCCCTAACGTGGGAGCAGCCAACTATATAAACCAATTAATAACAAAATCAAAGAAACACATCAACAATAATAGAATAATAGTAGGGGACTTTAACACGCCCCTCACCTAAATGGACAGATCATCCAAGCAAAAGATCAACAAGGAAATAAAGGCCTTAAATGACACACTGGACCAGATGGACATCACAGATATATTCAGAACATTTCATCCCAAAGCAACAGAATACACATTCTTCTCTAGTGCACATGGAACATTCTCCAGAATAGATCACATCCTCGGTCCTAAATCAGCTTTCAACCGGTTTCAAAAGATTGGGATCATTCCCTGTATATTTTCAGACCACAATGCTCTGAAAGAATTTAATCACAAGAGGAAATTTGAAAAGAACCCAAATACATGGAGACTAAACAGCATCCTTTTAACAAATGAATGGGTTAACCAGGAAATTAAAAAAGAATTGAAAAAATTCACGGAAACAAATGATAATGAAAACATAACGGTTCAAAATCTTTGGGACACAATAAAGGCAGTCCTGAGAGGAAAATATATAGTGGTACAAGCCTTTCTCAAGAAACAAGAAAGGTCTCAGGTACACAACCTAACCCTACACCTAAAGGAGCTGGAGAAAGAACAACAAAGAAACCCTAACCCCAGAAGGAGAAGAGAAATCATAAAGATCAGAGCAGAAATCAATGTAATAGAAACCAAAAAAAAAAAAAAAATAGAGCAAATCAATGAAACTATGAGCTGGTTCTTTGAAAGAATTAATAAGATTGAAAACCCCCTGGCCAGACTTATCAAAAAGAAAAGAGAAAGGAGCCAAATAAATAAAATCATGAGTGAAAGAGGAGAGATTACAACTAACAGCAAAGAAATACAAACTATTATAAGAACATACTAGGAGCAACTCTACGCCAACAAATTTGACAATCTGGAAGAAATGGATGCATTCCTAGACACATATAAACTACCACAACTGAACCAGGAAGAAATAGAAAACCTGAACAGACCCATAACCAGTAAGGAGATTGAACACAGTTATCAAAAATCTCCAAACAAACAAAAGCCCAGGGCCAGAAGGCTTCCTGGGGGAATTCTACCAAACATTTAAAGAAGAACTAATTCCTATTCTCCTGAAACTGTTTCAAAAAATAGAAATGGAAGGAAAACTTCCAAACTCATTTTATGAGGCCAGCATCACCTTGATCCCAAAACCAGACAAGGATCCCATCAAAAAAGAGAGCTATAGACCAATATCCCTGATGAACACAGATGCAAAAATTCTCACCAAAATACTAGCCAATAGGATTCAACAGTACATTAAAAGGATCATTCACCACGACCAAGTGGGAATTATTCTAGGGCTGTAAGGTTGGTTCAACATCCGCAAATCAATCAATGTGATACAACACATCAATAAAAGAAACAACAAGAACCATATGATACTCTCAATAGATGCTGAAAAGGCATTTGACAAAGTACAGCATCCCTTCCTGATCAAAACTCTTCAAAATATAGGGATAGAGGGCACATACTTCAATATTATCAAAGCCATCTATGAAAAACCCACCACAAATATCATTCTCAATGGAGAAAAACTGAAAGCTTTTCCACTAAGGTCAGGAACATGGCAGGGATGTCCATTATCACCCCTGCTATTCAACATAGTATGAGAAGTCCTAGCTTCAGCAATCAGACAACAAAAGGAAATTAAAGGCATCCAAATCGGCAAAGAAGAAGTCAAACTATCACTCTTCACAGATGATATGATACTATATGTGGAAAACCCAAAAGACTCCACTCCAAAACTGCTAAAACTTGTACAGGAATCCAGTAAAGTGTCAGGATATAAAATCAATGCACAGAAATCAGTTGCATTTCTCTACACCAACAAGAAGACAGAAGAAAGAGAAATTAAGGAGTCAATCCCATTTACAATTGCACCCAAAACTATAAGATACCTAGGATTAAACCTTACCAAAGAGGCTAAGAATCTATACTCAGAAAACTATAAAGTACTCATGAAAGAATTGAGGAAGACACAAAGAAATGGAAAAGTGTTCCATGCTCCTGGATTGGAATGAATATTGTGAAAATGTCTATGCTACCTAAAGCAATCTACACATTTAATGCAATTCCTATCAAAATACCATCCATTTTTTTCAAAGAAATGGAACAAATAATCCTAAAATTTATATGGAACCAGAAAAGACCTCGAATATAGTTGGTGGCATCACAATTCTGGACTTCAAGCTCTATTACAAAGCTGTCATCATCAAGACAGCATGGTACTGGCACAAAAAGACACATAGATCAATGGAACAGAATAGAGAGCCCAGAAATAGACCCTCAACTCTATGGTCAACTAATCTTCAACAAAGCAGGAAAGAATGTCCAATGGGAAAAAGACAGCCTCTTCAATAAGTGGTGTTGGGAAAATTGGACAGCCACATGCAAAAAAAATGAAATTGGACCATTTCCTTACACCACACACGAAAATAGACTCAAAATGGATGAAGGACCTCAATGTGAGAAAGGAATCCATCAAAATCCTTGAGGAGAACACAGGAAGTAACCTCTTCGACCTCAGCCACAGCAACATCTTCCTAGGAACTTCGCCAAAGGCAAGAGAAGCAAGGGCAAAAATGAACTATTGGGATTTCATCAAGATCAAAAGCTTTCGCACAGCAAAGGCAACAGTCAACAAAACCAAAAGGCAACTGACAGAATGGGAGAAGATATTTGCAAACAACATATCAGATAAAGGGCAAGTGTCCAAAATCTATAAAGAACTTAGCAAACTCAACACTCAAAGAACAAATAATCCAATCAAGAAATGGGAGACGACATGAACAGACATTTCTGCAAAGAAAACATCCAGATGGCCAACAGACACGTGAAAAAGTGCTCCACATCACTCGGCATCTGGGAAATACAAATCAAAACCACAATGAGATATCACCTCACACCAGTCAGAATGGCTAAAATCAACAAGTCAGGAAAGGACAGATGCTGGCGAGGATGCGGAGAAAGGGGAACCCTCCTACACTGTTGGTGGGAATGCAAGCTGGTGCAACCACTCTGGAAAACAGTATGGAGGTTCCTCAAAATGTTGAAAATAGAACTGCCCTATGACCCAGCAATTGCACTACTGGGTATTTACCCTAAAGATACAAACGTAGTGATCCGAAGGGGCACGTGCACCCAAATGTTTATAGCAGTAATGTCCACAATAGTCAAACTATGGAAAGAACCTAGATGTCCATCAACAGATGAATGGATCAAGAAGATGTGGTATATGTACACAATGGAATACTATGCAGCCATCAAAAGAAATGAAACCTTGCCATTTGCAGTGATATGGATAGAACTAGAGGGTATCATGCTTAGTGAAATAAGTCCATCAGAGAAAGACAACTATCATATGATCTCCCTGATATGAGGAAGTGGAGATGCAACATGAGGGGTTAAGGGGGTATGATAAGAATAAATGAAACAAGATGGGATTGGGAGGGGGATAAACAATAAGTGACTCTTCATCTCACAAAACAAGCTTAGGGTTGCTGAGGGAGGGGGTGGAAATAGGGTGGTTGGGTTATGGACATTGGTGAGGGTATGTGCTATGGTGAGTGCTGTGAAGTGTGTAAACCTGGAGATTCACAGACCTGTACCCCTGGGGTTAAAAAATATGTTTATAAAAAATAAAAAAATTTAAGATAAAAAACTCTTCTATATGTAAAAATGAAGAAATAGTTATTTTTACTTTTGAATTACTGATGGCATACTCTAGATTTCAGAGCCACCATATTTTAAATTTTTACATAAGTGAACTATTTCCTTCAAAATGCTAACCTTTACATTCTGTGACATATTCCATTTACAATTCTTTGGGTTTTATTACTTCAAATGGTTTTGCTATTCAGTGTGACATTTCCAATCTTGAGTTACTTACTTTGATTTTCTTTTAGTTGGCTGAAACAGATATTCTAATGATTTGTTTCCAAGACCAGGAAAGTATTTAATGAATACTGGTATGTAATTTACAAAGTTAAATATTTTATAAAATTAAAAATTTTGTAGCTACTGTTCTATCACTACCTTGTTTTCTGGCATGTTAAGAAGTTTTGGGCTGATCTGATTTTTCTTCACTTTATCTAACCTGTTTTACTTCCATTTTTTTTAGGTGACTTTTTATATTATACTTAAAATTCAAAGAAGGGTTGGATACAAACCAAAATCCTATGTATGATTTTTCAGATCCAATCATAGGCAAGGCAATTACATCATGGGGGTGCTGCTCTCAACATATTAGATACAGTGCACAGTCAGTGCATTACAATTTTGCAATCAAGGACTCAGGCTCCCCTGTCACTGACAGCCATCATCATATGTACATCAGCATTCCTAGTCCAGCTGCCTCCTTTACCAAGCACTTCCCCAAAACCTCCTTATGGAGAACAGTGGCTGAGACACTATTCTCCACCCTAACTTGGTTCTTTCCTAGTCCTAGCCATTTGCCCTGTTCTCATTCCCCTATATAAAATAGCAGGAATCTATTTTACATGGAGCTCCTCAGCAGTGCAACATTTTCACAATTATCCCACCCAACCAGTCTGTGTTGCAACTACCTCACTCTTGACATTCAGTAGGGAAAATGGAACACTGGGGAGGTGCACCTTCTTTTTGCCTCTTACTTCCATTGTTCCAGTAAATAAATAAAGGCTTTGCTATTACTTTGCATTACTTTCAGTTTGGCTCTTTGTCCTAATTAATCATTGAGATATCTGACTGCATAACAATACTTCTGTTTCATTTATTCTTATCTCTTTCTTGGAAATTGTTAGTATAAAAGATCTGTTTCTGACTTCCGTATATATTATCATCTATTTTCATCTGTCTTCTCCTTTACATTCTGAGCAAAAGATTTTAAGTGTTGCCTCTTTCTCTGATTTTTTTTTCAGTATGGCTTCCATTCTTTGAATTTGAAAACTGATTTAGCATTAATTTTCTTATATTTTGTCCTATTCAAAATTAGGTCTCTTTATATATTAGTTTATTGTCTAATCTTCATTTTTTAATCTTATGAAACCTAATCTGAATTTCATTGAGAATATAAATCACAATCTATAAATCACCACAAAAAAACTTTCTCAAAAATAATATTCAGCCTTTTATTGCTAAAGTTTTCTCTACCTATTTGTAGAATCTTCATATAAATAGTTTCATTTTAGTTTTTCTGATATCCATCCTTGAACAAGAAGACATATTTAGATCTCATAAAGAATGGATCTTCTCACTTCCTTTAAGAAGATTTTATCAAAATATTCCTCATGGATCTTAATCTGAAGGGGTAGTTATATAAGTTAATTTTCATGGTTAAAGGATTCTGAAGTCTGAGAAAACAAAAACCAAACCAAACCAAACCAAACCAAACCAAAAAAATGAGAGACAAGGATGATTTCCAGCACAGAAACTTCATCTCCATTTATTCCCTTGGTTTGGTTAACCTATTGATCTGGGTCCAGCATTTTGTCTGGTCTGACTTCCTCCTCTAGTTACAACAAACATCTAGCTTAAGTTTCGATACTTTTATTGCATAAAATTCCACACATTAGAAAAGTCTTACTACTTTAGATAGTACTAGCGGATAACGCTACTTTCTGTGGCCCCTAGTCCATGGACTGTTTCATTACATTATGCTCTCTTCTTCCAGTTTAGTTCCTTATTTAGTATCTATTTTTAATATTGTGTGTTATATAAGTGGTCAGGTAAGTGTGGGATAAGATATCAGGTAAGATTAAATAAATTAATAATCTGGGTGTTTTCAAAGCTGTTTAGCTCTTAATATCCTTGTAATCTAAATGAACGGCTTAATGGTATTCATACTGAAATTATATACTTCCACATAGAACTGTTTCTCTGACTCTCAATTAATTCACTAATTCCTAAGGTCTAGAATTAAATTGAATGAATTTCTAATAAAAATTAATGTTAGTCTATACCTTTACTGATTCTGACCCCTTAGCCCTGACCAGGGGTTATCTGGCAATGTCTGGAGATATTTTTGATCAACACAACTTGAGAAGGGTGTTACTGGCATCTAGTGAGTCTACATTATGAAGTTTCATTAGTACATAAAATATCTAATCAATTCAATCAGTTAAATTAAAAACCTCAATAAGTCAATTGTTTAAAGTCAGTGTATTTATCTTATGGAAAATAAACTGAACAGATGAACGAATGTTTTTAATATTATTGAATTCGGTTACTTTTTTTAATTGTTTTTTCTATAGATTATTTAATGGTATCCAATCCATCTGAGCATGTATTTTACAGACTTAAGGTAACTACAATTTTGGACATCTAACTTCCAGAATTAAAGATAGGAAATGAGGATAAATATTTCTTAGGTATTGAAATAGACAGGAAATAATATGTGGGACTGGGAGCATGATAGAAGGTAAGGATTACAGCGTCCTAAACAAGAGGTAGAGATAGGCTGCATATTGAAGCAGCATTCAAAAGAGGATAAAGAGGAAGAGCAAAGAATAAATTGCAGGATTGATCCAGGAAGGGAAATGCAAAACAGAATAAAGTTAATAAGAGGAGTAATAGAAAAAATATTAGAAACTATTGGCAGATCTCAGAGGTAAATCAAAACCAATCCAAATTTTAAAGTTTCATTTTCATTCAAAAATTCCATACATCACTCCAATGCTCAACACAAGTGCACTCCTTAATCCCCATCACCTATTTCATCCACCCTCCCACTCATCTCCCCTCTTGTAACCATCAGTTTGTACTCTATAGTTAAGAGTCTGTTTCTCACTCTTTTCCCCCCTTTTGCTCACTATTTTGCTTCTTAAATTCCACATATGAGTGAAGTTGTATGGTAGTTATCTTTCTCTGACTTTTTTCACCGAAAATTACACTCCCTAGCTCCATCCACATCATTGCAAATGGCAAGATTCCATTCTTTTCTATAGCTGAATAATATTCCATTATACACACACATGTACATACACACCATATCTTCTTTACCCATTCCTCAATTGATGAACACTTGGGCTGCTTCCATATTTTGGCTATTGTAAATAAGGCTACTATAAACACAGAAGTGCACATATATCTTTGAATATTTGTATTTTTTCAGTAAATACCCAGTAGTGCAATTGCTGGGTCATAGGGCAGATCTATTTTTTTTTTCAAGATTTAATTTTTTATTTGACAGAGATAGATCACAAGTAGGCAGAGAGGCAGGCAGAGAGAGAGAGAGAGAGGGAAGCAGGCTCCCTGCTGAGCAGAGAGCCCAATGCAGGACTCGATCCTAGGGCCCTGAGATCATGACCTGAGCTGAAGGCAGGGGCTTAACCCACTGAGCCACCCAGGTGCCCCGGGCAGATCTATTTTTAACATTCTTTTTAAAGGTTTTATTTATTTATTTGACAGACAGAGATCACAAGTAGGCAGAAAGGCAGGCACAAGTAGGCAGAAAGGGAGTCTACATCCTCTCCCAACACTTGTTATTTATTTATTTGACAGACAAAGATCACAGGTAGGCAGAAAGGCAGGGGAGTTCAGCAGGCTCCCCGCTAAGCAGAGAGCCCAGGATCCTGGGATCATGACCTGAGCTGAAGGCAGAGGCTTTCACCCATTGAGCCACACAGGCGCCCCTATTTTTAACATTTTGAGTAACCTCCCTACTGTTTTCTATAGTGGTTATGCCAGTTTGCTTTCCAGCCAAAAGTGCAAGAGGGTTCCTATTTCTCTACATCCTCTCCAACACTTGTTTCTTGTGGTGTTGATTTTAGTCATTCTGACAGGTGAAGTGATATCTCATTGTAGTTTTGATTTGCACTTCCTGATGATAACTGATGTGGAGCATGTTTTCATTTGATGTTGGCCAACTGCATGCCTCCTTTGGAGAAATATCTGCTCATGTCTTCTGCCAATTTTAATTACATAATTTGGATATGTGGTGTTGAGTTGTTCAAGTTATTTATAGATTTTGGATATTAATCCTTTATTGCATATATCATTTGCAAATATTTTCTCCATTCCATAAATTGTCTTTTTGTTTTGTTGATTGTTTTCTTCACTGAGTAGAAACTTTTCATTTTGATGTAGTCCCAATAGTTTGTTTTTGCTTTTGTTTCTGTTGCTTCAAGAAACATCTAGAAAGAAGTTGCTGCAACTGATGTCAAAGAAGTTACTGCCTGTGTTCTCTTCTAGGATTTATATGGTTTCAGGAAATCTCACATTTAGGTCTTTAATCCATTTTTTATTTTTGTGTATGGTATAAGAAAATGGTCTGGTTTCTTTCCATTGCATGCTTCTGTCTAGATTTCCCAGGAAATCATTTCCTGAAGGGACTGTCCTTTTTCCATTAAATATTCTTTCCTGCCTTGTTGAAGATTATTTGATCATATAGTTGTGGGTTTACTTCTCATGTCTTATTTGTTATTTTTCATCTCTTATTTGTGATTTCATTTATTTGAGCCATTTCCCTTTTTTCTTGATGACTCTGGCTAAAGGTTTATCAATTTTATTGATTTTTTCCAAAGAAGTAGCTCCTAGTTTCATTGATTAGTTTTTTGTTTGTTTCTATATAATTTATTGATGTTCCAATGTTTATTATTTCCTTCCTTCTTCTGGTTTTAGGTTTTGTTTGTTGTTCTTTTTCTAGCACCTGTAAGTGTAAAAGCTAGGTTGTCTATTTGAGATTTTCCTTTCTTCTTGAGGTAGGGTTGTATTGCTATAAAGTTCCTTCTTAGAATCAGCTTTCCTTCATCCTTAAGGTTTGGACTATTGCATTTTCATATTCATTTGCTTCCATTTACTTTTTTCCCCATTCTTTAATTGACTGGTTGGCCCATTCACTGTATAGTAGCACGTTATTTAATCTCCATGTATTTGTGGTCTTTGCAGATTTTTTTTTTGAGGTTGTCTTCTGGTTTCCCAATGTTGTAATCAGAAAAGATGCACGGTAAGATGTCCATCTTCTTGAAGGTATTGAGGCTTATTTTATGGTTTCATATGCAGTGTATTATAAAGAATGTTCTATGTGTACTTGAAAAGAATGTGTATTCTGCTGTTTTAGGATGCAATGTTCTGAATATATCTGTTAAATCCATCTGATCCAATGTGCCATTCAAAGCCACTGTTTTTTTGCTTGTTTTGTGTTTGGATGATTTGTCCATTGATGTAAGTAGGCTGTTAATGTCCCCTACTATATTGTATTACTATGGATTATTTCCTTTATTTTTTTTTTATCTTAATTGACTTTATTTTTTTTTCTTTTTTATTTTTTTAATTTATTTTTTATTTTCAGCACAGTATTCATTATTTTTGCACCACACCCAGTGCTCCATGCAATCCGTGCCCTTTATAATACCCACCACCTGATACCCCGACCTCCCACCCCCCACTCCTTCAAAACTCTCAGATTGTCCTTCAACGGACGAATGGATAAGGAAGATGTGGTCCATATACACTATGGAGTATTATGCCTCCATCAGAAAGGACGAATACCCAACCTTTTTAGCAACATGGACGGGATTGGAAGAGATTATGCTGAGTGAAATAAGTCAAGCAGAAAGAGTCAATTATCATATGGTTTCACTTATTTGTGGAGCATAACAAATAGCATGGAGGACATGGGGAGTTAGAGAGAAGGGGGTTGGGGTAAATTGGAAGGGGAGGTGAACCATGAGAGACTATGGACTTTATGTTTGTTATTAACTGTTCTAGGTATTTGGGTACTCTAATATTGAATGCATAAACATTTATCATTGTTATTTCTTTTTGTTGGATTATCTCCTTTATGATTTTATAGTATCCTTGTCTCTTGTTACAGCCTTTGTTTTAAAGTCTAGTTTGTCCAATGTAAATATTCCTATTCTGGCTTTCTTTCGACATCTTTTTACATAATAAATGATTCTCTACCCTCACATATTCAATATGCTACTGTCATTAGGTCTATATAGATGGCAGCATATAGATGGATCTTTTTTTATCCATTCTGTCTAGCCTATGTCTTTTTTTTTCACTTGTATTTTTTATTAGAGATACTTTTTTTTTTTACATTCCCTATTTATCATTTTTTTGTCTTTTTTCCTTCCTCAACTTCCATTGAACAAATCTACTTTATTTTTCATCTTCCCTTGTTTAAATGCTAATTTCATTTCTATTCTGTATTGACTATTACATCTGCAATAAGCATGTTTGATTTACCAAATCAATTCTCTACTCTCCTTCCAAATAAATCTTTTTTTTTTTTTAGGTTTTTTTTGATTTTGTTTTTGGTTTTTAATTTTTTTATAAACATATAATGTATTATTAGCCCCAGGGGTACAGGTCTGTGAATCACCAGATTTACATACTTCACAGCATTCACCAAAGCACATACCCTCCCCAATGTCCATAACCCTACCACCCTCTCCCTACCCACCTAAGAGACAGTAAGAGTCTCTTATGGTTTGTCTCCCTCACGATCCCATCTTGTTTCATTTATTCTTTTTCTACTCCCCCAACCCCCCACGTTGACCTCCAGTTCCTCTTATCAGGGAGATCATATGATAGTTGTCTTTCTCTGATTGACTTATTTCGCTAAGCACAATACCCTTTAGTTCTATCCACATAGTTGCAAATGGCAAGATTTCATTTCTTTTGATGGCTGTGTTATATATATATATATATATATATATATATATATATATATATTATATATTTTCACACCTTCTTTACCCATTCATCTGTTGATGGACATCTAGGTTCTTTCCATAGTTTGGCTATTGTGGACATTGCTGCTATAAACATTTGGGTGCATGTGCCCCTTCGGATCACTATGTTTGTATCTTTAGGGTAAATACCCAGTAGTGCAATTTCTGGGTTGTAAGGTAGCTCTATTTTCAACTTTTTGAGAAACATCCATGATGTTTTCCAGAGTGGCTGCACCAGCTTCCACTCCCAACAGTGTAGGAGGGTTCCCCTTTCACTGCATCCTTGCCAGCATCTGTCCTTTCCTGACTTGTTAATTTTAGCCATTCTGACTGATGTGAGGTGGTATCTCATTGTGGTTTCGATTTGTATTTCCTTGATGCCGAGTGATATAGAGCACTTTTTCATGTGTCTGCTGGCCATCTGGATGTCTTCTTTGGAAAAATGTCTGGTCATGCCCTCTGTCCATTTCTTGAGTGGATTATTTGTTCTTTGGGTGTTGAGTTTGCTGAGCTCTTTATAGATTTTGGATACTAGTCCCTTATCTGATGTGTCCTTTGCAAATATTTTTCTCCCATTCTGTCAATTGTCTTTTGGTTTTGTTGACTGTTTCTTTTGCTGTGCAAAAGTTTTTGATCTTGATGAAGTCCCAATAGTTCATTTTTGCCCTTGCTTCCTTTGCCTTTGGTGATGTTCCTAGGAAGAAGTTGCTGTGGCTGAGGTCGAAGAGGTTGCTGCCTGTGTTCTCCTGAAGGATTTTGATGGATTCCTTTCTCACATTGAGGTCCTTCATCCATTTTGAGTCTATTTTCATGTATCGTGTAAGAAAATGGTCCAATTTCATTTTTCTGCATGGTAGCCTAAGTCTTTTGATTGGAGTCCATGTACATTCTAGGTAATTATAAGTAACAGATATGTATTTATTGATATTTTATTGTTTTTTAGTTTCTGAAGATTTTCTCTGATTCTTCGGATTTCTCATGTTTTGTTCATTTGTTTATTGATGTATTTAGATTTCTTTATACTTTACATACTTATTAGTGGGTTTTGATATATGGTTACTGGTAGGCTTACATATAACCTCTTCTACACATAGCAGTCTCTATTAAATTGATGGCTGTTTAAGTTTGAATCCATATTTTTCTCCTTTCCTCCCCATGTTGTAGGTATATGTTGCCATATTTTATATCCTTTAGTTTTGTGAGTTTCTTGACTGGTATTTTACAGAAATATTGTTACTTCTTTTCTGTTTCCTACCTTTATACTCTCACTTTTGGTCCCTATTTTTCTACCCAGAGTCCCTTTAATATTTCTTGTAGGGGTGGTTTATTGGTCATGAATTCCTTTAGTGTTTTTTGTCTGGAAAAGTCTTTATCTCTCCTTCTATTTTGAATGATAGCTTGGCTGGATAGAGTACTCTTGGCTACAGATTTCCCCATTCAGTATTTTGAATAGATCATGCCATTCTCTTATGGTGTGACAAGTTTCTGTTGAAAAATCTTCTGTTAGCCTTAAGGTTTTCCCTTGTAAGTTACTATCTTTTTTTGTCTACAGTTTTTATAAATTTTTCTTTTTCACTATATTTTGCCAATTTAATTACAATGTCTTGGTTGTGTGTCTTTGTAGATATTGATGGGTGTTCTCTGTGCCTTCCAGATCTAGTTATCTGTTTCCTTCCCCAGATTAGGGAAGTTTTCAGCTATTATCTCTTCAAATAAATTACCTGCCCCCTTTTTTATCTCTTCTTCTTCTGGGACTCCCATAATATAACATATAAGTTTATATTTATATTTATATAAATATAAATAAAATACTCCCATTATTTAAATTATATAAATCTTATATAAGATATAAATATCTTATAAACAAGATATATATATACGATATATATCTTATATATTATAAGATAATATCATAATATAAATCTTCTTCCAGGGCTCCCATAAACACAAACTCTGTGCTTGACAGAGTCACTGAGTTTTCTAATTCTATTCTGGTTATGCATAATTAATTTTTCTCTCTTTTGTTCAGCTTGAATACTTTCCATTTCTCTGTCTTCTAGGTCACTAATTAATTCCTCTGCTCTTCCATCCTGCTAATCATTCTACCAAGCGTGTTTCTCATTTTATTCATTGAGCCCTTTATCTCTGCTATGCTATTCTTTATCTCTGTGTTAAGGGTGTCATTCATGTCTTCCACTCTTAAGTCTGCATGAATATTCTTATGATCATTACTTAAGTCCAAGTGAATATCCTTATGATCATTACTTTAAAATCTCTGTCAGGCTGGCTTTCTGGAAGAAGGTGCTTGCCACATTGGGACTGAGGCAAGTTTGACTAGGAATGATTGTTCCACTGGAGCATAAGGGGGTAAGGCTTAGTGCAAGTAAATTATGTAGCAAGTGTGGGTGATGCACTGCTTCCTGAAGGTGGTCCTGTACTTATGCTGAGGGGTGGGGGAGGGAAATGGCACTGGCCAGTTCCTTTATTCCTAGTGGGGTCTCTCCATGAATAATGCCTCCCTGTGTGCCCCAGGCATTCTTTAGATTGCTGTTTTCTTTTTTTTCATTTTTTAAAATTTATTTTTCAGCATAACAGTATCATTTTTTCACCTAGATTGCTGTTTTCATGTTGTATGTCTGCAGACTGTTTTCCTGGTTCTCTCCTACAGCAGACCCAGTGCCCTCTTGCCAAGCCCACTGCTCTAGGCTTTAAGACCTTTTGCTTGCAAGAACTCAGAAAATTCAGTCTCTCCCAGTTTCCAAGCTGATTCCATGTGTTAATGTGTCTCTCCACCCTTCTCCATGACTGTGGCTCCCTCCTCATGGCAGCCAATACCATCCCTCTATCTGCCAAACTGTCTCCATACTTCTTACCTTTTTCTAGGTAGCCTCTTCTCTCCCTTTAGTTGTAGAGTTCTGCCAGTCTTTAGGTCAATTTCTGAGGTATTTAGGATGATTTGGTAGTTACCTAGTTTTATTCATGAGATGAGATGAGCCTAGGGTTTTCCTACTCCACTACCACCTTCAACCTCTGCAAGTATTTTTGAGAAAATCCATTTATGCTTAACCAGAGTTCAATCTCCTAATTTTAATGTGACATTTTAGTATATATAATATGTAAAATTACTTCATGCTTCGGTCTTGCATATACTCTTTTTTTTTTTGAACCAATTTACTTCATAGATCCTATCTAATTCCCTGTCTTTAAGATGTATTTAATCTTTTAGGTTGTCATCCTGCTTGGTGTATTATTTCTCTCCCCAGACCTCTGGTTGTGTTTTTGTACAATATATCACTTTTTATTACCTCATCTATTCACCTAATCCTTAAGCATCTCTTTCTGAATTATTTCTCTTATATTTATGCACACAGCACATCCTGATTATCTGCACATTTTCATAGTTATTTCACATCCAAATCATTAATAAAAATGTTTAAAACCATATTGTCCCAATAACCATAGTATCTAAATGTCATTTCAACACAATTTTGGATCTTAAAATATCAATTCTGTGATTATTGCTACTGGCTTTATTTTAAATCCATGTAATAGTACTTCTTTATTATAGGAATTCCAATTAATTTTTCAAGAAAGTTTTATGAGGTACTATTTTATTCTTCGGTAATGATGAAACTGCATTTATTTAACCAACTGCATGGCTACTGAAACCTCCTGACATCAGTGTTTTTTCATAGCTTCTCATTACTCCAGAGATCAGAAGTTACAAGTGGAGGACATAAAAATTCAACTGTCACAATATTAGGAAAACAGTTCTACAGGGAACAGTGGCACCCAATTATTAATGAAATTGTTCTTCTCTGTAAAGGAAATTTATGTGGTTAAAAGCGGGATATAATCGTCCTGGAACTTCAGACTCTAAGCCCAAGACACCAATATTCAAAAGAATCTCAAAGTATTTAATGTACAGTGCCCATTGATTTTAGGATTTTGAGTTTTTATGTGAAAACAAAACTATCTGTTTATCTCTGTGATGGTGACCCTCCCCATATAGCTCTCGATTCTCCAGTTCACAGACAAACATAAAATTCTGGCTTCTCTGACATAAGAAAGAGAACAAGACTAATGTTTCACACTATTTTAGGCTTGTCTCTTTCAGCCATATCTACTGTTAATCCCAAGTTAAATTGTCTCATCAATTTTAAAATGGTTGTGGTCACTGACCCTAAAGTTGAACTGAAACACTAGTAAATAAGCAGAAAATGAAAAAGTATAACTCATTCAGCAACTACTGTACAATTAAATTACTCAAAATATATGTACATTGGCTAAAAATAATGAATAAAATAGCAATGATTTTTTTTGTCATTTCTCTTTATAAAATACAAATGGCAATGCCAATGATAAAATGAATGCATTTTGTTAAGCATGCTTTAAAGGTGAGGTAAATCTATTTTTCACTTGTCTTGCTAAATGTTAAAACTATTGTTAAATGCTAAAACTATTTAGAGAATGTTAAAATTGTTAAATGTTAAAACTATTTAGAGAATAGAACTAAAAAAGCCTTCCACAAATGATGACAATAATAAATATGAGGCAAAAGAAACAATTTGGTATGACTGAAAAAAACACTAGGTGACAACTGTAGACACCTTGTGTCTTGTTGAGGTTCTCTCATTAACTGAGCAAATCAAGTTAAAAAAAATTTGTTAAATCTATCATACAATATTTAAATATAGCACTAAGATCAAAGCTTTTTTTACTGAACACTTATACCTGTTAGGCAGTATCCTGAGTGCTTTACATATATTATTAATCTTCATAAAATTTATGAATTAAAAAATAAAATTTATGAATTAATAAGTAGTATTATCATTCCATTTTAACAGATGAGGAAACTCAAGTACAAATAAATTATATGACTTGTCCAAGGTCAAATAACTGATGTAAAAGTCAAAATATCAACCTAGGAGGCCTGGCATTAAAATGTAGGTTCTTGGGGCACCTGGGTGGCTCAGTGGGTTAAAGCCTCTGCCTTTGGCTCAGGTCATGATTCCAGGGTCCTGGGATCGAGCGCCACATTGGGCTCTCTGCTCAGTGGAGACCCTGCTTCCCTTCCTCTCTCTGCCTGCCTCTCTGCCTACTTGTGGTCTCTGTCTCTGACAAATAAATAAATAAAATCTTTTAAAAAAATAAATAAATAAAATGTAGGTTCTTAACCACTGTACTACAGCTGCCTTATCATCATTGCTCTAGAACAGTTTGTAACATTTTGGGTAAATCACTTAATCGTTACTGTTTCCTCATTTGTAAAATAAAAAGAACTGATCTGTATTAGATTCTCTTTAAAGTCATTTCCAACTCCACACTTGATTACCACAGTTTTTCTCAAGTGCAATTTTCTTAAGCTTCTTGCATTTATTAGTTTACCATCATCTCCTGATGAAATTAAATAAATCCTTACATCCAGGTACTCAATTATATTCCGATAGTCTTTCCTTATAATGGAGCAATTAATTGGGACATTTTGGTATAGAGGAGTAGCTTAATATCTGGTTGAAGTTTTCTTACTGACATGTTACACCACCTTAGCTAAGTCACTTAACTTCTCTTGAATGCAAGTTCCTCTTCTTTAAATTGAAGGAACTTGTCAATGTGCTCCATTATTTTTAGTGACATTCTTTTATTGTTGTTGATTCAAAAAATCTTAAATGATAAAAAGAACATAACTGATCAACTTTAATTTACTTAAAAGTTAACAATTTACATCTTTTTGCCATTTTATAGTATTAAATCCTCAACAAGGAGACCCAGGGGCAGATAAAAGTGGAAGTGAGCAAAACACAGCTCTATTTGTTGGTTATTAGCAACTCCCCACAAAAATGGTATGAAAAGAGTCAGAGCCTTAAACTTGGGGCCTGAACTGCTTTTGCTATTCCTTTTATCCACTACTATAGAACAAATACAAGTTGCTTGCATAATTCTGTTCTCTACTATTTCTATTTACTTGTCATTTCCTGACCCTTTGTTGTTTTATATAGGTTAGTAAGAACTATATTTTATGTTTAACACCTTATAGTCAACTAGAAACTCTGAGGAAGATATACATTTGAAGTAGAATTGTTGCATGAGTATAAACCTATCTTAAGGTAAAAGATACTATTCATTATGTATGTCAACCCAAAGTTCTTCCTTCTGTTCTAATAATGACCCTTGTTCATCCAGTGTATTTAGTAATCTTGAAAAATTACCAATCTGTATGTGAATTAATTTAATTAACATATACAAAAGTTACTTTCATGTGGTAAAATAACAAGCATCCATTATTAAGTCTAAAAATTCCTGTAAAATAGTGGTCACTAGCTGTAACAAAATGAAAATAAATTAATAACTTTACATATAAATGGATCTCATTAGCATAATGTTGTGACTCATAAAAGTAATTATGGATAGAATAGTTTGGGATATAAAATAAATTAGCTTCATAGAAATCTACATATAGAAACTTGCTGATGAGCAACACTTTAATTTATTCCCAGCTGGGTAACTAAAGGCACTTTTATTGTAGGAAATTACTGACAGATATTCATTTTGCATATCACATTTTAAAACATAAATATCAAACTATATAAAGAAATGTCTACATGTATAAGATATTAAGCAACTGACACTATAATAATTTATTCCTAACTTTCTCTGGCTTTCTACTTTTTATCATTATTTAAAATGGGATTTTCTTATTTATTTAGGAACACAGAGAGAACAGTCCCAATATGACTAAGGGATACCAAAAAGTCTCTCAAAGTATTTAGAATATTATTTTTCTGCATGTAGTCAATACCAGCTAATGTCAAGCAAACTTATACAATACGATGAGAATTCTACAGTTCCCCTAAAAGAATAAATATTGTACAAAATGTGTACTCCTAAACTGTAGTAAGAGTTAAGTTATTGTCAGGTTAATGAACTTTATTTTTCATGGCCCCTTATTTGCTGATTTCCTTCCATAGTCCAGTACACAATTTTTTATGTATAATTATGTATTCCTTTTTTTAAAATTTTTTATTTGTTTATAAACATATATTTTTATCCCCAGGGGTACAGGTCTGTGAATAAACAGGTTTACACACTTCACAGCACTCACCAAAGCACATACCCTCCCCAATGTCCATAATCCCACCCCCTTCTCCCAAACCCCCTCCCCACAGCAACCCTCAGTTTGTTTTGTGAGATTAAGATTCACTTATGGTTTGTCTCCCTCCCAATCCCATCTTGTTTCATTTATTCTTCTCCTACCCACTTAAGCCCCCATGTTGCATCACCACTTCCTCATATCAGGGAGATCATATGATAGTTGTCTTTCTCTGCTTAACTTATTTCGCTAAGCATGATACGCTCTAGTTCCATCCATGTTGTCGCAAATGGCAAGATTTCATTTCTTTTGATGGCTGCATAGTATTCCATTGTGTATATATACCACATCTTCTTGATCCATTCATCTGTTGATGGACATCTAGGTTCTTTCCATAGTTTGGCTATTGTGGACATTGCTGCTATAAACATTCGGGTGCACGTGCCCCTTTGGATCACTACGTTTGTATCTTTAGGGTAAATACCCAGTAGTGCAATTGCTGGGTCATAGGGCAGTTCTATTTTCAACATTTTGAGGAACCTCCATACTGTTTTCCAGAGTGGCTGCACCAGCTTGCATTCCCACCAACAGTGTAGGAGGGTTCCCCTTTCTCCGCATCCTCGCCAGCATCTGTCCTTTCCTGACTTGTTGATTTTAGCCATTCTGACTGGTGTGAGGTGATATCTCATTGTGGTTTTGATTTGTATTTCCCAGATGCCTAGTGATATGGAGCACTTTTTCATGTGTCTGTTGGCCATCTGGATGTCTTCTTTGCAGAAATGTCAGTTCATATCTTCTCCCATTTCTTGACTGGATTATTTGTTCTTTGGGTGTTGAGTTTGCTAAGTTCTTTATAGATTTTGGACACTAGTCCTTTATCTGATATGTCGTTTGCAAATATCTTCTCCCATTCTGTCAGTTGTCTTTTGATTTTGTTAACTGTTTCCTTTGCTGTGCAAAAGCTTTTGATCTTGATGAAATCCCAAGAGTTCATTTTTGCCCTTGCTTCCCTTGCCTTTGGCGTTGTTCCTAGGAAGATGTTGCTGTGGCTGAGGTCGAAGAGGTTGCTGCCTGTGTTCTCCTCAAGGATTTTGATGGATTCCTTTCTCACATTGAGGTCCTTCATCCATTTTGAGTCTATTTTCGTGTGTGGTGCAAGGAAATGGTCCAATTTCATTTTTCTGCATGTGGCTGTCCAATTTTCCCAGCACCATTTATTGAAGAGGCTGTCTTTTTTCCATTGGACATTCTTTCCTGCTTTGTCGAATATTAGTTGACCATAGAGTTGAGGGTCTATTTCTGGGCTCTCTATTCTGTTCCATTGATCTATGTGTCTTTTTGTGCCAGTACCATGCTGTCTTGATGATGACAGCTTTGTAATAGAGCTTGAAGTCCAGAATTGTGATGCCACCAACGTTGGCTTTCTTTTTCAATATCCCTTTGGCTATTCGAGGTCTTTTCTGGTTCCATATAAATTTTAGAATTATTTGTTCCATTTCTTTGAAAAAGATGGATGGTACTTTGATAGGAATTGTATTAAATGTGTAGATTGCTTTAGGTAGCATAGACGTTTTCACAATATTTATTCTTCCAATCCAGGAGCATGGAACATTTTTCCATTTCTTTGTGTCTTCCTCAATTTCTTTCATGAGTACTTTATAGTTTTCTGAGTATAGATTCTGCGCCTCTTTGGTTAGGTTTATTCCTAGGTATCTTATGGTTTTGGGTGCAATTGTTGTATTCCTTTTTTCTAAAGAGGGTATTCCCAATTATTTAAGCTTGCGGTGATACAGTACTTAGAAACACTCCTCCAGAGTAGGTATAAATATTTTTTTAATGAATATATGAGTGAATATATGTATTTAGCCAATTACACCCTTTATATTTAAATTTTTAATTAAAAAATACACCTTTATAAAAGTGTATACTTTATACACCATTATAAAAGGTATACAACACGACGATTTGATATATGTATACAGTGAAATGATTACTATAGTCAAATTAATTAACATATATCCTCACATAGTTACTATTTTTTAATGATGAAAAATACCTGCAATCTACAATCTTAGCAAATTTCCAGTATTCAATATGTATTCTTAACTATAGTCACCATGTTGTACATTGGATTAATGCTATGCAATTCCAACTTTTTACCCTTTGACCAAAATCTCTACATTTCCTTCACCTCCCCATCCCTGTTAACAATCATTCTATTTTCTGCTTCTACATACTCAACTTTTTTAGATTCCACATATAAGTGAATCACATAGTTTTTTTTTTTTTAAATGTGTCTGGACTTATTTTACTAAGCAAAATGTCCTCTAGGTTCATCCATGTTGTTGCAAATGACAGGATCTCCTCCTTTAAGGCTGAATATCTTCCACTGTACATATATACCACAGCTGGTTTTTTTTTTATCATTTTATCAATTTATCATAAGTTGGCTATTGTAAATAATGTTGCAATAAACATGCAGGCATTTCTTCAAGGTACTGATTTCATTTTCTTTAGCTATATATCCCAAATAAGTGTTGCTGGATCATATGTTATTAGCAAGAGCAATCGGACAAGACAAGAAAAGGCACTGAAATCAGAAAGGAATAAGCAAAATTATCTCTGTTTACAGATGGCAAAATCCTGTATGTAGAAACCCTAAAGACTACACACACACACACACACACACACACACACCTGTTTGAACTAATACAAAAAAATCAGTAAAGTTAAAAGATACAAAGTCAATATATGAAAATTCCTTATACCATAATGATCAGAAAAGAAAATAAGAAAACAACCTACTTTACAATAACATCCTAAGAAATAAAATACTTAGGAATAAATTTAACCAAGGAAGTTGGAGATCTGTACACAGAAAACTGCAAAACACTAATGAAAGAAATTGTAGAAGGCACAAATAAATGAAAAGATATCCTGTGTTCTTAGATTAGGAGAATACTACTAAAATGTCCATATAGCTCAAAACAATATACAGATATAATCCTTTATCAAAATTCTGATGATATTTTTCAGAGAACAGAAAAAAAAAACCTAAAATTAATATGGAACAACACAAGACCCAAAATCATCAAACAATTTTGAGAAAGAAGAAAAGGGCTGGAGGAATCACATTTCCTGATTTCAAGTTCTATTACAAAGCTATAGTCATCAAAGAGTATGGTACTGGTACTGGCATAAAAACAGATACATAGACCAATGGAACAGAAGAGACAACCCAGAAATAAACCCAAGCATATATGGTGAACTAATTTCACACAAGGGAAAAAATAATACACAATGGGGAAAGGATAGTTTCTTTAATAAATGGTGCTGAGAAAATTGGATATCCACATGCAAGAGAATAAAAATGGGCAAAGGACCTGAAAAGATATTTTTCTAAAAAATACATACAAATAGCCAACAGGCATATGAAAAGATGTGTAACAAATCACTTATCATCAGGGAAACACAAATCAAAATGACAGTGTGAGATATCATCTCACACCTGTTAGGATGGCTATTATCAAAAAGATACGATGATGACAACACGGAGTAAAGGGAATCCTTGTACATGGTTGGTCATGTTAACTGGTATATCTACTATGGAAAATACTATGCAGGTTCCTCAAAAAATAAAACCAATTCTTCAAAGTTGATCTCAAGCCACATCTCTGAAAGCCTATCCTGATGACCCTAGGGTCTACAAATAGCTTCTTTCAGAAAGTTATAGCACTTTCTTGTTAGTACTGTATAGCTCACAGATTTTTCTCTTCTACTCTATTTCTACACTGAAATAGAGGGCTTTGGAATCAAATAATACTGATATCTTTGCCACTTCTAGTTCTATGATCTTGCAGAGATAAATTATTTAAAATCAAGTGGTTCACCTTAAAGATAGTGAAAATTTTAATTACTACAGCAGGAGAAGGAAATTTTACCATGAAAATTAATAACGCTTAAGATTTCAGGGCCCTTCACTTGTACTTGTGCATGGAGCTTTATTTTATAGCCATAATTTTGTATTGTTTGTTTCTCAAATAGGACACCCAAAATTGTATAAACTTCAGATACCACAAAATCTGGATCCATTCCTGCTTATGAGAAAAATACAAATATGCAGGGCCAATGTGTTTAAAAACAAGAATAGCCAATTAAATAAAAAATCCTTAGCTCAGGGATCTGGATGACTCAGAACACTGGCAGGGGCAACTCTGGGTATGATTTTAGTGAAACATGTTTTTTGTTTGTTTTTGTTTTATTTTTTAATTTTTTATTTAAATTCAATTCAGTTAACATACATTGTATTACTAGTATTGTACTACTAGGAATACTAGTATTTTATTACTAGGAATAGAATTTAGAGATTGATCAGTTGCATACAACACCCAGTGCTGATTACATCCAGTGCATCACCCAGTTACCCCATTCCCTCTAACTACCTCCCCTCCAGCAATACTCAGTTTTCTTTTCTATAGTTAAAAGTCTGCTATGCTTTGCCTCCTCTCCATTTTTATCTTATTTTTCTTTCCCTTCCCCTATGTTCATCTGTTTTGTTTAGTAAATTCCACACGAGTGAAATTTTATGGTATTTTTCTTTCTCTAACTTATTTCGCTTAGCCTAATACCCTCTAGTTCCATCCACATCACTGCAAATAGCAATATTTCATTCTGTTTGATGGTTGAGTAATATTCCATTATTTATATATATATATCACATCTTCTTTATCTATTGATGAAACTACATTGATGTTAGTAAACTATTCTTTGAATGTAAAATTGGAAGGTAACACACTGACGGAAAGCAGAATAAATGTTTGATCTTAGTCCAAGGTCACAAAGGTTTATGTTGACACCATACCTGAATCTCTTGTGTTTTTTCTGAAAAGCATCCTTAAAAAGAACTCTTTCTTAGATGAAGGTAGGAATGATGGCATGCTACCATATCTACTTAGTAGGAAGTGATATATAGTTTTCATTACATTTTAGTTTTTTTTTTTTATTTGACAGAGATTGATCACAAGTAGGCAGAGAGGCAGGCAGAGGGAGAGGGGGAAGAGGCTCCCCGCCGAGCGGAGAGCATGATGTGGGGCTTTATCCCAGGATCCTGAGATCATGACCTGAGCCAAAGGCAGAGGCTTTAACCCACTGAGCCACCCAGGCGCCCCAACATTTTAGTTTATAATCATCATAAATACATTAGAGTTATCCAAATTTACTTTTAATTAAATATGATTTATAGATATAACTTATTATGTACCATATTTTAGATATTCTTTCTACATATGGACCTTAATTGTAATAGACAATCAACTTTGTGAAGAAATACTAAAAAATGCAAAATACACTGATAATATAAAAACATCACAGATACCAGTATGCAAAGGAACATTTAAAACATTTCAAGAGCAAATATTTCCTTGAAATCAATTACCATAATTAAAAGTGAGGAAGATGCACATCTTCCTCTGCACTAGAAATTCAAAAACTGGAGGTTTAAACCATACGTAATAGTTATAAACGCATTACTTATTCATTTTATTAAATCATTCCAGTTTTCACCAGCTAGTATACTTAACAAAGACTAGAGAAATTATTGCACCATGAAGTGTTTTCTTTTAAAACTGAGACTATTTGTATTCAGAGTATTATTATAAAATTGATTATCACACTGAAATTTATCTTTCTAAATAAAAAGAATACACAATTTCCCCCATCACTTCAAATTCCTTTTATACTTGAAGACTAAAAAGTGTCTCAGTTGCAAAATAAATATGGGAGATATTTTTTTTTGTAAAAAGTTGTCTAGTATACTGTCACTTGTCACATCAAGGTTATGAAAAAGCAAGAGCAATTTTTCATAAGCAAATATAAAAATTTTGAGGATTAGAATCTCATTCCAAGAATAACAAAAGAAAATAAATATTATAGACTCTTTCCTCAGATAGTTGGATAGCTAATTGACTTAAATGTTCAAGTAACATTTGCTAAATACTTAAGTGCAAGAAGATTCAAAGATAAATCAATGAGATACAAGAATTCATGCTTTCAATAAGCTTATGTTGCACATATGCATATGTGTGCACGTGTGTCAAATTTTAATACACTAATACCTATATACCTTTTCAGATAGTGATCCATTTTTGATTCCTTTCATAACCAAACTTCTCTGATCACCTGCCAAAATATGCTATCTCCATTTCTTCACCTCCTATTCACTACACTACTCCAGAACAAGTCCTGTTGTCACGTCAACAATAAACTTCATGGTAGCAAATCCAATGGACACTTTTCAGTTCTCCCCTGACTTTAACCTTTAACAGCCTTTAACACAGTTGATCATTTTCTAGTTCTTAAAATATGCTTTTAGTTTTTCTCTATCTTCTCTAACTATTCTTTCATATTCTCCAGACCTCCAAAAGATAATGTTTCTCAGGGGTCAATACCAGTGCTACTAGACAAAACTTTCTTTCTTTCTTTTTTTTTTTTTTTGGACAAAACTTTCTGCAATGATCAAAGTTTTAATGTTTGGAGTATGAAACCATAAAAGCACTAGGAAAAAACATGAATTAATATTTTAAAATACCTATTTGTGGAATGTAAATGATGTTCAGGGGCTGACACAAAACAAAAAAATCATGATAAGAAAGACATAAATTTTACTGAGGTAAAGAAAAAATAAAAGCCCTTAAAATTTAAATTACAATCAAATTGAACCTCAAAGTGTATTTAACTGGTGGTATAATAAGAGAGGAAGTATTGCAAGAGAGGAAGTATTTTGCAGTTAGATTGTACATCCCAGTGGTATATACTTCAGAAAAAAGAAATGAAAACAAGAAACCTTAAAACTGTTTAGAGAAATTATATTGTTGGCAGTAATGTGAGTATTATTATTCTGATACTATCACGTGTAGATTCTGGGATTTAAAAAATGAGCAAATATATAGTATTCTAATTTTATCATCCTTGATCCCCTTGAGAACAGGTATGGAAGAAAGGAAATATGACTATAAAATAAAAGGGGTTAAATTAAAATCCTATAGTATTGAATTTGAATTAGAAGTATCAGTAAAACACATGATGATTTTTCTCTTCAAAAATAAAACTAATTATTTCCTAGGTCTGTCAAATGAAAAGACGCTGAAACAAAGATTAATCCAGTAGGAAAAAACATCCTTGATGCCCAAATTATATTCTTGAACTGCCATTTTCCATGAAAACAAGCATTCTTGAAAAGAATGCTTGAGGGCTCCCAAGTGGCTCAGTTAAGCCTCTGCCTTCTGCTTGGGTCATGATCCCAGGGTCCTGGGATCGAGCCCTGCATCAGGCTTCCTTCTCAGTTGGGAGTCTGTTGCTCCCTCTCCCTTTGCCCCCCACCCCCATTCTCATGTTCACTCTCTCTCTTTCTCTCTCTACTAAGTAAATAAAATCTTTTAAAAATTTGAACAAAAAAAACCCAAAACTTCGATCTGTATGGAATGTATGGTACAGAGTAGGAATACATTTTAGGTTTTTTTAAAATCCAGATGGCTACCCAGCTGTCCCAACACCATTAATTGAATGATCTATCTTTTTCCTCATGGATTAGACATATCAATATTTATTAAGAATCCAGAGTCATAACAGGAGTTTTTAGTGGCAGAAGAGTCAGTGACAATGGCTGAGAACATCTGCTGGCAATGACACTATGCTAGTACCTAAAGAAGAGTATTCCTATGGCAGAATCTTAGCTGTGTTGCATCTTTTGTTTTCTACCCAACCTAGATCCTCGAGGTTTAATGATGATTTAGTCGCTTCAAATTTTTCCAATGTATTTTGTTTTGTTTAGAATCAAGGTAATCTTGGCTGTTTTGTAGCCAAGAACTCCAACTTACACAACATGATTTTCCTCCCAGAATTCAATAGTGAGCATTCCCAAATTAAGGCCTTTGGGTCTCTGCTCTATATTCTGTAGCTAAAACTCCTGTATATGATTGTGATTACTGGAGTTTTCACTACCATCTCTAGTAACTGACTCCTAATATATATCACTAACCATGAGCTTGTATCACCTCATTATTTTTATATTTTTCATTATAGAGAGTAAACATACCCATAGTTGGTTATCTTAACATTTAAAGCTATCTTTAACATACTATTTTTCTAGAAATACCCTGATGACAGCATGAGGTGCTAAAGGCAAAACAAACAGAATGATTTGATTAGAAAAAGATAAATGGCAGGAAATAGGATGGATTAGGAGACAAAGGTCAAATAACAGTTTGATTTTTTTATATTAGAGAGTTAATATATATTTTTTTAAGATTATTTATTTATTTATTTATTTATTTGACAGAGAGATCACAAGTAGGCAGAGAGGCAGGCAGAGAGAGAGAGGAGGAAGCAGGCTCCCTGCTGAACAGAGAGCCCTATGTGGGACTCGATCCCAGGACCCTGAGATCATGACCTGAGCCGAAGGCAGCGCCCCGAGAGTTAATATTTAACAGTATAGAAAATAAACAACCACTGAATAATTTTGAGTAGTGAATGACATGATCAGATTTTTATGTTAGAAGAATCACCTCAGCAGCACTGAAAAAAAGTACACAGGAGGACATGAGATTATCTTTTTTTTTTTTTTTAAACAAAGCCCTTTCATCCAAATAGATTTAGAGTTTTACTATATATTCTGAAAAGCTTTCTACAAATTATTAACCAAATGCTCTACTTTGGAAAAATATACATAAGTATGACTGTCAATTAATTTATAAGGTTAATAGCCTCAGTTTACAGATAAATAAAATACAGGATTGTTTACCAACTCTTACTTTTAAAATGACATAGACAACATGGTTTCTAATAAAACCAAATATAACAGTTAACTGTATTATAATTTATCATAAATTTATTATCATGCACAATTTGACAAGCAGATAAAATCTATATTTAGAAAATCACTGTACCACTTGAAATACATACAGGTTACCTATCATATAAAGTATTAAACTGAACACATGAGAGACCATAAGTTATAGGGCTCATAGCTATTTAGGGAATATCCTTCAATCATCATTTGCTTTGTAAAACAATAAAACAATAATATAAAACAATAATATAAGCCCTTGGTATAAAAACAATAATATAAGCCCTTTCTTTGGAAAAAAGGAATATAAAATCAGAAATACAAGTTTCACTTTAAGAAAAGAAAAAAAAAAAAAAAAAAGAAAAGAATAAGCTTTTTTTTAATAGATTTTACTTTTTTAATTTTATTTTTTTCAGTGCTCCAAGATTCATTGTTTATACACCATACCCAGTGCTCCATGCAACACGTGCTCTCCTTAATACCCACCACCAGGCTCACCTAACTCCCTCAGTTTGTTTCTCAGAGTCCACAGTCTCTCATGCTTCACTCACCCCTCTGATTTCCCCCAATGCACTTTTCCTTTCTTTCTCCTAATATCCCCGTGTTATTCCTTATACTCCACAAGTGAAAGGAATAAGCTTTTATTAAAGATCAACTGTAAACAAAACCAATCGATCTAAAAATAATTTTGGTTTATTCAGATGTTATGCTCTAAAGCAGATAAATTTATACTTAATGAACTAAAGAAAAAATCTATTTGTAATATTCATAAAGTAAGGTATGTTTAGCTATGCTCTAAGTAAAATATCTCTGTTGTGTTAGAACTAAAGAAGAGATCTATTTGTAATATTCATAAAGTAAGGTATGTTTAGCTATGCTATATTTAAGTAAAAGATCTCTGTTGTGTTAGCCTACACAACATTCATTGGTCATTGAGAAAAAGACTTTCTTGCTGTGTTACTAAAGAAGCCCATCTCTCCTGATGTGAAATGTTAACTAATATGTTAATAAATCATTGTCATTCTCCCATAATTTTGAGAGGTCATAAAATATGGCTAGTAAAGGAGATAAACTGCCCTTATGGTTAATCACTTAAAATGTAGTAATTTACCACAAACAGGCGCTTTTATATTTTTCTGTCTCTTTAGATTTAGTTCTCCAAAAACTACTAAAAAATTAAATATATCAAAAAATGAACTCAGAGCAGCTTTTAGTTGCTTAGTAGCTTCTATAATTTTCTGTTTCCTTTATGTAGTATACAAGTTTATACAAGTATAAATGTAGCTTTGAATGTTTCTAAATCTAAATACAACATGGAACTGTATTCACCAGGACTGGTTGGTCGCCTGAATTCCCAGAACACACTAATCTTTACATAGAATTTTCAAATAACTGCTGTGAAAACAGAAACTCTGTTAGGTTAAGGATGGGTTTTACTATTGGTAGTATGTAGAGACCCACAGATTAGACAGACTGTAAAAGTAGAGATGACAATCAGGGAAATTCTAAATAGCAGGAAGAGATAATTCAGAAGAACTATCAAACACATTTGTCAATTTACAAACAGCTTAAGTCCCATTCAATAAGCAAAGTTATGACACAGAGTAAGGAGGAAGTAATTTAATAGTAAGCAATAGGAAGCAGTACAGGTGATCAGGCTGCTGAACCAGAGAGGCCTAACAATAAGCTGTAGAATTCCACCTTTAGGAAATCATAAAAGGCAAAATCCTTGTATTCAAAATAGCAACTCAGGCTAAAAGGAACTAGGATAATGTGTAAGGAAACAAGACATAGCTGAATTTATTGATGAAAACACAAGGATTCAAATGTTAGATAGATTTAAGAAGGACCTGATTAAAGAGATCAGAGCAAAAGCTTAATTACTAGAATCAATGTATTAAAAAAAATAATGCTGAGAATGGGCTGATGCTAAAGTCATAAAATCCTGACCCTGAGTTCCTTATAGTATCTGTTCTTAAACATATAACTGTTACCAGTGACAGGACAAGAGTTAAACTTAAATGTGGTTATTAAGGAAATTATTATTATGAAATCCAGAAGGATTATCAACTTAGTCCTAGACTTAATACTAATTCAAGCCCTACTGTTGTCATTCCAGAATTCAAGCTTTAAGTATGTCTGTTTCCTCTGCCTGAAAAAAAAATTAGCTGGCATAAAATTATGGACACAAGTTACCCATAAAACTCCGCAAATCTCTGGCATATGGGTAACTGGGATGTTGTACCATTCTTTTAGCAGGGGATATGATAAATACATGACAAAACAGGAACATTCACAAATTATGCTCTCTGTAGTAAAATGAGAAAATAGGTGACTAAATTAAGGATTTCAAAGAATAAAATTTTAAAAATTAATGTGAGCAACCGAAAAATCTCATGATTGGTGAGAAAAAGGTAATGTAATTAGAGAAAAATTGCAGAAAATTCTTCTGTAGAAAATAGATGGGTCAACAACTTCCTTTTTGGTCCTGTGGCCAATACCAAATAATCTTGAATTCATGAAAGAGATCTACTTAGAATGTCACAAGCCCAAAATAGAGCTGTTCCATCAGGATGGCATGAATCAACTGTCCTCAAAGTACTGGGACAATTCTTATAGCCTAATTTAAGTTTATTGACTTAATATTCTTTTTAATAACCCTACGAGATTTCTTTCTACTGACCCTATCTGAGTTCCTGGTCCTAGAAAATATCTGTTGAATAATTAATAAATCCATTAATGAAGAATATGAAGGCATGAACACATGAATATATAACTAAAGCATACTGGAGATGGCACTCCCTACCAACCAAGGTTAGCAACATATAATACTCTAAGACAAAAAATAATCTCAGATTAAAAGCCAATTAAAAAGTCATACAGAGAATACAAACTCAAAAGAGAAAAATGTCTGCACAAAGTGAGAATCTGGTCCTTGAGGTCTCCTAGGTGACAAAGGAATGGAACCAAATTAAATTTGTACTAACCCAGGCATTTTGAGATTAATGATACTCCTCTTTTTTCTTTCTTTCTTTCCTTCTTCCTTCCTTCCTTCCTTCCTTTCTTTCTTTCTCTCTCTTTTTTTTTAATAAGTGAATTCTCATTTGACTGACAGGGGAAATTCAAACCATCCATAAAAAAGGGATCTAGTAAAAGTCATTAGATCTAAACTCACAATATAATATATAAAAGACAAAATATGTCTTTTAACATCATAGTTACTTAGACTATTTAGAATGCTTATGAACTATCCCTCCAAAATACACTACATACACTAATAGTAACATATGATTTAAATGGCAACACAGTCATCAATTTTCATAATAATTTAATGTTAACTAAAGGTCCAGTCTCCTAACAAGATAGAACATTTTAAATTTAAAATCTGTATATTCTGGGGCGCCTGGGTGGTTCAGTGGGTTAAGCCGCTGTCTTCGGCTCAGGTCATGATCTCAGGGTCCTGGGATGGAGTCCCACATCGGGCTCTCTGCTCAGCAGGGAGCCTGCTTCCTCCTCTCTCTCTGCCTGCCTCTCTGCCTACTTGTGATCTCTGTCTGTCAAATAAATAAATAAAATCTTTAAAAAAAAAAATCTGTATATTCTGAAAGCAAATTTTATGACTTGTTTTCCTTCCTGATAGTTCTTTTTATAGTTTCTCAGACACTTGTTGGTTTATTAGCCTAAACTTTATTACATTCTATAAACCCTGTATATACTAGAGCCAAAGGAAGAGTTTTCATGGAATTTGACCTTGATATAGATGTGTATAACACTGGTGAAACCGTTAGGCCTCCTTTGTTATCTTTCTAGTCAGTGGAAAGGAATTCTTCTACATACAGTTAACTGAGCAATTTACCAGGATCTATATGATCTATTCAGTAATCTCTACATTCTGCAAAAGTTGAAATATGTGTACACTGAAGTTTATGTTAAAGTGATCTTGACTTTGCATTATATGTACAAATTATATGTACATTGTATAAATTGCAAAATAAATATTAACAATTAATTTGAAAAAAAACTATCTGAACTGTACCTATTATTGATTTTATGTTGTAGGATGATATATTGATTAAGAGCACTGGAATTACACAAAATGATACAGGTCCTGACTCTGTTATTTACTAGCCATATTATATTGGAGAGGTTATTTAACTCTAGTAAACCTTGATTTCACATCTGAAAAATGAAAAGTTTGAAATAGGTAACTGTTAAGATATTCTCTAGCTCCAAATGACAAACCTTTAATCTTCAAATAAGTTTCCAAATATACTTATAATTTTAAAAACATCAAGGCCCAGATTCCTTTTCAATATTTTCAATTTATAATTTTGATAAATTATTAATAAGTTTTTCAAATTTCATTATTGAAAGGCTGAACCTGGAATGGGGAAGGCTTTGTAACATTTCGATTCCTTATGATCATCATATTATAGCCATAAAAGACCATAGAAGGGCTAGCACCTACCAAAATAAGAAAGCAGATAACATACAGATCCAAATCTTCCTATGTCCACTCTTCCTCATCACTTCATCCCACAAGAGAGCACAAATGCAAATCAAGACCAAGACAGAACGTAAACCTGAGTAGTTAGCAATGAAAACACACAAATGCAAATATATTTGACCTGGGATAAAACAAAAAGTAATAAATATAGGAATGTATAAGAGGAGCACAAAAGAATTCCGGAAATAAAAATTAAAAGAAGGGGTAACTGTGCTTTAAGCAGAATTTAAAGGGAAGCCAACCCTTGAATTGTTGGGGGATTCAGCATATATAATCCTACAAAATAGGAAATATTAATCAAAAGACAATAAATAAAATTGGTAGCATAGCCAAAATAAAAGAAGACATGAGTAAATTGTAAAGAAGAGTAAAATTAAGAATTGTATGACAATTTGTACGTGGTAAAGCAGTTCACCTCATACTTGGAGGAATGAAAAAACACATAGAATAAAGAGGGAAAAAAATAGTACAGCCAACTAGTCAACCAGGTATGGCTGGTGGACGATGGGGTAATTGATGTCAAAACCAAATGACTCCAAAAGAGTGAAGGTTGCAATAAGCATCATGAAAGTCAGCAAATATATTGCACTTGAATTAGGGTTCCTCAGCAGGGTAGACAGATACTGAAAACCTATTGTCAAAAAGATTATTTTTGGAATAAGAATAAGATGTGATTGCAGGAGAGGCTAGTGATATAAAGTCACAAAGTATTCAATTATAAAGTTATAAGATAAAGTCAGATTAGACCAATGAAGAGAACGAGTTCAAGGGATATTATCTTAAGATTTTACATATAGAATGCCTTTAAAGATCAATGCCTGGGAAGTTAGGAGAATAATGAGAGTATCTTATGGGAAACAAGACTCTCACTGGGAGTAGCAGATAGCAAGATGTTTCTAAATTTGTGTCATTTTTTAGTTCCTTGACAAGCACCTAACCTGAGGTTTCAAATACATGTGTAAAGACTTTTCACCCAGGAATTCATCTAAATTGCTTCATACAGAATCATGTTTAAAAAAATACATTAAATTTCTAGTTCAAGATGGCAATATACAAGTATCCAAAGCTTACGTCCTCCCACAGACACAACAAATCTATAGCTAAATATGGAACAAATTCCTCCATTAAAAACAAAAACAAAAAAACTCAAAAAACTGTCTGAGCAACTCCTATGTATCAGGCAAAGGAAAGAAGGCCTACGTCAAAGCAGTTTAGAGAGGCTGGGACACAATCTCACCATAAACTCTATCCGCAGAGTTGTGACCCACAATTGGGAGGGAACTCAAAACTTAAAGCTTTGAAAACCAATGGGGCTCACATCCATGAGACCCAAAAGGCTTTAACAGTTTGAAAAATGGCTCTGCAAGGGTTCACATCCTTGGACTCACCCACCCAAGGGCTCAGCATAAAGGTAGCCTATAAGCAGGCACCCAGACTTAGGTGAATGAGGCTCATTTGTTAATCTTAAAGTATTGGCCTGAGAGACAGAAATATAATTTTGTAGATATCTAGGGTCCTCCTGGCTGGTAGGCACCATCTTCACACTCTTCTTCTGCCTTGTTCTAACCAGTGGGTGCTTTCTTTTTCTTATTTTAATGCTAGGCTTTCTTTTCTTTTCTTTCTTTCCTTTTTTCCTCCTTCTTTCCTGCAGATACCATCTATATGCTTTCCCTTATGTGTCATTCCAACCAGTAGGCACCATTTTCATGTATTAACTAGTAAGCACCATCTTTTATCTTTTCCTTTTTCCAGGCAGGTACCATCTATATATTCTTCATGTGCCTAGTTCCAGTTGATGGGTGCCATCTTTGCATTCTCCTTCTGTTGTTCCAGAGTGCCAGTATCTCCCAGAGGGGAATCACTACATGCTAGTTTTTAATCACTACACTAGTTTTTGCAGCTGCTGCCCAGAGGACACTTGTTGATTGCCTGGCTCTGGAGATGGGGCTTGGGCAGGGGAGGGGAGGTGCTGCAATTCTGGGTCCTGTGGGATTCTTAGCAAAGAGTTCTTGCCACACTACTTCCCCCATGGCACTGCACAGATAGCAAACTGAAACATATCCCTAGTCTTTCTGTGAAAGAAGTCTGTTTATCCAGGAGCTTTGGCCCAAAAAACAAGTTTCTTCTGGCTTGGCATTCAACTAGGGGCCCGTGGAGGTGTTTCCAGGGAATGGAGGATGGTTGATGAAATATTTGTGCCCTTCTGCTGCCTTGTTCCTGCTTGACAGTATCATTATTGTATTCTTTAATATGGCACCCCAATGTTTGCAGCACCCTCAACTACAGGAAGGCATTAAAAGTAAGATAGGCTATCCCAATGTTTATGGCTGCCATCAGGAGGAGAAACCTATAGATTTTCTGGCCCTAGTGACTAGGGGAATTTATACCTGTGGGTCGCACAGGACTGTGATCCAAAAGAAGTCAAAAGATACAACAGCTCAGTCTTTCAGTGAAAATGGTCTACTAGTTTATCACCATAAGTTCAGTCTGAAGGGCAGATTTTTAATTAAACACACATCTGAGGATTGACTATAATCTTTCCAGTGACCTCAGAGGACAGGAGCTATCCCTCTACACCTCTTCTGGCTATATTCTAGACTGCCAGTATCTCCCAGAGGAAAACTTTTACATGTATTTGGTATCACTATACCATGGTTTCTGATTTCATGGTTTCTACCTCTGGTACCATGGCTTCTATATCTGGTATCTTGTTTTCACAGTTGCCACCCAGAGGATGTCCCTAACTTCCCTACCTCTGGTAGCCAGGCAAGACTTGCGTTCCTGAGTTCCTCAAAATTGTAAGAAATCAGATAGTTCTTGGCAGACTACCACCCCAGGGCACTGCAAAGACAGCACATTAACACACCCCAATCTTTCTGTTAAAGAGGCCAATTAGCTTCTTCTAGAATTTTGGCCTGAGGGGCAGGCTTCAGGTTCAGCACACAGAAGGGACCTACGCAGGTATTCTCAGTGAACACAGGCCAGTAGACACCATCTTTGCACTCTCACTCTTTTGCTACACCTTGCCAGTATCTCCCAGGAGAGAGATTTTACACTTATCTGAAGCCCAAATTTTTTGCAACTGCCACTAAGGGGAACCTCCATATTATCTACTAGGCTCCGGAGGCCAGTGTGGATTAAGCCTGTGGTCCCACAGAGCTGTATACATTTGTACTTTAAAAGCTGCTGCATGAGCTATAACTTCCAATTAGCCTGAATCTAGGTGCTCACTGAGATGTTCCCCTTTGGGACACTGACAGGTCTTGGCATACCCTCAACTACAGGAAGGCATTACAAATAAGATACGTTCTTTGGACAATCACAAAGTTTTGAGACAAATCAAGAGATAGGGTAGGGTTGAATAAAAAAAAACCAGTAACCTATATGATGCCACTCTAACAAGACTGGAAGATTTGGTTGTTTCATCTAATGTAGAGAAACCAACACAGAGAGTCAAGTAAAATAAAAACAAAACAAAAACAAAAAACAAAACAGGAATATGATCCACATGAAAGAAAATGAAACCACAAGAGAAAAAAAGTTAATGAAATGGAGATATGCAATTTACCTGATAAAGAGTTCAAAGTAATGGTCATAAAGATATTCATGGAACTCAGGAGGATGGATGAACACAGTAAGAACTTCAACAAAGTTACAGAAAATACATGCAAGTACAAAACAGAAAAGTCACAGAGCTGAAAAATATGTAACTGAAAAGTATACTGTGGAGGTAGGGTTCCACAGCAGATTAGATAAAGTAGAAGAAAGATCAATAAATTTGAGGACAGGGCAGCGGAAATCACCCAAACACAAAAGCAAAAAAGGAAAAACAGGAAAACAAAATGAAGATAGTTAAGAGGCTTATTGACAATATCAAATGGACTTACATTTATATTATATGGGTTCCAGAAGGAGAAGAGAAAAAGAAAGGGGCAGAAAACTCATCTGAAGAAATAATGGCTGAAAATTTCCTGACTTAAGAAAAGAACAGAACTTCAGATATAGGACTCTCAGAGAGTCCCAAGTAACAAGTATGTACCCAAAAGACCCACAACAAAACACATTATAATTAAAATGTCAAAGTCTAAAGAAGAAAGGAGAAAATCTTAAAAGCATTAAGAGAAAAATAGCTAGTTTTTACAAAGGAAACCCCCATTAGACTATTAGCTGACTTTTTTTAGCAGAAAATTTGCACACCAGAAGTAGCACGATTTATTCGAAGTCCTGAAAGACTAAAACCTTCCAACTAATAATACTCTATCCACAAGTTATCATTTAGAATTTGAGAGATAGATTTTCCCAAACAAAAGCTGAAGGAGTTCACCACCAGGAAACTGGCCTTACAAGAAATATTATGTGGACTTTTTTTAAGCTGAAAAAAAGGTCACTAGTAATAAGAAAACATATGAAAGTATAAATCTCATCAGAAAGGTAATTAAATATATAGTTAAGATAGTGGGTCCATTACTTATAAAACTAGCATGAAAGTTAAAAGACAAAAGTAGTAAAACTATCCACTACAATAATTATTTAAGGAATATACAAAATAAAATGATGTAAAATGTGACATCAAAAACGTAAAATATGAGTGGGAGAGTTAAAAAGTGGAGCTTAAGAAAGTGTTCAAACTTAAGTTGTTATCAAAACATATGGTTATACATTTAAGTTGCTATATGTAAGCCTCGGGGTGGTCACAAAGCAAAAATATGTATTAAAAAGATACACCAAAAAGATACAGAGAAATTTATCTGAGCATACCACAAAATAAAGACATGAAACCATAAAGGAAGAGACCAAGAGAAGGAGGAACAGAGAGAACTATAAAACATGCAGAAGACAATTAACAAAATGGCAAGAAGTACGTATTATCAATAATGACTTTAAATGTAAATAGACTAAATCTTCCTATCAAAAAATAAAGAAGGACTGAAAATGATAAAAGAAATAAAACTCATCTGTATGCAATCTACTAGAGACTTACTTCAGATGTAAGACAACATACTCAGATTTACAACTAGATACCACCCACACCCAAATAAATAAACTGGAAGGCAATCCAAAGACGGGCAGAACAAACTATACAACTAAATATAAATAGACAACAATATAAGTAGTGATAAAAAAGAAAAAAATTAAAGGCAGCAAGACAAAAGAAGACAATAACTTAAAAAGGAAAACCAATAAGGCTAGCAGAAGATTTTTTGACAGAAACTTTCCAAGACTGAAGGGGAAAGTGAAAGGATGGAAAAAGATATCCCATGCAAATTGAAACCAAAACCTTAAGGTAGCTATACTTAGATCAAACAAAATAGACTTCAAAAACTAGACTGTAATAGTAAATACACAAAGGTACTAATAATAACAAAGAGTTAAATCCAACAAAAGTATATAACATTTGTAAATATTTATGCAGCCAACATAGAAGCATCTAAATATATAAAGCAGACATCATTAGATGGCAATACAATAATAGTAGTGGGAGCAGGGGGGACCTGAGAGGTTCCAGTCTGTTAAGCCTCTGACTCCTGAATTCAGCTCAGGTCATGGTCTCAGGGTGATGAAATTGAGTCCTGTGTGGGGTTCCATGCTTATGGTTCCTGTTTAAGGCTGGTGTGGAGCCTGCTTAAGGTTCTCTCTCTCTCATTCTCTCCATGTCCCTCCCCACTTGCATGCTCTCTCTCTCTCAAAAAAAAAAATATTAAAAATATAATAGGAAAGGAATTTAATACCCCACTTATATCAAGAGATAGATCACCCAGAAAGAAAATCAATAAGGAAATACTGAGCTTAAACAACTTGTTAGACCAGGTGATCTTAACAATGCTTTATATAAACATTCCATCTAAAAGCAACAGAATACACATTCTTCTGAAATGCACATGGATCAGTATAGATCATATGTTAGGCCACAAAAGAAGTCTTAATAAATTTAAGAGGACTTACATCATATCATGTATCTTTTCTGACTACAATGATATGAAACTTGAAATCAATTACAAGAAGAAAAAAAAGACGTTCACAAAAATGTGGATATTAAACAACATGCTACTGAACTTCAGATGAAGCAAAGAAGAAATCAAAATAGAAATTTAAAAACAATACCTTGAGACAAATGAAAATGGAAATATAATATACTCAAAATTAACAGGGTGCAGCAAAAGCTTCCAAGAGGGAAATTCATACTGATAAATGTCTATTATCAATAAATAAGAGAAATTTCAAAAAATTAAAGTAACAACTCAAAAAATTCGAAAAAGAAGAACATATTAAGACAAAAGTTAGGAGGAGGAAGGAAATAGGTTAGAGCAGGAATAAATAAAACAGAGAATAAAAAGAAATGGAAAGGATCCATGAAATGTAAAGCTGTTCATTGATAAGATAAACAAAACTGGCAAATCTTTAGCTAGACTCACCAATGGAAAAAAAGAGAGGACACAAATAAATAAAATCATGAATGAAAAAGGAGATGTTACAACTGATACCACAGAAAGAGAAAGGACCTTAAAAGACTATTGTGAAAATTATATGCCAACAAATTGGGGCAGCCTAGAAGAAATGGATAAATTCCTAGAAACATGTAAACTAACCAACACTGAATCATGAGAAATAGAAAATCTGAACAGAGCTAGTAAGGAGACTGAATTAGTAATCAAAAACCTCACAACAAACAAAGAGCTCCCAACAAACAAAGCTTCTCTGGTAAATTCTACCAAACATTCAAGGAAAAGTTAATACCAATTCTTTTCAAACTCTTCCAAAAAATAAGAAATAAGACTTATAAGCCCTCTTACAAGGCTTGAATTACTCTTATGCCAGAACCAGGCAAACATGCCACAAGCAAAGGAAACTACATGCCAATATCCCTCATGAACATAGATGTGAAAACCCTCAACAGAATATTAACAAACCAAATTCAACAATACATTAAAATAATCATATGCAGTGACTTAAGTGGGATTTAGTCCAAGGACTCAAGGGTGGTTCAATATCCACATATGAATTAATACGATATAGGGTATTTATAAAACAAATGATAAAAATCATATAATCATCTCACAGACACAAAAAATATTTCACAAAATGCAACATTCATTATGACAATATGCTCAATTAAGTGAGAATACAGGGACTGTATCTCAACATAATAAAGGCCATGTATGACAAACCTACAGCTAACATTATCCTCAATAGGAAAAAGACAAAAGCTTTTCCTCCAAAATTAGGAACAACAGAAGGATGCCTACTCTCACCATTTTTACTCAAAATAGTACCGGAAGGCCTATCAAGAGCAATTAGTCAAGAAAAAGAAATAAAAGACATCTAAACTGGAAAGGAAGAAATAAAACTGTCACTATTTTCAGATGACATGACATTGAAAATGTTAGATTCCATTAAAAAAGCAGTTAGAACATTCAGTAAAGTTGCAGGATGCAAAATTGATATACAGTAATCTATTGCATTTCTATACCCTAGTAACAAGACAGCAGAAAGAGAAATTAAAAATTCAGATACAATTGCATCAAAAAGAATAAAATACCTAGAAATAACTTAACCATGAAGGTAAAGTATCTTATGCTGAATTTTATAAAACATTAAAGAAAGAAACAGAAGTCACAAGTAAATGGAAAATTTTTCTATGCTCATGGATTGAAAGATTTAAAGTTGTTAAAATGTTTGTATTCCTCAAAGCAATCTGTAGGTTCAATGAATCCTCATCAAAATTCCAATGGCATTTTTACAGAAATAGAACAAATGATTCTTAAATTTGTATGGAAGCAAAAAAGATCTGAAATAACCAGAGCAGTCTTGATAAAGAGCAACGCTGCAGGCATCACACTTCCCGATTTCAAACTATATTTCAAAGCCATAATCATCAAAACAATATGGTATTGGCACAAACAGACACATATATCAATAGAACAGAATAGAGAGCCTGGAAATAAATCCATATGTGGTCCACTAATTTGTGACAAAGGAGCCAAGACTATACAACAGGGAAAGGATAGCCTCTTTAATAAATGGCATTGGAAAAATTGGGATAGCCACATACAAAACAACAAAACCAGGTCATTATCATAGATCATACACAGAAATTAACTCAAAAGGATTAAATAATTGAATTTAAGACTTGAAACCACAAAACTCTAAAGAAAACATAGGCAGTAAATTGGTCTTGGCAAAGATTTTTTGCATTTGACACTAAAAGCAAAGGCAACAAAAGCAAAAATAAACTAATGAGACTATATTGAACTAAAAAGTTTCTGCACAGTAAAAAAAAAATCCACCAAAAAGACAGAACCTACCGAATGAAAGAAAATGTTTGCAAATCATGTATCTTACAAGGGGTTAATATCCAAAATACATAAAACCTATACCACTCAACAGCAAAACACAATCTGATTAAAACTAAGCATAATATGTGAATGTATATATTTTTCAAAAAATATATATACAGGCAGCTAACAGACGTGAAAAGATGCTCAGCATTACTAATCATCAGAGAAATGCAAATCAAATATAAAAAGATATTACTTCATGCTTGCTAAATGGCTATTATCAAAAAGACCAAAAATAGCAAATGCTGGCAAGGATTTGGAGAAAAGGGAACCCTTGGGCACTGTTGGTGGGACTGTAAATTGGTGTACTCACTATGGAAAATAGTATGGAGTTCCCCAAAAATTTAAAAATAGAAGTATCATATGATCCAGAAATTTTGCTTGTGGGAATTCATCTGAAGAAACAAAAATACTGATCCAAAAAGATATTGTGCCTCTCTGTTCACTGCAGCATTATTTATAACAGCCAAGACGTGGAAACAATTTAATGGATAAACAAAATGTGGAATATTTATGCAATATCATTAAGCCATAAAAAATTGAAATCTTGTCATTGGTGGCAACCTGGATGAACACTGAGGGCAATACTCAAAGTGAAGTGAGTCAGACAAAAAAAGAAAAATGACTTACATGCAGAATCTAAAAAAACACAAAGATCAAAAATGAGCTAATGGATATAGAGAAGAGATTGGTGGCTGTCTGAAGAAATGGGGTGGAGTGGGATGGGGGTGGCATAAGGGGTAAAGAAGATTAAAAAGTATAAATTTCCAGCTTAAAAAGAGTAAGTCATGAAATGGAATGTTCATCATGGTGACTATAGTTAATAATATTATACTGTATATTTGAAAGTAGCTAGGAATGTGGATCTTAAAATTTCTCATCAGGAGAAAAAAAGAGTATAACTATGTATGGTGATGGGTGTTGACTGGATTTATTGTGGCCCTGGTTTTACAATATCTACAAATATCAATTCATTACCTTGTCTACCTGAAACTAATACAATGTTGTCATTTATACATCAATAAAAATATATTTAAGAAATTATTTTTAATGATAAGGAAGGGGTATATAATTTTGTGATATAACATAATATCCACCTTTGAATGCTGGTTGTATTCATTTATTACAGATATGCCATGTTGTATAAAGCAAGATGTGTTAAAATAGAATGAACAAAAATTTGTTGTTAAAAGTTTTGATCTGGTGCCCCTATATTAAAAATTCCTAACTATGTACATAAGTGCAGTCAATTCTTTAGAAATTATATACACATACTACCATACTATTATGTTATAAATATTATAGACTATGGAAAAAATAGAAACAAACTAACAAAATATATAATATTTAAAAATAATTTATTTTTACTTATTACTATGAATACGTGCTATTATGTTGAGAATCTCAGCTCATCATTTTATGATATAGCAATTTAAACAACCAGCTCTAAATATGATTTAGATATCTGGTTTAAAGAGTTGTCACCATTGGAAAATGTATCACAAAAGAATGGGTACATCAGAATGGAGAAAGTACATCAATAGGCATCTTATGAAACAAATATATTTTTCATTTCTCAATTCCATATACCAATTATATAAAGGTACATCATGCACACTCATTATACATGATAGTTTGATATGCCTGATATTAATCTATATATATAAAGATTAATCACTTATTTTTTTTCTTACTTTAGCTGAGATAAAACTATTAATAGAAGTTCTATTACTTTCCTCCATGGCCTAACTGATTAACCTATGTGTCCACTGGGGTTCATACAAAATATACTGATGGTACTTGCATAACACTTTTGAAAGTTCTTACAGTGTAAATGTAAAGAATATAACTTCCCCATAAAAAGTAGTATAGTAATACAGAAAAATGAAAGTAAGCCATTTGCAGACCCTCTCAATGACAGGACAAGACTATAAAAGTCATTTTAAAAGCAAAGTAAATTCTGGGACTGAAATAAGTTATCATATTTTATATTGTTGGTATAAAAACATTACTCAATGCAAATGTTTTACAAAACTACTTGTTAATCTGACAAAAGCTGTTCTGGGTAAAATCTTTTGCTCCTTTTTATTTTCTTACATTACCACACTGAGCTTTCTTAAGAGTCATGTTTCACTTAACAACAGTGCTTTTCAGCAATGCCCACGATAGCCAATAGCCAAACTATGGAAAGGGCCTAGATATCCATCAACAGATGAATGGATAAAAAAGATGTGAGATATGTGTGTGTGTGTGTGTGTGTGTGTGTGTGTATACACACACATATATAATGCAGCCATCAAAAAAAAAAAAACATGAAATCTTGCCATTTATAACAATGTGGATGGAAGTAGAGGGTCTTAATACTAGGCAAAATAAGTCAATCAGAGAAAGACAATTATCATATGATCTCACTGATATGAGAAATTTGAGAAACAAGACAGAGGATCGTAGGGGAAGAAAGGGAAAAATGAAACAAGATGAAACCAGAGAGGGAGACAAAACATAAGAGACTCAATCTCAGGAAACCAACTGAGGGTTGCTGGAGGGGAGGATGGTGGGAATGATGGGGTGCTTGGGTGATGGACATTGGGGAGGGTATGTGCTACAGTGAGTGCTATGAATTGTGTAAGGCTGATGATTCACAGAACTGTACCTCTGAAACAAATAATATATGTTAATTAAAAAAACAGTGCTTTTAACATTTCATAAGAGTTCTGTGTGTTCAAAGAAAAGGAAAAAATTACAGAAATGTTGATAGAAAGCTGGACAAGTTTGCAGACTCCTAGATAAACGATACAAGTGTGAGAATCTAAGAGTGCTTTTGAAACTTGTCAGCACAATTACAATCTAGCTACATTTGAAATGACCTGTAAATAGATGGAAGCTAAAAATCTTTAAATTTTTAGTATCTAATATATACCAACCCTCATAAAAATTTCATAGACAATTTAAGACACCACTATTTAAGAAAATCAATTTGGTATTATATTTCAGTGCCATTTTGCCTTTCTGTCAAATTCTTCTGCAGGAAACAATTAAGAATATTATAGAAATGACAGAGAAACACTATGGTAGGGAAAATAATTATTCCCTGATTAATGTGTTTTGTAAGTTTACATTTCATGTCAGGCTTTCTTAAAGGACACAGTATCTATATTTTAAAGTGCAATGAAAATAAGTAAATACACACATACATTATTTGTGCTAAGTAGCATCATGCATATATCCAGGGAAATATATTTAAGATTTTCATTAAAATATTAATACATTATCATGAAACTAAAAGGACTCTATATGTCAGAAAGCTAAAATTGTAAATTCTTAATACTTCAGGCAGAAAATGAAAAAAATTTCTTCAAATGATTATGAAGTACAGGACAATAGGCTCAAACACTCAGCCTTGAAAAAGTTATGCTACAAAAACTATATTTATTAAAAACAAAGGGTTTATCTAAGCTTAAATACAAAGAATCTGCAAAAAAACACCACACAAAAATTAAGTGTAAGTAAGACTATATCCTATTTAGGCTAGTCATTCAATAAAAACCCTAGAAACACATTAAAATTAGTGGATTCGAATTAACAGAAAATCTTGGAAATATACATTGACCATGAAAGCCTTAGAAATACCTTTGGTGAAGACTTTTTCTTTGGGCTACAATGTCATTATTATTCCGCTAATTTGAATTCCAATAGTTCGTTTATTTTATGCACTGCAGACTATGTTGCCAAAGAGGGAAAAATTACTCTAGCATATTTCCACAGTAAACACAGGTTATCATATACTTAATTCCCTCTCTAGTCAAAATAAGGGAGAGAAAATCTATCAAGTGCAGAGTTTAGGCCAATTGTATTTCTCCCATGTTAACTGCCTCAAATAACCACACCCAACCCAAATTTGATTATATCAAAAGTAATTAATTTTCAAATACTCTTTTTAGACACCAAAAATAAAAGAGACCAGCATTCAAATTTACTTACTCTAATGAGCAGTTCAAGAATTTGACATAGGTCTAAAGGACTGACTAGAGGATGAAGTAAAGAAAACCTAACCAAGGAGAAACAAAAACCCAGAAAACCATCTTTATCCTCAAACACTCTGCCTATGAGACACAGATGGGACATTTCTTAACAGTCTTCTGGTCATTTCCTTCTAGGTATTGCACAGGCATCTGAAACCTAATTTGTCCAGAAAAAGGTTTTAATAGTTTATTATCAAGGCCACTCTTTCATATTCCCTCCAACCAACAAACTACTTTATTTACTGGTTTCAAAATACACCCAGTCTCCAAATTTGGCAAATCAAGCCATCAGTAACAACTCCTTTCTTGTATCTCTCACTTCAAGTTTAATCACAGCCAAGATTTTTTATTTTAACTTTTTTCTGACATTTCTGACATTGCAACAAATATGTTAAATTTGTAAACTGTTACCAAAAAAACTGAAATAAAACATTGGCATATGTCTGAAAATAAGAGAATAAAAATTACCCACCACATACAGTTGATTAATTCAAATGTTGAGATTATGTAAAATCTTTCCAATTTAAGTGCATGAGAATTTAAGTGCATGAGAATAGGAAAGTGGCAGGCTTCTCTACTTACTTTTGTAGAAGTTTTTCAAACAGAAATTTAAGAATGATAAAGTAACACACAGTGGAGAAGAAAATTTTAATGTCTAAGTCAGTTTTTTAACTCATGATCAACGGATTGTCAGAAATATTGAGATAACTATATAAAGGAAAGTAGAAAAAAATTTTAAAATCTCAGGAGTGGTAGCTCCTATGAAAGCTATTGCCAGCTTCATTAAGTAGTAATTGTTTACTAATAAGAATTGGACATTAAGCTATTTCAAAATAGTTTTAAGTTGAAGGGTTTTTTCCTAAGCTAATTATAATACCTGAATAGGAAATTTCAAAATTCATTTTTCATACCCAATTTAGGCAGCTATCCTAAAAAAAGATATAAATGCTCCAAAAGAAACAAGAAATATTTTATTAATTTAAAAACACTTTTTATGGGGCGCCTGGGTCGCTCAGTGGGTTAAAGCTTCTGCCTTCAGCTCAGGTCATGATCCCAGGGTCCTGGGATCAAGCCCCGCATCGCATTGGGGCTCTCTGCTCAGCAGGGAGCCTGCTTCACCCCCCCCCCACGCCTGCCTCTCACCTACTTGTGATCTCTATCTATCAAATACATAAATAAAATCCTAAAAAATAAAAATAAAAAAATAAAAACACTTTGATAAAGATTTAAAATAGAAATACCATATAATCCAATAATTCCACTACTGGGTATTTACCCAAAGAAAGTGAAAACACCTTGTCAAAGATATGTGCATACATATGTTTACTGTATCATTATTTATAATAACCAAGATATGGAAGCAACCTAAGTGTCAACCAATAGATGAATGGGCAATGAAGATGTGATCTATACATATGAGTATTACTCAGCCATAAAAAAAGAATGAGATCTTGCCATTTGCTACACCATGGATGGGCCTTGAGGATATAATGCTCAGTGAAATAAATCAGAGAAAGGCAAATATTATATGATTTTACATACATGTGGAATTTAAAAAACAAAGCAAAGGAGTAAAACAAAAAACAGGAACAGAACCATAAATACAGAGAACTGATGGTGGCCAGAGGGGAGGAGGAGATAGGAATGGGCAAAATGGGTAAGGGAAGTGGGAGGTACAGGTTTCCATTTATGGAATGAATAAGTCAAGGGGATGAAAGGTACGGCAAAAAGTATATAGTCAATAGTATTGTAATAGCATTGTATGGTCTGTGGTGAGCATAGCATAAAGTATAGAGTTTTGTAATCACTATGGTGTTCACCTAAACTACTGTAACAATGTATAACAGCTATATTTTAATAAAAAAGGAAAAATAAACCTTTGATAAACATCTTTTAAATATAATGAGCAAACCAATTTATCTAGCTCTTTAATAAGCTGAAGAAACTCAATTTGATAATACAGTCACAATGTACCAAGCTTATAAATGCAGATAAATTGTCATTAATGAAACTGATCTTTAGAGTTAAGCTTAGTCATGCAAGTAAAATAAATTTAACTGTTCTGAAATTTTAAGAGATCAGCACAAAGGTATGAACTTAAAAAAAATGTACCAAAAATATCTCAGAGTATTACAAGATAGATTATTTTCTCACTGAACAATGAAAAAATGAACTGACTGATGAACAGAGTCCATCATCTCCCTCCAAAAGGAACACTTACTCTTTGATTCAACTTGAAAAAAAAAACCTTCCTATTTCTATTTAAGTCTGAATCAGTTTATTTGAAGAGTATCCTGAGAAAGCAAAATGAGCTGAAAAACATTAGCAATTATCATGATTTATCTGTGTGAACCAGAATTTCCTAGGCATAATGTAATAAAAATAAAATACAGAAATAAAGTGAATGTTGAGGCTGACAGAAAATAGTAACTTCCAAGTATAAATAATTTTAATTTCTCACTATTCTCATTGATGGACTTTATTGAAAAATATTGTTCAGTTTGAAATTATAGAATAGATGTACACTAATTAAAAGCTAATTTTACTTGTTAGAGTTCTACAATATGTTTTTTAAAAAAAGGGTTCTCTAAAAATTAGAAAGTTTCAAATCTACTAACAAGATTCCAAACTCCTAATCATGGCATAAGCTATTTAGCCCTAACTAGTTTTCAGCTTATTTTCCCACAAGGAACATTTCTTTTTTCCATCAATACTAAATGCGATGTATTGCTAGAACATGCATGATTTCATGCCTTTATATATGCTCTTATCTCAACCAGAAATGCCCTTACCCCACTTCTCCTGGCAAATTTTTTTTTTCTTTTAATAGACAGAAAATAATATTGCTTGCTCCGTAAAGCTATCTTGAGAGATTCAAGACAGGATTAACTTTCTCTTCTTCACTCTCTTATAATATTATCACGTTATTCTATTTATCTATTTAAATTTATTGTCTCCCTAAATGCCAGAAAATCCTTTAAATGCTATGATTCAAGTTACATTCATTCATTTTTTTCCTGTTGTTAACACAGACCCTAAAGCTAGAATACTCACAAATAAATAGAAAAAATTATATACAAGTAGAAGAACAAAAGGAAACAACCAAACTCAATAAGTTTAGTAACTAAAAATTAATCATTGAACAATAGAATGGTACTATCTTCCAGTCATTAAATTCAAAGTGTGGTTATCTTTATCAAAGTGTTTTATTCAAAGTGTGGTCTACAAACTATTTATGAGGCTCTGATGAGATAAATATAAAAATTAGAATTAAGCATTTGGAAACTTTATTTGATAGAGATTTTCATGTTTGTTGAATCTTTTAGGATCTTTTAAATTTCATTTTTCTAATAATTCATTTTATTATATTTTTGAAAGATGAATAAGACCATGACTCAAAAAAAAAAAAAAAAACCTGACTCTTTTTCAATGAGAATTTTCTTTTCAAGGAAGAATATGATATATACATAAATTGTTGTAATATGTACAACTATCCATATTTCTCAAAGTTCACATCATCATCTTTTACACTTTAAAACTTATCTATTGGTAGAATTATAACTGTGCCTGGAAATGCTAATGCATAACTAGTATTTCTTTCTAAAGTTATTTACATGAAAACTAGATTTTAACTTAAAATCAGGGCTTGTTTCTTTCACTGCTCATTAGACCCAAAGGCATCTCTGACTAATTCTATACAGCTGTCTGCCTGACCTGCAGTATCTCAAAACCCCAGTAAAAACAGAATGTTTTTATATAAAAAGAGAATAATTATACAATTTTTTTCAAAAACTCTTCTTTTAGTATTTTCAAGATTAATTAGTCTTTACTAATAAAGATTAATTTATTTTCTCATCCCTCTACATTAGGAGTTGGCAAATGTTTCCTGTAAAAGACCAGATAATTAAATATTTTAAGGTTTGTAAGCTATATGGTCTACTGTCCATATGGTCTACTGTCACAGCTACTCATCCTTTGTAGCAAAAAAGCAGCTACAGACAATATATAAATGAATGGGCACGGGTCTGTTCCAATAAAATTTTACTTAGAAAAACTGGCAGTAGGTTTTCAATTTGGCCCAAGGACTGTAACTTGCTGATGCTTCTTCTATACCATAGGTATAACCTATCATGTAGTAATATTAAAAAACTGCTGCCATTCTTAATGTAGTGTTCCATGATTCATTGTTTGCATATATGATGTGCTATGTGGGGACTAACATAACACAATAAAAAAAAATAAAATGATAAAATGAAGCAGAAAAAAATATTTATTTAACAAAACTTCAAAAAAACTGCCATTCTTGTTTGCATTTATCATCAGCTTTTAAAATTTTAAAGACTAACAGATTCACCAACATTCAAGTTGATAAAACAAAATACTGTTTTTCAAGAAAAGCAAAGTAAGTATATTGAAAAAATTTTTGTGCTTTGTCTTTAACAGCGTATGTCTAAAGAAGCTATAAACTTTTCATACTATTATTAGATAGCAACACTCCCACAGGCTATAGAAAACAAAAAGTCAGATTTATTTACACTAGTTGCCACAACCACTATAACAAACAGCATATAGGCAAAAATCTCCACAGAAAAACCCTTATATATTTTTTTGTTAATTTTTTTTAAAGATTTTATTTAGTTATTTGACAGACAAGTAGGCAAAGAGGCAGGCAGAGACAGAGAGAGGATCTCTCCACTGAGCAGAGAGCCCGATGTGGGGCTCGATCCCAGGATCCTGGGATCATAACCTGAGCCAAAGGCAGAGGCTTTAACCCACTGAGCCACCCTTAACCCACTGAGCCACCCTACCCTTTTAAAATGAACTACAAACCTGGTGCAAATAGTTATAATACCACGAAAAAAACTACAATAAAATTCAGAGTTATAATTCTTTTTGTTCAACCCATATCTATGGAGTAACTTCAAAATCCTGATATCTTGTCTACCTTTTTTTTTTTTTTTAACAAACCTGGAATGTAGATTTATTTCATCTTTAGAGTTCAAAGTTGGCCTTCTCCAGCATGTAATCACTCTTTCCTTTAAGGGGTGAGATAAAGAGCTGATCAGAAGTCACTCTAAAACTGGAGTCAAACCCTAATCATCCCTTTTCCACTTAGTTTAGTATTCCCAGTGAAATATATAGTTCTATGAACAATTATCTTTATTATTCTAGAACTCCTTTCCTCGGAACATAAATTGCTAAATGTTTCCGTTTCCAAGGAAGTCTCTTACTGTTAGATTCCAAATGTCTTAATATAAATGTTCTTTTTACTTTACTTCTGATTACCCAGACTTAAAATCCTAAAATTACTCTTTATCACTTTTCGTATTGCTTGAAAATTCAATCACAAAGTTTATAATTATTTTTGGATTTCTTTTATACCCTTGCCACTCACTATCTTTCCATAAACAGAACATGCTGATACTGCCTATCTATTTTTTCCTGTTAAAAACTCTTCAATGCTTCTATACATTTCTACTAGAAGTCTTCCACAAATACTGATTTTATTTCTCAAATGTATGTGTATAAAATAGAGCCTGCTTAAAAAGACAATTTAACCACTGTATAATAGCAATAAAATGTTAAAGAGAAATTTAACAGAAGTGGAAAATAAACTCACGAAAGAGACAAATGCTGTAAGTAAAAACTAAAATGCATTTTTACTAGGGGCAGAGAAGGAAATCAGAAACTGGAAGGATTATCCTTACTGATACAGCAGCTACTATTACTGAAGTCCAAGATAATATATAAAAATAATCCGTAAACTATACTCACATAAAGTTAAGGAAAGATCCAGACTGGGCTTAAATGAGGGGGAATATCAGAAGTGAGAAACCAAGTAAGTTAGAAGTTGTCTAGATAATATTCTACAGAGTGAATTTCTGATTGGCTTACCTAGGCAACAAAGCAAGTTGCCAGTGTTACTACTTAAATCAGTTATTCTACCACTGGAGGGAGTCTGGTCACATATCCTTTGATGTGACTTACACTCTAATAACTTCATCTTCTCTGGAAATGAATTAGAACCCTTACCAAGAATACGAATTGGTTTAACATAATCTGATGACTTTAAAGCTTTTTGTTTGTTTCTTTTAGTTTTTCTTTTATTTTTGTTGTGTTCCATACTCACTAAGTAAAAATTTACAGCATCTCTACTGTCCTATCTGGGTCAAAGAAATGAATCCAGAGGTCACATGCGTGGGTATACATCTATCCTTGGGGAAAAAAAAATCATAAAGAAAAAAATGTTAAATCAAGAACAGAAGGTTCTGATACAAATACCTACCCAAAGCAGCTATCAAGGTCACACAGCACATGAAATGCAGCAAACAGCAGGTTTGAAGTAGAAGCTGAAAAGAGCTTTTAGGATTAAGGCTGACAAGGATATTAGTGATGGATAGATAAATATAAGTAAAGGATAGAGTACTGTAACTGTGGTTTTAAAGTTAACTATTTTATTAATTCAGAATTTACAGTTTCCATTGTCTACTCATGAATTCGCAGTGACATTAAAAGATTTTATTAAGTAAACAAAACACAACTGAAATAAAAAACGAAGATCTAACCGTTGGACCAAAAAACTCCCAGAAAAACCAGTAGTTGCACTCAAGATGTTATGTGGAGACTAATAGTCCATTTACAATAATAATTCTTATAAACAGTCCATTTACAATAATAATCATTTTGTGTCAAGAATTATAAGAAATGAGAGAAAATACTCCATGTAATTATTTTAAAAATCCTACAGGATTGACATTATGCCCATTTTGCATAAGAAAGCTTAAAACTAAAGACAGGTTAAGTAACTTGCTTAATGTAATGAATCTATCAAGAGCCAATATTCTGTCAGAGGTGTCTGATTCTAAAATGCTATTGCCACTATCATATGAATGTCAGTGAGACGGAGCAATGACTACTGTGTTCTTATACTATTAAAGGTAACAGTTATGGGTACTCTTCCTAGATATCTGCTTCAGAAAAATATCGTTAAGGATTATCTAATACAGCACTGTGCTAACTATAACTAGTAAGCATTTCTGTGTTGTAGTTCCAAAGTTAAAATTTGTTTAACTCATATATCAATAGGCATAAAAAAGTCATAACTGATTTCTAATTTAAGTTGATACGATAAAGTCAAAATTAAAAGGCATTTATCTTTTTTTAAATATGTAAAAAAGAGAAAACATTTTTTTCTTTTTCTTCATAAAACTACTGTTAGACACAAAGACACGGAAATCTGTCAGGTCTCTATGCAATTTCCTTAAAATGTATTCCCTTGCTGAATAATATCATAAACTCCATAAACCATATCTAGGCAGTCATAAAATGATCATGGAAATAATACTTGTTAAATGTAGGAAGCCTTAGGGTGGATTTAAGTGCTATACAACAAATTAATTTTGTATTTTCTTCCTTGCTATTATAACAAGAGTGCAGAGGACTTGGATGCAAATGTAAAACAACATATACATAAATCTTTCCCTTTCAGCAAGGAAAACTTTGAGTTATTATATATATATATAAATACATACACACACACACACACACACACGTGTGTGTGTGTACCTCTCTCTCTCTCCTCTCTCTCTCTCTATATGATTTTAAGAAAAATGAGAAGAAGTAATGTAGAATGCTGTGTGTGGGATTGGGTACTGTTCTGTCTTGTCACAAGTTATTTACAGTCTGAAGTATCTATGTGAAGAAACAAACTGGAAATGGATTCCCATATTATCAATGCTTCCCAATCAGCAATTAATTATTTTTTTCCTTCAACTTCCTTGGAAAATCTATAGTTAAAATAGATCATATATGCAACTTGAGGATACTTCAACACAGCAGAGAAGGAGGAACAGAAACACTCTCCTACTTGAAAAGAGATTACAGAAAGTACTAGATCTATAGCACACATTCAGAGGTTTCCTAGTAGAAGTTTATCCAGAATCCTCATTTTGAACAAGTGACAGGTAGGCAGAGACCATAAACTGGCAACTAAAGCACACATGCCAAGGATAAAAGTACACATGAAACAACATCTGTGTAGAAGAACCCTCTTAATTAATTAAAAAATCCAATTGTGTGACCACTTGGATTCTATTCCAAATTCTTCCAACTGTTAAATATTTGGAGAAACTATTAAAAAAGGAAACATTGTGAATTATTGCTAATTATGTAAATGGATTAATTTATAAGAAAATAACAAGTGGAAGAAAAAACATACAAAAGCTAAGGAAACATAAGAGAGGCATACAGTTTACCAGCAGCTACAACTCTTAATTGATGAAATATATGAAACATTATAAAATTAAAAACATCTTTAAGTGGAGAGAAACATATATTTAACAGTAGTATTATATTTCCCATTCTATCTACTTCCAAGAAATTTGTGCTCATTTTTTTCCAATACCAGATTAATGGTAGAATACAGTAAAGAGCAAACAAAATAAATGTATTTCTATGACCATAAAATTATGAAAATTTAGCACTTTTTATGTACTTGAGCATATAACAGATCTTCTGCCACATCTTAATCTTTCTGTTACATAAACAGAAAGAAAATACTGAGACTGAGAGGAAGTGAAGGGAGTACATAATACCTAGCTGAGTATTTCTCAATATAAGATTATGATAAATAAGGTCTGACAAACTCAATGCAACATTTTTAAATTGTTCTGCAAAAAAAATAAAAACTAATTCTGGAATTGACATGTAGAGTCACAAAATAAAAAGTTAGACATTTAATAAAATCTTTATACAAGCTATTCCTAATTTCTAATATTTTTAATAGAAAAGTTAGCTCTTTGTATTTGTTGATGTATTTTATAAAATGAAACCCTATTAATCGATGTTGAATCATTAGAAGTCTGCAAATAACTTATTTTCATGGATACTGCTAAGTGCCAGCACCCCCCTATTAAATGTTACATAATTTGTTCACTTTGCAGGATTCATAATGTGAAGTGAAACAACTAAAAAATATTACCAAAATAAAATAGCTACTACTCTACGAGAAGAAACCACACAAATGAAGCACTAGTTTTTGTTACCGTTAATTCTGTAAACTTCATAAAAAAAAAAAGCAACTTTATTTCCCCTGGTATCTTTGAAAATGTGGTAAACGCAATTTTCAGTATTAAGATTATGGGGTTCTGAGGAGTAATAATGAATTGCAGTTATTTCCAATAACTACAGTAATAAGCTTTTGATAAATCACTAAAGTAAATGAAAATGAAATCTACTTTTACTAGATTCTTGGTTTTCTGTCAAACCAATATAGGAAAATCAAAACATTTATAATGGTAACACCAGAAAAAGTCATCTCACAAAAGCATAAACTAAAACCCATAAAATTTCATATGTGGTATATTAAAAATAATCTCTATAGTTTAATAATGCCAATTTATATATGGACTATCAAAATGATTACTTTTTTAAGATGCTATAAATATGTGTACCTAATACTATGGTGACCTAAGGATAAAGGAATTATAAACAGCTTTTGCAAGAGTATTTATTTATCAATACTATACCTTTTCCTTTACAGTGGCTTTGGCTTCAAAGGTCAATTATTCTGTGTCAAAGGTCAATTATTCTGTGTTATTAATAAACACGAATTCAGTGTTCAGTTAACCTAAACTATACTATACAGCAACACCTTATCAAGTTATTTGAATGACTTTAGAAACAAGACCTCTGCTCCCTATTTGGGTAACATACTGATAAATTTTTTGACCTTATTGTGAGCACACTAGTATTTCTACATAACCTTGGTTAAAAAATATTTTTAAATCATCGTCTCTATACACTGTTAATCACTGATTCCATTAATAGTCCAAAGTGTTCAGACTCATCTTGACAACAAGTAAATTGTTTTTCCTTTGTCAGATGTTCAATTTTACAATTATTTGGCCAATCAACTATTAATCAGAGACTCTTTTACAAATGAAGTTTTATTCTACATCACTGAAATAGCACCGACTCTTGAACTACTCCATATAACCCAGAAGCACTACAAGCTGGCCATATTGCACACAGTACTAGCTTATCTCTTTAACGCTCAAACCTGTGTTCGATCACTTCCTTCTTTAGGAGACTGCCAACTTTACCAATAGAATAAGCTATATAATATCAAGACACAATGGTGAGAACTCGCCACATATTCTGTACCACAGCAGATATATTAGGCCACTTCTTTACCGATTTTTGGCAGTTTCTGAATCACACAGCCCCAAGCCGCGAAGCCTGTGGCTGTCCTTGGTGCTGAAACGCACTCTTTCCCCACCACCCCGGCGCCCCTTCACTGAAAAACCGTCACCCCCCCCCATTTGAGAGCATTAAAAGACTAATGAATTTGGGGGGTCTAAAGAGGGAAGGTTTAAAAAAGGAAATGATAAGTTTCTGGGCTGAGAATGCTAACTAGCGTGTGCGGGTGGAGAGGGAAAAGAAGGGGGTACTAAAAGCACCCAGAGGGCATTTCCCCTTTGGTTCGGGTAGACAGACCCTGGAGCCCCGGACTGCGGCACGATCGGAAACGCCTCGTCCCGGGCAGAAGCGGCAGGCGGGAACGGCGCCCTCGCCCGGGCAGCTCCTCTGAGCGGGACCAGGCGGGCGAGGACGCCCAGGGGCGCCGCGGCCAGATACTAACGCGACTTTCCGCGCCAACGAGCGAGCCCCGGGGTCCTTTTGTTTCTAGCGTCTGAGGGGAGGGCGGATGAGCGGAGAGGAGCCCACCTGTATTTATTTGGAAGGGGGGACAACAAAAGACCCTGATGCCCCGGCGAGCAGGGTGGGCAGAGTCGGGGCGGCCGTGGCGACTGGCCGCGGGCTCGGCCCCTTTCCTTACAGCCCCCGTCGCTCTTACCGTCCCGGTCGCACAGCTGAATGGCCTCCAGGCTGAGGTTTTTGATCACCTCCTCACAGGGGCTGGTGGGGCTGTTGAGGGTATGATCCAGGCGCGGCACCTCCATTTTTCCAACTCCCTTCTCAAACCCGCCTGCTTCGTATCCAGGCTCTCCGGGTGGACGGGGTGGGAGAGAAGGGCGGGAAAGGGTAGGAAGTGGCGGAAGAAGGGGGAGGAGGCCTGGGAGGCGGCTCCGAGGGGCCGAGGCTGAGCCTCCGGGCTAGAGAGCCGAGGCCGAGGGGACGGCCGAGGCAGGAGCCGCGGGGAGTGTGAGGCTCGGAGAGACCGAGAGGGGACCCGACGCGAGAGCGGGAGGCGCGCGCTCCCAGCGGGGAGGGGACGCGTAGCGCGGGGAACGTGAGGGAAAAGGCCCGGCGCGCGCACGCGCGCGAAAGGACGCGCCCACCTGCTGGCGCGCGGCGCTCCTCCTTCCCCGCCCTTCCACGCGCACGCGCCCCCTGCTGCCCTCACGCCTCAGCCACCGCAACCCCAGCGCGGAGTGTCGGGCGGCGAGCGCCGGGAAACGGCGGGCTGCTGTGGGGTATGGTGTGCTGGCTTTGCCCTCTTTTCTGGTGAGGGTGGTTTCTTGTCCTTCCCCTATTCACAGGGTCAGTTGCACCCAGGTTGGCTCTGGGGAGTCTGCACGGGGAGGTGAGAAGAAGCAGATTGGTTTTTATGAAGGACTGGAAAAATATGGGTCCAGATCCTTTGTATCCTTGTTCCGGAGCTCCCGGGTTGCCTTCCCACTCGAGGTCTAGAGCTACTCCCCTCCAGGCCCGTGTTTGCTCCGCCGGGCATTTCTCAGAAACAGCTGCGTCTCTGTGAGAGATGAGGGGATTAACTGAGGAGTGTCAAGGTTTATGGACACAATTTTGGTCAGCCCGAAGGAGGGGCAAACATGGGAATTCAGAACTGCCAGAAAGGTGAGGGAATGAGGAGATGCCAGCCTGCTGGAAAAGCAGCTCGAATGCTTCGGACTGACAACCACTAATCTTTCAGCCTTCAGTCAAGCTAGATCGATCGATCAATCCATCCACCCTTCCTTCCTTCCTTTCTTTTCTTCCTTCCTTCCTACCTTTAACAAAAAAAGTATTAAATGTTTACTCTGTGGGGCATTGTTTGGGGCTCCAGTGAAGGGGGGGTGGGGAACAGTACCTGACTTCATGGATATGGAAAGATCCTTTTTTAATGGAAAATCTACTTTCTCAACGTACCTTAAATTTGTCTGCCCATTCTTTTTAATGGCAGTTAGTATTCTGCAATGCACTTAGTGGTGGTGAAAATGTTTTTAAAATAAAGTAGATATAGGTCACAGCCTGTTGACCTCTCTTGCCATTTGAGTCTTTGGAATAGTTTTTAGTCGTGTTGCTATCTTAGAATCAGAAGAGTGCCCGCCCCAGTCTCTTCCTTTTTTAGTGTATATGCTTGCTGGAAATTAAAGTTCCTTTTTATTGATTTTCCAATTTCAAACATAAATGTTATCCAATAAAATAACAATTTACATACAGATTGCTGTATGCTACCCTTTCTAGTCACATCCTTCTAGCCATAACATGACTAAGTCTAGTTAATTGAAGCCTCATAAAACAGAACGACCAGCTTAAGGTAAAATAAGCCTGTGAGGAAACTTGGCACAACTGCAAGTTGATAAAAATCTGTGGAAGATAATTGGGTATCTTAAAGTAAAATACCCTCATTATCAACTTAGGTATTAATGAAGATGGATCTCCTTCTTATAGTTTGAGAGAATTCTTGTGGCAAGGTAGGGGGTGTCCCCAGGGAAAGGATAAATTATCACTTGTCAAGAAATATGACAAGATGGCACTTATTGGTGAATTTCCTGTGTTCTAAAAACCTGGCTTTGGAGAAACAGAAATTGATATTGTCAGCTGAGCCACAGTAGTTTGGTCTTTCAGAGTAGTATCACATTTACAAATTTCAAAAGGAACTCTGTAGATTACAAATTTATTGATTTACAGGTGAGAAATATAATTCATATGTATAAGTAAAGCTATAACTCACACAAATATTTTTGCTATGTCCTTGAACAATATGCTAGATGTTGGAAATTTTGCGTTCAAATCTATTAGGAAATACAAACATTGGAAAAGGAAAATTATGGTGAGTGTTATGAAAGAGGAATCATAGAAACTTGTGAAGCAAACACAGGGGTTCTAACCTTGTCTGGTTAGTCAGGAAAGCCTTTAAAAAATTATTTAAAAGGAACAGGAAATTATGGGAGGGCTCTAAAGGGGAAGTTAGCATGATCAGATTTGTAGGCCAGAATATTTGTATAATAGGAAAAAGGGATAATGTTTTAAAAAATATTAATGTGACTTTGGGTATAAGACCTATTCAATCCAAAGCATCTTTCTGCTAAGGATTTAGATTATTATATAATTAACTTAAGAGTTAATATTTCACTTTTGACATTCAGCATAGGATATCTTTTCAAATAAATTGTTAGGATTCAAATCAATGCATTGTCAAAAGATAAAATATAGATTTGTTTATGGCTTAACATACCAAGGCTAGGCCTAGTGGTCAAAACAATCTAGTTTATCCCACAGTGAAGATAAGCTATCCCAATCCACAATAAAGGCTTAAGCCAGAGATTGGTATGAGGAAGATGATGGCTATGAGATAGGTAAAGTAGGGAAAATTCTATTCTTTTTGGTTCAGAGAATAATGGAAAAGAAGTAGAAGAGCTAAGGAATGACAACGAGGAATGTTTTTACTCACTTGTACATTGAGGATGTGAGATGAGGGATTGTAGCTTTCAAAATATCCAGATAGGTATGGGAAAACTCAAGGACAGAGAAATTTCTGTCCTAGTTCTTAGATCTTTGGGATGATATCACCTGGCCAGGCTGAGGGGGACCACATTCAAGTAACCTTGAACAAAGCATCATAGCCAGAGGACGGGCAGGAATTTACTTTCCAGAACTGCTAAAAGTTCCTGTATACTCAGGAAGTAGTTGAGTTGAGATCTAGTCAGCCTGCTGTGAAAGCTGATTCTAAAATGCAAGATAATATTCTAGCAAAAACTGCAGAATGGACTTTCTAGACTAGGGATGTCTAAAGTATTTAAAAAAAAAAAAAAAAGACGTCAGTCTTAGAGATGTCTACCAGGCCCTGACCAAACTGAAAAAATATAGGCCATGAGTTTCTCGAGCCAGCAACTTCAAGTGAAAGGCCAGAAGAAATTAGGCATACAAGAGATATCACCACAGAAATCAGAGGAGGCAAAAGACATTCCATTCAAATCCAGTGACCCTTTGTCTCAGTGCTTCAAGGTAATGGAAGCTCTCCTCTACCGATATTCCCAAATACCATGTAAAATAATATGTAGGGGAAAAGGTAAAAACCCCAAAGACTAAGGATCTAACCTAAAAAGATGGGCTTTACTCTAAAAGGGTAAATAAAATATTGATTAAAATATTGATTGAATCTAGGTTCCTATATTAGACTAAAAATACATTTTTATCTTCCCCTTTATTTCAGTGAGTGAGATTTCATGAAGATGACCAAATATATTTTAGAGAAAATGAAAATTCTAGGAGGAGGAGCAGGATGGTGGAGTAGAGACCTAAGTATCATCAGGTCCCAGGAATTAAGCTAAATAGTTATCAAACCACTCTGTACAGCTACAAACAACAGGAGAGAGAAGAAGGGAGAGCAGCAATTCTAAGAACAGAAAACTGACCACTTTCTGGAAAGTAGGATGTGCAGAGAAGTGAATCCAAGGCAATTTGGGAAGATAGATTGCAGGGTTAGGGGCAGGCTCCTGGCAAGTGAGAAAGCAGCAGAGGATAAAATTGTAACTTTTAGAAGTTTGCTGCTCTGAGGGATGTTGCTCCAGAGGCCAAGCGGTGGGTGAAGTCCTCATGGGGACAGTGTGGTCTCAGGACCTGTGGGGTGACAAAAAGAACAGGGGTGTCTATGTGTGTCAGAGCTTCCAAGTATCAGAGTGGGGAAGCCGGCTGCAGAGTCGGAGCCGAGGAGTGGGCTCTCAGCTCAGGATTACCTTAAATCGTGATCCACGGCACAGTCGGGCCACTGCTCTTCAGGCAGTGACCCAACAACCAGCAAATCTGGGGAGACTCACCTTCTTCTTCCAGGAAGAGCAGTTCAGGAGCCTGCTACAGGAATCAGCTAGGTTTGGAGCCTACAAACGGGGCTATGCACCAGAGATAAATATGCTCAGTCATAGGCTAGGTGAGCTTGGAGTGTGGCTGGAGACCAGGGAGATGGGAGGGATTGACTATTTTTCTCAGAGGGTGCATTGGGGAGTGGGCCCAGTGGGGCCTACAGGCCAGAGATTGGGAGGCCACCATTTTCATTCCCACCCTCCAAGGTTGTACAGAAGTCATTAGGGAACAAAAGCTCCCGAGACCACAAAAAAACCAAGCAGATTACTTAGCCTGGCCCTTGGCAAGGGCCATGCAATTTGATCTCAGGCAAAGACATTTGAGAATCACTGCAACAGGCCCCTCCGCCAGAAGATCAGCAAGAATGTCTAGCCAAGACCAAGTTCACCAATCAATGAGAACTGCTGAAGTTCAGACATACGGGAAAGCAGTACATGGAATTCATGGCTTTTTTCTCATGATCCTTTAGTTTTTCAAAGTTAAATTATTTTTAATTTTATTTTTTTCTTACTCTACTTTCAAATTTTTTCCTCTTTCCTATTTTAACATTTTTAATTATTTTATCAATACCTTTTTAAAAATATTTTTATTTTCATTGTCAGAGTCATATTTTATCCCTTCATTGTATTTAACCTTATTTTCTGTATAAATATAGGTTTTTTTTCTTTAAAATTTTGGGATATAATTTCTTCTAATAAATCAAAATATACACTAAATCTAGTGCATGGCTTTGTTCTAATCTCCAGCCAGTTCACATTCTTTCCTTTTTTTTTTTCTTTTATCAACCAACTTTTTATCTTATCAATTCTTTTTTTAGAATCATTTTTAACGTTCATCTTTACAGTCATATTCCATCTGTTCATCGTGATACCCTTATTTGTGTCTGTGTTTGTGTGTGTGTGTGTATATATATATATATATATATATATGTATAAAGTTTTTCTTTCTTTAAAATTTGGGGGGGGTTAGTTTCTTCTAATAGACCAGAATACTCCCAAAAGCAAAGATGTGTCTCTGTTCAATTCAGCTGTCTAATATATACATACATATATATATGTATATATATTTATATATATATATAATTTACATATTTTTTTCTTTTATCCCCCTTTATTTTTCCCCTGATTTCAGGACTCTACTGATTTCATTAGTGTACCTTTTTTCTGGCGTTATTGCTACCCTTTAAGTATTTTATTCTCTCATTCATCTATTCTTTTTTGGGGGGGGGATTTTATTTATTTATTTATTTGACAGAGAGACAGATCACAAGTAGGCAGAGAGGCATGCAGAGAGAGAGAGAGAGAGGGAAGCAGACTCCCTGTTGAGCAGAGAGCCTGATGCAGGACTTGATCCTGGACCCTGGGATCATGACCTGAGCTGAAGGCAGAGGCTTTAACCCACTGAGCCACCCAGGTGCCCTCATTCATCTGTTCTTATTTGGACAAAATGACAAGGTGGAAAAACTCACCATAAAAAAAAGAGAGAGAGAGATAGGCAGTACCGATAGCTAGGGACCTAAACAATATGGACAATAGTAATATGTCAGAACTAGAACTCAGAATGACAATTATTAAGGTGCTTGCTGGCATTGAAAAAAGCATGGAAGATATTAGAGAATCCTTTTCTGGAGAATTAAAATCCCTTTCTGAGAAATAAAAAAACTAAATAAACTCTAACCGAGTTGAAATAAAAAAAGCTATTAATGAGGTTCAATAAAAAATGGAGGCTCTTACTGCTATGATAAATGAAGCAGAAGCGAGAATTAGTGAAATAGAAGACCAAATGATAGAGAATAAAGAAACTGAGCAAAAGAGAGACAAACAACTACTGGACCACAAGGGAAGAATATGAGATATAAGTGATACCATAAGAAAAAACAATATTAGAATAACTGGGATGCCAGAAGAAGAAAGAAAGAGGGGGCAAAAGGTATAATGGAGAAAATTATGACAGAGAATTTCCCTATTATGGCAAAAGGAACAAGCACCCAAATCCAGGAGACACAGAGAACCACCCCTAAAAATCAGTAAAAATAGTTCAATACCTCATCGTCTAATAGTAAAAATTACAAGTCTCATTGACAAAGAGAAAATCCTGAAAGCAGATCAGGACAAGAGGTCTGTAACCTACAATGGTAGAAATATTAGCTGTGCAGCAGATCTATCCACAAACCTGGCAGGCCAGAAAGGACTGGCATGATATATTCAGAGCACTAAATGACAAAAATATGCAACCAAGAATACTATATCCAGCCAGGCTGTCATTGAAAAAAAGAGAGATAAAAAGCTTGCAGGGTAAAACAAACAAACAAAAAACCCAAAACCAAAACAAAACCAAAAAAAAAAAAAAAAAACCACACAGCAACAACTAAACAAACACAACCAACCAACCAAACAAACAAACAAACAAAAAGGAACAAGCCTAAAAGAATTTGCAAACACCAAACCAGTCCTACAGGAGATATTGAACAGGGTCTTCTAAACAAAGAGAAATTCTAAAAATAACAGACCAGAAAGGAACAGAGACAACAGGAACAGTAACAGTCACAGGCAACACAATGGAATTCATATCTTTCAATAGTTACCCTGAATGTAAATGGGTGAAGTGCCCCAATCAAAAGACACAGGGTATCAGAATGGATTAAAAAAAAAAAAAGCAATACCCTTTGATATGCTGTCTGCAGGAAACTCATTTTAGATCCAAAGACACCTCCATTTTAAAGTGGGGGGAGGAAAACCATTTACACTAATGGTCATCAAAAGAAAGCTGGGGTGGCCATCCTTAAATCAGATAAATTATATTTTAGGTCAAAAACCATAAGAGATGAGGAAGAACACTGTATCATACTTAAAAGGTCTGTCCAACAAGTACATCTATTTAAATATCTATGCCCCTAACATGGGACCAGCCAATTATATAAACCAATTAATAACAAAATCAAAGAAACACATGAACAATAATACAGTAATAGTAGGGGATGTTAACACCCCCCTCACTGAAATGGACAGATCATCTAAGCAAAAGATCAACAAGAAGATAAAGGCTTTAAATGACACACTGGACCAGATGGACATCATAGATATATGCAGAACATTCCATCCCAAAACAACAGAATAGACATTCTTCTCTAGTGCGCATGGAACATTCTCCAGAATAGATCATATCCTGGGTCACAAATCAGGTCTCAGCCAGCACCAAAAGATTGGGAACATTCCCTGCATATTTTCAGACCAGAATGCTTTGAAACTAGAAATCAACACAAGAGGAAAGTCTGAAAGAGCTCAAATACATGTAGGCTAAAGATTGAATGGGTCAACTAGGAAATTAAAGAGGAATTTAAAAATTCATCGAAACAAATGAAAATGAAAACACAATGGTTCAAAATCTTTGTGACACAAAACGTGGTCCTCAGAGGAAAGTACATAGCAATACAAGCCTTTCTCAGGAAACAAGAAAGGTAAAAAACCTAACCCTACACCTAAAGGAGCTGGAGAAAAACAGCAAAAAAAAAAAAAAAAAAAAAAAAAAAAAACCTAAACCCAGCAGGAGAAGACAAATAATAAAGATCAGAGAAGAAATTGATGAAATAGAAACCAAAAGAACAATAGAACAAGTCAACAAAACTAGGAGCTGGTTCTTTGAAAGAATTGATAAGATTGATAAACCTCTGTCCAGACTTATCAAAAAGAAAAGAGAAAGGACCCAAACTAATAAAATCATGAATAAATAGGAGAGATCACAAACAACACCAAAGAAATACAAACGATTACTAGAACATATTATGAGCAACCATACACCATCAAATTTGACAATCTCGAAGAAATGGATGCATTCCTAGAGTCATATAAATTACCAAAAGTGAACCAGGAAGAAATAGAAAACCTGAACAGACCCTTAACCAGTAATGAGATTGAAGTAGTCATCAAAAATCTCCCAAAAACAGGAGCCCAAGGCCAGATGGCTTCTCAGGGGAATTCTACCAAACATTTAAAGAAGAATTAATACTTATTCTCCTGAAACTTTTCCACAAAATAGAAATAGTAGGAAAATGTTCAAACTTATTTTATGAGGCCAGCATTACCTTGATCCCTAAAACAGACAAAGACCCCATCAAAAAGGAGAATTACAGACCAATATCTTTGATGAACACTGATGCAAAAATTCTTACCAAAATACTAACCAATAGGATCCAACAGTACCTTAAAATGATTATTTACCATGATCAAGTGGGATTTATTCCTGGGCTGCAAAGTTGGTTCAACATCTGCAAATCAATCAATGTGATACAATACATTAATAAAAGAAAAAACTAGAACCATATGATACTCTCAATAGATGCTGAAAAAGCATTTGACTAAGTACAGCATCCTTTCTTGATCAAAACTCTTCACAGTATAGGCATAGAGGGTACATACCTCAATATCATCAAAGCCATCTATGAAAACCCCACAGCAAATATCATTCTCACTGGGGAAAAACTGAGAGCTTTCCCCTAAGTTCAGTGACAGGGCAGGGATGTCCACTATCACCATTGCTATCGAACACAGTACTAAAAATCCTAGCCTCAGCAATCAGACAACAAAAGAACTAATAGAATCAATAAAGAAGAAATCAAACTCTCACTTTTTGCAGATGACATGATACTTTATGTGGAAAACCCAAAAGACTCTACTCCAAAACTGCTAGAACTCATACACGAAATCAGTAGAGTGTCAGGATATAAAATCAATGCACAGAAATCAGTTGCATTTCTATATACCAACAACAAGACAGAAGAAAGAGAAATTGAGTTGATCCCATTCACAATTGAACCCAAACCGTAAGATACCTAGCAATAAACCTAACCAAAGAGTCAATGAATCTGTACTCAGAAAACTATAATGTACTCATGAAAGAAATTGAGAAAGACACAAAGAAATGGGGAAATGTTCCATGCTCATGGATTGGAAGAACAAATATTATGAAAATGTCTATGCTACCTAAAACAATCTCCACATTTAATGCAATCCCTATAAAAATACCATCAACCTTTTTCAAAGAAATGGAACAAATAATCCTAAAATTTATATGGAACCAGAGAAGACCCCTGAATAGCCAGAGGAATGTTGAAAAAGTAAACCAAAGTTGGCAGCATCACAATTCCAGACTTCAAGCTCTATTACAAAGCTGTAATCATCAAGACGGTATGGTACTGGCACAAAAACAGACACATAGATCAGTGGAACAGAAGAAAGAGCCCAGAAATGGACCCTCAACTCTATAGTCAACTAATCTTCGACAAAGCATGAAAGAATGTCCAATGAAAAAAAGACAGGCTCTTCAATAAATGATGTTGGGAACATTGGGCAGCCACATGCAGAAGAATGACACTGGACCATTTCCTTATACCACACACAAAAATAGACTCAAAATGGATGGAAGACCTCAATGTGAGACAGGAATGTATCAAAATCCTTGAGGAGAACACAGGCCCTAACCTCTTCGACTTCAGCTGCAGCAACTTTTTCCTAGAAACATCACCAAAGGCAAAGGAAGCAAGGGCAAAATGAAGTATTGAGATTTCCTCAAGATCAAAAGCTTTTGCACAGCAAAGGAAAGAGTCAACAAAACCAAGAGACAACCAACAGAATGGGAGAAGATATTTGGAATGACAACAGATAAGGGGCTAGTATCCAAAATCTATAAAGAACTTATCAAACTCAACACTCAAAGAACAAATAAACCAATGAAGAAATGAGCAGAAGACATGAACGGATATTTCTGCAAAGAATATATCCAAATGACCAACAGGCACTATGAATACTATTTAGCCTTAAAAAAAAAAACCCAAAATCTTGCCACTTGCAACGACATGGATGGAACTAGAGGGTATTATGCTAAGCTAGGTAGTGAATCAGAGAAAGACAGTTATCATATGATCTCTCTGATATGAGGAATTTGAGAGACAGGGCAGGAGCTTGTGGCGGGTAGGGAGGGGGAAAATGAAACGAGATGGGATCAAGAAGGAGACAAAGCATAAGAAACTCTTAATCTCATGAAACAAACTGAGGGTTGCTGGGAGGTAGGGGGAAGGGATAGGGTGGCTGAGTTATGGACATTGGGGAGGGTATGTGCTATGGTGAGTGCTGTGAAATGTGTAAGCCTGATGATTCACAGACCTGTATCCCTGTGGCAAATAATACATTATACGTTAATACACATACACAAAAAATAAAATTCCACCTTTTTGTATCTAAACTGTAGTTTGAGTAATTGGAATCCTCACATACTGACATCATTTGTCAGTTTGAGGTGGCCACTGTTACAGCCCAAATCCTACCATTCAAGGTTCAACTCAAATGGTATATACTCTATAAAGATTATTCCTTATGCCAAAAATCTTTTTGTTTTATTTCCATGGGGCTTTATTTATCTACAGACATAATCACACTGTGATTTACAATTATTAGTATATCTGAAGAATCCATCTCAAATTTGAAAAGGGCCTTAAATATATCTTAATGCACTCCTGTACCCAAGTTGAAGTTCCTGACAATAAGTTTTCTATCTCTTAATATATAGTAAATTAAAATCCTCATGAAGTAATCTTACCTAATCTGAATCCAAATATGCCTCCTATGAGGTCAATATAAGGACCTTCAATTTCTCCTCTGTAAGTCATACACTATAATGATAATCCTTCTTTCTTCTGCTGCCCATCCATATTCAATTTTCTGACTAAATATTCATAGTTTTTCCAAATAGTTCTGATATGATCCCTCTTCTGAATAGATCTAATGTTTTCTAAGAGTCTGTTGGTGAACACACCTATGATGTGGAGTGATATTAAGAATATAAAGGGAAACAAGCAGTCTATCACCATCTTTGCTCTATGTGCCAGACATCTTATAACACGACCCAGGAGCACATTAGCTTTTCCGACAGAGATATCAATCTGCTTACACATGTAAAGCAGATCTTGCTATCCTGTAAAACCTGTACTTCTTCCCTGAATAGTTCTTATTTCCCCTGTGATGTAAATTTTAAGCACATTTTACAGTATTTGCACAGAGAAGATAGTACAATTTGCTGAATTATTTGATTGAACTTCAGTACTTTGAACGTGTTTAATTATATTGCTGCAACTGCCTAGAATTTTATCAGACCCAAAGAAAAACTAGGTTACAAAGTCCTTTCAATAAGCTTGTAAGTGCTGAGGTTGTTCTTATATAAGCCATAGTCTTAGACACAACCCAGGTTTTAATTGCTAGGCAGAAGGCAGAGTGAGAACCAAAACCACAGGTAGAAGCAAACTAATAATAATAATAATAATAATAATATGAAAATTTAAAAGTGCATAGTAAATGAAGGAGTGTTTTGTTTTGTTTTGTTTTTCCTCTCTTCTTATAATGTTACCATGACTTTTCCTAAACCCTTATAAATGGTAGGGAAAAAGAAAACTCATGATTGACAAAGTTGCAAACTCATGATTGACAACTCATATACTCTGAATTCTTTATCCTGACTCAAGCTGACTTGTGAAAATCAAATGACATAATGCGGAGGCAAGTGCTGTATGAACTCTAAGGCATCTCACAGAGTTAGAATAGTGTTATTATGGAACACTAAGAACACAATTAAGAAAGGATATCTGGTCAATTTTACAGTACAAATTTCTAAAAATATTTTAATACCTATTTAAAAACATTAAGAGTTTCCATATTTAGAATAGTTTCATGGTTTAGTGTGTTGAGGCCCTTATAAATTATGTCGCATTATGTATGCTTTGGGTTCTATCTCATGGTAGATTTTTGCGAAGCCCATAAGAAAATATTCAATATTGAATCTCTCCCCCGTATTTGATTTCCACATTTCTAGTTATTTTATTTTAAGATTTTATTTATTTATTTATTCAACAGACAGAGATCACAAGTAGGCAAAGAGGCATGCAGAGAGAGGGGGAAGGAGGCTCCCTTTTGAGCAGAGCGCCTGCTGTGGGGCTCGATCCCAGGACCCTAGGATCATGACCTGAGCCAAAGGCAGAGACTTTAACCCACTGAGCCACCGAGGCGCCCCATACATTTCTAGTTCTATGTCACCAAACACTGGTGAGATAGTGGAGAACTATGATGAGTTGGTCCAAAACTTATGCTATTAAAATTAAACTTCCGTGTGCACTTGATTTGACAATTTAACCATCACAGAATGTTTCTCTTTGAAACTCCCAGTTTTTCTCTCACTTTCAAAAGATGATCTCTGTTTTTCCAGGGGGTGGGCAATAAAAGCAGAGTCCTTATCTTTAGCTCAGTAGGTCCTGTGGAAAGAACCAAGATGCCCTTCAATGGACAAATGGATAAAGAATATGTGCTCCATATACACTATGGAGTATTATGCCTCCATCAGAAAGGATGAATACCCAACATTTGTAGCAACATGGATGGGACTGGAAGAGATTATGCTGAGTGAAATAAGTCAAGTAGAGAGAGTCAATTATCATATGGTTTCACTTACTTGTGGAGCATAACAAATAGCATGGAAGACAAGGGGAGATGGAGAGGAGAAGGGAGTTGAGGGAAATTGGAAGGGGAGGTAAACCACGAGAGACTATGGACTCTGAAAAACAATCTGAGGGTTCTGAAGGGGTGGGGGGTAGGAGGTTGGGGGAACCAGGTGGTGGGTATTATAGAGGGCACAGATTGCATGGAGCACTGAGTGTGGTGCAAAAACAATGAATACTGTTACGCTGAAAAAAATAAATTAAAAAAAAATTTGCTACTTTTCTTTTCCTCATCTGTACTTTCCACTCAGTGCCTGTATAATGCAAAATGGAGTTGTTAGCTTCCTATTTTTACCTCCTCCAGCTGCTTCAGTCTTTTTCTTTCCACTCTTTTTATCTTTAAACATTGTCAAGTCTCCTTGATTTTAACAATTATCTTACTTGATGGGGTACTGGGTGGCTCAGTTGTTAGGCGTCTGCCATCGGATGGGATCCTGGGATAAAGCCCTGCATGGAGCTCCCTGCTCCATGGGGCACCTGCTTCTCCCTCTCCCACTCCCTCTGCTGTGCTCCCTCTCTTGCTGTATCTCTCTCTGTCAAATAAATAGATAAAATCTTTTTAAAAAATTATCTTACGTAAATCAGTAACTATCTTAACTTCTTAACATTCTAAGGTATGTAAGAAGCCCATTATAAATCTGTTATTCATTGTTTCCATTTCCTTTTAATCTTCACACAATTTATCATTTGTCTCCAGGACTCTGATTCTTACTCTTCAAATGTCATCTTTGGATTTGGTGAGATTTTTCACATCACCAATACACAAGCCTTTTATCATCTGCATCCTCTTTGATATTTCAGCAGTTTATTTCTGCTGAACTTCTGAGGCACTGAACTCTACCAGATCTCTTCCTACATGTGTGGTTAATGTTTATCAACTCTAGCTTCTAAGCTGCCCTCTTGAGTGTAGGTGTTCTTTAAAGTTCAACCTCTGACATTATGTTCCTCCCTGTTTAAAGCTATTTCCTCTGATAATGCATGCATTTCCATGAATTTTAATCTCTTTTTAATGTTTAAATTCTCACCTTTATTATCAAATCCCTATTTCAAGTCCCCAAATGTAAACAGAAGTCATTACCCACTTCCCACTAATGAACATTTTAATTTGCATTCCAATAACCATTTCTAATTAATCAATTCATCCCTAAAACTGGTTGCTTTTTCTAATTTTTCCCCCATTATAGTTACTGGCAGCAGTATCATCTTAGTAATTCAGATTTTCTCCTTTTCTCTTTAAATCAAACTATCCTCAAAACAATTAAAATTTTGCAATATTTTATGGACATTTTTCACCCTGAGTTATAGGTACAACTGCTACATTTAGGTTTTCATCATTTTGACCAGATTATTGAAATTACCATGTACATAGTCTTCCTATCTCCTTTTTTTTAAGTTGCTACTAAGATCAACCCACTAAACATTTTGTTAATTAGCTCTTGCTCAATAAATTACAATGGCTACCTATTTTTGTTCTGTAGTTACTGGTGAGCTACTGAAGCTTTTTTTTTTTAAGATTTTTTATGTATTTATTTGACAGAGAGAAACCACAAGTAGATGGAGAGGCAGGCAGAGAGAGAGAGAGGGAAGCAGGCTCCCTGCTGAGCAGAAAGCCCGATGCGGGACTCGATCCCAGGACCCTGAGATCATGACCTGAGCTGAAGGCAGTGGCTTAACCCACTGAGCCACCCAGGCGCCCCACTACTGAAGCTTTTTAAGCAGGTATTTGACAATTGTAAAGTAGTATCATATGATTAATCGTCCCATTTTCATAGGATGAATGGAATGGAAGAAGACAGGAGTTTAAGAAATTATTATAGTGCAGGCAAGAAATTATAATACAGACTAGACCAGTAGAACTGGGATTGGAAAAGAAACAATGGATTTGAGAGAATGAAGTTACACTGCTGTGTTTCTGAGATTATTTAAAATCACAAAAAGAAGTCTTTTAATATTTTGATATTTTAAAAAAATTGTTCAGTCATAATACTAATGGTTATATACTAAAAATATTATAGAGATTATGCTGAGTGAAATAAGTCAAGCAGAGAGAGTCAATTATCATATGGCTTCACTTATTTGTGGAGCATAACAAATAGCATAAAGGACATGGGGAGTAAGAGAGGAGAAGGGAGCTGGGGGAAATTGGAAGGGGAGGTGAACCATGAGAGACTATGGACTCTGAAAAACAATCTGAGGGGTTTGAAGTGGTGGGGGGGTGGGAGGTTGGGGTACCAGGTGGTAGGTATTAGAGAGAGCATGGATTGCATGGAGCACTGGGTGTGGTGAAAAAATAATGAATACTGTTATGCTAAAAATAAAAAATAAATTAAAAAAATACTATAGTACAGCATTGCATGGTATAGGAAACATGAAAAATTCACTGCATACACTTTTTTCCATGTTTAAAAGCCATAAGAGACACTTAACCATAGGAAACAAACTCAGGGTTGCTGGAGCAGAGGAGGTTTGGGAGAGAGGGTAACTGGGTGATGTGCATTAAGGAAAGCACGTGATGTAATGAATAGTGTGTGTTGTATGCAACTGATGAATAACTGAACTCTACCTCTGAAATGAATGATACACTATGTTAATTAATTGAATTTAAATACATTTTTAAAGAAAACTTAATAATTATTTTCTAATGATATATACAAATAGATTAACCTTAAGGACTAAAGCAACATCTAATCTTTATATTTGTGAGTAAAAAATCTCAACTAAAATGGCTCCCAGAATAGCATGTCTTAGAATATCTTCTGCTGTCACTAGTCAAAATTTAAAAGGAGTTGGTATTAATGGGAAAGAAATCTTGGGAGGGATGGAGAGGAAAAATTTCTCCATAGGTCAAACCTCTTTTATTGACAGCCTTTCTTCCCTTCTCTGGTCCTTCCTCTTCTATTCACTATGCATTACAGTAGAGTATTTTCAGAATGTATTCAAGCACATAACCATCCCTAACTCCATGTCAGGGAATCTTGAAAATAAATTATATATGGTGAGCAGTTATAGGTATAGCTGATAACCACAATCATTTTGCCACAAGTCCCAGGTTATTCTTGCCTTTACAGATACATTTTTCTAGTTTTGAGTTTTACACAGGCTCAAAACGAATTCACTTACATCTTTACATTATTGGCAAACAAGTTCTCTAGTTTACTCCCCTTGGACACAGCTCACAACTGCTCTTCTGAAGCCCTGATCTTATTAGTGTCCCCTTAAGTCTATCACAGAAATTTCCTGTTGGGTCATTTTTCTAGGATTTTTATCTCAGCAGATTTAGAGTTGTGACTTTTATAATGATTAATACATTTTGGTTTCCAAAAATTCTTTCTAAGCTAAAAGAAATACCTATAGGATCTCTAAAAGTCCTCTAATTTTTTTGAACATCTAAGTTTCTCTCAAATTTACTGTAACATCAGGGATGTTATATAGCTCACATGTGCCATACATTCATTAGCATGATAAGAAGGCCTAATTTAACAACCACATCTTACCTTGAGACTTTCTCTGTAATGTTTGTGTAAATAAAACTACCACACTACCAACTCAATTGGAGTTTAGCTTTCCTGACTCCATCCAAATTAAGCCCACCCCAAGATCCATAATGAGAAAAACTTCAGAGTGGGGAGAAGCTTATTAAAGTGATTACTTAGTCGATAACATCCACTGAATGATGATTCAATGCTATGTATGTATGTGTGTATGTATGTATGTAACTGGTACAAATTATTGAGTGGTTATGAGGCTTTCTGTGATGATACAAAGAGAGACACTGTCCATGCCAACGTCTCTCCTTACCCCAAGTTATCGCTTTTATCCTAGAATGCAGATAAATACAGTTGTTTCTGTTTAACTAATTTTAGCAAAAGGAGAAAGCAACATAAAAATTAGCACAGTAGCTATTCATGGGATGGGACTTCAACTATAAATAGTGAGGGCCACAAGATAATTCTAGCCATACCTTGGAGATATTGCAGGTGTGGTTCCAGACCACCACAATGAAGGGGATATTGCAATAAGGCAAATCAAATTATTTTTTTTTGTTTCGCAATGCATGCAAATGTTACATTTCTGCTATACTATGGTATATTAAGTGTGTAATAGTGTTATGTCTAAAAAATGTACAATCCCTTACTTAAAAAGTTTTTACTGCTCAAATATGCTAGCCATAATCTGAGCTTTCATTGAGTCATAATCTTTTCATTGGTGGAGGGTCTTGCTTTAGTGTTGACAGCTTTTAACTGATGAGGGTAGTGGTTGCTGAATGTTAGAATGGTAGAATGGCCGGCTGTGGCAATTTCCTAAAATAAGTTAACAGTGAAATTTTCCACATAGATTGAGTATTCCTTTCACAAGCCATTTTTTTCTATAGCATGCATTGTTTGATAATATTTTATCCACAGTAGAACTTATTCCAAAATTGGAGTCAATCCCCTCAAACCCTGCAGCTACTTTATCAACTAAATGTATGTAATATTCTAAATCTTTTGTTGTCATTTCAATAATTTCCACAGCATTTTCACCAATAGATTCCATCTAAAGAAAGCACTTTCTTTGCTCATCCATAAAAAGCAACTCCTTATCCATTAAAGTTTCATCATGAAATTGCAGCCATTCACTCCCATCTTCAGGACCTATTTCTAGTTTGTTTTTCTTGTTCCTGTTGTGTATTCCCCCCACCACATTTGTAGTTATTTTCTCCACTGAAGTGTTGAACCCCTTAAAGTCACCCGTGAGAGATGGAATCAATTTTTTCAAAATCTTCTCAGTGTTGATATTTTGTCCTCTTCCCATGAATCACAAATATTCTTAATGGTATCTAGAATGGTGAATCCTTTCCAGAGTATTTTCCATTGACCTTGTCCAGCTCTGTATGAGGAATCACTGTGTATGAAGCTATATCATTACAAAATGTATTTCTTAAATAATAAGACTTGAAAGTCATAATTACTCCTTGATCCTTGCACTGCAAAATGGATGTTGTGTTAGCAGTCATCAAAGCAATATTAATCAATCTCATTGTCCCTCTCCATTAGAGCTCTTGGATGACTGGTTGCATTATCAATGAGCAGTAGTATTTTGAAAGGAATTTTTTTTTTTCTGGGCAGTATGTCTCAACAGTGGGCTTAGAATGTTCAGTGACCCATGCTATAAACAGATATGTTGTCATTCAGGCTTTGTTCTTCCATTTAGAGAGATAGGCAGAGGATATTTAACAAAATTCTTAAGGACCCTGGATTTTCAGAATGGTTAAGTGTACATTGGCTTCAGCTTCAAGTCACAAGCTGTGTTAGCCCCTAAAAAGAAAGTCAGCCTGCCCTTTGAATCTTTGAGGTCTGGCTTTGACTTCTCCTCTCTTTACCTATGAAAGTCCTAGATGACATCTTCTTCCAATAGAAGACTGTTTCATCTACATCGAAAATCTTTTGTTTAGTGTAGCCATCTTCATGAATTATCTTAGCTAGTTCTTCTGGATAACTTATAATTTCTACATCAGCACTTCTTTTTTCACCCTAAGCTTTTATGTAATGGAGACAACTTAATTTCTCAAACCTCATGAACCAACCTCTGCTAGCATCAGACTCTCCCTCTGTAGCACCCTCACCTCTCTCAGCCTTCACAGAATTGAAGACAGTTAGGCACTTGTTCTGGATTAGCCTCTGATTTAAGGGAGTGTGGTTATTTTCATCTTATATCCAGACCGCTCAAATTTTCTCCATATCAGCAATAAGTCTGTTTTGCTTTCTTATCATTCATGTGTTCACTGGAATAGCACTTTTAATTTCCTTCAGGAACTTTTTCTTTGCACTTATATCTTGACTAACTGTGACACAAAAGGCCTACTTTTTGGCCTATCTCAACTTTTGACATGCCTTCCTTAATAAGCTTAATCATAACTAGCTTTTGATTTAAAAGGAGAGATGTGCAATGCTTCCTTTCACTTGAACAAATAGAGGTCATTGTAGGGTTATTAAGTGACCAATTTTAATCTGTCTGTGTCTTGCACAATGGGGGTGGGTCCTAAGGAGAGGAAGAGAAATGGGGGAATGGCCAGTCTGTGAAGCAATCAGAACACACAACATATATCCACTAAGTTTGCCTTCTTATATAGGCACTGTTTGTGGCACTCCAAAATAATTACAATAGTAATATCAAAGACCACTGATCACAGGTGACCGTAAAAATACAATGATAATGAAAAAGTTTGAAATACTGTGAGAATTATCAAAATGGAACACAGAGACATAAAATGAGCAAATGCTGTTGGAAAAAGGTGCTGATAGAGTTGCTTAAGGCAGGGTTCCCACAAGCCTTCAATTTGTAAAAACTGTAATATCTGCCAAGAACTTTAAAATGAGATAGGACTGTATCACCTACTGTTCTTCCTAATAAAAATGTCATCATTAGGACACATAAAGGAGACTCTGTTGTTGCAATATATGTTCACGTTCATTGTATAATATTCATAAAGTTGTTAAATACTTCAAAAATGGAAAGAATTATTTTTACTACTGCTTTTCCTGTGTTTGAAACTTCTCCACAAAAATTAAGCCAAGTTGTATGTGAATATGTCTAGCAACTACAAATCTATTTCCTCTTGAGGTAGCCTGTTCTATTTACAGAGAGCTCCAGAGACAACATTATATGGAATCAAAAATTTTCTCCCACTGTTATCTTGGAGACACAGAGAACAGTTAATTCTTCTTCCCATGACAGCCATATATAAATGATTCAAAACATTGTATCTCTCCTGATTCATCTTTTCTCCAGTCTACCTCTTCCCAAATACCACAGCTTGCCTCAAAAGGATGAATCCTTGTTTTCCTCTGAATATTGGTGAAATGTATATATTTCCCTGTTAAAATATAATGCCCAGAACTGATTTTAGTGGTCTGATCACAATAGAGTAACTCATCTGAACTGTTTAATTATAAATAAGTACTTTTATATAAATTTTCAGCTCATTCACATTAAAAATGTTCTTTGATTATTTGACAGGGTATGGCTATTCATATTTGTAAAGTCCTTCACAGTAACTTTCATTTATTATTCTTCATGACAACCTTCTTGAAGTTTTGTATTTCTAAGCTGAAAGAAATGCCTACAGGTCTCATTTTTACAAGCCACAGATGATATTAAAGCTAATTATGCATAACATCAAAATGGAATAACTACTGCAGTGTAGCTACATTTTATGTAGTCTCTTGATTGCTCTATGGTCCTTAAGACTTTTAAATCAGGATATGTCAAAGCTTGATAATAAGATTTTCTATTTATAATAAGTGTCATATAACCAGAAAGTATCTGTGGATTCACACATTTTATGGGATAGATCATGGGCTAAACTTCCGTGGTGTGGAAGGTGTTGACAGTTCATGAAATGCAATAAAGAAGCCTTATTTCAGATATTCAGAGCAAACCTCACAGGCTTATATGGATTTATTTGGCGATGCCATAATGATAAGGAAGATTATTTTTTGGTCTCTTATGTAACACTTCTTTTATTACAGCCTATTCTACATTGCATTTAATTTTTCCTCCATAAAAATGTTGTTCAGCTAAAATAGTGGTTTGACTGTTTAGGATATCACAAAACTATAGAAGAAAGTACCCTTAATCAAACATAGGGAGGGGCTCCTGGGTGTTTCCGTCAGTTAATATCCAGCTTTTGATTTCAGCTCAGGTCATGATCTCAGGGTCCTGGAATCAAATCCTGTGTAGGGCTCCACGTACAGTGGGGAGTCTGCTTCAGATTCTCTTGTTCCTTCTCTCTTCCCTCTCCCCACCCTGAGCACATGCACACTCTCTCTCTCAAATAAATAATTAAATAATAAATCTTCAAACATAGATAGTAAGCCTACAGAAAGTATCCTAATACTCCAAGATACAAGATTGATACAAATACCAAGTTAAATTTGAAACCATCACCTGACAAAATTCAGCTTTTAAGATAGACTAGGCACAATTAGTTTCATTCTTGCCTCACTTTATATTTTGTTGCACTGGTTTCTTTTACATATAATTTCATTGTATTACATCAATCATTCTTTCTAGATTTTTAATTTTTTTCCTTTTAAACAACATAATGATAGCCAAATGTCCTTATGAAATGGGGGATGGAGGAAGAGGACAAAAAGTATCATATCTCAGTATAATTATTATAGGCTCTCATTAGTCAGCTCATCTATTTCTCTCTCTTGAGCGTGTGTTTCCATGTGACCCCAAACAATCATTTGCCTCAAGAAATATATCAGTGTGTGTTTAAACTGATTTGTGATGTCACATGAAAAAAGTATCCAATTTTTAAATACTTTTAAAATATTTTTTGAGTGTCTTATTTAAACCATGGTAAAGTTTCTTAAAACCAGCTCATAATGACTTTGTCCCATGTCTCCATAAGAGGCTGTGAATCTATTGTAGGAGATGGTACAAATGATACTGGTCTCAACTTCTTGTGGATGACCAGCAAAATCCAAAGTGGTCAAAACCTATGATTTTTTTTTTCTCTACTGCTTCAGTATGAATTTGAGGTCTGCTCAATGGCTGGAGACTACTATCTTCTCAGGAGTAAATTTAATCTCCAAATAAAGTCTTATGTTTGTCTCTTCCTTGTACTTAGTGATCTACACATAGAAAGTGTGAAAGATCTTTGTTTAATTATATTACTCAAGCCAATGCTGATTCTAGTTTTTAGCCAATGATGTAGCAAATGTCCCCTTTCTAATCAATATCTATAGGCCACTACCATTCAATATAAGAAATTTTTAACTGACTTATGTTAACTGTCTTCATTGCAGTCTGGGAGGTTGAGGAATATAGGACAGATATATCTAATCAAGAGGAAGAGGATAAAATTGAATGTTTTAAATTATCTTATAACCAGTTGTATAAAAAATTCTACAAGTTTACCCTTTCAAATCATTTGAGGCCATCATCTGGATAAAGGCACAGAAGCCTTCAAAGTGAGATAAGAAAGACAAGACCCTTGAAATGGAAACTCAATATATCCAAATTAAGTTTGCATTTGAAGTGGTATAGAAAAAAAAAAATCTTAGGTTTTGACCACTTTGTATGTGCCTGCATGTTCTTGGAAAAACATCTCTTCAGGTCCTCTGCCCATTTTTAAAATTGGATTATTTGGGTTTGGGGGACACTGAGTTGTATCAGTTCTTCATATTTTATTAACTCCTTATCAGAGATAGCATTTGCAAATATCCTCTCCCACTTGGTAGGTTGCCTTTTCATTTTATTAATGGTTCCCAATCTGTAAAACTTTTTTATTTTGGTGTAGTCCCAATAGTTTTTTTTTTTTTCTTTTCCTTGCCTGAATAAGGGTATCTACAAAATGTTGCTAAGGTCAACGTCAAAGAACTACTACCTATGTTTTCTTCCTGGATTTTTTTTGGTTTTAGGTCTTACATTTATGCTTTTATTCTATTTGGAGTTTATTTTTGTGTATAGTGTAATAAAAGTCCAGGTTTATTTTTTTGTATGTAGCTCTGGTGTTTTCCTAGCAACATTTATTGAATATTCTTTCTTTTCTTCATTGTATATTCTTGTCTCCTTTGTCAAAAATTTACTGTTATAAGTGTGGGTTTGCTTCTCAGCTTTCTATTCTGTTCTGTTGATCTATATCTGTGTTTGTGCCAATACCATACTGATTTGATTACCATGGCTTTGTAGTATGTAATGAAATCTGGAACTGTGATAATTCCAACCTTGTTCTTCTTTCTCAAAATTGTTTTGGTTATACCTGGTCTCTTATGGTTCCATAAAAATTTTAGTATTATTTGTTTTAGTTCTGTGGGAAATGGTGTTGGTATTTTGATAGAGATTATATTGAATCTGTAGATTGTTTTGCATATTATGGACATTTTGACAATACTGATTCTTCCAATCTATAAGCATGGGATATTTTTCCATTTGTTTGCATTATCTTCAACTTCTTTTATCCATGTTTTATAGTTTTTAGAGTGCAGGTCTTATACTTCTTTTATTAAGTTATTCCTAGGTATTTTATTCTTTTTGGTGCAGTTATAAATGGAATTACTTTCCAAATTTCTCTTTTTGCTTGTTACTACTATACAGAAATGCAGTTGTGGGGGGGGTGGTTGCTGGGTGGCTCAGTTGGTTTAATATCTGACTCTTGGCTTGAGCTTAGGTCATGATCTCAAGATCATGAGATTGAGCCATGCATCAGACTCCATGCTCGGTGGAGGGCTGCTTGAGATTCTCTTTCTCTCCTTCTCTCACTGACCCTCCCTTACTTATTCTTTCTCTCTTTCTCTCAAAGAAAAAATCTTTAGGAAAAGGAAATGTAGCTGATTACTGTGTATTAATTTTGTATCCTACAACCTTACTGAATTCATTTATTCTAGTAATTTTTTGGTAGAGTTTTTAGGGTTTTCTACATATAGTATCATGCCATCTGCCAATAGAGACAGTTTAACTTCTTTGCACATTTTGATGCTTTTTATTTCTTTTTCTTGTCTGACTGCTATGGCCAGGACTTCCAGTAATATGCTAAATAAAAATAGTAAGAGCAGAAATCCTTGTTTGTTTCCAATCTTAAAGAAAAAGCTTCCAGTTTTTCAATATTGAGTATAATGTTGTATACTGTGGGTATATGTACTGTGGGAAAAACTGTGGGTTTTTCATATATGGTCTCTAATATATTGCAGTATATTCCCTCTAAACCCATTTTGTTGAGGGTTTTATCATGAATGGACATTAAATTTTGTCAAATGCTTTTCTTGCATCTATTGAGATGATCATATGATTTCTATGTGTTATGCAATTTTGATATGGGAGTATCGATTCATCCTTGCATTCCCGAAATAAACCCTACTTTATCATGGCAAATGATCTTTTTAATGTATTGTTGAATTTGGTTTGCTAATATTTTGTCAAGGATTTTCACATCTATATTCATTATAGATATAGCCTTATAATTTTCTTTTTTTAGTAATTTCTTTGGTTTCGGTATCAGGGTAATGCTGGCCTTGTGAAATGTATTTGGAAGCTTTTCTTCCTTTTCTTTACTTTACTTTTCTTTTTTTATTATTTGGATTAGTTTGAGGAGAATAAGTATTAACTCTTCTTTCTGTGTTTGGTAGAATTCACCTGTACATCTCTCTTGTCCTGGACTTTGTTTGTTGGGAGTTTTTGATTACCAATGCAATTTCATTACTAGTACTTGGTCCATGCAAATTTTCTATTTCTTTCTGATTTATTTTTCTTTTTAAAATTAATTAATTAATTAATTAATTAACTTTTTTATTGTGTTGTGGTAGTCACCATACAGTACACCATTAGTTTTTGATGTAGTGTTCCATGATTCATCGTTTGGGCATAGCACCCAAGAAATCCATGCCCTCCTTAATACCCATCACCAGGCTCTCCCATCCCCCACTTGCTTCCCTTCTAAAGCCCTCAGTTTGTTTCCTGGAGTCCATAGTCTCTCATGGTTCATCTCCCACTCTGATTTCTCCCCTTCATTTTTCCCTTCCTTCTCCTAATGTTCTCTATGCTATTCCCTATAGCTATTCCTTACACATAGCATATGTATTCCATATGTTCCTTATGTTCCACAAATAAGTGAAACCATAAGATAATTGACTTTCTCTGTTTGGCTTATTTCACTTAGCGTAATATCCTTTAGTCCCATCCATGCTGATGCAAAAGCTGGGTATTCAACCTTTCTGATGGCTGAGTAATATTCCATGTGCATATGGACCACATCTTCTTTATCCATTTATCTGTTGAAGGGCATCTTAGCTCTTTCCACATTTTGGCTATTGTGGACTTTGCTGCTATGAACATTGGGGTGCATATGACCCTTCTTTTCACCACCTCTGATTTAGTTTCAGAAGACTGTGTATTTCTAGGAATTTGTCTATTTCTTCTAGGTTGTCTGATTTCTTGGCATATAAATTTTTGTAGTAGCCACATAATCCTTTGTATTTCTGTGGTGTCAGTTGTTACTTTTGTTTCTGATTTTATTTCAGTTCTCTCTTTCTGTTTTTGTTTTTGTTGAGTCTGGCTAAAGGTTTATCAATTTTGCTATGTTTTCAAAGAATCAGCTGTTGAGAACATTGATCTTCTCTATTGTTTTTTAGTCTATATTTCATTTATTTCTGCGCTGATTTTTGTTATTTCCTTCTTTCTGCTGACCTTGGACTTTTTTCTTTTTACAGTTCCTTTGAGTGCAAGATCAGATTATTTATTTCAGTTATTCATTGTTTCTTGAGGTAGGCCTATATCTATAGTTTCTCTCTAGAACTGCTCTTGCTGTGTCCCAAGGATTTGGGGCCATTGTATTTTTATTTTTATTTGTCTCCATGTAGTTTTTGAATTTTTCTTTCATTTCTTCATTGGCTCATTGGTTATCTAGTATTATGTTGTTTAACCTCTACATGTTTGTGTCATATTTTCATTTTTAAATTAAAATTGAAGTTATATAATTTCCTAATAATATATTTCATGAAATAATATATTTAATATTAAAAATGTCTGAGGCTATTTAATCTTCAATAAGTATAAATATTGGTCATATTTCTCTTAATTAAAATATAAGAATAAATTTATATTCTGTAAAATATATAAATAAACATAATAATATATCTTTATATATATTTATATTAATTAAGAGTATAGCGGTTTCCATGTTTATAACCTTAATCATTTTCTTCCCAACCATGTCTTCAAATACTGCCTAGAGAAATAAACTGGATCTGCTTTACAGATGCTGCCTAATATTGCCACAGCCCATGATTTCCCAAAAAGATTTATAAATAACATCACTAGTCTTATACCTATTTTGCTCTATATAGAAGCACTGTATAATAAAATCATTTTATAGAATATAACTTTTCAATTGCCAATTTTTACCTCAGTGGATTTTTCATTGAGATATGGATGTTTTTGCATATGTGAGATTTCCAGTGATCTATTCCATATAATTAAGTTCCATGCTTATAAAATATTAATGTTTTTTATATCTCTACTTAATACATTATACAATTATAAAGTCACCTTTTATAGTAATTTATATTCCATTGTCAGGACTTTTCTTATCTTTTCTCAGATGTCTTCTGGGACTTTGTCAGGCATATACCAACAACATAACAATTCACACTTTCTTATTGACTTCAGTGTGAAGTTATAGTTATTAAAAGATAAAAACACAGGTATTCTAATACATCTAAGTTTTTTCCTAGTTAAAAGATACCTAAGACAAAGAGAATTATTAAGAATACTTGGGCCTATGGTATATCCTATAATTTCAGGGATGTAGAATTATAATGATACAGATATCACATGTTTTCTTTTATATGGTCTTATTACACACTTCTGAATAGATTATTATAGGTGGTCTTCAAAGCTGAAATGTCTGATATTCTTTTCTTCACCCTGAAACTGAGATGCTGGTGTCTTCCTCAGACTATAATTTTAAACTCCTAAAGTGTACTGATATATCAAATGAAACAAATCTTTGAAAAATAAAGGAACACCTTAAATAATGACAACTGATATGATTAAATTTTTTGAGTTAACTAGTTTTTAAAAACCGACTTGAATGAAAATGGCTTGAGTAATATATATCAAAAGCACACATTTTAAGAATTTATAGGCACTGTTCTGACTACTATATGTGTATTCATTTTTTAATACTCATAATGACATTATGAGGTAGAAACTATTTTTATCCACATTTTACAGAAGAAGAAAATGACCATAGAAAGGTTAAATACTTGCTCAAAGTCTCAGAGCTTAAATTTGAACTGAAATAGTTTGGATTCAGGCATGGTCTTTACCTTTACATTTTACAAAAAAAGGAATGAAAGAGAGAGGACATATGTTTATGTACTCAAATTCAGTGTTTTTATTTTTTAATAAGAAATAAATATTGGGAACAGTATCACAACTTACTATTACAGTTAGAATTTTCATAGAGTAAGAAGAATCACTTCATATGTTCCTTACCTACTGAGGAAAGCAAAACACCAATCCATAGTTATTTTCAACTGTTTCTAATATTATATAATTTCTTAAATCTTGGCCTGTTGGCACCTTTTCTTCTTTTCTGTTTGATGGACAGTGGTGGGATACCAGAGACTTGGGGAATGGCTAAAATGGTGCAAAGATTTGCATTTTCTGTATTTTCAGCTTCATCAGTTGCAGTTTGTGAAACATTTTTACTTGTATCTGAAATAAAATGAATTTTTATTTTATTTCTTATGAAAAAGACACACCTATGCTCAAATCCTTTGAGTGATAAAAGGAGCTCCACATATGATCTGTGATCCTAGGTCAGCTCAAATTACAGCTTGAACTTTCTACAAAAATTCATAGGTTCTGTAACTTGATGCTGCCCCTGGGATTATCTATAGCAGATTTACTGAAAACACAAGATGAATGAATTAAAATACCCTTAAAATTAGCAAATTGGAATCTTTAGACTCATAAGTAATTTCCTTGATGATGTTTACTTAATTACTATTCTTACTGTACTTACTCAGGAAATGATGAGCCACCTATCTTTAGAACCATTAATTTTAGGCTATTTGCATACATAGAAGGTAACTAAGGAAAGAAAACAAAATAGCAACCTGATCATAATGCTTATATTGTTTCTTTGATGGAAACCTTGATCACATAATCACTTGAAATTTTCTGTACCTAGGAGAAGCATTCGATTAAAAGATTTGAGATATATATAATGGTGTACTGGTAATCTGACTCTACAAACGCCTGATTTTTAATGTTTGATTATTTTATGACATGAATATTCCCACTATGTTCTGAGTCCAAGCTAATGGTTTAAAATCTGGCTCACAAAATTCCTGCAAGTTTACTAATCAGCTCTTATACACAACTTAATGTATAATTCTATGACTTATCTAGTCCCAATGACAATGACTATGGTAGAATAATTGTATTATGGTTGCAATATTTCACCTTTTACCATGTAACCTTGCAGTCCTCCCACTGATATTCTGGACCCAATCAAATGACTTGCTTTGAGCAATGGGATGTTAACAGATATGACATAAGCAGGCGGTTGAAAAAGAATCATATTTCCACTTTTTCTCTTGAACTTCTGCCATTTCCACTAGAGCATATTCAGGCTAGCAGAGCCAAATTGCTTCTGTCTTTGTAACTAATACCATCCTAAACCAGTTGACAGCCACCCAATTCCAAGACATGCAAGTCAGCTTAGCCAGGATCAGAAACTTGTTTACCTGACCCACTGCTGAGTACAGATGCATGAACAAGCCCAGCTCAAGTAAGTAGAATCACATGGACATGTGAGATAAATATATTTTTTACAAAATGTATTCATTGGGCTTTTCTGGTTGTTTGTAATGTAGGATTATTTTTCCATTAGACAACTGATACAATGATTATTTACTATTATTTGGCAAGTTTTAGTTAGGATAAAGGAAATTTATACAAGAGGCAATGTGCTTTGTAAAAGAGATCAACATACCTTGGGTTTGAATTTGAGATCTACTACTTATAAGCAGCTGGCCCTTAGAAATTTATTTAACCTTGCTCTACCTAAGATTCCTCATTTTTAAATTATGGATAACTAGCCTTGCAAGGTTATTATGAAAATTAAATATACAATTACTTGTATGGATGTGTATCAGCGATTAAAAGCATGAATCTGGAATCTTACTGTCTGATGTTGAGTCTCAGCATCACCATTTTCATATTTGAAAGCACTTAGAATTACATCATTTTCACTTACAGCCCACATTGTAAGAGCTACCTATGCTAGAATTTGATACATGAAATAGAGCACCTGGAACACAGTAAGTATTCATTAAATGACAAATATTATTTAACATAACTATTTGTTTACTAAGGAAAAATGAGTTTGATATTCTAGCAAAAGTAGTTATAATAATTAGTTATTTTTTTAAAGATTTATTTATTTATTTGAGAGAGAGAGATTGAGAAAGAGCACAAACTGGGGGTTTCCAGGGGGAGCAGAGAGAGAAGCAGACTCCCAGCTGATCAGAGAGCCCCTCCGTGGGCCTGATCACAGGATCGGGAGACCACGACTTCAGTCAAAGGCAGACACTTAACCAACTGAGCCACCCAGGCACCCCAGTTTTAATTTTAATGGAAATTATCTGGGAGGGAAGTAAAATGGTCAAGCAAGGTGAAGGCAATGTTTATATGAATCTCCTTGATTTCTAGGAAATAGTCCCATCAAATCAGTCCTCTAACAGCTTTAAAGGAGAAAATTTCAACTTGGAATCCATAAGCATTAATTTAGTGAAACTATTTAAATTGCTGGCAGGAATAACAGTTGTTTATTTTTTATCTCGCATATCCATACAAGCTAGCTTTCCTAAGAGAGAAACCGAGGGAATCAAAGAAGGCCTGTCAACACACTGGCTTATATATCAAGATAAAGGCTTCTTAAATAATATGAAAAAAATTATGTTGTGAAAAAATTCTGAAGTGCTTTATGATTATAAATCATAAAGTGATTTATAAAGTGATTATAAATCACTTCAGAAAGAAAAAAGATTCAAAGAGTTAAGAGGAAATCAAAACTAATGCCAAGAGGTTAACGTTATATAGAACCTGCCACAAAATAGAAAGATCTGAAATTCAGTATAGTTAATTGTAAATTTGTACTTTTTTTCAAGATCTGTTTGTTTATTTATTTGGCAGAGAGAAACACACAGAGAGAACACAAGCAGGGGGAGAGGGAGAGGGAGAAATAGGCTTCCCGCTGAGCAGGGAGCCTGATGACACTGGGATCATGACCTGAGCTGAAGGCAGCTACTTAAGGACTGAGCCACCCAGGCGCCCCTGAATTTGTACATTGTTAAGATGACTTGACTTTCCTTGCTTTACCAACCAAGGAGGAGGGCGTGGGCAATAGCAGGTGTTTGGAATCATGTTATTACTCCTTGGAGGAAGAGAAAAATACGGTTGTTTGTAGCACCTTAATGAGAAGGAGTGTGGTAGGCATCTATAGGCTGAAATTGAATTGTCATTTGGAATATGTGCTCCCTTGCTAGAATAAGCATCTAAGAGGCATCGGCAAGCCTGCCAAAATACATGAAACCTACCAACTGCTCTCTGTAGATACAGATTTATATAGAAGGATTGAGGGAGCCAGAAGAAACCTGAACATAGTTTTAGTGACTTGCAGGTTTGGAGAGGGAAAGTAGAAGACTACAGGGGACACAGATGGATTTACATCTCAAGTTGAAGGTTGTGACTATGGCACAAAAATCAGAATGCAAAAATTTAAAACTACTTATGCAGATGCTATTGGAAAATAGTTTTATTTTATTTATGATGCTTTGTTATGCTGCAATGATAGATTCTCAAAAGCATGGGATAATAATCAGTAAAAGTTAGGAAAAGCATGCATGAAAAAGATTTAATCTGATTAAGAAAGATCAAATTTGAGGAAGAAAATCTATGAAGAATAAGCTACAAAATCAGATACTTTGAAAATATTTTAAAAATCATATTACATATCTATTAATTTCTTTTAAGGTTTCATTTATTTATTTGAGAGAGAGCAGAGCATGAGAGAGAGAGAGAGAGAGCACAGAAGCAGGAGGGAGGGGCAAAGGGAGAGGGCAGAAGAGGCAGAGGATGAGGGAGAAGCAGGCTTCCCAGTGGGCAGGAAGCCCAGTATAGAGCTCTGTTCCAGGACCCTGGGGTCATGACCTGAGCCAAAGGCGGAAGCTGTACCAACTGAGCCATCTGGGCACCCCTATTGCATGTCTATAATTCTTAGAAATAACAGTGGCGAGAATTAGGAACAAGCCTAGTTTAACCTGTAACACATTTCCTGACATAATAAGTGCTCAGCAACTATTTATAGATTGAATAAATGTATATACAAGACTACAGAAAACATTAGAAATAATGCCCATTTTTAAAATCACTATAGAGAAGTAACCTAAATATTTGAACTAAAAAGAGAAAAACAGTCTTATAAATACCAGGAATTGATGAGATGGGGTATAAGACTAAAAAATAAAAATTGCTGGGAGGGCAATCTGTCATGGACTATGAGGTTTCCTCTGCTTTCTGGTCTGATATGCCAAGAATGCAAGACCTTGACTGTATTCTGCCCAGGAGTGCCTCAGTTTCATGTTTGCAGGAAGCAACCTTGAGAGATGAAGTGGTCTTTTCCAAAGAGTAGGTTTACTTTTGCCTACTATGAAAGTAGTAAATTCCTCAAGCTTTGTGTTCCTGTCCTCCTGGATGAGGGTATCTATTTTAGGCCCACTGGCATTATCTTTGTGGTTTTGGAAGGGCCTGGGAAGCCAAAGCAAATCACCAGAAACCCTTGCTACTGTTCTGCCATGAGGAATAAAAGTCCGGGGTCTCTGATCCAGAATTCTTTTTTTTTTTTTTAATTTTATTTATTTGACAGAGAGAGAGATCACAAGTAGGCAGAGAGGCAGGCAGAGAGAGAGGAGGAAGCAGGCTCCCCGCCGAGCAGAGAGCTGGATGTGGGGCTCCATCCCAGGACCATGGGATCATGACCTGTGCTGAAGGCAGAGGCTTAAGCCACTGAGCCACCCAGGCGCCTCCACTGATCCAGAATTCTTGTATCCTCTGCCAGTATCCATGAAACAGTAACAGATTATCTTATTAGCTTGTAAACAAGGTAAAATCTCAGACCTTTTATACTTTTTACAGTATAGAAGAATATATCCTGTTCAAAAGAAATAGTTCTAATAGTAGAATGGAACAGTGCATATCAAAAAGAAGCTACTGAAAATATATGCTGAAGTAACTTTGCTCAATCTATGCCCTGAAAGCTATCAATGAATTAAATGGGGAAGTCTTTTAAGGTTAGTACCCATTTGTTGTATGAAATCCTACTGAAATTCTAGCTTTATGATTTTTATTTTTCAGTGGAGTTTTGCTAAATTATATCCAGCTCACCTATAATGTTTGAATAAAAGTGAATTTTAGCATGTAATTATTGATTTTATAGTGTTTAATAAAACTCTTTTAAAAATTACAACACCCAGGGCACCTGGATGGCTCAGTGGTTAAGGGTCTACCTTTGGCTTAACTCATGATCCTGGGGTCCTGGGATAGAGCCCCACATCAGGTTCCCTGCTCAGCAATAATCCTGCTTCTCCTTCTCCCACTCCCTCTGCATGTGTTCCCTCTCTTGCTGTGCCCTCTCTTTGTCAAATAAATAAATGAAATCTTTTTTAAAAATTACAACACCCTTAGTCACCCATTTATCATAAAATTTAAATCACATGAGTTTAATAAATTATGATATTAATAAATTATTCAGCAATGCTCACAATATTTATAAATGAAAAGGATAGCCAAAGAAATTGTATACACCATTAACTTTTATATTACAAATATCTGTCTATTCATGGTTATAGTTATAATATAACTTGGAGTGACACATAACAAAATGTTCATAGTGGTTGGATTAAACATGGGCTTAATGCTTTCTTGTAGTTTTCAAATTTCTGCAAAAAATGTTACTTTTAAAATTCTGAAAGTCCTTTAAAATATTAAAATAATTATAATCTGAAATTGCACTTCATCTCTAGTTATTGTGCAGAGTATATTGCATACAAAACAAAAGGAAACTTTCAGATTTATATTTCTATACTTCTTTTATCTCCACATTTATTATTTTACTTATCCTTTTCATTACACATATTTTGTAAATAACTGAATATCTACTTCAAAAAATGTAAGATGTAAGTAAATGATTAAAAATTTCACTTTTTTACAAATCTATACATTTTAAAATGAAAGCTCAGAAAAGACCATGGATAGACAACAAAAGACCAAACAACTATGTCATTATAAGAAAATAAGTATAGGGGTAAACCCTGTTGTGGGTTGAATTGTGTCCCCCGCAATTCATATACTGAGGTCCTAACCCCTCATACGTCAGAATGTGACCTTATTTGAAAATAGGGTCTCTACAGATAAAGTCAAGTTGAGTTCATTAGAATGTGACTGGTGTCCTTGAAATGTTATCTTCACCATTTACTAGCTATGTAAGCTGTGAAAGTCATGTTACCTCACTAAACCTCATTCTTCCTCATCTATAGAGAAGTAGTAGAATGTGTCTTTCTTGGGGTACTTGTGTGGTGCAGTTGGTTAAGTGTCCAACTCAGTTTTGGCTCAGGTCCTGATCTCAGCGTCATGGGATTGAGCGATGCATTGGACTCTGCACTCAGTGAAGAGTCTGCTTGAGATTCTCTCCCCCTCCCACTTGTGCTTGCTCTCCCTCTCTAAAATAAAGAAATCTTTTAAAAGTGTCTTTCTTAAGTTTGCTTGAAAATTATAAGGAACTACATACAAATACACTCATGCACACATATATATGTGCACAGGCACACACACATATAAAGGTTTAGCAAAAATAGGTGCTCAGTAAATGGCAGTTGTTATTACTGCTATAGGATTATTAATGAACAAAAAGGATTAGTCTATTAGGGAGAAAAAGAAATAGAAAAATATTAAAAAGACATACCTTCTATCCCTAACGATATGCAGTCACCAAATGAGCGCTTACTCTGTGCCAGGTACTATTCTCAGAATTAATACTTATCAACTTATTTAATCCTGACACTACTTGGAAGTAGATATTATTTTGATTCCCATTTTACAAATGACAAAACAGTCACAAATCAGTTATTTTCCCACGTCCACCATGATGATGAGTATAAGAGCCAGGATTCAAAACCAGGCTGTCTAATTCTAGTGTTCATGGTTTTCAATACTATGCTCATACTGTCTCTTTTAGAATCAGAGGTGTGTTTTCAGTTAGTTACTTAATCTGTAATGGTGAATCTATATTTCTTTTCCAGTGATTATAGAATTTTTTTTTTTTCTGAGTTGTTTCAGTTAAAACAATTCTGTAAAATAGTTTTCTACCACACATTGAATGTTCTTGGCCAAGTGAAAATTCTTAATAAATATTTTTTGCCTTCTCAGTGATTGATTAGAATATAGAATTTGCTTTTGGACACCAGAGTAACACAGCTTGGTGATATGTCCTACCTATAATTAGTTACTTAATATCAGGCCTAGGAAACTTAAGTTACCTTTTATTTTTTACATCATGGCCTGCAAAGTCATCTAAATTTTTTTTTTTTTTTTTTTTTTTTTGGTGGCCGTGGGATGCTTTAGTTTATAACAACTCAGAAGAGCTGTTTATTAAATTTTCAAGAATTTTGCAACCTGGTTATTGTTAAAAATTAAATTATATAGACATATATGGGAACAAATTTTATAAATGCTCAAAACGCACTATTGTACATTTTACTATTATTTGCGTTCTTGATGTTATTGACATCTATTTCATCTGTGTGATAAATGCTGTGAAACAGTGTGTTTTACATATCTATTTAAATTCTATTCAGTGAGGTCAAGTTCGCCGCTTGAAATTGGTCATAGTGGAAACATTTTTTCCACACAAATCAGTAAACTCATGCTACAAATCAGAGATCTCTTGCTCCCTCACAGCTGGTTGTTAAACCTTTATCACCATAACACCACAAAGCTAACAGACTATATAGTTCTACCCTACTGTGAATCCTATACCCTGACAATATCACTTGAAATGCCATTTGCAGGATTTCAAAAATACAGTTAAAACATGATTTGCCAGTAGTTGGTATTTTTAGGGATTCACATTGCTTAATGAGGGTTTTTGTGCTATCTCAGCGATTTCAGGTATCATTAAATTGCTCATTTTATTTTCTTTCAAATCCAGAGAGATTACGTTTCCTCTTGTTCAGGGAAACTAATCATCAACTTTCATTTTTTACTTCCCTAAACCTTTGCCATTCCTACACTTTGAAATTTTACTTTTTTAGTTAGCTTTTTATATTAATTTGTAAAAATCCTTTTTAAAAAAGATTTTATTTATTTATTTACAGACAGAGATCACAAGTAGGTAGAGAGGCAGGCAGCGGGGTGGGGGGGACAGGCTCCTCACTGAGCAGAGAGCCCGATATGGGGCTCCATCCCAGGACCCTGAGATCATGACCTGAGCTGAAGACAGAGGCTTTAAGCCACTGAGCCACCCAGGCGCCCCCATAAAAATCCTTTTTGATCACTGAGCTCATTTCTTCTCCCCTCAATTATATTTTGGACCATCCCTACTGGAACCTATATGCAAGAAGGCACATTGATAAAAGGATAGTAGTGGTTAAAAGTCTCTCTGGAAGCTTGAGTGAAGCTTAAATTTAGCAAGAGAGAAAGTATAAGGAGGCAGAAGGAAGAGAGAGTATTGGCTAATGGCTAAAGACACAAGCTCTAAAGTCAAACTGCTGGGATCTAAATCCTAGATCTGTCGATTACAACTGCGAGATTTTGAGAAATTTACTTAACCTCTCCATGCCTTAGTTCCCATCTCTATAAAATGAGGACAATAATTAGATCCATTTCATATAGTTGGATTCAATTCAATAAGTGTAATGAATAAAATGTGCTGAAAATTACCTAGTAAATGGTATGCTTATACCATGTTAGTATTTGTAGCTATATCTTCTTTATGTCAAAATATAAGGATTTTCTCCCTCCAAAAAAACAGTGAGACAGTTATGTTGTTTTTTACACTCTTTAAAGCAAGACATTGTTTAGTTAATAATATATAAATATATAAGGTAGCTGATATATTCATACAATAGAAAAATTTAAACTTCGGGGTGTGTCCCAAACTACTATTCCTCAATTTTTAATTATGCACACATTACATGAGCTGAGGCAGTTGGAAAATGGGCAAACATAATGGAACTGGCAAATTTATTCAATTTATCTGAATGCGTTGCATACAAATCAATTGTGCAGTGACCTACTTGGATCATTAAGGGAGCCAACCAAATGACATCTTACACAACCAGGTGGCTGTTTGGCTGTATGCCGACAAAACCCTTGGGATGACCTACTTGGGATCAAAACTCAAAAGGACACGGTTGACTTGTCCTAAAGTGTATAGTGCTATACTATTTTAAATTATGATTAAAGAACTGCGAATCTTTATTTAATAGTTATTGTATAATTAAATATATAGGATCCCAATGGAGTTGTCCCTATTTTTTTTAATATTTCTCTATTATCTAGTGACTCAAAAGCAATTATAGGTAAGAACAAATTGATTTGAATTTTTAAATGTAATGAAAGTTTAAAAACATGAGAAACTGTATAAGGTCAAGGATAATTAATTGGTAGCTTATGAAATACTAATGACAATGACGATATACTATTTACTTTTATTCTAGTCTATTAGGAAACCCATTGGCTACAACTATAATCTATGTTTATGCTCCTCTTATTTAGAGATTATAATTATTAGTATATCTTGAATGTATAAAGCTTCTTAGGTGGTGTGTTTCCATCGGAGGAAAATTATGAACATTTGCTCACTAAATTGTATTAAACATAAATCTCATACATTGTTATTCCTATCACCTATCACCTGACCAAGATATAAGAATAGTAGGCTAATTCATTATCATTATTACCTTATAATGATAATGTGAGATTTTTTATTCTGACACCAACTCTTAACTTTTTGTACTAAGGAGCAAAAGTACCACGGACAAGAAAAATGACAATCAGTTAGTTTGGGGCTGAATTTATAAGTACAGCCAATATGACTCACATCGATGACTTACGGAAGGATTGGTTGTATTATTTATATGGAATCTCTTCTCTTCCACCAAGCATTTAGCAGACATAATCAGAATTTAAAAATTACTTAATTTGTTCCACCTGTTGGGTTTTCTTTTTCTTTATCCCTCATCAAGTATACATTTGCATGTAGGGAGAAAATTATTTTTAAAATGTAAGTTTTTGGAGTATAACAAAGGTCCTGAAAACAGAGTTAGTTGCCAATTCAGTGTCATTATTAAAATTTTATTTTAGATAACTCAACAGGTTTCTTGAATGTCAAAGTGAAATTGTTATGCCCGAGTTTTCGCATCCAAGAGACCACCAAGGAGCCAAGCACTGATGCAATCACATGAGGTTTATTTGACAAGCTTAAGCTTGGGCCCAAGTATACTCGACCCAGCAGAATAGGGACTTAAACCTCGAGGTGACATGCTTAAGTTTGGGCCCAAGTATACCCGACACAGCGGAGTAGGGAATTGGACCCTGAACCAGATTATAGTCAGAGTTTTTAAAGGCAGAATAAAGGTGGACTCATCGGTGGGTGAGGACAAAGAGGATTATGGATGATGTAAGTCTCTTAGGAAGCAAGGTCTCCAGGACCTTGAAGGGCTAGCTATTGTTGGGAGAAAGGTTATTTATCACCAATAATAAAAATCTTCTCATGAGACCCTTTAGATGTATATCAGTGGGCCATATGCTTGGGAATGATTCTTGACACTATCTTGGAGGTTTAGAGATAAAGGAATTGTTAAAGTAGACTTACAGGATCCTGGTCGGACCTGTTTGGGTAGGGGGTCAGTCAGGCTAGGATTGTTCTTAGCAAAACTCAAGGTGAGGGCAGTTGAGTCCCCAGAGGAGAGCCACTCTTATCTGTTTCAAGTGCTTGTCAGTAGGTAAGGAATTTTAATGATTTTCTTCTGCCTCTGTTTCCCATATCAGCTAAACTTGAGATGGGATGGCCTTAATTTTCTCGGCCTCCACAAAATATTTGTTTCAGAAGTTCAGTCTTGTGTGTCTGTGTGTGTGTGACCATGAGTGGTGTTTTATAGGAGTCCCTATGAATTTGTCATTGTCCTTTGAAAGGTTGAATATATACATGTGATACCAGGGATTGCTCATTCTGTAGGAATAGTTACTCTGTAGGAGCACAAACTCTAGGAATAGGCACATCCTAATCTTGCCCCCTTTTATTGTTTTTTTTGTACCTTCCTTCTTAGTTCTTTCTCTGTAGACATGTTTTGGCACTGTCCTGATAAGGAAGGACTTATCTGTATGGCTGATTCAGGCATAGCAGGCATGTAAAAATATTTGTGAAATGTGTGCCCTACTGCCGTATCAGCTTGATTTTTCTGAAGAGATGTTTCCTGTGCACAAGAGGGTTTTTGATGTCTGAGTTTGTGTCTGACATTGAATGCCTTAGTTATAATCATGTATATAGTGACAATAATTATCAAATTGTTACATGTACAAAAAATAATAAAACAAAACAATAAATAATACCAAAAGGGAACAGAATTAAAGTCCATAATAAATAGACTGATAGTTTTCCTTCTTCTCACCCAACAGCAGGAAGGATATCCATCATTGTATCATGACTAGGGATAGCAATGGAAATAACTGGTGTGTTTACCTAGGGAAAAGAGTACAAAGTGGGAAATCAGAAAACTTATGAGCTGAGAGATGAACTAGGAAGCAATGTTTCATTGTTCTGATAGAAGTTAATCCACATATATTTGGGGAACTCCTTTTATTTTATTTTATTATTTTATTTTATATTATTTTTAAGATTTTATTTATTTAGTTGACAGAGAGACACACAGTGAACCAGAGAACACAAGTAGGGGGAGGGGAAATGGGAGAGGGAGAAGCAGGCTTCCAGCTGAGCAGGCAGCCCAGGACCCTGGGATCAAGACCTTAGCCAAAAACAGATGCTTAACCACTGAACCACCCAGGCGCCCCAAGGGGAACTCATTTTAGGTAATGGTTCAAAGTTAATTCAGTAAAGAAAAGATAGCCTTTTTAACAAATGGTTCTGGAAAAATTAGAAATTTATATCTACTTTGCCCAAAAAAGGAACTTCAATCCATACTTTGCACTATATACAGGAATTAAATGGAAATAGATAATTAATTTAAATGTAAAGCCTGAAAATATAAAATTTCTGGAATAAAACATGAGAGAAAATCTTTATGAACTCATGTTAGGCAAACATTTCTTCAACAGAGCAACAAAAGCACAATCTGTAAAAATGAGGTTTCATCAAAATGAAAACTTCAAAATTCCAAAGGCACTTTTAGTCAGATGAAAAGAAAACTATACACAGGGGTCAAATATTTAATATACATATGTCTGATAAAGAACATATATATAGAATATATAAATAATATAAATAACTCAAAACTCAATAGTAAAGAAACCAACAACCCAATAAAGACATACAGATGCTAAATGAGCACTTAAAAAGATACTCAACATCATGAATTCCTAAAGAGGCAAATTCAAACCACAGTGAGTTACCACTACACATTGTGAGAATGGCTAAAATTAGAAAGACTGATTGTACTAAGTGTTGACAAGTATGTGGATGTACTGGCACACTGAAATGATGCTGATGGGAATGTGAAATGACACAACTTTGAAAAACACTTGGGCAGTTTCTTAAAAAGTTAACTATTCAGGTAACATAGGATTTAGCCATTCTAAGCCTATTTACCTAAGAGGAATAAAGAGATTTGACCATGTAAAAATTTGTGACAAATGTTCAGAGCAGCATTATTTGTAATAATCCAAACTAAAAATAACCCAAATATTCTTGAATAGGTGAAGAGGATAAAGAAACCGTGATATATGACAATATGGGTAAATTTCAAAATAATTATTCTGAGTGAAAGAAAACAAAAAAGAGTACCAATTTGTATAATATATTTATAGTACAAAGTATAGGCATAGAAAGCATTTAGGAATGACCAAGGGATGAGGTGGCAGTGGGAAAGCAGGGGGAGGAGTGTAAGGGAGAGATTACAAAGGAGTATGAGGAAATTATTGGGAATGTGATTATAATTTTGATGATGCTTTCATGGGGTATAGACATATGTCAAAATATATGAAATTATATTCTTCAAGTATATACATTTATTGTAGGTTGCTTATACCTCAAAAAAGCTACTTAAAATTATGCATTTTGATCTTGCCAAACATTATTTTTTATTTTTTAGATCAGAAATTTTATTTGTAGGGGATAAACAATGATTCTTTCAATGGACCCCAGGTAAGTGCATTATAAATGTGTTTACATTTAAAATTATGAAAACAATAGTGATGATAAGGTCTCAGAAAACTTTATTGCTATGGAGTAATTTTTATTTCAGAAAACTTCACTATTTTCCACTAGCAAACAAGAAAATGTCAACTAGAAAGCAATTTGGTAAAACAATAATTTTGTCAGAATTATAAAAGATGTTTTGGATTGTTGCCAGTTTTGCAGTACATGATGTTAAATGGAATAAATCAAAATATAATCTAAAATGATGCTAAACTTAAATATGCATTCCAATTCTTAATAAATTTGTGAACATAATGCTGACCTTTAGACACCTGGGAAGATTTATGAATAAACTTAACTTGGCAAACATAATTATAATTTGAAACAAATGGGGTTGGGTCATGACCAACTGACTTAGATTCAATGATTGAACACAGGGACCTATTATGATGATATTAATAGGAACTCAACTTGGAGAAATTAATTTTATTTCTCTTAGGGATAATAGGCATAGGAGATGTTATTACAGAAGAGATCGAAGTCTCAATGGATGAAGCTAAATGGGGTATTTACATTTTAACTAATGAGGAAACTCTATGTCCAAGTCTCATCTGTAGACATTTTCAAGGATATCTACTTATCTGTCTTTTTGAGTGTTTCAAGGTTTTTATTTTGGTAAGTGAAATAAAGGAAGAAAAACAAATTGCTGGAAGCAGAACATTTACAACTTTCTCTCAATAATTTGTCAAGGCAACCTAGTGCACAACCCATTAATATGCTATTTCTAAACCTCTGTTGTATTAGTGATAATGAATCATGTAGCCCGGAGAATAAGAACTTAACACAGTTACTCAACTCCTTTCACTAAATCCTTATATTGTTTACTCTTAAACCCAAATCATGCAATAAAAAGACAATTATGACCAGCATTTGTCAGGTACATAGAACATACAAGGTATTCTGCTATGTACTTTATGATATTTAAATTTAATCTTCAGAAGATTAACAATATTTCTGTTATTTATCTTCTCTTTTATAGAGAAGGAACCTGGACACAGAAAAACCAGGTTACTTGCCCCAGGTCCCTTTGTTACTGAGTTGCAGAACCATGATTTGAATCCAGATTTCTTTTAACCAAATGTGTTTTTCACTACATGATTTTCCATATCCTCTACTATTTCCATAAGTACCCTCTTTGAGTCAGTCAAGAAGACATATACAAATGAAATCTAGAAAAATATTTCTGTGTTGTGAGCAGAAAGCTAAAATCATGTAAAATACCCGAGTTGATGTAGGTATGAAATGCCAGCAGGAGGCTATGGAGGCATGATGATATAATTGAAACTTGTTTTCTTTCCTTTGTTCTTCTCTGGGGTAACTCCTTTCCTTTGGACATCTACGAAACAAGAGAAAAAGGAACAACTTCCCTAAGATTTTTTTTCTGAACTATTGTATGAAGTAGTACATAAGTCCTTAATATTAGGTCTGGTATAATATGACAACAACATCACTACTATTTTCTTTAATAAGAAACAAATGTACCTTTAAAAGATACATTTTCCATATATATATATTTATATATATATGTATACACACACACACATACATATTACATACATATATATATGTGTATATATATATATATATATACCTCCAAGAGAAATGAAAACATACACCCATGCAAAAATGGTACAACACAAATGTTCACAGTAGGCAAAAAGTAGAGACAACCAAAATATCCATCAACTGATGAATGGATAAATAAGATTCATATAATGGAATATCAAATTATAAAATATTATTCATTATAAGAAGGAGTAATAAATTATTATTCATTAATAAGAAGGAGTGAGTACTGATAGATGTTATAGCATGGATGGATGAACCTTGACAACACTGTGCTAAGGGAAAGAAGTGAATCATGGAAGATCACATATTGTATAATTCCATTTATATGAAATGTCTAGAATAGGCAAATCTGTAGATGTGGTAGAAGCAAAGCTGTATCACTTCCAATGTTGGACCCTAAAAGACCCTAAAAGACTGCTTCCTCCTTAGAACCCCAAACTGTAATGTAAATATATCCAGTTACCATACTGGAACATCATAGAAAGAGATGCCAAACCATTCCCTAACTGTTCCAGCTCTCCCAATAGAGTGGCCAGATGCATCAGTGAAGACATTTTAGATGTTCGGGCCCCAAATATTTTAGTGCTATGATTGAGCACAGCTTCCACCTGATCCGTCACAGTTGATGCCACAAATGAAGAACTCTCAAGTGAATGCTTTCTGAGTTCTTTAGCAAACATAACAGTTGTTGCTTAAAGTCACTGATTTGGGAGCAGTTTGTTAATGCAGCAAGAGATAACCTGGTACATGCAGGATAAAACAATCAAAGCTATAGTCTTGGACTCTATAAGTTTTTAGTTTGTACTTTAGCCTGTTTTAAACCCCACAAAAATGGCAATAAGCCAATGGATACAGTTTCTATATTGAACCAATGCTTGCTTCACCATCCAACAAGCTATAGCTATGTGAAGATTGAGGAGAGAACCATAATGTTGAAACCGAAGACACTCTACAAGGACTTAGTGTTTGGGTTTGTGTGAATGAGATGGTATCTAACTCGTTCAAACTTGGGTCTTACAAGAGGAAGAGGAAGAGGAAGAAAGATTTGGCTATAAAAGAGCCTTTTCTTTTTGATGTGCTAAAATGATGGAACACAACATTATTATAATTTTATTTATTTTCTAAAAGTAAAGATGAGAATTGTAATAATATAGATATTGAGACTTCTAAGGACAAAAATAGATACAGTTCTACACATTTAGACAACCATGACCCTGTGTACTTCCATTTGTAGGACTCTCACTGTTCTGACAAAATGCCATACCAGCCTACGTTCTTAGTTGTGGTGATGGTTATCATCACCAAAATCAGTATTATCATCCATTTCAGGAAGAAGGACCTGAGTGGGAGGTAATGAACCCAAAGGGAAAAGATAAGGATACAGAGAGGGGGACATAACAAAGGAAGAAGAGAGGAGTTGGAGAAAGAAATGAAATAATAAGAACTCTTAATATTAAGAGAGAGTGGGAGTAAGGATCACAAAAAATAGTATGATGGCATATGATTTGCAAAATGATTTACTATTCATAAGTGAAACATTAATTATGTTATCTAATTTAATCTTTTTAAACACTTGCTAATGGTGTTTATTATCCATATTACATGTATGGGGAAATACAGATAAGGCTGAAAGAATACAACTTCACCATTCATTTTTTTTCTATTAAAGATATTTACCAAATGCACACTTTTTGCCAGTCACTATGCTAAGTGCTGACAATATAATTGTTAGCAAAATAAACATGCTATCTACTCTTCTAACTTAAAATCTAGTAGAGGAGGAAAGCATTATTCAAATAACCACCAAAACAGCTATAGAATTACAAATTAAAGGAACAGGGTACTATGAAAACAGAGAATCAAAAGTTTGATCTAGTCAGTTCTGATTGCAGGTTTTTAGAAAGACAAACTGCATAGTTATCTTGTTTGAATCTCTCTTATTAATATACTTCATCCAAATATGGTTGTACATGAATTGATTATAATCATTTTCCAATCACTCTCATACTTTTTAAAAATTAAATGTTTTCCAAGAATGAGCTGAAAACTTTGCTTTATTTTTATGTAGAGCACTGTGTACCTCTAAATGCCATTACTTATTGGATCAGGATTCTATACCCTGTAGCCTTCAGTCAAGAACTGATTAACAAGGTCCCTTGGGGTGAGGAGGAGGGACTCCATTCTAGACATGAGAATTTACCACCACTTACTTGGCTGGCTTTGAAAGTGTCACTCACAGCCTGTCAGCCAGAGTTAAAGTCTGTACTTTTAATCCTTAGGGTTTCCCTTTTTTTAGACTTCTCAGAGTAAATGTTAACTTTATGCACCTTGAGAAAGAAGAGACTGTGATCTGTCAAGAATTGGACTCAATAAACTTCTGCTCTAGAGGAAAAACACACAATGTAACCACTGTACATCCAGGAGTACTTCTACTCTGACATAAAATCTAAATAAATAACCATCTTCTCAAGTAACACCAAATGGTTTCAGATTGTTAAATCATTAATCCTTCTAAGATCCCACAGCCAAAGTTGATAAAAATAAATAGGAAACTAAAATACAAAGAGATGAATTTATGTACTCCATTTCCCCCAAACTGAACGGGAACAATACTTGCAAAGCACCTTTTTCTCAGGATACCCTACAAGAAATAATGAAAGGACACATGTGATGAGCACTGAGTGTTATATGCAACTAATGAATCACTGAACACTACATCAAAAACTAATAATGTACTATATGTTGGCTAACTGAACATAGGAAAAAAAAGGTCCTTGTTGACCTTTTCTAGAAATGTACATTTTACCTTAAGTGCTAATTCATGTATTCAATTGTTTTCTCTTCTTTCCACATTTAATTTGAGAATCTTTGATATCCTTTGTAGGCTTTGATCATTACCCATAACTTGGAGTTTGGGCAGTTTGTAATAATTATTTTGTTTTTTATTATTTTCATAAATATTTTCTATGTGACAGTATTTGGACATTTATTTTAACACTTCAGTACATTTTGTAGTAGTTTGTCTTCTTCTGGTCTCTCTCTCTGGTAAATTTTAGATATCTTACATTTGCTGATTTCTTCAATTCTTTTCTGGTCAGAAGTCATACTCTATATGATTAATTTTCTTTATTGGTGAACATACCATGTACACTTGAAAAATAGTGTGTATCCTGTAGTTAATTGTTGGGGATAACCCATAAGTCTAGTTGGTAGATAGAGTTGCTCATATCATTTAGGTCTTTACTGAATTTTGTCTAGATCTTCTACCAAATCTGAGAAAGGAGTAGTGATCTCTCTAAGATAATGAAATTGTATAGGTCTCCCTTTAATTCTGTCAAAATTTCTTTATCCTGTTGTGTTAGTTACCCCACATCAGTAGTTTGATGTAGTATTCTGAGATTCACTGTTTATGTATAATACCCAGTGCTCTATGAAATACATGCCCTCCTTAATGCCCACCAATTTTTGCTCCATATTATTTTGAAATATTCTAATTAGGTATACATATATTTATTATTATTATTTCTTTCTTATGAGTTAAACTTTTATCATTATGAAACGTTCCTTTTTCTCTCTGGTCGTGTTCTGTCTTGAAGTCTTTTTAAGAGTCCCTCTCTACCCCACCAGCTTTCTTACACTCAGTATTTGTATAGTACACCTTGCACATCCATTTACTTTCAACCTGTTTGTGTCTATATATTTAAAGTTCATTCTTATAGAGAGCACATATTTAATCCTTTTTGTTAATCCTTTATGATTATCTCTAATTTTTAATTGAAATACTTAATTCATTAACATATATTATAACTGTCAATACTGTTAGATTTATTTTTGAATTTTTATTTTAATTCCAGTTGATTAATATACAGTGTTATATTAGTTTCAGATGTATAATATAGTGATTCAACAATTCAACACATCCCCCAGGGCTCATCACAAGTGCATTCCTTAATCCTTATGACCAGTTTCACCCATCCACCTAACCCCTTTCCCTAAAGTAACCAAGGTTAGCTAGTATTTTATTGAGAGTTTTGCATCTTCATTCATCAGAGATAATTGACCTATAGTTCCCCCTTTTTTGTGGTGCTTTTATGTCATTTTGGTATCAGGATGATAATGACATCACAGAATGAATTTGGAAGTTATTCTTCATTTCTTCATTTTCTTTTTTTTTTTTAATAGTTTGAGAACAGATGTTAACTCTTCTTTAAATATTTGGTTGAATTTGTCTGTGAAGCCATCTTTTTGATTACTGATTCAATTTCTTTGCTGATAATTGGTTTGTTCAAATTTTCTATTTCTTCCTGTTTCAGTTTTGGTAGGTCACATACTTCCAGAAATTTATTCAGTTCCAGGTTGTCCAACTCTTGCCATATAGCCTTTCATAATGTTCTCATAATTGTTTATATTTCTTTAGTGTTGGTTATTTCTCCTCTCTCATTTGTGATTTTATTGGAGTCTCCTTTTTTCTTGATAGGTCTGGTTAGAGATTTATTAATTTTATTGATTTTTTTCAAAGAACTATCTCCTGGTTTCATTGATCTGTTCTATTGTTTGTTTGTAGGCTTGTTTGCTTTTTAGTTTCTGCATCATTTATTTCTGCTTTAATTTTTATTATTTCCTTCCTTCTGCTGGTTTCAGATTTTGTTTGTTTTTCTTTTCTCTAGATCCTTTAGGTGAAGGGTTAGGTTGTCTACTTGAAATTTTGTTGTTTCTTGAGGTAGGCCTATATTGCTACAAACTTCCCTCTTAGAACACTTTTGCTGCATCCCAAAGGTTTTGAACTGTTTTCATGTTTATTCGTTTCCACATAATTTTTTATTTCTTTTTTGATTTCCTGATTGACTCATTAATTGTTTAGTAGCATTTTATTTAATGATAACACCAGGTATTTGTGGTCTTTCCAGATGTTTTTCTTGTGGTTGAGTTCTAGTTGCATTAGCATTGTGGTCAGAAAAGATGTGTGGTATGATTTCAATCATTTTGAATTTGTCAAGCATGATTTTGTGGCCTAACATGTGATCTATTCTAAAGAATGTTCCATGTGCACTTGAAAAGAATGTGTATTCTGTTGTTTTAGAATAGGATGTTCTGAATAAATATGTTAAATCCACCTGACCCAGTGAATTTTTCAAAACCCCTGTTTCCTTGTTTATTTCCTATTTAGACAATCTGTCCATTGAGGTAAGTAAATTGTTAAAGTCCCCTACTATTATTGTATTATTATAAATTAGTACTTTTATGTTTGTTATTAACTGTTTTATGTATTTGGATGCTCCCATTTTGGGCGCATAAATATTCGCAAGTGTTAGATTTTCTGTTGGATTTTCCCCTTTATGATTTATACTGTCCTTCCTTGTCTTTTGTTTAGTCTTTGTTTTAAAGTCTATTTTTTCAGGGTACCTGGTTGACTCAGTAGGTTAAGCATCTGCCTTTGACTCAGGTCATGGTTCCAGAGTTCCAGGATCAAGCTCCACAGTGGGTTCCCTGCTCAGCTTCTCCTTCTGCCCCTCGCCCCACTTAAGCTCTCTCTCTCTCAAATAAAATAAACAAAATCTTTTTTTAAAAAGTCTTATAAGTATTGCTACCCTAACTTTCTTTTGACATCCATTTGCATAATAACTGTTTCTCTGTCCTCTCACTTCCAATCTGAAAGTATCTTTAGGTCTAGAGTGCATTCTGTAGGCAAACTGAGAGTTGCTGGGGGGAGGGGGTTTGGGAGAAGGGGGTGGGATTATGGACATTGGGGAGGGTATGTGCTTTGGTGAGTGCTGTGAAGTGTGTAAACCTGGTGATTCACAGACCTGTACCCCTGGGGATAAAAATATATGTTTATAAAAAATAAAAAAATAAAAAATAAATAAATAATTTTAAAAATGTAAAAAAAAATATAGATAGGTCTTGTTTATCTTTTATTCTTTTTTTGAAACATCTATTCTTTCACCTTATGTCTTCTGATTGGAGGGTTTAGTCCATTTATATTCAAAGTAATTCTTGATAGGTATGTATGTATTGCCATTTCGTTACTTGTTTTGTGGTGTTTCTGAAGATTTTTTCTGATCTTTTCTTGTCTTTCTTTCATGATTTGCTGGTTTTCTTTAATGGTATGTTTGTATTTCTTCCTCTTTAGTCTTTGAATATTTAATAGTGGTGTTTGATTTGTGGTTAGCATTAAATTTGTATATAACATTTTCTGCATAGTGCAGTCTAGGTGAAGTTAATGGTCATTTAGTTTGAACCCAACTTTTCCTTTCTCTTCCCTATGTTTTATGTATATGTTGTCATATTTCCATCCTTTTGAGAGTTCCTTGATTGGTTTTTTTACCGAAATATTCATTTTTGTGTGTGTGTGTTTCCTAACTTTTGTGTTTCCTAACTTCATACAAATCACTTTTGGCCTTTCCTTTCCACTCACAGAGTCCCTTTGGTTTTTCTTACAGGGCTGGTTTAGTGGTCATGAACTCCTTTAGTTTCTCTTTGTTTGGTAAACTCTTTATATCTCCTTCTATTGTGAATGGTAGCCATGCTGAGTAGAACATTTTTGGTTGCAGATTTTTTTTTTTTTTCCCATTCAGAACTATGAATATATTATGTCAGTCCCTTCTGGCTTGGAAAGTTTCTGTTGAAAAAGCCTTGACAGTGTTAAGGGGTTTCCCTTATATGTAACTGTTTTCTTTTGTATTTGTGCTTTTAAGATGTTTTTCTTTATCAGTATATTTTGCCATTTTAGTCACAATATGCCTTGGCATGGATCAGTTTTTGTTGATTTTGTTGAGGGTTCTCAGTGACATCTGGCTTTGGATATCTGTTTCCTCTCCCAATTGGGGAAGTTTTCAGCTATTATTTCTTTAAATAAATTTTCTGTCCCCTTTTCTCTCTTCTTCTTCTTTTGGGACTTCTCTAATGTGAAGATTATATTTGATGGAGTCACTGAGTTCCCTAAGTCTAGTCTCATCTCTCATTTCTACTTTTATTTTCTACTATTTTTTTCTTTTTGTTCAATTTGATTTCTTTCCATTACTCTGCTGTCTAGATCTTAATTTGTTCTTCTGCTTTTGTTCCCAGCCTGCTATTCATTCCATCAAGCTTGTTACTTATTTTATTTCTTTTTTTTAAATTAACATATAATGTATTATTTGTTTCAAAGATACAGGTCTGTGATTCATCAGTCTTACATAATTCACAGCACTCACCATAGCGCATACCCTCCCCAATGTCCATAACCCCACCACCAATCCTTCCCACCCACCTCCCTTTCATCAGCCCTTAGTTTGTTTCCTGAGATTAAGAGTCTGTTATGGTTTGTCTCCTTCTCTGGTTTCATCTTGTTTCATTTTTTCCTTTCCTTCCCTTATGATCCTCTGCCTTGTTTTTCAAATTCCTCATATCAGTGAGATCATATGATAATTGTCTTTCTCTGATTGGGTTATTTGACTTAACATAATACTCTCTAGTTCCATCCCATGTCATTGGAAATGGCAAGATTTCATTTTTTGATGGCTGTGAAGTATTCCATTATATAAATATATATCACATCTTCTTTATTTATTCATCTGTTGTTGGACATCTAGGTTCTCTTTATAGTTTAGCTATTGTGGAATTGTTGCTATAAGCATTCCAGTGCATGTGCCCCCTTCAGATCACTACATCTGTATCTTTAGGGCAAATACACAGTAGTGCAATTGCTGGGCCCTAGGATAGCTCTATTTTGAACCTTTTGAGGAATCTCTAGACTGTTTTCCAGAGTGGCTGCACCAGCTTGCATTCCCACCAACAGTGTAGGAGGGTTTCACATTCTCTGCATCCTCACCAACACTTGTCATTTCCTGACCAGTTAGTTTTAGCTATTCTAACTTCTGTGAGGTGGTATCTCACTGTGGTTTTGATTTGTATTTCCCTGATGCCAAGTGATGCTGAGCAATTTTTCATGTGCTTGTTGGCCATTTGGATGTCTTCTTTGCAGAAATATCTGTTCATGTCTTCTGTCCATTTCTTGATTAGATTATTTGTTCTTTGGGTGTTGAATTTGATAAGTTTTTTATAGGTTTTTGGATACTAGCCCCTTATCTTATCTCATTTCCAAATATCTTCTCCCATTCTGTTGGCTGTCTCTTGGTTTCGTTGACTATTTCCTTTACTGTGCAAAAGCTTTTGATCTTGAGGAAGTCTCAATACTTCATTTTGCCCTTGCTTCCTTTGCCTTTGGTGATGTTTCTAGGAAGAAGTTGCTGCAGCTGAGGTCAAAGAAGTTGGGGCTTTTGTTCTCCTCAAGGATTTTGATACATTCCTGTCTCACATTGAGGTCTTCTATCCATTTTTGAGTCCATTTTTGTGTATGGTGTAAGGAAATGGTCCAGTGTCATTCTTCTGCATGTGACTGTCCAATATTCCCAACATCATTTATTGAAGAGACAGTCTTTTTTCCATTGGACATTCTTTCCTGCATTGTTGAAGATTAGTTGACCACAGAGTTGAGGGTCCATTTCTGGGCTCTCTCTTCTGTTATATTGTTCTATGTGTCCATTTTTGTGCCAGTACCATACTATCTTGATGATTACAGCTTTATAATAGAGCTTGAAGTCTGGAATTGTGATGCTGCCAACTTTGGTCTACTTTTTAAACATTCCTGTGGCTATTCAGGGGTCTTCTCTGGTTCCATATAAATTTTAGGATTATTTGTTCCATTTCTTTGAAAAAGGTTGATGGTATTTTGATAGGAATTGCATTAAATGTGGAGATTGCTTTAGGTAGCATAGACATTTTCACAATATTTGTTCTTCCAATCCATGAGCATGGAACATTTTCCCATTTCTTTGTGTCTTCCTCAATTTCTTTCATGAGTGCTTTGTAGTTTTTTGAGTACAGACTCTTTGCCTCTTTGGTTAGGGTTATTCCTAGGTATCTTATGATTTGGGGTGCAATTGTAAATTCAATCAACTCCTTAATTTCTTTCTTCTGCCTTGTTGTTGGTATATAGAAATGCAACTGACTTCTGTGCATTGATTTTATATCCTGACACTTTATTGAATTTCTGTATGAGCTCTAGCAGTTTTGGAGTGGAGTCTTTTGGGTTTTCCACATGGAGTATCATATCATCTGCACAGAGGGATAGTTTGACTTCTTCTTTGCCAGTTCAGAAGCCTTTTATTTCTTTTTGTTGTCTTATTGCTGAGGCTAGGATTTCTAGTACTGTGTTGAATAGCAGTGGTGATAGTGGACATCCCTGCCCTGTCCCTGAGCTTAGGGGAAAAGCTCTCAGTTTTTCCCCATTGAGAATGATATTTGCTGTGGGTTTTTTCATAGATGGTTTTGATGATATTCAGGTATGTACTGTCTATGCCTACACTGTGAAGAGTTTTGATAAAGAAAGAATACTGTACTTTGTCAAATGCTTTTTTTTTAGCACCTATTGAGAGAATCATATCATTCTTGTTCTTTCTTTTATTAATGTATTGCATCACATTGATTGATTTGCAGACGTTGAACCAACCCTTGCAGCCCAGGAATAAATCCCACTTGATTGTGGTGAATAATATTTTTAATACACTGTTGGATCCTATTGGCTAATATTTTGGTGAGAATTTTTGCATCCATGTGCATCAAAGATATTGGTCTGTAATCTTCCTTTCTGATGGGGTCTTTGTCTGTTTTGGGGATCAAGGTAATATTGGCCTCATAAAATGAGTTTGGAAGTTTCCCTTCCATTTCATTTTTTGGAACAGTTTCAAGAGGATCAGTATGAATTCTTCTTTACATGTTTGGTAGAATTCCCCTAGGAAGCATCTGGCCCTGGGCTCTTGTTTTTGGGCGATTTTTGATGACTACTTCAATCTCCTTACTGGTTATGGGTCTGTTCAGGTTTTTTATTTCTTCCTGGTTCACTTTTGGTGGTTTACATGTCTCTAGGAATGCAGCCATTTCTCCAGATTGTCATATTGGTGGGGTATAGTTGCTCATAATACAGTTATTATAATTGTTTGTATTTCTTCAGTGTTGGTTGTGATCTCTCCTCTTTCGCTCATGATTTTATTAGTTTGGGTCCTTTCTCTTTTCTTTATGATAAGTCTGGCCAGGAGTTTATCAATATTATTAATTCTTTCAAAGAAGTTACTCCTAGTTTTGTTGATTTGTTCTACTGTTCTTTTGGTTTCTAGTTAATTGATTTCTTCTCTGATCTTGATTATTTGTCTTCTCCTGCTGGGGTTAGGCTTTCTTTGCTGTTCTTTATCCAGCCCCTTTAGGTGTAGGGTTACATTGTCTACTTGAGACCTCTGTTGTTTCCTGAGAAAGGCTTGTAATGCTATGTACTTTGCTCTGAGAACCGCCTTTGTTGTGTCCCATAGAGTTCGAACAGTTGTGTTTTCATTTTCATTTGTTTCCATTAATTTTTTCAACTCTTCTTTAATTTCCTGGTTGACCCATTCATTCGTTGGTAGGACGCTCTTTAGCCTCCATGTATTTGAGTTCTTTCTAACTTTCCCCTTGTTGTTTCAAAGCATTGTGGTCTAAAAATATGAAGGGAATGATCCCAATCCTTTGGTACCAGTTGAAACCTGATTGGTGACCCAGGATGTGATCTCTTCAAGAGAATTTTCCATGTGAATATGTATTCTGTTGTTTTGGAATGGAATGTTCTGAATATATCTGTGATGTCCATCTGGTCCAGTGAGCCATTTAAAGCCTTAATTCTCTTATTGATCTTTTGCTTAGGTAATCTGTCCATATCAGTGAGGGGAGTGTTAAAATCCCCTACTATTACTGCATTATTGATCTGTTTCTTTGATTTTGTTACTAATTGGTTTATATAATTGGCTGGTCCCATGTTAGGGGCATAGATATTTAAAATTTTTAGATGTTCTTGTTGTACAACCCTTTTAGTATGATATAGTGTCCTTCCTCATCTCTTATAGTCTTTAACTTAAAATTTAATTGATCTGATACAAGGATTGTCACCCCAGGTTTCTTTTGATGTCCATTGGCATGGTAAATAGTTTTTCACCCCTTCCCTTTCAATCTGGAGGTGGCTTTGGGTCCACAATGAGTTTCTTGAGGACAGAATATCAATGGGTCTTATTTTTTGTTTTTTGCCCCCCCCCCCCCCGGTGTCTTTTGATTGGAACATTTAGCCCATTTACATTCAGGGTACTATTAAAAGGTATAGTTTAGTGTCAGTGTTACTGTATATTGTCTCTGTTCCTTTCTTGTCTGTTAATTTTAGGCTCTCTCTTTGCTTGGAGAACCCTGTTCAATATTTCCTGTAGGGCTGGTTTGTTGTTTGCAAATTCTTTTAATTTTTATTTTTCCTGGAAGATTTTTATCTCTCTTTCTTTTTTCAATGACAGCCTTGCTGAATATAGTATTCTTGGTTGCAAATTTTTCTCATTTAGCACTCTGAATAGACCATGCGAGTCCTTTCTGGCCTGCCAGGTCTCTGTGGATAGATCTGCTTCCAGTCTGATATTTCTATCATTGTAGGTTACAGACCTCTTGTCCTGAGCTCCTATCAGGATTTTCTCTTTGTCTATGAGATTTGTACATTTTACTATTAGATGACAGGCTGTTGACCTATTTTTATTGATTTTGAAGGGAGTTCTCTGCTTCCTGGGTTTTGATGCTTGTTTCCTTCCCCAATTTAAGAAAGTTCTCTAAGTTGGTCCAATATACCTTCTGCCCCTCTGTCTCTTTCTTCTTCTTCTGGGATCCCAATTGTTCTAATATTGTTTTATTTTATGGTATCAATTGTCTCTCAAATTCTTTCCTCGTTATCTCTCTTTTTCTCAGCTTCTTTATTCTCCATCATTTGGTCTTGTATATCACTAATTATCTTTTCTACCTCATTTATCTTGGCAGTGAGAGCCCACATTTTTTATTGCACCTCATTAATAGCTTTTTAAAAATTTCAACTTGTATAGATTTTAGTTCTTTTATCTCTCCAGAAGAGGATTTTATTTCTTCATAAAGGGATTCTCTAGTATCTTCCATGCTTTTTTCAAGCCCAGCTAGCATCTTTATAATCATTATTTTGAACTCTAGTTCTGATGTCTTACTAACATCCATATTAATTTAATCCCTAGCAGTCACTAGTGCCCTACTGCCTCTTATTCCTTTTTGAGCTGAGTTTTTCCACCTTTTCTTGTTGTCTAGAGAAGAATAGATGAATGAGAGAACAAAATGCTAAAAGGTAACAATTATCTCAGAAAAATATACACTAACCAAATCAGAAGAGACTAGAAACTGGGGAGAGGGAAAATATATATATATATATATATATATATATATATATATATATATTGATTAGATTAGGCTGGTAAATAGAACAGAGCTATAGACTTGATTTTGGGTGTATTTTGGTCTGTTGAAAGAAACTGCCTCCCCAAATTTTAAAGAAAGAAAAACATATATATGTATATATATATATATATACATACACACAAATATAAAGGTAAATGCGATGAAGTGATGGAATATGACTCTAAAGATGAAAATTAAAAAAGGTTTTTAAAAAGGAGTTGATAAGCAGTTGGTTCAAAAAAAGAAAAAGAAAGGAGGGAATGTAATCTGCTGGAGGCTAGAACAGCACTATACATACACTAGATTCAGGGTATATTTTGGTTTGTTAGAAGAAACTGTATCCCCAAAAACATATGTATACAAAAAGAAAGAAAGAAGAAAGAAAAAAGAAAGGAAGAAAGAAAACACATATGTATAAAAAATAAGGTTAAATATAATGAAGGGATAGAATACGACTATAAAAATTAAAATTAAAAAAGATTTTTAAAAAGGTATTGATAAGATAAAATACTTAAAATAGGTTAAAATAGGAAAGAGAAAAAAAATTTTTAAATATAAAAGAAAAAATAATGAAAATTTAAAATATTTAACTTTGAATGACTAAAGAATTATGGAAAAAAGCCATGAATTCTATGTGCTGTATTCCTTTAGCAGTGGTGTTTTGTCGTTATTATTGATGAGTAAAATTGGTCTTGGCTGGATGTTTTTGCAGATCAGGGGGAGGCACCTCTTGAAGTGGTTATCAAATGTCTTTGCCTTAGGCAGAATTGCACACCCTTGCTAGGGGCCAGGCTAAGCAATCTGCTCAGTTTTGCTCCTGGTAGCTTTTGTTCTCTAAAAGATTTCTGTACAGCTTTGGAGATGAGAATGAAGATGGCAGCCTCCCAATTTCTGAACTGGAGGAGTACTTGGGGCCCCCTTCTTCAGTGATCCCTTAGAGAAAAGCAGTCAATCACTCCTGTCTCCCTGATCTCTGGCCACACTCTGAGCTCACCCAGCCTATGATCAAGTGTTTCTGTCTCTGGCATGTGGCCCAGTTTGGAGTCTCCAAACCCAGCAGATTCCTGTAGTGCACTCCTGTGCCACTCCTCTCAGTGGAGGAAGGGTGGGGTCTCCCTAAGTGGGGTTCCTGCTCGAAGAGTAGTGGCTCAACTTAGCTTCACATCATGGTTTATGGCAACCTCAAGATGAGAGCCCGATCCCTGGCTCCATTTTTGCAGCCAGCTTCTCCTCTCTGATACCTGGGTGCTCTGCCACACTCAACCATCCCTGGTCTTTCTGTGACCCTCAAGGGTCCTGAGATCACACAGACCCAGTGAGGATTCCATCTCCTGCTTAGCCACTGGAGCAATGTCCTCCATGGACCAGACAGTGAAAAGTTCTGATTTTGTGCTTTGCTGCTCTTTCACTTGCCAGGATTTGGCCCCTCCCCGCACAGTCAATTTTCCTGTATATTGTCTCAGATTCACTTATCCAAATGTCCTACCTTCCATAAAGTAGTCAGTTTTCTGTTCATAGAATTACTGGCATTCTTATCTGTGATCTCTTATTGAGTTTGTAGGAGTTCAGAATGGTTTGATAAATATCTGACTGAATTCCTGGGACCAGATAAAATTTAGGTCTCCTACTCCTCTGCTGTCTTACTCCTTATTTTGTTTCTTGAGGTCATGATCTCTGCTATGTTATTTCTTCTCTGTCTTAACGGTTTCAAGCATGTTTTCTATTCTTTTCTCAAGTCCAGTGAGTATTTTTATGATCATACTTTCAATTCTTTATCATGTGTTTTACTTATATGTGTTCCACTAAGATCCCTGGCCATGGCCTTGTCCTCTTCTTTCATTTGGGGAAAATTCCTCTATCTTCTCATTTTTTCAAGTCTCTGTGCCTGCTTCTGTTGTTAAGAATGTCAGCTACATCTCCTGTTCTTGAGGGTAATATCTAATGAAGGAGCTCCTGCATTGGGAGTCTTTACATTGGCAGGGTTTGGGGCTTGTGTTCTGTGGGGGAGGGGCTCACCATACAGGGACTGAAGCAAGAGTGACTGGGAGGAGAGTTCTAGAGGAGTCCATGGGGATGGGGCTTGGTGTACGCAAGTTAGGTAGTGAATATCTGCACTGTGTTGGTTCCCAGAGGTGGCTGAGTGGGTGAGGGAGGGAAATGGACCAGCCAGTTCCTTTGTTTTCAAGAGGGGTCTCCTTCTGGGACATGCTTCATAAAGAGCAAATAACCCGTATTTATAGGTCATTTTCCTCTGGCTGCCTCCAATACTTTCAGGTTTTCTCTTTTATGGAATTATACATCACACCCTCCTTTGCATACATTATTTCCAAATGGCTATGGTTATCTTACATTTTATCCTCTGCTTCTTCATTCCAGAGAGACTATGGGTTTTCTACTGGAGTTTTAGTCACTCCATTAAGTGCCTACTGTGGATTGACCATAGGCTAAAGCCTTTCTTAACCTCGTTATTTTTTTACTCATTGATGAAGATTCAGATTAATCATCATCTTTTTCATAAAGCATCTCTGAATCTCCAGATTTAACTGGATGTATCCATGAGTTGAGAATGCATTTGGCTGCACTTAACAGGAAATACTACTACAGAAACAACAAAACTAGGCTGGTTTTTCTCATCTAATTCAGAGGCATGAAATTCAGAGGTAGACAATTCAAAGCAAATATAGCTGCTCATATAGGGCATTAGGGACCCAAGTTTTTCCGTATTTGCAATTCTATCTGTATAAACATTTGTCCTCATAGTCTCAAGATGAAAGATTCCTTTATTTCCAGGTAGGCAGAGGAGTTAAGGACAATTGTTAGATGACCAACTCAAACAAGTTTGTCTGGGACTTTCTCATTTTTAACACAAAAAGTCCCAAATTTCACAAGTTGAACTAAAAACAAAATCATACCAAATTTACCCATGGTTTTTGTTTTTTTAGTCCCAGAGAATATCTTATAAGATTATAAAATAAAAATCAGAGCCTATTCATCTTCTGAAGGGATAGATCCAACCAAAATGTGGTCATATCTCTATTTACAATTGTGGATTATTCTTAGACATGGCTAGTTTCCCTAGATCGTGGCATTAATAGTCTTGCTGATTATCTCCAGAGAATGCTATTCTATAATTTACCTAGATCACTTAGTTTTTAAGATCTTTCCCTAAGAATGGCTTAGTTAAATGTTGTTATTACTTTTGGCTATTTTATCAAACTTTTAAAGTAATAGTTTAATATGTATATTATAAAACAAAGTACATATAGTAAAAAGCAAAATCAAAGTAACATATTGCTGTAATGTTTTCAAATACAAATCCAAACAGTATAAAAAAAAACCTTAAAGTTCTGATAAATCTGTTAATAAAACAGTAACTTGAAATATTGATTAAATGCTAAAGCTAAACACCAAATCATTTATACCTAAACACACCAGAACAAAATTTAAGAGTTATTTATTTATTTATTTATTTTTACACAAAATAGCCACTAGGAGTTTCTTTTTCCTTTTCACATTTTCCCCCAGTTTGCCATGAACCAATGATTATAAAAAGGGAATACTAATAAAATTACTCTTAACTTTAAATGAAATCAGTTTCATACATTTTCTTTCATGGCTAAGAATTATTCAACACAAATGCTTCTCAGCTCTATTTCAGCAAAGTGAACATTTTTCCTATAAATGAAACCAAGTAATTCATTTTAATGCTAAGGGTATCCTGGTCCAGAAATGGAATATATTGTTAACAAAATTCCCTGACCCCAAGGAGTCACTCCTCTAACTTCACTTGCCAAATTAACAAAATTAAGAATGCAATTTTTTTTGCCTAAAGGGCTTGGAAATAAAACCAGCTAGAAAGCTTGCTTTAGACCTGTGAAGATATTTGAACTGAATGTGGTCCTCCTTAACAGATTTTAATAAGTGATTAATTGAGGAGTATGAGAATTCCCAACTATGTAGCTTTATAGGAGACCCCTATCTCAAGGTCAGGCCATTCTCTCCTTTCAACCCTATAGCACAGCTTACTTCAGGCTCTATAGAGCTTTTGTTCTCCTCACTGTATGAACTTTAAGTCTAGAATTCAGCCCTCCATTTCCAAATCCAACTCAATTCTGAGCCCAATCTGAGCCCAATTCTGAGTTTTGAATATCATTTTGTCTCCCTAGGGAGTGCTTTTAAGCATCAAGCTATTCTCTTTTTTCCAAGTTTCTGTATTTTCAGTTCTTTATTAATAATAAAGAGAAATAATATTTAGGATCTGTCTTTCTAAATTTTTCCAGCTAGTGGTAGCTCAAACAAAAGTATATATAGTGATTATACTGGTACACTGTGTGTTCAACACCTAATTATCTAACATGCAATGATTAGATTAGCTCTCTATTGCATCAAGATAGTACAATGTTACTATTGTTAAAATGTCTCTACTGGCTAGAGCAATCTATACTTTCGATGCCATTCCTATCAAAATTCCATTGGCATTTTTCAAAGAGCTGGAGCGAAAAATCCTAAAATTTGTATGGAACCAGAAGAGACCACAAATTGCTAGGGAAATGTTGAAAAAGAAAAACAAAACTGGGGACATCACGTTGCCTGCTTTCAAGCTTTACTACAAAGCTGTGATCGCCAAGACAGCATGGTACTGACAAGAAAACAGACACATAGACTAGTGGAAGAGAGTAGAGAGCCCAGATATGGACCCTCAAGTTCATGGTCAAATAATCTCGATAAGGCAGGAAAAAATATACAGTGGTAAAAAGACAGTCCCTTCAATAAAGGGTGCTGGGAAAATTGGACAGCTAAGTGTAGAAGAATAAAACTTGACCCTTCTCTTATACCATACACAAAGATAAACTTGAAATGGATAAAAGACTTCAACATGAGCCAGGAATCCATTAGAATCCTAGAGGAGAACATAAGAAATAACCTCTTCGACATTGGCTATAGCAACTTCTTTAAAGATATGTCTCCAAAGGCAAAGGAAACAAAAGCAAAAATGAATTTTTGGGACTTCATCAAGATCAAAAGCTTCTGCACAGCAAAGGAAACAGTCAACAAAACAAAGGGGCAACCCACAGAATTGGAGAAGATATTTGCAAATGACAGTACAGACAAACGGTTGATATCCAAGATCTATAAAGAACTCCTCAAACTGAACACACACAAAACAGATAATCATGTCAAATAATGGGCAGAAGACATAAACAAGCACTTCTTCAAAGAGGACATACAAATGGCTAACAGACACATGAAAAAATTTTCATCACTAGCCATCAGGGAGATTCAAATCAAAACCACATTGAAATACCACCTTACACCAGTTAGAATGGCTAAAATTAACAAGACAGTAAACAAAATGTGTTGGAGAGGATGTGGAGAAAGCGCAACCCTCTTACACTATTGGTGGGAATGCAAGCTGTTGCAGCCATTTTTGAAAACAGTGTGAATATTCCTTAAGAAATTAAAAATAGAGCTTCCCTATGACCCCATAATTGCACTACTGGGCATTTACCCCAAAGATTCTGATGTAGTGAAAAGAAGGGCCATCTGTACCCCAATGTTCATAGCAGCAATGGCCACGGTTGCCAAACTGTGGAAAGAACCAAGATGCCCTTCAACAGAGAATGGATAAAAAAGTTGTGGTCCATATATACTATGGAGTACTATGCCTTCATCAGAAAGGATGAATACCCAACTTTTGTATCAACATGGATGGGACTGGAAGAGATTATGCTGAGTGAAATAAGTCAAGCAGAGAGACTCGATTATCATATGTTTTCACTTATTTGTGGAGCATAAGGAATAACACAGAGGACATGGGGAGATGGACAGGAGAGGTGAGTTGGGGGAAATTGGAGGGGGAGATGAACCATAAGAGACCATAGACTCTGAGAAACAGACTGAGGGTTTTGGAGGGGACGGGGGTAGGAAATTGGGTGAGCCTGGTGGTGAGTATTATGGAGGGCATGTATTGCATGGAGCACTGGGTGTGGTGCATAAATAATGAATTCTGGAACACTGAAAATAAATTAAAAAATAAATAAAAATTTTAAAAAGGACAGTACAATGTTACTGAGTCTCCTTAGTGAATTATTCTTATTTGTGAAACTGCTGAATTTCACCAGAACTTCTATTATATCCACCATCATTATTTGGAACTCTTATTTGGATAGCTTCCAATGAAAGCTTTACCTCCTAACATTTTACATTAGCCTAATAACACAAAGTAGTCAGTACCCATGTATCAGAGCTAAGAGGCTATAGACAGAAAATAAATATGTAATGCTACACCTTCCCCTTTTATATTCATTTCTTGCCACAGCTTTAAGTCAATGCATCCTTGTAGGTAAACTGTAAGTAATTTCAAAGAAGGAGCCTTTTATCTCATAACATAGAAGGGTAGAAATTAAGGGTAAGTGAGTAGAAAATATTATAAACTGGTGGAAACTTCATTTTTACAAATATGTCTATAGATCATATTTGCTTTGTGGAGAGGGATCCTGTAGGAATTCTGATTTAATTAATATAACTGCAAAATCCAACACAAATGTATAATAAATACTCAATAAATGCTTACTAAACAAGTTTTTCTTTTTAAATATGCATGGTGACAGGTGTTAACTGGACTTATTCTTGTGATCATTTTTCGATGTATACAAACACCAAACCACTATATATTGTGCACCTGAAACTAATATAATGTTATATGTCAATTAAACTTCAATAAAAGAGTTTATGGAGGACACCTGGGTGGTTCAGTGGGTTAAGCCTCTGCCTTCGGCTTAGGTCGTGATCTCAGGGCCTTGAGATAGAGTGGGCTCTCTGCTCGGCAGGAAGCCGGCTTCCCTTCCTCTCTCTCTCTGTCTCTCTGCCTACTTGTGATCTCTGTCTGTCAAATAAAAAAATAAATCAATAAAATCTTTTAAAAAAAAGAGTTTATGGAATAATATGATTGACTGGAGAATAACTTTTTATTTTCCACTTGAAAATGGTACTTATGTGGACTGAAGAATAGAATTTACCCTTGGACAGGTAGAGTAGATAGGACACTGGATTTATAGTCAAAAAGAGTGGATTGAGTCTCTACAATTTACTAGTGAGAAAACCTCCAGCAAGTCATTTCACCTCTGGACTTGAACAAGTTACTTTGTTTGGAAAGCAAAGCCTGTAATCCTCATAGGGTGTAATGAGAAAAAAATATAAAATGAGAGGAATTGCTTGACAAAGTCTAAAATGTACAAAAAGTAAGAAGGCATGCTAGTTAGAATAATAAGAAAATATGTACAGTTTTATCTAAAAATAAAGATTTCCTAGATCCTTTTTATGCTTATTAGTTTGATCACCTAAAAACATAGAGTCTAGTTCAAAGGAACTTCAGAGATCAGATTTTAGTTTAACATCCTTCTTTTACAGTTGAGTAATGCTTGGTGCTTTGTCTAAACATATGAGCTGCATTCGTGTTTGTGTTAAAGACCCTTCTCTATTTTTTTTTAAATTTGGATCCCAAATTTTAAATAATCATTTTTATTAATATGTTACATGTTCCTTTGTCTCAATGCAATAAGTTATGGAAAAACATTTGTCACTATCATTTTATATAATGATTGTAGAGGTCTAAGCACAGAGAGGTTAAAATGTTTTACCTTAGGGTGCTCTATATATTTGGGATAAAACTAGAGAAAACACACACACACACACAAACACACATCCCACAATCCTATAGTTCCTCTTAAAATGCCTTTCAATGTGCTTCCAAAGCTACTTTCAGAAAGTCATCAAAAACTTTAATTCAAACAAAGGTTAGGAAATTACTATTTCTGGAATTTTTAAATACTCTTTCCTGGAAAATATTATTGACCTACTAGCATCTTCTTTACAGCCACTACATTTTTTCTAGACCGAATCCAACCACTACATCACTTCTTATCATGTATGATATGCTGGTTTCCTGGGACTCTCTATTCATTCTGACAATCAGGAAGGTATGCCTAAGGCGCTGACATTTCTAGAAATGCTTCTATAGTTGACACCACTTTTAGAAGATGTGTATTCACATCTCCTTAAAAAAAAGTAGGAGATTATGTATTTTTCAATGCAACCACTGGTTTGCATTATGTATTTTTCAACCATTTTTCAATGCAACCACTGGTTTGCATTCTTCTCCCTCCAACCCCCAAACCCTCCTTTCTCTTGTGAGTTGTTATAAATTGAATATCTGAGTCCCTCCATATTCATATATTGAGGTTTTAGACTCCAGTGTGACTGTATTTGGAGATGGGCCTCTATGGAAAAAATTAAGGTTAAATGAGGTTATAAGAGTAGGGCTCTGATTTAATAGGCTGTCTTCCTATAAAAAGAGATATTTTTGTGATTCCCCCTACTCTCACTTCACAAAGAAGAGACCATGTGAGCACATAGTAGAAGGCAGCTACCTACAAGCCAAGGGAAGAAACCTCAGAATGAAGCTTCCCTTGACAGCACCTTCTCAGCCTCCAGAAGTATGAGAAAGAAATTTGTTTAAGCTGAACAGTCTATTCTGTTCTGTTGTTAACAGTCTATTCTGGTATTCTGTTACGCTAATTCAGGCTGCCATATATAGTGTAATTTCGAGTTATTAAAATACTTCCCTAGCTTGAGTTAATGGTAGTGATAGGAGAAATTACTGTGAGTGGACACCTTTGAAATCTTATTACAGCTGCTTCATTGGTTTCTTGATTGACTCTACTGTTGGAGTACCTGAATACAGCTTAATAATATTTTTGTATTAAAATCTGGCTGGCTACTTCTTTCCCACTCAGTAGTTTCAAGTAGTTGGCACAGTTGATGCTTTAACTTGTTGAGAAACACAGATGCCTCTTCCTGGGTATTCAGAAGCAACTAAGTCACTATACCCTTTTTATTTGCTCCACTTTCTATTTGTTCCCTGCTAAATGAATGATGCATGGTTGCCTTTTCATCGTTTTGCTGAGGTTTATTTATTTTGTTGTCTTGCACTTTTTGTTCATTAGACAAACATAGAGCAGATGATAAATAGTCATTGGGAAAATAATGTGTTAGACCAAAATGCAACAATGTGTTTCACAGAAAATGGCATGTCATAGATGCATTGTATCTAGAGTAAAACAATTTAAAGAGATCCTTTGTTTGTAGGGAGAAAGCATCTGTCTTAAAAAACAAAAAACAAAAAACATGGGAAAGGCACCATTTTAGTCTGTTTTGTAACTGTTTAACACTGGGCAAAGTAATGATTAAACATGCATTTGGCCAGAGTCCCAGTGCCTTTCTTGTACAATCCCATGAGACCCTATACATATTCTCTGACAGAATTTAATATACTGAAATGACCTCTTTTCTTGTCTGTGTCTTCCCTAAAATGGAGTCTCCTTGAAGTCAAGGATTTCATTTTACTCAGTCTTATTTTCCCATAATTTAGCACAGCACATGACTCGTAAAAGGCTTTTAGTAAACATTTGTTTTACTGGATTACATAAAAATGTTCAGTAGATCTGTTTTTAGTAAGCCAGCAAATATAATTTCTTAACCATTGAAAGAGCAGAATTTTCTTCCCCTATTGCTCACACACTAACAATATCCATTTATTGGTACACACTAGATATTTTTCCACCCAATTAAACTGAGTATTCATAGATAGGATCTTAGGAGGAACTGAAATTTGAAGCAAGTTCGAACAGAAAGGAAATGATTAATTGCTGGATTAATTTCATCTATGAGAAAGGTTAAAGAGCAGTCTTTTTGCTCCAGGAAATAGAGACACTAATTCAAGAATATGAAAGGCTAAATCATGGTCAACCAGGCATTTTCCTTTCCTCCTGACTGAAAAGAACCCTGGAAAGAAGGACCATGTTAATTATAAAGTAGGACTCTGTTAGTAAAGGAGACGAAACATGAGAGTAGATTTATTGAAGAACCAGGTGGAATCTTTGTTTCAAGGTGGCATGTATTCATACTTGGCTTTCTGAAATCATATTAGATGATGTGAGGTTTTTTTTTTCAAGATCCATTTTAGTTCCTCTATTCAAGATTCTTTTAAAAAGTTATAGACTTTTATTTTGAAACACAGATTTACAGAAGAGTTGCAAAGATAGTACTTGATTTCCCCTATGTCACCATCTTACATAACTATGATATGTATGAAAATTAAGTAATTAACACTGGGAAAGTCTACTTTTCCGCTGATGGACTATTTCTGTTCTAGGACTCAATCCAGGTTCCCACATTGCATTTCGCAATTCATAGTTCTTTAAATTTCACTTTTGAATCAAGCCTTAGGCTTTATAGTATCCTTATATCAAGACAATTGTGTGTTTTGGGAATTTCCTGATGTTAATTCTTTAAACTTCTTGTGTTCATCATTTATTCACCATACTAAAGTACAGTTGTAAATCTCTCTTCAATTCATACTTCCTCTCTGGCCCCTTTTCTCTCTGCCCTGCCTCTTATTGAAGACCCCTTTCCTTTGATCAGACAAGCAATCAACCTAAAGTGGATCAGCTGAAATGTATAATTTTCTTCTTCTTTTTTTTTTTTTTTTGCATAATTCAGGCCCTGAGAGAAAACACATAAACAGAAGTTATCAACTTGGTCTGACCATCTTGTTAATGATATATTTAATGTGTTAATGTATTAATGTGTATCAGTCACCTGAAATTGAAATATTTTATTCCAGACTCTTTATCAGAGAATTTTGGAATCCATGAAGAGCTATTAACATGTCTATGCCCATAAATGAATCAAATTATGTACATAATATCTTATGTGTATTTAAAAAAAAAAAGTGTATTTTTTTTCTAGGATGGAAGGTCTACAACTCTTACCAGATTCTTAAATGTATCTCATGGCTCCAAAAAGCTGAAGAAACTTCCCAAGCTGGGAGTGTGAGAGATTCTGTATCAATAAATAGGTTTGATTTCTACATCTTAATGCAAGGAATATTTAGACATATAAAATAACCCCAAACACCTTAAGTTCACAAAATAAATATCCTTTCTTCTCCATAGTAATTTAGGAACTTAAAACAATTTCATTGTGATCTAGCTTTGTATTAATAAGTATTATGTTTTTATCCCTATGTTCTTTTATGGTAAATTCATTCCTTTTTCCCTTTAGTTCCAGAGTCCTTTTCGGCTGAGTTATTAGTCCTCTACCTTTGCTTGTCTCTCTTTCACAAGTTATTCTTTCATCTATCATTCCTACCCCATTTCTTTCCCCCAACCAGACTGCTTGCTGGGCACTGACAGCCACCTTCTCCATTCTGGTCTCTACTCTTCTGCTTGCTTGTGGGAAGTGCTCTGGCTAACAGAGTGTGTAACCATAGGGACTGTCAATGCCAATAGATTACTAAAAACACAATTCTAGGGGGGGGAAATTAGCTTGACCCTTTCATGGGACCTTCTCAATAGAAAGCAGCCCACATCTTGGATAGAGTTAGAAATTTATAACATGGAACTAAATTTAAACATAAAGAAAACTGACTCCCCCCCCCCTTTTTTTTTTTTGAGAAAGCATATTTTACCTAGTCTTTGGAAGGGGAACATCAGGAGGTTAGGTGGATAAAGGGCAGGATATTGCTTCTTACTCATCCATTTTTAGGCAAAATGCCCCTTTGTTCATTCCCACAGAGTAAGATAACTCCTCTCCCCACCTCTACCCCTATCAGAAGACATGTGATACATAAGCAACTTCATTTAATTGTGAATTACGTTTACCAGTTATAAAGGTTAATCTCAAATCTTGCTTTTAGACATAAAAGGAAGACTATGACTTAGTAATACTAGATATATTATGCTGATTATGTTACCAAAGTTCTGTTTATTAAGAAGTGACTCTGGACCAGGTACATACTTTACATACACTATCTCTAATTCTAATAATAATCTTGAGAAATAAATACTACTATTATTCTCATTTTTCCAAAATCACCCTGCTGACTGGTGGTAGAGCTGACCTTATACTAAAGCCTGCTTGTGGTTGAAACCCAAAGTTGCCCACCCAAAGCTATAGTGCACTTTGATGACCAGTGGAAACTTTGAAATTGTTGAAAATTTGAGGCAAGAATAAGGATAGCAAGGTGAGGGAGAAGAGAAAATAGAAATAGTAGGAATAGAGAGTGGGGTTCCAGACACTTTCTGAAAGATTGTATTAAGATGTATGTTCTATTTACCTTATTAGATTTTCTTTTCCTTAATGTCAGTAATCTGATTCTCTTTGAGAACTGATATATCATAAGTGCTTTATAAACAGTTTGAAATGGGAAGGGATAGGGGGAACGAGAAAGGACAGATGGGTTGAAAATGAAGTGAGGAGAGAATGAGAGAGAGTCATGAAGAATGAAGAAAGAAAAGGATGGGCAATGTTTATGTGTGTGGGAATGAGTAGACAGGTGGCAAAGGGAGATAGACAAAAAGTGAGACAGAGGAAGATGAAGGGAGAGAAGCCCAGTTCATTCTTATTTCTTGGCGTGGACAACTTACTACTGACATAGAGTCTCAGCTTCAGGGAATTGTCATTTTGGAACTCAGTCCTTTGAAATATTAACTAGATAATAGTTTTTCAATGATTATTTCATTCTTCAGATGATTTACAATCAACAAGCATCCCTGGGACCTCTATAACTAGCACAGCATTAGAGGAGAGAACCAAGAGTTTACAACGTATAATTAGGAAGAATAGCCCAAAAGGAAAGGTGTTATAAATGCCGTGAGTAGACGGATGAGGAGAAAGAACTTCTGAGTTTGGATATAAAAGGATAATAAAAGACTTTTTGAGTGCAAAAGTAATTCATTACTTGCCAAATGGGTAAAATTACAAGATTAGATTTGGCAGCAGTGGGATTCAGGGGAAGATACTTTAAGAAGAGGAAACATCATTAGCAATGACATGTCATTGTGGAATCATTCATTTTTCTGGAATGTAGCACACCTATATATTTGCTTGCCACTCCCTCCTCTCAACTCCCTCCTTATTCTTATCTTTCTATGGTTCATTTTAGCCTTTTTACTTCCCCTTACTACTTTTCCTCTGCCCATCCCCTAGGTATTAATGTTTGCCACATTCTATCTTAGTGTATAAATAGTTTTAATGGATGGGTTTACGTCGTATTAGCGTCTCCTGTCTCTGAAGTTCTTGCCCAGATTTTTCAGCCCTGCCACTGCTATAGCAACCAATGTTGGATAGTCTTTGCCAGCTGTTGCCATACTGACTTCACATGAGTCCAACCTGCAGTGCTTTGCCTCCTGGCCACATGTGCCCCTTGTCCCCCATTCTGAACCTTCCCTATGATCAATGGCTCATAAGGTATCACCTTGTCACCTATGCAAAGAGCAATCCAGAAGTGGATATGTCTATAACAGAGGGTGGAGAAAGTCGAAAATTAATATTATCAGGGCAAACCTTTGACCAATGGTTGATGGGAGGGAGCCATGATTTGGGGTTGATATATCCTTCTTCTCTTTTGACTTCTCCCTCATACAATGCTATGTATAATATATATATATATATATATATATATATATATATATTATATATAGCATACAACAGGACACCAACTCTGCTCTGATGGAGTTTACAATCTATTAGTGTGATAGGTATTAATCCATGGGTTCATTAATTATAGTGGTATAAAGAGAATCACCCTTGAGTTTTTTTAGCTTATGGGCTCCAGGCTGATTAACTGAACTTTGCAACATCATAAATTATGCTAAAATGAAGTTAAGGTTAACACTTTTTATATAATTTTTTAAAGTTTCTATGTGTAAGTTCCATTGCCTGAAAGAACTGACTCACTTGTGACTTAAAAAGTTTTTTTCTAGGTTTCATGTACCAGTTCTATTGCCTAAAATAAGTGGTTCACCTTTGAGGGATATGTGATGATATCCAAAGAGCCATTTCCCCACTTCTTGGCTCAGGTCCCTGACAATGGATGAGCAGAAGAATACAACATGTTAGGAAAGTGATTTAGCAATTTATTTTTCATCTGAAACCTGAGAGGCAGTTTCTACTCACTTAATAGACAAGCATATGTCTAAATGGCTTTGTTGAAGTCTTATCATGAGTCAACAACATAATAAGGACTCAAATCACTCTGTGCCTGAAGTACCAAGCTTTCGTCATAAATTCTCTCAGGCCATCCTTTCTCTCAAAGAGTGTCATCTCTTATTTTCAGAATGAATAGATCAAAAGAATTGACTCCAAAGTACCCTCCTGATGCAATGTACCATTGAAATGGCCCTATAATGAAGCAAACGGAAAAATAAGCATTCTTATTGTGTTAATCAATCATGGAACAGTAAGAACCTCAATTTAGGATTGGATTTATATGATTTTATTTATTTTTTCAAGTTTTATTTATTTATTTGACAGACAGAGATCACAAGTAGGCAGAGGAAGGCAGAGAGAGAGGGGGAAGCAGGTTCCCTGCTGAGCAGAGAGCCCGATGTGGGGCTTGATCCCATGACCCTGGGATCATGACCCAAGCTGAAGGCAGAGGCTTTTACCCACTGAACCATCCAGGTGCCCCTAGATTTATATGACTTTAAATAAACAATCTGGAGTGTCTATTGGCATAGAACTGGTCAAAAAAAGTAGAAAAGTTGTGAAATAAGTCAGGAAGAAACTAATTGAAACTTACTGCAATCCAGAGGAAAAGAAAACTCAAGCAAGACTTGACTATGAGTTGTAGAATTTAGCTAATAGTACTGCCATTGCTCAAAGTAGAAAAATATGTCCTTAGGGCTGATAAAAAGTGAAGAAGAAATAACTGGAGTAGGAAGGCAAAATTGGAGTAACTCCACAGGAGGCTTCAGGAGGATACAGAGAAAAATATTCCCTGCAACCATGGGAAGCCTGCCTGGCTGAAAGAGTGGGAAGTGTCCCTGCTAGACACTTGGTCCTGAGGTCTAGAGAGATTTGGAGGCAGGACGAAACACAGATGTTTCCTGTACTTGGGAGTCCTTCAAGTCTCAGGAAGAAGAAAGTAGAAGGAAAGGTTTATAACTCCAAAGCACTGAAGGAAAATGAGAAGGCCAAGGGAACAAGGATCTTGGAACTTGTTGGGGAGGATAACTTGCAGGGGGCAAGATCTTCTGGCAGGATTTTAAGTCTAGGACTATAATTTCACCTCAAGTTTCTGGAACTTATACAAACCACTGAAGGGCTCTCTCAACTTTATGGAACCCTTTGGAGGGACTGATGCTCAGCAATTCAGTTTCCCTCTATTTATCCGCTTGTAACACATTATACCCTGCAGTGAAGGGACCATTGAATTTTCAGGCAGCACAGAAAAATTACACTTTTCAACTGTAAATGTAATACCTTTCCTTTTTTTCCCCAACAACTGTCAAAAATCCATTATTAGAAAATCAATTCTACACTGAATTCCAACAACAGATTAGAGATACTCAGCAAGTGACTGTCAGGACACTATGGAGTGTATTTTCTTATTTTTGGACCAGGCATTCTTCCAGAGTCTTTATTATTTTTCCTTTTGTTCTTTCTCCATCCACAGACCACATCTAATTAAGAGTCATACTTCCAACATTGCTGTGAAGCATAATACCCGTTTCATAAGAGTTTTGAAAGACTTGACTTTAATTTATTTATAAATAATAATATTTGGCATATTTTTGTCTGCTAATTCGATATCCATACTGCTAAACATCAATTACAGGATGTCTAAATTAAAAAATAATAACAATCCCCTACCCAGAATTGGCACATCAAGTTCTACTAAAGATATAGAGCCACAGGGAATTTGATACATTGCTTAAGGCAGAGCCATTCCAGAAAATGGCTTGGCAATTTCTTATGAAGTTAAACATAAACTCCTAGGTATTTACCCTAGAGAAATGAACACATATTTACACGAAAACATGTACAAAAATATTTAAACAGAATTTTTTATAATTGCCCCAAACTGGAAACAACCCAAACTTCCTTTAACAGTAAATGGCTAAACAAACTATAGTAAATTCATATGATGGAATATTACTCAGCATTAAACAGGAACAAACTATTGATACTAACAACATGCATGAATTTTAGTTGCATTCTGCTCAGTGAAACAAGCTGTCTCAAAAAAGACTTGCAATATAATTGTTTTTCTGGAAAAGGCAATATGATAGAAAGCAAATCTGTGGTTTCTGGGGGTTAGACATAAGAGGTAGCACAAGGGAAATTTGGGAGTGATGGAATTGTCTGTTCTTATTGTGGTCATGGTTGCATGAACCTAGGCATATGCTAAAACTCATAATACTGTATATTCCTCAAAACTAGATTAATTTTAAGGTATGCAAATTATAGACAAATGTTGAAAAAGCTAGTCTTTAGCAGGTAGAAGTGGTTCCCATCAGTTAGCTCCTTAATTACAGATATCCACACCTTATCTAGACTTAACATTCTATCTTGAAGTGTTGATTTAATGCCTTGAAAAGGTGGGATCCAAAGTCAGGTCTTCTGTAGTCATACTACTTCTCTTTCATGAATGGAGAACTGGTTGGAAATCTCATTAATGCTAAAAAAAATCTCCATTTGAAACAAAAGTTTTAATTTATTCTTTTAAACAAAATTAATATCACTTGTTTGATTTGTTTTCTTTTTAGTACCAATAGTGGAACTTAGTGGGTCAGAGCTGACTAGGTAGGTCCACAATGCAAAGTGACATGGTACCCCTTTACCCCATTCTTCTCCCTGTTCAAGTACCTACTTGTGTCTACTGAATCTCCTGAGGGTTGGAAGGGGTGCTGACTGGAGGAGAGAGGATGGGTACCAGCACAAGTGGAGCTGGAAGAGATGACAGAGGCACTGAAATCAAATTCATTATCAGATTAGAAAAATCTGGTTCTATGAGATTCAGCAATAGGGCCTGAGGTAGGAGAGCAGCAGTGGGTCAGAGTACAAAGTAATGCCTACCTCAATGGGGAGGATACAGAAGGAGCTATCTTTAGACCCAAGTAACTGTTTTTGTTCCTCTATCACCACATAAATGTCACAGAGAGGAGAGAGAGAGTCTTGCCCCTCTAGGTTTGCAAACTGCAAAACTGTGCATCATTAAGAAATTTAGAGTGACTGAGCCAAATTAACAAAGTGACTGGTGACAGAGACAAGAAAATACTAAAAAGAACTTAGAAAGGAACCTAACAAGAGGTGGAAATTCCACCAACATTGGAACTGAGTTGACACTGAAGGATCCTCCTTTCCTTTCCACTTCCATGCTTCCAAACACAGAAATGCTGGATAAAAATATAACAAAAAATTATAATGAAATGCAATAAAAAGGAAAAATATTAGATGTTAAAAATAAAAGGAAACAAGAAAACAGGACAGTAATCACATGAACTAATGTCGTGACAACTGACCAATAGGGTATTGTTCCCAAATGTAATCCTAATGGCCAGGAAAATGAATTTTAGTGCCCAGGCTAAGACCAGAAGTGTAGCTGTAGAACTGATTCTTGCACAAATCTCAAAGTTAAGATGTCTAAAAGGTTGAACCCTCTGTAAAATTGAGTCTGAAAATGGCAAGAATCTTTTCATTAGTCTGGAACTTCAGGTAAAAATGAAAATTGGGGGACAAAATTAAAATAAGGTAGAAATGAAATATTAGGAAATAATGTCAAAGAAGTTGGGAGACCTTTCTAGACTGCTTGAGAGATAGCAATTGTCACAGTTAAGAACATGTGCTGTGAAGATAGACTTCCTGTGTTCAAATACCAGCTCTACCATTTATTAATAATGGTCAAGTAACTTGGTCAAGTTACTTCTCTCAATTTTCTCATCTGTAACATGTAGATATTTCGCTTGGCGAAATAAGGCACTGTTTTAATCTACATGTAGATATTTCGCTTGGTGAAAGAAGGCACTGTTTTTATCTACATGTTACAGATGAGAAAATTGAGAGAAGTAACTTGACCAAGTTACTTGACCATTATTAATAAATGGTAGAGCTGGTATTTGAACACAGGAAGTCTATCTTCCCTGATATGAGGAAGTGGTGATGCAACATGGGGGCTTAAGTGGGTAGGAGAAGAATAAATGAAACAAGATGGGATTGGGAGGGAGACAAACCATAAGTGACTCTTAATCTCACAAAACAAACTGAGGGTTGCTGGGGGGAGGGGGTTTGGGAGAAGGTGGTGGGATTATGGACATTGAGGAGGGTATGTGCTTTGGTGAGTGCTGTGAAGTGTGTAAACCTGGTGATTCACAGACCTGTACCCCTGGGGATAAAAATATATGTTTATAAAAAATAAAAAATTATAAAAAAAAAACAGTGCCTACTTCATCAATATTAACTTATTAATATCTTACCTCCAAAATGTTCAGTATACTGATTTAAAAAAACCCTTATGGAAAAAAATTGGGATTTGAAGGGAATTTTGTTAATCTGATTAAGGTTTCTTAGCATTCTCTTTAAAGTCAAGAACGGAATAAAAATGCCAAATTCACAACTATATGGTCAATTAATCTTTAACAAAGCAGGAAAGAATATCCAATGGGAAAAAGTCTTTTCAACAAATGGCCTGGAAAAACTGAACAGCAACAGGCAAAAGAATGAAACTAGACCACTTTCTTGCACTATAGACAAAAAGAAATTCAAAACGGATTAAAGGCCTAAATGTGAAACAAGAAACCATTAAAATCTTAGAGGAGAACACTGGCAGTAACTTCTTTGACATTGGCAGTAGCAGCCTCTTAACTAGATATGTTGCCAAAGGCAAGGGAAACGAAAGCAAAAATAAACTATTGGGGCTTCACTAAAATAAAAAGCTTCTTCATAGCCAAGGAAACAATTAACAAAACTAAAAGGCAACCTATGGAATAGGAAAAGATATTTGCAAATGACATATCTGATAAAGGGTTAGTATCCAAAAATCTATAAAGAATTTATACAACTCAATACCCAAAAAACAAATAATCTAATTTAAAAATGGGCAGAAGACATATATAGACATTTTTCCAAAGACATACAAATGGCCAACATTCGTAAAAAGATGCTCAACATCACTCATCATCAGCAAAATGCAAATCAAAACTACAATATCACCTCACACCTGTCAGAATGGCTAAAATCAGCAACATTAAAAAGAATAAGTGTTGGCAAGGATGTGGAGAAAGGGGAACACTCTTACACTGTTGGTGGGAATAAACTGGTTCAATCACTTTGGAAAGCAGTACAGTATGCAGGTTCCTCGCAAAGTTACAAACTGGGGGGCCTGTGTGGCTTGGTCAGTTAAGCAGCTGCCTTTGGCTCAAGTCATGATCCCAGTATCTGGGGATTAAGCCCCTAGTTGGGCTCCTTGCTCAGCAAAGAACCTGCTTTCTCCTCTCCCTGTGCCCATTGCTCTGCCTACCTATGCTCTCTCTCTAGTTCTCTGTCAAATAAAAATTTACAAATAGAACTACCTTATGATCCAGCAATTAATTGCCCTAGTGGGTATTTACCCAGAGAATACAAAAATTCTAATTCAAAGGGATACATGAATCCCAATGTTTATAGCAACATTGTCTACAATAGCCAAGTTATGGAAAGAACCCAAATTATCTATCAACTGATGAAAACATAAAGAAGATGTGATGTGGAATACTACTCAACCATAAAAATGAATGAAATCTTGCCATTTGCGATGACATAGATAGACTTAGAGAGTATTATGCTAAGCAAAATAACTCAGAGAAAGACAAATACCATATGATTTCACTCATAAATGGAATCTAAGAAACAAAACAAATGATCACAGGTGAAAAAGAGAGAAGCAAACCAAGAAACTGACTCTTAACTACAGAGAAGCAATGGAAGGTTACTGGAGGGAAGGTGGATGGGAAGATGGATGAAACAGGTGATGGGGTTAAGGAGAGTATTTGTGATGAGCATTGGGTGTTGTATGTAAATACTGAATCACTAAATTGTACACCTGAAACTAAAATTACACTTACATTAACTAACTTGAATTTAAATAAAAACTTCAAAATAAATAAAAGAAAACTTAAAACATTTTTAAAAGAATGCCAATTATTACTGCATATCTTCATTCTTTCTATCTTTCTTCTTCCTCTCCTTCTTTTTCTTCTTCTTCTTCTTCTTCTTCTTCTTCTTCTTCTTCTTCTACTACTACTACTACTACTACTACTACTACTACTACTACTACTACTTCTTCTTCTCCTTTATTTTTTTGGCTTTGGAAGTAGAATTTAGTGATATATCACTTACATATAACACCAAGTGATTACTGCATATTTTCAACATTGTACTTTACTGTCATAGCTAAGAGAAAAGAAATGACATAGAAATTCCAAGTGAATTTACAAAGACAAATAATAAGAGTTCATAAAAGTTGTTATGTATGAGATTGGGATGGAAGAATTAGTTTAATTCCTATACATCACTAAGACAATTTTAAAAATGTAATAATATTAAAAAAAAGTTATAACTGAAACCACAACAAAAGCTTGATATACCTAGGAATAAATCTAACAAGATGTGCAAGACCATTATGGAAAATATTATAAAATATTATTGTAGAACATAAGAAGACTCAAATAAATAGAAAAATCATGTTCAATGAATGAGGAAATCAGTATCATAAATGTCATCTCCTCACAAATAATTTATGCATTTTAGATTCCAATTATACCCCAACAGGTGTTGTTTTGTTTCTGTGGAATTTTATGAGTTGATTGTAAAATTCATATCAACCATCAAAAGCCAGGAATAGTTGAAGTAGTTTTTTTTTTTTTTTTGTAAGATTTTATTTATTTGACACAGAGAGAACACACAAGCAGGAGGAGCAGGAGAGGGAGAAGCAGGCTCCCCACTGACATGGGGCTTGATCCCAGGGCCCTGGGATCATGACCTGAGCTAAAAGCAGATGCTTAAGGACTGAGCCACTGAGGCACCCCTGAAGTAGTTTTGAATAAGAAAAACAGGGAGGATGAATAAGAAAAACAGATCTCTCTTTGGGAATGAAGGAATTAATACTCCAAATACTGAGAATCTTGTATTTGTCAGCTAGTGACAGACACTCACTAGCTGGCAGCTGACTTTGGCTATTGCTTCTGTTGAAAAGAGCCCAAGGCCATGCCTCTTGTTCAGGGCAGTTTACTGATCAATGCTGAGGTATAAAGGCCAAGGCCTTTGCTCCCAGCTTGGGATAAATTTGAACGGCTATCTCAGTTCCAGATTTCCTTCCTCAGCTGGCTGAGGCTTCTGTTGGGAATGCATTACAGCTCAACTTCTCTTTCTGACCAATTCAGCAACCTTCCTTTACCTTCCATATGTTTTAATCCCAAGAGAAATTGAAAATAAACCTCCTGTGTGTTAATGTCTTTCTCAGGGTTTTCTTCCCCTGGGAAAACAACCTGTGACTGAAGACTTTCTCTTCCAGATATCAAAACATATTTATTACAAAGCTATGATACTTAGGATAGTATGGTACGGACTTCGGGATAAACAAATACATGAAATAGAAAAAGCACAGAAACAGAATGTGGTATATGTGAGAGGTGACATTATATTAAGATGACGAAAATGCACTATTGGGTAATCATTGCTCTGAAAATCGTCCATTCAGATAGAAATATATTAGGTCTATTGCCAAAAAAAAAAAAAAAAAAAAAAAAAAAAAACAACAACCCAGGAGGAACAAATAGCTAAATGTAAAAAGCAAAAAATTAAAATTAAAATTATTAATAAAATGTAGATCAGTGTCTTTGTGACAGGGCAGGGAAGAATGTCTTAAAACAGATGTAAAAGTTGAAACCTGGAGAAGACATTAAATAAATATTTAAAAATTTTGTGATCCATCTCAGACTTGGAGATGTATAATCAATAGAGGAATGGTACTCAGACTATACAAAGCTGCTCCACACATCAGCAAGAGAGACAACAGGTAGAAAACTGACAAAAGATATGAGATGAGCTGCAAATTTGCAGAGAAAGAAACACAAATGCCAAAAATGTTAAGAAAAGATGGTTAAACTGACTAATCATTAATCAAATATAAATAAGGAGATGCTTTTCTCATCCATGAGAGAAACATAATAAGAATACAGATACGGGTGAAGATGTAGGAAAATACAACCTCTTCGGAGAGGAATTTGGTGATATATTATAAATTTTATTTCTGATATATATCCCTGAGAAACTCATGGTAACATGCAGAAGGATGATCAGCATGATCTTGTTTTTTGTTTTTGTTTTTTAAGATTTAATTTATTTGAGAAAGAAAGAAAATGAGCAGGTGAGAGAGAGAACAACTGGAAGAAGAAGGAGAGGGAGAGGGAGAAGCGTACTCCCTGCTGAGCAGGGAGCCCAACTCAGGGTTTTATCCCAGTTCCCTGAAAGCATGACCTGAGCTGAAGGCAGAAACTTAACCAACTGAGCCATCCAGGTGCCCCAGCATGATCTTGCCCTAGCGAATATTTAGAAGCAGCTTACCTGCCCATCAATAAGGAATGGATAAATAATTATACTATATACATATAATACAATAGTATAAAGAAATTAAAATGAATTAAACATATTTACATGTCTCAACAAGAATCCTAAAAATATAATATGGAATAAAAATTTGTGTGTGGTTAGGGGTGCCTGGATAACTCAGTTGGTTAAGCCTCTAACTCTTGATTTTGGCTCAGGTCATGATCTTAGGGTCCTAAGTTTGAGCCCTGTGTCATGCTCCATGCTCAGTGGGGAGTCTGCTTCTCTCTTTCTCTCTCTCTGTCTCTCCTTCTCCCTCTGCCCCTCCTCCATTCATGTGCTCCCTCCCTCTCTCTCTAAAATAAATAAATAAATCTTTAAAAAATTAAGTAGCATTTATTTATCAAACTTGAACTTATGAAATAATATTGTATACAGTTTATGAAAATAGATGAGTGGTGAATATTTTAAAATATGAAAGGAAACATGACAGCTTCAGAAAACTGGCTGTCTTTGGGGCAAGAAGAGAATGAGATGGAAAAAGTCTTCAAGCGTATGTTACATTTTATTTTTTATAAAAAACTTTCTGAAGTTAAAATAATTTTAATATGGAAAAATGTTAGTATTTAGTGATTCTGGGTGGTGATATGATTTTGGAAGAGTGGATACTCCCTACATTTTCTGTATGCTTGAAATATTTTAGTACATAGATTTCTAAAAATGTAAACAGCAGTGGCCTGTAGTAGAAGCCAGATGTGAGTAGGAGACTTGGACTGGTTTTGTAAGCATTTGTAACATATCTTTTGAGGAGTTTCAAAAATATTTTGGGAAACTTTATTTTTTTCTGGAGATAAAATTCACATGATAAAAAATTCATCATTTTAATAATTTTAAAGTGTACACTTGTGGCTTTTAGTATATTCATAAGATTGTGGCACCATCATCACTATCTAATTCCACACATTTCCATCACCTTTTGGAGGAATCCTGCAAGGAACCAGAGCCCTTGCATTAGCAGGGGCAGTTGGGGAAGATGATAGAGATATTAATATTAACCTATTTTGCAGGAATTCACAGAGGGAGACACAGGACCATTCAACTTACTTGCTTAAATTGCTGGTAGAAATGTATGGTCTTAATATTTTCCCCCAAGATTAAAAATAGCCCTTCTCAGCTTCCAGAGATACTCAATAACCCCTTTGTCCAGGTTGTAACTTTATCCACTAGTCCACATGATTTCTTTCTCCTCGAAGTGCTACTTAGAGCAGAGAAGCAGAGATATGTCCTCTGCCTAAAGTACATTCTTTTATTGGACGTTCTCTTTTGCCTTCCTAGACTGTGTTAGAAGAGTTAGAAACTGCCATCGACTGAATGCTGCGCTCCATCCCACCGCCATTCACCATCACCAAATTCATATATTGAAATCCTAATCCCTAATGTGATGGTATTTGAAGGTGGGGCCTTTGGGAGGTGATTAGGTAATGAGGGCAAAGTCCTCATGAATGAGATTAGTGCAAATGGAACGGCCTCCGTAGAGCTCCGTTTTCCCTTCTGCCGGGTCAGGATGCTGCAGTGAGAAGATGGTTGTCTATGAACCAAGAAGTGGGCTGTCACCTGAGCCCTAATCTGCTGGTGATTTAAAATCTTATATGTCCCAGCCTCCAGAACCATGAGAAATCATACCATAGACTGGGTGTATAAAGCACCCAGTCTATGGTATTCTGTTACAGATCCCTGACAGACTAAGGCAGGAACCCTCTGCCGACTCTTCCACTACAATGTGTAATTATTTCCACTATAACAATTACCCTTAGGGTTGTAATTACTTATAGCACAGTCTATCACTTCAGGAAGCTCTGAATCAGTCATTACATCTTTTACCCTTGAATCCTCAAAACTTAGCATAATTTCCAGAACTCAGCAGATTTTTAAGTAATTTTTTTTAACTGAATGACTTTAATAAGTGAAGTATCTGTGATTCATTTTGGGTTCATGCAAGTTCAACAACAGATATTGACTGGTCAAAAGTCTCATTTTCAGTCAATTGTTGAAAGTAGCCATTTACTTAAGATTTAGTATACCTGCAGTAAGCAAAATCCATGAGAACAACAAAATGTTAAAGGGCCCTACTCCACCTGCAAGGGTCAGCTTGATTCTGTTTCATGAGTCTTTCCCTGACAACCTGATGTGATGGCAAATGTCTTAGAGCAGGAACTCAGGAGATGTAGACTCAGTGAGGGATTACTATAGCTGTTCAAACTTTAGGAAATTTTTTTTTCTCTGAGTCATTTCTTCTTGGATAAAACTCTGTGTTAGATTTCTTGGCCCATTCCCCTCTTATGAGTCTCTGATTCTTCCTTGGAAATTTCAGGGGCCATTATTAGACATTTGGCTCGTAGCAGATACCACCTTTATTATTTTTATTCTTTTATATTTATACTTAGTACACATATATTTTATACTTTTGAAAGTTAAGCATCTTATACTTATTTGTATTATGTAGGTACATAGTGGGAAGCTTTTGTTTTGTTTTGTTGTTTTGCTTGCTTTTGTAACACTAAACTAAAATAATTACCCAAACCCTTCATATGCAAGAGTATTATTGGGCTTCATGTTCTCTGAGATAAGTGAATCTGCTTGTGTGGATTCCATAGAAATAGTTTTAATGTTTATTAGCAAGTTTCTCACTTGTCTCCCAAAAGGATTTTCTGGTAAAAACCTGGACACATTTTTCAAAAGCTTTCTTTTATTGATACTTGTTCCATTTTCAAAATTTTTGACCTTTCCACTAGACAAGTGATAATACCACTAATTCTTCTTATAGTAGAGCCACAGGTTCTAGACCCTCATTTCCAAACACTGCTTTTTATTGCATCTAGATTCCCTCAACTTCCTCTGGCTTCTAACTATTGACCTACCAAGAACTTTCATTTAGAAAAAAATCACCACCAGCATTCACAGATTCTAATCCAGACAAAGTAAACATTTAGGTGCATATTGTCTCCAGCCTCTAAAAAGCTCCCAGGCTGCACCCTGCCTAGACAACCATCCAGAAAGAGGCTGCCACACAATTCTTTAAGGAGGCCTTTGAACTGTGAAGATTTGTTATATATTTTTGGCATCATAATTTTGTGTGTAAATAATATGTGTGTGTAAACAGATATAAGGAAGGGGTTTATAACAAATGTATTATAATATTTAACATTCAACTATATTGTTAATCAGGGCTATTTTAATCAAGGGATTTGATTTGGTGGTTGATTTTCACAGTTAGGTGTCTCTCATAATCTTACATCAGATATCCTTTTACATTTTTTGTTGACTTTTATCAAAAGTGGAGAAAGTATGGATTCCTTAGAATTATTTTATTGCCTCATAATTTCATTCCTAATTCTAAGGAATATACAAAACAAGGCTAAGATTCATTTATCTGGTTCTGATAAGATAGGAAACAGATTAGTGTAGTGATGAGAAGTTTGGCTTCCAATCAGTTGGATTGTACTTCAAATCTCCACTGTCACTTTCTAGCTGAAAGTCCCTAGACAAATTATTTAACTTTTTTAAGACTCAATTTTCTTATCTGCAAAGTGGCAAAAATAAAAGAATGTACTTTATAAGTTTTCTATGAATACTAAAATAATACATATGAGAAGCAGTAACATATGGCTTGACACATGGTAAGTGTCCACTAGCTTAAGTTAATATTAATATTATTATGTATCATATTAAATTATATTAGTGTTCACTTAATAGTAATATTAATATGAAACTGCATGGTAGATAATTTTTGCTCATGGAGAGAGTCTGAGAAATGGTCAGGGCTGGGTATAATGCAATAGAATATAATGTGAATCAGATCAAGGAATTAAGGATTCAAAATTCAATTTCACCTGAAAGAAGTTGGGAAGCCCACTCAATCCTCCCTTATTCTCAATATTGTTTAAAAAATACCCTGTGTTGTATTATCCCAGCTTCCTTTTCCCACATTTCCTCTCTTGCTATGAATTTTTCCTCCTCTTTATCACCAATGTCCTTAGAGAATAATCTGTTGAAACTTACTGACACCCTAATCAATAATATCCTTCTCCCCACAGGAATTTATTTTTCAGCATAATAATTCATCAGGTACTCATAAGCTATATACCCATTAAAGGAAATTCACATATTAGGAACTGAAAATGGGAGAGGGTTTTGAAGTTGGTGAAGATTGTCAATGCTGCTGAAATACTTTTATGTGGATAGTCTTCTCCTTTGGCTCTGTATAAAGCTGAATAGGTGAAAACAGAACCAAACAAAACCAAAAATCTCACACTGATGGATTTTGTTTTTGTTTTTGTTTTTGTTTTTAGGTTGCTTGACAAACAGGGTAAGTTTCTAAATGTTTCTGTTCTTTTAATAAAATTTTCCATTTAATACATAGGTTTAGTCTGGCAATAAGCAGAAAAAGATGAAAAATCTTTTAATTTTTGTCTGTCATTGTGTGTCTATACATCTGCTTTGTCACTGTATGTTCACACACACACACACACACACACACACACGCACACACACAAAGTATTTGGCCTTGTAGGACTATGGACACATTCCAGAATGACTGTGCTCAGAGTTGGGAATCTAGTCCTAATAATGACCTCTATAGCTGATCGGAAGTCTAAGTTCCCATTCTATAAAATTAAAAGAATGGACTAACTTCTGAACCGCAAATAGGATTGATTTTACAGTCCTACTTTGAGTGATTGGTAGTGGCTGTGTAGCGTACTAACTTGAGGCAGCTGAGATGAATCTTGATGCATTGGTAGAGTGTTCTGTGATAAATTAGCCTTAAGCATGGCATAGAAGAATGAAGGCCCTCATGCCAGAATCTTGCCATCCCTGGACCATGAAATCACTAAGGTCTTTTCAGGTTTTTTTTTAAGATTTTATTTATTTATTTGACAGAGATCACAAGTAGGCAGAGAGGCAGGCAGAGAGAGAGAGGGAAGCAAACTCCCTGTTGAGCAGAGAGCCCGATGCGGGGCTCGATCCCAGAACCTTGGGATCATGACTCGAGCCAAAGGCAGAGGCTTTAACCCACTGAGCCACCCAGGCACCCCAGATCTTTTCAATTTTTGACTCACATCAGGCTATGATAGCTTTTTTACTTGCTGAAGATGTGAAGTATCAGCCTTTCAAGTAGGTCAGCCACCTACTGTAACCTGTTAGAAGGCTGTTGACATGTACTAAATGTATTATTGCTCATTCCTTCCTTAAAGAATTTGAAGAAAAATAACTTTTAAAAGCTAAAACGAGAATTCACAAAAAGAAAGGGAAATTAGAGTAAAATATAAAAGAGAGAATGAGCATAAGAGCTAACAGTGAAATCTGAGATTTGATTTTAATCTAACTTTACTTTTTTTTTTCCTATTTCATGTCCATAGACTGTAGCAAAATATAAAGGATTCAGCCTTATAGTAATAGGTGAAACCTGGACATTTTTCAAATTTTCTCATGAAAATGTCTGGTAAAATCTTGAAATTTGTTGAGGATTCTGTATGATGGGGGAAATGCTTTAGCTGGATTACTGAATCAGATTTAAGCAGAGCAATCAGAATGATTGTTCTATTTAAAATTCATCAGCAGTAATGATCACTTGCGTCATCCTGTGAAGATGAGATGTGGCTCTCATGTGAAGACATTCAAAATCTCATTACATTCTACAGTGCCCTTAGATGCAAGTTACTCAATGCATAGTAAATGGATCAGCACAGCCAAGTTAGGCCAAATAGTCACATACTCTAAAACTATACAGAGTTTCATAACTGGAATGACATTTTCCTTCTTAAATAATGATATTAGCATGCTTGTAAAAGATATATTCCTAGTCCTCCTCAACTACTCTGCTAAGTAATGATCTTGGCATACATGTACAGAAACTACCTGTGACTAGGAAGAAGTACTCAAAAACGTAAGAGACAACAGCACTCAGATCCTGCATGGGACAGGGTTGCTGGGTTCAATTAGGGTATAGGACTAGAATTCCCTGACTGAGAAGAAAACCTCATAATTCATGAACCATTGGATAGAGTACTCAGAAGAGTCTTGCCTCAGTAGTGGAGAATAATTAGATGTAGACAAAATACTGTTCAGGTCTTGCCTAATAAATATTAAAAGCAATGGCAGAAAGAATCAAACTATTTCCAGATAACTGTATCCCAGAACAAAACCCAAGAATAATTACAGAAATATAAAAATATCCATCACTCAACAAGGTAAAATACACAATATTTTGCATCTAATCAAAATTGCTAGGGATATAAGCAATCAGGAAAATGCCACATACAATGAGGAGAAAAATCAATCAGCCAAAATTGACCAGAACTGACAGAGATGTTAAAATTAGCTGAAAAAATATTGGAAAATTATGTTGTATTTTTATGTTCAAAAAACTACAGGAGAAATCGAACATGCTAAATATAAAGATAAAGATATTTAGAAAAAGACCTATATAAACTTCAGAGACAAAAATCACAAAATAAATCCTTGAAATGAAACCTGGATGAAAAAGACAATAATGGGATTAATGGAGATGAAACATTGTCAAAATTTAGTGAACTTGAAGACACCAATTGATACTATCTGCAATGAAAGAGACACTTCTGGAGAAGATGGCAGAATAGAAGGACCATAAGCTTAGCTCATCTTATAGAATACAACTAGATAACACACACAGCAGTGTAAATAACACGGAACATGACCTGAAGATTGGCAGAAAAAAACTCCAGAACAAAATATAGAGAAGAGGCCATGTCAAAGAAAGCAGGAAGAGAAAAAATGTGGTGGGAAGCTAAATCCCATAGGTCTGGCCACTGAAGGCAGGGAACTGCAGTTGTGGGGAGGGAAGAGAAACAGGCTACCACACAGGGTAGCCTGCACAGAGAAAATGAATCCCCATAGCATTTGGATTGAAAACCAGAGGGGCTGAATTTCTTGAGTTCTTATCCAGTAAGACTGAAAATCTAGAACTTTAAAAATCAGGGGGCTTGGCTCTGGGAGAACCAGAAAGGCAATAGGAAATTGAGTGCTTGCCTTTAAAGAGACAGCACAAAAACAATACAGGACAAAACAAAAACAGACAGACAAACAGACAAACAAACAAACAAAAAAACTCATCCTGGAGAGATATAGCATAGGGGAGCAATGGTTTGAAAAATGCCTGGGCCATACAGGAGGGAAAATTACTTACTATTCTCAGAGTTTGCTAAAAGACTTCTCCAGAGACAAAGGAGCTGGCAGGTGTCATCTTCCTCTCTCAACCCCTAGAATAAACACAATGACTTGTGGGCACCAGCACTGGTGTCAACATTCATTACCTAACTTATTTAAACTATGCCTTGCCCCTAACATACTTAAAGTATGCTGAACATGCCTTGGTCCCAGGGCTGCAGTTCTCCTCCCCCAGAAGACCAGTACAAAACTTGCTAAACTTTGCAAATACCTCATCTCTGAACTCCATGCTTTGTAGGGCCTTGGTCGCAGTATTAGCTGGTCACCTTCTGCTAAAAACACAAGCACCCTGTTAAAACTACATGCTCAACCCACACATGATTTGCAGAGTAGCCCAAGCCAACCCTGGTCTCTGTGACAGCTTCATGTACCCAATGGAAGAAGACCAGTGACCACCTTGTTAAAAGTATACATCCCATCCAGACTTTGAAGAGGAAGAGACATAGTAGACTTTCCTGAAACACAGAAGCAGATACAAAGAGTTAGACAAAATGAGGAGACAGAGGAATATGTCTCAAATGAAAGAATAGAAAAAAAATCACAGCAAGAGACCTAAGCAAAATGGAGATAAGTAATAAGTGTGATAGAAAATTTAAGGTAATGATCATAAAAATACCCAATAGACTTGAGAGAAGAGTGAGCACAACAGTGAGATCCTTAACACAGAGAAAAAAAAAAGAACCAGTCAGAGATGAAGAACACAATAAATGGCATTTTAAAATATACTAGATGGAATAAATGGGAATAGAAGAAGCAAAACAAATCAGTGACCTAGAGGACAGAGTAATGGAAAGTAACAACCAAAAAAAAAAATTATGGAAAATAAGAGTAAACTTGGGGAACACAGTGACTCTATCAAGTGTAATAACATTCTCATTATAGGGATTGAAGACAAAAGAAAGAGAGAAAAGGAGGTAGAAAACTTATTTGAAAACTCATTTGTAGAAATAATAGCTGAAAACTTCCTAATCTGGGGGAAGGAAACAGATATCTAGTCCAGGAGGGACAGAGACTCCCCCAGCAAAATCAACTTAAAAAGGCCCACACCAAAGCATATAGTAAGTAAAATGTCAAAAAGCCATGATAAAGAGACAATTATAAAGGCAGCGAAAGAAAAGAAAACAGTTACATATGAAGGAAACCCCATAAGGCTAGCTACAGATTTCTCTACAGAAACTTTGCTGCCCAGAAGGGTGTAGCATGATATATTCGAAGTGCTAAAAGGGAAAAATGTGCAACCAAGAATACTCTATCCAGTAAAGCTGTCATTCAGAATGGAAGGAGAGATAAAGCGTTTCCAGACAAACAAAAGTTTAAAAAGTTCATGACCACTAAATCAGCCCTACAAGAAATATGGAAGGGGACTCTATGAATGGAAAGAAGATACCATAAATAAAAGTAAGAAAAGTAGGAAGCACAAAAGCGGTAAAAATAAATATGTATATAAAAAGTTAGTCAAGGGATTCACAAAATAAAGGGATGCAATGTATGACATCATATACCTAAAACATGGAGAAGAGAAGAGTAAAGAATGGGTTCAAACTTAACTCAATATAGACTGCTATATGCAGAATATGTTATATGTAAACCTAATGGTAACCACAAATCAAAAACTAGTAATAGATATGCAAAAAAATAAAGAGAAAGGAATCCACATATATCACTAAAAAAAAGCTAACTTATAGGGAGAAAAGAGAGCAAGGAAAGAAAGGAACAGAGAAGATACACAAAAACAAACACAAAATAAATAATAAAATGACAATATATACATACGTATCAATATTACTTTGAATATAAATGAACTAGATTTTCCAATCAAAAGACAAATTGAGGGACGCTTGGGTGGCTCAGTTGTTTAAGCGGCTGCCTTCAGCTCAGGTCATGATCCCAGCATCCTGGGATCGAGTCCCACATTGGGCTCCTTGCTTAGCAGGAAGCCTGCTTCTCCCTCTGCCTCTGCCTGTGCTCACTCTCTCTGACAAATAAATAAATAAAACCTTAAAAAAAAAAAAGACAACTTGACAGAATAGATTTTAAAAAAAGAAGAAGAAAAGACTCATCTATATGCCGCAGGAGATGCTACAGGAAACTCACTTCAGATCTAGACATTTGCAGATTGGAAGTAAGGGGATGAAGAAACATTTATTAAGCAAATGGTTGTCAAAAGAAAGTTGGAACAGTAATAGTTATATCAGAAATAATTTGACCTTAAAGAATAACAGGAGACAAAGAGGAATACTATATAATCATTAAGGGGACAATCCTACAAAAAGATATAACAATTTAAATATTTATGCACCTAACATGGGAGCACCAAAATACATAACAACACTTAATAACAAACATACAGAAACTATTTGACAGTAATAAAATAATAGTAAGGGACTTTAACTTACATCACTTACATCAATGGACAGATCTGTCTAAACAGAAAGTAAACAAGGACACAATAGTTTGAATTATACACTGGACCAGATCAATTTAATAGATATATTCAGAACACTTTATCCCAAATCAGAGAACATACAACTTTTCAAGTGCATATGGAACATTATCCAGAATAGATCACATATTAGGTCACAAAACAAATCTCAAAATTTCAAAATGATCAGAGTTATACCATGTATCTTTTCTGACACACCACAATGAAACTAGAAGTCAACCACAGAAAAAATGTTGAAAGAACACAAATACATGGAAGTTAAAAAATATGCCCCTAAATAATAAAGGGGTCAACCAAGAAATCAAATAGGAAATTAAAAAAAATACATGGAGACAAAATAAAAACATAATGACTCAAAATCTTTGGGATGAGGTAAAGGCAGTTTTTAGCAATAGAGGCCTACATCAAGAAGCAAGAAAAACCTCACATAAACTAACTTTGCACCTAAAGGAGCTGGAAAAAGAGGAACAAACAAAACTCAAATCCAGCAGAAGGCTGGAAATAATAAAGATTAGAGCAGAAACAAATGATAACAAGATTAAAACAACAACAACAACATTTGAAAAGATCAGTGAAACCAGGAGCTCGTACTTTTTTTTTTTTTAAAGATTTTATTTATTTACTAGACAGTCAGAGATCACAAGTAGGCAGAGAGGCAGGCAGAGAGAAAGAGGGGAAGCAGGCTCCCCACTGAGCAGAGAGCCCAACGTGGGGCTTGATCCCAAGACACAGGGATGGTGACCAGAGCCGAAGGCAGAGGCTTTAATCCACTGAGTCACCCAGGTGCCCCAGGAGCTGGTTCTTTTGACAAGATCAGCAAGAGTGATAAAACTCTAGGCAGACTCATCAAAGAGAGAGACAGACAGACAGAAAGAGAGCAAGAGAGAAAGCACTCAAATAAACAAAATCAGAAATGAAAGAAGACAAATAACAACTGGCACCACAGAAATACAAATGATTATAAGAGAATATGAAAAATTATATCCAACAACTTAGAAAAAAATGTAAAAATTCCTAGAAACATATAAATAACCAAAATTAAAGCAGTAAGAAGTAAAAAGCTTAAACAGACAAACTACCAGCAATAAAATTGAATCAGTAATCAAAATATTCCCAGTAAACAAAAGTCCAGGACAGATGGTTTCACAGGTGAAATTTACCAAATATATTATGGACATTGGGGAGGGTATGTGATTTGGTGAGTGCTGTGAAGTGTGTAAACCTGGTGATTCACAGACCTGTACCCCTGGGGATAAAAATATATGTTTATAAAAAATAAAAAAAAAAAAATGAAGGAAAAAAAAAAAAAATACTTGATACCTATTCTTAAACTATTCCAAAAAGTAGAAGAGAAAGGAAAATGTACAAATTCATTCTGAAACCAATATCACCCTGATACCAAAACCACTTAAAGACACCACCACCACCACCAACAACAACAACAACAAAAAGAACTACAGACCATTACCTCTGATGAGCATATATGCAAAAATCATCAACCAAATATTAGCGAATTAAATCCAACAGTACATTAAGAATATCATTCACTCTGATCAAGGGGGATTTATTCCTGGGATGCAAGAATGGTGCAATATTTGCAAATCAATCAACATGATACATCACATCAATAAAAGAAAGGATAAAAACCATGTGATTATTTCAATAGATGCAGATAAAACATTTGACAAAGTAAAACATCCATTCATGATTTTAAAAAGAAAAAAAAAAAAGCTCAACAAAGTAGGTTTAGAGGGAACATACCTCAACATAATGAAGACTATATTAAAAACCCATGACAAACATCAGACTCAGTGGGAAAGAGTTGAAAGCTTCTCCCCTAAGGTCAAGAACAAGACAAGGAAATAAACTATTTTGATAAATAAAAAAAAATAGTTTAATAGTTAAAAAAAAAAGAACAAGACAAGGATGTCTACTCTCACAAATTATATTCAGCATATCACTGGAAGTCTTAGCCACAGAAATCAGACAAGAGAAAGAAATAAAAGGCATTCAAATCACTAAGGAAAAGTAAACCTTTCACTATTTGCAGGTGACATGATACTATATGCAAACCCAATCACTCTACCAAAAAACTACTAGACCTGATTAAAGAATTCAGTAAGGTCACAGTATATAAAATCAATGTACAGAAAACTGTTGTATTTCTATACACCAATAATGATGCAACAGAAAGAGAAATTAGAAAACAATCCCATTTACAGTTTTACCAAAAAGAATAAAATCCCTAGAAATATACTTATTTAAAGAAGTAAAAGTCCAGTACTCTGAAAACTATAAAACATTGATGAAAGAAGACAACACAAAGAAATGGAAGACATTGCATGCTTATGATTGGAAATAATACATAAAAATATCTGTACTTCTCAAAGCAATCTACAATACTAACAGCATTTTTCACAGATCTAAAATAATCCTAAAGTTTCTACGGAACCAGAAAAGGTGCAGAATAGCCAAAGCAATTTTGAAAAAGAAAAATAAACTTTCAGTTATATTACAAAGCTGTAGTAATCTAAACAGTATAAAACTGGCACAGGAATAGACACATAGATCAATAGAACAGAATAGAATGTCCAGTAATAAACAATTGTTCAAATAAATAATTGTTCAACAAACAATGTCCAATAAATAATTATACAGTCAATTAGTCTTCAAAAAGCAGGAAAGAATATGGAACGAGAAAAAGATAGTTTCTTCAACAAATAGTGTTGGGAAAACTGGACAACAATATGCAAAACAATGAAACTGGCCTCTTTTTATAGCCACACACAAAAATAAACTCAAAACGGATTAAAGGCCTAAATGTAAAACCTGAAACCAGAAAAATCCCAGGGAAAGCATAGGTAGTAATTTCTCTGACATTGGCAATAACAATGTCTTTCTAGATATGTCTCCCAAGGTGAGGGAAACAAAAACAAAAATAAACTATTGGGACTACATTGAAATAGAAAGCTCTGCACAGGAAAGAATGTCCAATGGAATAAAGACAGTCTCTTCAACAAATGTTGTTGGGAAAATTGGACAGCCACATGCAGATAAATGAAACTGGACCATTTCCTTACACCACACATGAAAATAGACTCAAAATGGATGAAGAACGGCAATGTGAGAAAGGAACTCATCAGAATCCTTGAGGAGAACACAGGCAGCAACCTCTTCGACCTCAGCCACAGCAACTTCTTCCTAGGAACATCACCAAAGGCAAGGGAAGCAAGGGCAAAAATGAACTATTGGGGCTACATCAAGATCAAAAGCTTTTGCACAGCAAAGGAGACAGTCAACAAAACCGAAAGACAACTGACAGAATGGGACAAGATATTTGCAAACGACATATCAGATAAAGGACTAGTGTCCAGAATCTATAAAGAACTTAGCAAACTCAACACCCAAAGAACAAATAATCCAATCAAGAAATGGGCAGAGGACATGAACAGACATTTCTGCAAAGAAGACATCCAGATGGCCAACAGACACATGAAAAAGTGTTCCACATCACTTGGCATCTGGGAAATACAAATCAAAACCACAATGAGATACCACCTCACAGCAGTCAGAATGGCTAAAATTAACAAGTCAGGAAATGACAGATGCTGGCGAGGATGCAGAGAAAGGGGAAGCCTCCTACACTTTGGTGGGAATGCAAGCTGGTGCAACCACTCTGGAAAACAGCATGGAGGTTCCTCAAAAAGTTGAAAATAGAAAGATCCTATGACCCAGCAATTGCACTATTGGGTATTTACCCTAAAGATACAAATGTAATGGTTTGAAGGAGGCATGGGCACCTGAATGTTTATAGCAGCAATGTCCACAATAGCCAAACTATGGAAAGAACCTAGATGTCCATCTACAGATGAATGGATAAAGAAGGGTGGTATATATACACAATGGAATACTATGCAGCCATCAAAAGAAATGAAATCTTGCCATTTTCAGTGACGTGGATGGAACTAGAGGGTATCATGCTTAGCGAAATAATTCAATCAGAGAAAGACAACTATCATATGATTTCCCTGATATGAGGAAGTGGAGGTGCAACATGGGGGGTTTGGGGAGTAGGAAAAGAATAAATGAAACAAGATGGGATCGGGAGGGAGACAAACCACAACAGACTCTTAATCTCACAAAACAAACTGAGGGTTGCCAGGGGGAGGGGGTGGGGAGAGGGTGGTTGAGTTATGGACACTGGGGAGGGTATGTGCTGTGAAGTGTGTAAACCTGGTGATTCACAGACCTATACCCTTGGGGCTAAAAAAACCTTATATGTTAATTTTTTTCATTTTTTTATTAGTTTTTTTTTTATTTTCAGCATAACAGTATTCATTATTTTTGCACCACACCCAGTGCTCCATGCAATCCGTGCCCTCTATAATACCCACCACCTGGTACCACAACCTTCCCCCCCCCACTTCAAACCCCTCAGATTGCTTTTCAGAGTCCATAGTCTCTCATGGTTTATCTCCCCTTCCAATTTCCCCCAACTCACTATTTCATTTAAAAAAAAATTATTAAATTAAATAAAATTTAATTTCATGTTACTATTTCATTTTTAAAGTTTTAAATTTCATTCAAAAATGAAATATGAATTTATAGAAAAATGAAATTTTCTATAATTCATCTCTTGAAGCACACAAAAGTATTTCATAGATTGTCCACATTGGCCATCTTTTTTTTTTTTTAATTTCTGGATACCTAGAATTTCATATCTAAAGGGATTTTAAAGTCATCAAATCTAGAATCCTCTTGAAAATTTCAATAAAGATTATTTGATAAATAGGCATTCAAGATTTCCTTAATTTTCTTGATTGATAAGAAACTATCTTCTAGCATTTGGGACAGAAAACCTCTGTTTCCATTTGGGATTTTAAAAATTCTCTCACTTGTCTGTATTTTATTCTTTGGTCCCCTATGGAAACTTTATGATGAGTTAAATTTCTAGTACTAGCTTCAATTATTTTAACAATGTTCCATTTAAGAGCTTGTAGGCCTGATGGTTCTAAAAGAGGTATATTGCCCCTCCCTTTATAAATAATATCTTATTTCCCTGTAATGTGCTTTTTCCTTTATAAGTTCTATTAGGTTAATACTTGTCACTGATTTTTTTTTTTTTTTAAAGTCAAGCAAAGCTTTATTTCATGCCAAGCATCAAGAATCAGACCGAATGTTCGGGGACGCACTTCTTACAAGAGAGGGCGACCCCTCCCTGCTTTCCAGGCTAATTTTTTTTTAATAAATTAATTTATTTATTTTCAGAAACAGTATTCATTATTTTTTCACCACACCCAGTGCTCCATGCTATCTGTGCCCTCCATAATACCCACCACCAGGTACCCCAACCTCCCACCCCCTCGCCACTTCAAACCCCTCAGATTGTTTTTCGGAGTCCATAGTCTCTCATGGTTCACCTCCCCTTCCAATTTCTCCCAACTCCATTCTCCTCTCTAACACCCCTTGTCCTCCATGCTATTTGTTATGCTCCACAAATAAGTGAGACCATATGATAATTGACTCTCTCTGCTTGACTTATTTCACTCAGCATAATCTCTTCCAGTCCCGTCCATGTTGCTACAAAAGTTGAGTATTCATCCTTTCTGACGGAGACATAATACTCCATAGTGTATATGGACCACATCTTCCTTATCCATTCGTCTGTTGAAGGGTATCTTGGTTCTTTCCATAGTTTGGCGACCGTGGACATTGCTGCTATAAACATTGGGGTACAGATGGCCCTTCTTTTCACAACATCTGTATTTTAACAATACTGAATTAAAAATAAAAGAAAATGAAACAGAAAGAAAAATATATGAAAAAGTAAAAAAGGACATAGAATTCCATAAACTGTAGTACAATTTCAGGGACTTAATGTATGTCATTAAGCAAGGTGGGAACCAAGAAGATATTTGAAGACATGGTGGCCAAAAATTCTTAAATGTGTGAAAACTGTAAACTTTCATGAAGCTCAAATACTCAAGAATAAGTAAAGTAAAGAATACTACACCAAGGTACACATTGCCCAAAACTAGGATAATGAGAAAATTTTATCAGCAGTCAGAGAAAAATGTTAATTATGTACAGAGGAACGAAAGTAAGAGCAACAGCAGATTTCCTGTCAAAAACAATGCAAATGAAAACACAGGGAATCAACATTTTTAAAATTATGAAAGGTCAAAAAACTCCATCCATCTAGAATTCTACACCCAATGAAAATAACTTCCCAAAAAGAAGTGACATAAAGGCTTTTCTGATATCCAAAAGCTGAAAGAATTTATTACCAGTAGTCTTGTATTACAATAAATGTTTTAAGAATTCTTTCCAGTAAAAGGAATATGATATTAGTTGGAAAGTTGAACTTACACAAAGACAATAAAGATTTCGTTTTTATTATTTAATATCTTTTAAAAATAATTGTGTAAGTAAAAATAATCAATGTGAGGTTTATATATAGAAGTAAAATGTATAACAGTAATAGCCCAAAGCCTAAGATGGTAAAAATAGAAGTAAACTCTTATAAAGTCCTTGTAATAAGATATGATATAAAATGACGTTATCACTTGAAGATAAACTGTGATAAGTTAAAGATATATACTATATAAATCTTAAAGCATCCCCTAAAATAACAGAAGAAATAATTACAGCTAATAAGCTAACAAAGGAGAAAAAATCTGGCATAAAAACATTTATCCAAAAGAAGACAGGAAATGGGGAACAAAGATCATACAGAGAAATCAAATAGGAGGTTAATTTAAATCTTGCCATATTAGTAATCATATGATGTGTAAATCTATACAATCAAATTAAAAGGCAGAGATTACCTATCATGTTAAATAAAAAATTAAGACCAAAGTATATGATGCCTACAAAAACCCTACTACTTCAAATATAAAAACACAAATAAATTAAAAATGTTCAAAATGACAAGCCATGCTAACATTATAATGTGTACTGCTAACATCATTTCATAATGATAAAGGGATCACACATTGCTGGTGAAAAGTTAAGAGAACAACCCCTTTGGAAAACAGTTTAGAAGTTCTGTATAAAGTTAAAAATAAACTTGCCTTATGACCCAGCCATTTTACTCTTTGGTTTTTATTTACCCAAGAGAAATAAAAGCATGTGTTTATATAAAGACTTGTATAAAGATGTCCATAACAGCTGTATTTGTAACATCCCCAAACTAATATCAGCCTAAATGTTCATCAATAGATGAAGGGATAAACAAGATATATTACATCCATATAATGGAATACTATTCAACAGTAAAAAGAATGAACTCTTGATGCATGCAACAATGTGGATGAATCTCAAAATAATGGCTCAGCTTGAAAGACACCAGACAAAACTGAATATATACTATATAATTCTATTTATATAAAATTCTAGGAAATGCAAACTAATGTATAGTGGCAGAAAGCAGATCATTGTTTCCCAAGAAAATGAGCAAGAGGGTGTTGTGGGTAGAAATGAAAGGGAGAGGTGACAAAGGGGCACAAGTTATCTTTTGAGAATATGTACATGTTCATCATCTTTATTGTGGTGATGAGTTCATATATCATATTGGACATGTGGATATATGTCATGTCAAAACTTTACAAGATGGTATACTTTAAAAACAAGACAGAGGATCATAGGGAAGGAAGGGAAAAATGAAACAAGATGAAACCAGAGAGGGAGACAGACCATAAGACTCTTAATCTCAGAAAACACACTGAGGGCTGCTGGAGAGAGGATGTTGGGAGGGTGGGTGGCTGGGTGACAGACATTGGGAAGGGTATGTGCTATATATAGTGAGTACTGTGAATTGTGTAAGACTGATGAATCACAGACCTGTATCCCTGAAATAAATAACACATTATATGTTAATTTTTAAAAAGTAAATAAAAAATGTGCAGTTTATTGTACAATTATACCTCAATAAAGCTATTCAAAAATAAGTGTGCAGGGAAGATATCACCTCAGGGTGATCAGGATGCAAATGTTTACCACTTTTTCCTTCCCACTTTACACCTTAAATATTAGCATTTTATTTTATCAGCAGAATAACTAACTTGAAAACTGTCTCAGAAACAGGCAGATGCTGACTAGGGACCTTAACTGGACTCATAGTAACTGAATATATTATCAAAGACAAAGGCTGTCATGTTCGCTTTAAGTATCTTTCTGTACAATTGTAATTTTTATCAATTGAAACAAACTTATAATAACCTCACTTAAAATCTTTTAAGACACTGAAGAAAAATTTCAGACTCTATTGTGGCACAATTGTAAATGCAGACACAGACTCATAATGCCCGAAAGGACCTCAGAAATATCTGGTTTGCTTTTACAGAGGAAGAGTTGAAGGTCAAAGGAAATGGGTGGCCAGCTTGAGGTAACATGGCTAACCGAGACGGAACTTGTGTCTCCTGACTCTCTGGGTTTCAAACTCAGAGGACTTTAATGTAAACTCCATTCAATATCACAGTGTGAACTGGTGACCTTATATTCTCCTATTTTAAATATACTGAATTATTATAAAATAAAAACCACACTCTGGTGCCAATATCTATACCTCCCACCTTTATACATTAACAAGTTTCCATTTTTGGAAAGGGATAGAGTAGGAAGAACATAAATGGCCCTCATCTCTTCATCCTGTCATTTCTGCTCTGTTATATTTAGGGCATGGCCCATTTATTAGGGTTTAAGAAAAAATGGACTAACACAAACTTCCTCATTTTCCCCCTTACCTACATTTCCTTAATTTTGTATAACACTTAATTTTTTTCTGTTCTTTTTATTTTCTTATTAAATTTCTGGTAATAATTTTTCCAGGGATTCTGGGAACATTTATTCAGTATTCTCAAATACTAAGCTATTCAATGCATAAACTATGCAGAAAAATGGCCAAAAGAAAGATAATAAGAAAGAAAAAAGAGAAAGAGTATAAAAGGCCAGCACAGCCAACCATCTATTAGAATGGGTTGAGGGGTGGAAATCTATGCATGAATCAGTGAAAACTAAAATCAGTCATTTGGAAACAGATGCACCACAATCATGGTGTTTGCCATGAACACACACAGAAAATTTCTCAGCTCTTGTTTTTTGTACTCCACCATTGCTTTGTATGACTCTTCCACAAACTCAGTCTAAGAAGAAAAAGTTAATTCTTCATGGCCCAATTTGAATCTAAAATGTAATCTTGTTGTTGTCACCGTTGTTTTTGTTGTTCTTCTTCTTCATCATCCTCTTCTTTTTGAGGGTGGGGAGGGATAGAGAGGGAGGGAGAGAGAATCTTAACCAAGTTCCATGATCAACATGGAGCCCAATGTGGAACTTGATCTCACAACCCCAACAAAACCATGATCTAAGCTGAAATCAAGAGTCAGATGCTTAACCAACTGAGCCACCTAGATGCCCTAAAATTTAATCTTCGGACACTTTCTGCATATAGACTTTTCAGAAATTCTGACTATATCCATAGGGATTGAGAATAGTAGGTGATAAAACAAGGCTAATCTTCAAAGGAATTTAATTGTAGGATAACACATTGAATCCTACAAAATAATTGGGCATAATAACAATTATAACATAGCACTGGTTCTCAAATTTGGGGGTACAGAAAAGTCACAAGGCATTCTCTGGCACCTCTCCCAGAAATTCTAATTCAGTAGATTAGGAGTGGAGCCCTACAATTTCTACTTACTGAAAGTTTTACAAGTGATTTTTCTGCAAGCAGATTTGTACTGATAAAAATTGCTTAAGCTTTTACCTTTTTTGTTGCTAGTAAAATTTTGGTTAAAATTTCAGTCCCACAGCTCATTAGTCAGAAGTTTTTAGAGAAGTCACATGACCACTATGTACCCGGCACTTTACATATATTATTCCATTATTTTACAGCAGAGATACAGAGTTTCTTTCCCCAAACACATACAATTTTCTTTCCTAATCTGAGCCTAAACTACAATGTGTCTCTCCCTTAATTCTTAACCTGTGTGTAAACAGCTCTACATAACTCACATCTCAGAAACATTTTTGTTATATTTGGATGACTAAGGCATGACAGAATATTGGTGCATGCATATAATTAGTCATGTTATAAAAGTCAGCTGATAGAAGATTTTAAAACTTATTCAAGTATAAATAGGAAAGTATAAAGCATCTCTGCTTATAGACAAGAGTTCAAGGTAAATCCTTATAATATTTTTTTGACATATGTTCTAGTTTCTCAGCCTCTTATATTCACATTCATCCAAAGGCCTTTGATCCAGTAAGATGCTCTGAAACATCCAGGATTTAAACACATGCCCAATGCACACCCAGGCAGCCCAGAGGAAAGTGAGAATTACATTTGGGCCAATAGCCAATAATGGTTAAAGAGAAGCTCAGCATCCCATCCAACACACAAAACTCAATCTACAGCAATTTATGACAGTTTCTGTCCTTATTTATCAGGGCTGGATCGATGCTAACAGAAGTTATTGAAAACATTTGACCAGAGCCTTTCAGACAGGACTCCAATCCTATGGCTCTTTCACCAGCCCACCAAACCCATCAAAATCTTCCTTATCCTTATGCTTAAAAAGCCAACCCCTCTTTAGCACTGTTCCACAGAATACTGAGGAAAGCATGCCAAGCTTATAACTTATGCTAGAGAGGGTTAGAAATAATATGTTTAAACATTTAATTTTTCATGAAAACCATATAGGTATAAAGTTTTAAAAATCAAATAGTGCAACGTGGGGGTTTTGGGGTGTAGAGAAAGAATAAATGAAACAAGATGGGATCAGGAGGGAGACAAACCATAAGAGACTCTTAATCTCACAAAACAAACTGAGGGTTGCCGGGGGAAGGGGGGTAGGGAGAGGTGGTTGGCTTATGGACATTGGAGAGCATATGTGCTATGGTGAGTGCTGTGAAGTGTGTAAACCTGGCGATTCACAGACCGGTACCCCTGGGGCTAATAATACATTATATGTTAATAAAAAAAATTAAAAATTAAAAACACACACACACAAAAAATAAAATAGTGCTAAGTAGCTTATACTAAAAAAGACAACTGTTCCCCCAAGACCAGCAACATTAACTCTGCTCTCCAAAGGCAACTACTTATAAATGTCTGTTTCTTCTGGTACTTGTTCTTCATATTTTTAAAGATTAACTTTATTTCACTATATAAATATAATTGGGCAAAGTCATGTACATAATTTTATTTCCTTCCCTGAACATAATTTTTATTTTTCTTAGAGATTTTATTGCATCTTTTTAAAGAAGTCATTCAGTTTTCTCTGTATTTACACTTAAGTCTTTCCATGTTCTCTGGCAACTACAATGCTTCCAGATTGCTCTTAAATATAACCTTTCGGATAATTTATCATTTCTATTTTTTCTAAATATTTTTCTCCTAACACCATTTTGGGCCTCCTATTTCAGTTTGAACTGGCTTCCTAGTAGGAAAACTGTACAGCTCTTAATCCTTTGCCATTTATTTACCTGACCCCTGTGCTGGATCCTATAACCCATGGCTTTTTTCTTTTTTTTTTTTTTTGAGGCTAACTCATTTTTTTTTTAAGATATTATTTATTTATTTGACAGACAGAGATCACAAATAAGCAGAGAGGTAGGCAGAAAGAGAGGAAGAGAATCAGGCTTCCAGCTGAGAAGAGAGCCCAGTGTGGACCTTGATCCCAGGACCCTGGGGTCATGACCTGAGCTGAAGGCAGAGGCTTTAACCCACTGAGCCACCCAGGCACCCTGAGGCTAACTCATATTTAATGGCCATGATTTAAGGCCAACTCAAAAAAGCCCTTGAAAAAAAACAACTAATCCATTTGTGTTTTAGAAATATCCCAAAATAGAAAACTAAATCAATTTACACATTACCTTTAATAGAAGCAACTGATATAGTCTCATAAAATACAAAATCAAAACTACCTGATAGAGCAAACTGAAAATAGTGACAGGCTCTCCAAATGTGAAAGACAAAGCCTGGGATATTATGAATAGAAAAGGCTTACATTTTAAAAATTTTCCCCTCAAGTTCTGTACTTTCTTGGATACCTGACTGTCTTCTGATTCTGGAAGTTCACTATAATTGAGAGCCATGTGCAAACAACAAGGAAAAATCAATTCAGTGACCATGAGAAAGGAGGAATGAGCTACAAAATCATTGGGTAAGTTTATAAAGCTTCTCTGTAGGCTTGGGTTATTAGTTTTTGTTCTGGAACAGCAGCACTGAAGCACAAAAAATTGTCAGTAATTGGGGTCAGTGTTCAGTCATATCCCCCAAAAGAAGATCTTAAGCCAACAAGTATGCAGTATACAGTGTCCTCTGCTAGAATAAAACTTTAGCTTCAAATAAGCATGTGATACTTCTAACTTTTCTATTATGGAAAGTTAATGAGTTTCTTTTGACTAAACTGTTACAAAGGTGTGATTTTCAAAAATGAAAATCCAGATACCTCAAACTCCATGTGTAAAAAAGATACTCTTGAAAGGAGGCAAAATGTACATTAATTTCATTGCTTTTTTTCTCTCCAGTATAAAATCCAGTCAGGTCCAATAGCAAAGAAACTATTGAAATGAGTGAAAATGAACTTACTAGTTCTTACAGAGAGAACAGAAGTAGTCAAGGACTAATTTCAAAGTCACATGCAAAAGAGGCTATAGGCCACTAGGCAGGGATCAGGCTACTAGAGCTTTGCCCAGCTACTTATGGGGAAGGTTGTCTTTCCTGTATGACCTAGAAATGAGACCAAAAAGGCAAAAGGAACACTGACTTTTCTGAGAAACATTGACAACTGGCCTGAATATGAGTTCCTCAGAGGTTACCTGCTTGTTCCCTCAAGTCTAATATGTGCCTGCAGATATACTACTATTTCTTAAAGCTGTCATTTACCTCTATGAGATGTCATTTTCTTAGCTGAATATAACAATAGCATTCCCTTCAAGAACTATGGTGAGAATTGAAACTGCAGAAATAATAAGTTGTATTTAAAAAGGTTTTGTGATATCTTGGAAATTTAGGCTGCAAACATAGGAATGTTTCAAGTAGCCCACTATACTCCTCAAAACATGTCCCAAAGTTCATTTGAAAAAGTCATGGATGACCTTTCTAAATTTCATATCCCTCTAAATCTTCAGTTACCTCCCTTCTTTGTCATGAAAACTTTAGCCATTCCAACCTTCACTTACTTTTCACCTCTAAATTTTACTTCAGCGTTTAGTTTCTGACTCCCTCATACACATACCACTTGTAGCCTTTTGGCTATTTATCAGTTTTGGGTGAAAACTTTCTCCTATGAATTGGTGAAAGCTCCTTGAAGAGAGAGACAATTTTTGGTTGTTTTTTGTATCCTCTGCAGTACTTAGCACAATATCATGCTCTGACAGTTTGTTCACTGCCTGTTAATCTTATTCAGAGAAGCATCTCCTTGTTACTGATTGTCAAACCTACCTACCTGCACATTACATTCGCCTGTGAATGTTTTGTAGAATACTAATGTCTAACCCCAATTCTAAACTTCAAATTTAACTGGTCTTGGATAAAATCTGGGCATTTGTATTTTTTCTAAATGTCCCACAGGTGATTCTTCTCTGCCATTGTTGCGTGCCAACTTCTGCAAAATTGGGTGGAGAAAGAAACATGATGAATTGCGAGAAGAGAGAATCTGGGTTTTTTAAATAATGATTTGGAAGATACAGAAGTAAATAGACTTCTTATCAACGCTGATTACTTGGCTATTGTAAGAGTTATCTGACACCTCATTGACCTCTCAACACGCTTATCTTAGCTGTCTCAAATGTTTCAGGTAGTGTAGGCCTGTGTTGTGAACTTAAACCTCAAGTCTTAGGTTACAGGTATTTCTTGATTACAGGTATTTCTTGATTACAGGTTACAGGTATTTATTGAAGGGAGACATTCCTCTAGAAATAAGACTTCAGAGGCAAACAGGGAGTCTCTGCCTTGAGTCCAGTTGTAAAGACATAGGTAATCCTTCTTCAGATACTAGAAGTTCCATCCATTTAGGGATGTTAGGATTAGAAGAGAATACTAAACCAAAGAGCCATCTGTAATAACCAAAAAATATATTTTAAAAATCAACTATATGCAATGTACAGTGTCAAGACATTGCTTTCAATGAGTTTTCAATGAGTTTATAATTCAAGAAGGCACATTAAGATATAAATCTATGAAACCTAGCAAAGATAAAAAAAAATCACAACTATGTAAAGAGAGAGATAGTAATAGCTACTAATAATTACATGCTGACCATGTGCCAAATACTTCACATTTATGCCTCATTTAAACCTCACAACTCTATGAAGTGAGAACACTTTTTATTATCTTCATTTTATGGATATAGAAACCAAGATGTGAAAAAGTTGAGTAATTTGCACAGAGTTAGACAGATAGAACATGGTAACAGAAGGATTATAAACCAATCTGGTTCCAACGTCTACACCACTGGCCCTCAGAGCCACTGGTTTGCAAAGATGGATAAATAAAGGCAATGGTTTGCAGAGGACCTAGAGAGTAGTGTGAAATGTAATGAGCAAAGAAAGCAGTCCCAGTGGTAGTGAGGTTTCAGCTGGCCCTGGAAGAATTCTGAATGAAAAAGGAATCTGGGCACGAGTTTTTCACATGAATCTCTGTGGTTCAGAAGCCCCTGAAAAAATGAGGTCATCAGTAGCAGTAGGAAACACTTGCAATCTTCTCTGACAGCAAATCTGCCCCAGAGTATGACCAGGATCATGACCTGCCCTAGACTTTGAACTGAAATCTTTGTAGTTTAATCTAGAACTACTCAGCAGGAAGAAGTCCTAAAAGGCTTGAACTCCTCACGAAATGCCCAACTGAACCACTTCTACCCACCTACAAACGTGTATTGAGCAGTATGATTGCTCCGCAAATGTTTCCCCAAGGCAATGTTTTCCAGGGAGCACTATTTATTTTTTAGTCATTTATCCCTTTGACAAATTTATTAATTCACTCATTCTTTATCTGACAAATGTGTAATTCATTTATTTATCCCTTGATTTGACAAATTTTCTTTTATGATTGGTGAACACAATGGCACACTCTACTTCCATGAGCTTAGAGTCATGGACAGTGGTTCTAAATGCTGGCTGAATATGAATGACCTGGGTGGGGTGTTTTATAACAAAATACTGACCGTTGGTGCACTTTAGACTAGAGACTGGGAATCTAATGTGAACCAGAGTTGAGATCCAGTGTGAGTATACCAGGAAAATGCATTTATTTAGACTCTGGACTAAAAGAAGGCAAATGTAGAAGGAAGAAGATAGTGAAGGGGAACATACCATGAGATGAGGTCTGGGATTTAGGAAACACTGGATTTAACAAAGTTAAATAGATTTCTTTACTATAGGCCTTCCCAGAATCTTCAGTAATCTAATGATCTGTGAATCTCCCAGAGAGATATTATATACAGTGTTTCAAAGTTACTTTTACACAGAGCTTGTTGAGACTGTCATGTTTCTCATTCAGGAAATACTGCTTATATGTATGTAATTATAGAATGAACTAGAGGGGTGGGGAATGTGAAAGTGGGTCAGGTGAAATAACTTTGTTCCAGAAGTTAAGAAGATTGGTAATGAGTCTAAAATCCAGAGATCTTCTCAATCTCTGAGAGATTTTGAAAGGAACCTCAGATTGGAATTAATAGTTGTTTACATAAATGGCATGTTCAATTTCAACCGCTGGCTTTTCACTGCTTAAAACAGTATTGAATAATCTATTCCAGCTTTGGGAAAAAAGGGGGGATTTGTTTCTATATTTCTAAATTTAAAAGGCAAAGTATAATTATAGAAGGAATTAATTATATTCATTATTTGAGTTAGAACCAAGGCTAAGGATCACTACTAATCTTTTGAGGATAGCCTGTGTTCTCAATCCACTGAAAAACTCATAGTAAATACACACTAGATGAGAATTGCATTTAGGAGAAGAACTTACGGAAGACTTGTTTAGAGAGGAAAGGCATGGAGTTGACTACTACAGGTGTCTTCCTGTACAAACATGATTGCAAAGATTACTCACTGATTAACTTTTGCATATTAAATATACCTAACTAGAATTTGAAAGTCATGAGCCTGTTTCATTTACATGGCTTTGGAAAACATTTGACCTATTTGGGTAGTTGAGTCAAAAGAACTGTAGAGTGTATGTTAAAAAAAGAGTTGCCTTCATTATACTTCCTGGATATTGATTGACTAGGTCTACTTTATTGCTGTCACATGGTAGTCATTCCATACGCTGGCTCTGAAAATCCTTTAAAAAAAAAACTGAATGCATCTAAGTTTCAGAATAGAAGTGACACATCACATAATCCCACAACAATTCAATGAGGCAGGTATTTTTAATAGAGAGGTTAATTTTTGCCTAATGTTACACAGCTAGTAAATAGCCAAGAGAGGATTAGTATCTATGACAGATGCTATAGCTTAAGTTCACATCAAAGGATAATTTTTAAACAAATATAGAGTGAACATATGTCAAAGATTCTATTTAATTCATGCAATAAATGAGAGAACTGGTAAGATGTTATAACCAGTTCAAAAGACATGATTATAGATCAGCAAGGTTGAAATGAATTTGTAAATGGACGCACAACTGGCTGCTTCCGTAGTGGAGGAGGGAAATCTTCGAATTTCCACTAGAGAGAATTTATTTGTCTGTGTATAGACAAGAATTCTTTTTTTTTTTAAGTCAACGAGATTATGTTTATTATAATATTCTCTCAATTTCCATATATGTTTGAATTTAAAATTTTTTTTAACATATAATGTATTAGTAGCCTCAGGGGTACAGGTGTGTGAATCACCAGGTTTACACACTTCACAGCATTCACCATAGCACAGACCTTCCCCAATGTCTATAACCCAACCACCCTCTCCCTACCCCCCTTCCCCTGGCAACCCTCAGTTTGTTTTGTGAGATTAAGAGTCTCTTTGGTTTGTAGATAAGAATTCTTTTGTAGTGTTATCAGTTACCTTCAACTTAGTGTTGTAAAATAGTTCAAAAGCAATGAAAGACTCATAATCCCCATAGAATGGAATAACCTGGAAAAATGTGCTTTAAATAATGCATACATACTAACAAGGAGCTCTGTTCATGAAGACAATAAACAAAAATTTCTTTTTTACAGCAAGGTTTTATGCTTCTTAAAAATATTGATATTATCTTTCTAATATCTACTTTATAGTTCTTTTTTCATTTTTTTATTAATTTCTTTTTTTATTATTATATTATGTTAGTCACCATAATGATGTAGTGTTCCATGATTCATTGTATGCATATAACACCCGGTACTCCATGCAATATGAGTCCTCCTTAATACCCATCACTGGGCTAAACCGTATACCACCCCCTTCCCTTCTAAAACCCTCAGTTTGTTTCTTGGAGTCCATAGTCTTTCATTGCTCATCTCCTCCTCTGATTCCTCCTCTTCATTTTTCCATTGCTTCTCCTAATGTCCTCCATGCTATGCCTTATGTTCCACAAATAAGTGAAACCATATGATAATTGACTTTCTCTACTTAACTTACAGTTCTTGAAGTGGCACTTAATAAACATATTTTGATGTTGATTGATTGCTGGCCTTTAGAATTTTATTTTTGTTTTGTTTTGTTTTCAAGAATAACTGGTATTTACAATTCAAAAATATGTGTACATCACACCACTTTTGATTTCTAAACCAGGATCTCAAACTTAGTAGCATTTTCAGTTTTACTTTAGGTCAAAACATAAGGCAGTATTTTAATTGAGTCTTGAACTGTGACAACAATACAGCCAGCTGTGCTTACCAGAGACAACATTATCAAAATTTATCTGAGGGTATAGCCTTATCTAATTAAATAGATACAGATTGTTTAATGAACTAATATTCTGTTCTCCTTAGAACACTTCCTTCTTCAAATCCTTTGAGTGATAGCTTTCTGGAATCAGAATAAACATTAAGTAAATTTAACAAATACTATATTCTTAGACATTATCATCTCTTTCCTTTCCCTCAAAAAAAGAAAGAACTGGAAAAGCATGGATATGCCCACCAATAATCAACAAGATTATCCCTGAATTTTAAAATTATGATTGACATGCGTATAAACAAAGGTTTGTTTACAAAAACAAGTGGCAGGGCCACATTTGGCATTCAGGCTGTAATTTACAAACTCCTGGTTTAGGGGGTGGGCTCTGGAGTCAGTCTTCTGTGTTCTGATTCAGGTTCTGCCTCTTACTAGTTGTTTGACCCTGAGTGAGTTACTAAACATTTCTGTGGCTTACATTTGTTATCTCTATAATGGGAATAATAGTAGCTGTCTGGGTTTGTAAAGAGGACACCTACACAGCAGTCAGAAAGTGTCTAGCATGCAATAAGCTTTCAGTGGTGAGTAGCTCTTACTATTCTGTATTAAACTGGACCCTTTTGAAGGACTATCATTTCACTTGTCTGACTGAATCTTCATTGATCCAGTGAGGTTAGTTCAGTAAGAATGCTGATTAATCCCATGGATTGTCCAAGCTGATTGCTTTTTCTTTTTTTTTTATTTTATTTCACTTTTGTTTATCAATAGATATAAGATTTTTCTACAGAGACCATATAACATCTTTGTAATCATATTTGAAATTAGAAAATACAAAATTCAACTTTGATGCTGGAGAAGATAACTAGTGAAAAGCTGTTTTGCATCTACTAAGGCAGACTAAATCTCCTGGAACAGTGGGTTTGAGGAAAAAAAAAAATCCTTAATACTTCTAGGTTCAGTGCTCAAGTGATAGTTTTTTGTTTGCTTTTTTCTTTTTTTTCATTTATTGTCTATTTATCCTCCTTTGACTTTCCAAAAGAGCAAGACTAGAGCGGAGAGTCCATCAGTGAAAATAACAGACTCTTTCCACCCCTCTTACTATGAGCTGCCTAATGAACAGTTGATATATTTTTGAGAACATACTCCATGTCCCACCCAAATTTCCAAATGTTTGGCCATGAAATGGGAATGGCTATGAATATCTTTGTAAGACCGAACTCTGCAGTCACTATGTTTCCAGATGGGACAAAATCGGGGAACTGCAAGCTGCTATTAATTAATCCAGCTGAAGTTTCCCCTAATAGAAGTTGGTTACCCCAGCCACAGCTGGCTAATTACAAGCTCCATGAAGATTATTTTTCTCTCACTTGAGCTGTTTTAGAATCTTCAACCCAATATGGAATTAATAATAACTCTTTAACTTCTGGCAAACATGCCTGAATATTTCAACTTCTGCAACCTGAGGGAGACAGAAAAGGGAAGTTTACAAATAAAGGGAAAATTCTAACTGCATGATAGAGGACTTCTATGGCTGAAGGAGGTGGTACGGAGATACTAAGCTCCAAAATTAGCACTTCAAATTGCCGTGGTCCCCATCTTCAATCCCATCTACGTAGTCACAAATGAGAGCATTAATAATAAAAAAGTCATAAAAATGGCTTAAATTCTTCCATACTTAATCATAACAAAAGAATGTTGGATTCTGCAGTGGTTTGCACTTTTTGAGACACAAACAATTTATCTGATCTCTAAAGTAAGGATAAAAGCCAGTGAGGTAGCAGAAAAGATAATCTTTCTTTTGATAGAAGAAAAACAGGGTGAGAGTTTAGTGACAGAAAGAAACCAGAATACCTGACTCCAAATCTAAGGTTCTCTCCATTAAAGCTAATTCTCCTCAGCAGTGTTGTCCCCAGCATATCCACACAGTACGCTAATTAAATCCAGATGGCTTGTGAATCTCCTTCATTTCCATCTGGGATAATGTAGAGAATGGAAGAGAAGCAGTTCCTCTCGGGTATTTTAAGGGGCAGTGGTAAGTTTTAATTATCAAAGAAAATCAGAATGATCTCTTTTTTACCATAAAAAGTCAATCCGTTCACAGAGGTATATTAGTGCTCCCAGCACAGGAGTAGCATGCCACAGCTACCCAAATCAAATCATCAAAAAGGGAAAAAAAAGTGCGGCACAAAACTCCTACTACAAATAAACCTCCTACACCCCCATTGAGAAATGAGATTATCTCTTTATGGGTCTTCATGGAACAAAGATGAGGTTTCTTCACTTACATTTATGAAACAGGCATTTCAAGCAACTTAAGCAGCTGGAGGGCAAACTATAGAACTCAGGAGGCCAATTTATCAAAGATGTCCACGAAGCTTCCAGGATTCACTAAGCATTACAGTGTGTGGATCTAGTGCTCTGGTTTAAAGTTGGTTTGCCTGAGTTCAAACCTCAGCTCTGCTGCTGCTTAGTAGCCAGGTTATGTTAGGCAAATTATAGACCCTCCCTAAGCCTCAGGGCTTTAGTACTTTCCTAACCACTGTATGAGGGGATAATGATATAACCTTCTTCATAGGGCTGGAGTAGGATCAAATGAGATAAAGCTCATATTCCCATGTTGTACATAAAACCATTTAATGTTTATTATTCAGGGAATATTAATTTGAGCCTCTCCTTTAACTGGGTGGCAGAGAGAAAAATGTGAAACTTAGAATTTCATATCAGACCAAGCATTCTGTCCATTGAAGAGGAGTTTGGGTATAATTTAATCCATAAATATCATATGAGAACTCAATAAGTGTTAGGAAATAAGAAATATATCATCACTGAGCATGCCCTCTGTTTCATAAAATCTTGAAAAGTTCCTAGCTCTAAGGTATATGACACAATACAAGAGGTACTACCAGACTTTATAAGGTTTATTGCCAAATGAGTGGTATTTACCAGTATTTCTCAAAACTGGTATCCATGCACTTCTGCATGATCCACAGATATATTATTATGGAAGGCCCCTATGTAATCATATCTGGATCATCTGAGTACAGTTGTAGTTGTGACTATGATTGTGTGAAGCCCTAGTCTTACCAAATTTAGCTGTGCTTACTCTTGAAGAAGACCAACAATTTCTCTCAACTAGATTTTTACAAGAGTCCTAACTAAATTCCCTACACATAACTTACAACATAGACATTGCTTATGAATCCAGGTTAACTTCTCTGGTTAGTTATCTCAAATGCAAAATGAGGATAGTATCTTTTCCATAGGATAATGGTGAGAGTTAAACAAAAATGACATACATAAAGCACCTAAAACAGTGTTGAACACATAGTGATTGCTTAATAATAAGAATTTGTAACAAAATAATGTCTATGCTCATGTAGTGATGAGGGGGTTTCAGCCCACCACACACACTGGCATTTATGTTTGCATAATAACATTATTTATATACACCTGGGTCTGAAATTATGCAAGCATAGTAAGCTCCTTCCTCATGGAACCCTGAAAATTACTTATTCCAACCTATTTCTGACCTCTTCAATTTTCTAGGAAGTAATATATCTTGGACTAGTGCAAACCCAAGATACCTTTGTTTCTAAGTTGTTTAGTACCTGGGCAGCAAGAGTAACTAAATGAGTAAGAAAACAGCTAGTCTTCCAGTCATTTCCAGAGAGAGTGGAAAAATCCTGATAGTGCTGAGTCTCAGACAAGAATCTGCTCATCAGAAATTTGAAAACACTATTTATTGACATTTATCTTTTTGTACTTACCCCTTGTGCCAACCCTAAAAATAGTCATTAGTTACATCATTTAATTGATAAGGAAGTTGAGGTTCAGAGGGAGAGATTTGCTCAAGTTCACATGGCTATAAACTACATGATTTGGATTTAATTTCACATTTCTCTGACTTGTATGCAGACTGCTTCTCAACATTGATATTTTGGAAGGGAACTAGATAAGCTAAAATGTATTTAATCTCTCCAAAGGTAAAACTGAGAGTTGAGAAAATGTTTAAATATTTTTTCTGGACCAAATAGGGTTCTTTGTTTTTTTAAAGAACTCAAAATAGTTGACTGACTCCTCATACTAAGGTTTCTTTTGTTTCACTTTTAACCACAAACATTTTTTTTTTTTTGTCTAAAATTTCTTTCCTCAATGCTAATGATTTCCTCCTCAATGCTAATGTAGTTTTGTGTTATCCCAAAGGAAGGGAAAAATCACCTGCAGTAACATGGACCTTTAGCTAAAATGTAGACTCTATGTCTGTTTGCTCAAATTCACATTTCCTGGCCCAGCCATAAGTCTTTCTCTTTTTTTTCTCAGTGGGAGACCATATTCCTTAAAGTCAGATGCAATAAAAACACACATTATTGCTGGAATAAGCTACATGCTACTAAGGAATAATCAATATCATAGATAACACAAACCCTTAAAATACCTAAGCAAATCAAGTGTGTAAACATTCTAAAAAGAAATTACTGCTTTCTTATTTTCCCCTCTAATCATGGGAGTCATTTTTCCCATCTTTGCTTACCTTGGCAGCTAGTTAAGACTGTCTTTCAATTCTATTCACCCTTTGTTATATCTTCCACATGTTTGAGTAGTCATAGTTCTGTGCTCAGCTTTGTAATTAGATGAAGTGATGAAAATAACTTTTACATGAGTCCAATTTTCTCTGCATAAAAATAACCCTTTGAGTCTTCTGATGTAATAAATTATAGAAAACTTTAGGTACGACTAGGTCTAAAATTGGAGTCTGATTTGGGCCAGATGCTTCTAAGTGGTTTCAGAACCATCTTTTACATTATATTTATTCTCTTATTATAAGCTCAAATGCTATACCACGATTAATTTAATAGGTTCTGCAGATGTAAAGATTTCTAGTCAATTACCAATAGGACACTGTTTTCATCTTACACATTAACTCATGTCCAGTAATCACTCTAGGTCCCAAACAGCTTATTTATAAAGTTGAAGATTGGGGATCACATTCTAAAGCTGCTTTCAGGCCTGTTGTTTGCAATTCTATTTATTTCAATTTCCATATCTAAATCTATAACACAACAGGTTGTGAGTGGGGATTTGGGTGTTGGGCTTTTAAAAACCTCACATTTTCCAAGATTGTGTCAAGAGCAAAGACTCCCTTCATTCAGCTTACTAGAGGCAGTAGATGGTATGAGAATGAATATCGGAAACTCTACTGTGAAGTGCTTTAACCTAATCCAACAATAACAAAATGGTAAATAATTTATATATTCATAGCACTATAAGTTACAAACTAAATTTAAGATGGGAAACTGAAATCTCTAAAAGGCAGGTTAGGCTCCCTAAATGAGTGAAACTAGGTGGGGATGAATGTAAAGGAGACAAAGTATGCCTGAGTCCAGACATTGGAATACTCGATGCAATTCAGCAATATACCAGATAACCCTCTCTCTGTCTCCTTTTTTTCCCCCTCACCCAGATCCAAAGCTATGAAATCTGAATGAGTAGCAAACCCCTCAATGACTGGAAAGCCATCCATAAAAGTCCCTGGGAAGAGAAGAATGACCTCAGAGTGTGAAGCTGCCTTTTTTCCCGACAACCCCCCTCTGTGCACCAGGGACACTAGGGCTATGGGGCCAGCCTTCATTAGTAAAGTGCAAAAGAACTGGAACATTTCCTTGCTAAAGTACAAAGGGGCTTTGCCTCTTTTGTTGGCTCAGAAGCTTCAATCAGCTTTAGAGTTTCAAAGGTTCAACCAGAGGAGTTCCAACTGGGCAGGGATTGAGTAGTGCCCTGGGTACTGAGTAGGGAAGCAAGTGTCTCTGCCCACTAAGTAACCCCAGGCTGATGGGATCTCTCTACGAAGGTTGAAACACAATGTTTTATGATTTGAGCCATCACAAGAACAGCAGAAAACAGGGTGATGAAGTACCACTTTACCCTTCACTTTCAAACAACTATTTATTACTTGGCAACCTTTGAAAGAATATAAACAACTGTTCTCAAGGACTTCCCAAAACCTATTCTCTAGCATCACACATTCAGAACAGGCAGCTTCTTTGAAAGTTAAAAAAGAGTCAGGCCATCCTAGCTAGTAGTTAGTCAGTGATGGACAGATATATAAAAGCCAAGTTAAGTGAAAAGGAAAGAGAAATGAACCATTAGAAAGGGCATGGCAGCTCAGAAGAAAAGTCATAGAGGAAGGACTGGGAAAAGCAAGATCCATTGTTTGTAACCCCCAGCTCTTAGCCAAGTGTGGGAGAATATGATCAGCATACAGAGAACCCACTTTTTTCAGTTTTTTTTAACACTCCATTATGGTTAAGAGACCAGATAAGCATTCTTTCTTCCTATGATGTTAAGCGGACAATTATCGACAAAGGACAATTGCAAAGAGATGCCTTTAGTGCCAGATATAATTCATTAACATCCCCGGACATGTTTCCATTACGCAGTCCTCACTCACATAAATTAATCTACTAAATCATTCTGTTAATTTTGTTAATCAGTTTCACAAATATCCATTATCTACTTTACCTACTATGGGCAAGCCACTGCACAAGGTGCTGGTGATATAAAGATAAATGAAATGTTAACCTTGTACTCAAATAGAGCATAGTCTAGTGGATGAGACCAAATATTAAAACAATAATGGCAATGTGTGAAAGTGGAAAGAACTCAACCTTCAGACCAAGGCAGATCTGAGTTTGAATCCTTGTTCTGTCACCTGTTTGCCAGCAGAGCCAGCTAAGCCTGTTTTCTCATCTGTAAAATGGAGATAACTGTGTATATAATGTAGGACATTTTTATGAACTAGAGTTACCACTTGTTAAGTATAGTAAGTGTTCAACAAGTAGGCATTGGCTGTATTGGTAACTTGTGTTTGTACTTCTGGATCTACACTTTACTTCTCTCAGTCCTGTTCTAGGATATGAGAGTCTGATTTATGGATTATATACACAAATTGCATCTTTCCCTATTTGTTATTTGGCTTCTTATTGGAATTAGCCACTTGGAGTCACTGGCAGTAGATTGGAAGGCATGAGAGATGTGAGGTTGATATGTATTTTCCAGGTTTCCTTGTTGTGGAGTTCCTGTGGCTATTTCTACCAAAGTCCACAGGCATGGTAAGAAGAAGTACCTTGGGGTGCCTAGGTGGCTCAGTCAGTTAAGTGTTCAAATCTTGATTTTGGCTCAGGTCATGGTCTCAGGATCATGAAATTGAGCCCCCTGTCAGGCCCTGTGCTCACTGTGGAGTCTGCTTAAGATTCTCTCACTCTCTCTCCACCCTATTCATGCTTTCTCTTTCAAATAAATAATAAATAAAAAGATGAAGTACCTTCGTACAGTACTGTCTCTGAGTTATGGTAACAGTTTTTTCCTTTTCCTTCCTCAGGCGGTAACTTTTTTTTTTTTTTAAGATTTTATTTGTTTAGTTGACAAAGAGAGATCACAAGTAGGCAGAGAGGCAGGCAGAGAGAGAGGATGAAGCAGGCTCCCCACCAAGCAGAGAGCCCGATGCAGGGCTCGATCCCAGGACCCTGAGATCATGACCTGAGCCAAAGGAAGAGGTTTAACTCACTGAGCCACCCAGGCACTCCAGGCGGTAACTTTCTGATGCTACTAGCAACATGGTGCTATGCTATCCCTCATGCCAAAGGAGAAGGTAAACTAATTATGGGTGACACATTTAGATTGCCTTCCTCTGTGAAAGGAATGCCAGCCATGATCATTGATATTAAACCAAATGTTTGGAATCAGAAAGAGATAAAGGTGTAGCTTCTTAGGTCCTATCACATCAGCAACAGACTGAAAGAAATGTTACATTACTTCTCTTTTCTAGTTGCCCATCATGTGTGTGGGGTTGTGTGTGTGTATGTACAACATATGTATTTAGGGTGGATTTTGAGATGGTATACTATAGCTGTAGATGATGCATTGGTGTTCTTAAACTCCAAAAAAAGAGAAGCAATAAAAACGTGGAATGATAAAAATAAGACAAAACAAGACAACACCTCCCCCCCCGCGCCAACACACACACAAAAGTACTTAGCTGGAGCATAGAATAAGAGATGAGAGGACTACTGTTGACTCTGAAATTGTGAAGTTGGGATATTAAACCAAAATGACAAGGTATGATTTTTTGCTATAGAGAATGAGATACTATTGAAGGTCACAATATGACCACATTGTATTTAGAAAGCAATATAGAGAGAAGATTAGAAGGGGGCAAGACTGAAGACAGAAGTATCAAAAAAATATGGTAGCCCAAAAATCACAATGTCAGGAGAAATGGAGAAAATGATGTCAATTTACCAGCTATTAAGGAAAAAAGTTCTATACAATTTAGCAAACAATTAATGTAAGGATGAGGAGAGAAAGAAGTCAAACACGGCCCCACCATCAAGTTTAATTCCTTTGGATAGTCCTGACTTTCTCTGGTATAAAATGACTGGTTTTCTCAGGGGAGCTTTGGAAGACAAGAGATTTTGACTTAGGCAACAGGGTGACCTGTGGTGCAATTGCTCTTCAGAAAGAGAAAAATTAAACTTTTAGCCAGCAGTATGTTAGAACTGCCTCACATAGACTTGTGTTAGTCAAATCAGTAGCATACATTTCTTCTAGTTCTGAGTTCAGTGACGTCACTTTAATAGCATGAAATTTGTCATTGTGGGAGTATGTACACTACAGAAACTGTCAAATACTACCAGTCAGGCTTTTATACCCTTTCCCTGCAAATACCTGGTGGTTAAACATTTACCAGCCAGTACTGATCAAGGTTATTTTTTAAAAGGGAGAAATACCTCTGGTAGTGATGGCAGAATTGACGTTTAAGTAAAAAAACCTACACCAATAGCTGATAGTCAAGCCAGAACTAGAAGGCAAATTCTAGAATCTGGATGAAAGGCATGTTAGAAGGTTTAATGGGACATCCATGAAGGGCTAGCTAAAAATGGATAAGTACAATGACACATAGAGAGGAATCTGAAACATCTGAGGTGGCAGATAATTGAGGTTGCTAATAAGTGACAAGAGTTCAGGAAGGCCAAGAATCAGAAATCAAGAGTATCACAAGAATAGGAGACAATTCAAGAATTAAGTATGGGAAGAAAGTTATATCAAGGCAAATCAAGAAATAGAAACCTTCTAAAATGATGGCATAGCTTCTTGTCAGTTTTGATAAAGGATACCTTCCATTTTCTTGCTGGGTAATTGCATTGGAATATGTCATTCCCTTTACCATGGAGGCACCTAAGGCAGATCAGAGTTCAGAGAGTTTTCATGTCACAGGGAAGATATGGGATGAAGTTGTGTACATGGACAACTATTGGTCAGATCTAGTCTTTGAGCTCACACTTCTGTAGCCCATACTTATGTAGTTGGGACCGGTCATCCAGGACATAGAAGTCCAAGATGAACCAAGGAGAAATTTCTTGTTTCTCTTAAATATGATAATCAGGACTGGCTAAATGATTTGCAGGTCCCAGTACAAAATGAGATAGTAAGGCCTCTTGTTTAAAAAGTGTAAGGAATTTTAAGGTGAAAATAGCCAAACATTAAACCAAGCATATTCCCATAAAGTTGGCTCTGAGGACAGATCACTTTGATAATGGTGAAACTTGGTCTAAGTTATTACCTTCCTCTGATTTGTCTAGATATTCTCTTGCATTATTCACCCATATGTGAACTTTAGAAGACAGGAAGGTATCGTTTTTTTGGCTAATGACCATAGATCTGCTAACTTTAGATTCCCCAAAACCAGGAGAGTTAAGACTCAGAGAAACAGATGATTTAAATGATGCCCAGCTAATGAAACATCATAACAAGTGGCAAAACTGTGAGAATAAGCATGGTTGTTTTCAAACAAGTTCAATGGGCTAAATGATGTAACAAAATTTCAGTGGGTACAGAAACAATAGAAGTTTCCTTCTTGCCTACATTGCAGTGCAGTAAAAGCCAGTGGAGCTTTTGTTCGAAATAGTCAGATACCAAAGACCTTCAGTTTTATCGATCCACCCTTCCCTAGGGCCTTATATTTGACTTCATTTAGTTGGTGGATAGTGAAAGAGTAAGAATCCTACATGGGAGAGCTTCATGAGCTAACTCTGGAAGTAGTACCTATCACTTCTACTCACACTCCTTTGGAAGAACTCAGTTATATGAGCATATCTATCTATCCACAAAGTAGACTAAAAAGGGTTGTTGTGAGCTCGTGAGAAAAAGAACATGAATATTGATGAACACCAGACAACTTAACCACGTGAAGACTATTGGTGATAGCTCAGGTCCACATGCTCAAAAGCAGCTCTAAATTTTGTTTAAAAGAAAAATTCCTCCTTTCTTTCCTCCTTCTTCTTTCTATCATTAAACAGGTATTTGTCAGAAGCCTAAAATGCACAGGCCGGTGCTAAGTACATAGGAATATAATGCTGATAATACATAAAACCTGCGCTCAGGAAGAAGTAGTCATACACAGGATAATGGTATAAAGAGGACAACACACATATGACTTGCTTTAGACAGCATTACCTTTAAAGATTTTATTTACTTATTTTAGAGGGGAGGAGTTGAAGGGAGAGAGTCCCTAGTAGACTGCACGCTGAGCGCAGAGCCCAACAGGGAACTCGATCTCTTGACTTTGATCACAGCCTTAGCCTAAATGACAGTCAGATAGCCAAATGAACTGGGCTACTAAGGCACCCCTGGTTACTATTGCCTTTAAACTGATATGGCTCTGGCTTCTCAGTGCCCTGCCCTTTGAAACAACACTGGACTTTCAGTATCTATTTGACAAATTAGGGAAATGTGGGTTTGATTGGGGATATACTGATTTTTGCCAAAGTAGGATTTTCTCTTAAGAGAAGATATAGTGGGATACCCCCTCAACCCCACCAAGGCCAAACCTTCATGGAATGTGGGTGTTGGAAGAGATGAGCTCTAAAATCATGTCTAGCCCTAACATTCAAGATTTTATATTCCTGAAACCAAGCAGATCCAAGAAACCAGGTAAGAAGGCTAGACAAGGCTCTAGGATAACACATAAGCTAGAATTATCAATAGCAGGATGGAATTTTAGGTGTAAGAGCCAGAAGAATGGAAAGCTTACTAAGACAGTGACTTGAGGGCTATTTTCTGACTTAAAAAATATTTCTTTATGGTGGTTAAGTAGTTAAGTGTATCTTCACAGTGCTTGAAACAGTTTGCCTGGATTCTTTTTATTTTATTTTTTAAAAATTTTTTAATTTTTTATAAACATATAATATATTTTTATCCCCAGTGGTACAGGTCTGTGAATTGCCAGGTTTGCACACTTCACAGCACTCACCATAGCACATACCCTCCCCAATGTCCATAACCCCACCCCCCTTCTCCCAACCCCCCTCCCCCCAGCAACCCTCAGTTTGTTTTGTGAGATTAAGAGTCACTTATGGTTTGTCTTCTTCCCAATCTTATCTTGTTTCATTTATTCTTCTCCTATCCCCTTAAACCCCCATGTTGCATCTCCACTTCCTTATATCAGGGAGATCATATGATAGTTGTCTTTCTCTGATTGACTTATTTCGCTAAGCATGATACCCTCTAGTTCCATCCACGTCGTCGCAAATGGCAAGATTTCATTTCTTTTGATGGCTGCATAGTATTCCATTGTGTATATATACCACATCTTCTTTATCCATTCATTTGTTGATGGACATCTAGGTTCTTTCCATAGTTTGGCTATTGTAGACATTGCTGTTATAAACATTCGGAAAATTGGACAGCCACATGCAGAAAAATGAAATTGGACCATTTCCTTATACCACACATGAAAATAGACTCAAAATGGATGAAGGACCTCAATATGAGAAAGGAATCCATCAAAATCCTTGAGGAGAACACAGGCAGCCACCTCTTCGACCTCAGCCACAGCAACATCTTCCTTGGAACATCGCCAAAGGCAAGGGAAGCAAGGGGAAAAAGGAACTATTGGGATTTCATCAAGATCAAAGGTTTTTGCACAGCAAACAAAACCAAAAGACAACTGACAGAATGGGAGAAGATATTTGCAAACGGCATATCAGATAAAGGACTAGTGTCTAAAATCTATAAAGAACTTAGCAAACTCAACACTCAAAGAGCAAATTATCCAATCAAGAAATGGACAGTAGAAATGAACAGACATTTCTGCAAAGAAGACATCCAGATGACCAACAGACACATGAAAAAGTGCTCCACATCACTCGGGATCTGGGAAATACAAATCAAAAGCACAATAAGATATCACGTCACACCAGTCAGAACGGCTAAAATTAACAAGTCAGGAAATGGCAGATGCTGGCGAGAATGCGGAGAAAGGGGAACCCTCCTACACTGTTGGTGGGAATGCAAGCTGGTGCAAACACTCTGGAAAACAGCATGGAGGTTCCTCAAAATGTTGAAAATAGAACTACCCTATCACCCAGCAATTGCACTACTGGGTATTTACTCTAAAGATACAAACGTAGTGATCCAAAGGGCCACGTGCACCCGAATGTTTATTGCCTGGATTCTTAGATATTTAGAACTCCTTGAACTTTAGAGTACATAAGAATCATATCAAGAACTTTTTAAAAATACAGCTTCCTTGCCCAGGATTTCTGATTCCATACATTAAAGACAGGAACCAGAAATATGTTTGTTTTTTGTTTTTGTTTTAACAAAAACTTCTCAGAAAACTTGAGTTGAGATTATGTGTTCCAAACAGCTACTGATTATGGTGAGGAAGCTCAATGCAGTTAGAAGTTCCAGGCCTTTTCTCTCCTGCAAGGCAACATGTGGCAGAACAGAGGTGATCAATGTCCCATCTGTTTTTAAAATGTATTAGTGATATGGCTTGCCATTCCCATCACTTTGCTGCCAGCATTTGCAGAGTAGTTATGAGAGGGGGGAATTACAATAAGACCCTCCAGCTGGATTTTGGTGTTGGCACACTTCTGGATAAAAATTAGAGGAGACAAATCAATTCAAGAGACAACTGTTTCCCAACATCTCACTGTTTCACACTCTGGGTAATACATCTGGATTCAGGGCTCTTTGTTCCTGTTTGCACTACAAAGTTAAATATCATAGAGGCAATGTTTTCTCACTTTAAACAGTTTGCCTGAGTGCTCTTTCAGGACAACTTGTACTCAGAGCTACCCCAAGGGATAGAAAATAAGGTACCTTCTTATAGACCACGGATTTGGGCCACGTGGACTTCAGATGCAGCTAAGAAGGCTCTGTCATCTATGACTACAGAAACATAGAATACAACTGAATTTCCTACTTCCACACTTTTCAGACTACATTGGAAAAAAATGTTCTTGCCTTTCAGGGATTGCCCTAGACCATTATTCTTGTTTCATCTAGAAATAGGAGAGAGAGAGCCAGGACATCCCTAAGGAACCAACAGATCCACAACATGATCAAGATCAACATCTAGAACCTCAGATCCCACTGAGAAGTTCCTATTTACTATTTATTTATGAAATTCCTTTCTTGGATTCAATTTCATAATATAAACCAGCTGCTATGTCAGGACCCTAAGTGAATGAGTCAATATATGCAAGAAAACAATACCTTATAAAACAAGGATTCTGAAAATATAATTTGAATACCCTTTTGTGTTGCACCTGTAACTTTAAAAGAGAAAATGTTTAAGTTTTAGCTTTCAGCAGAAATTGCCAACTTTACTTTTGACTATGGCAGACTCCACAGTTAATTGGAGCTTTTGATGACTAATGAGGAGGATCATCCCATCAAGTTATAGGATCACAAGGTTTTGAAAAAATAAATATCTGGCTGCAGTCCACTTATAAGAAAAAGGAAATTAGCCAGAAAGAATACCTCAAATGAGGACAAATCTCGAGAAATTCACTGTATCCTGCTTATAATTCACATTGCTCTATGTTGACATTTCTGCCAAGTAGGATGGGTGGGCCGGTATCCAGGACCACTCCAGAGGCAAGGCAAGCAGAATCTTCAGGTTTTCATGTTGCCTGTTCATTGTGGAACATGTGGGAAGGTCCTACATGAGAATCTCTATGACTGCCATCCACAGTTCAGAAGGTAATATTGCATAGGTTTTAATGACTCAGAAAGCAGCAGAACCAGGAATAGCTCCACATACTATATCTACAATGACAACTAGTATCCAGCCACGGTTAAAGTAATGTTTTCATAAGGCTTTGGCTTCTGTCATGAGAGGTAGGACCCCACCTCCTACCAATTCTTGAAGAGGGTTTTGCTGAGTAGCAAAAACTGATGAGCACCTACTGAGTTATGAGGAACAGAAGAACGTGGGGAATGAGACAAAGTGATGCCTAATTAGGCCTAACTATCACTTTTTTTTTTTTTTTTTTGGTAAGGAGAGCTCTGAGTTTAATACCTTTTTTAATCCATTCAATAAATATTTATTAAGCACATACTATGACCCAAGTACTATGCCAGGCATTGACAGTATAATAGTAAGCAAGACTCCTTCATGGAACATTTACCAGTGTCATAATCTAGTGTCTTAATTGCTATTATTGGTGCTATGGGAGTCCATAGGACAGGTAGCTGATAGAGATTGGAGAGATTGGATCAAGAAGACCTTTCAGGAAGAAGTAACGTTGGATATGTTGTTTTAGGAGACCTCTTTTTCTTCATTTTTAAATGGGAATAATACAACTACTTCATAAGTTTGAGGTGAAGATTAAATAAGATGATGTATGTAAAGTTTTATTTCTGGACATAGCAAGCTTTGCAAAGATATAGCTGACACTATTATTTTTTATTATTATTACTCTTAAACTACTGTTAGTACTACACTATTACTGTTTTTATAATTATTTTGAACTTGAAGCATGGGTGGGTGAGGGCCAGGGGAAGGATGGAAATCATGTCAGACAAAGGAACAGCATGTATAAAGAACTACAGGCAAGAGACACCATAGTTGGGGGTAACTGGACATTTAGTATGATTATAAAAATGCATAGTATACATATATAGTAGGTACTATATATGTACATATACATGTCTATATATAATCATAAATGGTATGGATATATGGTATATATATATCATATGTATGTAAAAGGTAAGTGGCAAGAGGTGCAATGGAAACCTAAACCATGATCCAAAGAGTTTTATAAGCTGAACCTAGTTTGGATCTCATCCCAGAAGCCACTGAAAGATATTAAGCAGTGGAGTAACATAATCATACACTAACATACCCTCAGCCACACCTTCACACACAACACACTCATATCCATAATTTATAAATAACCATATCATAGTACAGCTAGGGCTTACAAATGATATAATTCAAGTCTTTTACATTCATGTTGAGGAAACTGAGTACAAAGGGGTAACATAACTTAGCTAGGATAATAGAAATACTACATATCTTTTGATTTCAAATACCTTGTGTTTTTTCCCCATGACACAGAGCTGCTTTCCTTAATGCTCTATTACTAGTACTCTGTTGTTGGCTAAGCTGGAAAACTCTCAGGGTGAGAGTATCCCAACTAAGCTGTTTACCCTCTAAAAGTTGGTAGGAAACTGCAAAAAAAAAATTTAGTAAATTCCCTCTAAAATTCAAACTGTAGGTTCACAAAGTGTTACAATGGGTCCTTAGGAATCCAGTGAGTTAAGCTTTTAAGGAAGGGGAGGTGAATCATGAGAGACTATGGACTCTGAAAAACAATCTGAGGGGTTTGAAGTGGCAGGTGGGTGGGAGGTTGGGGTACCAGGTGGTGGATATTGTAGAGGGCACAGATTGCATGGAGCACTGGGTGTGGTGAAAAAATAATGAATACTGTTATGCTGAAAAGAAATAAATTTAATTGAAAAAAAAAAGAGCTCAGAATCATCCCCACAAGGGTCTGATCTGGGGCAAAATTTCACTATGTGACCACCTTTCACCCCCTACCTCCATTCTTATAAAGATAAAGTTAAGTACCATGTGAACATAAAAACCAGAGGGAAAATTGGCCCAAAGAAGCATCCTGCAGATTTCAGGAGGAAAATCCTATTGGGAAATAGATTTGCATTAGTGTTGATCATGGGTAATTTCAGAGTTTGTGTGTTAACTGCTTTTGCAGCCCATAAAGACAAATTCCTTACTACCCTTAGAAGCTTTCCTCCATCATTGACCATCAGATTGTAAATGTCACACATCCTAATCCTGCCAACTGGTCCTTCCTTCACAAACGATTCAAGGCCTATCGTCCTCATGGTCTACATACTAAGAACAACTTAGAATACACCAACAAAATGTACCTGTACTAGATATAGAAATGTCTTTACTGAACTACAATTTAACATTACATTTTAGAAAATTATATATTCATATGAAAAATGGCCATCAAAAAACATCTTCTGTGGAACTGCTTTTTGAAGACATTTTCCATGATTTAGCTTCATGACATTTATTCTTCTAATTAACGTCTCTAAAACTTAACATCGGAAAAAAAAATTCATCTCTTCTGAAGATCAGGTAATCCCCCAACCTTTTTTTTTTTTTTTTTTTTTTTTTTTGGAATGAGATAGCTAACTTTTTTTTCCTCCCCTCTTCTTCTTTCTCGGTTTGGCTGTCAGGAGTTTAGAGTTAATGCAATACTTAATTGCCATCAATAGCTCATCTTTGGTTTAATTTTCTACTTCTTTACCATCCAGACTGCCATATGAGAGAATGTCTTATTCTCTCAGTGAAGTCCTTGGAGACTTGGGACCTTCTTCTATGTGATGTCTTCTATGTTTGCTGTTCTTTTCTTATTTATTTTAAACTCCATGTAGGAGTATATATTCATTTTCATTGCAAGATACTTGAAGTTACTTTTAAAAGAAGGAAGTTTGTAAATTATAAATAAATGGTCATGAATTATAAATATCTGGCATTAAGATTTCCACAATCATAAGTTATATCCTGAGACATGAGTTCAACCCACCAACAAAACAAGGAGCTCCAAGAAACACTAAGTTTTTGCAGCTTTTACCCTGTGAACAAATCATCTGTATCTTGGATGGCATTCAGACACAATGACCTAGTGTGAGGATGGAGAGAAAGCCATAAAACTGTGGATCTTAACTTTTTTCCCTCTGCAAAGGGACACAGAAAATTATGGATTTAGTTTCTCCTCAAATTAAACAAATACAGACATTTGCAGTTTTTAGAACTGCTTCTAAGACAAGTAGGAGTGAAATGAGAGCTGGAATGTTCTTCAGCCTGGGCAGCTTTCCTTAGGATGTGTTTGTTTGGTGACAAATCACTTCTTACTTCAAAATCCTGCTGTTGGACTGAATGGCTGTGTATAATTGAAATGACAGTGATGACAAGTTACTCTAACTTCCCCACATTTAGGTGACCTGAATGGTGTGTCCCAAAGCCCTGGCACTGAGCCCTGAAAGAACAGGTGTTAAAGTATGGCACCAACTCTCTGTTATTGAATACAAATGCAGGAGGAGTCAGAGGAAGAAGAGCCCAGAACAGCTGTTAAAGATGATGGCAATTAGGAAATGAAAACACTGTAATTTGAGAAAGAAATGAAAGAACATTCTAGATGAAGGAGATAGAAGAAAGAATGGTCAGAAATGAAAGTGAGGGATGTGAGGATGGGTGGGGAGGAGTGAACATACAAGATGTGGTTATCTAGTTTGATAAAAAATGGAGACGGTATGAGAAATAGAATTTGAAGTAGTAAAAATAAGATTGCATAAGTAGGTTAGGACTAGATTATCAAGTCTGTAAAAATGCTACAATGTTTCTAGAAGGGTCTACATGAGGATACAGTATGGATTAAAGGCTATAAAGATTACATAAGAAATCAAAAAGCCGTTGTGAATGTATAACAAGAGATAAGGTGCAGGAAAACATGAGGTCTTGGAGGAGGATAAGGATAACAAAATGGAAACAAAGAGGGATTTTTTTTTTTTAACAAAGAAACATCTTCAAATGATGGAAGGAACTGGCATTTATTGAGCACTTATCATGTGCCTGACACTTTATATGAATTATTTAACTTTTTTATGGGTCCTGGAAACCTTGAAAGGTAGGTAAGATGATCTCAAGATAAAACAGAATATGTAATACTTTTAGAAATTCATTCGGCTGATAATTGCAGCCAAGATTTGGATTTAATGCTTTCTGATTCAAACAGATTCAATCTTCCCATTTCAACTTTAGCTATCCTGAAAGACAAAGAAGAAAGGATGGGATACTCAAAGCTGGTATCCATCCCAAAATTTATATTTTTTTTCTAGAGACTAGGCTTTTCATCTATAAGATATAAAAATGCTGCCACAGATGGAGACAGCATAGTTATGAAAAATTAAAGGAAGAAGGGAATAATAGGAACCCTCATGGTTGATATTTACTTTGTTCTAGGTGTGCTTCTAAGCCCTTTACCTGTGTTATCACACTTCATACTCTGAAAAAGGTTAGAAGGTAAACACAATTATATTCATTCATGTTAGGAAGCTGAGGCTTATTTGGAGAAGTAAAGAAACTTGCCTGATGTCATAGTTAGGAATCCCCCATCAGTAGAGCTTGAAACAAAGGCTTGCCTACTGTGTAGTTTATTTTGGGAAGTGACCCTGAGGGACAGGAATGGGGGACTGGAAAATGTAAAAGAGGGAAGCACAGAAAGCCAGTCAAAGCCATGTAACTGACACAGTCACTGAGTGGTCAGCTGGGCCTCAGTCCATCTACAACTTGGAGGAGCTGAGGAAAAGAAGTCACAAAATTGTCCTCAAGAAAGAGAAGAAGAGATAATTTAATAATGGCGTCCATTGTCTCATTGGCCAAAGATTGCCCCCAAAGTGGCCAACTCTTTCAGATTTGCATGTCACTTTCAGGTTTACGTATGCATTAGAATGTTGACCAGGTCCCACATGGCAGCAGAAAGCAAGAGATGAATGCAGCCTAGGCAAAGTGTGGTCAAGACAGTTACCACAGCAATAGCAGGAGTTATAATGCACGTCAAGAGGATGTGGGATACAGCACGAGAGTACAGTATAGTAAGGAGCACACAAGGTCCAGAGGCAGAATAAGGATTTGACTCTAGGTAGTCTGACTTGAAAGCCCACGTTCCTACAGCAGAGGTTCTCAAATGTTGTTGGGCTTCAGACTCATCTAGAGGCTTGTTGAAACATAGCTGATAAAGCCCCACTTCTGGAATTTTTGATTCTGTAGGTCAGAGACAGGACCAGAAATTTTTCATTTATCTCAGTTCCAAAGTGATGTTGCTGATGTTTCTCCAGGGACAACACTCTTGAGAACAACTGGCCTTACACCTACACTATGCTGTCCTGACAAGGATCTCTGAAATAAGCAAAGGAGAAATGCATCACTGTGGGGGAAGATGTGCTCAATCCACTGACTTTCAAGTTCTTGGGAAATAGTTTGGATGCCTCTCAAAAGGAAAATATTCTCTACATGAAAAACAAGGCTTATATCATAAATACTTGTGCAAGAAATGATAAGCCTGGTTCAAGAGGCTCCGAGTGATCAAAGAAATGGTATGATGGACTGTTACACTGCAGGCTGCAGTCCTAAAGAAGTAATTGTGAAACTTGGAAAGGAAAAAATACATAAAACTAAGAAACTTAGAGTGTGATGAAGCTTAGCCTCAAAATGAGAGAATGTAAGAGAGATAATAGGGCAGCTGCTAGAGCTAAATCTTTATATCTGGGGTGCTCTGTAACAAGCTATCAATTTTTGCTACATTTAATTAACACCTATGAAAAATAAGGCTGTGAAAATAAATGAGTTCTTACTTTCAAGAGGTTTGCATTCTAGCGAGGATGAGAAACTAGAAAGCAAGTAAATTTAAAATCTACCCGGTAAACCTATAGAGAAAGGAGCAAAAACCTGTAAAAGCATAAAAAAGAAAGTAGCAAACTTTGCCCCAGAATGCTGAAACAGGTATTTGAAAGGCCATGGTAATTAAACTGGGTGTGAAGGGAGAATGGAATTTGCCATGCAAAGAAGGGAAGAAAGAACATTCTGAGCACAGGGCATCATACACTACATAAAGAACCTGGAATGTGCTAGGAACAGTGTTGAGCTCAGATTGATCAGAGAGTATCAAGATATATCCTGGAAACAAAGTGTGAAGTTCATGTGCCAGCTAAAATGTTTGATCTTTGTCTAGTAAGCAGCAGAGAGATAATAGAGGTGTTAAAATGAAATTTGGCACAAGCAGATTTGTTTTTTTTATGATTAGTTTTTTAGAAAGATTACTAGATGAAGTGTGGAAAATGAAGATGATTGGAAAAATGAAGTGTGGAAGATGAAATATGGAAATGAAGGTTCTGAAACCAAGCAATGACAACAGGTATTCTCTCCCTATTGAAGAGGTCAGAGTTGAGGGGCATGGAAAGATCCGAATGCATAGTCCAAATGTGTGGGAGAAAGAGAAGGGGAAGGAGTTCAAGAGTTAGTTATTAGCTTGAAGACCATTTGCAAATGTGTGAGTCCTTTATCTGCCTCTAAGAGAAATATTCCATGGTTTTCCCAAAATGCTTAGGATTTTTTATTGTTTTATTTTGTTAATAAGCATCTAGACATAGATACTTCAAAGAAAGAAGGCAACATTTCCTTCAGTGTTCTTTAAAATAGCAAATACAAGTAGAACAAATGTCTCAAGGTCAAATAGTTCACAAGGCCTTCTTAAATGTTCATTGGGATCCACTAGGTATCCTCTGTTTCTTTAACTCACCTGTCTGTAGAACACTTTTTTCACAGAGAATCTCTCAGATCTGGCATGCCATTGAGCACACTCTAGAAAATGGTGGTTTAGGAAGTCAAGGAGCTCTTCTCTTCACAGTGAGATAATTTTCAGTGGGTAGAAAAATTGAAGCTCATCCTTTCCTCAAAAGAGGTATGGTAGAGTGAATGGGTCATGGGCTTCAGAGAGTCAAACCTGGGACAATATCCTGATTCTTTTCTTGGTCTGAATATAATTTGGGGCAAGTTAGATAAACTGTGGGTCTTGGTGTGCTCATCTTTGAAGAGCAAATAATGATACCCACCTTGCAAGGTACTAGGGAATTAGGGAAAAATATATGTAAAGTATCCATCTGGTCCTAAAGCAACACATTATAGGTGTAAATTTTGCATTAGGGAAGCTTAGAATTAGCCTATAATGCTAACCACTATTCCTGTTCTAATTTTTGACTGTCTTGGGATTGTCCTTACCACTTTGTCTTCTATTGCTTTAAATATTTGCCCTCTTTTTTTTTTTTTAAGATTTTATTTATTTATTTGACAGATAGAGATCACAAGTAGGCAGAGAGGCAGGTGGGGGTGAGGGGGAAGCAGGCTCCCTGGTGAACAGAGAGCCTGATGCAGGGCTTAATCCCAGGACCCTGAGATCATGACCTGAGCTGAAGGCAGAGACTTAACCCACTGAGCCACCCAGGCGCCCTTACCCTCTGTTTTTTATTCTTGATATTGCTTCTAGGTATTATTTTTGCCTACCACCTATTGGTGTCTGCTGTTGGTTGAGTTGGCTTTTGTTTGCTGAACTAACTGGCCCGTTCACTGAAAAAAGGTCCAGTGGTATGGATCTAGACTTGGTAGCTTCTAAGGTAAAAAATCACAAAGTTAAGAGAATTTGCTTTTCAAAGAAAAGTCAAAGCAGAGTGAGAGACGTGGGGAGCTGAACCATGAGCTATTTCTGTACAAGTCCGTGGTTCAGATCCAATTTCTATTTTTCTAAGAAGAATGACTCATAAGACTAAATCACAAGCATGTCAGAAAAAATAACCATTACAACCTCTTCAGGTTGCAGTTTAAAATGATTAACGTTATTGTGAGGCTACTTCCTCTTGCAGGAGGGTAGATAATGGCTTAACAGGAATACATAACTTGATGTAGCTATATTCTGTTCCCAATTATAAGATCCAAGCCAGTTAATTTTTTTAAATGGTGCATGCTATTTGCTCTAATATATAGTTCTCAGCTTCTACTCAAATTGTCTCATAAGCCAAAGTAATTTAGAAATCTTAGTGCAATAAGACTATCATTGGTCATCAAGATGAACAAATTTCAGGCATGTGCTCCTTTATTCTGCTGTTCAAAAAATGTTCCATGTCTCCTGTTGCTTACTGAATTAACCATTAACCACAAATTTAATGTACAATTTAAAACTCTCTGTGGGCATCATGAAACAAAGGGAAACTAAATTATGTGTGTTAGACCAGTGCTTCTCAAACTTTAATACACAAATGAATGACTGGTGGATGCTGATAACATGTGGTTTTGATTCAGTAGGTTTAGTGTAGTACTACATAGAGCAAGGCATGCCAAGATCTTAAGTGATGAGAATTAAGGGAGCAAAAAAGAGCCTTTTTTTTTTTTTAAGATTTTATTTATTTATTTGACAGACAGAGACCACAAGGAGGCAGAGAGGCAGGCAGAGAGAGAGGGGAAGCAGGCTCCCTGCCGAGCAGAGAGCCTGATGTGGGGCTCTATCCCAGGACCCTGAGATCATGACCTGAGCCGAAGGCAGGGGCTTAACCCACTGAGCCACCCAAGCGCCCCCCAAAAAAGAGTCTTAATCATTAAATCCTGCAGTGAGTGGAAGGGGTAGGGGAAAACAAACAAACAAACAAAATAAAACAACAACAACAAAAAACACCAGTGAAGTGTTCCAGTGGAAAACAGGAGTGAGATATGAAGAAGCCTGGAAAGATTCCCAAGAAATTTTCCCTCCAAATGTGACATTCTTTTAGACAAATCCAGGGGAGTTCAGGTATTTGACTTGCTTTTCGCAGTTTACATTTCCTCTGGCGTTTCCTAGGAATTTGAAACTAATAGTCTGAAACCCCTTGAGGTTTTTTTTTTTTTCCAATACTACAGTTGTGTTGTTAAGATGGGGAATATGTGTCTTCACTTCATCATGCTGAAGTAGATGTTAGGGTAGTCTTCATCTCTCTGGATTGAGAATTTAATTGTGGTATTTAGAAGCCTGTCATCAGTCAGAAATTCTAGTCCCAAGTCACGTGGGAACTTCCATGCCCATTAGAAATGTCACAGGATTCCAGAATCCTCGGGTATTAGGATGATACCTTATTAAACATTGACTATATAATGGATATCATGATTAGGACTCTGTGTACGTTATCTCATTTGAATCACAGTAAAGGACCACTGAATGAGCATCTGTTCAATTAAACTGAATGTCTTATAAAGTAATACTACAACTTTCTTCAGGGTTTTAGTTTTAGCCTGTCCTTTGTATAAATAGTATGTAGTGGTTGTGCATTTTCTTTACTAATGGATATTAACTGATTAGCTTCTCTTCATAATTTTGAGAGTATTAGAAACCAAAGTAATTACTGAATATTCTGTATCTATAACTGGAGGTGATTTTGAGCATTAATGATACATTTGAATCATTCTCATTTGGTGTTTGGAGAACATACTGTTTTTTAAAAAGTTTGAGTCCCTGGTATTGTTATTCCTTCTGAGATTTCACTCAAGCTCCTTAATTGGGTCATTTTCATTTTAATCAAACTGTTGCTTGGAGCAGTGACGATGCCATAAGTCCTAGTACAGATCTCACTTTGGCTTTTACATGGCTAATACTCCATTTTGAAATCCAATCCATGGGTTATGTTTCCCTTCACTGACCTCTGTGAAAGTAAAACATTAACAAGTGTTAAACAGTTACTTGCTTACTTGCCTTTTGAAGAGGAGTCCAAAGGTTAATAAAATGGAAATGTTTTCACAGCAAAGCTTTGTTGTAATATTTAACTTCCAGTTTGCTTCTGGGACCAAATGCACAAGGAAAGCTTCCCATACTGTGTGGAATTATTTCAACATGAATGCCTTGGTCCTGGCCTCTATTCCAATGGTTTTAATTATGGCTATGTGCAAAATAACCTTGGGAGATTTTTGAAAGTAGATGTTCAGCTCCCTCCCACCCCCCAGCTCTAGTGAATAAGAGTCTCTGGGGGTGTGGCCTGATCATCTGTATTGGTTTTTTTTTTTTAAGATTTTATTTATTTACTTATTTGACAGAGAGAGATCACAAGTAAGCAGAGAGGCAGGCAGAAAGAGAAGAGGAAGCAGGCTCCCTGCTGAGCAGAGAGCCCAATGCGGGGCTCCATCCCAGGACCCTGAGATCATGACCCCGAGCCGAAGGCAGAAGCTTAACCCACTGAGCCACCTAGGCACCCCAACGTCTGTGTTTTAAAACCACCACTATCAACACCATTAAGCACCAGCTCCACTGAGTGTTGTGCCAAGCCAGGTGTGGGAACCAGTATATGGGAACCACTCTCCAGGAGAAATGAAATGGTCCCAGCTGATTAAAAAATAGTGAAAAGCCTTGTCTTTACTTGGCCAAACATGTTAGAAAGTCAAGAGTGTGCTCTAGGGGACACTTACCTCAAAATCTCCTGTTAAACTTATTTAAAAGGCCAGTTCCAGAACCTTAATCTGAATTTACTAAATCTTAATGTCAGTGAAATATTAATCTATTTTATACCAGATCCTCAAGAGATCTCCACGCACACCAAAGTTTTAGAAACTCCCTATGTGGATAAGCAATCAACTGCCTAGATGGACACTCTTTTTGGTTCTTTTCTCATCATATTTAATTCTATCCCTCATCTGCATGTACCATCAGTATCATTCCAAGAAATTATTCTCAGTTTTTTTCTGCATATTGAGTTCCCCTTAGAGGAATCTGTGAATCTTCTCCCTGGAAAATTTCACACAGGCACATATGCACATTTTACATTTGGTGAAGTTCACAGACTTGAGGCCGACTCATATATGCCAGATTAAGAACTGTTACCCCAGGGGTGCCTGGATGGCTCAGTGGGTTAAAGCTTCTGCCTTCGGCTCAGGTCATGGTCCTAGGGTCCTGGGATCGAGCCCCACATCTGGCTCTCTGCTCAACAGGGAGCCTGCTTTGCTTTCTCTTGTCTCTCTGCCTATCTCTGCCTACTTGTAATCTCTGTCAAATAAATAAATAAAAATCTTTAAAAAATATTAAAAAAAAAAAAAAGAACTGTTACCCCAGAAAAAGCAACTGAGTCAATCAACTCCAAAACAGTTTGTTTTGATGGGTCTACTCCAGGACACAGCAGGGCTAAGTAAATCCAGAAAAGTCTGGATCAGAAAGCCGCAGTGGGACGGAGAACAGGAAGAACGAAATTCACCCCTCAGTTAGGGCCCTGGTTAACATGGCGTCCAGTCTGAATGGAGGCCTTCTTTTTAAGACCCACGGACCCAAGAATTTGCAGAAACACTTCTTTCTCCCTGGCCCAAGAGTACTATTACAGATAATAGAAGTTTCTTCAATGCAATAAACCTTTTTTTAGTACCTACTATAAAGTGTTGCCAGGAGCTGGAAGTGCAAAGTTGAATCAGACACATGTGCTGATTTCAAGCAACTCACAGCTACTGGTATATTCCATATTGCTGTATTTTACACCCAGTTGGCCCTCCCAAAATGTTCACTATCATAATCATGAAATATCCAGCCAAAGACATTCACTGAAGTTTGAGAGCCTTTCCTGATTGCAATCCAACTTGGCTTTCAGCCCAGTCCTCAGTACATTCTTCTACTAGCTTTCAGCTACCCGGGTCAATAACCTTGTTCTCCATATCTGTTCCTACCTCCTTTGTGTTTGATGACCCATTTGGCTTTATTTCTCTGGCATACCAAATTCACATATTTACCTGGACAATTAACTCTAAATACTCCCATGGTTTTGGAGCTTCTGGAGCTCTTATCTCCAGTATCAACAATTCGGCCCTTCAGAATCCTTAGTAGCACAGAAATTCCCAACCTTAAGAAAAGCACCTTAGGGGCGCCTGGGTGGCTCAGTGGGTTAAGCCGCTGCCTTCGGCTCAGGTCATGATCTCGGGGTCCTGGGATCGAGTCCCACATCGGGCTCTCTCTGCTCAGCAGGGAGCCTGCTTCCTCCTCTCTCTCTCTGCCTCTCTGCCCACTTGTGATTTCTCTCTGTCAAATAAATAAATAAAATCTTTAAAAAAAAAAAAAAGAAAAGCACCTTAAATTATTTATTCAACATTGTCAAGTATGCCAGGTACTATTCTAGGCGCTGGGAATATATCAGTGAGATAAACTGACAAAAATCCCCAGGCTCTTAGAGTTCACATCTTAGTAAGAGGAAATTTGCAATATATACATAATAGTTACATCATAAACACATTAATGATATATGTAATAAACACAGTCCATTTTCATTATTCACAGAATTCTTATTTGCAATTTCTCCTACTTGCTTAAAGTTATTTGTAACTCAGAAATCAATATTCCACAGTGTTTTCTTGGTTATTTGTAAACATACCAGAGCAGTGAAAAACTTGTCACCTAATAGGCAAATTCCTAAGTGAGGTCAAACTGCTCTCATATTAAAAGTGTCTTTTCTTGGTCTATTTAGTGCCTCATTTTTCTCATTTTTGTGTTAATGATTTTGCTGTTTAAAATTCACACCACCATCCCTCCCCCTACAAGCATAGTGCTTAAGTGCTATCTAGTGTTTCTTAGCGCAAGAAGGCTATAATATCCCTTACACAGAAAATATGTGTTAGACAGACTTTGTTCAGGCATAAGTTGTAAGTTTCATGTTAATGCATCATCAAAACATAATAAATAAAGTGTTTTTAAACAGAAGCACACATAAAATAAGGTTATATATTGATGGTTGAAGAAAACATTGTGGCCGAAGCTCACAGTAAGAGCGGTGGTTCAGTATTTGCTAACTCAGCATTCACAGAGCAATAACTATTGTGAATAATGACAATCAACTATACATATTAGATCAGATTTTAGTTAATGTTATGGATTAAAAAATAAAGTTACAAGGTGTATAAGAAGTGATCAGTGTGGAAGTGTCCTTTCAAATTACAGTGATATGCTCAGGTGATATTTGAGTAAAGATATAAAAGAGATTAGAGAAGAAACGCGGAAAATATCTTGGGGAAAGAGCATATTAGGTACAGAGAAGAGTAGTAATCACAAAGGACATAAACCTAGGAAGAGGCCAGTGGAGCAAAAGAAAACGTAGAAGTTGAAGTCAAAGATTTAATGCGGAGGAGAAGATTCTGTGAAGGCTATGGATTTTTCTCTGAATGTAGTGGTAAGTTTCAAGTGGGAGCGACATGATCTGACTTATGTGTTAAGAGGATCTTTTATGTTGAGCATAGACTGTAGGGGAACAAAAGAGGGAGAAGTTAGTACATTTAGGAGGCTTGTATAATGCCAGGAAGAAATGATGGTGGCTTAGTCCAGAATGTTAACAGTGGAAGTTAAAGAGTGATTGGATTCTGTGTATATTTTAAAAGTAGAGTCAACAGAATTTGCAGCTGATGAAATGGGGTACATAAGAGACAGGGAAAAAGCAAGAATTGTGCAAGGATTTTGGCCTAAGGAATTGAAATAATAGAATTGCCCTTTGATAAAATGGGCAAGCACTGATGGGAGGGGCAGACTTAAGAGTAGGATGATCAGTTCTGTATTATACCCATTAGGTTTGATATGTCAAAGAGACATTCAAGAGGAGATGGGGAATAGGTAGTTAGATATATTAGTCCAAATTTCAAAGCACAGGCCCAGACTGGAGAGTTGTCAATCATTAAAGTCTTAATCCTGAATATCCAACAGTTTTACATATCCAGTATTGGTTGTATATCCTGGATATGGATATCTATATAGATGGGGGGGGGGAAGGGTGCTCATAGTTCTGACCCTAGAAAAGACTCCAGGATAATGGAGGATGAAGAAAAACCAGCTAAGAAAACTAGAAGGAACAGTTAGTGAGGTAGATAGCCAAAACAGGAAAGTAATGTTGTCCAGGAATACTATGGGAAAAAAGTGCCTGAAGGAAGAGAAAGTTATTCACTGTGTCAAATTCTTCAGCTTGGTCAAGAAATATAAAAAGAAAATTGACCTTCAGATTTGCCACACAAATTTCATTTGTGGCCTTGACAAAGCAGGGTAGGTGTGAAAGCCTAATGGTAGTATATTCAAGAGAGAACAGGAGATAAATTGGAGTCAACTATCATAGGCAAGTCTTCCAAGGATTAGAGCTATAAAGAAGAGGAGAGAAATTAGGTGGTAAGTAGAGAGGTTATGGGGTTTAGAAAGTTTTTATTAATGATGGGAGACATTAAAGCATGCTTGCTGTTAGAAGGTGATTTTTCATGGATCTTTTATATTTATGCAGGTCTTGTGAGCAGAGACAATGGTTGCTTCTGCTCTAGATTTTCTTTTCAAGGAAATTTCTATGATGAACAGCTTTTGAAGACAAAGTATCTCCCTCCAGAACAAAGGGCAGGCATATTTACTGTCCAGTATAATAAATAATTCAAGCTCAGAATTCCTCTCCTGTAATGTAATTTACTGTGTATGTGGGTGTCACCTGGCCCTTTTTGCATTACCATGTAAGTGTTAGGGCTCAGGGAACCAACAATAAAATGCTGAACCTTTGGCTACTGCTGTTTCTGTCAATAATAAATAAAGTCCTTTGTTTCTGACTCAGGAGTCCCATAGCTTCTGCTAGCAGCCATAAACTTTTATGGCAGGTTAACTTATGGTTTGCACGTAGGGTAAAATATCCGACTCCTCCCAGTTCTTGACCCTTGCATATTGATAACAACAATCCAGTAAAAAAAAAAAAAAAAAAAAAAAAAGAATCCAGCAGAGAAGAAAAAAGCTTGCTGGAAAAGAGAGAGGGAAGTATTTCTGTAGTACTAATGCCTTGAGTAGGTAAGAAGAGCTAAGGTCTAGTGCATAAGCATAGGATCTCAAACATTTCTTCCAGAGTAATAGTAGACAAGTCAGCATGCATGGGGACAGATGAATTAGTGTGGTTATTGGAATGTGTGGACATCCTCTTGCTATTGATTTTGTTTCCTCAGTGAAATAAGAAGCATTGTCATTAGCTGAGAATGAAGTTGGGAAAGAAGTGTTAGAGACTGAAGGGAGAGGAAAAGGTACAGAATAGTCATCTGTGTGTGGCAGGGAAAATAGACAAGAGAAGAATAGTTGGATTGCAGGACATCACTACAGTCCTTGTTCTAACTAAAAGTGAGAATTCAGCAGGATACACTCATATGTGCCCTTCGTGAGTTAATCATAATAAATAAACGCTGATGACTCTTGCCCTCTGGGCATTAAGGAACCACTGTGACCAACAAAACCTCTTTCTCATCCCAGGAACACTTGATGCATGGTCAAATATAAATGAGTCCTATTCACCAATTAAGCATTGGCAGTCTTGCCCAAATATTCTGGGACTTAGGTCTCTGTGCGTATAAAGCTTTAGATTCACATTTTAGTAACAAGTGGCTATCTGGTTTACATTGTTAAATTTTAATTGCATTACTAGAGAATGTCTGCTCAATTTGTGTCTTTTATTGGTGATGCTCTGTTTTCTAGCTTACTAGACATTTACTTTACTTCCAGATAATTACTGTAGCTTAGATTTTAATGTCTTAATTAACTATCCCTATTAACTTTATGGCAAGAGCTGCTGCACAACAATAACATCTTATCAAAACATGCTTGATAATAAAAATATTATACCCTTTTCACCTGCAGAGAGAGGAAGTTGGTGAATCAGGCAGCATTCAAGTTAGTTAGTCCCACTAAATGAATTTCTTTTAAAACTCAGGCACAAGGACCAGTCCAGTGTCATGGCGGGACAGCCTCACTACAGCAGCTGTCTTGGCTGGGCAGTCTCTTCTCAGTCAAAACATTCAAGTCCCAGACCCTTTTTTAAGCTAGCAAAGCATGCCAAGAGGAAACATAAAGATGCCTGTATTTCTCAGTCTTTATTCAGTCAGGACTCTCTGTTATCTTTATTTGTTGTGACGGTTTAATTAGCCAACCAACAGGCACTTCTCAGAACCTCCCATGTGTCCACATTGCTTTGTATATTAGTCAAAATAGGCTTGGCTCTGCCATGGTCATCAATAGTCCCTTAAATTTCAGTGGCTCACACAGTCAAGTTTTATTTTCCATGCATAAAAACCCTATGAATATTGGATCAACCTCCTTCATCTTGTAGCTACTCAGTTGTGGGCTCTCAAAGTTACCATGGGGACCCCAAATCTGCCCTTGCATAGGAAAATTCTCCTGGAGGATTAAGCAGGATCAATTTGGCTAATATCACTTCTATCCATAGCACACTGACCAGAAGCCAGTACATGATCCTAACCCTAAACACTAGGGAAGCCAGAGAATGTGGAGGAGTACACAGATGGCTGAGGAACCCCAGTGAAGTGTATTAGTTTCTTAGGGCTATTGTAACAAAGTGTCATAAAACTGGGAAACTTAAAAAACAGAAATTTATTCTCTCATAGTTCTAGAGTCTAGAAGTCTAAAGTCAAGGTGTCATTAGGGTCATGCTTCCTCTGAGACTCTGGGTAGGATTCCCCCTTGTTTCCTCCTAGCTCCTAGTCATGACCGTCAACACTTGACATTCCTTGGCATGCAGCTGCATCACTCCAATCTCTCATTGTGTCATCACATAATTTTCACCCTGTGTGGCTGCATTTTCATGTAGCATTCAATAGTATTGGGGACTAGAGCCCACCCTACTGATGTCACCTTAACTTGATCATATCTGCAAATATCCTACTTCCATATAAGTTCACATTCACAGATACCTGGTTTAGGGTTTCAATGTATCATTTGAAGGGACACAATTCAACACATTGCAAGGAGTAAGCTCAGAGCATTAAGAAAATACACAGGAGTGACACCTGGATCACAGGAACTTCCTAGCTTAGAAAAAGACATTTCTAAGTTCTTAAAATCATCAGCAGTCAAGCAAAAATGTGAAAGAAAGGCATTTCGGGCATAGGAACCAGTGTGTGCAAAGGTCCAGCAGCAACAGAGAACCTGATGCACTATGTGAACAGTTTGGTCTTGATGGGAATGAAGTTCAAGGTAGGAAAGTAAAAAGAGATAGGCCTGGAGGATTTTGAATGGTTGCAGCTTTACTGTTAGAGCCAAAAGTTTTAAGCAGAGAAGTGACAGTTTGAGAAGTTACGAACAATCATCATGGCTGCAGAATGGAGCAAACATTAAAGGAGGCAATTGGAAGTCCTAATTGGAGTTAGGAGTTATTATGATGATCTAGGTAAGAATGGGTGGCAGTGCTAAGAAAAGTAGCAGGAGTGGTGGTGACGAGAAGTGGGGGGATTCTGGAGATGTTACAGGGGAAATTGTATTTTATAATTGTTGCTATGTGGAAAAGAGGTAATGGTCAAAGATGACCCCTTGTTTCTGGCCAGATGTGGCATATAATTTAGTGAAACACAGAACAAAGGAAGGTTTGTCAAGGGGTGGACTGAGGGTGGGAAAGTCTTTGAGGTGAAGTTACATGTTAGTGAGATACCCCGCACATCACAAGGAATCCAGGCAGTTAGGTGGCAATGTTGGCTACAATCCATGTGCTCTTTCAACCACATCTGCTGCCTATAAAAGCCACACTAGCAAAATTGTAACTAATGGAAAACAAAAATAACAGTCTATCATTTATAATGGTGTAGCAGGAGTGTAAGAGTTATAACAGGAGTTCACTGAAGGATAGGTCTTTGAGATCCAAGAAGAAAGAACAGTCTTGAAGGAAGTAAAGACTCTCAAGCTTGATCTTTGAATTACAGAATCTGGAGAACCAAAAAGAGAACCATAATGGGTGGGGGAGGTATAGAGGGAGAATAAACTTGGCCTCCCAGGGTGGACAGTTCAATTTGAGCAACAGTGTGAGAGAGAAATTTACATGGGGCAGGTGAAGACAGAAGAGGGAGGGACTGGCAACCAAACAGTAAGCTCTCCACAGTGTCATCTTACTGAAATGGCACACTCTCTCTCTCTTTGGAAAGCATTTCCTGCTTTAAGTACGAGGAGAGCTGTCATCCTACAATGCTTATTGAATGAATGACTAAATGATTGAATGACGATTTCAAGCCAGGATCATCAAATCATTGAAGCTCCCTTTTAGTCCGAGTCAGCATCTTTGTACTTTTTACTTTAGTGACTTTTCCCCTCTCAATGAAAAGACAAGACTACTTTTTTTTAAATTTATTTTCAGCGTAACAGTATTCATTATTTTTGCACCACACCCAGTGCTCCATGCAATCCGTGCCCTCTATAATACCCACTACCTGGTACCCCGAGCTCCCACTCCCCGCCCCTTCAAAACCCTCAGATTATTTTTCAGAGTCCATAGTCTCTCATGGTTCACTTTTTAAGGGGAAAAAAATATATTATTTTACCTTTCCAGTAATGGCGACTTATTCTAGTCTCAAGGGAGGTACCATAGGCCAGAAATCAGAATGTTTTTGTTCTTAACCACTAATGAGCTGTATGACCTTGGTCACTAGGCCTCCCCAGGCTCTGATTTCTTCACTTGTAAAATAAAACACCAGACCAGGCCAAATTTAAGGTTTCTTCCAGCCCTATTATTTTATGATTCCTTTTTAATCTTTATGAGCTATGTTTGATTTATTAGTCTCCCAATGATGCAAGGGCATTATAAAGAGCTGATTTTTTTTTACTGGTTTTACAATATCAAAATGACTTGATTCTTTTAATTCAATTAACCAAATATTCAGATATTTTTACAGCTGGCCTGTTCCATTCATTTCTTGAATAAAACTGCACCTCTTTGGGCCCAATTTCTTTCAACTTCCATACCAATTCTACCCTATCAGACTGGTCCTAGTGAGGGCTCTCAGTTCAGTTATCTTACTTCAACAGGATCTGAAAAAGAGAAGTTTAATCAGGTACTTCAGAGTATAAGTTCTTTGACTTTCACGTGCCTCAGAATCACCTGTATGAGGATTTGAAAATGCAGATTCCAACCCCTAAACTTAGACAGTCTGCTTCTGAAGACCAGAGGTAGAACCCAAATCTCTGCTTTCTCACAAGCTAGCTCAGTAAGGTCTGATAGAGAAGTCTGTTGGTCATAATATGAGAAACACTGTCTTAGAGAGGGAAAAAGGGTTTTGTTGAGAAATAGTAAGTCAATACTGACTGAATTATGTATCAGTAATTTAACTGCAGATATTTATATGAGCAATTTTTTACAATGTAAGTATTTAGGATTACTATTTGGCTCTGAAATCAGGAACAAATCACTCTGAGGATAGGTTAGAAAAGTGCATAGCTCTGAATGGCTACCAATATTTTGCCCCTTTCTGCCTTTATTGTGCTGCTCTGCCAAATTTATGTTCTCTGCTTCTTAAACAAAATCGTCAATTTGCACGGATGCTGATGTGCCCATTGAAAAGAGGTCCATCTCTCTCTGAAGCATCCAGTCTTTCTGTTCCAGGCTCCGTGCCTCTGGCCGGGAGTCCATCAACTTCCAAGCTTGTTCTCTGCCCTGCCCTCCTCATAGTGGCTCTACTGTCACCCAGCCCTGTACAACTAAGCTCAAGGATGGAGAAATTACTGTGAACAACTCTGTATTGATTCCCTTTGGAGACTCCTTTAGAGAGTTTGGTACTGCCCATCAGGGAGAAATTTTAACCAAGGTCCCCCCTGTCATGTGAGAAGAAGATTCTCTTTGAAGCTGACAACAGTCTAGAAAACATTTTCCCATTTTTAAACAGGGTCAGTTAAACCTTTTTCTTTTGACTTATAATTTACAAGTTGGCTTCTCTTTACAGAAGTTTTATAATTTACAATAATGTATTTATACACAGTGAATTCTGTTTATTTGGCTGAACACGTTTGGAACCAAATTGACCAATCTTTCTGATGGTATAAAGATGTATAAGCACAGGAGGACTTGGGGTCATAGGTTAATGTGTCCTTCCCCGCATTCCCCAGCCTACCTAGAACAGCCTAAGTCAGAGGGTCCTCAACCTTCATCACATGCACTTCTAAAATTCAGATTCCTAGGCCCTACTTTCAGATATTTTGATTCAGGGGGCTTGGCCTGGGGCTCAGGAAACTGAAGAATTAGATAAACACCTCAATGACAGTAATGCTGATGAACACCCTTGGTGAAATATTACCTAGCATTCTAACCTTCTTACAGGTACCTTGGATATGCCATGTTTCAAGGTCATTATTCAGTTTGCCTCTGCTGAAATGCTCTTCATACTTGTCCAACCAGGAAATTTCAATTTGTCCTTTGAAGCCCAGTGTAAATGTCCTTTCTCCAATAGCTATTCTCAAATTCTTTGTCCCCACAATTCTTTGCTACTATGTGTGTGCTCCTATTACATTTTTGAATAACTTAGCAGAACATGCTACAGGTAGCTATTCAAATGCCTACCTTTCTAAGGCGTGAGCTCCTGAAAGGAAGGTGCCCTGTCATCTTTATTTCCTCAGAGCCCAGAATTGTATCTGACATGCGTCAGGTATTTTAAAGTGTCTTTATTCTAATAAACTGATAGGGACACAGGTAAGGTGTATGACACACCTGCACAAGCTGATATAGAGGTAATGGTGGTTTTCTTCCAATGTATATATTTGACCTTTAGATTTCTGAAGCAATAAAAGACATGATAAGAGATGAAACCTGGTCTTAATCCGAAGGCCCTACCTTTGTGTAAACCATTCTCCTCATTTCAATAGCATTTACCAAAATCAAGTTATAGAATCAATATTTTCTCTGCTGTGTGTATTGGCTTGTGAGGGAGTAATTGCTTCTGGGGGTGGATAAGAAAGAAAAGCAGAGGCAGAAGAGGGGAATTTCAGTGACAGGAGTTGGAAATAGATTTCCTCATCAGGACAGCTTCTTTTTTTCATCTCCGGCAAGGAAGCCATTTCCCACCTTGTTATTGTCTGTTGCAAGTCTTCTCGGCAGCAGCAGCTCCATGGAAACAGGCATTGCTGTTGTATGTCAGGCATTTAGGCATCTATTAAGTGGAGATGAAAAGAATATAGATGTGGCAGGGCAGAGGAAAGGCAACAGACAAGAGTGCAGGGGACAGCATTTTGATGGGGATGGACATCTTGCCAGTGGGAATGTGTGGCTGGTAGCGGCATCCATTGCCAGTCTTCCTAGGATTCAGTTTTCAAGGGATCTGCAGTTGACCTCCTCTACTCCAATCAGCTGCAAAGATCCTAGCATGAGGAGCACCAAACAGGGAACTCTTGGGATCTGAAGGTGTTGAAGCACGTGAAAAATTTCAGGTTAATTGTAGTATCTGCTTTCCTCCTTTCTACACCCAAAGGTCTGAAATTCTGCTTGAATTCAGCCCAGAATCAAAAGTATCTGAAAACCTCCAAAAGTCCGACATTCCCCTTGAATTCAGCCCCAAATCAAAAGTATCTGAATACTCTTCTAATAAATTTTTAAAAATATTTACCTCTATGACATTCCTCTCCACGTGGTGCTATGGTGGTGACAGGCACTGTAAGAGGTCTTCTGTAGATGAAGAATCTAAGGTTCAGTAATTTTCCCGAGGTCCCTCAATGAATGATGGCAGAGCTACCGCTGAGTGAAATCTCCTCTCTTCTGGCTATGCTGAGGTACAGGTTTGGGTGTGGAGAGGTGAAGGCCCATTATTTTCCTTCCCAGAGAGAGAACATGAAAGAATAATGAAGCTAGGAAACTAAATATCCAGCTCGCCATTTCAAAGATCATGGTGTGATACTCACTGGTCTGGTGATGGCAGATCTGTGAACACTAGAATCAGAAGAGGGGGCTTTAATCTGAAGGTAATGACAAGCTCAGTGTGGGAAGAATCAATAGATTATTATGTGAGTCATTGAGCTTTGTTATGAACAGCATCTTTTCACAGCAAGCGCCTTATTGCCAGGACACAGTAAGACAAACAGGGAATCTTATTCCTCAGATCATAGGAATTCAAGCTATTACCATAATGGGCAGAAATTGTTTTTAAAGGCATTTGTTTATCACCTATCTCTCAGCTACTGGGTACAGAAAACAAAAGCAAGCATTCTCTTCCAAACCTCTAACTGTATACCATCTGGCACCTGTTATTATTTCTCTAAACATCTGTTAGGAATTGGTATTAGACTATCAGATTCTAGACCATTTGGGGGTTAAATGATGGTGGGAGTTTAAAGTCCTGAACCTTCAAGAAAATGACCCTCCTTTTTCATTAGTACATGTTATAAGAGCCTGAACCCATCTGACCACATTGTGTCTTTTGATGGAACTGAATGAATGATGTATAGGAGAACCAGACTAATGATATCGTTTAGACTTCATCAAAGCTGTCAACAGTGTTTGGGGATGAAAGTCCAAGAAATGACAACATATGTGGACAACATAGCAGAAAGTAACATAGTAACTAACTAATTGGTTTCTCAAAAAGCCTAGATTAATAACAGTGCTGCTGCCTATTCCTCCTTTTTTTAAAATGACTTTGTTAGACATATTTAATATCATAGAATTCATTCATATCAAGTGTACAAATTCAGTGGTTTCTTGAGGCATTTTCTAAGTTGGGGAACCATCACCATAAATCCATTTTAGAACATTTCCATCACCCCAATAAGATTGTTCATGTCATTTTATAGGTTAATTCCCTACACCACCGTCACCCCAACTCAGGTAACCTCTAATCTACTTTTTGTCTCTATAGATATTTGCATCATCTGAATATTCCATACAAAGGGGAACATACAATATGTGATCTTTTTTGTCTGGTATCTTTTACCTCACATAATGCTTTTGAAGTTTATTAACATTGTATGATATATCAGGAGTCCATTATTTTTTATTGCCCAATTGTATTCTACTGTGTAAATACATACATTTTGTTCATCCAGTCACCAGATGATGGACCTGTAGACTGCTTCCAGTTTGGAGCTATTATGAATAGTTTTGCTAAGAACATTAGCATGCAAGTGTTTGTAAATGTAGTTTTTTATTTTTCTTGGGTAGATACCTAGAAGAGGGATTATTTTTCTTGTTATCTTTACCTCCATTATCATGAAATTCCTTTAACATGGTAACTCACGTCACTCTGTGCTATCTGACTCCTTTTGAAAATCAAAGTGAAAAGTGAGTGTGGATCAAGTAGTCAAGAGATATTTGAGAGCAGAATTCCCCCAAGGAAAAAAAAATTTCCCCAAGAAAAACATAGCCAGAAATGGGTAAAATGTTTTATGATAAAGTTGAATAGTAAAACAGTTCCATTGTATTATGGTAACATCTGTTGTCACCTGTGTCCTCTCATTAGTTTTTCTACTCCAGTATCCACACTGCAACAACAAACTTTACTTAAATACAGGGTTCCCAACATTAAGGTATAAAATGCAAACTCATTAACATGCTTTTCAGGTTCCTCATGATATAATCCCAATATATCACTATCAGTTAGTATATCAGAACTTGTCAGAAAATAGAGTCCTTTCCAGGTAGTTAAGAGAGGAAAATTGATAGAGGAAACTTGTTTTACATGTGCTAGAAGAACTGAAGTCCAAAGGGGATGGTAGTGAGGCCACATAGATATTAGCATACAATTACAAATAGAAGCTGCCTCCATCCCTAGGGCGGTGGGACAGTGGGAGAGGGGTTTTATTCGAGTCAATGGGTACCTGAACACTCTTAACCCAGCAAGCTGATTCTGGAAGAAGGGAGGAGAGCCTATCTGCCAGAGACATCTCCTAACACAGAGAAAGAAAGGTTGAAATATTCTGGTTTACATTTTCTCCTATCCTCCAATTTCCTGCCAGTGCAGCCTTTGTCTAACCTATCTGGCTATAAGTTGGCAAGAGCTTCTGAAAATCAGAGCAGGGCAGAAAAAGATAGTACAGCAAACAGATAAATGCCCAGCTTTGTCTAACCACTTGCCTTAATTAACAGTCCTCAGAATATAAATATCATTAAACTTCCAGCTTCCTCAAGAGAACTAGTACAAATTTATGAACATTTTCTGTGCCTTGAATAGAATTCTGTTTAGTGCTAGAAGGACATTATGGACCATCCAGACCAATGGCTTCTGAAATACTTAATAAAGGGTTGCTAAGCAGAGTCAAAGCACGACCACTGTTTTATTTTACATGCTAAACTTCCAAGTAAAATTCTCATTGAATAAAAGAGTCTGTGGCTTTAAAAAGAAAGATATTCACTGGTTAGTCCAGCTCTGCACTTTATACATGGGGAAAGTAAAGTATGGAGAGTTCAATGACCTTTTCAACGATCCTGATCCTGCCAAACTTTCTCCTACAGCACAGAAATGTCTGTGGGGACAGTGCCAGCATTCAGGTTGTCTGCACTCTGTCTACTCACCACCAAATTTTGCACTCAAGCAGTGGCTCTCAGACACTGGTGACCCTAAGATTCAAAACATTTTATATCTACAGGTAGATGTCTTCCATCCCTCACATCAGAATATCCAGGGTCAGGGCCAATACATCCTTTATATTTTTTTAAAGTCCCAAAGACATTTAGGCACAACTTCTAGAACAACTGCTCTAGAGAATAGTTCACTAATCACTAAGGTTCTTCAATCAAGAGCAAATTCAATTATAATCAGTCCACTTTCCATTTATTATTTAGTTTAATCATAGCTGAACCCTAGGTGGTAGATCACAAAGGAAACTAAAAACTTGCTCAAAGTCATACAGCAGGGAATGGGTCCCTGCATTGGAATGCTGTTTCTGACATCCAGTCTAGTGTTCTTGCTTATCATGGCAAGTTGACCTTCTCTACTCCAATTACTATGGCAGGAATATAGCGTTTTAGAATGATTTCCAACAAGGAAACCATATATGATTTCTGTTTCCTTAAACATTATGAATCTCTGTTTTCATAACCATAACAAAATATGTTTCCCCACCATGAACATCTACTAACTATAAGAAAACCACATCCTACAAAAATCCCCCTCCCCGCCATTTCCAGGAAGTCCTCAGCACTTGTATCTCAGTGCTTGGAAGAATGTTATCTTTTCAACATTACACAGGGCTCACTATGCTCTTCCCCTTAAATTCTAGCTACAATAGACTTTCTTCTTCCGCAGTGCTCGAGTATGGGGGTCCAGCTCTCACTTCTCCATCTCAGTGAAGACTGGACAAGCAGCACAGGTACACTTCAGAGACAGTGCCAATTCAATTCCAAACCACTGCAATAAAGCAAACACTACAATAAAGTAAATTTGATGTTTTTGGTTTCCTAGTGCATAGAGTTACGTTTACACCATATTGTAGCCTACTTAACATGCAATACCATTACGTCTAAAATATGTGCATATCAAAATAATTTTAATAGTAACATCAAAGATTGCTGATCACAGATCATCAAAACAAATAGAATAATAATGAGAAAGTTTGAAATATTGTGAAAATTACCAAATGTCACACAGAGACACAAAGTAAAGAAATGTTGAAAAAGTGACATCAATACACTTGCTCGAGGTGAGGTTGCCTTAAACCTTCAATTTGTAAAAAACATGGTATCTCTGACACGCAATAAAGTGAAGCACAATAAAACAAGGTATGCCTGTAGATTTAAAAAATCACCTAGGATTACAGACCACTGTTTCAAATCGTGTTTTTCCCTGAAATTAAAAAATTATTATCAACATGAAGGAATTAATTCTTTAATTTGGGGGTCAGGCTTCTCATAAGTCTGACAAAAAGAGAAGGAAAGAATAGGATTTTCTTTGTGAAAATATACATTTACAATAACAAGTACCTAAGTGAAATGTGATACTTTCATGCCTTATCTTTTCAAATATTTAATTTACTTATTTGATAGACAGAGATTACAAGTAGGCAGAGAGGCAGGCAGGGAGAGAGGAAGAAGCAGGCTCCCTGCTGAGCAGAGCCCTATATGGGGCTCCATCCCAGGACCCTGGGATCATGACCTGAGCCTATGGCAGAGCCTTTAAACCACTTTAACCCAGGCACCCCCATGCCTTATCTTTAAATGATAACATTAGATATGTAACTTGATAACTTGATAGATTTGCTTTTTTTTGCCTTATATCAACACACTATAAGGCTAAAATATTCAAATTAGGATAAATTTGATTCATTCCCTTCATCCCTTTGTGCCTTTGTTTTCATGCCTCTCTTGTCTATTAACAGCTAGAAAGATTAATTTTACATATTGTTAATGTATTTCCCTACTGATATATTAGAACAACCACTCAACAGGAACTAGTATGCTTAAGGAAACAATGGCACACAGAATGCTTAAAATCAGAACTTCCCTGGAAAATGCAAAACATACGCTTTCCTCTGAAATCCTTTCATTTTCTTATCTTCAATTATCTCTCTCAGCTGTTCCAAGCTCCCCACCCTCCCCACTCCCACCCCCAGCATACCAGCTGCTAGGTATAGTGAAATTTAGATACAATGTTGGGGATTGAGCTGCTACAACAACCCTCCAATTTACAAACATTTTCCAATACAAAGTCTGTGATGGTGGAGTCTTTGGAATTATAGAACCAACCCTCCATAAATTCTTTTCTTTTTTTTTTAATTTTTTAATTTTTTTATTACCATATAATGTATTATTAGCCCCAGGGTTACAAGTCTGCAATTCGCCAGATTTACACACTTCATAGCACTTACCATAGCACACACCCTCCCAATGTCCATAACCCAACCACCCTCTCCCTACCCTCTCCCCCCAGCAACCCTCAGTTTGTTTTGTGAGATTAAGAGTCTCTTACGATTTGTCTCCCTCCTGATCCCATCTTGTTTCATTTATTCCTTTCCTACCCCACAAACCCCTCATGTTACCTCTCAAATTCCTCGTATCAGGGAGATCACATGATAATTATCTTTCTCTGATTGACTTATTTTGCTCAGCATAATACCCTCTAGTTCCATCCACATTGTTGCAAATATCCTTAATATCCTCCAGTTCCATCCACATCATTGCATTTATTTTGATGTCTGCATAGTATTCCATTGTATATGTGTATATATGTGTGTGTGTGTGTGTGTGTGTGTGTGTGTATACCACACCTTCTTTATCCATTCATCTGTTGATGGATATCTAAGATTCTTTCCATAGTGTGGCTATTGTGGACATTGCTGCTATAAACATTCAGGTGCACGTGCCCCTTTGGATCACTACATTTGTATCTTTAGGGTAAATACCCAGTAGTGCGATTGCTGGGTCATAGGAAAGCTCTATTTTCAACTTTTTGAGGAACCTCCATGCTGTTTTCCAGAGTGGCTGCACCAGCCTGCACTCCCACCAACAGTGTAGGAAGGTCCCCCTTTCTCCGCATCCTTGCCAGCATCTGTCATTTCCTGACTTGTTAATTTTAGCCATTCTGACTGATGTGAGGTGGTATCTCATTGTGGTTTTGATTTGTATTTCCCTGATGCCAAGTGATGTGGAGCAATTTTTCATGTGTCTGTTGACCATCTGGATGTCTTCTTTCATAAGTACTTTTCTAAAGTACTCATAAACCTGGTCAGAATTAAAGGGGTTTCAAAGATGAATGGAGCCCAATAAATTTCATGGTCTGGAAGAGGATGGACAATAAAACATGTCAGCAAACGATTATGAGTGCTAAGAGCCATAGTAATGTGAACAAGAAGTTGCGACGACCGTAGGAGGAAGAAATTGCCCGAGGAAGATGAAGCAGGAATTCCTTCCTAGGAAACAGCATCAGAATGGAATCTTGAAAGCTAAATACGAGTTTGCTAAGTAGCCGAGACAGAGAAGTGTGAAGGGGAATAGAACAGCTTAACTGAGAAATTAGAAGCTGTTCAGAACTACAAATCAAGGCATGGAACTAAAAAAGGAGACCCAGAGGATGCGCGTGCTTGTGAGGAACATTCTGTAGAGTGAGGAACCACTGAATGGTCTTCCGTAGGAGTGTTGAAAAGGATTCTTGGGGTAAACCCAGCACCATTCAACCCTTGAGGAACAGCATTAAGTCCTCTGACTGAGGGCAGCCATCTTCTCAGAAGACCTCATAAGCTGGCCTCCTCAAAGCTCATGATGGGTCTGGTGGTGGAGGACTGACCAGCAGTGGACCAGTCACAGGACCTCGGTTCCCCTGCATCCTGCATTGGTGAGTGGCCAAGGTCTTGGTGTGTGGTAACATACACAAGCTGGAGCGGGGGTGGGAGGGCATTCTTTACTTGTAGAGAAAGTTGGATGAAAGGGTGTTGGTGCCCCAAAACATGACTCTACCTGGTAGAGAAAAATCATTAAAGTGTATCTAGAAGGGAATATATAGTTTGAGGCCCACACAGTGAAGCAGGACAGGAGATACTAAGAAAGAATTGTGACAGCTTTAATACCTTACTTCTAGACTAAGAAGTCTCCAAAGCTACCCTGGTTTCCCCTTCTTAAAACTCTTATTTCTTGTACTCTGTGTCACTGCCACTCCCAGCCACTCAACCCCCACCTCATTAGCTTTCTAATTCAACTACTTTGAATTGAATTTTTGGCAAGGACACCCAGGAGGACTAATGAGATTCTCACCCACCTCTCCTGTACCAGAAATGCCCACAGCTCCCCAGCCTTTATGGAAAGCCCCCATGTCTTAATAAACCCCAGGCCAAAAATTCTGTGTCAAATAAATATTTTGCCTTAGAAAAAATATTGCCATTCTTAGGAGACTCCTCACAACAAAAAAATGACAGCTATTGTAAGGGTAACCCTGACTGAGTTCCTAGCAGAAGAACTAAGCCACTTGCATGAGAAATAAAAGTATGATTGTAATTAGGAAATATCAGTAGAAAAAGACATGGTGTCATTGCTGTTGGTGAGCCTCTCCCACATTGGTCTACCTATTTGGAGATTACACAGAGCCAATTTAGAAGGTTATGTCTGTGGTCTTTATTCTCACCACACTTACACAGTAATAACATGATCAGATATGCATTTTAATATTTTCCTGATTTACTTCTTGGAGAATTTATATTTTTGACAAATAATTTTTAAATTGTTTTTTTTATTAACATAATGTATTATTTGTTTCAGGGACACAGGTCTGTGAATCATAATTCTTCAGAGTATAAAGGGAGTTTATCCAGCACATAGGTAGAAGAATTAGAACCATGCTTGTCAAAGGGTACAAACTTCTGGTTGTAAGGTAAATGTTTTCTGGGACATAATATACAGTATAGTGACCATACTGTACTATACATTTGAAAGTTGCTAAGAGAACAAATGTTAAAAGTCCTCACCCACCCACCCACCCCCACACACAAATTATAACTATGTGAAATGATAGGTATGATAACTGACCCTATTGTGGTAACCATTTTGTAATATAAACATAAATCATTATGTTGTATACCTTAAACTTATATGCTGATTATATCTTACTAAAGCAGGATAAAATTAAACTAAAAAACAAAGTTTGAAAAAGATGCAGTTTGAGAGGGGGAAAAATTATATTTGTTTCCAGAAAATAACTCACTGACCAATACAGAAATAAATATTCAGAATATATGTTAAGGTATCAAGTCAAAGGCAAAGTGTATCAGTTCTTTAGGTAAAGACCAATTGCTTAAAAAAGTGCCCTGGAATTACGCTTGGCTTCTCTTCATTTAGAAAGAAATTGGTGGTCTTCATCAACATTAGGAATCAGGTTGGAAAGGCCTTCGCAAGCAAAGTGCTGACCCATCTGAGCTGGTGGAGCCTGTCTGTCTCCAGCCCTGGGCAGATAACACACCAGAGGACTGGCCTTGGCTTCTCAAGGGCAAAACCCAGAAACGACATTCCTGTAATCTGGCCTGAGGGTTCCCATAGCACAGAAGGAAGTGAGACTGTCTCTGACTTGCCAAACCCCATCTGAAAAAGCACACCCCACTGGCGGCAGCCTCTTCTCCCAAGAATTCCGGGAGAAGATCCAGACAGAAGCACTTTATGTGGGGCAAACGAAGCATCACTTTAGCATCCTGTTTCCTCTCCTGGCAAGCAGACATTTTTCTTTTTGTCTGTTACAGAAACTAGAACTGGATCATGTGCCTGGGATACTTAAAAGATGGAAATCAGTGACTAAGGGGAAAACTGCAAAGGAGGTTATATAAGAGGGGCTGGGAGAGAGGAAGGAGGGCAGAGTGACTTTAACTTCAATCAGCAATGCAAATCCCATGGGTAGAAGCAGATACTGACAAGGGGCCTCCAGCTGGGAGGCAGAGTGGTGACCAGCTTGCTCAAGAAAGTTGAATCAGCTCAAGAAAGCAGGTTTTGTGAACTGTGGGGACTACCTGCCATGTTTAGGGTGAAAGTCTCCTGTTTACCTGAGGATGGAATGATTTCCTTTTTGGCAGCAAGAGCACTGAAACTGCAATTGAAATGAAACCCATTCTTGCTGGTTGGTTTCTGTGAAAGCCCTTCTCTTCAGTCTTTGACAACTCTGCTATCTGTCACAGACATCCCAAACCTCACCAGTATAAATCCAGTTGCAAGGTTTCTATTTATTAAAAATAGCTTTGTCGGGGCGCCTGGGTGGCTCAGTGGGTTAAGCCGCTGCCTTCGGCTCAGGTCATGATCTCAGGGTCCTGGGATCCAGTCCCACATTGGGCTCTCTGCTCAGCAGGGAGCCTGCTTGCCTTCCTCTCTCTCTGCCTGCCTCTCCGTCTACTTGTGATTTCTCTCTGTCAAATAAATAAATAAAATCTTTAAAAAAATCTATTATTTAAAAAAAATAGCTTTGTCATTGTTTTTTCTATTTTTACATGCTCCTTGAAGGAAAAAAAAATTAAGGAAATATAAAAAAGTATAGTGTTAAAAGTAAAAAAAAAAAAAAACTAAAATGACCATAAACATTTTGGGAAATAATTTTTTCATTCCTGCCTTTCTTCCTCCTTTCCTGTATCCTTTCAAACATTTATTGAACACTGTGATAGGCTCTGCAGTTTCAAAGGTGTATGCAAGAGAAAGCAGTATTTCTGTCCTCATGCTTTAGAAACTAGTTATCCTTTAAGATCTTCACCTCTCTGTGCAGAAACACACACGTGCATGGATGTATATACAAAATACATAGATATTGATGATTTAAAACAATATGTTAGATCCTATATCATTTTACACAAATGAAACTGCTGTAAAATCAGTTTGTAATCTATTTATTTCTCCATTCAATAAGCCATCAATATTCCATCCATATAATATCACCATGTTAATGGCTCCTAAATGAGACTGTTTAGTGAGTGAATATTATACATTTTGGCACAAAGTGCCATGTTCTCCACAGAGTCTGCACTAATTAGAGCAGGCAATAACTTGTACAAAAAACCTAGTGCCCTACATCTGGTTTACCATTGCCTTACCATTGTCAACCATTTTCATTCTGATTTTTTTTTTTTACATTCATGTTTGTTTTGCTTTTTTTCCAATGGAATCAAATTTATCTATCTTTTCTTTCATAGTTTTTTTTTTTTTTTTATGATGTTTAGGAAGGATTTCCCTTTCATGAAAGGGATATATTATTTTGAGATATATTTTCTTCTAACACTTTTCTGGTTTTTTTTTGTGGTGTTTAAACCTATGATCCATCTGGAATTTCATGTAATATAACAATTTGCATAATAATAATAATAATAATAATAATAATAATTTATTCTTTCCTAATTATACATAACAATTGTTATTTCAAAGGACTGTTTTTATGTATAGGCTGCAAACTTCATGCAAATACCTCTTCATAGGTGGTGACTTAGTGTAAACTGAAACTTTTCTAAGAGCATTGCAGGAAATGTGGGATAGATTTTGTTACAGGGAGGTGTTTAGAACTATAATCGAAAAATAAAATCGTAAGAAATTTGAACTGTACATTGTGATGACTCATTGTATATACATTGTGAAAGGATTCCTTCCATTTAGTTAATTAATGCTTCTATCAGCTCACATATTTATCTTTTTGGTGTGTAAGAACATTTGAGTTCTACTCAGCAAATTTCAGTTACATGGTCAACTATAGTCACCATGTTTTACCTTAGCTTCTCAGACTTTATTCATCATAGAGCTGTAAGTTTGTACGCATATACCAATTTGTCCTTATTCCCTCCACCCCCTGATCTGGGAAACAGAGGCAGAGGAAAAGTTATTAAATTTCCCTGCCACCCCTGTCAAGTCCTTGAAACAAGCAGAGTGACATTCCTTTAAGATCTCAACTGCCTCCACCTTTATACATTGCTAAGGGCAAAAGGCAATCCTAGCCTGATCACCCCCACCACCCAACCAGTAACCTGTAAGTCTAGTTTGACACACAATAATTCCTTTGGAAACTTCCTTTATCTCTAAACCCTCCAAGATATGGGTCGGCATTCATCCCCAAGCATAGGGCCCACGGATGTATATCTGAAGGGTCTCATGATTAAGGTTTTCTTAGATGGTAATAAATGACATTTTCCTAACAACAGCTAGCCCCTCAAGGTCCTGGAAACCTTGCTTCCAAAATTCCTTAAAGACTTAATGCTATCCCTAACACCCCTCTCAACTTGCAAGTGTATAATGGGCCACTCCTCCCAACCCCAGGGCAGCAGCAATTTCTGCATGAGTCCTGTCCCCCTGCTTTAATAAACCACCATTTTGCATCAAAGACATCTCAAGAATTATTTCTCGGTCAATGGCTCTGGACTCCACCTCACTGAACCTCATTTATATTCTAAAACTTCATCACTCCTACCCCTTGGCAACCAGTTTTCTACTTGCTATTTTTATGAGTTTGATTTCTTTTCTTTTCCCACATATAAATGAATTATTGGTCTTTATCTGTCTCACTTATTTCACTTAATATAATGCCCTCAGGGTCTATCTATCTATCTATATTTTATATTTTTACTATATATATAGCATATATACTATATAATATAAATTATGTATAATATAAATTATATGTATAAATATATTATATACTAAACATATATTAAACATATAAATATGTTATCTAAAATACTATAGAAAATAGTAAATATATATCTATATATATCACATCTTCTTTATCCATTCATCTGTTGACAAACACTCAAGTTCTTTCCATATCTTGACTATTGTGAATAATGCTGCAATGAACATGGGAATTCAGATATCTCCTCAATATACTGTTTTCATTTCCTTTGGATATAGACCCAGAAGTGGGATTGTGAGATCATATGGTAGTTCTATTTTTAATTTTCAAAATTTTTGAGGATTTTGGAGGAGAAGGTGGAAGATGCAGCATTTCTGGAGAAAAAGAGACACTGAGCAGAGAATTTGGTGTTGCTGGAGCTTTGGAGCTAGTGGAAGAATGATGAGCTATAAGGTCAAATGGGAGGGCAGAAACCAAATGCTGGTGGATTTTATACGCTATTTTAAGAGAGTTAGACTTTTCTCTTACTGGAGGTGAGGAGGCATACAAATAGTTAAACATGGCAGGTTTGGGTTTGAAGTAGATCATACTTATGGCTTTGTGGATAATCTGTCTGAGGACTAAGAAAAGGTGAAACCACATAGGGGGTTATGGAGGTAGACAAATTGAGAAATAACAATGAAGGTCTGAATAAAGGCTTTGGCATTAATTGATGGTAGTGAGCTAAGGAATTTGAGAAATATTTATGTGGTAAAAGTAGTATGTAAGGGTAAAAGATGAGGAAGGACAAGGATGATGCCCAGATTTCTAGCTTGTGACTCGGTAGACAGTGGTCCAACCCATGCAAAAATTATTAGTGATCAGTACCCTGGAGAACACAGATTAAATCAAACGTCCACTAAAATGACTACGTAAAAAAAGTCCAATGACACCAAGTGCTGAAAGGGTGAAGAAATTGAAACTCTCATATGCTGCTGATAGTAATATAAATTGTCATAAGCCTTTGGAAAAGTTTCGGAAATATCTACTAAGGTCACACTTACGCATAAGCTTAAGCCCACTATCCTATTTTTGGATATATACGTAACAAAATGTGTGCATGTTTGCAAAAAAAAATGTACAACAATGTGTAGTTCTATTATTTATGATACCCCCAAACTTGAACTAAGGAAAGAGGTCCATCAGAAATAGAATTGGGACACCTGGGTGGCTCGATCTGTTAAACTTCTGCCTCCTACACAAGTCATGACCCCAGGGTCCTGGGATTGAGCTCCCGCATCAGGCTCCCTGCTCAGCAGGGGAGTCTGCTTCTCCCTCTGTTCCTCCCACCCCTTCCTCCCTGCTCCTGTTCACTCTCTCTCACTCAGTTTCTTTCTCTCAAATAAATTAATTAAATCTTTAAAAAATTTTTAAAAAATAGAATGGAAAAAAAGTTTATTAGTATAACAGGATATCACATAATTATAAGAATGAATGTGTTACATACTACAACATGGATGACTCTCATAAACATAATACAGACAAGCCTCATTGTACCTCACTTTATTGTGCTTCATAGATAATGTATTTTTTACTAATTGAAGGTTAGAGCAAGTCTATTACCATCATTTACTCAACTGCATTTGCTGACTTCGTGTCTCTGGGTCACATTTTAGTAATTCTTGCAATATTTCAATTTTTTCATTATTATTGTATTTGTTATGGTAATTGGTGATCAGTGATTACTACTCTTTGAATGTTCAGATGATGATTGGCATTTCTTAGCAATAAAGTATGTTTTAATTAAGATCTGTACATTATTCTTTTACACATAATGCTATTGCACAGTTTATAGACTATGGTATTATGTGGACATAACTTTTATATGCACTGGAAAACCAAAAAATTAATTTGATTTGCTTTATTGCAATATTTGCTCTATTGCAGTAGTCTGGAATGCAACCTGCTGTACCTATGAGGTATGCCTGTATTTTGCTAAAGAGGCCATAAATAAAAGGAAATATACTGATATACTGATTCTATTTATACATTCTATTTATATAACATTCAAAGACAAGCAAAACATATGGTATTAGAAGTCAGAATAGTGTTACTTTTAAAAGGAAGAGTATAGGAATTAGGAGACATTGGAAGGGATACTGGCTGCCAGTAATGGCCTTTTTTCTTTTTTTTTTTTTTTTATGTGGGTGCCATTTACATCTGTTCACTTTCTAGAAATTCATCAAAGTTCATGATTTGTGTTTTTTTTTACGTGTATATTATACTTCAATAAAATTTTTAATAAATTCCTTACAAAACAAAAATACTGTGTGTATATGAATTATATATTCATTATATATTATATATATTATATATTCATTCAGTTATATTTGGATTATATTGAAGTAGACAATCAGACACAATGGATCCCTGGGTATGTGTGTCTGAATCTTCAGGCAGAAAAAATGGACAAGGGGTAAAGAAAGTGTTTTAACAACGCTGTGGGGACAGACCATGAATGAAGAGTCGGCCTTGGATATAACCCAGGAGAATATCGACATTTAATGTGTGGACAAAAGAAAATAGAAAAGAAACAGGGAACATGTAGAGCCATGAGCAGGAATTGTTACAAAAGATTAGGTAGTAAAACTCAAGAAGAGAGGGATCAATAACATCCAGTAAGGCTGAGAGACTCAGTAAGATCAGAGTGAAAATGTCCATTGGAGTTAGTACCGGCAAGTTATGGCATACCTCAGCTAGGCTGACTTCTGTGGAATGGTAGGGATAGCAGTGGTGACCAGCTGGATTGTAGTGTGGCTCCAATATTATCTGTGTGATTATTTAAAATGCAGGTTTCTGAGAGCCACCCTCAGAGATTTTGTCCCATGGATCTTACTTAGGGCTTTGATGATTCGGAGGTAAATAGTCTCTGAACCACACCTTGCAAAACTCTGGGTTAGAAAGTTACATGTGTCTTCTGTGAAATCCAATCTTTCCCTCAGAAAGGGACAAGGCAACTGATCTCTGAATTTCTGCTTATTCATTTTATTGGATAGGATATAAAAATGCCTACTAAGATTAAATGTGTGAGAAAAAAGTTATTCTTCACATATATGCTTAAAAAAGTTATATATGTTATTATATACATAAGTTCATATATATGTTAAAAAAGTTATTGTTCATAATATGTTTAAAACCATTATGTTGTACAGCTTAAACTAATACAAAGTTATATGTCAATTATATCTCAATAACACTAGAAAAAGTAAGCTAATATATCTAAGGGCCTATTATGTACTTACCCTCCATCTCCTGCCATATGTATAAGTCCATGACATTCTCTTTCCTGAAGGCAAATGTAAAAATAATAATAATATTATTATTAATATATTTTATATATAAACATATATAAAATATTAATAATGTGTGTACAGTGCCAGAAAACAGTGTCTAATTGGAATCTGGCCTAAAGATAGGTCTTGATTTTGAACAATTTATAATTGTTAATGCAATAGTTTTTGAAATTATATTTACTGTGTCCTATAAAAGTATCAGATGAAGAGTCTCTGAGATAGCCCAGAATCAAGTGCTTTCATAAGGGAAAACCTAACTAAAATAAAAATAATCATACCATGCATTGAAAATCTAGGTGGATTATCGGTAGGATATTCCAGGGCCTCTAGGGCCCCCAGTTTTTGCTTACTAACTTCTGGAGAACTGAAGGAAGCCATAAGGACTGGGAAAGGTAATAGTATCCCTTTGGGTATATTTGTCTATTAAATAGTGGTTAATTTAGCTTCCTTAGTAAGAAAGAACGAAAACAAAACAAACTATAATAAAGCAAACACTCATGCATAGTACATTTCATAGAAAGCCATAACAAATATCAACTATTAGAGCTTTCTACGTGCCAGGAATGGGGCTTGGCACGTCTACCTAAAATCTGCAGATGAGGAAATTGAGGTCAGTGGAGGGCAAGTGAATTACTCAAGGTCATACCCAAGTCTGTTTGATCTATTGCCTCTGCAGGGGCTTTGCTAAAGCTTCTAAGGTCTATGCTATTTGCACACAAATAAGCTATGGTTTAGACTACATTATGAACTTATGGTATGAAGCACAATTCTTGCTTAATGCGCCAAGCACAAAGTGTGAAAGAATCACCTCTGCGGGCTAGACTATCTAGATGTTCACCAGACCCATTTCTTCTTCCTTCTGGGAATGTAGTTTAATTGCATTTCCCAAAATCATTGCAGTGAGGTATGGTCTTCTGACTAAATTCTGACCAACAGAAGATGGGCAGATATGATGTGTACCATCTCCAGGCCTAGCCTAAGAGCTAGAAGATGGAATGGAGTTAGGTTTCTCAGTCACTGGTCAGAGGAGAATCATCCTACTAGTTAGGAATACCTAATTTATTTATTCCTGCTAGCTTAGAAATACTGAGGGGGAAAAAAAGCACCTATTTTGTTAAACCGCTGAGATTTGAGAGTTTATCTGTTATGGCAGTTAGAATGACCTTGACCTTGGAAGCCTTTTTCATTGGTGTCACACTAAGCAGTCATGATTGATAGGAACAACCATTAATTAAGGTGGTAGCTGGATCAAGTTGGCAAGGGCTGCCCACATTTTCAAACACCAGAATCAAATTTACCATAAATTGTTTATGAAAAAATTTCTTTAAAAGTGAAATGAAAATTCAATAATTATATAGAATACAATTAGGAGCAAAAACATTCATACTCAGATATACGATGAAAAATTGACTAACCATTTTTTTTCTTTTTGCAAAAACATCTCGTGGTCAAAATGGAATACAAGTTGAATATGAGCAAGCAAGTGTAGAAGTAATTGTTGGTGAGTAGACATATACACAAATACTTAAATTATGGGAAGAAAAAAAGACACAGTGGTACAGATATTGGCATAGATCCCAGAGGGGAGGACTTTGTTAAATTTGAAAGCCTAGAGCTCTCACCTACATCTAAATATTAGTCATTGGTGACATGAATAAGGCAACTTGATATTAGATGGATAGCATTAGGTTTTCAGTATAATCAACCATCCTTGGCCTTTGACTCCATGTGAAGAATTGATTATGGATAGGGTGACCATGTGTCCTAGTTTGCCCAGGACAGTCCCAGTTTATGACTATTTTCTAGACCTACTTATGAATAGTGCCCCCTTTCTTTCTCCAGAATGCCCCAATTGGAAAGATAAATTATAGGCTCATCCTTGTTTGGGGCCAAACTTCAGGGGCTCAGTGCAGGCTTCCCTCCCCCATCAACAGCTGATGTTCATGTAGAGATACCAGTACTACTAATACTACTGTGAAAGCTAGGTTGATGAAGCAGAAAATATTTTTCCTCTCTTCTAACTTCACATGATGACTATTTGATTACAATTTTGGATAAGTTTGATGCACTCCAGAACCCTTCCTTCGAGGAGAAGGAAAAGCTTTTGCTTAAATGCAGGTGACATAGTCTATCCTTACAAACTCAGAATGAGCTTAAAAGTATAGCAGCTTTCTCTAGAATATTTATTACCATAATTAAAATAGATCAATGATCATAAAATAAAAATCATCATTTTAGGCAAATGTCCCCCAAATTTTGCCTAGAATATTCTAGGTGACCCCATACTGTAGGCATTGAGTTAATTAGCAGAATTTTGCAAACAGTGTTTGTTAGAGGGCATATCAGGATACAGCGCTGAGTTATGCTTGGTCTTTTATGGTCCTTATGAAGATGATATGGGGAAGTGTGGTTCTAGAGAGAAGCATTACAACTCCTTTGAAATACTTGGGCTTCCCACAGTCCTAGAGAGCTCAAAATAACATAATAAATGTGATGTACCTTTTTGGAGATTCATTTTCACTTTTGTGTTGGTAATTTTCACTTTTTAATATTTGAATATACATGAATGTATTCAAAACATACATGAAATTTTAAGATAAAAGACGAGACTCCTAGTTCTACTAGATATGCTGTGCTCTCCCCATGTCCTTTAATACTCAGAATGGAAAACTGAAGAGGAAACACTGCTCTGAGGTAGAGTACTTGGGGCCCCCGTCATCCAATCACCTGTTTGTTACTAGAGTCCCAAACTTAAAGGGCTGGGTGTGGTTAATAGCACAGGCTTTGGTAGGGAATAGACCCAAGTATTGTCCCGTGTATACCATTTATTAGCTCTGAAATCTTGCATAAGTGTGAAGCAAAGGTAATAGCTAACTCATAGCAGTATTTTGACTATTAAAGAATGATGGGAAGGGCTGAGCACAACACCTGGCACATAATAAGCACTCCACAATTATTCATTATTATTATTTCTTGAGAGGTCTCTTAGCCCCATTCACTGCAACTCCCTATGCTAACCTAATCTATATAATTTTGGTCTAGAAAAAGAGATGTGGAGAAACTGGGAGTCATCCTAAAAAAAAAAAAAAAAAAGCAACAAAGGTATTTTTAAAAGCTGGGAAGCTATAAAGTAGGATGAAAGGAGCTAGGGTGTTTTTAACTTGGAGAAGAGGAAGCTGAAAAGTGACAATAACATTCAAGTGTAAGAATTATTATGAGAAGGAGGCTGACAGGTTGTTTTCCATTCCTACAGGGGTTAGCACACATAAAGATTACAGCAAAATAACTTGATTTGACTCAAATAAGAATGTCTTGTCAGGGAGAGTGACAACACTAGAACATCATGCTAAAAAGGGGATGGCTATATCAACCTGCCTTCACCTAAAAATATCCTGGCTAATTTAGGTGAAGATCTAGTTGTGGCTGCCCCAGCTGACCTTTTATATCTGAGTCCCAGAGATCAGTTTTCAATCAGTTCAGGGACACAGCCTTTGGCAGATGTTCATACTAGACTCTAGCATTTAAGGCAGAGATAGATCAACATATATGTCCAGGCTTTGGGAGCCACGTTTATACAAATTATCACATAACTGGAAGAATAGTTCTAGATTGATAATGATTATAGTAATGTAATAACAATAGTTAACATTTATTAAGTACTTTGTGAAAGATTCTATTCTGAGTAAGTTGTAGGTATTACCTTCTGTTGTTTGATAATGGGTTTTTGCACTTAACTGCTGAACTGTTCTAATCTGGACCCTCCTTGGAACTTTTAAATCCATCCAGGAGAGAATGTGTGATGAACATCTCACCTAATCAAATTCCATGACCCCTTCCCTGCCCAACTCAACTTGCTTCTATTTGTGAAAGCTGCTTGAATTTCAGTTGACATTCTTTTTCTCTAAACTCACAGCTTTAAGCCTCAATATGGGCATTTATATGAGATTTAAATAATTACTTTGAGGTATCTGTGCTGTTGTTTTGTCTGGCTATTGAATCCTTATGCCCTCGTTTAACTCTTCATGCATGTGTATGTATCTTCCAAGCCTGACTATAAAATCTTCAGGGAAACCAGGTATAGTCATCATGTGTGGTTTTTTTTTTTTTTTTTTTTTTTTTTTTTTTAAGCAGTCCCTTTTCGAACTCCAGTAAGAGCAGCTTGTTTTAGAGAGTGGACATTCTCTTGCGCATGGAGTCTTGATGGGACAGTCCACTGAAGCTCTCTGCCTTTTCTTTCCCTAAGGGTAAGTAAGTAACTTGGCCCTGCTTCAAACCCAGGGCTTTGAAATTTGAAGAAAGTATCACACACATAAGAAAAAGAGTTGATTTTCTAGTGACTGTCACCTGGAGAAGTTGTCTGCCTTCTGTTACCTTGGCCTCTATCAGATCCTATTCTGACCAAGCTTCTTTGAAGTACCTGATAGCCTTGCAATAATAAGTTAGCCAGTTTTTCCTGTTGCTAGCAATTAAAACATGCTAACTGTTACAGGGCAAATCCTCTACATACCAGGGCCACCACACAAAGCAGACTGCCTATCACAGAGATGGTGTTTATAAGTGACATTGTAAAGGACTTAAACGGAAAAACAAGCACTGACAAAAAGAAATAAGATCTATGGAAGCATTTTGTAATAGATAAGAGGTATAAAAATTTCCCTGAAGAGCCTCAGGAATGCTACATTAGTGATAAGATTATTAGAGAATTTACATAATCTTAACATCCACCTTAGCTATCTTTGCTTTGCTCAGTAAGGCAATTGAGAAGAGGGGCAAGTGGCACACCATACAAATGCCACTGGGGTGCTCCAAGCTGCTGGTGGTACACTCTTACCTCTGGAGCTCCCAGCACCTCCTGGCCTTCAAGGCCCTCTTTTCAGTGCTGCTAAAGAAGTTGATCTGAACCAAGATGAAGGACACGCATTGGACCACACACAGAATTAATCCTATTTTTACATTTTCAAATGGATTTAGTAGAGTGCAGATGTGTACTACCCAGGACTGAAAAGAAATGAGGACAGAGCTCAGAGAAGTTAGGCAGGGGTCAAACAAGTGACCAAAATAGAAAGCAATACCCAGAGCAGTTGTACAGCTCACACAGTGCAGGGAGTTGGATCAGATGACCTCTAAAGCCTCCAATTTGGGCATCCTTTGTTTCTACTTCTATCAGTTGTTCATGCATCCAACTCTCAGTATCGGTCCCACTAAGAGGCAATGGTTAAGTGTAGGAAAGACATTGAAAATGATGTTTCAGCAGTTTGCTGAACTCTATCTACGGATAGAATTTTTCTTTCAGTAAACATTCGTTAATGGCATATTATGAACAAATAACTGTGCTAGGTGCTAGGAGGAAGGGCAAGCAGAGTGGGGAAAAAAAACAGTTACAGCTGCTGCTTTTCAGTAGCTTATAATTTTCTGAAAAAGATGTTGTGCCACTTTGTGCGTTGTGCACCAAGACGTCTCGTTTCAAACAGTAGGCATTCACAGACTGATCTGTGACAAGGAACTCTTCTTGCTTTCAAGGAGCTTTCAGTTATTTATTGACTCACACATTAATTCAACAGTTTTCACTGATTAATCTCCATGTACCAGAACACTGGGTAAAAATGACGAGTTCTCTCCTTCAAGGAGCTCCCAGAGAAGTGGGATGACCTAAGTCTCTTACTGAGTTTACTCTGCCAGTTCTTAACCTTCTCCAAGCCTTTTTTTCTTCTGTAGTCATAATGCCATTTTGAAAAATCAAACCTGATCAGGTCACACTTCCCCTGTTTCAAACTCTCTAATCATTTCTCTTGGTATATAATTCAAATTCCCTGTTAATGCAAATAAGGTCCTGCATCATCTGGGTCTTTAACTGTCAGGATGGCAGTCCCGAATAATCGGATTCTGCCTGGGTGGGTTGCAGATGATGTAATAAGAAGGCTGAAATGCTATCAACAATCTTATCACAAATACCCCGTAAGTCTTCAGTGATTATCTCTACTCACAGAAGCCAGGGGGAAGGGGGTGAACATCCAGAATTGAAGCCCCTAGAGAAGTCGATCAAAGGCAGTACAGAAATCTAGGACAAATGATTCACTTTTTATTGTTCCAAGATGAGCACTCTGGCCTCTGTGAAATAGATAGGTGGATAGAGAAACCTAAGAAATGAGAAAAATGATATTCTGAAAAGATCATAGTGGCAGGGATTTTTATCATGTTGCTAGAACTTTGAAGCACTCTCTGGACAGTTACTTGAGATGCTCTAAGATCCTCTCAGGCTGCCATTGAAGACTGTGGGCAGAATTTGACTCTTTATCTGAGAGATGTTGTAACTATAAATGTACTATTTCAAAGGGTCTATGACTTCTGCTGCCCTATGCACAACATTCATCAAACTCTCTAAGGAACTTATAGTTCAACAAAGGTTAAGAACCTTAATAAATAGAGCAGAGTTATGGATGTAATCCCAATACTGAATTCCAGTTCTTTTTGTTAAAAAGAGACAAATCAGATTCCTGGGTTAGTATATGAGACAAATGGTTACTGAAACACTAGCTTAATTAATGGAAAATGTCAAGTGCCTAAACCCCAGTTTCCTCAGTCCAACTGGGAATATCAATATTTATTTCACAGCATTGTTACAAGAATTAAATGAAATAATGTATGTAAAACACTTAGCACAGTGCTTAAAACTTGATAGGTACTTAAGTTTTTTTATACTGTGATTATTTCTCTGATACTCACATAGTGTTAGTACTCACGATACCATGAGTTTCATACTGGGGATTTTTCTATGTGCTATTTCTATGCTCCTCTTGTTCTTCATGAAGAACTCTTGTCTATGTCCTCAGAGCCTTTGTGAAAATATAGAACATTCAAGCTGGAAAAAATTGGGGGGAAACTCCTTCATTTAAGGAAGAATACCCTGAGGCCTGAAGACTAACCCAAGTTCACACAATTAATCATGGCAAAACTGGGTCTTGACCCAAGTCTCTTCTTTCTTACTCTAGTGGCTTTCCTGCTGCATTATTATTATTATTATCCCAAAGTGTGTGTGGGAAGGTGTATCCTGAATCAATACATTAACATGTATTTATTAAGCACCTACCTAAGTGGACCTGGAGCTGTGTTAAAAACTTTAGAAAATATAAAACAAGTATGAGAAACATTCTATACAATTAAGTAATTACAAATTACAACACAATTGAATCAATTGCTCCTCTCATTGCGAACTTCTTTCCTCTTAATTTTACATTAACTTTGAATGTTCCTTCTTATGTTTCTGCCTTCAACTATGAGAATAAGGGAATGCAAATGTATATGTGAATTCTCGCTAAGCAGTTTATGGCTGATTATAACTATGCAAAAGCTCCATTATTAAGGTTAGGAACACATTTACACATCATCCGATTAGATCTTCTAGTAGTCCTATTTTATAGAAGACATAAAAAAGACATGGAGACAAAGTAACTTGTCCAAGTTCCTCTCAGATGCCATAGCCACTGTTTCTGCCATACAGATTCCACTGAGCTTTTTAACTTCAATATTAATCCCTAGAAGCAAAATAAATAAAAAGGACAATACACAAGTGCGATGCATACAAATTGCTTAATTAGTAGGAATTTATTCCTAAACATTTGTAAGATGCCAATTATTTCTCAGACTACCTCACAAGAGGGTAATATTAGTGTCATAGCAACAGCCACATATGGCATTTTGTTCACTCTGCCCATATCCCCATGAAAATGGCTCCTGTCTCTGGGTCTTGCCAGAACTAGTCCTTCCAACAGCCAAGGATCCTCAATTGTTTTTCACTTTGTGGTTTCATCTTTTGGATGATCAAATGTGCTACTCCAGTCACTGTGTTCTTAACCTGTTTAGGTTCTAGAAGTTGCCTCAAGGTGAGAAAGTTTGTTCACCCTGATTTGTAATATTAAACTGGTAACAAAACCATGTAGCCTTGTGCTCTGAATGCCCTACAAGGGTGTGTGTGAGTGAAGGTCATTTCTCTTCTAATCTTAGCTCAGGCATGAGACCTATCATTAGAACACAGGATGTTTGAATAGCAGACTTGTATCTATCTATCTAGACTTGTATCTAGTATTGCCCTCCATACTGAGCCTGGTCTGTGACCACTAGTCTCTCAGACCTGGAAGAATTCTTGCCCAGGAGTTTCCTCAGGCCTTCATGCAAATAGAGGTGGATCAGCCCCAGAGACCCCCAGACGTGCTCAAACTCAGGTGTAAAAAATGTACAGGTTCTCAAATGGTTTTGTCATTCTCTACAACATGGTGCAGATACACTGTAAACAGCACAACCACATTCCCACCAGCAAAGAGTCCACTATGTGTTTTATCCACACATTAAGCTCTTCTTCTATCTCAGTGTTTGAAATAATGATTCTAAATAGTGTGGCTGAGAAGTCATTCTGTCCCCACCAAAACATCTTTTTCTGAACTAACACTAATTAACCTTTGCTATGTGCCAGATACAATAGTGCATTCTTTATGTATATCATTTAAACCTCAAAACAACATAATTATGTGTATATGAAAATGGAACCTCGGAAAGGTTAAATAATTTCCCTCAAGTCACCTAGGTCTTAGGTAATGGAGCTGGGAATAGACATACGTCTAACCACAAAATGCCTTTCCAGACTACTAAACTACATTGCTGTCCTTTAGCTGCCTGGTGTAATACTAATTTCTGAAATGCAAAGTAGATAAAAGGACAACATAAGTAAAAGGCATACAAATGCATAATTAGCATGAGTAAAGTGTGCATTATCATTTTTATGTCAAGCTCATTTCTGTGAATGCTCCATTATAAGAGCATTTTAGTTGATAAAAATTCAAAGATGCACATTTGCTGGTTGAAGCAAGAAAATGTCAATAATCCCACTTTATTTTATTAATTTAGATATGGCTCAGGCAAGTACAGCTGGTACTGCTATTCTTAGAGCTGGAAGGAATGAAGGGGGAGGAAGTATTTCTGTTAACAGATAAATCCAATCAGATTGAGGAGATGACTCCGCTACTCCAAATCTCTAGTCATCCCCCATCCTGCTCTGCCCCTAACAAATCATCTGCTCCAAACTGTGCAGGAGAGATGAATGTGAGAATGGAATTAATCAGAATAAGATGAGGGACCAGCAGTCTATCACGGGTGGCAGTTTGATTAATGAAAGCCAGAAAGCAGCTAGTACAATTTGAGAAGTCAATGAGACCAGCACGAAGGAAAAAAACAACTGAAAAGCTCCAATTCTTTCTAGAAAAAATAAAAACAATTTTTCGTATTTGCTTAGTTCCTTTGACCTTAGGTTGTCAAAGCATTTCACAAGCAATTTCTTGTATTCTTGTCTCTGCTGTAGAGAAACCAATACAGACATTAACGCAACTTTCCCTCTGGGCTAGCAGAGGAAAGAAGAACAGAGAAGAGATAAAAGGAGTCAGAGTTCTTACAACTGTCGTTGTAATTGATGTCTCCTTGAAAAAGCAACCAAATCTTTGTGAAATCATTTTGATTAATCTTGTAATAGATATTTTTGGGAACTTCTGCTTAATTTAGAGAGTTCTCTGATAACTATTCAGAGTCTCTGATACCTATTCAGAATCACAGAAGTGATTCATGGCTGCCATGTTTATGCTGTGTGTTTTTTCCCCAAGCCCACCATGGCCATGGTTGATTGGATCATGATTGGACAGCTGAGCTGACTGGGGCCAATCAGATTCTCTTTCTAATGATTTGGAATTGGGATTCAGAGAACTACTCAGTATGTAAATCAGGCACTGTTGGGTGAGCAAGAGCAAAGAGACAGTCTACAAAGAAATGAATGAAGCAGTTGTTTGGATAACTAAGCAGGTATCTTCCTGGGTTACTGACAGCTGTTCAGTTCCTAGTTTCAGCCCCTTGTGAGGCACAAGCACATGGTCTGCCTTTAGATTGAATGAAACGTTCTTGAATTCTGTTTTTAAATTTTCTTCTGCTTAAGTTAGCTCAAGTGAGTTTCTTCTACTTGCAACTAAAAATATCATAAGAAGTCATTTATTGATGGGTTTGTTGGGTCTACGTTCTCCTTGAAATATCTGCCTTGAAATCTCTTTTAGTTCTTCTACCTCTTCATTTGTTTCTCAACTGCCATTAATTGTGCCTCTTTTTCTGCCTGCCCCTTAAATATAGGTATCCCCTAGTGCTTAGTGCACAACCTATCTGTCTCTGATCTTCTTAGAGAATCTCACCTCCATTGTTTCAGTTAATACCTACAACCACCTGAATTCTGTATTTCTAGCCCATACATCTTGAATGGTATTGCCAAGCCACTCTGGATAGCTTCACAAACTACTTACATTATAAGAAAATGTGGAATCACTCATTTTCTTCTTCCTCAAGGAAAATCTGCTGTTTCTCATTTTCTACTAGAAAATGATGTCAACTCTTTTAGTAGTCACCCAAGCTAGATGACTTAGAGTTATTTTCAAACGATTCCTCTTTCTTACTCCTTGTCATACTTCATTCTTCATCATTTCCTAATTGGACAATTTACTATGCTGAGTTTTCCTAAGATGGCTTCTTACAATCTCACATAACCACTTCCAACCATTGTCAATCCCTTCTCTACACTACCAGATTGTACAACGCTTTCACTTCTATTCTATTCTATGGGTTTATCCTTATGCCAGGACCATACGGGCACTGATAACCATAGCTTTGCAGTAAGTGTTGAAATTGGAATATGGGGTCTCTTTTAAAATGCAGATTCCTGGGCCACGCTTCTAGAGGCTCTGACTCAATTAGTATGGGATAGATCATGAGTCTGATTTCTCACAAGTTTCCTAAAAGCATCCATTGCAGGCTCCCAAGGATGCAATAGAGTAATTGTAGAGAGTGTTGGGGCCTGTCTAGGACTCAATTCTGGCTTTGCCCTTGTTTGCCGGGTGACACTGGGAAGAATATCTGCTTCTCATTCTGTAAAATAGGGATGATAATAACTGTGCTTTTCCCATGAATTAATGTTATGTAGAATAGAAGAGTATCTGGACTGCATAAATGCTAAGTAATTACTTTTACTAATAGGTGCTCAGAGGATGAGACAATGGAGAAATGCAGAAAGAGAAAAGAAAATATGTGCCATTCTGATGACATCAAAAAATTTTCAGAGACTTGGCAGAATCTAAAATGACTGTTTTTGAATAACAATGGAAAAAACCTAATGCTTCCTGAGTAACTGATCTTTTTTAATTGTGATAAAATATATATGGCCTCAAAGTTGTTGTTTTTAACCATACAATTCCATGGCATGAATTACATTCATGTTGTACAATATGACCTCTATTTCCAAAACTTTTTCATCATCCCAAACAGAAACTGTTAACAATTAAATAATAATTCCTTATTCCTCTTCCCCCCCCCCGCCCAAGGTAACCACCACTCTACTTTCTATCTTTATGAATTTGACTAATCCAGATATTTCATATAAGTGGAACCATGAAGTATTTGTCCTTTTATATCTGGCTTATTTTACTTAGAATAATTTTTTAAGGTTCATTCATACTGTAGCATATGTTAGAACTTCATTCCTTTTTATAGCTGATTAATATTCCATTGTAGGTATATGCCACATTTTGTTTATCCCTTCATCTGCTGATGGACACTTAGGTTGTTTCTACCTTCTGGGTATTGTGAATGATGTTGTAGTGAACATTGTGTATATATTTAGGTGTAGAATTTGAGTAACCAATCTTTTAATAGAAATAAAAGGCTACTTTGGAGTAAAGGAAGCCCTTGGCTAAGTCTCTCATGCCCTGTCCTTGTGACATGAGGCTAACCTTGTCAGTCTTCCCTTGACCCACATGTCTGCAGCTCATTGTAATTGCTATCTAGGCTGTAGAGATGTGAATGTCTCTGGAAGAGGGCATTCTGGGAAAGGGGGGGTTCAGACTACTCCAAATGATAGAAATCAGTGACGGGGATCAAGGGAGCCAGTGAGTCTTCTCTGTGACCCTTCTTTGCCTTGTTCCTCTGATACCTCTGGCTTTTCATAGGATGTTCTGTTTAGCCCGAGAAACTATGAGGTTATGTAAGTCTCAGAAAGGAGTGAAGAGGGACTGCATAACTGCCCATCTCTTGACCCTGCCAGCTTCCAAGGCTGTCATTAGATACAGCTCTTTACCTATATCACTGGTTTAATCCCCATCCCAATCCTGGCACTGCACAGTCTGGTGTTGCCCTGATCTCCCTGGCTCATATGTACTTTCTCCCAGGTTTGCTAAAGATGAATGCAGATGGTAGCGGTGCTATTTATGGTATAAGAGATTGTTGCTTTAAGCCATGTGAAGAGAAATACATAAAAGGCATAATTCATGTGATTGTCCATGCTTGGAAATATTTTATACTTTTGGTTAAAAAATGCATTAAGGTGGTAGAATTAGGCAAAAAGATGAGCTCATCAGTAATAAGCATATGTCTCCCCCATCCTATTCTAGGTACACAGGCTTGTTAAAGGGGTAGGAGTTATATAGAGGACTAGAAGAGCTGCAGTAGGTTTGCAGGGAATTTGGGCCCAATTACTGAGAGTTGAGAGGACAATTTCAGACTGTGAATTAGAGTGGCACACTTGAGACCCTCTGGGCATCATGACTGCCTGTTGTTGCTCCATCAGCTTGAGGAGCAGCACAATATAGTAGTGTCTGAAACTGCCTGTCCCGCCTGCCACCATCACTGGATGACAGAAACCCTGGATTGGAGATGGGAGCTGATTCTATTGGTGCCTTTTGGAAGATGGCTTGCGTTGTTAGCCTTCTTGGTAGTTCACTTACTTGAATGCTTGCCCTTGTTCTTGCTTGTGTCACAGAGTCAAACACAGTAAAAAAGGGTAGGTCAGAGAAAGAAAGGAAAAAATAGAAACTGAGCAAATGAAATCCTTAAAAACATCTTAGGAAATCATGATTTTATAGAGTACAGAACTTTATTGCCAAGGTTACTAAATATTGTCAAAGACATTTGACTGAACTACACTGAAAGGCCTCTCTTCATATCTTCAGTCCTACATTGCTAGAATGCTATCTAGACCAGCAAATCTGCTTATTGGAAGCGATGAAGAGTTTACATATTCTTTTTTTAAAAATTTTTATAAACATATAATATATTTTTATCCCCAGGGGTACAGTTGGGTGAATAGCCAGGTTTACACACCTCACAGCATTCACCATAGCACATACCCTCCCCAATGTCCATAACCCCACCCCCCTTCTCCCAAACCCCCTCCCCCCAGCAACCCTCAGTTTGTTTTGTGAGATTAAGAGTCACTTATGGTTTGTCTCCCTCCCAATCCCATCTTGTTTCATTTATTCTTCTCCTACCCACTTAAGCCCCCATGTTGCATCACCACTTCCTCATATCAGGGAGATCATATGATAGTTGTCTTTCTCCGCTTGACTTATTTCGCTAAGCATGATACCCTCTAGTTCCATCCACGTTGTCGCAAATGGCAAGATTTCATTTCTTTTGATGGCTGCATAGTATTCTATTGTGTATATATACCACATCTTCTTTATCCATTCATCTGTTGATGGACCTCTGGGTTCTTTCCATAGTTTGGCTATTGTGGACATTGCTGCTATAAACATTCGGGTGCATGTGCCCCGAGTTTACAGATTCTTGCCCCTTCCAATGCTTAATTCATCTGGGGCTGAGCTGGCTCCACTCCTCCAACCTGAGCGACACATCATCTCAGAAGTTACTCTATCTTTGTCTGATCTCCCAAGGAAAGAAAGGCTTCCCTGCCTGGCCACTAGACTCCTATTTTGGCCTTCAGGAACTGAATATGGCATTGCACTTGTCCCTCTGATTCTGAGTAACTAAATGTCTTATTCTCACTCATAACATTTTTTAAAAATTTTCTTCATGTGGTTCTATGAGCATTTTATCTGACTTGATTTTATGACTCTATTTACCTTTCAAAGGTGTATTTTGGTGAAATGGAAAGATCTAGAGTTTAGACTCAGATAATTCTGGTCCCAAATTCAAGATCTACTACATATTAACTTTCTTAACTCTGGGCCTCGGTTTTCTCATCTGTAAAATGAAAAAATAATAGTTCATAAAGTTTTGGGGGACACTAAATGGGATTATGAATGGAGAGCACAAAGCAGGTATTAAACTTATAATCTCCTTCTTGCTCTCCTGGGGAAAACCCAGCTTCGTCTCACAGGGTCATAGGTGATAAAAGTCCATCATCTATGGACTATCTATGATGAGGATCATCTTAGATCTCCCAGAGTCCATGTCATACCCACACTGCTTTCCTAATGTCAAAAGTTAACATTCTTTTTGGGAAGCCATTGAAAATCATGCTTTCTTGGAGTATATTTAATGACATGAAAAAATAAATAACATATTTATGAAAAAAGAAGATAAAGATGTATAGTATGAGTATAGTATTCAGAAAATAATATATGTCTATACATTTATGTACATGATGCCTTTTGGCATTATAATTTTCCTTTACCTGGATTTTACATGGTAGCTGTTCAGATACCAGCTTTTTTTTTTTTTTCTTTTTGCTGAATTGTGGTATTTGTAAGCCTAGAAGAGCAGAACTGCCTACAAGGGGGAAATATATCCAGCAGAGAGAGGATTTATCTAGGAGCTAAATAGAGAACAGGAATTTTTAAAGCAAAATGCTATGTGCTTTCTGAGGCAGTTCTACCCCTTTCTCTCATCTGCTTGATATTATCAGTAAAACAGCAATTACTCATTGTGTATGGAATGCTACAAGATGAGTGTGGAGGAAGACTACTGCCAGGCTCCAACTATGTAGAAAGGATAAATGGTCACACACACTCACACACACCCTCATGTACACATGTACAACTAAAAAAGATTATTGTACTTTCCAAGTTGAAAAATGCCTCTTGGACTTAAATTATTCCAAGTTGAAAAATGCCTCTTGGACAGATTATTTGGCAAGCAGAAATAAGGGGACTATCATGAGACCCAGGAAAAAACAAAGCTGTTCTGGGTCAAAGTTTCAATTCTTCCACTTCCCAAGTACTTTTTTGTGGTGATGCCTCATAAAATAGCATTGTTGAATTTTGAGTTAAAATTTTTCAACCCTCAGACTTTAGGATCATATGCTAAAATAAGAGGTGATCACTTCTCAGACAGACTCATGCAAGGCCACACATAATTAGTGGCAAGATGAATCTGGAAGCTTTCCATGTTACCACAAGGACTCTCCCTCTTCCCTTGCTGCTTTTGGTATGTGTGAACATTAGGAAAAAGCAATGCATGTGTGTGTGTGTATAGAGAGTTACACATTAATACATACATGCATGCATATCTCTGTACACAAAAAATTTTTTTTTGTTTTTGAGGATGTAACAGTCTGCTCATCCATGTGCCAGAATATTTCAAATCACCTGAATTTCTGTGAGGGTTACCCCATGATGGAACCAAGATTTAGGAAGCTAATTGGGAAAAAGCAATTCTTAGAACCAAATCTTCCAAATACAGGCCTCAGGCATCATGCAAATTTTTCAGGTCCCAGGTCCCAGAAAAGAGGCTTTCCTCTTCAGGGATTGACCAGCATTTAGCCTCTACTTGGTTCAGTGACTCTATCTGGCTAACTCTGGCTCCTAGTAGAATGTCAAACAGATATTCAGTCTCATTTGCATCCATGGGTCCAGCCCCATTCTGTGGGTAAGCCCAACCAAGCCCTCACACAAGAATTTCCCTGCTTGAAGGAAGACTCGTTGGGGTGGAGAGGATTAATTACTAAATCTATCCCTCTTTCACTCCTGAGCCAATAGCTAAATGCAGGGCTCATGTTTCCTCAACCACCCCAAATTTCACCTGGGTTTTTATTTTTGATCATGATTACTGAACAAATCTCTGAGAGAAGGGTAGAGCCTGCAAAGAAAAATTAAGAAGGGTAATGTCTCTGCTCTTGTAAAGATAGGAACTATCCTATGATAATGAATAAAGATCAACCAAAGACAGATCAAGGTTTAATACTGAAAGGTTCTTTAAAAAAAAAAAAATTTTTTTTATTAACATGTATTGTATTATTAGCCCCAGGGGTACAGGTCTGTGAATCACCAGGTTTACACACTTCACAACACTCACCATAGTACATACCCTCCCGATGTCCATAACCCAACCACCATCTCCCTACCCTCTATCCCCAGCAGCCCTCAGTTTGTTTCACAAAATTAAGTCTCTTATGGTTTGTCTCCTCCTGATCTTGTTTCATTTTTTCCTCCCCTATCCCCCAAACCCCCCACGTTGCCTATCAAATTCCTCATATCACGGAGATCACATGATAATTGTCTTTCTTGAATTGACTTATTTTGCTCAGCATAATACCCTCTAGTTCCATCCATGTCATCACAAATGGCAAGATTTCATTTCTCTTGATGGCTGCATAGTATTCCATTGTGTATATATACCACATCTTCTTTAGCCATTCATCTGTTGATGGACATCTAGGTTCTTTCCATAGTTTGGCTATTGTGGACATTGGTGCTATAAACATTCAGGTGCACGTGCCCCTTTGGATCACTACATTTGTATCTTTAGGGTAAATACCCAGTAGTGCGATTGCTGGGTCATAGGAAAGCTCTATTTTCAACTTTTTGAGGAACCTCCATGCTGTTTTCCAGAGTGGCTGCACCAGCTTGCATTCCCACCAAAGTGTAGGAGGGTTCCCCTTTCTCTGCATCCTCGCCAGCATCTGTCATTTCCTGACTTATTAATTTTAGCCATTCTGACTGGTGTGAGGTAGTATCTCATTGTGGTTTTGATCTGTATTACCCTGATGCCAAGTGATAACACTGAAAGTTTCTTAATTAAAGATAACCTAAACAGGGATTTTCAAAACCATTTTGTGATGTTTGGGGCCTCTTTGGATGCTTGCTGGGGATTCATAAGTTGTTTTGCAAAATAACTTGTGCTTTTGGTATTATTGTGAAATTGCAGATTTTTAATAGGTTATTTATTTGTGTAGGGGCTTTTATTCTGTTGAATTCTCATTCTTATGCTCTTGCCTTCCCTTCAGTGCAGGACACATTTCCAGTATTGAAGCCATAGGGCACAGTGGGAGGAGCACATTCTTGAAGCCAAACAAGCCAGATCCCATTCTCAAGGTCTCCATCCATCCATCCATGGAGCTGTTAGTTCTGGGCCTCAGTTTTCTAATCTATAAAATGGTGTGCTGGGGAGGATGGTAAGGATTAAGTAAAATCATTGTCTGAGACAGTACCTGCTATATTGTAAGAAATGTCTGTTATTGTTTCTATTCTTGGCCCAAGTGTGTAAGCCAGACTGCTGTACATTGCCAACTGGAAGTAAAAAAATTAATACCTAATTTGACATGCCTCAGAAAAGGAAAGATATGAAAAGAAAAGAGAAAACAGTGTAATATCAACCTCAATCTTATTTTTAGTACTTCATTAACATTGATTTATTATTTTTGGAGTCTCCCAACCATTTTTGCAGAATTATTTTTTAATTCATGGATCATAGGACTAAAGTGGTATAATTCTTGCTTCATTATAAGTTGCCATATGTAGGAATGCTCTCTATATTTAGCCTATGAATGTAAAAACTTTACCATGTTGCCAAAGTGCCAGGATTTTTGAAAAATTGAATCTAGTCAAAACTCTCTGGTTTGCAGAGGAATTAACAGGCCCAGAAAATTTAAGACACTTGCCAAACTAGATTGCAGACTAGAATTTGTATTTTCTCATTCCTTAACATCTAGTTCATGAGAAAAACTTATGTAAGACTCAAGGAACCTCAATTTTAGTAAGATACCTGAGAAGCACATTCAGTTGTGCTGTGAGTTTGAAACAGATGCAAATTTGAATGGAAATGAAGCTATCCTTCACCCTACCAGTGTTAGCCCAGTCCCATATCTTCCTTCAAAGGACACCAGAAGAAACAGCCTGAAGAATTAGGATCCAGAGCTCCTTTCCAAAGGCCAGGCCAGGTTTTTCTTTTCAAAGTGTGCATTGAAAAACAGGAAGGAAGGAAAAAAGGAAGGCAGGCAGGCAGGCAGGGAGGGCTAGGGAGGAGAGAAAGGAGGAGGAAGGAGAAAATAGGAAATGGGAGTTTATTGTTATCTAACTGATTTCCTCAGTCTTTTCCTGAGAATATTCCTTGGTTGGTCACTCTATAAGACACTGAATTTATTTTCTCATGTGGTTAAAGGTTAGGAAGATCCAACATATTTTAAAGATGATGTCTAAATAGCTGCTTAGTTAAAAATCTAGTCTCCCTTTGAAAACAAGGCTTATATTGGTTGTAATGATTGAGGGTTGTAAAATTTATTCTTTTATTATTCATTGTTTGCTCGCTTGCAAGATGTGAGCTTACTTTTCTGGAGAATTATCCAAAGTAGGCTTAGGAAGGATACATTTTAAAAATAACTCTAGGGGTGCCTGGGTGGCTCAATCCTTGGGTGTCTGCCTTCAGCTCAGGGCATGATCCCAGGGTCCTGGGATCGAGCCCCTCATTGAACTCCCTGCTTAATAGAAAACCTGCTTCTCCATCTCCCACTCCTTCTGCTTCCTTCTCCTCTCTCTCTGCATTTCTCTCTGTCAAATAAATAAATAATTTTTTTTTTTTTTAAGATAACTGCAGGGGCTCCTGTGTGGCTCAGTTGGTTAAGGGTCTGCCCTCTGCTCAGGTCATAATCCCAGGTCCTAGGATCAAGCCCCAAGTTGAGCTCCCTGCTCAGCAAGGAGTCTGCTTCTTCCTCTTTCTCTGTCCCTCCCCCCCTCATGCTCTCTCGTTCTTGCCCCCAAATAAACAAATAAAATCTTAAAAAAATAAAAATAACTCCATACACACTAGAAGATTAACAATTAAAAGTGTACACACACACAAACACACAGACATGGTATTGCTAAGCCAGCAATTTACTGTTATCAGTAAACTTGGCTGAGATGACTTGCCCAATATCTGCTCCCGTTGCCCTTCTTTGTTGCTCTTAACTGGGTCCACTGACACCCAGCGGTGGCTCAGTATCCTCCAGGCTGACTCCTTGCTGGTTAGAGCTCTCCAGGTGACAGGGAATCGTCCATGCTTTTTGCTAGCCCATTTCTAAGCATGAGCTATAATTCAGTTGCTTGTTTTCTGCCTTATTTCCATCTTATAACACTATTGTAGAACTTGGGCCCTTATTTTAGTCACCTATGCCACAGTCTTTATACCTATAATCCATACCATGTAGCAGTTTTCCAGGATGGATGCTCACTTTTATTCCTGTCAAACCCTAATAAGTAAACTTGCACCACACACCTGGGATTTTTGTTTCAAACCTTGCTAATATCAATGACTGTTAGCCTATTACTTGGATCACTGTACATCACCTCTTCATGGACTTGCTGCTAATAATTCTGCCCTGCAATTTCTTGAGCATCAATTATGTATCAGACACCAAATCTGGCAATTAACTTACTATAAGTAGTGTACAGTATTGTGGTTAAGAACACTGATTCTGAAGGTGGGGCTCAAGTTGTAGCTCTACCAATTATTAGCTATCTGATTTAGAGCAAGACAATGCTTCAAAACCTCAGTTTCCTTATTTATAAACTGAGGACAATAATGCTACCCACAACTTAGAATTCCATTAAGAATCAAATGAAGTAATAAATATAAATCCTTGATACTCAATGAGTGTTAGTTATAATTATCATATGTTCAATCCCAGAGAAATTTCTTAACAGCTTTATGCCATAGACGCTTTCATACCCATTTCACAAACTAAGAACATGAGGCTTAAAGCTGAGTAACCTGCTCAAGGCCAAATAATAGAGCTGGGTGTTGAACGCAGGTCCATCTGACTTCAAATTCACTTATTCAACATACTGTATATCCACAAAGTGCCAGGGCATCCAGTGCACTATGTACAGCTGCTTTAGCACCTGCAGCTGGGTTGGGTCTTCTCCACTTAAGGCTACTTATCTCCTTGGACCTCAAGGAAAGATGTAGTTGTTTCCCCCAAAATGTGAGATGCACCATTTCCTGGCCTCATCCGTAAAGCATTCACAACGCATGATCTTCCTATTTTCCCGACCACTGGGTGCAGGGAGAGGACTCAAGATCTGAGAGAAGGCCAAATGAAAAGACTAAGGGAAACCTGGTTCTGCAGTTGCTATTTGAGGCAGAGCCCAAGGAAATGTACCCGACTGGGAATACCTGTGTGATCTGTTCAATGGAGGGAAAAGAATACTTACTGTGTTAAGCCACAGAAATGTGGGATTTTTGTTGCAGCAGTTAGCTTGTACTGACAAATAAAACCCCAGTGGAATGTATAATTTCAAGCCCAGGTCAACCCTTGAATCTTGTGTCCCTGCTATCCTGAACTACTTGCGAGCTGGCCTTGCTCTCGCTCACCTATGAGCCTATGCTTCTGTGGGGCCTCTGTGTCTCAGTTGGGTCCTTCAGAAAACTGATACCAAGATAAGAGTGCAAGAGGTTTGTGGGGGTAATACCTATGAATGATAAAGGTGGAAGAAGCAGAATTGACCTGAGAAAGTTTTCAAATCACAGAGCTGATCTGACACTGGTGAAAGAAAACAGGAAGTTCCTCAGATCTGACAGTTTGGGTCAACCCAACAGCGTGCTCCAGAACAAAGATGTCCTATTACAGGAGAAATTAGGTAGAAATTGTCAGAGCCTAGTACTCTTGCTGTGTTCAGTCATGAACAGGGCTACCTAGAAAAAGCATCATCTGGCCTCAGAAGCTTAGGCTGGACACTCAGATAACTCATTTTTTTTGCAGCTCAACACATTCTTTCTTGAAGAGAGAGCCAATTGATGCACTTATAACTGCTGCACTCTGCCTACAAAAACCTCTTCTCTCTCCAGAAGTAGGTACCCCTATGAATTTTTTAAATTTCTTCTTAGGCATTGATTTCTCCAGGAAGCTTTTTCTGATCTTCAAATCGACATTGGGTCAGAAAAATGTGTTCCAGCCCCAAACACCTAAAAATGTCCATGTTCTTATCCCTGGAGCCTGGAAATACATTAGAATATGTAGCAAAGGAAAATTAAGGTTGCAGATGACATTAAGATTGATGATCAGCTGACCTTGAGATTGGGAAGATTAACGTATAATATCCAGAAGGGCAAATATAATCAAAAGTGACCTTAAGAAGAGGAAAAAAGAAGGAAGAAGAGGTCTAGAATATGATATGAGAAAGACTCAATAGCCAAAGCTAGGGGCACCTGGGTGGCTCACTGGGTTAAAGCCTCTGCCCTTGGCTCAGGTCACAATCCCAGGGTCCTGGGATTGAGCCCTGAATCAGGCTCCCTGCTTAGCAGGGAGCCTGCTTCCCCCTTTCTCTCTGCCTGCCTCTCTGCCCACTTGTGATCTCTGTCTGTCAAATAAATAAATAAAATCTTTAAAAAAAAATAGCCATAGCTAGATTTGGAGATGGCCTTCCGTTGGCAAAAGAATGAAGACAGACTCTAGAAGGGGAAAAGGCAATAAAATGGATTCTATTCTGGAGCCTCCAGGATAAAATGCAGCCCTGCTGACACCTTGATTTTTTGCCTAGTGGGATCCATTTCAGACTTTGACCTCCAGGACTATAAGAAAATAAATCTTTGGTGTTTTAAGTTACTAGTTCTCTGAAAATTTGTTACAGCAGCAATAGAAACCAATATAAGTACCCACCTTATGTGCCCGACAACCCCTATTTCCATAACCGTGGCATGTTTCTGTGTCCTTACTTAGTAGTTGCTTAATAAATATTGGTTTAGTTGTTTCAGCCTTCTCCATTCCTGACTATATAATTATGAACATAGCATGTTGGACATTGACAAAATAACTTCCTTAATCACTTTCGTCTCTGGTTATTTCTGGTTCACAATCACATAAATAGAATTTTAATACTGTATTCTTTTAGGACCAGTTCTGGGCACACCATAGGTGCTTAATATATAGTTGTAGAATGAAAGAATGAATGAATGATCCATTGTTATAAAGTAACCTTTATTTATTTGTTTACTTGTTTATTCATCATGACAAAAAAAAAATCCCAACTCAATGAACTGGAAGAGAGGAGAATAGAGAATAGAGAATCCAAAGAAGAAGATCATATCTTGAAAAATGTTATTTTAGTTTCAAAATGTCTTGTTGCTCTCAGCAGATTTCCATTTACATAAAGATGACTATTGAGGTCATGCCCTTAAGATACAATCTCCATATTATATTTTATTTACTTCCGGAATTAAATTTAAACAGATTGGTTTTTAAAAAGACATTTACAAACTGTGTCCATTGATGTTTGCTTAGTCTTCTGGTATGGTTGGGGGAAAAGAAGGGATATAAAGCGAAGAAAGAACATGGACAAGTCAGGGGCTATTGACTGACAGGCCAGTAAAGGCCCCACAAACCAATGCGACTTTGAAGGAGATGGTGGATATTTATTGTGTTTTACCTTCCTACCTTCCATTCTTCATTCAGCTGTTATTAGGACCCCTACTTACCATTTGAGAACTCTTCCTTTCTACATTCTTTAGCCTTCAAATTGGGAGGCTTCAGCTGGGATCCCAATCTCAGGCCAGTTGGCACATTCTATTTCCCTGGCCTCACTGGTTATTTCAGGCTTAGCTGCTTGACCCAAATCATGCCAATTAGATATTGGTCTAGGATTTTCTGGAAACTATTCTTTTCTCACTAGAGTATCTTAGAACTTAGGACTAATTTAGATCTGATAGCAATCATTTTGTCAGGACAAAAGGAAAGACTAAATAAAAAGGCAGCTGATGGAAGGTAAAGCAGAGCCTAACAGTACAATTATTCAAAAATGAGTTATTCAACCCCCTGGATCCTCATCACCTGAAGGCTGTACCATCTTGCATTTCTAAGTTAAATGAGCCAACAGACTTCTGCTTTTGCATAAGCAAGCTTGAGTTGTGTTTCTGTCACTTGAAAACCAAAACATTTTGACTACTACAAGAATCATCACAGTTTTTCAGATCCATAAACTTAAAATTGAATCTGAATTTTTTTATTGAATTTTTTTTAATTGAAAACTGATCTTTAGCAATGATCAGATGCAAAGGAATAGACCCTCATTGACTAAATTTAAGAGAATGATGTAAAAGAGGGGAATACTAATTGAATAGTTCTTTGCAAGTGTCTCAAATATACACCTCTTCTACCTGAGACATTCATTTCCCAGAATTAGGTTTCCTGAAAAGCCAAATTAGCAAACAAAAAATAAGTTGTTTTTTCAAAAAAGGTTGTTCTCACTGGGGAATCAGAACAAAAAAAGAGGGCTAATTTGAACCTATTTTATCTGGACCAAGATAAAGTCTCATAATCTACATTGCTGCCAAAAACAACACCTGACTTTGAATTTAAAAGGTTCAGGATGCTTTTTTCTCAGTGCAGCATTAGATAATCCTCAGACCTCCTTTTTATGCCTCAGATTGACTATCCTCTTCTGTTCATTTGCCTAATCAATCTAGTGAATCTTTCTCCAAACAATTAATTAAAGCCCATTTCCTAAATCACAATCACGTTCTCTTTCCACTTTCACAATTCTATGTCCTCTACAGTTTGGTGGCCATTACAGCTGTTTCCATACTTTCCAGAAACACCTTTGCAAGAAATTTCTTGGTTTGCACCCACAGGTAGCCAATTTTACCCACTGATGCTGATTTTTAGTAGTTTAGTTCACAGAGGGCAACAAAGGGAAGGGCACCTCACTATCACCCCAAATACAACCTGCAAGGAGAAAGCTAACTAGGACTTGAGAGGTTGCTGTACATTTGGGTTGAAGTACCTGAGGCCTCGTTTTTTTTGTTTGTTTGTTTTTTTAAAAGATTTTATTTATTTATTTGACAGACAGAGATCACAAGTAGGCAGAGAGGCAGGCAGAGAGAGAGGAGGAAGCAGGCTCCCTGCCAAGCAGAGAGCCCGATGCGGGGCTCTATCCCAGGACCCTGGGATCATGACCTGAGCCGAAGGCAGAGGTTTTAACCCACTGAGCCACCCAGGCGACCCTCATTTTTTTTAAGTTATGTAACATTCATACTATAAAAATGTATAGATCCTAAGCATATAATACAGTGCGTTTGACAAAAGTGTACACCCTTGTGACCAACACCCATGTCATGACAAAGAACATTTCCATAACCTCAGGAAGTTCACAGGGCCTCATTTTTATATCCAAAATTTCGCAGAGTCCAGACAATATTAGTTGTACTCTCAGTATCCATTGATTAAGAAAATACATACTAACAAAATTGGTATGAAGCCAATTATGTTTTTATATAGTTATCTGTTTTAATAATCACAGCTATATGGAAATTGTTGAGTAATAGAAGAACTGCTCACATGTATTTGAGATATTATTTATGTGATGTTATGGACTGAATGTTTGTGTGTTCCAAAACTCTTATGTTAAAATTCCTGACCCTGAATGTCATGGTCTTAGGAGGTGGCAATTTTATAGGTAATTAGGTCATGAGGATTTTACTCTCATGAACAGAATGAGTGCCCTAATGGAGGAGGCCCTCAAGAGCTCTCTCTCAGCTCTCTGCCATGTGAGCTTATCTTAGACTTCCTGCCTCCAGAACACTGGATAAATGAATTTTTGTTGTATATAAGCACCTAGTCTGTAGTACTTTTATAGCAGCCTGAATTGATTGAGATATTTGGTGAACAGGTAAATATGTAGCGTCCATGAGGATTCAGATGCCTTTAGAAATAACCTCCCAACCACCTCTGCAGGGGTGTGCATCACACAGATTAATAGCATCTGATTTAGCTATTCTAAATGTATATGATTATGAGCATTTGGTTGAAAGTTAAAAGGTACAAAGGGAAGTACAAAAGACTCCTAATATCATCTTGCCCACTTGTATTTCACAATGGGGTAAGAGTCAAGAGCATGAATGCTAAGATCCATCTCTGCTATTTAATTATGTAAACATGGGCAGGAAATTAGTCCTTTTAAAATCTCAGGTTTTTTTCTACTATTAAATTGGAATAGTGACTTATCTTATGAGGATCCAATGAGATACTGTGTGGAAATCAGAAAATCTTAGGTTTCATTCTTTTATTGGTACTCATTAATAAATGTGGTATTTGAAGGGACATACTTTACTGAAGTATTCCTTACATGGTTCTTTTGCCTGGCAAGTCACATGCTAACTTACGTGGGTAGAGTTCCTTACCCCAGCGCAAAAGTTTCTTCTGTATAATTCCAATCAATCAAAAAAACAAACAAAACAGACAACCCCTTTCCCAAAAAACCCCTTCAACTTGATCGCATTGAAATTTCAAAAAATCAGAGAAATAATCTTAGGTTCGTACTAAAATCTTGGAACTGGACTTTATATTCCATGCAGTTAAATCTTAATTTTACAAATTAGGGCGGGGGAGGAGGCCAGAACACAGATGATTTACTCAAGTCAACACAAACCATTGCAGTAGGATGAGGAATTAAATTCCATTCTTGGCACTTCAGTGGTTTGTACTGCTACTTGTTAATAAATAAATCCTATTTCGGGGGATATGTTTTACCGAAACATTTTTCACTATAGCACCAAATGCACAAAAAACTTCCCAGAACTCTCTTTGGTATGTGGAATCACATCCCTGCCTAAGAAAATATATGTGTATAAAATTGCCTTTCTGAATGTCTGCTCTTCTCGTAGTATATTTTAATTGCCCAGGAGACTAAAACATTGGTTCTCCCTGCATCTCTATAATTTGCTTGAAAGATAGAGTTTGTCCAGGGTTGGTTGGGCAGCTAACAGCCTTAAAAGGGCATTCCAACTTCATGAGCTCTGCTATCACCATTCTCCACCTGTGAGTGAGCCCTTTCAAATCACAGCTGTGCTCCACCTCTGCTGTCCAGGGGTTTAGTAACCACCTAATACACCATGAAGTCCACAGGGGAGATATTAAACTAAATGATTTCAGAGTAACCAGAGATGAATAGCAGTTGAAGCAACATGCCCAGTTAAGTCATAAAACACACCTCAGTAGAACCCTAGGGAATAAGACATTTGGCTTTCTCTGTCTTCAAATCCAAAACAGTGGAAATGAGAGGAGGCAGAAACAGTAGCCAACTTTCTATTTCCAGTATTTGATTCATCTCCAGGCCCACGCGTGAAGAGCAGGCAGCAGAGTTGGTAATTAAGCTGAGATGGAAGTGAACGATGCTGCCAAGTTGGTCTCATTATCATTTGAGACTCTCTGATGCACATCAGAAGGCCACTGGAAAGTTCTGATGGCTCCTAGGTGTGGCAAATGTACTTTACAGTAAACCCAGGAAACCAAACAGTATTGCCAGTAACTTGGAGAAGGTTATGTTGGACAAGCTCCACTACCAGAAGTAGAACTGGTAGCTGCAATCTCTATGTCACTCATAGTCAGTCTATTTGGAAGTGCTTAAGATGTTTAATAATAAAACTCCCCAGACCCATTTGCACAGTATTTTTACCCACGATTTCAATATGGTGGCAAATTGCATTTGTTGAAGCCTACATATTACAAGTTTAATTAAGCCCTTGTTAAAAGATTAAGCATTAACTCACATACCATTTAAGTAAGTTCTACCTAATAAAAATAGCTTCCATTTGTTGAGCACCTATTTGTCAGATAATAAAAACTATTGCTATATATAGGTCAGTGTTCACTAGAACTCTGCAAGGTTGATATTATCAGTAGCATAAAATTGAGAAAACTGAAGCTCAGAAAGTGTAGGGAATATTGCACACAATTACTAAACTGTTAAGTAATCAAAGATAGAGCCCAGGTGTGGCTGATCCCAAACACTACCTTCTTTCAACCTCATGCAATAGCATTTGGGTACATTGGCCTAAACCAGTCACTCATCTTTCAAAGTATACCTCAAGTCCCATCCTTTCCATAATGTGATCTTTGAGTGTTCCTGCTAATTGTTAGAAAAGTCATGGCTCTCAGAGTCAGACAGACATGCTTTGAGTACCTCCGCTCTACCATTTATTGACAATTTTACCTCATTGATTCATTTAATCTTTTGAAACTTTACTTTCCTTCTTATTAAATGGGGATAATAGTATAACATTATGGTACACATTCTATTCAGAAAATAAAGGGAGATTCCCTAGAAGCAGAGTGTCTTATTCATGTCAGTGGCTAATATTTATTGAGGATTTTTCTGTGCCAGGCACTGTGGTAAGTGCTTTCTACTCATTATTTTATTAAATTCTCATAAACACCCTGCAGTGTAGTTATTAACACAATCCCCACTTTGTAGATGGGGCCATGAGGCTTTATAGCATTGGTTGATTGGACCAATGTCACACCATGAGTAAGTGGCAGAACCAGCAAGCAGTTTGACTTCAGAACCCACACCCCTTGCCTTTATAGGGAGGTCTTCAGACATGAGTAAGACACGAGATCAATTTAGTGGGCATGACCAGCATTTCTTAATGAAATAAATGAGAAAGTATAAAATAGATTATAATCAAAATATCAGTATGCCCTGAAGTTAATGTAGATATTCCCTGAAAATACTGTTTTAGTTTTGTGTGCAAGATTATTAGGCTTTGCTATATTTCTTACTGTAGATTATGGAGAAAAATTACATACATTGCATTACACTCTAAGTAACAGGCTCTCAGTGATGGATCATTCTCTTCCCTTTCCAAGTAATATGTCATAGTGTTTTATCTATAGAGCCAAGGATAATGTTATTGCTGCCATTGTTTTGTTTTGTTTTTAAAGATTTTATTTACTTGACAGACAGAGATCACAAGTAGGCAGAGAGGCAGGCAGAGAGAGAGGAGAAAGCAGGCTCTCTGCTGAGCAGAGAGCCCGATGTAGGGCTCGATACCAGGACCCTGGGATTATGACCTGAGCTGAAGGCACAGGCCTTAACCCACTGAGCCACCCAGGCGCCCCCATTGTTGTTGTTTTTAGTCTGAACTGGTCACATGGAGTTTGATAACTACTTATTAATCCATTCTGATATTCAGTGACAGTGACTTTAACTTGAGTTCTTTCATTAATTTTGTATCCACCTGTTTAACAAGTATTTATTAAGTTCTTACTATGTTCCAAGTATTATACTAGGGACAGGGGATTCCTGTACTCAAAGAGCTATGACCTAGTGGGAAAACCAGATATCTAACACAGAATTACAATTAAAGCAATAAGTTCTCCATCAATATGTGTAAGGGATTCTATAGTATCTTATAACCTAGTATATAGGATAAAAGTAAAAAGACACTGCAGAAAAATGAACACCCCCCCCAAAAAAAAGGCTGAATTACTTCAGGGGTAGCAGAGAAAGTTTCATAGTGAAAAATACATTTAAACGTGGACCTGAAGGTTGAGCAAGAGATACCCTGGGGAAGGAGAGACCAAGATGGGCAGGATGCTGGGTGGAAGGAGAGAAAATATAAAGACCCACAAGTGAGACAAAGAAACATGAGTTGAAGGTAATAAAAACCCATCATAGCTGGAGTGTAGAGTGTGAGAGAGCCATGGAAGAGGTGATGCTGTAGACGGGGGTTTGGGGCGGTGGGGGGGGGCACATGTCTTAGGTGCCAGCTATTCTCAGGCCACCAGCAAGGTAAGAAGCCACTGCCAAGTCTTCAAACTGCTGCAAAAGTGCTCACTGAATTCAAGTATACCTTAATGCATGCCTACCCCAGCTCCCAAAATCTAGTCTTTGTTTATTCCTGGTACCTCGCTCCTAAATGACCTCAAACCAGTGATGTAGGAAGCCTTGTTTTGTCCCCAGCTCGTCCTTGACTCTAGGGATCCTTCGCAATCCATGAGATATTGAGAGAACATGGAATCTTATCTTTCTCTCTGCCCACCCATCCTCTGTAGCTGTTAAGGAGTGTAGTCTCTGGATTGAGGCAGGTCTTATACTGGGCTCTGAACAGGTTGCTTGTTCTAACTGTTTTTTCACTTATAAAATAAAGAGACTAATGGTTGCTGTCTCATAGGACTGTTCTAAAGACCAAATAAGGTAACACATGTAAAATACTTGGCACATAGCAAGGGCTCCATACACTCAAAGTTGCTACTTTTAAAAACTTACTGGAAGCTTCTGCATATACATGGAGGAGGAGGCATTTAATTTTGCTATAAAGACTTTAATTTCAGACATTTTAAAAACATGTAAAGATCAATGAATAACAATTATTTTATTTGGCTATACATTAAGCAACAAAAGGAGACACAAAAATCAAGGATGAACCATGTCCAATTAATAAAGGAAGCCAGTTTAATTTCCATCAATGGGTTGTAATGTTGCTGTTCTCTCTTTTCCCTTATATATAAATCTCCCACTTGCCTCTTTTTCTAAGATGTTGGAATGATGTGTGATGAAGGTTTCTCAAGTACTAGTGAGACTGAAGTAATTTCCTACATAATGTACCACAAACAGATTTAGAAGTGTCAGTTTTAGATGCTATGATGCATATTCAAATTTTCCATGCAATGGCTTAGATAGTAACATGACTAAGTTGAAGGGCCAGTGAGCTAAAATGCCTCCTGTATGTTTCATATTCTGGAATATTAATAAAGTAGAAAATCAAAATGACAGCAGTTTAGGGCTTCTCATGTTCCCTTATTACAGGCTCATTTCTGTGGGTCCAATTTCAGACAAAGAAAAGAGTGATAATGGAAAAAAACACAGCAGGGGAAACAAGAATGACAAAAGGAACAGAAAAAAGGAATAGAAGCAAAAATCAAAGAATCAGCATCAAAATACTCCATCTCCACAAAACAATCCTTGTTATAGGCTCCCCTCTTAGCAGAATCCCAGCTGAGCTACTGGGCTGTTTTATCAAAAACTGGCAGCCTTTGTAAGTTGCAATGTATCACTCACTGTTTATTGCCAGTTGGAAAGAAAGTTACAGTTTACATTTTAGAACATTCTAGCTTGATGTGACTTTTCCTTGCCATCTTAGAGTAAGTTTCCCAGGAGAATTACAGAATCTCTGCTTCTCACCAACTTTTTTATTACCTGCTCAAGGTAGCTGAGAATGCCTTATCCTTAGAATTCAGCTGATGGTCAGCTGAAGAAAATGTTCTGCTCCACATGGAGGAGTCTATAATATAGCAAGACCGAGACAGTCCCAATATGGCAGAGTGGAGTTCACTTGGAGTTGAGATGTGGAAAAAAGACAAGCAAAGACAGTGATAAATTCCTTCTGAGCCTAAAGAAAACCCTGTGTTAATCAGGTATCTTTGTAGTTCCAGTGACAATACCCAAACTCCAACACATAAGCAACAAAGGAAACTTGATTGACTCACATAACCCAAAAGTCAAAATCAGGAGCACGTAGAGCATTTGTTCAAATGATGTGTTTTGGACTCTTTCTCAATTTGCTGGCCAGCTTTCCCACCTTGCTGTATCAGGCAGGCTCTCCCCTGTGATAGCAAAGACAACTATGAGCAGCCAACTTCTAAAACTTCTTCATAAAACTGACTTCAGCTTCAAAACCTCATCCAGAGGAGTTCATCTCCTTCTCAATAATTCCAGGAGTTTTGAGATTAGGCCTGGGCTATATGCCAGCAATGGGTATAGAAAGTTCTCTAAAGGAAAACAGAGATTCTGTTACCACAAGCAAAAGAACTGAAATTGGGGCAGGTAAAAACCAACAAAACAACTTAATTGCTATGCCCTTTGGATGATCTTTCTGATTACCAACTAGAAGCAGACGTTTCATGATCAGAGATAGCCCTTTATTCTCTCATTTGCACATTGATTCATAATCTGTTATGAAGGAAAATGTCAAAGACATTATGATACATTATGATATACCTGAGTTCTGTGCTATTTTGAAGCTCAGAATACCACTAGAAATGACAAGTTCTTCCTGTGAGTTTGCTGACATGGGGTACTTTAACACCCATGCTAAATCAAGCAGCAGACTTCCACAGCTCCAAGGTAAAGCAAGGATGAGTCAGCCAGTTTCCTGACAGAAATTGATAGCTTCGGGTAGGGACCTTTTGTTCTTTTTTCTTGTAAAAGTGTCTTCATACTTCTGACCTCTTTCACATTTCTTCCCATTTTGCTTACCAGATGGGAATCACCATTATTTAGATTAGTGATTCCCAACTGTTTAAGAATGAGAAATCCTTTCACACATGGAGTGTATAACTGTCATATAGTAGTTGACTCTGTTGCCTATATTGATATACTGACTAAGAAAATACATATCAAATAAATTTAGTAAAATTAATATTATTAGGGTCACCTGGGTAGCTCAGTGGGTTAAGCTTTTGCCTTTGGCTCAGGTCATGTTCTCAGGGTCCTGGGATCGAGCCCCGCATCGGGCTTTCCACTCAGCAGGAAGTCTGCTTCCCTCTCTTTCTGCCTGCCTTTCTGCCCACTTATGATCTCTATCAAATAAATAAATAAAAATTTTTAAAAAATTAATATTATTAAAACAAGTATTATATTAATTACAATAGCACCTGTTTACAAGTGAAAAATAAATAGTACATGTATGTGTAAGGGTATTATTTATTCGACCTACATAAGGATACATAGATCTCTTGAAATAATTTCAAAAACCCTTTCTGTAAAAGGGTCGAAACATTGAGGACAGATGACTTGGAATGATTCTTTTTGTAGTTCTGGTGTTTAACTCAAAAGGCCAATACCTCAGAATCTTGCATTCAACCTTCCCCATTCTTCTGTTTCCGTTTCCTTTAAATAACTAGCTCAAATTCTAGTTGCAAGAGAAAGAGAACTAGCCAGCAGTCAAGGGAGTTGACAGGAGACTCACCGCCAAGATGGTGAGTGAACACAGAGTCCAGACACTGAAAGCGAAAGTGAGTGACTCAACACACCTACTCCAGGTTGAAGACATCTACCAGACAGGAAGTGTTGGTTTAAGACCTATATTTCAAAGAACAATGAACCTCATCAGAGGCATAGCACTTTACTGTCAATCAGGATACAAAAATAGAAAAGAAACATTTCTACCAAAAGGGAAATTTGTTTAAAAAATAGAGATTTAATGTGGAGATAATTTTTGAGGTTGCATATTATACAGTGTAGCTGACATCTGCATTTGGATTTCATTACGCATGCTCTGTGTACCACTCATCACTGCCATGCTCTGATGAGCTCCTAATCTCCCTCCTAAATCTTTCCTGTAACCTCACAGATAAGGCACAGTGCTATTGACTGAACTATTCAGAGGGAACAGACTCAAGACTGTAACCCTGGACCACGAATTTTCTCTAAACCTCAGGAGGAAAACTGTAAATAGGAAAAAAAAGGGGTGGGGGAGGTGGAATTTAATTCTGAATTGTTTTCCAAAATCACAAGCATTTAGGGTTGGGAAGTTCTATTACGAATCTGCAGACAAATGTCCAACATTTGGTAACCAGTATGTTAATACAGATATGGGTCCAAAATGGTACATTCAGCTGAAAAATTGTATAAAAAAGAAAAAAATTTATTTATTGTTTTCAAAGATTTTACTTATTTATTTGTCAGAGAGAGAGAGTGAGAGAGCGCAAGCAGGGGGAGTGGCAGGCAGAGGAAGAAACAGGCTTTCCACTGAGCAGGGAGCCCAACATGGGGCTTGATTCCAGGATCCTGGGATCATGACCTGAGCTGAAGGCAGACATTTAACCAACTGAGCCACCTAGGCATCCCAAGAAAAACAACTTAAAAATGGAGTACAATGCATTTCTTATATATAAACTGGTGTTATTGTGTTTAAATTATTGCTTTATTCTCACATAAAGCATGGAGGACCACTCATACCTAAAGCTCTGATGGTTAACCCCAGGGGCTTTGGAAGGAAATAATCCAAGCCAAGAAATCCTAGTTCTGCCATTAACCAGTGGTATAACCCAGAGCAAGTCACTCAGCTTATCCAGACTACAGTTTCCTTATTTTTAGGGTAGTATTACAAATTTGTAAAATAATATTAGTTATTATGAAAAAATTAATGTAAAATATTTAGCAATTGATTTGAACATACTAACTACTAATAAATGTTGGCTTTTGTTATAGATTGTGATAGAGACAAGATGTCTTACCTATAATCTTAGCAATAACTTGGGACTCCTACTCCTATCCCAGCTAATAGGAGAACTTTGTCTTTATCTGCTCAGATTCTTCTCTTCCCCTTACCTTAGGCTCTAAGAGAAACTTGCCAAACTAGTGCCTAACCCTTTTTTGTAAGAATAAGCAGAACCACATAAACAAAACAAAAGACAGAAATAAAAGCATCCAGAGAGGCGAATAGATCTGTACAATGGAGAGCTAAAGGAGTGTGGTAGGGGATGAAGGTCACGTGTTATATGAGAGTCGTTTTGGGGGCCTCTAGAGCAGCTTTGGCATCTGAGAAAGTGAGACATAGGCAAAGGAAAAAAATTTTTTTAAGATTTTATTTATTTATTTGACACAGAGAGAGATCACAAGTAGGCAGAGAGAGGGAGGGATACAGGCTCCCCGCTGAGCAGAGATTTTCCCCACGCAAGGCTCGATCCCAGGACCCTGAGATCATGACCTGAGCTGAAGGCAGAGGCTTAACCCACTGAGCCACCCAGGTGCCCCAGCAAAGGAAATTTTGAAAAGGTGTTTTACTATGGATTATAAATTGAATCTACGTTCATGTTCTTTAAGAGATGAAGGTAGATTATTGTTGATGTGTTTCTTTGATTTTGTTATTAATTGGTTTATATAGTTGGCTGCTCCCACGTTGGGGGCATAGATATTTAAAATTGTTAAATCTTCTTGTTGGACAGACCCTTTGAGTATGATATAGTGTCCTTCCTCATCTCTTATTATAGTCTTTGGCTTAAAATCTAATTGATCTGATATAAGGATTGCCACTCCTGCTTTCTTCTGATGTCCATTAGCATGGTAAATTCTTTTCCACTCCCTCACTTTAAATCTGGAGGTGTCTTCTGGCTTAAAATGAGTTTCTTGGAGGCAACATATAGATGGGTTTTGTTTTTTTATCCATTCTGATACCCTGTGTCTTTTGACAGGGGCATTTAGCCCATTAACATTCAGGGTAACTATTGAGAGATATGAATTTAGTGCCATTGTTTTGCCTGTAAGGTGACTGTTACTGTATATGGTCTCTGTTCCTTTCTGATCTACCACTTGTAGGCTCTCTCTTTGCTTAGAGGACCCCTTTCAAGATTTCCTGTAGAGCTGGTTTGGTGTTTGCAAATTCTTTCAGTTGTTGTTTGTCCTGAAAGCTTTTAATCTCTCCTTCTATTTTCAATGATAGCCTAGCTGGATATAGTATTCTGGGCTGCATGTTTTTCTCATTTAGTGCTCTGAAAATATCAATAGCTAAAGGGATATTGAAAAAGAAAGCCAACGTTGGTGGCATCACAATCCCGGACTTCAAGCTCTATTACAAAGCTGTCATCATCAAGACAGCATGGTACTGGCACAAAAACAGACCCATAGATCAATGGAACAGAATAGAGAGCCCAGAAATAGACTCTCAACTCTATGGTCAACTAATCTACGACAAAGCAGGAAAGAATGTCCAATGGAAAAAAGACAGCCTCTTCAATAAATGGTGCTGGGAAAATTTGACAGCCACATGCAGAAAAATGAAATTGGACCATTTCCTTACACCACACACAAAAATAGACTCAAAATGGATGAAGGACCTCAATGCGCAAAAGGAATCCATCAAAATCCTTGAGGAGAACACAGGCAACAACCTCTTCGACCTCAGCCGCAGCAACATCTTCCTAGGAACAACGCAAAAGGCAAGGGAAGCAAGGGCAAAAATGAACTATTGGGATTTCATCAAGATCAAAAGCTTTTGCACAGCAAAGGAAACAGTTAACAAAATCAAAAGACAACTGACAGAATGGGAGAAGATATTTGCAAACGACATATCAGATAAAGGACTAGTGTCCAGAATCTATAAAGAACTTAGCAAACTCAACACCCAAAGAACAAATAATCCAATCAAGAAATGGGCAGAGGACATGAACAGACATTTCTGCAAAGAAGACATCCAGATGGCCAACAGACACATGAAAAAGTGCTCCATATCACTCGGCATCAGGGAAATACAAATCAAAACCACAATGCGATATCACCTCACACCAGTCAGAATGGCTAAAATCAACAAGTCAGGAAATGACAGATGCTGGGCGAGGATGCAGAGAAAGGGGAACCCTCCTACACTGTTGGTGGGAATGCAAGCTGGTGCAACCTCTCTGGAAAACAGCATGGAGGTTCCTCAAAATGTTGAAAATAGAACTGCCCTATGACCCAGCAATTGCACTATTGGGTATTTACCCTAAAGATACAAACGTAGTGATCCAAAGGGGCACGTGTACTCGAATGTTTATAGCAGCAATGTCCACAATAGCCAAACTATGGAAAGAACCTAGATGTCTATCAACAGATGAATGGATCAAGAAGATGTGGTATATATACACAATGGAATACTATGCAGCCATCAAAAGAAATGAAATCTTGCCATTTGCGACAACATGGATGGAACTAGAGGGTATCATGCTTAGCGAAATAAGTCAAGCGGAGAAAGACAACTATCATATGATCTCCCTGATATGAGGAAGTGGTGATGCAACATGGGGGCTTAAGTGGGTAGGAGAAGAATAAATGAAAGAAGATGGGATTGGGAGGGAGACATACCATAAGTGACTCTTAATCTCACAAAACAAACTGAGGGTTGCTGGGGGGAGGGGGTTTGGGAGAAGGGGGTGGTATTATGGACATTGGGGAGGGTATGTGTTTTGGTGAGTGCTGTGAAGTGTGTAAACCTGGTGATTCACAGACCTGTACCCCTGGGGATAAAAATATATGTTTATAAAAAGTAAAAAATAATATTAAAAAAATATATATATATAAAAAAGAGATGAAAGTAGATTATCTTTCAGTTGTAATGACTTTGGTTTCTGTACTGTGCTTTTTAATGGAGCATCATATGGAGATTGGATGATGTGGGGCCTGGTTTATACTTAGTCCATGCAGCCACATTTCCTGAGTTATCAAGTGGCATGTATTTAACAGTGCTGTGACAGGTTTGCATTGACATGATCACTCCTCCTCCTGGCTTGTGTATGTCCTGAGTGAACCACACATTAAACTTGGAGAAGTAAGCCTTATATTCTTCCATCAAGCTCTTTTCTACTAGCAACCCCCTATAAGATAGGACTGGTCTTAGCAAAGGAACATACAATAGTCAATGGTGTAGTTGTAGACACAAAATCTTTATTGTTGCTCCCCTGTTTCCCAATCCCAGCCTTAGCCATGTTGCAGAAAGTGATTAGAGAAGGCAAAATAATACAACCGTTCCTCAGACATCAGATTCCTTCCATGACGGTGAAGTGGTCAAGTTCAACTATGGCACCCCAGTTTGGGGTTAACTTTCAAAATATGCAATTGGTATTTTCCTCTGAAAACAGAACTCTTCTTTATGGATCTGTTCCAGTAATTACATTCTTTTGTCAAGGACAGAACATCACATGTTAGAGAGCTATTGAACACCTTAAATTCATATAGTGACCAATATGATACCAGAGCTTACAGGAAGAAGAGATCACTTTCATATATTTTAAATGTACAACTGAACAATCAATACAATTCAATGTTTTCATCCTGCCCTGACTCATCCTTCAAATAGCAAAACTAAGACTGCTATTATGGTGGTTATTACATCAGCCTCTAAATCACTCTTACATAATCAATTAACTTCATTGCATTCAGATATTCAAATGGTTTCCACCAATTGGCAATTTCAACATCACCAACACAGTGTGTTTTCAATTACCAGCCTCACTAATGGTCTTCTGAAACTAATGCATAAGGAAGTATCAGAAAGTTTCCTGTGTTGTCTCAGGGCTGTATATATTTTCTACATGGCAGCAAAATTATTCGTTGTTGTTACAATTAAGTTGTAGGGATTTTATCTTCCCATATAAAATGTTCAAGTCAAACTATCCAAACCACTCCAGTCTACACAGGCAACTTCAAGAACTTACTCTATTTTCCAAATAAATCAGAGGATCTATATAGGTTCTTAATACCAAGGACTTTGTGTGTTTGTTGTAAACAAGTCAGGGAGGGGATAATCATAAAATACTTCTTGGCAGTACCTAAATCAAGAAGATCAGTGATGGCCAGCCTAAGCCAGTTATAAATTTTATGGCAATTTTTTTTTAATGAGGCAAAAGAAGGGAGCTTATCAGCATTTTGTTTTTCAGGGTCAAATGAAAGAAAGCAGGAAAAAGACAGAGAAAGTAATCTCAGGTGCCTGATGTTTGTGAGAGGGACATGGAAAAGAGTGAGTAAAAAGGAAGATTAAATAAAAGCCCAACAGCTAAAATTAACAAGTCAGGAAACAACAGATGTTGGCAAGGATATGGAGAATGGGGAACCCTCCCACACTGTTGGTGGGAATGCAAGCTGGTGTAGCCACTCTGGAAAACAGCATGGAGGTTCCTCAAAAAATTGAAAAGAGAGCTATCCTACAACTCAGCGATTGCACTACTATTTACCCCAACGACACAAATGTAGTGATCCAAAGGGGTACCTGTACCCCAATGTTTAGAGCAGCAATGTCCACAATAGCCAAATTATGGAAAGGGCCTAGATGTCCACCAACAGATAAATGGATAAAGAAGATGTGGTAAATATATACAAGGAAACACTCCTCAGCCATAAGAAATGTAAATCTTGCTATTTGCAAAGATGTGAATGGAACGAGAAGGTATTATACTAAGCAAAAATAAATCAGTCAGAGAAAGACAATTACCACATGATCTCACTCATACATGGAATTTAAAAAAACAAGGCAGAGGATCATAGCATAAGAGAGAAAAAAATGAAACAAGATAAGGTAATACCAGAGGGAGAGATAAACCATAGGAGACTCTTAATTATAGGAAACAAACTGAGGGTTGCTGGAGTGGAGGGGGGTGGGAAGGAGGCAGTGGCTGGGTCATGGGCATTGGGAAGGGTATGTGCTATGGTGAGTGCTATGAAATGTGTAAGACTGATGATTCACAGACCTGTACCCCTGAAACAAATAACACATCATATGTTAATAATTTTTAAGAAATAAGTATAAATTTAAGGAAAATAAAAGCCAAAGAGAAGCCAAGTAGCTTGAGGCTTATACAGCTTTTAACTTAAGGGCAAAAATTTCGTGTTTGATTTTGACCTTGAGGGAAGCCTGCAGAAAGATTTCCGTGCCCATGTGACCTTGGCAAACATAAAGAAAAATCAGAGTTGGGCACCTGGGGCAAAATATAGGGGAGAAACATGAGAGAGAGGTCAGAAATAGATTGAGTAGAGATGGCAAAGAGCAGAAGAGAAACTGTGCCCTGAAAATAATAACCAGATCCAGGTCATGATTATTATGACCAATAGTTCTTTCAACAATCCTGGCCACAAGGGGTCTTCCTTTGGAAACTGGTTTGAAAACCTCTTTGGTATTACTCCTTTACCAACCTGATGGGAAAAGTTGGCATTTCCATTAGAGATTATGAAAATTTATTCTGATTAAATAAGTACCTGAACAAGCCAAAGTAAAATCAAGGCTTACTGTTCCAAACTAAATTAGACGTCCTATTAAGTCAATTAGAGGTCACTAGCCAAAAGTAAGCCCAAAATGGTATTTTTCTTTTTTTAAGAATGGTAACTTTTGATGGAAAAGTTAGTGGGGAAGAGGCAAAAGCCCTGAGAACCCGGTCTTCATTTGTATCTGCATAGACAAAGCCAGGTGGATGGGGAGCCTGGAGAAAGAAATACTGCAGGTAATAGGGCTGACAAGGGTCTTTAGGGAGCTAGCAAATAATTCTTAAAGCAAGAACTCATGTTAATGCAGAAGCAACCAGCCTCAGCATAGCAAGAATTCTGCCTAGAATCAAGCATTACTGTTCAGTAAGCTTGACCTTTGATGCAAAACTGAACTTTGTTCTTCATGATATTACCACTAGCTTTTACATTGTTCTCACAATTTGTTTCTCATCCCTGGCTTTTGCCTTTAGTGGTACCTTTAACTTTATCATCTAAAATCTTGCCTTCTTACTTTTGTTGCCTTAAGAAAAAAAAAAAAAAAAAAAAAGGTCACAGAAACCTTGTCTTTTCTAAAAGAAATCCTTTTTAAATCCACAAACCCATCCCTTGTTACCTAAAGGGCCCTTTTTGAATTTCCCATGATAGGCTTGTGAGGAAACACAGAAAAACCTCAGAAGGCCCAGAGTTTCATTTTATGTTTTATTTAATTATAAGACAAAATAATGGAGTTCCATTTTCTGTTCTAATTAATTATAAAACAAAGTAATGGAGACTGCTTTCCTAAGGACATAAGATTCCCATAATATTTAACTGTAGAAGTCAAAAAGAAGAGTATTCAAGACAGCGACAATGTAGGTTAAGGATGGGGTAATGCACATACTAAGTTGACCCTTTTCCAGATCTATGAAGGAAAAGGAAGAATTCAGAGCTATTAGAAAAGTATTAATGTCCTAAGTAAAGCAAAATTAGGAAAAATTTTTTTAAAAAGTTATATCCTTGTTATTTAGTGCCTAAAATTTTCTATTCAAATGAGAGAGAGAGAGAAAAGACAATAAATAGCTAAATAAAGAGACAGACAATTCAAGCAATTTATCATAATGAACAGCAATCAACTTCCACAAAGAAAATATCATAAAGATATAATTGGACATAGCAAACTACTTGATATAGGAATTTTAATTTCAGAGTTTACTTGCTTGAATTCAAATTCCCATGCCTCAACATATCCTATGAACAATTAAAATTCTTCCCTCTCAGTCAGACCCCCAAGCCTGACATACTGTTTCTGGTTTAGATTTTGTTTCTCTCAGTCTATTAGAAAATGAAGAAAAAAACTCATTGCTGTAGGAGCTAAGAAGGTCTTGAGCTTTGTCCTACATCTTGAACTAGCTGTTAACAAATACACTTAATTTCAACTTTTGGTAAAATTTAACCAAATGAACTTCTGAAGGAGTGTCCTCAGACTAACTGTGGAACCCCAGGCTGGCACCCAGACACACAACCTACACAGTCACAGAAGGAACTCCCACTTAGATGAGCCTGCATTTGGTTTAATATTCTGCTGTCACTGGGTCCCCTAAATTATGTGACTGATTCTGCCCTACAACTCCTCAGCTTCTGTTTCCTTATCGGTAAAATTAGAACTGGAAGATTTTCAGCATCATTTTAGTTCCAGGGTGTGAGGACACAACCACTTCGGGATCACATGGCATTTAGGGAGTACAACTGCCACAAGGGCTCTGAGGAGGTTTCTCCAGGATTCCATTTCCAGGACATAGCCTCATACGCTGAATTGACCACTATTGTCAGATGATAGGAATTGCAGGATTTAAAGCATTGGAGGATTCTCCTGCTCCTTCTTTCTCCTCAATGACCAACCTCTCATCACAGCACCACTGGCCAGTTATATATTGCCACAGGGTGCCCCAAACAAATCACCCAAAAGCAAGAGGCTTAGAAAAATATCCATTATTATTGCTCACAAATCCAAAGTTAGCCGGCCACTCTGCCCATCTTCAGCCTCACTGGGCATTTCTCTGGATACAGAGGAGATACAGAGAAGGAAAGAATTGGAGCCAATTTTGCCATAAATCTGCCACACTCCTATGGATCAGAAGCTCTACTTATTGTAAATAATCCCAACCACATATTACTGTATGACCCCAAGCAATCACTCAGGGTATCCCTCCACCACCTCATCTGCTTTAATGAAGGCATCCAGCCAGATTACCTCGAAAGACCCGTGCTCGAACATCTTTGTAGTCTAAGAAACCTCTGTTTCCATTTCAACCATGGTTTCCAGCCTTACCATCATCCTCTGGACCAAATATCCATCCCTTCATCCTGCAGGACCTTTAATCACAGATAATCAAAGGAAACAATTTAACTTATTTTGATCACTCTAGCTATGTCAGGCCCTTGAAAACATTAAGTCCAAAAGCAAGTATACATAAGTCTCAGGGGAGAAAGTTTAAGCATTTCTCAGGAAAGAAATGCTCTTGCTACATTGGAAAAGACAACAAATGATGCATCCTGCAGGTCCCACGTCTGTGGCTCTGTGGCTGCTTTGTCTCTATAGAGCAGAATCCTTTTTCATTGGAATGCTCTCTGCACCACCCCCCACCCTCCCAGTAGACTGCATCAAGCACTCAGGGCCAGAACGCTCTGGCACAACTCACTGCAGGGCTTTGCACAGGGCAGCGTTCTCTGAGATAAATGAGAGGGACAGTGTGTTCTTGCCGAAGACTGCAAGGTCCTGTCAGCTTTACGTTTGCCAATTTACATGGTTTTTAACAGGCATAGCCATAAAATTTCACTCCAAAATTAACTGTGGCCAGTCAGATATTTGCCCAGGCTGGACAAATTTAATTTACCAAGGTGACTAGACAGTGGTCTAAATTTTCTTCCTTGTTGGGATGCCCCTGTGCCTCTCATAACTCACGATACAGCCCTTTCTTTCAGCTCTCTGATAGGACTCTCTATACACACAGATTTTGTTTCATTTTTCTAAAAAAAAAAAAAAAAAAAAAAAAAAAAATCCTAAAATCACAGGAGCCATGCCTACAAAGATCTATAGTCTGAATGTACAGGCCAGGTAAATGCACCAGAGACAGCTGGGTGTGTCCCATGCTGCTTGCCCAGCACATGCAACCGCTGCTTTTTCAGCTGGTTCGGGAAGTGGGAGCTAAATTTGGTGTGTTTCTTTGTTCTTTTAAACCGAAAACTGCTTCTTATGCTGCCGGATATGCCTTTTGTTTGTGCATTCATTTGTGTTTCACTGTCTCCAAAATAAACCTGTCTCTTCAAATCAGGAAATTTTGCATTAAGTCAAAAAAAATGAAGGGTGATAATAGAGGACCAGCTAGTCTGTCTTGCACATGCTGACATGCCCATTTCCTCTTCAGTGGTTTTTGTCATTTTGTTGAATGTATCCACATTGGGATGAGGTTGGAGCAGCACAGTGGGTTCTTTGGTCAGCTCTCAAGGTGAATTTTGAAGGTCACTGATGTTTGCTCCTTGGTCACCTTGCATGCCCTCAGTCAATGCAGCGCTTTCTCTGTGAGGCCTCCTGCTTTGTTTCTCCAATAATTGAACAAGAACATAGAATTTTTGAAGCACTTGGATCAGGGCCTATTATAATAGATGGTAGTGAGAGTAGAGGGTAGGATGGCAGCTTGACCTAGCCTTACATTTACAAAAGTCCTCACATTTTCATTGTCTATAAATTAGGTTATATGTACAATAAAGGAGATACAGAATCAAAAGCAACCTTTAGTCTTGTGTCCTATTCTGCTTCTAATGTATTTTAATGTTTATAAAACTATAATCATCTTTCAAACAGCATACATGTGTGGTATACTTATAGTAAAAGTTTTAATTTATTCAGGAAATATTTAAAATATACTGCAAACTTCATCACCTTATTCTTATTTGCATTTATTTTTTAAATAAACCAGGAGACTCAAAAGTTGGAAGGTGTTGGAAGTTTCTCTCAACCTCTGAGAAGCCCAACAAAACAAACAAGTTTTTTTGCCTTGTACATTACTAACCTTTGCTGAGGAAAACCAATGCAGCAGCAGAAACAAGAGCACCCAAGTTTCAGATATTTGGGGTGGAATTTGGGAGTGGGTCACAAATCAGATGAATATAATCAATTGTTTAAGTCCTAGAAAGTAGTTGACATGGTCATCTATGAACAAGGCCAAGGACACACCATCTGAGTAGGGGAGATTATGAGCTGTCTCTGGATTCCCTCCCACAGCTCACCTTAGCTTCCAGGATATGGCATCAATGTCTTGGCTTGATGCACAGGCCCTCTATTACTTGGTCTCCAACCACCGTCCAGCTTTTCTCCCTCTGCTCTTCCACTCACAGCCTCTGCCTGGCCATCCCACAAGACCTAGCCTCAGTGGCGCCATTGAACACCTGCGGGTCTGCACACATGCTCTTCCTCCTACACCTTCTCCTCACTCCCCCCAACTTATTTATCAAAAAATCTATTAACCATCTTTCACACAACAAATTCAGACAGAACTCTAGAACTATGTCTATCAATGAGGAAGTTGTAATCTTTGCTTTACTTGACCCCTTCTTGAAGGTAAGGCTCTATTTTAATCATTGTTTTATCCTTGGTTTATAGCAATAATGGATAGTGTATGACAGAATCAGTAGTGAAGAGATGAATAAATAAAGTGGACCAGAAGCCTATTAGAAATGCAGAATCCTGACCTTCCCAGACTTAATGAACCAGAATCTGCATTCTAACAAGAAACTCAAGGGATTCAACTGCACATTAAATTTGGAGAAACACCGACCCACCTTACTCTCTCACTTCTGTAAATATCCAAAGCAGTGATTGTCTGAGGCTTTGGATTTGGCAATTATTAATGTTCATATTCTGCATAGTGCTTAACCCACACGTGTGAGTATGTGGCTGTGTATGACTGTCTTTGTGTGTGCTCACGAACTTCTACTCTTGCCTCCTCTCGAGGCCATCAGAGGACTCTGTTGATACTCGTTCACTATTCCCTCAGATCCCAGTGCTAGGCTATGCCCAGGGTAGGTGCTGTGTACAAAGTCATCAAAAAGCCAAGGCCACTGGGGAAAAAAATGGGTTTTGTAAAACTGTGTCACACATGTCTCTGCAATAGACCAGACAGTGTCAAACTAATGTGGAAGAAAACTAAGGTGAATTACCTTGCCTCTAGTAAGCATCAGTGAAATATGAATTCTTAGCAAACACTATTGATCTTTCTCACCAACTGGCCCCAGTTTCCTTTGCTGACCTTAAAGGGACATCTGGCAGTCCATTAGGATCAGATTTCCTGATTCACAGTCTATATTTAACTTCCCTTAATCTTGTCACGCCTAGAGATTTAGTACTTCTGGTTACTGCTCAACAGCTCATATTTTTCCTTGTGAGACTCAGGAAATGCTCCCACATTCCCTGAGTTGTTCACACTTTGCAATTCATTGTTTCGAGCACTAATTGTAAGTAAAGATATCTGATAACTTGTTACTCACTGCACAGGGCAGACCCCAACCCATACGCATATGGGCTGACTAATGAGGGCAAGAGAAGCAAGCTAAATTACATAGGCAATATTTTGTACCTCCCCAGAAAAATATTCCCTTGAGAAGGTAAAACCTGTTATGAAAGCACCAGGCAAAGGGGGAGCTGGAGGAGAGTGAGAAAAACGGGAAAAAAACATTAGATTTTATCAATATGCTACTGGTGTGAAGTACTGTGCCTGGCGCTTTAAGTACATTATCTCATTTAACCTCATCAACCTAATGAGGTAGGCATCCTAAATCTGATTTTACCTATGAGGAACCCAAGACTCCTAGGCATTCTCAGATTCACACAATTAGTCACAGAGCAGGTTCAGAACCACTTTTTCTTCTTTTTAAAAATTCTTTGTTGTGATTTTAAAATATCCCATAAAATCTACCATCAAAACTATTTTTAACTGTATGGTTCAGTAGTGTTAAGTATATTTACATTGCTGTGCAACAGATCACTAGAACTTTTTCATCTTGCAATGCTAAAACTCTATACCCATTGAACATCATCTTCCCACTTCTTTTTATAAACTAAGCAACAGTACCTTTTGCTTATGTATTTTTCCATTAGCCTTATTCTACTTTCTCTGCTTTCTTCTGACATCTTATACTTTAAGCTACTCTAGCCTCTCACAACAGTGAGGAAAGTGACCTGATAATTCCAAGGTCTCACTTTGTTTCCTTCCCTATGGAGTCTGTGAAGCAAACAGTAAAGGATAAATTGCCAATGGAAGAAAATCAAGAGAGTGTGGGCTTCTTGTGATGCTGGAAATGTACCACTTACTTTGCCTGCGTTAAAGGAAACTCTCAATATAGACCATTATTTCACTGGAAAAAAAATCAGTCATGCCTATCCCAAATTCTCACTTTGTCACCCAGCCACATTCCTGTTGCTAGGGTTCCAGTACTGCAGCCTTATGATATCATACTCCCAAAGCTCCATGAGGGTAACATACATATGCCCGGTCCCGGAAACTCCTCCTGGTGGCCATGCCCACTGAGTTGAGGCTGCCTGTCCTTGGCATCAGACATGCATTCTCTTTAGATGAGACAGGGTAAGAAGGTACTGTGGCTCAGAGTGCAGATGTGCACATCTTTGAATTTGGCATGGTGACATTGTCTTACTCTGTTTTATATAATCTTTACATATTTCTATTTAAACGAGTTCTTTTATTAGATTCAAAGAAAGGAAGGCATTCACATTGATGTATTAGAAAGAAACCAGGACCCAGAGACGGCAGGTAGTTAATGCCAAGGGAAGAAGCAGACATCCCCCAGTCTGCTCTCTCCAGAGTCTGTGTTAGCAATCGGCTCCTGCTAGGCAGCCAGCCAGCCTTCTCATGCTTCAGCCTTCAGCCTATGTGAACACAAGTGTCATTTCTTTCTGGATTTCATGCCACCGAAGATGATGGACTTACTTCTTTCAGATCCTGCAGTGTCATTGTTTGATCTTGGAGAGAGCAGGAGCTCTCTCATAGTTCCAAAGCCTTGAGGAGAGGCTGAAGAAGGCAGACCTAGTATAAAACTAACTCTAAAACTAACACTCAGTGACCTTGAGTGAATGGTATAACTTTCTATAGATAGAATTATGAAATGGGATAAATTGGATGAAGCACATATATTTCATAAATTGCTTAATAAATGTTAGCTGTTGTTATTTTTATTGTCTTACTATTTCCGTTTCTAATAATATAGCCTGAGCTAGAACTTAGATCCTTTGATAGTCTCTGAGAATGATCCTCTGTTCTGTTATACGAGGACTGCAGACTATAGCACGTGTGCCCAATCTGGCCGACCACCTGTTTTATAAATCAAGTTTTATTGGAACACATGCATGCTCATTTGTTGCTATATATAGTCTATGGCTGCTTTTATGCTATGGTGGCAGAACTGAGGAACTGTGTGACAGAGATTGTACGGCCCATAGAACCTTAAATATTTACTATCAAGCCCTTCACAGAAAGTTTGCTAGTAATGAAGGGATAAAGGAGGTTCTAGAATAAGATCAACATAGCAGCAGAAGTAAATCCTAAGGACAGAGATTTGACAATATGAAGACTTAGATGCTGCTTAGACTTAGGGGTGAAAAGACAATGATTCAAGCCTCCCCTTTTCTCTCTCTCGCTGGAGAACACCAGGCAAACTTACAATGATAAATTTCTTTCTCTGTAATTGAGATAATACGCAAACCCAGAGTACACATTGGGAGTGAGAATTAAATTAAATAACCTAAATCCAAGTCCTGTATAAATAGTCAAGGCCTATACACATTCACTCATTCGTTCCTGGGACAGATACTGGACCATACACAGAGGATTGAGAGTAAGAAAGCATACAAATGGAAAACAGACACAAAAGAAAATGCTCCACATCACTGGGCATCAGGAAGGTACAAATCAAAACCATAATCCAATACCGCGTCACACTAGTCATAATGGCTAAAACTAACCAGTCAGGAAACAACAGGTGTTGGTGAAGATGTAGAGAAAGGGGAAGCCTCCTACACTATTTGTGGGAATGCAAGCTGGTGCAGCCACTCTGGAAAACAGCATGGAGATTCCTCAGAGGGTTGAAAGATAAAGCTACCCTACAGCCCAGCAATTGCACTACTGAGTATTTACCACAAAGATACAAGTGTAGTGATCTGAAGGGGCACGTGCACCCCAATGTTTAGAGCAGCAATGTCCACAATAGCCAAACTATGGAAAGAGCAGAGATGTCCATCAACAGATGAATGGATAAAGAAGATGTGGTATATATACTCCTCAGCCATCAAAAAAAAAAAAAAAAAAGAAAGAAAGAAAGAAAGAAAAGAAGAAAAAAAAAAGAAATCTTGCTATTTGCAAAGATGTAAATGGAACTAGAGGGTATTATACTGAGCTAAATAAGTCAATCAGAGAAAGACAATAATCATATGATCTCATTCATATATGGAACGTAGAAAAACAAGGCAGACGACCATGGGGCAGGGGGGAAGAAAATAAAACAAGATGAAATCAGGGAGGGAAACAAACCATAAGAGACTCTTTTTTTTTTTTAATCTTTTCAATTTATTTATTTTCAGAAAAACAGTATTCATTATTTTTTCACCACACCCAGTGCTCCATGCAATCCGTGCCCTCTATAATACCCACCACCTGGTACCCTAACCACTTCAAACCCCTCAGATTGTTTTTCAGAGTCCATAGTCTCTCATGATTCACCTCCCCTTCCAATTTCCCCCAGCTCCCTTCTCCTCTCTTAATCATAGGATACAAAGTATTGCTGGAGGGGAGGGGAAAGGGAGAAATGGCAACTGGGTGATGGGCATTAAGGAGGGTGTGTGATATAATGAGCACAGGGTATTGCATAAGAGTGAATCGCTGACCTCTACCTCTGAAACCAATAATATGTTATATGTTAATTAATTGAATTTAAATTTTAAAAAAAGAAAGAAAGAAAAAGAAAACAGTCTCTGGCCTATCTCCAGCTTATCTTCTGGCTGGAAAGACAAGCTACTTGAGGCAAGGTGTGTTTCCAAAGTAATCAATCTTTTCAGTAACTTTTAAAGATACCCAGTTTCAGTAGATACTACAGGAAAATACTTATATTTTAATTCTTCTTTTGGTTCAGACTGGGTCAGAGATATTAAGTTACACCTCTCTCAGTATTTAGTTGACTATTTGCTTTTATTCAAACAATGGATCAGCTGAGTCCTTCAAAAGAAACACATCCACAGAATTAGACAAGTTGTCTGGTGAATGTGACATACAGAGATGCCCACAGGATGATTTAAGCCTTTGTACATTTACAAAACAAAGTTCAATCAGACCAAATATAAATGCACATCAATCTGGCACAGAATTATAAATCCCAACGAAGAAAAAAAATACATACTATCAGATATTTTTCTGTTGCTTTTTGCTTTTTCATTTAGATAACATTACTTTCTGGAAAATTACAAAGAATGAGAAAAAAATAACTTTGATTTAAAACATTCACCTCTAAATCACATTTCAGCTGAATGACAAAGAACTGCTTATTTGTTCTAATTCTGGGCTAGTGTTCCATGACACTTTCAAGTATCACTTCATCTAGAGTAAATATGCATTAAAATACATCATACCTCACTAATTTTATTGATTTCTTTTCCTTGACTTTTCAGTGCACTGTAGAAATACTAGTAACGTGCCAAAGATTTATAATCTAGTCTAAGATATACCAGTTTCCCTATTAAAAGGGTATCACTTTCTTAAAAAATAAACATGCTATCAGATACTGGTCAGTCTATAGGCGTGTCTCCCAAGTCAGTCATCTGACCATAGTTTTTACGCCCTGTGCACAAAAGGGACATTTAGTATGGAAGCAGTAAATGAAAACTAGAGGCTGTTGTCAAATTGTCAGCCATTGTGCTCGTATTAATAACCACTGCAGCTGTCTGAGGCTCAAATTAGCATCTTTGAAACAAGTTAAACACTTCTAGCACTATTTAGAGTCATTTCAAAGAGAACAACAGAAGTTTATGTTGAGATTTTTTGCTAGATGGCCTTTAAAATAAAAATCTCTTCTGAAACCTAAACTACCCTTTTTCAGAGATGCCATTATGGGATTATCTGATCCTCATTTCCAGCTAACTAAATATTCCAAAAGCTGGACATATAGGCCCATGAGTTTGTCCTCATGTACTCACATAAACCCATGTAAATTCTTATAGTTTAAAAATAGAGTAGAACTTTCCCTAGGTCAGGCACACTTCTCACTTCTCAGTTACCCCAAATAGTTAGCAGTATTATTCCTGGCTGCTCACTCTGCACTTAAAGAAAATAATAATCTCCAGCAAAGACAGTAATTCAGGCTGGAATCAGGTGATTACATCTCTCTGAATCTCCTGGGGGTGAGGAAGTGGACTAGCATCCCTCCAAAGGAACTGTTCCAAATGAACATTAACTGCAGAAAAAAAATGAGTCCATCTTGGGGTTTGAGGAAAACCTATGACCTGATACAGATGAGCGGGCAATGAGTAAGTCAGTCATTGTGTCAACCTCCCCAGAGGGGCCCGACAGCACCGACTTCAAACCATCCTGCCTAGATTCTTTGACAGCCTCTCGGGACCTATATTTGGGGAATTTGCTGTGCTAAGCTTCTGAAATGAGCTTCCTAAACTGAACAGCGGTAAGACACAGCCCAATACCTGGGAGCAAATGAGTGTATTTACCAAATAAGGAGAGACAGCTGAAAATTTTAGTCAAATAGCAAGTCCATTCACCCTTTGATCATTTCAACCTAACTCTTCAAAGTCCTAAGCGATTAAGTACATGCTGTCCCATTATTCCTTTTGGATTTACATCATTGAGAAACACTATATATAATATATTGTGTGAAGATTTTTGAACTTTATATATTTATATATAAATAATTATATTATATATTATATATAATAAATATTTATTATATATAATTATAATTATTATATATAATATAAATATCTATTTATTTATTATTTATTTATTTATAAATATTTATTTATTTATTTATTTATATTATATGTATTCTATTATATATATATATATATATATATATGTATGTATCTATTCTAGCCGTAGTTACACAAATGTCATCCCATCCTTAGAACAAGGCTATGAGATAAATATCATCACTCTACTTTTACAGATGAAGAAGATGGTCCTTGAAAAAGTTATGTAACTTGTCTCAAATCGTAACAGCCATGACATGAAAAGCTGAGGTTTAAATTCAGGTCTTTTCAGTATAAATCTAGGTCCGCTTGCTCCTACATCAAGTCATTTCTAAATTTGCTCTAATATTTTAAAGAATGCTAAGACTTAAATGTCTTACATAAATTTAGCAGGTGACTTGAATGCTTTACCTTGAGGGCCCCTAACATTTTTGTGGGAGAGAAGCTTCTATTCATTTCCTTGAAACTAGGATGGATGGTGCACACAGAAGCTAATCAATAGAGCAGATGAGAAGAAAGTATTTCTCCCGTGTGACATGCTCTGGGATTTCCAACCAGATCAAACAGAACAGCAACGGAGAAGACGGTAGTGTCAGCAGGTTTAGAGAGCTACTATCCAGGCTACAAAGTTCACTGGTAGCTTTGCATGTCCTAACTGGGAAGCCCTGACTTTCTGCAAAGAAGTGCAGGCTGTGAGAATTTTATGGAGTACTAGTGGAAATTTTTTTGAGAAGGACATTTCCTTGGTATCCCTTAAATCACAATATGTAGGAAACCCAAAATTCTTAATAAGCTATGCCAAAATGATTGCAATCTAAGTAATTCTGAGTAATTCATCCCATAATATATCCCATTCATACCCTCAGACATAACTAAGATACTAAGTTATATATTTTCCCCTTTCCCATACAGTTCGATCATCTTTCTTCTTATTTTCCAACAGGAAATATTTTAAATTCAATAGCACAACTCTATGGCCATAGAGAAATATGGGTCAAATAATTCTGTCTAGTAGCATCTCAGAAGCCAACTTACTCTAAGCCCTCCATGTGCATCAGCACTAAGGCCCAATTCAAACAATGATCTCACACTTCTTAGCAGCTGTTATGGCCTGTTATTAAGAAGGGGAAAGCTACCATGCAAAATGGCTCCTTTCCTTTGTAACATTGGCTTCACAGCCGAAGTCAGAATTTAGCTGGATTTCTTTCCCTCTCCAGCCATTCAGTGAAATGCTATTCATGGTCTCCCATCTTTAGGAAACTTCCTTTACATTTAATAAATGAGAAAATGAGATAACTCTGGACCATACACCTGTAGGGTGGAGCTAGAAAGTAATAAAATAACTGTTAATTCAGAAACTGAAGAAATTTACATATTGTATAAAATTAATGCATTTGAACTAAACAGCAAAGAAACTGAAATCCTGAATCCTCTTTCCCCTCTCCTTACTCCCATCACGTCTCCCTAAAATATAGGATCAAAATCTACAGTGTGCATATGAGGATCCCTTTAAAATGAGCTGTTTAGTAAAATTCCCAGAAGCCATCTTTGAGCACTGAAAGGATGAAGGAGAAATCCCTAGGTCTAGCTAGGTATGAGGGGCATGAGGTCTTCTTCTCAATGAGAATAACCTATCTTGACCCAATTTAGAGACTTTAGTTTCCCCAGCCCTTCAGATTTTGATATCTGTTGCTCCTGAACTCACTTCCTCCTTAATACCTCTATTTCTCCTCTCTTCTGTACACATTTATATCTAGGATTCTGATCCTAGATCCTGGTAACCAGATCCTAACAGCTATCTTCTTTGACAACTTGGAATTACAGTTGTCCGCTTAAAATGTATCATGCCGGCAATTCCCAATGGAAATAAAAGCTCATTGACTAAGAATTCAGTCTATTCCTATTCAATGACCAAATAGTAATGCTGTTTCTTTGTTTTGAGTATTTACATGGACTTCAAAGCTGTTAAATTGAAACTGGACTTGAAGAGTTTTCTTACAATAATTTCTTTTTAACAGAAAAAGAAAAAGAGGCAAAAAAAGCCCAAGAGGCACTTAGCCTGCCTCTCTAGTATTCTGTGCTTCCGCAAACTGACATTCGGCTACTGGGACAGAACAAACTAATGGTTCTGGGAAGCCAAATAACTTCTTTTGCTCAAATAAATATTCCAGTGTGTGGGAAGAAAGAAGAAGCTCTAAAATAAGCTTTGTATATGTACTTTGATTGCTACCTTTTTTTCTCCATGAACTGGCCATTTGCTACCAAGGCATCTGTCTCGTCAGTATAATTTAATGCCTATCAGTCTGGTGATGGAGAAAGTGATGAGGTGTCACCATCACTTGCTTCTTAACTGTACTTTTACCAAGTGACAGTACAACTCAAAAAGAATAATGTATAGATTTGTAAATAGAAAAGTAGGAAAAATGGATCTCAAAATTGTGGCCGTTGCTGGCCTCATGGGTAAAACAGCTTCAAGCAAAAGGAAAGCAGCTTTTGCTGTAGTGGGTTGTCTGTAGTGTGTTGAACTGTGTTCCTCAAAAAGATATGTTGAAATGCTATCCCCTGGTACCTGTGACTGTAACCTTGTCTGCCAAGAGGGTCTCTGTAGATGTAATCAAGTTAAGATGAAATCACACTGAATTTGGATGGCCCTTAAATCTAATAACTGGTGTCACTGATGAGTTTCACTCCAAGTGCCAAACTTAGCTAGGTTTGCCGTCGAAAAATGGATGCAGTTAGATTTTTATTTTCATGTAAAGCCTTCCAATTTCACAGGGTTGTTTATGCAAAATCCAGGTAGCCTACACAAGCTATCTGCTTAGTCCACGCCTCCTTGATGATGGAGCCCTGTGTTCCATCATCCTTCCTTCGGCAGCACGTGATCTGTATCTGCCCCCTCCCTCCCCGATTGTACTTTATTTATTTATTTATTTATTTTTAGTGTTCATAATGTGGTTCTTTTTTTAAATTTTTTTTTTATTTTCAGCATAACAGTATTCATTATTTTTACACCACACCCAGTGCTCCATGCAATCCATGCCCTCTATAATACCCACCACCTGGTACCCCGACCTCCAACCCCCCGCCCCTTCAAACCCCTCAGATTGTTTTTCAGAGTCCATAGTCTCTCATGATTCACCTCCCCTTCTAATTTCCCCCATGGATCTCCCAATAGACCAGAGGTTTCGAACTTAAAGAGTATATAGAAATCAACTCAGAAGTTTATAAGCTAAAAACTTATGGGTCTTCCCTGAAACAAATAATACAAGATATGTTAGTAAAAATAAATAAATTAAAATTAAAAGAAAGTGTATGAGTCCTGCGCTCAAAGATTCTGGGGTGAGTTTGGAGTGAAGAAGTCAGCATTTCCTTTTTCACTTTTTTTTTCCCCTTTTACTTTCATGATTTTCTCTTATCTCTCTGTTTGCATCTTTCACTTTTCCTCTTAGCCTAGTAGAAGACCCAGATTAGTTTGGAGAATAACAAAAGTGAAATGCATAAACACCAAAGATTTCTATTCATAAGCAGCATTGAGCATCCGAGAGAGAGAAAGAGAGAGAAAGAGACATGAGAAGAGCAAAGCACAGTCCTGAGATTCTCAGACCTAGTTGCTTGGTAGAAACACTTGGGGAACATTTAGGTTTAGCATTTACCAATTCTAGGGCTCACCCCAGATCACTTAGATCAGGACCACTGGTGGAAGAGCCATGGCACTGGTAAATTTTACGAGCCACCTAAATGAGTCCCCCAGGTAATGGGCAGGCAGGGTTAAGAATCCTTGGAGTAGGGGCGCCTGGGTGGATCAGTGGGTTAAGCCTCTGCCTTCGGCTCAGGTCATGGTCTCAGGGTCTCGGGATCTCTGCTCAGCAGGGAGCCTGCTTCCTCCTCTCTCTCTGCCTGCCTCTCTGCCTACTTGTGATCTCTGTCTGTCAAATAAATAAATAAAATCTTTAAAAAAAAAAAAAAAAAGAATCCTTGGCGTAATCAAAGGATACATCTACATAAATGTGGTTCCCCTCTGCTCCTCACAAGGATGCTTTCAGAATGGTGGCTATGGAAAGCTGCTGAGAAGTAAGGAATCCACCAAAGCTGAGAAGCTCTCTGAAAAGGGCTCTCAGACTTTTATCTGCTACCCCTCCTCCCACTTCTCTCAGCACCTAGAAACCTCATAAGCTACCAGAAAGGCAGAGATTGTGTTTTTCACAAACCATGGCCCCCAGGCGTAACGTCCGGGGGCCTGGTCTTGACATTTTCCTATTCTGCACTGAGGCCATCTCTCTTACTCTATGTCGTGTTGGCAGGTTATACAACCTCTTGTACAACTGGACCTTTAGGATTTTCTATTCATGTCTCCTTAGGGATTTTCCAGGATCATTTCTGGCTATGACATACAGCCATCTTTTTAATCCTCTCTTTTTCCACTCTCAAGGATGTACATTAAAGGGCAGCCATAATCTATTCACTCTGCCTATCTAAAATTTAACAGATTATGATACTAATGAATTACTCTTTATTATAATGAATTTCAATGGAGAGAGAAGTAGCCTCGCATAGTCCCTCCTATTTTCCTGAAAACTTTTGGGGATTTTGCCAAAAAGAAAAGAGACCTTGGAAGTGTGTAGTAAGCAAAACAGAGCTAATATTTAAAACTAATTACTTTAAATTTCTAATAGCTACACAGTAGTTTACTAAATACATTATATACCTCTACCAAGTTTAATTAACCAGCACCATACTGACAGACATACAGGTGGTTTTATGAACAATCATGAAATGAATATGTTTCTGCACATTTTACAATGTGTGTACCAGACCTATAGGACAAATTCTTAGAAGTGGCATTTCTGATATAAAGGGAATCTGCATTTATTATTTGAAAGATACTGCAAATTACCTTCTACAGAATTGTACCAGTCATTATCTCACTGCTGATGTCTCAAATGGACTTCTCATAGCCTCACCATTGCAATGTACCATAAAACTAGTTTGTCTTTGCCATTCTGGTGGATAAAGATGGAATACCACTGTAGTTATCATTTGCATTTCTCTCATGATCAGTGAAATAGGACATGTTTTCACATGCTTAAGAACTCTTTATTTTCCTATGAACTATTTTTTCATATCTTTTCCAATTTTTCCATTGAAATTTTATTTTTTTCTCATATGTACTTATAGTTTATAAATTAGCAAATGAGTCTTTCACCTTGATGTAGGATGCAAATTCTTTTTTTCAGGTGTCCATTTAACATTATTTGTGCTTTTTTTCTTGCAGGTTAAAAGATTTATTTCAATAAATATATTGATAATTTCTATGGTTTCAGGATTTCGTGTCATACCTAGCAAAACGTCATCTCTCTGCAAATTAGATACAAATGGATAAATAGATGATAGATACATGATATGTAGATATATATCTGTTTCTAGGTTTTTTCCTTTAGAACTTTTCTGATTTCTTTCTTTTTTCTACTTTTTTAATGTTTGCTGAGCATTTATTTTTCCAATTGATAATGTCAGTTTTTATCTTTAGTATATGTTTATCCTAAACATGCATTTGGGTCTATTTCTGAACTATATTTTTTAGTCCATTCCCTTGTCTCTCAATTTAATTACAATCTTTTCTAGAGTATACTATCTGGTAGAACTAGGCCCACCTCATCACCATTCTATTTGATAGTATTTCCTGGATATTATTGCTCCCCAGTTTTTCCCATATGAACTTAGGATCAACTTATCTAGTTCTTAAAAAAAAAAAAATCCTGAAGGTATTCTGATCATGATTATATTAAATGTATACATGAACATAAGGGAAATTGATATATTTATGATGAGTCTTTCCAAAATCAAGGTATTTTCATTTGTTCAAGTCATATTTTGTATCTCTTGTTAATATTTACAAATGTTCTTTACAAAAATCTTGCACATTTCTTGTTTAAACCTAATTATTAATTGTTTCATGGGCTTGGTGTCTTTTTATTCTTTGATGTTTTGAAAGAGATCTTTTCTCACTTCACAAAATTTAACCGCTGGGATTTGCACATACAAAACATTAATTTTTGTATATTAAATTTCCATTCAGTATTCTTATTTTCCAAGAAAATCAAATGGCCTCAAAATAAGCAGTATTAAAAAGTCACTAGGGGAGTAGGAGAAAATGGAGAGAAATGTTTGTCAACTCAAGAAAAAAAAAGACTTTTCCTTTCCACCTTGAATCTTAGAAGTTTTTATTTTAGGATCAAGGCAAGGAAATTTAGATGGTGACCATCTAAATGTTGTTTGACAAACTGAAAACATATGTTCAAAATCCAAATTCCAAAAGGGTTTAGATAAAAATCATAGATTCTAGATCAGTAATCAAGAAAGTAATGCAAAATGCTTAGCCTTACATTCAAAGCCTTCAACTTTGATGAGTTCAAAGGCTCGTCAACTAATATTCCTCAGAACTCCTGTATGAACTCTCGTACCAGTCATGAAAGTCTCCATCCTGTGACTGATACCCACCACCACTGTCTTCTTGTCCACAAATTGAACTTCCTTATCATTGCTCATGGTATCTTACCTAGAACTTGGTCATGCTGTGTCTTGTCAATTCCAAATCTCATCCTCTTTGAAAATTGACATTTATTCCATAAAACAGTCAATTGCCATCAGTGACTATAGTCTTCTCTCTGCTTTTACATAATATCGGTAGAATTTGTCTCCAAATAATTGCCATATTTTGGAATTAGCCATCCAATTTTCAACTTCCAGCTATGCCATTTACTGATTCTGTCATCTTAAATAAGTTCACTAACTTCTCAGAACCTTGGTTTTCTTCTATATATGATTAAGGTATGTAACCTACTTCTCACCCATAGTTATTATCAGGATTAAGTATACTTTAAAATATTATATAAACTCTGAAGTGGTATCCAAATGTCAAATACCAGGGGTAAGGAATCACCTACAGACAAAAATGTCACTTTACAAAGAAAAAACAAAACAAAACAAAACAAAACGGAGTCCTTTTCCTCTTGCTCTAGGAGGGATTCACAAAAGATAAAGAAAGAATAGTATTCTCCTGTTGTGATCACAGTGGGCTGCTCCCTTCTAGAATAACAAATAGGCTTTATCACAAGTGCCAAAACTAAATGATCCTGAATGCCTCCCAGCCCAAATGCTGTATTTGGGAGACTAAAGACCTATCTGGGTAGAGAGAGTGGACAGCTGTGGTCACAAGAAGGAGAAATGGCGGAATGAATGCCACATTCTGCTTTTTGTCCCTCAGCTTTGATAGAAAGCAAGGCGTTGACCTGCTACTATTACTGACCTGTGATTTTTTTTTTCCAGTCTCTCTGTTGCCATTAGCTTGTGTCTTAAATCTAATTTGAGTTTCACTTGTTCCTTTAGTATCTGAAAATATAGGATACTCCCTTGGGGAACTCATTTCAATAGGTTCACTTCAGTAGTGTGAGTTGTTGACATGTTCTTACATTGTGCAGGATACTCTGTGCTGGGGGCATGGGAAAACCAATACTATTTATTGAATACCTCCTATATGCCAGACATTATATGAAGGCACTCCATGAACTTTTTCATTTCATCCTCAAAACCTCTGCCCATTTTACAGATGTGGAAACTGGAAAAATCGAAGTCAAATATGTTGTCTGTGGACTTGTAGAACTCTTTTCGTTACAATATAATGTCTGGCCTTCAGGGGGCCTCGATCCACTCATCCACTGCAAACCAAGGAGCTCATTGACTGTTGGGTCCTCTACCTACTAATAACAGAGAGACCTCCTCATAGGCCTAAAATTCTTAAAACTTTCCAAGTGTGTGACTTAATCTTTCTGTTGTCTTCACACAAAAGCGAGAGAGACTTTCAATTCAGAATAAACCTGAGGAATTTTGCAAGATTACCCAAAGATCTAAATTCATGCTGCAGGGGCTGTTAACTGTTATTTTATTTACAGCACTCTGGATCTCCATCTCCTTAGTTTCATTACTCCCAATTAAGCTTATGTATGCTCACAAAGCATCATTACATGATTTAATGACAGAGTATTTTGAATTAATTATGAGCCGACATTTTGTAACATATTCTAGGTTGTTCACTAAAATTGGAGCTGCTTTTTATAGATGCACAAATGAGGGTGGTTGTGTTATTGAAATTCCATTTCTGAAAATTATCCCCTCCTTAAGGTAAAATGTACATATTTCTGTATGTTAAGTTTTTAGAATTCCATGATTTAACATATATTTACTTGCCCTCAGTAAATATTTAATGGAAAGAGAAGCCTGCATGTCTCTCCTTCACAAAGCTGGGTAGCCTGCATAAATTAAAATATATTCAGACATTTATTAATTACTTTCTTTTTACTGGTTATTGATGATGGATGAGGTTAAAGGTAGATCATTATTCCTCAACAGCCACAACTACATTTGAGGTAGGGAGGTTATTAAGGCTCTCAAAAAACAGAGGGATTTATATTTTAGCTGGAGTTAATTCCACGGTGAATCAAGTGAGAAAAATACTCAGCTCTCCCTGAGAAAAATAGCCAGTTCTCCCTGAGGCAAATGAGGTTACCATGACCTCTTCCAAGGTGCTAAGTAGTTCCTGGAAGCATAATTTCATGTAGCATTTTATTATATTTTACTCCCAAAGTGCCTTTCGCTTTTAAGACCGTGGAGACAGGTTCCCTTAGACCTTCTAGTCCCTCCCTCCAGCCCCATTTCTGGGTCGAATCGTATACTGCAAGTGTTCATTGCTCTCCTACTCCTCACCTCCAGCCTCCAGTCGCCCTCCATTCCACCCCAGCCTCCCTTTCTCCCTTCCTGGAACTAGTCCACTGAGGCTTAATCTTTCTGCATCCTGACCCCACAATCAAAACTCACCTCTCTTAGATCCTATTCTTTCAGGGTTTTCTAACAGAAAATCCAAACAAGCTAATGCTAAGTATAGACAGCTGATGATAAATAAATGTGTTACATTTCAACAAATAATTTTATATTAAAAACATACACTGATACTGTGCTAGAGGAAAGCAAGATGAATGAGAAGCTGTCTTCTCTTTCTTATTTGTTTTTGAATTAAAATAATAAAAATAACATCATATAATGTGATCATCTACTCAGTCTTGACTTCAAATGAATTTGACTCTCCAAATTAAATCTAATTTGAAAGGACAATAGTCAGCTACCAGGGGGTTGTATGAAAGAAAATGCTGTCAGTTCTGTAGGCAATTTCCAAAAGAGATAATTGCTATAGTTGGAAAAGCAGAGATTTTGGTACATCTGAAGAGATATGGGCTCAAATCTAGCTTTGATGGATAGCTAATATTTGCTAACTCAGCAAATGTTTCTACATCTTAGATTCCTCATCAGCATAAGGGGGACAAAATCCCCTATCTTAAATTAAATAGACAAAATTTAGATTAAATTGATAGATTAAATAGACAAGATTAAATGACAGGTAGGATGTTTTGAGCAAAGGCAGAATCTTAAATAAACATAAAATTTCCGAAGAGTCAGCCTTTTTTTTTTTTTACAGTCATTTTGTGGTATATTTATTTACACAATAAAAACGTGGTACATTTATTTACACAATAAAAAAGTTATTAAAAAGTTATATATATATATATATATATATGCTATGCTTCTTATAAGTGACTGAAGACCCATATGTTGGCAATCAACTACCTGACTACACATTCAAAAAATCATTAACTCCTCTGAAAACACCAAGAAGCAAAATTTTTTGAAACTACAAATACTGGCACTACAAGGTAGCTATAGAATGTCATCTTATAGCAATAGAATCCCAATACCCTAGCTCTCTTCTGGGGGAATCTAGAACTGGGCAACTCTCTGCTCTTAAGTAGGACCCACACTCTTTTTAAAGATGGCTCAAGGCCACATTGCTATAACCTATGCTTGTGCTGAGTAAAGACTTCAGGCTTGGAGCTTTGGGATACATTCTCAATGACCACACGACCATACATGTTGGCTGGGGGGTGACTACTTATCCAAAGCATTTCAGGGCATAGTCCTGCTGTGTCATTTTACTAATCTGGAGAGTACCAGATAGTGGTACTACCACTGATATCAGTGATTGACAGAGCTGGCTGAATTCCATTTCAGTTCCTTATTATCTGGAAGCAAGTTGCTGAAAATTCTCAAGGCTCAGTTATCACATTGAGAGAGTAATAATTACATCATGGCCTGTTACGGAAAATGACAAAGGATTAGGTGGTTAGAGGACAAAACGAACCTGTTTAAGCAGGGAGTACAGTCCTGCCACATAAGAACTCAGAAAATTCTGGCTTCCTTCTTTCATCTAGCCCTATCTTTAGACTCAAGATCTCCCTTACCTTTAGCACAGTTAATTTCCATCCATTGATATAATTCTAGATGTAGCAGGATATTCCCAGAAAAAATAAATAATCCAACAAAACGTGACCAATTTACTGATTCTTTGTAACAGAACCTCACCTGACTCACTCCCATATCTCATTTGAACTTCTGTGTGGGGGTGCCTGGGTGTCTAAATCATTAACTGTCTGCCTTTGGCTCAGGTCATGATCCCATGGTCCTGGGATTGAGCCCCCCATTCGGGCTTCCTGCTCAGAGGGAAGCCTACTTCTCCCTCTCCCACTCCCACAGCTTTTGTTCCCTCTCTCACTGTCTCTCTCTCTCTTTTAGATAAATAGGTAAATAAATAAGTTCTGTGTATATGCCCCCTCCTCAGAGATAATCTTCCCTGACCATCCCATCTAAACTAGCTTCCCTCTCTGTCACTCTTTATCTCCTTATCATGCTTACTTTACTTCAGAGCATTTATCACTGCCTGAAGCTATATTACACATGTATTTATTTATTCCTTGCCTCCCCTCACTAATATGTAGGCTCAAAAACAGCAGAACATTTATCCACCTTGTTCACTGCTGATCTCCCAACTAGCATTTAGAATAGTGCCTAGCCATAGTTGACAACTATTTGTTGAATAAATTAATAAAGGATGTTTTAAGTTCCACGGTCTTAATTTTCTTCCCTTAAAGCTTTATTTATAATAATAACCATCATTTCTTAAACATTTACTTGATCCTTTGACACTCTATGGATAACATAATTTAATCTTTTGAACATTCTCTGTGAGATAGGAACAATTATGAGTTCCTAATATAGGTAAGAAAATGAAAGTTTAGAGAGGTTAAGTAACTTGCCCAAAAGCAGACATCCAGATGGCAATCATTCTAAGTTATTGGACGATAGAATAATCTGTATCTCCAATTCCTTCCCATCCCCTTCTGTTTTTACAATTAGATTCTACTGTATTTTGAACTGCCTATTTCACATCAAAATGCAAATACCTCAGGTGATGAGTAACATTAAACTGTTTTTAGTCATTTACTTTCTTTTGTGCATGTCAACTAAGAAATAAGTTTGGGGAGAAGGAGAGTTTAGAGGTCTGAGTACCTGAAATGAGAAATCTTAGAACCAGGATACAGCAGATAAGACTAATGAGACACTGCAGCGTTTTGCTAAGGGTTACTTCCCCCTTGTAATCATTCCACATCCAGAGTTCTCTTACTTCTCCACACTGAGATATTTTCTCTTCGCAATTTAGCATCTCCAAGACCGCAAACTTTGGGGGATTGTGGTCTGACAATACCTCCCTCACATGTGAAAGAAGTCAGTTAGGTGCAAGATGAGAAATTGACAGAGGTTTTATTTAGTGGGGCTTTTTTTTTGGGGGGGGGGGATGTTGTTTTTGTTTTACTTTACTCCAGAGTCATTTGTTCCTAATTAGTGGAAGTCCAAGAAGAGGGGGCGGCTGATTGGATTTGAATATCACCTGTGCAGTCATAACAATCAATAGTACTCTGTAGGATAGCCCACAGTCAGCATGTCACTGTTACAACAGCAGATAGGACATAGATGTTTAACAAAAGGAAAGAGCAAAAATTACAAGGCACCATATAAGTAGCAGGAAGACTGCTTCCATGTTTCAATTTAAGAAGTACCACAGGCCACTTGTTTAAAACTATCAGTCTTGAGTCTTAATTTGAGATTCTCCCATTAGTGTCATTTCACTTCCAGGAAGAGATTGTCTTCAGAAATCTTTCCTGCTTGAGAAGGCAGGAAGGGCACATTAAGCTTGGATTACCTGGGAGTTGCCATAGCAACTAGAGGCAAGGCCCTAGGGGAAATGAAATACTGGGCAGGTAAGTTTTGATGAGAAGGAAAAAGGACAGAGTGACTACCATAATTGGTAGTCCTGGGCAGCCATGGGCAGTCATTTTTAAAACAAAAAGTTACTATTCATTTTAATGAAGTACAATCAAATTTCTCCATCACAAAGTTGAACATTGCTTATCTTGAAATGATTAACTCTCACTTTAACAATGCATTTGTTTTAATTCCTAACCCTCCTCAATCTCTAGTCTGTTTCCAAAACAAAAATAATTTAATTTTACTAAACAACCAAAAAAAATTAGAAGCTACTTCCAACAAAGACAATTGGCTAGATACCAGGATCATTCTTACTAAGTTCACAGATACTCGTCTGAGAAAATAGACTGTAGGAAGAAATAGACTGCAGTTCATACTTTCATATGAAACTAAATTTTATGAAAAGTCTTTATCCTTCAAATGAAGGTTTCAAATGCAAAAATAAATCTTAAAAACATAACATCTTAGAGCGTGGAGGAAACTTAAAGATCTTCCAATTCCGTCCCCTTCTCTTGCCAAAAAGAGTGTTGAGAGCCAGAAAGGTTAATTATGTCCTCCAACCACCTAATCATTCTGTCATTTCTAATTATTGTTAAGAAAAAAAAAAAAAAAAAAAAAACAGAAATTCTCAGTGCCATCCATTTATGTGCACTGAAAAATCAGTTTGCATATCAGCAGAAAATGTCAGCATGAAGACCGAGGATGTACAATTTGTTCATAATAAAAACAATAAGAGCTGACATGTATTGAGTACTTATAACGTGTCCAGGATGGTGCTAAATGCTCTACAACCTGTATCTCATTTGACCTCTAATAGTTCTGTAAAATATATTTACCCCATTTTACAGATGAGAACGTCAGAGAGATCAGAGAGAAGCTAGGTAACTGGTTCATAGTCAAACAACTAGTAAGGGATAAACTCAAGTCATCACTTCTTACCATAACACTAAATCATATCTCCTGTCTATTTCATGTCTCAGTTTTCCTGTAAGAAAACCAGAGACCAATAATCAACTATATTTATGAGCTTAATGCCTCCATTTGATAGCTAGCTCATCCCCAAGGAACATCATCCAACTTTAGCCAAATAAACATATTCCTAAGAATCTACTTTTAAAAAATAACTATTTCTTTGATTATAAATGTAAATCATATTCAATATGTGAAATTTAAAAACACAGACAAGAATAAAGGAGAAAATCAAAATCTCCTGTAATTACACTAGAGATCACATGCAGAAAAAAAAAATCTATCTTTTTCTTCCATTTCAAAGACCACCAGATTTGTTTGCAAAAAAAAATCAGCAATAGTCTCTAGTATTTTCTACATGTGTTATTGTTAATGTAGTGAATGATCACCAGCAAAGATTTCCTTAATTCACTGATTTACTCAACTAGGATCTATTGCTTAAATGTCTACTCTGTGTCAGATGTTCAGCTTATTGTTGGAACTCATTGATGATTGAAGACAAGTCCAGTCCTAGCCTCACAGAACCTAGAAGCTAATTCTCTGAAGGAAGTTTTTTATGTTGGTTTCACATTAATTAGACTAAAAAGATGCAGATTTTTTTTATCCATATGTCCAATTGAAGTAATTCCTTCCCTTAGTGTGCTAGACTGAAGTAATTCCTTCCCTTAGTGTGCTAGATGGAGAGCTTATATAAGACAGGTCTCATAGCCTGATAACTGACACAGAGCAATCAAAAATTATTTAAAACTGCAGGTCTTCAGTAGCTTATCATGGCAAACATAGTTCACAGCCTGGGGTTTCAGACATTTCCCATATCAAAGATTCTTCCTATTCTGGGTGTTAAACTGGCAGGTAGCCTTACATGTACGAGGATTAGGAATGGGCCCTTGTACTTAGGAATCCTTCAAGACAGTCAAAATTTGCCATCAGTCTAACACTGCTGAAGCTGATTGAAATGTGTGACTACAATTCACCCTAAATGTCACATGATGGGACTTTCTTTCCTAAGAACAGGTATTTAGGGGAATGATGCTACCAGGTGCCTAAAAGCTACAGGGATGGAGAGGACACTTCATAAATTAGCCAGGGGCTCTTAGTGTCTTATTTCTGCTGTAACAAATTGCCCCAAGAGATTTTATCTGACAGAGCCTGAGAAGACGGTGGAGTAGAGGACCCGAAGCTCAGCTTGTCCTACACTTGGAACAAGGTAACACTCACATCCAAGTAAATAAACCAGAGAGCAATCCAAAGACAGGCAGAACAAACTCTACAACTAAATGTAGAGAAAAAAGTGCATCGGAGAGGATAGGAAGGGCAGAAGTGGTGGTCAGGAGCTGCCTACGTGAGGGACAGAGGGAGCTGCAGGCACAGAGAGTGGGAAAAGAATCTGCATAATATAGGGCCTTGAAAACCAGAGGGGCGGAATTCCTGGAGTTTGTATAACCACCAGGACTAGGAGCCTGGAACTTTAAAAGTCAGCTGATTTAGCCCTGGGTGAGCTGGGAGAGCCAATGATAGCCAGGTCTCTGCCTTTAAAGAGAATGAGAAGTAACATAGAAACAAGTTTCCTTGATGGGAGGAAAATCTGTTTAAACTGACTTCAGAACATGTTGGGACAAAGGAACAAAGGAACAAAGTGCTGGCTGGTGCTTTTATCTTCCTCCTCCCATCAAAAACACAGAGCCACCTGTAGGAGACAGCACTACACAGGCATTTGCTACCTAACCTGCTAACAGTGCACCCTACCCGCAAGTTCTCCTGAGGACACTTGCCTCCTTCAAGCCTGCTGCCCTCATCCCTAGGCTCAGGGAATTTTGCTAATGCTGTATGCACCCCAGCCCCCCATCACCTTCTTGTGCTGGGCCCCCAGAGGACACCATACATCAGGGTACCTTGCCTAGGACTACTGGCTCAGTGCAAATTTTGTTAATGCCATGTACACCCCACCCAGCCACCACCTGCATATACTTTACCTACCCCCGCCATCCCACTCTGCCCAGTCACTGCAGACACAGATGCCGCAGGTCATGCCCAGCTGCTGCAAGCACAGACACTGCATGTCCCTGGTTCCCCTCCACTGCCATATATTGTGCCCCACCACAGGTTGCCACCACGCTTCAGGAGATCAAGCCTAGGACTAGTGACTCAGAGCAAATTTTGCTAACACCTCCACCTTGCCCCAAAGCCTTCTGTGATCACAATCCCTCAGAGCCAGCTTGCATAGATCTTACTAACATCACAGTGAGCAAGCACAGTCCACAACAGGCAGAAAGTCAATGCAGATGGACTGAAAGGAAAAGCAATTCAGATACAATAGCAGGATGCAAGTGCTAGGTTCTGGTGAATAGGAGACACTGCTCTGCAGGGCACTACAGGAACTCTCCTGCATGAAGCCACTATGCTCAAGAGCAAACGATGGGGCTGACTTTCCTAATATACACAAATAGACACAGAGAGGTAGACAAGATGAGAAGATAGAGAAATGTTCCCAAGTGAAAGAACAGGACAAGATCAACAGATCTAAGCAAACAGAAATACGTAATATGCCTAATATAGAATTTAAAATAATGAGAATAAAGATACTCACTGGACTTCAGAAAAGGACATGAGTGGAGGATATCAGTGAAACCCTTAACAGAGAGATTTAAAAAAAAAAATAGCATAACAGAGATGAAGAACTCAATAAATGAAATTAAAAATAAAATAGATGGAATACATCGTAGGCTACAATAAGCAAAGGAATATATCAGTGACCTGGAAGATAGCATAATGGGAAGCAATCAAGCTCATAGGGAAGAGACAAACAAATATTGAATAATAAAAATAGACATGGAGCTCAGAGACTCCATCATTCACATTATAGGATTCCCAAAAGGAGAAGCGAGAGAAGGAAGGGGCAGTGGGAGACAGAGATCCAAATTCAGGAGACATAGAGATCCCCCAACAAATTCAACCCAAAGAGGTCTGTTCAAACCAAGACACATAGTAATTAAAATGGCAAAGCATAGTGATAAAGAATTTTAAAGTTTGCAAGAGAAAAGAAGACAGTTACATACATACAAAGGAAACCACATAAAAGGTGAGCAGCTGACTTTTCAGCAGAAAATTTCAACATATATTCAAAGTGCTAAAAGGGAAGAATCTGCAACCAAGAGTACATTATCTAGGAAGGCCACCAATCAGAATAAAAGGAGAGATAAAGTGTTTCCCAGAGAAACAAAAGTTAAGGGAGTTCATGGCCCCTAAACCAGCCCCACAAGAAATGTTTGGGAGTTGCACCTGGGTGGCTCAGTTGGTTAAGCATCTGTCTTTGGCTCAGATTGCAATCCCAGGGTCATGGTATCAAGCCCTGCATCGGGTTCCCTGCTCAACAGGGGAGTCTGCTTTTCCCTCTCCCTCTGCCCCAGCTTGTGTTTTCTCTCCATTCATTGTCTCTCAAATAAATAAAAATCTTCTTTACAAAAAGAAAAAGAAATGTATAGGAGGCCTCTGTGAGTAGAAAACAAAACCTATAAGTGAGAGTAAGAGAAATAAGAAACACAAAAGCAAAAAGTGAAAAAACAAAATAAATATATCTGTAAAAATAAGTCAAGGAAAGCACAGAAAAAAGAATGTAAAATGTAACAAACTACCTGAAAATGGAGGGAAGAAGAGTAAATAAGTTCAAAATTAAGTGACATCAGCTTAATATAGACTGCTATATCCAGAAGATGTTATATATAAACTGAATGGTAACCACAAAGCAAAAATCAGTAATAGATACGCAAAAAATAAATAGTCAAAAATCCAAGTATATCATTAAAGAAAACCAGCAAACCATACAAAAAAGAGAGGATCAGGAAAAATCTACAAAAACAACTACAAAACAAGTAACAAAACGGCAATAAATATCTATCTACCAATAATTACTTTGTATGTAAATGAACTAAATGCTCCAATCAAAAGATACAGGTTGACAGAGTAGATTAAGAAAAAAAAAAAAAGACCCATCCATATGCTGCCTAAAAGAGCCTCATTTTAGACCTGCAGACTGAAAGTGAGGCAATGGAGAAAAACATTTATCATGCAAATGAATGTCAAAAGGAAGCCAGAGTAGCAATATCAGACAAAATAAACTTTAAAAGAAAGCCTGTAAAAAGTGACGAGGAAAGATAGTATACAATCATAAAGGCGACAATCCAACCAGCAGATTTAATGTTTGTAAATATTTATTCACCCAACATAGGAGACAAATACATAAAATAGTTAATAACAAAAAAGAAGGAATTAATTCATAGTAATACAATAATAGTAGGGGATTTTAACACCCTACTTACATAGATGGACGGATGATCCAAACAGAAAAAAAAAAACAAAAACAAGGAAACAGAGGCTTTGAATAACACACTGGATCAGATAGATTTAACAGATATATTCAGAACACATTCCATCCTAGCATAGCAAAAGACACATTCTTTCCAAGTCCACATGGAACATTCTCCACAATACATCACATATCAGAATACAAAAGAAGCCTCGGCAAATTCAAAGACGTCAAAGTCATGCCATGCATCTTTTCTGACCATAATACTATGAAACGGGAAATCAACCACAAGAAAAAAAATCTGGAAAGACCACAAATGCATGGAGTTTAAATAATATACTATTAAGTAATGATTGGCTCAAACAAGAAACCAAAGAACAAATCAAAAAGTACATGGAAACAAATAGACATGAAAACACAATGGTGCAAAACCTTTGGGATGCAGGTAAAGTTCTAAGAGGGAAGTTTATAGCAATACAGGCCTACCTTCCTTAAGAAGCAAGAAAAATCTCAAATAAACAATTTAACCTTACACCTAAAGGAGCTAGAAAAAGAGCAAGAACAACAACAACAACAAAAATGCAAAACCAACGCAAGAAGGAAATAATAAAGACTAGAGCAGAAATAAATGCAATAGAATCTAAAACAATAGAACGATCAATGAAACCAGGAGTTGGTTCTTTGAAAAAAATTGATAATAGTCCTCTAGACAGACTCACCCATAAAAGAGAGAGAGAGCGAGCTAAAAGACTCAAATAAACTCAGAAATGAAAGAGGATAAACAGCAACCAAAACCACAGAAATATAATTATAAGAGAATATTTAAAAAAAACTACATGCCAACAAATTAGACAAACTGGAAAAAATGGATAAATGCCTAGAAACATATAACCTGCCAAAACTGAACCAGGAAGAAATGGAAAATTTGAACAGATGATTTCCAGCAAGGAGATTGAATCAGTAATCAAAAAACTCCCAACAGAAAAAACTCCAAGACCAGATGCCCTCACAGGCGAATTCTACCAAATATTTAAAGAGGAGTTAATACCTATTTCAATCAAACTATACCAAAATAAAAGAAGGAAAACTTCCAAATTCATTCTGTGAAGTCAACATTACCCTGATACCAACACTAAAGACACCACCAAACACACACACACACACACACACACACACACACAATTACAGGCCATATTTCTGATAAACATAGATGCAAAAATCTTCAATAAAATACTAGCAAACAGAATCCAACAATATATTAAGAAAAATCATACACCATGATAAGCTGGGACTTATTCCTGGGATGCAAGAGTGATTAAATATTCAGAAATCAATAAACATGATACACCACGTCCATAAGATATGATCATTTCAGTAGATGCAGAGAAAGCATTTGACAAAGTACAACACCTATTCATGATAAAAAACCCTCCACAAACTAGGTTTAGAGGGAACGTAACTCAACATAATAAAAGCTGCATATTAAAAAACTCACAGTGAACATCATACTCAATGGGGAAAAATTGAGAGCTTTCCCCCTGGGGTCAGGAACAAGACAAGGATGTCCACTCACCACTTTTATTCAACATAATACTGGAAGTCCTAGCCACAGCAATCAGACAATAAAAAGAAAAAAAAAAGTCATCCAAACCAGTAAGATGTAAAACTTTCACTATTTGAAGATGACATGATACTATATACAGAAATCCCAAAAGACTCGACCAAAAAAGTACCAGAACTGATAAATGAATTCAGTAAAGTCACAAGATACAAAGTCAATGTGCAGAAATCTGTTGCATTTCTATACACTAATAATGAAGCAGCAGAAAGAAAAATTAAGAGAACAATCCCCTTTATAACTGCACCATACATAATATGGGAATAATATAGGAGTAAACCTAACCAAAGAGGTCAAAGATCTGTACTCTGAAAATTATAAAATACTGATGAAAGAAATTGAAGATGACACAAAGAAGTAGAAAGACATTCCATGCTCATGGACTAGAAGAACAAATATTGTTAAAATATATATACTACCCAAGGCAATCTACACATTTAATGCAATCCCTATCAAAACTCCAATGGTATTTTTCACAAAACTAAAACAACAGCAAAAGTCTCAAAATGTATATGGAACCACAAAAATCCTGGACATCCAAAGCAATTTTGAAAAATAAAGTCGAAGCTGGAGGTATCACAATTCTAGACTTCAAGTTATATTACAAAACTATAGTAATCAAAACAGTATGGTACTGGCACAAAAATAGACACATAGATCAATGGAATAGAATAAGAAACTCAGAAATGAACCCAAAATTGGTTCAATATATGGTCAATGAATCTTCAACAAAGCAGAAAAGAGGGACTCGTTGGTGGGTCAGTCAGTTAACAGCATCTGCCTTTCTCTGGTCATGATCCCAGGGTCGTGGGATCAAGCCCATCAGGAGCCTTGCTCACTGCAGAGCCTGCTTATCCCTCTGCCTGCTTGTGCTCTCTCTTTCTCTCTAACAAATAGATAAATGAGAAAATGATAGTATCTTCAACAAATGGTTTTGGGAAAGCCGGTCAGTTACATGCAAGAGAAGAAAATTGGATCACTTTCTTACACCATACACAAAAATAAACTCAAAATGGATTAAAGACCTAAATGTGAGACCATAAAACCATACAAGTACTGGAAGAGAGCACAGGAGGCAATGTTCCTAACACTGGCCCTAGAAATATTTTTCTAGATATGTTTCCTAGGCAATAGAAACAAAACCAAAAATAAACTGTTGGGACTACATCAAAATAAAAAGCTTCTGCATAGTGAAGAAAACAACCAACAAAACAAAAAGGCAACCTGTGGAATGGGAAAAGATATTTGCAAATGACATCTCTGATAAAGGGTTAATATCCAAAATATATAAAGAACTTGTACAACTCAACACCAGACCCCCCCCCCGAAATAATCCAATTAAAAACGGGAAGAAAACATGAACAGACATTTCTCCAAAGACATCCAGAAGGCCAACAGACACATGAAAAGATACTCGACATCACTTATCATCAGGGAAATACAAATCAACACTACAAGGAGGTATCACCTCACACTTGTCAGGATGGCTAAAATCAAAGTCACAAGAAACTAGTGTTGATGAAGATGTGGAGAAAAAGAAACCCTCTTGCACTGTTGGTAGGAATGTACTGTGGTGCAGCCACTCTGGAAAACAGTATGGAGATTCCTCAAAAAGTTAAAAAGAGAACTACCCTATGATCCAGTAATTGCATTACTTCATATTTACCCCCCAAAATACAAAAACACGAATTCAAAGGGGATACATGCATCCTTATGTTTATAGCAGCATTAATTACAATGGCCAAATTAGGGAAGCCGCCCGAACAGACTCTTACCTATAGAGAACATACTGATGACTGCCAGAGAGGAGGTGGGGGGGGGGGTGAGCTAAAGAGGTGACAGGATTAGAGCTAAAGAGGTGACACATCACATACTCTTGTGATGTGCACCGGGTGATGTACGGAATTACTGAATCTGGATGGTACACCTGAAACTAATAAACTATTGTATGTTAACTACATGTGAATCAAAAAATAAAAATAAATTGCATTATATATTTAAAAAAATTGCCACAAGTTTAGTAGCTTAAAACAACACATACCTGTTACACATCCGTTCTGGAGATCAGAAGTGTGAAAAGGGTCTGCAGGACTATGTTCCTTCTGTAGGCTCTAGGGGAGAATCTCTCATTTCCTTTGCCAGATCTAGAGTCTACTCCCATCCATTGCCCCATGATCCCAGGTTGCCCTAACATCTTCCATTATCTCATCTCCTTCACTAACTGTGGTTTTCCTGTTTCCCTCTTATTAGGACCCTAGGTATTACATAGGACCCCACTCAGATACCCAAGATAATGTCACCACCTCAAGAACCTTAGCTTAATGACATCTGAAGAGTTTCTTTTCATATGTACACAGAGCAGGTGTTAGGAGTTGGATGCCTTTAGGAGGTCCATTACTTGGCTTACCATAGGTTCTAAAGATGAACTTACGTATGTCACATTTTTGTCAAGTGGGACTGTCTGCAATAAGAATTTGAATCCCTCCCACATTCTTTTTCCTTTTTCCTCTCCAGTCTTTCCACTCATCTCTGCCTGTATTCACGGACTGAGTCATTGTTTCTGGGCATTTCCTTCCTCCCACAAGCAGAGACATCAGAGGCAGAGTTCTGTTCCAGCTACTCTTCCTTATTTATTGTACCCAAACTCTTACTAGTGCTTATTAGAAGCCCAAGGACCCACTGCATAACTGGATTTGTGCTCATTATTACCTACATTAGACCCTTGAAAGTAGACTTATTCACTGAACATTTATTTTAGCCATATGGCAAATTTTTGATTCCTTATTTTGGGAAGATGAACCCAAGTACTGGAGTCTGTTTAATTTTCAGAGAATGAACCTTTGTTCTTACGTAAATGTAGACATGTACTGATGTAAGCCAGTAGATGAGCATTTCAATGCCACGTGAATCAATGTGGCCAATTTCATAGGACCTAGAAGACTTAGGGGGAAAAATAACATTGATGACCTATTTTGCTTTACCTTTTAGGCTGAAATCTTCTTAGCAGAAGACTCTAAAGCAAATTATTACATTGAGATTGTTACACTGATGTCAGTGGTGGCAGTGTCCACTCAGAGGGAAAGCATCCCAAAGCAGAGATGATGAATGGGAAGCATGTAGTACCCATAGCATTCCACATCCAAAACAGACATTACTAACCAGTCAGGCACTGTTGCCCCCAATAGATCCTGGGTCTGGCCTTAAAATCCTTCCTGTCTCCAGGAACTCCAGGCAAGCATTGCCACTCAACTAGAGTTGGCAAGCAAATGGAACTCTATCTTTAAGGAAAATTCCTCCTACAGCAATCCAGCAATAAAACACTCTCATGCCTAGAATACCACCTGAGCTCAATTTCTAGAGATGGCAAAATCCTGGGAGAGACTGGTTCATAAGCGAAGCAGATGCTTCCATCTCCCTATTTTCTGTTCAGAGACTTTGGATAGGGATCTTTTTTCATCTTACTGTCTCCAGTCCCTCCCCCTAGGGATACTGAATAAGGGCTTCCTCCCTTTTCCTTCCTTGGGACTTCTGTCCTTTGAATTCCTGCACAAAATGTGTGGCCCTGTCCCCAGTTTCTGCTTTTCCTTTCTTAATTATGTGGCTCTGTTTCTCTTTCCTTAAATCAGAATCCTCCTTGCCCCCAAGAACATTGTCCCCAGGGAGTGCTTGGCAGTATTGTTAAATTCTTCAAAGGCAAGGAGGGGAGAAAAACACAAGCTCATCCATCCCTGTCTTTTTTCATCTTGTGGTTTCCACTCACAATAAGCAGCCTTAGAGGTTATCAAACACCCCACCGTGCTTGGACAGTTATTCATCCATTAAAGCCTCTGATTGCCTGGCATAATTTCAGATTGTACTCCTACTTGAACACGGCTCCGCAACTGTTCCTGGGCCCTGGGTTGCTAGGGAAGAGGAGAACCCCAGCGCATTCCAGCAGCTCAGGTGAGCCAGCCACAGCAGAACACGGTGGGGAGGGGAGGAGCCGCATGTGCTACTGTGCGTTTGCTTTTTATTGAGAGAAGATGATTTACACAGCTTACCCTCCTACCCTCCAAATCACTGAAAGATTTTTTTGCTTTGAACCAGGGCCGTTTGGAGCCTGCAAGACCATGGAAGAACCCAAATCAAAAGAGCAGATCTCTTCAGTCTCTGGATTTCAATGCCTTTCTCTGCCCCAAGCAATAATTAAGCTGCGCGCTCCGCAGCAAAGCGCATTCATCCAGCTTTGTGTCTGAGTCGCTGCCTTCCGAGGGGGCTTTTCAGCTTGGATACAAGTGGACTGATTGCCTTCCTCGCGAGGTTCCCGCCCGGGAACGCCCACCTGAAGCGGGCCCTGGCGCGGGTAGTGCAGCAGCCCAGGGGGTCGCGCCGCATTTCCCAGCAACCCCAGGAACGCGGGGGCCCCTAAAGGCGCGGGTTGGGACTCCGCGAGCCCGGTTGCCGAACGCCCCGCTCTGCAAAGAGGCCCGGACGGAGAACGCAGTTTGCAGCCTCCGCGCCAAGAGCCATTAGGTGGGGGAGGCTGCGAACCTCTGGCAGAGGAGGTTGAGCGGATGCTGCCGCGAGGGCTGCGGGAAGGGCTCTCCAAGCTGGCTGACCAGTGACTCAGCGGCCATCAATGGCACAGACCTCTGGTGGGAGTCCAGAAGCCCAGCACCTGCCGCTGACACAGTTAACGCGTCACTAACGCTTCCGGGCCTCCTGTTCTCATTTAGAAAACCCTAGGTGCTAGATCTTTATTTTTAAAATTAATTATCATTTTTGTTTTAAGAACGTTTTGAAAAAATAAAAAGCACAAGAGAATGTAATTATGTACAAACCTTCCAGCCAAAAGAGACCGTTGTTAACATTTTGTAATGTTTGTTTCAAGACCTGTTTGTTTTTTTTTTTAATATAAATGAAGTAAAGCAAGACAAGATAGATGCCCCTCTAAGCCTCTTCCTCCTTGCTCTCCAGCCCTATATCCTACCCCAATGGCAACTACCTGAAAGAAATTGAAGCCAGTCCTTCTAATACACTTGAAGACTTTTACCTAAACATAAACAATAGAAAGATTATACAATATTGGGGGTGCGTTTTATAATTTGTATCCTTCTGCACTTCTTTTAGGCATCTTTGGGTTTTTTCCACTACAAACTGTGATGTTTTGTTCTCTGTAGAGATCTAGTTCACTCATTTTAACCATTGTTTGGCATGGGGTTAGGTGATCTATAAGCCCCTTTCTGGTCTTAACACCAAGCCAGTGGTTCTTAAGCTGCACATTAAAATCACCTGAGGAACTTTTAAAATGCAGATGCCCAGGCTCTGTTCTCAGAGAGTTTGATTTCATCCATCTAGAGATGGGCTTGGTCATTTGCCTTGAGATTCTGTGATGCCAGGTTTAATGCTGGGTGCCTTCTATGCCTCTCGTGATAGATTAAGACCAATTTTATGTCTTCTAACAGAACTGTACCAACCAAAATGATTTTGCTAGTGACACTCCCTGAAACTTGCTGCTAGCTGCCTCAGAGGGATGGCAAGAGTCTCTTTTCCTTCAGATTATCGCCAAAAAAAAAAAAAAAAAAATGGTGTTTACGGGTCCCAGCAATGGACGGGCAGGCCTTCCCCTTTGCTCTCTGGCAGAAATGGAGTTGGAGAGGACTAACTGGGAGATGACCCATCAAGTAAGGCAGAAAACCTCAGATAGTGAAGTGTGTACGGAATCTGAATTGCTCTCTCTTTTCATCATCCTGCAGGATAAAAGGGAAGAAACTCCTGCTAGGTAATTCTGCAGTCTTCCAGACAACCACTCCTCCCCCTTCCCCAATTTCTATTTTTGCCAGGCTCAGCCTCCACACAGAAAAGTATTTATTAAATTGCCACTTGTACCACACTTGAGAAAGCAGTCAGGGAAACCTGGACCCTGGCCTCTGAGGGCCACTCTTTGGACAGAGTGCAGGCACAAAGATGACCTCGATGGTATTTTAGAACTTTGTCCTTTCCCTTTTTGCCATTCTTTATGCCAGCCACAAGGGAAATGACTTGGAAAGAATGACCCAGTAAGGTACAGTTTAGCTTCCTGTCTTTTTGTTACACACTCAACAAATATTTACTGAGTGCTTATTAGGTGCCAGCCACAGTATTGGGTCACGGGGATCCCACAGGTCCAAAGGTCACAGACTTTTTCCTCCAGGTTGGGCTGCAAGCCAATGAACAGACAACTAAACAGCATGTATATTGATGATGTAGCAGAGGGAAAGCACAGAATGCTCTGGAAAAGCAAAGGAGGCCAGAGAGAAATCAACTTAGTCTTGGAGTCACAGGAGTATTTCCTAGAGCAAATCCTGTGATACGTGGGATCCCCTGGAAAGCTCATTAAAATGCAGAACCTCACCCCAGAGTTTCCGATCTGCATTTCTACCATGTTTTCAGATGGTGCTGATGCTGCTGGTCTGAAAAACACTTTGAAAACCACAGTCCTAGAGGACTAAAGCTTCTCGGACCAACATCATGGGCCTCGCCTGGGAACCTGTTAGAAAGGTGGAAATTCAAGTATCACCCCAGATGGACTGAGTCAGAATCTCCAGCAAAATCTCTAAGTGATACCTATGCACATTGCTGTGTAAGCAACCGCTGGCTCTAAACCGCTGCCTCCCCAACCTGACTGCACATTGGAATCATCTGGGTAATTTTTTTTAAAAAATGCTGATGGCTGGCTTCCATCCCAAGATTCTGCTTTAATCGGCATAGCGTCTGAACAGTTCCTGCAGGTGATAAAGATGATTCTAATATACAGCAAATTTTGAGAACCACTAGCCTCAGTGAAATGCAGCCTGAGTAGGAGCTAGCCCCACAATGAAAGGCAGGAAGAAGGTTATAGAAAACAGAATGTACAAAGGCTTAATGGCAGAGAGAACAAAGTAGGTTCAGTGAATGGAAAGGAGTTTGATGAGCTGAGTACAGTGTTAGAGAAGAGCAGTGGAAAACTTGGAAGTAAGAGAGCGACAGAGGCCAGTGGTGGAAACTGCCAAAGGTCTCTGGGTTTTCTTTCAAGGGTGGACACACTCAGGCTTACATTTTAAGAATGATGGGTCTGTGGGCTTTGTGGGAACAATGTGCTTCGTATGGAGGCCGGGGTTTCTTTGACTATAAAGAAACATGTGTTATTGCTCTTACCAAAAAGTATTCCTGTCAGGAAGCATTGCTTTTTAAACTGAAGATGGAGGCCAAAGAACAGAGGCAGGGACATAGAAAAAGAGAAGCTTTGGGTAAAGAATGTGTTACCCCAGTATATGATGCTTTGGCATGAGGATTATTTTGAGCAACTGAGAAGCAGCAGTTACAGAATAGCTCTCTACCCTCTCTCTATTTGCCTCGAAGCAGGACGTAAATTTGTCGAGTGCCCCCCCTCCGCCCCTAAGAAGAATAGAAATGAATCAACAGAGACAACTCTAGACCCTTGCCAGCCAGAGACAACACCAAAGGAATCTACACAACAAACCTTACTAAAACTAGTCCTTATCCACCATCAGTCTCCCCATATACTTGCTTTCTCACAATTTGCCACCCCTGGAAACTCAAAGTCCTATTTCTCTATCTTTCTCCTTCTCTAAAGGTATCACGTCCCTTTGTTAAGATGTTACATAAGCCCAAATTCTAACTACCCCTTCGATTTACTCCTCCCATGTACTCCATGTGTAAGCATAATGCTTCTGTTTGCTCTTTGTAAGATGTATTTTGTCATTCTAACTTATGGGGCCCTGGACAGAGAAGCGAGAATGGGTAATGAGTAATGGTAATGAGAATGACTTTGTTTTGGTTTGGCACTTTGGCTTCCATCATTCAGCGTAACCAGTATTTGCCTGGGTGCTGTGTACCAAGCCTCGTGCGATGGGAGCAGAATCCAGATCTCTGATGCTCTCGTTTTGCAAAGAGACACAAGGTGGGGATTTCAGACAAACAAGTGATTTTTTCCAAAGCACATTAGTTCGAGTCTGGTTGAAGATTTGACAGTGCTGGTAAATGGGGGGATTCTGTGCCATCCAACTCCACTTAAGCCCTCAGCTCACCCATCAAATGGCCCCATTCATTCTGCAGCTGCAGGATTCCTGAGGTCATGCCTGTGAGCACCCAGAATGCAAACGAGGGCTCAGTCTTGGCTTCTGACACCCTCTGAGCTTTGAGGAAGAACAAGGAGACATTTGTTAGGGGAAGGCCCACAAAGACACCACAGGAGAGAGGATTGAATGCCCCAAGGGATTCCAGGCCAAATGCAAAAAGCTGGTGTAATCTCTGCCCCCACAGCTTGTCTGACTTCACTGGCTCCCTGGCCGTAGAGGCAGCTGATGACCCAGCAACGAAAACTATTCTCCTGAGCCAACATTTCCTCAGCAAGAGGAATGAGAAACCGAAATTGACTACCCTTGCACATTCTCTCTAGTTTATTGTATGCAGAAATGTCTAATTCCTCTATATAATTCTTATTGTGAAATGTGTTCAACTACCCAACTCATCCTTTTTCAGGACAAAAAATTAAAAAGATCATAGTCTCAGAAGAACCCTAGTCAAACATAGCCTGAGATATGCAAAGCTTCCAGCAACTTTCTGGGCTGCGACTTGAACCTCACCAGGTTCCCTCTAATATTTATTAGACATGCATAAGGCTCCCATTTACCCAAACTTTTAATACTCTTCATATCCTTTCATCTGCTTGAAAATGCCTGTTTCCCAAGGCTTCGGAACAGACTGAGTTGGCAGTTCAAATGATCTGCCAAATGATCAACAGTTGATCTTATTTGTATTCTGAAATTGTCAAGCATACACTGAGTCTGAAAGGAGGCAAACACAATTAGGTGATGGAGCTCTCGCCATAAATGTCACAGGTGAGAAAGGGCAGGTGCCTGGCCTGTCTCAGATGGCATCCTATGGAGGGCAAAGGCAGGGCAGCTGTAATTCACTGTGCAAATTAGACTGTCTGTCAGGATGTCAGAGGGGTGGGAGAATGGAGATTTGAATTTATAGGGTAAATGTATGAAAGAAAAGGATATACCAGGTTCGAGACAAATTTACTACAAAGATTTGTTTCAAAGGAAATTTGTTCCAAAAATACAGGCACCAAATTTTGGTGCTCTTGGTTCAAAAGGAAATGAGAAGAAAAAAAAAAAAATGTTTTTCTATTGCACAGGGTAGGTGAAAAGGGATACCAGATGAAGTTTATGTCCAGGAATTAGCAAGACAGTCAAGGCGGGGGGACCACAGGAAAGTCTTGAGGCATCAGACAAACACCTTCTGTAAAAAATACTAAAGGATAACTTCAATGATTGCCTGGTAATGAAAAAAAGTTACTTTTCTCCTGAGCTACCTCTCTTCCCAGGTTATAGCAACAGTAAGAAGCAGTTATTTCTATGATGTATTAAAGACAGTGTACAATTGTGTATCTCCATGAAGATGATAATTCTTAGTCAGAACACTTAGAGGCACAGCTGGTTCTATGAGCACATAGAGCAGGGAGTGATCAGAGCATGGGCTCTAAAAATACTTAGGAGTTCTCCATGCTTGGATGGTAAAAGTACTGAGGAGTGCTCCATACCTGGCTTCAGATACCTACCACATCACTCTCAGGGGCTACTAACAAGGCATTGAATTTACAATGTGCTTTCAGTTTATCAAGCACCTCCATATACCTCTGCACGTTTGGACCTCACTATTGTGTAGGGCATGGAGAGGAGGAATTTTAATCTGTTATAGATAAGGACAATGAAGCTAAAAAACACCGAATCCTGCCCACGGTCACAGAGTTAAGATTTAAGTTTTATCTTCTAATTCCTGTGCTACTGGACGGATAGGCTGAACACCGTGGCTAGCTGGGAAAAGATGACACCAGGAGTACCTTTTAGATCCCCTTGGCATGATGGCTTGGGTAGGTTTTAACAGATTACATAGCTAGAGACTTTCTGAGCAAAAAAACAACAGGCCAAAAAGGTCAAAATTTAAATATGCGTGTTTCATATGGAAGCAACTATTTATTTTGGCAAAAAGACGGAGGAACTCAGGCATGGATGGGGAATTTCAACAAACATGTGGAGTCCAGGATTGTGTGTATATGAAGCAAATGGTGAAAACAAAAAACAAAACCAAAAAAACCCACCCGATCATAGATTGTAGACCATCTTAGAGATTGTATCTGACAGGTCCCACCAGAGGCTCGATGTCCCTTACATCATTTAGTCAAGAGTAATCGAGGATTATATTTTACTGTTTGTTCTCAGGGGAACTGACCCTCCTGAAAGTATCCATCTCAGCAAACTAAGGAATTCCTGAGCATGCACCTAAACTGTCATTTCTTTTTTTTCTTTTTTTAAAGATTTTATTTATATATTTATTTGAGAGAGGGCAAGAATAAGAGAGCACAGGCAGGGGGAGTGGCAGAGGGAGCAGCGGACAGAGAGGCATAAGCAGGCACCTTGCTGAGCAGGGATTTTGTTTTCCCCATGCAGGGCTTGATCCCAGGCTGTGGGGCTCCATCCCAGAGTTCTGGGATCATGACCTGAGCCAAAGCCAGATGCTTAACTGAATGAACCACCCAAGAGGCCCCCTTTAAATGCCATTTCTTTATTCTCCTTGCTTCTCCTGCTTACTTTACTATGTGGTGTGGAGAAAACTGGACCTCACTGGCAATTAGGGAAAACAGGTTCAAGCCACGGTCCTAGCAGGTCTGTGTCACAACCTCTGTGTGACTCCAGTCTCTGCATTTGGTTCAGTTACATGGACACTGAAAAAGACTTCTTAAAATACGTCCCTTCTGGTTCTAACATTTTGTCAGCTTTGATGGAACAACACACAGAAAATGGTTCTTTTGGTCCCTCCAGTATCTGAACTGTCAAAGTCATTTTTGTCAATACAGGTGCCCCCATTTTATCCAGCTGGGGATGCCTGGGCATATGCAGAGAAAACTGCCTGTGCTGATGATCACAGTTCTGTTGGGGAAGTGCTTCACTCTTCATTTCTACTTGTAAGAAGCTGCCCAGTGCTGCTTCTTTCCCTTGCCCTCACTATTTCAGTGACAATAACTGCTGTAAGTTCTTCATTCTTCAGGTAAGCAGTGAAGCCTTTTAGGCCCTTTTCTGGAATCTTACGTTGGATCTTTTGAAGATCATGACCTGGCATCAATAATATGGTCTATATCGGAGATTATTTTTATCACTGCTATGTTATGTATTGGCTTGCTAATGTTCACTTTTTATATAAACTAGAATGGATACAATTATATTTTGTGAGTGGGAGAAGAAGGAAAGTGGAGTTTAATTAACACACTAAGAATTGTACATAACTTGAGATAACCCACGGTTATGTGCAACACATAAGGTCATCTCCATGTCTCACCCAGTGGAAAAACCATTTCTTAATGGATGGTATCATCCATAATTACTTTTAAAGGTGAGGACTTCGAGCCAGGAAGGAAAGTAGTGTGGCATGGAAAGGAGAGGGCATTTTGACCCACCACTGATTCAGGCTGACTCCGAGCAAGATGGTTCTAGTAAAAATGGGTTCTACTTGAAGAAATATGGCTGAGCTACTGACAGGTCCTTATTTTTACCATCTCTAATATATTTTCTGTCTAGGAGTAGGGGCATGCCTGAGTTGATAAAATAAGTAGCTTTGCAAATTTTATGTGTGAGTATATACAAAACAACAATAATACAACTGGGCCTAGAATACAAATATTTATGAATGATAATAAAACTCTTTAAGACTCTGGACTCATATCCCCAAATAAATCCTCATTATATTTATAGTAACCGACAGTTAAGTGTATGGTTAGATCAAGCAAGGAAATAGGTAAAAATAAATGGCTGGTCACTGTATTCCACCAAACTGCACCCAGGTCTTGAAAATAAATAGTTCTTGAGTTTTTCACTAAGTGATCTAAAAATATCACTACACTATGAGCTAAATGAGAAACTTCCAATAGCCCCAAAGCATCTCTGATTTCTCACACACAGAATTTGCATTATGTAAATGTGCTCAGCTCCACATGAAGGCAGTGAAAAAAAAGAGTCACTGACTTTGGATTTTGTGGGCTTTAAACCAAATCTCACAAATGATCACAAAACTCATTATGATAGACATTTAAAACAGAACTGGGGAGGGTCAGTATATGAACTAGTCATCTGAGTTTGCAGATACAATTTTGTCTACCTTCTCCATGGAAACTCCAAGACTCACAGCAGATCACAAACCTACTTTGCTTTTAAAATTAAGTGATAACCTGCCTTCAGCCTATAATTCTTTTTTTGGGGACGCCCAAAAAAAGCCTATAATTCTTTTTTTGGGGACGCCTGGGTGGCTCAGTTGGTTAAGCAGCTGCCTTCGGCTCAGGTCATGATCCCAGTGCCCTGGGATCGAGTCCCACATCAGGCTCCTTGCTCCGCAGGCAGCCTGCTTCTCCCTCTGACTGCCTGCCACTCTGTCTGCCTGTGCTCGCTCTCGCTCTCTCTCTCTCTCTGACAAATAAATAAATAAATAAAATCTTAAAAAAAAAAAGATTTAAAAAAAAATTTATAATTATAATTTTTTTTGTTTGTTTTTTTGTTTTAAGGATTTTATTTATTTGTTTGAGAGAGGAAGCACAGAGTGGGATGAGGATCAAAGGGAGAAGCGGGACTCGATTCCAGGACTCATGACCTGAGTCAAAGGCGGACGTTTAACTGACTGAGCCACCCAGGTGCTCATTCAGCCTATAATTCTAAAATCGAATACCTGTCTTGGTTTTACAGACAGAAAATCTATAATGATACTTGTTCCCTCTGCTGTGTAGAAACACTCCAGGAGGGGCGCCTGGGTGGCTTAGCGGATTAAAGCCTCTGCCTTTGGCTCAGGTCATGATCTCGGGGTCCTGGGATCGGGCCCCACATCGGGAATCTCTGCTCAACAGAGAGCCTGTTTCCTCCTCTCTCTCTCTGCCTGCCTCTCTGCCTGCTTGTGATCTGTCTGCCAAATAAATAAATAAAAATCTAAAAAAAAAAAAAAAAGAAAAAAGAAAGAAAGAAAGAAAGACTGACTCCAGGAAGTAATTCACAGTCATTTGCCAAGAAGCCATATTATTGAAGAGCTGAGATTTTCAGAAAAATACAATTGCTTAACTGATATTGATGAATAAGGGGCTAACAGTTGGCCAGTGAAGGGTGGCACAGGCCTCTTCAGCCATGGTGTTGCAAATACTTGCAGTGAAAGTGGCAATCTCCCTGTCTGGCACTCAGGTTGCTTTGATTACTGTTAAGGAAAATAAAGCCGATGGTACACAGACATGGTAGTGGTTGTTTTGTCTCTTTGATGGGCTGGTTGCTACCATATTGGGTGCTGGGCAGCAAGGGATAGATTGATTAGTAGATCCCAGAAATGCAATGAATATTCTTTTGATGTGAGCTGATCCAAGCCAGTTTTGATGTTCAGATCTCCAGGTTCCTCTCCTCTACTTCATAGTCAAAATGAGCCTGTTCTCTTTTTTACTGTTGGACCAAACCCACCAAGATGCCAGCTAACGAAGCTGATAAAACTGCCCTTGCCAATGGGATCATGAGGAAATAAAGAATTCTGTGAAACCAGATTAGTCCTTTTCATGGCCTAGAAGTCTCTCTGAAATCTAGTGTCCTTATCTTGTAGCATGCTCTGTCTGGCTCTGGGCCACAGTGTTCCTGGCGTCTTTTAGTTCCTGGGATGCTCTTTAGCGTCTCTTGTCTATGAATCTTTGCACATGCTGTTCTTCTGCCGGGACCACTCCTTTCCTCAACTGATTTCTTGTTAAGCCAAACTTAAATTATTCTCACATATCCAGTACTTCAGTGAGGAAGTTATACCTGATACCCCTCTCCTCATAGCACTCTGTGACATGGTTTACCATGTAATTTCTCTGTTGATTTTCACCACAATGACAATTACCTGTTCAATGGCATGTCTATCCCTCTGGAGGATAAGCTTCCTGAGTACTGGAAATGTGTCTTTTATGCTTATTTCTGTTTCCTTGGCACTTATCCCAGGACCTGTAACACAGTAGACTCAACAAGTAGTTGTTGAATAAATTAATAAATGAAAGTGAGTGAGAGAAGAAATAGATGGTTTGCTCCAATGGATCTAGTGCTTTTCAAAGCATGGCAACTATGCAAGTGTGGAGCCCCCATCAGGTTTAATGGAAATAGACAATCTTTGCCTAGAAATCCACGAGCTTTCTGATTAAAAACAATATTTTTTCAAATGGTTATGATACTGTACCTACCTTGATAAGCTTCTTCACCATTTGGACCACCAATATCACACTGCAGATCTATTTCAGACTATAATGCAAGTCTGCCATCTACTGGTGATATGGGGTAGTACAATCCTACCACAAGACATTTTTCATTTCCTGTGGAATTTTCTGTGGTGAAACCTAGGAAGGGCTTAGATTCCAACACATCGATCATTTCATTTTTCCAAAGGGAAAGCCATTTCCCATGATGGCGTATATGATCACCCAGGGCTAAATAGCTCCAAGCTCTAACATAGGCTTCCTGACAAAATTAGGCTCTTTTTTGTTCTTATTCTTAATCATAATTCTGGATGGTAACAATTAAAGCTGGTCAATGATGTGCATTTTTTTCAAAAAGAAATGGAACAAATGAGACTTGTTCCAGGTTATATACCAGGAATCTCTTACCCCCTTGTATAAAGCTCCTCACATTCCAGAAAGCAAAGGATCTCATTTTCTACTTTCTGTCCAAGAATTTCCCGGATCTGAAGACAGCTGTATGGGATTGTGTGGGAAAGACTAGACTTACAAAACTTGGAATTTCACACCAAAAATTTAGGCGAAGATATGGTGCAGGATGTGTTTTGCATGCTAATGGATTGCCTGCCATCAATCAGCAAGACTCTGAGGGATTAGAAACACACCAGAAGGTTGTGTTCCAAGAAGCCGTGATCTTTAATGGAAAAACTGACAAACCATAAATGAAAGAACTGGAAACTGCCATCCTAATCAGAATAGACAGGATTGGTGGTGAAACCTTCCAGAAAGGCCTCCTCTGTGTACCTGGCAGAATTGGCTACTGAAGCACAAGGTTTTCCAATATATACACATTGTTATTTTTTAGTAACCTCATGGGACTGGATTTAACTGTAGTCATCTTTTTATTAAAGTGTGGTTTGCATGGAAACATGCTTCTTAACATTCTGGGATCAATTCAGAGTCATGACGAACCCAACTTCTCAGTACCTGCCAGAAGAGTTTTGTCTTTCCCTAACAATTCTCAGAATTGAGTGTTTTTAGGGACTGGACTTCTGAAACAAAAGAAAGATGTGGCTGTCTGGAAGTTCTCACTGGATATTTCAGAAAATTTCCATGGCTCTGAATGTACTTTTAAAAAATCTTCTTTACTACAGATAATACCACCAGGAATGAACTTGTTCCAGCCGGTCATTCTGTTCCATTCAGTTGGGAAAGTAACACCTTTATTTCATACCCTAAGGACAAATCTGAAAAAGAAGATAGCCGAGGGTTGTGAAGCCCAGAGTTAAAGATTGATCGATGTACTATTTTGGTCCATTCAGGATTGGGACCAAAAAAAGAAAAACTTCCCTTTGGGTGGGGGAACACCAAAGAAAATGTCAATATTCACTCAAGTAGTTCTTTCTTATGACAGTCGCTCCTCCAGTCTCAACCACTAGTGTGAGGAATGATGCTCATCATCCTCCATACCCAGACATGATCTGGAATGTCCTTAGTTAGAATCTGAATTCCCTGGCACCTTTTCCATCTCCACACAGTGCCTATTAACAAGGACAATGGCACTCTCCTGATGCAGTACACCACAGTTGAGCCCTGCATTGAGTTACTGGAGACCTTTGCTCCTTGGAAAAGGAAAGAGACTATTATCCAGAAGTTCAGTATGTGTGAAAGACCAAGAGATACACATGAGTGTCCAAGGCAGGTGAAGGTTCTTAGAACTTGGCCATTATCGCCCTCAAGAGTTCTTGGACTCTCTGGACTCCAAATTACGGTCAGAAGTTCCAGATTGCCTAGAGTCACTGCTCAATGCAAGTGACAGTTGTCCCCCGCAAGACCCATGAAGGACATAACAGCTCTCATCCTCTCCCTCATACCTTCTCTGATCCATACTAAGGAGATGCAAGCAAGTAGAGCTCCTAACAGAAGTACAACCCTCCCATCATTCTACACACAGTAATATATTTCCACCTACTCCTAATATTTACATTTACTCAAAATTCATTTTCATCTCTTCTTGACTTATCCTGTTATTTCATAGTCATCAATCAAGATCGAAGAGTCCAAAGTAGCCTTGCAGATATACGCTGAGGCACCAGGCTCAAAAATATTATTAACTTGCCTTAATCTCCCTTCTTGACCCCACAAGTAGGGTATGACAGTAGTGAGATTTTCATGCTAAAAATAACATAAACATATACATTTAGGAACTTTCGTATTTACCCAAAATATTTTGCCTGACTAATTTAGACTTACTTAAGTGATTTTAAAATAAATTCTTATCTTGAGATCATTCATATGACAACTGGATGTGTACAGTTGTCAGATTTGTTGGATAACAAACAGTTGTTTTTAAAACAAAAGTAGGCAGTATAAAATAGTGCTAAAAAGTGTGGGCTCAAATTCACATTTGTCATTTTTGAGCTAGCAGACCCACACAAGTTATTAAACCCCTCCGAAACCTAGATTCTTAATTTATAAAATACAGATAATAATCATACTTGTCTATCAGACTGTTAGGATTATATCAGATAATGCATAAAATGCACTTAGCAGAGTAGCTTGCGTGTTCTAAATTGAGCATTTTTTAATATATAAAACCATCATTTTGTAAGGCAAGCATTTCAACATGCACTATCTCATTTAATCCTGATAACTCCATAATGTAGGTATTCTGTTTCCATTTTGTAGAATGTTGGTTCTCTCCTAACTATATAACTTCCTGCATGGCATTCTCATAGAGAATTTGCACAGCCACATACCCCAGAGTCCAGAGGGAGGGAAGCACCCTCCTTCCTCCATGCTGCCATTCTCCCTTTATTGTTCCTGTACTTTCTTGTAAAAACCCTGCTGCATTAAGACTTAGGCTTTTGGCTCTACCGTCCTCTACTCTCCCTTTCACGTTTATCTGCTATCTCTATATCCAGATCCTAACATCAATGCCCTTTGTGACTTTAACATTTATATTAATACTCAACATTCTGGCTTCTGGGTTTCTTATATTCTTCATCTCTAGTCACCTTCTCCTCCACTCCCAACTTTGGTTGTGTGTTTTCATTACCACCTTCTGGACCTCGTTAGTCAGAAAAGTTCCACCTTTAAAATCAAGAACTTAGACATCTCATAGCTCTTACTCGTTCAGGTGGCTCATTCGGTTACTTCTGTGAAGCCAGCTCTTGAATGCATTTGACCATCCTCACAATTTCTCGCTTATCTGGGTCCTCCGTGCTTCTTTTCTTTCCCTATCCTGCTGATATTCAATGTCTCACAACTTTCTTCTCCATTTCCTTAATTGCTTTCCTCAGTTCTTCTCATTATATCTACTTGGCTCTTCTCAGTGGACCCAGCTATCTTCAAAGCTTGCTGAGTATTGTCACAGAAAATGCCACAGGGCCAACTGTTTTCATTATATATTCATGTTCAGCAGCCTTAACAGGACACGAAACACTGCCAAGAAATACTATTGAGTTTTTAATCTGTTCTCTTTCCTATTCTCCACAGTAAGGATTCCATACCTTTTTCACTGTCATCAATTCTCCAACTTCTTCACATCCTCCAATCCTCAGAGCAGGCGGCATCAACTGCTACTTCACAGAGAAGATAAAGATCCTCAGAGGAGACTCCCTTCCACCTTCCACTACCACATTTCAAACCTGTGTGTTTACGCAGCCATTCTTCCACCTTGCCTCCTCTTGCCACTATAGAAGAGAACCCTTCTTTTTTTAAATTTCAAATTTATTTAAATTCTAGTTAGTTAACATGTATGGTAAAATTGGTTTCAGGTGTAAAGTTGAGGGGTTCATCACTTAACATATAACACCCAGTGTTCCTCCCAACAAGTACCCTCTTTGATACACATCATCCGTTTAGCCCATCCCTCACCCACCTCCCTCCATCAACCCTCTGTTTCTTCTCTATTGTTAAGAGTCTTTTACGGTTTGCTTCCCTCCCTCTCACTCTCTCCTTTTCACCTTCCTCTATGTTCATCTGTTTTGTTTCTTAAATTCCACATAGGAGTGAAATCACATGGTATTTGTCTGTCTCTGACTTTTTCAATTAGCATAATACTCTCTATCTCCATCCATGTCATGTAAATGGCAAGATTTCATTCTTTTTGATAGAGGGCCCTTTTTCTAAGGCTTATTATCCCACCATTTCCTTACCAAGGGAAGGACCTTGCTTTATAAATTATCCCCTCTCTCTTCTATCTTAAATCTCTTTCTTTCCACTGGGTCTTTACCATCAGCTTTTAAACATGCTCAAGTTTTTTTATCACTTAAACTTGAAAAAAAAAAAAAAAAACACCTAGTTACCTATCTCCATTTCACACATGAGAAAATGGAGATTTGTGGAGACTAAAGAGAAAGAGACAGAATAGGGTCCAAATTAAAGACATTCTAGCCTTGAACAAGGCCATTCCTTATGGTGCCATGTCATATTCTTGCCTAAATATTAAGACTCCCTCATCCTTGGGCTTTGTGGATCTATTTTAGGCATCTTCATTTGAGTACTGGATTGATTTCTTGGCAAGTCAATCTACTGACCAATGCTCCAACACTATGACTTCCCCAAAAGCCCCAAATAATAAAAGGAAATAGTTGGATAGACTAATCTCTACTTTAGTTGCTCTCCATCTGTAAAGTGTAACTGATGATATGTCTTCTTCCCACCTTCTAGTATCATTTTCCTCCTACTCCCTGCCTCCATTTTTCATCAGCAATGTAACAGAGATGGTAACTCTCACTCCTATGGAAGGTTTTTAATTGCTGAGGGGGAAGGTGCTACATAAATGCTCAATATAGCCATCTTTTTTGGGAAGCTAACTCCTGCTTACGTTGACGGAAAACTGATGTTGATGGAGCTAGCTACATTTTCTTTAGAAGGGGAAAAAATAGACTAAGGAAGAAGAAAATTAGGTAAGCATCTGGAGGAAAGACTCAGAGAGGACCCAAGTAAAAATGTGGCCAAGCAACTAAATCAATGTTCACTGCTACAGCTATTTGTATCTGCCCTTTGTTAGTCTTAGACCCAGACCCATGAGGAAACAAGAAGGCTTGTAGAGTGTAGGCTATTATTTAAAGAAAAGAGGACTAGAGCTAGAAGGGGAGAGGAAGTGAGGGGAATGTAAGTCTTTACATGAAAGATAAAAAGAACAAGATAAAAAAGAAAGAAAGAAAGAAAGAAAGAAACATTCTTCAACACAGCTAATCTCTCCTTGTCAGAAAAAAGATGATGTGGGGATAGAAAGTAACTGTGTGTCAAGTTTGGTCCTTGAATTTTACTTTTCTAATAAAGATAAAAAGCCTGTAAAATATAAGCCTAAATCGAAAAACAAAAACAAAACAAAGAGACTGAAATGCAAAAAAATATTTTACCTTTAACAAACGGAAAATTGGAAAACCTGAAACAAATTAAAATTAAAACTAAATTGATGTAAAGTCTAAAGTATAGAAGGAAGTGTTGGAGTCAAAGCCTAGATTTTCAGTTACGTATCTATATGATGTTTGTCAAGCCATACTTAATCTATTTGAGTGTTACCTTTTTCCTATTTCATAAAAGTATGGAAATTTATTAAATCAGCTATTCTCAAACTGTGGGTTATGTTCCATTAAGAATAGCTTCTTTTAACGAGAGATGTTACTGAGGAAAATTGATTGAGCATGGGAACAATATGGAAAGAGTGGGAAATTTGAGAAGTACTGGACTTTCTTACAGATTTCTTCTATAAAATACAGAATAATTTCACCATTATAAATTTATATAATTAATCCAGTTGAAAGGAATATATGTAGAATCTGTGACATCTTTTTTTTCCATCACATCTTTTTTAGATGCACTTAACTGAAAATGTAATAAAAAAAAATGGCAATAGCCATCAAAGAAGGGAACCACTAGCCAAGGAATGTGGGCTGCCTCTAGAAGTTGGACAGCATGAGGAAAACAGTTCTTTCTCAGAGCCTACAGAAAGAAAGGCTTGGTATAGTCTATAAGAAGCCAAAGTCCCTTTTATCTTGATGTGTGTCTTAAGAAAAACAGTAAAGAGATAACAAATAGCTTTTTATTTGCTGTTGTACAGGGGTTAAAGTTGCCTAGGGTCAGGGACACCATTGAGGGTAATGAATGCCAATCGGTCTTCAATCACTCCTTGTCAGTGAATCCCAGAGACTAGAAACCAGCTTCGTCCCCAAATAGCAGAGCACTGGCAAAAGAGTCAATCCAAAAAAGGAAAAGAGAAATCAGAACTTCCTTCTGATGCATGGCAGGCACATAGTTTTCCATCCCTCATATGGTCCTTTAACTACCTTGTCAGAGTAGGTGTCTGTGGTAATGACCCCCTAACCCCACACAACAATGCCCACACCCTAATCCCTAGAACCTATAAAAATGTTACCTTGCACGGCAAAAGGGATTTTGCAGGTGTGAATAAGATTACAGATACTGAAGTCATAATATTATCCTGGATTATCTATGTAGGCTCATTTTCATCACCAAATCACTATAAGTGAGGACTCTTCGTGGCTTTGGTCAGAGAAAGAGATATGGGACAAAGACAGGGTCAAAAGATGTTAACTACATTGCTGGCTTTCAAGATCAAAGAAGGGAGCCACTAGCCAAGGAATGTGGGTGACCTCTAAAAGGTGGACAATATGAGGAAAACAGTTCTCCCTCAGAGCCTGCAGAAAGAAATGCAGCCTTCTCACACCTTGATTTCAGCTCAGTGAAACCCCGGTCAGACTTCTGACCCTCAGAACTGTAAGATGGTAAATTCGTGTTGTTTTAAGTCACTCAATCTGTGGGACTGTATTATGGCAGGGTTAGAAAGCTAATGCACTGCCCAACATGTGAACCCCAACTGGTGAACAAGAAGCCAAAATGACCAAACAAAATCTTTTATCAGAGCATTTCTCTATGAGAAAATGCAAATGGTTTCCACGAACCTATTTTTCTCAGATCAACAAAATGTGTGGAGGCAGTTAGACTACTTTGGTGCAGAGCTTAGTGCCAGCCAATAAAAAAGAGGCCAAGCATGTCCTAATGTCAATTACACCCAATATTCTTGACATTTGCAGTTGGCTTGTTGAATTCATCTTTGGGAGGAAGAGAAAATGATGTCAAACAGAAGGCATTTGTGGAGATACTAGCAGGAACCTAGCAGCATCCCACTAGAAAGTCTTGAAATGTGACAAGTGGAATGTCATCCAAAATAACCCCAGACAAAAACACAACAAAAGTCTGGCTAAGGCCAATTAATCAGGAAAAATCACAGAGAGCATTCAAGGTCTTTGGCCCTACTTCTAACCTTCTGAGACTTTCAAAATATTTGTTTGAAACTAACCCTTTTGAATGGCTGTTGAATCTACCCCAATTTTCTGAGGACAAGAGATTGTTCAGTGCTTTGTTAAACTCAAATAACAAAATTAATTAAGCAGTAAACTTGGTTTTCTTTTAACATTTCATCAAACTACACTGATTGGTTGTTTTGATTTCCTGTCAATATAGCTTAAGTGACATAAATGGCTGATATTTTCCCCTCTCAGTATTTCCCCCAAGGTTTTATAACTTTGTTTCTTTATGAAAACAAAAATGTTTATAAATCTGCTACTTCCTGGGTAGTCATGATGAGAAACATCACCCATTTGAGCCCTTTTCTGACTTCAGAAGGCTTCATTGTTCTTTGTGATTTTGCTCCACATGACTAGAAGCTTATATCAACAATGTAATAGCTTAATTATATGCTACCTCATTTTTTCCTCTAATGGTTTTTGGTCTGGTCTCCCTAGTACATTCAATTATACCTCTGTGACTTCAGGATAAAGTACAGATACTCAGCTCTAATTCGGGGACCTTGATGTTGCCTGTGAAACCATCTGGCTCTGGAATTTCCTCTTTTGTTATGGGAATGTCCATGTTTTCTATTTCTTTTTTTTTTTCCCAAGAAATTTGTATATTTTAACCAAATTGTGGTACTTACCAGCACAAAGTTATCATAATATTCTTTGATTATTTTTAAATGTCTTAGGAGTCTGTATTGATAATCCCTTTTTATTTTGATTATTGATAACTTGTGTTTTCTCTTGATCAGTCTTGTGAAGGATTTATCAACTTTATTAACCTTTCCAAAAATGAATATCTAACTCTGTTGTTTCTTTCTATTGTTTATGTATTTATTATTTAATTGATTTTTAGTTTTTTCCTTATTATTTACTTCTTTTCCCTTCCTTTGAGCTTTGTTTGTCCTTGTTTCTTTCTGAAATATCTGCTCAGATGACTGATTTTCAGCATGTCTTCTCTAAGACAGATGTTCAAAGCTGCACATTTTTTTTTTTTTGGACTGGTCATCTATATCGTCACATTTTATATTTCATATTTTCATTGTTATTCAGCTAAAAATATGTTCCATTTAGATTTTAATTTCTTCTTTGACACATGAGTCTCTGGAAGTGTATTATTTAATCTCTTAAATTTGGGGAACTTTTTTGTTATTTTTAAATTTTTGATCTCAAGTTTACCATTTTGTCAGAGTATATAGTATTAAATTTTCATTCCTTTACAATTTAAGATTTTCCTTACAGCTGAAATTGCATCTATTTTGGCAAATATCACATATGTGCTTAAAAATAATTCTTTTTTGGTAGTTTCATGGTATATGTGGGCCAATTAATTCAAGTTTATTAATAAGTTGCTCAGATTGCCTATTTCCATATTGGTTGCCCCCTCCTTCTTTTAAGTTTTTTTGTCTGTTTGTTCTATTTATCACTGAGACTACTTAGTTAAAATCCCCAACTATGATTTTTGCTTTTTATATGTCTATCTTCTTCTGATAAAGTATCTTTTTTTTTTAAATTTTTTATTTTTTATAAAGATATATTTTTATCCCCAGGGGTATAGGTCTGTGAATCACCAGGTTTACACACTTCACAGCACTCACCAAAGCACATACCCTCCCCAATGTCCATAATCCCACCCCCTTCTCCCCAAAACCCCTCCCCCCAGCAACCCTCAGTTTGTTTTGTGAGATTAAGAGTCACTTATGGTTTGTCTCTGATAAAGTATCTTTTAATCTCTACTAGTGGTATTTCCTTGAAATTTACTTTCCCTTATATTGGAATATTTTATATCAGCTTTCTTTTGGGTAGTTGCATAACATACTTTTTCTGTATTTTTACTCTTTGCTTTAAAATTTACACCTTGTAAAGAGCATATAGCCTGATTTTTTTTATGTATATATACTCTATCAATCTTTTTCTGTTAGTGGGTTTAGCTCATTTACATTTAATATAATTACTAATAAATTGGGGGTTAAATCTATTATCTGATTATTTTTTGTTGTTACATCTATTTTTGTTATTTTCACACTTTCTTGCCTTCTTTTGACTCAATCATTTTTTTCTCTTAAAGAAATTATTTATTTGTCAGAGAGAGAGCACAAGCAGGGACAGTGGCAGAGGGAGAAGAAGAAGAAGACTGCCCACTGAGCAGGGAGCCCAATGCCAGACTTCATCCCAGGACTCTGGGATCATGACCTGAGCTGAAGGCAGATGATTAAAAAACTTAAACACCCAAGTGTCCCTGACTCAGTCAAGTATTTTTAAAACTGTTTTTCTATTTTCTTCCACAACAGTGGTTTTGATAGTTATCATAGACATTTAAAGATGCATATTTAATTTATAACAGTCTTCCTTAGTTCTTTTACTGCTTTCCAGACTCACAACCTTAAACACTTCAACACCTTTGAAGAGAAAGTTGCCTTTTATGTCATTGTTCTCATGTATTATAGCTGTCTATATATTTTAAACCATAAAAGATTTTGTAATTTTTAATCATCAATATTTATTTAGATTTCCTCACTGTCTCCCCACTCAAAATGATCTTCATTCCTTCCTGAATTATTTTTTTCCATTTGAGGTCATATTTTGCTTAAAATTTCCCTTTCAATAGTTTTTTTAGTACAGATCTTTTAGAGATAAATTCTCTTATTTTTTTTTTGTTTAAATGTCTTTATATCACTTTATTTTATAAGGATTGTTTCATTATATATAGAAGTTTAAATTGGCAATTATTTTCTTCCAACACTTTAAAGATATCAATCACTATATTGGATTCTGGTATTCAACATTTCTGTTGAAAAGTCAACTTTCAATCTTATTTTGAAGGGGAATGTCTTGTTGTTGTTACTGTAGAGATTATTATTTTTTGTACTTTGCTTTTATCAGTTTGAATAATGTATCTAGATTGATTTCCTTTGTATTAATCTTGCTTGGGGTTTATAATACTCCTTGACTCTGTGAGCTTGATGTTTTCCAACTTATGGAAGATTCCTAGCCAATAGTCTCTAAAATGAATTGTTTCTATTTCCTTTCATCTCTTCTTTTCCTGGAACTCCAATTATATATGGTAGTCATTTTAACCATCTATCAAATGTTTCAAACATTCATTCAATATTTTCAATCCTTTTCTCCTTTTTGTGTTTAGACCTGGATTTTTTTTTTCTATTACTCTGTAGTTCTGTTTAATGATTCATTCTTATTCTCTGCTTGATCTGCTGAATTCATAGAATCTGATACTGTGTTTTTAAGTTTAGAATTCCCATTTGACTCAATTCTTTTTTATAGATACTGGTTTTCTGGCAAAACTCTCCATCTTTTTTTTTTTTAAATCTCCATCTTTCAAAAATGTTTTGATCATATTAATCACAGTTATCTTTAAATTCCCTGTATTATGACTCCAACATCTGGTCTATTCCTATTATTTGCTTTTTCTTTTGCTTTCTGACCAGGTCCTATTTCTTGGCATTCTTAGGAATTTTTCACTGTTGTTCATGAACAATGTTCATGAACAACTTGTAGGATCTCTGGATGAAGTAATCATTCTTCTTGGGGGATTTCATTTTTTTCCGACAGGCAGGTAGAGTATGTAAAGATCAGTTTCATCCAATCAAGGCTAGGCTTAAAGCTTTATGACAATTAGTTTGTGTCATAATAAAGATGGCTTCAAATTCATTGACACTCCTCCCATTGAGTTGAAGGGTTTAGTTCTTCTCTTATAATTAGATTGGCTTTGGGACTGCTTTGATCCAGAATATGCAGAAGTGATTCTGTACCATTTGGGGGCCCAGGTCTTAAAATACCACTAGCTCTACTTCCTGTATATTAAAATGCCCATTCTAGAAGAAGCTATTCACCTTAAAAGAAATCCATTTATCCTAAGTCTTCCATCTGTGAAGAAGCTAAAATCATTCATGTGGAGAGGACTCTTACAGGGACAAATGTTCAACTACTCCCCTGTTATTTCAGACGTGCAACTCAGGCTCCAGAGACATTAGTGAAGCAGCTTTCAAAAGAATCCAGCCTCAAGCACTATCTGGCTGCACATGAAGGACACCAAGTAAGAACCAACCAAGTGAATCTGTCAACCTCTAGAATTGTGAGAAATAATGATATATTATGGTCTTAAGCCTCTAAATTTTGAGATAGTTTGTAAAACAGAATAAATAATGGGAAACTCTGTATTTCAGGATTGCATTTAATGTTATGGCTTACGTATCCCTTGGTGTGTTTCCCTTCTAGAGTCTTAGCTAAAAGCATCATATGAATTTCCTAGGGCTTTCCTAACTTGTTGACTCCTGAAACCCAACCTCTGTTTACTCAGTATTAGATGACTCAAAAACCTGTGCTCAGTTTCTACTTTCTACTTTTTCTTCAGAGAATTGGCTTACTTTATCTCATGTGAGCACAGCTAGGAGTTTGTGGATGCCACAGGAAATTTCACACAGAATTTCAGACTCATTTCTTTAAGATTCTCTTCTTTCTAGGACTTTGATTCTTCAATACCTTGCTACCCTGGCAGTCCCAAATTCCAAAATCTGTTTCTTCAGCCTAGTGAAAATATTAAAATCCCAGCATGCTTCTACCTGCTAGACTTCTATTCTCCAATTTATAAATTGGCACATTTCCCAAGAAGAGATGTGGAAATAAATATGGGCTCTCCCCAGAACACCTCATTTTTCTCAGAGTTCTTGGCCTTTCAAATTTTGGCTGACGAGGCTACTTCTGGGTGCTTTCAAACTACTGTTTTATCCAGCTTTTACAGTATATCTTGGCAGGAGAATTAGTTTGATACAAGTCATTCCATCATTCCAGAAACAGAAGTCCTAAAGTTCAGGCAACCTTCCTGATACAATGTGACCAGCATACACTCACGGTTAGTAGTCTTAGATGCTCTTTGATCTTTTCTTCAAATCCTTTATAGGCTCAACTTATGATTCTACCTGCTTGTTTCTACACCCCTCCAACAACTTCCTGACCACAGAGAAATAAGCCTGGTTGCTAGTTTTGGTGAACTTTCAGCCATGACAGGGTTGAAAGTAGACACTTGCTTATCACATTTCACTATTCCTTCTTTTGCTGATGCATCCTATGATGCTTTCTTGCTTAATAGCCACCACACCACACCAATGAACTGTTCGGAATCAAAATATCTTATCCTTCATCCATTTTGTACCACAAGAAATTGTATTCCAAGAATTATTCAGAAAAGCAATAATTCTCCTCCTCCTCCTCCTCCTCCTCCTCCTCCTTCTTCTTCTTCTTCATCATCATCATCATTATCATCTGCTCACTGAAAATATGTGGAGACTGCAAATGGATTTTTCTGAAAGTGACACAGAGGGAGGTCTCCAGCTGACCTCATTTGACCAGGAAGGAGCTGAGCCTACTTTGGCAATGAGAACAGAATATTACAACATGCGATTTTTTTTACTCCTATCCTATCCTTTTCAATTTTGTCAAACACAAATACCCCCACCCTGTGACTTGCAGAATGCAGAAGCTTGAAAGGTGAGGCAACAAACTGTATCCAATTCCACAAGTAGTTAAAGGAACCCCCAAGCTTGCAAAAAAAAAAAAAAAAAAAAAAAAAGAAAGAAAGAAAGAAAAAGAAAAAAAAATGAAAAATAAAAAGAAAGAAATCTAGAAGCTTCTATTTTCAGGAACTTTCAGTTGACACCTTGCACCTGATAAATTGCTTTGTCTTTAGTTTCCAATTTAAAAGATGTTTTCTCACTACAATAATACTTGGGTATTAAGTTATACTTTCTTCTATAAACTTACAAATTTACTCAGCAATATAATCACCATGTATTCAATTATCCTAAGAATGTTTAAAACTCATCATGCAGTGTCCATTACACAAAATGGATGGTTTGAAAAATGTTACAAGGATCATCATATTTAGATTGTTATGTTGTTCCCAGCTTTGAGAGATAGGTAGGAATAAACAAAAAGAAATATAGAAAGCAAATGAGAGAAGAGAGAAGGTTGACAATTACTAAAAGAGAGAAAAGAAGTTGGGAGGTTTAAAAATAAGTGCATGTTCCTATTTTTTAAAAAAATATCTCATAGCTTTCTAGATTCTTTACATATTAATTTTTCACTGCTAACCAATTATGTTTTTCCTTTAGTTGATCAAAATGTGTTTGCCTAGGTTCTATGCATCCTTGTTTCCATATCCATTTTTACCCCAAGACCGTATCTTTCTGACATAATTTTTATTTGATCTTTTACTGGCTTGAGAGGGTGGAAATGAGAAACATTTTAATTTTCCAGACTTCACATTTTGCAACCTGATCAGCTTTTTTGTTGCTGTTGTTATCTTTTTCTTTCATTTTCATCAGGCAGCAACTACTTGATACTTCCAACACTGCACCAAGAGATATTCTCAGCCAAATCCAAAAGTTTGTTAGAGATTCCATTTTCCAAGGTACTGTAGGCAATTTGCTAGTCACTTCCTTATTATATAATTTAGGTTGTTATTCTGCCAGCTTCCTGTAAAAATGTCCTCACCATTTTTCCAGCCTGAGTTGATAGTTTGCCTACCATTTTTCTAGCCTCCACTTACCACTTGGACAGAAAGCCAATGCTACATACTTCAGCATTTCATTATGGACATCAATTTCTGTATCTGCTGGTAACCTCTTGCAATATATCATCCCCCAATTTAGCATCTTAAAACAATAATGTTGTTTCTTATGAGTCTCCAGGTTGACTTGGCAGTTTTGCTGATTTGGGCTGGAATTAACAGTCCTCTTCTGGGCTCCCTCATGCATCTAAAGTCAGCTGGTGGTTTGGCCAGGGGCAGTATTTGTTGGGGGTTGCCTCAGCTCTCCTGATGTGCTTCCTCATCCGCTAGGAGGATATCCCAGCTTCTTCTCATGGAAGAGGCAGGGCTCCAAGACACTAGGAGTCATAAAAGTCAAGACTGAAATGGAGAAGACCATCACTTAAACCACTTTCTACTGGCTACAGAAACTCACAAGGCCAGACCATGCTCAAGGAGTCAAAGAAAAGAGATACTGTCTCCTGATAGGGTTGCAGTTATGTGGCAAACTGCATGGATGTAGAGAGGGTTATAAGATTTTTTTTTTTTCAATCAATCTAACATGAGCTATATTAGCAGTCAGCACAAGGTGAGTAGGGAACAATAAATCAAAAGCATGGCATGCAAGGAAGTCTTAAAGACAAGGTGGTGTCTGACTAAATTTTATAGGAGAAACGGAAGTTAGTCAAAGGAATAGAAAGCAGGAAGTATCCCAAGTACAGAAACCAGCGTATTCAAAGACATTAAGCTGAGAGAAATCATAGGAGGTTCTAGAAAAAGGGGAACACAGTATTTTTTTGAGTTGGAACTCCCTCTCCCATCCTGTCCTCAGGCTTCTGTCTTCTTTGTTCAGAAAATTTACAAACCTTCTTCCAAGAAACCTTTCTTAATTCATTCCTATCCTTTTTGGATCTATCACTAGCCTGCTATGGCCTTGACACTGGAGTCAGAATCACTGGGTTTGAATCCTATTACTTCTACCTTTTTGTGACTTAGTAAAGTAAAAAGATGTTATCACCATGTGTAAAATGGTTGTAACGATTTATAGGGCTGTCTTAATAATTTATTAAAATAATGCATATAGAGTGCTTAGAGCTCTTAATTAGCTACTCTAGCATTCTTCATATGCAAAACAGAAATAAGGGGATTTCCCTGACTGGTCCCAATCTTGTTAGGTATTCTCCCCACCCCTACTCCCAGCTTCATAAGTGCCAATACCTGACACTTAGTAATCTCTCTATAAATACCACTGGCTTTTAATATTTTTGTTATTAATATTGTTATTTTTATGGCAAAGTGCCAGTTTGCAATTCTGAATGGAACTTGTTCTGTATGTTACTTTTATATGTTTCCTTCTCCTAGACAAACAGCCCCAGACACTGGAGCTGGATGGGGTTGTAGTTGTTTGGAATGGAGGTGAGGGAGGAGCAGAGCTTGTCAGTGGCTGCAGAGTGTGGACAAGGCAGATCCAGGAGCTCTCCTGTGCAGTGAATCAGGACAGGGTTCAAAGTGTGACTATCAAGAGGACTACCTGAGATGCACCAAAGCAGGAATTTACTTAGGCCTCTGAGGAAGAACAAATAGGTTTAGGGAAAAAAAGGTCACAGGCAAAGAAATCCCCTCTGTAGCTGTAGGGCAGTCTCAATGACTTTTTATAGGTGAAGCTTAACTGACTTAAGCTGCTTTCTCAATAAAATCCCTTTGAAAGGAGAGAGGGGCTGAAGAGGAGTTCCATTCTCAATGACCAATTATTTAATTAATCATTCTTATGTAATGAAACCTCCATAAAATCCCTATCCCCAAATGATGAAGTCTGGAGAGCTTCTGTTAGAGTAAGCAATTTGTTAGGTTCTAATACATTACATGGAAGAGGCACAGAAGTAGTCATGGCCAGCTATCATGACAGTCAGGCCTGTCCTGGCAGTTCTCCATAAGAAGCCAGATCAAATCAAAGAGTAAACCCCTGACCAAATTAGGGGGAAAAGGCAGGAAACCTTGTTTCTAAGAAATCCCCACCTCAAGTAATGAATATTCCACTCCAGAGTTAACAGCTGTCAATAAAAGATAGAACCTAGGGGCACCTGGGTGGCTCAGTGGGTTGGGCCTCTGCCTTTGGCTCAGGTCATGGTCTCGGGATCCTGGAATCGAGCCCTGCATCGGGCTTCCTGCTTGGTGGGGGAGACTCCTTCTCCCTCTGCCTGCCTCTCTGCCTACTTTTGATCTCTCTCTCTCTCTCTCTCTCTGTGTCAAATAAATAAATAGAATCTTAAAAAAAAAAAAAAAGAACCTAAACCGCAAGGCTCTCTGCTCTCTCTCTCTCTTAAGCTAGACCACTCTTACTTCATGAGATTGTATTTGTGCTTTACTAAACTTTGCCACTGTGTCACTCATTTGCTGTGCTGTGTCTGTCCTTGAGTTCTTCCTTGTGGTGAGACCAAGAACATTCAGCAACATTTTGGGGACAGGCTGGGTCGAGGACTGGGATCTCCCCAGTTCATCTGGCAATACTCTGAAATTCATGAACACATCAAGGTGTCAAGGTGATACACCCCAATGGCACTGAGACAGAAGATCCTGTGTTGGAGACCTTTTTAGATCTCCCTTTATGCACTTGCTCATCTTACTGTTTATTTTTATCCTTTATAATAAAGTGGGTAATAATAAGTATAGAATTTTCATTCCAGCAAATTATCAACTCTAAAGAGGGAATTTTGGGAATCCTCAAATTTGTAGCCAAGTCAGACAGAAGTGCAGATAGCCTGGGCACTTCATTGCAGCTAGGATCTGAAGTGGGGGGCCAACTTGTGAGACTGAACCCTTAACCTATAGGGTCTGATGCTAACTCCAAGAGTTGGTGTGAGAATTGAATAGAAACATTAGACACCCAGGTTGTGTCAGAGAACTGAATAGTCAGAGACATTCATTCATTCACTCATTTATTTGTGATGAACAGCCCTTCACTCAGACTTTCAGTTTAGAACTCTAGTCAGTCTTCTTCCCACTCTAAGCTTCTATAATGGCTGACGAAAACCCTTAGAGTCAGAAGATCTCAACGTCTAATTTGGTAAAAAGTAGACTTTATCGCCTCTCCCTCAAAATATTTCTACGCCAAGCTCTGATCACTTTACAGACTTCCATGCTTCTCACCATAAACCAAAGGGAGCAACCTTCTACCTAATCAGAGAAGTTATTGGGACCAGATCTCCTCAATACCCAGCCAGGAGACTTCACAATAAAATCCCACAACTTTGCTAAATGTATAAACCTTTCCTCCCTTCCCTCCTCCTTCAGAAAAGACTGGAACTCTCTTTAATCTACTGACTTCAAACATGGAAGCCACTCAGGAAACAATGAATCAACCCCAAAGGTAACAAACGACATTCCCCAAATAACCAGTTCTTAAAGCCTATAATCTTAATCAACATTTAAAATTTTCTTAATCAGTGAGTTAGTTACTATAAACAGGGAGATCCAGAATCCACCATCTGCCATTTAATTTACTTGTTGAAAATATGGAGTCTTCCACAAATATTTTAGGCCTTCTATGATGGATCAAGATTATTAGCGTAATCTTATAAGATAAACCTTCATCCACCTTTATAATGTATAAAGGTAGTATTGTACAAACAGTAAATTTATGTTTCTGAAAAAAATTTAACAGCATTGGGAAATCTAAGAATAGGTGAAAAAAAGCAGTATACAAAACAGTATATAAATTATGATGCCAAAAATACAAAAACACACACTCATAGAAAACAGGCCAAAAGCATGTGCATCTAAATGTTAACAATAATATTAACTTTCTTTTATGACATGTGTATTTTCCAATTTTTCTATGTCAACATCTGCTCACTTCTTCCTTCTGTGGGTTAATATTTTTCTTTGGGAACCACCAAGCAAAATGCAAATGCTAAAAATTTGGCTTCAACAGTTCATAAATTTGCTCATTAAATTGCTCCCCATCAGAATACCAGCAAGCAGCCCATTCTTTTCATAATGAGTTTTTTCATTTTTCTCTAAGATGGGCACAATCTTAAATTTATCTTAATCAATTTTCTTAAATTAAGCTGCAGCGAGACCTACTTTCCTCTGGCTTGTTACAAGTGTTATCTCTAATGAGAAATACAATTTAACAAATGCAAAGGATGGGATGCTTGAGCAGCGGCATCGTATGGCTGTGGCTCGCTTGAGCTCCCAAAACTCACAATAGGATTTTCTAAAATCACACTCCTGTGTCCTCCATTAGAAATCAGCCAATAGGTTCATTCATGACAATGAAGCTTACCTTCCCAGAAAAGGCATCAGACAGCTTTTCAACACATTTAATTTTTCTTCTATTATCTGAGACCATAATGTCATTCCCAGTTGTACTTAGCAAAATCTAATGGCAAATGAAGTAAAAAAGAAAATGCATTTGATGAGGAAAGTATTTGGGGGGATAGATATAAGATTCCTCACTACAGAAAAGAATAAAACCTAGAGAAAAAGCAAAAGGCAACACAATACTGTGGTGATAATCAAATTGCTTTCACGTTTTCCCTTGCTGGTTTCATAATAATCGTTACATACATATGAGAAACTAAACTGCTTTTTAATACCACCTTTCTAAAGAGTCAGAATATTTTCACATTTAGTCAGGACCACAGGATATAAAAACAGGAAAAATATTCTTTCCCTTTTGATTCTGATAATTCAGAAAATGGAATGGGAGGAAGGATAGAAACTGAAACAGCTCCATTTCAGGACCACACACCAAAGTTTCCATCCCGTGCTTCGCGGGAGAGATCCACATGGCCACCCAGGGGTCCACTGTCACATCCTTGCTGCAAAATGCAATTACATAAGGTACTTCATGCTTCAAAGAACCTGGCGTTTACCAAATGAATTGCATTTGTGGCCAGCATATTAATGATTGTTATCACACTTGGCCCATAATAACTCTCCAGTGAGTTTTTTCACAAAAGCTGTCATTTACTAAAAAAGGCAGTTAAAGGGGAGGACCATTTTCAAAGCTAGATTTTCCTCCCTTATATTTTACCAAGCTCTACTTTGCCTCAGAATGTCTCCATTGGTGAAGGTCAATGGCTGTGCTAGTTCTCAGTTATAGGAAACACATAAATACATAAAATTCGTAGAGATGATCTTCTTTAGGACTTTAAGCAGTGTTCTCTGGCCCCAGCTGCATTACAGTTGTGGAAAGGTACTTACAAATACGGGTTTGGGGAATTTACCTCAATGTTAACTACACACAATCTGCATGGATAGGAGATCAAGAATCTACATCAAAAAAAAAAAAAAAAAAATCTACATTTTTAAAAACCCCTTCCCTAGGTGATTTTCATGTCTACTAAAATTTGAATGTCACCACTGTAATAGAAAATTTTTCTTAGAAATAAACTCCTGAGCAAATCATAAAAATTAATACTAAAGAAATTAGTTTACTGCAACTCATCTACATCAATGGATTTGCCTAAACGTCTATCCCGAATGAAAAGAAGCAAGTTCAATTTGCTCCTGGAGAGGGGCTTAAGGATATATATATATTAAAGATTTTATTTATTTATTTGACAGAGAGAGAGAAAGAACAAGTAGGCAGAGTGGCAGGCAGCAGGAGAGGGAGAAGAGGATCTCCGTTGGGGTGGGAGCCTGATGTGGGGCTCAATCCCCAGATCCTGGGATTATGACCTGAGCTGAAGGCAGTCACTCAACTGACAGAGCCACCCAGGCACCCCTGCTTAAAGACCTGTAAACATCACCAATTTATAAGTCATATGGACAGATTGAGATGCATTTCCATGTAATAATCTTTCAAAGTAAATGTCAGTTATTTTAGATTCTATATTTTGCTTTTCAAAAGATGTGCCTGCCTGAAATCTAAAGTCACATTTAAACCTACAGGTGCCAAGAAAGAATAGAATAAACAGAAGTGACAGAAGGACCAAAAGTGAAATATCAGCCCAGCTGCCTGTAGGCTGCCAATATATACACCAGAAAGCCACCCCAGACATATTCAAGGGAATATGAATGAGTGAGTCTGGGGTTTAGATTCATGTTTCAAAGCCAACTGTAATCTAAGACAGAAGGAGAGTTATGTTTCTAAGAAAAGTAAAAGAGGATGCTGTAGAAGAGAGGTTTCCAAACTTTGCTATAAGTTTAAATCACCTAGAAAGCTTAAAAAAAAAAAAGTCAGTTGTTGTTTTGTAAATTATTTATATTTTCTGAATATAAGAACTTGGTCAGAAGTGTGATTTTCAATTTTTTTTCCAATCTCAAGCTTATCATGTGATTAACAGTGACTTTCACAGACCAAAAGTTTTCAAATTGGATAATTTCCAACTTATGTTTTCTTTAATGGATCTTTTTTTTTTTTTTTTATGTAATATCTTGAAATTCTTTGCCTAACCAGAAGCCACAGATATTTTTACCTAGGGTTTCTTCTAGAAGTTTTAGTTTTATGTTTTACATTTTTATTTGTAAAACATTTTGAGTTAGGTTTTGTGTAAGATATGAGATATGGTTTTGAGTTTTTTTCTGTTTTTGCCTATGGGTGTAAAATTGTATATAATGTGTCCTTTAACTTCAAATTTTCTCTTGTCTTTTGTTTTCAACTGATTATGATATGCCTAAGTGTGTGCTGTGTTTGTTTGACTGATATTTATCTTGCTTGATATTCTCTGAACTTGCTGAACTTGATATTCTCTATGATTTGGTGTCTGTCATTAATTTTGAAAAACTGTCAACTATTATTTCTTCAAATACTTTTTCTGTGCATTTTTCTCTTTTCTCCTTTAGGCATTTTAGTAAGGCATAAAAATAATTTTATATTATCTCACAGTTTTTGGATACTCTAGTTTGCTTATTTGTCTTTTCCTTCTTGTACTTATTACTCTTTTGTTTCAATTTAGGTCTTTTTTTTAAAGATTTTATTTATTTATTTGACAGAGAGAGACACAGTGAGAGAGAAACACAAGCAGGGGAAGTGGGAGAGGAAGAAACAGGCTCCCCGTTGAGCAGGGAGCCTGAGGCGGGGCTCAATCTCAGGACCCTGGGATCATGACCTGAGCTGAAGGCAGAAGCTTAATGGCTGAGGCACCCAGGCACCCCAGTTTGGATCATTTTTGTTGATGTGTCTTTGAGTTTACTAATTTTTTCCTTGGCTCTGCTGAGACCACTGATAAGTTTATATAGAGGCTGTCTTCATTTCTGTTACTGTGTTTTCCATTTTTCACTTCTGTCATTCCCTTACAGTTTTTATTTTTATTTTCTTACAGTTTTTTCTTACAGTTTCCATATCTTATGAAATTACTCATATAATTTTTATCATTATTACATCATTACACATTTTCCATTAGGCCTTTTTTATAGAGTCTTTTATAGTTATTTTAAATTCTCCAGTTAGACAATTGCAACATGTCTGTAATAGCCACATCTAATTCTGTTGATTATTTTGCCTCTTGGGAGTGTGTGTATGTGTCTGTGTTTGATTTATGTAAAACATTAGGGGTAAAAAGGTTATGAGCTTAGAAAGGGGCACACTTTTCCTTCTTTCACATACTAGGCCTTTAGTATGGAAGCTCATATTAATCAAAGCATCATCTTGGGGTTGAGATTTCTTGTTGCTTTCTTACTTTGAATGCGTGGCAGGCTCAAATTCCTCTAGTGATAACATGTTTAGATTGGGGGCTGGTTGGTCAGCGGTTGTTTCTCATTCCCGGCTCCACCCTCAGGTTTAGGTCTTCCCTTTATATGTACCACATAGAGGGTCTGCTCTCTTTGCAGTACTGCACTGTCTTTTACTCAATGCTTCTTATCTTCGTAGAGGAAGTGGGGCAGGGATGGCATTCTCTGACGTTCTGTTTAAACTTCACTCTTGGGACACTTGGATGGCTCAGTGGGTTAATTGTCTGCCTTTGGATCGGGTCATGATCCTGGGGTCCTGGGATCAAGCCCCACATTGGGTTCCCTTCTTAGCAAGGAGCCTGCTTCTCTCTCTCCCTCTGTGGCTCCCCCTGCTTGTGCTCTCTCTCCCTCTTATTTCCTCCTTCTCTCTCTCTCTCTCTGTCAAATAAATAAAAAGTATTTAAGAAAATAAACTTTGGTCTTGAATATATACCGTTTTCTTGGGTCTGGGAGCAAAACCTTTAAAAGCCTCTTGCCTATCTTCCAGCTATTGTTCTGGACCAAGCATATATTCTTGCTTCTCCTTCAGGGGTAGAGGTAGTTTTTCTGTTTCCCTCTACCAGCTCCAATGAGTTTTTTTTACCATTACTGTAGGGGCAACAGTTTTTGTTGGCCTCCCAGTCCTGCATAGCAAGGCTTTTTTCCATAGAGGAGAAGCATCTGGGAAGTTTTGTGCCCCTTCTACAGCATTTCTTCTTCTCCCCCTGGCCCACACCATGAAAGACTCTACTCAGGTCCTCCTCGTCTTCTCAGTGACTGCCTGTGATTTGTAGAGATTCATAGAGAATATGAACCCCTCTCTTCTCCCATACCTGTGGATTTCACAGTCTTACAAGTGTCCTTCTGGCCACTCACTTTTGCCAATTCATCAGCTCTTCTAGCTGAATACTTCTACATCTACCCCAGTAAGCAAGCTCTTAAGTTCCATCTTGGTCCACATTTCAGGTTAGTTTTCAACTTTGCAACCTTCGCTCTCAGATGGGTTCAAGGAAGTTCTGAACTTACAAATTGCCCAGATTTTCTTGTTCTTACTGTAAGGGTGGAAGTAATACTCTTTAGAACCCAACACCCATCATTTCACTTTTGATTTTTCTGTAATGTCATTTAATTAAACTGTTACACTCATAAGAAGCAGGTAGTTGGGTTTTTTTGTATTTAATCTAACTATTCTTCATTATGTACATGAAGTATTAATGCAATTACTTACTAATATAACTGATTTTATAACTGTTTCTCATGTTTCATATTTCTTTTGCTCTTCATTTCTGTCCTTTTGGATCACTCTTTTATTATTGTAGTTTTCCCCTTTTATTTTATTATTTTTTATTTTTAAAAAGATTTTATTTATTTAAGAGAGAGAGATGGAGAACATGAGCAGGGTGAGGGGCAGAGGGAGAGGGAGAAGCAGACTCCCTGAGGAGCAGAGAGCCTGGAGTGGGGCTTGATCCAAGGACCCGGAGAGGATGTCCTGAGCCAAACACAGCCACTTAACCAACTGAGTTTGGCTAGTTTTCCCCTTTGAGGTAGTAGATATGGGGGCACCTGGGTGGCTCATTAGGCTCAAGTCATGATCCCAGGGTCCTGGGATGGGACCCTGCATGAGACTCCTTGCTCTATGGGGAGCCTGGGTCAAGCTCCATTTATCAGCCTACACCTAAAATTGACAAGTGTTCCAGGGAAAAATTGATAGCTAAGTGTCTATTCACTTATAAATTATTCTTCCCATCTCTGGAATTTTAGACCAAGTAGTTCCTTAGATTTCCACATCTCTCTGATATTTTTAAAAATATGTTTTTTATCCCCCCCCCTTTTTTTTTTAGCTTTGAGGCGTTTTATTCTAAAAAGCTAGCACTTGTATATACCAACAAGAACTTAAAATTCATCACACATTTACCTCATTTTTTAGCTTGACCTTCTACTAAATCTTTAGCTTCATTGATTTTTGGCTGCTATATAAGGAGATCCTCCCTTGTCTGGATGATTTAAAAGCATAACTTGTCGATGAGCATCTCTTATTTTTCCTTTATTGGCAGTAAGACTTACACCTAGTATTAATGCTGCTTCTCATTTAGTCATTTGGTTTCAAACCTAAATAGCCAGCGCTGAAGACAGATTTTGGTAGGCTCTGAAAAACTTGTTTTATTTGAGACTCCATATGTTTAATGTCTTGCAAAACATAATAGCTTGCAAATCCTGCAGCAGCAATGGTCGGTCCCTGTTTTTTATTCCTTATCTGGCTTTTTCTGGTTTTTGTCTACAGGAGCATAATCTGCATTCTTTCATAACCAGCCATGAACTACTTACTATGTCCTGTTTTTAAGTAGAAAACACCTTACCCATTCCTTAGAACATAACTGCAATTGGCCCTTTAGAAAAGCAGTGTTAAATGAGAATCTCCATAAGATTCACCTTCATCTACACATTTATTTTCTTACCTTTCAACAAATATCATTACTTGCAAACTCCTTAAGTATTTTTGCCCAATATTAAGCTGAATACGATTTTTATGTGATCATGTTAACTAAATGAAAGAACCCAATGACCCATGTGAAAACTACAAAGGTTAATTCAGAAATGATGATACTAATACTAACAGATTAAGGTAAGCAGTGACCATTTATGAGAACTGGGTCTCTGAACTTTTTTTTTTCTCTCACTTCTTCTCTTGGATTATTTGTCCTAATTTTATTCAATTATAAAAATTCTTTATAGTCTAGATAAGTTATTTACTTTCTATATGTTTTGCAAATATCTTTCCAAGTGTGTGACTCACCTTTTCATTGTTTTAGTGGTGTCTTTTGAAAAACAGATTTGGATTTTGATACAGTTTACTGATTTTTTTTACTGATTTTTTACTGATTTTTTTCTATGGATCACATTTCTAATGTGTATGTATGAAATTATTGCCAAAACCAAAGTCAAAAAATTTTCTCCAATTTTTTCTTATAGAAGTTTTATAGCTCAAGTTCTTGCAGTTAGGGCACTTTTCTTAATTTTTGTGTTTGTGTTTGTTTTTGTTAATTTTCAAGTTATGAGTCAAATTTTATTTAGTCCCAAAGGACTTGGACCATATATATATATATGTATATATATACATATATATATATATATGCATATCCATATTCAGTATGCCTACCCTATTTGTTGAAAAGACTCTCTTTTCTTCACTGCATTTCCTTAACTCCTTTGTCAAGTTTATGATGAGATTGTGTCCCAGCCTCTCCTATCTGCTCTCATGTGGTTTTTCTTTTCATGTTCACCCAACATAGTCATTATTTAGCCAGAATTTAGCTTTTTAAAGAGGAAATTATTTCATATATAGTTGCAGATTGAGTGTGTCTTGTGTGAGGAAGTGAGTTCGGGATCTTCCTATGTCACCATGTTGAACCAGATGTCCCCTGTTCAATATCATATTGATTTCTATCTGGACTCTATTCTTTTCTATTTATCTATATTTCTATCTTTATGTTGGTACCACATTGCATTTCAATATTTTTGAAATGAAGGTTAAAATGTCTAAGTTATCTTTAAATATATTTCACATGCTTTGAAATCAATAGTTTATTGAGTTGCAATATCTTAATGCTTAAAGATTTAAATGACTGAAGTAACATCTTAAAAATCATATAATTTAAAACTTTGATAATCATAAACAAATGTTAACAAAACAGAGAAAAGCTTTTAAGATTAACAATAAACTCTATGATCTTATAAAACTGCAGAGAACTCTGACTAGAGAAAGTAAGTTATGGAAATTGTGAAAAGGGGGAAATTATGGATGACTTAGCAGAGTAGGCCATATTAGTTGCATAGGAGACCATTGGGGAAATTTTTGGGGTGGGGATAAATACCTGATCCCCACCCCAAAGATTTAAATGCTAACAAAACAGAGAAAAGGGACTTTTAAGGTAAAAGTAAACTCTATGATCATATAATTTATATTATGATGAATTATTATTATGCATTATTTTGAAATAGTGCCAGGTTTGAGAATGACATGACAATCAAATGAATATTCTGGGAATAAATAATCAAACATGTTTAATCATTATGGAAAGAACATAAGAAAATAAGTATATAATACAGAGGTAAAAGCTGCAATGTAAGATATTTGGGCATCAGCTAAATGTCAGAGATATACACTATTATTTTTAATAATTATTAAGTTATGTGGAATGACAAACATTTATGCAGACACACATATTTTATGTCAAGAGCTCTAACTTCTACCTGGCAGACTACCATTTTTAAAATATTTCAGTTTGAGTTCCCCTAGAAGCAGATCCTTAGACAGTGACTCAGTGCAATTACTCTATTTGGAAACCATAGTAGGGGAGTAGAGAAATGTTAAGGAAAGAGAAGGCGGCCAATAAAGGATGCATTATCAAGCTAGCTACCACTATGATTGGCTAGAGCTTGATCCCATGGAGAAACTCTGGGAAGGGTGCAAAATGAGAGGTGAGGAAATTGGCATATTTATGCACCAACACCTGAGAATTACAATTTGAGGGATTTGGGTGGGAGTGTTACTTCTGTTTTTTCAAGGCTTTGGAAATAAACCTTAGGCAAAGAGTGACATTCATTAGCAGCTGGAAGCCCACCAGAGTACACACAATTGGGAAGTCTGAAGGAAAAGGGATGAGGCACAGACAGATCTGTTTCAGTGTACTAGGGAACTTGAGATTCCATTTAATACGTTATTCATAATCTTCACAAACACTACAATGAGGGCTCTCCCCCCCCATCTTCACTTTGAAGAGAGAGAGACCAAGACACACCTGATAAATAATGGTAGTATGCCTTTTATGTACCAGGCACTGTTCTAGACACTTGGCATAGAGTGGTGAAAAAAAGAGACTAGAAATATGTGCACATGTAGTTTATATTGTAGTGGAGGAGAATGGCAACCATATAAACAAATACAGCTTCAGATATAGATAAGAGCTGAGAAGGAAAATAAAGAAAAGTAAGGGAATTGAGAATGACAGTAGTACTTTTTTAGATAACTAGTTTAGGGAAGACTGATCTTAAGAGATAAAATTAAAAATGAATGCAGTGAAGGAGCTAGTGCGTAAATTATTACAGAGGAAACAGTACGTCCACAGCCCCCAAGGTGGGTCTGTCCTTGGTGTGTATAAAGAACAAGGAAGAAATTGTGCTAGAACAAAGTGAAGGGAAAGGAAATTCATGGGGAATAAGGTGAGATAAGTATATTTTCATAGGCCATGATGAGAACTACATATTTAACATTAGATTTAAACCCGTGTGACAGGTAAAAATAGACAAGGGAAAACAAGTTAGATAGTTGAGGAACAATGTTTTAAATGACTCTTCCAAGAAAATAGAATTATTAAATTTTTGATCTGCAATTCAAATTTGTCTTCCTTCCAAGTTGATGAACTATGTTATGCTGCCTCTCCTTTATGGCGTAATATTTTATTTCTTTAGAACTCTTGAGGAATTTGTCTTTTTGCCAAACCAAAACAAGGGAAAGCCCCCTCCCCCCCGCCAAATTGGCAAATTAAAAAAGAAATTCTGTTGACAACCTGAATTTAATAAGCTTATGGCTGCCTTATTTTTTTCGAATCCTAGGAAGTATGAACATTTTAGACTTATAGCACTAATACTTCACTAGCCTTTGACTGCCAACCCTCAGCATTATCTTGTGAGACTCCCAGCCTCACTGAAATCTCAAATTGCTGCTTTTCTGCCTGCTGTGTGCTGTGAGTTGAAAAGAACCCAGAGTCGTTTGTTTCCTCCACAAGCCGGAGATATTTCATGAATTCTCATTTATTTCAGAGATGCTTTCTTTCCCTTGTGGGAGACTCTGAAGTCTCAAAGGTCAACAGAAAGCCTTGGAATACGCAGCCTTTTTCATCTTACTAACAGCAGGGAAAGAGCAGAAAGAAAGAACCTAACAGTAAGAAGACATAAAGAATAAAAAGAAATGGCAATGTGATTCCATTTATGTTTTTCAGGCAAAGAAAGAAAACAAGACTAACTGTAGCACAGTTATAATTACTGGTTAGCATTCCGGAACCCTGCTGAGTTTGTCATGCCACAGGAATACCGATGGGTCTGACTCTAGGGACTTTGGTCTAACTCTTCACAAACTGCAGATTGGCTTTTACAGGCTTCCTGAGTCAGCCCTCACCAGCTTTAGCCTTCCCAAAGCTCCATTTTGGTATTAATATTGGAGAGGAGGCCATTTCTCTCTTCTCATTTTCTCTCAGAGATGGAATCATCATCTTTCGTTGCCTACATTGATAGTAAATCCCTCTCCCATTAGCAAAATACTTGAAGGACTCTGGTGGGTGAGTTCTAGATAATAATACATTAGATAAGCATATGGTCTGCCCTTCATAATACTAGGGTAAACAAAGATAAAACGGGGAGTGGAGTGGAGCATGACTGCTCGCCTAGAATTCCAGCTCCATCACTTACTAGTTATATGGGGAAATTGCTCAAGCTTCAATGCCTCAGTTTCCTTATCTGAAAAGTAGGGATTATAATAATCATATTTGCCTTGGGATTTTAGTGAATTAATACAGAAAACAGTATCTGGAATGACTCTCCTCATGGTAATGCAGATTCACACATAATCTTATTCACTCCCAGTCTTTGCCCAGCTCTTGAGTCCAGAATTCTACCTGCCATATATCCCAGGACTGGAAGGAAGAAATGGTGTCACCTAATTAGTTGATTGCTGGAATCACTCATGCTGTTCTGGAAATCTCAGTCAGGATTTCAGGACCAGAAACATTGTTCCAGATGGCATCAATCCATAGCCAGAACAAGGGTGGATTATAATTGCCCCACAAGATTCCTAGCCAACTAATAATAAGTTTTCAATAATGCTTTTCTGGCATGCTGAATCACTCACCGCACTGAAGAGGAAGTCTGAAGTATAAATAAAGCACTTAGGACTCAGAGTAGCATTATTATGTAACTGTTGGTTATTATTGTTGGTATTAGTCCTCTGGGAAAAAGAGACCATGTCAAGGCTAATGCTCACAATTTCTACATGCCCATCTCATTGAGACAGTAAAAGAAAAACAAACTATTTTGTAACACTAATACTGAAAAGGGGATTCTGGAGTTATAAAAATAGAGCAAGAGATAACCACAAAAATTTTCACTAGCTGCACGAGGTGAAGGGAGAAGTAATTGGAATTAAGAAGACAATTTGTATAAAGCTCATATCTTAACTGAGATGTATATCTTGTAAAAAATGAATTTTTTAAATGATAGTACTGGGCACCTGGGTGGCTCAGTCCATGAAATCTCTACCTCAGCTCAGGTCATTATCTCAGGGGCCTGGGATGGAGCCCCCACATCAGACTCCCTGCTCAGCGGGGAGTCTGCTTCTCCTTCTGACCCTCCTCCCTGTTTGTGTGCTCTCTCTCTCTCCCCCTGTCTCAAATACATACATACATACATACATATATACATACATACATATATACATACATACATATATACATACATACATATATACATACATTAATAAATATTGTCTTTAAAAAGAAATAAAATAAAATAATAGTGACTGTATCTTATTCATCTCCTCTCGAGTCAGTATAATAAGTAGAATATCTCCAAGGGTATCAATAGGGCTGCCCCCCCTTTATTTTGCTGTAGTTATTTTTATCATATTTTTATGGCCAAGATTTTTAGCATTAAGTATTTAAGAAGTGAGCAAGAATTGGAGGAGGGGAGAGGAGTATCACAGAGAAAGTGCCTGCCAGTCTCCCAAGCAATTTTTCTATTCTTTGAATGCAAGGATCTCATGTCTTCAATCGGAATGTCCTCATATGTAAATGGGGGTACTATGGACATGCAATGTAGGTTACATATCCCACTCAAAGGATAATCACTTGGGGCCTTCCTCAGACCTCTAAATCAAACTTAGAAAATGAAGCATTGCTGGCACAAACAAACTAGAGCCTCCTTCTTTTAGAGTGAATTATAATGCCAGCAAGGTCAAGAAAGAGGTGGGATCAAAGTGTGCTAAATCCAAAGCAAAGATCGATTTCTGTGACTGTAGGAGGCACTTAAAACACTCAGTGAGACCTGAGTGACTTGAACAGAATGGCTTCATCAAAGATAAGGAGGTCTTTGCCCATTGGAACTCAGGCCTCTTACTTTGTACTGGTTTAAAGTAAATAATTAGTATTTTCTGGCATTTGTTGAATGATTGGTCTTCTAAATCAAAACTGTGTTTTTCATTTTTCAATCCTCATTACCATAAGCCAATATCAAGTAATTTTTCATCCTGACTTTTCCTGTCATTCATGGTAACAGCCTTTTCATTACTTATGTATCACCAACCATACACACATTTGCTTATGCATTTAAATATTTTTCAAGCATAAATTTGTCTTAGATATTCACATCCAATCTTGTAGCCCTGGGTATGCAATCCAAACCTCAAGAAATAACAGTTCAGCTTGAAAATTCAGGTATTTATGGAACGAGAAAACTAGTTCATTAGTGGGCAGAATAGAAGTCAGCAAAAAAATAGCTTTGTTTTCCCATGAAGGTTTCAACACTTAGCCTAAAGTATGTAAATTTATGAATGTTTAAATCACATTTCTGAATCTTTTCATATTCAGCCTCAAATGCAGACAACAGATTTGAGTTATATATGTAACTTTAGCTTTTTATATATAAATATATACATCCGATTTAAAAGTAAGCTAATTTAAAATTTTTTCTGAAAATAATTCTAAGAAGAAACATATTTTATTAACTTTATTCTAATAATAAAGCATTTATTAATAACTTCCATGGTATAGAGGAAGATAGTACTATTAGCAATCTTCCACCAAGTAATTGGGTATATATGCTTATAAATACTGGAATGACAGAGCTTAGGAGCCTGAGCTTCAGTGGCAGGACCTGAGTTCAGATTTTGGCTCTACCGCTTACTTAATTTGGGTAAGTTGCTTATCATCTTTATGTCTCAGTCTCCTCCTTGATGAAATGAATAAAATAGCATACCTGCTTGATAACACTGTGATGAAAAATAAATTCCACAAAGCGGAAAAATTCCTGGCATAAAACAAGTACTCAATAAACATCACCTATTACCAAGAGGCTCAGCAATGAAAAGTCTCACCCAATTTCAATTAATTTAATAGTCTCAAATAGTGCATTCTATCATACTTATTTCAGTTCAGTAAGATCAACTTCAGATACAATTTTCACTTAAGTTCCTCTTCACTTTCTAGTTAGGCTTAACCCAAAACATATATGGAAAGAGGCTCAACCTTACCAATATTTGAGCAAACTGAAGTAGCAAAACTCCCTTTTCACCTTTCAGATTAATAAGTGTAAAAGGAACACATCCCATGTAGACATGGGATGCACTGTGAGGAAGAGTCCTCTTCTACTTTTGCCAGTAATCTAAATTGGCACAGATTTTTCTGGAAGACAGTTTGGCAGTATATATTCCAAATCTTAAAATATATATTTCTGTTGATCCAGAAATTCATCATACAGAAATTAATACTAAGGAAGCATCAGAAAAATGGGCAAAGATGAATAAACAGAATGGTCACTGAAGTGTTATTTCTAACAGCTTCAAATTAGAAGCTATTAAAATATAAGTGCAAGTCAATGATATTGGGCCATGTTCATAAAACAGAATTCAGGGGCGCCTGGGTGGCTCAATGGGTTAAAGCCTCTGTCTTTGGCTCAGGGTCCTCTGGCTTTGATTCCAGGGTCCTTGGATCGAGCCCCGCATAGAGCCCCGCATAGAGCCCCGCATAGAGCTCAGCATCAAGCCCTGCATGGAGCCCTGCATCAGGCTCTCTGCTCAGCAGGGAGCCTGCTTCCCTTCCTCTCTCTGCCTGCCTCACTGTCTACTTGTAATCTCTGTCTGTCAAATAAATAAATAATAGCTTTAAAAATAAATAAATAAAACAGAATTCAATTAGACCATTCATAAGGTTGATAGTTTTGATACAGAAACATGATTAAGTGAAAATAGCATTATCACCAGTATGATTCACTTTGTAATATGCATATATGTGTGCATGTGCCTGGAAAAATTCTGAAGGGTATACATCAAAATGTTACCAGTTGTTATCATTGAATGATACAATTATATGTGATTTACTTTATGCTTTTCAGTAAACTATTTTACAAGGAAAATATATTTACTTTTGCAATCATAGAAAGGCCTGTGAAACTGGTTAATAAAAATGTAATTCAGAGAAACCCTGAAATCTATATAAAAGCATCATGGTGTTAAACTATTAGACAATAGAGAACCATTCAAAAATATGATTTTATATTCACTTTAGCTTTTTTATGCCTCTAACAAAATGGTCTTCAGTATGGGCAGCAAAACCAGACAGAATTTCAATCAAGGAGTCTCTGGACCTATACCTGGTATAGAATTTTGGCTTTTTGTTTTGTTTCCCCTTTACAACCCACACCCTCAGGGCAGTTTATTTCAGTTAATGGTCCTTCAGTCTGGCTGCTAGGTATATTTTGGAATTCATTGAATCGATGATGTCATTGACCTGGGCCAAGTGTGATTCAAGGTTAACAGGACTAAAAGTCAAAATGAAAAAGAAGTTCTCTGGTCTACAAGAAAGGCTATCATCGAAGAGCTATTTCAGAACAGTGGAGTTAATGAAAAGCTGTCTTCTGTCAGTAACACCAAAATTCTAAAGATCTGTATATTTAACCAATCCAAAATAATGGTGAAATTTGAGATAGGGGAGAGTTTTACAAAGGGAGATGGACAACCCCAAATCAATGATCCAAATTTTATGCTTGGTTAGGAAGAGTGGTGAGGGATAGGCAAGTATTTAGATAATAGCACTTTCATTTTAGTAAACTGAAAAATATTTCACTTCTGAAGATTAGTTAATAGAAGGCCATAAGAAAGAACTTTTTTAACCATCTGAGGGCATCAGAGTCAAAATGCCTATTAGAACTTTTCTGTCCACTGATGAATTTTTGAACACCACATCTGAAACTAATGATGTACTATATGTTGGCTAATTGAACCTCATTTAAAAAAAAAGAGTTTTTGTGACTAGACTATTACAAAAAAGGGGAGGCACATACATTGTTGTATATTGTTTATAAATATTATATATTCAAAATAAGGTGGCTGGGGAGGCCCTTTTCAGAAAATGTTCCAATGGAAATTTATCTGACCCACTGATATTTGCAAAGTCCACATCAGAGTGTGCTAAGACAAATGTTTTAACAGAATCATCCCCGTGGTGATGTCTGTGTGTGAGGGGGAAGCAACTAAGTGCACTGAAGTGAGAAACATTCAGGAAGTAAAGGGAAAGATAAACACAGGAAAAATCCATTAATCCAGGAGTTAAGAACTCTATGTTCTCCCATTTCTCTGAATGAATCTCAGATCTTAATCTCTCACTAATCATTATAAATAAAGACACAAACTACAGATTTCTAAAGATTTTTTTATTGCTGTAGTGTTGCCTTAGTCTCTGCCTTTGTGGACTGCCATATTATTTGAGGAAGCGAACTACAAAGTGGCAAATTTTAGTCAGAAATTATAGAACTAGTCCATTCATGAAAATGCATTTTCCTTCAGAAGACCACTAGGATCTCACATTAATGTGACATAGATAGACAGGAGATTTAAGTAAACAAATAAATGCAAGTGATCAAGATGCTGCAAAGAACACTGTCACCCATACTTTGAAGAAATCCATTCCAAAGAGTAATAATCATTAAAAAAATATATAGTTCAGATCACAGAGACTACCAGTTTTAGGTAATCAATAATAAATGGCTGAGATTAGAGAATATGCCCATTTATGCCTACTAACCACATTTCTTTAAATCATGTTCCATCTTAGTTCAATCAGCACTTAAACAAGAGGCCACATATTAGTTCTTCTTAAGGTATGTTTGAGTACTGAAGTGTATACTCTGGTGTCTATCAGTTACCCTTAAGGCCTGAAATAATGTGAAAAGAGCAATCTATTCTACCTTAAAAAGACGGAATCTTCCACAAGATATCTCTTAGCCAAACTCCATGAATATTGCCTAAGCAAAACTAGCCACTAAAAGATAATCCTCCCAAATATATCCCTAACACATAACGACAAACACAGACACACGTGAGGAAAAATTTCAGTGACGTGACAGATCCCGTGTTAGACATGACTCTTCTTTACCTCTTTTCCTTCCTCCCTCCCTGCTTGCTTCTGACTTTACTCCCATCCTTTCTTCTTCATGCCCTTTAAGCAAAAGTTGCTATTAAGATTCAGGACACTTTTTTTTTTTTTTTAAGATTTTATTTATTTATTTGACAGAGAGAGATCACAAGCAGGCAGAGAGGCAGGCAGAGAGAGAGAGGAGGAAGCAGGCTCCCCGCTGAGCAGAGAGCCTGATGCGGGACTCGATCCCAGGACCCCGAGACCATGACCGGAGCCGAAGGGAATATTTTTATACACAAATTATATATTCTACAGAATATACAAGCTAGAGAATTGACTTAATAGGGCACATGTTTTTAACATACGATAAGGAATCAATTTGGCTGATGAGATAATTTCTAACTATTGTTTTAGACATTGGCCATTGTTGGGCACAGCAAAGATGGCGCTGGCCTGCCTTCTCTTCCGGCTAGAAAAGGCGCCACCGTGGCAGTATTGGCGCCAACGTGGCGGTTTCGGTTCCGCATATCTCTGATATTTCCTCCTCTCGCCCAACACACCCTACCCAGTTACTGACTACGTAACCAAACCCCATAGGCTCTCTCCCCGCTGACCTCATTTCCCATCCCCTACCCAATATAAGCTGCAACCCCGCTCAATAAAGTGAGATCCTGCTTCGACAGATCCCCCGAGTCTGGTGTGGTTCGTTAATGCGCCTGGACTCGCGACACTCGCCATCCCGCTCAGCCCCAAGGGGAGCTACCGGCTGGCCCGGACGCTCTCCTCGTGCCTGTCGGCCCGCAAAACCTACCGGAGTCCGACAGGCCATGCTAAATTTCAATAAGCCCTTTACTGCTTTACCCCAGAAAACTTTAGCGAAAGAAATAGATAGAAAGAATAATAACTCGACCAAAAAGAGCTCCCTGCAATTGCAGAGTGATGATCATAATAAATAGGAATGAATTCAACCAATGAGAAGGATCTGATGAAGGAGGTCAAAGATGGATGCTAAGTGTCATTTCCCTCACATTTTTATACATGAGCTTCTTCAGATACGGAAGAAATAGAGAAAATATATTAATTTTATCCTCACATGATATAGACTAAGCATCATCATAAAAGTCACACATATAGAGGGAAAACACAGAGAAATCTTAAAATCACTGAATGATTTATCTGGGTAACTGGAGGTTCCTAAAAAAAAAAAAAAATTGTGCAGTGACAGGGGTAAATGAGTCAGAAACAACACATGGCTACCTCTAATGCTTAAAAATTTTTAGTGACTCCTCACTTTTTACCTTAGCATGTTTTCCACTGCTTTTCAACATACACTCCACCAGAGTTTCTGGTGGAATCTGTTTCCTCTCTGGCCATAAACTCTCCAGCTCAAAATTGCCTCTAGGCCTTTAATCTAGTTGACCTCTCACACTCTACCTCTTCCCCATTACCACCCCAACGCCACTCACTCTGCCCAGTGTCCTCTTCTCTCATTTAAATCCAACCCGAATTCCACTTCCTCCTGGAAGCCTTTACGCCCATTTCAACCTACATTGTTCCCCACTGTCTCTGAACTACAGAACACTTAATATGCTCTCATCTAATTCTCTTGCTATCTCCTGTGAGTCTAGTTTCACCAAATATATTCTCCAACTACAGTGTTTATGTTCAAAAGTAGAGACTAAAAATTGCATCTTTATTTTTGACTGAATTGAGTGGGCTGCACGATGATAAGCATGTGGATTGATTGTTGCCAGGTAACTTTAATAATAAATTATTTTACCTTTTTCATGTCATCAACATATCTGAGACATTTTGTCATGTTAATGGTCAATTTTCACAGTCATCTTATGAACAAACCTTTACTAAGCCTCTTCTACCTGCTAGGCATTATACTGCGAGAAACAGTATTAACATGACTCAGGCTCATAAATTAATAGATAACAATCCTGGACTTTTACATTAATAACATTTTATAGTTTCTGAAACAATTTGACATAGTTGATTCTAATTTAAAACTCATAGTAGCTCTTTATCACTGGCATTGAATGGAAGCTAGTGGTATACTAATCAGTCTCCAAAGCCAAATCTCTTATCATCTCCATTGCTGTTAGGAGGCCTAGCTACACAGCATCTCATACCTTCAGCCATGACCTGCAGAGGAGGGTCATAGCTCAGCTTTTTGTTACCACTGTTCCCTTTTCATTGGCATATTCTGGTGTCATTGACAAATACAGAATCTTCTGGGCTCTCCCACAGAGCAAAGTGGGCTGATGCATTCTCCCGAATTACATGGCATATCCACTCTAGTATGTTCAGTTCACTTAGGTTTTTGACACTTTATTTATTGCCATGGTAGGTATGGCATTTTTAACTAGGGTTGTCTTCCTCCAAGATCCTAGGAGCCATCCTCAAAGACAACATTAACACCATTTCCTAAAGTACTTTTCAGGGTGTTAAAACCTGTGTTACTCAAAAGTGCCCCCATAAAAACACTCCCTTATCTGCCTTTATGATCTTTCCTGATTGATCCAGAAGCTTTAGGATCCAGTTCCATGGATGTTCTCCCAGTTCCTGCTGTTACATGTTGGCTAGGATTTGCAGCTCCTCACACCATAGCCCCTTTCCTCTCTTATCAGACCCAGCACTTCCATAGCTGGGCCATATTTACTGACCTGGTGGCCAAGGAAAGAAGTGATGTCAAGGCAAAGGATTCTACATAATCTTCAAGCCAATAGAGAGCACTGAACTTAACAGGTGATTAGGACACTCTTTTCAGGCCCAGATTGTAAAGGAGAATCTGGGGATTCAAGACTTTTGGGATTATCAACACAGATTTCCTCTTGCTATGTCTCAGCATACCATCCCTCCAAATATGTCCCTGTCTTTGGCACTGAAAACTTGCCAAATCTGAGAACTCAGCCCCTTCTATAATTCTGCTACTTTTATAATTAAACTGATCTTCAGATTTCTGGAGATGAGAGTATTTTTATATGCTGCACAGGAAAACCTCTGGCTTTCACACTCACCTTTCAATTGGTGATTAAACATTCTCAGTGTTCATTATCTTCTCCAATGTATTGATTGTGCAGCTATAGTCATCCAATTTCATGGCCATTATAATTATTATTAATCCCTTGTTCTGTTTATCTAATACTGCATTTGAAAAAAAAAACAAAATTGTTGCTGTAAAACGACAATAATTGTGGTATATTTAAAGATTCTACAGGGTGGGAATTTGGACATGGTAGGGAGGAGTTGTTTCTCTCTGCTTCATGAAGTTAGATACATAAGCAGGAAAGCTTCAGATATCTTGAATTACTCAAAGAGCTGAGAACTAAGTTTATTTGAAGGAGTTGTTCCTACCTGGGCATGATTTTTGTTCCCAGGAACATAGAAATGATAGAGACATGTTTGCTTGTCACAATCAGGGGAAAGGAAGCACTACTGATATCTAGTAGATAGTAGACAGAGATACTGCTAAACATTCTACAATGTACAGGACAGTACCTCACAAGGAAGAACTATCTGGCTTCAAATGCAAATAGTACTGAGGTTGAGACATACTGATCTGGAGACTTCCTCCATCATAGATGAGGCAGTTGTGCTAGGATAATTGAAAAGCTAGGTTCATCTGGGACATCTCCATATGACAGTGTTCTTCATAGCATGGCTCTCTCAAGGTAATTGACTTTTTTATATGGTGGCAGAAAGTTTCAAGAATATGTAAGGCTGTCATTGAACTGTATACTTTAAATAATTAAAATGGTTTTTAAAAGTAGACCATAATAAAAATCTATTGTTTAGGGGTGTGTGTGTGGTAACTTTTTTGTTGTTTTTTTTCAGTCAGTTAAGCATCTGCCTTTGTCTCAGGTCATAATCTTAGTGTCCTGGGAGCAGGCCCCTCTTGGGGAAATCCCTGCTCATCAGGGAGTCTACTTCTCCTTCTCCCCTCTGCCCCTCTTGTGCTTATGCTCTCTCTCTGTCTCTCTCTCTCACTCATTCACTCTCTCAAATAAAATCTACTTTAAAAAAACTATTGTTTAAACAAAGTAAACAAAATAAACAAAATGAGAAAAACTGCCTGGCCTTCTTTGACATATTCTCATGAATTACATAGGATCACTTCCACCATATTCTACTGGTCAAATCAGTCATGAGTTCATTCAAATTTAAGGTTAGTAGACATAGTTCCTACTTATTCATGGTGATGTTCTTAAACCAGGTGAGGTTCAGTGGGGTGAGGTTCAGACCCAACGGCTAAGAAAGAAGACGTCTTCGGTGCAAAAATGTGGTTTATTAGAGCATGGGGACAGGACCCGTGGGCAGCGGGAGATGCTGTCCCGTTATCCTGAGGAATGGCTGATTATATACACAGGAGTTGGGTAGGTGAGAACAAAGGGGGTGATATTAGTCTCTAAGGAATTTTGGAAGCAAGGTCTCCAGGATCTTGAGGGGTTAGCTATTGTTGGGAGAAAGGTTATTTGTTACTAGTAGTAAAAATCTTCTTGTGAGACCCTTTAGATGTTTATCAGTGGGCCATATGCTTGGGAATGATTCTCGACACTATCTTGGAGATCTAGAGATAAAGTTTTACATTTCTCCTATCAAGCGTCTTTATTAGTGAGATTTGGGTTTAGAAGAAATTTAACTTTATTTACATTTCCTTCTGCCTCAGCCTCCTTCAGTTTTTATGGAGGGGAAGGTGACATTAGGGCTTGAGGAACTGAGTTATTTGTCTCTGGAAATTGGGCTATTGAAAAGATAGCTTCTTTGTTGTAAATCACTACAACATTGGTAAACCAAGGGAGACTCCTGTCTTGCAGGATTGTCATCTCTGCAAGTTAACTATTTGTTTTTCTTTTAGGGCAGCCAGGGGTGCCTGAGGAATGTCACACATATTCCCCAGGGGAGTGGGTGGAGAGGGGGTGCAAGGTGCAAGCTTTTGCTTTGTCCTCAGCCAGCCTCCTGCTCCCTCATCAATGGGAGACATATAAAATAATAGTTATCATTGCTCATCACCTCGGAGGTTACCCAACTCCAAAATCTCATTTTAGAGTCTGCTTCTTAGGATAATTTCTGCTTCCAATTGTCACAGATCAGGGTTCCCAGGAAACAGAAGCTAAAATTCTGAGATTGTCTTGTGAGAGATTTTTTGAAGAATACTTTCAGGTAAGAAGAACTGGGCAGAAGGAAAGTGAAATTTTGATGCAATTACAAAGTCCTCAGTGAGCCCACAGGAGGCTCTGCAGGTAGGATTTTCCTTCAGAGATGCCTATAATAGAACCAAGAGGTTCAGGCTTCTGAATCTCTGCATCAGCCAGTTATTGAATGCAGGCTGCTCCCATGGAGGAGCTGTACCCTTGGGCAAAGTAGTATCAGCAGCCTGAGGGCAATTCTCCAAAAAGGGGCATTGTCCTGAGCCCTCAAGCTGAAGCACTCCTGCCCGCTAAAGAAACAAATGGCTAAAGGGGGATCTGGTTGGTACACTCCCTACAGGTCTTATTATATTTTACCAAAGAAAGCTTTTAGGATGCCCATTTAATGTATTAGGAAAGGAAATTGCCATTTGCTTTTAATGCCTGCCCTGTAATTGCCATTTGGTTAACTTTCAAGTCCAATATATGTGAGATGTGCCTAAACGCTATCACGTAATGGTTCATCACTGTAAGAATACAGCAGTTAGTTCCAACAGCTTATAGCTTGCATGAAAATAATTCTCCTTGAAGACCACATGATTCAAATATTTTAAGCGATCCATTGGAAAAAAAAATTATCTTTGCTTTTCTGTTCTGTGAAGAATAGTTGACCTCCGCCCACAACATATTTCATTCTTCACCTCTGAAACAGAGTTCAAATTTGTGCAGTTCACTGACGCTGAGCTCAGAAAATAACTGTGTGTGTTGTTTGCTATACCCCTCTCAATACTGCTGGAAGCAAGATTGATGGTAAAATTCCCAAACTCTCTATTATCATTAATTAAACCTTAACCCTTATCAAGGTAAAGTAAAACCTGTAGTTGTCTTTTGTTTTCTTTCTTAGAATTACTTCCAGAAGACTTACTAAATGTTACTTTTCCATAGAAAATGCAACCCTACGCACCAGTTTTTGAAGCTGAAGGTAAAAGGAAGTCAAAACAAAGAACATTGTCTCAGCAGCAGAGCCAGAACCTGCAAGAGGCGAATGAAGTCTTTTGCGTGCAAAATTTAAGGAAACACTCTTAGGTTCCAATTCTGCTCTTGCATAACCCTGAGAATGATTGCCTCCTAAAATTCTGCAGCCAGGCCTCTCTTGCCTCACCCTCCTCACTGTATTCCCAGCTCTGCTCAGTAGTATATCTGAACCAGAATCAGATATGAAGTAAGTAGAGAAGGCTTATGTCCACATGGAATGTGTATTTAACAGCTCACACTAAGTGCCTGTCATTCTTGTAATCACCTTTTTAGTGGTTCTTCTCCCAAAAGTCACTCACTTTGTACCATGGGTTCCAGTTAACCTGGCTATACCTAGTTTGGCTAGGGCTTGCCAGTTATCTATGGTCCATTGGGGCTTTTGAGGTGGTCTTCCTTGAGACCTCTGTCCAGCAGGGGCATTTCAGAAGGTAGTAGTTCACAACAGTCTAACTATCTTTGGGAGTATTTCTATGGCATTAACAGTTGAGAGTAAGCAGAGAGCAAACAAGTAGGAAATCTCAGAGAGAGGAAGTAGCAGGTAGAGAGAAGTAGAAAAAAAGAGTCAAGAGGCAGTTAGTAGCAGGATAGAAGAAAGCAGTCCATTGAGAGTGGCAGAGTTAACTCTAGAGTATCAAACACTGTTTGAATCACAATTAGTACTTTATTTTAGAAATCAGAGTTGTGTTTTTAGATCATGGCACTGCTTTCAGGCTTCTGTGGCTACTGAATCTTAAACTGTGATGCTCTCACCCTTGCTTTCATTGAAACCCAACTATTCAATACTGAAGTGTTTCTCATTTTTCTTTTCTTTTTCCTTCTTACAAACCACTATTAATAGAAATAGGATACATTTGAGTGGTATAATTCCAGGGACTCTCAGTAAGTGTTTTGTCTAAAAACATATTCCCCCTGGGGCGCCTGGGTGGCTCAGTGGGTTAAAGCCTCTGCTTTCAGCTCAGGTCATGATCCCAGAGTCCTGGGATCCAAACCCACATGAGGCTCTCTGCTCAGCAGGGAGCCTGCTTCCTCCCCTCTCTCTCTGCCTGCCTCTCTGCCTACTTGTGATCTCTGTCTGTCAAATAAATAAATAAAATCTTTAAAATATATATATATCTTCCCCAGCTGCTGACCATAGTTTCTAAAACCCCATGAGAAGTCATTCATTTGTTTGGGTCCTGAAGGTATTTCAAGTTTGGTGAATCCCCTGGGGAAATGCAAGAACACCTGGATAGAGAACATTTGGAATTGCTGCCAAACAACCTTTTGTTTTATTTGTTAGTCGTACTCCTAAGAACCACTTGGAGTAATTGAAAGGATTACCTGATAAGGGAGGGAGGGAGAACACTCCTAGATCACATGCATCCAATAACTTTGGCCTCACAAACCCCAGGGCTGGGCCCACCAGCAGGTCTTATTTCTATCTAGCCTGTATTATTTGGCTTAAAATACATTTACTTTTCTAAAAGTTGACAACTTCACTTACAAAATAAGGTGTTAAGGACACCTGACTGGCTCACTTGCTGAAGCATCTGCCTTCAGCTCAGATCATAATCCCAGGGCCTTGGAATCAAGCCCTGCCTCCAGGGGCCTGCTTTTCCCTCTCCCTCTGCCTGCCACTCTCCTTGCTTGTGCTCTCTCTCTCTCTCTCTAATAAATAAAATCTTTTTAAAAATTAAGGTGTTAATGTGACTATTGAGCAAACAAAAACTGGGTTGCCACTCTGGTGTCCTGATATACACAAAGAATGCAGGAGTCAGAGCCAGACAGACCAGAGTTTAAATTCTGGTTCTGCTCTTTATATGCTGGGTAAGATGATAGGTTACTTTTGCTTCCTGAGGTATGTCCTCATTTTTAAAATATGATAATAAGATCTATTTTATGGGGTTATTTTGAGAATTCTAAAGAACACAGGTAAAGCACCTAGCACAAACATAGTAGGTACCCAATAAAAAGAGAATACCTACTGTAGTGAGTATGAACCTTTAATAAATAAAGTGTAATAAATAAATGAATAAATAAATAAATAATATGTAGTAAGTGCGAACCCCTACTAAATGAAAAACAGGCAAGAGGAACAAAATACAAACTAACCACATAGCAAATAGGCCTAGACCATATGCATGTAGTGATAACCACATAGCAAATAAGCCTAGACCATATGCATGTAGTGATAAGATTAGCACGGAGTAACAAGTTGTAAATATTTTAACTTATGCGAAATATTGTAAACCAAGACTTGTTTACGACGTGTTTATGTTTCTGGTGTGTAAGCATAAGAAAAACAAGTGATGTAATATGTTTATGAAGGAGACTTAGCACAGTATATAAAGAGGCATCGGGTTGGACTGAGGTGAAGCGAGTTCCCTGTAGGGAGGACATCATCGCCGGTGCTACCGACACCCCGACAGTTTCGTTGCCAACCACTCGCTGGTTCTCAGTCTCAACTTCTGCGGTGACCTCTCTGTCTAGATTGTGAGGCGACATCTCCTTCTCCGTGACAACGTCAGCGGGCCACGATAGTGGTGCGGACCTCGTCCCAATAAAGATCAAGTGAATTACATCATACCCATCTCTCTCTATCTCTTCTTTACATGTTGCGACCTCCTGGCGGGACGCAGGGGTTTTGCTGGGGACACCTACCCAGTCATAGCTCTTGTACATGATCATTTTCAGCACTATGGTGAGTAATACAAAATTTTTGTTTTAAGTTGAAATTTCTCTGCCAAATGCTCAAAGCCAATCAATCTTTATTTTTACTATTTCCCATTACAGTCAGATCTGTGTTTTTCTATTCCACACAGACAAGGCCTTGATGGCCTCACTGCCTTCACTGGAATAATGAATAAGAACATTATCACATCATTTACTGCACAGAATTTTATAGTTTACAAAAGGATTATATTATCTCATTTGATCTTATTTGATTCACTGAAAGAGGTTTTATAATCCCTACTTTGTAGATGAGGAAATTGAAGTCCAGAAAGTTTCAATAACTTGCTAAGGTCACATAGTAAGTGACGAGGTTAGGCCTAAATTTCAAACCTGACTTCAAAGTTCATGAGTTTTCCACAATAGTTCTTAATCCTGGCTGCTCATTTGAACTGTAAAAATCTATCCATAGCAGAGCTCCACCCAAGACTGAATCAGAATGGCACTGATCTAAGCCTTGCAGGATTTTTTTTTAAAACTCCCCAAGTCTCTCTTACTTAAACTAGATCAGCTGCAGTGAAAAGATTGACTTGGCTTTTAATCTTTCCTCAACAAAGTTAGGCTATTTGATTTCCTTTCCAGATCTCTTGTTGTATACCTTAACAATTCTACATGATTAGTACTTTATTCTAGAAATCAGAGAACAGAAATTTGGGAAGGAAATTTATATCCTTAATTCCGCTGGTTCCAAAATTTGGGTCTGAGGACTTGTTCTTTTCAGGATTACCCTAAGCAGGACAATATAGCAAATGCAAGTTGACTTTCTTTTAGAAGGATTGGTCATTATTTCAAAATTTCTTTCTGTTAAATGCTCTTTCTTTTCTGAAATAATGGTGATGGTTGTGATTGGGAAAAACTGTACTCTAAGATGGCTGACCAAACCAGCAAGGGAATTCCAATCCTTGTCTCAAAGCCCTTCTGGGTTCTTCTTTCCTACTCTCTTTCCTGTGCACACCAAAAGCACCAAGTATGCGGAAGTAGAAGGGTATAAATTCCCCCCCCCCTGCTTGAGCTTGGGGCTCAACCTTTGGAGAACAACCTCATCTGAGCCCACCAGTTTTAAATAAACCTCTGATCCCCCAAAGTCTCCGAGTGCTGCTTGGTTCTTCCACCAGGATCCAGTCTAGCTTTTCCTACATCTGGTTCCCTGATTGGGAAACCCAGCCACACTGGCCCATTGTTGCCACCAGTGTGGGGCAATGGTGGGGCAGTGACAGAATGAGGGACCGTAAGACAGAAGGCATGCCCTGCCTGATTTTTGGCAGTCTCCCTTCTGGTCGCCTCAGGCCAGCCTGCCCCACTGTTCCCACCAGACTCAAAGGAGACTTAGCAGGTGAGGACCTGGTACCCACGCTGGATTCCAGTAAGACCTGGGGCCCCAGGACACAGTCAGGCCCACCCCTGAGGGTGAATGTGGAGACTGATCACCTCCCAGAGACCTCTTGGAGGTCTCACAGGTAGGACCTCCCAAAGGGGGAGGTCCTTCAGTTCAGGAACCCCCCCATAAGGGGGGACAGGAAGGAATTTCCAGAAGGAATTCCACAGGTCAGGATCTCCTGGAGGGGAGGAACTGTTATAACTTCAGTGTGAATGCGTGAGTGAATGTGCAGTTTGACTGGGCTCGTCGGGCACACTGATTCTGTGACTCCACAGGTGAGCACCCTTAGGGTACCCAGAAGCCTATGGAGTCCAAGTGGCCCTAACTAGCTTCCATGGTGACCTCATAGGGTCTAAGGTGAGCTCCTTCAGGGTGCCAGTCTGGGGTTCATATGGACTCCCTAAAGCTGAGACACCCAAGTGTCCTCTGGGATGGTGGACAGGGTGGACAGGACCAGTCATCTGAGTGGTCTATTTTTTGGAGGGACACCCACCCTTCGTTTGTCTTCATGCCAATGACACAGGGAGGGAATACACAGGGTAGTAGGGAGCCTCCCTGCTCATCATGGTGGAAGCTCTTCAAAACCTATGGTCTTAGACTGTATGCGCAAAATTTTAATTAACGAATTCTCAGGAGACTATGGGATCAAAACATCTGAAAAATTAGGCACATTATGTGAATTGGAATGGGCCACCTTTGAGGTCAACTGGCCCTCTGAGGGGCCCTAAGAACTACCCACTGTCCAAGTCATTTACAAAATTATGGTCAGGACTCACAGACACCCTGACCAATTCCCATACATTGATTCCTAGCTTCGGATAGCCCAAATTCTGCCCCCTCCCCCCACCCATGGGTCCAATTCTGTGCTAATAGTAAAGACCAAAGTAGGACATTTGTAACCTAAGTAAAAGAGCCCAAAGTCTGTAAGGGAGCAAAGCCTATCAGGAAGACCCTGGCCAGGGGGCATCAGAAGCAGCAACACAGATGAGCTCTGGACAAGGATGAACCTCTCAGAAAGTGTGGGGCCTAAAGCTGAGCTGCAGGAAGACAGTGCTCCTGCTTCTTGTAAGTGGCAGTGTGGGGAGATACCTGATTTAGCAGCTCTGATAGCCCACAGGAAACTTGATCCAGAGAGAAACAGAATGTAAAATAACAGGAGCTCTCATATTTACATTTAAGAGTAGGTGGAAGAGGTGCCTGGGTGGCTCAATGTGTTAAAGCATCTGCCTTCCGCTCAGGTCAGGATCACAGGTGTCCTTCAGAATGGGGACTTTAAGAAATATTCCCAAGCAGCTGCCAAACCTCCTTTGTTTAGGGGAAATTCCCTGTCTTCTCTGGCCCAATATGGATTGTCTATCCCTGTCCTTGTTGGTGGGAAAACATGGTGCCTGCTCCTCTGGAGCTGATGATCATCTGAACTGGAAACACTTTCTCTGCCCTCTGGCAGCACTTTGTCTCTCCTGCCTCCCCATTCCCCTTTCTCCTGCTTCTACACCACCTTTAGTGTGGCCTGCATTACTGGCTTCTAGACCATCCTCAGTGCCTCAGGCACCACTGTCATGAAGCAAGAAGAGCACCCACAGGATCTAACACCACCCACTCCAGATTTCCCCATGTCTCAGGTGAAAATTGACCATGGGGAAGATCCTGGTGGAACATATTTCAGCATTTAAAACTAAGTTTATTGGTTTAGTTCAGATAGATGTGTCGTTTAAGTTATCAGTGGTAAACGTGAAGCTTTTATTCTATCAAGGTTTACTGAATGTCAAATAAGCTCATTATCTCTTTTGAAATTTATTAGCAAACTAATGACTAAACTGATGGTTAATTGTCTCAAAGTTTTCATGGGTAAATGTTAATAAAGCTTTCGAAGTCTTTGGTAACCTGAAACTTTGAATTTTTGGTTGGATGACAAATGGAATTAAATTATGGACATGTAGGTCTTTTCCAAATGGAATAAAATACTAAAGCATTGATTACTGGACATATGTTTGTGTCTTTGACTTCCTACTGCAAAGAAACTAAGAATATTTAAATGTTGGTAAATATGTTTTGTCCTTAGCTGATTCATAAATTTGCCATCTAAAGAATTCTGTTGTAACAGTTCACAAATGGTTAATACTTAGCCATCACTAGATCTTAAGGTATTCCTAAGAGTACAAAATTCTGCTAACTGTAACTATGACTGATGGAAATAAGGGAAACAACTCTGTAGAAAAGTAGGAGAGATGTAAGAAAGATATAAGAAATGGGAATGCATTTTATTAAAGGAAAAGAAGGTAATTTTGTCCTAAATGAGATGGTTGTTTGGAAGGAAATGGCCTGGGACAAAATCTAAATGCAAAGGAAAGTTGTAGAAGGTTTGTGAAGGGAAATCTTCAGAAAAAAAATTTTAAGTGTGATCACCACAGTCTAAGATTGAAATTAAAAAAAAAAAAAGATACTGGTATAGAAAACTGGTTTTCTCTGTTTAAAAGGACAAAGTCTTCTTAGGTTAACTGATCTGCTGTTAAGAAGAAAACATAAACAGATGTTTCCTTTTTGCCTGTCCAGAAAAACCATTTTCCACATTTTGCCTATATCAGGTGTTTAACATCCCTAATTATATTTAGGCATGCGCTTTAAAACTTTCTAAGATTTTAGCAATTGTTGACAAGGTTTAAATTGTAAATGAAATCTCTTTAACTCAGGCTTTTCCTCGGTATGCTAAGTTACTCAAGAAGTACTGCTAAACAAATGATAAACCTTTGAGTAAATGCTATACATTTCCTAAAGTCTTAATTTTTTGATAAGGTCATCACTTGATATTCAATTATTGAAGTGTTATGTGTCACAGAAATAACCTGATTTCCATACCAGCTAAATTGTAAATTCTCATCTCATCAGTTCTTTAACCATATCCATTCTGAATTTTTGTCATTTATAATTATTTTAATTCTCTTGTAAAATGAGTTTCACCTTAAAGGAGATCCATATAAAGGACTTTCAGGACAAATACGGGTATTCAATATATCGAAAATCCTAAAACTGAAATGGGAAAGAATTTCCAGAACTAACTAAAGCTGCGTTCAAACTAAACCAGAATTAGTAACATGGGACTAAATGAACCAAAAGATTATAGTGTTATGTCTCTTATTTTAAGCACTGCTTGTTCTTTAATGTTTGTTCTTCCAGATTAAGAAAAATTTTACTTAAGTTATCTGTGACAGATATGTCAAAATATCCCCACAGAATAATCAGCAGAAGACTATCTATATAGTCTTATATATAGAAATGTAAAAATATTCATTTGTAAATAAATTAAAACATTCAACTTTTCTATCTGAACCCTCTGACACTCAAAAGGTCTCAGTAAGTATTCCTTCTGCTGTAAGGACCTATTTAGCCAGAGCGATGCCATCTGGTTAAACAGCCATTTTGTTGTTTATGCAGTAAAACTTAAACTGACCCTGCCCCTCCCCGCCCAGGAGACTTATTACTTAAAAGCAAGTCCGGGAAACCAGTCCCAGGTAACAGAGGCCAAATACAAGGGCAGGGCAGGCCAGGTGGAGACATCTAATAAGTGGGGCACACATACTGTCTCCCTAGCTACCAAGAAGTGTGGGTCCCACCTTTTGGGCACCTTTAGGGTACCAATTCTGACCAAGGTGATAGACTTGTTCAAATATCTACTATAGGGTAAATTGTAATTCAATTGACCTAGCATAACTGTGCAGATTTCTCTGTGTGTTGCAATCTCATTGGCCACCTGTGTGTGGCCAGGCTCAACTACATGGCCTTTGCCATTTAAAAGTTAGTCTGTAAGGCAAGGAGAGATCGCCCTCTCTGTAAGAGGCAGCCCTGATCGGCCGGTTTGATTCTTGATGCTTGGTGCAAAATAAAGCTTTGCTTGACCTTCGCTTTGTATCAGTCTCTCTCCTTTAATTACAGACCCATCACTTCCATGGCAATCAGTCATTTGCATAAGTTCAATAAGAATCTGTTCTCCTTGTAACAGGATACGATTGGAAACACTGGTTGTTTTACCAAGACTTTGACTGGAATGTCATATTTGAGAAACACAGGCATAGACTCAGATATGACCAGACAGCTTTAAGGACTACGGTTGACTTTATGAAACCTAGGACCATAAAGCTCCTTGGAACTGTTGGCCTGATACCTTACTTACAGATTTCCCAGCAGCCTCACCAGGTGAGTAAAGAATGTCACTTCCTGGCAGGTGCAGGAACCTCAGGATACTTTGGGGATCTCATGAAGAGGAATCTGCCCAAATCTACAAGTATAGGCATGTCTGATGGCAAGTACTTGGCTTGGCTTCTGGCCTGGAAAGGCTTCTTGAAAGTGCTTAAAAATTATAAAAAATTATAAGAAGTTCCAGCAAAGCAGATTCTAAAAGATCTATATGATCACTCACTGTTCTTGCTGATCTTATGTAAATAATTAGGCCAAATCTGTTTAAACTGGACTTGTTTTTCAAATAAATTAGTCCTAATTTGTCTATCTCTGGAAATGAGGGTTATTTTAGAGAGAAAAATTATGTTTCATTAACATACCTTTGTGGATGTTAAGTTCTAGATTTGATTGTCTTTAAATCTTTGTTGTTTACCTAAGCTAGACAACTAGAGGTAAACTTAAGAGAAATCACCATGGTAACTCATATATAGATAGTCTTCTGCTGTGGGGTTAATAACAGAACCTCATGGGCACATAATTATTTAAACAACTGGAAAATAAAATTGATTCCCCAACAATTGTATAACTTAACTATCACCTTAACCAATTCTTTGTGGCTAGGATAATGAAATTGCCTAAAAGGCAGAAGCATACCCCACCCCATAGGATTAACTATGGACTTGTGGAGATAATAGATCATCCCACTTTCTTTATGATTGGATTGGATGATGCATGTGGGACTCCCTTTATCTCTTGACAAGTTTTCTCCCACTTGCCAGTGATCCTTTGTAATTAGGATATTGTTAAGAGCTGGACCACTCAAGAAAAGGGCTTCTTAAGGGTTTCATCCCTTAGTCATATTTATCCTAGAAGCCACCTCTATTGAGTTACAATTACAAACAAAAGCTTTACCTAAGCACAGAACAGCCTTCCTCATAAAAGGAGCCTCAAAACTCACTATGGGACAGTCCCTGACTGTAATGACTTTGCATCAGGTCCAGATTTGTTTTAGAAACCAAAGGCCACTGACGGATGATGGAGGCCAATTTATTAAATACCAGATTACATTGTTAGAGATGCCTGAAATAATACCTAAAACCTGTCAGACTTTAAAATCCAGCTTCACTTATGCCTGGACCTGAACGTCATACTTCTGTAGAGCATAACTGTTGGAGGTCATTGATACTGTTTATTCTAGTCAACTGGATTTAAAAGATTGTTGTAGCTATAATTAACCTCAAAGGCTCAATGGAAGGTCACCCCCCCCCCCGCCCCGGTAGTAAGTAGGCTTAGAGGAGACCTCGAACAGATTGGAAACTTAGAGGTATCCCAACAACTCCAAGTCCTGGGAAAAACTCAAAGGCACATCTGCTGAGAAGCTTTATTTATTTATTTATTTATTTTATTTGACACACAGAGAGAAAGAGATCACAAGGAGGCAGAGAGACAGGCAGAGAGAGAGGGAGGGGGAAGCAGGCTCCCCACTAAGCAGAGAGCCCAATGCAGAGCTTGATCCCAGAACCCTGGGATCATGACCTAAGCCAAAGGAAGAGTCTTTAACCTACTGAGTCACTTAGATGGCCCTCCTTAGAAGCTTTAGAAAGGAACCTCTCAAACCATGGTGGACAGGGTCCCACACTCTTGTTCTAACCACCCCTATTGCTCTCAGAGTGTTAGGTGTCACTGAATGGGTACACCGCTCTAGAGTAAAGGCCCTCACCAGTTGGATGAATCACACTGTGGAAAGCCCAACCAGATCCTACGGACCTGCTCTGGCTCCACCTTCAATGAGACCCCACCGACTAATGGACATCTGTTCACAGTGGTCCCTGGCTATTGTCGGCATGACACTGACACTCTCACCTCAGGAGTTAGACTTTACATTGCTCCCCCTTCTGACTGGACTTTCTCTCAGAAACTTGTTATTGTTATTGCTTATTGGCCAGCCTTAGGAACCTCAAGATGGATGGCTAAGTTCATAGAAAACATTATTACCAGGCAAGCCATGGTAATAGATGATAATTATGCCCTCTAAACTAGGTGTTTAAAGGGGCATCAAAGGGGGAAATGATTGGGAAAAACTGTACTCTAAGATGGATGACCAAAACAGCAAGGGAATTCCACTCCCTGTCTCAAACCCCTCCCAGGTTCTTCTTTCTTACCCCATTTCCTGTGCCCACCAAAAGTACCAAGTATGCTGAAGTACAAGAGTATAAATCCCCCTCCCTGCTTGTGCTCAGGGCTCAGACCTTTGGAGAACAACCTCATCAGAGCCCACCAGTGTTAAATAAACCTCTGATCCTCCAAAGTCTCCGAGTGCTGCTTGGTTCTTCCACCAGGATCCAGTCCAGGTTTTGCAACAGTTGTTTTACTAATATTATTTAGAAATGTAAACATTTGACTACTCTTTAATGCATACTAAATTATTTTTGGTGATCTTACTGGACTGTAAAATCCAGAATTTCTGGGAGTCTCTTATTTTTCCTATTCTTACGTGATAAAGTTTTAAAATGTATGTGAGGTCCGAAGCTGATGGCCAAGAAAGAATTCTTAAGACATGTCTGGTGCAAAAAGGTGATATATTAAAGCACAGGGACAGGATCCATGGGCAGGAAGAGTTGATATCACAGGGTTGAGAGGGGTGGTAGGTTATGTAGAATGGGTTTGGGGGAGGTAAGGAAAAGGGAGGTTTCAATAGAACTTTCATGTGCTAAAGAAGACCTACAAGATTCCAGATATTGAGGCCTTGCCATCATCCAGATAGTTTTTCCTTTCTTAGCAAGGTATTACCATTAAGATAGTCAGGAAATTCCTAAAGAATATCACATATGTCCCACATCAGAATAGGGGTGGGGAACAGTTGCAGGATGTCAGCCTTTTGCTTTGTCCTCAGCCAGTCTTCAATGGGAACATCACTCTCATTTTACAGATGAGGCAATTCGTTCCCTCATCAGTCTCATTTTACAGATGAGGCAATTGAGGTTCAGAGAGAAGTTGCTCTAATCCAGGTTCTCCTTACTGTAATGCCTGAATGCTTTGAAACATATTTCTAAATTACCTATTTTTTCTAATAAATAAAAGTTTAATTGTGTCTTTTAATCTACATGTGACTCTGATCAATAACCTAGGGGAAAGAAACAGGATTAGAAAAAGAAAGTAGAAGGACAAAAAGCTATAATCCAAGGACTCTGGAATAGGACATAACAGATTTGAAAATAAACCAAACAGAACTCTAGAACTATAAAATACAATAACTCACATGAAGAATTTACTGTGATAGTACATCAGTCACATCTGAAGAGATAATCAGATGCCTAGGAAACACCACAAGAAAATAACCAAATAACTCAAAGTAGATAAGAAGATGTAAAATACAGAAGCATGAAAAACACAGAGCATAGAGAGGGATTATACTGAAAAAAATAATATAATGGAGCACAAGGAAAATTTAAGATAATTTACAGGAAATTTTTCCAGAATTATTGAAAGACATAGAGCCATAGTTTCAAGAAGCCAAACAAATTAGAAACAAGAACAACAACAAAAAAACACATCTAAAGCCATTACACAGAAAATGAAAAATGATATCTTAAAAGCAACTAGAAAAAGAATATTATCAAAGTAGTGACAAAATAGCAATGACATCTCAATAGCAATAACAAAGCCAAAAGACAGTGGATAAATATATTCAATACACTAAATGAAAACAATAGCCAACCTAGAATTTAATATCCAGGAAAAAAAAATCTTCCAAAAATAAAGGCAAGAGGCAAACATTTTCAGACAAGCAAAATCTACAAAAAAAGACTATCAGAAATCCTAACTTTTTTTTAAAAGGTTTTATTTATTTATTTATTTTGACAGAGAGAGACCACAAGTTGACAAAGAGGCAAGCCGAGAGAGGAGAAGCAGGCTCCCCACTGAGCAGAGAGCCCAATGTGGGGCTCAATCCCAGGACCCTGAGACCCTGAGACTGAAGCAGAGGCTTTAACCCACTGAGCCACTCAGGTACCCCCTAACTTTTTCTTATTCTTTGGCCCCTTTGACACTCTGATGAGACTTACAAATGCTCTCTCAGAATAATTTCCTTAAATACATAAAAGAAAATATGTAAAATCACAAAGGAAGCATATGTTGGTTACTTGTAAATATCTAAAATGTCAAATTCATGATATGTTTATTAATATGCTAAATAACAAGATCTACATATAGATCTAAGCAATAAGATCTAAATAACAATGTTATAATTTCTCAGTAGTTAACTACAGTAATTTCTAAGTAGAAAAAGTTTGTAAAGGATTATCTCCTTGACTTTAATCAGAAAGCTAATAGTGCTAAATTCTTTCAGGTAGCAAGAACCTGGGAGAAGGCAATCAGTGTGAAAGCTGATCCCTAACTAAGACACATTCAAGAAGCAAAGACTGGGGTAAACCATAATGTAAAGTGAATGGCATAGACTCTTTATAAAGAGAATAATAATGAACAGTCAATACTTGCTACATAAGAAGAATGTGTTGGTCACAGAACTGTCTATTTTAAAACTCATCTGACAAGGAAATGGTATCTTTCAACATTTTTTTTTTCAAACTATATATGAAACCAAGTCGAGCTTTAAATAAATACTCTCTGCTTCCTTCCATCTCATTTAAATAAAATAGGATTCTGATTTTGATTTCCCAATGCTTTTGTTTGCTTTGAGTAAGAATGAGTCTTCCCAAAGCAGTTAGGTTCCCACCTAAGGATTTCTTTCTTAACCCATTATTGATGCTATTTCTGAGAAAGCAGGTGTCAGTATACTTGTTCAGATTGTACAGGGGAAAAAGATAATATTGTATCATGACAAAAAGCCACTAGTTATTTAAAGAATTTCCTTAAACAGAGCATCCCTAATGTACTGTGATAATCTATCTGTGGGCTTTGTTTAGCTATAAGGTACTTCCTTTCAGCATAAACATTAATAGGAAGAATTGATGTTTGAGTGGGGACCTGAAGATGTTGAATAATTTGAAAAGCTTTTAAAGCTTTGAAGTGCTCAGTTTATTATTTTGCCAGTAATAAAGATGGAATACCATATGCTTGTGGTTATGGCTGGAGCTTCTGCCCTTGCTTGAACAATGGGACCAATGTGACAGCCACTTGTGGATACATGTTTCAGAACTGGAACTCTTTCCTGATACTCCCTAAGTAGCTCAACTTCTTCTCCTGATGGAACTATACAGAGCAAAATAATCAATCTCTTAATTTTACTGGCCCAAATCTACAGTGTGCATTATTTCCCTCTCACAAATGCTCTATCCAGGTGGCAGAAGATCAACATTAGAAACAGAAATGTAGTGCCTTGTTTTCTTGCTTCCTTTATAACTTCATCCAACCCTCAAAGCATTTTAGCAAAGATTCCTGTAAATACAATACTAAATGTCCAAATTATAACTTCCAAAGTACCTTTGTGCCAGGAAGCACAATAAAAATCAAACTGGCTCTGAATGCTTCAAGAAGGAACTCAACTGTAATACTGTTATTGTGGCTTCTGATAGCTCCAGCTTGGAAGACTGTGCCATGGCCCTCACAGCAAGGGTGCAGTCTTCTTCCTAAAGTTTCATTAACCCAGTGAGGTCTGCCAGGCAAGGAAGAGAATTAATCTTAAGCCCAGACTTTCAAAGAAATTCCGAGTTGTTTTGGATCAACCTACTAAGTCCTTTTAATAGGAGTGATAGTCTCATTTATTAATTTCTTACTTCTGAGATTTGGATTTATTATGAAGGTTTGAGCAATCAAAACCACATGCATAGATACTATCAAATGATGTATTTTCCATTTCATTTTAACTTGGAATAATGCACAGCTAATATCTAGAGTTATGTGCCACAGAAATTTACAAAGAAATTAATGCTGAAGTGTTTGGGTGCATTTCAGAAGTCTTCTTCCCTTCTGTGAGAAAATTTATGGCAATTATTTCGTTTACCTACCCACCCGTCTCTTCCTAGCATGCTCTTCTAGTCAGCAAGGGCATGAGACAGGACCAGTGTGGTAATACTGTAGGATATCTACATTGAAGCTGACCAAAGTTAGTGGAAAATATAAAAAGTTGACCACATGGAGTTGTTGCCCTTGTTATGGCAATGAGTTCCTTTTCTTGTCTTCATCCTTTTCCTGCCATATGACCTTCCTCCAAGTTAGTGCTCCTAAGTCACCTGTTGCTCCATTGCTAATTACCATTTACTTCAGTTGGAAGTGGTGCTTGTGCCTTCAGTCAAGTGTTGCCTCCATCTGGTCAGGCTGCAACAGGATACTTCCTCACCTCACTCTTGTGGCAACAAGTTCAGCAGAATCCTTCTCCCTTCTCTTTATGTCATCAGGAACTATTCCATTTTCTCTAGATTTATCAATTAACTTCTTTTTTTTCTTCAAACAAATCTTGATATCATTTCCTCCTCCAACATACTATCCTTCCAACCAATCAGGTGCATTCAACATAGCTCAAAGTCAGAAGAAAATTATGCTCAAACATACAGACTCACAGGCAAATACACACCTGTTTTTGGATCACTGCCAATGAGTGTGCATGCTCTGTAGAAGGAAGAAACCCTTGATGGAATGTTTATTCTCTGGGCATTTTCCCTTAAAGAAAGGACAGATTGCTATGGTGGTGAGACATTTGCAGAATGAGACAAAATTCAAAATTAAAGTATGAAGAAATTAGACTACTATTCCTACCACCTCCTCTCCTTTTTATCTACACTCTTACTCTTTAGATAATTTTATTCATTCTCCCACCTTCTATTGGTATCTGTATAATGGGAATTTTATATTTGTATGTGCAATCTGGAACACCCCTGTATCCCAAAGCCATAAATTCACCTGCTTGTTTGACATCTATACCTGGAGATCTATTAGGTATCATAATGTGAAAAAGTCCATGAAAATTTTATCTTAACAAATTTATCTTCATTCTACCCTCAACCCTTTCCATTTCAGTTAGGGGCAACTCCTTTCTCCTAGTTTCTCATCCCAGAATCTTGTATTCATCTTTTATATCTCTTTTTCTTTCATCACCACACATCTAATTGGGCATCAAACCCTGTGGGCTTTTACTTTCAAAATATATCCAGAATCCAAACAATTCTTTAACCTCTTTAACTGATACTAACCTGGTCCAAGTCACCATTACCCCTTTCCTGGACTATTTTCACTGGCTCTTACCTTGTACCTTTCTATCTTTGTCAGTCAGTGTATTCTCAATATATCTGCTAGCATGTGTGAGCCTCTGAAAACTGAAGGGTAAACCTGACTAGCATCTTCCAGTGGCTTTCCACGTCACTCAGAAAAACCAAAGCCCTTCCATGGCTTACAAAGGTCTAGTTGATCTCTGCGTTCATCTTTCTTACTCTCTTATTCCTCCTCAATCCATTCCAGCCACACTACACTCCACTTCTGGGATTTGAATTTGCTGTTTCCTCTTCTGGGAAGTTTTCTCACCAGAAATCCATATGGCTGGCTCCCTTGTCTCCTTATGTTTTTACTAGATAAAGGAGAAGGGAGAGAAGACTAATGTAAGAAAATGGGCAAAACATTTTATGTTTATTCAACACAATAAATAAGGCAGCTATATCATTGTCTAGGAGATAATGTCTAGGAGATAAATCATTGCCTAGATGATAGACAAAAACCAAAGAAACAAAAGAGGCTTAGAGGGAAAAAATGAAATGAACTCTAAGAGAATCAATTAAAATAGAGCGCAGAGATTTTCATCTCCAAGGCCATGAGAGGTCCCCATCACATAACCTCAGTAGTTCCCTTCCTGTCCTGATGAACATTAAATTGAAGAACTCCACCTAGGAGCCATTTTCATAGCTCTAACTGTACAATCTTTTATTACTTTGGAACTATGGACAGTCAAATAGAAAAATGATCCCAAAGATAAGCCAGAAAGCAGTGATTCAAAAAGTTAGGTTAAGCATTGGAATATCGAGAAGAGTCAGGAGGGTTTAAAATATTCTTTTTCCAAAGAAACATTTAAAAGACAAGAAGGAAGCCCTTTTCTTTCTTTTTTTTTTTTTAAACACTTTATTTATTTATTTATTTATTTATTTATTTATTTTTATTTCCTTTCAGCATAACAGTATTCATTGTGAAGGAAGCCCTTTTCTAAATGTAAAAGTGGTGGCCATAGAAATATTTATTAGTTCACAGAGTTCCGTTGGCTTAGAAGAAAGTTTTTCCAGAATGAAATCCAAGTGCTTACTCGCTTCCTCCTCATAGATCCTAAAAGAATATTCTGGAAATAAAGCAGGCCAAAAGAACACCACTTTTATCCAAATATTTATCTTAGTAGAGTATCCATAACCAGAACCATTCAAATATGCCTTAAAATTGTTTGAAACTGCAGTCTTTCAAGGTCTTATTTAATTGTGTTTATTAATTTGTTTTATAAGGAAAGAGCCAGTGGACAATGAAAATTTAAATCATCAAAGCTAAAACTACTATTTTAAGTCCATATTATTTATTTTATAGTAAAAAATCAGAATTTGTCTTTGGAAATGGCCATTTCCATTTGCTTTTAGTTATCTAGATTTAACACAAGAGCCCACCAAACAGTGTTCTCTTGCAGAACACTGTTTCCAGTAATATAAACTGGATGTATAATTATACCTTCACAGTTTAGGACTTTTCTGTTTTTATCTAGGCACCCATTTCCACAAAAACATGTTGTATTGTTCTTTGAGAAATGCTTGTGTGTAAAGGAGAGAATGAGTGTATATTATGTCTAAGGACAACCCACAAGAAATTGGAAGCTGAAGCTGGTTGATGGCAGGAAAGATGAGGCAGCAGATCTGGTATGTCTTTACTTCATGCTGGTGACTGGATCTTAAAACAGCGTGGATGGGATTTGCCAGTACCCACTCTCTGCTAGCCTTCAGAAACCCCCAAAAGAGGCATACTTCTCACTGTAGTAACTCTTGTTGTCAAATATTTTACTTGCTTTATCCCATGACTTGAGAGCCAGACCACATCCGATAAACAGAGTGAGATATTCCTCTAGGGAAACTCTATGTCTTTTCTATCAAATTACTTGCAAGTAAAGGAGGTAGGCCTTAGTCTGGAAGAGGAAATGGCATTCTCTTCCGTGGGGCTGTGAAATGTTGAGCCTGAGTACTGAGAATTTCTTATCAAAGGCATTATTTCTGAGAGGACTTGGGCTTAGCTCTGGAAACTGGTGGCAAGCCAATGTTAAGTAAAGAACACTGTGTATGGGTATTTATAATAACTCTAGAAAGAGTGGTATTTATCCAGTTTTAAGTCCCCCACCCCACCCCCCCACACACATTATAGTCCTCTTCTCAGGTGACAAAGAATCAGAGCCAGGTTTTAGAGTATTTAAAAGTTCCTTGGAAATTCCCAGGAAATACTTGAAAAGTATGGATTCCATTAGGGATTTAAAAAAAAAATAGATTTCCCAAGGTTCACCAGATAGGAACTTAGAACACTGGTTTGGGTAAGGATTCCTTCTGAAAGCTGGAGAACTCATGGTATTATGTGCAGTATGCTAAGGTTAGAGTTCTGAAGTCATACAGTCTCCATGTGTTAGAAGAGGGGCAGTGCTCAGCAATGAGTGTCACCTCTGACACAAACCACCACCTCAGGGATAAGATCACTAGGCAGATACTGTGGTCACTTTGCACTAGGTTTAGAGATGTTGTTTAAGTGTGTAGCCCAAATTCTATTAGTCACAATGGCATTATTTAAACAGTAACAAAACAGTGTTTCTCTGGTTCTGTCCCACTGTTATTTCTGCAATCTAGCCTGCCCCAACAACCTCCAACTGCTTCTTCAAACTTCCTTACAGAAAGCATCACATGCTTATTAGCCTAAACTTGAGGTTACCATTTAAGTCCTGTCATTTTTCTGCTCCTTATCATGCCATTGAGGTAAGCTCTCCTTCCTCTGGCAGAGCTTCTTTTGGGGCAGCTGCCCCATGCTCAACTCCCAAGCTTTTGGTCTCCAGTCCAGATATAACCTTGTTTTTTCCATGTTCCAAAGGCCTCCTCAAGTCAAGAAGATTCTTTTCATCCCCAATTGCATGCACTGCTACATAGCATTGCCTTCTGCTCTTCTGGTCTTGCTTAGGTTCTATTAGAGTTGTTGGGGTTATTTTTTGTTTTTGTTTTTGTTTTTTTTAAACTTCCTCTTTACTGAAGTACTATCTTTCCAGAAACCAACCATGATTCTGCAAGAGATGATCCAGAGGTCATACTGAGAGGCAGATACCACACTGTACTCAAAATTACCTCTGCTCTCTAACTCCAACTTATTTTTTCTGGCTTGAACTTGTAAACCCAATTCCCTCTTCCAGTTGGATGAGTCTTTCCTTTTGGGAGCTCTGTGGATGAATCCTTCAAGCCCTCTAGACATGCCCAGACTTTAAGCAAAGTGAGGTTATAATGGTGCCAGGAGTGAAAGTAGTTTGGGTTGGGGAGCAAAACGTTAAAACAGCCCCCACTCTTGATTTCATGTTTCACTGTCTGACATTAATCTATTTAATTGCATATGCCACATAGCTTTTTTGATGAGAATAAAAAAATCATTAGAAGATCATGCTTTGGGGAAAAGTTTTCCAGAAATGTAATCACTGTCCTCCTTTCTCTCAAGTTACCCTTCTGACTCATATTCATCTGTATCCTCAGGCAAACAAAGCTTTGTTCAAACTCAGAATCCTTCCACAAGGAACATAAAACACTTTTCCTGATCAAGTTTCTCTATTACATTGGCTAGTTCACCAAGGAAGGTGGTCGGTGACACATGTACCCTTTAACTTCCTGACTTCAGCATTCCAGAGAGTGTATCAGTGTGGATGGGAGCTGGAGTTAAGTCCTCAGGTTATATGGCAGAGTATTCAAACCTTGAATTCTGATCAACTAAAGAAAGCATAAGAGGCAGAGAGGCTTGAGGAACACTGGTGAACTTTAACATGTTTCTTACCATTTAAAAGAAATTGCACAGTGTACATTTAGAAATTGACCTGCTATCATATGAGTCAATTTGGATATGTCTACATTTATAGATGCATAAATAATTTATGCTAACTAAACTTATGTTTTTTATTGGCAGGGACACACTAAATCCAGGGAAACCCAGAGTACAAACTGTGATAATTTTAAAGACTCTTTTAACGGATCTTGGAACAGAATTATCTGATGGTGGTAGTAGTTGTAGGATTTTGCCAATGAGACCAGAAGTTCCCAGAAGTGAAGGGCTTCATCCCTTGTGAATTTCTGGCACAACTATATCTGAACCATGTTTTTGGTTCTGATTAGAAAAGAAACTCATGATCAAAGTAAAACACTTTAAAAAAACATGAAAGTATAAAAAACAAAACAAAACAAAAATAGCCTGCAACTCTAAAATCTAGTGTGTTTATTAATATTTTGAAATATTTTATTGTAGTATTTTGCATGTTCTATTATTGATACATATTTTTTTTAACATTTTAACATCTCTGAATAAATGCATCTTATAATTGATGACTTGTTTAATAATTCAAAGTGTTTTTCTCTTTTTTTAAAAGATTTTAAAATCTTTTTAAAAGGCAGAGTGCAAAATCAGCTTAACCAACCTAGCCACCCAGGAGCCCCTGTTTTTCTCTTCCTTAAAGGTAGGTATATGTATGCAATAAGGGCGCCTGATAAGATTAATAATCACAGGGGTGCCTGGGTGGCTCAGTGTGTTAAAGCCTCTGCCTTCGGCTCAGGTCATGATCTCAGGGTCCTGGGATCGAGCCCCACATCAGGCTCTCTATTCACAGGGTAGCCTTCTTCCCCCCCCCCTCTCTCTGCCTGCCTCTCTGCCTACTTGTGATCTTTGTCTGTCAAATAAATAAATAAAATCTTTAAAAAAATTAATAATCACAGATTGTATGGTTAAATGAACTTAAGACTATATGAAATACAGAATGTATATGCATGCATTTGTGAATTATATTTAGGAAAATTTATCATGGTTCTCTTTTATTATAATGTTATATTCAAAGGAAAACACCAGTAACTGAAACTAATCTAAATCTTTATTCCAGAAATGTAACCACTACTCTCCTTCCTCCCAAGCTATCCTTCTGACTTACATTCATCTGTTTCCTTAGGTGAACAGAGATTAGTTTGAAGTCAAAATCCTCCCATAAGGAACATTAAAGACTTTTCCTGATTGAGTTTCTTTATTACATTAGACAGTTCACTAAAGGGAGGTGGTAGGTGACACACATCCCCTCTAACCCTCTCACCTCATTGTTTCTCCCAAAGGACACCAAGCTATATCCTCAATTTACTCTTAAAATTCTCTTTCCCAATTTCACCCACCCTATTCTCCCTCTACCCCCAGTTTTTCTCACTTCTTGTTTCTTTAGTCTTTATGATTATTTTTGAAATTGTTGCTCTTGAGAGTTAAACTAATTTCTGATACAGTTCCTTTCTGCATTACAAAGATCCAGAAACTCAGCACTCAAAGAGAAGTTTCATTAGAGGCCTGATTGGGGGGGAGGGCAGTGGACAGAGCGAGAGAGAGAAGGATGGGAGAAAGAGACAAACAGGAAAATGGAAGGGACAAATATCAAAAAGTCTTTACCAGGTATGGAGAAAAGAGGAACATTATTATTATCCTTGATGAAACAAATACACAAATGCAGAGGCATATAATAATAGCCTTCTTCTAGGTATAAAAAATATTTAGCTTGAAGGGGAAGAGACAAAAGATGGTGGAAGAGTAGGGGACCTCATTTCATCTGGGCCCTTGAATTTAGTGTATATCTATCAGACAATTCTGAACACCCACAAATTCAGCCTGAGATGTAAGAAAATGTTTCTGGAGCTCTCTAAGTAGAAAAGCCACTGTTTTTTGCAAAGTAGGAGGTGTGGAGTCACGAATCTGTAGGGAGATATTAGAAGATAAATGGAGGGGTAGGGAGCCTCCATAAGCTGGCTACTGGAAAGTGATATATTACAAGTGATATCTTACAAGTGCAAAATCAATTAGAAATCTGTTATAGTGAGAGACATTACTTTCTGAAAGGGGTTCCAGGGATGAAAAAGACAGAATTCTACATGGCTCATTGTGGTCTCAGGAACCCAGGAGACACAGAATGAATGGGGGTGCATGAACCAGTAGAATGCACAAGCAGTGGAATGGCAAAATTGGTTATGGTCAGGGAGCCCAGAAGGGACTCTCAGCTCTGGTCACCATAAACCATGAACTGGACCATTCAGGTAACTACTTTTTGCCTGAGCACCCTGAAAGGATGGGAACATGTTCGCATTTTACCATCCCTTGGGATAGGCAAAACAGCTGTGCCCAGACTTGGTAACAGCTCTCAGTCCTTTCCAACACTCTGGAAAGGACAATAGGGTGTCTCCCAGCCATGATCCAGGAGCAGTGGAGCAGTGTGCATGCATGTGAGCCTGCAAAACCACTCTTAGTCACAAGGTCACAAAGCACAGTGATACTTGTGGGTCCATGGGACTCCCTCTGGGAGGGATGCAGTGGGCATGCACCATAAAAGCTGCTAAAGTTTGGCACACACAAAAGTGAAAACTGTCCCAGAGGGTTTGTTGAAGAAGGGGGACTGCAATCTTTCAGTTCTGTGCCAGAGATCTGTGCAGGGCCATCTTTGATTTGATCCTCTGAATAAGTGCAGAAAGCTTCCATGGACTAAAAGCCACAAGACGACCAGCTTGCACTGAGCAACAAGTCCACCAAGGCAAAGACCTAAGAAGCAACACAGAAGGCCCCTCCCCCAGAAGACAGCCTGGAAAGCAGGTGGATTACAATTTTATGGATCCCACAAGACTGTAAAATTCCAGCACCAGGGAAAAATAGTATATTGAGCTCCAGGTGTTTTCTCACATCTTGTTTATTTTTTCATTCTAAAATTTTCCATTTCTTTTCTTTACAGTTTTCCCATTTCAACTAGATTCTTATTTTACTAACATATATTTTTAATCATTTTTTAACTTTCATTTTTTACAACTATATTTTATAGATTTACACTTCACTTTAGTCCTTTCTTCACTCTATTCAATCATATATATATATATGATTGAATCATATATGCATATAAATTTTACTTCCTTTGCAATTTTGTGATGCAGTATCCTTTAACACAGAGACCAAAATTCAATCAAGAACAAGTGGATCACCCTGCTTTGTCCACACTGTGAGATTATAATCTCTCTTCCCCTCACCTCTTGTTTTGTTTTGTTTTTCTTTGCTTTTCTGTTGCAGCTTCCAACTACTTCAGATTGGTCTGGGTATAAATTGCTAGGGTCACAGTCGATATTTTGGACTCTGCTAATTTACTCACTTATCCTTCTTTGTGCAAAATGACTAGAAGGAGTAATTCACAACAAAAGAAAGAACCAGAGGCAATGTTCTGTGCCACAGAGCTAATTGATAAGATTTCAGAGATGGAATTCAGGATAGCAATTATAAAGTTAATAGCTAGGCTTGAAAAAGCATAAATGACAGTACAGAATCTCTAAAGGCAGAAATGATATCTAATCAGGCTGAACTCATAAATGCTATGAATGAGATACAGCCTAAATTGGATGCTCTAATAGCTAGGGTAAATGAGGAACAAGAGAAAACAAGTGTTCTAGAGGACAGGCTGATGGAAAGGAAGGAAGCTGAGGAAAAGAGAGAAAAACAACCAATAGCATAGGAAGAAAGGCTTTGAGAAATTAATGACGCCCTGAAATGAACCAATGTTAGAATTATTGAGGTAGCCAAGGAGATGGGGAGAGGGCAGGGGCAAGAAGGTATATTTGAGCAAATCATACCTGATAATTTCCCTAATCTGGGGAAGGAAACAAGCATTTACATCCAAGAGGCAAAGAGGACGCCTCTCAAAAGCAATAAAAATAGATCAACCGTCCAAAATATAACAATGAAGCATGCAAATCTTAGAGAAAAAGAACCTATCTTGAGAGCAACTAGGGAGAGGATGTTCCTTACATGCAGAATGTGGAATATCAGAATAACATCAGACCTATCCACAGAAACCAGGCAGGCCAAAAAGGGCTAGCAAGATATATTCAGGGTGCTAAATGAGAAGAACATGCAACCAAGAGTACATTATCCAGCAAGGCTGTCATTTAGAATGGAAAGAGAGATAAAGAGCTTCCAGGACTGACAGAAACTGAGAGAATACATGACCACCAAGCCAGCCCTGCAAGAAATATTAAGGGGGATACTGTAAATGAAGAGCAACCCTAAGAATCACATAGACTAGAAAGAAACAGAGACAATCTACAGAAACAGGGACTTTGCAGGCAATATAATGGCACTAAATTCATATCTTTCAATAGTTACTCTGAACATAAGTGGGCAAAATGCTCCAACTAAAATACACTGGGTATCATATGGATAAAAAAGCAAGACCCATACATATGTTGTCTACAAGAGACTCATTTTAGACCTAAAGACACTTCCGGCCTCAAAGTGAGGGGGTGGAGAACCACTTACCAAGCTAATGAACCTCAAAAGAAAGCAGGGGTAGCAATCTGTGTCTGAGACAAATTAGTTTTTAAACCAAAGACCATAATAAGAGATATAAAGGGACACTATATCATACTTAAAGGATCTATCCAACAAGAAGATCTAACAATTATAAGTATTTATGACCTCAACATGCAAGCAGCCAATTACATAAACTGATTAATAACCAAATAAAAAACATATGATGATAATACATCAATAGTAGGGGAGTTTGACACCCCACTGATAGCAAGGGATGGATCATCAAAGTAGAATATCAACAAAGAAATGAGGGCTTTGAATGATACACTGGACCAGATGGACTTCACAGATATATATAGAGCATTCCATCCTAAAACAACAGAATACCCATTCTCCTCGGGTGCACATGGAACATCTCCAGAATAGATCAGATACTGAGTCATAAATCAGGTTTCCACTGACACCAAAAGATTGAGCTTATTCCCTGAATGTTTTCAAACCACAATGATTTGAAACTGGAACTCAATCACAAGAGGAAATTTGGAAGGAACTTGAACACTTGGAGGTTAAAGAGCATCCTGCTAAAGAATGAATGAGCTGACAAGGAAATCAAAGAAGAACTTAAAAATTTATGGAAGCCAATAAGAATAAGAACATATCAATTCACAACCTCTGGGATATAGCAAAGGCAATCTTAATAAGGAAGTACATAGCAATATAAGTCTCTCTTTTTAAAAATCCCAAATATGTAAGATAATCTTACACCTAAAGGAGCTGGAGAAAGCACAGCAAATGAAGCCTAAACCTAGCAGACAAAGATAAATAATAAAGATCACAGCAGAAATCAATGAAATAGAAATGAAAAGAATAGTAGAAGAGAACAACAAAACTAGATTCTTTGAAAGAATGAATAAGATCAATAAACATTTGGTCAGACTTAATCAAAAGAAAAGAGAAAGTATCCAAATAAAGAAAATCGTGAATGAAAGGGGAGAGACCAATACCAAGGAAATACAGAGAATTTTAAGAACATATTAAGAGTAACTATATGCCACCAAATTAGGCAATCTGGAAGAAATGGATGCATTCCTAAAAGCCTATAAACTACCAAGACTGAAACAGGAAGAAATGGGAAATCTGAACAGACACATTACCAGCAAGGAAATTGAAGCAATAATCAAAAAACTCCCAACAAACAAGAGTCCAGGGCCAGATGTTTTCCCAGGGGAATTCTACCAAACATTTAAAGAAGAACTAATACTTATTCTTCTGAAGCTATTTCAAAAAATAGAAATGGGAAACTTCCAAACTTGTTCCATGAGGTCAGCATTACCCTGATCCCAAAACCAGACAAAGACCCCATCAAAAAGAATTACAGACCAATATCCCTGATGAACATGGATGCCAAAATATTCACCAAGATCCTAGCCAGTAGAATCCAACAGTATGTTAAAAGGATTATTCACCATGACCAAGTGGGATTTATTCCCAGGATACAAGGGTGATTCAACATTTGCAAATCAATCAATGTTATAGAGAACATTAGTAAAAGAAAAGACAAGAGCCATATGATCCTCTCAATTGGTGCAGAAAAAGCATTGAACAAAATACCGCATCCTTTCCTGATTAAAACTCTTCAAAGTCTAGGGCTAGATGGGACATACCTCAATATCACAAAAGACATCTACAAAAAGCTCACAGCAAATATCATTCTCAATGGAGAAAATCTGAGAACTTTTCCCTTAAGGTCAGGAACATGAAAGGGATGCCCACTCTCACCACTACTGTTCAGCGTGGGTACCAGAAGTCCTAACCTCAGTAATCAGAAAACAAAAAAAAAATAAATAAAAGGCATTCAAATTGACAAAGAAGAAGTCAAATTCTCTCTCTTTGCAGATGACTTGATACTTTATGTGGAAAACTCAAAGACTCCACCTCAAAATTGCTAGAACTCACAGCAATTCAGTATTGTGGCAGGATACAAAATCAATGCACAGAATTCAGTTGCATTTCTATACACCAGCAATGTGACTAAAGAAAGAGAAATTAAGGAATCTATACCATTTACTATTGCACCAAAAGCCATAAGATACTATAAAAACCTAACCAAAGAGTAAATGATCTGTACTCTAGAAACTACAGAACACTTATGAAAGGGATGAGGAAGGCACAAAAAGATGGAAAGGCATTCCATGTTCATGGATTGGATCTCAGAGTCCTGGGATCAAGCCCCGCATTGGACTCTCTGCTCGGCAGGGAGCCTGCTTCCTCCTCTCCCTGCCTGCCTCTCTGCCTGCTTGTGATCTCTCTCTGTCAAATAAATAAATAAAATCTTTTAAAAAAATGTCTATGCTTCCCAGAGCAATCTACACATTTAAAGCAATCCCTATCAAAATATCATCAACATTTTCACAGAACTGGAACAAATAGTCCTAAAGTTTGTATGGAACCAAAAAGACTCTGAATAGCCAGGGGAATGTTGAAGAAGAAAACCAAAGCTGGGGACATCTTAATGTCTGTCTTCAAGATATATTACAAAGCTGTGGTCATCAAGACAGTATGGTACTGGCACAAAAAACAGATACATACATCAATGGAACAGAATAGAGAATACGGAAATGGACTCTCAACTCTATGGTCAACTAATCTTGGACAAAACAGGAAAGAATATCCAGTGGGGAAAAAAAACAGTCTCTTCAATAAATGATGCTGGGAAAATTGGACAACCACATGCAGAAGAATGAATTTGGACCATTCTCTTACACAATCACAAAGATAAACTCAAAATGGATGAGAAACCTAAGTATGAGACAGGACTTTATCAAAATCCTGTAGGAGAATACAGGCAATAAGCTCTTTGACCGCAGCCACAACAACTTCTTAGAAGACATGTCTCTAAAAACAAGGGAAACAAAAGGAGAAATGAACTATTGGGACTTCATCAAGATGAAAATCTTCTGCATGACCAAAGAAACAGTCAACAAAACCAAAAGAGAGCCTACAGAATGGAAGAAGATATTTGCAAATAACATATCAGTTAAAGGGATAGTATCCAAGATCTAAAATGAACTTCTCAAACTCAACATCCAAAAAAGCAAAAAATTCAGTCAAGAAACAAGGAGAGGACATGAACAGACACTTTTCCAAGGAAGACATACAAATGGCCAACAGATGAGTGAAAAGATGTTCCACATACTTGGCATCAGGAAAATACAAATAAAAAATACAATGAGCTACCACCTTACAGCAGTTACAATGGCTAAAATTAATAAGACAGGGAAAAACAAATGTTGGCAAGGGTGTGGAGAAAGCAGAACCCTCTTACACTGTTGGTGGGAATGCAATCTGGTACAGCCACTCTGGCAAACAATATGGAATTTCCTCAAGAAGTTAAAGTAAAGCTACCTATAGGGAAGCAATTGCCCTATTATATATTTATCCCAGAGACACAGATGTAGTGAAAAAAAAAAAGGAACACCTGCACCCCAATGTTCATAGCAGCAATGTCCACAATAGCGAAACTGTGGAAGGAGCTGAGAAGTTCAACAGAGGAATGGATAAAGAAGATGTGGTTCGTATACAGTGGAATACTAGTCAGCCCTCAGAAAGGATGAATAGTTACCATTTACATCAACATGGATGGAACTGGAGGGTATTATGTTAAGTGAAATAAGTCAATCAAAGAAAGACAATTATCATATGATTGCACTGATATATGGAATATAAAGACTAGCTCAGAGGATCATAGGGGAAGGGAGGAAAAGCTAAATGGGAAGAAATCAGAAAGGGAAACAACCATGAGAGACTCGTGGGAGTCTCTGGGAAATACACTGAAAGTTGCTGGAGGGGACAGGAGTATTAGGATGGGGTAATTGGATGATGGGCATTTTAGAGGGCATGTGACATGATGAGCACAATGTTATGTGCAACTATGAATCATTGAACACTACTTCAAAAACCAAAGATATACTATAGGTTGGCTAATTGAATTTAAGTAAAGAAAAGTATTTAGTTTAATGGAGCTTATCACTTGGAAGTAGTAAAAATAAAACAAAACAACAAAAACAAAACTTTATATATAAGGCTTTCATTTCTTTTAATTCATGCTCTTGCATTTGGCCTGTGATCAGGAAATATGTTAATAAACATGTGCCCTACCCCGAATAACCAAAGTAATTTTAAAAAAGAAAAGCAAAGCTGGAAGTATCCCAATTCCAAACTTGAAGTAACACTGCAAAGCTGTAGTAGTCAAGACAGTATGGTACTGGCACAAAAATAGACACATAGACCAATGGGACAGAATAGAAAACCCAAAAATGACTTTGACAAACTTTGACAAAGCAGGAAAGAATATCCAATGTGAAAAAGATAGTCTCCCAGTAAATGCTGTTGGGAAAGCTGATCAGCTACATGCAAGAAAAGAAAACTGGGCCACTTTCTTACACCATAAACAAAAATAAACTTAAACTGGACTAAAGACCTAAATGTGAGACCTGAAACCATAAAAATTCCAGAAGAGAGCCCAGGACTCTGACATTGGTCATTTTTCTTGATATGTCTCCTGAGGCAAGGAAAAAAAATATACTATTGGAACTACATCAAAATAAAATACTGCACAGCAAAGGAAACAATCAACACAACTAAAAGATAGTCTACAAAATGGGAAAAGACATTTGCAAATGACATATCTAATAAAGGGTTAGTATCCAAAATTTATAAAGAACTTGTACAACTCAATACCAAAAAAAAAGAGAAAACAAACAAAAACAACAACAACAACAACAACAACAAAAAAAACCCTCCCAGATAATCCAATTTAAAACTGGGCAGAAGAAATGAACAGACATTTCTCTAAAGAAGGTATCCATATGGCCAAAAGACATGTGAAAAAAAATGCTCATCATCACTTATCATTAGGGAAATACAAATCAAAACTACAGTGAGCTATCACCTCACACCTTTCAGAATGGCTAAAATTAAAACCACAAGAAACAACAGGTGTTGGTGAGGATGTGGAGAAAAAAAAAAAACAAAACCCTCATGCACTATTGATGGGAATGCTAACTGGTGCAGGCACTGTGGAATAGAGTATGGGGATTCCTCAAAAAGCTAAAAGTGAAACTACCATATGATCCAGTAATCACACTACCGGGCATTTAGCCCCCAAATACAAAAACACTAATTCAAAGGGATACATGCACACGCACCCCTATGTTTATAAAAGCATTATTTACACAAGATATGAAAGTCCAATGTCCATCAATAGATGAAAAAATAAAGATGTGGTATGTATATACATATATACACATATACATATATATAAACACTAAATCTTTATCCATACCAATATATTATGAATATATGAATAATATGAATATTATTCAGCTGTAAAAAGAATGAAATCTTGCCACTAGATAATAATGCTAAGCAAAGTAAGTCAGAGAAAAACAAATACCATACGATTTCACTCATAAGTGGAATTTGAGAAATAAATCACACAAGCAAAGAAGAGAGGGAAACAAAACAAGAAATAGACTCTAAATTGTAGAGAACTGATGGTTACCAGAGTAAGTTGGGTGGGGGATGGGTTAAATAGAAGTGCACTTGTCCTGATGAGCACTAAGTAATGTATAAAATTGCTGAATCACTATACTGTACACTTGAAACTAATATTATACTGTACTAACTATATTGAAATTAAAATAGAAAATTTAATAAAATAAGAATGTTTTAAAACAACAAAAATTTAAAAATAAACAGGTATTATTTTCTTAGATATGTAATTATTATTTTATATGAAAACACATGAAAGTATATTATAGACTTGCTGCTCTCACTTATCCACATCTGAAGAGAACCTGCACATTGCTTCCTTGGTAACTTTGATGTGTGGTACTTTAAAAGACACAGGGTTAAGACTGATAAATCCCTGACCTTGAGAGAGAAAAAAAAAGGAAGGAAGGAAGGAAGGAAGGCAGGCACAGGGTTTTGGAGGAGGCAGTCATCTTTCATCAGACTTGACTTGCACCTCTTATCTTTTCCTAAATGCTTTCTCAGACTACCATCTTTAGATACAAAATGAGAGATGAGATTCACAAATGCTAACACAGAGACTTCTGTTCACATTAAAGTATAAATGCCTAATACCAGTTCTTTCAAAGGGACAGGGCTTGATAAAAGCAGGAGTACCTTGGAAAAAGAAAAGTCCCATCTTTCATCTTAGCAAAAGAAAAGCAAGAGGGAAAAAAAAGCCAAACCTATTACTTCATCCTTTCATGTCTGGTCACCCCTGACCTAGATTACGGAGAGTTCACTATAAACTGTGGCTGATTACCACACCAGGACTTTATTATGAGTTCCAAAGTTTATACACAAGCCTGAATTTTACATTAAACACAAAGTAAGGGAATCTTCTCCTACATCTATTTCTCAAAGTATAATAATCTTACAGAAAAATCTTCAGACATATTCCTTCCCATCTCTATTCTTAACCTCTGCTTTCTTCAGATATTTTATTTACAAAAGAAGCAAGAATTAGAGCAGGAGAAAGAAAGAGAGAACTTTAATGTAGATAAACACCAGACAAGACAGAGCTGAGACAAAATCCAAGCAAAGAGGGAGTCAGCAGGGTGTAGCATAATTGCTTTGTACACAACAGCACATTCAGAAATAATAAACTTTAAACATTCTTGAATGTCAAACAACATTCTTCCCAGGCCTCTTTATTCTGCTGAGCACTGAGAGATTGGCATAAAACCCCAGGTGACACCAATTCTCAGGCTAAAAGTAGGAAAGCAAGACAAAGAAGGAAAAAGTACCCAAGTCAAGGTTCCAAGGTTCATGCTAGATACATTCCACTGGCAAAGTCAACAGTATTCTTCAATCATTTCAGTGACTGGGCTAGGAAACAGCTTTTCTTATAATATTGTTGTAAGTATCTGTTAATGGCTACCGAAATTTAATAGGGTTTTGTCGGAGGCAGGCCCCTGGCCAGGGCGGCCTCCACCATTAAAAGATGGCGCCTGGCTAGTTGCCAGGTTAGGATTGCCTCATGAGACTAAGTGGAACACCCAAAGAGTAGGTAAACAGCATTGGTTGCTAGCTGATTCAGGTCGCAGCCTGATTCGCTCCCTCCTGTACCCTGCTCACTGATTGGTCATGTAAACGTATATAAGTGGGTAGACTTGCGGAAATAAAGAGAGAGAAGATACATCTGAACTGGGGCTTCTTGTCGTCCTTGTGGGTCGAGGGCGATAAATGGCGCCGGCACCCAGGAACTAAATAAAGGAATCTTGCAAGGTAATCCGCAGGAAAGCAGGGAATAAAGGTCCGCAGGTAAGCGGGGACATTAGCCACGTTCAAAAGTGGGAATTCCGCAGTAAAGCGGGGAGTAAAGGTCGACTGAAGTATATGCGTGTAGAAAGTTAATGTGCTAGTTAGTGTCTTTAACGTCCGCGTCTGTTGTCTGTGTGTTCATAATGGGATCTGAAGTATCTAAAGTGTGGTTGGAAGGGTCTTTAAAAGACCTGCTGAAAGCCAATGGAACTCCACTAAAAGCAAAAACTGCTCGGGCCTTTTTGAAAACAGTGGAAAAGGTGGCTCCATGGTTCCTAGATGAAGGCTTACTAAACATACCTCAGTGGGAACACCTGTGATCCAGGGTTTGGCCCCTGTGAAACCTATTAATGCCTCGGGCCATATCAACCTTTTAAGTTGCCCAGGTGCACCAATAACAGGGTATGGCCACCAGAGTGGTCTGGATGTCAGAGTACCTTGTGCTCAGTTTACATCAATGAAATGCGTAGCTTTACATTCACTCCACGTTTTCCTACTTATAAAAATAATACCTTTACAGGATACAATTATTCCTTTCAAAATCCTAAGCAAGGCAATCCCTTCTCTCCCTTTGATGCATGGCAGGTCTGTAACTTGCTAGGAGCACGTACTTCAAGCTGGCTGTGATTATGCATATCCCTACCCATGTTCCTATCCCAGTTTCCATTCTAGAAGACAAGTTACCGGTGGTGCTATCCAGAAAGAAGAGAGATTTTGATATCACAGCCGCCGTTGTGACAGCATTGGCTATATCTACAGCAGCTGCCATGGCATCAGCAGTCTCGCTTGCTGCAACTATACCCACTGTGGAAGCTGTGAACACCCTTGCAGAAGGAACAGCAGCTGCCCTTCAAACACGGACTCAGATCAATGCACATCTGCAAGCAGGAATCCTGATAGTCAATCAGAGAGTGGATTTGGTTCAAGAACAAGTGGACATATTGGGGGTCCTATTGGGACTGGGATGTATAGCACCCTTCCTGGCAATTTGTGTAACTCCCATAGCCTATACTAATATGAGTGACTTACAGAATGTCTCCCGACAGCTCTCCCAATACTTGCGGGGAAATTAGTCCACAGAATTCCAAAACTACACTCAGCACCTGCTACTAGGCATAACAAGGATAAATAATACCAGAGTTGAGCTTGCAACCCTCCCAGAGATAATCAAAACATTGCAAGATGTGTTAACCTTTATGAAACAATGGGCTAGCATAATTGGTCTGATGACAATCCTTGTAGTGGGCTTGATTCTACTAGTAAGGAAACTGCAAATTTGGAGGCGACAGCAACCTAGGCAACAGCAAGCCATGGTGCAGGCCTTGTTAGCCATCAAGGCTGGAACAACCCCCCAAGTGTGGCTAAGTATGCTGGATCGGTAGTCAACGACGGGTAAGATTGGTGGGGGAAATATACCAACCAACCTAAGACAGGACGCAGATCGTTGATATCTGCCGTCTGATGATGGGTAAGGATATTCCCCGCCACTGACAACCTAAGACAGGCATGATCCCCGCCATAAAAGAAAAAAGGGGGAGATGTCAGAGGCAGGCCCCTGGCCAGGGCGGCCTCCGCCATTAAAAGATGGCGCCTGGCTAGTTGCCAGGTTAGGATTGCCTCCTGAGACTAAGCGGAATGCCCAAAGAGGAGGTAAACAGCATTGGTTGCTAGCGAAGTTGTTCGTTTAGGTGCGCAGCCTGATTCGCTCCCTCCTGTACCCTGCTCGCTGATTGGTCATGTAAACGTATATAAGTGGGTAGACTTGCGGAAATAAAGAGAGAAGATACATCTGAACTGGGGCTTCTTGTCGTCCTTGTGGGTCAAGGGTGACAGGGTTTTATTATCCACAGGTTTGTAGATAAGAAAATAGGGTATCATCCATTCAAAGACATAGTGTGAATCTCCTTTTCCTAACTGTTGTCTGGGAAAGCCTAGCATAGCACCTGAAACAAGGGCTGTGGAGAACTGACAGAAAGATTCATTTAAAAATGGCACATCTGTGTATGTTGTAAGAGAATTCATGAGTTTCATTTTTCTACACATAAATCAAAACCACATTGAGATACCACCTTACACCAGCTAGAAAGGCCAAAATCAACAAGACAGTAAACAAAAAGTGTTGGAGAGGATGTGGAAAAAGGAGAACCCTCTTATACTGTTGGTGGGAATGCAAATTGGTGCAGCCACTTTGAAAAACAGTGTGGAGATTCCTTAAGAAAAATGGAGCTACCCTGTGACCCTGCAATTGCACTACCAGATACTTACCCCAAAGATACAGCTGTAGTGAAGAGAAGGGCCACCTGTACCCCAATGTTTATGGCAGCAATGGCCACAGTCAGCAAACTGTGGAAAGAACCAAGATACCCTTCGATGAATGAATAAAGCAGATATGGTCCATATATACAATGGAATATTATGCTTCCATCAGAAAGGATGAGTACCCAACTTTTGTATCAACATGGACAGGACTAGAAGAGATTATGCTGAGTGAAATAAGTCAAGCAGAGAGAGTCAATTATCATATGGTTTCACTTACTTGTGAAGCATAAGGAATAACACCAAAGACATTGGGAGATGGAGAAGAGAAGTGAATTGGGAGAAAATGGAGGGTGAGACAAACCATGAAAGACTGTGGACTCTGAAAAACAAACTGAGGGTTTGGGGGGGTTGGGTGAGCCTGGTGGTGGGTATTATGAAGGACAGGTGTTGCATGGAGCACTGGGTGTGGTGGATAAACACTGAATTTTGGATGACTGAAAAAAATAAAATAAAATTTTTAAAAATGGCACATTTGTCAACTGCTGGCTGGTGTGGATAAGCAGATAGAGTTAAGCAAACTTAAATCATTCAGGAAAAAGTCTCATTAAGGCTCACTGAACTATATATTTCAGTCAGTTCCCCCAAAAGGAAAAGGACAAAGGTTTTGTCAGACTTAACTGAGATATGCAGAAAACGTTTCTGTAAACTCTAACAAACATGAATAAGAAAATGAAATAATAAAACAACGATAAATAAAAAGAAGCAAATAATAAACTGTCCATAATCCCCACCCCACAGCTATAAACGCTATAAACTTTGTATAGATGGATCATCCATTTATCCATCCACAACTCACTGTGGAGATTTATGTTATATTTTGGTAGTTAAAACCTGTCACTTATGACTGACTACCTGACCTGAAAGGTCACCTCCTTCTCTGCTTATCACTCCCAAAGTGTCCTTTTCTGCTGCCATTGATGGTAAGACCATTTTTGTCTTCACATTTCCCTCCTTTCTTCAGTTGCTCTTATTCAATGATCTCATGAATATTTATAGAGTAAATATTGCTAGTATAAGCTAGACACTCTTCACTCAAAAGAGCCAGACCACTACCCCTGTTAATAATCTGAATCCCTTGGGGTGCCTGGGTGGCCAGTAAGTTAAAGCCTCTGCTCAGGTCATGATCTCAGGGTCCTGGGATCCAGCCCCGCTTTGGGCTTTCTGCACAGGAGGGAGCCTGCTTCCTCCTCTCTCTCTGCCTGCCTCGCTGCCTATCTGTGATCTCTGTCTGTCAAATAAATAAATAGAATCTTAAAAAAATGATAATAATAATCTGAATCCCTGAACCTGCAGATGCAGAAGGTCCCTACAAAAGAGCTAACTGCCATCCACTACACATACTCTGCCTATTCACCAGAAACAGATCCTCACGGGAAAACCACACTACCTCCTATCAGACTGAACTTATCGCTATATAACCAGACTCCATCCCCAAGGGCTCTGCCAGTTTCACATAGCCCCTCAACATGTAAAATTATGAAGTGGACTCAGACCAGAATCTCCAAGAGATTTCAGAAAGGGTGCACTATTGCACATCATCATGGGAAAAAGTCAAGGGAATTTAAAATTGTTCTAGCTTCTGAATTTGATGGGAAAGAACTAGGATGAAAAGAGGTCACAAAAAGAAGGCTGATGAATCAGTTGTGTTTACTTTTTTGTGGCTCTAGTATCAGCAGGGGTTTTATATGCCCAGAACGTATGTGTGTTCCATTTGACTTGTTTTTGTTTAGAAAGACAAGAGAAGGGCTTGTATGGGCAGCAAGACTGACCTTGGGAGTCTAAATATGGGAGACAGCATAGAATGGTAGTGAGAGTATCAGGGATCAAGGTCAGCAATGTGACCCTGGGCAAGTGATACAACTTTCCTAAGCTTTCAGATCCCTGGTTATAAAGCAGGGAGATAATGATAATAATGCTCATTTCATGTATTCAGAGTCAGCATTAAATACCACAGCTTAACACAAAGTTAGTATGCAAACAATGTTATGTGATATTATTATGGATGTTAATTAATGGAAATGACAATGTGAAACAAAGACTGGATAATCCCTTGCCTGAAATGCTTTGTGCCTCTTAAGTGGAGTAAGATTAGAAAACATCCCTTTCAATTCTATGGCTCTTGGATTCCCTGTGACACTGTGTAGGAGCAACCACAACCAAATTAGTGACCCTTCATGGAGTGTTGGTGAGGTGAGCAATAGACTAGATTATTTATACATGTTCTTTTTTTAAAAAAAGATTTTATTTATTTGACACAGAAAAAGACAGTAAGAGAGGGAATACAAGCAGGGGAAGTGGGAGAGGGAGAAACAGACTTCCTGCTGAGCAGAGACGCCAATGTGGGGCTCGATCCCAGGACCCTGGGATCATGACCCGAGCCAAAGGCAGATGCTTAATGGACTGAGCCCCTAGATGCTCCTACACATTCTTTTTGAACTTTCAGCCCAAACTCTATGGAGTGTGCACTATTATCTTTATTTTACAGATGAGAAAACCAAAGCTCAGGAAAGCAAATAAAGTGCTAGAGGCACTACTTCCAAGAGGTAGCAAAAGTTGAATCCTAACCTGAGTCCTTCAAACCTCAAAGCCTACACTCTTTCCAATATGCTGCTTTTCTGTGTGGAAACAGAATATGAATCATTCATCCTCACGTGGTTTTCCAGGAGTTCAGTGTCTTTCCTCTGATTCATCTAAACCCATCTGTTGAATTCCTTTTGTGACCAATAACAATGTAAAAATGGTACTCATCTGTGGATTGTTGACTGGGATGGAGCTAACAGCCAAGGATTATCCGAGGCTGGAAACTCATCTAACTCTCTAAGTAGTCCTAGGGAATCCTAAAACAGACACTTGGATGGTGAAAAATGTAACTATCCATTTTAACACTGTGGGTTTGGCATGGACTGATAACATTTTAAAAACTCCTATGAAAATGAAGGAACACAGATCTTCAGTGCTATTGAATAGGGAGAGAGTGATACTTGGACCTCTATTTAAGACTGACTCTATTGTCCATTTAGCGGTTGTTTCCTAGGCCTTGGAAGCAGAGGGAGGTAGCCAAGGTGAGGGATAACAATGACAATAGAAAATATCTCTGACTAAGTCTCCACCAATTATAGTCAGTAGAAGCTGGAGAATCCACTCTTCCTTTAGCATGGTCCTAAATGCCTCAATGTGTCCCTTCAGAGCCCATTACCTTTGTTTACTGTCAGTCTCGAAGTCACATCTCACCAAAGTGCCTGTCAGCCTTATTGTTAAGTCATCAGTTCTACCAATAATGGTCCTTCAGTTTCATAGGTGTGGCTCCTAGTTCCATAGGACTGCTACTCCTTTAAAGGCTTGGACTCCCAGACTGGGGTTTATGTATGTTTATATTGGGCTCTCCAAAGGATGGTTGCCTGTATATTTTAATCCACTCATGAGACATTTGGGACAAGTTTATTTAGGACTGGGTTGGATTGTATTTGAGTGACACAGTCCAAGTCACAATCAAAATTGTACTGACAACCTGACCATAAGAGTGTCCTGGGAGAGAACTCTGGTACTTCAAAGCAGGTTCTGGGATTCAATCAGAATATTACTTCTGAGTATGACTCTCAAAGTGTACCTGCCATTGTTCTGGTTAGCTGAGCAGGGTTCTTCAGAGAAACCAAGAACTGATCATTCACTTTTTTATGGGTAAAAAGGGGGGAAAAATCAATGTACATCTTTATGTACATCTTCTACACATTTATGTAAAACTAATTGCTTTTTACCAATAAGACTCCGGTTAATTTATTAAATCTTTAATATAGAAACTGCACAGTGGTTTATTTTTCCTCTAGAATGGAATCATGAGCAAAATAATAAAAAGGCAATTTTCTTCATGCCCCTCATAGAAATAGTCTTTGTCTTTCCTGTTCTGGGATTCCTGGTTTCAGACAGTGACCAGCAGACTTTTTGGGTTTCAGGATATATATAGAATTGTTCCAACCTGAGAATACTCCCATCCTGGGCTTGGTTTCGTTAGTGAGGGGTCCCAGACTCAAATGCCTTCTAATATTTTGTGAGTAATTTAGGTAAAAGGAGTGTTTAAGGTATATTGAGTAGAGGTGGCATATGTGGTAATGTGGAGTTCACATGTCCTTTTTAAAAGAAATATGCAGCTCCCACCCAGCATTAGCCAATTATTGCCATTAAGCAATATAGATCCAGTGTTGCCAGGTCATCAAATTAAAATAGAAAATGAGATTAAACCAAATTTAAAAAGAAGTGAGAATGATGTAAACAATATTTTAATTTTTAGGTTTTGTTAAGTAATGTACTTTTTCTTAAATACTTCACAAGCCAACAAGTTCTGGACCAAATCAAATACATCTGTGATCCAGATATGGCTTATATTATTTGGGACTTAATCCTAGTTAATGTTTCCCAAGGTATGGTCCAAGGACCACCAGCATCAGTGTCATTTTTTTTTCTTTTTTCTTTTTTAGTTAACATATAATGTATTATTTGTCCCAGGGGTACAGGTCTGTGAATCATCAGGCTTAGAAATTTCATAACACTCACAAGAGCACATACCCTTCCCAATGTCCATAACCCAGCCACCTTATCCTTACCCCTCAACTCCCAACAACCCTCAGTTTGTGCCATGAAATTAAGAGTTTCATATGGTTTTCTCCCTCCCTATCCCATCTTGTTTCATTTTTTCCCTGCCTACTCCCAATGACTGCCAGTTCTGCCTCTCAAATTCCTCATATCAGAGAGATCATATGATAATTGTCTTTCTCTGATTGATTTATTTCACTTAGCATGATACCCTCTAGTTCCAACCATATCATTGCAAATAGCAAGATTTTGTTTCTTTTGATGTCTGCATAGTATTCCATTGTGTATATACACCACACCTTCTTTATCCACTTATCTATTAATGGACATCTAGGTTCTTTACATAGTTTCACTATTGTGGACATTTGTGCTATAAAGATTTGGGTGCACTTGCCCCAACATATCACTACATTTGTATCTTTAGGGTAAATACACAGTAGCACAATTGCTGGGTCATAGGATAGCTCTATTTTCAACTTCTTGAAAAACCTCCATACTGTTTTCCAGAGTGGCTGAACCAGCTTGCATTTCCACCAACAATGTAGGAGGGTTCCCCTTTCTCTGCATCCTTGCCAAAACCTGTCCTTTCTTGATTTGTTAATTTTAGCCATTCTGAATGGTGTGGGGTGGTATCAAATTGTGGTTTTGATTTGTATTTCCCTGATACTGAGTGATGTTGAGCACTTTTTCATGTCTGTGGTCCATTTGGATGTCTTCTTTGCAGAAATATCTGTTCATGTCTTCTGCCCATTTCTTGATTGGATTATTTGTTCTTTGGGTATTGAGTTGGGTAAATTCTTTCTAGATTTTGGATACTAGCCCTTTATCTGATGTCAGTTGCTAATATCATCTTCCATTCTGTCAATTGTCTTTTGGTTTTGTTGACTGTTTCCTTTGCTGTGCAAAAGATTTTGATCTTGATAATGTCCAATAGCTCATTTTTGCTCTTGCTTCCCTTGCCTTTGGTGATGTTTCTAGGAAGAAGTTATCATGACTGAGGTCGAAGAGGCTGCTGCCTGTGTTCTTCTCAAGAATTTGATGGATTCCTGTGTCACATTGAGGTCTTTCATCCATTTTGAGTTTCTTTTTGTGTGTGGTGTAAGGAAATGATCCAGTTTCATTCTTCTGCATGTGGCTGTCCAATTTCCTTAACAGTATTTCTTGAAGAGACTGTTTTCCAGTCTGTTCTCCAGACATTCTTTGCTGCTTTGTTGAAGATTAGTTGACCATAGAGTTGAGGGTCCATTTCTGGGCTCTCTCTTTTGTTCCATTGATCTATGTGTCTGTTTTTGTGACAGTATCATACTGTCTTGCTGATTACAGCTTTGTAATAGAGTTTGAAGTCTGGAATTATGATGCCACCAACTTTGGTTTTCTTTTCAACATTCCTCTGGCTATTCGGGGTCTTTTCTGGTCCTATATAAATTTCAGGATTATTTGTTCCATTTCTTTGAAAAAAAATTGATGGTATTTTGATAGGGATTGCATTAAATATGTAGACTGCTTTAGGTAGCATAGACATTTTGACAATATTCATTCTTCCAATCCATGAGCATGGAACATTTTCCCATTTCTTTGTGTCTTCCTCAATTTCTTTCATGAGTACTTCATAGTTTTCTGAGTACAGATTCTTTGCCTCTTTGGTTAGGTTTATTCCTAGGTATCTTGTGATTTGGGATGCAATTGTAAATGGGATAGACTCCTTAATTTCTTTCTTCTGTCTTGCTGTTCATGTATAGAAATGCAACTGATTTCTGTGCATTGATTTTATATATTAACACTTCACTGAATTCCTATATGAGTTCTAGCAGTTTTGGAGTGGAGTCTTTTGGGTTTTCCACATAAGGTATCGTATCATCTGCAAAGATGAGAGTTTGACTCCTTCTTTGCCAATTCGATGGCTTTTATTTATTTTTGTTGTCTGATTGCTGAGGCTAGGATTACTAGTACTATGTTGAATAGCAGTGGTAATAATGGACATCCCTGCTGTGATCCTGATCTTAGGGGAAGAGCTCTCATTTTTTCCCCATTGAGAATGGTATTTGCTATGGGTTTTCATAGATGGCTTTGATGATATTGAGGTATGTCCCCTCTATGCCTACACTGTAAAGAGTTTTGATCAAGAAAGGCTGTTGTACTTTGTCAAATGTTTTATCAGCATCTATTGAGAGTATCATATGGTTCTTTTTCTTTCTTGTGTTAATGTATTGTGTCACATTGATTGTTTTCCAGATGTTGAACCAACCTTGCAGCCCATGAATAAATCCCACTTGGTCGTGGTGAACAATCCTTTTAATGTACCATTGTATCCTATTGACTAGTATTTTGGTGAGAATTTTTGCATCCGTGTTCATCAAAGATATTGGTCTGTAATTCTCCTATTTGATGGGGTCTTTGTCTCGTTTTGGGATCAAGGTAATACTGACCTCATGAAATGAGTTTGGAAGTTTTCCTTCCATTTCTATTTTTTGGAACAGTTTCAGGAGAACAGGTATTATTTTGTCTTTAAAAGTTTGGTAGAGTATGTGCTTTGGTGAGTGCTGTGAAGTGTGTAAACCTGGTGATTCACAGACCTGTACCCCTGGGGATAAAAATATATGTTTATAAAAAAAAAAAAAAAAAAAAAAAAAAAAAAAAACGTTTGGTAGAATTCCCCTGAGAAGCCGACTGGCCCTGGGCTCTTGTTTGTTGGGAGGTTTTTGATAACTGCTTCAATCACTTTACTGGTTATGGGTCTGTTCAGGTTTTCTATTTCTTCCTGGCTCAGTTGTGGTAGTTTATATGTCTCTAGTAATGCATCCATTTCTTTCAGATTGTCAAATTTGCTGGTGTATAGTTGCTCATAGTATGTTTTTATAATTGTTTTTATTTCTTTGGTGTTGGTTGTGATCTCTCCTCTTTCATTCATGATTTTATTTATTTGGGTCCTTTGTCTTTTCTTTTTGATAAATCTGGCTGGGGGGTTATCTATCTTATTAATTAAAAGAACCAGCTCTTAGTTTCATTGATTTGTTCTACTGTTCTTTTGGTTTCTATTTCATTGATTTCTGCTCTCATCTTTTTTTATTTCTCTTCTCCTGCTGGGTTAAGGCTTTCTTTCTGTTATTTCTCCAGTTCCTTTATCTGTAGGATGACATTGTATACTTGAGACCCTTCTTGTTTCTTGAGAAAGGCTTGTATTGCTATATGCTTTCCTCTAATGACCACCTTTGCTGTGTCCCAAAGATTTTGAATTGTTGTGTTTTTATTTTCATTTGTTTCCATGAATTTTTAAAAATTCTTCTTCAATATCCTGGTTGACCCACTCATTCTTTATTAAGATGGTGTTTAGCCTCCATGTATGTGAGTTCTTTCCAACTTTCCTCCTGTAGTTGAGTTCTAGTTTCAGAGCATTATGGTCTGAAAATATGCAGGGAATTATCCCAATCTTTTGGTACCAGTTGAGACCTGCTTTGTAACCCAGGATGTGATCTATTCAGAAGAATGTTCCATGTGCACTAGAGAAGAATTTGTATTCAGTCCTTTTGGGATGGTATATTCTAAATATATCACTGATATGCATCTGGTCCAGTGTTTCATTATTTCATTACAGACAAATATCTTTGATGAACACGGCTGCAAGAATTCTCACCAAAATACTAGTTAATAGGATACAACAATACACTATTCCTTTATTTCTTTGTTGATCTTTTGCTTAGATGATCTGTCTATTTCAGTAAGGGGGGTTTAAAGTCCCTACTATTATTGTATTATTGTTGATGTGCTCCTTAGGTTTTGTTATTAATTGGTTTATATAATTGGTTGGTCCCATGTTAGGGGCATAGATATTTAAAATTGTTAGATCTTCTTGTTGGACAGACACTTTAAGTATGATATATTGTCCTTCCTCATCTCCTATTATAGTCTTTGCCTAAAATCTAATTTTTCTGTTATAAGGATTGCTGCTCCAGCTTTCTTTTGATGTCCATTAGCTTGTTAAATTGTTTTCCACCCCTCACTTTCAATCTGGAGGTGTCTTTGGGACTAAATGCGTTTCTCATAGACAGCATACCAGTGGGTCTTATTTTTTAATCCATTATGATATAGTGTGTCTTTTGATTGGGGTGTTTACCTCATTTACATTCAGGGTAACTATTGAAAGATATTAATTTAGTGGCTTTGTATTGCCTGTAAGGTGACTGTTACTGTATATTGTCTCTGCTCCTTTCTCATCTATGTTGCTTTCAGGCTCTTTTGTTACTAAGAGGACCCCTTTCAATATTTTCTGTAGGGCTGGTTTGGTGTTTGCAAATTCTTTTAATTTTTGTTTGTCCTGGAAGCTTTTTATCTCTCCTTCTATTTTCAATAACAGCTTAGCTGGATATAGTATTCTTGGCTGCACCTTTTTCTTGTTTAGCGCTCTGAATATATCATGTCAGTCCTTTAGGGCCCTCCAGGTCTCTGTGGATAGGTCTGCTGCCTATCTAATATTTCTACCACTGTATGTTACAGATCTCTTGTCCCAGGTTGCTTTCAGGATTTTCTCTTTGTCACTGAGACTTGTAAGTTTTACTATTATATGACAGGGTGTGGACCTATTTTTATTGATTTTTGTGGAGGAATTCTCTGTGCCTCCTGGATTTTGATGCTTGTCCCCTTCCCCAAATTAGGGAAATTCTCTACTATAATGTGCTCCAATATACCATCTGCTCCTCTCTCTCTTTTTTCTACTTCTGGGATTCCAATTATTCTAATATTGTTTCATCTTATGGTATCACTTATCTCTAGAATTCTCTTCTCATAGTCCAGTAGTTGTTTGTCTCTCTTTTGCTCAGTTTCTTTGTTCTCTATCATTTGGTCTTCTATATCACTAATTATCTCTTCTGCCTCATTTATCCTAGCAGTAAGAGTCTCCATTTTTTATTGCACCTCATTAATAGTTTTTTTTTTTTTTAATTTCAACTTGGTTAGGTTTTAGTTCTTTTATTTCTCCAGAAAGAGATTTTATTTTTCCAGAAAAGGATTCTCTAATATATTCCATGCTTTTTTGGAGCCCAGCTAGCATCTTTATATTGTCATTCTGAACTCTAGTTCTGACATATTACCAATGTCCATATTGATTAGGTTCCTAGCTATTGGTACTGCCTATTGTTCTTTTTTTTGTGTGTGTGGTGAGGTTCTGCCTTGTCATTTTATTCAGATAAGAATAGATGAATGAGATAACAAAATACTAAAAGGGTAGCAATGACCCCAGAAATTTATACACTAAACAAATCAGAAGAGACCTGAAACTGGGGGGGGTGGAGGGGTTGAAGAAAGGAGAAAGAAAGGTCAAAAAGAAAAAAAAAAAAATATATATATATATATATATATTAGACTGGTGACTAGAAGAGAGCTACACACTTGATTTTGGGTGTATTTTGGTCTGTTAGAAGAAGATACCTCCCAAAATTTTAAAGAAAGAAAAAATTATATATATACAAAAATAAGGGTAAACACAATGAAGGGAGGGACTATGACTCTAAAGATGAAAATTTAAAAAGATTCTATAAAAAGAATTGATAATATAATAAGCTGGCTGAAAAGAAAAAAAAGGAAAGAATATGATCAGGTTGGAGACTAGAACAAAGCCATGCACTAGATTTAGGATACATATTGATCCATTAGAAGAAATTGTATCCCAAAATTTTAAAAACAAAAAACCCCTATATGTATACAAAAAATAAGGTTAAATACAATGAAGGGATAAAATATAACAATGGAAATTAAATATAATATATAATATGTATAATATATGATATAATTAAAATATAACAATGAAAATTTAAAAAGATTTTTTAAAAAGTATTGATAGGCTAAAATAGTTAAAAAAACATTAAAATAGGGAAGGGAAAAATTTTTTAAAGTAGAATAAGAAAAAGATAAAATTTGAATAATTTAACTGTGGAAGACTAAAGGATCATGGGGAAAAAGTCATGACTTCTGTGTGTTGCTTTCCCCTAGCTCTAGAGTTCTGCAGTTCTCATTGATCAGTGAACTTGGTCTTGGCTGGATGATTTTGCTGATCTTTTGGGGGAGGGGCCTGTTGCCTCTCATTTGAGACATTCTCAAATGTCTATGCCTGAAGCAGAATTGCACCACCCTTACCAGGGGCCAGGCCAAGTATTCTGCTTGGTTCACTCTCAGTAGCTTTTATTCCCTGAATGCTTTGGAGGACAGAATGAAAATGGTGGCCTCCCAATCTCCAACCCATAGTAACTGAGAGCTCAGGGTCCCACTCCTCAATATGCCCTCAGAGAAAAGCAGTAAATCACTCCTCTTTCCCTTGTCTCTGGCAGCACTCTATGCTCACCCAGCCTGTGACCAAGCATTTCTATCTCTGGTGAACAGCACTGTTTGGAGTCTCCAAACCCAGCAGATCCTGCAGCATGCTCATGCACTGTTCCTTGTAGAGGAGGAAGGAGGGATCTCTCGGGATCTACCACTTGTGGAGTCCCTGCTTGAAAACCAGTGGCCTGACCGTGACTTAGATCACAGTTTAAGGTAATCCTGAGGTGAAAGCCCACTCCTTGGCTCTGTCTCTGAAGCTGTCTTCCCTTCTCTTATACCTGGGAGCTCTGCTACACTAAAACACCCCTGGTCTTTTTGTGTCCTGACAGGTCCTGAGACCACACTCTCTCTGCAAGTGCTCCACTCCTGCTTAGTCTCTGGAGTGACATCCCTTGGTGAAGCAGACTTCTAAAAGTTTTGATTTTGTGCTCTACTGCTCTACCATGTAACAGGAGATGGCCCCCTCCCATGTCTATTTTCCTGTCACTTCAGCTTCACCTCTCTGCACATCCTACCTTCTGGAAAGTGGTCGATTTTCTGTTCCAGAATTGCTGCTCTTCTTCTCTTCAGTCTCCTGTTGAGTTTGTCAGCATTCAGAATGGTTTGATAACTATCTAGCTAAACTTCTGGGACTTGATGATATTTCAGTCTCCTACTCCTCCACCATCTAGCTCCTTCCCCTCAGTATCATTTTTTTAAACTGGAGATTTACATACCTATCCCAAACCTACTGAATCCAAATCTCTAAAATTAAGACCTAGTGACCAGTACTTTTAAGTAAGTATTCACAGTGGAAATGGAAGGGGAACATGGCACAACCTTGAGGTATTGGATCTTCTGAAACTGGGAGATCTAAGAAATGGACATGCTTCCATATCACAAATAACACGTTAGGATGTGTTATTTTAGGTATTCCTTCTCTTCATCATCACCATCATTATCTTAATTATTTAACAACTATTTATTGAGCTCCTATTATGTTCCAGACTTTGTTCTAGGACTAAGGATGCAGCATTGAATGAAAGACACTAAAACCTCTGCTCTCATGTAGCTTAATCCTAGTGGGGAGAGATAGAGAGTAAAGAAGGTAATAAGTAAAACCTATCAGGTTAGATAGTAAGAAAAATAAAACAAAGAGGGAAGAAAGGAATTGTGTGTAGCAAGGGTATTGAGAGAAGAGAGTTTTAGATAAGATTTTTCAGAGAAGACCTCACTGCCGTAAGCCAAGACCTGAAGGAGAGAAGTGGACAGCCATATAGAAATCTGGCAGAAGACCTTCCAGGAAGAGAGAATAGAAAATGAAGGGGTTCTCAGACATTTGCAATGTGATTACTTTGAGAAACAACATGGAGGAGAACAATGAGCAAGAGGAGATGAAGCCAGAGGGAAGGACATCAGACTGCATATGGTCTTGTGGGCCGGGTAAAAACTTCAGCTTTTTTAATCTCAGGGAGACCCTGGAAGGTTTGGAGCAGAGAATGGGAGGATCTCTCTGGCTTCTGAGAAGGAGGTGTACCAAAACCATTTCAGAGGTGTTCCAACAATCCAGGTGGTTTGGACAATGGGAATAGTGATGGAGGTGGTAAAAGCTATTTGAATTCTGGATGTGTTTTGAATATAGAACTAACAGGATTTGCCAATTAATCAGATGTGGAGTATGAAACAAAGAAGAGTTCAGAATAACATCAAGGTTTGAGGCCCAAACATATATAAGAATAGAGTTGATATTTATGGAGATGGAGAAGATTGCAGGTAGAGTAGGGTTCTACTGAAGCTCAGTTTAGAACATACTAATCTAGATATCTAGATACTAGATATCCAAGTGGAGATTTTGAGTAGCCAGTTTGATATGGGTTCCAGTAAGCCATCTGTATTAAGGTTTTCTAAAGAAACAGAACCAACTCTGTGTGTGTGTGTGTGTGTGTGTGTGTGTAGAGAAGAGTGGGGAGATACTTATTTTAAGGAGTTGGTTCACACAGTTGTGGACACCTGATGAGTCCAAAATCTACTAGAGTAAGCCAGCAGACTAGATACACATAGAATATCCTTGAACCTTTATTCAAGTCCAAATGTAGTCTGTTACCAGAATTTCTTCTTGCTCAGGGGAGGTCAGCTTTTTCTCTTATAGTCTTCAGCTGATTGGAGGAGGCCTACCCACATTATAAAGGGTAATCTTCTTTACTCTGCCAATTTAAATGTTAATCTCATCCAGAAATACCTTCACAGAAAACACCCAGAATAATATTGATCAAATATCTGGGCACTGTGACCCAGCCAAGCTGACACATAAAATTAACCATCACACCCATCACCATTATAATCATAGTTATAATTTACTGGGTATCTACTACCCAGATATGATGCAGATACCTTATTTTATTTATTATTAAACTACTCCCCAAAACACCACAAGATAGGTAATATTCCCATGGTGTGGATGGCAGAACTGAGGCTTTCAGACATTAAGCAGTTTGTCCGTGGTCACATGGCAGGATCCAATCCCATATCTAGCTCCAGGGACTATATACATATATATTCCTCCACTGTACCACCTTGCCTCCCAACCTGCAAACTTCTTTTTTTTCTCCAGAAATGCTCTTCCATCTGCCTGAAAAACTCATCCTCTCCTTCACCTGAATAAGTTTTACCTCTTCATCAAGACTCAGCTCAAGGGTCACCTCCCCAGGAAGCCACCTTTATTTCCTTCTCCTCCCTGGATTTTTGAAATTCTTCTGTATACTCATCAACAGTGGACTCTACACATGTCTACAAAAAGGAATCATCAAACTATAATTGCTGGTTTCTGACTCTTCTTCTCCCTGAGGCTGTAGAAATCTTAGTGGAGGGGAACCCACCTTATTCATCACTGTATTTGCACATCCTCAGTGCATAGCCTAGCACTGGATAAGTGCTCCATAAATGTTTAATGAATGAATGAACAAATGATGTGTGTAAAAAAAGGAAAGACAGCAAGGGTCCTGAGAAAGGAGCATTAAGACAGACTAAAGGGCAACCTAAGAGAGGACAGAATCAGAGCAGTCATGGGGAATGGTGTTAAATGATGTAGAGATACTGATGAGACTGAACGCTAAAAAGAGGCTACTGGATTCATTGAGGAAAATCATATAAATTCCATAGAGCACTTAGTGGTTTGGAAAAAAAGTGTTATTTGTAAAAGTTTTAATGATGCTGCCTGGATTCACTGCAATAGCATCAAAAAGAATTTGCAATTGGATTTGAGATTGATAGGGTAGAATTTGAATAGGTGTGTGTCAGGTGTGTTGAGATGAGGCACCGTGATGAAATGACAGGACAAGGAAAATCACATTTTTAAAAAAGGTTTATTTATTTTTGAGAGAGAGGGAGTGAGTGAGGGGAAGAATCATCAAGCAGACTCCCCCCTGAGCTCTGAGCCCAGTGTGGGGCTGAATCTCATGATCCATGAGATCATGACCTGAGCCGAAACCAAGAGTCAGAAACTTAACCAACTGCACCACCAAGGCAACCCAGAAACACCACATTTTTAAAGTAATTAGGGATACTGTCCAAGACAGCAGAGAGTAATGGTGTGCCCAAGTATAGAAGCAAGCAAACAATTCGAAACAAAATATTACCCACCTTGTTCCTTAACAAGGTACTTTGCCTTCCTGACAGCTCACTGCCCATCAGCAAATGGGGAAGAGTGGATCTCATCTCTAATATTCAGATCACTGTGGTGTGTAATTTGTGTCAATTCCTTTGATGAATAGTGAAGTAAGAAAGTAACGAGTTTAGACACATTTCAAATGATGAAAATATCAAATCTGATAACGACTCATCTATTTTGCTTCTGTAATTTCCTAGCCATTCATATGTGACCCAGCTGCTAAAAATTTATTTTTTTTTCCTCTGCTTACCTTGGAGCCTAAGAATAACTTCTCAGTGGATAACAAATGATAATTTTTCATTAAGAAATAAAATTAAATGGCACACTAGCAGTTGAAGCTGACTAACCATTTCACATCTCTAAACTTCCAATATAAATGAGTCATTATTTGATATAATTCTAAAGAAATATGCTGCCTTAAATATATGCTCCAGCTCTTAGCTAAACCACTGAATTTCTAACTCTCTAACACTCGCTATTTGAGCCAACTGCTTTTCATAAGAAGAGCAGTGAAAGACATTTGAGAACTTTTTGACTTTTACCAAATTACAGGGCAGGGTTCAAATAATTCACAGTGCTAAGTGGGGTCATTTTTGTGGTACTAAGAGAAATTATAGTGCTTTTTTCTCCAGACCTGCCATTTCCATGGTAACTGCAAGATCCCAACAAGACACAGATCATAGCAAATACTGGAGTAGAATTTATTTACTTCTTAGATAGATGGCAGTAGAAATTTTTTTGTTCAGAGATTTTATCTTCTATGTATAATGCCTTCCATGTTGCAAATATTTAATGCAATGCTTGAGTTGAGTATGCAAAATAGTGTCTAAATAATCTGCTAGATGTTGTGGTACAACTACAGAACCCAGCAGACCTTTGAAAAGAAAGCTGGTTTCCTCTGTTTTCAACTCTCTCAGCCTCTGTTTGTCACTTAGGAAAGGAGAAATTTAGGCTGAGCTTCCTTCATACATAAATGGGCTGCAAAAGCTCAGAGAAGAATTCTTACCATCCACAGCTGACCTAATGAGAATTAGCACTTCTTCTGGAGCACCCTTGTTTTTTGGGGTGTCTCTTGTTATGAAATATAACTGGTGACTGGTTTGCTAAACTTGCAAAATGATGCCTCCAGGCAAAATTGTTTTCTGCAGGCTTGCTGAGAAATTTTAAATGCAATTCACATTCCATATTCAATCATGACATGACGAAATATTTAAAAGCCATTTCTAATACACCAGTGACTTACAAAAGCTTGACTTACAATGACCTCATTTGCCCTGCACCCTTCTAAAATCTAAAAAAAGTTGATAAATAATGCAGCTGCTTCTCATTATATCCACTGTGTCTTCAGTCGAGGGCTTGAGAGTCCAGAGCCCTATGCTTTGGGAGTTCAAAAGCATTAGATTTTTGGCTTTTACTCTAGTTCCCACACCTGTGCTCCCAGAACCCGCAGGGTAAAATGTTGTCCAAGTAGCCTCAGCAATAGGGAGAAACACAGGTGGCCCTTGCTAAAGTGAAATTAGCAGAGCATACACATGCAGAGATTAGTTACCAGGGGCCAAAAGTTAAAATGTACCCACTACCAATGGTCCCCTCTGCCAAATAAATCAAGTTTCAACTTAACTGTATCTTAACCTGACTTAGGATATGAGTTAGGAGAATGTGGATGTAAATTAATACACAGTCTTGAGTTCAAACCCTCAGTCTTTCACTTATTGAGTTTATGCTAATTTTTATGTTAAATATTATTATGATGAGTGTACATTGAATTTCTATCTTGCTGAGCCTTTTTTGTCACATCTTTAAAATCTCTTTCCCACCAAGGTGTTGGAAGGATTTAATGCCATGAATTAGAAGCACCTGGAAGTGTGACACCCACATCAGATGCTTGATAAGCAACTAGGCCTGTCTAAACCTAAAGTAGATGGGGTGTCAACTTGCTTAGTAAGGAAAAAGACACCGCAATGCCATGACATCTAAGCAAGGCTTTTATAGAATCTCAGAATTGGAAAACAGTTCAGTTGTGTTCTGGCCCTTCTTGATCACTGATTTGTCTCTGCATCATCTCTGTTAATTACTATTCATTCCAGCCTCTCAGGTGTGAACATTTCCAATAGACATTGTCACTTCAACCATCAGCCATTTAATTGTGAAAAATGAAAAGGGGAAGAACCAGCCATCGTGAGGATCAACTGGGTACCCAGCGCTATCCTGCTATTATTCTTATTCAGGCGACTACTCTGTGAAGTAGCTATTCTTTCACACATTAGGAAACGGACTCAGACAATAAATTTCACAAGCTCTCACAGAATTATGTAAAACAACAGCGATCTCCAAAAGTGATATATTTACTCTAAAAACGTAAAAGACTGGTCAAGGTTAGTAGAATTGTTCTTATCACTTGCACAATTCCAACATGTCTATGTTTTATTTTCATTGAAGTATAGTTAATATATAATATTAAATTATCACAGTGTTTCAATGATTATATACATTATGAGATGTACACATTATGAAATGTATACATTATGTATTGTGTACATTATGAAATGCTCACAACTGTATTACAATATTACTGACTACATTTCTTGTGCTTTACTTTAATCCACATGAAATATTTATTTTATAACTGTGTTTGTACCTCTTAAATCCCCTTCACCAATTTCACCCATTTCCTCACCCCTTCCCTTTGACAACCAGCAGTTTGTCCTCTATATTTATGACTCTGTTTCTTTCTTTTTTATTGTTCTTTGTTTTGTTTTTTATATCCCACACATAAGTGAAATCATATGTTATTTGTCTTTCTCTGGTTTATTTCACTTAGCATAAGTGACAGACCTCTAGGTCCATTCATGTCGTAATAAATGGAAAAATTTCATTCTTTTTTATTGTTAAGTGATATTATATCATATACATATATTGCACCTTCTTTATCCATTCATCTATTGATGGATACTTATGTTGCCTTCATATCTTGACCATTATAAATAATTCTGCAATAAACATAAAGGTGCATATATATTTCTGAATTACCATTTTCATTTTACTCAGAAGTGGAATTACTGGATTATTCTGTACTTCTATTTTTCATTTTTTGAGGAACCTTCACACTATTTTCAATATTAGCTGCACCTATTTACATTCAGTGCAGGAGAGCTCCCATTTCTCCATGTCCTCACAATGCTTGCTATTACTTGGTTTTTTTTTTTTAACCATTTTGAGAGATGGGAGCTGGTTGATATATTGTGGGTTTGATTTGTATTTCCCCAATGTTTACTGATGTTGAACATATTTACATATTGACTATCGCTATGTCTTCCCTTCAGGTCTTCTTCCATTTTTAATCAGATTATTTGATTTCGGGGTTTTGGGTTATATTAGTTCTTTATATATTTTGGACATTAACCCCTTGGATATATCATTTGCAAACATCCTATCCCACTGAGTAGGTTGTCTTTTCATCTTGTTGGTGGTTTCTTTCACTGTCTAAAAGCTTTCTGGTTTGATGTAGTCACAATTGTTTATTTTTGCCTTTATTTCCCTTGTCTAAAAAGACAGATCCAGAAAAATATTCCAACATGTCTGTGTTCCTAATGAAGTTGGATAGAGGCATATGTATGACCTTTTTACAACTTTATCCTTCTCTTCAAGTATAGCACTTGTCTCTGTTCTTGTGGGTGATTACATCAGAATCCCAGGCATGCATTACTAGAAATTCAGGGCTATGCTTTCTATTGATTCTGAAGTGAGAGCTAAATCCATGTCCTTCTCAAAGAATCTGTTGCTACTTGGGAAATAACTACACACTAGGAAAGCCACGATGATCGTTTTCTTGTTTGTCCTGGTATCGCTGTGCCTCAAACTATGCCTAAGATATAGTGGATGTTCAATAACTAATAGTGATAAATAAATTCAGGGTAGTATTTAAGCCCAATTGTGATTTAATATAATCTTTTTTGAATTTTTAAGCATGTGAAATTGCCTTCAATTCAAAACAAGAGATAGAATACTTTGAACTGAGGAGTTGAGTTTTAGCTTCATTTAGAAAAGAAATTACCTTCTCCCAGTTTGTCCTGGTTTGAAAGACATTGACTCAGATCCAGTGAACTCTCATATTATTATTCAGATTTCATCAGTGTTTCCATACAGTTAACAAAATAATTTAGCCCATAGCCTGCTATCTACTAAGTTCCCTGGCCTAAAAAGAAAAAAATTTGCTAAGATGGTAAATCTTGTGTTCCGATCACAAAATAATAATAAAGAGGGCAGGAGGAAACTTCTGGAGATGATGGGTAAGTTTACAGCCTAGATTGCAATGATGGTTTCATGAATGTTTATTTACCTCCAAACTCATCACACTGTATGGATGAATTATGTGCACCACTTTTATGTCAAAAAAATATTTTGCCCATAGTGAAAAAGGAAGCTTTTATTAGATATTATTTCAGATAATGAAAAAATTTTCCATTATGGTCAGGATCTGGGAAGACAAATTCTATAATGCTTAGCTTGTGGTTTATAAGTACAACTTTATTCCTTTGTTTTATCCTTGGGTTACATTTTCCATCATTCCAACTTCCCACATTTGTCCTCTGTGCTTAGAAATATGGGGAGTGGGCAGTCTGTGAGCACTTCTCTTTGTGGTAAGCCTACCTTTCTTCAATCCTTTTTTTCTCAGCTCAAAACAACAAAATGAACTGCCTCAAGGGGAATAACAAATCTCAGATATCTGTTTCCTCATTTAACTTTTCTACAATATTTTCTTTGGAGAGGTCCTAGACCAAATCTTTTCGAGACATTTCCTTAGCCCCTTGTCCTTTCCAAACATCCTGTTAGGGCAGGACCGATTTCTCTGACATTAGGAATGAAAGACTGACTCCTTGTTCTCACGCAGAATCTGTTTTTTCCTGCTTTACAGTTCACCTCTCAATCCCAGCCACTCTCCCACTTCTTTCTTCTTTCCTTTCTCTGATCTACCTTCAGTCTTGTTTCTCCCCAAGACAACATAAGTCATGGGATCATCTACCAAGATGGGGTTGGCTTCAGGAATGAAGAAGTGCCTTACCACATTTCCCAGAGGATGGCAAGAATTCTTGAGCTCCAAGACAGTGTATTGTTCACTGATATATAAAGAGGGGGAAGGTTGTACTTTCTGAAAATAGCTTTTGCACCTCAGGAAGTGAAATTAAATAAGTCCTTGAAAAACAAAAAGCAGTTTTTTCTATTAGAAGCATTTCTTCTTTCCCCTATGGTATAGTACATAAACAAAAAGATTGGTTAAATTAGTATTAATGGGACAATATTAAGTCTTTTTAATTTATGCCAGAACTCTCTTCAAGTTTTTTTAGGTATATGCTGTGATTTTACCTCATAAGTAATGTCTCTGTGATTCAAGATCAAGAATTTTTTTTTTTCCTAATCTCTTGCATTGACCACTGGAGAACATTAAGCCATTTATTCAATAAATATATACTGAGTGCTTTCTATGTGCCAGTGAACATGTGCAGAATGTCCTTGCATTCTTTTTCTCTGGAATCTATTTAAATTGCTGAAATGGGCACCTCCTAAATATCAACACTGTTTCCCACTATAAAGCCAGTGCTGATTTAACCTTGAGTCTCCTGTGTTTCCCTAAATATGCCTATAAAGTCTACTTAGTGAAAACAAGAAAAATTATGGGTACATGAGTGGCTCAGATGGTTAAGCATCAGACTTCCATTCAAGTCATGATTTCACGGTTCCAGGATCAAGCCCCACGTTGGGCTCCCCGCTCATGGGGAGTCAGTCTGCTTCTCCCTCTTCACACCTCCTAAGCCTGGCCTACCGCTTCTGCTCTCTGTCTGAAATAATTAAAATCTTTTTTAAAAAAAAATAAAAAAGAAGAAAAATTAAATGTTTACAATCCTCAGGGTTCTCCCACAACCGTGATATAGATCACTGGTCTGTGTGGAAAATGACCTTGTTTTTACTTCCTCAGACCTCTTCCATTACCCACTTCAATAGGAGGAGGAATCTTTGATCAAAATCAGACTCCGATTTGGTCATGTATCCTAGTGACAAAGCTTTAAAGGGTGTTGAAACAGTGGTTTTCAGATTTGGTTGCAATTAGAATCATCTGGAGAATTTGTTTTTGCTACATTGGCAGAGGTTTATTTTATTAAGATCATTGTGCCCATCTCTGAGGCTTCTGACCTGAGCATTACTGGCCAATACTTCATCTGCTTGTTTTGTTGCCATTTTTATTGTTGGTTTTTTAATAACATCTTTGTTTGGAATAATTTTAGAGTTACAGAGAAGCTGCACATATAACGCTGAGTTCTCATATGCCTCTGACCCAGTTTCAGTTTCTTCTCATAGTATCATCTCACATTATTGTGGTACATTTGTCAAAACTATGAAACCAACATTGGTACATTACTATTAACTATAATCCAGACTTTATTCACATTTCATCAGTTTTTCAATCGCATCCTTTTTTTGTACCTCCAGGATCCAATACAGAGAATCAGATTGCATTGAGATCTTATGTCTGTCTATCTCTTCTAGTCTGTAACCATTTCTGTCTTTCCTTTCTTTTCTTAACAACCTTGAGGAGAACCAGTAGGTATTTGGTAGAATGTCCTTCAATTTGGGTATATCTGATTTTTTTTATCATAATTAGACTGGTATTTAGATTTATGGAAAGTGTGCTATAGAGTGGAAATGCCCTTCTCACATCAGAGGATCCATGATAACCATATGACATCAAAGGCAATATTATCCTTTATCACTTGGTGTTTTCCAGATTCCTGTATCATAAAGTTACTATTTTTCTCTTCACCTACTTTATTTTTTGGGAGCAAGTCACAAAGTCTAGCTCATCCTCAGGCAGGAGAAGGAAAATTTAAGCTCTACCTCATGGAAGAGGACATAGCTACATAAATTATTTGGAACTATTTTGTAAGAAAGATCTCTTTCTTCCCATTTATTAGTTAAATTACTTAATTATATCTGTATGGATTCATACATAATCATCTTGTACTTTGGGTTATAATTCAATTGTATTTTATTTTATTTATTTTACTGCCCAAATACTTCCAGCTTTGGCCATTGGGAGTTCTTTCAGGTTGGTGCCTCTGTCCTTCTGACATGACCCCATCCTTTTATTTACTTTTTATTTTTTTAAAAGATTTTATTTATTTATTTGACAGACAGAGATCACAAATAAGTAGAGAGGCAGGCAGAGAGAGAGGTGGGGAAGCAGTTTCCCCACTGAGCAGAGAGCCCGACACGGGGCTCTATCCCAGGACCCTGGATCATGACCTGAGCCGAAGGCAGAGGCTTTAACCCACTGAGCCACCCAGACGCTCCCCCCATTCTTTTATTTTTTGAACACTGTTTTATTTTCTGGTAATACAAGATGCCCAAGCTTATTTTGTATGTCCCCTGTCCTGCTCTCATAACCAGCCATTTCTCCAAATTAAGTAATGGTAATTATAAACCATGATCTAAGAACTAGAAATGGTGAGTCACTGCTATTCAAACATCATTGTTTTCAGTGACAGAGCTAGATAATATATATTTGCATATTAGTCTACATATCAACACCTATCTGGAACACTGTGTGTGTGGCTAAACATGATTTCATTCTGAAGTCTCCAACTCTAGTATACAAAGTTTATTCTAGCTTTCACTTCTTGTTTCTCTATAATTTCCTTTTCTGAGAAAACTGACCCTCACCATCTGTCATCCATCACTTATTTTTTTTATTCCAGTATACAGAAAAAATAGTTTCAGGATTATTAATTCATATCCTACAGGGGAAATTTTCAAATGCTTAATATCCAATACACCTGAGAACAATTAATTCCATCTCTAGGGATGCCTCCCATGCCTTAGAAGTCTTAAAGTTTCCCAGGTGATTTCAGTGTATATAGCCAGGCTAAGAACCTCAGGACATGTGGGTGGGATCATTTGGCCTTTCTCTTCCTGCTGTTTCTCCCATGTGACTGAAATAGTAAGGGCTAGAGCCTGCTTCAAAGTGGAGGACGTAGCTCACCATGTGAGACAGTTCACTATCACTTGTAGGCTTTCCCTTCCTGCATCAGTTTGACAAAAGGGGAATTATTTCTGTTGGGCTTTGTCTCTCAAGTTTCAAATCCTCTGGTGATGGTAGGTGGGGTTGACATTGGACTTGTATTCCATCTGTGTGTATGATCCAGCTCTGGCATAGGCAGGGGAAAACAGACAAAGCTGGCCTCACAGCCTGCTTAACTGGCTCCTGGTTATTTAGAAAGAAGATGCCTACCAAATGTGTCAAGCCCAGAAAACTAGTGTCACCGTGTTGAGCATGTTTGCTCAACACAGCTAGAACTAAAATGTTACTTTGCCTTCTGTCTGTCTTGCTTTGACTCCTTTGTGCATACTTCATACCTATGGACCCTAGGGCAAGTGTCCTTGGTTAGGAATGAGATTTGGAGATTCCTGAATATCTGAGCCCAAATGGCTATAATTTCTTAGTTAAAAACTGAACATAGGCAGATGCTATCTAATAATATTATTTGTATAATACAAATTATATAGATTTTTAAAGATTTTATTTATTTATTTATGTATTTGACAGATCACAAATAGGCAGGCAGAGAGAGGGGGAAGCAGGCTCCCTGTTGAGCAGAGAGCCCAATGTGGGGCTTGATCCCAGGACCCTGAGACCATGACCTGGGCTGAAGGCAGAGGCTTAACCCACTGAGCCACCCAGGTGCCCCAAACTATATTTTTAAAATTTAAAGTAGGCTTAATTTTTAAACTAATACCTACATGTGGCTTAAAAAACCTCAAACCATGAAGAAGAATCTAAATTTCCTTCTTTTTTTACCTTCAAATCTATGTCTCCCTCAAATAGTTTCTCTGAGTAGCTCCTAGCTTTTAGATTTTCTGGTGTTAACTATTATAAGCTTAAATAATATATTCAAACACCTCTGGCTTGAATTATCAATAATAAGGAGTTTATTGACTTCCCACTAAGATGAGAAATTGAACACATTTATACATCCAACCACTTTTATCTCCATAGCCTTATTTTTGTTATATATATTTTTTTCATGGTCAAGGTTATAATTTATGTTTTATAACCATAACTTTATCTTTTGTGCTTCTGTTAACTCTGATATCAGTTTTTCTACTTGTTCATCTTGGCTGTATTGTGTGTATATATGTATATATAGACACAATATATTTGTATACATATATACAAAATTTGTGTATATAAATATAGATAGATATATACAAAACTTTCTGCAAATGTCATGTGTACTTTTGGTTGTCAGTGTTTTGTTGCTGTTGTTGTTGTTTTAAGATTGTTTTATTTATAAGTAATCTCTATACCCAACATTGGGCTTGAACCCACAACCCCGAGATCAAGAGTTGCATACCCTACCGACTGAGCTGTCAGGTGCTCTTGTTTTTTTTAAATTGAAATACTAGGTTTACTATAGACATCTGAATTGGTTTTGTGTAAAGTTAGGGTAACTGGTTACAAAGAACAGAAATCAATTTTGGTTAATTTAGGCAGATAACGAATAAAGAATTCACTTGGAAGACTCAGAATGGTATACAGAACTGGAGACAGAAAGTTGTCTCTAAAGGAAAGGTACCAGGTGGCCAGGAGGCCATAGAGAACAACAACAACAAAAAATTATGGGCAGCCTATTTAGGGAGTTGCCTTGAAAAGACAACACCAAACATATTTCTCCTTAATTCACTCCAGACAAGATTCAAATTGCTAGCAAAGAAATCTGTTTAGGCCATCTATTTACCCTTTAGCAAGGATGAGAGGAAGAATCCCATGTTTGATAACCCCACAAGTAAGGGGCTGGGGGAAGGAACAGGTCTCTAAAGGGAAAAACAAAAGGGACAGAAGGAAAGTTGAAGACAAATAGAAGTCCAATAGATTTTTCCCCCTTTCATTTGCCTAGGTCTGTTTCTTCAACATACAGTTCTTGGTTGATATGTCACCTCAGAAAGGCTGCTCTAACATGCTCTCTGAAATCAGCCTCCACACTATCTTGTACATTATCCTGGTTATTTTCTTCTTTGCAGTTTACAAAATTTGGATTTCTGGTTTAAATAATGGCTTGCTTAGTTATTGTCTGGCTTCTAAAATGTAACTGCCATGAGGGCACGGACATATCTATCTCCTTTCCTATCTGTGCCTAGTAGGCACTTAATACATGTTTGTGAAATGAAAGATTGGCCCATTGTGAGCTTTAAGTAAGTGAATGGAACATATCAGAAGGAATGGAGAAGACAAGCAAATCATGGGCCCTCAAATTGCAAAAACAAGGAGCACTTTACTCTGTGGTAGAGCAACTAAAACTATTTCACTCTTGTTTTTTTCTTTTTAAGATTTCATTTATTTATTTTTAAGATTTTATTTATTATTTGACAGAGAGAGACACAGTGAGAGAGGGAACACAAGCAGGGGAAGTGGGAGAGGGAGAAGCAGGGAACAGGGAGCCTGATGTGGGGTTCAATCCCAGGACCCTGGAATCATGACCTGAGCCAAAAGCAGATGCTTAATGACTGAGCCACCCAGGTACCCTATTTATTTATTTATTTATTTTAGAAAGTATGTGTGCAGTTGTGTTGGGGAGTGGGTAGAGGGAGAGGAGAATCTCAAGCAGACTCCATGCAGAACATGGAGCCTGACACAGGGTTCAATCCCAAGGCACTGAGATCATGACCTGGGCCAAAACTGACTGAGCTACCCAGGTGCTCAAAAAGTATTTCACTCTTGAAAGAACTGACTTAAAAAAAAACAATACATTTTCTGATGCATAGGTCCGGAATTACCTCAAGTTTTGCTCTTTTTCTCTCAGGCCAAAAGACCTACTCTAGAAATTCTCCTTCAGCTGATTAATCACATTTATAAGAAGATAGTCCTTCAGCTTCAACTGTTTGCTTACTAAACCAATAATGGTTTTCCCAGAGGCCTTTGCTAGTGGTCAGTGAAAGGCCTTCTCAGGCATGGCTTTTCAGAGTGGGTGGAGTGCTATAGACTGAACATTTGCATCTCCTCAGAATTCATATGCTGAGAACTAATCACTGTGCTGGTATTTGGAGGTGGGGCCTTTGGGAAGTGATTAGGTCTTGAGGATGGAACTCCTGAATGGGATTAATGTCCTTATAAAAAAAGGTCTCAGAGAGCTCTCTCATCCCTTCTGCCATTAACAGGATAGTGGGCTCTCACCAGACACTGAATCTGCCGGTGCCTTGATCTTGGACGCCTTGGCCTCTAGAACTGTGTAAAATAAGTATTGTTTGAGTGACCCAGTCTGTAGTATTTGTGTTATAGCAGCCCAAATGCACAAAGACAGTGGGTCTTTAAATAATTACTCAGCATTTTCCTGACTTTGAGCTTGGAGCTATAAAGGTGTGTGCCAGAGAAAGAGTATTTATGCCTCTGTTTGGGGGAAATGGTGGCATCTTTGATCTTTTTCCTTTTCCCCCATGAATGTAATTTCATCTACTTTATATTTTCCAGGATTTCCTCAAAACGTCCTGGTCTACCGCTGTCATTTTGTATTTCAGAACTCTTGTTATCATATGTATTTTCAATCATTTTATTATCCTGTTTCAGTAGAAATTTGGGGGTGTTTGAGGTAGATGTATGTGATCCGGCCACCATTTTGGCAAGATTCCAAAATTATCTTACTATCATTTTCCATCTTTCAAAAGTATACTCTTTCCCCTTTCCATAATTTTAACAGAAATAACAAGCAATTAGTCAAATGAATGTTTTAATATTAAATTTTTCTTATAATACATGATAATACTATACTGAGAAATATTTTTCCATTAGTAGTAACAAGACCAATTTGCTTTTACTTTCTCTGATTTTATCACACTACTCTTTATTTTACCTAAAGACTGCCAAAGCTGAATGTCTCTTTTCTTTCAAAATTCTCTTAATTGGTATTTTCAAAATCTGCTAATAATTTATTCATGCTGGCTCTGATAAAAATGTAAGTCTGATAAAAATGTAAGTCCTTTAAATAAACCTTAAATACAAGAAATTTAAATTTGTATTTTATCCATAGTATAATTCAGCATAATTTTTAATGTATTTTAGTAATTCCTATGTTTGGAAAAAATCCCAAATACCAGATATATTAAGTATAAAAAACAAAACTATGAAATTAGAATAATAAAGTAGTAGAACACATGAACTGTAGGTAGAAGTCATAGCAAGTTATAAAGGATATAAGTTTTTTAAAATGTTAAGCATTTTATTACATAAAAATATTCAAATCCTGTATGGCAAAAAACAAACAGAATGAAAAAAATAAGCCACAAACTAGAAAAAATGTTTGCAGTATATATTAGACATAGGGTTATACATATAAATACATAAAGAATATATAAACAATTCTCATCCATTAATAAAGACAAGAAAAATAATATAGTAGAAAAATGGGCAAAGAACATAAATTCAAAAAAGGGAGGGATATTGGAATGACAAATATATGAAAGTATGTTCACCTTCACTGGAAATCAGCTATATGTTACTTTTAAAATTTTACTTTTTTGTCCATTAAATTAGTAAATATGGAAACGTTTGACTATCAAGTATTTGGCCAGATTGAAGGGGAAATTAATCATATGCTGCTGGTACAGGTTAAATTGATATGGTCCCTTTAAATAATAATTTTACTAAAATGGATAATTCACATACACTGTGAACTAGCAATTTCATGTTTAGCTTTATACCCTTGAACAATGTTTCTCAAGCTTTAGTCAACATCATCTGGGTTATTGTTAAAAGCACAAATTCCCAGGTTCTTTTTTTTAAATGTTATTTTAGTAACCATACAGTACATGATTAGTTTTTGATGTAGTGTTCAAAAATTCATTATTTGTGTATAACAGCCAGTACTCATTATAACGCATGCCCTCCTCAATAACCATCATGGGGCTACCTCACCCTTTAACCCCCTCCCCTCTGAAATGCTCAGATTGTTTCCCAGAGTCCATAGTCTCTCACAGCCCATAGTCTCTCTGATTCCACTCCCATACTCCATAGCCCTTCTGATTCCACTCCCTCAGTTTTCCCTTCCTTCCCCTAATGTCCTCTGTGTTAGTCCTTATGTTCCACACATGAGTGAAATAATATGATAATTATCTTTCTCTGACTGACTTCTTTTAGTTGGCATAATCCCCTCAGTTCTATCCATGTCAGTGCAAATGGTGAGTATTCATCCTTTCTGATGGCTGAGTAATATTCCATTATATATGTGAACCACATCTTCTTTACCCATTCATCTGTTGAAGGGCATCTTTTCTCCTTCCACAGTTTGATTATTGTGGACATTGCTGCTATTAAAGTTGGAGTGCATGTGGCCCTTCTTTTCACTACATCTGTATTTTGGGGGTAAATACCCAGTAGTGAGTTGCAAGATAGTTCTATTTTTATCATCTTGAGGAGCCTCCATATGGTTTTCCAGAGTGACTGTACCAAGTTGCTTTCCTACTAACAGTGTAAGAAATTTCCTATTTCTCCATATCCTCTCCAACATTTATTGTTTCCTGTTTTGTTAATTTTTGTCATTCTAACTGGTGTAAGATGGTATCTCATTGTGGTTTTGATCTGCATTTCCCTGATGGCTAGTGATATGGAGAATTTTTTCTGTTAGCTATTTCGATGTCTTCTTTGGAGAAGTGTCTATTCTTGTCTTCTGCCCATTTTTTTTTTTTTTTTGATGGGGTTATTTGTTTTTTCAGTGTTCAGTTTGAGAAGTTCTTTATAGATCTTGGATATCAGTCCTTTATCTGTAATGCCATTTGCAATTATCTTCTCCCATTCCATAGGTCACCTCTTAGTTTTGTTGATTGTTTCCTTGCTTGTGTAGAAGATTTTCATTTTGACAAAGTCCCAATAGTTCACTTTTGCTTTTGTTTCCCTTGCCTTTGAAGACATGTCTTGAAAGAAGTTGCATTGAGTTATTTCATCCATTTTGAGTTTATCTTTGTGTATAGCATAAGAGAATGGTCTAGCTTCTTTCTTCCATATATAGCTGTCCAATTTTCCTGGTACCACTTATTGAAGAGACTGTCTTTTTTTCTACGGGATATTTTTTTCCTGATTTGTCAATGGGGAAAAGTTAAGAGCTTTTCCCTTAAGGTCAGGAACATGACAGGGATGCCCATTCTCACCACTCTTGTTCAACATAGTCCTGGAAGTCCTAGCTTCAGCAATCAGGAAAAAAAAAAAAAAAAGAAAGAAAAGAAAAAAAGAAATAAAAGGCATCCAAATTAACAAAGAAGAATTCAAACTCTATGTCTTCACAGATGACATGATACTATATGTCGAAAACCCAAAAGGCTCCACCCCGAAATTACTAGAACTCCTACAGCAATTCAGTAATTCGTCAGGATACAAAAATCAATGTCTTGGGTCAGGATTCAGAAATCAGGTGCTCATCTATACACTAACAATGTAACTATAGAAATGGAGATTAAGGAATCAATTTCATTTACAATAGCAAGAAAAACCATAAGATACCTAGAAGTAAATCTAACCAAGGAGGTAAAGGATCTATACTCCAGAAACTACAGAACACTTATGAAGGATATTAAGGAAGACACAAAAAGATGGAAAAATATTCCATGCTCATGGATTGGAAGAATAAACATTGTTAAAATATCTACACTGGGGGCACCTGGGTGGCTCAGTCAGTAAAGCATCTGCCTTTGGCTTCGGTCCTGGGATTGAGCCCCACCTCTGGCTCCTGGCTTGTGGGAACGTCTGCTTATCCCTATGCCTCTGCCCCTCCCCCAGCTCACTCTCTTTCAAATAAATAAATAAAATCTAAAAAAAAAAAAAGTTTATCTCTCCCAGAGCAACCTACACTTCCAATGCCATCCCTATTAAAATACCATTGGCATTTTTCAAGGAGCTCAAACTATCCTAAATTTTGTATGAAACCAGAAAAGACCCAAGGGAATGTTGAAAAGAAAAAAAAGCTGGGGGCATCACATTGCCTGACTTCAAGCTATATTACAAAGCCATGATCACCAAGACAGCATGGCATTGTCACAAAAACAGACACATAGACCAATAAAACAGAATAGAGACTCCAGAAATGGACTCTCAAGTCTACGGTCAACTAATCTTTGACAAATTCTCAGGTTATATCTCAGCTGTCTTAACTACCTTTTGTTGGCTCCTCCAAAGTCACTCTGCCTCACCCACCATACTCTCTGTTCCAGAAGGCTATACAACGTGATGATATAATAGGACTCCACTTCCCCTAGCTTCAGGATTGGCTTTGTCAAATGGGGAACTCAGAGGAGTCAGGTTCATGTATTTCATTACTTTCTGAAAGGTCTCTGTAGGCCATCTCTCTCATGGAACACTTCAAGGGGTACATCTGGCTGCAGAGTATCCTTTCTCCTTTCAAGTCCCAGTAACCTCTCTCATCCTTCAAGTCTAAGTAGTAAAAGCACAGTTGTTACTAGCTCCACATGACTGAAATATTCCTTTCTTCACCAAAGCAGAGTTTCGCAAACTACCAGCCTGTTTTGTACAGCCCTTAAGTTCGGAATGGTTTTCACATTTTTAAAGAGTTGTAAAAAAGACAGATGACTATGCAACAGACTGCGTGTAACCCACAAAGCTTAAAATATTTACTATTTGGCCCTTTTACAGAAAAGTTGTCCTAACCATAACCTAGACTATTGTAATTAAACTTGTTTGAATTATTTTGTTTTGAGTTGTTCAGCTTTCCAGTTTTCTCTTGACTCTTGGAAGAGGAATCTGGGAAGCTATACTCGCAATAAGTGCCCCCAGGTGATTCTACCTCCAGGGAATTTTGGAAAACTCTATCTTAAGTAATTTGAATAAATGTGCCTAAAGAAATATATACAATGATATTAATTTTACAACCCTTTATAAAAGTAAAAAAAAAAAAAAACCCAAAACCTGAATATCAGAGTAGAATGAAAAAAAAGGCATTTATTCAGATGGAAAGTACCAAAGAACAATATATCCAAATAAATAGGTATTAAATATGTGAAAAAGAAAATGCAGCTTATTGAACCATGTAAAGAAAATGCAATGTATATAAATTTAAAATGTATATTGTTTACAGATAAATATTATATTGGTTACTTCTGGAGATAGGAAAGTTTACAGGGAAAAAGGACCTATAGTACGGTGGTCAAGGACTGGAGAAAAAACATCAATTGGCTGCCCTCCAGTTGGTTGCACTCATTGCCCTCTTTTTCTCATTACACCTGGGATTCCCCACAGTGCATAGGTTCTGCCAAGCAGAGACCCCCTACAATCACAACAAGGAAGTGAACATTGTGAGATGGTCGTTCTGCCTGAGGAAGTGTGTGATAATTAAAGCATCTGGTTCTTGTGAGGCATTGTGGAATAGTTTTAGCTTCCAAGCCCTGGCATCATCGGTGTTGAGTAATGGGTGCCAACAGCAGTAGTACTTCTGCTACAAGAGGCCCATGGTGTGATTGCTCAGAGCTTCTAGTTGCATGGATCCTGGCTGTGTAGCATCCAAACCTGGTTCTCTTCTCTCCTGAAGGTTCTATGTACTACCTTTGTTAGTTTATAACAACAACAATAAAAAACTTTCTGCTTAAACTTTGATTCTGTTGTCTACAAATAAGAACAGTGACATACATAGGGACTTTTTTAAATGGATGTTATCTAATTTCTCTTAAGAAAGCAGGTATGATAAAACATTAGTTGTTAATTGTGTCTTATGAAATAGCTTTTGTTTAATTGTTCTTTGTAATTTTAAATCTTCTTTGATTTTCCTAAAATAATCTAGTCTCTATATGCAACATAAATTAATTCTATGATATTGATTTACTAATTAAACCATTCAGAACTGGAAGCTATTTGTCAACCAAACATAGAGAAAACAACTATTACACTCCCATATTTAAGAGGTATCCAAAAAAATAACCATTCTTTCCTGTCTTCTCATCTTTTCCTGTATGACTTTATTAATAATTCCTCAAATTAAACCAATCCTAAAGATGTTCCTCTCTTATTAAGATATAATTTACATAGGGACGCCTGGGTGGCTCAGTTGGTTGGACAACTGCCTTCGGCTCAGGTCATGATCCCGGAGTCCCGGGATGGAGTCCCGCATCGGGCTCCCAGCTCCATGGGGAGTCTGCTTCTCCCTCTGACCTTCTCCTCGCTCATGCTCTCTCTCACTGTCTCTCTCTCAAATAAATAAATAAAATCTTAAAAAAAAAAGATATAATTTACATATACTATCATTTAGTTTCACATACACAACAAAATGATTCAGTATTTATATATATTGCAAAATGATCACCATCATAAGTCTAGTTAACATTCATCACCACAGTTACACTTTTTTTTCTTATGATGAGAACTTTTAAGATTAACTCTATTAGCAACTTTCAAATATACAATTCAGCATTTTTTAGTATACTCACTATTCAGTATATTAGATCTTCAGGATTTGTTGATTTTATAACTGGAAGTTTGTAACTTTTGGCCACATTCACCCATTTCTTCACCCTTCATCCCCTACACCTACTTATGCCAACCACTGATCCTGTTCTCTATGAGTTAATTTTTTGTTCTGAGTTTTTGTTTTTTGTTTTGGAAATCCAAATAGAAGTAAGATCACAAAGTATTTGTCTTTCTCTCTCTGACTCCTTTCACTTAGCATAGTATCCTTAAGGTCCATCCATGCTGCAAATGGGAAGATTTCATTCTTTTTATGGCTAAAAAAAAATTCCATTGTGTACATATACCACATTTTTAAATCTGTTCCTCCTTTAAATCTGGACACTTAGATTGCTCCCATGTCTTGGCTAATTAAATAATGCTGCAATAAACATGGGGGTGGGAGGCTGTGTTTTTTTCAAGCTAATGTTTTCATTTCTTCAGATAAAGTCCCAGAAGTGGAATCGATAGGTTGTCTGAGAGTTGTCTTTTTAATTTTGGGGGAAACTCTATACTGTTTTCCTTAGTGGCTGTACCCTGTACCAATTTATTATCCCACCAACGGTGCACAAGGATTTCCTTTTTATCCACATCCTCACCAACACTTGCTGTCTTTTGATAATAGTCATTCTGACTGGTGGGAGGTGATATTTCATTGTGATATTGTTTTGTTTTAATATTTTATTTATTATTTTTATTTTTAATTATTTTTATTATTTATTTATTTATTGAGAGAGAGAGTACGAGCAGGGGTGAGGGGAAGAGGGAAAGGGTGAAGCAGACTCCCCACTGAGCAGGGAGCCTGACGTGGGGTTCAGTCCCAGACCCTGATTTCATGATGTGAGCTGATGGCAGACGCTTGACCAACTGAGCCACGCAGGCACCCCATTCATTGTGGTTTTGATTTGCATTTTCCTGGTAATTAATGATGTTGAACATATTTTCATGTACCTGTTAGCCATCTGTATGTCTCACTCGGCATCAGGGAAATACAAATCAAAACCACAATGAGATATCACCTCACACCAGTCAGAATGGCTAAAATCAACAAGTCAGGAAATGACAGATGCTGGCGAGGATGCCGAGAAAGGGGAACCCTCCTACACTGTTGGTGGGAATGCAAGCTGGTGCAGCCACTCTGGAAAACAGCATGGAGGTTCCTCAAAATGTTGTATGTCTCATTTGGAAAAATGTCTATTCATATCTTTCACCCAGTTTTACTCATATTGTATTATGGGGTTTGTTGTTGTTTTGCTATGGAGTTTCAAGAGTTTGTTGTTGTTGTTGTTTTATGTATATTTTGGGTATTAACCCCTTATCAGATAAATAATTTGCAAGTATTTTTCTCCCATTTGGTAGGTCGCCTTTTAATTGTTGATAGTCTCTTTGCTATGCAGAAGCTTTTTAGTTTGATATACTACCACTTGTTTATTTTTGTTTACACTGCTTTTGCTTTTGCTTTTGCTTTGCTTCAAAAATTATCACCAAGATCTATGTCAAAGAGCTTACTGTCTATGTTTTCCTCTGGGTGGCTTATAGTTTCAGGTCTTAGCTTCAAATCTTTATTCCATTTTAGGTTAATTTTTGTGTATGGTGTAAAATAGTGGCCCATGTTGATTCCTTTGCATGTAGCTATCCAGTTTCCCCAACACCATATAAATGCCAAGAGTGGGCATCTTTATCTTGTTCCTGATCTTAGGGGAAAAGCTTTTATGTTTTCCCTTAAGTGTGAGGTTATTTGTGGCTTTTTCATATATGACCTTTATTATGGAGAGCTATATTCTCTCCATACACATTTTGTTAAGTTCTTATCATAAACGGATGTCGAATTTTATAGAATGACTTTTCTGTATCTATTCAGATGATCATATGATTTTTATTCTTCATTTTGTTAAACTGGTGTATCACATTGATTTGAGAGTGTTGAATCATCCTTGCATCCCTGGAATGAATCCCATTTCATCGTGATATATGATCCTTTTAATACATTGTTAAATTTAGGTTGCTAACTTTTTGTCCAGGATTTTGGCATCTGTGTTCATCAAGGATATTGGCCTGTTAATTTCCCTTTGTAAAGTGTTCTTTTCTGGTTTGTTATCAGGATGATGCTGGTCTTGTAAAACGTTTTTGGAAGCATTCCCTCCTCTTTAACTGTTTGGAAGATTTTGAGAAGAATAGATATTACATCTTCTTTGAAAGTTTATAAAAATTCATCAGTCATCTCTCTAGTCCTGGATTCCTGTTTTGGGGGAAGGTTTTTATTTATTATTATTATTATTATTATTATTATTATTATTTAGTTAAATCTTCTTACCAGTAATTGGTCTATTCAGGTTTTTTTTTTTTTTTAATTTCTTTTCAGCGTAACAGAATTCATTGTTTTTGCACCACACCCAGTGCTCCATGCAATGTGTGCCCTCCATAATACCCACCACCTGGTTCCCCCAACCTCCCACCCCCCGCCCCTTCAAAACCCTCAGGTTCTTGTTCAGAGTCCATAGTCTCTCATGGTTCATCTCCCCCCTCCAATTTCCCTCAACTCCCTTCTCCTCTCCATCTCCCCATGTCCTCCATGTTATTTGTTATACTCCGCAAATAAGTGAAACAATATGATAATTGACTCTCTCTGCTTGACTTATTTCACTCAACATATGTTGATACATATGTTGATACAAAAGTTGCATATTCATCCTTTCTGATGGAGGCATAATATTCCATAGTGTATATGGACCACATCTTCCTTATCCATTCATCCTTTGAAGGGCATCTTGGTTCTTTCCACAGTTTGGCGACCGTGGCCATTGCTGCTATAAACATGGGGTACAGATGGCCCTTCTTTTCACTATTATTATTATTATACTAGTTCAATCTTCTTACCAGTAATTGGTCTAACCAGGTTTTCTATTTCTTCCTGATTAAGTCTTGGGAGATCGTAGGTTTCTAGGAATTTATCCATTTCTGCTAGGTTGCCTATTTTATTAGCATATAGTTGTTCATAGTATTCTTCTATGATTCTTTGTATTTCTGTGATATCAGTTGTAACCACTCCTCTATTATTTCTGTTATTACTTATTTGAGCCCTCTCTTTTTTCTTTTAGTCTAAGATCTTTTTTGAGCCTAACTAAGGGTTTGTGAATTTTGTTTATATTTTCAAAAGAACTTGGGGTGCCTGTGTGGCTCAATCAGTTAAATGGCTACTGGGCTCAGATCATAGTCCCAAGGTCCTGGGATCAAGTCTTGCTCCCTGCTTGATGGGTAGCCTGTCAACCACTTGTGCTCTTTTGTGTGATCTCTCTGTCTCTCAAATAAAGAAATAAAAAATCTTAAAAACAGCTCTGAGTCTGATTGATTTTTTTGATCCTCTCTTTAGTCTCTATTTCATTTATTTCCACACTAATCTTTATTATTTCCTTCCTTCTACTATCTTTGGATTTGCCTTTTTTTGGGGGGCGGGGGGTCTACTTCCTATAAATACAAAGGTAGATTGTATATTTGAGATTTTCATTTCTTAAAGTAGGCCTACATTGCTATGAATTTCTCTCTTTGAAATGCTTTTGCTATAGCCCATAGATTTTGATATGTCCTCTTTCTGCTTTCATTTGTCTTTATGTACTTTTATTTCCTCTGACTTCTTCAGATGGCCTATTAGGTTTTTGTATCATATTTGTTTTTGTAGTTTTCCAGTTTTGTTATTGTAATTGATTTCTTGTTTCATACCCATTGTGGTTATAGAAGATGCTTGATATAATTTTAGTCTTCTTAAAATTATAGAGACTTGTTTTGTGACCCAACGTGTGAACTATCTTGGTTAATGTTCTGTGTGCAGTTGAGAAGAATGTGTATTCTGATCTTTGGGAGAGAATGTTCTGTATATATCTATTAAATCCACCAAGTCCAATGTGTTGTTTAAGGACAATATTACCTTATTGATATCCTGTCTGGATGATCTATACATTGCTATAAGGAGGTGTTAAAATTCCTTTCTATTATTATATTAATTTCAGCTTTTCCCTTTGGGTCTGTTCATATTTGCTTTAAATGTTTGCTTTATATGTTTTAGTGCTCCTATTTGAGTGCATATATATTTATAAATGTTACGTCTTCTTATTGGATTGACTCCTTATTGTTATCATCAAAGAAGCCTTCTTTGTCTTTCATTACAACCTTTATTTTAAAGTCTATTTGCCTGCTCTTGATGTGGTTTGCAGTGGTGGGATTCAGAGCTGATGACCAAGAAAGAATAAATCTAACCAAAGAGGCAAAGAATCCGTACACAGAAAACTATATAATACTCATGAAAGAAATTGAGGAAGACACAAAGAAATGGGAAAACATTCCATGTTCATGGATTATAAGAAAAAATATTGTGAAAATGTCTATGTTGCCTAAAGCAATCTACATATTTAATGTTATTCTTATCAAAATACCATAAACTTTTTTCAAAGAAATGGAACAAATTCTGAAATTTGTATAGAACTAGAAAAGACCCTTAATAGCCAGAGGAATGTTGAAAAAGAGAGCCAAAGCTGGTGGCATCAAAATTCCAGACTTCAAACTCTATTACAAAGCTGTAATCAAGGCAGTATCATATTGGCACAAGAGAATAGAGTGCAGAAAGGGACCTTCAACTCTATGGTCAATTAATCTTTAACAAAGCAGCAAAGAATATCCAATGGGGGGAGACCAACAATCTCTTCAACAAATACTGTTAGGAAATTGGACAGCCACATGCAGAAGAATGAAACTGGATCATTTCCTTACACAACACACAAAAAGAGACTCAAAATGGATGAAAGACCTCAATGGAGACAGGAATCCATCAAAATCCTTGAGGAGACAAAGGCAGCAACCTCTTCAAACTTAGTCATGGTAACTTCTTCCTAGAAACATCACCAAAGGCAAGGGAAGCAAGAGCAAAAATCAACCACTGGACTTCACCCAGATCAAAAGCTTTTGCACAGTAAAGGAAACAGTTAGCAAAACCAAAAGACAACAGACAGAATGGGAAAAGATATTCCCAAATGACATATCAGATAAAGGGCTAGTATCCAAAATCTAGAAAGAATTTACCCAACTCAATACCCAAAGAACAAATAATTCAATCAACAAATGGGCAGAAGACACAAACAGACATTTCTGCAAAGAAGACATCCAAATGGCCAACAGACACATAAAAAAGTGTTCAACATCCCTCAGCATCTGGGACATACAAATCAAAACTACAGTGAGATACCACCTCACACCAGTCAGAATGGCTGAAATTAACAAGTCAGGAAATGACAGGTGTTGGTGAGGATGCGGAGAAAGGGGAACCCTTCTGCACTGTTGGTGGGAATGCAAGCTCATGTAGCCACTCTGGAAAATGGCATGGAGATTCTGCAAAAAGTTGAAAGTAGAGCTACCCTATGACCCAGCAATCGCACTACTGGGTATTTACCCTAAAGATACAAATGTAGTGATCTGAAGGGGCACATGCACCCAAATGTTTATGGCAGCAATGTCCACAATAGCCACACTATGTAAAGAACCTCTATGTCCATCAACAGATGAATGGATAAAGAAGATGTGGTATACACACACACACACACACACACACACACACACACACACACATATGGTGGAATATTACATAGCCATAAAAAATGAAATCTTGCCATTTGCAATGATGTGGATGCAACTAGAGGTTATTATGCTAAGTGAATTCAGTCAGAGAGAGACAATTACTATATGAACTCACTGATGTGAGGAATTTGAGAAACAAGACAGAGGATCATAGGGGAAGTGAGCAAAAAATAAAACAAGTTGAAACCAGAGATGGAGACAAACCATAAGAAACTCTCAATCTCAGGAAACAAACTGAGGGTTGCTGGAGAGGAGGGGTGTAGGAGGGATGGAGGGATGAGGTGGCTGGGTGATGAACATTGGGAAGGGTATGTGCCATGCTTAGTGCTGTCAATTGTGTAAGACTGATGAATCACAGACCTATACCCCTGAAACACATATGCTAAAAACAAAACAAAAAAAATTTTTTTAGATATTTTCCCATTAAAAAATCTTTTTAATAAAGTACAGTCAGAATAAAGGCAGACAGGAAAAACACTCCTATCCCCCACCCCCCCACCCCTGCACACACAATCTGGCCCCACCATCCTAACAGGAAATCATCCTTAAAAGGATTTTTGTACTACCCTGGAAGGAGCCTTCCACCCTTTCCCACGTGGTAGGTAGATGACAAAATCCTAATCAAGTGACAGGCACTTGGAAAGTTAATTAGATTAAAACAGTCACCAACAGGCCCATAAAAACCCCTAGAATGAGAAACTCTGGGGACCTCTAGGGCCCCCTCCTTCTTTGGGAGCTTTGTGTTATCACTCAATAAATTTTGCTTTGCTATCACTCAATAAAATTTGCTTTGCTGCCCACCATTCTTCATCTGGTCTACACCTTCATTCTTTGAAGTCCAAGAAACACGGGCACCAAAAGAAAAGAAATACTGTAACATTTTCAAAAAATGATGCTGGAAAATTGGACACCTATATGCAAAAAGAATGGAAGTGGACCACTTTCTTACACCATTCACATAAGCTCAAAATGAATTCAAGATCTAGATGTGAGACCTAAAACCATAAAATATTAAAAGAAAAATAACAATTATAGATAAAATTGATTTTACTACATTTGTATTTTAACCTCCATACTGGATCTGTACATGATTACTTTGCTAATTTTACTCTATATTTGCTTTTAACAGTGAAATTTTTTCCTTTCACAATTTTGTCTACTCATGGCCTTTCTACTTGAAGAATCTCTAATATTTCCTCTAAGGTTGTTTTAATGGTGATGATCTCCTTTAACTTTTGTTTCGGAAATCTTTTATCTCTCCTATCCTGAAAAATAGCTTATCTGCAAGCTTTTTTCTTTTCAGCACTTTGAATAAATCATCCCACTTTCTTCTGGTCTGCAAAGGTTCTGCTGAAAAATCAGGTAATGGCCTTATGAGGTTTCCCTTGTATGTAAGTTTTATTTTCTCTCTCTGCTTTTAAAGTTCACTTTTTATCATTACTTTTTTTTTAATATAATTTTTTATTTTTTATAAACATATATTTTTATCCCCAGGGGTACAGGTCTGTGAATCACCAGGTTTACACACTTCACAGCACTCACCAAAACACATACCCTCCCCAATGTCCATAATACCACCCCCTTCTCCCAAACCCCCTCCCCCCAGCAACCCTCAGTTTGTTTTGTGAGATTAAGAGTTACTTATGGTTTGTCTCCCTCCCAATCCCATCTTCTTTCATTTATTCTTCTCGTACCCACTTAAGCCCCCATGTTGCATCACCACTTCCTCATATCAGGGAGATCATATGATAGTTGTCTTTCTCCGCTTGACTTATTTTGCTAAGCATGATACGCTCTAGTTCCATCCATGTTGTCGCAAATGGCAAGATTTCATTTCTTTTGATGGCTGCATAGGATTCCATTGTGTATATATACCACATCTTCTTGATCCATTCATCTGTTGATGGACATCTAGGTTCTTTCCATAGTTTGGCTATTGTGGACATTGCTGCTATAAACATTCGAGTACACATGCCCCTTTGGATCACTACGATTGTATCTTTAGGGTAAATACCCAATAGTGCAATTGCTGGGTCATAGGGCAGTTCTATTTTCAACATTTTGAGGAACCTCCATGCTGTTTTCCAGAGAGGTTGCACCAGCTTGCATTCCCACCAACAGTGTAGGAGAGTTCCCCTTTCTCCGCATCCTCGCCAGCATCTGTCATTTCCTGACTTGTTGATTTTAGCCATTCTGACTGGTGTGAGATGATATCGCATTGTGGTTTTGATTTGTCACCACGACCAAGTGGGATTTATTCCAGGGCTGCAAGGTTGGTTCAACATCCGCAAATCAGTCAATGTTATCATTACTTTTTAAAAATTTTATTTTTTTTCAGTGTTCCAAAATTCATTGTTTATGCACCACACCCAGTGCTCCATGCAATATGTGTCCTCCTTAATACCCACTACCAGGCTCACCCAACCCTCCCCACTCCTCTCCCCTCCAAAACCCTCATTTTTTTTTTCTGAGTCCACAGTCTCTCATGGTTTGTCTCCCCCTCCAACTTTCCCCAACTCACTTCTCCTCTCCATCTCCCTATGTCCTCCATGTTATTCCTTATGCTCCACAAGTAAGTGAAACCATATGATAATTGACTCTCTCTGCTTGACTTACTTCACTCAGCATAATCTCTTTCAGTTTGTTTTTTTTGTTTTGTTTTCTTTTTTAGAGTAAGAGAGAGTGGTATTGCAGGGGCAGCAGGAGAGGGAAAATTTTAAGCAGCTTCCATGCCCAGTACAAGAGCTCAGCACAGGGCTTGATCTTATAACCCTGAAATCATGACCTGAGCCAAAATCTAGAGTCAGATGCTTGACCAAATGAGCCACCCAGGTACCCTTATCATTACTTTTTATCATTTTAATTATTATGTATCTTGATATGGACCTCCTTAGATTTATCTTGTTCAGGAGTCTGTGCTTCCTGGATTTGGATATCTGTTTCTTTCTCTCAGATTAGGGAAGTTCCCAGCTATTATTCTTCACATAAGCATTCTGCCCCCTTCTCTTTCTTCTTTTTCTGGGATCTCTGATGTGAATGTTCATATGGTTGATGATGTTGATGATTTCCCTTAACCTGTTCTCTTGTTTGTTTGTTTATTTGTTTGGTGTTCAGCATGTCTTTTTTCCATTACTCTGCCTTCCATATCATTGATCTATTCTTCTATGTCCTATCATGTTCTGTTAATTGCCTTTAGTGTACTTTTTAAAATTTCAGCTGTTGAATGATTCAGCTCTCACTGGTTCTTTTTTCTATTTTCTGTCTCTTTGTTGAACTTCTCACTGATTCATCCACTCTTAAGTCCAGCAAGAATCTTTATGACCATTACTTTGAATTATTTATCAGGCATATTGTTATCTCCATTTCATTTGGCTCTTTATTATGATTTTTGTCTTGTTCCATCATTTGGGACATATTCCTCCACCTTCTCATTTTATCTAATTCTATGTGTTTGTTTCTATGTATTAGGAAGGTCAGTTAAATTTTCTGGACTTGGAAACAGGGGCCATATGAAGAAGTCCTATGGTACCATGTAACACTGTCCTCTCTGATAACCTGAAAAAGGCCCTGCAGGAGCCTCTCCTGTAGGAGCTGTGTGTGTCCTACTATTGTGGCTAAGGTGTGAATGCCTTCAGCTCAGCCAACTGCACTGATCTACCTTGCCTGCTATGGGCTCACACTCCAGTATTTGGTCCCTGCAATATTGAAGGGCCTGTTTGAGGCTGCAGGAAGCTTCTTGATAAGTGGGGCTGGCAGTCAGACTAGCTGTCTGCAGTTAGCTTCTCTGCCACTATTGGAGGAGCCCTGAAAGTCAGGGCCTACTCACTAAGTGACTGGCTAAGAGGTATGGCTGATGGAATGGCAGGGACACTGGTGTGTGGGTTATTTGATCCCCTTTCCCTGGGCAGGAATCACTTTGGATTGGTGTTGGTACCATCTGGGCCTGCCTTCAGGAGTGTACTGGGGCAGGAGACATTTTGAAATGATACCTATTGACAGGTAGACAGGTTGTGTGGTTCTGTATGGGTTCATCTTGGGACTTTCTGGGATTCCTGGACCTAGATGTTTGTCCCTCCCAAGATTAGGAAAGTTTTCAGCCATTATCTCTTCAAATAATTTTTCTGGCTTTTCTCTTTTCCCATTCAATGTGAAGTCCTTTAAGCTATGCTCACTTTTTAAAAATTCTTTTTCCATTTTGCTCCTCTCTGTGGGTGAGATCAATTGCGTTGCCTCCCAGCTTACTGATTAGTGCTTCTACTTTAGCTGTTCTGTTGTTGATCCCTTGTACTGTATTTTTCAGTTCAGTTATAACTTAGGTTTAGTACTCATATTTTCTACCTCTTTCTTGCTGTTGTCATTGTGTTCATCTGTTCTTCCAAGTTTGGTAGGCATCCTCATGAACATTATTTTGAACTCTTTTCCAGGTAGGTGGCATATCTCCTTTTAATTCATTTCGGTCTTTGGGGATTCGTCTTGTTCTTTGGTTTGGAACACGTTTCTCTGTCTCCTCATTTTGCCAGACTCTTTGCGTTAGTCTATATGTATTAGGTAAAACAGCCCCTCTCTCAGTCTTGAAGGAGTTGTGTTCTGTTGGAGATGTTCCATAGATCCTGAAGCACAATCTCCCCTGGCATTCAGAGCCAGGTAGTCAAGTGGCATCTCTCATGTGAACTGTGTGTGCATTTCAGCTCTAGTGGGGCTATGGCTGTCATGTGGAATGGTGGAGAGCAAGGCACTCATCCAGCTGGGCTATGGTGTTGCTGCTGTGCAAGAAGAGTGGGGCTGATACATAGTATTGGTGTGGCTGATACAGGGGTGGGAAGGGCATGAAACATACTTATTAGAGCTAGTAGAATACATGAGAGGGCACCAAAAATGGTGTTTGTCAATTACATCACCAACAAGTTAAAATGAGGTTGCAAAAATAGCACCTCCTAGCCCTTGTGTCCCCATATAATGAAGTCACTTCAGGTTCCTATCTCTCTGAAAACCACTTTAGGATTAGTATAGGATCTTCTTCTCTTATGCTCTAGGTACTTTTTAAACTGTTACTTTCGCACTGAATCTCAGCTCAAGTGGGTCTATGTACAAGCCTGCATTCCCTATAGTTCTTGGTTCTCCTGGATTTAATCCCAATTGAATTTCAGAACCAGATATTTGGTGGGTTCATTTTTCCAGTGCTGGGCTCAGTGGCCAGGGTGATTGATGTGAGGCACTATCCCTTCACTAATCAAGGGAAAATTCCATATTTTGAGAATCACTTCCCAATTGTGGATTACCAGACCTAGAGTAGGTTTCTGGGTGATATAATTCTCTGCCTCTCCTATTCATTTCAATTTGTCTTTTTTATCTTTGTTGTGAAAATGCTGTTCAGCTAACACTCAGATTCCTTATAGGAGATAATTACCCGATATGTAGTTGTAGATTTGTTGTATCCAGGGGAAAAAGCTGAGTTCAGGGTTATTCTACACCATTATCCCAAATCCCTCCACTTGTAAGAGTTCTTTACACATTCCAGATGATAATCCTCTGTTAAGTGCATGTTTTACAAATATTTTCCCAAGGTTTTTGTTTGGTTTTACTTCAGTTTTGGTGTATTTGATACACAGGTTTTTAATTACATTTTAATGTAGCCAAATTTACTAATCTTCTGACATAGTTTGTGATTTCATCTTGTATAAGAAATCTCATCTCACCATTCCTAAGATCATAAAAATATTATTTTATTTTTCCTCTAAAAATATTCCCAGTACCTTCATAATAATCATTATTTTCTGCTTAAATTTGCCAGTAATGGTTCAATTGATACAAAGTTCCTAACAGGCAAATACTATGATAGCCTGCCTTTTATAGAAGAATAATCCTTCTTTACTTAGGAAAACCATCCTCTCAGATCTCCAGGAGAGTTACTCATGGTGTGAGGAATGAGGAAGAGGACACACCAGCCAGACCATTCACGTCAATCCTGACAATCAGAGGGCTAGCATGCACCACAGCCGTATCATCCCCAAGCCCTTATAATTACCAGAGGTCATCAGCCAGGAGGAAAAGTAGTTTATTCCCATGAGAGAGATCCAGATGCATGAGAGGGAAAGGGATAATACTGAGTGAGTTCAGCTTTCCCAAATCTACCAGTGTTCAAGAAACCATTTCACCAATGATAACAGATAAGGGCCCACTGTTTTGAATGTCTGAACAGAAGCTGCTTGAATTTGCCCAGTCAATATACTTCTGTCATGATTCAAGATGCTCCCCATTGTAGTTCCTGACTTCTCTTTTGGAGGTCAGTTCTTAATGTTCAGCTAGCCTATTGATTTCTCTTTAAATAAATAGATACTTAGAAGAAGACAGAGGACAGACTCCAATAAAAGCAAAAGCAGAGTAGAACAGGTTCTGGAGGTGCTGAAATGTCAGCTGTAACTATCCCTTAGATTGAGAACTAGGATTCTATATTTGAAATGTCCTTTGAAAATTCCTTACAGAAATACACTCCTTAATCTTCAACTGTCTCATTTCTATTTTCTCTTTTCTATTTTCTTCTTGCATAATCATACCACCTTTACAGCACTTTAAAAGTACTATCCCAAGTGATTTTAGCGTTACTACAGACATTATTATGCAACATTCTCTTGGTTACATCATTCTTCAAAAAGGAAATTATTTTTTCATTCACGGTTTCTTCCTTTTATTGCTTAAAATAATCAGAATAGGTATCACTAACATAGTTTAGAAGTATATACATTGGAAAAGTTGATTTTGACTAAAAAAAATTCCATTAAATCATCTTCTCTCCTAACATGCTGCTAATAATTACAGTGTGTTTTATTTTATTTCTCAGTGTAATGGAATGAATTGCATTTTGTTTAGCATTTGAGTAGACCATGTACCAAAACAATATTCTAAATAATCAATAGACAGTTTGTGGTTTTTGTTTTGAACCTTTCCTGCAGCATGAACTTTGGGGTGATGCAACATTTTCTCTAATTGGCCCTTGTATGAAATCCTAACATTGGACTCAAAATTCTATCCCAGCTCTGAATTTCTGGTAAGGTTATGGGAGGTTCTCAGACTAAGATAATAGTTAGTTATAGTCACAAACAGCCACTGAAACCTTGGCAAGAAGTTGGTGTTAGAGTACTTTGTGCAAAATTGAACCCCAGAGAACAGGGTCTCCCACACACCAGCTGCTAGGCACATCCCACTGTAGCTCAACAGCACTGAAACTCAAATTCAGTCAGGTCTAGAAGACTGGATAGGGCTTTTAGTTTTCCAGGAACAATATATGTTCCAGAAAATACAGTCCTTCCCTACAAAAAAAAGCTGGTAATCTGAATGGGAGTTCTTACAATTCCACAAGTGTTTCTGTTACTAACACTTTTTCTCCTGAGAGATGTTGTATCTCACTTCCTGATGACTAGAACTGATCTAGTAACATTCAGAACCCCACAGAAATGTCCCAAGGCAGTCCAAGTTTATATGGAAGCTACCTTAATTCCCTTATAAACTCCCCCCTTATCTCTCATATTCTCCTGATATCCTTAGCTTTCATACTGTTCCTGACCACCCAGCCATTTCCTTTGCTTTCCTTTCCAGAGGCCTGACCTCTCCAAACAAAAAAACTCTCCTTCATAAAATTTGCTTGCCTTGTTCCCATGATTACAGACTCACTGATCAGGGCTGAAGATGAGGGTGTGAGGCACCGTAGCAATGCTATGTATTCTAAAGCACAGAGATCCAGGGTAACTTCCTCCAACTACAACCCTAGTATCTTGAGAAGTTGGTGGGAAACAAACCAAAAACTGAAATTACAGACTATGCCTGAATATAGAGTGGAGCAAAACTACCTTAAACAGTGAATAACTGTTTTCTAAAGAATAGAAATTTTATTTTTTAATTGTACTATGGAAAACTAAGGAATTTATATTCCTTTATGTGAAAGTTCCAGAGTCCCTAAGTAATAGAGAAGGCAGGGATAAAGTAGCCTACAGTAACAAAAACAGAAGGGACAGAGGGCTAAGTTAGATGCGGGTCTCTCTCCCACTGGTCTTCATCTATCTGGTTTCTACCCACTGCTTCAAAGTCAGTTTAGTGTGACTGTATTCTGAAAGCTCTTCTTTGTTTTATCTGCCTTCAACTAGGATTCAGTGTGATTCCCTCAGCATGCCTCTGGCATAGATTTTACTATGCAATCCTGTCATCACTGGTAAATTTCTTTATCTTTCTCACCATAATGCAAATGTCACATGAGTAAAATGTTTCTTATTTGACCTGTTCTCACAGGGCATGGCATAAGCATGGCATTCTGTAGGTAACAAAAAATGTTCACCCAAACAGTGGGATAAAAAGGCAAGATCTCAGACCTATGGAAAGCCATGTTGTTTATTCAACTTTACATTCTTATCAGAGAACCCTAGAATCCATGATCTGTTTTTCTGGCTTTTTTTCTGGATAAAATGGAAGCTAGTACAAAGAATGAGAGTGGGCACGTAAGGTAAAGATATTTATACTATTGGCTTTTCTTGTGTTGTGACTGGCATGGGGCTCACTCATGTTTTAGAAATGCCCCAAGACAGCTTTGTACATTCCATGGCATGGTGGTAGTGGCATGAAACCTTCTTGTGGGTCAGAAATGGTCTCACTGCTTCACTACTTAAGGAGTGAGAGATCAGGGTTGAAAGCTAGGTTCTCCTAAGTAGTAAGAGAAAGAGGACATAGCATGATATTATATAGAAGCTGCCTTTTGTGAGGGGCAGAGGAAGGGGAGCAGTGAATGAGACTTTATGATCCAGAAAAGGTATTAGAGGAAAAAAATAATAAGGGGGAATATAAGGTCATGCCATGCAAGCAGAGAATAAAATGGACAGAAGACACAAGACAATCTTTTGGTTCCAGGCAATGAGCACCATTTCTTAGGTAGAAAGACCTAAAAGCCCTAGCTAGTGGTTTCCCAGATACTGCAGCTGAGCTGGCTCTGGGCAGACAAAGCATTTAATTATGGCTGGTAAGCAATCTTGGGGCTGTAACCAAATCCTCTGGGGGCTAGTAAGCAATTTCTATGACACTCATGAAAATATGCCTTATTATGAAGTGAGGCTTCAGAGAAATTTTTTTCAGTAGTCCTTGCCATTGAAGTTCCAATTAAACTATGGATGTCAATTTCAATGAAGCAAAAAAGTTAGTGCATGCTGCACCATACCAGGAATAATGACAAACCACGTACCAGATTTGATAATCTATCAGTGCCTTGTATATAATGATCTGGTTAATGTGACTATATAATTATAGTCTATGTTAACTTTCTGTGGATGGAAAAATATTGACAACTATCAAGGAGGCAATTTTAACCAGACTTCTCTTTTAGTTCTTACAACAAACCTCAGGTATGACTTTCCAGATGGGGGACCTGAAGCTCTGAGAGGTGAAATTGCCCATAACCACAAAGTTGGCAAATTTAAAAGGTATATCTTAGAGCCATGTTTGTTAAATTCTTTTTTCTTGCAACCTTAGTAGTAATAGTAATAATAGTAACAGCAAATGTTTATATAGCACTCAATCTTTTTTCTAAGTACATCATATACATTCGTTGAGATGACATCTCACAGCTTTCACCACCCTCCACCCATAAAGATGAACAATTAGACAGTAACCCACAAATGAAAGCAGCTCTGGAAGAGTTCTGGAGTTCACTTAAGCAAATTTAGCAGCATGGTTGAGGGGGAAAAAAAACCAACTGAGAATTAGCTACACAAGAAGAGAAGGACAATAGCTTAATTTTCCCTACATCACTGCATCTCCCAAGATGGAATTGCTCAAGGCCAAGAAAGATCTTACAGCTAGAAAGAGTTCCCCTGCCAGAAAAGGAAGAGCAGGGTGAGTGACCTGTTTCACTAGCCTTTCTGGGCACCACATGAAGAACCCAATTCAATTTCACCCCACCAGACTGACAGAGATGAAATATACAGAGAAGAACAAGGAAGAAAAGCAGGAAATACCAGTAAAAGCCACACAATGGGAACCATCTTGTAAACAGATATGAACTGCTCTGCAGACACACTTAGCAGATTTTGCCACTGAAGAGACTAATGGTCAACACACCTGATGTGGCCCTTCTAAAGATCTCACTCTTTTGCTAGGTCCATAAATCCCTCCCTACTCCTTCTCTCCTCTTCCCATTTGGAGCCTAGGAATCTGTACCAGCAGCCAGCCCAAGCTTCTGTGGCTGTGCAAATAAAAATGCCCACCTAGAACTAGATAGCTGAACCCTACTACAGTACATATGCTTGGGACTAGTGCCTCCAGCTATGCATTGCCATGGTGCCAGTCTGAGAACTATCACTCATCTCTACTACAGTGTGCATACCTGCAAGAAGATGGTACAGTCAAGGAAGAGCATGCTGACAACCAGCGTGTCTGCAACTGTTTGAGGGCCCAGAGAAGACTCTCTTTTCTGTCACTGGTCAGCACCCCCATGTTCTCTATACCCCCTCTAGCTGTGCACCTGAATGCCCTGGCCGAATCCTCCTCACAAGTATCCATTGCAGAGAAGATGCCTGAGCCTATCCAGCCATGGGACAGCACACTGACAGCAGAAGACTCTGCATCTGTCAATAAGCCCATAGTAGGCCCTGACCTTTGCTGACTATATTGGCCCCCACTACTACATGTGTATCTGCAACAAGCCCCTGCCACTATTTGGACATCTACAACTAGCCCCACAGTCAAGTGTGTACACACCACCACCTCCAGCCACGACCACTGCCTGCTTTGGTCTATAGCTGGAACAGGATTTCCTTGTTCTTTAGTACTGAACACCACAGAAGTTCTTTCAGCCACTTCTGATTTCCTGAAGTCCTCACCAAGTACCACACAGTTATCAGTGCTCTGAACCTAGCAGGCTGATCCAAAAGGACATGATACCCCTTCTGAGACTCAGTGTTGCCACTTCTCACCACATATGGGACCCTGCACCATTAAACCTGATGTCACAGCATGCTCCAGGGTATTCCCACCTCCAGGTGAAAGTCTTCCCTTTCCCAAATCAGTCCATAAAATCTGGAAGAGCTGACTGCTTCTTCAAATGTACAGACACCTATGCCAAAGCTACAAGGATTATGAGGAATCAAGGAAACAGGATTCCACCAAAGGAATACAGCAAGCCTCCTGTAATTAGCCCCCAAAGAAATGGAAACCTAGGAAGTGCACCACAAAAAATTCAAAATAATTTTTTAAAGATCCTCAGAGAACACCAAGAATTTAACAATGTCAAGAAAACAGTGCAAGAGCAAAATGAGAAGTTCAAAAAGAGATTTTTTAAAAACATAAAGAACCAAATTCCAATTGGAAATTTTGGTGAAGAAGATAATGATTGAACCCAGCAATTCAATAAAGACCGTTAACAGCGGACTTGAAGAAAAAAAAATCAGTGATCTAGAAGACAGAACTAAAGAAACAGAAAAGAAATAAAAGAAAAGAAAAGAGAAGAGAAAAGAAAAGAAATAAAAGAAAAAGAATGTAGGAAGCCTTTGGGACTTGTGTACATATTTTTCTTTTGAGGTGTTAAATATCAATGGAGTCCCAGAAGAAAGAGAGAAAGAAAAGAGTAGAAAGCTTATTTAAAGAAAAAAAATGGCCAAGAACTTCCCAAACCTGGGGAGAGATTTAGATATCCAGGTTTACAAAGTTAATAGATCACCCTTAAAGTCCAACCCACAAAAATATTCTCCAAGACCCATTATAGTAACTGTCAAAAGTTCAAGACATAGAATTTTAAAAGCAAGGAACCCCCCACAAGGCTAAGTTCAATGTTATCAGAAAGAAGGAAAAAATGAGGATTGGAGAAAAATTAGAGAATAGGAAAACAATAGAAAAAGTTAATGAAACTAAGTTGATTTTTTTAGAAATATTTTATTTATTTATTTGATAGACAGAGATCACAAGTAGGCAGAGAGGCTGGCAGAGAGAGGGGGAAGTGGGATCCCTGCTGAGCAGAGAGCCTGATGCAGGACTCAATCCCAGGACCCTGGGATCATGACCTGAGCCGAAGGCAGAGACTTTAACCCACTGAGCCACCCAGGCACCCCAAGTTGATTTTTTTTAAAAAGAAAATTTATAAACTATTAGCTAGACTAAGGAAAACAGACATTTAGAAATTGAAGAGCAGACATTACAGCTGATGCTGCAGAAATATAAGGATCAAAGAAACTACTATGAACAGCTATATGTCAACAAATTGGACAATATAGAAGAAATGGGTAAAATCCTAGAAACATACCAAATTAATTAAAAAATGTATAACCTACTGAATAAGTAAAGAATAGAAAATTGGAACAGACTAATAATGAGTAAAAAATTAAATCAGTAGTCAAAATCCTGCCAACGAAGAAAAGCCAGCTTCACTGGTGAATTACACCAAACATTTCAAGAATTAATGTCAATTTTTCTAAAACTTTGGAAAATATTGAAGAGAGAACATTCCCTAATTCATTTTATGAGGCCACAATTACCCTGATACCAAAGTCAGATAAAGACACTATAAGAAAACTATGGATCAACATCCCTGATGAATACAGATACAGAAATTCTCAACAAAATATTAGCAAACTGAATTCAATAGCACATTAAAAAGATCATATACCACAAATAGCAGGATTTATCCCAGGATATAATGATGTTTCAGAATCCCAAAATCAGTGTGATACACCACATCAATGGGATGAAAGGTAACAATCATATTATCACATCAATAGTTGTAGAAAAAGTTATTTGACAAAATACAACATCCTTTCTTGATAAAAAAAAAAAAAATCATTGGGTATGGAAGGAATGTACTTCAACGAAGGCTATATATGATAAAAACCTATAGCTAACAACATACTCAGTGGTGAAAGACTGAAAGCTTTTCTTCTAAGATTGGGAACAAGAAAAGGATGTTCACTCTCACCACTTATTCAACATGGTTTCAGACGTCCTAGTCAGAGAAATCAGATAAGAAAAAGAAAAAAAAATCCAGTCAAAGAAGATGTAAAATTGTTTTTATTTGCAGATGATATGATCTTATATACAAAAAATCTTTAAAGACTTAGGAAGTTAAAAATAGAGCCACCCTACAACCCAGCAATTGCACTCCTGGGTATTTACCCCAAAGATACAGATGTAGTGAAAAGAAGGGTCATATGTACCTCAATGTTCACAGCACCAATGGCCACAATTGCCAAACTGTGGAGAAAGCCAAGATGCCCTTCAGCGGATGAATGGACAAAGAAGATATGGTCCATATATACAATGGAATATTACACCTTCATTAGAAAGGATGAATACCCAACTTTTGTATCAGCATGGACAGGACTGAAGGAGATTATGCTGAGTGAAATAAGTCAAGCAGAGAAAGTCAATTATCATATGGTTTCTCTAACCTGTGGAGCATAAAGAATAACGTGGAGGACATTAGGAGAAGGAAAGGAAAAGTGAATTCAGGGAAATTGGAGGGGGAGATAAACCATGAGAGATTGTGGACACTGAGAAACAAACTGAGGGTTTTGGAAAGAAGGGGGCTTGGGGAATTGGTGAGCCTGGTGGTGGGTATTAAAGGAGGGCACATACTGCATGGAGCACTGGGTGTGTGGTATAAACAATGAATCTTGGAACATTGAAAAAAATCAAATTTAATTTTAAAAAAAAGATGCTAGAAAAAAAAAAGACTTAACCAAATAGTGTTAGAGCTATGAAGTCAATAAAGTTGAAGTGCATAAAATCAACATAAAGAAATCATTTCATTTCTACACACTAACAATGAAATATCTGAAAAAGAAATAAAATAATCCATTCATAGTAGCATCAAATTAATAACATATTTAGGAATAAATTAAACCCAGACAGTGTAAGATATGGTGACTGAAAACCATGGAACTTTAATGAAAGAAGTTAATGAAGTTGTAACAAATGGAGAATTATCTGTGCTCATGGAAGATTTTTTTTTCTTTTTTTATTGAAATTCAATTAGTGAACATATAGCACATCATTAGTTTCTGATGTAGAGTTCATCAGTTCCATATAATACCCAATGCTCATCACATCACATGCCCTTCTTAATGTCCATCACCCAATTAACCCATCCACCCACCTACCAACCCTCCAACCACCATCAGTTTGTTTCCTATAGCTAAGATTCTCTCATGCTTTTCTCCCTTCCTGATGACTCCTCATTCCATTTTTCTTGCCTTACCCTGTGATCCTCTATCTTGTTTCTTATGTCCCACATGAGTGAAACCATATGATAATTTTGCTTCTCAGATTGACTTATTTCACTCAGCATAACACTCTCCAGTTTCAATCCATGTTGATATAAAAGGTAACTATTCATACTTTCTGATGGCTGAGTAAGGTTCCATTGTATATATGAACCACATCTCCTTTATCCATTCATCTGTCGATGAACATCTCAGCTGTTTCCACAGTTTAGCTATTTAGGACATTGCTGCTCTGAACGTTGGGGTGCATGTGTCCCTTCTTTTGACTATATCTGTATCTTTTGGGTAAATATAAATACCAAGTAGTGCAATATCTGGGTCATAAGGTAGCTCTATTTTTAACTTTTTAAAAACATATATATAATGGACATCCCTGCCGTGTTCCTGACCTTAGCGGAAAAGCTTTCAGTTTTTCTCCATTGAGAATGATATTTGCGGTGGGTTTTTCATAGATGGCTTTGATGATATTGAGGTATGTGCCCTCTATCCCTACACTTTGAAGAGTTTTGATCAGGAAGGGATGTTGTACTTTGTCAAATGCTTTTTCAGCATCTATTGAGAGTATCATATGGTTCTTGTTCTTTCTTTTATTGATGTGTTGTATCACATTGACTGATTTGCGGATGTTGAACCAACCTTGCAGCCCTGGAATAAATCCCACTTGGTCGTGGTGAATAATCTTTTTAATGTACTGTTGAATCCTATTGGCTAGTATTTTGTTGAGTATTTTCGCATCTGTGTTCATCAAGGATATCGGTCTATAGCTCTCTTTTTTGGTGGGATCCTTGTCTGGTTTGGGGATCAAGGTGATGCTGGCCTCATAAAATGAGTTTGGAAGTTTTCCTTCCATTTCTATTTTTTGGAACAGTTTCAGGAGAATAGGAATTAGTTCTTCTTTAAATGTTTGGTAGAATTCCCCCGGGAAGCCGTCTGGCCCTGGGCTTTTGTTTGTTTGGAGATTTTTAATGACTGTTTCAATCTCCTTACTGGTTATGGGTCTGTTCAGGCTTTCTATTTCTTCCTGGTTCAGTTGTGGTAGTTTATATGTTTCTAGGAATGCATCCATTTCTTCCAGATTGTCAAATTTATTGCCGTAGAGTTGCTCATAGTATGTTCTTATAATAGTTTGTATTTCTTTGGTGTTAGTTGTGATCTCTCCTCTTTCATTCATGATTTTATTTATTTGGGTCCTTTCTCTTTTCTTTTTGATAAGTCGGGCCAGGGGTTTATCAATTTTATTAATTCTTTCAAAGAACCAGCTCCTAGTTTCGTTGATTTGTTCTAATTGTTTTTTTTGGTTTCTATTTCATTGATTTCTGCTCTGATCTTTATGATTTCTCTTCTCCTGCTGGGCTTAGGGTTTCTTTCTTGTTCTTTCTCCAGCTCCTTTAGGTGTAGGGTTAGGTTGTGTACCTGAGACCTTTCTTGTTTCTTGAGAAAGGCTTGTACCGCTATATATTTTCCTCTCAGGACTGCCTTTGTTGTGTCCCACAGATTTTGAACCGTTGTATTTTCATTATCATTTGTTTCCATGATTTTTTTTCAATTCTTCTTTAATTTCCCGGTTGACCCATTCATTCTTTAGAAGGATACTGTTTAGTCTCCATGTATTTGGGTTCTTTCCAAACTTCCTTTTGTGGTTGAGTTCTAGCTTTAGAGCATTGTGGTCTGAAAATATGCAGGGAATGATCCCAATCTTTTGATACCGGTTGAGTCCTGATTTAGGACCGAGGATGTGATCTATTCTGGAGAATGTTCCATGTGCACTAGAGAAGAATGTGTATTCTGTTGCTTTGGGATGAAATATTCTGAATATATCTGTGATGTCCATCTGGTCCAGTGTGTCATTTAAGGCCTTTATTTCCTTGCTGATCTTTTGCTTGGATGACCTGTCCATTTCAGTGAGGGGAGTGTTAAAGTCCCCTACTATCATTGTATTATTGTTGATGTGTTTCTTTGATTTTGTTATTAATTGGTTTATATAGTTGGCTGCTCCCACATTGGGGGCATAGATATTTAAAATTGTTAAATCTTCTTGTTGGACAGACCCTTTCAGTATGATATAGTGTCCTTCCTCATCTCTTATTATAGTCTTTGGCTTAAAATCTAATTGATCTGATATAAGGATTGCCACTCCTGCTTTCTTCTGATGTCCATTAGCATGGTAAATTCTTTTCCACCCCCTCACTTTAAATCTGGAGGTGTCTTCGGGCTTAAAATGTGTTTCTTGGAGGCAACATATAGATGGGTTTTGTTTTTTTATCCATTCTGATACCCTGTGTCTTTTGACAGGGGCATTTAGCCCATTCACATTCAGGGTAACTATTGAGAGATATGAATTTAGTGCCATTGTTTTGCCTGTAAGGTGACTGTTACTGTATATGGTCTCTGTTCCTTTCTGATCTACCACTTGTAGGCTCTCTCTTTGCTTAGAGGACCCCTTTCAATATTTCCTGTAGAGCTGGTTTGGTATTTGCAAATTCTTTCAGTTGTTGCTTGTCCTGGAAGCTTTTAATCTCTCCTTCTATTTTCAATGATAGCCTAGCTGGATATAGTATTCTTGGCTGCATGTTTTTCTCGTTTAGTGCTCTGAAAATATCAGAATTCAGTAAAGTGTCAGGATATAAAATCAATGCACAGAAATCAGTTGCATTTCTCTACACCAACAGCAAGACAGAAGAAAGAGATATTAAGGAGTCAATCCCATTTACAATTGCATCCAAAACCATAAGATACCTAGGAATAAACCTAACCAAAGAGACACAGAATCTATACTCAGAAAACTATAAAGTACTCATGAAAGAAATTGAGGAAGACACAAAGAAATGGAAAAATGTTCCATGCTCCTGGATTGGAAGAATAAATATTGTGAAAATGTCTATGCTACCTAAAGCAATCTACACATTTAATGCAATTCCTATCAAAGTACCATCCATCTTTTTCAAAGAAATGGAACAAATAATTCTAAAATTTATATGGAACCAGAAAAGACCTCGAATAGCCAAAGGGATATTGAAAAAGAAAGCCAACGTTGGTGGCATCACAATTCCGGACTTCAAGCTCTATTACAAAGCTGTCATCATCAAGACAACATGGTACTGGCACAAAAACAGACACATAGATCAATGGAACAGAATAGAGAGCCCAGAAATAGACCCTCAAATCTATGGTCAACTAATCTTCGACAAAGCAGGAAAGAATGTCCAATGGAAAAAAGACAGCCTTTTCAATAAATGGTGCTGGGAAAATTGGACAGCCACATGCAGAAAAATGAAATTGGACCATTTCCTTACACCACACACAAAAATAGACTCAAAATGGATGAAGGACCTCAATGTACGAAAGGAATCCATCAAAATCCTTGAGGAGAACACGGGCAGCAACCTCTTCGACCTCTGCCGCAGCAATATCTTCCTAGGAACAACGCAAAAGGCAAGGGAAGCAAGGGAAAAAATGAACTACTGGGATTTCATCAAGATCAAAAGCTTTTGCACAGCAAAGGAAACAGTTAACAAAATCAAAAGACAACTGACAGAATGGGAGAAGATATTTGCAAACGACATATCAGATAAAGGACTAGTGTCCAGAATCTATAAAGAACTTAGCAAACTCAACACCCAAAGAACAAATAATCCCATCAAGAAATGGGCAGAAGACATGAACAGACATTTCTGCAAAGAAGACATCCAGATGGCGAACAGACACATGAAAAAGTGCTCCATATCACTCGGCATCAGGGAAATACAAATCAAAACCACAATGAGATACCACCTCACACCAGTCAGAATGGCTAAAATCAACAAGTCAGGAAATGACAGATGCTGGCGAGGATGCGGAGAAAGGGGAACCCTCCTACACTGTTGGTGGGAATGCAAGCTGGTGCAGCCACTCTGGAAAACAGCATGGAGGTTCCTCAAAATGTTGAAAATAGAACTGCCCTATGACCCAGCAATTGCACTATTGGGTATTTACCCTAAAGATACAAATGTAGTGATCCAAAGGGACACATGCACCCGAATGTTTATAGCAGCAATGTCCACAATAGCCAAACTATGGAAAGAACCTAGATGTCCATCAACAGATGAATGGATCAAGAAGATGTGGTATATATACACAATGGAATCCTATGCAGCCATCAAAAGAAATGAAATCTTGCCATTTGCAACAACATGGATGGAACTAGAGCGTATCATGCTTAGCGAAATAAGTCAAGCAGAGAAAGACAACTATCATATGATCTCCCTGATATGAGGAAGTGGTGATGCAACATGGAGGCTTAAGTGGGTAGAAGAAGAATAAATGAAACAAGATGGGATTGGGAGGGAGACAAACCATAAGTGACTCTTAATCTCACAAAACAAACTGAGGGTTGCCGGGGGGAGGGGGTTTGGGAGAAGGGGGTGGGATTATGGACATTGGGGAGGGTATGTGCTTTGGTGAGTGCTGTGAAGTGTGTAAACCTGGTGATTCACAGACCTGTACCCCTGGGGATAAAAATATATGTTTATAAAAAAAAAAAATTAAAAAAAAAAAAATTTAAAAAAAAAAAAAAAACATATATATATATATATATATATATATATTTATTTATAAGAAAACTACAATGATGTATCAACTCATACCTGTTAGAATGCATACTGTTGAAAAGACAATGGATGACAAGTGTTGGTGAAGATGTAGAAAAAGAGAACTTTTGTGCAGTGTTGGTTGGAATTTAAATTGGCACAGCCTCTATGGAACACAGTATGGCAGTTCCTCAAATAATAAAAAATAGAGCTACATATGTTACAATGATCCTACTTCTGGTATATATTCAAAAGAAATGAAAACAGGACCTCAAAGAGCTATCTATATCCTGTTTACTGCAGCATTGTTCACAGAAACCAAAATATAAAAACAACTTCAGGGTCCATAATGGATAATAAAAGAGTTGTAGTGTGTGTGTGTGTGTGTACAATGAAATAATACTCACCCAGGAGAATGAAGGAAATCCTGCCATTTGCAACAACATGGATGGATCTTGAGGACATATTAAACGGAACAGTAATACTGTATGTATCACTTATGTGGAATCTAAAAAAGCCAAACTCCTAGAAACAGAGATTTGAGTGATGGTTACCAGGGACTGGGAGTAGGAGAAACAGGGATATGTTGGTCAAAATGTACTACTCTGTGCCAGGCTAAACCTATCAATACCAATGTTGTGGCTAGACTGGCCCTCATGATTCTTACTGTGATTGTAAGAAGCCCTCTGTACTCATCAGGAAACTTTGGGGAGTAGGGAGTTTATTAATCATAGGTCGTGGAAAGGGCCATACAGCATGCCTAAGGCCACAGAGCAAGGACACAGGTAGATAAAGAGGGTGTGGGTCTGGGGTTCTGCTTTTATTAGGACTGAGTGTAGAGGCCTAGGGTTTCAAGGACATACTCTTTATTGGTGAATTAAAAACACAGAATGGGAATTCAAGATGTGAAAAAAGAGAAAAACAAGCAACCCAAATGGTTAATTACCAAAATCACTAAAACATGGGAGCCTGGTTGGCAGATGGGGACATGGCACAGCCTGCCTCTTTATCTAGTCATGTGGCTGGCAATGTGTTTATTTGAGATAGCTATCTTTGAAGTAGATGTCTCTTTGAAGTGGATGCCTCAGCAATCAAAGCTTAAGTTGGACACTTTTATTTCAAAAAAAGAAAAAAACTGTCAGGATTCAAACTACAGATACAAATTTCTAGTTATAAGATGAATAACTTCTAGAGAATCTAATGTACAGCATGGTGATTATAATTAATAATACTGTGTTATAAACTTTAAACTTGTTAAGAGAGCAAATCTTAAATGTTCTAATTCTTAAAAGTTCTAACTTAAATTTTCTATGTGACATGATGGAGGTGTTAGCTAATACTTGGTGGTAATCATTTTGCAATATTTAAGTGCATCAAATCAATACATTGAATACTTTAAACTTACACAATGTTATATATCAATTTTATTTTAGTAAAGCTGGAAAAATTAAATTAACTTTTTTAAATTAAAACATCACTTCATATATATATATATATATATATATATATATATATATATATATATACTCATTTTATTCTCACAGCAACTTTATGAAAAAGATACTATTATTATGTAAAAGACACCATCCCTATTTTATAGGTAAGGAAACTGAGTTTAGAGTTTGAGTAACTTGCCCAAGGTCATACATATTGAAGGGGAAGAATTGAGATTCAAACCCAGAACGTCTGACTCTAGAAACTATGTTCTCAATACATTCTACTATTCTATTTTCCAAATATTCTGAAACTAAGTGCTTTTCAGGACTTTGGACTTTCTAGGCAGAGAATGTCACAAAATCCAAAATAGCATTAATAAAACCCTAAAGGGAAACATGCCTGACCAGTCTTTGGAATGAGAGAGGTGATAAACCAAGTAACTGAATGAGAAAGACCGTGAAACTTCTTGCAAGATTATAATTCCATTACCCGCTCTCACTGTGAAACCTCACTCCACCACAACACCTTGGGCTTGAACTCCAGAAGTTATAGACAGGCAACTAGAGAAGCCTCACAAGATCTGGGGAAGTCTGGCCTCCACTGTTGAGGCAGACTCTACTTTCAATATGAGCAGCTGCCCCACTTTAGGACTGCCATACTTGCTGCTTTCCTGCTATAGATGTGAAAGGTGGGGGGGGGGGGGTGGTGTAAAATCTACAAACACCAAGCATACATTTCATAGGGAGTAGAAAAATTAAGATCTAAATAGCTGATTTGGCTCTTATTTTCCAGGACTGCCTTAAACATATCTCATGAAGAATTTAGCCATCTCCAAGGGGCCACTGTGGGAAATCAAGACATTCAGAAAACGAGTAAGCGATCAACCATCTTGGTTTGCCAGGAACTGGGGGACTTCTAGGGACATAGGACTTTCAGTGCTAAAACCTGGACAATAGATCACATTCCATTCATATTAGGGTCAGCAAGAACATGGGATTTCTCTTCATTCCCATGCATCTCATTCATGCCATGCTGTGTCATTCACTGCTATAGAGCTATCTGGTCATGCAAACATGTTCTGACAGTGAGCATTTTATTTTGACTCTCACTTCAGCTCTTACTGCTGTAACCCCAGCATCCATTTCCTTAGAGTGGCTGCTTTATTCACTGACTGGTCTCCTTAAATGAAAAGAGATTATTTTCACTAGTTGCTCCCTCACAGAAGGAAGGTAGAGCTTCCTGGCTTCTTAAGAATTTAGTCCCATCCTCTTGACCTGTATGTCTGAATTGGTCACCAAATAAGCAACATTTGACCTGGGATAGAGATGTCAGACATGAATAATGATGCATTTCACTATTTAAAAAATTATCAGTTACAAAGCAATGCCTAGAACTGCCCCAGTGAAGTGTTTTGACTGGTGGTTTTACATTGTTTTTCAGTCCCTTATATAATTAGCTTCTCAAAATTATGTGTCTTATAGGAAGGATCACCCAGTGTTCCCTGGGAAGCCTGAACATGAGGTACCTTAGTGCATGAGAATTTAAAGTACAGTCAGTCCCATTCAAAAATCTCCATTATAGGGGCACCTGGGTGGCTCAGTGGGTTAAGCCCCTGCCTTTGGCCCAGGTCATGATCCCAGGGTCCTGGGATCGAGCCCCGCGTCGGGCTCTCTGTTCAGCAGGGAGCCTGCTTCCCTTCCTCTCTCTCTGCCTGCCTCTCTGCCTACTTGTGATCTCTGTCTATCAAATAAATAAATAAAATCTTAAAAAAAAAATCTCCATTATAAACAAGATGGAGAATGCAGTGAGAGGCACAGTCCCTGCCTTTAAGAGATGCTGTAGTCTAATTAGAAAACTGCACATATATGAACACACACACACACACACACACAATCTTGCAAACCCCAAGGATTACAGATGTCAGGATCTGTTAGTACAGGGCTCATTTCTAACCCACAGGGGAGGAAGAAGAACCAGATGTGAGCTCAAGCACCAAAATCCCTGTCAACTGCAGCTGTTCCCTTCCAAATTGACCTTCTGACTTTGTTTCCTACGCTTTGAAAGGCATCTGGGTACCCTGGGGTTGTCCCATGTGGAGAAATAGCTGATTTAGCCTTCAAAAGTGTGTGCAGTCTCCCACCTTCTTCTCTTCTCTGCTCACACCCACCCATACGGTTCAGCCGCAGGGAAATTGCTATTCTCTCTGGCAGAAGTGCCTGCTAGAGGCCTGCAGTCTCTGATTAGATCAAAAGACCCATCTCACAGCAGATGGACACCACTCACAGTGGACTTTATATCTGGCCAAGATAGGGCATTATCTGTCTAATGAGCAATCTGGCAAATGAGGTTGAACATGCAAGAAGCATTCTTCATTTCAGCATCCCAGCTGTTGGCTCACAGGCCATGGACCATCAATCAGGCTGAACTGAACCTTACTGTAAGGTATTGGCATGGGCAGAGACTTTAAAGGACCAACCAGGGAACCATATGGAGTGAGATACCATTATACACATCTAGGTTGTGAAGGCTCAAAATCTCTGATGAACAAAGGGCAGGCTGGCCAACTCCCACCAGGGAGAAGCCGTTATAGAGGGACTATCTAGGGATTAGCAATTTATATACTAAAGAGAGCAGTGTTTGTTGATTTTTATTGTCTATTGCAGTGGTGCTCAAATTTTAGCTTTCAGGGAATCATGTAGAAAGATTTTTTTTTAATTTTATTTTTAAGATTTTAGTTATCTATTTGACACAGAGAGATCACAAATAGAGAGGCCGAAAGAGGTGGGGGGAAGCAGGCTCCCTGCCAAGCAGAGAGGCCAACATGGGGCTCGATCCCAGGACCCTGAGGTCATGACCTGAGCCAAAGGCAGAGGCTTAACTCACTGAGCCACCTAGGTACCCTTGTAGAAAGATTTTAAAACACAGAATAGGTTGAGGTGGGACCAGAGAATTTGAATATCCAACAAGTTCCTATGTGGGGACCACAGGTTCAGGGACCATACTTTCAGTCTATAGGAATATAGACTATATAATATAATACTATTTTTTAATATATATAATAATAACAAATACCTTCTGCAGACCCAGCCTATACAGGAATTGTTGTGAAGTGACATATACCAACATGTCTAGATATTTATTGGAAAAAAAAGGATTGGGAATTCACAAGTAACAATCAACCAACTACCAAGTATTTCTTGAGTACCTGCCATGTGCAAAACTAGGTACTAAACTCTGTACAGATTAAGAAGAAGTGTCCAATTTGATATGAATCTAAATGGAAAAGTCTTTCTGGAGGTTATTTAGTCCTCAGAGTAACTTTAAAGCTGCCACTCTTTTCACCAAGTAATTCCATGTCTAAGAATTTATTCAAAGAAAATAAAGATATTAACAAAGACTAAGGATATGTTCACTGAAGCTCTTTTAAAGTGAAAAAGAAGAAATCTAAATTATCAATAAATATAAATATAAATGACATATATTTATTTTTCCCTACTACACACGCATGCGCACACTTTCCATACTTCCCTAGACCAGTGGTTCTCAAAATGTCTGGAGACATTTTTAGTTGTCACAGCTCAGGAGAAAGGTGTATAACTGGCATCTAGAAGGTAGAGGCCAGGGATGTTGCTAAACATCCCACAAAGCACAGGACAGTTCTTACAACAAAGAATCATCCAGCCCAAAGAATCAACAGTGCTGAATCATAAGAAACACAGCCTCACTTTCCAGGGGATTCAAATAGAGCCACATTAACTATAATGACTGCAATTTGATAGAATTAGGCCCCCTGAGTAGCAAAGGGGTGTATTCCTCTCAGAGTCTCCTGTTGTGTCTCAGGGGCTATCTCAAGTGATATATTTTTATATTTTATTGGCCACAACTAAGTCATCAAGATTATTGTGATTGGCTTTTGTCATATCATGGATCATTCCTTGGGCCTAGAGGAAAGGTCCATCTTAACTTAGCACACTGCTATTTTATTAAAGAAAAGCACAGGTGCTTTTACAGAAAACTGAAGCTGTTCCTCTAGAATGTAGAGTAGGACCATACCATCTTGGATACTATGCAGAATAAAACTCAGAACTTATTTGAACTTGCTGATGACAAGAACACATCAAGAGAAAGAGAGATTTAAGGTTACCAAACTTTCCTTGCTCCTTTTTTATGCAACTAGCTCAGGGAAAGGCACCACAATGGAGACAAGAAACTTAGGTTTGAGTCCTAATCTTGGCACTAATGAATAACCTTGAGCAAGTCACTTACTCTCTCTGAATCTCAATTTCTGTCATTCCTGGCATTTTATTATTCTTAAATACAGAAAATGACACCAAGGGGGAGTTGGAAGCAGAAAACAAATGCTCTCCATGGGCTGACCCCACTTATATCAATACCCTTTTATCACCTTCCCCAGAATGGGAAGCTGTCATGAACCATGGTCATGTCTAGTCATTGTTTCTGAGTCCCAATAGCAGAAGCTGGAGACTTGACACTGAAGCACTGGGTCCTGGAAATCAGGAACATTGTACAGAGCAGCAGCAAGGACCTGCCAAGACTAGAAATGTTTGGAATTTCTAAGTCACCAAACCCATATACCTTCTGTCCCTACATATGAATTAATACCCCCCCTTATTACCAGTATCACTTAACAGAATGGTACCTTTGTTACCAAGGATGAACCTACCTTGACACTGATAATCACCCAAGGTCCATAGTTCATCTTAGGATTCACTCTTGGTGTACATTCTGTGGGTTGAACAAACGTATAATGATACACGTCCATCATTAAAATATCATACATGGTATTTTTATTGTCCTAAAATTCCTCTGTGCTCTGCCTGTTTATCTCTCTCCCCTCCTCTTAACCCCTGGAAACCACTGATCTTTTTATCATCTTCCTAGTTTTGCCTTTTCCGGAAAGTCACATAGTTGGAATCATACAGTGTGTAGCTTTTTCAGATTCACCCCTTTCAATTAGTAACATGCATCTAAGTTTTCTCCATGTCTGTTTGTAGCTTACTAGCTCTTTTTTTTAAGATTTTATTTATTTATTTGACACACAGAGAGAGATGATCACAAGTAGGCAGAGAGGCAGGCAGAGAGAGAGATAGCGGGAAACAGGTTCCCTGCTGAAAAGAGAGCCGATGCAGGGCTGGGATCCCAGGACCTTGAGACCCTGACCTAAGCTGAAGGCAGAGGCTTAATCCTCTGAGCCACCCAGGTGCCCTCTTTTTTTTTTTTTTTTTTTTTTTTTAATGAGAACTCTTAAGATTTATTCTCAAGAGCATTCATATATATCATAGAACAGTGACAATTATAATTATGTTATACATTAGATCCATAGTACCTATTTATCTTATAAGTGGAAATTTGTATCTTTTGATCACTTTCCTCCAATTCCCCCTCCCAGCATTGCATCCCATGTCTGGTAATCACAGATCCAATTTCTTTTTCATTGAGTTTGGTGGGGTTTTTTGTGGATTTGTTTTGTTTTGTCTTGTTTTAGATTCTGCATGTAAGTGAAATTATACAATATTTATCTTTCTCTGACTTATTTTACTTAACATAGTGTTCTCAAGGTCCATCCATGTTATCTCAAATGGCAGGATTTCCTTCTTCTGCATGGTTGAATATTACCTTAATATGTGTGTGTACAGTACCAATTATATTTATATATATATGCCAACCTATCTGTATATATACCACAAATTCTTTATCCATTCATTTACTGATGGACACTTAGGTTGTTTCCATATCTGGGCTATTGCAAATAGTCCTGCTATCACCATGGGGTTGCAGATATCTTTTCAAATTAGTGTTTTTGTTTCCTTTGTATATATCCTCAGAACTGCAATTTTGGGGTTATATGATAGTTCTAATTTTAATTGTTTGAAGATCCTCCATACTTTGTTCTTTAAGGGCTGTACCAATCCCATTAACAGTGCAAAGGTGTTCCCTTTCATCCACATCCTTGCCACATTTATTATCTATCTTTTTTATTATAACCATTCTAACAGGCATGAGGTGATATCTCATTGTGATTTTGATTTCCATTTCCCTAATGTGTAGTGATGTTGAGCATCTTTTTATATTCCTACCTTTTATATAAACCATTTTATATAAACCATTTATAGATCTTCTTCTTCATAGATGAAGCCATCTATTCAAGTCCATTATCAGTTTTTAAATTGGATTATTTGAGGTTTTTGTTTTTTGCTATTGAGTTGTATAATTTTTAATACATTTTGGATATGAACCCTTCAACAGATATACGGTTTGCAAATATTTTCCCATTCCATGTGTTGTCTTTTCACTTTGTTGACTGTTTCTTTTGCTGTGCAGAAGCTTTTTAGTTTGATATAGTCACACTTGTTTGTGCTTTTGTTCCCTGTGCTTTAGGTGTCATGTAAAAAAAATCATTGCCAATATCCATGTTAAGGATATTTTTTTCCCCTGTTATTTTCTTCTAGAAGCTTCATGATTTCTGGATTTATATGTAAGTCTTTAATCCATTTTAAGTTAATTGTTGTGAGTACTGTAAAATAGCAGGCTAGTTTCACTCTTTTACATGTGAATACCCAATTATAGGCCTCACTTGTGAAAGAGACTATCTTTTCACCATTGAGTATTCTTGGCTCCCTCATCAAATATTAGTTGGCCATGCATACAGTTGAACCCCAACTTATGACGGTTTCACTTATAATTTTTTGACTATATGAAAGTGCTAAAGTGATAATACATATTCAATAGAGACCATACTTTGAATTTTGATTTTTTTCCTGGGACAATGATATATGATAAGATACTGTCTTGTGATGCTGGGAAGTGGCCATGAGCTGCAGCTTCCAGTAGCTATATGATCCTAAGAGTAAACATCTGATACACTTAAAACCATTGTGTACCCCTATAACCATTCTGTTTTTTACTATCAGTACAGAATTCAATAAATAACATGAGATATTCAATACTTTACTATGAAATAGCCTTGTGTTAGATGATTTTGCCCACTTGTAGGCTAACATAAGTGTTCAGAGAATGCTTAAGGTAGGCTAGGCTAAGCAGGTTGGGCATATTAAATTTATTTTTGACTTAAGATATTTTCAACTTATGGGTTTATTGGAATGTATCCTCATCATAAGCTGAGGAAGGTCTGTACTTAGATTTGTTTGTGGGCTCTCAATTCTGTTCCATTGGTCCATTTTTTCTGCTTCTTGCCAGGACTGTACTGTTTTGATTACAATAGCTTTAGAGTTTAACTTGAAAACAAATGTGAAGCATGATGCCTCCTGCTTTGTTTTTTGCAGAAATGCTTTGGTAATTCAGAATTTTTTGTGGTTCCATATAAGTTTAAGAATTGTTTGTGCTATTTCTGTACAAAATACCATTGGAAACTTGAAAAGGATTTCATTAAATCTATAGACGGCTTTCAGTAGTATTGACATTTTTAACAATATTAATTCTTCTAGTCCATGCACACAGGATACCATTTATTTGTGTTTCCTTCTGTTATTTTCATCAATATCTTATAGTTTTCAGAATAGAGTTCCTTCATTTCCTTAGTTAAATTTATTCCTAAATGTTTTTATTATTTCTTATGCTATTGTAAATGAGATTGATTCATTTATTTAATCAAATAATTCATTGTTAATGTACAGAAATCCTACTGATTGTCATTTGTTAATTTTATATCTTGAAACTTTAGTGAATTTGTTGATTAGGTTTAACAGGGTTTTTGATGAAATCTTTAGGATTTTCTTTATATAAAATCAAGTTATCTGCAAATAGAGGTAATTTTACTTTGCTTTCCAGTTCTAATGTCCTTTATTTCTTCTTCTTGCCTGATTGCTTTGGCTAGGACTTCCACCACCATGTTGAATAGAAATGGTGAGATTAGGCACCCTTATATTGTTCCTGATCTTGAAGTAAAAGCTTTCAAACTTTCTGCATTGAGTATGATGTTAGCCATGGGTTTGACATATATGACCTTTATTGAGATACATTCCTTCTATACTTAATTTGTTAATATTTTTATCATGAACAGATCTTGAATTACATCAGATGCTTTTGCTACATCTATTGAGATGATTATATGATTCTGTTCTTTATCCCTGTTAATGTGATGTATCACATTGATTTGTAGATGTTGAACCACTCTTCCATCACAGAGACTAATCCCACTTCATCATGGCAAATGAAAAGTTTATTTTTTAAAAAGATTTTGTTTATTTGAGAAAGAGTGAGTGAGAGAGCCAAGAAGGGGGAGGGGCAGAGGGAGAAGCAGACTCCCTGCTGAGTGGGGTGCCCCATGTGGGGCTTGATCCTGGAACTCCAGGATCATGACCCGAGCCAAAGGCAAACACTTAACCAATTGAGCTATCAGGTGCCCTGTGCTGCTAAATTTGATTTACTAGTATTTAACTGAGAATTTTTACATTTATATTCATCAGGAATATTGGCCTATAGTTCTCCTTTCCCGTGGTATCTTTTTATGGCTTTGGTATCAGGTGAATCCTTGACTCATAACATGAGTTTAGGAGTGCTCCATCCTGTACATTATTTTTTTTTAAGCATTTGGGAAGGATTGGCACTACTTTTTAAATGTTTGGTAGAATTCACCATTGAAGACATCTGATCCTGAGCTTTTCTTTCTTGGGTGATTTTTGGTTACTGATTGAATCTATCAGTAATCAGTCTCTACAGATTTTCTATTTCTTCCTGATTTAGTCCTTTTAGATTGTATGTTTCCAAGTTTTTTCCCATTTCTTCTAGGTTGTCCAGTTTGTTGGTATATAGTTATTCATAGTAGCCTCTTATGATAATTTGTATTTCTGTGATGTCAGTTGTAATGTCTCCTTTTTCATGTATAGGTTTGTTGATTTGGCCCCTCTCTTTTTTCCCTTGGTTAATCTCGCTAAACTTTTGCCAATTTTGTCTATCTTTTCAAGGAAATGACTCTTAGTTTGGTAGATCTCTCTATTGTTTTCCTGTTCTCTATTTCCTTTATTTCTCCTTTAGTATTTATTATTTTCATCCTTCTGCTAACTATGCACTTTATTTGTTCTTTGTTTCTGATTCTAGCCCATTTTTTTTTTTCAATTTGGCATCTTTCTTCTTAATGTAGGATTTTACTGCTATGTACTTAACTCTTAGAATGGCTTTTGCTATATCCCATACATTTTGGTATGTTCTGTGTCCATTTTTGTTTCTCAGTATACTTTTTCATTTCCCCTTTAATTTATTCTTTGATTCATGTGTTGTTTAATTTCCACAAATTCATAAATTTTCCAGTTTTTCTTTTCTTTTTGATTTCTAGTTTCATACTATTGTGGTAAGAAAAGATACTTGATATGATTTCAATCTTCTTGGAGTTGCTAAGATTTGTTGTTCCATATGTGCTTGAGGAGAATATGTGTTCTGCTTTTGTTGGGTAGAATATTCTATATCTGATAGGACCATTTTGTCTATAGAGTTGCACCATCCAATGTTTTCTTCTTGGTTCTCTGTCTGGATGATCTATCCATTGTTCAAAGTTAGGGTATAAAAGTCTAAACTATTGTTGTATTGTTTTTCATTTCTTCTTTTAGATCTGTTAATTTTTGCTTTATATGTCTAGCTACTGTGATTTGGGCACATAAATATTTATAATTGTTTTAACTTCTTCATGAGTTAATCTCTTTATCATTATATAGTGACTTTCTTTGTCCCTTTTAACATCTTTAGTTGAAAGTTTATTTTGTCTGAAGTAAGTATTGCACCCAGGCTTTTTCCTTTATTTCTTCCTCTTTTTATTCCCTCCACCTTACCTTGCTTCCTTTCTTCCTTCTCTCCTTACTTTCTTTTTTCTTTCTTTCATTTCTCTTTTTTTTTTCTTCTTTCTTTTTAGTTTTTGGTTACCATTTTCTTCAAATATCATTTTCCATCCAGACTGATGGACATCCATCAGTCCATCAGACTATGTGTGTATTTAAGACTAAAGTGAATCTCTTGTAGGCAGCATACTATTGGATCTTGTTTTTTAATCCATTCAACCTTTCTGTATTTTTTGATTAGAGAATTTAATAATATGTTTATATTTCATGTAATTATTAATAAAAAAGGACTAACAACTGATATTTCGTTAATTGTTTTCTGGTTGTTTTGTAGATCCATTTTTCCATGTGTCTTATCCTGCTATCTTTGTGTATGTGTTTTGATATCTTTTGGTATCAGTATGTTTTGACTTCTTTACCATGTTCTTTTGTGTAACTGCTACAAGTTTTTCCCTTGTGTTTATTATGAGGATTACATAAAACACCTTAAAATGTAACACGTTATTTTAAGCTAATAAAAATAAATAGAATTCCTAAACTTTCATTTTTACTTCTCTTCCTTGCATTTTAGATTATTGAGATTACAATTTACATATTTTCATGGTGTAACAAATAACAGATTATTGTAGTTATAGATATCTTTACTGTTGTTTGTTAACTTTTAAACTAGAATTGTAAGTAAATTATGGACCATCATTATTACATTACAGAATCTAACTTTGTGTATTTGTCATTATCAGTGAGTTTTATATTACCTTCTTTTTTTTTATGTTGTTAATTGATGTCATTTTACTTTCACTCAAAGAAATTCAAGGCAGGTCTACTGGCAAGAACTTCCTCAGCTTTTGTTTGTTCAGCAAAGTCTTTATCCTTCCTTCATTTCTGAAGGATAGTTTTATCAGGTATAGAATCTTTGGTGGACATTTTTTTTTCAATATTTTGAATATGTCATTTCATTCTATCTTACCCTAAAACATTTTTGTTGTGAAATCCACTGATCATCTTATGGTTTTCCTTTTGCATGTTCTCTTCTTTTTCTTGCTGCTCTTAGAATTCCATCCTTGTATTTGCTTTTTGACAATTTAATTATAATGTGACTCTGTAAAATGTTATTTAGGTTCAACCTACTTGGGGTTGAATATACTTCCCTTTCTTTCCTGTTCTTCTGGAATTCCCATTATGTAAATGTTGTTTGTTTTCATTGTATTCCAAAGGTCCTTTAAACTTTCTTTGCTCTTTTTAATTTTTTTTTCTTTTTCTCTTCTGATTGGGTCATTTCAAATGTCCTATCTTTCAGGTCACTTGTTCTTTCTTCTGCATGGCAAGTATGATTCTAAAGCTCTCTACTGAATTTTATAGTTAAGTAATTGTATTTTTCAACTTGAACTTTTCTTTCTTTTTGTGGTTTCTACCTTTTTGTTGAGCTTTTTTGGTTCATGTATCATTTCCCTATTTTTATTTTGTTGTTTGTGTGTTCTTGTAGTTCACTAATCTTTAAAAGAATCATTGTGAATTCTTTGTCTGAAAGGCCATAGAGATTTTCATTTCTCTAGGGTCATTCATTGGAATTTTGTTGGTTTTCTTTGGTTGTTGTATTTACCTGATTTTTTTTTTAAGTTCTTGATTATTTCCACTGATAATCTGGGCATTTGAGTAAGTGGGCTCATCTTCTAGACATTACAGGTTCACTTTGACAGAGACATTTCTTTATCATTTAGCTCAGTTTGGATTTGGGAGCATCTCTCTTAGAATTGGTCTTTGGCAGGTGGGGCCTGCTTCTTAAGTTCTGTTTTTGGACAAGACAATCATTTGAGCTTGTGATCAGGGGTTGGAGGGTGTGTCATTGGTTAAGAATACCTAGGTAGGACCATTAGCTTGTTCTCTAACCATGAAAGGTTGTGGGAAGGACTTTGCTGTTGCCTTGAGGTGTGGTCAGGCTTACTAGACAATCCCGGCAGGTTACTATACTCATATTAGGTGAGCTAGGAATTAGCTTCCTTGTCTTAGAAGGGCAACAGAATAAGACCCATGGCCAATCCCTTATTTAGATATTGGAATTAGGCAAAAAAGTATATTAAATTTCCTGGTCAGGTGAGGCCACCAGTTTTGCTCTGCAGATGGAGAAAACCATGCGTATGCTCTCTGTTCAAGTATCACTATTATGAGAGTTGTTATAGAGGCTACATAGTTTTCCATGTGTCCTGGTTAGGTTCCCTGCTCAGGTAGTCTGAAGGCTATATTCAGTAATAAGTGGCACTATGAATTGGTTTCCCTGCCTGGGTGCAGAAGAAGAAGGAGCTCTAAAGCCAGTAAGGCTCTACATGGTCTTAAGCCAACCCATGCCCTGAGTTTCCTAGTGACCAAGACCACTGGCTTTGTACTGCATACCATCAGCTCTGCCTGTGCCCCTTTCAGCTTGAGCATTGCTAGATGCTAGCTTCCAGGTTTTCTCACCAGACCTTCTGCTCCTGTGGGGCCAAGAATCATGTTCCACAGTAGTACATGGAGCCTGGCATGGGTAAACCATTCTCTAGAGTCAGCAAAACTTATTGTTTGAGGACTCAAATCAGGAATTCATACACCCCACAGAGTTTCATGTTCACTATGTACCACCTGTTTGGTTCTGTAGATTGGTTGTTAGAAACTCCTCTCCCTTCTTTATCATAATAAAATTTCTCTGATTGAGCCCATAGACTCCCAGCAATCCTTGTGGTTGAGACCAGAGTATGGGATTCCATGAAGTGACCCAAAACACTAGGAGGAGGCTGAAATCCCCCCCCCTTTCCCCATTGGAGAAACCATAGGCTCAGGAGAGACCTCTCCATATGATGCTGTGTTGGCCTGGGGGAAGGGCAATGCCATAAGATAGCCACTTTTCTGACCTTTCCAATGCAGTTTTCTTGATCTCTGTGATACAGGAGGTGCTTCAGCTTCACCTCCATGCTCTAGTTGTGTTTTGTTCAAGACTAGTTGTCAGTTATTTTTGTGAGATAGAGCAAAGTCACCTATGTCACCCTCTTGGTGATATTGCTCTCCAGTTCATTTCTTTTTAGCACTAAATAAGATTCCAATCTAAGGGTTTTGAAGGGGCAGGGGGTGGGAGGTTGGGGTACCGGGTGGTGGGTATTATAGAGGGCACAGATTGCATGGAGCACTGGATGTGGTGCAAAAATAATGAATACTGTTATGCTGAAAATAAATAAAAAAATAAATTTAAAAAGGAAAAAAAAAAGATTCCATTGTCTGAATATACCATAGTTTATCTGAAGATGTTTAAAGTCATCTTGTGGTTGATTCAGATTGATCTATTGGTCCAGCTGGTCTGTCACTCTGATGCAATCAAACTATTACACCATCACTGTTTACATTTGTTAGTGGCCTCCTATGTGCCCAACATTCTGCTGAGAGCTTTGCACACTTTATGATACATAATACAAGAATTCTTTGACAAACATTCTATTGTCATCTCAATTACAGATGAGAAAAAATGTTTAAAGATGAACTGATGGTGGTCAAGCTCATGTACTTAAGGCAGACTTGGCTGGAACCATATAAAATACTATTTGGCTTCAAAGGTGTCTGTCTTGTTCATTTTCCCATTCCCAGAACATACTGCAGAGGCTGGCACAAAGCTGCACCTTAGAAAACAACTTTGCAATGGATGAACACAAATATTGCTCTGGATGAGTCATTGTTCTAATAGAATTAAAGGTCAGAGGTTCTTAGGACATGAAATGGAAGACAGTGTCTTCTGTCTGCTCTATACTCTCTGGGACACAGATGATTTGCAATAACTCAAAGCCATGCATAAATGGAAAAATGGAAGCCAATTGAAGCTAATTGCTAAAGGGGATTAGAGGTATGAAAAGAACTTAGACTTCCTGGTTTCTAGTACCAGCCTCTTCTCAGTCTGACAAAAGTCCTCACTGCTAAGTGTGTTATTTAGCATATCTGACTCCTAATACACTCCAGAATGATCTTCATCTGTCAGCTAGTTTCCCAATTGGTTTTACTAATGTTTCATTTTTGTTCTAAGTGCCATTTCCCCCTTTCAGTCTGAGACTATTCTCACTAATTTGTATGGGTTTTATCATTTGGTCTTTGACACACATGTCAGGCCAAATATCAGAACAAATATGCACAAAACAATTATAGCAGATGGGTCATGCTGTGAAATGACACTGAGCTGTAACAGAGCACACTTTTTGCCCATTTCAAAAACAACAAATTCCACATTCAGAAAAAAACATAATTAGATCTCATATGTCTTCCACCCTTCCACTTTCTGTCTTAATTTCATCATCTCTAGGACCTCCTCCACTATGACTGAGCATGAAGTGAAACACATTAAACAGCAGCAGAAGAGAAGAAATACTAGTCACTTCCATTTCTGTCTGTCTCCCCATTTTCCATCAAGTACCCTGGAATTCAATTCATGTTGGCAAATATTTGCTAAACTCTTACTATTTCACAGTCATTATCTTAAACATCATCCTTGGCACCAATGAGGCAATAGAAAAAAGAATGAAAGCAAACCAGCAAGTCCTTTAACTGTATTAGAAGGTAACATTTATCATATAGTTTCACCTATTTGTGAAACATAAGGAATAGCATGGAGGACATTAGAAGAAGGGAAAAATGAAGGGGGAAAAATTGGAGTGGAAGACAAACCATGAGAGACTATGGACTCCAGGAAATAAACTGAGGGTTTTGGAAGGAAGGGAGTTCGGGGGGATGGATTAGCCCGGTGATGGGTATTAAGGAGGGTACAGATTGCATGGAGTACTGGGTGTTATATGCAAATAATGAATCATGGAACCCCACATCAGAAACTAATGATTTACTGTATGTTGACTAACATAACACAATTTAAAAAAATGTTAAAAATTTTAGAAAGAAAGTAACGTTTGATCAACCATGTTAGACACAAAGAGGTACAGGACTTCAAAGGAAGAATAATATACTTCCACTCAGTTGTGAAAGCTGCATGGTAGAGCTGCCATTTGAATTGGGCCTACAGAAATGGGTAAGATTTCTATAACCAGAGAGTGTCAGGGAGGACATTCCAGGCTGAGGTAATGGCATGGCCAAATCATGGACACAGAGAATGTACTCAAGGAAGGTCTAGCTGATTAATTAGGCTGGATAGGGGGTTTATCATATGTCTTAGAAGATGAGACTGAAAATGGATGGATGAAAATGGATGTTGAAAATTATAGATGACTTGGACCTTGATCTGTGGAAGTGGACAGTGTTGAGGTGGGGACAGTTTTCCTATCACCTCAAATTTCTAGACAGGCTCACATCTAGAGAAGGAGTGTGATTGCTTTTTCTTTTCCATATATTCATCTCTCCCTATGGTTCCTCCCAAAAAGAAAATATTTAATTGTAAATTTAATTGGTAGAACTATGTATTTTGAGAAAGATTGCCTTGAATGTGTAGATTGCTCTAGATAACATAGACATTTTAACAATGTTATTCTTCCAATCCGTGGGCATGGAGGGTTCTTCCATTTCTTTGTGTCTTCCTCCATTTCTTTCATAAGTGTTCCATATTTTTCAGCAGATCCTTTACTCTTTGGTCAGGGTTTTTACTCAGTCTATCTTATGGTTTATGGTGCAATTGTAAGCAGGATCAATTCCTTAATTTCTCTTTCTTCTAATTGTTAGTGTATAAAAATGCAACTGATTTCTGTGTATTGATATTATATCCTGCCCCATTGCTGAATTGCTATATGAGTTTAAGCAATTTTGGGGTGCAGTCTTTTGGTTTTCCATATTAAGTATCATGTCATCTGTGAAGAGTGAGAGTTTGACTTCCTTCCCAATTTGAATCCCTTTTATTACTTTTTGCTGTCTGATTTCTGTGGCTAGGACTTCTAGTACTGATTTGAACCAGAGGTGAGAGTTGGTATCCCTGTCATGTTCTTGACTTCAGGGGAAAACTTTCAGTTTTTCCCCATTGAGAATGATAGTCTCTGTGGGCTTTTCATAGATAGCTTTTATGATATTGAGGTATGATCTCTCTACTCTTACACTGTGGAGATTTTTAATCAATAAACGATGCTGTACTTTGTCAAATTCTTTTTCTGCATCAGTTGAAAGGATCTTGTCCTTTCTTTTATTAATGTGATGTATCACATTGATTTGCAAATGTTGAACCACGCTTGAAGCCCAAGAATAAATCCCACTTGGTTGTAGTTAATAATCCTTTTAATGTACTGTTGGATCTTATTGGCTAGGATCTTGGTGAAAATTTTAGCATCCATATTCATCAGGAATATTGGTCTGTAAATCTTTTGATGATGTCTTTGTCTGGTTTGGGGGTCAAGGTAAGACTGACCTCATAGAATGAGTTTGGAAGTTTTCCTTCCCTTTCTATTTTTTTGAAATAGTTTCAGAAGAGTAAGTATTAGTTTTTCTTTAAATGTTTGGTAGAATTCCCCTGGGAAAACATCTGGCCCTGGACTCTTGTTGTTGGGAGTTTTTATAATTACTGCTTCAATTTCCTTGCTGTTTATGGGCCTGTTCAGGTTTTCTATTTCTTTGTGTTTCAGTCTTGGTACTTTATGTTTCCAGAAATACATCATTTCTTCTAGATTGCCTAAGTTGTTGGCATATAGTTACTCATAATATGCTCTTAAAATTCTCTGTATTTCCTTGTTGTTGGCCATGGTCTCTCCCCATTCATTCATGATTTTATTTATTTGGGTACTTTCTCTTTTATTTTGGATAAGTTTGACCTAAGGCTTATTGATCTCATTTAATCTTTCAAAGAATCAGCTTCTGATTTCATTGATTTATTCTAGTGTTCTAGTATTCTTCTGGTTTCTATTTTAATTATTTCTGCTCTAATATTTATTATTTCACTTCTCCTGCTTGGGTTAAGATTTATTTGGTGTTCTTTTTCCAGTTTCTTTAGGTGTAAGATTATCTTGCATATTTGGGACTTGTCCAATTTTTTGAGAGCTTGTATTGCTATGTACTTCCCTCATAGGACCAACTTTGTTGTATTCCAGAGGTATTAAAACATTGTGTTTTCATTCTCATTAGTTTTCATGAATTTTTTTAAGTTTTTTTAACTTCCTGGTGGACCCATTCAGTCTTTAGTAAGATGTTCTTTAACCACCAAGTGTTTGAGTTCCTTCCAAATTTCCTATTGTGGAAACTCCTATTGAGTTCCAGTTTTAAAACATTGAAGTCTGAGAATATGCAGGGAATATACTAATAAATATATATAAACACACACACACACATACACACACACATAAAATTGAATATAGAGAAAGGAAGCCAAAAATCAAGAATATATTTTTAAAATATAAATGTAAAAATAAAAGACAAAAAGGACTTAAAAACAGAGTTGAAAAAATAAGAAATTAGTTGAAAAGGAAAAAAATAAAGAAAAGGAAAATTTTAAACTGAAAGATAAATAACCATGAGAAAAAAAGATCACCACAAATTCTAAATACTATTTTCCCCTGGTTCTGGAGTTTTATAGTCCTGTGTGCTCCATAACCTTGGTATTCACGTGTTGTTCCAGCTGGTCTTCTGGGAAGGGACCTGCTGTGGTGATTCTCAGGTGTCTTTGCCTGGGCAGAGTTGCACCACCCCTTGCCAGAGGCCCAGGCTCAGTGTAAGCTGCTTCTGGTTGTTCTACATGGCTTTTGCTCCCCAAGGGCTTTCCATGTCACTTTAAAGGAAGAAAATAAAAGTGGCCAAGCCCTGAGCCCCAGCTCTGGAGCTGAAAGATTATGGCCTGCCTCTCTTCAGTAATTACTCAGGGATAAGCAGTCTTCACTTTTGTGTGTGCCAAACTACAGACTCCTGTGATGCACTCCCACACTGCCCCTCCCTGAGGAAGCTGGAGGGTCACCATGTTTCAACCCTTTGCAGAGGCCCTGTATGAAGACTGGTCACCCCATTGTGCCACGGTTCGTGGTTTATGACAAAACGAGCTAAGGATCCCTTCCTGGGTTCACTGACTATAACCAGTTTCCACGCTCCAGTGCATGGAAACTGCTGGCTCAAGTACCCCCATTCTTTCTATGACCCCAGGGATTCTGAGACCACAGAGTCCAGCCTAGGATTCTGTCCCAATTAACCACATGAACACCTTTCAGAAAGGGACGTCTCTCACTGGAACAGAATTCTAACAGTTCCATTTTTGCACTCTGGGACTATATCATTTTCCAGTAGCTGACTTTCAGAGTGTCTGCCCCCTTGCAGTATATCCCTTCAAATCACTTCTCCATACTTCCTACTTTTCTAAAGTGGTTGCTTTTCTATTTGTAGATTCCAGAAATTATTTTCTTATATCTCAGGTTGAATTCATAGATGTGCAGAATGATTTGATAATTATCTAACCAAAAACAAGGGACCAGATGAATCAAGATCCCCTACTCTTCCACTGTCTTCTACCTTATCTTTGTCATCCTGCCTTCTCTGAATTTTACCTTTTTATCTTTACTACTTACCTGTGAATGCTCTCCTAGTGAAGTGTTAACACAAAAGACTTCCATCTGTTTTCTAAGAAACCCAGGCTAAGGAAGGAGCCACAATAACCACTAGAGATTTTGTACTCTTCTACTTGTATTTTCACATTATTCTTAAACTGTAGCCACCAATATATTGTAAAACTGCCTTCATGCCATATCCCTAATGACCTTTCCTCTAGGACTATAATTTACCCTCAGGTTGGACCTTAAATGAGGAACATAATCATCCCAAAGGAACCTTTTCCATATATCAAGTCTAACCCAGAAGGCTTCCATGTTGCATTTTGCAAATAAACCCATCTTATCCTTGTACAATGACCTGAAAGCCTTACTCAGGATCATGACTCCAATTATCAAGAGAGATATAAGAGAGGCCTCATTTCCCCCAAAGCAATTCAATGGTAACCTCACATTCCTGATAATTATGTCAGAATTGGGGCACAACTTGACCTAAATCCACACAACTCTCTATAAAAAAAAATACCTGGTTTCAGATATTTTTGGTGTGTATCCAATGTAAGTACTGAAGGCTCTGTCAACTTCTGTCCTGGCTGAAGTAAACACAATATTTTAGCTCAGATTGTCAATGTATAAGGTATAAAAGTCATATACTAGTAAAAAGCAATTTAAAAAAGCATCACAAGAACCAAACATATACCTAATTGTCTTATGAGGACAGGATACCCTAGGATGGAGGAAGGGCAAATGGCACTCCCAGACACCAGACGCACATGAATCTCCTACTACACAGATCTTAAACCTCAAGTTTTCAGGTTCAATTACCTGAGAACACTGTGCCATATCAGTAATAGCCAAAATAAATGAAAAGCAATTTTTTAAAAAATTTATTTGACAGACAGAGATCACAAGTAGGCAGAGAGGCAGGCAGAGAGAGAGGAAGGAAAGCAGGCTCCCTGCTGAGCAGAGATCCCAGTGCGGGGCTCGATCCCAGGACCCCGGGATCATGACCTGAGCCGAAAGCAGAGGCTTTAACCCACTGAGTCACCCCGGCGCCCCCATGAAAAACAGTTTAATATATTATAATGATTGACTACTTTTCATTAAGCACTAACCATGAGACAGAATCTATGATAAGGACTTTACATATGCATTATGTAACTTAATGATAATCATCAATTCTTCACAGAGGACCCATTTTATGGAGATAGAGTGTACTCAGTTCCTTGGCACCATGCAGAGGTTTATGAAAAATCAGATTGACAGTCTTTTCTATAAAGAGCAACTGCTGATGCCTGATATTCCAAAATGTCCTTCATCCCTTTGGATTAAGTCATTATTTCTGGACAAAGAACTAACAGCCACTTTAAGAACTAAAAGCATTTCCTGCAGTTCCCCTCCAAACAAGGTTTTTTTGCCCTCTCTTCCCCCAGTGGCTTTATTTGACCTGAAAGAAAACCAGTTTTTTGAAGAAGAGGTTTTACATAGGGAAGCCAGTGAAAGCAGGTCTAGGAGGGGAAACTGAAGGCTCCTGGAAGATTGAGGAAAAGCTGAATACCAAGCCTGTCAATTTTTCTTATAGATAACTTTGCTTCTGTCCTATGACTAAGCATGCAAAGATGTGAATTAACTATAGCATGAGAGAGAGAGTTAAGTGGGACATGAGGAAGAACTTCCTCCTCATAGTTGCTACTTGATGGACTCCTAGAAGGATGGAGAGCTTTTTGTTCACAGATATTTGACCTGGTAGAAGCAAAGATCCAGAGTCCTTACCAGCTTCAAGTTCATCTTCCTATTTCCGCATACATTTGCCATTTTCTTTTTGGGGTTTTGTCTGCATTTGGGAGGGGTTATAGAGAAATACTACAGAGATTACTAATGGTTTTATATTATAGCATCATAAAGAGTCTTAATTTTAATTCCTTTGGAGATTAAGTGTCAAATAAATATTACTGTGCCTATAAACTGACCCCAACATCAAAACAGCAGTGAGCATATCATCTGCCAACTTCATCAGTCCATCTTTTAGTCTGTTCCAGCAATACCTGGAATTGTTGTAGTGCTCTTTGGAATGAGAACATCTCATCCCATTTGTTCAGGTATTGGCAACTCAGAAAACTGTTGGCAGTAGGTCCATTACTTGATGTGCCCTCAAGATTCACTATCTCCCTTGCTGACAACTAAATAGAGAGAGAATGACCTGTCTCTTGCTTTAGCACAAACAGCTATCAGGGTGCAGATTTTTCAACACAGGTGCAACAGAGATGGAATATTTCCCACAGAAGGCTTGGAAACATTTGCATCACATACACATATACCATGTGCATACAGTAGGTACTCCATCAAGATTTTTGAATAAATGCAGAGAATCTGGAGTCAATGATGGAATGAGAAGTCTCAAGGAGGAGTAAAAACAAATTTTTAAATAGCTTGTAAAAAAACCCCATGAGGCCACTGATGGCTGCCTTCTAGGACAAACAGCATCTTGCCTGCTTGGTATATAGTTTAGGGACCCTGACTAAAGAGCCATGTGGCCTAGGGTTGAATTTCAGCTCTGTCACCCATGAGCTGTATGACTTTGAGCAAATTATTTCATCTGATTCTAAGTTTCCTCATTTGTAAAATGGGGTTAATGAAAATAGTAACTTTTAGGGGTACATTAGTACTCTCAGAACAATGTGAAGTTGTGAAGCTCTCAGAACAATGTCTGTCATATACAAGTCAATGCTATAAACATAATAAATAAAATATATAACTAAGGGGAGGAGTCAAGATGGTGGAGAAGTAGTAGGCTGAGACTACGTCAGATAGCAGGAGATCAGCTCGATAGCTTATCTAAAGATTGCAAACACCTACAAATCCAAAAGGAGATCAAAGAGAAGAAGAACAGCAATTCTAGAAACAGAAAATCAACCACTTTCTGAAAGGTAGGACTGGTGGAGAAGTGAATCCAAAGCGACGGGAAGATAGACCACGGGGGGAGGGGCTGGCTCCTGGCAAGCGGCGGAGCAATGGAGCACAAAATCAGGACTTTTAAAAGTCTGTTCCCTTGAGGGACATCGCTCCAGAGGTTAAACTGGGGTGAAGCCCACGTGGGGTCAGTGTGGCCTCAGGTCCCGCAGGGTCACAAAAGGATTGGGGGTGTCTGAGTGTCAAAGAGCTTGCAGGTATTAGAACAGGGAAGCCGGCTACAGAGACAGAGCTGAGGAGTAAGCTCTCAGCTCAGGGTTACCTTGAACCAGTCACAGGCTCGGTGAGCTCAGAGCAGCCAGAGGCCAGGGAGTCAGGAGTGATTGGGCGCTATTCTCTGAGGGTGCACTGAGGAGTGGGGCCCCCGAGCTCTCGGCTCCTCTGGGCCAGAGACTGGGAGGCCACCATTTTCATTCCCATCCTCTGGAACTCTACGGAAAGCATTCAGGGAACAAAAGCTCCTGAAAGCAAACCTGAGCAGATTACTCAGTCCGGCCCCTGGTAAGGGTGGTGCAATTCCACCTGGGCAAAGACACTTGAGAATCACTACAACAGGCCCCTCCCCCAGAAGATCAATAAGAAATCCAACCAGGACCAAGTTCACCTACCAAGGAGGGCAGTTTGAATACCAAGGAGAGCAGCAGATTTCCAGAAAAGGAGAAAGCAAAGCACAGAACTCATGGCTTTCTCCCCATTATTCTTCAGTACTGCAGTTAATTTAATTTTTTTTTCTTTTTTCAATTTTTTCTTCTTCTGCTAATTTTTTTTAACTTTTACCCTTTTCTTTTTTAACATTTTTTTAACTAGTTTATCTGATATACATATTTTTTCTTTTTTATATTTTTTCTTTATTCATTTTCTTTTTTAAATTTTTTTTTCTGAACCTCTTTTTAATCCCCTTTCTCCCCCCCACAATTTGGGATCTCTTCTGATTTGGTTAAAGCATATTTTCCTGGGGTTGTTGCTACCCTTTTAGTATTTTACTTGCTCCTTCATATACTCTTATCTGGACAAAATGACAAGGCCGAAAAATTCACCACAAAAAAAAAAAAAAAACACAAGAGGTAGTACCGAAGGCTAGGGACCTAATCAATACAGACATTGGTAATATGTCAGATCTAGAGTTCAGAATGATGATTCTCAAGGTTCTAGGTGGGCTTGAAAAAGGCATGGAAGATATTAGAGAAACCCTCTCCAGAGAGATAAAAGCCCTTTCTGGAGAAATAAAAGAACTAAAGTCTAACCAAGTTGAAATAAAAAAAGCTATTAGTGAGGTGCAATAAAAAATAGAGGCTCTTACTGCTAGGATAAATGAGGCAGAAGAAAGAATTAGTGATATAGAAGACCCAATGAAAGAGAATAAAGAAGCTGAGCAAAAGAGGGACAAACAGCTACTGGACTCTGAGGGGAGAATTCGAGAGATAAATGACACCATGAGACAAAACAACATTAGAATAATTGGGATTCCAGAAGAAGAAGAAGAAAGAGAGAGGGGAGCAGAAGGTATATTGGAGAGAATTATTGGAGAGAATTTCCCCAATATGGCAAAGGGAAAGAGCATCAAAATTCAGGAGGTTCAGAGAACGCCCCTCAAAATCAATAAGAATAGGCCCACACCCCATCACCTAATAGTAAAATTTTCAAGTCTCACTGACAAAGAGAAAATCCTGAAAGCAGCCCAGGAAAAGAAGTCTGTAACATACAATGGTAAAAATATTAGATTGGCAGCTGACTTATCCACAGAGACCTGGCAGGCCAGAAAGAGCTGGCATGATATTTTCAGAGCACTAAACGAGAAAAGCATGCAGCCAAGAATACTATATCCAGCTAGGCTATCATTGAAAATAGAAGGAGAGATTAAAAGCTTCCAGGACAAACAAAAACTGAAAAAATTTGCAAACACCAAACCAGCTCTACAGGAAATATTGAAAGGGGTCCTCTAAGCAAAGAGAGAGCCTACAAGTGGTAGATCAGTAAGGAACAGAGACAATATACAGTAACAGTCACCTTACTGTTTAGTACTGCAATACAATGGCACTATATTCATATCTGTTTAGTACTGCAATACAATGGCACTATATTCATATCTCTCGATACTTACCCTGACTGTTAATGGGCTAAATGCCCCCAATAAAAAGACACAGTGTAACAGAATGGATAAAAAAACAAAACCCATCTATATGTTGCCTACAAGAAACTCATTTTAGAACCAAAGACACCTCCAGATTTAAAGTGAGGGGGTGGAAAAGAATTTACCATGCTAATGGACATCAGAAGAAAGCAGGAGTGGCAATCCTTATATCGGATCAATTAGATTTTAAGCCAAAGACTATAATAAGAGATGAGGAAGGACACTATATCATACTCAAAGGATCTGTCAAACAAGAAGATCTAACAATTTTAAATATCTATGCCCCTAACGTGGGAGCAGCCAACTATATATACCAATAAATAACAAAATCAAAGAAACACATCAACAATAATACAATAATAGTAGGGGACTTTAACACTCGCCTCACTGAAATGGACAGATCATCCATGCAAAAGATCAACAAGGAAATAAAGGCCTTAAATGACACACTGGACCAGATGGACATCACAGATATACTCAGAACATTTCATCCCAAAGCAACAGAATACACATTCTTCTCTAGTGTACATGGAACATTCTCGAGAAGAGATCAAATCCTTGGTCCTAAATTAGGTCTCAACTGGTATCAAAAGTTTAGGATCATTCCCTGCATATTTTCAGACCACAATGCTCTGAAGCTAGAACTCAATCACAAGAGGAAATTTAGAAAGAACCCAAATACATGGGGACTAAACAGCATCCTTCTAAAGAATGAAGGGATCAACCAGGAAATTAAAGAAGAATTGAAAAAATTCATGGAACCAAATGATAATGAAAACACAACGGTTCAAAATCTGTGGGACACAACAAAGGCAGTCCTGAGAGGAAAATATACAGTGGTACAAGCATTTCTCAAGAAACAAGAAAGGTCTCAAGTACACAACCTAACCCTACACCTAAGGGAGCTGGAGAAAGAACAAGAAAGAAACCCTAAACCCAGCAGTAGAAGAGAAATCATAAAGATCAGAGCAGAAATCAATGAAATAGAAACCAAAAAGCAATAGAACAAATCAATGAAACTAGGAGCTGGTTCTTTGAAATAATTAATAAGATTGATAAACTCCTGGCCAGACTTATCAAAAAGAAAAGAGAAAGGACCCAAATAAATAAAATCATGAATGAAAGAGGAGAGATCACAACTAACACCAAAGAAATACGACAATTATAAGAACATACTATGAGCAACTCTACGCCAACAAATTTGACAATCTGGAAGAAATGGATGCATTCCTGGAAACATATAAACTAACACAATTGAACCAGGATGAAATATAAAACCTGAACAGACCCATAATGAGTAAGGAGATTGAAACAGTCATCAAAATTCTCCAAACAAACAAAAGCCCAGGGCCAGACGGCTTCCCGGGGGAATTCTACCAAACATTTAAAGAAGAACTAATTCCTATTCTCCTGAAACTGTTCCAAAAAATAGAAATGGAAGGAAAACTTCCAAACTCATTTTATAAGGCCAGCATCACCTTGATCCCAAAACCAGACAAGGATCCCATAAAAAAAGAGAACTACAGACCAATATCCTTGATGAACACAGATGCGAAAATTCTCACCAAAATACTAGCCAATAGGATTCAACAGTACATTAAAAGGATCATTCACCACGACCAAGTGGGATTTATTCCAGGGCTGCAAGGTTGGTTCAACATCCGCAAATCAATCAATGTGATACAAAACATTAATAAAAGAAAGAACAAGAACCATATGATACTCTCAATAGATGCTGAAAAAGCATTTGACAAAGTACAGCATCCTTCTGATCAAAACTTTTCAAAGTGTAGAGATAGAGGGCACATACCCCAATATTATCAAAGCCATCTATGAAAAACCCACTGCAAATATCATTCTCAATGGAGAAAAACTGAAAGCTTTTCTGCTAAGGTCAGGGAACACGGCAGGGATGTCCATTATCACCACTGCTATTCAACATAGTACTAGAAGTTCCTAGCCTCAGCAATAAGACAACAAAAGGAAATTAAAGGCATCCAAATCGGCAAAGAAGAAGTCAAATTATCACTCTTCACAGATAATATGTTACTATATGTGGAAAATCCAAAAGACTTCACTCCAAAACTGCTAGAACTTGTACAGGAATTCAGTAAAGTGTCAGGATATAAAATCAATGCACAGAAATCAGTTGCATTTCTCTGCACCAACAACAAGACAGAAGAAAGAGAAATTAAGGAGTTAATCCCATTTACAATTGCACCCCAAACTATAAGATACCTAGGAATAAACCTGACCAAAGAGGCAAAGAATGTATACTCAGAAAACTATAAAGTACTCATGAAAGAAACTGAGGAAGACACAAAGAAATGGAAAAATGTTCCATGCTTCTGGATTGGAAAAATGAATATTGTGAAAATGTCTATGCTACCTAAAGCAATCTCCACATTTAATGCAATTCGTATCAAAGTACCATCCATCTTTTTTCAAAGAAATGGAACAAAAAATCCTAAAATTTATATAAAACCAGAAAAGACCTCGAATAGCCAAAGGAATATTGAAAAGGAAAGCCAAAGTTGGTGGCATCACAATTCCAGACTTCAAGCTCTATTACAAAGCTGTCATCATCAAGACAGCATGGTACTGGCACAAAAACTGACACATAGATCCATGGAACAGAATAGAGAGCCCAGAAATAGACCCTCAACTCTATGGTCAACTAATCTTTGACAAAGCAGGAAAGAATGTCCAATGGAAAAAAGATAGCCTCTTCAATAAATGGTGTTGGGAAAACTGGACAGCCACATGTAGAAAAATGAAATTGGACCATTTCCTTACACCACACATGAAAATAGACTCAAAATGGATGAAGGACCTCAATGTGAGAAAGGAATCCATCAAAATCCTTGAGGAGAACACAGGCAGCAACCTCTTCGACCTCAGCCACAGCAACATCTTCCTAGGAACATCGCCAAAGGCAAGGGAAGCAAGGGCAACAATGAACTATTGGCATTTAATCAGATCAAAAGCTTTTGCACAGCAAAGGAAACAATTAACAAAACCAAAAGACAACTGACAGAATGGGAGAAGATATTTGCAAACGACATATCCGATAAAGGGCTAGTGTCCAAAATCTGTAAAGAACTTAGTAAACTCAACACCCAAAGAACAAATAATCCAATCAAGAAATGGGCAGAAGACATGAACAGACATTTCTGCAAAGAAGACATCCAGATGGCCAACAGACACATGAAAAAGTGCTCCACATCGCTTAGCATCAGGGAAACACAAATCAAAACCACAATGAGATATCACCTCACACCAGTCAGAAAGGCTATAACTAACAAGTCAGGAAATGACAGATGCTGGCGAGGATGCGGAGAAAGGGGAACCCTCCTACACTGTTGGTGGGAATGCAAGCTGGTGCAACGACTCTGGAAAACAGCATGGAGGTTCCTCAAAATGTTGAAAATAGAACTACCCTATGACCCAGCAATTGCACTACTGGGTATTTACCCCAAAGATACAAACGTAGTGATTTGAAGGGGCACGTGCACCCGAATGTTTATAGCAGCAATGTCTACAATAGCCAAACTATGGAAAGAACCTAGATGTCCATCGACAGATGATGGATAAAGAAGGGTGTTATATATACACAATGGAATACTATGCAGCCATCAAAAGAAAAAGAAATCTTGCCATTTGTGATGACATGGATGGAACTAGAGGGTATCATGCTTAGTGAAATAAGTCAATCAGAGAAAGACAACTATCATATGGTCTCCCTGATATGAGGAAGTGGAGATGCAACATGGGGGGTTAAGGGGGTAGGAGAAGAATAAATGAAAGAAGATGGGATTGGGAGGGAGACAAACCATAAGTGACTCTTAATCTCACAAAACAAACTGAGGGTTGCTGGGGGGAGGGGGGTTGGGAGAAGGGGGTGGGGTTATGGACATTGGGAAGGGTATGTGCTTTGGTGAGTGCTGTGAAGTGTGTAAACCTGGCGATTCACAGACCTGTACCCCTGGGGATAAAAATATATGTTTATAAAAAATAAAAGTTAAAAAAAGAGAGAAAACAGAAGAATCAGCTCAGGGGGTATGAGAAATGAAAACACACACACACACAGACACTCAAAATATATATATATATATATATATATATATCTAAAAAAAAAAATCACAAGAAAAGAGAAAGGTAGCCCCTGTCATCTAGAAGCTGGACCAGCACTCACAGCCAGATCTTGGTGTTCTCCTGTTGAACAATTTTACAAAACATCAACATCAGACAAGGCCATTCTATGACCAAGATGGATCAAGACAAAAACAGACCATTCCATAATCATGTGTGAACACAGAAAAAATATGAACATCATCCAAACTTTCAAATTCCAAATATCCCCCTCTCGTAGCTAATAGAATTACTCCTCATTGTTTCCTTATGCATTTCAGTTTTATCTTGTTCTATATTCTTCTAGGTAAGACATACTAAGAAACAATCAGAATTACCTCTGCATCCTGACAGCATCCAGTTCACAGAAAAATCTCTTTTCCTTTAACTGCCTCCCTCTCCAAATCACCTATTACAAGCCCAAATACACCAAGGTTTTTCTAACACTCACTTACCCCATGCTGTGACTTCTCCCTCCCTGCAGTGGGAAATAAACCCAAGTTGTTCACTGTAAGGGTGTTTCCATCAAACTCTGGCCTGAGGGTATCAACAGCCACCTTTGGGGGAAAATTCACTTCAGGAGAGTCAAGGAATCCTATATGTCAGATTCTGAACCACCGTTTCTATGCAAATCACTTTAGTAATTGTTTTTTCCAAACAGTGTTTGAAGTGTTGTCCTAGAAAGATCACTGTACTGGGCCAAGAGAGAAGAAATCAACACTTATTGAGTACATGCTAATTGAAAGACTCTGGATGAGATTGTTAATCCAAATTATTTTACTTAATCCCCAGGATAACCCTGGGCAATGGATATTTGCAACTGCATTTTATAGATGAGGAGGCTGTGTCAGAGAAGCCAAATAACGCATTCAAAGTAATGAAGATCTTATTATAAGTGGAGAAATCCAACAGTCAGGATTTAGTAGCAAAGCTTAATTCTACTGGATCTCTAAGAGAAACGCAGCAGAATATGTGGACACACTTTCATAGCAATGCTACAGGAGGAATTCAAAGATACATGAGCATGTCCCCTGACCCTAAAGAAGGAATGGGAATGGAGGGAAGAAGTAGAAGTGGAATGAGGGAGATGTGGCCCATTCTGTTTTCTTACCCCCTTCCTATGATAATTACAAGCTTTTCTTGATTGGCTGAGAAAGTACATGTAGGAACCACAGCCCTTACATTGTTTCTTTGCAATGCTTCTTTAGGTTCTGCAACAATTAAAGAAATCAGAACATCTGAATCCCTTAAGAGGACTGAAGTGTCAGGAAAGCACATTTCCACATTTACTCCCCATGTGACTCCCTGGTCAAGGGTTTTCAACACACAGTCCAAGACACAGCCACTTTTAAGGTTTGCACACTCACCTATGACCCTCGCCTACACAAGATGCTCTCATCAGTAGTTCTCAGCATTGCCTGGAATGGGCATGGTGCACAGAATTCTACCCATCTGTCTGCTCCCAGAGACAGAAAAATGTTCTATTTTCAAATCGTTTTACAATCTTTTGACCACAGTTCCCCTCTAAACACAGTCAATTTCTGACCAGCCAAATCAGCCCACATTACCACAGATCTTTTGCAACTTTAGTAGACAAGAGTTCCACTTCTAGAGTCAAAGAGCTTGTGTCTAAACCTCAGCTTGTATCTTTTTTTGTTTGTTTTGTTTTAAAGATTTTATTTGTTTATTTGACAGAGAGATCACAAGTAGGCGGGGGGGGGGGTGGAGGCCGGGGGAAGCAGTCTCCCTGCCGAGCAGAGAGCCCGATGTGAGGCTCAATCCCAGGACCCTGGGATCATGACCTGAACCGAAGGCAGAGGCTTTAACCCACTGAGCCACCCAGGTGTCCCCCCTCAGCTTGTATCTAAACCTCTCACTGCTATATGGCCTTTAGCAAATTAGTTAACATGTCTCTGCATTAGCAGAACCATCTGTAAAAATGGATGAAAATAGTGCCTCCCTATAAGAGAAGGTTTTTGTTGTCCCTACTACCATTTATTTCATAGTGGCTTCAGCCAGTGGTTCAAATGACTGGATTTCTAGCCCTGATACAACAGAACCATGGGGAAAACTTTTAGGAAACTATAGATTGCCTGAGCCTTCCCCCAGAAATTTCTAATGATGCTGGGATACCTGTATTTCTATAAAACTTACAGGTTTTAATTTAACAAATATTAAAAATAAATTATGGGCCAAAACACCATAAGTGAAAAAGCCAAGCACAAAATAGGAATTAATCTTTGTAACTCATAGGCTGACCCGGAGCTAAGAGGCAGGAGGATTAAGAGTGTCATCACACAAGACACTCCTCTCAGAAAGAGGAACACTGCACACACTGACCCACACAACCAGGCAGAACTGGGGCTGTAGGATACATATTTAATAATGGTGAAGGAAGATACTATGTCCAGGTTCTGACCACAGCTCCTCATTGGAGTTGCCATGGAATCTCCCTCATTCCTCCCAACAAAGGGACAGTCTGTCTGCTCTCTCTTCCCCAACTGGGGAAATTCTGGGAGGCCTGGGAGATCTTGGAAAGGAAGCCACTTTGTGGAGCCTCACCATTCTCAGGAGTCCCTTTTTCAGCTGAAGCTGTTACGACTGCATTGCTGGAGGATCTGGAAGCAAGACATACCCAAGGTTCACAGACACAAAGCCAGAGATTTTGGTCTTTTATGTTGTGGCTTGCAGGCCTTGCTATAGCATGTTCCCCCAATTTCCCTCTTTTCCTCTTTAGTATTTTATTTGGTTCCTTTTCCTTCTGTGTGAGCAGTTGGTCTTCACAATCCCCAAGCAGCTTGGAGTTGGTTTACTACCACCACTCCACATGGTTGCTCTGTTTGGTTCCAGCAGGCACATTAGTTTGGATACCCTCTTCACAAAGCTGTCAACTTGTTTCTCTGGGCTGTAGGCTGGAGGGGCCACTGTTCGGGATTTGGTTTCCTTTTTTTTTTCTTTTTTTTTTTTTTTTGCTGCTGAAATTGTATCTTTATCACTGCCTGCTCTGAGTACTAGGATGATTCCTCTGCTTTAGCAGAACATTAAAATCAATTTCCAAGAGCATCCTAAAAAGGTAAAGTTCTAACATCTGCAAATAAAGAATGGCTCCAAACAAAATGGTCTGGATTAGCCTTGCAAGAGTGAAAATGGTGATGGGCCTCTCTCCAAAATGTTGTAATATGACATGCATGCCCTGCTGGTCTCTGCCTTGGAACCTTACAAACCACCATCTCAAGAAGATCAAAGGAAATATTTTCCACTTCTAGAGCATGCCAGATCCTAGACGTACTGCCACACAAAATAAACTCTCCTCCAAGTGGCTGAAAATGCTATTTCCCCTCAATTGTGGGAAAGCATAAATAAATGGGACAGCGTGAGATGGAGAAACTAAGAGAGGGAGAATTTGATACATTAAACACACAGGAAGCAGCTGGAGTGGCCACAGGGCTGGCGAAAGAACAGAATCAAAAGAAAAGCACATTTACATTAGGCACACGTGAGACACACATTTCAATATTTCTCCAAGAGATTTATACAACTTACTGTATCTTAAAGACACTTCAAAGCACATCCAAGTTCTTTTGAGGCTAGTAAAGCTGATAAAACATGCGACAGCACTTGATAATTCCATGTATCTTCTAAAAATACATTTCTAAGCTCTTCTGCTATGAAAAATGTGGAGTACTCCTGTAAGAGTGGTCTATGGACAGGTGTGAATTCAACCTTACTGAACACCTTACTGCAGGTGTTCTCTGCAGTAAGAGAAGGGAGCAGAAGCATTTAGGAACTTTTATAACAATTCTATACAGCCACAAGATTTTTATTATTTTTGCAAATGTATTAGTTGAAGAATTCATTTTAAGTGAATTTTTAAAAACTGGTTTTCATCACATATGGTTTGAGAAGCACTGGCATACCACCCATTTTTACATCACCTAGATTTAATTGTTTTTAACAAACTGGGAGAAATACAGAATAATTCATAGAGAAATACTGTTTGAAGAGGATGTAAAACAGTGCACCTAAAGACCTAAAGTTCTGTTTTAAATTATTTCTTTAACTAGTTTCTCAGTCTTGTTAACTTATCATTGCCTTAAAAGTAGTGTGACCAAAAAAAAAAAAAAAAAAAAAAAAAAGTAGTGTGACCAAAAGAGCTATTCCAAAAAGCTTGTATTTATCCTGGGCTTATGAAAATGCAAGGGTGATAAGTATTATCTGTATCATTCCTATTATCCTCTTTCCTAACTCAATTCTATGTCCTCTGATTTTTTTTTTTTTAACAAATCACTTCTTTAAAGACATCTTCATTATAATGGAGTGCCTGATTTAAAATTTATGACATGACAAATAAGGCTATAACTTTCCTTAAAGCCATCCTGTCCTCACATTTTCTGATGGAAACAGTTAAGGTAGTTTTATGTGTTTTTAAAAGCTTTTAAATATATAAAGAAAATAGTAAGATGAGATTTCCCTTTCTCATCTAGGAATTTAACTTAGCTTTGTGAAATAGAAGGTGGAGACTTTTTCAACTTATAGGAAGAATTTATGTAGAGCAAATTCATGTGGCTATTACTAATGTGAGCTTATGATTCTGGCAAAGGAAAGGAAAAACAAAGGAAGTGTAACCCACCCACATCACCAAACGAAAAAAGCTGGAAAACTTTATCCACAGTTACTTTGTATCAAATTGAATTGGCAATCTGGACAAAGAGTCAATTGTAATTCAGTGAAAATTTTGTTTGAACATATATTGTTTTCTAGATGTTTTACTAAAGTCTTTTAATGTCTAATTCCCACAACCTTTTCATTAGGAATTAAGAAGCCCTGAACACCGTGGGGTAAGAATCATTTGTTTTCCCTGGCCTGGGAGGAAAAAAAAAAAAAAAAAAAAAAGAGGCCACACACACCAAATTATTGAGCTACTCCTTTTTTTTTTTTTTTTTTCCTCTTGTAACACATCCAAACATTCTATTATGAATTTGAAACATTTCAGTTACTGTAATTTTTTCCTAAAGGTTCTGGTTCCCACACTGAAATTCTGCCTCCAAAGTCAAATTCAGAATCCAATTCCCAAAATCTGTTCCAAAACACATTCGTCGCCTAACCCTTGAGAAAGAGAACTTTAAGCTCCACTTGCCTCCTTTCAGAATGAGTCAAAGTATTTTAAAAAGCAACAAAAATGTGAAATCCCCTGATGAAGTGTTTTTGAAGTATCCTGGCCACCACATCTGTAGGAATGGTCAAATATTATCTAATTCAGTTCACTTTTTAAAGTGGAAAACAACTAAACGTAGCATAAATATAGGCAAATGGCTCCTCCTAAAAGAAAAGCTCATTATATACACACAAAGGAAACTGGTATTAAATCCTGGGGTAGTAGTGCCCCCCACCCAAAAAAAATGGGAGTGAAGAGAAATTGAGCAGAACCATGGGGTGAGGACTGAGGTGATCTTAGGGGGAAAAAATGCCATCTGGAAGTAATGAGAACTCTCTGGGAACATAACAATTAAACACAAAGTATAGGACTATTAGAATTAGCTACTAATCCTCTCCACACATATTAGTGTTCTGGTGAGTCAGAAATGTTAAAGAACTGAAATAAAAAGCAACCAAATACAGTATGGGTTTCTGAACAAAGTGGGAGACCTTCACCTTCAGGAAAGTATTCCAACTCCAACCTTATCAGTCTGGAGGCAGGCTGCGGAGTCTGGGGTTTACAATGTTCCTCATGACTCATGTTCTGGCTGAAGAAATGGGCTTCCCCTGCTGATGCAAAAAGAAGATGAACACAGTGACAATCCCTGATGGGCAAAGAAAGGCCAGGCAGGGAAAGGAACAATCAGTTAGTAATAGTCGCTGCTCTTCATCCACTGCTCACTGTGTGCAATGTACTATTTGGGACGAGTTATACAACACCTCTCCTGAACCCTCAACCGTTCTAGGAAGTGGGTAATATGTCCTTTTTACAAGTAAGGATTTTGTGACACAGAAGAATTATCCTGAGATCTAGAGAGAAGATCTAAACATGTTTGTCAAACTACAAATTCGAATTTCTTCAGTTCTCACTCAGATTACCTGAAAGTTATCTGAAAGGCTGTTGGAGATGAGGAAAGGAAGCTGCTTCCTTGGAGCAGGATTGTAGGAGAAAACAGAATCATGGCCTCTGGTAATAAATGGAATTATGTAATATTGAATAAATATCAGTTTATTATCAAAATGAGGTTAAATGCACTTTAACATATTTGAGTATGTATAATTAATAAGTACTCAAGAAAAGGACAAATCCTGAGCTAATTTAACAAGGTAGGCCAAGATTTACATAGGCAAGACCGTGAAGTTCTCTTGGAAACTTGGATATCTAAGGAGACTCCATTTTTTACATTGTCCAATGTCTTTTCAGAGGTCAACTTTTAGAATTAATTTCCAAGTATTATTACATTTTTCCAGTTTTACTGAAAAGTGACTCACATACATCATTGTATAAATTTGAGGTATACAGCATAATAGTTAAACTTAAATATTGTAAAAGAATTACAACAACAATTTTTGTTAAAATCCAATATCTCATATGGATACAATAAAAGGAAAAAGGAAAAAAAAATTCCTTGGGATGAGAACTCTTAAGATTTACTCTCTTAACAGCAGTATGCATGTATGTGTGTGTGTGTGTGTGTGTGTGTGTGTATACACAATACAGCAATTATAGTCTTTAGGTTAATTATAGTCTTTAGGTTATACCTTACATTCCAAGTACTGAAAGTTTGTAATTTTTAACCTCCTTCTCCATTTTCCTCTCCACCCACCCTCCAGATCTTGTAACCACAAATATGCTCTTTTTCTATGAGTGTGTTTTTTAAATTTTAAATTTTTAAATTTTAAATTTTTAAAAAATCAGATTCCACATGTAAGTGATATCATGCAGTATTTGTCTTTGTCTGGTTTATTTCACTTAGCATAATGCCCTCGAGGTCCATCTCATGTTGCTGCAAATGGCAGAATTTCCTTGTGTGTGTGTGTGTGTGTGTGTGTGTGTGTGTTTTATAGCTGAATAATAGTAGTGTGTGTGTGGGTATCACATCTTCTTTATCCATTCAGCCACCAGTGGATACTTAGTTTGTTTCCATGTCTTGGCTATTGTAAATAATACTGTTATAAAGATGGGGATACAGATAACATCTTGTGTTATTGTTTTCATTTCATTTAAATATATTCCCAGAAGAGAAATTGCTGGGTCATATGGTAGTCCTTTTTTAAATTTTTTACTAATTATTTGCTAATTTTCCTCTAGATTGTTTTCCATAATGATTGTACCAGTTCACAAATACCACAAAGAATGCAAATAGGTTCTCCTGCCTCCACATCCTTGCCAACATTTGTTTCCTGTTGGTTGTTTTCCCCAAGTATTATGATCATCATCATCACCATCATTATTATGGTATAATTGACATATGATACAGGCATACCTCAGAGATACTGTGGTTAAGTTTCCGGCCACTAAAATAAAGTGAATAAAACAAGAAACTAAGTCAAATGACTTTTTTTGGTTTCTAGTATATATAAAAATTATGTTTACATAACTAATCCGTTAAGTGTATGATAGCCTTATGTCTAAAAAAACCAATGTACATATCTTAATTAAAAATTACTTTATTGCTAAAAAAATGCTAACCATCATTTGAGCTTTCAGTGAGTCAGAATCTTGTTGCTGATAGAGGGTCTTGCCTCAATGTTGATGGTTGCTGACTAATCAGGGTGTTGGTTGCTGAAAATCAGGGTGATTGTGGCAATTTCTTAAAACAATGATGAAGTCTGTCATGTCAATTGACTCTTTCTTTCACAAATAATTTTTCTTTAACATGTGATGCTGTCAATAGCATGGTATTATCTAACCCACAGAACTTTTTCAAAATTGGTATCAGTCCTCTTAAACCCTGCTGCTGGTTAAGTTTATGTGATGTCCTAAATCCTTTGTTGTCATTTCAACCATCTTCACAGCATCTCCATCAGGAATAGATTACATCTCAAGAAACCACGTTCTTTGCTCATCGATAGGAAGCAACCCCTCATCCACTGAAGTTTAAGACTGCATAAAGTTGCAGCAATTCAGTCACATCTTCAGGCTCCACTTCTAATTCTAATTCTTTTGCTGTTTCCACTACATCTCCAGTAAGACAACTTTTAACATTTCTCATCTATGAGCACAGTATATCTTGCCATTTATTTGTGTCCTCTTCAAAGTCTTTCATTGGTGTCTTATAGTTCTCAGAGTACATGTCTTCCATCGCATTGGTAAAATTTATGTTTAGGTATTTTGTTCTTTTTGATACAGTTGCAACTGGAATTATAATTTCTCTGATAGTTTATCATTTGTATAGAAAGGCAACAGATTTCTATATATTAATCTTGTATCATGAAAATTTACTCAATTCATTTATTAGGTTTTTTTTTGTTTTTTTTTTTTTTAAGATTTTACTTATTTGAGACAGAGAGAGATTGAGTAGGTGGTAGGGGCAGAATGAGAGGGAGAAGCAGGTTCTTTGTTGAGCAGAGAGCCTGACACAGGGCTCAATCCCTGGACCCCAGGATCATGACCTGAGCTGAATGCAGATGCTTTTTTCTTTTTTAAAGATTTATTTGTTTGTTTGTTTGTTTATTTATTTATTTATTTATTTATTTATTTATGTGAGAGAGACAGCGCAGAACGAGAGAAAGAGAGAGAGAGAGAAGGAGCTCACGGTGGGGGGAGGGGCAGAAGCAGGCTCCCCACTGAGCAGGGAGCCCATTGCAGGGCTTAATCCCAGGGTCCAGACCTGAGCAATGCAGATGCTTAACGAACCAAGCCACTCAGGTGCCCCATGAAGGCAAATGTTTAATAACAGAGCCTCCCAGGCACCCCTCATTTATTAGTTCTAATGGATTTTTTGGTGGAATCTTTAGGACTTTCTATATATAGTATTAGGTCATCTGCAAATAGTGAAAGTTTTACTTCTTCCTTACTAATTTGGATTACCTTAATTTCTTCTGCCTGCCTGATGCTGTAGCTAAGGCTTCCTATACTATTCCTATATGATTAAAGTGGCAAAGGTGGACATCCTTGTCTTGTTCCTGATCTTAGGGAAGAAGCTTTTAGTTTTTCACCATTGAGTATGTAGTTAGCAGTAGATTGGTCAAATATTGTTTTTATTTTGTTGTGATATACTCCATCTATACCCACTTTGTTGAGTTTTCATCACATATGGATTTTGAATTTAGTCGAATGCTTTTTCTTCATCTATTGGAATGATCATGCAATATTTATTCTTTATTTTATTAATGTGATATATTACATTGATTGATTTATGTACGTTGAATTATCCTTGCATTCCTAGGATAAATTCCACTTAATCATGGTATACTATCCTTTTAATAATATTGTTAAATTAAAAATAATATTGTTGAATTAAATTTGTCAATATTTTATTGAGGATTTTTTGCATCTATATTCATCAGGGATTTTAGCCTGTAATTTTCCTTTTTTGTAGTGTCTTTGGTTTTGGTATGAATTTGGAAGCATTCTCTCCTTTTCAATTTTTTTGAATAACTTGGGAAAAATAGGTATTAACTCTTCTTTAAAGGTTTAGTATAATGCACCTGTGAAGATTTCCAGTCCTGGATTTTTTTTTATTAGTTTTTTTTTTTAATAACTGATTCTAATTAGTAACCAGTCTGTTTAGATTTTCTATTTCTTCCTGATTCAGTCCCGACATATTGTATGTTTCCAGATATTTATCCATTTCTTCTAGGTTGTCCAGTTTGTTGGTATATAATTTTTTATAATCATCACTTACAATCCTTTGTATTTCTGTGGTGTCAGTTTTAACTTCTCCTTTTTCATTTCTAGTTTTATTTATTTGTAACTTCTCTTTTTTTTCTTGATGAGTTTGTCTAAATGTTTATCAGTTTTGCTTGTCTTTTCAAAGAATGAGACATTAAGTTTGTTGATTTTTACTATTATTTTAGTCTCTATGGCATTTATTTCTACTCTGACCTTTATTATTTCTTTCCTCCTATTAACTTTGGGTTTTGTTTGCTTTTCTTTTTCTATTTTCTTTAAGTAAAAGCTTTAATTATTTGGAATTTTTCTTGTTTCTTGATGTAGGCTTCGATCCTATAAACTTCCCCTTAGAACCACTTGTGCTGTGTCCCATAGATTTTGGAATGTTGTATTTCCATTTTCCCTCATCTCCAAGTATATTTTTATATCCTTTTTGATTTATTCATTGACCCATTGGTTGTTTAATAACATGTTGTTTAACCTCCACATGTTTATGGATTTTTCTCCCCAGGTTCTTTTTTGTAGTTAATTTCTAACTTCATACCATTGTGGTTAGAAAAGGAGTTTGATATTTCAGTCTTCTTAAATTTATCAAGACTTGTCTCATGATCTAACATGTGATCTATCCTGGAGTATGTTCTATGTGCACTTAAGAAGAATGTGTATTCTGCTGTTTGGGGTGTAATGTTCTGTATAGGTCTATTAAATCCATCTGGTCTAACATGTTGTTTAAGACGTATATTTCCTTATTGATTTTCTTTTTTTTTTTTTCTTTTTTTTTTTAAAGATTTTATTTATTTATTTGACAGAGAGAAATCACAAGTACACTGAGAGGCAGGCAGAGAGAGAGAGAGAGAAGGAAGCAGGCTCCCTGCTGAGCAGAGAGCCCGATGCGGGACTCGATCCCAGGACCCTGAGATCATGACCTGAGCCAAAGGCAGCGGCTTTAACCCACTGAGCCACCCAGGCGCCCCTCCTTATTGATTTTCTGTCTGAAAAATCTATCTATTGATGTTAAGTAGTGTGTTAATATCCCCTATTATATCTCCTACTATATATATCATAACATATATAATATATAATATTAATATTTATATTAAATTGTCATATATATATGACAATTTCTCTCTTTTAACCTGTTAATATTTATTTTATATATTTTGGTCCTCCTGTGTTAGGTACATATATATTTACATATGTTATATCTTCTCATTGTGTTGACCCTTTTATCATTATGTAGTGCCCCTATTTGTTTTTTATTATAGTCTTTGTCTTAAAGTCTGTTTAGTCCGATAGGAATATAGCTACAATACCTTCCTTTCATCACTATTTGCATGGTGAAATATTTGCATGGTGACTTTGCATTCATCTCTTCACTTTTAGTCTCTGTGTGTCCTTACTTCTAAGATGATTCTTTTGTAGGCAGTATATAGATGTTTCTTGCTTTTTATCCATTCAGCTACTCTTTGTCTTTTGATTGCCAAATTTAGTCCCTTTAAATTAATTATTGATACATATGTCTTATTGTCATTTTCTTGTTTTCTGGCTGCTTTTGTAGTTCCTCTGTTTCTTCTCTTCTCTATTTCTTCCTTTTCTCTTATCCCTTGATGACTTTCTTTAGTGTTATGTTTAAATATTTTTTCATTTTCTTTTATGTTTATTTTTAATTTTTATTTATTTTTTTAAAAAGATTTTATTTATTTATTTAGCAGAGAGAGAGCATGCATAAGCAGAGGGAGGGGCAGAAGGAGAGGGAAAAACAGACTCCCTGCTGAGCAGGGAGCCCAACTCAGGACTCCATCCCAGAACCTTGGGATCATGATCTGAGCTGAAGGCAGATGCTTAACTGACTAAGCCACCAGGTGCCCACTTTTGTGTGTTTAATATGAATTTTTGCTTTGTGGTTTGCAAAGTTCATATATATCATCCTATGTATGTGAGTCAATTTTAAGTTGATAGTAACTGAAATTTGAATACATTCCAAGACTTTACATTTGTATTTCCCCACAAACATTTTGTATTTGATGGCACTTTTTACATCTTTTTAATATATCCCTTAACTATTTATTATAGTTTTGGTTAACTTTATTACTTTTTTCTTTAAACCTTTATAGTACCTTTATAAGTGATTAATCTACCTTTCCTATGTATTATATATATAATATGTAACATAGATATTACTTTTTCCAATGAGGTTTCATACTTTCATGATTTCTTGTTATTTATTGGTGCTATTGTTTTTCAGTCTTAAAGAAGTTACCTTAAGATTGCTTTCTTTGTCTTTTATTTCTTTTCGTTTTTTAGGTCCATTTATTTTAGAGAGAGAGAGCATGAGAACATTGGAGAGTAGTTTAGGGATAGAGGGAAGGGAGAAAGATAGAATCTCAAGCAGACTGCGTACTGAGCATGGAGCCCAAAGCAGAGGACTCAATCTTATGACTCTGAGATCATGGCCTAACCAAAATCAAGAGTCTGATGCTTAACCAACTGAGCCATCCAGGTGCTCCCCCCTTAACATTTCTTACAAAGCCAGTTTAGTACTGATGAATTCCTCTCACTTTTGCTTCTCTGGAAAACTTTTACCTTTCCCTCAATTCAGAATGATAATCTTGATGGGTAAAATATTCTTTGGAGGTTTTGTTTTGTTTTGTTTTCCTTTCAGCACTTTGAGTATGTCATACCATTCACCTCTAGCCTCCAGAGACTCTACTTCACAATCTGCTGATAGCCTTATGGGGTTTCTCTTGTACGTAACAATTGTTTTTTTCTCTTGTTGCTTTCAAGATTCTCTTTTAATTTTTAATTTTTCACATTTTAATTATATGTTTTGAAGTGGCTCTCTATGAATTCATACTTTTTGGTACTCTTGGGGCTTCCTGGACCTGGAGTGTTTTTCTCTCTGGGTTAGGGAAATTTTAACCATTATTTCTTCATATAAATTTTCTGCACCTTTATCTCTCCCTTTTTTTTGGGACCCCTAGTGCAAATGTTATTCCACTTGATGTTGTCCTGTAGATTCCTTAAGTTATCATTAAATTATGATTATGATTATGACTATGATTTTAGATCTTTTTTCTGCTCTATCTGCATAAATTCCATTGCTTGGAATTTAGTTCTTTTGCTTCATACAGTCTGCTGTTGAGCCTCTCTGGTGTATTTTTCAGTTCAGTTATTTTATTCTTCAGCTCCATGACTTCCGTTTGGTATTTTCTTTATATTTTCCGTGTTGTTGGTCACCTATTTCCCCAATTTTGGTGAGCATTTTTATAACCATTTCTTTGAGTTCTTTATCAGGTACATTACTTATTTCCATAACATCAAGGTATTTTTCTGAGGTTTTGTCCTTTGTCTTTCATTTGGAACATATTTCTCTGTTTTCTCATTTTTGTTCGACTCTGTTTCGGTTTTTATGTATTACATGAAGCAACCAATTCTTTGTCTTAAAGGGATGGTCTTGTTTATGTGATAAATCTTCTCATTCAACCTTGCTCTTGGTTGTTTTTGAACCTTTGTGATTGTCTAAACAGTATGATTTATTCTTGATATATTCCTATGGCTGAGGGTGTGCCAAGATCTATCAGTGTTCCAAGGGACAGAATCTCATTTAGCACCTAGTTTCAGGGTAATTGGGAGCCAGAATCTCAGGCAATAGGCTGCAATTGAAATTTCTGCTAGCTTCTAGACCAGATCAGGAAGTATCCTCTGGGTGGAAGTTGCAAACCCTGTGCCCCAGATGAGCGTATAAAAATTTTTGGGAGGTCTCATTGACAGGTACAGTGTCCAAGAGAGTAACAGTGGTGTCTCACCTCCAGTCTTCTAGATGTGTGGGAAACCTGAAGTCTCTTCTTCAGGATGAAGCTCCAGGCGAAGTAAAATAGTCCTTTTTACAGGGGGACTGGGGTTATGTTTCAGTCTGCTGTGCATGCAGTGTCTTTGGCAGGGACGAGTGGCCCACCAAAAATTGTCTTTCTGATTGTTACATTCCAGTGGATCTCAGGAATTTGAGGTTCCTTGGCCACCAGGGCCAAGCAGTAATGGGGCATCTTTGTGTGGATTTTGCAAACCTGCTGGCTTTAGCTAAGCAGTTGAAGAGTGTAGGGGGAGGAGTTTGTTGGCTGGCTACAGAAAGGCAGTGGGAATATATCTTAACAGCACATATCTGTGGGCTTCAGGAGAGTGCCTTGTCTGTGCACACATGCCAGCTTTAGGCTAGGAGCAGGAGAATGCCATGACCACTCATACTCACCAGCCTGAGCCAGAGAATTATTGTAATGTCACAAGCACTTGTGTTTGCAGGCTTTAGCTAGGGAGTGGGAGAATATGACAACCGTTCTCCCCTGCCCCAGCCAGGGAGCAGAGTTCTACAACTGCCCCCTCTTTCATGCTTTAGCTAAGCAGCAAAATACTGCCATGACCTCTCACCTCTGCCTATCTTCACAAGCAGCAGGGGAATTCTGTGTCTGAATTTGCCAATTCATGCTAGCAGGGTAGGTGAACAATGCAAAAATGGCATCCGCCAACACCTCTCTATCCGAGAGATGATCAACTGTTTCCTGTCCCTCCAGCAGATGCTTTTAGATTAACATATAAATCTTCAAATACAGTCTAAGAGCTTTTTGAGTTGTTTTTTTACTGGGTCTCTGGGCAAGTGAGACTACACATGATCCTTTTGAAAGGGAATCTCAGTTCCCTACAGCAATTTTGGTGCCTTAGACAACATCCCCATTGGTTTTCTAAGCCAGATGTTTCTGGAGCTTGTTTCTTTGGTATAGATCTCAGAAGTTGGGGTGCTTGATGTGGGATACCAACCCCTTGTTCCTCTGGGAGAAGCACTAGACGGGTGATATCCATCCCTATTTTGTGTCACCAAACCAAGGGTGGGGTTTTTGGTGACATTGCATTTCTGCTTCTCTTATCTATTTCAGTGTGATCTTTTTAGCCTTTGTTGTAAAGATATAGCTCTTCTAATTTTCAGTTTTCTTTCAGAAGGAAATGAGCCACAGATTTGGTGTGTCTATGGGAAGAGTTGAGTTCAGAATCTTCCTATGCTGACATCTTATGGAGTCATCTTTTGTCTTTTTGAAGATGGACATTTTAATAGACATGAGGTGACATGTTATTGTAGTTTTGACTTGCATTTCCCCAGTGACTAGAGATGTTGAACATCTTGTATACCTGCTGGTCATTTATATATCTTTTTTGGAAGAAGTGTCTATTCAGATCTTTTATCCTATTTTAATTAGATTCTTTGATGGTGGTGGTGGTCTTTGCTATTGATTCCTATGAGTACTTTATATATATTGAATATTAACCTCTTATCAGGTATATAGTTTGCAAATAATATTACCCATTCTGTAGGTTTCTTTTCACTTTGCTTTCGATGTGCAGAAACTTTTTAGTTCAATGTAGTATCACTTGTTTATTTTTGGTTTTGTTGCCATGCTGCACTGACACTTAAAGGTGTCATATCCCAAAAAATAATTGCCAAGACCCATGCCAACAAAATTTTCTGCTATGATTCCTTCTGGAAGTTTTATGGTCAGGACATACATTTAAGTCTGTATTCCTTTTTGAGGTAATTTTTGTGAGTGACATAAGGATCTGGTTGCATTGTTTTACAATGAATAACTAGTTTTTTAAAGCACCATTTATTAAACAGAATGTCTATTCTCCACTGGGTATTTTTGGTTCCCTTATAAATATTAGTTGACCTTAGGTTTATTTCTGAGTTCTCAGTTCTGTTCCATTGATCTATATTTATGTTTTTATCCAGGACCATACTGTTTTGATTACTATAGCTTTTTTGGTGTAGCTTGAAATTAGAAAGCGTGATGCCTCCCACTGTGTTCTGTTTTCTCAGGATTGCTTTGGCTTTTTGGGTTTCTTTGTTATTCCATTTAAATGTTTGGATCCCTTTTCTACTTCTGTAAATAATGCCATTGGAATCTTGATAAGGATTGCATTGAATCTGAGATATCTTTTGGTAATATTGACATTTAACAATATTAATTCTTCATTGCATGGGTTGCATGGACACAGGATACCTTTCTATTCTTTTTGTGTCTTTGACTTCATCAATGCCCTGTAGTTTCCAGAGAGTTTTACCTCCTTGGCTTAGTTTATTCCTATGTATTTTATTGCTTTTGATACTATTGTAAATAAGATAATTTTATTTTTTTTAATTTGTTGCATACACACACACACACACACACACACACACACACATACTACTGGTATTTGTACTGAAATTAGTATCCTGTAATTTTACTAAATTCATTGATCAGATTTAAGTTTTGGGTGAAGTTTTTTAGGATTTTCTAAATATAAAATAATTTCATCTGCAAATAAAGACATTTTATTTCTTCCTTTCCAATACTGATGTTTTTTATTTCTTTATTCTTGCATGATTGCTTTGAAAAAGTCTTCTAGTACATTTTGTTGAATGGGGTGGTGCAAGTGCACACCCTAGTCTTGTTCTTAATCCTAAAGGAAAAGCTTTCAACCTTTCACCATTGAGTATGATGTTAGTATGATGCTATGATAAATAATATTTATTACTTAGAAGTACATTACTTTTACACATAATTTGTTGAATTTTTATTAATCAATGTTGAATTTTGTCAAATGCTTTTTGTGTCTATTGAAATGATATGACTTTTTCCTTCATTCAATTAATGTGATGTATCATATTGATTGATTTGCTTATTTTGAACTATTCTTGAATCTCAGGTATAAATCACACTTGATCTTTAATTATGCTGCTGAATTGACTTTATCAGTATTCCATTGAAAGATTTTGTATGTACATTCATTAGAATATTGGCCTAAATTTTTCTTTCAAGGAATTTCCTTTTTTGGCTTTTGTGTCATGTAATGTTAACCTTGTAAATTCAGTCTGGGAGTGTTCCCTCCTCTTTGATATTTTGGAACAGCTTGAGAAGGATAAGGATTGGCACTAATTCTTTAAATATTTGATAAAACTCACCAGTGAAGCTATTGGTCCTGGGCTTTTCTTCACTAAAAGATTTTTTATTACTCCTTACTGGTAATTTGCCTATTCTAATTTTCTGTTTCTTTCTGATTCAGTTTTTTTTTTTTAAAGATTTTATTTATTTATTTGACAGACAGAGATCACAAGCAGGCAGAGAGAGAGAGAGAGAGAGAGAGAGAGAGAGAGAGGAGGAAGCAGGCTCCCCACTGAGCAGAGATCCCGATTCAGGACTCGAACCCAGAACCCTGAGACCATGGCCCAAGCTGAAGGCAGAGGCCCAACCCACTGAGCCACCCAGGTGCCCCTTCCTGTTCCAGTCTTAATAGTTTATATATTTCTAAGAATTTTCCCAATTTTTCTAGATTGTCCAATTTGCTGAGGTATAGTTGTTCATAACTTATAAGCAACTTATGAATCTTCAATGATTCTTTGTATTTCTGTAGTGTCAATTGTAATATCTCCATTTTCATTTATCGTTTTGTTGATTTGGGACTTCTCTCTTTTTTTCTTGGTTAGGCCAGCTAAATGTTTATCAATTTTTTATTGTTTTCCTATTTGCTATTTCTTTTATCTTTCCTCTAATTTTAATATTTCCTTCCTTCTGCTAACAATGGGCTCAATTTGTTCTTCACTTTCTAGTTCCTTAAAGCACAGAATTAGGTTTTTTATTTAGGATTTTTCTTGCTACTTAATGTGGGTATTTATTATTTTCATCTTCTGAGAACTACTTTGCATACTATAAATTTTGTATGATTTGTTTCCATTTTCTTTTGTCTTAAGATATTATTTCCTTTTTTAATTTATTTTTCTTTAGTTGTTCAAGATAAAGTTGTTTAATTTCCACAAATTCATGAATTTCCAGTTTTTCTCTTCTTTTTGATTTTATTACAATCAGAGAAGATATTTAGTATGATTTCAATTTTCTTGAATTTGCCAAGACTTGTATTGTGCCTTGATGTATGATCTATTCTAAGAAAAGTTTCCATGTGTGCTTGAGAAGAGTGTATGTTCTGCTGTCATTGGATAGAATGTTCTGGATATATCTGTTAGGTTCTTTTGGTCTATACTGTTATTCAAATCCACAGTTTCCATATTGATTCTCTGTCTGGCCTATCCATTATTGAAGGTGGGTATTAAGATCCCCAACTACTATTGTGTTTCTATTTCTCTTTTTAGCTCTGTTGGTTTTTGCTTATTATTTATGCTCCAATTTGGGTGCATAAATATTCACAACAGTTATATTTTGGGGTTGATTGACCCCTACATCATTATATAATGAGCTACTTTCCCTCTTTTTAGCATTTTTTAATTTTTAAAAATATTTTCTTTATTTATTTGGCAGAGAGAGAGCAAGCACACAAGCAGGGGAGCAGCAGGAGGACAGAGGGTGAAGCAGGCTCCCCAATGAGCAGGGATCCCTCTGTGAGGTTTGATCCTAAGACCCTGGGATCAAGATCTGAGCCAAAGGCAGAAGCTTAACCAATTAAGTGACCCAGGAGCCCCTCTTTTTAGAAATTTTAAAGTCTATTTTTTCTGATATAAATATGGATTTTATTTACCTTTTGTTTGAATTATTTTTTTCTTTCCCTTCACTATCAGACTATGTGTATTTAAGGTTAAAGTGAGTCTCTTTCAGGCAGCATATCCTTGGATTTTCTTTTTTTAATCTAGTCAGCATTCTATGTCTTTTGATTGGAGAATTTAACCCATTGACATTTAGTGAATTATTAGTAAGTAAGGAGTTATTGCCATTCTGTTCATTGTTTTCTGGTTGTTTTATTCTTTTTTTTTTTTTTTCATTGTTCTTTGTTTCCTACCCTGCTGTCTTTTATTGTGTGTTTAATGTTATGTGGTATCAGTATGCTCTGACTCTTTTTAAATCATGAACTTTTGAATAATTTGATTAATTTAAATAATTACAATTTGAATAATTACAACAAAATCTTAAAATTTTAACACCTTTTTAAAAAAATTTTTTTAAGGATTTATTTATTGTCCATTTTCCAAAGGAATATAATGGTAACAAAAAACCCAAAGACACCTTATTAAAAGTATTTATTCTTAGTATGGAGAACATAATTTCAAGATTCCATATTTTAACACCCTTTTTAAAACTAGTAACAACTTTGATGGAATTCCTTAGCCCTTTTTATTTTAGACTTTTATTTCTTTCCTCACATTTTACATTATTGATGTTATAACCTACATATTTTTATATTGTGCAACTTAACAAATTTTTGTAGTTATGATTATTTTTACTACTTTTGCTTTAGAACTACTAAAATTGTTAGTGAATTATGCACCACAATCACCATGGTACAGAATCGATTACCATAGTGTGCAATCTAACTTTGATAGTATATCTATCATTCACACTGCTTTATGTTTTTAGGATGTTAATTAGCATCCTTTTATTTCTACTCAAAGACCTCCTTTTAGCAGGTGTTGTGGTGATGAATTCCCACAACTTTTATACGTTCAGGAAAGTTTTTATCCCTTCCTCATTTCTGAAGGACAGCTTACCAAGTATACTATTTTTGGTTGACAGGTTTTTTTTTGTTGTTGTTGTTTGTTTTTTAAACTTCAACATTTTGAATATGTCCTCCCAGTCTTGTCTGGCCTGTTAAGTTTCTGTTAAGAAACCTGCCAATAATCTTATGGGGTTCCCCTATACATAACCTCTTTTTTTTTTTCTTGCTTCTTCTAAAATTCTTTGACTTTGACAATGTAATTATAATGTCTCAGTTCAATCTATTTGGAGTCTTTGGGGTCTCCTGGATCTGGATGTCTAATTCTCTCCCCTCCTTGGAAAAGTTCCAGGTATTATTTATTTGAATATACTTATATTCTGTTCCTTTCTCATTTTCTCCACCTTCTGGAATTCCCATGTGTTTTTATTGTTATTGTATTAATATTGTTTTTGTTATTTTCTATATGTCCTATAAGCTTTCTTCACTTTTTCAAAAAGATTTTATTTGAGAGAGAGAGAGAGAGAGAACATGAGAAGGGGGAGGATCAGAGGGAGAAGCAGACTCCCTGTTGAGCAGGGAGCCGGATGCAGGACTTGATCCCAGGACTCCAGGATCATGACCTGAGCCTAAGGCAGTTGCTTAACCAACTGAGCCACCCAGGCACCCTTTCTTCACTTTTTTATTCTTTTTGCTCCTCTGACTTGATAATTTCAAATGTCCTATCTTTCAGGTCTCTTATTATTTCTTCTGCATATTGAGTCTCCCTTTTTGTTGTTGTTGTTATTGTTTTTTGAGTCTTCCTTTCAATCTATTGAATTCTTCAGTTACTGCACTTTTTAGCTCTAGGTTCATTTTTTATAGTTATTATTTCTTTCTTGAACATCTTATCTTGCTCATGAATTATTTTCCTAATTTTAACTGTTATTCTAGTCATTAAACTTCTTGAAAAGGATTATTCTGAATTCTTTGCCTGACAGTTCATTGATTTCCATTTCCCTGTTTCCATTTCCTTCAGTTATTAGTTTCAGCTTTCAGTTTCATTTGGTGGTGTTGTATTGACCTGATTTTTGTGATCCTTACATCGGTATCTAAGTGGTCTCATCTTTCAGACTTCACAGGTTCACCCTGCAGAGACAGTACTTCACTAAGTACTAAGTCAGCTAAGTTTGGGGTTCTGGACCTGTCTGCTGGGGTAACAAGATTCTTGGGCAATGGGACCTGCCATTAAGGTCTGAGGGCAAGGTAACTGAGCTCTGTCAGTGCTGGGATGATGTGACGCTGGCTGAAAACAGCTTATTAGGATTGCCACTGGGTTCCCTGACCAAATGAAACTGTGGGATCAGCTCCACTGTTGCCTTTGTTCCTGGCCAGGCTTATCTAATAGTGAGAACTGTTAGTTAGCAGTAGTGGAAGGGGCTATGAAAAGAGCTGCCCTTCCCTGCAGGGCAGTAGGACGGGACCCACAGCATGCATGACTTATTATTTGGGCACCTGAATCAGGCAAGAGTGTGCAATGAATATTCTAGTTAGTGAGGTCAATTATTTTGCTCTACAGTTGGGGAGTGCCATGGACTATGCTTTCTGTTTTAAGTGCCACTGTAAGCAGGGCTGGGGGAGGCGATACAACTTCCCATGAATTCTGATAATGTTCCCTGGTCAGGCAGCTTGAAGGTTGTATTCAAGAGTAATTGGGGCCGGGGGGCCTGGGTGGCTCTGTCAGTTAAGCGTCTGCCTTTGGCTCAGGTCATGACTGCAGGGCTCTGGGATCAAGCCCCACATGAGGTTCCCTGCTGAGCAGGGAGCCTGCTTCTCCTTCTCCCTCTGCTTCTCCTTCCCCCTCTGCTTGCTGCTCACCCTGCTGTGCTCTCTCTGTCGAATAAATAAATACAATCTTAAAAAAAAGAATAATTAGGGCTATGAATTTATTTCCCTTCTTTGGGCACAGCAGGAGAAGCAGCTCCAATACCACTAAGGTCTGTTTGTGGTACTGTTGCAAACCAACCCATTCCCCAAGTTCCCTGGCCAAACAGGGCTACTCTTCTTTGGGGGCAATCAGTTCTTCCCTCTCACCTCAGCTTGCATGTTAGTGGGTTACAAAGCAACTTCCAGGTGTTCTGTCAGCCCTGTAGTATGGGGCTGGGGGCTATGAGAGAGGATGGAAGGCGGGTATGACACAGCTCTCCTGGCTGGGTGCAGGAAGACTGAGACTCCAGGGCTGGCAAAACTCTATTTGAAAACCCAGATCCGGTAGGTCTGTACCCTGCTGTGGTATGAATGCAGCTGGTCAGAATGCATCACTTATTTGGCTCTGCAGATTTACAAAGTCACTGGTTGGAAATATTGATTGCGCCTGCAGGTGGAAATGTTGTCTGCTAAGATTTGAGTGTTGGTTGTTGGAGAAGTGGAGAGGAGCTTCCATCATAATGAGATTCCCATGATCCCCATGGAGCAAGATCAGAATAGGTGCTTCTACCAAAAAACCCACTACCTTTAGGTGGCTGGATGTCTCCCCTGGGACCTCTTTTTCCAGTGGAGGAACTATAGGTTTAGGGGAGACCTTTTGGCACAGTACTGCACCGGGTTGGGGGAGAAGCAATGCCATCAGTGTGTAGCTACTTTTCATACTCTTCCAGTCCATTTTGTCTTGGTCTTTGTGGCATGAGAGGCACTTGTCTCACCCCCATTTTCTAGGACTTTCTTAGTGGTGCCCTGTCCAAGAATAGTTGTTAGTCATTCTTGGGGGTGGAGGGGAGCAAAGTCAGGAACAACTTATGTCACCATCTAGCATCACTCTCTATTGTTACGTTCTCAGATTGCCCTCAGTGGTAGCAAACTCATGTTCTCTCAAGGTAAATCTGAGTTTTAAAGTCACTTGGAGTCAAATCTAAGAAGTTATGGCTCATATAGTGTTACTATAAAGCTGTGTGTCATAACCCTTTTGGCCACATTCCTTTTGAGAATCTGATTAAACGTATGAAACCTAGAAAACAAAAGGTAGATGAAAGAAATACTGCATTTGAGAACTCATGCCCATTTCTGAGATGGGAACTTTTCAACAGTTTTGTCAAAAACAGGGGTTTCTATTCAGCATAGGAGTTCTCAGTGCTATAAACACATGGAGGCCTATGTTGAAGGGCAGGGGCAGTCCATTGCCCAGTACCTCCACCATTTTCCATTTTCCTTAAGGATTATTTTTTAGAGAGAGAGAGTGAGCAGTGGGGAGGGGCAAGTGGAGAGGGCTTGAGAAAGCTAAGCAGAATCCACACTCCACTCAGCACAGTGGAGTTATTTTTGGAAGCATAAATAAGTGGAAGGTTAGCATTTCCTTGAGATTTAACAACTCTCAGGATTGGCAATATATTAATTCCATTTGAAGAGGAGTTCAGATAAAATCTCAGCACAAGGCACAGTGAGGGTTCGGTGTGCAGTGTGACAGCACGACAGTCCATCTCTGAAACAGGAACCTGGGTCAAGAAGCCCAGCATAACTTTAGGAAAGAGCTCCTCTGTTGATGGATGAGGTTGTCAAAGTGGTCATACATTTGATTCTTTATAAAAGAAAGAAAGAGCAAGAATAAAATGTGTAGTCTTACTCTTTTGGTATATACCTATGGGTGGCCAGAGAAACAATGATTGATTACTGGTCCCGAGCTCACTGGCTAAAATAAAGTGCTTTAGCTTCTGGATGAAAATGAGGATGGCCAATGCAAAACAACAGGAAGAGAGAATGCATGCTCAATGCTACTACAGAGACATCTTCCAATTCTGCTGAAAAAGGCAAAAAAAAAAAAAAAAATTAAAAAGACACATTTCGTCTAGCAAGGGCAATACAAAGGGGTTATATAAATTTATTTTTCATATAACACTTGATTAGTTTAGAAAAATTCCCATTTTCAATGCTTAATTCCATCTTTCATTTAAAAAAAAAATCACTAGAAGGACAAAAACCCCCCACAAAAATACAATCTGTATCTGTTCTCTATTTACAGATAACCGGTCACTATTAAGGCACAGACTGATTAAAAGCTAACATTTATTCAAATAATCCAAATATTTTGTGCATCATATAACACTGACAACACCATATACTGTAGTGTCATATTCTCTTCATTGCATCAAGAGAAAGTGAGAAAAGTAATTTCCAGTGTTTTTTGTTTTTGTTTTTAATTTTTAGCCACCCTATTTAATCTAGTTTAACTGGGACAGTTTTCTCTTTGGCATAGTATCAAAGCACTGTTCATAAAACCTGTTATCAACTTAATACTGTGAATTCATCCCATCTTCCTCCTATTACAACTGCATGGTAGAGCTGGGGAAAGAGCTCTAAATGATGTTATTATTTTTTCTAATTTAGGAAGGTCTTATTAAAGAAATGAAACTTATAGCACTGAGTGGAACAGGAAATGAATCCAAATTCTTACCCTGTGCTGAATGTGTAGTGTGATGTGTCCATACAGCCACGTAAAGCAGGGAACTCCATCGTATTCATGTGACTTGTGCACAGGATGATTCTGTTGTACTCGCAAAAGAAGCAATTTAGTTCTCACACCTAAGCATGCAAGATTTAGTTAGGAATGGGCATCCATCCCCTTCGTGCTGTCATTACGGATATAATTTTATGACAGGCCCATTACTTATGCCTTCCAGGTTACCAATATTATTTTATAAGGTGAAATTTTTTTCTGAGTGCAAAATTTCAATTCTTTTTCTTACTTTAATGGAAAGACTTAGTCATGGAAAAATATCTGGTGAATCCTTCTAATCTCACATTTGTATGAAAGTCCTCAATTGTTATGTAGGCTTATGTAAGACCTTCTTCTGAAAATGTGTGACAGTGGTTTATGTCCATGTAGAAAGTCTTGAATACTGAACATAAATAAGTCATTACAGTACAGGTAATTCACAATATTTCCTATGGGAAAGTTTTCCAACAAATCAATACACTTGGAAATAATATTGCTTTGAAGAAAGAGAGGCACTTAGTGATTTTCTTCATGGATTGAAAACCCTTCATAAATCTATAGTAAGATGTCCGAAAAGACCTAGGAAACAATGTTGCCCGATTTCTTGGACTTTCACAGTATAAGATAGTAACAATGAGTCTAGCCACTTAGAAAATAGTCTTTTTCTTTGGGTCTTCCTTTGGAACTCCGCTGTTTTTATAAACTGTCATCCTGGAAACTTAAATAAAGCCTTTCTGTTCTCAACAAACACAAGTCTACTTCAAGCAGACAGATATGGTTTTTGAAAGTCCTGTGACCATATGGAGCACAGCTAGAGTGTACATGATAAGGATAGTAATTTATTTCTCCTCTTAATGGCAACAGTGCTGTCTTGTCAGATGATTATTTGTCTTTTTTTTAAATAAAGTGACAATCTAGGGCTCCAGTTATTGAATGCCGTCCATTCTCTACCATAAATCTCTAGTAGATATCAATTTAATCAGTTATGTACTGTATGCTTATAATATCTAAAAATAAAAGTTTGATATAAATAAGTGTCCTTTAGTGGCAGTATACTAAAGAATAGCCCTTTGCCTTCAGACAACCATTAAAATCATTTTAGCAATACAGGCAGCAGCTAAATATGATGACTGCAAAGGGTTAATATTGCAAAGTCCATCTGGTCTTTCTTTGTACCTGTTATGTGAAATAGGTTAATTGCTAATTATTTCTAGGATGTTGATATAAATGAACAGAACTGGTCCAGAACCAAGGGGAGTCATTTACATTTCCCAAAGTCAGAATATTTGGCACAAAACTGATAATCTAGTACCATTTCAAATAAAAACTTGATTGTCAGAAAAGTATGCCTAAATCTGATTTGTACCAATACATCAGGTGACATGAAAGTTGAGAGAAAGAGGCATGATTTCCACAGGACAAGAAATTAGAAAGTGTAAAGTGCTGAAAGACCTCAATAATTATTTTAAAGCAGTACCAGAAAATTCCATTTTGATTATTTTTTTAAAAAATCCCCAAATCCCTAAACAAAACAAGCAAACAAAAAGAACCTCTAAGTTTTCTGGCATCCCAGATGTCAATTAATCCTTCATTTTAAGTAAAAAAAAAATCAGTGCATACATTACTTAGGTAAATAAAAACAGGAAATAAAGCCCTACCCTCAAATTGCAAGTTCTGTCGGATTGCCGTTTAAAAAAAGTCATCCAAATGTGGCATTTCTGTATGATGACATAAGTTCACCTTCTCTCTTTTCTTGCTTTTAGGCACAAAGTTCAGGTTTGAGTAAGATGTGTTGGTCCTGATACCGGACACCCAGAGTACTGAGGACGGTGTGCAGTGAAGGCTGTTCACAGATCTGATCTCCTGTGTCCAACTTGACAGATTTGGTGGGTGCATGCCTCGAGGATATTGCTACCAGCGGCCACTGACACTAGCAATGTCCGAGTGATACTGACGGGGTAGCCTCCCACTCGCTCCGCCTTCCAGGAAAGAGGTGCGTGCACTTGGTGGTTCAAAAAGCTTTCTTCGATTTTTATTTAGTTCTAGAGAGAAAAAGAAAGAATTGTTAGAAGCTCAATAGAAAAGTTCTATTATCTACAGGACAAGGCAGTAGAGCCCAGAAAATGGTGACATAGAAGGGTTTTGGAGGGAAAGTCAATCTGGTAGCAAAAGGAAAAGTTTTAGTTGCTGGTCAAGACATTTCTGAAATGCTAGAAAGTCTGATATTAAGTGGAGCATGTTGGTAGTGAGAGAACCAAGGGACAGTAAATCATTTTTATTGCAGTTTGTAGACTATCCAGCAGGTATGTCGTGTTCTCAGAACCCTCTTTATTCCTGGCTGACAAATTAACCGGTTTGAACTATCTCAAATGTCATTGCAGAGGCAAGGAAAGGGGAGCCATCAGAGGTGGCGAAAGGCATATGAGAGGGTGTATTACCAATGACACAGAAAATTATTACAGCTACTGAACTCATCCATGTCAAACACAGCATTCATTAAATTACTGAAGTCAGACATGAAAAGGAAACTCCACACACAAATGTGAGAATAACGAAGGAGCACGATGAAGTGTTAAGCCACAGCCCAATGGCTCCACCGACTCCTGATGCCTCTGCTCCTTGAGTCAAAAAGAGTTATGTGAGGAACTGTATCAGCAGGAGTTTCCTTTGAATAAAAAAATCAACCTAGGAAAAATACCGACGGTTTGTGAAATTATTGTAACTGAAAACAACTAATACTTGAACTCAAGTTCTCAGGGAAAAACTAAGATGTTTTCATTTCATTTTAAAGAAACCAGAGTCCTGAAAAAAACACAGTTTACTTTGCCTTTCATCAACCAGAAATTACTAATCAGAAAGGAAAAAATTAATTGCAGCAGTCCACCTTGTTTATCACTATGCAACAGTCCCCTTTCCCCCAACACACGTATTTACAAATCCTCAAACTAAATGATGTAACTCCTGCTAATGAACTCATTCCAGTAAAGACAATGGTCATACTCTGGAAATTAGAGTAGCCGACAGCCATCAAACCGAAGTATCAAATAATGGGATTATATAGTTGATGTGATTAAAGTTGTATTGCCTTTTCCTTTCTTTTTCTTCCCTCTCTCCTTCTTGCTTCCCTTCCTTTTTTTTTTTTTTTTTTTTTTTTTTTTTTTTGACAGGAGTAGAGCCAGCGATCCAGAATGTGCATTCTCACCACCACACAGGTACAGTCCCCTTTCCAATTCTGAAGTCGCACTGCAAGCTATGGCTATACCAGTGCCGGGGTTCAGAACAAGAGATTCAGGTTGCAGTGGGTTGGTCACAGGTGGCTAGGGACAGCCATATGACTGGATGTGCACTCATCTCCCAAGTTCTGGAAGATGAACCAGTACCCTTAACATTTCACTCTGCTACCTTCCAAAATGTAAATGTCTGCCCCACAGGGGTGATGCCTGAGTGGAGACATCTCTCTTTTGGCCACAGTGAGGTCTTAGGGCAGAACAAAAATAACAGAAATTTAGTAGTGTTTATTATAAGATAAGCACTTTATGATTTGATTTGTCCTATTTAAGTCCTCCTTAAGGAGTAAGTGATATTACTATTCTCCATTTTATTTATTTATATATATATTTTAAAGATTTTATTTATTTGAGAGAGAGAGAAAGTATGAGCCAGGGGGAGGGGCAGAGAAGCAGACTCCCTGCTGAGCAAGGAGCTGGACATGGGACTCGATCCCAGGAGGCCAGGATCATGACGTAAGCTGAAGGCAGACGCTCAACCAACTTGAGCCACCAGGTACCCACTATTCTCCATTTTAGGTAAGAAAATTGAGTTTTAAAAATAACGTTTAAGTGACAGGCTGAAACTCTATCTGCCTACATAGAGGTCCATGTCCTGGGCTTTGGGCTCCAGTGGTCCATCCAAGTAGAGAAGACCAACTGAGGCATCGGAATACAAATTTTAAAAAAATCAGTAGTTTCAGGTATGCCAGATAATACAGCTAAACTTCAGATTTCATGATACCAAATTTATTTTTTAAACAGAAAAATGCATCTTTAAAACTCTGGAGAAACAAGGAAGATATCTACACAAGCAAGATATATGCAGGCTCCTTTATAGATGGCTACCTTCAAACTCTTGCAGAAACACTGTAACAATGACATTCCTACTAAAAGTTGAACACCTGTATCTTGTTTAAAAAACAGAGATTCAGAAATCAAGACAGAATTTAATGTATTTAAAGGCAACTGTAAGAGAGTTAAGAATGAATCCCCTTAAAAGTACATGGCTTGGGAAAGTTTTATCGCCTTCTAGTTAGAGGACAGTCTTTGGTCTCCATTTTCTCATGAGAGAATAACCCATGAATCAGGAAAACATTGCCATACTATCGAGAAGGAAGAGGAATGAACAGGTGAAACACCAGTCTCCCCTAGCACACGTAACATGTACAATTGAGCACATGAAGAAACTGGGCCACTGAAGACAAACACATTTTTAAAAGAAACATTGAAAACTTTATTCTGGAAAGTCACATCAACTAGATTTTTGAGAGCATAAAATGATCATGAAGGAATTCATCCATTCCCTAAAGAAATAATTTCTAAATAATTTCTAAGGTATATATTTCTAAATGTGAAACAGATAAATCTTCCAGAGATTATTAAAGATCAAGTCCTATTGAAGAGACTTTAATTTCTGTTGTTCTTTTTTATATTAAAAAGCAAAGTCCCTCCTGATTTTTTTCAAGTAAACCTAAGAGATAGTTTGGGAAAATACCAACCTTTTTCTTTGAAATTCCAAGGTTCACACAATCCTGGCAGCTCTCAGGATCTTGTTGCGGGTCTGAACAGAGTCACAAACTAAAAGAATAGGTCAGGAAATGTTAGATCTACCTGAGGCCGATGTGGGAAGCCTGTCTACAGGATGTTAAAGTTCCTTTTACCTTGTCCCTGTACATTTAGTTAATCACTCACTAAAATATTCTGAGAGAAATCAAAGAATTTTCAAAAAATCATAGATTTGAAAAAAAGACCATTTCCCCCCCTCTGATTTGTCTCTATTAGAGATAAATCTCCTCTCCTTCTATGACATTAAAAGAAATGTCCTCGGGCCCAAGATTAAAAACAAAATAAAACCTTACACTGAAAGAATGACCCTGATTACAAATTAAAAATCTATAAAATTTTAGAAAGGAATTTTGAGCAAACTCTGTATTTAACCAAACTATATAATCACAAGACAGACATGAGTAAAAGCTGCCCAGATATCCTGCATTCTGTCCTTGGAAATGGAATGTTCTGAGACTAGGAATGGATGTCTTTGTTATCAGATGAGCTGAATTGGAAAAAGAAGTTTTTTGACAAAGCGTTTCTCAATAAAAACTTATTACTTGCAGAGAAAACAATTTACCAGGTTCAAACAAATACGCTCAACAAAGTAAGGCAAAAGCATACTTAAAATAATCGAATACTTCACACTGTGCCGAACATTCATAAGGCATCTAATTTCCTTTAAAAGCAAGAAGACCTGTGAGCCCCATTGAGAGAGGTGGTTTACAGAAGTAGTGTATAACCACAACAGAACCACACTGAGGATGAATGAAGAAAAAAAAAATTTAAAGAAGCTTCAAAACCCCTCCTGTTTCCACTCTACTCCCCAAAACCCATCTGGAATACATCACAAATGTCTTCCAGGATAAAGGTCCCAATGATTTAGAGATATCTGCTTGTTGCTGGAAGCTTTACAAAGCTTGGGTGCACGAAGAAAGACCTTAATTTTCATCACACGGTCCCTGACATTCTATGATTTTCTAGTGAATAATTATCCAATTCTAGGACATAAACTTCTCTGGTATAAAGGTGCCTGCTTACAAGTATATATTTACACTACAGGCTCAGTTATGTGAGTTAATCAAATTTCAAGTAGTATATTAATTTCTTTTTTAAATTAATAAAAGAACGTAAACATACATAAGGTTAATTTGAGTCTAGAAATAGCATTTAGGGCTAAGCTTCAGAGTAAGCAAATTGCAAATTGTCCTATTGCCACAGGTAGTAGAAAGAGAAAGAACTAATGCTAATCACATACACTGCTAAAACTGTCGGTTATTTTCACTACCCCTGATGACACAGCGCATAGAAGGACAGACCTTAGGAAAGGAAGGTGATCTTACAGAATCATCTATTCCAACCCACCTTCATGGGTAAGAAACTAAAACCAAATGAGGTTTGGAAACTCACCCAAAGACTAATGCCTCGGCAGAGGCAAAGCCCAGATCTCCTTATGTGAACACAGTGCTCTTTCTACTATACAAAGGTGATCTTATGAATGAAACAAGAAAAAGCATCTGCCCTTATGAGTTTCATTAATGCAACTGCGTGGGTGCGCAGGAGGGGAGAAGACTTCTCCAACTGACGCCTGAAGAACCCTATCCACGGAGGACCCTAACAGGCTGCTTACTCGCTGAATTTCCACCCTTCTTTCAGAGCTGCTCTGCTTGTATGTGCTTCAGGTATTAGGTCTATATATACAATTTCCTGATGGGGTTGGGAGAGGGATGCAATCTCAGGCTAAAATTAAATGGAAAATGACAGGTTTTTATTTTATTTGCTGATCTGATAAGTGAATGCTATTTGGAAAGGACTCGCGCTGGAAAGGACTTGCACTGGTTGGATGGCACCGCTGGCCTCATAAAGGCAAGAGTCTGCAAAAATCAATGTTTTGAAAAGGCAAAGTCATTTTCCCACCACACCTAACACTTGGCTTCTGCCCTTGATGTCTCTTTCTGAGAAACTGGCACACATATAATATTGATATTAATGAACTTCATCAGAACTTCAAAAAGTAACCTCTTTTTTTTTCTTTGCCCTTTTTATTTTTGCCGTTATATTTCTCCAAACAACTTTTTGAGGTACATGGTTATATATCTGCAGATTCCTGACTCACCACCCACCACCCAGCTGAATTCCTCTTAAATGGCAGGTACTCAGGAAATACACAGAACAATGTTTTCTAATACATAGAATATGCAACAGGGGCACAAAAAAGGTGGTCTGGGAGACAGACAACATTATCTTCCTTCATTCTGTAACTAGATTCAGCACACTACACCCTTCTATGACTCACAGATTCTATTAAGAGTTTGGGAAAAATTTTAAAGCAAGACAATATTGCCAGATTCCAGCTACAGGAAGGATCCTTCTCTTGTTCTCTGGTGCAGTTATCTCAGCTGGCAGACAAGGACACATGCAGTTGGAACATGACAGCCAAACCAGAGTAATTATTCCCAATGATTATTGCTTAACACAACCATGACAAGGAGAATTCCACCTCTCCCCCAATCTTAAGTTCTGCAAAGGGCAATTTTGGTTAGATCTTGCTGAAGAGATCTGTTTTAAAGAACAACATTGTCAAGGCAGGTCTTCAGGCCAATGCCTTGATGAAGGAGTAGTAGGGATGTTCTCAGCATTTGTCACACTGTTAGTGGGAAAACACTCTAGAACCACAACCACAAGGTGTCAGCGTGTAAGCAAGTGGTTGATGGACAGAACCAGCCCCACTGGCTGGGGCCATGGGCAGAAGTTATTCAGATTTTAAAATGTGAGTATGAGGATTTATATTCACCTGAGATAGCAAGCAGCATTTTCCTTCTGGCACCAAAAGTCGTAATTCCCAGCTCCTTCAGATCCTGATCTGTGAGAGTGAGGAATGTCTGAAGATCGATCTGTAGGTGAAAAAGTAATATAAATAACCAATATATTAAGCACTTATTTTCTTGCTTACTAAAAGTTCAACTCATTATTACACATATTCCATTTACGAATATGCCGACTTCCAAAAAGGAACAGTGGTGTCACAAACCGAGGGGATAAGGGGTAAGTAACAAAGGTGGTGAAATGGAAGTGATGATTCTAGCATAAAACTTAACCAAGCCAGTAATTTAATGCAATTGAGATTAAATATTTAGGTCTTAGCATTCTGGCAGCCCGAGCAAATTCTATACTTTTGGGGAACTCATAAGAGGAAGGATACATACCTGTCCAGAAGAGAGAAACCATTTCTTAGCTTTGGATTCTGAACTGGTTAAGCGTAGCGTCATAAAAAGAAACTGAGTAATACCATCTCTGGTATTCTCCACTGTGTTCTACATAAGAATTGAGAGAAGAATTCCTAAACTACATCAGACACATGGTTCACTTGGCTCAGCCTGGCAAATTATCTCCAACAGTGGCATACAAGAGGTATTTCCAGGGACAATATAATTGCCCTCTCTGGCATTAGCAACAAAGTAGCTCAAGAATATGACCCCTCCTTTCAAGACACTGTGGAGTAACAGAAAGGTAATGGGCTCTGAAGCCAGAGAGAGTTGGTTTTCCATTCTGCCTCTGCCATTACTAGTTGTGGGCACCTAGGGTTGATAATACTGTATCCTATGGGGCTCCAGTGGGCATTAAATATGATTGGAGATATAAAGCAATGGGCTCACTGAAAGTGTAAAAAAACTTACAGCTATGGCTAGTAATGATGTATTTAGACTTATCATCTGTGAAAGTGGCTAAAAATGAATATTCAACTTGCTTACAATAAACTAAATCCCACAAGGTCACTTACTGGGAAATTCTTGTTAAGTGATATCTGAGTATTAGAAAATATCCTACATGAAAGAAACAACCAAATTTGTACTTTTCATTCAAATTATATAGAAATTAATTTGAGATATTCTGTTTTCATTTTAAAGGTATATCTTAGAAAACCTTTTCATCTATCATGTCGAAAGATATGTTTTTAGAAATTCAATTAAATAGATTCTCTATTTTAGGGATCCTCTCTTTCTAAAGGGCAAGAGAGTAACTATTTCAGGCTTAGTGGGACAAATTATCTCCTTTGCAACTATTCGACTCTCCTATTTGAGCTTGAAAGCAGCCACAGATAATATGTAAATGAATGAATGTGGCTGTGTTTCAATAAAACTTTATTTATGAAATCAGGCAGGTTTGCAGGCTACAGTTTGCTGACCCCTGCTCTAGTTAATAAATATTCAATAAAGGCAGTCTGGCTTTTATTTTATCTTGTTTTCTTCCTTCTTGGAGTAAATGGTTAAGAAGTACCTTTGCTGACCTCTGGTCTAGTTAATAAATATTTGATAAAGCAGTCTGACTTTATATTGTCCTGCTTTCTTCCTTCTTGGAGTGAATAGGTAAGAATTACCTTTAATAAATTTATTTCTATGCTTCTTTAAATATTAAATACACACAGACAAAACAAATCCAAATATTATTGAATAACAACCAATCTTTTACTTCAAAACCTTCTTTGTCTGGACAAGTTAAAATACTCTGCCCTTGAACTTCTCAATCAGCTACCCTTGTCTAACCAGCAGAACTAAATCAGTAAATGCAGTTTTTTAATGCATTTGATAAGGAAAAGTGTTATTCAGCTTAGAGAGTTCATTTAACTGAGTTAAATGAACAATAATTTAGATTCAGGGAAAAGAAAACAAAATCAATACACTGAAATCCAATACACACGACATTTTTTTGGTGTTAAAAAACAAAAAAGTTCACCAATTAAACTTAATTACTTAATGAACCATGGGCATAAATTCATGATATAAACTGTATAATAAAAAAATCTTAGATTCTTTTTGATACATATGTACTTGGGAATTACTGACTTAATCAGATGTTCTCTAGTATCAACTAAGCCAAACTAGCATAAAACTTAAACCATGTCTGGATTTGAAAAATACACATGTTTACTGAAATATTCTAACTTTTTATTGCACTGGGTTAGCTGTGCCCTAGTAACATGACGGCATTAATAGAAAGAATCATGTTCAGGGGCTCTTCTCTTTAAGGCAGAGCATAAATAGCCATCGCTTATCGGTCTGACCAAAATTCATGGTGGTGATGTTTCAGAAGACATCGCATTTCTGTCTTAGCTCAGGCAAAAGCGAAGCAGTAGATTAACGAATAAATTAACATATATAAAAAGCATATTCTATTTTGTGGGAACAGATTCAGCAACAAGACGAAGATGGGGTCAAAAGTGACCACAGATTTTACTTCAGATGCGGTCTTTTAAAAGTGCCACCAATGAAGGTAACAAAGATTAAGGGCTGAAATGATCTTAAATACAGACTGCTGCTGAGGGAGCTGTGAGTCCAAAGTTCCTATGACTCAATAAACTGGTTAGGTCTTTTAGCTCAAACTGGGGAAGGTGTGTTCTTGGAAACCAAATTTTCTCTATTTTTGCTATCCTGTGTTTATTAGTTGCACTAAATAAGTAAGAAATGAAATGACATTTTTCTTAGCAGCAAAAACAAGTTATGAGACTTTAGTAAACGCTCAGTGAAAGCACAGGCATAGGTCAATGAGTGATTTCATTCTAGAAGCCATCATATGTACAACCAAAATGAAGGTGCCCAGGAAAATAAACAAACAGTGACTGACCTCTTGTTGCTGGAAGACGTCTGTGTATTTGCCCAGGCCCAGTTTACTAAAGAGCTCAGGGAGGTCAGAGCCTTTGAAAGAGCTGTTCAAGTTACAGCCATTGCTTCCCGTCAGCGAAGAAATGCAGTCCATGTAATTGCTACTGCTGAGATAGTGTTCCGCTGGAAGGCAAGCAGAGACAAGCTTGAAGTATAAATGCCCAGAGACAACATGGTTTAATTAAAAATTTTAATCACTCAAATATTTTAGATTTCATTGTGGGGCTTAACGGAGCAGTAGCTGCCCGAATACAGCAATTCTTTACTGAAACTTTGGCTTTTCATTAATGAAATGCGGGTTACTGCTTTCAGGGAGGCTCCTGCCATTAAAAAGATACACTTGGGAGGCAGCAACTCAGCAGCAGTGCCTCTGTAGTTAATAATCATTAATCATATTCTCCCTGAGCATTCAGAAACATTTGCTCTTTGTAATTGATTTGATATGAATTAAATGAGAAATTGGAAGAAAGATCCCTGGGATATAATACAGGTATGGAAAGTTACTGTAAGTCCAGACTCCTTTTGGAAAGCAGGATGGCCCTCTGTATCCACACTTGTGCTTTCCTGTGGTCAAAGGAATTATAGGATATTGCAACATGTAAATCTCATTCCTTACAAAAATATAATTGGGCAGTTAGTTTACAAAACAGAGCACTTTTAAAGTTAAGAGAAAATATGAAGTGTAAGAATGGTGGCACAGTTTCTGGATTTAACTTATGAACATTAGTTAACTTAGAAAATTTCGAAGACATCAATGCTGAACTTGCCTTGACTCTGTGGCTGATTTGGTGGACAAAGATTTCCCCAGATTGTCTGTGGTTCTCAGACCCAATAACATGCACTGCTGGGTGATGGACTAGGGAGCCATGCCAAGCACTTGGCCAAATACCCACTCTTCCAGAGATGCTTCGGAGAACCTAGCAGAGCTGTCTGTGTAGCCATCCCTACCTCCCTGACCAACAAATGGCTCTCAATCACGTGGGGATTCTTCCTCTTATACTGAAGTTGCAGCTTCAGGAAGGATTCCCAGACTGGTGAGAGTGGAGGGCACTCACCTAGCAAATTAGATACATGGAATTTCCTTTGGTCAATGCATTCTCCAAATCTAAGAATCCAGTTCTACACGTTTTTATGTGCCACTGATCACTTTCTCTGGCCATTTTAATCTCCCAACTAAGAGTATATATACTTCCTATATTTCAAGTGGAAGGAATTTCCTGATCAGGTTTCTCTTTCTCTTAAAAAATAGATGTTTTAGGAGTGCCTGGCTGGCTTAGCTGATGGAACATGGACTCCTGATCTTGGGGTCATGAGTTTAAGCCCCACAATGGGTATGGAGCCTACTTAAAACTTTTTAAAAACACGTATTAAAATATGGATTTTTTTCTTTTCTTTTTTTTTTTTTTTGTTTTTAAGATTATTTATTTATTTATTTGACAGAGATCACAAGCAGGCAGAGAGAGAGAGAGAGAGAGAGAGAGAGCAAGCGAGGAGGAAGCAGGCTCCTCACTGAGCAGAGAGCCTGATGCGGGGATCATGACCTGAGCCCAAAGCAGAGGCTTAACCCACTGAGCCACCCAGGTGCCCCTAAAAAATAGATGTTTTATCTTTTGTGGGGAGAAGGTGTAGAGACAAGGACCCCCAACACTTAAAGGTAAGGACCCAAAGTCATCAATCCAGTGAGGTGCTGGTTTGATTGAGACACACGAAGCAGAGTTTGAAGAACACACAGGAGTAACCACCAGAGTTGACAATAAGGAGGTTACTGGCAGGATGACCATATAATTTACTGTCCAAATGATATACATTTACTTTTTCTGAGAATAAAAGAAGGAGTTTACTGAGAATCACATTGGAACAACTGGTATAAATAGGGATGTCTGAAGAAAACCTGGACATTGGTGCTTTTGAAGAGTGTCAAGAAAAATTGTCTAAAACTGTGCTGTTGAATACAGTAACCACTGGCCACATGTGGCTACTGAGTGCCTGAAATGTGTGTGGTGGGAATGAAAATGTTCTGTAAGATTATGAAATCTGGTAATATCAGGTTTTGAAGACTTAGCACACAAAAAAATGTAAAATATCTCATAAAAATGTCTTCATATTGATTATATATTTAAATGATAATATGTTACATATCGTTGACTTAAGCAAATTAGTAAAATGTAAAAAAACATGTTTTAAAATAAAATGTTCTTAGTGATATTATGGCACATAATTTCTTTCATATTTCTTTTTATTTTGACTACTTGTAGTTTCTATATTGTTTTAAACTCCCTCTGCTCTTAAAACATCTAACAAAAGACAAACAACAATTTCCTTAATCATTCCTTTTTATTAATGAGTTTCCTATCTTAACCCAAATCCTGAACTTCAATTCAACTAAGTTGTATAATCAATTTTAATTATCCAGTGTTAAGCAAAGGGAAAGGAGATAAAGACAGAAAAAGAAAGACACAAAGGGAATTTATATTGAGATGCAGAGCAGAGATCATTTCCAGCCCTAGATCTGCATCTTGCACCAGTCTACCTCTCAGCTGCTTGGGGGGCACCATGCCCATGCAAGTCTCCAGGCTACTTCTGTCAGTGTACTTGGAATCTATTTCCTTATTTCGACCTGGCTGACATGATGACCAGCCTTTTCAAATCTGAGACCCTGGACAACATGGCCCACCTGATTGAAGGTAACAATTGACAGTAGACCACGTCCACTACACTCATTCAGACTGCCTTTCTTCAAGTATTCTTCAAATACGCCACCCTATGTGTTCCATGATTCCAAATTCATTGAAAACCTTGAAAAAGGCCATTAGGTGCCTATTATGTGATTACAATCATCAATTCTTGTCTTATTTATACAGCCTAGAAGTGTGGGTACTGTTACAGACAAAACCATTGGACTCATTTTGAGTCTCAACCACATTTGTTCAAAGCCAGAGCCTCTGTGCTTTATTTATTTATTTTTTTAAAGATTTTATTCATTTATTTGACAGAGATCACAAGAAGGCAGAGAGGCAGGCAGACAGAGAGAGGGGAAGCAGGCTCCCTGCTGAGCAGAGAGCCCAATGTGGGGCTTGATCCCAGGACCATGAGATCATGACCTGAGCCGAAGGCAGAGGCTTTAACCCACTGAGCCACCCAGGCATCCTAGCCTCTGTGCTTTAAACTCTTTTTTTCTATTTGTGCCAATTCAGCTTTATCTTGCCAGTTCAAAAAATCAGATCTGCTCTTCACCTTCTGTAGCTGAAGGCAAGTCTGCCCATTTTTCCTCTGTTTTCCATGATGCTAATGCGACAGCATTCAGCTCGGCTCCTTTACATCCCTGTGTTTTCCTCATCATCTGGATGTTTTGCGTGAGCATGGCCATAGGTTCATTCAAGAAATATCTACTGAGTGCCTAGTAAGTGTCAGAACTGCTAGACTCTTGGGAAGAAACAACAAATAAGGTGCAGCCTAATAGAACACTCAGTACCCGGGCAATGAGTGAGTGCTTGCTGAATGAATATAAATGTGTTTCCTAGCTTGTGAAGCTCAAGTTCTCCACAAGTATAAAAATTCAAGTATAACCAGTGCTAAGTTAAAGCACAGACAAAAGGCCATGGAAGCAGAGAACTATGCTCTCTACTTCACCTGGAAAAATGGGGAAGGCTTCACAGAGGAGGTGGCATAGGATTATGCCAAATACTTGAAGGCAGGGGGTCCAGAGTTTATATCCGAGCATCACCCTAAATCAAACAGACAAATTTCAGGCTGATTACATCTAAAAGTATGATGAAAAGTCAAAGCTCACTTGATTTGTTTTGTTTACGTTTGGGGCTGCCAACAGAAGCTGCAAATTCACTAGGACTTGGGGGTCCTATTCCATTTCGGTCCCTCCAGTTATCAGATTCACTTCCACTTCCCAAGTGTTCACGACTGCTGGATCTCGAGAGGGACATTGATGAGCCCTGTAAATAACCAAAGTCAGATGGGGACATATTAAGGTAGGTTTCCCAAGATTTGAGGAGAAGAGAATCTACATAAGACCATCACCAATTACTTCTCTGTTCAACCACTGCAGTTTCTCCACACATGCTGATTCTCAGGAGTCTGTGGTACTTGTATATATGGCCTCTGCCCTCCAGCCACCAACGACACCTGGTAATATACGCAATGAAGTCTTTCTCCTTCATCATCAGAGTGCTCAACAGAGTTCTGAGAGCTCTCAGGATAAAGCCTTGCTCCTCTAAGTTTTGGAGCAATAGATACTCAGAGTCCTCCCTATTTTGGGGAACTACAAAACAAATCTTCCAGCTGGTACAGCAGAGATTCTCTGCCTTGGATCACCTATGAAGGACAAATAGGAAGATGTGTGGCTACACCCAACCCTTTGATAGGAATACAGCTCCTAGGCTAGGTGAATCACAGTGGAGAGGGCTGCCATCTTTTCCCTGAAACCCTCATCCCAACAACGATAGGGTCTTTCCAATAAATTACAAATACCTGAAAAAATTTACCTTTTTAAATTCCTCCTCCCAAATAGCTATACTCAAACACACTCCTCCCCCAGAATTCCTACATCTCACCCAGTTGCTAAAGCTGAACTTCTAAGTTGTCCTCATGTCACCTTCCCTCACTACATCAAATCCATCAACAAATTCTATTGATGTCATCTCTAAACATACCCCAAATCTACCTACTTCTCTCCATCTCCACAACCGTAACCTGTAGCCACCTCATGAATATTTTATTCTACTCTTGCCTCCCACCCCAATATCCATTTTTCATAAAGCAACTAGGTTGGTAAAAAAAAAAAAAGCAAATTAGAACAAATGGTACCTTCTGTATGAAGTCTTATAATGCTTTTCTAATACTTTGCCATGGGCTGAGGTGCTCCCTAACTGATCTTCTTCCTCTCTTTTGAACTCTCAGTCTTCAACACTCTACCACCCTACCCAACTTCTCTTCCATGAAGGTACCAGCTGGTTCCGTCTTCAGGTGATCAAGGCCTATTACTGTCTCCCTAGATCTTCACAACGCTGGCCCTTTCTTGTCATCTAGAACTTAGCTTAAATGTCATCTGCTTATAAAGGTCTGCTATAACCATCTAATGTAAAGCATCTCTGTCTTATATTGACGAGGGATTTTTTTTATCACCTAAAGACTTCTTGTTTGTTTGTTTTGTATCTCTCTGTACCCACCAAAAAGAAAGTCGAACCTGTATTCAAGCACTGTATCCCTAAAATTGTCTCCAGAAGCAAAAAAGATATTTAATAAATATTTGTGGAATTACTGAATCTATAAATATCTTTTCCCACTTCTATGGGATGCACTTTGCTGACTTTTGGGAAGGGGCAGAGGAAAGAAAGGCTCCTGAGACCAAAGAACTAGTGTTTTCAGTTAAAATCATCTTTAATATTACACTTCAACCAAGATAAATCCAGTGTAACAAGGGAAATAAGAATATGCTCAAAACTGGCAATAACCAGAAACATCAATGAGATCATTACTGTAGTATTTATATGTATATTTAAAATTCTGCATCTAAACTCTTTTTTGGCATAAAAACACATTCATCTAAGATCTAAGCTGACTTGATACACACGGCTATGTCAGTCCTGACAAAACATGGTGATTTCTAAAAAAATTAAGTAAAACATAATCTTGTGATATCTACTAGTTCACTATCTACTCACTAATTTGAAGTACCATAAAGAGCAGCTCATTTCCATTCTTGGATTTGTAAGACTTAAAATAATCAGACAATCTCATTACTCTTAGTGGTGGGGAAATTAAAAACCATTTTTGAGTCCCAAAACATGTTTTTATTTGCTTCAGGGAATATGCAGCAGAGAGGGGTAGCAAACAGAAAAGGAAAATCCTAGACCTTTCATATTTCTGTTGATGTGACAGACACACTATAGCTGAAAGCAGCCTTTTGTTCAACGGTTTGTGTCTCAGTATTTGATCAAGTAGATGGGGTCATATTTTTGAGTCTTGGAGAAAACAAAAAATGCCTCACGGTGCCAGCGTCTTATCTGAAGGAGCTCTTCAGAACAGGCTCATTTCTCAAAGCTGCCCTAAAACTGGAAGCAACTGCTCAAGTCTAGCTTCTCAGAAATCTGACTAAGAAGCTCAAAGCATCCACTTCTTGCTTCAAGCAAGCCTCCTAGAGCAGGAAATTCTGTGTGCCTTAATCCCCGGCACACGGAGTGAGCAGCACGTTTCCATCAGAACCTATTGGCTAAACACGCTTCTTCTCATAGATAAGCATTCCACTTGTCCATTTGGTTTGGTTTGGTTTGGTTTGGTAAAGAATAAGGGAAAAACGAGTGTTTCTTGCCACCTTCTAATTTCAAAATATTAGTGCTGTAGGCAGAGATGTGGTTAATTCTTTAATAAAAATGTTTAAGTTCTCCCTACTTTTCCCCAGGTTCTTCTCCATCACACCCTGTCCCCATGTGCTAACCCTAAGAAGCAATCCTCACTGCTCAGTTTTTAAGCCCTCTGAGCTATGGCAGAATAAAGGAAAAGGCATGCATGTGCAGATAACAACTGCACAAATTTAGATCCTGTTATTGTAAGGGGCCCTTCCATCCCCTTTCAATAGATTTGGGATGCATGAAGAAAAGTTCAAGTCCTACACAACAGGGAAAAGCTAGAACACCATTATCAAAGAAAGTGTGGTTATATCTTTATCAGCATTGTTGAATGGCCTGTAAATAAACACAGGTTACATGGTGAGAGCCCATGCACTGATCTAGCTGCTCACACCCTCTCCCCTACCTTCCATTGTGAACAGGTTGCGAGATATTAACCACAAAGGGGGAACAGGCTAGCCCAAGATGGCCAAAGCAGGAAAAGCCATAGGAGGGAGTTCAGGCACTGAGTCAGACCCTGCACATCCCTGCCTCGAGAAGTGGTCCATCCATCCTTGGACAGGCGCTGGAGCAAAGAGTCTTTTAGGTTCTAAAATAATTTCAGCATCTTCTTCCTAGGGTTACCCCTCTTTAGAGCAGTGTTTTTAGAAGGGTGTCTGCATCAGACTCATACTAGGCTTTTGCTGAAAATGTAGATTCTTGATTCTTGCTCCCTATTTGATGAATGAGATCCTGGAAAAGCATGTGCATTTCTACGAAGCTCTCCAAAGTGCATCTTATATATGTTAAGCCATGGCAACATGGTTCTAGATCATTTACTTATCACCTTTGCTATGTACTCTCTTGGGTTAAACCATTAATAAGAGAAATATAAGGAAATTTTGAAAAATAAACTCAACTCCTTTCTGTGACACCTACTGCCATGACCTCAAGGAAGACACTTAACTGATCAGGGTCTCTTTTTCCTCACTGGGAGCTTGTAGCTTTGGGTAAGCTTATGGATGAAAATGCATTGTATAAATCACAAAGAAATAAATTATGTGAATAAGATAATTGTTCTTAGCACAGTATGTGTTCACATAATACTCTGAGGTATTCCTTTGGATATAAAAAGCAAATCTAGTTTGAATATGCAATAATATTTCCAGCAAAAAGCTTTCATATATGTAATCTCAGCTTTCAGCCAGTGTTTGGTTTCCTTCAGGGTGAAGTTCTCCATTTCAAAGAACAGTAGCTGCTCAATATTACGAGAACTTACCACATGGCATGCTACATACTGGATGCCTTCTTCCAGGTAATCCTCAGAACAACTCAAATTAGAAAACAGGTTCAGAGGGGAGAAGTCATTCCTCAGAGCTGTCCATGTACCAGTAGTGGCTGTCAGACCCCACAGCCCTTTCACTTGATCACTACGTTATCAGAACAATCATCATTTCAACCGGCAATCCTTCTGGTCTTTGAGGACACAACTCAAATAGCATTTCTAGGGTAATTTCATCTCTGAAACTACAGAAACACGATCAGCCACCTAACACACCTAACACTCATTCTGCCAAAGCCAAGTGAGTGAAACTGATGACCATAGGTGCCTCAGCTAAAGCCTTCAGAATTAGCACAGCAGTTTTAAGGTCTCTGCCAACAAAAGGAAAGCTTATTTTCTCTCAGAGCTACAATGGCAGAAAGAGGAGTGTGCCTCCTAGAGCCTCAACATTTTTCATAATGGTTCCTACATTCTAGCTGCTGACAGTTAACTTCAGTCCTTAAATACAGGCTTCCAGGCTGCTACTGTAAGTCTGACAAGGAAATTTGTAAGAGACTGTTCTTTTTAGTATTTTCTTTTAAACTTAAAAGCAATGGGGGAAAAAAATTGCATGTTTGCTTTTGCCTTTCATCAACAGTCTAATTTATTATAAGGAAAATTGGTGGAGAAAAGAAGGTCAATCTACAATTGCTAGTTATTAGACTAACAATTATGAAACCCTTAACCAGTATTTGTTTTTCAGCTTACAAGCATTCTGGTTGAACACTGTGATTCTTGGACTCATGATTTTTATCCACGTTTGGGTGTGTATACTCTCCCCAGTACTGAGTGTGCATATGTGTGCTCTAATTCCACCCCAACTCCCAAAAGGCTTACAGCCAAAAATCTGATACTGTCAGATTGAAAAGGCTTTGCTTAGCAAGTCACGTGCAGCTTGGCTGAGAAATACAGAACGTTGGATCCTTTCCCCATGCGGCAAGGATGCCAGCTTCCCAGTCTCACCCTGAGCCATGCAGCCAACATCTGGGAAACATAAAATTTTGGAGCTCTTGTTTATGATACTTCCTGCTGTGTTCCTGGCACATCTGAACATGCTAAATTTTAACTCATATCTGAAAACTTATTTTTGTTGAGTGTTGGCCTTTGCCCCCCTATAGTGGGTCTGCTGGTGAGTGATATCCTTAAATAAAGGGAGTCTTTATAACTCTTATGGAATATTACATCTGTCCTTTGCTTAATCTCAGCCCTGCTCTATCATTTGTGACACTCCCCCCTCTAACAAAATCACAATTTATCCAAATTCACATCTCTCTAGTAGCTGATCAACAACTCTGAGTGAAGGTAAAGACCATAATATATTAGACTGTATCAATTTGATAGCAATATGTTTACAGGAACAGAAATTAGAACAAATCACCATTAACAACTTTTCCTTATGTAAATAAAGAATGATACCACTCCTTTGCTGAAAGAACAGACAGGAAGAATGGGTAAGTCATGACTCTACGAACCTCAAAAGTCGTTGTCATTGTGGGCTTATAGGACACATGGTTGGCCCTTCTCAGCTCCTTTATGGTTTCGGCTGGCATGGATTTAGAAAACCCCAGGCCACTCCAGGTATTTGTGGGTGTTCTGACTTCTGTCACCACTGGTTTCTTTAACATAGCTTTGGGAGACAGCATATAAAACAAATGTTTGGTATTTTTAATGTTTTTTCTAAAATAAAATATTGATGAATGTTGTTTCTTTGATATATGTAAAGAAAGTATCACTGAGTATTATTTCTTAACATGAAATGCCTTAAAGTACCTTCATAAAATACTTTATACAAAGTAACAGTAAACTGAAAAATGTTACATTATTTCTTAATTAATCTAACGCTAATCTATTCAACAAAACACATTCATTTCCAACAAAATTTGTGTAACTTGAACCTAAACACTGTAGGTTTTTTTTTCATGAAGGTCCAATTTCTTAATTCAACATGACTACTAGGAAACTTTTTATGGTCTCCTAGAAAAAAAAAAATCAAAGTTTTGATCATTAACACAGCACATACCTTTGGTTGCTAATAGTTTCTTTTGTTCATAGTCAAATGCCTGAAAATAAAAGAGAAAAAATATCTTTATTGCCAGTCTGTCCAAATGTCTTGCCAATACCCCATAATTAGAGAACAAAGGTTTTGACTACAGCCCATGAATCTGTCTGGGACACATGCTAAGCTTTGTACCATTAATATGATAGTAATGTAGCACAAGTCTGATAAATTTAAACATGTTTTCAAACTAATTAATTAGAATAAATTAACTACTTCTAATATGAAAGTGATAAGAATCAGAAATTTTTCTTCAAAAGGGAAAAAAATCCTATTTATTGTGAGTATTTAACACACCAGGGCCAACAGATGCTAAAGTATAGTGAATAACCCAACAATAGGCTAAGTTTCCCAACATAAGGCATTACCAAAATGCTTTCTGGTTATCTACTGGTCTCTTTGTTTCTCTACATCCCCTCCTCACTTAAGTAAATCGTGGCCTGAAATGGGATGATGTTAAGACAATTTAAATTATTTAGCCTAATTGGCACAGTCCTTGCTTTTGAAGTGAGATACATGACAAATGCCGCTTTGATCTGTAATGACATTAAAGCCATGCAATAAAATTAAACCTAGCTACTTCTTCTACTGGTCTAGGATGTTACCATTCATTCTTTCCATTCACAATGAATAAGTGACTTCAATCATACGTCTACCGAGGACCAAGGTAGGTCATTTTGAAGAAAGCAGTCCAGACACAGCTACATCTCAAATGCAAAACTAGTGTTCTCAGCTCTCCAATTTAGGGACTATGTAAGGTTTGATTTAAGAATGTCTTAAGGCCTACCAAGAGGGCCAAGAACCAGTTGGTGAGAGCTCTTTTGACCCTTCTTCTAGGAGGACTATACCATTAGATCTAGCATGCCTGTATAATGTATGGTCTGAAACTATATTTCTGAGAGAGAAATGTGCTACAAATAAAAATTAGGCCAGAATTATAAAAGTAAATGGGCTGACCCAGACAAACTAAGATGTGTGATTAACTCTAAGAAAATGACAGTAAATCAGGAGAGCCAGATTTTCAGATAACATAGTTTGGTGTTTTTAAAAATTATAGGTCTAAAATGGCATTGGGAATTAAAATCAACTTTTAATGATTAGATCCTAAATTCACCTGTTCAGTAAATATCGAGTGTCTTCTGGTTAAAGAGATTATGTTGCTCTTTGTAGAAGAATACAACAATGCATCAACAAGGGTCTAGAGCCTCAAAACACATAGAATCTGAGCAGGGATGTGTTTAAGAATAAAATAAATGACTACAAAATAAATTAGGAAGTGAGGTAAATGTAAAGAGAGAGCTAGAGATGCAGTGTTCCAAGAAGGGTCAGGAGACAGAGATCATTTTTTAGGTGCAGGAATCAGTGAAATCTTCAGTCTTTCTTGGTCAATGCTTGATGACTACAACCATTGAATTTTTAGCAATTTAAAAAGTTAGCTCTTCATTAAGAGCATAAATACATCTAAGTTAAAACTCTTTCACCAAGAACATTCTCATCCATCCCAAAAGAAAGGAATGTGAAAATGATTCACTAGGTATAAATCTGAAGGAAAAAAAGGGAACTACAAGAGGGACAAAAACCAAAAGGAATCATACAGGGAATGAGGTACTTCGTATAATGAAAGCTTTAATTTATATTAACTGAAAATAAATCCATCAGGAAAAATGTAACAAATGTGTTTTTTTTAAACTTTGACACTTTAAAAAAGACAGGTTTTGTAAAAACATTCATCTAATAACTCATGAAAATGTTCAAATGTGAAGGATTTAAAAAACAGACAAGCAGGACTTAACTGCAGTTTTCACTAAAATTATAGAGGTATAATTTAGTGACATAAATTACTTTTTTTGACATAGCAGTGACAGCTTGTTTTTAAGATTCTGTGAAAAGCTTTCCCCTTTTCTGGGGAGGTGGGGGAGACTGGAGATAATAAATCTACTATAAAGTAGGAAAGTCTACCCAGTAATTCTGACACTGAAATCAAATGTTTATAAGAGTCTCTAAAAGCACAAAGTATGAAATCCTTCTTTCTCATATTGTCGTTTATATGGAAATCAAATTTCTGAATTTTATGATCAATAGTCTATTTTGATTTACTGGCCTAATACTTTAAAAATGGATACAGAGAAGATCCCTGCTGAAGAAATTGTTTAATATGATCATACATCTCTCAACTAACATAGTCTTCAATAATACCTGGCATCTACTTTCAAAAACCTAAACTTCACTTTAATTATTTTTATAACTATCTAAATGACACCAAATTTATTATCTCCATTAAGCATATAGAAAGATATATTTATCCAAGACTATGTTATGAGGCAGTGATACTTAAAAATAAGTTTTTACATTTATCTAAACTTTAAGTAACAGAGAAATAATATCATTTACATAAGACATAGCGACACAGACCATCTTATTGTGAATTTTAATACACTTTAAAGAATTCTTCTTACTCAAGCTTTTTATTTTTTAATGTTTATTGCAAAACCAATTCCTAACTACTACCTATATATTTAAATTTAATTTTGACTAGAGCACTGAAGGAAAACCAAATTTCTGCTCTATTGTTAAACATTTGCTGAATTCCCCATTCCCTAAGTTACCACCCCACATCTAGATAACTCTCCCATTTCTCCTCATTACCTGCATATTGACATACGATGGCCGTGGGGCCAGACGAGCCCTTTCGGAGTTTTGCTGGGCAGCTGCAGCCCTCTCCGCGGCACGCTCACTTCCGGGAGCCTTCTTGTCAGCCAAAGGGCTTTCTGCAGCACTCAGCTCAGAGTCCGAGAGCAACCTGTCAGTGCTGCTGTGAAACAGTTCGGAATTTAACAGTCCATGTTTATATACAAATGTACTGAATGTTTCCTACGTGCACATTCAGTCTATGTTTACCACTGTTAACTATTTACATGTATTATTTCATTTCATCTTCTTCACAAGGCTGCTCTGAGTTAGGCAGTCGTATTATTCCCATTTTACAGATAACCATGTACCTCAACCAAGGTCACACCTCTAAGTAAAGGATAGTGCTGGGATTTTAACCCAAGCATATGACTCTAGAGCTGGAGTTGAAACTATTTCATGACACATTTTCACAAACATTATATGTAGTATGTTTGGCATATGTCTGTGATACATACAGAACAGACACACAGACAAGATTTCTAATTTGGATACGTCAAAGAGAGAGCAATGACTCGTGCATACACAGTCTAAGCAGAAACAAGTCAACCTGAAGGCATACAGATGATCCAGTTCCTGTGTGTGAAATGCATAGGGTATTGCTAACAAATCTACTATGACACAGGTTTCAGATAAATAAGTATTTCCCAACACCTGTTCAGGGTGCATGGATGAACATAAAAATGTTCCTTAAAATAGGAAAAATGATCTGAATTGCAAGATTGGTAATGCCCTATACATGCACAAGTTCAAATCCAAGTGCACGTTAAGCTCAAGTAAAAGAGAAATAAAGAACAGTATTAGGAAAAGAGCTGATCTGATTGGTTCATTCTTTCTTTTGTCATTCACTGTTCCATTGTGCCAGGAGAACTGGGAGCAGGCTACTGGAATATAAGAGGAGGAGCAATGCACTTTGTTTGCTTGACAAAAGTTCCCAGTGGCTTCACACAGGGGAATGCAAAGGGCCTCTGCAGGTTGGGCAGGCAGCGGCCTGTGAAGGCCCAGAGAACAGCGTAAGCAAAGCAAAGGAAGCAAGCCATGTGCACGACTGGTGCCGTTAAAGCCAGAGTGTGACAAGATCAGACTTCCATGTTCAAAAAAATTGCTGGAACAAAATAAAGGACCCACTGAGCTGCTGAAAGGGTAGCTACAGAGAGACCATTCTGGAGGTCGCAGCTTAATTTAGATGAGAGGTAAGTTCAGAACTTATTTAACGATGAAAGGAACAGGCATACCCTTCAAATGCTTCCACACAGGGAAGAAAGCAAATTTACTTCTCTAACCTACGCTGAATAATGTTCACCGTGGCTACTAGTACCACATAAGGAAAAACACAGAGAAAGCAGATTTGGACAAAATGGGAACGAGAGTAGTTAAGTGATCAAAGAGTTTATAAAAGCAAAACAGATTTCAGTAAGAAACACAGGAAATAAAAATATAAAGGCTATATTTGTCTTAAGATAGTCTCCCCTGTAAGGATATACAAGAAAACTAATAAGACAGTAGAGGAAATTGGGTAGATGGAGATGGAGAGGAGCAAAATCTTTCAACACAGAGGCACTCCACTGTATTGCCTTTTTTAAAAAGTGTGAATAGACTATCTATTTGAAAAAAAAAAAAAGAAAGAAAAAGAAGATAGAGTAAGGATAACACATTTGTAACTGTGCTATTATGGTAAGGGAGAGTTACAGTTACTACAATATATGTATTTATACTCATGGTGGTTTGTAATAAATAAAATCATGAAACTGTCAAGTATTTATTACCATAGTTTGCAATTTACTACCTTGGGACAAGGAAGCCTAGTTTAAGTTAGAAATTCAAAGCAAAACAAAGGAAAATTCACAGGAGGAAAATTTCCAACAGAAAAAACAGAGAGTAAATACTGCCGTATTGAAGAGCAGGGAGGATGTTAAAGTGTCAGAGCACAGAGACGGTTTAGAGAACCCAGATACAAATCCAATCACTATAGAGAGGACAGAAGAGTGAAAATTACCAGCTAGTATTCCTTAGTAGAAATTTTAAAAGGAAAAAGAGTATTAAAAAGAAAAATAAAAAACACTCTCGGAATAGATCAAACTCACTTGAACCAAAGAACACCAACTACTGAGTTTAAAACAAATCCAGCGTGTTAGACATTTTCTTTCAAAGGATCAAGGACTTTTAAAGATTAAAATACATACTGTAAGTGTGAGTTTTTTGTGCCCTGCAACAGTTCTACTGTCTGCCTCTTGGCACAGGAAACTTTGGAAGGACCCATCATCTGTTTCAAGTCACCAGCATTCCCAGAATGGGAAGGACTTCGAGGCATGCCTACTTCAACAAAAGCATCGTTACAACCTGCAGAAGGGATAAAGTGAAAATCCAAATGTCACCTTATCATCAACAACCACTTGAGATGGAAACAAATCAGAACCCAACTCAAGGGAGACCCAGGTAAAACAGCTTTCAGCTGCAAAGAAGACACTATAAATTCAGGCTGTCCCAAATTTCATTCAAGATGAAATTTAAAGAGAAGACCCTCACATTTTCAAAAGATTTATTAGGGGTGGAAGCGTTTTAGAAAAAGAAACACTCTACTTGGAAAAAAATTATATGTATACATTTACTAAATTGATGCTTTCCTCTTACACAATTACATCCACTTTAATTTAGGAAGTTCCAATGTAATGGGAAGTGATTCTTTCTGTGGGAAGTGTTTTTCAGTTTATTGTGCCCTGTGTTCTTTGGAATTTCATTCAAGATGTCTTTCTGCATACTTGACGTAGGATGAGTCATAAATGGTTAGCAAAACCAGCTTGAAATCACCGCAGAGACTTTACGAACCCCTTTATCTGGGTAACGTCAGTTCAGAAGGAAAGTTACCTTCCACAGGGTTTGACTTGGGAGATGGCTGCTCAGGTCCAGTTGTCTGTCTAGATGGGTCACTGTGATTCCCACTCAGCACTTTTTCCCCAAGTGATGAAGTGGCTATTGCACCATATTTTATATTCGGAGACTAAAACGATAACAGAAAATAACATACAGATATGGCTACCATTCTAAAATTCATTTCAGGTGGAAGTTTAAACATATTACCAGAGGCTTATCTCTTAGAAACAGCATAGATCACACTCCTCTAGCAAAGAACGTTACCTGGGCATGTCCATTTAAAGAAGCAGAGATTTTTTTGCCTTCTGTCTGGATACTGTTGATATGGACATTGACAGGAGTCAAGCCAGGAGGGGGAGATGGAGCTGTGTGCCCGTAGGTGGGTACACCAGACAACAAAATATTAGTTAATGTGGCTTGGGCAGTAGAAGGAATCATAAGGTGTGGTATAGCAGAAAAACCTACAATGACATTTCATGCAGACAGATATTAGAAAAAAGCTCATATTTGACAAATATTACTTTATCATATTCAGTAAAACCAAAAAACTTCATTTTTGTTACTACAAATTCAGAAGAGTTCAGTTTTGATACCTCTCGTAAATAGGTTTACCATTACTATAAAAACACAAAACAATGTTAAAATCGAACCAGACTTGAGAGAATACTTAACCTAAGCTCTTCACTGTATGGAGGAGGAAACTAGCTAGAGTTAGCCTGTCCATATGACTATCAGGCACATCTGTCCAACTGGAACCGACATTTCCTAATTATGAGGTCAGTTAGCTTCATGTGTTATTGCCACTGCTTCCTGCTCATCACACTCTTTTTCCTGATCTGTTTGTCATGTTGGAAGATTATATTCTACTTTTATTAAAAACTCACAGCTTTGTCATGCTTCATTTTAACTAATTTACACACTGGGGAGTTTCTCTTTAGCCGCAGTATGCTTTGAACCATAATTTTTCCCTAAGGAAACGGGACAACTGGTACATTTTATTTAAAAACTGATACAAAAAACCACACCAACATGCCTTTGATTGTACTTAAATGACACTCACCTGTGGCACTTGAAGTGTTAGCAAGCGGGGGTGCCCATAATGTGGGGCTGGGGGTGCCAGAACTTGGACTTTGCAAAGGACTGACTGAGCTATTAAGAGCATTCAAGAGTGAGTTTGGAGTTGTTGATGTGTTTAGAGATAAGGTGGTAGGCCCCAAAAGACCTGCAATAAATGAATGCCAAGTCAATATGCATACACTCAATATTAAAAATACAGATGGGCACCAATATTGCCATTCGGAATGCACAATGAGAGTCTGATATTTTCCAAATATAATATGAGTGATAGATTACCTTCTTTCGAATATTCCCAAGAGATACTACATGATACAACTCCAACACAGAACCCAGACTATCTACAAACAGATGCTGATCAGAACCAGAAGTTAGGTGTATGTAAATCAGGGATGCAGTCAGGGTTACTGAGCAATGCCAGCTGCTTTGCATTCATTTCAACTGGCCAGGATGAACATACTTCTGCTCTAGTGGAAACTCATCTTTTTTTTTTTTTTTTAAGATTTTATTTATTTATTTGACAGAGATCACAAGTAGGCAGAGAGGCAGGCAGAGAGAGAGGAGGAAGCAGGCTCCCTGCCAGGCAGAGAGCCCTGATGTGGGGCTCGATCCCAGGACCCTGGGATCATGACCTGAGCAGAAGGCAGAGGCTTTAACCCATTGAGCCACCCAGGCGCCCCTGGAAATTCATCTTTATTTCTAACTATAACTCACTTGTTTTCTGTTTCCAAACAAACTCTTTTCAAACCACTTACAATTAGCAGAGAATAGGGGAAGGTTCTCCTGCAGTAGAATGATTATGTTTTTGAAGAGGCTGAGTTACTTGGAACAGTTTGCTTTTATTTTGTCAAAACACACGACCATCCCTGTGGTCCATGGTCCATCTCAGTAAGTACAAAAGCTTTCCTCAGAGACAATTTTTTTGTTTGTTTTTTGCTTCTTTTAAGGATTTAATGTTTGATTTAAGTAATGAAACTTCTCTTCAGGCATTTAAATATATTCTAAAGTAAAATATGAAGTTGTATATAACTTTTTCATAATATTGAAAGTATGAAGTATTACAGGATAGGAATAGACATGAAAACATTTTAGAAACTGAGTAACTGAATCTTTGCTCTGGTGCAGGAAGAACTTGGTTCCTGCCAGATTATCTCACTGGCACATCCTAACTGACATGCACGTGTTGTTATGACTGTTTAGTGCAAGGGACGATTTGGGGAGAGTAGAGGCCAAGGGGTAAAGAGTCTGTCTTTACTGTAATGGTGTCTAGACAGGGCTACCTGGAATCTTAATCATATTATAACCATATAATTTTTAAAAGCAAGAAATAGCTGTTAGAAAAAAAGAAGTGACAGAAGGCGAAGAGTGTTTTTTCTGTCTCAGATCAATACTGAATGAGGCAAGGGGATTTTGTAGGGCTATTACTTTCACTTTTCATAATGAGGCTACGGAAACATGTGCAAGAAAGTAGTGAGCCTGTCCTAATGGGAATATGGCAATGAAACCCCACCTGTAAGCCAGGACTCCACAAATGAGGCGGTACAGGGTACAAGTAAGAAGCGCCCCCCTGTTCTCAAAGAGCTACAGCACCGAGGGAGGACGTTCTTCCACCTTCTACCCTGTGCTGTAGATAGAAACACAGGTCATCGCTCCTCTTGGTAGCTGCAGCTAGATTCCCTGTGTCTGGATGAGGCTGTGATGACCACCAGCGGGGGAGGGGGGTGTCTGCTTGCTCCCACCTCCCCCTCTCTCTACCCCTCCTACAGACTTGCAATTACTTTTTGAAAAACAAACTGGATAATCTTTACCTCTAGGGATGGATGGCAATATTGCCAATGCAAGAGAGAATAAGCACATAAATTATAGTCAGCCTGCTCTCAGAGCTTCACTCTCAGTGGCATTCTTAATTTAGAAGAACAAACACAGCCACTGAAAATAAAACAGTCAGACCTTGGTTATTTATGCCAAAATAAAAAGAATCTAGGTACAAAATCTTTGGAGTCTAACAAAAAAACCCAAAATGGATTGATGTGAGTTTTGTTGCTTTTTCACCTAATCTTTGGGCCTGACATGGGGAAAAAAAGAGCCTTTAAAAACTGTAGCCCCAGATGGTAGAAAGAAAGGGAACGGGCTAAGCAATCCCCCAGTGACTGAGAAGCGCTGTAATAATAAATTTTATACCTAGTCCAGTGAGTCCGAGGCCTGCCGAAGCTAAGATGTCCAGGCTGGGACATGCCAGGCCGGCAGGGCACGATGCTGGGGACGGGCTGGTTGCTATGGTAACCCCACTGCTTTCAAGTCCGAGGAGACATTTCCTTGCTTCATACATATTTAAGGCATTTCTCTCAACACTTTTCACAATCACAGACTATGAAAACACATAATGGGAAAGAAAAAGGTGACACGCGAGTAGTCTACAATGAACTGGGGAGGTGGGTGAGAAATGAATATGGTAATAAGGATTCCAGGAAGGAATATATTGATGCGGTTTTAAAATCAACTGAAAAATTCTAACCACTTATTTCTTAAGTTTGCTCCTTGTGGTAAAACCATAAAGGGTTAGTTATAATTTTCTGGGTGTGTCCTGTGTTCCAGGCACTGGGGTAGAAGCTGTACATAAATCTTGATGCTTGCCAGAAACCTTCTGGATGGGAATTGTGATTCACATTCAGGGAGGATAAGGGTCCTACCCACGGTCACAGCTGGGCAGGGGCAGCAAGAGGACTGGACCTCCGGTGGTCTGCCTGTACAGCCCATTCCCTTGGCATCCTCGCGCTGTTACATTAAAGCTTTCTCCCTTTGATCACATTTTTACAAAACAACTCAAACTTGTCACCATATATAGACTGCATAGTAACAGTCACTTACGTTTGACATTTATAGCCTACTAGTTAACTAATAGACCTTGAGGTACCCCTGTTCCTCACAGATGGCATATCAATGGCAAAGCTTATGGTAAAACAAACTTCTAAACAGTAATTTTTCTTTTTCTCAATGGACTCCTCTAGAAAATTGGAAGTGTGAACTCAAGAGGAGAGCCTCAATGGGCAATAAAGAAAATTTGTGACTGAAAAAGCAGTTAAAGCAGTACTCAGCATCCGGGTCAGGCAGACAGAACTAAATGGCCCTGGGATGCAACGAGGCTCTAGAATTCTCACTTTTCATCTATAGCCCCCTGACTTGGCTCATTTAGTACTGAACTCCAGAAGATCCTGTTGTGCCTGACACTCTTCACATGCACAAAGTCTCTTCTGGCTGTATCTTCCAGTCTTGGAAGTCACTGTGTCTGCAGTGACTCCAGTCAACTCAAATTAGTTAAGCATGACACTTCAGGACACATAAAATTAATGTCCTGTTCTCTAACTTTAAACTCATTTTATCACTTAGAAACAAACCTCTCTTTTTCTTTTAAAGTTTTCTTTTGATGAAGGCACGATTGTTTTTAAGTTGGACACTGAATACCATGATATTTATATCTATAAAAATCGTCTGTGATATACCTTACACCATGATACATATATAATAAGATTTATAGAAATTAAAAAATGGAAAGCACAAATGTTTGGGGTTTTACCTACTAGAATAAAAAGATACATTAATGTTATTACTCAGTACATGTTATTATGCGACTTGCTTCTTTTATTCCACACCATTCTTGTCCTTTGACTCTGGTACATAGGTCTCCTCAGGGTGTCTAACTGGGTGTACAATGCCGGCGGGCAGGAGGATATCAGTATTTTCAGTGTGATTAGAAGGTCCCAAATTGCTCCTCAGAGTGGCTATGCCAATTTGCCTCTTCCCTCACATTCTCACTAGCATTTACTATCATCAAGTTTCTCCCATTAAATTTTGACTATACATGGAATTACTGAAATTTTGTAACATGTTAGAGAAGTTCCAAGAAGACTGAATGGAGGACACATCATTATTTACTTTTGATTATCATTATTAGTTTATTATTTATTAAAGAGAATGAACACCTATTCTTTAAATCTCCAGGGCTAGCAGAGTGGCTCGCAAAGAGTATGTAAATTAAATATTTTAAAAATTACATTGGATATGTACACATACACATTTAAGACAATGTTTAGCCTTATCAACTCTCTGATAACTTAATAAAGCTGAAAGTTACCACGTCTTTTCTTACTCATATGTTTGTAAGAAATAATGGTCATTAAAAATAAACTCCAAAACCAACACAAAAAGAAAAATGATGATCAAAAATGAATGTTTTTACTAACTTATATATTTAAATAACAAAGTATAATATATAATGACATATATATTACATAGAATATTTAATTCCATATATATGAAAATATACATGTATATGAAAATAAAAAAGTAATCTAGAATGGGATAGGATATGTGGTCTTCTGGGCCCAGATCTGAACCAACCTTGCTTGGTTGTTTCGGCTTTGGTTTAATACTGATGAAGACATCGAGCTGTTCCATCAACTGAGCAATGAACTGTGGATCAACTTCAATTTCTTCCTTCATATCAAACATCAGCACAAGGGGAAGACAACCCTAAGAAATGTCACAGTAGAAAGTGCAGGAGGTAAAATGTTACTCATTTAAACATCTGATAATATAACATGCCTACAAATAATGCAACATTCTATGGGCTGAAAGAGTAAACCAAAGTATTAAAGCTCAATCACATGCTTTCACAAAGCTTAGGGAATTCGTGTGGAAATAATGCTGAGGGCACAAACTATTTTTGAATGACAAAATTATATGTGTCTGAAGTTTCTGTTATTGGCCCTGAGTTTTTTACCCACTTTCCACCTTGGAAAATTCATCCATTCTCTGACTTCCATTTTGTTAGTGATGCCAGAAACTAGACACTGAACCATATCAAGGGGACTAATCCTGTGCTTTTGCTCAAAGACTTAAAGTACTGGCTTTTATTGTCTTCTGAATGAAATCTAACCATGTTTCAGCATTTCAAGATCTCCACATTTTGACACAGCTTTGCTTGTAAAATCATAGGCCTGTATGTTCATACATCTGCCCCTTCCTCCAGGCTAGACCAGCCTCCTATTTTTCAAATGGATTCTATACTTTGGTCTCAATTCATCCAAAGGCTTCTTCACCAACTGAAGACCTACCTCTCTTCTGGTGCAGCTCCAACCTTACCTCCTTCCTGGAGTAAAGTGCTACTACTGTTTCTTCTTTTAGCTTTCTTACTTTTTAGCTCTGCTGAGGTCCGCACTTGTTTTTTCTCTGATGCTTTCTTCCCGGCCCTGAATCTACTAACTATAGGAATCTCATACTTGATTCCCAAGACACTCAGTGCTAGCCCAACTGCTGGGTTCTGTACATAAGTATTGGCAGAAGTAATAGTCAAATACACTGGAATTAAAAGAAATCATGGTGTTCCATTTTCCTTACGGATAAAAGTAATTTCTGTATTTAAAATGTATGTTAAGGCCTTTCATTTCCTTTAGAGATTTATTTATTTATTTGAGAGAGAGACAGTACACATACATGTCTTGGGGGAAGGGTAGAGGGAGAAAACTCAAGCAGACTCTGTGCTGAGTGTGGAGCCCAATGTGCGGTTTGAGATCATGACCCAGAGATCATGACCTGACTGAAATCAAGAGTCAGACGCTTAAACAACGGAGTCACCCAGATGCCCTTAGGTTAAAGCCTATTAATTTATCCCTTCTTCCTCCCTTCTTTTATTTATTTTTTTAAAGATTTATTTATTTATTTATTTATTTGACAGACAGAGATCACAAGTAGGCAGAGAGGCAGGCAGACAAATAGAGGGGAAGCAGGCTCTCTGCTGAGCAGAGAGCCCGATGCGGGGCTCGATCCCAGAACCCTGAGATCATGACCTGAGCTGAAGGCAGAGGCTTTAACCCACTGAGCCACCTAGGCACCCACTCTCTTCTTTTAATATTGTACAAAACTGTATCTCATTGCATACTTATATTTTTGGTAGGTATGATCAAAGTATGAATATGAATTCCTAACTATACAGAATGCTTGAAAAAGTTCACTTAAAATAATACCTAAAGAAAAAAAAACAGAAAAAAGAAAGTTATGAAGAGCAATCATAATCATCTTTGGACACGAATATGCTACCTAACTAGTGGTATATTAAAAGTATCCTTATGTGATGCCCGGGTGGCTTGGTCAGTTAAGCCGCTGCCTTCGGTTCAGGTCATAATCCCAGGATCCTGGGATCCAGCCCCACATCCAGGTCTCTGCTCAGTGGCGAGCCTGTTTCTCCCTCTGCCTGCTGCTCTTCCTGCTTGTGTGCTCTCTCTCTCTCTGCATCAAATAAATAAGTAAAACCTTAAAAAAATTAAAAAAAAAGTATCTTTATAAATTAAGCTTGGCTAAAAAAATCATTCACAACAAAATAATTATATATTACAATCCTTAAAGATTATAACAAGTTCTTATCTTTTGGATTTTCTGGGGTCCCTGGGTGGCTCAGTTAGTTAAGCATTGGACTCTTCATGATCTCAGAGTCCTGGCATCCAGGACTCCAGAGTCTGCTTAAGATTCTCTCTCTGCTTATCCTACTGCCACTCCCCTCCCTGCTTATGCTCCTCTCTTAAAAAGCAAAAACTGGACTTTCTGAAAGTTTCTCAAAAACAAATTCTGCAAGTTATTATTAGTAAAGACCACGCCCAAGGCTTACTGTTTCAAATGTCACTAAAGGTCAATTTCTTGAACAGGAGAATACAGTGGTATTTTTAATAAGATAATTGCAAGTCCACATTATGTCAGTCAATCCATTTTGTTAACTATGTATCAACCTATACACTGTGGTGCTGTTGTTTGTTTTTTTATTTCTTTTCAGTGTACCAGAATTCATTGTTTTTGCACCACACCCAGGGCTTCATGCAATACATGCTTTTAAATGAATATAGGAAGGACTGTGGGAAGAACCAAGATGCTCTTCAATGAACAAATGGATAAAGATGATATGGGCCCTATACACTATGCCTCCATCAGAAAGGATGAATACCCAACTTTTGTATCAACAAGGACGGGACAGGAAGAGATTATGCTGAGTGAAATAAGTCAAGCAGAGAGAGTCAATTATCATATGGTTTCACTTACTTGTGGAGCATAGGGAATAACCGAGGACATGGCAAATGGAGAGAAGTGAATTGGGGGAAATCAGAGAGGAAGACAAATCATGACAGACTATGGACTCTGAGAAACAAACTGAGGGTTTTGGAGCGGGGAGTTGGGTGAGCCTGGTGGTGGGTATTATGGAGGGCACATATTGTATGGAGCACTGGGTGCATAAGCAATGAATTCTGGAATATTGAAAAGAAATTAAAAAAAAAAGAAATACTGCACATTTTAAATAGGAAGCAGTAATGAATTATATAATGACTATTTACTTCAATGCATTAAGACAAATATGTGGCTTAAATACCATTTTTTAAATTGTATCAGAGATCTGAGAAATGTTCACATGTTTCATGCTACCAAAATTTATATTTTTGAGGGTAAAAGGTATTTTTACTTTTCTGTTTAAATAGACTTTCTTTGTCAAATGCAGACAAATACTACATGTCAGGAGAAAATAATCACCCTGCATGAAATACAGTGCATTATTTTTTTTTTTTAAAGATTTTATTTATTTACTTGACAGACAGAGATCACAAGCAGGCAGAGAGGCAGGCAGAGAGAGAGAGGACCCTGAGATCATGACCTGAGCTGAAGGCAGCGGCTTAACCCACTGAGCCACCCAGGCGCCCCAATACAGTGCATTATTTCATTGTATACTCTTCTGTGTTTAGTTTAAGTTTAAAAAAAGTACAGCAAAGAAATTACTCACCTATGTAATGAAATTGAGCCTGTAAGGGATTACATACTTTATTCTTATTTTACTTCCTTTTAGCAAGAAATTTATTTGAGAAGGCTTCCAAAGTGTTTTCATAAATACCACAGTAGTAAGGTGTGTGTAGCCACATACACTGTACCCAAATAAGTAAATAAAATAAAATGAAATTGTAACACTAATTTCAGTAAACCTACCATGAGATATTGCCTTGCAAGACAGACAGACTCAATGGTGCCCTGGAGGTAGACGGTGGATTTCTTTTGTGGATTACTGGGGTCAGGAAAGTGGATCTGAGCACCTGTTCTTTGCATGATATGTTTGATGTTGCTTCCATTTCGACCCATCATAAAGAGATGATGTTGAGCTGCAATGTCTAGTTGTGTGCTCACGGGAATAGCTGATGCTAGGCTCCCAGCGAGATGTTCCAACAGCATGGCAGTTCCTTCCTACGAGAGAAGAGTAGGAAAGAAATAATCCTATAGAATAACTATCCACATACAAGAAAAGACTCTAGTGCACTTCTACTAACTATGGATAGACTCAACACATTCTATAAACCAAAATGCAATTCGAGGGAAAATTCTGGAAAATGAATTAATTTAAAATCCTTTAAAAAATAAAATTTGCTTTGGGGCACTGGGTGGCTCAGATGTTTAAGTGTCTGCCTTTGGCTCAGGTCATGACCGCAGGGTCCTGGGATGGAGCCCTGCATCAGGCTCCTTGTTCTGTAGAGAGTCTGTTTCTCCCTCTCCCTCTGCCCTTTCCCCTCGCCGCTCATAGTCACTTTATCTCTCACTCAATAAAATCTAAAAAAAATAAAAATAAAACTTGCATCATTTGTACACTTAGGATGTTATAATTATCTCAATTACTTACCTTCACAGCACTGGTGTTATTCTGAGACCCTCGTACTATCACAGTAGCACCATACATTTGAGAACGCTGCTTAAATGACACCGAAATGTTGTACGTTTGTGATATGTGCTGAATCGAGGGGGAGTTAGGATCGGGAACTGGTTGAAGAATCCCAGCGATTGGCAGCTCAAACATCAGCACCAAAGGAAGCAGCTCCTAAATGAAAGTATGAGAGCCCAAGCAGACAGCTGAATCACCACACATTTAGAGATGTGCATAACTTATTCCTTCCTTTCTGAGGATGGAATTCTAAAATGTAAATTGTTTTTATTAAATACATAAGCTTGGGTAGAGTTTGCAAAGTTTCTCAAATGAAAGGAGTCTTTTGTGAAACCTGGGCGTCTGTAACTTAAACTGCCTATGGAATTCTTCCTTGGGCCTCTTTTTCATCATTTTAAAATCATCAGAGAAACTGAGTCAGGTGCAATCTGGAATCTCTCTAAGAAATATCTTCAACACATTCAAACAACTTTTGTCATTATTTCCAAACTACTGAACATACGATTTGGCTATAAACTCATACATGAAGATATTTTTATTGCCTTATGATGGAACCATTGCTGACACTGATTTACAGTATTAAAGTAATAAACAGTTACCCGAATTCGAACTCGGGCAGATTCTACTCCTGCTGGTTGTCCTGCTATAGATACCTGCAAAAGTAGAAAATACAAAGTTAGATTTTAATCGAGCCCACATCTGCTTTTCCAGTCCATTCACACCCTTGCCATTCAAAATGTCATCCAGGGAAGAACAGCATTGCCCTTCACTGGGAGCTTGTTAAAAATGAAGGATCTCAGTCCTACTTAATCCTAATTTGCATTTTAATGAGCTCCTTTGCTGACTGGTGTCATTTGATTTACATCAACCCCTGGACTTAGCTAAAACTTCACAGTCCCCATCATGCCATCCTGTCCACTTTATCATTTCTCTGGTTCACTGTATTTTTTACCTTTTATTTAATCTTCTGCATACTGTATATCAGGTCTGTACTCTACATTACTGTACAATGTTATTGCTGCCGTAAATACTCAAAATATTGAACTACTTTATGCTAGGTGGTAAAAAATAATTATTGCTCCAACACTACCTCCAGCTCTCTCCCGGGATCCCCTGAACTTTCCCATGATCCATCAACTAAAGAATTCACCTTGCATGAGGGTAAAGGCATGGGGCTCTAGGGCACTGTTCCTAATAGACCATGCCCCATGCCATACCAATTGTCAAATATTTTGAATACTGCCATTGCTTTCTATCTTCCTTATTTATGTCACTGTCACATTTGTCCCCACAGAGAAAAGACTGTCACCTTATTCATCTTTGTGGCTGACAGTTTCTAGAACTGTGATTAGAGAAGAAACTTCCAAATAGCACAAATAATACTATCCATTCTTCACATACTGAAAGTGTACGGACAGGTGAGTTTCATTTGTTTTCAAACACAAAAACTAGAAAGAACGTGTATAAACTAAAGAGATACATAATTCAGTCAATGTGAGGAAGACGGGCACCCGGGCACTGCCTCTGAGAAGGTGATGTGGTGCACCCTGGAGAACCATGTGTGTGAGGCTACAGACAGAATCCCCACAGTGGACGCGTGCTCGGAGTAGGCAGAGTTCCAGGTCCTTTCCTCACATTATGCTCTCTGGGCCTTGTCTCAGAGACTTCACTTTACGTTGCCATCACATTTACGCTGCTCCCGCCCTTCTACAACCACTCAGAGATGAAAAGTTTATAGTTACCTACGCATCATCTCTTAAAAACAGTAGAGCACCTTCAGTCTCCTTAAAAAGGGGCCATATATATTTTTTTTAATTTTTATTTTTTGAGTATAGTTGACACATAATGTTACATCAGTTTCAAGTGATTTTAATGATTGGACAAGTTTAGAAGTTATGCTATGTTCACCATAGCTATCACAATACCACTGGCTATATTCTCTATGCTGTGCCTTTTATTCCCATGACTTACTCATTCCATAACTGGGAGCCTGTACCTCTTACTCCCATTGTTGCCCATCTCCCCTCTACCATCTCCTCTGGGAACCATCAGTTTGTTCTCTACATTTACAGGTCTGTTTCTGCCTTTTGTTTATTCATTTGTTTTGTTTTGTTTTTTAGATTCCACATATTCACAAGATCTTATGGTATGTCTGTGGTTATTTTGTGCTTCTGTCTCCCAAAAAAGATATGCATATGGAAAATTAAAGCTTTAATTCATGCAAAAAGACAAAGCACCTGGTTGCTTTTTTCTGCTTGGTTATTCCTGTTGGAATCTGGAAAGTGGATGTGGCATCCTGTTTCTTCCATCACTTTTTTAATATTGTTGCCACCTTTGCCGATTACATGGGAATGTTCTGTATGTGAAACATCCATCTTCAAGGTGACTCGATTACTCTATACGGAAATAAGGTATTAATTCTTGATGCATGAATAAAGAACAATTCCTTAAAACACTTTTTCTCCAAGGGAAGAGTACTAACAAAAAGTGACCCGACGGGAAACACTATAGATTTCTTGGTAGTACCATCTTAATCTATAAATGTATATTTCCTATTTCTCTTTGGCTGTAAAAAAAAAATTCTCATCTTAAGACAGATCTGTCAGAATAAATTGAAAGATAACCCCTTTACCAAGATAACTTTTTGGAAAGCAGCATTTAAATAAAGTCAGGCATAATTACAAATAAATTATTCAGTTTTTTCTTTAACAGAGATTATTCATGAAACATTTAATTCAAATAACAAAAAAATAAAAATAATTACAAGACTGCATATATATAGGTTAGTAGGAGTGTTGAACTATGACAGAAACAATAAAAATAAAACTCAAAACTGAATAGGAAAGTATCTGTAAATGTTATTTTCACAATTTGTCTATTACTGTAGGTCAAACTTCACAGAGCAGACCTGTTATTCTCAGTGATAGGAAGAATGAGGAAGGGCCAACAATGCACAGAGCTCCAGAAGTAACATGGTTTACTTAAACCAAAACAAAGTATAAGATTAGTTATAATAAAGCAAAACATAAAATTCGAAGACATAATGAATAACTGTGATCATATTAGAATCTGTGTACTTAATTTTGGGAAATTCGGTATTATAAAATGAGAAAGACATGAAATATTTTCTCATTTGTAAGACTGATGTAAAGATTCTTCAATGCTCAGAAACTAAAATTAGAAAGTCAAAATACAACAAGATGTTAAAAATATCAATGGTTTTTACATAGCCTTAATTTAAAAATTTTAAACATATCCATTAAACACTTTGATTTTTAAATTTAGTTCTTTTAGTTTAACATTTGAAGTTCAGGAAATCAATATTCTTCCTGGGAAAAGATTCTAGAATATTTAATAATTGTAAGGCAAATAAGTCTTAAAAATAAAAAAGAGGAAGAAAAGAAAAAAAAAAAGGAAGAGATCAGAAACCATTTCAGTGAAATACCAAGTGGCAAAACATAGTGGTTAAGAACCAGACAGCCTGGATTTAAATCCCACCTCTTTGTTTATTAGCAACTGGATTCTGGGCAAACTCCCTAATATCTCTGTGCTGAGTTAGTTATGAACATTAAACAAGTTAATATTTGTAAGATGCTTATTAGCAAAGTGTCTGCCACATAGTATATGATTTAGAAGAGTTTACTAGAATAAATTCTCACAAATCAGTATACATTTTTACAGAATTATATTTCCCTATTATCTAGCTTATACCTGCAGAAAGAGAAAGAACTTATAAGACAAAGTTGTCAAGTTTCACGCACATAGGCGATCATTCTGGCATCATAAAGGCAAATATGATAATTCTTCTAAACTTCATCACTTGCCCTATACTAATCAGCATCATTGTCTATTTCTGAAGATGACATATACATACAAACACATATATATGTACTTATATGTACGTACATACACACGTGTGTGTGTGTGAGTACGTATATATAATATTATTCATTTACCTAGCTTGAGAACCTATTCAAATTTTAAACAGAACTTTACATCCATTGTAGAATCACACATGCTTATTTTAAAACCCACCATTACTTTCTCCTGGTTTTTCTTCTCCAAATGGTTCTTTTCATAACAGCATGAAGTAGCCCTTGCAGAGACAAGGTTCTGACATCTGAGTGTCCTTAACATTCACTTACTTTTGTGTCTAAGACAGACATGATCATTTCCTTGGCCTCCTTAACATCTTCTTTCTTTCCAGAAACCTTAATATGGGGATCTATAAGAAACCAAAAACAAAGAGCTCATATAAACCCCCAAACTCTTTGTTTTAAAATTGATGTTACAATATAAGAAAAGAGATTCATAAGAAATTCAAGATTTAATTCATTCTAGGTGTGTTAACATTGTAATCAAAACAGGAATATGGAAAATCCCCAAGTTGTATATTTTTCTATGTGGACTTTTTTCCTTCTAAAAGCTGGCTAAACTATTGAACTGCAAAATGAGTTTATCACATAATTATTTTTTAAACAAGTAAAGAATTTATAAATTCAATTTATTACTTACTACATTCTTGCTACATTCCAAGCCCTGATCTAAGGCTTTAAGAGTATTAACTCAATTAATCTACCCCACAGCTTTGTAAGGTTCTTTTCCTGAGGAAATTAAGGCACAGAGCAGTTTAGTAACTTGCCGTACGAAAACCACTAAGAGACTCATTCATTACAATCCAACGTCTTCCAACTCTGGATTCACACTTTTACACTACATGATAATCTAATTCAGAATTTATCTTTACACACCAAGATTAATATAATAAAACATAATGATTCAGCAGTATTTATTTAGAATTAGTGTTACATGACTACTATATGTATTAGTATATATTATTAATTACTGCCACAGACTGTTACAAAGGAAAACATTCATTCATTCAGCAAGTACTTTCTGAACCTCTACTATGTACCAGGCACTATTCCAGGGGCTGGAGGATATATTAGTAAAGAAAAAGACACTTGTCCACATGCAGCTTACAGTCTTATATACAGGGAGAAAAAAATGAATCAAATAAATTATCTAATGTATTAGAATATAACTTGGGAGAAGGAGAACAAGAGAGAAGGGTGAAGAGTACCAACTGTGGGAAGGGGGTCAGCGCATCCGGCCTCACTGAGAAAGTGAGGTCTGAGTAAAAGCTTGAAGGAGGTGAGGCAGTTCGCCAAGCTGGAATCTTCACAAGGAGGGAAACACCAGAGCCAAAACTCTGGGTGAGGATGTGTCTCTTTAGCTCTCTCTTTTGTCAGGTTTCCAAGTCTCCCCTGCAACAGGGTGTTCTGTTACCCCATGGGTTGGCATGACAGAGACCAAGACCATTTGGGGGGAAGCCAGAAGTTCTCTACCATTAGACTAAAGTGATAAGGCTGAAGAGCAGAGAGGGCATCATCATCACCATCACTAGTGATGTCAACCTCACTGACCCCCTACAGCACACCTTCTCTGCTGAGTCCTTCCTACTCGGAACTACACTTCAGATCAGCAACGGGGTCCGGAGATGTTTGCTGAGCATTTTCTACAATTAACAAGCAGTTCCAACTGAGTCCTTCCAAACCATCACTTCTCTAGGATAAGAAAAGAGAACCACCTGGTGGGAATTTTATCAAATTCCACATACTTCCTGATACTGTGACTTCCGTATCCCCATCCAACAGTCCATTTGAAAATCAATGCCATGATGAGCAGGTCATATTCATAAGGTAAAAATGAGCAATGAATAGAGAGAGGAAGGAAGGGAGGGGAAGATGGAGGGAGGGAGGGAAGAAACCCTGCACTAAAGCTACAGGATCTTAAGACCAGGACAGAGCAATCACAGTCAACAACAGTGCACCACCAAGTTTCAGAGCTCAGGAATGCCTCTGGCCTCCTGCGGGGACATCCCAACAGCTGTGCTTAATTTGAGTCAGCTGTCACCTCTAGCCACCCGCGCTACCCCCCCTTCCCAGACTATCTCCTGGGAGCTGCCCTAGGCCTTAGACTCTTCTCCTTACCCTGTTCTTTAATCCTTCCTCTGATGCCTGCCATGTCACAGGGACACTATGAAGATGAAAGATCTAAGGATTGGTTTAAACCTTCTAAAACGTTTAAGTGTCAGGTATTATAAGGTCACGGGCCTAAAAGTGGGGCAAAACGGATGTCAAACAAGCTGAAGTCAGTATGGCATCATGTTCACATTGCTTACTCTTTAGTGTATCTTAACAGGAACCACGTTTTCTCTGTAGGATTCTCACCAACTTTAACATACTTATGTAAACAAAGCATTTTCTTCAGTGATTTTTATTATATCCATTATAGCTCCTCTAGGAAATATTCACATTATAAGCTATCTACATTCAAAATTTTGATCCCAGCTATCTTTGACTTTGATTTTAATTACCGTCGGCTGACTCTGATGTTTATCTCCATTGAAAATGCTTACTACTGGGGGATAAGGACCTGGCATTTCTCAAAATACACCTGATTGCATTCAATTGTAGCATTTGTTAAAATGTACATTCCTGGGTCTTCAGGATCCAGTAATTTGGCATTTTGTTTGTTTCCCAAGTTATTTTTCAATCATGTGTAGCACAGAACAGATAAAACCACATAAAAATATAAATGTAGTATCTTATGTATCAGCGAAGAATATATAACATAAAATGGTTCTACAGGAGAAAAATGTATTTTCTTACAAAATAAATTAACAGTTAAGTACTGAGTGGTATGCTAATATGAAAACCTATTACTTGTACAGGTTGGATAATCACATTAAAATTCCTATGCACCTGTAGAGGGACAAGAAGCCTCAGATCCAATTTATTAGAGAATTTTATTTTCTACCATCTCTGTATCAACAGAACAATAAAATGAAAAGCAAACACCTCAACGGAAAATACATTTTGTTTCAAAGCGAAAGAGCACCATCTAGTGACCTAAAATTATAAATTATCAAGGGACATAGAGATTTACACACAACACACAGTCTCCAGGACCTAAATCAGCACTTGTTTGGAAAATGGATCTTTAAATAATCAAGTCTCATAAACAGTCATGAGAAAATCAATCAAGAGAAAAACAATCATGACAATATTCTGGTTTAGACTGCTAAAGTGGCCAATAATAGTGTCTTCCTCATGCCCTCCTGTACATATCTTGCTTAGAAGATATGTACAGGATGTGAACTCTTATTCAGGGCTGGACTTATTGTGCTTATTTCAAATCCTGAAGTTCAGTTCTCTGTATTCAATGAATGTTCTCTTTCACAGTTTAAATGTATCCTTGAAAGGGGCTGAGGTTTTACTCAGACCTATTCTGGAACTACTTGATGGAGAAAAGTTACAGGATTAGCTCTATTAACGAACATAAAAGAATAGGCCAGCTATGAAGATAGTAGGAAGACGGCAGAATAATAGGGAATGAGTGTAAAATCTCCCCTGACTCAAAATAATTGCTCTGAAGGACAACTCCAATTTGGGCCATGAAAGTTTTGAGATATTTGCCTAAAAATAATATTCACTGCTTTATAATCAACCCTCAAGCTCTCTAAATATGAGGATTGTCTTAATTGGTTTTATAACTTCACAGCACCAAACAAGTAACAGATACTCATTAAACAGTAGATGAATGGACTGAAGGAGCCCTTATTTTTGGAAATGGCTTCCTAGACGGAGGAGATAGAAATTCATGGGAAGAGACTAAACTTCATATCTAAGGTGATCAGAGGTCCTGTGCATCCCAGAACCATTTTGACTTCAAATATTTTTATCTCAGTACCTCTATAAAAATAGAGAGAACTCTCAGATGTCCATCCAGAATTTTGGTTTTTAGATTCCTGCCCCATCAATCTGTTTACACTTCTGTGGTGTAATCCCATGGAAGAGAGGAAGACCAAATGGTGTTGCAACCTTCAATAAGTTATATGAAGTTGTATGGACATGGGTAAAAAATGGGTATTTTTTTACATGTATGCTGCAAAAGAGCTAAACCTTTGAGCAAAAAAGGCTTTTATGACTTCCATATGGAAATTCATAAGGAGTTGATAAGGCAACAACTGTTTTATAACAATACATGCTAAAAACCATATTTTCAGTAAATATATATATTTTATATTTTAATATATATATCCCATATATATATGTATATATGGGATGTTTATATGAGCTTAAGTGAAGTTTAGTTATGATTTTTTTAAAGATTTAGCTCTTGGTACTCTGGTTGCACTCTCTGATTTCCCATACTTGGAAATATTCCCATTCCTGGAAACATTAGTAAAAAATTGTATTGCATTTTCCTTCTCTCCTCAAGCTTAAACTTCCTTTCATTTATTCTTATTCCAGAGCAAAATGTATAGGACAGATTTATGTCAGCTTTATCATTGTATTTATTATGCTACAGAAAGTAATGGATTATTGACATATGATCAATTCAAGCCATCACTGTTTCACCAATGATCTGTTGATAGCTATTTTCCTGTCTCCATGACTGAGTATTGTTGCAAAAAGATTCAACACCAAAAAATCAAAACAATGCTTTCATTCTCAGCAGGTTCTCTGGGAGAGAGAAAACAACAGAAAATCCCTTGTTTAACTAACCTGACTCCTCCCACGCACAACACCCAAAATAAAAGACATAATATTAGTGCTGCACTTCTGTTTACAGGGGAAAAGTTCCATGTCATGGCCTGAAATCAAGATGGCTTTGGTACCTTTTATGAATGTATATAAAACTGTCAAACTGGCCTCATATCCATAAGAAGAGAGCAGTGGACAGAATGCACTTTCTTTTGGCTTGGAGCTCTCTTCACTTTTATTTCAAGTTCTTCCTAAAAAGTCTTAGCTTTTAAAACTGTCTTAGAAGAAAGACATTGGCTGGGACTGGGTCCATCACCACTGTTAGAAGTGGTCAGGGTTGATAGGCCTCTCCAACTTCCTCTAAAATTCCCTGTAACCACTGGGAATATATCCACAGCCATCAAGAAGTTAGTTCCAAAGTAGTAATGGGAATTTTTTTTTTAATTTTTTTAAATAAGAAAGACTGTGCTGTAGGGTAAGGATTTTATGAAACACAAAATATAAACCAAGACTCAGAAAAAGGCCTGGGCATCCCCTAGGTACTGGCTGACTAGGATCATATAGGGAAATGCTATGAAAAGCCAGCAGATATCAAGCAGAATGTATTAAAGGTTTTGATGACTGACTCCGCAATAGATTCCTTTCACACTGTGGGGAAAATATATAAATTCCACAATGATGATAATAAGTTCTGAATCATAAGTAAGTCATAAACAAGATCTGTTACCTTGAAAAAGTCACTGAATCTCTGGAGGAGAGTTTCTTCAATGAGGGAGTTTGGTCAGAACATCATTATACTTTCAAATAAATCCAAATGCCTTTGTTGTGAAGCAATACTATAACATTCTTAAATAAAACTAACCTCATAAATAACTTTATTTTCCAAGTTCTTGGTATTTCAAGAGCTACTTACCGAAGACATCACAGTCTAAATGTTCCCAAGAGCCTTAAACTGTAGTCAGTAAACACAAAGGTGTGAAACAGTGACCTGGCATGATGCACGACTGGCTTCAGAGACAGCAGCTTGAGCTTTCCTCTTGTTTTGCACACTCTATGAATGTGCAATTCTGCATCAACATAGATGAAATTTGGTATTCACCCTACTGGCATTTCCTGAATAATGTGCTTGTAGGCACCAAACAAATGCAGGGAAACCTGCATATGGAGATGGGAGTGTCCTTTAAACCCTATCTGAGTCATGTTGTGGTTCAAAATTAGATACCACTCAATTCATGTGCTATTTTGATCACTATTCCTTTACATTAGCAAGTCACTGCTGAACAACAAAAGTGAATTTGAGTCTTGGTCATGGGGTCATGGCCCATATTTTCCTGTGAAACAAAAGTTTCCTTCTGACCTCTTGAGAAACAGACTTTCCTTCTTAAACAAAAATGTTATATCCAAGTCAAGTAACATACTGATATCACATTTTTTTTCCCGATATCAGATTTTTAAGTGAACATATGTGCTTTAGCAAGAGATGGAGGAAACCTGAACCGACTCATTAAATCTTACTGGAAATTATTTTAAAGAAATGAAACAGAATGACAGTAGTCAATGCACTTTAAGCTGATTTTATAGCCAGTAATATAGACTCCCAGATTCTTTCAAGGATGACAAGCATTTTAATAAACTGAATTAGAATAAGAAGGTAAAAAGTGTATTTGGAGAGTAGGTAGAAGAACCCAAGCTATAAATATTTAAGATAAAATGTTGGTGAGCAGCTATAACACATCAGATATTACAACTGGATTAAGAAAAAACCAAATCTACCTGTTGCAGGCATTCGCTTAACCAAATATGTTGCTTTAGAATAAGGTATAAAATAATCCTTACTTACTTTAAAAGAGAAAAAATTAACTTCCTAGTCAGTTAGAAAAGAAGGGGAATGAGAAGAGAGAGAAATGCAAAAGCAAATTTGTTTTAAAATTTAAAAAACCTGGTTTTCATAAGAAAAAGATGTTTCCATTGGTACACATAATCAGTTTAAACACCACGATGCCCCAGGATAACTTTCTATCAAAATTCCATTTGGCAGAGTGAAACTTTAATACTCAACAGAGGAAGTGTGTTCTTGACCGGATATTGGCACAAGTGACATGAGCAAACCAAGCGATAGAAAGTACGACACCTTTTTCAGTTCAACTATTTGGCAGCGACTGGAGGTGAGGTGCCTTCATCACTACAGTAATGAGCGCTTTTAGGCAGGTTTTGCTAAATGAAAAGGTGCATTCACATCCCAAAATGGAGCCTGTGGAAAAGAGCTATTACCCTTTGAAAATTCACAGCTATCTAGAAGATACGCAAGAACTTTTACTGATAGAATGCCAGTATCTCCAAAATAATAAAAGCATTCAAAATATAGTGACAATATGTTCTTCTAATTGTTCTGAGTTGTTTCAACTTTAGGAGGAAAGAAGGCATGAGAGAGAGAAGGGGTAAATAAGGCACATGCCTCTTCTCTGTTGAGATCCTTTGTACCATATCAAAGCTGTTTATGTAGTCAGAAACAAGTCCTATGGACTCAGCAAAAACCTAGAAATAATTTCAGAGAAGAACAAGGAAATGCAAACAAAGTATTAAGCAAAATCAAGGCATAGCAGGTGAAATAACCAAGAACAGATGTATTTAAGAAGTGTGAGAATTAGGAAAGAGTAAACGACCTTATCTTACAAACCACCTTATCTTACGCAGTATAAAGTGAACTACAAGCATAACTGCCGAGTGCTGTTCATGCAAAACGAGGGCGAGAAAAATCCAAAGCGCAAGAGAAAGTTAGCTCTGGAATATGGAGTGTGGAAAAAGAAAGCTAAAAACACAAAGCCTAACTCAATTAGTTTCTGAAGCCTTTTGGTATTCAAGCTTTATATTCCAGAGATAGTAAGGACAAGGATTCTGACAAGGGGGAGGAAAGGAAACTTAAGTGCCTGGAATCATCTGAATGATTTCTATGTAACAGTTCTACAGAAAGCATTGGCAGTGCTAGGTTGCTACAAGGGAGGACGGGCACATACATATGTATGAGCTAGAGATGGACAACTCTTGTCATAGTGGGAACAAAGCCCAAGACACAAGGCATGACAAAAACAATAATGCAAGGACCCAGGATAAGGAAGGAGAACCCACACTGAATGAACCAGGAGTCCCAGGGCTAATACTCAGTGGTCCGTCTGACCAACGAGAGCGCACTGCAGTGGGGATAGAGGCATGTGCCAAGATAAAGCCTCCCCTGGAGCTGTACTGAGATAACAGCAAGTTATGCAAGAATTTCGAGGAGCCAGAAATGACTAATCGTCATTCTCTCTCCAAGGAATACTGATGTTCACAGTGTACATGGAAGGTCCCAGTGGTATTGCCTGTGGGCTAAACCCAAAGTGCTGTTATCTATGGCCAGGGCAGACTGTTCCTTTTTACAACAGCTGGGACTAATCGTGAAAAATCCTAACACAAAACTGCTGGCTGCCATTCCCAAAAGGCAACCATGCATTTAAGGGTTCACACACTTTAGACAAGGAAAGTACCGTAAATGAAGACTTGATCACATCATACCACATAAAAAATGTTTGTTTTACGTCCAGCTTATTAAGAGAAGAAACTTAAAAGCCAGAAAATCTGTCTTCTGGAGATATTTGAGGCACAATTAAGGATTATGTAAGAAAAAGCAAACAAATAACATGGAGGACATTGGGAGATGGAGAGGAGAAGGGAGTTGAGGGACATTGGAAGGGGAGGTGAATCATGAGAGACTATGAACACTGAAAAACAACCTGAGGGTTTTGAAGGGGTCGAGGGCGGGGAGGTTGGGGGAACCAGGTGGTGGGTATTGGGGAGGACACGTTTTGCATGGAGCACCGGGTGTGGTGCAAAAACAATGAATACTGTTACGCTGAAAAGAAATTAAAAAAAAAAAAAAAAGAAAAGAAAGAAAATGCAAAACTCTTAGGAATTCAATTCTAAAAGTAACTTGCCAGCCCAAGACTGGCATAAAAATTCTCCACCTTTCTCATCTTTACTGTAAGATCTAGTGAGAAAGTTTCACAGATTGCATGGAAGAGCAGTTAATTAAGGGTTCATGTGACTCTGAGTATTAAAAACTGTTTCAAGCTTGTTCATGATATCAGGAAAGTAATTTTCACAAAAACTGGAAGTACCTAATAATGTTAAATAAATGGGCCTTCAATTCTTGGGGAAAATGTCTATCCGCCAATCCCTTCTTCCTACTCCGGCTTTCTATAGACTAGCTGAAAAGCCGTTAATAGATTTATTTATGTATCACACATAGTGAAAACAATTGTCATGTCCCTGTCTTCCACTGTAACATTTTTCTGTATATTATTTGTTTCTTTCCTACTTTTTTGAGAACTCTTTTGAGTAAACTGGAACCAAGGGTCTTAATCTATCAGTCCTAAGAGATTTATATCTTCTGGGGCACAAAATTATAAATTAAATTATCAAATAACTTCACGATGGTCCTTATTTTTCTTAATTAAAATGTCTAAAGTTACCTTGAAGTCTAATAGTTTCTAAATCAGGATTTACCAAACATTTATCCAAAGGTAATACTCGCTTCCCCCAGCCTATATCATCCACAATTCTTTTTTTTCCCCTTTAAGATTCTAAATACTAATCTAAGCAGAATCATACAGTATTTGCAAAATTGATCTTATTAAATAAACTTTTTTCTCTAGAAAGAGCTCCTACAAATTAAAAACAAAAAGCAAACATACACTAATTGTCCTAAATGATTCAAAAGAAAAATGGTCAAGAAATATATTAACTTGAATAAAGTTCAAACTTACTAAATAATTTTTTATTTACAAAATTGGGGGGGTGGATTTTAAATTACAAGGCTAACAAGGATATAGTTAGGCAAACTAATATACTTTGGATGGAAATAAAAAATGGTGCAAAATGCCTGGAGAGTAATGAAGTACTGGAAATATTTATAAGGAATCACAGTATTGGGGCACCTGGGTGGCTCAGTTGTTAACTGTCTGCCTTCAGCTCAGGTCATGATCCTGGGGTCCTGGGGTCAAGCCCCAGGTCAGGTTCCCTGCTTGGCAGGAAGCATGCTTCTCCCTCTCCCACTGTCCCTGCTTGTGTTCCCATTCTCATTATGTCTATCTCTGTCAAATAAATAAATAAAATCTTTAAAAAAAAATCACAGTATCATCATTTTAAGGATACATATATATTGAGCAGAATAAAAAGAGAAACAACCACCAGTGATTACTTTTAAGTAATGAGGTCTCAGGTAATTTTTTTTTTGAAGGTTTTTTTTAATTATTATTTTTTTTAATTAATTTTTTATTTTTTATAAACATATATTTTTATCCCCAGGGGTACAGGTATGTGAATCACCAGGTTTACACACTTCACAGCACTCACCAAAGCACATACCCTCCCCAATGTCCATAATCCCATCCTCTTCTCCCAAACCCCCTCCCCCCAGCAACCCTCAGTTTGTTTTGTGAGATTAAGAGTCACTTATGGTTTTATTTTATTTTACGCTTCAAGTTCTTCTGTATTTTCTACCATGAAAAAGTACACTTTTAAAATGTGGAAAAAGAAGACCATCTGTATCAGTAAAGTCCTGAGATCAAGTTAAATTCTTGTACTTTAAATCTTGTCAAAACCCCTTGTTTTCCAAGCACAATGTTTTAAGAGTTCCTTTAAAAATTTAGATCTTTAAAAACGTTAATGATAATGACAAATGTTTTCTCAATTTTAAAAGTTCCTTCTTTCTCAACTACAGTTCTGTGATGGCTTTTTGCCATGCAATTTCTGAACTTTACCTCTCTTTATTTGTTGGGCCATATCCTTAAAATTTTATCAATGTACTTTGGCTCTGAACACAGACTTTCTCAGTGAAAATGGAGCAGGAATACATAATGACAGGGTTAACAGCAGTTGAAAGACACGGTTGGAACAGAATCCAATAGCTGGTGAAGACTATATGTTTATGGACACCACTAACTATACATGGAATTCTTTTAAACATTTATGGTCACATCTCTTTCTTTCTTCCACAACTATTTCCAAAATAAATGGAAACAATCCTGGTAATGGGAGTTCAGTCCTCTTTCTTGAAAGAATTCCCCAATGTCCCCACAAGCAAGGCCATTTAGGAAAGCATTATTTACGTATCATTCTCAGGGTATGATTAAACTACCCATTAATATAAGTAAATAATAACTTCAAAGGTAGTGCCCTATAACAAACAGTTTCACCAGGATTTCTCTGTCTTCTCAGCGGGAAAATCCAAGAGTTGAGAATGTACCTGGTTATGCTCCATTAGCCACTGCCCCAGGGCCATTCTCCACGGCTGGCTCTGCCCTGCTTTGCACCCAGGAAGCCAAACCAGCATCTCTGGCAGCAGCTGTGCAGCCCCGTGAGTTCAACTCCACTGGGCAATCTCTTGCCACAGTCCCTTTCCATAGAGGTCCCATAATATTCTGTCTTCCCTTTGTCCCACAGCCCCTGGGAGATCCCTGCTCTGGTTCCTGCCAGTTTTTGTGCCTCATTGCCTATTAATAACTATTTGCTTGTCCTTTTACTCAGTCCTTCATTCAAGTTTATATAAATCTTTTGGAGTTAATTTTGCTTTTGTCAGAACGAGACTGTTAACACGTTTTCCACCAATTCCTTTTTTTCTCTTGATGAGAAAATGTACGGGAGCTTGGGGGTGGTGAAGTAGAGAAGCTCATTCAACATTTGTGCTTGTCTTTCTTTGTAAGGCACTAACTTTTACAGGGTAGAATCCATGCCTTATATAGGTTAAGAATAAAATTCCTTAGGTCTCAGCAGATACTTTTTTGAAAATATTGATTTCTTCTTCTTGTTCAACACAACTCAACTTCACAACTATAGTCAAGAATTGTGACACAGTTTTTGCTCTGTTCCTCCCCTCCCCCACTTTCATGTTTCTGTCCTTCTCCCTGACCCCAGAGGCTGTTAAAGCGAATGTATTTTTATCATATGGTCATGTTTATTCTGGTTCATTACTGGAAGTATCTTGGCACCTTCAGATATTCCTTGATAAATGTGTTGTAATGTTTATAGGACCTTTGAGAAATATGTGTGGATTCAGCAGCATTTAAAAACTTCTTTAATATTTTCTTGGCTTCCATACAATTTTTTACCTCTAAAGGCATTTGTTTGTATGTTCTGCTCCCAAAAAACACTGTTTTAACTACATACATACGTTTTTTTGTGCCAACTTCAAATCTCTAGAAGTAGGATTTCTGCAAACCATTAGTCATCCTAAAGTCAGAGTTTCTTACTGAAGCAGGGGAGGTCTATGGATCATCTTTGTGGAGCTGGTGAAACTGCCTCTAATTGTATTCAAAAACTGTGTACATATGCATTGGTAAGTTTTTCTGAATGGATCTGCAGATTCTCAAAGAGGCTGAAACAGTTGAGAAGTCTTCATCTAAGCAGAAGGAGTTTTATAAAGACATTAAGAGAGCATATTTTAAAATACTTTAAGGATTCAGTTTTGGTTTGGCATTACTGCAAGCTGATATTTGTCTTCTTTTCAGAAATGTTCAACAATTACATTTTGGGGCATAATTTCAGCAGTTATATTTAAAACATGAAAGCTAACCAAAAAGATGACACCAAATTTGTGTTCATCATCTCTTTCTTTCAGTTATTCTAAAAGACATAGGAGAAAGTAGTAACAGAAAGAATGGAAGGTCTGTGAAAGAAGGCATAATTGAATCAAGTCAACTCCTTAAAAAAAAAAAATCCTACATATTGTATTAGAGTAAAATCCTAGAAGCTTTATCATTCTGCTACAGAAACAGATCTTTATTCAGCCGATGATATAAAAACCTTGATTCAGTACATCCCCTACATATACCAAAGAACTTCAGAGCTGGAACAGAACAACGTTCTAGTCTTCCTTCCCTTCCTTCATCTAAGTTCAAGAGTGTACACCAGAATGGGCCAGGCACATCTCACAAAGTCCAGTCATTGTGGTGAAGACTCCCTCAGTCAGGGCCATGTAGGTGGCCACAGATTTTAAAACCTCCTTACTCCCAGCACACCTTCCTCCAAATGTCATCTAGACTTGCTGCACTTTTAGTCACAGAAAGTGTGCCATTTCACAAAAAGCAAAAGGTAGCTGTTAACAATAATGTCCCCAAACCATCTTTCTGATCATAAACCTTCCAAGATTTCCAAACTTATAGAATTAAAAGTTTGAATTGTTTGTTGTGTTCTCAAAGCCCTCATGATCAGGACTGCACCCAGCTATCCAGCTTTCACTTTCCGTCACTCCCTCCAGATAAGCTGCACTACAACCAAACATAAACACTCCCCATAATGTCCTACTGCTTCTCATCTCCATATTCTCACTTTTGGCTCCACTTTTGACTCCATCCATCCAACCCTCACCATCTTAAGGTCAACCCAAATGCTACATTTTACCAGGTCCCTCCAGAGCAATGTAGATCTCTGAGGGCTTCTCTTTCACTGACCAGTCCTCAGACAGAAGTCAAGTATGAGATCAATCCTTAGTCCCCTATCACATGCTACCGTACTGTCCACACACCCACCATTCTTAAGTCTGCAGCCTTCTTCATCTCATGGAAGCCACCATGTCCAGCTTTTGTATCTTTCACAGAACATACTATTTACTGTATCTTCAAATTAGATAAGCATCTGGATTTCCCTAGAGTAACCGGTATCTGCTTCCTGGTCTTTTTATGCATGTGTCACCACCTTGTCTGTACTCAAGAGCGCACTCCCCCAGCACACCCACTCTGGCATGGCCATCTGCTAGGCTCATTCTGTCTTTGGGCAATCACCCCTACTTTCCTCAGCTCCTCCTTCGATGAACTGATTTTAAGTGAATCAATTTTACTTTTCTGAATCTTCAATCTCTGGCACAGGTAGGTTATGGAGTAAAGTAGGTGTCCATACACACAGTTGTGAGAAATAAATAACACTAAATGGGATAACATAGGGGCTTAGCGCAGTGTCCTTATTATAGTCAGTACTCCATAAGTGTTAGCTATTATTAATGAATGATTACCATTCTAGCTCTTCTCCAGACATATTCTTATTTGCTCTTACCTCTTTTAGAGATGTGGTCTGATTTAGCAGAGTCCAGCAAGTCTATATAACCTCTAGATCCCCCTGATAAAGCTACCTTAGACAGCATTTGTGACAGCATCACAGAGACTCACAGCTGGCAACAGTGGTTCTGAATGACCAAACTCCCAGAACCTTCTCACATCATCTGGTGTTTAGCCCTGCATTTCCCCTCCCCAGACAGTCCCATCAAGAGCAAACAATGTCTCTTCATTTTAACTACGGTTTTAATGTTAATTATATTAAAATGTCTCAGATTAGCTTTATTCTTTTAGTGTCTGTGTTTTATGTTTTGTTTGATTTTTAATGAGAAACTCCTGTCAGACTTTGGTATCATCCTCACAGAGAGACATAGGATGAGTGAGAGCATGATAAACTGTTATTCCTGTTTTTTTTTTTTTAAAGATTTTTTATTTATTTATTTGACAGAGAGAGATCACAAGTAGATGGAGAGGCAGGTAGAGAGAGAGAGAGAGGGAAGCAGGCTCCCTGCTGAGCAGAGAGCCCGATGCGGGACTCGATCCCAGGACCCTGAGATCATGACCTGAGCCGAAGGCAGAGGCTTAACCCACTGAGCCACCCAAGCGCCCCTGTTATTCCTGTTTTTTAGAGAAATTTTTATATACAATTTGACATTTGATAAGTTTGTTTTCCCTCACTTTTTAAGGAGTAGTAGGAATATTCAATGTATCAGCATGGTAACTCCTTGATGAAGACAGGTTTTCTTCATAGCTTGTAAGAGGAAAATATTTGAAAAGAGAAAAGAAAGAATTAAAATGGAATGTGTTTACTTTTTCACTTTGCCATCACCTCAATGTTTCTCTCAAACAAAAATAGAAAAAAAGAAAGAAAAAAAAACTATTTGATTAAGGCCGCAGTAAGTTCTAAAATCTGAAAATCAAAACTAATTTAGCATAAATCTATAACATCTCTACAATACATATTTTCACAGTGCAACATATCAATGATACTTACATATCAGAAACTACAGTAAAGGATTTTAAGCAAGATTTCTAAAAAAATTAAATTAGATTATATCTGCTAAATATTGTAAGAAATTTTTCAGAAAACTTTAAGGAATTTTCACTTCGCCATTTTAATTTAAAACCTAAGAACTGATTTAGATAGCTTTGGATGGACATTAATAAAGACATGCAAACTTGAAACACTCTGTAGTCCAGCTTTCAAACTTTTTTTCAAAAGTTCACTCAATTCAGTATGCAAGTCCTTGGCCCTGCTACTTGAATACCTCCTGTTTTACTGCCCATGTTTAGGAATTGAGGCCCCAAATATTGTATATTTGGGGATCTTTAGTTTTCTCCCTGTTAAGATATAAAAACAGTGTGGTTAGTGAAGTACAGTGTATGATGGGAGAACCTCAACTAAACTGCCACCAACATTCCCAAAAATGCTTTCCAAAGAAAGGGAGCAAATACTGAGTCCTCGAGTTCAGGACTGATCATGTGAACACAGATGGGTCAATAGCAATTCAGAGAATACTAGTTAAAATCAAAGAATATACATACAGGACATGATACTTATATTTGTAATGGTATAAAATCCTTCCCTAAAGAAGTATGGGTGTGAAAGGTGGGGTTGCTTTGAGAATGAGATGCTTTTGGGCACCTGGGTGGCTCAGTGGGTTAAAGCCTCTGCCTTTGGCTCAGGTCATGATCCCAGGACCCTGGGATCGAGTCCTGCATCGGGCTCTCTGCTCAGCGGGGAGCCTGTTTCCTCCTCTCTCTCTGCCTGACTCTCTGCCTACTTGTGATCTCTGTCAAATAAATAAATAGGATATTGAAAAAAAAAAAAAGAAAGAAAAGAAAATGAGATGCTTTCATTGTTGAAAACATATCTTACCAGTCCTTCAGTTGGTAATTCTGGGATGATCCAAATTTTACTATGATTTACATCACTAAAGAAATGAAAATGTATGCTAAGGCAGTAAAGCGTTTTCTTGCCCTCCTGCCCACTTACTCTCCCCACTCCATTTTCTAGGGAACAATAAATCAAAACGCTATGCACATGCGGTCTGTCTTCTACTGCATTATTCTGGCAAGCTCCAGCCTTCCCGCCAGGCAGTGCCCCCTGCCTTCGCCCTCGACTTCCACCCAGCGGCGCTGTCGCTTGGGTCTTGGCTATCCGAGACTGGGTTTGGCCTTAATCTGGTTCACAGATTGATTTTTCTTGGAACAGAACGCAGCATGAGCCACTTCTGCAACTACCAGACACTAAGTAGTAATATAATTGGAGAGAAGGACCACTATCCTGCCAGCAACGATGGAGATTTTCAAACCAGCAGGAGGCAGCTTTTGCGGGTGAGGCTGGAGGAGTGACTAAGAACTGAACTGAGTCAAATGGGAATATTTCTGTGCTGCATCCAATAACAGAATGTATATGTTAATGTTATTATAGACTGGAAAGATTTCATATGCTCTGTGGACTAACTTTATCATATGCCTGGAAAAGAGAGGGTGTTTGGATTCACTGGCAGATTTCAACAGGTCTACCCTTCCCTGTAACACTGGCTTTTGTTGATTAAATTTTAATAAGACTTTTTTTTCTTAATAGGATCAGTTCTTAATAGGGTGAGAGGAGAAATACAATTGGCATCAGCTACTCTGACATGATTATTAGTAAGTACAAAAGCATCAGAGAAGTTTCCTTCCAGAGCAGGGGAAAAAACTATTTTCCCTTTCTGGATCCTTATCTTAAAATCCAAAATTTAAGTTGGAGAAAAGTCAAAATGCTTCATTTGTGTTCTGACTTATCTGAATTGTTGCTTAGATAAGCAATCACATTTTTGTTATTAATGGGACTCCCATGTCCTTGGTGGGGAGAACATGTTTTAGGATTCACATTGGCATTTATTATGTGCAACCTCATTAACATGAATGCCACAAATCCACAACATGAAAGTTTTGAGTTAGGCTGAGATTTACCTTCTCTTTGGAAGTAAAGAAAGTGCTTGATAAGTAAATGAATGTAAATAAAAACTTCTGGACTAAAGAAGTGCTGTTTGAACACCATCAGGTCCTTCAGAGGCTGAATTTTTATATTTTAAGCCACACAGTACCTATGAAATCATAATAACTAATCACGAATTGGTCTCCCCAGGAATGTTAGGCCATAATTAAGTTATGTAATCCACGGGAGGGAAGGAAACTTTCTTCTAATAACAGTTTTTGCATCAGATTCAGTGACATAGGTATCACCTGGATTACTTGAGAGTAGTAATGACTGATTGAAATGTTTGTTCTCATATCATCTGTTGGTTTTTCCGAGTCAGACTGTTGAACCTGCCCAAGTTTAGTGCTCCATTTTCATTTCCTCAGCACTCCTGAATTTCATTCCACTGATTTTATGCTTTTATCTCCATCAGGCAAGGATTAGAGAAAATTAAAGACATAAAATTTAAAACCAACTCTTTTTCCTGTTTTAAAAGGAAAAAAGTGGGAAATGCCTAACCTGGAACAGAAAATGGAAATTACTGATCAATTTCAAGGCTGTATGTTTCTGTCATAAAAACCAAGGGTGGGTTTTATGCTTACTCAGATTTTCTGCCCTTCTGCTGTATCAGCATATATGCACATATCACCTTCTTCGCTTTCTATATGCTTTTACAGCCTTAAGCATTTATTTCTTTCCCTTTTTAACCACAAGTGAATTCCAGGTCCCTTCCAAGTTAATGGATCTCTTTCCCAATAAGGTGTCCGGAAAGGATATGGCATTCCACGTGTAGAGAATTTTCTCCATAGTCACATAAACCAGATTTTTCCCACTTCTGCTGCTCAGTCTAAAGTGCCAGGGTATATAAACGGAATTATTATGGATTCTTGATGGAATTGTGCTTCTGGCAATTTTCAGTAATTTCTAGCTCTTTTTGTTTGATCATTTGTCTACTTAAAACATTCACAAGCCTAATGTAAGCAACCGGTTATTATCAGGTATGAGTCCCGGTTCTGCTGCTATGAACTCGGTTTCCTCACTCATAAAATGGTTTTTTGTAATACTATTTCATAGTAAGTGCTTAGTAAACATTAGTAAATATTAATGCACCTGTATCATCTGGGGGGTCCCAAAACAGCACTACACTTAGACTCTTGAGTCTTCGTTCGGTATTCCTGCTTCTCCTCCTCTGTTCCCAGGGTTCCCCGTTGGCACTCTTGTATGTCATTCACCTGGATAATCTGTCAACTCATGTAGCTTTAACTCCCATCCAATATTCCAATGTTTCCCAATTCCAATTTCCCAACCTTGATCTCTCTATAGTTTCAGCCACCCAGTAAACTTTTCATTATCTTCATACTCTTCAATTTCAACATGGCAGGCTCAAAATCTGTTACTGTCTTCTATCCTTTTGGCAGAAATGGGGATCTCCACAGTTTAGACAGGAAGCGTGTGATCTTGTCTTACTTTAATGCAAACATTGGTCTGAGCTCAAAGCTAAACCCCTCTTGAATCTCTCCCATATAAGTAATTCACTTCGGCAGTACTGGCCAGGGAGACACCATCCATTATTAGAAATCATCATGCTTTTTATTTTTTCTTTGAAAATTCCAAAATTTATTGGGTTCATTTATATGTGAAAACATTTTCTTCTTCCACCTAACCCTGATTTAACTTGTCATTTGCGATAGTGTCTTGGGAAAACTCAAGGCTACACTCTGGTAATTGCTAAATCACCTTTGAAAGTTGACTAGTTCAAGCTATCAGCTACATTGGCTGGTGCCTAAATAATATAAGAAAGAAAAAAGAAAGGAAAAAGAAAGAAAAGGAAAGGAAAGAAAAGAAAAAGTAACATACATTTTGAGCAATAACTTTTCCCAATGTCTCCAATGTTTTTAAAGTAACTATATGTTTTCAGGGTTTATTCATTATTGACTCTATTATTTTTATCCCTGATAGAGATGGTCAAGATTGCAGAAGTTTGAGGATTTGACAGAACTACATCTGCATAGAAAGAAAATCATGTCACATTAACAATTCAACACTCAGTGGCTTCCCTTATCTTTCCCGGATTCACAAAGGTTAAAGATCACAGGGTCTTGAAACAAATACAATACAGCTGTCTGTATGTATCTAAATGCCATTACATTTAGAACCTATGAAATTCTAATAGACTCTCTATTCCAACTGAGCCTGACCAATACATTGCTGTAGCAATGAAGAATGTGCTGAGTGTCCTTTGTTTAGGAAGAAATTGCTCAAGCACTATAATGTACCTTTAAGGCTAATCTGGAAAGAGATTAAAACCCTTTGTTTTTGAAGGTTTCCAAAGTACACCTGCAAGTTTGACCAATGCCTATTAAGTTCCATCTCATAATAAAAGCTATGTCAATAGCCATGTACAGGAAATTTTGAGAGAATGTACAGAAGTTTAATGTCACACATATTACCGGGCACTGAGATGGCCTATTACAACAACCAAGGCACTCATTTAACTGGGCCTCTCCTGCAGCAGGGCTGACTCAGACCCCAGAGTTTATAAAGAGAGATGCTGGACATTTTATAATCTATTCCTCTTTCTTTTACCACATAATGTAGAAAAAGAAAACAAAGTTGACTGCATTTTTGGCCAGATACTACTATATAATGTATCATGTAAAAACCTTATGGATCTTGATTTTGGCACTTCCATTGCATGCTTTAAACATTTTTTTTTTTTTTTCTGTATTCAGCAAACCTGACAACTACATTCTCTAATATGCCACAGACATTCCCATCAAGCTTGGCTGCAAATCAAGTCTCAATGTCTGACCATATTTCCTCAAATCGGTGGCACCTCTTATAGTCTCTTGTTTTGTTCTCTTCAAGTTTCCATAATTTTTGTTTTTCTATGTTTGTACATTCCTCAGCTTTCACTTTGTTGGCCTTGAATCTGATCAGCTCTGTGAGTCTCCTGGCCACAGATCTCTATTAGTGGGAAGGAACTGGCCCATACAAGGTTGGGTGTGTAGTATGTGCAGGCTCTTTCCGACGTAAATCAACAACAAAGACATGTTGGGAAACTACTGTCATGAAAGAAAGTGGTGCCAAGTTAAAATGATCATTTGAAAGGGAGTTTGGTTTCAAATTGAAAGCCAGACCCCACACCTACCTAACAAAGTTAACTTCTACAACTTGATCTATTCTCCTCTGATTTAAGGCTCCCATTTCCTTTTTGATAGAAATGTTTCATAAGAATTTTTTTCGTACAAAAGTCAGTATGGAAGTGGTTGCTTTTATTAGTGACTGATAAGAACTTTAAACCCATCAGTTCTTGAACTGTATTCATGAAAAAGATTATACAGATACAGGCTTTCAGTTATGGAATAAGTCATGTCACAGAAATTAAAGTATAGCAAAGAGAATATAGTCAATGATACTGTAATAGCGATTTATGGGGACAGATGGTAGCTGTCACCACAGTTGTGGTGAACACAGCATAATGGATAATGTTGTCAAATCACTGTTGTATACCTGATACTAATGTAACATTGGGTCTCACCTGTACTCAAAAAAAAGAAGAAGAAGAAAAAAAAACAGATTATATAGGCACTTACTCTAGACTCCTAGAAGGTGATGGCACGCTCCCAAAAATCAACGATTCCCCAGCCAATGCTTGCTTTGCAATCTCCAGAAGAGAAGCCCAAATTACCTCCTTCATTTATTTTTTTCTTTTACACAGATTTAAGGAATCAGCAGCCCGAACTGTTCATTAGCTGCCCACTCTCAACAACCCTTATCTAGAGGAGCATATCTCCTTTTTCCAGCTGTATTATAATACTGAATTGCAAATACTTCTACATTTTTCTAAAAACTTTATCAAAATAAATAGAGACAGGTAAAACTAGTTAACACACAAGGGAAATCACAATAAACCATCTCTAAAACTCAGTATTGATTGGTATCTTTGCCAGTTCCCTTAAATGGAAATTGATTTAGGCCTCAAGGAGCTCAAAGTCTTTCACTGACACATTTCTTAGTGTTTCTCTTGTCTCAGTTTTTTTTTTTTTAATTACTCTTTTTTTTTTAAAAAAGATTTTATTTATTTGACAGAGAGAGAGAAATCACAAGTAGGCAGAGAGGCAGGCAGAGAGAGAGAGAGGAGAAAGCAGGTTCCCTGCGGAGCAGAGAGCCCGACGAGGGGCTCGATCCCAGGACCCTGGGATCATCACCTGAGCTGAAGGCAGAGGCTTTAACCCACTGAGCCACCCAGGTGCCCCTCTCTTGTCTCAGTTTTAAATCTTGTCACTACCCCCTGCCCCTAGTATTAGTATATCTCCTCTTTCAGTTAGAAAGTAATCAACTTTCTTCCCATCCCCATTGTTCTCTGTAGACAGCTACTTCAAAGATAGAGGCACCTCATCTGTATCTTAGCATTATCTAGTTTCCCACAAACTCATTATCCCTTCATAAATTTTTCATCTCTTATCTTACAAAATCTTAAATCACACCCTTAAAGAACAAGCTTTACATTTTTATAAAATAAATGAAGAAGTCTTTGTCTGAAAGGAATTAAACTTTGTCTTTCAGGAAATCAATAAGGAAAAAAAAGCTAATGTGTTGTTTTTCAATCAGTTCTTCTGGTACCATCAACTTCTTATTTCTATCATTCATAGTAAATATACAAAAATAAGCAACATATTACTGAATATCTATAAGTAAAAACTACACTTATAAACTTACGCTTTCCTTTGGAAAACATCTTTCCAAGTTCTCTGATTCTACCCTTCCATTGCCTTTTAACTATTTTATAACACTTTAAATTTTATACAGTTGGGAGCGAAGCAAAATAAGTGTAGCAAACAGACATCCAAGTAAATTTTATCCCTTGATAGTTCAATTGACTTCCCTTTCTCCTTTCATCAGAAAAAACCAAAATCATTTGATATTCCTTTATTCCATAAAAATGTGTGCTTTTCCTCTGAATGGTTATAATATCATCTGCCTGGTTCTCTCATTAATAATGAGATAAATAAAATCCTTAACATGTGTTCTTTTTTTTTAATCTGTGCAAGAGTCATGATTTTCCTTTTTTTTTTTTTTTTTAAATCATTCATTAGAACAATTTCCAAAGCCATTAATAAAGACAGTTTAAATCTCATTGTTAGAGATTCCAAAAAGTCTTTTCTGGTTAACAAAAATTTCTCTATTGAATATTAGTTTAAGTAAATGGCTTAGAAAATCTATTCTCTGGTGCTTGGCAGGGGTGATGTATTTATTGTGGTAGATCTCACCTGTAGTAAACATGGGAACTTCTCTGTGGAAGAGAAAATATGAGTTCTACAGTTTAATAAGAAGCAAAACTATTAGGTATAGATACACTAAGGAGCTGGGAAAGAGTATAAACTGTCATTTGGGGACTCAGCAATCTGCTGCATGAATGTAATTTACAGTAATTTAACACCCTTGATGGAATAAGGGTTTCTCAAGAAAACCATTCCCATTCTCAGACCTGGCAACAACCACGCTCCTTTTAACACCATTTGCTCTTTCCACAATATACAAATTCACAGTGGACTTATTACTAAAACCAAAAGCAGAGCTAAGAACACGTTTGTTTCAAACGTGTTTATGGAAAGCAGCTAACACAACGTCATTTTTCAAATGACCACAACTCCATCCAAAAGTGACCAATTTTTCTCACTCCTTTGTCCTTCTTCTTAATGTAATTCTACTTTTAGGTTTCACAAAGCAGAAGGTCGACACTGAGTTTCTTTTACACCACAGAAAAAGAGTAAACATAAATTATTGTCTTAATAAAAGAACAATTTAGCAGTTTTCATTTCTTCCCTACTTTGATTTGTAATTTAGTGAAGAATGCTTTATGATACTATGTAAATATGACTGTAAGAACCCAAAGCAGTTCATATCAATTAATTCTTCCAATATACTAGCAAAAGGCTTAAAATGCTTTCATTCTGGATATTTAACCTGATGCTCTTTCTCTAGGAAAGTCTATAAAGATTTTAGGTTTTACAGATTTTAGGTTTTGTTTTTACTGAAATATGTTGACAGATCTTAAAATATCTTAATGACTGAAGCTGTTGTCCTTAGAATCTAAAATGAGCTTTCACCAAGTGGCCAGCTTAAAAAAAAAAAAAAAAATCACTGGAACGAAAGCCCAATTTTTATTTTAATTTCAGTTTCCTGTTTCTGATCACAATTTACAGAAGAGGAATAGAAATTTTTCACAAGAAATAAGCTTGTGTCATTTGTTCCATTATCTTGGACCTACAGATGGTGAGAAGAAATGGCTGATAAAATATTTCTGACACTTGACAATTTTTGCTAAGCTCTATAGGGTCCAAATGGACCTACTTATCTAGTCTGGCAGTTTGGTTATTAGAACTAACCTCGTTTTTGTTCGATGGGGGACAAGAATGAATCATGGGCTTCTTTTTTTGTCACAGTCCCAATAGAGGCGGGGAGAAAAACTAGATGAACTATGTTCCATGAATGGCTTTGCTGCTAAATACCATACTCATGGTAGCAATATAATTCCCTCTACCAGGATCCACCACAAATACCATTTTTATTCAGTAGAATAAACAGAACTATCAGTTTTGGTAGAGGAGGTGAGCATTAGAAATCATCTAGCAACCATACAGCTCTGTGGTGATAGCTTCTATCGGTGAGTTCACGTGCACATATTCAACACACATTTGGGAACCACAGATTTAATAAGAACAGGTTACACTCTATAGGTGTTTTTGTGAAATGGTTGTATGAAATACACAATTTTTTTCCCAGATTAAAAAAAAAAAAAGTTTTGCATGATTGCTCTGATCCTAGGTGTAGCTCCCAAAGGCCTAATAATCTATAGAGTGACTAAAAAACTAGATACATGTTTTTTTTTTAAGACAGTAGAGAAAACATACTGCAAGTGCATGTCAGTACATTTTGTGTTCTTTGCAATAACTTCAGAAACCAAGCACCATTTCTAATGTTGTTTGCTATATGTAGTTTCTGAGCTAAGAGGGTAGCTTCTCAGTGCTGCCAACCTCCAAGAACTTCAGACATTTCGTTATGATAAGTAAAAGAGAAGCCTTTGATGTGAAGGCCAATTACACACACCTGATCTGAACTGGAGGTTTCAGGCTTAAGAAGACAGTCATTATAGTTATCAATGAAAATACTGAGATCTATAACATCTCTTGTTCTAACAAACTTTAGCAACGTAAACATACAAATAATCACTGATAGAAATCCTGTCTTGGTCCCAGTCTTCCCACATCCTTTACTCTTTATTTTTTTATTTTTTTTTAAAGATTTTATTTATTTATTTGACAGATGGAGATCACAAGTAGGCAGAGAGGCAGGCAGAGAGAGAGGAGGAAGCAGGCTCCCCACTGAGCAGAGAGCCCGATGCAGGGCTCGATCCCAGGACCCTGGAATCATGACACGAGCTGAAGGCAGAGGCTTTACCCCACTGAGCTACCCAGGCGCCCCTGTCCTTTATTCTTAACTCGGAATACCTGGAGTGACTGATGTGGATGAAGTCCTAGCCCTACTGACCGGGCTAGAGGTTATACAGGTACCGGCAGTTAAGAAAAGGCCTGTGCCCTTCTTACTTCTCTTTACAGACAAGACCCCTTGAAGCAACAGAAACACGAGTCAGAGACCCTGAATGTAAACATCCTCCATAACACCCATTTAGTGATCACAAGCTACTCTTTGGCATAGACTCTCTCATACTTACTTTTGCCTCTTTAATGCCTAACATGATGCTCAGACAAGGCACTTGACTATTTGCTGTACTTTTGACCTCTCACATCTCACATCTCAGTTTTCCAGGAGAAACAGCAATATAATATAATAGCTGAACAGATGAACTGGTAGTACACTTACCAGTAACGTCACATACTCTTCCTACAGCAATTGTGCTAGGATTTCAAAGTACTTATTGAAATCTACATTTCTCCATGATGAAATGTCCACTTACTCATGAACAAATATAAATCCACAAGACATACATGTAGTAGACATCCAACAAGGAGGCTGATTTTGTGCCATTGCACAGAATTGAGCTTCTTATTTTATAGGTAACTCCTTTTATTTTCTAAAGCAATATATCTAATGACACATATAAATTATGTTCAGCATTGTGTATTTCCATGACATAGTTATTTCTATGCATACTAAGAGTTTTCTTATAAAAGCAATTAAAAATTAAAGTAGCAAAAAAATAAGTTAGAAATTTAATGTGAGTACCTATGAAAATTCTTTACAAATATAAGCATTCCTCACTATCAAAGTCTACCATGTTGCTGAAATCCAACTGCAAAGGGTATCTTGTTATCTGAATCTATTAGGTCCCTGAGTTCCAGACACTGTAAGTTTTGACAGCACGGTTTACATAACACAGTACAAAGGTTAGAAAGTTATTTTTCTTTTGTTTGTGAGATGGACCCATTTTAAAGGCACCTCAAGGGGCGCCTGCGTGGCTCAGTGGGTTAAAGCCTCTGCCTTTGGCTCAGGGCATGATCCCAAGGTCCTGGGATTGAGCCCTGCATCGGGCTCTCTGCTCAGCGGGGAGCCTGCTTCCTCCTCTCTCTCTGCCTGCCTCTCTGCCTACCTGTGATCTCCGTCTGTCAAAATAAATAAATAAAATCTTTAAAAGAAAAAAAAAAGATACCTCAATGTTGTTAAAATGCTAAATTGGAAATAACTGTTCAAATATAATTTTACATATAAAATGGTCCTCACAAAGGAATTAACTGCTAACCTAATATGCCATGACAGTTACTATGGAGAACATTCTGGCCAAAAAAATGCTAATAAATGGTAAAGAATCCTGAATACCAAGAACCTCTGTGCAAAGGGGTGTGATCACATGGAAAACCTCTGGGGTGGGACCAGAACAAGAGGAAGCAAGCAAGCAGGTCCCCTGAGTCTCCTGCCAGAAAGGGAATGAGAGTTGAACTGAGTAAACTGTCCTAAATGTAGGAACAGTTTAAAATCAACAAAACATGAACGGAAAGCCCGTGGGAGGCAAAGGCCAGTGGCTCTAAATATTACCATGCCCCCCACATCCACCCACACACACAGAATCACAAAAAGAGAATTTAATTCCACACAGGAATGCTTGTGGTTTCTCATATAAGTGGCAATCCACTCTACTTAGAAAAAGCAGAAAGCAAAAAGCAGCCTTTCCAGCTGGTCTTAAAGGAAGAAAAGCTCTTAGTTTCTAAGATATGAAAGGGAATAGAAAAAAAGGTCTCCATCCTGATGATGTTGGAATAGGTCACATAAGAAAAAAAGGTACATCTTTCAAAGGAAAACATGCAAAACTTCAAGACTCAAGTGAAAATGGAACAGGCAGAAGCGTGACGTTCAAAGGGTAGGAAGAGGCAAAGGTACAGAGAAATGTGAGAGGAACAACCTGAAGGAAAATGAAAAAGCAAAGAAAGGCAAAAGCAGACACAGAGGACTCGTGTGCACCAAAAGGCAATGTGAAATTATCTCACGGTGAAAACAGCAGAGCTGAGGGGTGACTAATCACCAAGTAGTGGAAAATATCCACAAGAAGCATCTCTGGGGTGGCTCAAGAAAGCAGGTGCGGCCAGTGTAGAGAAGCTTCCACTGTTCACTGTAGAATCTAACCCAGACTCAGCCACCGCTGGAAAGATTTTCCCAAAGGCCAATTTAAATCACCTTCCAGAATGTCACTTATTACACCAAAAAGGAAAAAAAAAAAAAAAAAAAAAACAAACAGAAGAAAGAAAAAGAAAAAAGAAAAAAAGAAAGAAAAAAAAACCCCACAAGTATATATATGAAATGCAGGAATGTAATTTTTAAAAATGCCTTTTCAAACCTGAGGTGTTTCTTCATTTGTCCATTTAAAATTTTGGGGTTTCCACAAACTTTTAGCAATTTTTCCTCAAGACCTCAGATGGAAAATCCCTAACATAGAGAAAGTGGTACAGAGTTGCCTGACCCTAAGAAATAATTAACCAAATGTACTGTAATGTGAAAACCAACCAAATGTAAACCAAAATCACATGAAGAGCGTCTCAGCGGTCCACCAAGGAACAAGCTCTTTTCAGCTTTTAAATTTAATAGCCCCAATGACTTTGGGACCCTGGTGTGTGGAAACTGTAAGGCTGAGTACAATTCGAAGACAAAGGTTCCAACTTTCTCCAAGATGAACAAAAGCAAAACATTAGAATTGGAGAAGAAAGCAGGGTAGACACAAAAATGTGTGCCCTGGCAGTTGGGGGGCAGGGGGAAGAAAAAGAAATCAAACCAAAGTTCATAAGGCTAAAATGAGGGTGTCTATTACTCCCTGCATTTGTACTTGGTTTAAATAAAATAGTCATCAAACGCAGAACAACTCCTCCATGAAAATAAAACAAAGAAAAATCCTGTGATCTGGACACAGTTGCTTTTCAAAATTTTCAGAGTCAGGGTTCCACTCACTAACCGTTTCGGTTTACCAAGGCACTTTAAGAGAAAGCAGATGTAACCGAAAATACAATGACTGCAATACATACTGTAATTCGTCTGGTATTGCTAGCAATAAACCTCAGGTCTGTAGGGGACCCACGTGCAATTTTGATCTGCTGAAAGAGAAACATTTTCAAGTTTGGAGTCCTTTTCCTGGCTGCCTCTTTTTTTTTTTTCTCCAAGTATTTGGAAGGTAAACAGTTTCAGCTTGGAAATCAGAGCTCAAGTAGAGTGTGGAGTTTGTACACGCGTGCGTGTACACACACATATACTCCGAAGTCTGTCCCTAAAGTCGGTACAATAAGGCCTCTACGGGAAGAAAACTGCCCCAGCACGCACGCATGAGGCACCCCTCGGCTCCCCAGGGGGACCACCCCCTCCAGACACAGATGAGACATTCCTCTGCTCCCTACAGTGTGGGACAGCAACTGACTAGCAGTGGTGGCCAAACTTTGGCAAGCTATGAAGAAATCAGAATGGAAGTGCAAGAGACTTTGGACCTCTCCCCAAGAGGAAATGCCCACTTTAAAACAGCTGCAGGCTTTTTTTTTTTCCCCCTCCACCAACAACTTGAGACCAAAGGTGCTTTAAATCCTCTGTAACCAGTTTTTGCAGACCTTCACATTTTTGGCTCCAGGATTATCCAGTTTGTTGATGGAGTTTTCTAGATTTATTTACTCTTTCAAGTACTATTCACCAGAACAAAAAAGTTACTTTCTACTTGGAATAAAAGAAAATAAGCTCTTCAGCTCAAAGGTACTCACCGTGAATGCCCAACAGACCACTTTTCAGGGGGGTGGGGGGTGGGGGTGGGGGACAAGGGCAGAAAGCAGCCACGTTGTAGGGAGCTCTGTTACAGCTGCAGGGGTACACTCTGCTCCATCTGGCAATCAGGCAAAACCAACCCAAACCCAAAACCTCTTAGTGTGGCCAGTACACTGTGATTTTCATAGTGCTGTGGTTGGGGCATTATTGTTGAATCTAGGCTTCTTATACACCTGATATGCCAATTAAAAACACCATTGTTTTTTAAACTGCTGAGCAGTCAGAGAGAAACCCGACTAAAGTCAAGTCCTATCCAAACTGAATGCACAGAGATACCATCTATGACCTGCCCTGTCAATGTTAAGATGGGAAAGAGAAGGAAAGAAGGAAAAGAGATGGAAAAGAAAAAACGAGGAGAGAACAGAATAGAAAATGGAATGAAAAGAACTGACCAGGACAGAAAAGGAAAGAAATGTCTTTGCTTACCATATACTAAGATATAGTACAAAGTCTAAGGCACAAAAAGAACAGATATTCCACGAAAATATGAGGGAGGGTGGAGAAGTGAGTGAGAGTGTGTGTACCAACTTTGTTAACAAGAGAAACGGCATCACAAATTACTGCGCAAACATCATCTAGAAACTGGTGCTGAGAACACTTCCTCCTTTTACATAAATAAAACTGGATCCCCAACTCACATCATTTACAAACCACACTGCAGATAGAGCAAAGATCAACTCGTGAAGAGTAAAGCAAATAGAAACGACAACAAAGAAAGCCATTAGGCTGGTAGGAGACCACCAGAGGCAGTCTCAATTTCCATCAGGAGAGGAAGGAGTGATGAGGCACCAAGCAGCCCTTCACCCTCCACACGGCTTCAAGGGGCAGCTCAAGTGGCAGCTCCTACGACCACATACTACCAGCGTAAAGAAAACGAGAACATTAAAGAGAGAATGCAAGCACCTGGGTGGCTGGCCACCGACACCTCTCATGAGTGGAACCAGCTATGGGCTGCTGACCTCCAGATTTCTTGTGATGTGATAAAAAAGTAACCTCTGCATTTGGAAACTCCTGCAGCCTGAGCTTTCTGTCCTTTGCAACCATGAGTGGAAGGAAGTGAAGGATCAAGTAAATGCTGCAAACTCACGGTAAATAAGACAATGCCTACCGCTATGTTTTCGGAAAGGTCTCCTAATATACAGAACAGATGTGCTCTTGATTAGGGAATAATCAAAACTTATTCTATAGTCAACAGTGCCCATAAAATATTTAACAGAGGATCTGACTGTCCAAGGAAGGGATACGAGAGAGAGGGGTCTAGCAGCCAAATAGGATACGGGGAGTTAGAGGCAACCTGTTTCTTCATCACCCCTTGCCAAGGCCTGATTCAACAGCTGCTAACCCCAGGTATGATGGCATTCCGGGTGGGATCAGGTCTGGAAGGACAGGAGGACAGCTGAGGAGGGTCTAGATCTCCCACTTGAGTGACAGAATCAGGCCACTGAGATATTCAAGCTCTGCCCCTAGGCACATCGGATATCAGAAAACTACATATGGATACACTGCAAAAGCCAACAATACAATGCTGATAATAAAAACTTTGGTTTTTAGGTTTCACTCAACAACTCCACAATGGTCCAAATGCCACAGAGTGGGCCCACCCATGCCTCAGATAAGCTCTTTCAGACCCTTTTTGTGCAGCTGAAAAATGCCTTAGATTCAGAACTACAGACCAAATTGGTTTTTGTTTTTGCCATTTTCCCTTCTTGAAGAGGTAGAAAAACAAAAAATATGCACACAACATTCAATTAATGTCTAAAAATAAGCAAAATTGAAAAAGTTCAATTACTCATGCTAAATTATGGTGAGGTATACTGCAGAGAAAGTTGTAACAGCAAAGGTGCTTGTTTCCATTTTAACACCTTTTTACTTGAAATAAATGCACCCTGTAGTCATGTTGCATGTATAGTCTTAATTCCCAAATGATCACCTAAAAATATTGAGCCTGTGGATTTTTGGTCCCAAACCTACATGTGAATGAATAAATGCTTCAGGTACTTTAAAAATAAAACTGAATCTCAGTTGCCTCTTAGAAACAAAATTCGAAATTATTCATGGTTCAAAAAAGGAAAATTAAAACACAAGAATATGCAGCCTGACTAGGAGTAAACCCTAGTTATATTTTGGGCTATATTATTTCCTGGTCCTTGAATTATTCTTCTACAACATTACTCATCTGCTTGCTCTAATAATGAAATATTTTGCATCTAAACTGGTAAGTACCGCATCCCATACACACAGAGAGAAAAAGACGAAATAGTTCCCACAAGGCTTGTTACTTCCTAAATACAAATACACACCAGGTATTACTAATGGAAGACTTAGTCAAACTTTAAGGAAATCTATTGTTGACATAGTTTCTTTATATCTATATTTTTATTACAAATATTACAGTAACACCTTAAAGCTGACAGCACATTAGACTAACATCTGGCAAGATTACCATAGTGGAGACGGTAAGAAATGGTTGTGATCAATGTTTCAGTGACTGTTCCATTTATGTCAGAATCACTTTACTAACACAGAAATAAGGAGATTTCAGATAAGTTACAGGAATGGTGATTAAAAAAATAATAATAACAGAGAAAATAACAACCTTAATCCTTGGGAACCTGTGGCCCTTCCTGGTTTTCCTGAGTTAAGAATGGTTTCTGGAAGACCACAGCCCTGTACACTGTCACTGCTGTTGATTTGGGTATGTGCGTTTTCTATTTCAAACCTCTTCAATCAGCCCTACAATGAACAGTTTACTCTCTAGGGCTGTGTTTCTTTTTCATAAAATCTCAATATTTCTTTGGAGACAGTGAGAGAGAGAGAGTGGGGGGAAAAATGGAGAAGCAAAGAATTTTTCAAGGAGGAACACAAACATGAAACCGGAATTAACTGTGTTCAACATGTAAGACAGTATTTGTGGCTTCAAAAGAGTAAAGACTGATTCCAATTAAAAAGCTGATGCCCTAGGGCACCTGGGTGGCTCAGTGGGTTAAGCACCACACTCCTGGTTTCTGCTCAGGTGGTGATCTCAAGGTCCTGGGATCGAACCCCAGGTCAGGCTCTGCACTCATTGGGGAGTCTGGTTGTGGATTTCCTCTCTCCCTCTGCCTTTGCCCTCCCCCTAACTCATGCTCTCAGTCTCTCTCTAAAATAAATAAATAAATAAATATTTTTAAAAAATTTAAAAGCCTGATGCCCTTTGGATTTCGAGAACTTAGGTCTTAACAAAACTTCACTTGCAAGTAGTAACAGTTGGATGGAAATGGTAGTTATGACCTAGCAGTTGAGCTTCAAATATCTTCTACTCAATCCGGTTTATGGACAGAAGCATAATATCCAGCATGTAGAATTTTTTTACCTATTGTATTTTTATTGGTTCTAAGATGTACATTTCAACACCAATGAAGGAGTGATGCATCCTAAAACTGACAGCTGTGATAGCTCTTGGTCCCATGGCAATCCTGACAGCTGCATTGTCTGTGCGTACAAAAACTAGAACACGAAGGTCCGTATTTTCACATTTCTTGTGTCAAAACATATTTAAAAGAGCTCCTATAAGTTTAAAATAATTCCAAATGATAATAAAGCACTTTGTCATAATTTAAATGTCAGGGTTTTTCTTTTTCCTTAGTGCTATATGTTTTTAACATTCAACAGCACTGCAGATTAAGTGAAAATAGGGCATAAATATAATCCAGATACCTAACACTTGTCCATGACTGGTGTTTCAAGTCGCCTAAGTATAAAGCTTTCCCACTAGTCATCATGGCCCCACACCACAGAATCCCAAATACACTTACTAGGCTTTTCTCTCAGAAGCTACTATTCCTGCTGTCCTGCTGTTTAAAAGAAATTCTTTGTGATGCCCTAAATATCTGTTCCATCTACCTGCATTCAGTATTTTCTCATGTTCTCCTTGCTAGGACCCACTACCCTAACACTGTTCTAGATTTTGAACATTTATTTATCTTCAAAGTCTGTATCAAATACCAACTTACATAAACAACTGTTTCTAATCTTCACACCTGATTTTGTCCTAACCCCCCACCCTGTGAAACACTCTGAATACTGTCTATATAATCCATACATGAGAATTATAAACTGAAGGCCTAATGTTGGAATTTAGCTGGTGAACACAGGTTTTGTTGGTCCATGTCATGCTTTATTTCTAACTTGAGCAACATTTTTTTAAAAATTCATGAAAATCCAAACTTTCAAGTTACTGGGTGCCCGGCTCTTTAGACATTTGAGTCTGCAATTGTTGCCTTATCCAACTAAGGGTGTGGAGATCTCTTAATGGTAGAGAGTCTATCTTATGTATTATTCCAGACCCACAGTTCCTATTTTATGAACAGAAGTTGAGATGCATATTTGCTTTAAAAATAACATTAGGGCTTTGGGGGATGCTCTATAAAAGTCATATTTAGCAAAGAAGTCTTGAATTACACTGAATTAAGTGTGTAAGTTATTTTGTGTAATGAAAAACATGAATTTTTGTCTACTTTATTATGCTGATTGTTTTGTATTTGCTCATTTGTTTTGCTGTACATTTAGATTCAAGAGAGGAGACAAACTATCAATGAAGGTTTTTCTTTTTTTTATTTCAACAGAAATAACACGACTACTGTTTGCAGAAACAAGAGTACATGTTACAGATAGTTTTAGAATTTTGACCACCAGTGGAATTAATGCTTAATTCAAAATGGAATTTAACAGAAAACCATGAGGAAGATGACCTTAAGAAGCATTCTGTCCTATTCTAAGTTTAGGTCAATTAAACAAACCAGCATTGCGCACCTACTGCCTACCTGCACACTGTGGACTTGGGACATGAAAAGGAAAAAAATCAAGAACAATCATGGCCTCCACCCTTGGAATTTAGCATAATTCTTCCAAAGAAAGCATACAAAATACATTAAGCAGGTATAAATCCATGTGATCAAGTGTTTAAAAATTCTTTTTCTGGAAGCTCTTCTTAAGTAAACAGCCTTGAATATTAAGTAGCCATGTGGGCCAAACTATTATTTAGTGGGATCTTCCTAGTCTAATTCAAAGAGCTATAAAGCTTTTTCCGGGAGTTTAAGAATAAGGGAGGAACTGGTAGGAACTAGAATCATGTAGGTCAGTGGTTCTCTAAGAGCGGTTCCCAGGCCAGCAGCAAAGCTGACCTCAAAACTTCTTGTTAGAAGGGAAAATTCCCAAGCCTCTCCCAGACGCACTGAATCAGAAACTCAGAGTGTGGGGCTGCAATGTGTGTTTTAAGAAGCCATCCAGGTGATTCTAATGCACACTCAAATTTGAGAAGCACTGGTAGAGAAAAACCCTGACATACTGCTGAAAATATAAGAATTTTTATAAGGCCATTCAGCCAAAAAGAGACACAGGTTTCCTGTTGCTCAATTTAATATTCTTCTACAATAGCAGAACATAATATATATTATTTGCCACTCTATATCAAAGTGGAATTTTGAGCCATGTGAGAAAGCTCAGAGAAAGTATTGGCTTGAACTATTTTCATTCTCCCTTTGCTTTTCTTTTTCTTTTTTTTAAGATTTTGTTTATTTATGTGACAGAGAAGGAACAGAAGCAGGGGGATTGGGAGAGGGAAAAGCAAGCTTCCCACCAAGCAGGGAGCCCGATGAGGAGCTTGATCCCAGGACCCTGGGATCATGACCTGAGCTGAAGGCAGACGCTTAAGGATGGAGCCACCTAGGCACCCCTATTTTTCATTTTTTTAAAATAAAGATTAATTTTTGATTGTGTGTGCAACACACACACACACACACACAGGAGTTGGGGGAAGGGGCAGAGGAAGAAGCAGGCTCCTGGCTGAGCAGGAAGCCTGGCCCTGGACTGAATCCCAGCACCCTAGGATCATGACCTGAGCCAAAGGCAGCCGCTTAACCAACTGAGTTGCCCAGGCATCCTCCCTTTGCTCCCTTAAAAAGTCTGAATCTCATTAGAGATGAAGATATTTAGGAAAATTAATCTATTGCTAAAGACAACACCAGTAGTGTGAATCCTTCTGTATATAAAATTGCACATACCAGGCATTACACCATATATGTTCATCTCTTTATTATCTGCCTGCTTCTCTAGGCTGTAAGCTCCAGGAGGACAGAAATTTTGTCTTCTTTGTTTACCTCATATCCTCAAATGCTTAGAACATTGTCTGGCACACAGGAGGCATTCAAAAGCCACTTAATTTGAGTTAATGAATAAATTAAATTTGACCTGTACTCTCACTTAAACTCTAGAATATCTTTTCTTCAACTATACCATAAGCTATTAGAGACTCAGGCTTAAATAATTTTTAAAATCACATCACCCAGTATGGTGTGATGTACCTTTCCTGTCTAATAGTTGGCAGTGTTTGTGTGTATGCGTATAAAGCCAGATAGTAAATATCTTCGGCTTTCCAGGACTCTATTTCCACTACTCAACTCTGCCTCTATACCATGAAAACAATCAGAGATAATATGTAAATGATGGACGGGGCTGTATTCCAATAAAATTTCATTTACATAAACAGGCAGTGGGCCAGACTGGACCTGTGAAATGCAGTTTGCTGATCCTGGTCAAAGCAACAGAAGTAATAACTGTTACTGGTTTTACATTTTTTAAAATCTAATTATGTTGACAGATACAAACAAAAGGCTATAAGCAACTTTCAAATATCTATTTTCAGAAAGAGCGTTTATGTTATTTAAAATTTATACCATATACCCTGAGAAAATGAAAAAAAGTTGTGAAGACTTACTTTTGACATCTATTATTCATTTGCTTACTTATTTTCTTTAAATTGGCCAATACAACGTTCATTCTTGTATCTTTTCATTTATTTATTTTTTAAATAGAGATATAATCAAAGAAGACATTACAGAAAGGCTGCCTTCTTTATTTTACTGACCTATAGAATTCAAGGGCAATGAAGATAGTAGTAAAATGGTCATAGTTTATTAAATCCAAGTTTACTCTGGCACCCCAAGGCTAAAGCTAATCTTCTCCATAGCATAGAAAAGGGTTTTAATAACAAACAGATATATCACTTTATATTTTTCTTTTTAAAAAAGAATACTTCCTTTGTGATTATAGCCACAGGAAGACAGACCTGGGCCTCCATCCACACTGTGTGGTCCCATGAACCTCCACAGCTGACATGAACAAGGATCAATCACGTGATTCTGTTGTTGGGGAGAATGTCCTTTGGAAATGGAGGGAAAGGAGAGAGCCAAGAGTGGAAAGTGACCCTCTCAAGCATTATTCCATTGCCAGAATCACAGCTATTGTTATTGGCATTCACTTCTCCAAGAGAGAATGAATTACTTCCCTGCTGTTGACATATCAACTGACTTTAAATTTTTTTAGTTTTATGAACTCAGAACAGATTTCACCCTCTACCCCTTTTTTATTAAATGCAATCATTGAGGGTAATGGTAAATGTACACTGCACTAGAAAACAATGGCTTAATATATTCATGGCCCACTTTATAAAAGGAAAGGAATGCCTCTCTCCAACATGCTCCTACAAACTGATTCACACCAAGGGACAAAGAGAACCAGGCTGAGACAGAAACACAGCCACCACCAATGGGAAGCCGTCAAGTTTCTCCCATAGTTTCTTTGGCTGCAAAACCAGGAACTCATTTACTCATTCATTTTCCCCCTTCCTAGTAATCATACTTCTGCCAAATTCTAGTTAAGGGAGAGGTAGGTGTTTTTTTCTCCCTCTCCTCTTTGGCAACAGAAATATGCAGCATATCTCTGGAAATGACTGTTGCCCAAAAGATCTGAGCTGTTCACTTCTCAAACTGTTGACAGGCTCCATAAAATAATTTTTATAAAAACATTCATAACCTGTGAGACACCTCACAACTGCTAACATATTTTATTTCATAGTTTGAGTCTTTGCCCACTCTAAATCATAATATTTGATGTATTAGTTCAAATTTTATAGATATAAAAGAAAAGTAAGTTGCAGTAGGAAATGACCTATCACAGATAAATAGATTAAATGTTGTCCATATCTTAACTGTTAGCAAACCTTCAGAGACACTGACCAAAGTGGAGACCAATTTGGATGGCTATGAAAATATGACATAGGAATTATCTCCAGTCTCTGTGGCTACAAAAAATAACATCAGTACATAATTCTCCCCATTTCTCCCTCTCTTGGGCCCCTCTCATCTGCCTGTGGTAACACATCTGCTCCAAAATAGAAGTATGGGAAAATGCAAAAATCAGCCCTACTACACTAGGATGGAAGAAGTTAAAGGGGAAACAGGATGGCATAATGGCTCCTCCGAAGACATTCACATCCTTGACTTCCAAAGGTCTGGTGAATAGGTCAGGATACAGGGCAAAGGATATTTAAGGTTGCAGAAGGAATTAAGGTTGCTAGTCAGCTGACCTTAAAATATGGAAATTATCCTGAATTTTTCTTAAGTGGGCTCGCTCTACCACAGGGCTCCTTAAAAGCAGAAGAGGGAGGCAGAAGAGTACCATCAGAGAGAGAGATGACTACAGAAAAGAAGGTTTTGAGAATGAAGAAATGGGGCCATTAGCCAAGGAATGTGGGTGGCGTGTGGGAGCTGGAAAAGGCAAGAAAATAAATCTCCCCTTGAGCCTCCTGAAGGAAACAGAGTCCTACTGATACCTTGATTTTAGCCCAGAGAGACCTGTGCTGGAATTCTGACCTACAAAACCGTAAGACAGTGAATCTGTACTGTTTTAAGTCAATAAAGTTATGGTAATTTGCTACAGCAACAACAGAAAACACAGCAGATATATTTTTTAAGATCTGTTAATTTGAGAGAGAGCACACACACACACACACACACACACACGGTGGGGATGGGGAGAGGGACAGAGAGAATCCTAAGAAGACTCCCAGCTGAGTGCAGAACCCAACATGGGGTTTGGTCCCACAACCCCAAGATACCTGAGCTGAAATCAAGAGTCAGACATTCAACCAACTGAGCCACCCAGACGCTCCATAGACATTTTTGATAATATTAATTCTCATATAATACTATGAAGCAGTACTATTCATTATTCTCCTATTTCACAGATGAAGACACTGTAGTAATAGAAGCGAACAACTTGTCCAAGGTCACAGAGCTAATAGGTTGCAGAACCAGGAGTCAAACTCAGGTAGTCAGGCTCCAGTGTCCCTACCCTTAGTGGATACTTGTAACTACGAAAGATGCAATGCTCCAGGGAACACCTTAAGGACAACCATATCCTGTGGTTAAAATGTGAAGTTTTGTGATGGAGAGTCATTGAAAGATTAGAGATATAATGTGGTCAAAGGAGATGAAGTGGTTTATTTTAACATCTAATCAGTAATATGGATGTAGCAGAAGACTGTCAAAGAGAGGACAAGAGAAGAATCTAATTTAAGGCCTGAATGAAACTATAAAAATAGACCAAATTTAGAAAACCGTTGTAAGATCTTTCACGACTATTCAATCCTTCTAATTTCTTCCAGACCATCACTCCTATCCATTTGCTATAATTAACCTCTGTTCCATGGTTCCGTTTCTATAAAGTTAGCCCTGTTTACCTTCAAGTGTTTTTAACTGCCCTTCCCCCAATGTCTTTCCCATGATTTCCTGCATCTACTCTTCTCCTTGAGCAAGGGTCCAGAAGTAGATACTGTACTGAACACAGGGACAATCTGGATTTAACAAGGAGATTTAACAAGGGGGGTTTATCAGCAAATGATTTCTTATTCAAGATAGGTATAAAGATGTCAAACCAGAAAAAGTTCATCACAGAATTGAAGATTTTATGCTCTTCTCTCATGGCCAATTACATAAAGTAGAAAATTTAACAACAAACAAATACAAGAAAAATAATTCTCGATTTTAGAAAAAAAATCCCATTAAAATTCAAGTGATACTGGTTAATGCATAGTAGCTTATTCCTTAGATGGCACCTCCTTCTTTATACCTCAGTACCAGTTTAGTCCTTTACATGACTTTAATTAAAAAGTATGTATTACAAGGGTTATTGAAATAAAACACTAAAACTTTTTAAAAAATTACATCTTTAACAAATGTATGGCTCTATAAAGTGTTAGTTTGAAAATAAGAATTTTTCTTTGGCAGAAAAATTGGGGGGTGAGGGGATATGCCAAAATAATCAAGTTTACTTATTACACTACAAAATAAGCAATATTAAAACAGCACTCTTCAGCTGCGCTTAAGAAATTTAAATTTTTCTATCATAAAACAATATATATTTTTTCCACTTGGCAACTGAATTACTTCCTTGCTTTTTGGTGAACAAAACGTCAATCCATTTAACAATACGATATATCATATCATCGTTCAATCTTTTAACTGTTCACTTACAATTGCAATTTGATTAAGCTCTTAAAAATGATTTTGAAATATTTGTCTATGTAACACCTTGAATAAACTAAATTCTTCTGCTTTAGTTTATTAGAGTAGCATTAAGGATGAAAGGCATTCTTGTGGCATGACTGTTTCACAGCAGAGATGATGATACTCAATACCTGCTCTGAGTTTTGTTGTCATGGGGACCATCCAGGAGAAACCATTTAAATGCCAGGATTTCAAACTCCCTACAACACTGCCTTCAAGTCTGGCTTCACTTACAACTTGGAAATCAAAACTGTAGTAACCATTTTTATTTTTTAAAAATGCATAACCCATCTGCCTAGAAAAAAAAAAAAAAGTATTGACTTCACTCTTTAAAAAGTCTTGAATTTCCTTTGCATGAAAAATTCTGAGGCTAGAGCATAGCAGCCTGGGGGGATTGTGCTGCCTAGCAGGTAGCCATGGAAACAGAAGCACACATCAGGAGCCTGCACTGAAGCTAGCATGTTAAGACCATAACTGAGAAATCTGGCATATGCTTTTTACAGCTGCTGTCTCCTTGTTTTATTTCTGTTGGTATTTTAAAAGAAACTCAGCTAACTTCATCTTCTCCTTTAAGCTTATCAGAAAATCACCATCAAAATAGAAAATTTGCCCAAATGATGAAAGCAAATGGTATCAGAAGTAAAAATTCAAGTGGGAAGAAGGGAAGATCTGGCTCCCAATTAGTTGAAAGCATATGCACACATTTTATCCGTTCCAGGTTCCCTGACTTAATAAAGTCTCACTTGTCCACAGAATGGTGACGGCCAGACTAGTACTGATGAAGACACCTGGAGATTGTATTTTCTTAAGAAATCATATATCACAAAGTCCTCCTCCATCTGGTTCCAAGACACCTTATTTGAAGCCTGTCTCCAACTACACTACCATGAACTCTGCATTCTAGCCGCATTTGCCTACTTGTTATCCCATACATATGCTGTGTGTCCCTCTGAATTTCCCTCACCACACACACATGACCTGAATGCCCTTTGATCCGTCATCCTGCAAAGAAGCAAATGATCTATAACACCATAACCAATGCCCACCTAGCAAGAGTGCCTTCTAAACTGACATAACTACTTTATTTATATTGCTTACTGATGTTTACTGTATGCCTTCCAGAGGTCTAGCTCATTTCTCCATATCACAGCCCTTTTGAGGGGAGTGAGGGTTAAAGCTCTTGATCTAATAGCTATTTCTCCAGTAACTTGATTATAAAGATAGTAATAGAACGGATGGCAGAAAATTAGGAATAGCAATTTCAATCAATCAATATCTAATGATATTGAAGTATATACCTTTAAACAGATCAAACCAAAGTTGTACAAGACACACTATTATCAAAATAATTTTTTGGATGAAAATCATATATATAACCTCATGGTAGAGGTGACAAACTCTTAGGATACCACTGAGATACAACATTTCATTCACATGGACACTTACTGGTGTCAAGAAATCTTTAAAATACCCCATAAAGGCTACCACGTATAATTCACTCAAAAGAAAATTATTGAAGATTTTTTTCATAGGGTTTCCTACAGATGGCTTTCTGACAAAATATACACACACAAAATGAAATATGATGCTTGGCTACTAAGTAAAAACCGTGTCTAGAAAAAAACAAAAGTCTTCAAAGTGACTGGCAGTTTTGGACATTAAGTTAGAAGCTTTATTTAAAGCCATAATAAAATTGAATATCCAAATTTTAATCATTCATCTTATAGCCAAAAATGTTACAGTTTTGTCATGTCCAAAAATTTACCTTTCATTTTTTTGGTATTCCAACTACTTACTAGACTTCTCTACCAAATACTCAAATGCAACACATCCGAAGCTGAAGATTACCCATTCCATTCCCACACATACAAAATAAAAACAAAACTGCTCCTTTACTCATCTTTCCTATTTTAGTTAAAAATGCCAACAATTGTGGTCACTCAAACCAGACGCCTCTAGGTTAGTTTTGACTTATTTCCCAGCCTCAAGCCATAAATCCCAATGATTTCAGTTGGGAAACTCTATCATATAAAACAAACAGCATAGATTTAAATATAAAGGGCTTTTTATGAACTATAAAATCCTTGGACAAGATACATAATCTTAAGTTTCAGTTTCTTAGTTTGTAAATTGAGGATATAATAAGACTTCTCTCAATATGAATAAGAAATTTCTTTAAAATCAAATAAGTAGGTTTTGAGACATACCTTCATTATTCTACATTTTTCTCTTGGAATTCACGAAATGTCAGATTAAAGGTTATGAGAAATAACATTATTAGAGCAAAAATTATTTCACCTTCTTTAACCTTTTCCAAACTTACCTGACCTCAGTACAGCTTTTTAGGAATTTTTAAATTTTAATTCTAGTGTAGTTTACAGTGTTGTCTTAGTTTCAGTTATACAATGCAGTGATTCGGCAATTCCATACCTTACTCAGTGCTCCTCTTAAGTACATTCTGAATCCCCTTCACCTATTTCACCCATATGCCCAACCACCTTCCCTCTGGTAGCCTTCTGTTCTCTACAGTTTAGCAAGTTTTTCAGTTTGCCATTTTTTTCCCCTTTGTTTGCTTGTTTTGTTCCTTAAATTCTGCATGAGTATGTATCTTTTTCTTTTTTCTTTCTGTATCTGAGTATGTGTCTTTTTTTGACTGACTTATTTTACCTGGCATTATATTCTCTAGATGCATCTAAGTTGTTGCAAATGGCAAGATTTCATTCTTTATTATGACTGAAAAATATTTTATATATATATATACACACACACACATATACATACATAATATATATATTATATATACACACACACACATACATATATATATAACATACATATATATATATATGATATCACATATTCTTTATCTATTCATCAAAACTAATATGAGATATTACCTCACACCTGCCAGAATGGTTTATCAAAAGCTCAAGAAACGAGCTTGTGAGGATGTGGAGAAAAAGGAACCCTTGTACACTGTTGGTGGGAATGCAAACTGGTGTGGCCACTGTGGGAAATAGTAGGAAAGTTCCTCAAAAAGGTAAAAGTAGAACTACCCTGTGATCCAATAATTGCACTACTGGGTATCTACCCAAAGAATACAAAAACACTAATTTGAAAGGCTATATGCACCCCTATATTTATTGCAGCATTATTTACAATATTTACAACAGCCAAGATATGGAAACAGCCCAAGTGTCTGCTGATACAGTATTCCTTTTCTGTGAGTCTCCTAGCTCTATCAAATATATTTTTAAGGAATGTATTAATGTCTCTTCTAAAAAAAAAAATCAGTTGCAGAATACTACTTAATGGGACTGTCATGAGGTTAAAGCTCATGATATATCATGTACATCCCACACCTATTAATTAAAATCTTTCTCTTACAAATCCATTCTATTGCCTAAATATCCCACTTCTGACCTATTTTGTTCCTAAAACTGTCACCACAGTTCATGTCTCCTCTGGCTCAAAGTCAACACCTTCTAGTAACTCATCTACTCTCTCACCTCTTCAGCTCATTCCTCACCCAGAAACTTTTCTGAGGGGTAAGTATGAGCACAGTCTTCCAGGTAAAGAACAAATTCCTTAGGATATACACCCCTCTCTATTTGGTCCCAAGGCCTTTCCCAGTGTCTTGACACACACTCTCCCATTTGAGGCCACTCCTGCACAGTTCTGGGGGTCCCGGAAGCTAGTATCTGTTAATGAAATATGTGTGCTTTCAAGGCTCTGCCTTTTCCCATGCCACTTTCTTGGTCTGTAAAAGTCACCCCACACCGTCCCTTTCTCCATCTGGCAAACAATTTGTCCTTCAAAGCCAACCCAAATGTCACTTCTTCTATGAGGTCTTCCAATGAGTTAGTCACTCCTTTTGTGGACTCTCGTGGCACTTTGTTCTCAACTCTGTCCTGGGGAGCTATTAAAACTCAGGAACAAAAGTGGAAAGATATAAATAGTGATCCAGAAATTATTAATTCCTAAGGAGCTTTTTTACCCAAATCTTACCCACTATCTGCTCTTCTTGATTACACACACACACACACACACACACACGATCCAGGGAAAAACTGGGAACAAAAGCCTCAATGTAATCAAATAAATTCAGAAATCATCAGATTCATCCAAATGAATCAGACCTGATCTCATTTTGAAATACCTGATGGTGTCTTGACAACTTCTAAATGTCAAAGGAGTTTCGGGGAACAGCCAAAAAATTTTAAGACTCTCATAAGTTTCCAAAATATAATTCCTAAATTTTAACAGTGTTTTCTTTATACATGAGCAAAACTTTTAGAATTCAATGGGGAAATAAACCTTCATTTCAAAAATTAACTTTGAAATTGGGAAATAAAAACATATGCTATTTCCAGGCACTGGTCATAATAATAATAGCTACCATTCGCTGGGGGCCTAGTGCCAGAAGTCCTCAGGGCACTCCCTTGCAGATTCCTGCATTTAAATCCTACAGCTACCCAATGAAGGAGGAGTCATTATTCCTATTTTACAGACTAGGAATTTGGTCAAAAAGGTCAAGTAAACTCAGCTAGACATGGTCTGGTAAGGACCCAAACCCAGATCTTCTGACTTCTATATGCTACAACAGAGTACCAAAAAGCTGGGCCAATTGCGTAACTTCTCTACAGAGCAAATAACCAAAGATTTGCTCTGACTGTGACCTTCAAAGTGGTAGCCTTCTTTAACCAGGAGGATTTAACAGGAACTATTCACCTCAGAATTATAAATGAATCTCTTACAGTACTAAAAGAAATTATCGTTAAGTATTTTTATTTCCTCAGAAAAGGAGAAAGTATAAAATTACCTTAATAGGATATATGTCTATTTTCTATTTATTTTGACAGAATTATAAACTCAATTTATGAAAGATTAGTTCTAAGGACACAGGAGTCTGTTAAGCTAAAATTTATCTATAATATCTCAGAAACAAACAATAGGGAGAAAATCCTGACTTCATTTAAGAACTGTTGGACAGCAACTGAATTTGTAAATAAAATACAGAAAATATTAAACCAAGGTTTTGTAAATCCAGGTCTGTTTTTTTTACCTATTCAATCATATCAGTGTTTCCCAATCTGCATGAACATAGTAATTTTGATTTACACTTCTCTTTACTAACTACTCATTTCACTTCTCTTTGTCAAGTACTGGATAATGGAAAAACAAAGAATACTGTGATTTAGTAAGTGCAAGAGGGCTGACACTACTGGGTCCATCTTTGGCCTTCTATCTTGCTCACGTTCACTTGATGACCTCTCTTGAGGCTAGTGTTCTGCACCCCTTGGAGATTAATATACAGCACCCCTTGGAGATTAATATACATACCTTAGAAATGCCCACCAAGGCCAGGATGGGGAGTGGCTTCTTTTGCCTCCTATGAATTTGTTAGAGATAACATACTCTTTCTCCTTCCTGTGCTCAGGTGGTGCCATGAGATCTAACTAAAGGTTAGTTAACAATTATGTCCATGCAAACCCTTTGATCTCACTACAGTGAGACACTCTGTGTGTCCCCTCGCTCTATAAAATCTATGGACCAAGGTCTGGACATTGCAGAGAATAAATGGACAGCTATATGGTCACCTGCTCAATCTCGCCCATCAGGGAGTTACCCTGAATTAAACTCTATGCAAACTGTATGGAGTGGCCTGCTTCCCTTCTAAAAGTGCCTTCTCAGTTTGGGGGATAATTTAGTATCCACTTCTACCTTCTAACATTAAATCTTCTGGTAACACAAGAATTCTACACCATAACATGAACCTTGAATTTAACTATTTTGTAAATGTATACGTCTTTTCATATGGTCTTTTAATAAGAATAGAGATAATTTTAAGATATCTGCTTGATTATACTTCCCGAAAATGCAGCAATAAATTATAGAGATATCCAACAGAAAGATAGTATTGTAGTGTTTCTCAAATCTTATGCAAATTCAGTCAGTCAAATATACTCCAAAACGACAAGTATCTTCACCTCTGTGATGACTCATCTAAATTACATGGCACTTGATTTTTCACAAGAATAAGAAATGCAAGAAAAAAAAATAGGATGTTACACTCGATGGAGTGCTGAACAAAAGCAAGTATGAAAAGCAACCACAGGAAAAAAAAAAGTAACCACAGATTTCTGCATATTGTTTAAATTATTTTTTATGATAGAGGGAATATTTGATAAGCAAAAGAATTTCAAAAAATTTTAATGCTCTTTCCACTTTAGTGAGTCAACATCTATTTATTGGGTACCCGTTATGTATCACATACTATTAACCCTTAGGGATGTAGTGGGATGCTTATGCTACCACTATGCCACTCACAGCTTATTCACATACGGAATAAAGACAATAAACAAATAAATGAAAATGTGACAGACATTAAAATGGAAGAGAAATATAGGGTGCTTTGGGCTTGCATTAGCAAAGAGTTTTGATTGGTCAGATGCTTTCTGTGAGGAGACCTATAAGATATGATCTGAAGAATGAACAGGAGATAAGTAAAGAAAGGAAGAGGAACAAGAAGTTTAAGTGAAAGAAACAACAGACAAGCAGGCCCAGAGGCTTTAGGGAGAAGTCCAGAGTGGCTGGAGAAGAGCACAAGTGGTGAGCCAAGCAGATCTCCCTGTAGGACTGACGGGCTCATTCCCTCAAGATGCTTGGAGAGCTGCTGTCCAAGAGCCCTCAACTGTAAGTAAGGTACCCTGCCTACTTGTGGCTTTTTCTAGTGGCATTTAGGGTAGATCCAGGGCAGGGGTATGAAATCCTGGCCACTTGGCACAGCTCCAAGGTCTCCACTAGGGGAAGGGGAGCCTGTCACTGGTATTACCTTGAGCTGGACTTCTCCCTCTCTCCACTTAGGCATTCTTCGCCACCTTCCTTCCCAAAGGTGTTGATCTCAGGGGCACTCCTCAAACAAATTCTTACACAAGAAACTACCTCTTAGAGTCTGTTCTCAACTCTGGAATCTAATGTGATTCTAATGTGAGTTGGGATGAGAGGCTAAAAGACAGACAGTGGACAACTCATCCAGGGCCCCATCTGGAATTCAGCCAAGGGCTTATTTTTTATTTTTTCCCCCAAGAGTTTAAAATAAACATGTGACAATATCAGTAATCACATCATTAGACAAGAGAATACAAAGAGCAACATGAGGCAAAAAAAAAAAAAAAAACTATCACGCACTATGGAATTTCTCTCTGAGCCTTGAGGCCTGGTGATCATCAGAGTGGACATACCTGGAACTTTTTATGGAAGGAAATTACCTTGAAATTCTAATGTAATAGGACAATACCTCAGTTTGTATACTTGGGGTCACCCAACCATGGTTGTCACACAGGTATTATGATGCTCCTAGCTTTAGGTAAGAAATAGTAAAGGTGTAAGACAGTATTCATTAAAAAATTCTTATATGGAATTACATGAGTATAAAACAGATTCCATTCACGAGTCATAACAGATATTTTCTGGTGAAAACATCACAACAGAAAAGAAAAAGAGAAAAGAAAAGAAGAACAAAGAAATAAATCCTTTCATGTTAAACGAGACTTTGGAATTTTTATATTTAACGCAACATAAAACTCACCAGAAAAAAAGGAATGAAAATTTCTCCCTGTTGCCATCATTTGGTATTTTGTAATAATTCCTTTAAGGGCTCTGCTTCTTGGTGTACAAGTTACCTAAAATGTGTCAGCAAATAAGCCATCATTCTGCCAAAGACTGTTTATTCAATACGACCCGTACAAATCCATCTTAAATATGGTCTTCCCTCCAGCTTCTTGCTACCAAGAAGTGACTTTTTGATTTATTTGCATTTGTCGAATAAAGCCAGCATCTTAGAAATCAAAAGAAAATAAAGGGCTGTAGCATAGAGGATGAATGAGAGTGGAACACAAACAGGGACCCATCAGAGTACGGGCTACGCAGGTGAACAGCTGGCGGCTGCCGAGAGGGCTGTTGTAGAGCAGCTGCAAGAGGGGGAGCCAGTGGGCTGTCTCCAAATGATTCACCTCAGCTCTGAAGCCCAGGTCACACTCTTCCCCAGCAGCTCCCAGCCAAGGACTGAGCACAGAAGCATATTAGGATCTTGTCATTTCTGCTCAAAACAGGAATTCTGAAAAGGCAACTTTTGCTCCAGTGCTCGTGCTGGACCAGATGAGGTGTTGTCAGATCTGTCACAGTCTTGAGGGTCTTGGCCCAATCCTCTCGCACCCCAGCCCCTCTCCCACCAGGTTTCCTTTCACAGGAGTCAGATGTGAACTGTGGGTGTTCCTCCCACGGACACAGCAGTGAATCAACAGTGTTTAGTCCTTAGTCCGCCCATGTGGGCAGTGACAGAAAGAAGGGTCAAGAGTAACTGCTAGATTCTGGCTTGTGCACCTGAGGTGGGAACGCTGAAAGAGGAACAGATGTAGGGAGACCCCTACGTTGGGTACCTTGGAGAAATCCACTTTAATCCAGTGACCTAACAGTACAAAGGGTATAGTTTGGGACAAGAGATTGGAATTTTGTGATTTTCTTTCCAAGCGTGACAATATTCACTAACGACTCTGAATATTTCACTTCACTATGAATTCCAATGAGGTAGCTGATGTGGTTGGTATGTGGGCCTTAGATTCTAAAAGACACAGGTTTGAAAACCAGCACCTATTGGCTGGAGAATCTCCCAATCATAAATGGGGACGGTAACTCCTACCCGACGGGATGGCTGGGACCCAGCACAATGGCAGAGATACAGCAGGCAGTTAAAAACAATAGGTTTATTTTCTTTCCTATCTCGTTGAACAAGCTTGTTAGGCACAAGTATTGCTAACCTTTCATTAGATTGCCTCTGCCTATGGAGAAGCTAAGGCAGAGAGGGTGAGGATTTCCAGTAACAAAAACAAAAAGAAGATAATAACTTCCTACCATGGCATCCAAACAGGAGACTACAGACTCTAAGAAGTACCTACTGCAACTCGAAAGAAAAACAGCCATGAAAAGAACAGAGTCCATCACATTACAGATAACACGTATTTAAAACAAACTACTTTATTAAATTGTTTTTTTCTTTTTTATAGCATCAAATAAACAAAAAAGCAATTTACTTCTGCTTAAGAATGGATGTACTATAGCCTCATACTATTTTTCACTGTCTATTTTTGTCAGAATGGTCATTGTGATTTATTTACTAGAGAACTAGAATTTGAATGCGACCAGTGAGGGAATGAAAATTCATTCTATCAGATCTGCCTGACTGACAGTTACACAAACCAAATCTGCTTGCAGATGTGGAAATACACATGGCTGATTGTTTTTGTGTCCTTGCACTACATACCATATACTACCCAGCCTTCCTAAAATATTGATTTAATATTTAGACAAAGAAAACAATTTCTCGATGTGCCAAAAGGTCAAGTAATGCCTGAAGCCACTGTAGACAACTTGGCAGCAAATTACCTTGGAAAAGTTCTTCCTATGAAAAACGGATCATTTGACTCTTCACTGAGAATTTTTAAATTCACTTTTCTCCGCTAATATAAAGTTACCACTGATTTCCTGAAAATCCAAACACTTTTGAAACCCTAAAATTATGATGACAAAGACATATTTCCAATTCACTTCAGCATCAAATTAAATGAGGAAAAATGTTCAGGATTCCCCAAATCATAATCATTCCTCTTCGTCCAGTTCACATACACAGTAAGCAGAAGCAAAGTATTTATCGAGTCCATATGGACACTTGGAAATGTTAGCAATTGTGTTTAAACAAAATAAATTCAACTATGTCAGCATTTCAGGAATTTATGGCCAAAGACCGCAGTCAAAAGCATGCCAAAAATCTCATTCTAACCAGAAAGCATTTTCAAACTTTTCCAGAATGAACATTTTTTTTTTTATCATAATGATCCCAGACTCTGAAGAGTTTAATTAAACACTGGCACCTGGATGGAAACAGTGACTTAAAGTCCCTGCCAAGCTGGCAAGTCACAAAGAAAGGCTGTTTGCTCCCTAATTGTTGCAGATGATGAAGGGCAGTGACAGACAAAGAATTAAATATGGCCCTGGCTATGTGTTAAAATCTTCCTCATTTTTGTCCAGGCCTCTGTGCAGAGTAGTGACAACACTCCCACGGATGGAAGCATAGCTTCTCTCTAAGGCAGACGTCAGTATAACTCCCTAAAAGGTAACCACTACTTGAATTCTCATTTTACATATGAGAAATCTAGGGGTTTACAGTGAGCCCACTGCCCCCCGTTCACCATCGATCAATAACTAAGCCAGGAGTCCAGTACATGCTGTGCTGGATCAAGACATCAGGCTCTTAACCATTACCTGTACTACAGTGAAAGATCTTTATGGCAGGGAAAAAAAGTCTTTCCAGGACAATCAAGGCCAGCCAGACATGTATTCACAAAGCCAGAATGACCCTGCATCAACCTCGGTGGCCAGTTAGCCATTTTGACTTATTTAGCTTTAACTGAATATCAAAAGGTGGGTAAGCCAGTCACCAAGAGAATAACAGTCATAGCTACATGGGCAAAAAGCCACTGCAACAAGCCAAACCCCACAGCATCAGACTGTAGGGAGCTGAGGCTAGTCCAGGTAGAAATCAGGCTATTTTACCACCACCACCACCCCCATAACATAAATCTCCACCAAAATCTATTTGGACTTTGTGCCTGGGATGATTATTCTAGTTTCAAGCCAGCAGGTTCTCTGAGCATAATCTATATATACCAGAGTGAGGAGACAGGGAAGAGAAGAGGAATAATTACAGTGGCAGCAAAAGGAGGTGTTAAGCTTATGGATTCACACATTAACTCATTGATCGAGGCATCAATCACACATGTTCCCACTCATTCACACATGCTCTCACAAAATATTTTGAACATCTACTCTGTACAAGGCACTGCTTTTAGGGCTGGTGATTGTTTCACAAAGTCATTTTCAGTGATTCATAAATTAAGAATTAAAGTTTATGCTTATTTTAACTACATGATTATCCATCTCAAATCCCTATATATTAATAGTTTGTTAGCTGGTTAAGAAGCTGTTCAATGATCCCATTCAGATGTGCTGCTAAATAAATATAAATCCAGTTTCTAAAGAGTATATTTTTAGCACAAAAAGGGATCTACTTTTTAGTAAAACTTTGTTATGAATCCTCTTATAATTGGTAAGTATGAAAACCACTTTAACCATCTACCTGGTTAGACTTTGTACACTTAATGCATTCAGCTTCTTCAAGGAAAAGTAAATGCATAAAATATAGCCAAAATTTAGCATTTTGATTATATTTAAAATAGTTTCCTACTATCCCATGGAAAATTCCATTTTCTCTCAGTAAAATTCAGTGGAGTTTTGTAATGAAAAGAAAACCTAATTCTATCACCTTTTAAAGGCCAACATTAACATGAGTGAGATATAGCGGTAAAGCTCTGTAGGATCAGCATGTACGCTTGCTTTTTTCATCAGTTGCTTACAATTCTCAGTTAACTTCTTCACATTTCTTCCACCTCCCACCCACACACATACTCTTTTCCTCCTAGACTCAACTTTGCCAAATTCTAGGAGGAAAAAGTTTCATTTTACATAACAACCGCTTGAAGATCTGATTTTCCCTGGGGTAAACGCGTTCCTTTGTACACAGATGAAAGATATTTACCATCAACTGAGTTATTCAACCTGAAGAAGCAACTGCAAAACATTCCCTAAAAATGTATATTCTTAAGATAATGACCAAAAAAAAAAAAAAAAAGGTAGGAGGGAGGCCATTCCAATTGTTCCAAAGAAAATACAATCAGGTTTTTTTCGGTATATGGACACAGGATGGAAGGGAGCTGCACGTGCGCAAATGACACGGAATAAAAACATTAGCTGCTAAGTCAAAGAGATTTAACTACTCTAGTGCTCCACATATGCATGTGTGTCTGAGCACACAACGTCAGGTCCACAGTTCTAGTTTAGGAACCCGAAGAGGATGAACTACCAGCTGCCTGAAGGGCAAATGTAAATCCCAGTCAGGGAACCTGACACTATGTAACTACACGGAGTTCTCCAAGCTTGTTTCTGCAGCTGAGGGGAGATGCTCACCCCACAGAATTGTTATTTGTGAGAGTGAGATCAATTATAAAACTCACATAAACCAATGCCTGACTTGGTAGGTGTACAATCAGTGATAGGTTTTTGCTATTTTTACTTCTTATTGATATTATTGAAACAGGTTGAAAGATTAAACCCATTACTGTAGTCTTATCTGGATGAAAATAGACATGCTTGTCATCTGATCTCATTTTACTTCTAATTCTTCCCACTTGAGGCTGCAAAGACTGAATTTTATTTTTTTATTTATTTTTTAAAAGATTTTATTTATTTATTTGACAGAGATCACAAGTAGGCAGAGAGGCGGGCAGAGAGCAGAGGAAGCAGGCCCCCCACTGAGCAGAGAGCCCGATGTGGGGCTCCATCCCAGAACCCTGGGATCATGACCTGAGCTGAAGAAAGAGGCTTTAACCCAGTGAGCCACCCAGGTGCCCCCAAAGACTAAATTTTAAAGGAGAGAGAAGAATTGTTCGAACTAGTAAGTTTTCAGTCTAATGAAAATCATATTATCAAAGAAGCAGATCCTAACCCTTTGTGGATGTGAGAAAACAGTAGAAATTTTTAAATAATTAATTTTTATAGTTAGGAACAACCCTAACATCTAGATTAAAGTTGGTCTTGATATACCCATTTATAAAGGCCATTTTTAATGCACTGGGTATGTAACCATTCCCCACAACACTGTTAAGAAACATCAATAAGAACGATAATAAGGGGCGCCTGGGTGGCTCAGTGGGTTAAGCCGCTGCCTTCGGCTCAGGTCATGATCTCAGGGTCCTAGGATCGAGTCCCGCATCGGGCTCTCTGCTCAGCAGGGAGCCTGCTTCCCTCTCTCTCTCTCTGCCTGCCTCTCTGTCTACTGTGATCTCTCTCTGTCAAATAAATAAATAAAATCTTTAAAAAAAAAAGAACGATAATAAAGCAAGTCTTCAGTAACTTTCAGCCTAACGTTTACTTTGCTAACTTCTCCCTAAAAACATGTTTCTGAGAAACAAAGAGCGTATAGAGAATGTCTCCTCAGACAGCACCATATTTACAGCATCAAGAGCAGCCATCCAGGCTAGTAAACCTGAGGCAGCTGGGGAAGCACCTTGGATTAGATGGGGGCCCACAGGTCCATAACCTGAAAGATTCAAGAATCAGGTGGATTTGTAAAGGCAAAACAAGCAAACACACAAACAAAAACATAGGTTATTTAATTCCAAAAGTAGCCCTTTTCTGCCTTCTTATATAATGTGCTCATACCAGTGGTAAAACACATTTCCACCTCGCTCCTCTTAAAGACTGGCCGATGAGGGAGAATATAAATTCACAAACTAGGACCTAGAATAGAGGAGCCATAATCCAAAGAAGCCCAAATGGAGACCTGAAACAAAATGAAGGTAGAGAGATAATCTGATGTTTTTAAATGTTTGTTGAATTACACGTGGGCAGAGCCTGGAGTCAGGGGACTACTGCAGCGTGGAGGCTGCCAGAAAAAGGAGTCTCCAGCAGAAAGAGCAGGCTAAGCAAAATCTCCTGCTGCCCCACACATTTAAGTCTGCCGCAAATGGGGCGCCTGGGTGGCTCAGTAGGTTATGTGACTGCCTTCAGCTCAGGTCGTGATCCCAAGGTCCTGGGACTGAGTCCCGCATTGGGCTCCCTGCTCAACAGGGGGCCTGCTTCTCCCTCTGCCTCTGCTGCTCCTTCTGCTTCTGCTCTCACTCATGTTCTCTCAAAAACAAACAAACAAATAAATAAATAAATAAATAAAATCTTAAGGGAAAAAAAAAAAACCAACTCTGCCACAAATATAAGTACCTGAATGGCTGACATTTGCAAGAAGAAATTCTAAAAGAAAAGTTGGTTTCTTTGCCTTTAATATATAGTAACAAACAGAATAGAAAGTTAGCCATACTTTTTTTTTTTTAAGATTTTATTTAATTTGAGAGAGAGAATGAGACAGAAAGCTCGAGTGTGCGCACATGGCGAGGGGCAGAGGGAGAGAGAGAACCTGAAGCCGATTCCGTACTGAGCACAGAGCCCAAACCAGGCCCTATCTCCCGACCTTGAGATCATGACCTGAGCCAAAATCAAGAGTAGGACGCTTAACTGACTGAGCCACCCACATGTCCCGTGCTACACTTTAAATAAGATAGAAATGACCTAGATAAAAGTCTCCCAAAACCTACCCCAACAAAATTGCTATTGAGGACTCCAGTTTGCACTGCAAATAGAGAGGGATTTGAGCAAACTGTACTTCCATTTCAAAGAGAATTAGTGTATGTCAGCTTACACTACTCAGACAGGTATCTGAGTTCAAATGAGACGTTAGGCAGTAAAGGAAGAGTCAGTCAGGTCTGGCAACAAGATCCTCGGAGACTCTGATCTGCCCTCATCTCTTGAACTTCTTTCCCAATAAGGGAGGTTGGATCCCATGATGAGTAACCGGACACACAAGAAGAATCAAAAACTTGAATGTACCCTGTCTGCCTCATTGGAACAGAGGCAGCCAGGGGTAAGGACAGACATTTTCTGGGGACTGCCAGTCTGAAAACCAAACCCTACACATCTTGAAAGCTACCAACAGACTCTGCCTCTTCAAGCAACCGATTCAGAGGATGAGAATAAATGACCACTCAGGCAGAGTCTAAGACCAAGAATAGAAGGAAAGCTTGATAGGGAGAAGTACATTCCCTGTGGCCACAAGGAATCCTGTGCCTAGCTTTGGGCTGGCACAGGTCACAGCTTTTGATGTTCTGGAAATGAAAGGAGACCTACATGTTCACTGTAAGAGAAGCAGTCAGAGAGATGTCAGAGCAATTCTAACTATTACTTAAGTATTTGTGTATTTGCAAAATTACACACATACACACTCATACACACACACACACACACACACACGCACCCTGTTCTTTATCCAATCATTTTATTGAATTTCTATATGAAATATAACTTTTTTCCCCTTGTAAGGAGTCATGAGATTATAGAATGACTTCAGATTATGTAAGTAGGAAGTTACGAAGTACCTAGATTATGTAACATTTAAGAACCATGGATGCATTTATTTTCTTTCGACCTATGATGTAATTCTCACTGGAAAACATGCGCAAGTTATGAGGTGTTTGCACATGTAACATTTTAAAACTGGCTAGCAAAAGCACTAAGCTCGTTGTTACATAAGTCATTCTTCCATACATGAAAGGCAGTTACTAAAGGAATATTAGCTTGGCTAATCAGCTTTAAAAATCACATCAAATTTAGTAAACTACAGTCATACTGACAATAACTTTTCCATCCTACTTGGTTTTGACTCATTGACAAGTTTCTTATTGTTTGTTTAAAGAATCCAATTTAATTTTGTTAAGCCATCTTAAAGGTGCTGAGAATTACTAAATTGTAAAACTGGTTATACATTAGTATCCCACAAGCCCAGCCATGAAATGGACCGCATTATAATCCCGACTATTCCACTTTTAAGACTTGTAACTTGACAGCTACTTCTGTAGCTGCAAACTCCTACAAATACAACTCTTGAATACCCTCAACCCTATAAGTTCTCTAGGTTATTATGATTGCCAGTTCCTGCCTCTTTCCAATTTCTTGCTGGCTTCAAATTTCCATGCACCATCACATTCCAAGGTCATCCATTTCTCCTTCTCATCACACATCCTAAAATGCACTCCAGCTTTTTGCCCTCTCCATATTACCATCTTCCACCACAGGTCCCCTGTGTTTTCCACTGCTGAGCAGTCAAAGAACTGGAAAAAAACATAACTGTCCTAAGAAATCTGACTACAAAATTACATTTTGCAGCCTTAGCTGGATACTAATTTGGTTTGGTAGGTTTTTTATTCATCTCTACTGCATTTTCTGTAAGAAGCTGCCCTAAACCTTCCCTATAGTTTCTTCAAGCCTCTAAGTCACCCCCTTACCAAAGACTGATAAAAATAAAGTTATACTCAATTTTCTCCTTTTTACCTTAAATCTACCATAATCATTACTCTTTTCTATTCCTTCTGAATATACATTCAAACCAGTTTAATAAATATTTTATTGAGAACATGCTGTATCAGACAAGAAGTTGACCGAACATGTTCCTGGCTGAATCAGTGACCTCAGTCTTTTTTTTTTTTTTTGACCTCAGTCTTTAAATCCATGACCCTATCTGGTAGTGTCTATTGGGGACCATAGAAACCAGTAATTGAAATGGGTTATTTTGTTCAAATGAGCCCAGTGTCAGTGGAAGGACTCACAAAGTGAGGTCAATAGGACAAGGCTATAATTAACCCAGCCCCAAGACCTACTGAAGCCTGGCCCTACCCCTGCAAGATGTAGCTCTATCCTTAGCTCTGCCCTATTTTCTCTAGTGTCAGTTTCATCTCTGTGTGTTCTCAGCCTTATCCACTCAAGTGATTATTTTTACGGAAAAGAAAAAAAAAAAACGAAACAGCAAACTCATTCCATGATTGTGTCAAGCAACCACTCCACCTATTAACATTTTCTTTCACAGATAGGCTCCCCTAAATATTAGTTGCTGCCTGTTCCTTTCAGGATTCTGTTGCTTCTCTCAAAGGTCACAAATGTGACCATGATTTAAACTTGTTTCAATAAAATTAAGTCTCTAATAGATTATAGGAGAAAAAAAAAAAACGCTATGCCTTCCTGTCTAGAATAAAGTTTCACATAGAACATGAGAATCAGGAAAGCCAAGGATTCCTTTCTCAGAGAATGAAATGGACAGGACCTCCCCTTTGTGGGCATCTTATCCATCAGGCATCAGTTCCAAACTCTGAAGAACGTAGGTATGATTATTCATGGAAACCAGATGGATACATGGCTTCCTTTAGTTCTAAGCAATTTTTGTGCCATTTACCTATAAAATTGTATCAAGTGCTGACTTTTAAAATATTTGGATGCTAATGTGATCATGAAGAAAAATAGGAAAAGAATGAAATCCTAATGCTTATTACTGTCAAGTAAATATTTCAGAATCCCCATAGAGCACACTTAACAACTATATTGTTAGTAACGGAAATATTTTTCCTAACTTGGCTCAATTCACCAACCATGAGTTTCGGGAGAGTACAACAAGTGGACAGAAATGATCCCATGTCTGGGTCCTTTCCCCTGTGATCAATAATCAGTGCTCCCTAACCAGGCAGGAATCACAGTGTAGCTGCCAAGGGTCTGGGATCCCCAAACCACATGGATCATACCCAGGTGAGGGAGCTCAGGGTTCCTGCCCTGCTCGCCCACTGACATTCTTTCCTTAACCTGCCAAAACCATGGGATCTTAGACTTTTCTCTCTTCTTGCTTCTTCCCTTGGTATATATTTTTCTTTTTGTTGACAACAATCTGATGTGCCTGGAAACTGATTCTAGTACCTATGCTCCACTTGGGAGGATTTTAATACTTCTACAGATGGTCTGGAGCATTATTTTTTTCTCAAAATGAGCCGTGAACTCTAAATCATTTTTGCCATATTTCTGCACTGACATATAAAATACACTTGGGATGACTACAGTCAGATTTTCACCAAACAACAGTGTCATTAATTAACAATGGAAGTATACCAACTCTGTTTGTCATAGCATAATGATTATCTCAATCATCCAGGAAACTGATCTTAGTTTGGGCTTCCCTGCAAAAGTCACTGAGACAAGGACTTGGGTTAGTGTGTGTTACCTGAGATAGTTTATTCAGGAGGTGATCCCAGGGAGCACCAGTTGGGGAGTAAGGAAAATACTACTGAAAAGAGAGGAAAGCCGGTGAAGGGAGTAGGACAGAGCAGTCACTGCTGGGACTCACTCCCCCTGGGGTATTCTGAGGAGACGTGAATAACATATCTCAGAACTGTCCCACAGATGGAAGGGGAAAACAGACATATGTTTTCTGATTCTAGTTCTTCACTGGCTGAAGGCTGCCCCTGGGAGAGTTCACTTGCTGGCACTGGCACCAGTACCAACACCAGCATGTCCAGGCTGCTCTGGAGCAGAAGAGTAAGCCCTCACAGTGCTCCACAAGTATTCTAGTAGAGGAGCTCAGACATCTAGCACTTAACGTGAGAGGTGTCAGTGGGAATGGGAAATGCCCACCACAGGGTAACTCAGGGGTGGGCTAAAAGCACATCAACAGCATCTGCTACAGCAGCCAACTCCTTGCTTTCATCAAACCACCATGTTCTGCTGATTTACATTTTAAGAAGACTCCTTAATCCCACTGTCATCAAATATGATCTACCACATTCATCTTCCAGTCTTTATCACATTCCTACAATAGCCATCAGTCATCTCCTGTGACCACCCACTGTCCACACCATGGATGAGTTCTCATGAGGTCATTGTACTCAATGACCTGCCCCACTGGTCCAATCTTACTGGTCACCAACTCTTCCAACTCTCCCTTTTGTCAAACAGCCTGTTTCCTTCCTCCAGCAAATAATGATCCTTCCCAACTTTAGCCTTTCCTATACAAAATGCCCCAGCCATACCCATCCTTTGGAGACTCACACTAGGAACTACCAACTCCTAAAGAGTTTCTTTGGCTGTGGCTTGTACTCTCCTTCTCCCCCGCTGAACTACTCTAGTCCTGATGGCAAACAATGCCATTAGAAAAAAAGTGTTTAAAGTGAGTGGGGCAGAAAGCCCTGGCCAAACTCCAAGTATCCAAGGGGCAGAAACTGAGGTCCATGCTTCTTTCTTAAGTTCCTCCAACCCTCGAAGAGTGCCCACAAGCCAAATACCACTAGGAACACATTGGTAGTAAATAAAACAAGCTTTCTTTAGCTGTAGCAAGAGGAAGAGTTCACTAAAGGAACTGGAACATTCTAAGAGGAAATTATAAGACACTTATGATAACTTAGACCCTCCCCAGAGGGCCTAGGAAAGTAGAGGCCAGATTTGGAATGGAAGCTGTCAGAACGTGAGGGCAATTCATTATCCTGGCAAATTTAATCTAGAAGGCAGAGGACTAACGCTGAGTTGGAGTCCTCATTGGTAAAGCAGCAACAATCACTCACGTCAGTCACAAGAGAATTACTTCTGTGGTTGCACCATGTTCTTGTCTCTGCCTTGCTTCATACATACTCAAGGAGGAGTCTTGTGTGATTATTTATATTCCATGAGAGATATTTATGTTCAATTGGGAATACTGTGGCTTAGCTGCCAGAGCCATTTTTCACTTTCTCAAAAGTTATTCAAAAGATACCAGTAAGATTTAAATCATTGTTGAAGTGATTTCAAATTTATTCTAAACTTAAATGGTAATGTAAACTTTAAGTTATAATTTTTAACTCCACTTTCCTGGCAGGTACCACACACACAGAAGGGAGTAAGACATCTTGGCCTTGGACACAGGTCCATGAGCTCACAGTCCAGAAGGAAAGGCAAATGTCTATGATGACACAACACAACCATGAAAAGTGCCAAAACCTAAGTATGGATAAGGTACTGAGTTAGTGCACAGAACAGAGTGCTGAACTCCATCTGGAGGGTGAGTGAAATTTTCCAGGAAGACGTGTCATCTACAATGGATGTAAGAGAATGACTAGGAGTGACCACCTGGAAAAAGAAGGTTGGAAGATGTCCTTCTGCAGCAGACACACCATAGACAAAGGGGTGAGACGGCATAGGGCTTGGGGAACAGAACATAACTCAATGTGGATGAAACAAACTTTACTCAAAACTAAAAAATATTTTGCAAAGAATTTAATGAATTTTCAACCTAGACTATGTAGATACTACATTTTTCAGGTGTGGAAAGAGAGAATATTATATAACCTATGATGTAAAAATTTATTAGGCACTCACCTCAGGAGAAAACCCCAGAGGGTTAGATTAGAATTTATCCATTTGATGGTGAAAGCAAAGGAAATAAGGACATACTGCTTGATTTCAAATATGTTTATCTGTGGTGGCTGAACAGTCCTCTTTCCTTTCTTCTCCTTCATGTTCCTAAATTCACATGTACCTCTCCAAGCTAAGTGAAATAAATCAGGACTCCCTGGTGCTGTCAGATTTGAGGAAGAGCTTGGATCACATAAAGAAAGGAAAAGGGTACCTCTGAAATACAGTAACACTAAAGTAAGTTCTTTTGTTCTCTTAAGTAAGCTGAGTGTTGAAAAGGAGGTAAATTATTCCAAATCATAAATACGCTTATTTAAGGATCCCACTCTAGAAATGGAGACAGTGTAGAAACAGAATGCAAGTCAATCTAAATAATGTATTTAAGTGTCCTTCCGTTGAGTATGAGAGATTGGAAAAATTCTCAGGAGCTTTTCCTACTAATATACCAAAATGAAAGCCCAAATCATGGAAATAAAGCCAAACAACATATAACATTATATAAGAGTCACTGAGTTCTTAAGTATTTCTCATCCCTTGCCACATAAACATATACACATACATACACATATATGTGTCTATGTGCATATAAAATTTCTATACTGTTAATATTGAAGATCTAATATTTAAATAGTTAACTTTTTAAATCCAATGCCTTAAAAGTTAATGCACAGTTTCCTACAGACCTTCAAAAATCAATACACAATCACTCTTTAAGGTCAATTCACTTCTTTTTAGTTTGGAATTGAAATAATCCACAAATTACTTATAAATAAATAATATTAATGGTGAGAAATGAGGGGTTTGGAAAATACAGTTAGAGAGAACTGCTAATAATTTAAACTTCAGAGAAGGAAAAAAACAATTTATTTTGTTAGAAAAAAAGATGAACAACTAACTAAAACAGGGAAAGGATACAAACAAATCAACAAAAGGTTAAGAAAAATAGTCCACAGAGAAATACAAAAAGTTTCATAAACAGGAGAAAAATGCTTAGTTTTCCTGTTAATTAAGGATATGCATGAAACACCGTATTTTACACTTCTATTATGGCTGAGGATGGGAAAACACAATGTTGACAAAGATGGGAGGAAGAATCATCCTTTCCTGAATCCATTCCCTGACTGGTAGGAGTTCAACAGTCACTTGGGAAGAGAAGGTGGCAACCATAAAAAATATTAAAGTTGCTCATTAGCTGTGGCTTAAGAATTCTTGTAATAGAAAAGCTTAAACAAGTAGACGAATACATTTGACACTCACTGTAGGAAAAAGAGAAAGCATAACCCAATGTCCATCAAAACAGATCTGTCGACATATATTATTGATGTATCTTTACCCAAACACACACAATGGCATTTCTTACATTACCTACATGCTTTATATGGAAGGTGTTCTCTTACTACTTTTTAAAAGGAAAAATCCAATAGCAGAAATGTGTATGTGTATAAAATGAATCCATTTTCATAAAGTAATTATAATAAGTCTCTAATCACAAGACAAAAACCATACATATGCTGTGCTCTCATTTCATTTTTATTTCAGCTAGGACTTATTTTGTTTCAAGAGTGATTTCTGGGTGCTCAGTCTGCCTTTGACTTGGGTCATGATCTTGGGGTCCTAGGATTGAGCCCCACATCAGGCTCCATGCTCAGTGGTGCGTCTGCTTCTCTTTCTCCCTCTGTAATCTCTCTTGCTCTCACTCTCTCAAATAAATAAAAATCTTAAAAAAAAAAAAAGGTAATTTCTGGCAGCAAGATATAAAAAGAATGTAACTCCTCATTCTTGAAATCTAATATCTTTTGATAAAAATGTCTGTTAGTACATTTGTATAAAACAGGTTTGTATAATAAGCCTCAAACCATGCTTTAATGGCACAAAAAGGCCATTTGAAGAAATGAAGATACCATTATGATTTAAGTTATTTTCTTTATAGTAAGTGAAAAATGACTGAGCATGGTTAGCTGTTTGCAACTACATCATCATGGTGTTCAAATACGTTCACAAATCTCAGAAGCTATCACAGTTATGACAACTACACATTCTAGAAAAGAGGAATGAAAGACACAGGCTGCAGGAACTGGAGGGGAGCTGGTCTATCTCCCAGCAAAGGAGTCACAAGGCAAACGAGTCACAGACATGGTCTGAAACACTCACAGAAAACAAGCAAGCAGTTAAGAATGTACAAACTATATAATTAAAAACTGATGGCCAGGTGCCATCCTATCATGTTTATCTTTCACTGGAATTCTGTCCATTCACTTATGTTACGCACATTAATTCTCCCTTCAGGGGTCCCTATCCCACCTCTAATCCTGGGAAAGGGAGCCGGTTACACACTGTGCTTCATGCAATGTTCCAGTGAGAATCCAGTGCTATGCACACGGCCGTGTCCTGTCATCACACCTGCTCTTCCAGCTTGGAGCTCCTCGGCCTCACACCTCACACTCTGCACCAGAAGACTGTGGTTGTGAGGGCCGTCTGATGCACTGTAGGACGGCCAACCCTGGCTCTGCCTACCAGATGCCAACAGCACCACCTTCCAGCTGTGACACCAGAAATATCCCTAGACCTTGCTAAACGTATCCTGGATAAAATTATGCTAGGTTGGGGCGCTTGGGTGGCTCAGTTAGCTAAGCATCCAACTCTTGATTTCAGCTCAGGTCATGATCTCAGGGTTGTGAGATCTGTAGGCTCTGCACTCAGCAGGGTCAGCTTGAGATTCTCTGTCTTCCTCTCCCTCTGCCCCTTGCCCATGCTCTCTCTCTGTTTTAAATAAATATTTTTTAAAAAACAAAAGCAAAACCAAAAACTATGCTGGGATGCCTGGGTGGCTCCATTGGTTAAGTGTCTGCCTTCAGCTCAGGTCATGATCTCAGGGTGCTGGGATGGCTCCCTGCTCAGCAGGGAGTCTGCTGCTCCCTCTCCCTTTGCCTTTCCCCTCTGCTCCTGCTCTCCCTCTCTCAAAGAAATAAAATCTTTTAAAAAATTATGTTAGGTTGATAACCACTACTCCAGATAAAAGTACATAAATTCCAGTAAAACATTAATAGGTTTCAAAAGAGGAAAAGAGGAAAGACATATACTGCAAAAAAGCACAAAAGATGATTAAATCCAGGTTGAAAGTTTTAAAAAGATGTATTAAAAAAGAAGCTTACTGGATGCATCATTCAGTAAGCTTCTAAATGTGGATAAGGAGTTAGGGGATTGCCTTTCTTCTTCAAGATAATTAAGAAAAATACTCTGAGCTTTCTTAAGTCAATGTGTTAGTGAATATCCATTCCTTTGGTGACTAAACACTTCTCATTTAGCACCTATCTGCATGCTTAGGGACTGGAGGAAAATACCTTAATTTTTTTTTTTTAAAGATTTATTTATATATTTTTGGAGAGGGGAGGGACGGAGGGAGAGGGCCAACAAAGCGCTCAATCTCAGGACCCTGATGTTATAACCTGAGCTGAAACCAAGAGTCAGATGTTTAATCACTTAACCAACTACACCACCCAGGTGCCCGAATACTTTGATCTTTGAAATCAAAGCTTATATTCTAATTCCATCACTTCAGACTCTGTGGCCTTGAAGAAGCTGTATTACCTCTCCACATGACTAATGTGTATAAAGTATATGATAATAGTCCTTCATGTGGGTTAGTACAAAGATTAAGAGATAACACAGGTAACATACCTCCCACAATCCTATAATAAGGTAGCTAAATAGAAAGTATTTCATCCTTCCTCCTCACAGCATTTAACAAGAACTATCAGTGGAAGGAACCCTGGGATGGCACTTTCTTCAAAAAAAAGGAGAAGGATTTAAAAACATCGTCCAGGAAACTAGAAGACAGAGAAAGGGAGCTCTCCCGAAAAGAAAGGCTGTGGTCACAGGCAGGCAAGTGACAGAAGATCGATCTTGGTTCCAGCCACCTTTGGGGGAATAACAAGAGTGTGATTCACTGTTGAACCATCTTTCTTTCATTCTTAATTTCACAAAACTTTTATTGGTTCTTTAGAGATTTCATGCTCCTTTTAAATTTACACATGAAGCAGTTATTAGGGATCATATACCACTATCTTTTCATGTAATACACTTTAAAATGCTGATCAAAATGTTGTGCCAGGGCACCTGGGTGACTCAGTGGTTCAGTGTCTGCCTTCAGCTCAGGTCATGAGCCAAAGGGTCCCAGGATTGAGCCCCACATCATTCCCTGCACAAAGAGAAACCAGCTTCTCCCTCTCCCACTTTCCCTGTGTGTGTCCCCTCTCTCACTGTGCCTCTCTCCATCAAATAAATAAATAAAACCTTAAATAAATAAATAATAAAGTGTTGTGTCCTGGATCTAGGTCTATTTTTTGTGAAAATACACTTTAATTTTTAGAACAGTTTCAGGTTCAGAGCAGAACTCAGTAGAAAGTACAGAGAGTTTACATCTATGCTCCTCCCCAGGGATCAACACCATCCCACCATCAACATCACATCAACATCAAAACCATTCTAAGGGTTTTAACAAATATATAGTGACATATATGTACCATTTTAGATCACACAGAATAATTTCGCTGGCCTAAAAAATCCTCTGTGCTCTGCCTGTTATTTATCCTTCCTTTCCCCCAAACCCCTAATGATCACCCACCACTAACCTTTTTACTGTCTCCATAGTTTTGCCTTGTCCAGAATCTCATATAGTTGGAATCCTACAGTATGAGCACTGGCTTCTTTCATTTAGTAATATGCATTTAAGGTTTCTCCATGTCTCTTAATGGCTTGATAGTTCATCTTTTTAGTGCTAAGTAATATTCTTTAGTCTGGATGGACCACCGTTTATTTATCCATTCACCCACTGAAGGACATCATGGCTGCTTTCAAGTTTGGTGATGATGAATAAAGCTGCTATAAATATCTGTGCATACATTTTTGTGTGAACATAAGTTTTCAGCTCATTTAGAGAAATATCAAGGAGTGTGAATGCTGGGTTGTAAAGTAAGGATATGTTTGGTTTTGTAAGAAACTGCCTGTCTTCCAATTTTGCATTCCCACCAGCAGCGAATGAGAGTTCCTGCTGTTCCACGTCTTCCCCAGCATGGGATATTGTCAGTGTTTTGGATTTAGGCCATTCTGATAACGTGCACAACAGTATCACATTGTTTTAATTTGTAATTCCCTAAAAACATATGATGTTGAGTATCTTCCCATATGCTTATCTGTCATCTGGACATCCTCTTTGGTATGGTGTCTGTTCAGGTCTTTAGGCCATTTTTTAATTGGGTTGTTCATTTCCTTATTGCTGAGTTTTAAGAATTCTTTGTCTATTCTGATCTTTATTTTTATTTTTATTTTATCATTATTTTATTTTTACTCAAATCTTTATCAGATCCGGCCTGTGCAAATATTCTCTCCCCATCTCTGGTGTGTCTTCTCACTCTCTTGATGCTTTCACTTTTTCCATTCATTTTCTCACCCTTCCACCTCACTCTGAATTTGCTTCCTAATTAAGTTAATTGAAAATCTTAAAAAAAAAAACAGATAGATATGTTTGTTACTTATTTCAGGCTTAGCGGACAACTGAACAACTAAAACCCTCTTCTTCTGTGGCCCTGGTAGAGGAGAAAGGGGAGAGACTGGAAGGAGCAGCTAGCCTGTGGCAATTATTAGATGAACAAGTAAGTCAACCCTTCGGGGCTTCAGAAGGGAAGAGAGGGGAACCAGCCAGAGATCAAGAAATCAACGTAGGCTCAGGTCCTTAGTTGTGCTAATGCATCACTAGCATAAACAAACATAGCATAAATTACCTCACTGGTAGGACTGTGTGTATGCATGAGTGTCTGTGTGTGTGAGAGTACACATGGTATTCAGAAAGGTTCTCAAATTTGCATTTGCATGTTTGGCACTATCTATAAATGAAGTCATTCATGTAGAAAGAGATGTACTGACCAGTCATATATCTAAAAGACACACTAATTTTATAAGCTTTTTATTAATTATACTGAGAACTTTAGGAACTAGAAATATCCCAGGTCTCCAACCTCCTCTAAGAAATCTTACTTAGACCATGTTCTCTCTAACCAGAGTAACTACTAGTACACTGCAGACAAGTTATCAAGTCTTTGGCTGAACGCCTACTCTTGGTTCCCAATTAGCATTTATCAACTGATGGTCAGTCACATTAACAATATATACAAATATGTTAAATGCAAAATCTTTCTCCCCAACAGTAAGACAATGGCTCCTGAGCGGCTCAAAGAAAACCACTTTCAAAGACTGAAAAGCAGAAAAGCAAGCAAACACATTCTGAGATTATTTTCCTTCTAAATCCATCTTAGAAGTTGTTTAGTCTAATGACAAATCAAAAGGTCTCTTCCTAAGGAAACAGTACATGAAGATATGAAATACAAAGTTAAAATCCAGAAGGCATTTTTAAAATATGTATACAGTTACAGTTTCATGTTTTTCTTAACTCTTAAATCTAACTCCCCCTGAAAAAGGAGGTGTTATCTATGAGAGTAAGGATACGCTAAATTTAGCCTACTTTCAAATCAGTGTAATTCCCAAGGACTGAGGCATTATAAAACTGATTATTATCAGTAATGACTGTAATCAGCTGTATGTAGGTTATGGCCACTGAAGGGACGCTCGTCTGAGAACACCATGGAATAAGGGAAGGGGTTCAGAAAGGTACTATCTCACCCAGGGGGATCTAGGGCTCTGAAAAGAGACCCGAGCTTGTCTGGGGTCTACTATTACTACATGTAAAACCCTGGGCAAGTTATTCTACTTCAGGTGGCTTTGTTTGCTTAACCTATAAACTGAAAATATCACCATGCAACTCATAGGTTGCTCTGATCATTAAGTAAGATTATGTATGTAATATATTTAGCATGGTGTGTGGCCCCAGCTGGGTCTCAACAAACAGTGGTATTCAGTAATATTGGCGATCGGTCAATTATGTAACCCAACACTAATTAAAGCAGCCACAACAACTGTAGCTGGAAGAGGCTGCATCTTGTGAAGTTTCCCTTACAAGCTTACCAGAGAAGGCAGAGAGCTTCGCTCATTCAGGCGTCCCATGAACGACAAAGATGAGGTCATTTCCCTTGTGTTTCCTTCCACTACTCAGAACCACTGAAAGGAGCTTTAGCCACATTGGTGTCAGTCACAAATCATGTCTTAACATCCATTCACTTAAAAGGGCTCCAGGAAAGGCATCATTAGTATTTTTCATAATAGTAAATGCCACTCCTTTGTGAATGCCATGATTTTAAATCTCTCTGCTACACATCACACCTTAGTGGTTGACATCTCCATCTGTATCAGTGGTTTCACTAGAACCATGACTGAGTTGAGCTGAGGTACTGGAAAATCTGCAGATATTTACTCGGTGCCAACTACAAACTGCTTACAGTGCTAAGGACAGAGGGATGAACCAAATGCATGTACTCTTTACTCTTTGGGGAACTGATGGCCTAAAAGAGTGTTCTCCAACCTGTCTTTGTCACTCATTTTACACCATGATCTAGTCATATTTATATGTTTATATATCTATGTAAATACTGACATATGACATTAAACAATACTCATTTTACACTCTAATGTTTTCTTTTCTAATCTAGTTGTATTTTTTACATACTGGTTATGACCACTGAAATAATTTTTGAGACACTAATAGGTCACAACTCACCACCGGAAACACTGTAACACAGCTTACCATGCCACCACACCTCTTCTCTGCCCTCTGCCCTTTGAACAACACTGTGTGTGTTAAAGGCCTCAACCAGTTCAACATAAATACCCAACAAAACTGTAAGCACACTTAACAAAACATTTTCCTCTAAAAAAAAATAAAGTGAACAACTTATAGTTTTTCTCAAGCTAAGATTTCCTATTAGATACCACTTGTTCTGATGGAATGCAACCAAAAATAATAAAACCTCATTTTAATGATCCTTTTCCTTATTCCAGGAGGGAGAAAATAGCCAAACTTGGTGCCCAACTCCCTCCAAACCAGGATACATCATGCAATTCAGCCACAACTTTCATTCCTGATCATTCCAGGACAACTTGAATTGTCATAAAAGAAACACTTGCAGAGAAAAGTTTCTATCATTAAATTCTGTAAGACAACTCTTTCCCAGAACAAAAGCCAATAAAGCTTCATCAATGCTGACCACATTTATCTGGAATTTGGCATAAAAACTTTAAACAATTTTCACTCACATTTACAACCCTGCCAGTTTAAGAAGGAGACTGATGAGCAAATTAAGGGCAAAAAGAAGACTGTAAGAAAAATATTTACTGTATTTAAGAGAACAATCTCATCTAGTATCACATGCAGCATAATCATACCAGTGTGATAAATTCTCATTAAAAAACACTTTTATCTATTTGTTAAGGCAGGTCTGGCAGGACTTCTATTTAGCAAAACAGTCAAACTTGTTCAAAATGCTATCTGTAATTTAATGAAGCTGCATTTGCTTTAAAACAGGCTGTAATTCAGAATAGCATATTCAAAATTTTAATGAGTGCCTAAAGTTATTCTGTTGGTAAGGCTTTAAAGTATTAAACATCTTAATCCTTAAGGACAGTCTTCATGAACATATACCTCTGATTCTTCTATTTAAGGCAGAATATTCTAGCATTCTGAATCTAAAAGATGGAAAGAGTTTTATTTACTTCCACACAAAATAAATGTGCATTATACACAAGAAATACTAAATATTGCTTTATTTTCTTCATCATTAGGATAATCCTAGAGTTGCCTACTTAATCGTCCATTATATTGAATCTTAAATTCTCAGTTCTGTCTCTAATGAGAATTCAACCTTCCAATAATTTCATATACTTGTAAATTCTAAAAAATTCTATAGTCCCTGAGTTTTATATGACAAAACAGGCTCCTTGCCAAAATGCCATGCTTACTAAATGGAAATGTTTCTATTACATTTTTTCACTATGTTCCCTACGGCTCAAAGGAATGGAGGAGGAGTAAAAAGGGGGGAGAAAGGGGTGGAGAGAGGGACAATTACCAGGTGGCTTTTTACCCAAAATTATATTTCACACAGGCACAGAACAACAGTTATCACTCTAAACTTACTCATGCTGACTGACTGCAATGATGACAGAAACTTAAAATTAATGAATCCATGAAAGTGCAGTTTTTAGAAACCAAGACTGACATTATCCAGGAGAAGGGGCTGTTGAAGGACTTGTGCCTATTTTTCAATAGTAATCATCATCCACTGCCATGAACACATGGTCTCCCCGGTAACTAAGTCATGATATTTCCACATCAGATGGTGAAATTTTGGTTTCTGCAATTCAGCTTAACCATGAAAGCCATGAGAGGAACTTGTTAAGTATATACTTCCCAGTCCCACTGCAGACCGACTGAACCAGAATCTCCAGAGAAGAACCTGATTTTTCCAAGTGATACCAAATCCAGATCGCTTTCTGCCATTGTGAGGGGCAGCACCTTACCAGGACTCCAACCAATGCAGCCACACAGCCACTCTGATAAAGGGTTGATGGCTTAAAAAATAAAGCACAGGACTAAATTCTGATAGGGCAAAGAAGAGGGCAGACTGGTAACAGTAGCTATGAAAAATGTATGTCTTGGCTTACATAGTCAACAAAGAGGATCAAAAGTCTAGAGAGTAAAATACAACACAAGCCTGTGCCTATACTGAATGACTAGCATCGTCTGGGGATTATCTGTATATCATATCACCGTGAGATTTAGAGTTTAATAACCATCCAAATATGGCACAAATCCCCATACACATTTACATTCTTGGGTCTCTTGAGTAATACTGGTTTAGTATGAAGAAGGTTCCAAATAAAGATTAACAACTGTTTTCCATACAACATTTAGAGGCAGGTATCCACATCAAATCAAAGAATGACCTTCTGAAGGTTCCCCTGCCATTTTCATTTTATTTTTACTTATTAAAAATGATAATCAAACAAACCTCATCTCTGAATTTATCCATTTTAAAAGTAATATAGGAATACATATATCAGGGATGTTAGCCAAGAACTGATTCAGCAGCTGTGTGTTTAAGTAATAAGAGCAACTCAAATAAATTCTGAACTGTAAATTCCTCTGAGGAAAACTTTTGACTTTTTTCTCCCTTCCTTGAGCTCAGTCTCTCTCTTTTGGCACGTTCGGCTCATCATACAATACTGTATACATTCATAGCACTTCATAAATAATAGAAAAATAAAATGAGGTCTGTAGACATAGGCCTGGAGGGATCAATTCTTAGGCACAATTCCAAAGGTTAACTTTAACCAAGGGGAAATTTTGTTAAATTCCCCCAAAATGCACTGCTAAAATACTTCTATTTTCAAAGCAAAATGTGTAATCAAAATGTGGATTAGTTGGTCATTGTGAATGGGTTATGTATTTCAATGACCGGAAACTAATCTAAAACATTAACCTCATCTATTTATCTCCATATTATCTAAAATCTCTATAGTTGTAACCACATTTTGAAAAAAAAAAAATTAATCAATTCCGAGTTTCTCATGATAGTGGGTGGGGGGGACCTAGCATGGGTAGTGCAAGAGAATAAGCCATCCAAAATTATCTGGAATCATTTTAATATTCATGTTCCACTGGAGGTTTTCTTTGGAGACTGATCAAATTACATTTTTATTAGGATAGTAATGAAGTTTATGTCATTCTTTAAGTAAAAATACCTGACAATAGGGAAAACGAATATAATTTATATTCAAGTTTCAATTTATTCATGTAGTAGGCCAGGGATTTTTACATGGCCACAAACAACCAAATAAGTAGATAACCCACTAATAAGTAATTTCTTCTTCAGCATAATGAATATAAAACATCTCAACACGCTGAAGACTGAGACTATATCCCACAGCACTTGGCGAATGGAAGGCATGTAGAGGTTATGGGATCAAACCTAGAAATTCACCATGTCTTCTTACGACTGTTTAGCACACAGGGTTTCCCTTTCTTGCCACCATAACAGAAATGAGAAAGTAATAAGAGCAGTGTCTGTAGGAACCTCAATACACTGGAGTCCAGTTAGTCCTCACAACAACTATAAAATAACTTTCATCCCATGTGATGAGTAACTAATAAAATGAGATTAAAAGAAGGAAATCTGAACTAAAGAGAAAGAGAAAGCTTTCAATGTTTAGTATCATTTAGCAATAAAAGTCATAAGGAGAAGGGAAAGTAAATATGAAACTGAACAGCAACAGCAAAAAAGCTGGACCACAAAAGATATGTTCAGCTTGCACAATCTGTTTTTGAATTATGTGATAGTATCTCCCATCAGCCCCTAATGACTACATGTATCTTTTAATGAAGTATATACGACAAAGTTTGTTGAGACTAAGGTTATACTTTGAAAAAATATCCATAAATATATTTACTGGCAGGTCACTTGAAAATACTATGTAATCTGGGGGAAAAAAATAAATAATGGTGCCTGTACTTCCATTCTTGACCATCCATCCATTGGGTGATGTGTTCTAGGATAAAACAGAAGAAAGGCCATGCAAGGCAAACACTCAGCCTGAAAGAAAAATGTACTGGGTTCACCAGTTAGACATGTGAAGAGAAGAAGCATACATGAAAGGAAGCCTAAGGTTTCTAACATATGAGAAGAAGAAAAAGATAGCTCTTAAATTCGTGTGGTACAAAACAAGAAGTTTATGTGTTGAAAACATGCTGTTACATTCAGAAGTCACCATGACTCATGGCCATTGAATGAAAGAACATCACTGAAATCGTAATTTGCTATGGTATCTTCCATAATAACATTTCCATTACAATGAAATACTTAATGTTTTTTTGGTTATTGGATAAAAGGCATCATTCTTAATTACGGTAAACTTTCCAAAACATCACTACTTCACAAATATTTGGGGACAGACATGATAAAAATAAAGGCAAACTTCCAGTAATTCCAGTCCTCATTATCAAAGCCACCAATTTCTCCATCTCTCATGATTTACCTTTCTTGGATTTGGCTCCGATCTTCAGTTTTGATGGCCAAGCAATCTGTGTATTTGTTTCCTCCATGATCTGTAACAGAAATTAAAAGAGAAAAATATTGATTCAATTAAGAACTTGTATTTACAGATAAGATTCCTCTAAAGAAATTATTTTCAAGTCTTTAGTCTCATGCTGATAAAATGACCTCATTTGAAAACAACGCAAAAAAAAACTTGCTGAAAAAAGAGATTCATTTTTATAAGCCTTTAATCTATTAGAAATATTCAGTTATATTTTGTTACTCCCAGTGTTCCTCTCCGTTATGCTTCAGAGTTTTTAACATAGAGACAACAAGAGCAAAAGTACATGAACAAGTAATTGACCCCACTTGACGCCAGAACTGTCAGAGATGCTTGTGCTGAATAAAATTCCCCAAGACTATTGCCAACAGATTGCAACACACCAAACATAATCCTTGTAACACAAAACTACATGGGTTAGGCCATACTAAATGAAGACTTTTTTTTTCTGGGAAAAAAATTAATAACTTGCTTTGGGCACATTTGTATTTCATTAAAACTGATGAAAAACCTCTAAACACGACATCATGTCGTAAGGCTGCATTCCCGTCATCCTTTGCCTGGTGCAAAATGGCATCTTTGCCACAATTCTTTTCTGCTTCCATGAGACTAACACAGGCCGGAGTGACCAGGACCCAAATTTGTGAAGGTGTAAGAAGGAGTAAGGGAAACAACCACCACAGAGTAAAAGTGGTAGATGGCAAATAAGAAAGAGTAACCAAAAACTGTTCACCCTTTTTCCTTCTCTACTTTTATCGCATGAGTAAGACTAGACTAATGTTTACTTTGTACCATGAGTACAGAATTTGTCAAAGAAACTGACAGGGCAAACAACTAAACAAACTAATAGGCAAATAAAACCAGTACATATTAATCACTTCATTTAGAGTAGGATAGTCTATACTTTTATTTTTTTAAAGACTTTATTTACTTAGTTGTCAGGGAGGGAGAGAGCGAGAGAGCACAAGCACGGAGAGCAGCAGGCAGTGGGAGAAGCAGGCTCCCTGCTGACCAAGGAGCTGGATGCTGGGCTCAATCTCAGGACCCTGGGATCATGACCCGAGATGAAGGCAGACACTTCACCAACTAAGCCACCCAAGTGCCCCAATATGATTTTTAATATGGATTTAGAGTTAACTAAACAAATTAAAGGTGAAGACAACTAAGTTAACAAAAAGTACCTTTATCCCTTCAGTATTGGCTATGTACTGCGTATAAGGCTACAGAGTTAAAATATTAACATGCATCTTACTTTACATAATCCCCTTTTCACAGCATAAAAGAACTTCCAGCAGATGTTTCAAACTGGAAGCCCACAGATGCATTCTGTCTACCCATCATAATGTTTTTAAAACATGAGCCAACATTTTTAACTCTGAAAATTTCACATAGAAATTAAGATTTCTGGTTCTTTGGAGAACTTGACAGATTTAGCACTTGAAGCCCACATTCCCACATGGCAACACTTGGCTGGCACTGAGGACTGGATGCCCAGGAGGCTCTCGGCTGTCCCCCAACCCCCACTGGGTCTCTTACATAGAGGTCAAGAGCCACTTGCCATTATCATCACATCTGTATTATTCACTTGCCATATACCATGGTGTTTGCACTTTTATATTTTTCTCAGAGAAATATTTCTCTACACCTGTGTATCTATTAAAGACTGAAAAACCCAGGTGAGATCACACTGTCCTCACTAAGTGAAGGTACTGGCCTAGGCCTGAAAGTAGATGAACTTGTTCAGCCCAACCCTGTAAGACCTAGCCCCTCTTCTTTTCCTACCATCCATGCTGCCCTTGTTGGTTGTCTCCACCATTAAATTTTTAGCTCTAAATCCATATTTAAAAATAAAATAAATATTACCATCTTCAGCTTACTCTTCTTCCCAGCAGAGCAAACATGCACAGCAGGTTTCCTGTAGGGCCTCTGTGTCTACACACACTTGTCCAGCTGCCACAGCCCCTTCTACTCCTGCATGACCCAACCCCAATTTTTCCCATCTCACTGTGCTGAAATTCCCAATCTGAAATTCTCCTGTTTTGTGTTTATTTGTTTATAATCTGTCTCTGCAAAATAAAAATAAGCTTTCCACCCTACACATAGCAAGCAAAGGATACATGTGGGTAAATGAGTTTTCACAGCATGCTTATGAAGTAGACCTGTTTATTCCTCACACAGCTAGAAAGCAGCAGAGTAGAGATAAAAACACCAGACCGCTTGCAAAGACCATACTTTTAAAACCAGACTGCTGGGGCGCCTGGGTGGCTCAGTGGTTGGGCCGCTGCCTTCGGCTCGGGTCATGATCTCAGAGTCCTGGGATCGAGTCCCGCATCGGGCTCTCTGCTCAGCGGGGAGCCTGCTTCCTCTTCTCTCTCTCTCTCTGCCTGCCTCTCTGCCTACTTGTGATTTCTCTCTGTCAAATAAATAAATAAAATCTAAAAAAAAAAAAAAAAAAAAAAAAAAAAAAAAATAAAACCAGACTGCTTACAAAGACTGAACCATACGGAACATAGGGCCTCTTTTTAAAACATGTATATACAAATTTGAAAATAAGCTTTAAGATTTGTGCATGACAAATGGCTTTAACATCTTACAAGGATTTATCAAGAGCATACCTAGGTACCACAAGTTCCAGGATCCATAACTATGATTAAGACACAATTCCTGGTGTCCACAAGCTTACAGTCCAGTCAGGGACACATGCAAAAATGCCAACTGCTGACAGTGAACTGGGTGGCTACACAGGACCTGCTCACAAAGATGGCTCAAAGCCACTGTTTTGAAAGGTCAGGTTAAGGGAGATGGTTAGTAAAGATTTTCTAAAATACAATCTACAAAATCACTCAAGTCTTGAAAGGCAAGTAAAAGTAAATTTATGAATAAGTTCAACAGTCTCTGAATGAGGGCAGGAAGCCCCAATTAGGGGAGACTTCTCATTGGTCACATTTTAACACTTATACTTTCAAGAACTATACATACATACATACATACATACACATCTTCAAAGTGACTAAAAATTGATTCAGAATTTTCCTCGAAGAGATAAAATGGGAAAATGAGATCTTACTATAAATCTGTTAATAGGGAAGCAGTAAGAAAATAATCTATATACCTTTCTTTTCCTGAGTTAAATAATTTGGCCGTTTAATCCGGTAAATTATTTTGGCAACATATGGTGGTAAGACATAACTTTCTAAAATCTTAATCATTTGCAGAACTTCCTAGGAATCACCCTGTATATATGTTTGATCTCTTCTTAATAAACAATAGATGCTCCATGACAGAAAATAGTATGTCAGAGAAAATATCCTCATGGAATATAATAGCCATCAAGTCAAAATGCTACTTTACACACACCTTCTCTAAGCCTCCCATCAGTCCAGGGTCTCCACTGGGCAGTGAAGTGGTGAGACTCAGAAATGCTCACTTTAAACCTACCTAACATTGACACTATCTGAGTGGGAAGGGAGACAGACTATGCCAAGCTGAGTATCCCTAACTCTAAAACCAGAGTTTTACCTTCTATAGTACATGACCTCCAAAGTTCTATGAGCTACAAGAAATGTCAACATAAATTTAAAGAAAATGAATTACTAGTTACTGGAATCTGGCACCCATAGCTGACCTTCCCTCTATGAGTAGAAAAAAGTGACTCCCCTGAATATCATCTGTGGTCAGTCAATGCCAACCACACAGGTCATTCACTAGGCTACAATCTCCATACAGAGCTCTGAGTGGATGCCTTCTCAGGTATCTCTTTATTTGTTCATCATTGTATGTAATCTAGTCATTAAGAGCAGGTGGCTCCAGAGGAGTCAAGTACCAGCTCTGCTACTTTTTAGCTATCATGATGGGTAAATTGCTTTTATCAGTCTTTCATCCTTTGTATAATTAATTATAGTACCCACTCATAGAATTGCTGTGAGGTTTTGATAAGAAAACATGTGGAAAACTCCAAACAGAGAACATGGCCCACAGTGATTATTAGATAATATTGACCCTTATGTTAATTACATATTAATTACTTTTGTTCAGTCACTGGTTCTAGAAACTAGAGATACAACAATAAATAAGATTTTGCTTCCCTCCAGGAGCTCCTGGTCTAACAAGGACGAGGACAAGTTAACCCACCACTGTGTACTGTGTGTTAAGTTTCATAATGGAGCAGAGCAATATGAGTATATGGAGGGAATCCTAGCCCAGTCATGGGTAGTCAAGGAAATTCCTATTAATGTTGTGACCTAAAGGAATAGAAACAGCTAGCTGGAGAAAAGGTAGAGAATGTGTCCCAGATAGAAATAGAATACATGTAGAAAGGTCTAGAAGGAGGGAGGGAGGTACTTCAGAGGGTCTGAGGGTAAGTCAGTATGGCTGAGGTGCTTCAAGCCTCACTTCACACATCAAGGACAACAAATGTGCCTCACCTCTTCTCCACCTGCCTACGCATCTGCACATGGGCATGTTCATATAGCCTTGAGGACATGACACAAACCAAAGCCATCCAGTTCCTGTGCTTGGCTATAATTCACTACAAATCAATTTTGAAAGCTAGAAGAGTAACTATAAATAGGAAGAGGTCATACTTAACTTACTTTTAGGAAGTCCAAATTCCCCTTAGGAAGTTCTTTTTTTTCTTTTTTAATTTATTTATTTGACAGAGAGATATTATAACAGGCAGAGAGGCAGGCAGAGAGAGAGAGGGGGAAGCAGGCTCCCTGCTGAGCAGAGAGCCCAATACAGGACTCAATCCCAGGACCCTGAGATCATGACCTGGGCTGAAGGCAGAGGCTTAACCCACTGAGCCACCCAGGTGCCCCTTCCCTTAGGAAGTTCTTAATGAAGCTTTTCAAACCATCACCTCCAATGACTCCAAGTCAGTTCCTACAACACAGACACTGCACACTAATAGCTGGCTTTAGCCTCAACCAGTTACGGACTAGTAGAGTGTGAAGCAGTCCTATGATAAGGAGGAAGAGGAAGTATAGTTCTCTGTTGGGAGTATGTGTGGACAACAGTCCAGGAACCATAGGACTAAAGCTGAATTAATGGAAAAGGGGATGGAGAATGAGCCCTGGTAGAAGTGGGATGAGGATATAAATCATAGGGGGCATAGGAGAAATTAGGGCCCTAAGCAAGTCAGAAGCTCTGTATGCAGCAAACTACTTTTTTAAAAGATGTCCTAAATGGGGGGCGCCTGGGTGGCTTAGTGGGTTAAGGCCTCTGCCTTCGGCTTGGGTCATGATCCCAGGGTTCTGGAATCGAGCCCCAGATCAGGCTCTCTGCTCAGTGGGGAGCCTGCTTCCTCCTCTCTCTCTCTCTGCCTGCCTCTCTGCCTACTTGTGATCAATCTCTGTGAAATAAATGAAAAATCCTTTAAAAAAAAAAAAAAGATGTCCTAAATGGTCATCAAGATGAACAGAGAGGTAAATCAAGGTAAACAGGGGAGCTGGAAAAGATGAGATCCAGAAGCTGTGGCTGAAATCAAAGAAGCCACAAAAGCTCTGAGAAGAAAATGACACTCTTATGTCTTAAAAAACAAAACAAAACAAAAAAACTGAAGTGAGTTCCAACTAGGCTTTAAAAGAAAAAAATCTTATTATAGACCTGTTTCTACCTTAACAAAACCAAAGCCCAAAGAAAAAATTACTAATTTTGAATAATTTCCTATAAACATTCAATCATACCTTAAATATTTTAAATACTTATTTTAATTCATTATTCTGGATTATTCATTAATAAAGCAGCTAAAGGAAGACAGAGATAAAGCTGGGATTTCTCCTAAAGGCAAAAAAAAGAGGGGAACAAAGGCTAGAAAGCTTACATATAGTTTTAAAAAGATGTCCAAGGGATTCCAGAAAACCCTGACCTAAGTGCTTACTTTCCTTTTCAAAGAGGCCATGTCTTTGAGTTGAACAAGAGCTTAGGTGTAGACACAAATGATATAAAAGCCACTGAGCAACCGAGCCGACTAGGTTGTTGACATAACAAGTTCCTGTGACATCTAAAAGATCAGGACATTGACAGAGGAGCTAATCATGGGCAAACCATAACAGGAGCTGCTGGCAATCTTTTAGAATCTTCACAAAATCCAGACAGCGTTTTAAAAAATCTTAATAAAATGTTATTTTTTAAAAATTACAGAAATGGGACCACTAAAGCACTTAATTTTTAGGATCTCTTAATGGATGAAAACACTGACACCTTTTCAAAAGGATATTATACATTTTCCAAAATCCAATTAATTCCTACAAGGAAATCATTTTCCAGAAACCCATGTTATGCCCCAATTCTTAAGCAAGCCAGGATACTGTCCAAATGTTCAATTTGCATTCAAGGAATAATTCAATTAAGTGGCTAACTCTGACCAAACCCTCTGCAAAACATAAGATGTGTGAAATTTGAACTGAAAGCTGGGAAACATGCTTAAAATGGATAGTGCTTCCTTGCAGAGCAAAGAAGCCATGTATCACAGTGTCATTTAGATAAAGGAGTGCCTTGGTGTACAAACCACAAAACTTCCAAGAAGAAAATGACTATCTTCTATCTCAGGGAGAAATATCCTAAAGTGAGTGCCAGTTAGTTTTTTTGTTTTTGTTTCTTTAATATCATTGTCCTGGTTTCTACCTTCACAGAAATCAAAGTTCAAATGTTTACCGAAAATTATTCAACTTAAATATTTTAAAGACTTGTTCTAACTCATTATTCTGGATGCTATTATGTTCATGCCATTTCAAATAGGTCTGTTTCAAGTTATGGACATCTTCACTGTTGAGAGAGAGTCCTCAATTCTACCAATTTCGCTTTTTAGTTCTTTTATTGTAAGCAGCAATTCTCTGTCATGGGGAGAGGAGATTTGGGAGGCATTCATCTAAAGATAAAAGTATCTGAAAAATAAGTATTTGAAGTTTCCATTGTTAGACTTGTTATACTCATTACTTTCAAGGGATTAATAATGGAAATGTAACTTAATTCTTATACTAATCTTAGATCTGACGAATGGAAAATACTTCTAATAACAAAAGTATTTGAGCCAAGAATATCAATTTTGAAACATATGATGCAATTAAAATTAAGATTGTTTATATCAGAAAGAATATGTATTTTTGTAGTTTAGGTTTGAAAGTTACTTTTTCCTGATGAAAAATCTGATGAAGGGTGCCTGGGTGGCTCAGTGGGTTAAAGCCTCTGCCTTCGGTTCAGGTAATGATCTCAGGGTCCTGGGATCGAGCCCCACATCAGGGAGCCTGCTTCCCACGACCCACCCCACCTGCCTCTCTGCCTACTTGTGACCTCTCTCCCTCTGTGTCAAATAAATAAATAAAATCTTTAAAAAAAAAAAAAAGAAAGAAAGAAAAGAAAAAGAAAAGGAAAAATAAAGAAAAATCTGATGAAGATAGCATGCTGTGGATATTTAACACCTCAGGCAGTTAATTAGCCATCTTAACTTTCTTCCTAAAAACAGGGCATAATGTACCCTAATCAAAGAGTAATAGCACTGCTTTTTTAATATTAAAAACACACCTAATAAACATGGAATCTTATGTTCCTGTTTTGGTTTTAGTTTCTATTGGGAGTAAGAGAGGGACAGATGGCAAGGGAGAGTAAAGTTTACAAGGGCTGGAATTTGGAATTTAATTGGAAAGAAGTTCTATCAGCTATAGAAAAAAATTCCATCACAGATTTACAAGGAATCATTTAAATAACTTTACTTAACCAAAATAACTTGTCAAAATTAGAATGAAATAAACAAGTAAAATCTAATCAAATTCTACATATAGTTTTATCCATGATAAAAAATAATTTCTATAAAAAATTAAAAAAAAAAAAATAATAATTTCTACTTCTATTCCCCAGTGCTCAAATGATAAATGTTTTTCCATCTCCAGCAAATTCCAGATTCGTACACCATTTGGAAAGAGAATATATCTACCAATGTTCACTATACTACAGATTTTGCAAGTTTGCAGCAATTATAGGATAATATCTTACAGATGATGGAAACCTTTGCCAAACCAACAATTCTACTAACGTGCTTATTTCACCAAATTCTTCAATCCAGACATAAAGTTAAAAATCCACAGGTAAGTAAACAGTATCTCAGATCAACCAACGACAAGTCTATTTATGCTGACTTTACTTGAAATATTTATTCTTGGACCAGGAAAAGAACACTGAACACTCTAACTTGACATTTATACTCTAAACTATTGAAAATTCATCATTCAAAATGGCTACCAGCTGGGAGCCATCTGCAGCCTGCTTCACACACACATACACACAAACCCAGCTCATTTGTGCTCTCTTTTCCTTATACTGATAGAGAAATAATGTCTATCCTCATGGAGAAGGCTGTTTAAAGTTACTTCATGGACTAATGGATTGTGAGTCAATTTGCTATATTTCATCACAAAGGGAGCTACGTGAGAAAAAAGAGAGAACTAGAAAACCCTGAAAAGTAGTGATGGGAAAGCAGTGAACTTCTCACACGAGGGGGTGTCTAAAAACTGAGGATGTTTATTTTGCTGAGACATTAGAAGGCTCTGTTGTATTTCATTTTAAATCCAAGAAATGCATCTCACTGATTCACTTACTCATCATCTCCAGAACCACTCCTCACATTTGTCTAATATTCTTATACATTTCCCGTGTATTCCACGCCATAATCTTGTAAATCAGATATGTGAATCCCATTTGGCAGATGAAGAAATGAGAAATCAAAGAGGTTAAGCAGCAGATAAGTATGTGGCAAAGTCTGGCTAAAATCAAAGTCCTGTGACTCTGGCAAAAGCAATTTCTGACCCACTTGGCTTATGAAGTAAGCGGAAAGCACCATATACTTACAGGGAGGTCATCTGAAAGCTCACTAGCAGCCCAACAGCTGCCCCTCAACACTCTGATTCATTCATGACAGAGTAACCAGGGATGGCCCCAGAATAGTTCAATCAAGGGAAGGACCACCACCCCCACGCACACAGAGAGAATGTCAGAAACATTTGGTTGTCACAGTGACACAACAGAGAGCCACACTGGCCAGGGTTACAGATGATGAGCTTCCAACAAAGGGTAGAACAAACCCACTCAGGATGGCCAAAGAGACAGTCCTGGCTTTGCACAGTCCCAAGATGCACAAATTTTAGTTACCCAGCTTAGGTAAACAACACCAATCCCCCAACGAGACAAGTTTACATTCCAGTTACCAAAGTACATTAATTGTGAGTAGTTGCATCAAATACACATTCCACTGCCAGCTCTTCAGTATACAAATCACTACGTATATAACATGCATCTTGATCAGTGACGAATCACAAAGCTTCTTTCGAAGTGTGTTGGGGATTACTCACTGCACATCTGTAAATACCTCATGCACAGAGGAGCAAAGCAAGTAGTTATACTGACTTCTTATCTCCCAGGGTCAAAAACAAGTGACATTTTACAAAAATGGATAATCAAAAGTGGAAACTGGCCAACCAAGATAAAAGTACAGTGACACTGCTGGAAGTGAAACTTGAGTCAGACGTCAGGCGTACAAGATCTATAGGGACGATGGGAGTGTTGACACTGGCGTTGCTGGAGGGGCTAGGATATGCAGCCAGAGGAGACTGAGTGAAGACAAACTCAGGGGCATAAACGATGAAAGCGGTTGTGACAAGGAGGAGCTGACGCCAGCAAAAAACTTCACATTAAAGAAACTCTGGGAGATATTCCACACCTTGAAAGTACAAAGGATGACATGTTGGAATCTGATCAAGACTTATGATCGCAACAATTCATCGAGCCAGAGAAAAAATGCTCCCTCCATATCACAAACTATACAATAAAAAAGCCATGGTTCCAACTGTTCAAGGTTTTTTACAAAGAAATGGACACATTAATTCTCAATATTTCAAACATTAAAATACAGTGCATTAAATATTAGCTTTAATATCTTTTTTCATTTTCCTATACATTTATCACTGACAGGGAAATCTTTAATGTTTTCACAAAATTTTTAGAATTTGCACAGCATTCAATTTTCCCATTGATTACTGAAAACACCTTGCAGTTTCAGCCTCCACAGTCATTTTTATGGTCCCACACTGCTGTGTAAGGTGAGGACTACCTGTTATGCCCCCATTGAGAATCAGTCATAAAGGCTTTCAAACTGTTCTACACTATAGATACTATTTATCTCAAAAAGTTCAACAAACTCCTACATACTGACCAAAACCTAGTTCAGATGTGCCCCCCACTACGAAAACTCTCCCAACCCTCCCAGGCAGAAGTCATCTCTCTCCCCTCGTCCACTGTGGCAACATTTTAGTGCTTATTTCTTTGCTCGCTTTACCACTCCCACCAAAGAGGTGGCCTCCTCATGGCCAACAAACTAGATCTTGAACGTTCATTTTTAAACATTTGAATCTAGCACTTAGGATCTAAGAAGCATGGTTCAAGTAATTAACAGTGATGAAGTAGTTAGACAAAGGGGACAGAAGAGGCAACAATTACGAAGGACTTTCCAATTATTCAGCACTTAGTGAATCCAGTGCAGCCGCTCCATCTACACAGTTTCCTTTACCTCATTCGAAACATGGTATCCTTGTGGAATCTGCTTATCAGAATAAATGAACTGAGTGAATATTCCTTAAATAAAAGTAAATTCTAAATCACTGACAGAAATTTTCTCCCAAGGTACATGTGCCTAATAATGAAGAAGCTCTCCGTATAGTAAGGGGCAAGTTAGGCCAAGTATGGGCTTGGACAGCAGGATGCCTGTGTTCTGTCACTTCCATTCTAGCCTACGTCTGGCACCAGCTCAGGGGCCCACACTTTCCCGTTTTAAAAGATGAGCTAGATTTTTGTGTTAAATCTTCTAATTTCTAAATGGCAATTATGTAAATTATGTAAATCTAATTTCTAAATGTTTCAATTATGTAAAAAACACTGTGGGTGAAAGAAAGCATGGACCCCACCTTCTGACCTGTGCTCCAAACCAAAGAGAATTTTCAGAGGGTGTGGGAGGTTATTTGTGATGACCTATAGTGTTAGTGAAGAGCCGATTTCTTGGTTCCCCTGGGACACAGGATCCACAATTCTTAAAGCCATTTCATTCTCCAACTATCACCTTATAATTCCTAAGAAGGACTAACCAGATCTCTATCATATTATTATCATAGGTAGCTAAAAAAGATTAAATTTGAACTATCAGATGTAACTTGTATGTGACTTGAATATAATGGTTAAACAGTATATAACTTGTGGGGGGAAAAAAAGTAATAGTATTGATATTTCTAGCAAAATCAAGTTACCAAAACTTGATTATAATTTTCTAGCCTCTGATTTTTCATAAGGCCATTATTCCAGTTATATGAATTCACATTATATGATTTTTTAGGCAACACATTTTACTACCCAGGTCACTCTGATCTTCTTCAAGCAATCTGAGTAAGCTCCAGTGGCACTGATGCTGGTGACGACCAATCAGGACAACAGCAGATCAGTAATGGCATCCCCGAGACATTAATAAAATAAAATTCTATGTAGGCTGTACTGGGTAAGTAGGCAAAGAAACAAGTACTGGGTTCAAGGAAAGTTTGCTTCAAAAAAAAGTATAATGAAGATGTATATATTGGTTATGCTACTATAACAATTCCAAATATCAGGGGATGAACACAACAAAAACTTCTCTCTCCTTTTAGATGGACTGCATACATCAGCAAAGGGCTTGGTTCTGTACAGTCATTCAGGGACCCAAGCTTATAGAGGCCCTTTCATTTTATAGCTGCCCATCGGGAATTCATGGCCTTTTGTCTCCCTTTGGGAGAAACATGCAAACATGGTCCCTCATCTTCCCCACTCCTCACACTACTATATCAAATCAGTTGCACAGACCTAGTGATTCTCTTTCCAAAACTATTCCCAGAACCTAAGACAACCTTCCATCCAAGTAATGACCACCTTGAGCATTTCCACCAATGGCTTCACAAGTAGTGAGAGCACTTCCAGTTTTCTCCCCTTCAACTCACAAGCTCTGATATTTCCCCACTATAATTCAAGTCTGTCAGGACTTATTCATTACCTCTTAAGTTGGGCACAAACTTCTTGGCCTAACATTAAGGCTGTCCATAATGAGGCTATAATCCACCTCTTTTGGTTTTACTTTTCCTCAGTCCCCATAACTTCATCACCACCAGTATGTCTGGTCCACACCCAATCCCCAACTTTTTTTTTTTTCTTTCTATAAGCAGTTCCATTGTCCCACTGTCTCTCCAGCACTCAGTTCATCTCAAAACATAGAAACAACCTCTAGATCCCCTCAATTTGATACAATCTTCTCCTCTTCAGAGCTGCTATACTGTCTTTCTTATGCAACTTATAATTCTATTTTAAATTGACTCAACCCCCTTCAAAGATAAACTATCTTTGAGGGCAAAGACTGTTTTACTTACAGTGAACTTGCCAGGTCTTACAAGGCCTAATTACTGGTAAAGCCAACAACATTTACCCTCTTGACAAGTCACAAAGAACATGCCTGAGCATTTCATTTGTAAGAGAGCTGTAAGCTTCTAGAACAACCTACTATCCTTTGAGGGAACCAAAGGTGGAATTACCTTCTTTTTATAGAATCATGTATCTAAGTCAAGAGTCTGGCTCCAATGTCAATTGAAGCTAGGTAAGGAACCATTAGGAATGAATGGGCACCGTGCATGCTTATAATTCAAATATATATTACACAAAAGAAAAAACAGACAAAAATTATTCATTGCCCCAAACAAAATACATCTTCTCTCATTGTCTTGGAATCCACTGTCCCCTCATTCATAGTTTCCCTTGACCAATAGATGTGGGCACAAGAATTATTTTACTCCATCATGAGAAAACCAACAGTACAAAAGCAAGGATAAATGATAACTGACACCAGACTTTCACATCAGGAAATAAGGAGTAGGAGAGGGTGAGGCAAACAGTAGCACATCACTGGCTCCAACCAACATGTACAGAACCTGACCCAAAGTAGCCAGACTTTCAGATTTTTCAAGAAAAGCTACCAAACCAGACAGAATGTAAAATCTCCTTAATTTTAAAATGTTGGCAGCTAAATTTATTTCAACAATCACTATTTAGATAAATACGATATAGCCTCAACTAAACATGTGTGTACACCAAATACAACACTAAGCCATTTGCTTGTTTTCTGTTTACCTGAGATGGGTTAAAAGAGAAATAAAAGGAATGTGGTAATACTGAAAAAAGTGAGCAGATGGTGTCTCTACCATCAGAAAATCCCGTGCCGCAGGCAGTTTATAATGAGCTGGACTTTGATCATAGGAAGAAGGAACTGACAGCTTTATAGGCCAGCACTTGATTCTGGGTCTAGGGTATTGGTGGAAAGGCCCAAGGCTAAGGACTGCTGGGAAACTTGAGTCCAGTTAAGCCCAACATAAATTTATATATGAATCCCCTTGTACATGCTAGAAATTTTAAAACCACTAAATTTTCCTGAATTACTGTTCAGAAATTATCACTTCCAAGAGGATGCCAGAAAATTAAAGTATTACTCCACTGAATTTGGTACAGCATGATAGAAAATATCTATTGCACTATAAATGTATTTTTCTATAAAATTAATTTTAAATCTTTGTGATATAGGAAAAAAGTGTGGAACTCATAAAACATTATGAGTAATATTCAAAGAATTTATATATTTTAAAAATTAATTTAATTGATTATGAAAATTTCCAAAAAAGCTACTCAAGAAACTTAAGCGTACTAATGATGTCACAAGGGAGACCTGGAAAGACAAACATTCAGATGTACTAAGATTTCATTAATCTGCAAAACTGCAGAATTATATTTGGCAATATTTCAGATGTCTTCATGTGATTCTTAGAGTAAAATTTCATAAGTTTTCCCTTGTGAATTTTTAGGTTCTTAAGATTTAAGAAGATTCCAATTAGAAACCACTAAACTTTCTAAATGCTAGTTTCAAGAAATTAAGATTCTCTCTACATCCTCAATTTTCAATACCTATTCATCACTGATAAAATGGCATAATTATCCTATGTTATGAAATATGAACCAGTTGGTGAGGTATATTTTACCATTATAAATTCATTTATAAAACAAGGTAAGTATGAGGCACTATGCTCAACTGAAGAGCAACAACGATGGACCAAAACAGTTATGGTGTGCCTGGGTGGCTCAGTGGGTTAAGCCTCTGCCTTTGTCTCAGGTGATGGTCTCAGGGTCCTGGGATCGAGCCCCACATCAGGCTCTGTACTCAGCAGAGAGCCTGCTTCCACATCTCCCTCTGCCTGCCTATCTACTTGTGATCTCTCACTCTCTCTGTGTCAAATAAATAAATAAAATCTTAAAAAAAGCAAAAACAAAAAACCAGTTATGGCCACTGCTCTCACAAGGCTGACAGTATAGTCAGGGAAACCAACAACAAAACCACCCTTACTTTAATTACAGAGCATAAAAAGTTTCACAAAAGAAACTTAAAAATTGCAATGATATCACCTAACAGAGAGATGCCATGTATTTATTACTTAGGGAAGAATACCTTGAAGAAATGAGCCATAATACGAAGCACAGTTACCTTGAAGGGGGTGATGCAAATCACATCAGGAAGAGGGAGCAGGATTCATTCATTTCTAAATACCTACTGCATGACAGATTCATGCCAGTCATTGCATTAAACATTAGGCATAAATAGTGAATAGAATTTAAACAGTTCCTGATCACACTTACAATCTACCGGGGGAAATGAACAAATACAATAAAATAAATCTACTGGGAGAAATGAAGTAAAGGAAGGGGGAAGAAATCATTTTTTAAGCGGGAAAGGGGTTTAAAAAGAACAGGATGCCCTGAGTCAGAACAATTGTTCTAATACTTTGTATTAGGTGAGACAATCTAAGAATTAATTAAGCCAAGACCTGAAAGATGTCAAGAAAACAGAAAGAACATAGCAAGCAGAGACCCTGAAGCAGGAGGGAACTCGACATTAAAGGAAATGAAAGACGACCAGCAGGAAGGAGAAAAGGGCAGCCGTGAGGTGGAGAGGGACATAAGGGCCAAGTCATATAAAGCCCAGAGAGCCATGGATAAGGGGGCTGGGTCTCCTTTTAACAACACTGGGAAGGCCATGAAGTGCTTTAAACCTTGGAGTAACATGACCTTATTTGTGTTTTACAAATCACATTGAAGGAGGCAGGCAGAAGTAGAGAGATGAGCTAGGAGAGCATTGCAGTTGTCAAGTAAGATATAATGGGAGCACGGGGGAAAGGTCAGGATGGTAGAGATAAAGAAAAATGAAGAAAATCAATGTATACTGAGAGTGGAACAGCCAAGACTACTGAATGATTGACTGGGGAGGAGTAATGGAAAGGGAGCTATCAAGTTATCAGTCAGGCTTCTGATTGGTGCCATCACTGAGACTGGAAGTAAAAAAGAGACCAAATGAGACTAAGAACATAAAAGTTTCAGTTAAGCTACATTTTTCAAGTCAATGAGCCACTGAAGTAGATTTCCAGCCAAGGGGAAATAACAGGCTAAGGCAATAAGAATCTAGTGATCAGAAGGAAAAAAAATTTAATTGGAAATAAAAATTTGGAATTAGATGTTATTTAAGATCATGGAATCTGAGGCTTTCACCTATGAAGGACATGATGAAGAAACAAAGGTCCTTCCAATTTAGATGTGAAACAAACCCTGAGAATTTACAAAGTAGAATGTAAGTGGGAGTTAGGGGGAATGGGTCTTGTTTCCTGGTCATAGAGCTTCACTTTGAGAAAGTGAAAGTTCCAAACATGGATGATGATGATGACTGTAAAACAGTGTGAATATACTTAATGCCATTTAAAATGGTTAAAATGAAGAATCTTATTTACTACTTAATTAAAAAATAATCCTTGAGAAATGTCAACATTTAGACAAATCCTTGAGAAATGTCAACATTTAGACATTGGATAGAAGAGGAGATTCTGTAAACGTCAGAGAGGGAATGAACTTCCAGAATGATGGTAGATGGGGATGAAGACATAGAAGACAAAGGAGAAACTCCATGCTAATCCCCATATAGGAGTTCCTCAAGGAAAAAAGAAAAGAACAGAAAGCTACTAAGAAATGAAGTCAGATGAAGATTTCAAAGTATCCCTCGGATTTTTAAAACACTGGGATCATGGGTAACCCCGACACAACCATGTAAGTGGAAGGGTGAAGTGCTGTGAGTTGAGAAGTAGAATATAATTATACAACTCTTTCAAGAAGTTTTGACTTCTTTTTTTTTTAATTTTTTATTTTTTATAAACATATAATATATTTTTATCCCCAGGGGTACAGGTCTGTGAATCACCAAGTTTACACACTTCACAGCACTCACCATAGCACATACCCTCCCCAATGTCCATAACCTGTTCCAAAAAATAGAAAAATGGAAGGAAAACTTCCAAACTCATTTTATGAGGCCAGCATCACCTTGATCCCAAAACCAGACAAGGATCCCATCAAAAAAGAGAACTACCAAGATGCCCTTCAATGGATGAATGGATAAGGAAGATGTGGTCCATATACACTATGGAGTATTATGCCTCCATCAGAAAGGACGAATACCCAACTTTTGTAGCAACATGGACGGGACTGGAAGAGATTATGCTGAGTGAAATAAGTCAAGCAGAGAGAGTCAATTATCATATGGTTTCACTTATTTGTGGAGCATAACAAAAAGCATGGAGGACATGGGAAGTTAGAGAGAAGGGAGTTGGGGTAAATTGGAAGGGGAGGTGAATCATGAGAGACTATGGACTCTGAAAAACAATCTGAGGGGTTTGAAGTGGTGGGGGGGGTGGGAGGTCAGGATACCAGGTGGTGGGTATTATAGAGGGCACGGATTGCATGGAGCACTGGTTGTGGTGAAAAAATAATGATACTGTTATGCTGAAAATAAATAAATTTAAAAAAAGGTATTCCAATGTCAAGATGAAATAAAAGGTTATTTACATTTCACTGGATCACATTAAAAAAAAGTAGAGAACTACAGACCAATATCCTTGATGAAAACAGATGCGAAAATTCTCACCAAAATACTAGCCAATAGGATTCAACAGTACATTAAAAGGATCATTCACCATGACCAAGTGGGATTTATTCCAGGGCTGCAAGGTTGGTTCAACATCCGCAAATCAATCAATGTGATATAACACATTAATAAAAGAAAGAACAAGAACCATATGATACTCTCAATAGAAGTTTTGACTTCTTAAGAAGAAGCAGAAAAACAAGACCGTGGCTGGAGAGGAATGTGACATCAAGGGAAGTATGGTAGTTGTAAAGAGCCTACCCCAATGTCCACTTTCACTTTCTCCTAATTAGAATCCTCAATTTTTAGCTGGGCACATGGACACCTAACATAACTATTCTGACTACCTTGAAGCTAGGTATGGCTAGGAAAAAAAGTTCTGCCTAGAGACATGCTAGGAGATTCTAGGAAATCTCATGATTCAGTGTCTTTTGTCCCTTTTCCCATCCTGCTGATTAGATGCGGCACCAGAAGTTCCAACTTGGATTATGAAGATAAAGGCCATAACCCAGGAGTGGGGAACGATATAGGTAGAAGTAACTTGATTTACTAAGTCTCTGGGGAGCACTGTCACCACACCAGACCCACACTGTTCCTTTAGGAGAAGTAATCTTCCATCTTATTTAAAAAGCAATCATTTCGTTTTGCTTTATTTCCACAGACAATTCTAATCTGAACTGATGCAGGCAGTTTTGTTTTCCTTTAGTATGGAAGACAGTAGAACACCATTGTGTGGAAGTGGGAATAATCCAATTACCGAGCTTGACTCACAGCAGAGGAGGACAAAGCCCAAAGTGAGACATGCAAACCCAGTGTAGCTAGAAAGATGAGACCAGGGAAGACGCAGGAGGAGCTAAACCATGCAGACTTGCAAAGTAGGATGAGGATTTTACTTTTTATCCTAAGAGCACTGAGAAACTAGACATGTTTTAATAGGTAAGTAACAGGATCTAATGTGTACTTTTTCAAAGATGAGTGACAGTAGTTTGAAGAAAGTAAAGGAGGCCAAAAGAGGTGGCAAGGAGACCAGTTCAGAAGTTGTTCTGACAATCCAGATGAAAGACGGGGATGGCTTCAAGCAGGAGAATGATGACAGTCCTATGGCCAAGTGAGTGAATGTGAAGAAGACAGAGACAGCACTGGCAGCACTCTGTATGTGCTTATGCAGGGACCAGGGACAGCAAGCAGTCAAGGATGACACTCAAGGTTATAGCTTGAACAACACTGTGAATGCTGATGTCATTCACTGAAATACAGACTTGTGGAAAAGATACACACTTGGGTAAGCGCAATTTTTAACAGTCTAATTTTTAAGTTCTTGAAATAACCAAAGGTAAATAAATACCCAGCAAGTAAAAACTTGTTCTCAGAAGCTTATTCGTAATAGCACAAAACGGTAAATAGCCAGGTGTCCAAAAAAGGGAAGCAGATTAACTGCAACAATATGGATGAAACCCAAACGCATTATACTCAGAGAAAGAAGCCTTATCCCATAAAGTACATATTGTATATTTCCATTTATATAATATTCTAGAACAAACAAAACTACTCTTTGGTGGAAAAAACTCAGAAAACTGGTTGCCACAGTTAGTGGGGGTGGTTCAGGAGAGTGGGGTAGGAGGAAACTGTTTCCAGTCATGGTAATGGTCTACATCTTCATAGGAGTTTGGGTTACACAAGTGTATACATTTGTCAAAACACAGTCAACACTAAATTTACTTTATCTAAATTTAACAATGACAAAGCACTTTTGAATGCTGATTGTTGGTATGCATAGTAAAGAGCTGGTGTGCTGAGATAGGCCTGCTAGTCTGAAATTCGGCAAAAAAGATGGATTGACGAATAAACAGGATAGATAGATCCATATGTGATAAAGCCAATATAACGGAGTCACTAGGGTACTCCCTGTATAATTCTTACAACTTTTTTGTGTTTTTATAATAAACTGTTAGCAAAGCTTTAAGTAACTGATCTGTATTTCTTTAAAAGCCCTAACTAAAACTTAACAATAATGATTCAAGCACACATCTCCCTCCCTTTCCTTTCCATCTTCACTTTCATTGTGAATCCATGAATGTTTACTACTGGGAGATTTGTAACCAATTAATCACAAAGAAATCTAGCATTTTAAAATCACTTGAAATCATTATCGAGTCCAAAAGGTGTATTTTGCAGAAAAACAGTTAAATAGAAATATTTTAACACACTTTAAGCAATGAATCATGATAATTCAGGAAAAGAAAAAACTGGGGAAAATTTCAGCTAATATAGGGGAAAAAATGGTCATTCTGAATTATGTAACATTTTAAGGGATACGGTTTTCTTATTTTCATAATTTGTAGTTCTTTAGGACCCTTTTAATAAGGGAAAAACTATCACTGCCATACCCAAATGTCAGTTATTCATTATTGTATTTTTAAAGATGTTTCCCTAGGAATACTGTTCATATTCTTAATTTCCACTACCAATACAAATTTTTTACTTAAAGAAAGCCCGTAGGTCTTTCTTCATAAAAATTAGCAGATAAAATTATTTAAAATTACTACAGATTTAGTTGAATTTTAATAAAAATTTATCTTCAAAAAATAAGGTCAGGGGCACCCGGGTGGCTCAGTGGGTCATGATCTCAGGGTCCTGGGATCGAGTCCCGCGTCGGGCTCTCTGCTCAGTAGGGAGCCTGCTTCCCTTCCTCTCTCTCTGCCTACTTGTACTCTCTCTCTGTCAAATAAATAAGTCAAATCTTTAAAAAAAAAAAAAAAAAAAAAAGGTCAAATTGTCCTCTCCCCCTGCCCAATCCCCGCAAAGAGGCTTATTGAGGGTGATTCAACCAGGGGAGTATTCTAGGAGCCTGAATCCTGAGGAGCTAGGCAGACCTCATGGGAGGGCTGAGAGGAGCTAACAACATGCAGGAACAAGGAAGTTACTTCTGAGGGCAGAGGGAACTACCTGGGTCTGGTCTGAAACTGCATACAGGGCTGAGTTAAAAACAAGGTCGTTGCCAAGACTGTGGGGCCGGGACTGGATGGTATGAGAGCCTGGCTAGTTTCTAGAGGCAAGAGAACCTCCAAATAGAGGTTTGTAGGTGGGCATCTTCCAAGGTCTTCCAGAAGACAGTGACCATGTGGAAGAGGCCATAAGAGCAGGTAGAGACAGAAGAGCACAGCATCTGTTGTGTGGCTGAACTGCATGCACAGGTGCACCCAATGCTGCTTCTGAGCCTTGTGTTCCTACTGGACCTTGCTGATGCCTCCTTGTTACCAGCTACCCTCCCCAACTACTCCACTGGTTCCTCAAGCCAGGCAGCAGGTGGGAGTGAGACCCAGGCCCTTACTTCTCTTCTGGGTTGTAGTGGGGTGGCATTTCTTTGGGCTAGTACAATGTAAAAACAAGCTGGTGGCTGGGTGATCATCAGGTATAGCAGGGAGGTGATGAATGGTCCCCAGGATGTTGACTTGCCCCATCAGAAACAGACACAGGGCAAAGCAGACACTGATGGGGAGAGGGTGCCAGTGGCCAGAAATAAGTCATTCATCATAAGGAGAAAGACAGTGTACCGCAGGAGAAGTTCTGTCTTGAATGGGGCATGACTCTCACTTTCTGCAGGCAGAAAGAAGCTGAAGGCATTGGTGACAATCAGAAAGCCACTAGACCCCAGAAAGCTCATCAGTTCAGGCTGGGCCACCTGCTGAGATGAAAGAGCTGAAGGTGAGAATGCAGTTCTGTTCATCAAAGGGGAAAAAGAAGATGCCAGATTACATATGCTGACCATTCACACTGGCTTGTCATATCTGATGCAGCTGTTACAGGTGCCATAAGCATGTGACTTGCCAGTGCCTGATCCACATCCGTGAATGAACTCCTCACTGAACATAGCTGGAAGCCACAGGTTTTAGTTGCTATGCTGTCCTTCCTGATGCCCCCATATTCCTCTGGATTCCACCTGAGGAGTGGATGGCAGCAGACCACAAGTTAGCCACAGGAATGAAGGCATCAGTTGAAGCTGAGCATCACCATTTCCAGGACGGCAGACAGGGTGATGGAAATGTGGACAAGAGGGGGGAAACTGTCTTTGATGTCTGCTTTAATGGAAACTCTTCTGTTAAACACTGCTTAAAAGGTAATGAGATGGGCGCCTGGGTGGCTCAGTTGGTTGGACGACTGCTTTCAGCTCAGGTCATGATCCTGGAGTCCCGGGATCGAGTCCCGCATCGGGCTCCCAGCTCCACGGGGAGTCTGCTTCTCCCTCTAACCTTCTCCTTGCTCATGCTCTCTCTCACTGTCTCTCTCTCTCAAATAAATAAATAAAATCTTTAAAAAAAAAAAAGGTAATAAGATTACCCCCATGCTGGTCAAAGCCTGAGTGATTAGTAGTAAAACTGTCCCCTCTTCTCAAGGAAGAGCAGCCAGTAGAAAGTGAGGCAGAGGAGGAATCCTTCCTCCATGCAGCCAATGCCTTTCCATCTTCCTCTCACTCTTCTCTGGAGATTTAGTGATAACATTGAGCTTGCAGACCCACAGGCCACACCTTGAGCCCTAGCCCAAACTGTCCTTTTAATTAAAACTTATAAACTGATACTTCAAAACCAACTACCAATTAAAAAGCTCAATATCAACTTGCATGCATTTATTTCTTCAGATGACACAGAGAATTTATGAAGTGGCACGTACAACTGTATATACTACAGAAGAAAAGTTTTCATTTAGTAGCACAAGTATTTTAATTACATATTCATATATACTGCATGGGGTATTTTATTGCTCATTTTCAGCAGATGAAGTCTTGAACATACAGTCTGGTAACTATTCTAAGATAAGTAGCTTTCCTTACTGTACATGCTCTCAGCTTGGACTTTAATTATACTAAACTTTTAAAAATCCATTTCAACTTCAAAAAAAAAAAAAGGAATATTAATCTTTCAAGTAAATATGTAGACACTATGTCTTCCTAAGAGCCCCACTGTTAAAGTAAAGGAGAAGAAAATAGCTAAATGAGTCTAACTCTGGTCCTAAGTTCTCCATTTCTTTATCGCTTTTTAATTAAGTTAAATTTTAATTCCAGTAAAAATTCAGTGTTATATTAGTTTCAGGTGTGCAATATAGTAACTCAACTCCATACATACATCACCCAGTTCTCATCACAACAAACACACTCCTTAATCCCATCACCTGTTTCACTCCTCCCTGTACCCTATACCCACCTCCCTTCTGGAAACGATCAGTTTGTTCTCCATAGTTAAGAGTCTGTTTCTTGGTTTGTCTTTTTTTTTTTCTTTGCTCATTTGTTTTTTTTCTTAAATTCCACATATGAGTGAAATCATGGTATTTGTCTTTCTCTGAATGACTTATTTCACTAAGCATTATACTCTCTAGCTCCACTCACATCCTTGCAAATGGGAAGATTTCATTATTTTTTATGACTGAGTAATATTCCTCTCTGTGTGTGTACACACTACATCTTTGCTATCCATTCATCTATTAATGGACACAGATTATTTCCATAATTTGGCTATCGTAAATAATGCTGCTATAAATACAGGGGTGCATATAACCTTCTGAATACTAGGTCCTCGGTTTTTAAAGTCTTCACTAGCCTGATCAGGAAAATACTGATCTAGGTATACCCACAAGTTTGAGAGAAGGAAGAGAAATCTTGTTTTATAAGTTTATTGGTTTTGGTTTGCACACTGTTACTGACCTAAAGCAAAATGCTTTCATGAATGTCATAAACAAACACCAAACTCCATGTCATCAATAAAACCAAATTTTCCCAAATAAGAAAATGTTGACTTACTTCATCCATTTAAAACAGTGCAACCCTTGGAATATGTGTTTGTTAAAAGGGCAAAGGAAGTAGTGTAAAGCTCAAATGTGACTAGTGGGATCAGGCTGTTGGGCTCAAAAAAAATTTTGAGTTTTTCAACGAGGGTCAAACACAAAGGTAAGATTCAGAACACTGTAAATTTATCTGGAAGAAAATTTGAGTGGAAAGTATAGGTTTTAAGCTTCACTGATATTTCCCTTTCTTTTTTAAGGTCATTCAGTGAGGATCAAAGCTTGCATAAAGAAAGGGGCAAGGAGACAAAAAAAAAAGAAAAAGGAAATCTTTGAAAATCCTTTTTATATAAATTGGTATATCTGACCCAAGGCAATAATGTGCTGACCAAAATAGGAACATCTAAAGATGACAGAAAACTTACATTTTTTTCAAGCTAAAATGAGTCAGGGAATCTCCCAAAACGAGTTTTACTTCCAGTCTGCACTTTTTGTTAAAAAGTGAAAGACCATAAAGTATTCAATTCTGTGTTTACTGCCCAATTTTTTATTGATTATGTTCACATACAAAAAAGTAATTTACAATAAGCCAAGATGAAACAAAAATTTACAGAGCACCTGGTATACATAAGCACTTCATAAACACAAATATACATGATCTCCACTTCCTCCATACGACCTTATAAAGCATGTAGGATCCCATTTGACACTTGAATAGCAAGTCTGGAGAGATTAAAGACCCTTCTTAGGATCACACAGCTGAATCACAAGTGGCCTTCTGTCCTGGCTTTGCCATTAACTAGCTATATGTTCTTAATGAGTGTAAGTCCCCTCTCTGACGCTCCATTTCCATAATATGCAAACTAAAAAGACTCAACTGAACATTTAAATTACATTAAAAGGTGCTTTTGATCTTTTAGAGACTAATGAGGGATGGTCAGACTTGACTTTCGATGCACCTCTACCCTGTCTTCCTTCCCTTTATCTAATTTCACTGTTCCTCACCCATTCCACAAGAAGAAAAGGAGCTGCCCTCCCCCTGCCTGCAAAAAAGAAGAGTATGAAAAGTTTCGTTTTATATACTTGAAAACACATCCGATTTTAAAAGGAGAAAAATATTGAACAGAGAAATTAAAACTACTTCCTAAAATAAGTATTAGAGACTATCCCTTTAACCTATATTTCTTCATAATTACAGTGAACAAATGAGAACTGACTTTATAAAATTTCCTCAAACACCTGATATCTTAACTAAAAAAAAAAAAAAGAATTATTAATGTGGTCTCAAGTTTGGTAAAAAAGCATCACAATAGCCAGTAAGAAACTGTGTATTTAGACTAAATTTAAAAGTCGTTCTGAACAAATGAGGTTTTTAAAAACTCAAGTGCATTTGACACACAATGTTACATTAGTTTCAGGTACACAACACAGTGATTCCACAAGTCTGTACCTTGATGCTGTGCTCACTGTAGCTACCATCTGTCACCATACAACCCTATTACAATAACACCACCTTACAAATTAGCTTTTAAAGGACTAGAAGGCCAAAGAGAATCAGTAATTTTTTTCTGTATCTTGCTTATAATCCACAGAGGTACAAAACTCATAGAAATTAATTAGAAAATAAAATTCTAGTTTGGTAAAGTAATAATATGTGCCTTTCTTGAAACTGACAAGCTGAACTGAATTGAGATTTCCCATGTGCCCTAAACATGAAACTCTTTTATCTAGTTCATTATTGAAAAGTCAGAAAAAGTCATCACTTCCAATATATTTGTCCAAGGAATTTAAACATTAAATAGAAAAAACTGGCTATATAAGACCAAATGGCTGAGACATTTTTACTCTCTTACTTAAAATTCCTTACAGGGAAGAACTCAAAAGGGAAAACATAGGGAAAATTCATCAGGTATTTAAGAGAGGAAGATGATGATATTAACATGTGAATGCCTACTACACGACATGACAGAGAAGTTTTCCCGTAGACTGTTTTGTTTAATCGTGGTCATTTTTTTTTTTAATCCAATATAGTTAACATACAATGTTATATTAGTTTCAGGTATACAATAACCAAAGTCTAATTTAGTTCTAAAAAAGGCAGGCATTGCTATCCCATTCAGCAGGTGAAGAAAGAGACTTAAAAACTAGGTAATTTGTGGCACTCCTGGGTGGCTCAGTTGGTTGGTTGAGCATCTGACTCTTGGTTTCGGCTCAGATCGTGATCTTGGGATCATGGCATGGAGCCCCGAATTAGGGCACTGTGCTTAGCAGGAGCCTGCTTGAGATTCTCTCTTTCCTTTTCCCTCTGTCCCTACCTTTGGCTCGTGCACACTCTCTAAAACAAACAAATAAACTTAAAAAAAAAATGGGTAATTTGCCCAAGGTCACACAGCTAACAAATGCTGATGTATTTCCAGCCCATACATATTTGAATATATACATAAATGAAAAGTATAAGCTCTTTATACAACCTCCTCCCACATTTTCTGTGCTTGGTCAGGGATTTAAAAGTAAAAAGTCACATTCAACAACCTGTTAAAATTTGAGTTTTGGCTGAAAAGGAAAAAACCTCATGATTATGATACAATAGATCAACTGCTACACCAGAGGTATGAGAAGATAGCACATACAAGCTGCACTTTTAAAAACAGGGTAAATTGGATATTCAGATAAGGCTTCACTGAAGTAAAAAACATCTTAAAATGCTGAGTAAAATACAAAAATATATTTTTCAAAGTACGAAAATTCCTTAGATCGGCAATGATAGGAAATGAAAGCTGGAGTCAGCATTAGCCATAGAAATGTCTATTACCTGGTGGCCTATAGCCTGAATTTTAATAAACCATGTTCAGTGAACAGAAAATAAAGTTTACAACAGAAACACATAAAGCCCCAGAGCTTGAAATAAAAATTCCCATTAGTGATCACCGGTGTCTGACTTTGCTCTATGGAATGAGGAAAAAGAAAAAAGTCTCCTGATATTTTCTATATACAGGTCTGTATTGATGTACTCTTGGCAACAGAATTATAAGTTTAAAACAATTTATTTTTTTTTAAAGATTTTATTTATTTATTTGACAGAGGGAGAGAGATCACAAGTAGGCAGAACAGTAGACAGAGAGAGAGAGAAGGAAGCAGGCTCCCTGCTGAGCAGAGAGCCTGATGTGGGGCTGGATCCCTGGACCCTAAGATCATGACCTGGGCTGAAGGCAGAGGCTTAACCCAATGAGCCACCCAGGCACCCCAAAAGTTTAAAACAATTTAAAAGTAGTTTTCAAATAAGTTTCATAGATAAAGCTCCAATGAACATGAGCTTATAATAAAAAATCACTATAGAGGGGCGCCTGGGTGGCTCAGTGGGTTAAAGTCTCTGCCTTCAGCTCAGGTCATGATCCCAGGGTCCTGAGATCAAGGCCCGCATGGGGCTTTTTGCTCAGTGGGGAGCCTGCTTCCTCTTCTTTCTCTCTCTGCCTGCCTCTCTGCCTATTTGTAACCTCCGTCAAATAAATGAATAAAATCTTTTTTTAAAAAAATCACTATAGATACAAGGGGAAAAGCCATGAGTAGTGAATCAGTAGAAACAATAAGCTGCAGAAAAAGACCACCAAAATAATACAGATATTACAATACCATAGAGAATACTTATACTTAAAGATATAAAAGAATTTAGCACAACTATGTAGAAGAACAAGATACTATCAAGACTCATCACTGCAGATTTTAAAAACAGTTATGAGAGGGACAGGAGCCCTGAGAAAGGCCCTTTCCTGAAGCTCAGGCATACAAGACCTGACTAAAACTGAGGCTGTAGAAGAAGGGAGGATACCAATACACATTCCACCCGCCCCCACTCCCCTGCTGCCAAGAAGCTTGCCCCGCATGACAAGCAGCAGTAGCCCACTGCTGGGGAAGAGGAAAGAACACAGAGCCCTGGGGCCCAGGTGTGCAGTGTGGAATGAAAATCAGGCATAGATTAGAAACACTATGAAAACTCTCCTGCACTCCAGACCTCCTACTAAGCTCAAGGTAACAGTAGTTCAACACTGGAGAAGTCTGAAGTTTGTGTTGGACTCAGAGTAACTATAGCACCAACAAAATTCAAATTTAGCTCAACTACTGACAATATTGACACAACTGCTTATGTTAACAGCCTGAAGGAGAGAAGTGACCATTTTGGGGTGTTAATACTATTTACCTTAGTTTCTATTGTTCTTTAGCACACAATACCTCATATTCAATTAAAAAATTACTAAACACAAAAAGAAATTTATTCCAGTGTTAATAGATAACATGGCCAACAGGACCAGATTCCAACATGGTCCAAATATTGTAAATATTATCTGGAAACATAAAATAGTTAAAAATATGATAAGAATCTAATTGAAAAAAAAAAAAGGTCAATGTGTCCTTTAAGAGGGGAGGGGCATTTACCTGAGAGATGAAATTATGTAAAGAGTGAAATAAAAATACCTGAAATGTAGAACAAAGTCATATACTGGGAAAAAATATTTATAAATTATATCATATATCTTTAAAGGACTTGTATCCAAAATTCTTACTACTCAATAAACAACCCAAAATTATTAGCAAAATTTTGAACACTTAACAAAAGAAACCATATGAATGGGCCAATAGGCACATAAACTGCTTAACATCAGTCTTCAAAAAATGTACATTAATCCACAAGGAAAAACTGCTACATATCCACGGGAGTGTCTAACCTTAAAAAGACAGACATTACCAAGAGCTGGGAAGACTGTAAACAATGGCAATTCTCACACATCACTGGTGGGAATCCAAAATCACAGAGCCACTTTCCGATAAAGTGAAACACATTTCCCATAGGAGCAAGCCATTCCATTCCAAAGCATTACCTCAAGAGAAATGAAAATATTTGTCCACAGACCTGTATGTGGATTTTAGAGCACATTCTTTGATAATAGTCATAAAATGTCAACAATTCAAATCCCCATCCACTGTGAATGAACAACAAGAAATACTAGTATATCTACACAATAGACCACTACTCAGAACCAAAACAATAAACTACTGATATACTCAACAACCTAGATGAATCTCAAAAGATTTAGTCTCAGTTAAAAAAGATACAAAAGACAAAGCACTGTGTGATTCTACTCATTCCAAAACCCTGCAGGGAGAGAAACATATCAGTGGCTGTCAAGAACTGGAAACTGAGGGGAAGGAAACTGTCCTTTTAATAAAAACTTAGAAATCTGAATTTTCAAAACCAATACAAATAAAATATCTTTCACTTATTTATTCAACAAATTTTTACTGAGTGCTTACAATGTAGCAGGCACTATTATAGACAATGTACAAGTTGCACAAGTATGAATTTTCGGAAAAGTGATGGGAACAAATGCAGCAAAAACTCATTTAATTTAAGTTTTCTACATGCTGACTGAATGTTGTCAGAACACAATACTTCTTCCATCTTCTTACCGGATTGTTTCAAAGTCTCCTATATTTTCTTATGATAGTTTATTATACATTAAGGTGAACCATAGGAATCTGCAATGTAATCAACAAAAGAGTTCTTTCCTGTGTTCCCAGAGACAAGAAATCAGAAGCAAGCTGGGGAAGTAATCACTGGTGATATCACACCTTCTCATTGTAATGCAAAATAATGGCCAAGTTTCTAGTCAAAAAAACGTGATATTTTGGGTGTGTGTGTGTGAGTGTGTGTGTTTTGTTTTGTTTTACATTTTACTATTTAAGAACTTTCCCAACATCCAGACTGAAATGTATTATTCATCTTGTAAATAGAGATGATTGTTATGGAAACTTAACTGACTTCTGGTTTCAAATTTCTAATGTAATAACTAAAGGACTGCAAAATTATTCCCATTTTTAGTTAAAAGTCTTTTATTTAACTTCCTTATCATTAGTGGAAAACATGAAAATCCTCTTAAAAGGTATAGTTCATTCAGGCATTTTAGAATAGAATATTCCTGTGAAAAATAAATATACTTTCCAAAATCAAAAATCAAAATGAAATATCCTTTTTGTTCAAGAATTTTTTTAGATAGCATAATTCATGCATATAATTTTAGAAAAAAAATATCATTTTTGTGCTTTAACACTATCTTAATTTTTTTTATAAGCCATTGTGACATTTATATCTTTATGGTAGGATATTTCCATGAATAGTGTTGATAGTATTTTGGCCTTCATAAGGGCTAATAATTAATTCCACAGTCACTAATGTTTTCTTCAGACACAATATATGACAGCTGTCACTCAACATAAATATACACATATGATGATGGAGCTATATAACCATATGTGACTTGCAAAGGACCTTACTGTAGAGAAAACAATGAACAGAAATTCAGAATGTAAGGGCACCTGGGTGGCTCAGTGGGTTAAAACCTCTGCCTTCAGCTCAGGTCATTATCCCAAGGTCCTGGGATCAAGCCCAGCATTAGGCTCTCTGCTCAGCGGGGAGCCTGCATCTTCCTCTCTGCCTGCCACTCTGCCTACTTGTGATCTCTTTCTCTGTAAAATAAATAAATAAAATCTTAAAAAAAAAAAAAAAAGACATTTGGAATGTAAGAGATACACCTTTTTACCCCTCATTCATAAACAATTGTTTAGAATTCCAAAATATGAAAGTTCTCAAAGTATATTTCTCTATTATTTTCAAATTCCACTCTAGTTTTTATGTCTTCGCTTTCTTGATTTCATCTTTCAAAATTCTAACAAATCAAAGTTATGAAATGTAATCTTTGGTCAAATAAATACTACTAAAAAGCCTCATATTTAAAAATACAAGTTATATCAGATTTTAAATCTGTATAAATTCAAGAATCCTTATTCCAATTTTTTAAGTAAGTGAAATTTTACTTAGTAACCCTCCAAATGACTTCAGATATTTTTCAATCTGTTAGATATTATCTAAGATAAACTTGTGCCATATAACCTCTGCTTAATGAGCTTGTGCCAACAAATGAGCAAAGCCTGCACATGACATACACAGGTAACTTTATACCTTAATTTTAATTGTTTAAACCTAAACATTGTCGATAATAGCAACCAACTTAACAATCTTCAGAAAATGAAAAACAGATGAAAAGTCTTAGATCATCATGAATCACACAGCAATGGAATTTAGCTTTAGATCACTCCTAGGATTCTTCTAACTATAATGGGGTTTGGGCTTTGATATTTATAATCTAGGCCAGTGGCTCCAGACCATTTCTCCCTTCAGATTTCCTGAAGGGGGTATGGTTGGGGTAGGGGGTGCCTACACTCTTTTAAAATGCCAGTTCTGGGGCACCTGGGTGGTTCAGTGGGTTAAGCATCAGCCTTCAGCTCGGGTCGTGGTCTCAGGGTCCTGGGATCGAGCCCCGCATCGGGCTTTCTGCTCGGCTGGGAGCCTGCTTCCTCCCTCTCTCTGAATGTCTCTCTGCCTACTTGTGATCTCTGTCTGTCAAATAAATATATAAAATCTTTTAAAAAACTGTTTTTAAAATGCCAGTTCTAAACTCCAGGGAGAAGGAACATGGAACCTCTTGATATTAATGCTTCTGAATTTAGTGAAGAAACAGAGATTTCAGAAGTAAAAAGAAATATCCACAGCAACTTCTTTCAAGATATGTCTCCAAAGGTGAAGGAAACAAAAGTGAAAATAAACTTTAGGGACTTCATCAAGATCCAAAGCTTCTGCACAGCAAATGAAACAGTCAACAAAACAAAGAGGCAACCCATGGAATGGGAAAAGATATTCACAAATGACACTATAGACAAAGGGCTGATATCCAAGATCTATAAAGAACTCCTCAAACGCAACACACACAAAACAGATAATCATATCAAAAAATGGGCAGAAGACATGAACAGACACTTCTCCAAAGAAGACATACAAATGGCTAATAGACACATGAAAAAATGTTCATCATCACTAGCCATCAGGGAGATTCAAATCAAAACTCTGAAAAACAATCTGAGGGTTTTGAAGGGGCAGGGGGTGGGAGGTTGGGGGAACCAGGTGGTGGGTATTGGAGAGGGCACAGATTGCATGGAGCACTGGGTGTGGTGCAAAAACAATGAATACTGTTATGCTGAAAAGAAATAAAAAATTTAAAAATTAAAAAAAAAAAAAAAACCACATTGAGATACCACCTTATGCCAGTCAGAATGGCCAAAATTAACAAGATAGTAAACAACAAGTGTTGGAGAGGATGTGGAGAAAGGGGGAGCCCTCTTACAATGGTGGGAATGCAAGTTGGTGCAGCCACTTTGGAAAACAGTGTGGAGATTCCTTAAGAAATTAAAAATAGAGCTTCCTATGATCCTGCAATTGCACTACTGGGTATTTATTCCAAAGATTCTGATGTAGTGAAAAGAAGGGCCATCTGTACCCCAATGTTTATAGCAGCAATGGCCACGGTCGCCAAACTGTGGAAAGAGCCAAGATGCCCTTCAACTGACAAATGAATAAAGAAGATATGGTCCAGGGGGTGCCTGGGTGGCACAATGGGTTAAGCCTCTGCCTTCAGCTCAGGTCATGATCCCAGGGTCCTGGGATCAAGTCCCACAACAGGCTCTCTGCTCAGCAGGGAGCCTCCTTCTCCCTCTCTATCTGCCTGCCTCTCTGCCTACTTCTGCCTACTTGTGATTTCTGTCAAATAAATAAATAAATAAATTTTTTTTAAAAAAATGAAGATATGATCCATATATACAATGGAGTATTATGCCTCCATCAGAAAGGATGAATACCCAAATTTTCTATCAACATGGACTGGACTGGAAGAGATTATGCTGAGTGAAATAAGTCAAGCGGAGAGAGTCAATTATCATATGGTTTTACTTACTTGTGGAGCATAAGGAATAACATGGAGGACATTGGGAGATGGAGAGGAAAAGTGAGTTGGTGGAAATTGGAGGGGGAGATGAACAAACTGAGGGTTTTGGAGGGGAGGGGTGAGAGGTTGGGTGAGCCTGGTGGTGGCTATTATGGAAAGCATGTATTACATGGAGCACTGGGTGTGGTGCATAAACAATGATTTCTGGAACACTGAAAAGAAATAATATATAAAAAAAGAAATATCCAAGCTCATTATGTGAGCCCTTTAAATGTCATGAATTTGAAGAAAAGAATCTCCTCTTTAAAACACCTGACAGCAGAACACCTGGGTGGCTCAGTCAGTTAAGCGGCTGCCTTTGGCTCAGGTCATGATCCCAGGGTCCTGGAATCAAGTCCCACATGGGGCTCCTTGTTCAGCGGGGAGCCTGGTTCTCCCTCTGCCTCTGCCTGCCACTCTGCCTGCTTGTGCTCTCTCTTTCTGACAAATAAATAAATTAAAAAAAAAAAAAAAAACGATAGCACCAGGTTGCTACCAATTTACCAGATCATGTCATTTAAAACTTTTTAAATTTTATTTGAGAGAGAGACAGAGAGATTGAGAGAGCTGCACCTGTGAGCACGTGTGTGTTTGGAGAGGGGCAGATGGAGAGAATCTTCAAGCAGACTCCCCACTGAGTGCTTGGCCTGATGTGGGGCTCATCTAACAACTCATAAGATTATGTCCTGAGCCAAAACCAAGAGTCAGACACTTAACTGACTGACCCGCCCCGGCAGCCCCCAAATCATGTCATTTTAGAAACCTTGTCCTATTACCATTAAGGAAATTTAAAACACTAAAATAAAAATCTATCAATACCCCCCTACAGTCTCAGGACTAAAAAAATTTACCTCTATTCCATGTGTGGGAAAAATGGACAAATTATAAAAAGAGAAGCTGATAATAAAGATATATTTTTCTTAAATTTCAAGTTTTATGAGGACAGAGTATTTGGTTTGAAATATTTTTAAAAACAATACATATAACATGTTAAAATAGTGATTTTGGGGGCTCCTGGGTGGCTCAGTGGGTTAAGCCACTGCCTTCTGCTCGGGTCATGATCTCAGGGTCCTGGGATTGAGTCCCACGTTGGGCTCTCTGCTCAGCAGGGAGCCTGCTTCCCTCTCTCTCTCTCTGCCTGCCTCTCTGCCTACTTGTGATTTCTATCGGTCAAATAAATAAATAAAATCTTTAAAATGCAAACTATTAAAAAAAAATAGTGATTTTCAACTTGGCATCACATGAAATCACCTGGGGGGGACCCCTTCTTTTCCTCTTCCCTTCTCCTCCTTCCTGGCATGAAGGTGCTAAAGATCACGGAAGTGGGACCACGATGGGGAGGGGGTGCCATGCTAAGGCATCTTGGGCCCCATGCCTGGCTGCTCAGGAAAGGGTTTGAGTGGGGGGAACACAAAGGTGGCTGAGAAAGGAGGATTCCTGAGTAGCTGGAATACTGGTTTCATTAAGCAGATTTTAATTGGGCCCAAAAGTTACACACTGAAAGAATGGGAGCTAGCATTCTCAATTTCTGGAAAAGAGGTGAAGGCTAGAAAAAGCACTGGAGGTACTGGGTTAGAATGTGAATGAACAGAATATTTTTCTAAAGTTATACAGACATGAGTATAGAAATAGTCACAGATACACATGTGTGTATTATGTATACAGATACACATTTCCTAGTTCTGTCTGCTGAGAGGGCCTACCAGCAATGAAAGCACTGAGACTGAGACCAGGATTCTAGCTACCACCTCCTACTAAAAAGGATGAGGGTCAGGGCAGGGAAGTTCAAGACGAACTTAGAACATCTTGTCCCAGAAAGTAGGAAAATGCTCACAGAATGAGAGGAATGTATCAAAAAAACAAACAAACAAAAACAGGAGCTTGGAACTGCTCAACTCTGGGATGATTTGAGTATCAAAATAATGAGATTAACAAATTACAATCCACTGAATAAAGGGAGAATCCATAAATCCACATTCATATGAATAAGTCAATGAATAAATAAATTGATAACTAGGAAAGGAAGCTCTTTCTTATAGAATATTAACTAATAGATGTGGATGGAATAATGAAGGTAATTACCATTCAGCAACTATCACAGCAATCTTTAAAAAAAAAAAAAAGCCATCAATGAATGCTAGGACTTACAGGTAGAGATTTGGTGACGTACAGGATACTGACATAATACGGGAACATCTCCTCACAAAATACTAGTTAAATTCAAAGGGTTATAGGGTGATAATGAAGAAAGTCATTGTTTACCAACTTGAGCAGGTGATCATATTTAATATTACCAGTGGTGAAACAGACTGACAGTTTCCTGATGCAATACACTGAGAAAAGCATGGCACCATTCTGGCCAAGAAAGCAGAGCCTGAGTCTGGTTGTGAGAAAACACTGGATGGCCCCATCAAGGGCTGTACAGAATGAAAGGCCTTTCGCAGACATGAGAAACAGGGGAAAGACTGAAGAAAACAAAAAGACATGGCAACTAAATTCAACACGTATCCTTGTATATGATTCTGGACCAGGAAGGGGGAAAAAGAGACACTATTGGGGGAATTTGGTGAAATTGGAATGGAATGTGTGCATTATGTGGTGATGTTGTGCAACGTTGATTTCCTGATGTTAACAGACAATTTTCCATGCCTTCCCATCTTCTCCATCTGTGCTGTCTCTGGTAACAGTACCAACCTCATTGAGGGGTAATGGAGCATCAAGTCAGAAAAAAAGACTACACAGATTAACAGAAAAGGGAGGGAATTCAGTAAAATATTAATAATTGGGAATCTGGGTCATAGGAGTGTGAAAGGTCTTTGCAACATTTTTGGAAGTCCAAAACTATTTTAAAATAGAAACAATCTATTAACAAATAATCACTGGGGAGAGTTTGCTAAAAATCCCAACAGCTGGACTACCTCAATTAAATCTCTTCTGGGATGGAAATCAGAGATCAGTATTTAATGCACCTCAGAGAATCCAGCAAATTTGCACTCTACAATACACAGTAGTTGCTCAAAAAATGGTTGATACTGTCACTAAAACTATTTAACATAATTTCACATGTCTATTTGCAGAACATAACTCTTCATAGTGAAAAATTTTTAAGAAGGCAATCATGAATAACTGTGACCTATCTTCAGTTGCAAAAATCAAAAATCAAAAGTGATGAGGTTGATGATAACATTACCAGAAAGAGCACTAAAGAGATTGTAAGTAAAATATTAATAATGATGGGAAAGCAAGTCTTTACTCTCTCAAATGCTTATTAGTACCACAAAACAATTACTGAATTTGACCTCAAACAAAGATATAAATTATTACAAAACTTGCCCACAGAATCCTCAGAAATTACAAATAAAATTTCAATTTAAATAGGAAACAAAATGAGCAAATATAACTGACTTGTCTTGTGCCAAATGGGTTTTCAAGTGGCTTTTAAAACTTAAATTTTAGTTTGTTTTTACTAAAAAAGAAAATTCTATAAAACAAGCTGGACCTTATTAAAACTGTCTCTATGTTCAGAGAATATTCTCTTTGTTCAAGATTTTATACCATTTCTAGTTTTTTTTTTCTCTCCTCCTTTTGTGAATGGCTGAAAATCCATTTCTGTAACAATAAACAGTTATGAACAGCTAAAAGTTTCCCCGGGGGCAGGGGGAACAGGACCAGTTGAATAGTTTAAACTGCATCATACAATGCAATAATATTGTAATATGCAGACGGAAGAAAAAAATGAGGGCAATGTTTATATTCAATTGGAACAGATTCCCAGATATATTATTAAAGTTAAAACAAAGCAAGCTGCAAAACTAGAATGTGGGGAACTGAAGAGAGACTGAAGATATTTTAACTTTATATGTACACTTTTTTTTGAATTCGGAATCTTGTAAACATGATAACTAAGCAAAAATTTAACATACACGCAACAATTCCACAGCGCTTCCTCAACTTACAATGGGGTTACAACCCAACAAACCCACTGTAAATTGAAAATATCTTTGATACACATAACCTACCAAAATCATAGCTTAGCTTAAGCCTACCTTGAACAGGCTTGGAACACTTACATTAGCATACAGCTGGCCAAAGTCATGTAACACAAAGCCTATTCTATACTAAAGTATTGGGCATCTTGTGTAATGTATTGAATACCGTACTGAAAGTGAAACAGAATGGATGTATGGATACAGAAGTATCAGAAGTATCAGAAGTATCACAAGTGTATCAGTCGTCTGCCCTCACGACTATGTGACTGCATGGCTGACTGGGAGCTGCGGCTCACTGCTACTGCCCAGAATCCCAAGACAGTACTGGGCTACACATCACCAGCCCAGGGAAAAGATCCAGATTCAGAATTTCAAGTATGGTTTTTACTGAATGAGTATAACTTTTCACCACCGTAAAGGCAAAAAAAAAAAATCTTGTGTCAAACCGCTGTAAGTCAGGGACCATTTGTACATTCGAGAAATCTTCCTACATTAAGGTAAGTTCATTGGCTCCAGACTACCCCCACTCTTCTCCAAAATCACTGTGTATATTAAGTAGGTGCCTTTATATGACAGCAATGTTCATTCATTTGATAACACTGAGTCCTACCATGACACAAAAACTACCAAAGGGCACTTTCCTTTGGAACAAACAAAAAATGCAAAAGAGCAATCCCTGCCTTTATCTGGATATGCCTCTATTATAACACAATGCAGTGTCGCATGCAAATGAAAACTCCAGTGAGGGATAGGTAGTGTGTAACACAGAGCATATGAAGGATTACTTCTAGCTCCCAGTGATTAGGGATGATTTTATGAAAAAGACGGCATTTAAGTTGGCCTTTCAAAAATAACGCATCAGCAGGCAAAAGTTGGATAGAAGACCATTCAAGATGGAAAGAATGACATGACTAAGTGCATTCAGAGAACAGCTAGCAGCCCATGTGGCACCAGCACATGGTTAGTATAAAGATGCTGAGACAGAGAAGGCTGGAAAGTCAGGCTAGTGCAAAAGGCAGAGGTACTTAAATTATCAGGCAAATCCCAGGTCCTGGTCAGTGCCTTACTCATAATAAATGTTCAATAAACTTTTAACATTGTAAGTAACTGAGACATTGCCAAGATTATAAATTGTCTGCATGCCCAGATGCAACTAACCATCTTCAACTGACTGAAGGTTGGAAGATGATCTTGGCAGTGTGTGAAGATCTCATTTAATTCTTATAAAAACAACAACAAAAAAAATTAATAGAGTTATTCTCAGATCAAGGAACTTAAGGAATAAAAGTTCTGGAAGACCAAACTTAGAACCTCTATGATTTAAACAATGATGTTATCTTACCGATATCAAAATCTGTCCATGCTAAGCATATATTTGCTGGAATAAGCAAGAGCAACGACACTTGGTGAAGGATACACAGCCCCCTGATTCAAACAAACCTGTGGACTGAACAGAGGGCAAATGAAGAGTGGCTCTGTCAATTTCCCATGCAGGACTATTGTGACTTTAATCACTGCATACTTTGAAGAAACGCTAAACTACATTTTCAAGGGGGAAAAAAGCTACACTTCAAAAGAGAAGCCTGATGCTTCTGAAAGGAGCTTTAAATTTCTGCTACTGTCTTTGGTGTGCAGAGTCTTAGTGTGACTGTAATTTATTGGGTATTTATCCCACCAGCAGGGCTCAGTTTCAAAAAGAACTGAAAACAAACCAGACCCATGAAGATGATGCAATATCCCTGGAATTTTGGAGACAACGCCATGAATCCTAAAACTATTTCTGGCTACTTGGCCAAACTCAGGGCAATGTTTGTACTGCCCATCTCAGTGAAAATGCATTCTCTTTTGTGAAATATGGCCGCTACCATCAGCAGGACAAAACATCAAGATTCCCTCAAATTAACTAAATAAACTCCACATTTTAGAGAATAACTTGTCTTTTAAATATGATATTCTCACTCACCTTATTAAAAGGAATCACTGATGAGGTTCTAAAGGCAATAACTATGCACTACTGTATGACTTGGCATATTAATCTGTTTTCTGTATGTCTCTTACATTAGTGGTTAAAATCTTTATTGGCCATGGCCAAAATGTTCTGGTATATGCAAGGGCTATCAGGGAAACCTCTGCTCAGCCTCCATGTGCACAAATTTCAAATTATGAAGCCTTCTCCAGATAGCAAACACTCACTCGAGAAAAGGTAGAAAAGAACACTAAGCTCCAACTATGCTTATTTTCTTTTACTCCACATACAGGGTAATACTCGAAGGTCCCTTCCAACTTTAAAGTGTTACATCTCTATAAATTTTTTTAAGAGTTAATTTCAAAGTAAAGCAACAAGGTATATATGATTGAACATTTTAAATGGATACTGCTGTAAAATACCAACTCAAAACAATAAGCCTTCATTGAATACCTATACGGGCATATCAAAGCTCACCAAAAACATGACTAGGAGTTACTAACCCTCCTGGTTAGCACTATAATCACATACGCACACAAGTGTGTGCATACACCATTACCTTCCTTTGCTTTACTATACACTCAAGTTTATGGGGGGGGCAAAACACCTTATTCTGGGTCTGGAGGTCCAAACATTGTGCCATGGTACAGCAGTGAGTATCTGTGGATTAGTATGTTCATTGAGCTACCAGTAAAGGCCTCAAAACTCAGGACTCTCCATTTATTCAAGTACTGATGATCTCTTTTCAAAGCTCTATTTTAACTGCATTTGAAAAATCAGAAAATGTTAGAGTTGGCATACTTGTTATGTTCATTTAACCTAATTCCTTCATTTAATAGATGAGACAACCAATTTATAAAAGGGAAAATGGCTTCTCAAAGTAACACTGCCAAAATTAACAGTTCCCTTGCTTCTCAGCACAAACACTTCTTATTCCACCTATCTTTTCTGAACTGTTAAGTATGAATTTTAAATATGCTTTCTGTCCCAATTCATTATTGAATTTGGAATGCCCCTTGGGTGGTTCCTTACAACTTAATATCAGCTGACTGTACTGAGTAATTAACATGACCTTTCAATTATCTTAATCTTGTTATCTCAAGAAAAATTCATTCTCATTTTAGTCATGGCTGCCAGCCAAACCTAGAACAAGATTGCAAGGTATGTAGAAAAACTATGGTCCTGCTCTTCCACTCTAAATTTGAGACCATAATTTATTTTCAATCATAACCACTATTTAAGGCAGTAGATATTTTTAAAAGGCTAAAGCTTTAAAAACACATGTTATATTTACTTGGCAAAAGCACTCTGCATACAAGTACTTTACCATGATGACGGAGGTTTATTAAAAAGCACATAAGAAACAAAAGCATCAAATGAAAAAAATTGAGAGAATCCCAGAAGGAATACTAGGTAAAGAGAGCAATAAAGCCAATGGGAAGACTGGAACACAGAGTTGCATACATCAGGGCTTGAATGGTCACTGCCTTAGGCTGCGAATTTGATCCCTGCAGCCCTCAAGCAAGGAGAGAAACCACATCTGTACAGGATTCACCACATCCATACGCTAAAACATAAGCCAGTTTTTCAGGGTGGAAGCACAGAGGCTGCCCGTTTTACGTTCTGCAGGCAATTTCCCCAGTGGTCCCTCATGAAAGTCCAGTCTGTGATGGGGTGGAAGTCTCCACAAGGCTGGCGTGTACTGGGACTTTTCTGCTCACAGTCTCTCTCCCAATGTAGGCTGATGGCTTCGCGCCAAATAAAAGAGACAGACAACCCATCTCACTGTGCTGCTGATGTACAAGCAAGGAAGGCCAAAATCTCCCTTAGAAAAGAGCCTGGCTTCATTCCAACTCCCAGACAAATGGGTGATTAAGGTCACAAAGCTTAGAGCCTGGTCACAATCTTTGTAGTCTGGGAAGTGTTCAAGACAGGCATTCCTCACCACCTACAAAAGTCACTTGTAAGTTGGGGGTGGGGTGAAGAGGGAGCCCAATAATTTTTTGGTCTCGGGAAAGCATGATTCAACAAATTCTAACGGAAGTTTTGCCATTAATATTTGTACTTCTCATAAATTTTCAAGAACCAAACGCACTTAGTTTCATTTTTTTCTGCTAAGACATCTTTTCATCCTGACTTTTTATTTTTAACAAAGGAAGCTCCAGTTAACTATAAAAGCTCGTTAAAGAGGCTGAGTTTTATTGAAAAAAAAAAAAATCCTAAACCAAGGAGGAAGGGGAAAATATGGTATGCTTTAAGTACAGAGTAATAAATGAATCTGATTTAGCAAAATAAGCTATTTCAATAAAACCTGTTCTAAGTTAATAACACAAAATAGCTTGAGGTCTGAAATCAGAAGCCAACAGCTCCACTCTGACAGAGTATAAGAAGAGTGCAACCAATGCTCCATGGGTAGTATGACCAATGGAAGACAGGGTTGTCCTGGCTGGATGGCAACTACATAGTCCAAACAGCCAAAGCTTGATATAACCAGCCCATGATAGAATCATTGTTCAGTGGAGATAGTAACATGAACCCCACCATCACTATTTTTAACTGTGCTCTCCAGAATCCCTCTTCCTCATCTCTTATCATGAAGGTAAGACTTCCTAAAGATTTGGTCACTTTCAGTATTAGAAACTCAGTCCAGTGCAGTGTAACATTCCACTCTGATAATCAATTCAGAGTTAATTCCACTTTCCATGACCCGCTAGATTAATAGCTCAGGAAACTCAGGAACACATGGGAGAAGGGGGAGGGGGACGGAGAGAGAAGTTATGCTGGGAAGGAGGAGGCATTCTTTCCTCCCTTGAAACCTCTTCTGAGCTCCAGATTGTCTATATAGTAGGGGGTAACTAAGCTTTTTTTTTTTTTTTTAGTGAAACAGAAAACAGAAAAACATCAGGTTGTATTATATGTGTTACCTCATTAAACTTTTTTCACTTATTTATTTTTAGGTAGATGTGTAGTGGGGTCAGGATGTAATGAACCCCATTTCTTATGCTGGTTACAGTAAAAAAAAAAAAAAAACCTGCAAATCACTCCCTTTGATCTCAGGTGGTGGGACAATAATGGCTATAATGTGGTCTTGGGAGCCAGACCACGTAGATCCACATTCCCGTACTAAATTTCTCCATGCCCTAGTTCCCGCTATACGAGAACAATAATAGAATCTCTATCATGTAGTTGTTTGGAGGATTAGATGAGTCAACACATAAAAATCTATCAAATACACCAGTGGAGATCAGCTACCTGGGGGAAGGAAGGAAGGGAAGAAAAAGCAAATGCCTCCTGACTTACCTGGGTGCATCAGCGATCCTCTCTCCACTGCTTTTTAGTGCTTCTCTCGCTACCACTAACTGGCTACTCTACAGGGAAGGTCTGCAAGAAGCTCTCCTGTGGAGGGTCTCTATGAGTTTTTGAGAGGCATCTATGAGGGTTCACTGCACGCTTCCCTGACATGAGATAACCAACATCCTTATGTCTCCTTACCGTCTGACACTAGTAGAATACCTAATCGTCTCCAGATGCTGGCCTCTACTCACCTAGTAGTCAGCAGATGCTGGCCTCTACTCACCTAGTAGTCAGGTTTCATGCATGGATTACTGGAGAGACAGCTCAAGCCCAGCTACCCTCAGTGGTAAATGATGGGAGAGTTTCTCCCCAGTTGTCTTGTCCAATCTCACTTAGGCACTGGGGCACATCAGCAAGACTGTTGCTTAAGCAGCTGTGCCATCATGTAATAAAAAACTGGTCTCTTCTTGCTGTACACCCAATCTTTGAGAGATTTCTTTGGAAAGTCCCTTCTCCCAAAAGAAAATCACCCAACCTCTTAAAAGGACCGCCTCATTTCCCATCAGCTCAACCTGCCTTAGATATTCAAATTCTTTCTTCCCATTTCACTCTTATTAGGGAAACGGTTTGAGGGGAGGGGGGTGGTTAGTAGTGGCGGCTGTGGGTATCAGAGTAGTTTCTGCCATCTGTTAATAAATGTGAAGAAGTATGCAGACTCAATGTTGGCAATTTATCCAAAGTTCTCCTCAAAATGCCAGGGCCATAAACAGGCCCTTCGATCTGCATCCTAGTTAGCAATTATGGGGTGATTATGGGGTAATAGGAAAAGGTCCTACCCAAATCCTATGTAGGGGAACTACTAGGAAAAAGAAGAAAGGCAGAAAGGAAAGAGAGAAGCAAGTGATCGAAGTAATCATAATTAGGAGAGAAAAGGAGCACAAAGTAGCCTTATTCTCAGACCATGGAAAGGATTTTGGACATCAGAGAGGAATTCTGTAACTCGGTGTACTGGCAGTTAAAGATATAGGGTGTGTATGTGTGTGTATATGTGTGAGAAAGAGACAGAGAGACAGACAAAGACACTGAACATTGAAATCATAGGACACCTCTACAGTAATAACCGAAGTCATGGCAGAGTGCCTAGCACACAAGAGCACTGAACACACTACAGAATAAAACTCTGTACGATGAATGCCTTCTAGGGCTTGGATTCAAAGGCTTCTGTGGCAGGAGAAAATGGCATTTTCAGTGGGTGAACACAAGAAAAGGTTGAAGAATCAGTCCCATGGTGGGACATTGACTCCATGTGCACTATGATGATATGAGAGCACAGCTCAGAGAAGGATAGCTGTTGGGAGTATTTTTCTATATTGTGAGCATCTAAAACTGCCAAGTACCACAAATTCCTAAAGCAGGTAACTTCAGCCATACTCTAATACAGGAGAGGGTCTCCGTCCTAAGTGCCAGTGCTCCCCTTAGAGATGGCCTAGTAGCTTACTGAGGGCACAAAGCAGCTTTCATTTTGTTTTTAAATGCAGCTGAGTGTGTCATGCTTACTTCTGAAAACATTTTAAAATTAAAATAAGGCATGAAAACATTAGATCAAGTCAAAAAAAGAACTCAACATGTCTTAAAACTGGGAAAAAAAAATGTTGTGATTTCAGGAAAACAGGTTGTTGAATGCAGTATGCAGTGTATCCTCTGAACACTTTACAACACTTAGAAAATCAGTCAATCATGGTGCTGCTTGTCAACTGTTCTCTGTAATTCTATTTAAAGCTAAACACCAAAGGGACCTGGAAAACTTTAGCTACTCTCATGTTTGCAGAGCTATGCTACTCTCCCGTGGTTATGCACACACACAATTTTTTTTTTTTTTTTTTTTTTTTGAGAAACCTCTTCTTTAATCCCATAAGTACATGTTCTGGTAAGGGTGAGCATACTCTTTTTACCACATCAACAAGACAAAAAAGTAATTGTGAGTAGCCAAAGAAGGTTCTGTGACTTGGAAAAGTCTTATCTTTCAAAGTGCTGACAAACCGAAAGACACAGATTACTATGAAGGTGATGGTTTTTCAGGAGTGTGGAAAATCATCTTGGGATTTTCACTCCCTCAGTCTTTGATAATGTAACCACTATGATTCATTCTTCTGGATTCCAGATAACTAGTATGTTATAGTATATTAAAATATTCCTTAAACCTGTGAACTACCTTTAATTTCTTTCAAATTTTTTAATTAAACTAAAGGCCAAGGATTTGATTCTCTAAAGCAGTAAAGAGATTTTGACATTCATGTTACTTCCTAAAACAATGTAATTTCAATGCTTTATTAATGGGATTTCTTTCAGTAAAAATTTAACATCCTCACTACAGGCAAATAATCATTGTTTACTGCAACTTTTCTAATTAAATAAAACATTTTCACATTTTTATTGAGAAAATGTTTAAGTGATTCTATGATCACCAAACAGAATATTGTAACTCTTTATTTATGAAAAAGAAATGCTGATGGCTAGCTACAAAAAGCAGAATACAGAGTAGTTTACAAAGGACAGGACAAATAAAGCTATATATAGGTATATCTATCATAAGAAGAGAATTAGAGAGAAGCTTCCAAAACGTGTACACTATCTTTGAGGAGGAATCTGGCTGTTCTTTATTTGGTTTCTACTCTGTACTTTTCTGTACTTTTTTTTTTTTTCAATGAGAGCCTACCATTCATTTTTACTTAAAAAAAAAAATAAACAAGCTATTTTTGGAAAAAAGAAGCTATTTTTTTCCAAATAGAATATAAACTTATGAAAAGAAACATTTTCTGTTGTATTTAAAACTAACAATGTAAACTCCCTGAAACAGATAGTAGTTTATTAATATTAATGTTATTATTAATATTATTAATATTTTACTTCAAGAGCTGGTAAGAAAGACCATGTCTCCCAAGCGTAGCACTACCTGTTGCATTTTTCACAGGAGATCTACCCATGGCCTAAGATAACATTGTTTCTTCCATTATTTCTACTGTGAGTTTCCTAAAAGGTTCTATGCAGGAAATACGCAGATACCATGCTAGCCCCAATCAAAATGTTCCAGATACAGAAGGCTAAAAAAAAGGGTTATTACACATGCAGGAGGAAATCCATCATTACAATAATCATCATGGTCTCCTTTAGTTGTAACGATATTCAAAAAGATAGCACAGGCAGCCTGCACGACCTTCTAAGCCTATCTGGGAGGATGTATGATATTCATACCGCACTAGGAAATAAGGTAAAGCTAATTCCGGTAATGTTTCATAGAGAATTTTAGCCTAAACAATAGGCTACTGACTCCCATTATAGAGCAAGATAAATATCTCAGATTCTTAATATTACCCCAACTCTGCATGTTTATTCCATTTGGGAAAGCTGAAATTTTATTTATCAGCATTTTGCCCTTAGTATGACTGACACATTTAAAAGGTGCTGTCTTTTAAACTTTCAGATTTCATAATTAATCTGCATTTCTCATCTAATAGTACATGGCACACTACTGTTCTTAGGAAAAGTTGGCCTGGAGAGGCAGCACAAAACAAAAGAAAACAAAAATAAGTAAATGGACAGACCTATGGTAAAACAATTATTTTTAAAAATCTTTGCCCATCTCATCGCTATTCCAACGGAACATGTATTTCTTCAGTTTCACTGGCATTTTCCCAAATTCATCCAGAAAAGTTATTTAAGCAAAGGGCTGAGTGTAACTGAGTGTGTGTAAATTTTATACATGGGCCAGAAGACAGAGAAAGATACAAAAAGCCAGCATATACTCAGCAGGAAAATCCAGTCATCGGAAAGGAAAGCACCAAATGAAAAGGCAAGCGCTCCTGGCAAGATGGAGTTGTTTTCTTTATACAGTTTCCATTCACCTTTGAGGCCCAGGCCCTGGATCTTGGTCAGTGTGCCCTTGCTAAAAGTCAGTCAATTGGCCTCCTGGGGAAGAAAATTTAACTTCACCATGGCCTCAGGATGCCAATGGGCTTGCTGGCACAATTCTGTATTCCAAGTTCAAATGGCAATAGAGTTTACTACATTTTGAGCCAGGATCACAAAATTTAAATTGAGAAACCAGCCAGCCTGGACACTTGGGTAATGTCCTTTGTGTTTGTTGAAGCCTGCCTAGCAACTACTGGCAATTTCTGAAAGCACGTTCACCCTGGAAAAATAAATAACTGCCAAACTGCCAATATGGTTCTAAATGCAGACCTTTTCCCTCTTAAAAACTTATCATCGGCTTCCCTACCTTGACCGAAGATACAACAAATTGTGTGTGTTGGTGGTGGTGGGGGGGGGGGTGTCTTCTGCGCATATAAACCAAACGCTTTGTTAAAACACAGACGAAACCTTTGTTATTAAAAGTTGACATTTAAAAGTAACACTGTCTCTGGCTTAAAATACATATGGGCATACTAAAGATACTTTTGAACATACACTGTATTGTCAAAATGATGGAAGGAAACAATCTCTACATTGTTTTTAATTTTAATTTTTAATCAAGAGAACATGGTAGAAATATCAGATTTCAAATATCTTTACCTAGAATGCCATTTTTTTCCTTTTTATAAGATTGCCCTTCCTGACAACATTAGCCAAGTGAAATTCAATTATGTATTCAAAGCTAAAGAATATTTAGAAGTCAAAGAAAATAGTGTTCTTATCCAATCACTATAATGTGGCCTTGGATGTACAACTCTTAAGGCGTCCTAAAGGGAGCCAGCTGTGGAATGCCCCAAGCACGTATGCAACACACATGGGGCTGAACAGAAAACAGAGGCGTTCCAAGGCACAGGGCAGCCAGGGGTCTATTTCTGTGCTGCTTGGGCTAATGTGAGAAAAGGCTGCTCTTCCGACTATGAGATTTGGCTCAAAAGAGCTAAACTCTCTCCCCCGCACAGCAACATCTTGGTCTCAGGTGGTGGAATTGGTGCGAGACACAGAGGCAGCAACAGTCATGAGAACCTGGCCAAGTCAGTCAAATTCTCTGAGCCAAATTCCATCCTCTAAAATAAGAATCAAGCTACAGGGTTTCTGTGGGGATTAAGAGATCTCTTCTGCAGCAAGTGTCTTAGTACAATGTCTGACACATCAGAAGTACTGGAAAAGGGTAGCTATGTGTTATAAGCGGTGCTACTGTTAGAATTATTAGTAATAAAAATTAACAAATAATAATAAAAGCCAGATAACCATTTTATCTAACTCATTTGGGAGAAATACTATTCACAGAATATATATATTCATAGTTGTACAGGTCATCTTAGATACTCTTAATTTCTAACCTTTGTAGAATTGCTTCAGCTCATAAGAAGAATATTTATTTTTCCTATACTGAGACATAACAAGAAAGAATCATATTGCAGCTGGGTTAGCTGCTGGAGACAAATATTCCACCAGACACATGCACCAGTGTCTCCCTTAGCAAATCCACAGGTCTTCTGAGGATCCTGCAGCAAGTAAGCCTGTGATTTTCCTGAGCCACTGACTCAGTTTTAATCCCACAGACCCTGTGATTCTTATAACTGGTCAGGTTTCCTTTTCAGCTTTGGCCATGGGGGAAGCTGACATTCCGAGGTATTGTACACGAACCTTATTGTTCCTCACATCAAACTATTTTCCAACTTCTATTTTCCCTTCACAACAATTTCCTCTTTCATTTATTTTTTAGTCTGTGCTACTCATGTAGATTCTTAGGCCACTTCATATCTGCTTTTGAAACAAGGGATAACATAATATATCTTAAAGCTTAACCACTCTGCCATTCAGAATTCACACTAAAAATTTAAGAATTCAACCTCGTCCTGCCAAACTCAGATTTGGCAGTAACAGAAAGGTTTCTCCGACAGATACACAGTGATAGACGACAAGGGAGCAAAGTGCTTCAGGAAATATCTGGGAAGACTGACAAAACTGGATGCAACGGAAGAAGCCAGCAGAAAGCTCTGGAATCAAAGGAGGATGCTTCAAATCACTGAACGTAACCAAATGCTCTTAGATGCATTGGGCCGTCCCTTCAGGGACAACATCATCCCTCCCTCAAATGCTCCTGCTCTGATCTGGAAGTGGCATCATCAGAAAGCCTTCAGAAGACTAATCCATCATAGGGATTTCTACTTCCTGCTTTAAGCTGAGAAAGCCAACTTAGCTTCCCTTTAAGTAATGATTAGGTGAGAAAGCCAGGAAACAAAATTTCAGTGAGGGGTGTCCACGAGAAGAGAGACCTGGTTCACAAGCTCCACTAGTAAGTAACTCTTGGGAGGTATTAAAGTAGAAGACCGATAGGGTCCTCGGATCAAGCTCTGTGCTCAGCAAGTAATCTGCTTCTCTCTTCTCTTTCACTCTCCCTTTCCTTCTTTCCCTGTTTCCCATGCTCGCTTACTCTCTCTCTAAAATAAATAAATCAATCTCAAAAAAAAAGAATAATACAAATGAATGGTCCATATTTTTACAAGCAGGGGTGCTTTTGCTGATTTGTCCAATTAAACGTTGGATTGTACTCTCAACCACATTTTCCTGCAAGACCACTCATTGCACAGAGGATAAGACAGACAATTGGAATTGAAATGGTGACAAAACAGCCCAGACATGAAGGCAAGGCTTTGAGAGATTCTCAAGTCATCAGGAACTCATTATAGAAAAAAATTCCACAAAGTTCCAGGAATAAAACCAGCCTAGAACTCATCTCTCTGACCCCCTCCTCTGCCCTTCCAGAGTCACTATGCTTCATCCTGGAACACAAAACACATGGATGTAATAAACATTTCAGGGAAGACAGGCTAAGTGCTCCACGTGATAGTACTCCGCTCCTGCCCACCAGCATCTTTCACAATGTGAGACTAAGAAGCCACAGGAAGCAGCTGCCATTCATGTCTATGCCTATCCAACCCCTCACAAAATGCAGAGACTTCCTTGTACTTCTTTCCAGGCCCTCAAACATCTACCAACTCCTTAGTACTTCTAAATGTCAGCTTTAGAGTAGTCAGTTACTGTTCATTTAAATGTGCAACGAGCCAGTCCAGTTTTACTGTAAATTTGCAACAATGTTATTACAATTTCAAATCTTTCCAGCAAAATAATTTGTATCTGTGATTCAATTTTATATTTTTGTCCCTATATTTTTTATAAATATGTGGCCATGATAATGTCAAAATATCAATTCAGGTAGGATGCTATTTCACAGCGAGAATCTCTTAAAATAGCACAAGTGAAGGTACTTAATGCCACTGAACTGTATACTTACACAAGACTAAAATGTCAATGTTACATTATGTGTATTTTACACACACACACACACACACACACACACACACAAATCCCTTATGGGAGGTTCTCTCTATAACCTCATTATTAATTGACAGTGGTCAGTTAATTCTTCACTGAAAGTGTAAAAGCTATTGGTTTCCTAAAACACAAGTAATAACCTTCACTGTGTTATTAGAACTTAAAATCACAACTGCTTAGTCCCTGTAAGACTAATCAATATTTGACTAGCCAGGGCATGAAGGCACCACCATAACATTTCCTTTCAGCAGCTGTCATTGCTTGAAACTATTCAGAAACAGTGTTCCTTTGGCGAAAGCAAAAAATCAACCTAGATGGCGCCAAATCATCCCCTAACATAAGGAAGACAAACATCTGCCTCTGAAATTGCAAAAAGCCCTAGCAAAATTCCAACATGAAGAAAGGGCAGGACAGCAAAACCACAATCCAAGTGTTGCCCTGACTTAAAAGGCAAACAAACCCCCGATAATGAATAGCAGCCATCACATGACAGAGCCTTCCTAAATCATTTTCCGGGGGTCAGACTGTTTAGATTGGGTTAAATCTTTCTTTCTCTCCCTCCCTTCCCCCCATTTTGGTTACTCTGTAAAAAAAGAAATTATTTACCAACTGTCCTGACATCATAGGTAATGGAATAATATATCAAATGAGATGCTCCATTATTCCTGCTGGGCCTCAGCTCTAAGGAATGTATTGTTGTTTTGGAAGAACTGTAAAAGAATTCCAATAAAGACAAATGAAAGAAAGTATAATTATATCCTGAATGGGTAGGATTCCTTCAATGTACTGGTCTAAGTGGGAGGGTAAAGAATTGTTTTGGAAAGCTGAAGTAAATACTTGAAAGTTTCTTGTCTATTCAAAGCAAATTATTAAAATGTAGCTGCCTCCTGAAATTAGTTTAAAAAATGTAAGTTCTTGGGGTGCCTGGGTGGCTCAGTGGGTTAAGCCGCTGCCTTCGGCTCAGGTCATGATCTCAGGGTCCTGGGATCGAGTCCCGCATTGGGCTCTCTGCTCAGCAGGGAGCCTGCTTCCCTCTCTCTGCCTGCCTCTCCATCTACTTGTGATTTCTCTCTGTCAAATAAATACATAAAAAAAAAAAATTAAAAAAAAAAAGTAAGTTCTTTTCTATTTGAGTGTTCATCATCTAATAAGCCTTTCCTCACTTCTGTATATGTTCCTTTCACAGAAGTATCATAATCAATCATTATTCTATTTGCTTATTTTCTTGTATTCTGTCTATATCTTTCAGTAAAATTTCCCTTTGTTCTATAATGGCAGAACTTGTGTCTGATTGCTCACCATTGTATTCCTAAGGCCCAACACAGTGTCTGGCACACACACACACACACACACACACACACACTAAAGGCTGATAAAACAATCTTTTTAATGAGAAAATTCATCATTTCATTCATTTGGGCAACAATTATGTACTGAGTAACTTTATTCCACAGTGACAACACCATATGAAGATTTAGCACACATCTATAAGCTGCAATTGGTCTCTGGGATTCAAGAACTCAGAAAAAGAGAGAAGGGAAGTCTATAATTACTTTAGAATCTAATGAGTTAAAACACCTTAAAATTCTACACATACCAAAGCCACGATACAGCTTTCTTCAATACGAATAAAGACAAGTTATTACATTTCATACTAGTCCTGTTACAGGTAAATATTTTAGTACAAACACTCTAAATAATGATTATTTCTATAAAACCGACATCTTTCAGTACCCAAATAGTAAACAAAATCTGCAAGGAATGTTGTCACTGAACAAAGGTAAGCCATATGATATGGGCCTAGAATGAAAACCACACTGTGGATTCTTTTTTTTCACCCAATCCTGTCTGAGACACTAAACATTGCTTAACTTACTGTATTACCTCCACAAGAAAAGGAAATACAAAATAATATTTTCTTATGATTGATGAGAAATTACAGTTTCTGTCTAAAATTCAGTTAACAAGAGCGAGTTGTGAGGCTAAGGGCAAATCTTGAATTCCTTCTCATACCTGACCCCATTTCTCACTACCCCCATGGTTCCCAGGAAGATTAGCCTGGATTAATTGCAACAGTGGGTTTGCTTATCAAAGCTACTTTAATAGTTGAAGGCCTTCCTCCTGCTCTATCTTACTGGGAAGTTTAGGAAAACCTGGAAAATTTAAGAGTGCTACATAAACCTCATATGAAGAACAAATATGCTCTGTGAGCTGCTACTCGGACCTTGCTTTGATTTATTGGGAACACTGACAGTATGAATATGGATCTTACTTCCGTACACTAAAAAACAGCATAGCAGAGCTTTAGAGACTGGATAGTTCTGGCCCTCCCTTAAGGAATAAGGAATCAGACACCTAAATGAGATATCTGGCACTGGGATTACCTCCTTTCTCCTCAACCAATGTCCTTTTCACAATCCCTAGCTGTAGGTAAACTCGTACATTAGTCTTGGGCCTCCTTTCTCATTACCACCATGCCACAAAGCCACGGGGACGGCTGATATGACACATACAGTTCTCTGGAAGAAAACACTTTCAAGTCTATGAACTCTGAGTGACCACATAGCAATGCTTATGTGGCAATTAGACACTGTCCTATATCTTGGAAGCTCGGAGACCAAAAAGAGGGCAGGAGAGTTGGGGAAAGAGGAGCCAGAGACAGGAAGAGTGCAAAGAAGGCAAGAGCCCAATAAATCAAGTGTTCTTTAAATGTGGCTTGACTTAGTCCAAGTTCAGACCCACATTCTCTATTGGGTATTTTCTAGCCATTTTTTCCCAATGGTCTTTAAAAAAAAACTGCCATAATTACTTACTGCAAAACATAACTATAATTTTCTGTAATGTTAAGGAGATGAATTTAAAAACTCCTAATTTATAGACAACTTTACATGAACCACTTCACTATTTTTAGAATGCAAGGAATTCCTAATAAGTCACTATTTTCAGCCCTGAACTCTCTACTGAACACTCTACCCACATACCCATCTTGACTTCAAGTTAACATTTTTATTCAGAACAGCTCTCCTGCTAAATGTTACTCTGTCTATCCCTTTCATATTAGAAGCCTTGAAGTCATCCTTAATTCCTTCATGTTCTTCTTCTTCATCCACTAGGTTCTAATTCCTCTAAGGAATGAAAAAGGCACAGGATAGGGAATACAGTCCATGGTGTTGTAAAAGCACTGTATGGTGACAGATGGTGGCGATATGTGTGCTGCACAGAGTAGCATAGACAGTGTTGTGGGATTATTATGTTGTACACCTGAGACGGATGTAACATTGTTTCAACTATATTTCAGTTAGAAAAAAAATGTCTTAAAAATAAAAATTTAAAAAAAAATTCATTTCCATTTCCTCACATCCATCCCTTTATCTTCCTGTTTTGTCTCATACCTCCCCACGTTCCCAGGCATTCTTCACCTTACAGTTATTATTTAAGTGTCTTTCCCAGCACCACTGACCCCCATCTAGCCCACTATGCCTGTACCAACACTCAGTCACAGCCACACCTATCCTAATTCCCAAAGAGTACCGCCCCTCACAGCAATTAACAGAATCTGCTGTCTTGTCATGTTGCTGAACAGCCCTAACAGTGCCCTGCACTCCATATTCACTGTAAGTTTTCACACCAATAATGATGAGTGGCTCCCACCATCCATCCCAGCAGCCCAACGGGCTGTGGAAGGAGGAGTTCATAAGTAGTCTTCAAAGGACTCTCATTGCCTCACAGCAAAGGGCTCTTAAGTCACAAGCTGAAAGCAGAACCGAGGGCGGAGGGAAGGCAATGTACATCAGAACCAAAATGGCAGATTCTTATGGCTGAGACATGAAACACTCCTTGAGCCACAGAGAGAACTAGCAGCCCCTGAATCAAGAAGTTGCATGGATTTTCTTTTTATCCTCTTCTGCCAAGTAAAACTAAAATATTTTTGCATCTCTAATGGAAGTTCAGCATGCCCTGATAATTCTTCATTGATAGCAAACCTCATCCAGCTACAGCCTATCATTCCCTGACAATTTTCCATTTCATAATAAAGGAGTAACAATATTTCTAATAGTGATGAACTATCCTATTGCATGAGAACTTAACACCATCAACAACACCTTAACAAAAAAATGAGAGAGAAAAAAACACTCCACTAAGAAAAAAAAAAAAAGAAAGAAAAATTAGGAAGAAAGAGAGAAAAAAAAAACTCCACTAAGAAAACAGTTTTATTTAAAAATGCAAAAAATATAAACATGTTTCGCAACAAATGGAATTTTTTCTCAACATAAGAATCCAGAAAGTAGGGGCACCTGAGTGGCTCAGTGGGTTAAAGCCTCTGCTTTTGGCTCAGGTCATGATCCCAGGGTTCTGGGACTGAGCCCCACATCGGGCTCTCTGCTCAGCAGGGAGCCTGCTTTCCTTCCTCTCTCTCTGCCTGCCTCTCTGCCTACTTGTGAACTCTGTCAAGTAAATTAAAAAAAAAAAAAAAATCCAGAAAGTAGTATCCCCAAATAAATATAACAGCCATTCCATTCTAAACTAGGAAGAGTTACCAACAATATTATATAAGTGTGTATGTGTTCTTCCAAACAACTAAAAACATGGTAGTCCCATCCTAAAACTCTAAGGCCCCACAGACTTCCCTTAAGCACTGTCAAGGAAGGGTCTCTCTAAAGACCCAAATATCTCTCACCTTTGATCAAAGTTTTTCAATTTCAACTGATTTGAAACTGTTCAATTTTCATTGATTTTAACACCAAATCTATGAATTATCATCCCCATTTTACAAGCAGGAGAATGGAGTCTCAAACGACAAATAACTTGCCCAAGTTTTCACAGTTGGTTAATGGGCTGAGAGTCAACAGATCTCATGGGTCCTGGTTTAGTGTTCTTCCTAAAATTGACATCTTTTATTTGTTTTATTTGTGGATTGCTTCAAAATGAGGGCATGACAATGAAAGATGGGAAAGAAGAAGGGATAAAGAGGAGATGGTATGAAGAAATACATATTATAATCACCTCTGAAAGATCCAAGTTTTAAAGACCAAGCTTCCACATCAGACAAGTATCCACTAAGAACCTCTAAAGTATCTTCTTGTGTGTGTGCTGGCAGGGTGCAGAATAAGACAGCTCTCTCTTATGGCTTTGATCTGTTAGGTACCATATTTAACTTACTGTGTTTTCCCACTAACAACAAAGACAAGAGATTTTTATTTTCCCTAAAAGAGCACAGAGATGTTTAAAAGATGTGAATTGTCAGTGTAATTTAAAAAAGAAAAGAAAAATGGTGAGTTGAGTTTTCTTCCCCACTTCAACTATTAGATAGTTATAGGACCTGGACAAATCACTTAAATTCTCTAGGTCTTCCCTCATTTGTATGCTAACCTAGGAAATCTCTACGGTCCCTTTCAGTCCTAGAATATCATGATGCTAAGAAGTTACTTAGTCCCAACCATGCACACAGAGCAATGTGTTAGGCCCAAAAATACTGGAGTCTCTTGAGAGTTCAGAATTACTTCAACTATTAGTATATTAACTCAAAAGAACAGAACAACAAGGTAAGGAAGTTAACTTTTTAACAAAATCCAAAGTGATAGAGATATGTAAATGCAACACATAAACAAATAAATACTCTCATGTGTAGGATAGGACAGTCCAGAACATGCCGCAAGACGGTGGGGTTTTAGCTATATAACTGGAAAGGTAGGAAATTGAGATAAGAAAATGACTTTCTAGATGGGTAGATATTTTTATCTGCAGTCATTACAGTCAAGAATGATCATGGCTTGGGGATGCCACTGGATGATGCCAACGGGAATGGCTAGAGGAGCAATGGGAGACAAAGTTAAATAAGCAAGAAGGAACTGAATGTAATTAATGTTCAAAGCCAAAGATGGAAATTTGGCTTTATCTTGGAGACAGTGGAGAAATGTTAAAGAAATACAGAGCACAGATATAAAATGGCTGTGTTTTAGAAAGAATCATAGGCTCAAATGTTTATACTCTCATCTCTATTACAAGGCTCACTGAGGAAAAATGTTTTTTAAAAAGCCTCCTTTCCATCACATTTAGCCCCAGCACAAATCTTAGTGTGTGTGTGTGTGTATGTGTGTGTGTGTGCATGCATGTGTGGGTTTAAAGGAATTTCCAAATGATTCATTTATCATTGAATTCTGTAGACTAGATTTTCACCAAGAAGTTTTTTTTCATCAAATGATATTTTGAAGTGCTGCACATTACATATTTCCCTAACAAATCCACAAAATAAAAATAACACATTAAAATCTGTAGATAATTTTGAGGGAAAGGATCTTTTTTAAGTGGATATGGCAGTATTCCTCAAACTTACCTAATCATGGAATTTTCAAAAATGTGATATTTATTAACATAATGCAGAACTAGTGTTTCACATTAGACCCCACCTTAAAACTAACACCATGAATAGTTTGTCAAAAGAGAATGAAACTCAACAGAAAATGAAATCCATTAGTATTAGATACACACACATACAAAATACATGCAATTCATTTCATTTTATCAGCATTAGAGATCAACATGAACTTACAATTTCTGTTAGCACTTTCCCATTCTCACATCAGTGGTTCCCAACCAGGGCTACATATTGAAGTCACAGGCAGCTTTATAAAAAAAAAAAAAAAAAAATCTAATGCCCTAGCTTTTACCTCCAGAGCAGTTAAATCAGAATCTCTAAGTTTGGGCATCAATAGTTTTTAAAAGGTCCTTGGACAAACACACACCAAGGACGATTAAGAGATTAAGAGTATACCAACACAAAATGGTTAATGGTACAGTTTGGGAAATGAGAATGGGAATGTGAACTCCAGTTAATTCAGCTAGAAAATGTGTCCCTGAAAAACTGAGAATTGGCTATATTTATTCTGCATACAATATTAGATCTCAAATATTCTTGGCTTTCTCTGCTCTATACTTGTTCATCATTATACTGGGGTTTCATGCTAATATTATACAGTATGCTAAATTGATAGCCAAAGATTTCTTTAATTTAATTTAAAGATTAAAGATTTCTTTAATTTAGACAAATAGAACCAAATTTTCTATTATTTGTCAAATTTGAGCCATTGGCCTCAGAAGTTTTAGTTTGATTCCCATAAAACACAGCCAGAAGCAAGCTGCAAAGCCAAAACTTTGAATTGTCTTCCTGAAAATTACATTTTTTGAAAAACGCATACCACAGAAGGTTCAAGACTTACTTAAATGATGCTATTTATTTCACAGCCATCATTCCAAACTTGGAAAATTTATCACCCAAAACGCAATGAAGGCATCACAGTAGTTGAAAATTCTGTGTTTCAAAGCATCGGAGAATGCATTTATCATCTAGGAAAGTAGTGGGAAGAAGAAAGTAATAACACATCCCTAAACCCAGCACTCACAAGTCAAAAGCTGCAAAACTAATTATATCCAAAATGTGATTACCTTTTTAAATTTCATCATCTTTCAGGAGACAATTAATACAGACAACAGGATCTCCTAAATTTAATCTGGATTTCAAACCCTTCGACTCATTCTCTCAACTTTTCACTTGGATCTGTGCATAATTAATTTTGATGAAATGATATAATATCTATCACTTTCAACTCATTTGTTTTCTGAACCAGATGATAGAGAAACAGTCTCCCCTCTCCCTTGTTTTACCTCTGCAAAAGCACTTAGTTCATTCTTTCTGCCCGGAATGCCTTCCCATTTTGCCTCCATTAAGACACTGAAAGTCAAGAAATCACAGATCTGGAAGACATCTTAACCTAATCTAAGCCCTGCTCTCTGCCAGAAACTCTCTTGCAGTTTTATCTAATCTTACCCAACACAGTAATCATACTCAGTTCATATACCCCTCATATCTCTACTCAACACTTTTTCCTCTCAAGTGTGACCTTCTTGAGGACAGGGTCCATAGATCCACCTTGTCCCTCTCCAGTCCTGTACCTCGACAATGTCTAGCTCCCAGTGAGGTCAGTAAGTATCTCATGAGGGGTATCCTATTGTAAAGCCAATACATAATCATTCACTCTAGCCCATTCTATAAGCGTTTTCCCCCTTTGCTTGGAAACTCTTTGAAGGTAGAAATTATTTCTTCTTTAGCAGTCCCATGGATCCAGGAGAAATGGGAGAGTTTTTAGATTCACAGATTGAGGTAGCTCATCATATTTGTAATGTATGAGAGAGATACTAAGGTGGAATGGCACTCAAATGAGAAGAAACATCTATCCATGTTCCAGTTAAATAATGATATATAATATTTCCTCAATTTTGTTAATATCTCCCTCTCAAGGTACTGGCTGAAAAGGGGTAAAATATATATATATATATATATATATATATATATATATATATATATAAATAAAACAGGCTCTCCAAACCTAGGGAACATGCCACAGAGCTTCTCAAACAGCAACTACTATTGACTTACAACAATTGTCTTCAAAGATCCCATAGAAAAATTAACAAGAAGTTCTATTTAAGAAAAGAACTTCAAACTAAGTTAAACGTTTTCTCATTCACAGAGGATTAAGGTTTCCTGGTAACTCCAAAGTAAACAGGCACATGAGAATTGAAGCTGGGTGGTTTTATTCTTTCAAAGAAGAAATTGATGGTGAACTAAAAAAAAAAAAAAAAGTACAGAAGCTTCTATATGTTTGCCAATAGTTGGTTTCATCTCTGGCTAAATTCCTTCATTCCCCACCTATCATCACTTTAACCATTAAGAAGCAGAAAATTGGAATGACTGACTGATAATCTATGGTGAACACTAAGAGTAGTAAATGCTAAGGAAGGAAACACATACTTACACACTTCTCCTAGCATTTTGATTTCACTAAAGGAAAGAAAAAAGAAAGGTAATGAAATCTATATTTTCACTACTTGAAGTGTCAAAAGGCAATTCTTTCAAGAAGGAATTTATACCCAAAGAAATAAAAAACTGCAAAAAAAAACTCGTTTGGGACAAGCCACAACTGCTAAACATACAAAATAAGAGAATAACATTCAGAATATTTAACAATTTAATTCAAGGATCATGTTACATAAAGAGTCATAGAGCAACAAAGAGTCCTCCTTAACCACAATTAAGAAAAGCAGAAAATATTTCATGCTGTATTAATCCCTCTGCATGTTGGTTGACTACAAACTTCCCACAAAATCTATAATAGTGACTGAAACAACATTAATGTCAATGGCCAAAAAGAAGAAGGAAATCCCACAACAAAATCTTTTCGGAAAATAAGAACAGCACAAGCTTTTTCCACCTAAGATATTAATAGCAATGACCTTATTATTCCTTGAATAATGCTGGCAACTGATTAACAAAAAGAAACACACCCTGAATAAAAAAACTATTCACATACAGTACATATATATAGAAAAAGTATTCATCATATACTAGAACAGTGTTTTTTTCATGTTTTAAACACATTGTGGTATTGCTGCTGTAATTTTAGTGACAGGTTTTAAGAAAATGTCCTTATGCCTCATCTAAAGAGCACTGCTCCTTTAAAGATACGATTTAATTTGAGTCATTTGTTGAGGAGTTAAACTACACATAATGCACAAGCCTTTTGAAGAGAGGACAATTATATAATTATTCAAGTAATCGGATGCCTTTTATGTGTTTTAGTCTACATCTTGATTACAAGGCCTCATGACTTCTCAACTCCATCAAGAAAAGTGGAGAAGATTCCAAGGACCCCTGTAGATCAAACTTTGAGAAGCAACACAAACTGTGCCAACTCTCTGTAGGGGCATCTCTCACTTCCGGCATATCCGGTCATCCCTCTGGGTTTTGCTCCATGTTGTCTTCTGTGGATGGGCTGTGTCTGCTTACTTACAGCCCCTTCTCCTTCATCATTCCGGCTTTTCCATGGCCAACTCCACCCCTCGGTTTCTCCCTCACCCATCCTACATCATGACCTTTCCCATTTCATTCCCACCAGCACTCTGGGTCTTAGTCCCCCAGTTTGTTAGAGGTGAATCTCGTTCTGTGAGTCTTCAGAGCCTATCGCTCTGGTCATGGCCCGCGCCTATAGAAAGTTCCTCTCTGGATCCGGCACCCACATCTAGGCCCATCTGCTGTGCCTGGATGAGCTGGGAAATAGGGCAAGGCAGTGTAGAACATGGCTTGCTCCTCTCCTTCTTCACAACAGGATATGGGGAAAGGCAGACATGTAAATGAAGTACATATATTTAAAAGTACTATTCAGAGACATAAGCAAGAGTTGAGAATAAATTCCAAAATAATCCACCTTGTCTAAAAAATAAAATGCAAAATATTAAACACATCAAGAAGAAGGTTGCTCTTTAAAAAAAAGAAAGGGTCCCAAAATTCAATAAAGAACTGATTCATGAGATTGTAACAAACCATTATTTCAAGTCTTCTAGATAGAATAAAATAAAATATCGGAGGTACAAACTTCAAAATGACCGACCCTCAATATGATTCTGAAACATGCTTAAACAAGCTATAAAGGATGACAAAATCCATATCATTTATTTTACCGTATTAATTTGGCTTCAGCCTTGTAGTTGTCCATCTCATGCACTGTAACAACCCTACTTCAGAGCCCTACTGAGCATAACTTGTAGCTTTAGACAGAACTTCTCTCAACTATAGAAGATTGGCCCACCCAAGAGGGCATGATAATTGCTGAGTTAAAGAAAATCACTTGTGTTTTATTAACAATAGTAAAAAAGAATAGTCAAAGTCAGGAAAGCACTCTTCAAGTTGGCTGCCACCAACTAGCTGTCTGACCTTGAAAAAACTCAATCCAAGTCTATTCAGAGCGCTGTCCAGAAGAAAAAAACACCATCACCATAACCAACTTTAAAAGGTACTAATTCTTCTGTGAACCCATTTTAAGTCAATAATGCTTAAGCTCTTTACTAACTGTCAGAGCATTCACTTAAATCACACTAAATGGCACTACACAGACCCATTGTTTTATGGACTGTAACCCTTCAGCTGAGTCTTTTACCCTAGGTAACCTTATAGAGTTCATAATGAAGAAAGAAAATCACACAGGAGTTTGGACCACTGAGTCACAGAGCCAGGTGAAATCTTCCAGGGAGATGCTTTCTACACTTTCATATGCGGGTCACCATAAAGGTGACATTGTCTCCAAGCCAAATGTCAGGTCAAGAGCTTAGAGTAAGAGACAGAATGTGTGAGCTGTATCCAAGTGGGCCCTGACCTGTCAGTCTGAAATCAAGTATCCTCATTTTATGTTATGTACCTAGCAATGAATTGGGGCCAGCCTTACTCAGCTGGGTGAAGAATGGAAAGAAATGTCAATTTTTCACATCTGTACCAATGCACAGGTTAGGTAATCTTTACCTACTTCTGAATCACATCAATATCAAAGATTTTCAGGCCTCACTATCACTGTACAGACAAAATATTATACCCAGATATTGTTGCCACATGGGACCCTGACCCTGAGAGTGAACAGAATGGTAAGAGATCTGAAAATTATGTCATATGATAAATCAGAAACTAAGTATCTTTAGCCTAAAGAAAAGAAGACATAAAGATATTGTACAAACCATCTTCAAAAATTTTTAGACTTCCAAATGGCAAAGCAAGGGCAAAGGGGGAGGGACTTTCTAAAAAATTAGCACCGACTAAAAAATGATCTGCCTTGTATACTGGGATCTACTCTGTTTACAACTGCTATGATACAGAAGGAACTTCAGGGTTTGATGGGAAGTAGAACCAGATGACCTCTCAGACTCCTTTCAACAAAATTTTGTATATGCTATAAATTGACAACAATTTATGCACCTGTGAACAACCTCAAACTATTAGCCACGATGATCTGCATTTCTCCATGACATGGTAGTTGCTGTTAGTCTTGGTTTTAAAAGTATTAGAAGCCCACTATAAGGAAAGTACAGAGAAAGAATAAAAATGAACTATAATCCCACAGCCAAGACAATCGCTGCTATCATTTGGCATAACTTCTGCCCCAATCATTTTTCAAAGCATAAATATATGTAAGAAAATTTGAGACAAGCTATTTATATACCGTCTGTCCTGATTTTTATATTTATATGATACTCATTTTCTTAATTCATTAATTACTTACCAAAAAAGCATGATTTTTAATGTCTACCTAATAATACAAAGTTTGGATATAGCATATTTCAAGCATTATATTAAACATGTAGCTTATTTTTAATCAATTTTAATTTTAATTATTATATATATTACCACATGAACATCCTTTTACAATGATCTCTAGACACCTCTCTGATGGTGTGCTATGTATGTACATACATGACTGAATTTATCTTTCTTAGATATAAAAACAATTTGAATCATATAACAATCAAAGGACATAATTAAATATACACACATATATATCAAAGCAATTGCAAAGCTCCTCTGATTAGAACTAATCAAACTTAATCCCACCTCAGAAACCGTTAATGCCACTATCTTTTTTTTTTTTAAAGATTTTATTTATTTTTTTGACAGACAGAAATCACAAGTAGGCAGAGAGGCAGGCAGAGAGAGAGAGGGAGGAAGCAGGCTCCCTGCTGAGCAGAGAGCCCGATGTGGGGCTCGATCCCAGGACCCTGGGATCATGACCTGAGCCGAAGGCAGAGGCTTTAACCCACTGAGCCTCCCAGGCGCCCCAATTAATGCCACTATCTTGACAAATTGCTTCTAATCCCCCAAATGTGTTTATATTTGCATATTATCAGTTATTAGTATAATATTTGTTTACCTGTGCCATGTTAAAATTGCCCTGAAATCTTGATATCAGCCATAAATAAAGAAGTCTGGATCTCAACATTTTTAAATTAAGAAAAATATTGACAACTACAGGGATTAAGGACTTGAATCCATTCAGGGAGAGCATTTTACAAAATAATATAAAACCCATTTTAAACTAAGACCAATAAATCACTTAACTGGACCTTTCGATTGCCATTCTATCCCAGCCAGGTACACTGCATGTCACTATTTAATCCAGAGTCCTGCCTAGTAACCCTTCTTAAAAAATCTATTTTCATGAATTCAGTTTTTGATTTTCCACATGAACCAGTGCCTTGAGTTTGGTTTCAAGAAGAGAGAATATTCTAACTGGACAAAACTAAGCTTCACCAGATACTGACTTGAGATTATTCACTGAAAAAAATCATAGTAGTAATTAGGGTATACTGACTACCATCAAGCTATGTTTTATAGGAATCTTAATGATATCCCCTACCTCCTGGTTACAGAGAGAGGACTAAAAGACAAAATGGGTTTTCATAAAACAGTTGTGTGAAATGGCTGCCAGAAATAAAGCCAAAATAGACAAGACAATAGAACTCGACATGATTACAGAGCATGCTACAAACATAGGCCCAATATCCAGACTACTCATGTCAGATAAAACACCTAGACAACTTAGAAGACCAGAGAATGGATGATGAACAAGTTATTTAGTCTTTTTCTTAATCTTTTCTCACCCTTATCTGCTAGATAATAGAGAGCAAATTACAAAGGCATAAAAATGGTATCAAGGGGTGCCTGGGTGGCTCAGTTGGTTGAGGCCTGGACTCCTGATTTCAGCTCCGGTCAGGACCTCGGTATCCTGGGATAGAGCCCCACCTCTGGCTCTGCACTCAGCAGGGAGTCAGCTTGAGGATTCTCTCCTTTTCCCTCTGTCCCTCCCCCCACTCTCTCTCTCTCAAATAAATAAATAAATGTTTTTTAAAAACACAGGATCAGGACCCCTGAGTAGCTCAGCTGGTTAATCACCTGCATTTGGCTCAGGTCATAATCCCAGGGTCCTGGAATGGAATCCGGAATAGGGCTCCCTGCTCAGTGGGGACTCTGCTTCTCCCTCTGCCACTTCCCCATGCTCCTGTGTGCACACAGTCTCTCTCTCTTTCTCTCATATTCTCTCTCAAGTAAATGCATAAAATCTTTAAAAAACAAAACAAAACATAGGATAGATTCCTACCTTTAACAGATTTTAAAAAGATCAGACAACCTGTTTTGGAAAGGTTGTTCTATTTTTCTAAATCTTATAAATGGTCAGTCATCCCTGTTTAGCCAGGGAGAACTGTAACAACAAATTCTCTCACTGAAACTTACTCTCAGGGTCATAGTGTTATAATCAGGAATAAGAACTCAACATCTCTGAATGGTAGCTTCAAGACTTAACTACCTTTAACTGGTGACATCCATTCCTGATCACTTTTGCTTAAAATTAGAATCAACACTTTAATGCTGCATAACCTTCTCCACACATCTTCAGAACTGTGACACCAAATACTCTTCACTGTATATACACCTTTTTGTAATGTTTGAATTGCGAACCATGTGAATACATTACCTATTAAAACAAACACCAAGATTAAAACTTTAAAATATCTTAATTTTACTTACACAGAATTTAAAATGTTTAAGCATAAAGTCTTAGTGCTAGAGAAAGTATATCCTAGGCTATAGTTAATTGAATTCATTTTTAAATAATTAAACCAAAATTTATTTCTATTACCAGAGGAATATCTATTCAACACATACAAAAAAATGACCCATGGAAAAAGCAGAAGCAGTTCTATAATTTCTGCTTTGGCCCCTGCTCCAATAAAAAGATTAAAGAAGTCCCTAAGATTAACTAAAACACTCATTTTGTGGTGCATAGGGAAACAAATACTCCTTCCACAATTTTCCTCAGTTGGTAACACTTGCTACTTTTCAGTCTTAAAATGACGAAAGTAATCTGTTTGCCTTAAAAGGATGAGTTTGAGGGTACTAAAAATGCAGCGCAGTTTCCAATACAATACAGTTTCCAAACTGACATTTTTTTTATAAACCATCCCTGCATTAAAAATGTGTGATGTGTACTTTGGGAAGAAATAATGTATATAACCCGATGCAATGGAAAACCTAGCTTTCATCAGTTCTGATGCTGACCTGATTTTGTCTTCTTCAGCCATTAAGATTCAGGATTCCTAAATAAAGCACTGTGCTTTGATGAGTCACATTCATAGCACAATTGCTATACTCATCCCCATCTAATATACTGTAACACATTTTCCCTCCAATGGGGCCATAGTCATCTCACAAGAAAAAAAAGAACTGATTAAAAGGAAACAGGACAGACAGTGAGTAAGCCATGAACAACTGCCCAAAGAACTGTAAAAATCCTGGCAGATCATTTCCATGTGTTTCAGTTAAAGTTGACATGAGAGGTGGACAGCGAGCTAGAGAGAAATGATAAAGTTGTATCCCTTCCCTCCTTTTTGTAAGTATAGTTACAGCCAAAGAATAAAAAGTACAATTACTGGAGATCTTGCAAAGCATTCATACAGAAAAACATTTGGAATATACCCAATGTAAACAGTCTGATTTATAATTCTACCAGCCAATCAGAGAATATTTAAAAAGCACTTTATATGCATTTTTAATAAACACAAACAAAAAAGGCTAAGAGTATATAAATAGTTCTTTTTCAAAGATGGGATGACAGATTACATTTTTTCTTCTGCATTAATTATATATTTGTTCTAGACAATTTAGAAATGACTTGTTATAAGTAAAAAGAATAAATTTAATATAAACGCCTAGGCGGTTAAAATGTGTAGATTAAAGTATGATAAATAACATTTACAGTTTGAGGAAAATTTTCTAATTATACTGAATTTTCCTAAAGAATGATTTCCTCCATTAAGAAATGTTTATAGGTTGAATAGTGTCCCACAAAAATGCCTATGTTGAAATCCTAATTCCCAGTACCTCAGATTATGACCTTATTTGGAAACAGGGTCACGGCAGATGTAATCAGTAAGATGAGATCACTGGGGTAAGCCCTAATCCAATATAACCAGTGTCCTTACAAAAAGAGAAAATTTGGAGAGAGAGAGACACACACACACCCACAAGGAGAATGCCTGTGAAGACAAAGACAGTGATGGGGAGGACACTTCTACAAGCCAAGGAACACCAAAGATGCTAAGCAAACCACCAAAAGCTTAGAGACAGGAGTGGCACAGGTTCTCCTTCATGGTCAGCTGTGAGGAACCACCCCTGTTGACATCTTGTTCTTGGACTCCGACTTCCAGAACTGTGAGACAGTCAATTTCTGTGGCCACCCAGTCTGCGATACACTGTTTCAGCAGCCCTAAAACTAACACAAAAGGTTCCCAAGCATACCACAGGAAGACCTTACGCTCGACTACACCCATTTTTCAGAACTATCTGCCTTTTGGTAGACAGTGCTTGCAAAAATCAATCCTCCTCCATACGCTCCTCCCCCTCCCTCCCCATGATGACAGTTTGGTAAGCCTACGTAACTAAGTTTTCTCCAGCTGGATATAAGACATGACATATGCCTCCAGGTCTAGGCCTAAGACTGGGGATACTCTTCTTCTTTCTTACCAGCTCCCATTTACACATGGTGCTCACCCAAACCAACCACAAAGAGGAGGTCCATTCCTTAAGGAGTAGCAGAGCTACTTCTTAGATGGAATCGGGGTCTTTAACTGATAGCATAGGACAGAGCCACCCACCAACGGGGAATATTCTCCTTATAATGTTACAAAAAAGGAAAACAAATAACTGTTCTTTAACCCACCAAATCATTGAGTTTCTCTGCTATAACAGGTTAGTCTTTTGCTCTAATAGAGTACCAGGGGAAATAAAACTTTGCAAATACATGTGATAAAACAGTATGTAGAAACCAGGTAAATCTCTGAAACAATAAATGTGACTCTATAGGAGAAGTTCCAGTGTAAACTGAACAATCACTGCTCCGAATCTGAAACAATGTATTTGATGACCTTAGTAGTTTTAAGTTACAATTCAAACTCTTTTGCAAATCTACCAAATCAAATTCTTAAAGATTTCTTATTCTTGAAGATTTTTTCTTTTAATTTGAAAAATTTTTGTGAGAATAATTAAATTTAGTAAAGCATATGATTTTATATACATTTTAATCATACAAAAATTAACATATAAAAGCCTCACACTCCTTCTCCAATCTCCTCTCTAGGGAAAGCCAGTACAAAGCTTAGATGTTATAAAACAATAAGGGTGATCAAATTTTAAAGTCAACTCAAGAGAGATTTTAATTTTGGTTTGAGATACACACCAAGAATCAAAACCAGAACATATTCTAATAATGACCATATACAGCCTTCATATCTGCCTAACTCTGAGAAAAGAAAATTATTTTCTCATTTCTTATTCATAAATACTTCCCAAATGTCATTATCTGAAACTGGAATATGTGTGAAACTAGAAGTCAGCTCCTGGAGAACAATTCAATACTTCTCCATTACTTCATTCTACTATAGATGAACCATAATGTCTACTCCTGTCTGGTCAAAACACTGAAAATTACTCTTTTAGAATTTGGAATGTTTGCCTTTTATTAAGTCACAGGTTTCTTTTCCAGGGTGACTATCCAAAATCTGCATGGACATTTATCAGGAAGACATTCTACTGAACTAAAGAAGAAAATAAAGAAATGAAAACTATTCCCATTTAGTTATTTAGGGACTTCATTAACCTGTGACCAGGAATGGAATCTATGATTCCAATGTATGGTTTGCTGGACGCACACATGTTCCTGGATTCAAACATGTGTTTCTATTTAAACAGCTGGAATGTATATATGGCTCCACAAAGGGTGATAAATATTAGCAAATCTTCTAAGAATGAAGGTCCTTTATGACCACATACACCATGTTTTGATTCAGTTTTTCAAATGTCTCAGTCAAACAAAGCTGAACAATCTGCTTTTTCCATCTGTCCACAAGCTAAAAAACAATGAATAAAATCCTTCCACAGATCACATCTATCTGTCCCTTCACAGCCAACCCAAAGCAGATCTGTGATTTCTGTTATTTGTCTTCTCCTTTCCTCCCTCATGGCAAGCTTTCCTGAGGTACAGGAAGAGGCTTCTGAAATGCCCAGGTAATGATAAGTCAGATATCAACCATTATCAGATAATGCCAAGTAAGGGGTTTCAGGTAAGTACAGAAACTTCAACAGGAGCCTAAAGAGAGGATAGAAAACTCTGGTCAGACACATTCTATTTGGCCAGCATAGCATTCTAAAATTTTTTAAATTTAAGTCCCTTTAGGAAAGCCCCCCAATACATATAAGATATTTCATAAGATATTATATCTCACCATGAACTATGAACCCCACGGATGTCATGTGTGCAAGCCAAATGTCACAGGAATTCTTCCAACCCTGTTTAGCTTTCTTACATTGTTTCTTTGCCCAGAGTGCCCTCCCAGCCCACCCAAGCCTACTCTTCAATTAACTACTACTCCTAAGTACTCAAGAAGTTCTTTCTTATCTCCTAGAGCCCCAGTCAAGTGCTTAACCCTCTCTAGCACCAGACTCTCCTGCTATCTCTACAACTTTACTGCCAAACAGCAGACTAAATTTCTTCAGGGCAAGGACTATGCCTTGCTCTTTTTAGTCTCTCTAGCGTGTGGAATACAGCAGGTGGTAAATACTTTCAGAATGAAGAAATGGCAATATTGGCTGAAAATATTTGCTTCCATATTCTTGGCAAAGAATGAAGAAAATGTTGAAGCTAACAAAAGAGAAAAAAATGTAGATTACACAGAACAAAAAATAAAGAGGCTGTAAAGGCTATATCTGGTTACACACAGGTGATTTCCAAAGGCTTATGACCTTCTACAGCATTATTTAACCTCATCTATAGTTGCTGCTTTATATCACTCCATAATATCTGTGTATTTGTTGTTATACACATGCTTTCTGGATCCCAACAACAAAGACACAAATATAAGAAATCCAAATAAATGAAAAAAGAACATGAACTTGAGTCAATCTCTTTGAAAGGATAGGCATCTTCCCTATACAAAACTCTTACTTTAAAATAGAGCTGACTAGGAATAATCAATTGCTAATCATAGTTCTCACCTCCATTTTTCAATCAGGTCCACTCCCAGTTCCCTTTGCTAAATATGACTAGCAAGACTGGCTTCAGTGAAGTTCAGAACTCCCAGAGGACAGTCAGGACACACTGGACACCATCACCAATAGTGAGCAAGCATGTCTAAAGGTTCATCTTTCACTGATTATTATTACCCCACCCATGGTCGTGCTTACCGGAAATGAGGAAAGCTGTGAAGGATTCCTCTCCACGTGACAGGTCAAGTATGTATATGGGGAAAGAAGCAACAGAGGTAGCCGTGAAAGACAACCAGCACAGCATACCTGGCAGCCTTCACTGCCTCTTTGCCTCATTAGAGTTGCTCAGGAGGACCAAGAAGTTAGAACGGTTACTTCCCAAACAACATCTCATCCTTTCTTTGCCCTGAGCATCTCCAGCTGTCTCATCAAAACCTATTTGCCTTCATACGGAAGGGGAGCTTTCATGGGCCTTGAGTGTAACCATTGAGACACACTGACTTCTCCTGAATTATCACTAAGAGGCAGGAGTACAAAGCAACTTACCTTCTGAAAAAAGTCTTCCCCACTTTTGCCTTTTCCTTCAGCAGCAGCTGTAAATAAAAACGTATACATTTAAAATAGTTTCTTTTTTTTCCGGCCTTTGTATTCAAAAGCCTCTCAAGTATCAACTATGAGAATAACAGAGCAATAAGCGAGATGCCATTCTTGCTCTCCCAAAGCTCAGTGCCTCCCTGAACAGGCCTCATCTGGTGCAAAGTCACAAACAAAAACAAAAACAAACATACTAATTCAATCAAATATACAACTTCAGATAATTTCACACTTTTTTTTTTTTTTTTTTTTGTCTGAAAGACCCAGGTCTCTTTTCACACACAGATGAAAGTAATCGCATCCTTAATTAAGGAATGACATGAGCAAATGCAACTACCAATATAATAAACTATAGTGCTCTAAGCACTTCCTATCTGCAACCAATCCCAGGCATGAGGTTGCCTTTTCAATGGGTGGTTCATCCCACAAGGCCTTATACTCTTAGCTATTTGTTCTACACTTTCAATGACTATATAATCAACTTGGGTTTCAGCTGCCATCATACTTTAATTCACTCCTTAATTCACATTTATAAGAAAGAGACAAAACATCATGAGGATGAAATGGTAATAGAGAAGGTCACACACAACAATAAAACTTCATGTGAGATTAATTTAAAAGTCATTACCTTTGAATAATTGTTCTTATTTCTAAATGGCAGACTATAAATATAGGAGAAAACCAGGTCTCTACATTCAAAAGTCTTATAAGTCTGTGAACCTTCTTTTTAATATGTGGAGAGGAGTAAGCAATTTGACTAAAAGAAGAGAGGAGACAAAGAACCAATAGCATCTTACTTGCAAAAGCCTCGAACTGCATTGGGGGACTCAGTTGATTAAGCACCTGACTCTTAATTTTGGCTCAAGTCATAATATTAGAGTCATGAGATCAAGCTCTGTGTTGGGCTCTGCGCTGGGTGTGGAACCTGCTTAAGATCCTCTCTCTCACTCCTACTTTCCCCTCCTCCTCCCGGACACCCATCCCCAACTCATGCTCTCTCTTAAAAAGAAAAAAAGGAAAGCAAACACCATACAGGTTTCAAACTCAGGTGCAGGGTGGAACAGTGGTTAACCGGAGAAGCACCCCTTGGATAAGACAAGGAAATGAGCTGGAGCAAGAACTCCTAGACAATGAAATCTAGAAGCCATGGTACCCCAAACACCTGCTGGTCAATACTGATGAGGAGCACTGTGTGTACATGCATATACATATACATGTGTGTATGTGTGTCCAGGACACTTACTAAAATTATTAAAGATTCTTGAGTGTCAATTATACCACAATTTGAAAAAATTAATGATGACCCAAGAAATGTGGCAGGTCATTCTGTTAGGTAGAAGACTCAAAACTCAAAGAAATTCCCTCAAAGAAATAGCAAGTATTAATATTAAATTTTTTAGCCAGCTTTAATTTCATAGTTAAATATAAGACACCTTCTATAATCTTGTAAAAATATGTTTTTTTGTCAACGGGTCATGATCTCAGGGTCCTGGGATCAAGCCCCATGTCAGCTCCCGGCTCAGTAGGGAGTCTGCTTCTCCCTCCCCTCATGCTCTCTCTCACTCATTCTCTCTCTCAAATAAATAAATAAAATCTTTAAAAAAGAAGAGAAAAGAAAAGAAATGAAGAGCTAAAAAGAAAAAAAATTTTTAAACTCTATGCTAAGGGCAGGCTTAAACAACAGCCTCTCAAAGATGTTCAGGCCCTAATTCCTGGAAAGTATGAATATCTTACTTTATGTGGCAAAAGGAATTTTGCAGTGTGATTAAATTAAAGCTGTTGAGCTTGGGAGACAATCCTGAATTACCCAGGTGGGCGCAATGTCATCACAAGGTCCTTGTAAGAGGGAAGTGGGAAGGTCAGAATCCAAGAAGGTGATGTGACAATAGAAGCAGAAGGAGAGCAGGACACATAACAAAGAAAGGAGAGGTCAATGGAGAAAGATATTAGAGATGCTACGCTGCTGGCTTTGAAGATGGACAAAGGGGGCCACAAGCTTAAGAAGAGAGGTAGCCTCTAGAAGCTGGGAAAGGCAAGGAAATGGGTTCTCCCCTGGAGCCTCTGAAGGGAGGATGACCCGCCAACACATTGACATATGCCAGTGAAATCCATTTCAGACTTTGCAACACTGGAACTACACAAATAAATTTATGTTGTATACCATTATGCTTATAATTTGTTACAGTAACAAAAAAACATAACAAAAAATGCAAAAAACCCTAATACATAAACCCTAATACATAATGCCAATACCATTTAATTTTACTTTCTGTACAAATACCAAATCTCCAACAGCATGAACTGAGAACAGAAACTGAGCAAACACATGTGAGCATTTCAATCACACACTTCCACAAATAGGTTTCCTGGAAGTTAACACTACCAATTATGATTTTCACTCTCTAATTTGGAAATATGTTAATATTAAAACTTTAAAAAAAGAAAAAAGGAAGGGCGACTGGGTGACTCAGTCAGGTAAACATCCAGATCTTGATCTCAGCTCAGGTCTTGATCTTGGGGTCATGAATTCAGACCCTACATTGGGGTCCACACTGGGCATGGAGACTACTTAAAAAATAAAAATAATTTCTCTTTCTTCTGTCTTGCTGTTGGTGTAGAGAAATGCAACTGATTTCTGCGCATTGATTTTATATCCTGACACTTTACTGAATTCCTGTATAAGTTCTAGCAGTTTTGGAGTGGAGTCTTTCGGGTTTTCCACATATAGTATCATATCATCTGCGAAGAGTGATAATTTGACTTCTTCTTTGCCGATTTGGATGCCTTTAATTTCCTTTTGTTGTCTGATTGCTGAGGCTAGGACTTCTAGTACTATGTTGAATAGCAGTGGTGATAATGGACATCCCTGCCGTGTTCATGACCTTAGCGGAAAAGCTTTCAGTTTTTCTCCATTGAGAATGATATTTGCGGTGGGTTTTTCATAGATGGCTTTGATGATACTGAGGTATGTGCCCTCTATCCCTACACTTTGAAGAGTTTTCATCAGGAAGGGATGCTGTACTTTGTCAAATGCTTTTTCAGCATCTATTGAGAGTATCATATGGTTCTTGTTCTTTCTTTTATTGATGTGTGGTATCACACTGACTGATTTGCGGATGTTGAACCAACCTTGCAGCCCTGGAATAAATCCCACTTGGTTGTGGTGAATAATCCTTTTAATGTACTGTTGAATCCTATTGGCTAGTATTTTGTTGAGTATTTTCGCATCTGTGTTCATCAAGGATATTGGTCTATAGCTCTCTTTTTTGATGGGATCCTTGTCTGGTTTGGGGATCAAGGTGATGCTGGCCTCATAAAATGAGTTTGGAAGTTTTCCTTCCATTTCTATTTTTTGGAACAGTTTCAGGAGAATAGGAATTAGTTCTTCTTTAAATGTTTGGTAGAATTCCCCCGGGAAGCCGTCTGGCCCTGGGCTTTTGTTTGTTTGGAGATTTTTAATGACTGTTTCAATCTCTTTACTGGTTATGGGTCTATTCAGGCTTTCTACTTCTTCCTGGTTCAGTTGTGGTAGTTTATATGTTTCTAGGAATGCATCCATTTCTTCCAGATTGTCAAATTTGTTGGCATAGAGTTGCTCATAGTATGTTCTTATAATAGTTTGTATTTCTTTGGTGTTAGTTGTGATCTCTCCTCTTTCATTCATGATTTTATTTATTTGGGTCCTTTCTCTTTTCTTTTTGATAAGTTTGGCCAGGGGTTTATCAATTTTATTAATTCTTTCAAAGAACCAGCTCCTAGTTTTGTTGATTTGCTCTATTGTCTTTTTGGTTTCTATTTCATTGATTTCTGCTCTGATCTTTATAATTTCTCTTCTCCTGCTTGGCTTAGGGTTTCTTTCTTGTTCTTTCTCCAGCTCCTTTAGATGTAGGGTTAGGTTGTGTACCTGAGACCTTTCTTGTTTCTTGAGAAAGGCTTGTACCGCTATATATTTTCCTCTCAGGAAAGTGTCAGGATATAAAATCAATGCAGAGAAATCAGTTGCATTTCTCTACACCAACAGCAAGACAGAAGAGAGAGAAATTAAGGAGTCAATCCCATTTACAATTGCACCCAAAACCATAAGATACCTAGGAATAAACCTAACCAAAGAGGCAAAGGATCTATACTCAGAAAACTATAAAGTATTCATGAAAGAAATTGAGGAAGACACAAAGAAATGGAAAAATGTTCCATGCTCCTGGATTGGAAGAATAAATATTGTGAAAATGTCTATGCTACCTAAAGCAATCTACACATTTAATGCAATTCCTATCAAAGTACCATCCATCTTTTTCAAAGAAATGGAACAAATAATTCTAAAATTTATATGGAACCAGAAAAGACCTCGAATAGCCAAAGGGATATTGAAAAAGAAAGCCAACGTTGGTGGCATCACAATTCCGGACTTCAAGCTCTATTACAAAGCTGTCATCATCAAGACAGCATGGTACTGGCACAAAAACAGACACATAGATCAATGGAACAGAACACAGAGCCCAGAAATAGACCCTCAACTCTATGGTCAACTAATCTTCGACAAAGCAGGAAAGAATGTCCAATGGAAAAAAGACAGCCTCTTCAATAAATGGTGCTGGGAAAATTGGACAGCCACATGCAGAAAAATGAAATTGGACCATTTCCTTACACCACACATGAAAATAGACTCAAAATGGATGAAGGACCTCAATGTGAGAAAGGAATCCATCAAAATCCTTGAGGAGAACACAGGCAGCAACCTCTTCGACCTCAGCCGCAGCAACATCTGCCTAGGAACAACGCCAAAGGCAAGGGAAGCAAGGGAAAAAATGAACTATTGGGATTTCATCAAGATCAAAAGCTTTTGCACAGCAAAGGAAACAGTTAACAAAATCAAAAGACAACTGACAGAATGGGAGAAGATATTTGCAAACGACATATCAGATAAAGGACTAGTGTCCAGAATCTATAAAGAACTTAGCAAACTCAACACCCAGAGAACAAATAATCCAATCAAGAAATGGGCAGAGGACATGAGCAGACATTTCTGCAAAGAAGACATCCAGATGGCCAACAGACACATGAAAAAGTGCTCCATATCACTGGGCATCAGGGAAATACAAATCAAAACCACAATGCGTTATCACCTAACACCAGTCAGAATGGCTAAAATAAACAAGTCAGGAAATGACAGAGGCTGGCGAGGATGCGGAGAAAGGGGAACCCTCTTACATTGTTGGTGGGAATGCAAGCTGGTGCAGCCACTCTGGAAAACAGCATGGAGGTTCCTCAAAATGTTGAAAATAGAACTGCCCTATGACCCAGCAATTGCACTACTGGGTATTTACCCTAAAGATACAAACGTAGTGATCCAAAGGGGCACGTGCACCCGAATGTTTATAGCAGCAATGTCCACAATAGCCTAACTATGGAAAGAACCTAGATGTCCATCAACAGATGAATGGATCAAGAAGATGTGGTATGTATACACAATGGAATACTATGCAGCCATCAAAAGAAATGAAATCTTGCCATTTGCGACAACATGGATGGAACTAGAGCGTATCATGCTTAGCGAAATAAGTCAAGCAGAGAAAGACAACTATCATATGATCTCCCTGATATGAGGAAGTGGTGATGCAACATGGGGGCTTAAGTGGGTAGGAGAAGAATCAATGAAACAAGATGGGATTGGGAGGGAGACAAACCACAAGTGACTCTTAATCTCACAAAACAAACTGAGGGTTGCTGGTTGGAGGGGGTTTGGGAGAAGGGGGTGGGATTATGGACACTGGGGAGGGTATGTGCTTTGGTGAGTGCTGTGAAGTGTGTAAACTTGGTGATTCACAGACCTGTACCCCTGGGGATAAAAATATATGTTTATAAAAAATAAAATATTAATAAAAAAAAAAAAGAAAGAAACTTTGGAGTCAAAGATATTTTCAAAGGCCTATGAAGCAAGACAGGCCTATCAAGACGCCTTTCACCCACAGGGAACTCCTTCACAACATAGAATTCATCATTTTAAATTTCATAATACAAGTACACTTTATTACAGACATTTCCTTTAGGACACTTATTTTGCTCCTGATAAACTCATTATGTCACAACCTTGAAATGCCCCTTCATTCCAAGTCCAGCTAAACAGACTTCACAGAATGGCCTTTCAATCCCTGCATGAATAAAAAGAGGGAGAGAGGATTTTCCTTAGACTCAAATTATAATTAACTATGTTCTAGAAAAACATCTAAAATTTAAAAGAAACCTGCACCTTTAGCAACCTTAGGAGATCAAGGGAAAGAGAAAGCAGGGATACTCAATGGCACCAAAAATACTCATACTGTAATTCTTTGGCCTCTTTCCTTCCAAGTATTGACATATACGAAACTCCCAATCTGAGCCTGATTTCCCCCTAAATCCTGAGTAGTGTCTATTACTTAAGCCCACCAAGCACCCTAGTGAGAGACTCCAATTGTCTCAGGTACAAACCATGGTTAGACCACGTCATAGGCACTATATATATATATAGTAACTATTCCTTATCTCATTCCCAGGTTGCTCAGTCTCCTACCAGCCTTTTACTGACCCCATGAAGGCAAAGCTGTCAAGGCCACAGAAGCCAATTAAAGGAGAAGGATATAACACCAAAAGCATTCTCTCAGCCACCCCAATGGAGGATCCTCCCTGCTCAAATTTGAGAGCTCAGTTCTCAAATAGTCCAAATTCCTCAGTATTAAAATATAAACTCCTCTGAAGAAGTGAGAGATTGTGGGGAGGATGTTTGCAGAATATTTACCTCTCAGTATAAACTTAGGTATTTAATAAGTTCATTTTACAGATGCAGAAAAGAATAAAAAGTAGTTCCCTCTTTCATTCCATGAATATTTAAGTCCTGTACTGGTCAATCAAAATTCACAAGGCCCTGATCTCATTCAACTTACAACCTTGGTCCATATAGTCAGAGTCACCCACTAATAAGATTAAGCCAAAATCAAAACTTAATTTTAGTGACAACTTGCCAAAGATCTTTTCATGGTAACAGCTTCCCCCTAACCAAACTTAATAGAAACTTAATTTAGCTATTCTCATTCAGAACAATGTACTAAAAAGCTACTCATTTTACTCTTAATCCAACACTACAGCTGGGAAGCTCCCACAAGGCCTGAAGAACACAGGGTACTTTTAGGAAGACCATATAAGAGCTGGATACAAAAAAAGAAAAAGAAAACACATGAGATATGATAATATCTTGACTCAATGGTTGTCTTTTCACTATGGTTGGAGAGGCAAATACTGCCTGTGAAATGAGCCAAGCCATCCTGATGTTGTGACATTCCTTGACCTTTGAAGTCTGACTATATATTCTGTGGTTTAACAGTTCTGTTGAGTCTTCATATTCTTATAAACCAATACACTCTCATCTTTTTTATTCCACAGTATCATGAACACACATAAAATGATTTAACAGGCTTTCTCTAACTGTCTGTATAACATGACCTCTGCCTGATGTTCCAAACTTTAGTCATTTGATTGTAAAAACCCTGGATTATTCTTGCCAATGAAAGCAACTGTCTTTATTTTCATGACATAGAACTTCAAGAATAAATTACTTCAATACTACTGAAACATGGCTGTGCAGGTAAAGCATTTCATATTTTAAGCTGAACAATTCATTTTTATGTTTATTATAATTTCTCCAATGCTTTGCCATATTTTATTTGATATTTTTGCTTCACAAGAAATATGGGATGGCAAAATCCATAGCCAATAAAAACAGCAAAAGTTGAAACAGGTGTAAACTATTATACTCCCCCAAACTACAGGGTAAATTTAGTTAATTACTGAATTAAAGGGGGGGGGAACTCAATTTAAAATTCGTAAGGCATATGGAAACTTGTTTAAATATCCCTTTCACTCTAAAATGCTTTTCTAGTATAACATCTAATGTTTTCTGGAGTCAAATCTAAAAAAACAAGGATTATGTATTCACATTTAAAAGACAGAATGGAATATCTTTAAAAACTCGCTGGATAGGCAATGGGTTTTTTCCTCAACCCTGTGGAATCTGAGCCAAAACAAAACAAAACAAACAAACAAAACAGTTCAATATAAAAATAAATGAGAAGTAATTCTTCAACTCTATGAAGATTCAAGGCATTTCTCCCTTTTTCTTAACACAACCCAACTGTAGCACATTTGCAACCAAGAAGGCTGCTGTATGTGAAGGTCACCTGAAAATAAATGTGAACATTTAGGTACCCTGATTCTCCAGCAAAAGTACTAAAATTTTAAAACATTCACTTATCAGATCAATTTAATGAATATGCTAAAAGAGCTATGTGAGATATTTTATTCTGTATATTATTGTTTTCAGAAAACTTCCATGACAATTGAGCCAATTTCACTGAAAGAGGAATCATAAAAAGATGAAGAAAATGTAGTTATTATATACTTCCAAAGAACTTTTTATTTTCATGAATCATATCTAACACTCATATCTAAGAGTGGCATATAAAGTTCTGAGAATTGATTGAATAGTAGACATTAAGTCTATTTTTAAAGTTCCTTCAATTCTCAAAGTTATTCAAATACCTAGTAAACTGAAAAACACTCCAAGTTTAAACATCAGTAATGAAGAATGGCTTCTGAAAGTTATATATCACAGTAAGTGTGAGGATTTTCAGACCTCATCTTTCCTAAAATTCCCTACCTGTTTTCAGGGACCACATGAACAAATGAACAAATCAAATTTACCTGCTTTAAAAAAATTTAAAAGCAAGAAAAGCATGTAGCCCTGTAGAGAAAAATCAAGAAGAAACAAACAAAAGTATTTTTTTTTCCTTCAAATAGTGGTTGGTAATTTGAGAATGAATTTCTTCTTCAGTTTAATGCTTTTTTAAAATATTGTTTGTTGTTGTTGTTGTTGTTGTTGTTTTGCAGTTAAAACTGCCCATGTTCAGAAGAGACAGGAGGAAGATGGTAGTGGAGTAGGAGGTCTCTAGTCTTGCCTCATCCCAGGAATACAACTACACAAAACTATCAAATCATCATAAATACCCCAGGAATTGACCTGAAGACTGTCAGAACAACCTCCACAACTAAAGGTAGAGAAGAGGCCACATCAAAGAGCACATGCTGCATACACTGGAGATATTCTCTAAAGCGTCAGGACCTTGAGAAAAACACTACAGGGCACTATAGGACCTCTTTTTTATAAGATTATCAAGAGCAGGAAACATAGTTGACTTTTCTAACAGAGAAGCAGGCATGTAGACTAGACAAAATGAGAAGACAGAGGAATCTGTCCCAAATGGAAGAACAAGACAAAGCCATAACCAGAGATCTAAATGAGAACAGATATAACTAACATTCCTGATAAAGAATTTAAAGTAATTGGGGTGCCTGGGTGGCTCAGTGGGTTAAGCCTCTGCCTTCAGCTCAGGTCAAGATCCCAGGGTGCTGGGACTGAGCCCCGCATCGGGCTCTCTGCTCAGCTGGGGGCCTGCATCCCCCACCTCTCTCTGACCTGCCTCTCTGCCTACTTGTGACCTCTCTCTCTGTCCAGTAAATAAATAAAATCTTTAAAAAATTAAAAAAATAAAAGATTTAAAGTAATGATCATCAATGGACAGGAAAAAAGAGTGGAAGACATGAGTGAGACCCTTAACACAGAGATAAGGAGTAATATAGCAGAGATAAAAGACTCAATAAACAAAATCTGAAACATGCTTGGTAGAATAAACAGCAGGTGGGGGCACCTGTGTAGCTCAGATGGTTAAGCATCTGCCATCAGCTCAGGTCATGATCTCAGGGTCATGGGATCAAGCCCCACACTGGGCTACCTCAGGGGAGGCTGCTTCTCCCTTCACCTTTGTCTGCTGTTCCCCCTGCTGTGTGCTCACCCTCTCTCTTTCTGACAAATAAATAAATAAAATATTTTTTTAAAAAAAGAAAGAAAGAAAGAAAAAGAATAAACAGCAGGCTGGAAGAAGCAGAGGAAGAAATCCATGACTTAGAAGACAGAGTAATGGAAAGTAAGCTGAACAAAAGAGAGAAAAAAAGTATTATTCAAAATGAAAATCTACATAAGGAACTCAGTGTTTCCATCAAATGTAATAACATTCTTATTGTAGGAGTCTTTGAAGACAATAGAGTAAAAAGAGGGCAGAAAATTTATTTGAAGAAGTAATAGCTAAAAACTTCCCTAATCTGGAGAAAGAAACATATCCAGATCCAGGAGGCAGAAAACATCCAACAGAATAAACAAAAGCAGCTCCACACCAAAATATATTATAATTAAAATTGCAAAATAAAACGATTAAGAAAACATTTATAAGTAACAAAACAAAAGAAGTCAGTAATTTACAAGGGAGAACCCAGAAGGCAGAAACTCTCCAAGCTAGAAGAAAGTGGCATAATATACTGAAAGTGCTGAACTGGATTAATCTGCAGCCAAGAATATTCTACCCAGCAAGGATATCATTCAGTAGAGATAGTTTCTCAGACAAAAGCCAAAAGAGTTCATGACCACTGCAAGAAATACTAAAGGAGACTGTAAGTGGAAAGGAAAGACCTAATGTGACAGTATGAAGAAAGAAAACAAAAAAAGCAGTAAAAATTAGTATTTCTTTAAAAAAAAAAAATTAGTCAAGGAACTCAAAAAAGGATATAAAATATGACAACATATACCTGAAACATGGGCAGAGGAGGAGTAAAGAATGGTTCAAACTTGAATGACCATCAATTTCATATATATTGTTATATTCAGAACATGTTATATACCAACCTAGTGGTAATCACAAATCAAAAATCGTTAATATATATGCAAAGAACAAAGAGAAGGAAATCCAAATATATCACTAAGCAAAACCAGAAAAGCAGGAAAAAGAGAAAGACAAGAAAAGATTAGAGAAAATCTTCAGAAACAATCACAAAACAAGTAATAAAATGGCAATAAATACACAAAAACTACTTTGAATGTAAATTGATTAAATGCTCCAATCAAAAGACATAGGGTGAGAGAATACATAAAAAAAACAAGACCCACCTAGAGGCTGCCTACAAGAGAATCATTCTAGACCTAACACCTGCAAGTGAATGAATGGAAAAACATTTATTATGCAAACAGAGGTCAAAAGAAATCCAAATTCACAATACTTTTATATTGGGCAAAATAGACTTTAAAACAAAAACTGTAGCAAGAGAAAAAAAAGGACACTATAATAATAAAGGGGATAATCCAAAAAGAAGATATAACAACTATAATATTTATGCATCAACATGGGCACACCCAAATAAAACAGTTAATAACAAACATAAAAGAACTAATTGATAGTATTGCAATTTTAACAGTGGGACTTTAACATCCCACTCACATCAACAGACTGATCATCTAAACAGAAAATCAACAAGAAAACAATGGCTTGCATGACACACTAGACCAGATGGATTTAACAGATATATTCAAACATTCCACCCTAAAACAGCAGAACACACATTCTTTACAAGCGCATATGGAACATGCTCCAGAATAGATCACATATTATGCCATAAAACAAACCTCAACAAATTCAAAAGATTGAAGTCATATTATGCATCTTTTCTGACCAAAAGACTCTGAAAATAGAAATCAATCATAAGAAAAATCTGGAAAGACCACAAATAAATGGAAGTTAAATAATATGTGACTAACCAATGAATTAGTCAATCAGGAAGTAAAAGAAAAAATTTAAGAAGTACATGAAGACAAATGAAAATGAAACACAAACCTTTGGGATGCAGTAGAATTGGTTCTAAGAGGCAATACAGGTCTACCTCAAGAAGCAAGAAAAATCCCAAACAACTTTAACCTAAATAAAGAAGAACAAACAAAACCTAAAGGAAGAAAATAACCAAGACTAGAGTAGGTGGGGCACCTGGGTGGCTCAGTCGGTTAAACATCAGACTTCAACTCAAGTTATGATCTTATGCTCCTGGGATGAAGCCCTGCGTCATGCTCCCAGCTCAGCAGTGAGTCTGCTTCTCCCTCTTTCTCTGCCTCACCCCCTCTCTTGTGCTCTCTCTCCCAAATAAAATATTAAAAACAAAAGAGCAGAAATACACAATATGCAAACTTAAAAAACAACAGAAGAGATCAATGAAACCAGTAGCTAGTTCTTTGAAAAAAATCAACAAAAGTAATAAACCTCTAGCCAGACTTATCAAAAAGACAAAGTACTCAAATAAATAAAATCACAAATGAGAGAGAAATAACAACCAACACCAGAGAAATAAAAAAAAATCCTAAGAGAACATTATGAAAAACTAATATGCCAACCAACTGGATAACCTAAAAGAAATGGGTAAATTCCTAGAAACATAGAAACTACCAAAACTGAAACAGGAAGAGATAGAAAATTTGAACAGACCAAAACCCACAAAGAAACTGAATCACTAATTAAAAAAAAAAAAAAAAAAAATCCCAACAAACAAAAGTCCAAGACCAGATGCTTTCACAGGTAAATTCTACCAAACATTTAATGGAGAGTTTGTATCTATTCTTCTCAAACTATTCCAAAAAACCAGAAAAAGAGGAAAAATTTCCAAATCCATTCTATGAAGCCAGCATTACCCTGATACCAAAGCAGATAAAGACACCACAAAACAAGAGAATTACCACCCAATCTCTCCAATGTCCATATATGCAAATATCCTCAACAAAATGCTAGCAAACCAAACCCAACAATGCATAAAAAAAAAAAATCATTCACCATGATCAAGTGGGATTTATTCCTGGGTTGCAAGGGTGGTTCATATTTGCAAATCAATCAACATTCTACATCACATCAATCAAAGAAAGGATAAGAACCATATGATCCTTTCAATAGATGCAAAAGAACAATTTGATAAAGTACAACACCCATTCATGATAAAATCCCTCAACAAAGTAAGTTTAGAGGGAACATAATTCAACATAATAAAAGCCATATATCAAAAACCCACAGTGAACTGAGAGCTTTCCTCCTAAGGTCAGAAACAAAACAAGGATATCTACTCCCACCCTTTTTATTCAACACAGTCCTGGAAGTCCTAGCCACAGCAATCAGAGAACAAAAGAAATAAAATGCATCCAAACCTTTAAGGAAGAAGTAAAACTTTCATTATTTGCAGATGACATGATACTATAGATAGAACACCTGAAAGATTCCACCAAAAAACTGCTAGAACTCCTAAACAAATTCAGTAAAATCCCAGGACACAAAATCAATGTATGGAAATCTGTTACTTTTGTATACACTAATAATGAAACAGCAGGGAAAAAAAGCAAGAAAGCAACCCCATTTATAATTGCACTAAAAAATAATAAGATGTCTAGGAATAAAATGACCAAAGAAGTGAAAGACCTATATTCTGAAAACTGTAAAACATTAATGAAAGAAACTGAAGATAACACAAAGAAATGGAAACACATTCCATGCTCATGGACTGGAAGAACAAATACTATGAAAATGTCTATACTACTCACAGCAATCTCCACATTTAAATGCAATCCCTCTCAAAATAGGAGCAGCTTTTTTCACAGAACTAGAACAACTCTAAAATTTGTGTGGAACCATGAAAGACCTCAAAGAAAGCAATCTTGTAAAAGAAAAGCAAAACTTGGGAGCATCACAATTCTAGACTTCAAGTTGCATTACCAAGTTGCAGTAAACAAAACAGTATGGTACTGGCACAAAAATAGATACTAGATCAATATAACAGAATAGAAAACCCAGAAATAAACCCACAACTATATGGTCAATTCATCTCTGACAAAGCAGGAAAGAATATCTAGTGGGAAAAAGATATTCTCAACAAATGGTGTTGGGAAAACTGGATAACAATAAGCAAAAGAAGGAGACCAGACCGCTTTTTCATACCGTACACAAAAATAAATTCAAAATGAATGAAACATCTAAATATAAGACCCGAGACCATATAAACCTGGAAGAAAGCACAGGCAGTAACTTCTTTGACAACAGCTGTAGCAACTACTTTCTAGATGGGTCCCATGAGGCAAGGGAAATAAAAGCAAAAATAAACTACTGGGACTACATCAAAATAAAAAGCTTCTTCTGGGCGCCTGGGTGGCTCAGTGGGTTAAGCCGCTGCCTTCGGCTCGGGTCATGATCTCAGGGTCCTGGGATCGAGTCCTGCGTCAGGTTCTCTGCTCAGCAGGGAGCCTGCTTCCCTCTCTCTCTCTGCCTGTCTCTCCATCTACTTGTGATTTCTCTCTGTCAAATAAATACATAAAATCTTTAAAAAAAAAAAAAAAAGCTTCTTCTGCATAGTGAAGGAAAAAAATCAACAAAACTAAAAGGTAAACTAGGGAATGGAAGAACTTATTTGCAAAAAACTTATCTTTTTTTTTTTAAGATTTTATTTATTTATTTGAGAGAAAGAGCACGAGAGTGGAGCGAGGGATAGAGGGAGAAGCAGACTCCCCTCTGAGCAGGGAGTGAGGCTCAATGCCAGGACCCCAGGATCATGACCTGAGCTGAAGACAGACACCTGACCAACTGAGCCACCCAGGCACCTGCAAACAACACATCTGATAAAGGGTCAGTATCCAAAATATGTAAGTAACTTACATAATTCAACACCCAAAAAGCAAATAATCCAATTTAAAAAATGGGCAGAACACATGGACATTTCTCCAAAGAAAACATCGACTTGGCTAATAGATGAGCATCTACTACTCATCATCACTTACCGTCAGGGAAGTGCGAATCAAAACTACAATGATATACCACCTTACATCTGTCAGAATGGCTAAAAACAACAAAATAGAAACAACAGGTGTTGGCAAGGTTACACAGAAAGGGGAACCCTCCTGCACTGTTAGTGGGAATGCAAACTGGTGCAGCCACTGTGGAAAACAGTATGGAGGTTCTTCAAAAAAGTTAAAAATAGAAACATCCTACAATCCAGCAATTGAATTACTGGCTATTTACCCAAAGAATGTAAAAACACTAATTCAAAGGAATACAAGAACCCCAATGTTTGTAGCAGCATTATCTATAATAGTGAAGTTATGGAAGCAGCCAAGTGCCATCAATTGATAAATGGATGAAGAAGATGTGGAATATATATGCAAGGGAATATTACTTAGTCATTAAAAAGAATGAACTCTCGGGGTGCCTGGGTGGCTCAGTGGGTTGGGCCTCTGCCTTCAGCTTGGGTCATGATCTCAGGGTCCTAGGATCAAGCCCCGCATCAGGCTCTTTGCTCGGTGGGGAGCCCTCTCTCTCGCTGCCTGCCTCTCTGCCTACTTGTGATCTCACTCTCTCCCTCTGTAAATAAATAGATAAAATCTTTGGGAAAAAAAAAAAAAAAGAATGAACTCTCAGGGTGCCTGGGTGGCTCAATCAGTTAAGCATCTACCTTCAGCTCAGATCACAATCTCAGGGTCCTGGGATCAAGGCCCACATCAGGCTCCCTGCTCAGTGGGAGGCTGCTTCCCCACCCCCCTGCACCTGCCCCTACTGATGTGCTCTCTCTTGCTCACATTCTTTCTCAAGTAAATAAAATCTTAAAAAGAAGAAGAAGAATGAACTCTTGCCATTTGCAGCACTATGGATGGAGCCAGAGTGTATGATGCTAAGTGAAACAAGTCAGAGTAAGACAAGCACTACATGATTTCACTCAAGTGTGGAATTTAGGAAACAAAACAAACAAGCAAAGGGGAAAAAAAGGAGAGCGATAAATCAAGAAATAGACTCTTAACTATAGAAAACAAACTGATGGTCACCAGAGGGGAGGTGGGTGGGGTATGGGTTAAACAGGCAAGGGGATTTAAGGAGAACATTTGTGATGAATCACTATGTTGTACAACTGAAACTAATATAATACTGAATGTTAACAGGAATTTTTTTAAAAGTCACCCCCCAAAATCCCCATGTTCAAAAGTGAAATAAATTATTTTTTAAGGAGACTGTAAGACAGGATATACAGAATTATCTCAATTCTCTATGTAAGAATGAATGCATGGGGCACCTGGGTGGCTCAGTCAGTTAAGTGTATGCCTTCAGCTGAGTAGTGATCCCAGGGCCCTGGAATCAGGCTCTCTGCTCAGTGGGAGCCTGCTTCTCCCTCTCCCTGCCACTCCCCCTGCTTGTGCTCTCTCTATCAAATAAATAAATAAAATCTTAAAAAAAAAAAAAGAATGTATGTATACACATAGAATGAATGTATATGCTAGGGGGAAAAAGACTTAAAGGAAAATAAACATCAAAATATTAACAATCATTATTTGACTGGTGGAATTACTGGGTCATTCATCACTTTCTCCTTTGCATTTTTCAGAATGCCTTTACATAGCTTGAACTTCTTTTTAATTATAAAAAGAAATCAGGTAACATATTTGAAATCTTTCTTTGTCTTTGAGAGTGAGCCCAGGCTGTTTGTCACAGCATCACTTTCAGCCCACAAGGTATAAAGCAATCTGACAAAAGTGTGAAGGTCAAATGTGGGTATAAGCTATTTAAGGGATAATGCCTGTGGCAATATCAGAGATGAATAATGGACAATGAAATCATACCAAGCATAGAATATCACAGGCTTTAATTAACCTAGCGCTTTCTAGACGGAAATACCGATTCTGTGCCAACTCTCATGCCCACAGTAGGAAACTTCACAGCTGAAAACACGAAATCCAATGTTTGGAAAACCTCTGTGATTCACATCCAAGTACAGTAGCTAGCCTCGAGACAGAAAGAGACTCCAAAATGCATGAACCAAAAAGAGAAAATTTAGTGTATACATTTCTAATTACAGACTACTTAAAAGAGGGCCACTTTTACTGGAAGGTCACATCAAATGAAACATAAAATAAAACAGATAACACCTTATTAATTTACCACAGTCTAAACTGGATCAATAAGTAAGAGCATGAGCGCAAAGAGATGGACCGTCCATTACAATCTGGACCTAGAGCATGAACCACTAATTGAACTACACCAGTAATCCAAGACATCCTGTGAGATTTTTTTAAAAATTTCATTTCCCATCAAATTTCCAACTGAACTAACAGGAATGACAAAATTTATGCTGGAGGGGGGGCAGCAGTCATAATCTATTCTAACAATGGGGACTTCTGCCTATTGAAGGTTTATATTCTATTAACCCCAAAATTAAGTGCTCTACAGAATTACACTAATCAAAATGCAGGTTGCAGGGGGCTTTCTTTACATGTCGAACCTCTGAGGGCAGTAAAACTCTGTCATTTTCCCAGTGCTGGAGATGACCTAAGACAGTGGTGGCCCCGCCACACTCAGGGCACAGTGCAGCCTCAGGCAAAGGCCAACATTTCCTAGTCAGTCGGCTTTCAGTTTCACAAAGCATCTGCTGCTATCAAGTGGAGGAAAACAAATATTCAGAAAAATCTGAGAACACCTAAATTATATTATTCATTGCTTCAAACAACATTTAATTTGGACTCTTCAAGTAACTCTGGCTAAGAGTTTACTTAGACTTCAAATTTATTGACCTGACAATGAAGACTTCCTTGTGGACTGATGACCCTAACATACGTCAATGTACTCTCAGTCCAACTGATGAAGAGAAATTTTGCTCATGTCAAATATTTAGCTTCTCCGGCCTCTTTCTTCTAACATAAGCAATTCCTGCACCAGTTAGTCTGGCCTGGGTCATAAACACTATCTGACAATTTTGAGTATTTACATAATATTAGTGTTTTTTTTTTTAAATCAACAGTCTTCTAGCTTTATCAAAAGCTAAAGTATGTTCATGGCCTTTATACAGTTTAATGTAATTATGAATACCTAACACACCACAATGATATGCTGGTCTTCCCAGAGAGCTGCACTGCCCAAAACAATAGCCATTAACCACTTGTGGCTATTTAGCACTTCAAACATGGCTAGTCTGAATCCAGATGTACTGTAAGAGTAAAAAACTTACTGGATTTCAAAGACTTAGCACAGAAAAATGTAAAAATCTCAGTAATATTTGGATTATATGTTGAAACAATACCATTTTTACATATGGGGTTAAAGAAATTTATTATTAAAATTAATCTCAACTCTTTTCTTTTTCATGTAGTTATAAAATTTTAAGTTACATTTGCGGTTCACATTATAGTTCCATTATACAGTGCTACTATAATAACTTACTTAACTATTACACAAAGGAAACTGAAAAAGATTCAAGTAGAGAGCATCCTGACAGGCTACAAAGGACTGAAAGCAAGGAGTATTTCTAAATAGTGGACATAAGCAGCCTGAAATCCAAGCTGTACCTGCCTTAACATCCTGGGAACATTTTGAGGAAGAAAGAAAAATATTGGTTAGTGTGTTGAGGGGCTGGTGAGAGGGTTAAAGAATTAGAGTACTTTGAATAAAATATATAACATTAATATCCATTTCCTTAATATCTAGCTTTGGCCCAACCCAAAACCATGAAAATCTTTAAGAGTTTATGTAGATGGTTATTTAATGGAATGAAGTTTATACTTCTTTTGTGTTTTAATAACATGGCAATGGGGCAAGCCAGCTTGTTTTAAATCAGAACCAAATGTGTTCCAGGCATGCTTACAATTCAGGTTATGTGCAAAAATCTATGAAAGGGCAGTCTGTTTCCCTATTCTCTTCACCGAATGGGTGAGGTGGTTACAAGGGCACAAATATATGCTTGCTTTCATCAAGGCTACTCAAATTATTCTAAAAGGCTCACTTACTGATTCATTTAAACAAAACTTAGTTAGCATCTGAGGCATATAAAGGGGAGATAAAAACTGTGGAGTCAGAAAAGCCTGGGTTCAACTCTGGGCTTGCCAATTTACTAACAGTGTGACCCCAGCATGTGATTTAGCCTCCCTAAGACTCTGTTTTCACCTCAAAAATATGTAAATAAGCATTCTATAAGTATTTAATAAATGGAAGCCATCAACCTTGACCTCAAAGAACATAAAGTCTTACTCAACTATAAATTCTTGAGGTCAGTAATAAAAATGATGAGACTGTAAAAGGTTAAACATTATTTAAGAGTCACAGATAAAAGGAACTCAAAGAATAAACATGGTGGGGAGCTCTGAGCTGATCCCTTACCATACAAAAGGACTGAGACACGGGAGATAGGGAAAGTGAATTCTGGGCAGAGAATACCCACACCCGTTCGTCCACTAGATTTCCCTTTATATGTCTCAAAACACTTAAACAGCACCTGAGGGGCCATAGGTCGGGACAGCAGAGAGAAAGGCGAGTTCTCCAGTCATTGGGGCCATGAATATCTAAAGTTGGCTCACACTGATTCTTACCAGGGGAAGCATCACTCCTCAGAGGAGTGTTTGGAAATATGTGAGGTGATGATGTTGTCTTGGGAGGGGGGTTGAGTACAATGATGCAGACATTTAGTGTCTAGGGCTAGGAAAGTCACAGAGTCCAGGTCAATGAAGAACCTCCCCACTCATCATACCAGTATCACTAGTTAAGCATTACTTGTAGGATTTTTTTTTTTAAAGGAATATCCTTTCTTCATGCAATGATCTTCTAAATAATACATACCTATGCCACTTCTACACTGTCAGGGAACTACCAAATGGACAGGTCCCATGATCTTTCCAAACTCTTTCAGGTTGTCAATAAATTTAACTAGATCACAAAATTTATCTTTTTAATTGGATGCTTCCAGTAGCTCAAATAAGATAGGTCTGCTTATACAAACATACCAACTGAGTAAGAGTTATCTAATACTCCAACGAACTATAAAGCATACCAACTTGAAGATACACTGGGGAGAGGGATGCTCCTGAAAAAAAAAAAAATCATATTCTTGGGCCCATCCACAGATCCCACCAAATCTTAATCTTTGTGGGAGCCCAGGAACCTGTACTCTTGTAAATATACCAGGTAATTCTTACACACATAAGTTTCAAGCAGTGTGACATCACTGGAATCACTGGTGACACTGCTACTTTTTATTTCCAAAATTTCAGTCAAGCTGGCTTCCTAGGACCCTAGCCAGTGGCCCAGAGCCACCTATTACACATTTCACCTTAACCCCAGGACCACAGAGAAATACAATTACTTTGAGGTAGGTAAAATGTTTATAAATATGACATCATAAATAATGCAATATTGTGTGTCAACTCTACATACATATGCACATAAATAAATATGACAATATAAATCACTGTAGATTTTAAAGTATTGCTTGTGCTCTGGGTATTTCACATAATTTATTACAACCTAGAAATGCTGTTCTTCAGGCTGAACTGAAGGATGATAGAAGCAGTAACTGACTCATTTTTTATCATTAAAAGTGTTCCCATCCCTTTCTAAATTTTTTTTAAAGATTTTATTTATTTATTTGACAGACAGAGATCACAAGTAGGCAGAGAGGCAGGCAGAGAGAGAGAGAGAGAGGGAAGCAGGCTCCCTGCTGAGCAGAGAGCCTGATGTGGGACTGGATCCCAGGACCCTGAGATCATGACCTGAGCCAAAGGCAGCAGCTTAACCCACTGAGCCACCCAGGCACCCTCCCTTTCTAAATTTTTTCTACTCAAGGACTGCTGAGCCAAGACTGCCTCACACGGCATCTCATTAGAAGAGGTGTGAAGTGGGTGCTTCAGTCAGCTAAGTGTCTGCCTTCTTCGGCTCTAGTCATGGGATCCTGGGATCAAGCCCTGGGCTGGACTCCCTGCTCGGTGAGGAAGTCTGCTTCTTCCTCTCCCTCTCTTCCTCCCCCAACTCATGCTCCCTCTCGTTCCCACTTTCTCAAATAAGTAAAATCTTAAAAAAAAAAAAAAAAAAGTGTGAAGTGCTAAGATAATCAGCAGATACCCAGTGGTCCTGAAAGACTTCTACAATCTACAGGGTTAAAAAATAAGTTCTAATATGCAAAAGAATGGCAGCAAAGGTATCATTCAGAGGGGAGCTGACCTACCATCCCAACAGGTCCTGTTCCATAGCTACCTGCACAATCCAACCTTCTGTAAAATGCTCCACATAACCGAACTACCACAGATCACGGCAACTTCATTCAGAAGGTCTAGGAAATATTTAAGTGGGCTCTTATTTCTTAAATTCAGCAGTTTGCTGCTGATAAATCACAAGTCTCCTTTTAGGAAATTAAGCAGATCCCCTCCTCTCAAGACATTTAGTTTAAAAGAAAGATATATTCTTTGAGGGCTAAGCCATCAATTCTCATTTCTGAAGAGAATCATTTGTTTTTGTTAAAGTCGATCAAAATCTAACATCTGATTATAATTTATTCCATTTAAACTCCTTGGTTTGTTAACATGAATTCGTTTTTCATCAGTAGGCAGAATCCACCTTTAAATGTGGTTTTCATCTCAAACAATGCTTGAAGAGTAATTTTAAGGTAATAGTCTTTGGCCTACGATAAAAGTTATAACAGATACTATTACCTCTATTTCCTTTCATAAAATATGTGCGTATATTTATGATGCAAACACGGTGGTCATATTCCAAGCCATAGCTTTCTTCTTATTCCCAGAATTTTAGCTCTGGTTAAGGAGTCACATTCTATCTCAATTAAAATAAATCTGCTCTAACAGCATAGTGGGTCTGTATGTATTCATTTTCTTGAACAGTTCTATCTTCTCAGCTGCTTTTTTGCACTTTGTTTACTTTGGAAAGTTTAAACTCATTTTTCTTAAGTTCAAGAAACTAAAATGTCTTAGACCTAGATTATTCACCACTCTCAAAATATTCAAGCTTTTCTAAAAAAGTAACGACAGTTGGCAATGCGCTATCAAGTTCTGAAGGTGCATGCTTGAGGCACTTATCCTCAACTATACAGTGTAAAAATTCTCTAGAACATCTTTCTGATTTTGCTAAACCGGTTTAGGTTAATTTCAGAAAGCTTTGAAAAAAATAAAATTCCTGCTCTTTAATGGGTCAGATAGACTACGTGAATCTATCCTTTTTAAAATGGTGAGTTTTTCCAGAGAATACAAAGATTTTATCTCAGCTAGAGTTTTTATATAATTTATATAATTATACTACAACCCTGAAATTCAGTAATATCATAAGCACCAATAAAGCTATCATGGAGCTGTAAATTCATGCAATCATTTTAAAAAACAATTTGGTTTATATAAAGAGTAACTATCATTTCCATATAGTTCCCAATAATTCTATTTCCAGGAGACTTGGTCCTAAGGATATAATCCAAAATATAAGAGGAAAGACTACTGGCACAAACATGTTCATTTTCACAATATTTATAATGAGTAAAAACAAAGCAATATGAGAATTAAGAAAATTTAGATACAGGCACTTACTTACTCAGACATTTTAAGGTTATTTTAAAAGATGGTTTTGATTTGCAAAAACTTTGATGAAGTATGAAAAGTGATTACAATAAACTATGCTGTTAAAACAAAGAAAAGAGCAGGTAATAAAATTCTATGTGTGATATGACTGTAAATATTATCCTTTAAATACAGACGTAAAACCAGGGACATTCATCAGAAGGCCAAAATGTATACACTAGGAAAGAGTATTATTAATTACAATATATCTTATCTTTATTTCCCAAATTTTCTTGGGATATAGCTATAGTACTTTGAAAATGAGCCCCAAAAAACCCATAGACACATCCATATTTGAAAGTAAAGACCACTTAAAAATTTTTACCATAAGTCAAGTCATTTTTTAAAGTATCTATTCATGAGAAAATACTTTATGAATCTGTGTTTACTCATATAACTAATTAAACTCGGTAAATTCTGATTTCAAAAGGATTTCTTAAGATTAACAAAGTTGAAATGAATGTACAAAGTAGTACTTCTTGCCCAAATTTTTCAATTGTCTATCCAAGCTAGAATGCTTGCCCTCTAGTAAGTCTTGCCAGGCTTCTCCCACTATGTTATCTGACAGACAGCTTGTCTCCTCACTCCCTGGCCCTGAATCCACACAAACTCTCCCCATGTACAATGCAGTCAGCTTAACTGTACCTACTCGGTGGTTATAAACAGAACACTACAGCTGGGGGGGTTCCAAATAAGCACCTTTTACAAGCACAACCAGAAGCCAACAAAAATGATTTTGAAAAATAGGGTGCTATGTTACATGCTTGTTATAACAGCAAGGGCTGGGAGTCAACTTCTCAAAATAGATGCTGCTTTGTGAACCATGAGCAGTTCCCCCTCACACTCAAACTTAGAGATGAGTACACACAAAGGGAACGGCGAAAAGCTCACTGCCTGCAATTAGAAAAGAATAACTTGAGCTTCTGTGGATGCATCTTACAAAAATTCTTGAGCAGTCTTTGCCCAAAGAACTTGAAAAATGTAATAAACCACAAAGTACAGTGAAGTGCAGTGTTCCCTCCCATCCCTCTTCTATTAGATCTTGTGAAAGACAACCTAAATGGCATTGGTTAGAGCAAGAGTGCTATTTGGTGGCTACAATCGGGTAACTAAAGTTTAAGGTGAAATATTCCCATAAGAAAAACAAAGTATGCCTCTCTATCACCCTCCAGTCCCCAAAATGGCCTCAGGATTTTTCAATGGAGCTGCTCCTCGATCAACCAGTCAATATGGATCTGATACTGTGTCTAACCCTTTTCCAAGTGGGAATAAGGGGAGGGAAAGAAGGAGAGGACATGTAATTAAAAGAAAATTTAGGGGGCACCTGGATGGCTTACTCGGTTAAGCAACCGACTCTTGAATTCAGCTCAGGTCTAGATCTCAGGGTTGTGAGGGCATGGAGCCTGTTCAACATTCTTTCTCTCCCTCTGTCTCTCCATGTGTCTGTCTCTCTCTCCCTCTCTCTCTTAAAAAAAAAAACAAAACAAAATAAAGAAAGAAAAAGAAAATTCAGAAGGTTTTTCTTTTTAATTACTTGAAGGACTTAACAATTAAGAAGAAAAACAACATCATGACAGACTATTCTCTAAAGGTATTAATTCAGGATCAGTCTCCAACATTCTCCACAGCCCCTCCCCACAACAAAAGAAAAAAAAAAAAAAACTGACCAAGGCTAAGGAGAGGACAAAGAATATTATCCCAATTTCAACCCAAATTAATATTCAGCTATACATGTAATATTGCATGCATTTCTCATCACAACACCTAAAGAAAGAACTGTGTCCAGACAGAAGCAATTAATATAATGAGATATTTATTAGAGGGTATTTTGCTTTTAACAAAATTGTCTGTGAAAAATTTCATTTTAGGAAGGAGAAGCTGAAGACATTATAAAATCACCCTTACAAATTTATAAAGGATATGAGAGAATAAAAAGTCTTGTCATATACCGGGAAATATATTCTAGAAAAATAATACCACCCCACCTTGAGAAACATTACTAAATTCTACTTTATACGTGGTGAGTAAACCTATGAAAGTTGGTGGCAGAGACTAGAAACAGAACTAAATACAAGAAAATTTCAGAGCAATTCATTCCTGCCACAGTGTGTTAGGAAAAGCGGACTGTTTGTGGAGTCAAAGAGCACCCACCTCAACTCCTGAGGACACAGCAGACTTCCTAAAACTCCTGGAGCCTAATATTCAAAGCACCTGGGAAAGAGTTTTCCTGCTACATCTTAAAACCTCCCCACTAGTTAGGCCACACTTCCCAGACTATGCACCATGCACCAGGTAAAAATGAATCTGCTTTTAGACACAAGCAAGGGAAGAGGCCCCCAAGTCAAACCTACACTGTACTAAATCCTTCTTAGCAATTCTTCCCCCACCCAACAGTATTTTTTTTTAATTAACGTATAATGTATTATTTGCCCCAGGGGTAAAGGTCTGTGAATCATCAGGCTTACATATTTCACAGCACTCACCAAAGCACATAACTTCCCCCACATCTATAATCCAACCAACCTCTCCCTACTTCCCCAGCCCCCAGCAAACCTCAGTTTGTTCTGTGAGCTTAAAAGTCTCTTATGGTTTGTCTCTCTCCTGATCCCACCTTGTTTCATTTTTTTCCTTCCCTATCCCCCAGACGCCCCCCCGCCCATCAAATTCCTTATATCAAAGAGATCATATGATAATTGTCCTTCTCTAATTGACTTATTTCACTCAGCATAATACCTTCTAGTTCCATCCAAGTCATCACAAATGGCAAAATTTCATTTCTTTTTATATCTGCATAGTATTCCATAATATATATATTTGCCACATCTTATCCACTCATCTATTGATGGACATCTAGGTTTTTTCCATAGTTTGGCTATTGTGAACATTGCTGCTATAAACATTTGGGTGCACGTGCCTCTTGGGATCCCTACATTTCTATCTTTAGGGTAAATACCCAGTAGTGTGATTGCTGGGTTGTAGAGTAGCTCTATTTTCAACTTTTTGAGGAACCTCCATACTGTTTTCCAGAGTGGATGCACCAGTTTGCATTCCCACCAACAATGTAGGAAGGTTCCCCTTTCTCCACATCCTCATCAATATCTATCATTTCCTGACTGTTAATTTTAGCCATTCTGCCTGGTGTGAGGTGGTATCTCATTGTGGTTTTGATTTGTATTTCCCTGATGCTGAGGGATGTTGAGCACTTTTTCATATATCTATTGGCCATCTGGATGTCTTCTTTACAGAAATGTCTGTTCGTGTCCTCTGCCCATTTCTTGATTGGATTATTTGTTCTTTGGGTGTTGAGTTTGATAAGTTCTTTATAGATTTTGGATACTAGCCCTTTATCTGATATGTCATTTGTGAATACCTTCTCCCATTCTGTCAGTTGCCTTTTGGTTTTGTTGACTGTTTCCTTTGTTGTGAAAAAGCTTTTGATCTTGATGAAGTCCCAATAGTTCATTTTTGCCCTTTCTTCCCTTGCCTTTGGTGATGTTTCTAGGAAGAAGTTGCTGTGGCTGAGGTCGAAAAGGTTGCTGCCTGTTTTCCTCAATTTTGGTGGATTCCTGTCTCACATTGAGGTCTTTCATCCATTTGGAGTCTATTTTTGTGTGTGGTATAAGGAAATGGTCCTGTTTCATTCTTCTGCATGTGGCTGTCCAGTGCTCCCAGCACCATTTGTTGAAGAGACTCTCTTTTTTCCATTGGACATTCTTTCCTGCTTTGTCAAAGATTAGTTGACCATAGAGTTGAGGGTCTATTTCTGGGCTCTCTATTCTGTTCCATTGATCCATGTGTCTGGTTTTGGGCCAGTATCATACTGTCTTGATGATGACAGCTTTGTAATAGAGCTTGAAGTCTGGAATTACGATGCCACTAACTTTGGCTTTCTTTTTCAACATTCCTCTGGCTATTCAGGGTCTTTTCTGATTCCATATAAATTCTAAGATTATTTGTTCCATTTCTTTGAAAAAAAAATTGATGGTATTTTGATAGGGATTGCATTAAACATGTAGATTGCTTTAGGTAGTATAGACATTTTCACAATATTTGTTCTTCCAATCCAAGAGCATGGAACATTTTTCCATTTCTTTGTGTCTTCCTCAATTTCTTTCATGAGAACTTTATAGTTTTGAGTACAGATTCTTTGCCTCTTTGGTTAGGTTTATTCTTAGGTATCTTATGGTTTGGGGAGCAATCGTAAATGGGATTGACTCTTTAATTTCTCTTTCTTCTGTCTTGTTGTTGGTGTATAGAAATGTAACTGATTTCTGTGCATTGGTTTTATATCCTGACACATTACTGAACTCCTGTATGAGTTCTAGAAGTTTTGGAGTGAAGTCTTTTGGGTTTTCCACATAAAGTATCATGTCATCTGTAAAAAGTGATAGTTTGACTTCTTCTTTGCTCATTCAGATGCCTTTTAGTTCTTTTTGTTATCTGATTGCTGAGGCTAGGACTTCTAGTACTATGTTGAATAGCAGTAGTGATAGTGGACACCCCTGCCATGTTCCTGAGCTTAGGGGAAAAGCTCTCAGTTTCTCTCCACTGAGAATGATATTCACTGTGAGCTTTTCAGATGGCTTTGATGATATTGATGTATGTACCCTCTATCCTTCCACTTTGAAGAGTTTTGATCAAGAAAGGATGCTGTACTTTGTCAAATGTTTTTGCAGCATCTATTGAGAGTATCATATGGTTCTTGTTTTTTCTTTTATTAATATATTATATCACATTGATTGATTTGCAGATGTTGAACCAACCTTGAAGCCCACGAATAAATCCCACTTGGTCGTGATGAATAATGCTTTTAGTGTACTGTTGGATCCTGTTGGCTAGTATTTTGGTGAGAATTTTTGCATCTGTGGTCATCAAGGATATTGGTCTGTAATTCTCCTTTTTGTAGAGTCTTTAATTTTGGGAATAAGGTAATACTGGCCTCAAAAAATGAGTTTGGAAGTTTTCCTTCCATTTCTATTTTTCGGAATAGTTTCAGAAAAATAGGTATTAATTCTTCTTTAAATGTTTGGTAGAGGGGCGCCTGGGTGCCTCAATGGGTTAAAGCCTCTGCCTTTGGCTCAGATCATGATCCCAGGGTCCTGGGATGGAGCCCTGCATCAGGCTCTCTGCTCAGCAGGGAGCCTGCTTCTCCCCTCCCCTCTCTCTGCCTGCCTAGCTGCCTACTTGCGATCTCTGTCTGTCAAATAAATAAAGAAATAAAATCTTTATAAATAAGTAAATAAATAAATAAATAAATGTTTGGTAGAATTCCCCTGGGAAGCCGTCTGGCCCTGGGCTCTTGTTTGTTGGGAGATTTTTAATGACTGCTTCAATCTCCTTACTGGTTATGGGTCTGTTCAGGTTTTCTATTTCTTTCTGATTCAATTTTGGTAGTTTATATGTCTCTAGGAATCCATCCATTTCTTCCAGATTGTCAAATTTGCTGGCATATAGTTGCCCAAATATATATTGCAACCCAACAGCATGAAAACAAGGTGAAAGAGCACTTGTGTGGGTGGCCCCTTAAGAGTACAGGACAAAAGCAGATATGGAGCTGAAAATCCAAAGCCAGTTGTGACAATGAGGGGATATTTCCCAATACTGGGGAGTGTCTTTTTAGATCTTTTAGGAAAGGAACAAGTGCACCAGTAGAAAGGACAAGTTAGTCCAAGAAAAGCAAGCTCATTTTAAATCAGAGCTACCATCTTTGGTAAAGACTGTTTCTCTAAAGCAAAATACTTTCCACTCATTCCTACACATGGGCATATGGTTATATTCGGCGCTTCTGCACCATATTATTTTATTTCAGCAGATAATTTGCTGTCTTTTTTAAATAGATTTTAAAGGGATTGAGAATAATGGAAAAGATTCCTAAAACATCAAGTAAGTGGAATCACCTTTACTAGAGAAACGTGGAATACTTTTGATTAAGCTGTGGGGTTTTACAGTGAAAGAATTTTTTAAATTCTATTATAATTTCCAAGCTTCTTGCTTTTAAATAAGAGGGAAATGCCCTCACTTCCCAAAGCATCCATCTTTACAAGAAACCCAAGTACTGTACTTCCTCAAGGCATACTCCATTTCTTGGCAGTAACAGGAACTGAAAACCCAAAATTCTTTAAGCAGAAGTTTAAAGAGATGTTCTGAAACAGGGAGAGATTTGTTTTTAATAGACTTCCTTATAATGAGTCATTTCATAGATAGAGACCTCTAGGATGCTAGCCAAGAACCAGAAGATACAACTCCTTCGCACAAGCAGGCCATTTACATCAGATCCAGTCTGAGATGTCACAAGTCCTCCTTCCAGCCAAGGCCAGACTGGGGCAAGGGATTATATAAAAGATAGATTTCTCCTTGATTAAGAAAAAAGAACAGCCTAAATACTCTAAGAGGTATTTTCTGCTCTACACTCAATTCTATGACCATAAAGTTAATAGGAGCAGAATAACATACCATCCATAATCCCATGGACTGATGACGGCCTCTTGTTAATTCCATATGAATAAACTGACCTTTGGGTTTTCTGGAAATAATTACAAATGGGGGGATGGGAACAAAAGCTGTATATGATGTAGTAACTAGTATTCTTTACTAGCTCTGCTAGCTGAACAACTCTGAGCAAAATTACTTAATTTCTCTGTACCTCATTTTCCTTTTTTGTGAAATGAGGGCAAAATAGTTCTTATGTCTTTTATTGGACTCACCCAAAGGTAGACTCTGCAACAAGTTACATGAGTAAAAGTAATTTAATTTAGAAGTTGATCCCAAGGGTTGCTGGTAGGGAGGTTTGGGAAAAACAGCAAAGAGGGAAGTTTGTACAGATGCCTGAGGGCTTCCCTTTGTGGGACTTGGGGCCCATTCTGCAGGGACCTCTCAGACATTGCAGGGAGATCCACAGAGCTGTCCCCTGGAGGAGCTCAGAGGCTGGTATTCATCCACCAGTTCTAATGCACCACTATTTGTGGACAGCATCTGCTATGAGGCCGTGTCTTTGGCCACAGATATCCTGGGGTAGGAGTTGCAGGGGCTAGGGGTGCAACTCATGATTCGTTTCTGTCACTGAGAGTCCAGCCTCCCAGAAAAACCCTCAGTCCCAGGCACACCAGGAGAATTGGTCATCCTACCCACTGCTTGAGTGGCGAGCTGTGTGGGCAGGGGGCACACTGGAGGGTTCAGCTGCCTGGCCCTGCCTGCTTAAATGACTCCAGAATACCACAAATGAGAGGCTCCGAAACAAGAAATGCCTTTTTTACCTGCTCTGTCACTGGCACAGACTAGAAAATCTCAGTTGAAATTCAATTCAGACATAAAAGAGAAGTGAAAACGTTAAAACCAGGAGAAGCAGATTTCCTAGACAATGTCCACATCACCAACACCCCCTCTCTCTCCTGTAAAACGAAGTGACTGATGCACAAGAGGGCCCAAAACCCTTGAGGATACAAGACAAAATCATGGACCCCTACGACCTCTGGCTCCCACAAGCTATGTTAAGGGCCAGCTGCATCTATTCCCAAATACATCTGTCAATTTATCCCAAGAAATATGAATGTTTCTAATCAGTTCCCCATATTCAGAAAAGATCTTGGCCCTAACAAAAAAAAGTGAATGTATGTATAATAGAATATATGTATATTATTTGTGTATAATTTAAATATATAACATAAGTAATATAAATATATGTAAACATTATATATATCATATGTATATTAAATATATTATACATACATATTAAGGGTATAACAAAATATTTATAGCATTTATGATTCCCCAATTTTTCCCAGTTTATTTGGTTTCAGTCACATTGGAAAAGCACTTCTACTCTACACAACCACTTCTTTAGTACATGAGATAGTTGGTACGTCTGTTCTAAGATATATTCTCAAACAATCTATGCGAGACCCTCTCTGAAAATGGCAGAGAAGACACCAAACCTAGGTCCCTTCCTGACTAGTTATTAATGAAACAGAAAGAACTACTCTCCATGATATCCAGAAAATACAAACCATCCTATCAATTACTGCTAACCTTAAACATGCCCCCAGATTACTCAAAAGCCAGGAGCTTAATGAGAATCTGGCTCTTGGTCAGCATGAACAGGAGCTTCCTGGCCCCCTAAAACACATTTACATTAGTCTGACAGTTTATCGTACAAAATAACATTTCCATACACTATAACCGTGAATCATAACCATAACAAAAATGTTTATGACACAGAGGAGTAACAGTGGCAACTCAAAAGTTCAAAACCCGCAAGGCAGTAAGGGATATTAAATGGCATTGCCATCTCCTTCCACTAATTTCATGGTACAAGCTTTAAACAAAACCATAAACTAATACAAATACATTGCTAAGAATAGTCTTTTTCACAAGAATTTCAATTCACTTTTGAGCTTTATTATACTCAAGTTTTTAGGAAAATTCCTACATTAGAAAATATCTATAGGTGTATTCCTGACTTGAAATTTTATAAATGAAAAATATTTTTCTTTCCCCTGAAGCTCCATGCACTATGCTCATGGAACCTTACAAATGGATAGCTGTAATGTACGCTTGCTATATTGTTTGAGAAAATTCAATTCTGCTCAGTAAGGCAGGAAATTCTGCTCAGTAACAAAGGAAAATAAATGGATAGATGGAACTCATCAGGTGTGTTTAACATAGGTAAGTAAAGAGATGTGATAAAGTGTGAACATAAAAAGGGATGAATGAACCAAAAGGCACATAAAACTCATGAGGCATTAAATATACAAGAGGTACCCAATATTCATAAAGCAATAAATATGCATGAGGCACCTGTGGCACTAAATATTCGTGATGCACAAATTATACATGAGACATGTGGCAACCAATATTCAGGAGGTCTTAATAAGGCCACCTGGGGTAATATCCACTTTCTTCCTCTGCACAAAACACACAGATAAAACCCATAGTTACCAACAAGATAACTAGCAGACCCTGTGTCTCTCCCACAGAGAACAAGGGGGCAAACCAGACGAGATAAGACCCTGCTTGCAAGTCAATAACAGCGGCTGTTGCCTAATTTCTGAAGTCACCTCAATTCAGTGAGCTCATTGATTTACACACATACATACACACACACACACACTAATATGTGTATTTCCCAATGATATCCAAATATTTATATGCGTATGTGCTATATATGTGTGCACATGATGTGTGTGCAAAGTGTGGTGTATGTGTACAGAGTCCATGTATAGCATGTATATAGTGTTTTGCATGTGTGTGTCCATATCTACTATACACCACATGAAGATAGAAAATCTATGCAGGTTTTATTGGCATCGTATTCTGGGCACCTAACAACAGTGTCTGACACAAAGAAAGAACTTAGCAAATATTTATAGCACTGATTGCTTGTCAGTAAGGAGTCACCAAGAACATTCAACTGTAGAGCCTGAATTCATCCATATGGGAACAGGGTCTTAATTGTTTTTTTACCTATCTTCCAGTGTATGACAATATCTGAAATACAGCAGACATGTAGTACACATTAAATGGATGGCTGGCTGGCTTGATGGATGGATGGATGCATGAATAAATGGGCTAAGAAACCAAGAATCAAAAAAGTGGCATTTCCTAGTCATTCTACTTATAATGGATTTATGATCCTCAGAGAAAACTTCATATTACTACTTTTTTATTACAAGCATGTAGAAACATCATTATCCAGTTGTAGAACATTTTAAAAAAGGTGAGGAACTCTCCTAAAGTTTAACTAGAAGAAAACAAGGAAAACTAGTATTAACAATATTGTGGGTTTTGTGTGTAGCATACCAGTCCCTTTCAGAATAAAAGTTGTGTGTTTATTAATATGCAGTAACAACCCATCTTAACCACTTCTCTGAAAGTACATCATTACCTGTCACACAGGGAGAATAATACCCACACTATTTAGAATTTTTATAATTAAATGAACTAATGAGTTTATTATTGGGAAAACTGAATCATAGCTGAATTTTTAAAAATTTAATTTTAAAATGACCACACAAAGAATTGTGTCATAATCCTGGATAGGAACAGACCACACAGACTACCCAAAACTTACTTGCCAATGAAAAACACTCTACAAAACCAAAGGAAAAAACAGCATTACTACAATGCTATCACTATTACTCTAGATTATTAAATATCACAAATTATGGACCTGGGGCACATAGCATTAAGTCAACTGAATTCCACTTTCATACTCTACTTCTGTAATTTCCCATTCCCATTGTGACTAAGTACAACTGTAAATTAGAGATCTAAAAGGAAAGAAATTAATAACAATCAGGTGAGGCGACAAAATGACTAGCTTTATTTATTCTAATTTTGGTTACTGAAGAACAAAAGCACAATCATCAATAAGCTCATTACCTGCTTGTTAGCCTTTGACAAATTATTCTCTTCTCATTTATTAAAAAAAAAAAAAGTTTTATACCTACTTTGTTAGTCAGTGTGCTAAGAAAACACTGAAGTAGCCTAGCTAACATCCCAATTTGACCAGGAGTATCCTAGTTTTAACACTGTCCTCAGAATCCCCTCACTCCTAAATAAACTGGAACTGGCCACCCTACACTGAGGAGTTAAGTGAAGAGAAAAGAAGAAGCAGGTATGTATGGTCCTTATACTCATGAACAATACTGCCCAACAACAGGAAGAGAAATTAACTAGCAATCACAAAGAGAAATCATGAAATAGCCTCACAGCAATGATCTTCATATCCAGAATTAAGGCTGAAGTCCAGAGCTAAGTACACACAATATATGTTCATAGAGTAAGCCAAGGAGCACATTAAGGGGAAGCCACCTCCTTCCAGAGTTTACTAAGAAACACCAGCTTGACCCTAAGTCCACATTATCCCACCCAAACTCTAGACAATACAAAAAACGGGACTGACCAGAAGATGGACACCTTTTGAGGAGAATGGAAGTCATGGGGGAAGAAGTTTTTTCTTCCCTTTCCTGATCTGAAGACAGAAAAGGTAAAATGAATAGGATTGATCCTTAAACACTGAAATGGAAAAAGCTATAACATTTGGTTGACTTATCATTAAGGAATATGGTATATTCTATATCACAGAAAAGGGAATTTTAACACAGCCCGGTTAAGGACAATTACTGAGGGACGCCTGGGGTCTCAGATGGTTAAGCATCTGCCTTTGGGCTCAGGTCGTGATCCCTAGGACCTGGGATTGAGCCCCACATCAGGCACCCTGCTCAGCAGGGCGTCTGCTTCTCCCTCTCCCTCTCTTCCTGCTTATGCTCTCTCTCTCTCTCAAATAAACAAATAAAAAATCTTGGAAATTAAAAAAAAAAAAAAAAAACAATTACTGAAAAAACGTGTGCCTGGGCACAGGAGTGCAGTAGTGCCGTTACGGAATATATGAATATGATAGCTTCACCTTCACATTCAGAGCAGAGATACTCAACCACTCCATAAAACTGTTACAAATAGTTACAATCACAAACTGTGGCAAGAGTTATGAAGGAAAAGTACAGACAAATTGACAGCACTCAACTGGGGTCCTCTTGCAGACCAACTAGCAAGAGGAAGGTCTCCCCACAGAAGTATATGGATCAAAACATGAAGAAGGAGTGTAAGTGCAAAGAGCAAGTGTTGGGGAGATTAGAGGACTCCTTGGCAGAGAGAAGAGACCCATAGATAGCCCCTGAGGCAGCCTAGAAACTGGAGGAAGGGCAACAGGGAATGACAGATAAGGAATCAGGGAGAGTACTCTGAGGCCCCATTGGGATTGTTTTTTTATCCCTAAGTTTTAAGAGAAGTGACACTAGTATATTTGCATTTTTAAAAGATATCTGTAGCTAAGGGGTGGAGAACGTCTGAAGAAGGTCAAAAGAACATATGCTGTACACCTCTAAAATAATTACATCATACCACCTAAATACATACAATTTTTGTGTTTCAAGAATACCTCAGTAAAGCTGAAGGTGGTTGGGGAAGAATACCCTGGGAGACCCATTAGAAAATTCCTACACATCTTGGTATAGGTGTGGCAGAAACAGAGGTCTCTAATTTGAAAACTATCTTGGAAGTAAAATCCACCAAAGTCGATGATAGATTATATATGAAAAGTGAGGAGAACAAAGATAGAGCCACGAATAACTCTGAGGTAGCAATGTAATCAACTGAAAGATAGTGGCATCACTTACTAAGACACAGCTCATTAAGGGAAAACAAAGTTTAGGGTAGAAAACCATGAATTCTATTCGGGATACATGGACAGTAAGCGCTATGGGAGGCAGAATTACGGCCCCCAGATCCTAATCCTTGAGACCTTTCAGTATGTTAGGTTACATGCTGAGGGAGAATAAACGCAGCAAATGGAATTAAGATTCCTAACAGCTGACCTTAACATAAGGTGACTATTCTGGATTCTCTGAGTGGGCCCAATATAATCACAAGTGTCCTTAAAGATGGAAGAGTCAGTCAAAGAAAGATGTGATGATTAGAAAAATGGAAAATAACTGTAATTTTTAATATACGTATTTTTTATCTCTGACATCTGCCATGAGTATATATACACATTCAAATAAAACAGATATGCTTTTTCATTCCTCCCAAATGGGGGGGGTGTCCCTTAGCAATTTCCCCTCCTTTTTTGCTTGTAATACAGAAAGGTGAATAGCCAAAATCCATCATTTGATGTCAAAACCTGAGTATTTCCAATACTTCATATCCATTTGCTTCCCCGTCCCCCACCAAAATGGTACCAAATCTGTTGTTCTCATTTTACTTTTTTCTTTTTTAACAACCACAGAACAGGCACCTGAGAAGTTGAAATACCCCCTTTAAAAAACTCGGGGGTATTTTTATTCTATTCTCTCAAAGACTGTATCCATCTAGATCTGTAGATTAAGAAAAATAAAGCACACGGGGCGCCTGGGTGGCTCAGTGGGTTAAGCCGCTGCCTTCGGCTCAGGTCATGATCTCAGGGTCCTGGGATGGAGCCCTGCATCAGGCTCTCTGCTCAGCAGGGAGCCTGCTTCCTCCTCTCTCTGCCTGCCTCTCTGCCTGCTTGCGATCTCTGTCAAATAAATAAATAAAATCTTAAAAAAAAAAAAAAGAAAAGGAAAGAAAAATAAAGCACTTAAAAATAGTACTAAAACATGTATATGTATGGTGATAAAGATGTTGACTATGAATAACTTAATACTATAATAAACTAATAAATATTTTAAATATAAATATTATCATTATCACTTATTTTTTGTGGCTCTTTAGTACTATTTACAAAAGCACTATTATTAAAAATAGCTAACATTTTAAAAGATGCTTCAACATATAAAACCTTCATAATTAGGCTACATTATCTGAGACTTCATATCATTCTTTTTAATTTTATTTACATTCAATTAATATATAGTGTATTATTAGTTTCAGAGGTTCATATCCCCATTCTTTTTAAAAAATAGACTAAATAAGTGTGTAAACCTGGTGATTCACAGACCTGTACCCCAGGGGATAAAAATACATGTTTATAAAAAATAAAAAATTAATTAAAATTTTTTAAAAAATAGACTAAATATTACTTCCTTTAATTAATGAGTATAGACAGAAAAATTTTTACAGCTTTCAAGACCCCAAGAAATAAAAATGCCATTTATTTTTAAAGGAAAATAAAAGTCTTAGATATTTCTAGCAACTTTTTTGCTTGTAAGTACCTTCAAAATTTGAAAACCACCTCTCTCTTCCTTATTAAAACTTTTCCTAAAATCTTACAATTGTCACATAAATTTTTCTGTTCTTAGGTCCCACCATTAAAACACCCTAAGCAGACTTAACAAACACAAAATTCCTCTGATACTGTCTGATCTTGAAAAACTACTAGAGCTCTGTTATTCACGGAGTTCAACTTCTCCTGTTTGTACTCCATCGGTAACTAAGGTTTTCAAATTTCATGGAAATGTTGCTTGATATTGGGAAGGGGAGGCTGGTGTCAGGAAGAGACAAGAAGGTACAAAAAGCATAAGATCTGGGAGAAATAGAATCACTTCTCCCCCAGCCCTGGAACTAAACTGGTTCCATGGAGTGATTACAGTAAGCAACAGTGTATACATCCCATTGTCCAAAATAATGGCTAACCCAAAAATCTTTTCTCTTATTCTTTGGAAGACATCCAGGTCTTTCTTTGCTCTGTAGATCTGCCTTTCTAAGCATACTCCCTTTAAGCTAAATTAGCCTGCATTCCCTCTGGAAACACACCTCAATCAACTGGGCAGAGTCAGCCAGAAGCCAAACAGATTGAAAGGGAGATGGGGCAGTTCTTTACAGTTCACAACTGGCTCAGAAAATGAGAAGGGAAAAAAAAAATCCCATTACCTCAAAAATTAGAAAGGATTAGGAACAAGCACTCTCCAGCCTCCCTCCTGGAAGAAGGAAATAATAACCTGGTAGTGATAAGATGACACCCAGCAAGAGCCCTGAACTTCTATGCCAGGGATGGATTGTAAAATTAGAAAGAACTACACTGCCACAAAACACCCTTCCACACCAAGCCAGGCTCTAAGATATGACCATTTCCATGTTTAGTTAGGTTATGGCCTCAGGGTTCAGGTGTTTCCCACCAATGAGTGCCCATACACAAACTACTTTAGTAAGGAAAATTCTCTGTTTACTTTGGCTGCAAGACCACCTCAGCACTAGCAGGAACTTAAGAGCAAACAGCATAACCTTAGAAAAAAGTCAAAATGTCTTTTCCCCCAGCTTGGAGTGGACCATTCCCTACAGACACCCGCTGAGCTTTGCTCTCAAACCAGCTGTAAGGAAAGTCCAGATAAGGCCAGAGGCAAGACTGAGCCAAGGCAGCGGGGCAGAAACGGTGAACTCACCAGCAACAAGAAGGGAGGCCCCCAGGAGGAGCACAGCGGGGCTACAGTGTGGTTGATCATTAGTACCATGTGGGGGAGCTCTGAGCTCCTCATCCGCCCAAACTTTCATGAGGAATCAACTCATGAGACATCTAGTATTATGAGGACTTCAAAATAGCCACTTCCTGGACATTCAATGTCCTACAAGGCACTGCCAAGGTATGCCCCACCTTATTCACATGGAGGACAGGAGAGAAGAGTAATAGCTTTCAAGGAGAAACAGCAAAGAGAAAGCAGAGAGAACTCTGGACACGTGCAAATCCAGGGAGGTTAACTCCTGCACACACAGGTGGGAGGACAGCATGGTTCAGAGACGGGTTCTTGAGCTTCTCTGATGCAGGGGAGGGGGACAGAGCAACCAGACCCCTCGCCTCTCTGGCAATGACGCCAGAAGCTATTTATCTCCAATCCTTCTCAATCTCTATTTATCACACATTTGGGGAGAAGAGATATCTGGAAAAGTGGCTCTCAAACACTACAAGATTTTCAGCCATCAGGAGGCAATCATTTCCACTGTGCTTACTAAGGAAGGAATGTGGGATATTATTTTAGGAACATTTTCAACAACCAGAGTCAAAAAAAATTTTTTTTTCTGCATCAATCTTTATTAAGAAAAATAGATTAACTGGAACAATACATTCCCCTAAGTTTTCTATCAATTAAGGAGGTGACTGGAAGACAATGTAAGCCCTAGACCAGGGGCTGTATGATTCTAGCCGGGAACAGAAAAGCAGACTGCAGAACATACTACGAGAAAAATTAAAAAGCAATTAGAAGAGATTGTTTGAAGTCTTAGGAACAAAAACTAGGAACTTGAAAATACTCATACTCAAAACTACTCCGTAAAGTATGATTTTAAAAGATGATCAAAAGTAAAAATATGAAAGAATGATTCTGAAAATGTCATTCAGGAAAAGAAGGATAATTACAGATCTGCGACCACAAATCAAATCTCCTTATTATAAGAGAAAATTTTAATTACCCTTATCCCCATCCACCTCTCCACATCATCTACAGGGTAATAAGTAATATATTTTGCCTTATGACCAAATATAAAAGTTTTTGCTACCATTTAGGTAGAAAAGTCAAAGACAGCTGCAGTGAAATCTCCTTTTAGCTTTCCATTAAGGAATAATAATTAAAAATTTAAGTAGGAAACATTCCATGTGTATGGAGTAAGGGAGTGCTAAATGTGATTTTTTTTTTTTTTTAAAGCAAAAACACAGCTTACTCTAGCTGAAAGAGTTGCCAGTTCCGAAATATTTTTTTCCAGTTGGAATAAAATAATACTTCAAATAATCATTTGGACTGATTCCTTCTGTGCTTCCAACATTGTTATTGCAAAGAATTTAGGGTTTTAAGATCATATTTTAAATTAAATGACTATGGTTTCAAATTCAGGTACGTATATTTTTAAAACTCAAAGCAGCTTCAGAAAGATTGCAGAGAACTAGCAGAGATCCAGAAAGTATTGCAATGTAGCCAAAAACCTTTGGATAAATAACATCTGGCATTAGGGGTTTGCTGTACTTGAGTTTCTCAACTTCCTCTCTGGAGAAATTTAAGTCCCTTTTGGCCTCTCTCTGATTTCCTTAAAAATGTTTCTGGAAACAGACACTTTACCATCTTCCATCTTCTTTATCTGGAGAAGTACGGTAAGCAATGGTAGGAAAGTATACCACAGCAAGTAAGTAAGGCCATGCTACAGCTCGTACATGGGCCCCCTTCAGGCTCAACTCCCAGTCTTTTAAATTTGCAGCGGATCTGCAGAGAAAGCAAGGGACTCTGGCATCTCACTGATGTTCCACTCCCAGCCTCACTATGGACTAGCAGTGTGCCTCTGAACAAATACTTTACTTCCAACTGAGCCTCACTGCCCTCTTGTCCTCCTTCCTGGGCCTGTTGTGAGAACTGAGGTCATAGGAGAAGGAACCAGCCTCTGCCTGGCACATGGTAAGCACCTGATAAATGCTAAGTGCTCAGAGAAACCCCAGCACTGATGGTGATAACCACAAGTCCCACTGACCTTTGGGCAGGATGGAAACCAACCTCATCTGTTGTAAAGGGGCTCTCGGTCTGCTACAGCCTCCTCTGTCCCTGACAGATCTGTTCTTCTGTTTTCCCTCTCCCTCTCAGCCCCTACCTCTTCTGATTAGCGGTCGCACTGTCCCTTCCCTCACACCGAAGTCTTTAGTGAAATGACTTGTGAAGACCCCAAAAGAAAAACTAAACCACCACTCATTCCTTCCCTTACCCTCAAGCCATCTGGGATAACCTTCTCTTTTTCTCTCACTTGTTATTTTGTCTTCCTTGAACAAATAAGCCAGAGTCGCTCATCTTGTTAAGAAAATAAGGTTGAAGACAATGTTATTTGAACTTATGTTTGAATGTATTTTTCTAATAGTAGTAATCCTTTCTAATATTATACTTTGAATATACCTTACTTTTGTAACATAGTTTCCAATGCACAACACTATTTAAATACTATTTGAGAAATCAGAGAAGATTAAGAATTCCCTCGTTTAAACTTAAGTTGAGGACGGGAGCCAAGAAGTCAAATGACTAAAAATCCAGGTCTGAATTCCATTAGAAGGCAGAGTGGCTATGATAGCACTCCTCCAAGTGTGCTCTATTGTGAGGATGTGAACTGTGTATCCCCAGAAAGCAAGGAGATAATACAGAATAATAAAGATAATACAAAAACTGTGGGGAAGCACTTAGAAACTTTTATGGTAACTTATAAGTACATGGAATAAAATAATAAAAACTGGGGTCTGTCTTTATTGCTTTTCTAATAATTTTCATTTTTCTAATTTTCATTGAATATTAAGGGGAACGTATATTGAACAGTAAGTATCTGTCAACTGCAAAATTTCAAAACACAGATCCTACACAATAGATCTGTTCCTGAAAGACTTGGTAGAAAGTCTTGCTTTGACCTCCACAGAGAACACAAGTTTGTACAGAGTGAAAATAATTAGGGGTAGTGACACTCTACCAGATCTACTCTCTCATAAGGTATAAAATATAATCCATATAAGATGAGAAAATATAAACAACTGCCCTAATTAACCTATTAGGTCTGTTTGAAATATCACCTCCAAAGCTATAACTCTTTGCAAAGAACTAATCTCATACCACAAAGGTGCATCGGTAATGAGGAACTCTTCCCCCTCCCTGAATTCTCAGCACGAGGTGGCACAAATCACGGTAAACAAAGACATACACTGAAAAAGAACAATCACATTAACAGAACCATCAAAAGAAAACTGGCTGCACCCAGTCATGAGGAACTTGCCCTGTACTCAAGGATAAAGGCTGCCAGAACCGCGGGTTCCTCCTCAATGACAGAGTGGAGACACCACTTAGTCCCCGGGGCTAGCTCGAGGACTGAATCACATAATGGGCGGTTAGAGCCCTCTCTGAAACTACACCACAGCCATTCTCAGAGCCCCTTTCGGACAGGGGGTGTTCTCTGATGCTCCTTCAGGAGGATCTGCGAGATCAGACTGGTTTTCAGGATGCTACATTCTTTGCTTTTCTCATGGTCATTTCCTCAAGCACATACACTGGAGTTTTCCAGACACTACATGCAGGATGAGAGAGCAACAGTCAGCATGCAGCAGAAGGCACAAGAATCCAGCTGTCTTTGAGGACACAAGATACTAATGACATGCGCAAAAATAGAAAAATAGAGTCATCTATCTCACTGAATTTGTTTCGGAAAATACAGAATTTTTCATAAAAAAAATAATTTTTATTAACCGGCAATGAAACCATATGTTTGACTATATTAAAATTTTTCTATTTTAATTTCTAATAAGTCAATATCAATAATTATAATCTACATAAATGACATCTCTTTGGGGGTCCTTAATAACTTTTTAAAGTGTCAAAGGGTCGGGAAGCAAAATATCTGAAAACTGCTGCTGAAGGTAAGAGGGCTGTGCACACTTTCATATGCTACCCGTGCACATAATTAACTTTCTATTTGTTAATATGTATTACTTTAGCATGCACTTATATTTATGCAAAGAAGCTAGTTAGACTGTCTTCTCTATTTTTATCTCACTTCCAAGTTGCCACTGCCCAGAGAAAAGCACTGAAAGGGCCTGTTCTCTGGCAACCATGTGTCCCAGGTTTTTAGGCCAGTCTGAACATCAAATATGTTTCCAATTTTTCCCATCAACCACAAAAATGCTCTTTATATTTCAACATTTTTGTGTCCAAATGAATCTCCCAATCTGGTTCTCACATACAAGAATAATCACAAAACATCTTTCTACTATGTTGTCTGTAATCATATTTAAAATACTTTGACACAGCTCATGTGACAAATGCCTGTTTGTTGGTTCGGACCCACAACCCAGAACGGTTGGCTACTCCAGCTGAGAACAGACCCCAGGAGTATTAGCAACTGACAGCCTCCACTCAGGTCTCACTGCAGTGGTTAGTGAGGAGTCTGAATTTTTCTTTAACTTTCATAAATACCAGAGGATTTTATTAAATAACAAAATGAATGTTAAAAATTATTTTCATGGGTCAAACAGTGCTGTTTTAAAAATGTGGACTGACTAGAAATACTGTAGGGTACTCCTGCCCTTGAGTAAACAGGGCATATAAACTGAGAAAGTCCAGTGGCCCAAACACTTTAAATTGGCAGCCCAGGCTTAGTATTTCCACTCTGAGGGAAGACTAGCAGAAACTCATGCAATTTCCCTTTTGCCTTGAGTGAATATTTCCTACAAGGACTGCAGGAGCACTAAAAGGAGATAGCTCAGACCTCACTGAACTTATGAAATAAACACACTGAGCCTTGCTCATTGATAAGGATTTGCGCATAAGGCAAGATTCTGTGTTATCTGTTTTAGTAGTTACACTTGACCCAATAATAAGGCTATTCGGGAGGAATTCTACAGCCCTCACCTATGCTACTAGGCTATGAATACCAAAAAGATTATAAACCATCAAATCAGTTTCAGAGCACTAGCTAAATGTCTTTCACACCATCTGAACCTCAAAAAAATGTTTATTCCTTCTTGGACTATCATTTAACTGCTAAGAACTCCTAGGACTACTACAAAATCTGTAGGAGTCTGCCTTACAAAGTCAGTATCTTCAGTAATGACAAAGGCCAAATTTTATTTTCCACTGAATAAAATACAGAATCTACTTATCAGCCTTTTGTGAGGAATCTAACTGCCTTTTTTCCCAAGAAAAGAGTTAAGGGAACAAAGAGCCACTGAATTCCCAAACACACCAACACTGAGCTACACCTTCATTAAAATACTATAAAACTACCCAACACCACAGAAGACAGCAATTAAGCTCAAGCCATCATTACACAACCACCGAGAGAGCTCTGCTTACAACTAGAGAGAGGAAACAGGGAAGGGGAACACATGCCCCAACACAGAAAAATTTGCAGCTTCCCAAGGTGCTGTGCCACCATTTTGTTTGGGGTAAAACCTCAGATGAAACAGACTCCATAGTCAAATATGAATTAATTTCCTGCTTCGGCTTCCTCCCATAAGTACTGATGGAAAAACTATAATAGTAAGCACCAAATCTTCTCTCTCATGCCCTACATAACTGAAATAAAGTATCTATAATAATGGAATATCACATAACAGAAAGTCATGCTACCAGGAAAACCTAATGACAATGAAAAATGTTCACCATATTTCATATTTCACCAAGAACTGGAAGTGCACACCAGCTATGCACAGCACAGTTTTTCCTCCAGCTGGCTGTTTTTCTTATTTCCCAATACCAGAGCTCTAATCTTTGTTGATATTTTATCCCTCTGTCTTTTTTCCTCAACATATTTAAATACAGATATATGAGCTATATATCTAGACACAGGTATATGGTTAGATAGGAATAGAGATATGAGAGACGTTTAAGGGAGACTTCTATACTTTTCAGTTTTATGCATATATTAAGATTTATAACAATATTTTTTTTAATATTTTACCCATTTATTTGACGGAGAGAGATCACAAGCAGGCAGAGAGGCAGGCAGAGAGGGTGGGGGGGGGGGGGAAGCAGGCTTCCCGCAGAGCAGAGAGCCCGATGCGGGGCCCGATCCCAGAACTCCCGGATCACGACCCGAGCCGAAGGCAGAGGCCTAACCCACTGAGCCACCTAGGCGCCCCTATAACAATATTTTTAATGAAATTTGTTCAAAGCAACAACATTTCTACATTAGATTAAAAATTGAATCCCCATGGAAATAATATATTCTTAGCCTCCAGGTAATCTCCATAAGGCTGGCCTCTATCGTGACTATCTAGAAAAAGAATGCACTGTTTGACCACATACATTCAATTCAACAAGTATTTAATCAAGCACCTTCCATTAGATGGGTTCTCTGATAGGCCCAGTGGAATGACAAAGGTTCTTTCAAATAAAATTATGCAAGCCTCTGAATTCTCATTACTCCATTCAGAATTGTCAAACTGAATTTGGTCAGAGTGCCTTTCTAAAAACTTGCAGTCTGAGAAGTCAGATTTACAATTCAAATTGTTTGATGTCTAGGTTGCACTAGATACATAGCAATGACAGATTAAGATAAAGGACATGAGAAATTGGTGAAATGGATACCTTTGCCAGCTACTGAACAAAGTCAAGCAGGTATTTCTAAGAAGAAAAAACGAAGAGCAGCAGTACTACCTTTACAAACCCAAAACAAAAATGATGTCATGAAACATTTCACTAAGAAAGGTGATTAAGATACTATTTTATGTAAAGCATAAAAGCATCTGGAAGTAAGAAAATCTAGGAGAATCTCACCAAGACTACACTTGCTATCCATTTGTTTCTCTTTAGGCTGTGTCAATGCTAAATTAGCAGTTGGCTTAGTAACTCCCAGGTTAAATGCATTCAGGTCTGGAGATACACGCACACAGTTCTGGTTTAAGTTAAATATCTTATTTACACATAACTTCCCTAACCTTTAAGTTTCCAAACTGTATTTGCACAAATTAAGCACAAATTCCAGGTTCCGCTGGCTCAAATATATTATGGCTAGAAAGTTAAGGGAAAGATAAACATACAAAGCCAAAGTAAGAAGCAGTTCTAAAAGTTGAAAAGAAGCCTACAAAGATGGGATCAATTGAAATAAGTAAGTCTGCATCTGTTCCGAATAGCTCCACTTCAACCTCTTTCAACACCAGTCATAGCTCCAGTCATCTTGGCTGCTCCTGCCTTTGCAACCAGCCTATCATGCTCAAAAGAGTTCATCATGAGGGTTGGCCAACTTGGAAAACCTTTAAGTCTATGAGGGCCAAACTTACAAGAGGAGCAAGCCAGGAAAAGCACATGTGGGCATCACGCTAGAGCATGCACTTTAATGTTACAAGGCAAGATGGAAGTCAACCTTAGCCAAAGATAATTTCTCTAACCCTGACATCAGAACTGGACATTGTGTCTATTGTTTTTAAGTAAATTTTCCTATGAATGTCCTTTGAGCTTCCCAGAACCGAGAAATACATAGACATTCGTCTTACTCTTGCTCTCTAGCTGGGCAGTCATGTTGCTCATTTACTAACTACTGCAGCTGATTAAGAAATCACCTTCAGTTATAATTGCCAACGCTACAGGTTTGAAGGAAATTCACAAAAATAAGTAGTTTCTCCACAAAAGTTCCTAACATTCCACTCTAACTGCAATATAGAGCCCTCAAGACATTTAAATATGACAGGGACACATATTCCTTGTGGTGACAGGAAGAGCAACAAGAAGAAAAATGCAACACTGGACAACCTCCAGGAAACTCTGTGCAGACAGACACCAGTTACACCATCTCCAAATGAATGTTATTGGCTGTATCAACATTAAACTTACTTAACTTAATGTTCTACTTTCTTTCTGTGTAACTCGAAAACATACCCAAATTGTACTTGTACAGCACTTCTCCCAAACCTATCCACATTCATTTCTCTACCAGTGTTATTTGGAGAAGGAAAAAAAAAAAATTAAAGCCCAAACTAAGAATTCTTAAGCATTACCTAAGAAGTGAAATGTCTTGGTTTGTCTTTCTCCAAAAATCTTCCCTTAGGAACACAAAAGGTAAAGTAGGGGAAACCTGTGCAATCTCTGCACTCCACTGCTTAGTGAGCCAACAGCCCTATAGCTTTGGGGCAAAATCCCCCTTCCTTAGAAAGGCTTTGGCATTTTCATGTAGTTCTTGCAAAAGCTGTTCATTTGTGAGTCTTACCTTCTCTCTTCTGATAATTCACTGAGTGGAGAGAAGGCAGAGGAGAAGACATTGCACCAAGAGTAGGAAAAAGTGTGAAGAGGTCCAAGATAAACATTGAATACAAAGACCAATCCTTACCTAAAAAAACCCTGGCTAGATTTTTGGGATTGAGAAACCTCCCGCCTCCTTGGAGTGGATGTGGTGTGCTGATGCGGGCGATCTGTGCACAAGTTTCTCTTCTACTCTGTTTTTGCTGGCCAGCAACCCTTCTTCCTTTCCTTTCATCCTTGCCAGAAGGATTTCTCGGTTTAAACTTTGGGGTGAAGAGATAACCCACTAGAACATTTAAATAAGTGCTACATAATACAGAATCAGCTTTAGAAGGGGTTGGGAGCAGACTTCCAAGTCATACACTTTCCATCAAAGACCGAGAGCTCTGTTTGGCACCTGCCAGTCTGATCTGGCCTCCCGAAAGTACCGGGGTTAGTCACAGGGCATCCTGAGGAGAATTTTTTAAAAAAAGAAAAAAAAAAAAGAGGGAAACCCATGTAGAGCACTTAATCTCAGGTAGCACACGAGAGGCTTCTGTGTCTTGTCAGCTAGCCCTTACAGACAGACACTGTTAGTAGCATTCACTGTGCAGATGAGAAAATCAAGGTAGAGGTACAAGATAAATTACCTAACTTACGGGGCCAGAAAGTTGTTGGGATTAGGATGTCACTGGCTGCAAAATTCCCACTCTGGAAGAGAAAATTAACTTTTTCTTTCTCCCCACCCCTCACCCCCCGTCCCACATTCCATCCCAGCAGGATTTTGATCACATAACATCTCTCAGTATTCTCCATACAGACCATGCCCTTTCCAAACTCCAAGTCTTTGTCCTTGACGGTTCTTCTGCCTGAAAATCCTTAAGAAGCCTACTCAGAATTAGACGATTTTTCTGTCCTCCCTGTGAGTCTTCACCAGCTCTCCAGGCACAGGTGATCAGCAGATCCCCAGAACCAGGTACTTGAAAAATGCTATTATGAGTAATCAACTTAACTATAAGCAGTTCATTTACATCTCAACTTTAAACTGCAAGTGGCTATCTTAACTGGCTATGCAACTCAGCTTACAGAATTCAGGAGAGCTTTAAAAAAAAAAATCAAATAAAACTTTTAAAAGATCAACCACATTTTGAAGCATCGAAGTCAAACCAATTATGAGATGAGAGTGAAAATATATAAGTATATATTTTTGAAGGGATGACAAATCATTTTTACTTCTCTTCAAAGCTCTCCTAAAGGGAGAAAAGAGAGTTCAAATCATTTTTTAAAAGTTTATGGTATAGGCTGCTTCACAGATATGCACTAAAACCTCAGCTTTGGGGACCTTCTAGGGAATGGGTCATCATAGAAAAGTAAAGTTTATACCCTTAAAGAAAAGAACAACAACAACATTTAAGTTAACCATTAAGTATGTAAAGTGTTCTAGGGACATGTTAAACACTTTTTCCAGATCTTTCATAAGGTGCAAGACACATGGTCTAATCCAGGTCATCATCATGGACATCAATGACAATGCTATGCAGTCTCCAGAGATATGCCAGATTACCATCAGTTTTTATACCTTTTTATAATTCAGTTTTTATACCTTTTTATAATTCTCCCCTTGGGTTTTCATTGTACTTCATACTGATGATGTCGGTCGGTGGCCTAAGTATCACATCTCCAAGTTTCTAAGGTACCACTTGTAGTTCGGTATGGACCTAAATTTCAGGTAAGCAAACTTGCTGAAACTGAATAACAAAAGAATACACACCAATTCCAAGAAGTAACTTTCTCATAAATATATGGATAAGAAAGAAAGGTTACCTGCCAACAAGAATGGCCATGCCAAGTGGCACCATCTACCCATCAATCACTTCTCACAAAAGCCAGAATCTCACAGACAATGGGTGGTGGCTGCAGACAGATCTTTTGCTCAGGTAATTCAACTGACTCATGAAATATGAGAATGTGTTGAGAGTCATTTTTTCCAGATAAAGATATTGTTAGTGATTATGCATCAGCTGGCAATGAGAAAGTAAGCTCTAATCTTGATGTCTCTAGCCACTTCTTGGTAAACTTGAGAAAATTCAGTGTTAAGAGGAGTTTCTCTCTTGAAAAATGTGGTGGGGTTTTTTTGTGCTGCTAAAGTGTTATAAAACACAAAAGCATTTTTAAGAGAATTTATCTTTCGTTTGATGTCATTTTTTATTTTTTTCTATATGTTTCCACAGTTTTCAAATTTCCTTCACTGAACACTATCACTCTAATAATCACAAAAATACAGCATTACAAAAAGGTGGTGGAAGTTGTTGATGCTAATGATTTGTATCCCTTCCATCTCATATACCAAACAAATGAGGCCAAGCTCTTGAGGTCAAATGTTGAAGGACCTCAGGCAAGTCTCTGGACAACTCTGACCCTCAGTTTTTGAATCCTTAAAATGGGAATATGAAATGGGAGAAAATATTTGCAAATCACATATCTGATAAAGGATTAGTAATCAAAACAGAAAAAGAACTTATAAAACTCAACACCCAAAAATTGAATAATCTAATTTAAAAATGGGCAGAAGACATGAACAGACATTTCTCCAAAGATGACATCCAGATGGCCAACAGTCACATGAAAAGATGCTCATCATCAGGGAAATGCAAATCAAAACTACGATAAGATACCACTTCACACTGGACAGAATGGCTAAAATCAACAACACAAGAAACAACAGGGATTGGCAAGGATGAAGAGAAAGGGGAACGCTCTTGCACTGTTGGCACAAATACAAACTGGTACAACCACTGTGGAAAATAGAATGGAGGTTCCTCAAAAAGTTGAGAATAGAACTACCCTACAATACAGCAATTACACTAGTAGGTATTTACCCAAAGATACAAAAACACTGATTCGAAGGGATACATATACACCTCAATGTTTATAGCAACATTGTCAATAAATAGCCAAAATACCCAGCTGTCCAATAATGAGGGATTGATAAAGAAGATACAGTAGAGGTGGGCCTGGGTGGTTCAGAGGGTTAAGCCTCTGGCTTCAGCTCAGGTCATGGTCTCGGGGTCCTGGGATCAAGCCCCACATCAGGCTCTCTGCTCAGCAGGAAGCCTGCTTCCCCCTCTCTCTCTGCCTACCTCTCTGCCCACTTGTGATCTCTTTCTCTCCCTCTGTCAAATAAATAAATAATGTCTTTAAAAAAAAAAAAAAAGAGTCAGGGGGCACCTGGGTGACTCAGTGGCTTCAGCTCAGGTCATGATCCCAGAGTCCTGGGATCAAGGCCCGCATCGGGCTCTCTGCTCAGGAGGGAGCCTGCCTCCCTCTCTCTCTGCCTACTTGTGATCTCTGTCTGTCAAATAAATAAAATCTTTAAAAAAAATTAAATTAAATTAAAAATTAAAAAAGAGTTGGATGTTTAACTGATTAAAAAAAAGAAGATACGGTATATACAGTATATATACAATAGAATATAACTCAGCTGTCAAAAAGAATGAAATCTTGTCATTTACAACACGGATAAAGCTAGAGAGTATAATGCTAAGTGAAGTCAGTCAGTCAGAGAAAGACCAATACCAAATGATTTCATTCATATGTGGAATTTAAGAAACAAAAAAATGAACTCGGGGGAAGGAAAAAAGAGAGGGAAACCAAGAAATACAACTTAACTACAAAGAACTGAACGTTACCAGAGGGGAAGTGGTGGGTGAGGATTAAACAAATGATGAGGATTAACGCTTGCACTTGTTGTGATGAGCACTGGGCGATGTTTGGAATCAATTAATCACAATTCTGTACACCTGAAACTAATATTACACAGTTTGTTAACTGGACTTTAAATAAAAATCTGGGAAAAAAATGGGAATAGTTTAATGGGATAGAAATAGTGGTGAGGGACTTCAGACAGTTGTAATCATTAAATGAAATATATATAAAACCTTGCTGAACTCACCACTTGGTACAGAGGAAGCATTCCATCAACTACAATAATTATCATTAAAGAACAGAACAGATGAGTGTTACCAAATTGCAGCTCTGGCTTCTTGAAGCTTGCCTGTCTGCCCTTCTTTCTTCCTTTCCATCAAAAATAGCTGATATTGGCAATTTCATAAGATTTTACTTTGCCTCACACATAAGCACTTTTTAATTAAACAGGGAAATCATGTCCCTTGCACAGCTGATATCATTAACAGGTATCTATTACTAATTCCCCTAAATTTATGGAAGTTTTTTTTTTTTTTTTCTTAAACCTACTACTTCCCATTCTCATTCTTGTGAATTGTGACAATGTCTGGATTATAAATTCAAAAAGTCAAGTGTTAAAAGTTGGTATCCACTTATTTATTTACTCATTCTTTCTATTATACCTCTAGTTAGCACATATTACATCTGTATTGGGTTTTAAAACATTAAGGGTTACAATTTTGTCCTCCAAATACCCCACTGCTTTGGAGTACATTATTTTCCTAGTGCTGCTATAACAAATTATCATAAACTCAGGGGCTTGAAACAACACAAATTTTTTATTTGGTGTTCTGGAGGTCAGAAATTATGAATGAGTCTTACAGGCTAAAATAATAATGCTGGCAGATATGTACGTTCCTTCTGGGGGCTCTAGGGAGAATCACTTCCTTGTCTTTTCCTGTTACTGGAAAGTTACTCATCCACATTCCTTGGCTTCTGGCCTCCTCCTCCATCTTCGAAGCCATAACATCCCATCTTCTGCTTCTGTCCTCCATCTCCTCCTGTCTTATTATCACCTTTCTTCTCATAAGGACCCTGATGATTACACTGGGCCCACTAGATAATCCAAAACAATCTCCAAAGCTCAAGATCTTTAATTTAAACATATCTGCAAAGTCCCTTTGCCAGGTAACATACTCACAGATTTGTAAATTAGGTTATGGACATCTTGGGCCATTATTCAGCCTTTCACAGGAGACTGATGGGGAAAAAAACACAAATTTCAGCAAGCACTCCACTCTTTAAAATTCTCTCTCTGAGTCATTTCAACTTTTAACAAAGTTCCTAAAAAGTTCTGCTAAACCAGATCACAGCTCCAGTGAATGACAAAGTAGAACAAAGGGCAGGTTAGGGTCCTAACTTTAGGAGACAAACTAACATCAGAACAGGAAACAAAAATAAAATGACAGGGACGCCTGGGTGGCTCAGTGGGTTAAAGCCTCTGCTCTCAGCTCAGGTCATGATCTAGGGGTCCTGGGATCACAACCCAAAAACAGATTCTCTGCTCAGAGGGGAGTCTGCTTCCCTCCCGCCCTCTCTCTGCCTGCCTCTCTGCCTACTTGTGATCTCTCTCTGTCAAATAAATAAATGAAATCTTTAAAAAAAAAAAAAAAAAGTATGAGCTTTAGTTCTCCAAAGTATTCAGTTAACTGATGAAAACATCCCTTTATAATATAAGACCATATTAGTTTATTAACTATTCCTTATTTTTGTAAGATTTTATTTATCTCTTTGACAGAGAGAGAGATATCACACGTAGGCAGAGAGGCAGGCAGAGGAAGAGAGAGAAGCAGGCTGAGCAGGGAGCCTGCCTCATGTGGGGCTCAACCCCAGCACCCCAGGATCATGACCTTAGCCAAAGGCTCAACCGACTGAGCCACCCAATGAAATGAAAGATCTGCTCTATAATATTACCAAGCAACACTCTGATTATTAATTGACCTCAGCTTCAGAGAAACAGATGCCTCAGTATTTTAATCATTGATCATTTATAAATTTAAAAAATAAATTTTAATATGGTTATAACCACACTTATACACACATATATATATATACACAATTCAACAGTTAGAAATGTGCAAATCACTAAGTCACTTGATAGATATGGACCAAAGAAGAACAACACTCATAAGGTAAACATCAGTATATTCACACCCTCAAAAGATGTAAAATCCGTACCCTACCTTTATACTCACTGACATTCCATTCATATGTGCATCTTCCATTTACTCACGCATTTCTTACCCCTCTTGTTTACTGAAGGGAAAAGGAGGGAGAGAAAGAAAAAAAGGAAAGAAACAAGAAAAGGAGGGGATAAAATGAAAGAGGAAGAAGACAGAAAAATCAACATTTGCTCTGGACAATTATCTGGACCAGCCTAACTAACACTGCAGTCCCGGTTTTTAAAATGCCATCTTCCACCTTTGTTTCTAGATTTGTCAAAAAAAGCTAGTAGAGCCATCTCATGAACTTTCAGAATATTAAGCAATTTTACAGCCAGAAGGAAAGAGAGTTCTACTTACTATGAAAAAGGGTTCCCAGTTATTTTGTTTTTCCATTACAATTTTGTTCTATCCTCCCAGAGCAAGCAGTGAGGTGATGGGGATACAGTGGTGTCCAGCTTGCTGTGAAGATGAGGGGTGGTCTGCTTTCTCATTCAGAGGCTTGCCCTCTTTCCTAAGCCCTCAAGGGACAGGCTGCGCAGAGACAGAGCATGCTGGCCCACTTAACTGACCAGCTCCCCTGCAGATAGGACAAAAAGAGGCTCTGCCCAGCATCTGTGCAAAGTTTCAAAACTCTTGAAATGCTTGACTACAAGCCTTTGGAGATGAAAGCCTAGGTCTGCCTTGTTCACACTGTTATCCCTAAGCACATGGATGCACAAACATGAAATAATGATCTAATGATGCACTGTTACAAGTCCTTCACATGTACCTACCTCCTGAATGCCAAATATGAAGCACAAAGAATCCATGAAATCCTGAATGTAAGTTGCATCTATCAATTTGTAAATTATATCACCTCTAATTCAAAGACATAAACAGAATATTCACATTATACCTAGGAGATGAATCAGTGACTCTACAAAGCATTGGAAGATTGGGCTTATGATAAATTTCTATAATAGCTAGGTGAGATGAAGCAAAAATTGTACATAGGTAAATGTGATAAGAATCAAAAAAGAAGATGGTGTCTGAAATGACTGGTACCCAGATTCTTAAATAATTTTTTCTTTCCTATTCTTTTTATACCAATGCTACTTAAAATGGGAAAGACAAAATTGTACACAAAGTATGTCATTTCATAGATATTCTTTAATTATTTCTAAAAGTACCTCATTTCACAGATTTTTCCTAAATAGTCAGAACCATTCATATCCAAATTTACCAAAATAATATATAATGGTGTTTACAGCCTCTTTTTAAATAAAGGAGTGGGCTTCCTATCAACTAGTTGAGGACTGTCACCGGCAGCCCAGTGCTTGCCTGGATGAGGGCATAAAGACCTCTATGACAATTTGGACAAGGGGTGCAAGAACAGCCAGTAGCTACCTCTACCTACGTCCAGGGGGAAATAGTACGAGACAGCATAGTGCTGTGGGTATTACAGAGTCGGCCTCTTTGTTAGCAGAATGACATAAGAGGCAGCTTACTGTGACCTCACTGAAAATCATGTCCCTCATTTGTAGGGGAGATTGCTGCATGTCCCACAGTACTTCTGAGATGACTGATGTAAAGTGCCTGCTGCCTGCAAAGTCAAGGAGAGCCCCACTGATTCAGACACTGCAATCGGCATCTCTGGCCTGACTCAGGGAGCCAAAACCATTTTCTCATTTATGGACTTGATTTAGAGCCATGGCAAATAAACAATAACTGAGAGCAAAGCACTTTGTGAAAGACTTTGCTTCAAAACCATTTAAGTTTTAAAACAGCCCACAAAGAGAGAGAAAAAAGGAAGACTGAAAATGACCCCAAATCACTATGCTGTGCCTAGATATATAACAAAAATAAAGCTAAGACAAAAGGATTTTTAATTGAAATCAGCTTAAAATATGTCATCAGCTTTCACTCACCTCAAACTTTGATCACACAGTTATCCCAAACACAGAGCTTTTATTTTTTTTTCCCACTTGAAAGCCAAAAGAAAAAGTTGTACATAATAAAATGCGGCACAGAATTCCACCAGTAATTAAATGCATGCTTCCAAATGTAATGTGTTTCTTATAGCAAATAGTAGGAAAAATTAAGCAACTTTTTTCAACAAATTTCAATAACCTCACCATATCACTAAAAATTTTATCACTTATAAAAATGCAATCCAAAGAAAACTAAGTGACACCAAAGTTTAAAATATTCCATTGTTTCTAAACTTAAAAATTCATTTATTCCAGGAAACAGATATATCAACACATCTAATGGCTGCATTTCAATATTAAATTAAAACACACACACATTCCATTTTTCAGTTTTGTAAGCCATTTAGAACTCAAAGCTTTATATATTTCAGCATTACAACTGAACTCTAAAGACTTTTACTATATTTTATAGACCTTCAGATAAACCATCATAAATCACCCTAAATATACATAAAGACATTATTTTTCAGGTCCCAATTAAAACTAAAAGTCTGGGCATTTTTACTAAACAAACTGCACTATGAAGTTACCCAAAAAAAAAAAAGTGATCCTAAGAATGTGCCTGAAGATGATTAAGATCTCACAGGCTGGAGACATCCTCTCCCAGCCAACATAGCAAAACAGATTTATCCACACACTTGAAACAACTCAAAAACGGACAAAGTAGTTTGAACAATGGTTTTTAAAACACTGGACACTGGACAGTGAGAGACAGGAAACAAACAAGGTAACCATTCAATTGAAACAGCTTATTGCCTGGATGGAATTTCTAGACTACAAAACAAAAAGCATGGCCAGACAGAGCCTGAGCTGAGGAGATGGGTCTGGGAGTACAAGAGACCAAGATGCTGAGAACTTGCAGGGTAAAGTACCACAGAGGAGAAAGTTATGAAGGCAGAGAACTCTGAAGAGGTGCTGGGGTTCCCCCTCCATTATTCCCTGATCAACACCTAGGTGTAAGGAAACTAGCCAAGAACCACCTAAGAGGAGAAGAGGGAATAATATAAAGTTCACACATGTTGTTCCCATTAGTTAGAGTAGAAAGCTTCATAATCAAAAGAACACCAGGTAGATTATTCAAAAAGGATTTTGCCTTGGTAGAAGGTAAAACAAGTCCTAGACTAAATGTTGCTCTGGTCTTATCTAAGAAAGCTTAAAAACAAGACATGAAAGGGTCAAATCCTCCTGAGCGACTTAACTATATTCCACAACAAAGATCAAGAATACAAAAATAATCAGCATTCAACAAGAATCACAATGTCTGGCATGTAATGAAAAATTAGGCAAGTAAAGAACCTGGAAAATACAATCCATATTAAGGACATAAACCAGTTAAGTAGAACTGTCATATATTAGAATTAACAGACAGAAACATTTTAAAAAGGCTATTATGTGATCAAAAAGCACAACAAAAATTTGAAAATTTTAAGATATTCCAAAGGTCCTAACCAAACTACTAGAAATAAAAAATACACTGTCTGGGGTTTCACACTGGATAGGACGAAAAACACATTAAACTTTCTAGAGAAGAAAAATCAACTTCAGAGAAGCTGATTTGAAGTCATAGTAATAGAGACTATCTAAAATTAATCACAATGATTAAAAAAGAAATACTGAGGAAAAATGGACAGAGCATCAGTGAGCTGTGGAACTGCATCAAGCAAACTAATATACATATAAATCAAATCCGCAAAGGAAGGGAACAGAAAAAAATATTTAAAGAAATAATGGTTGAAAATCTTCTACATTTGATGAAAACTATAGACCCATAAATTCAAATGAACTCTAAACGTAAGAAACATGAATAAGACAACATTGATATATATATCATCACAGTGCTTAAACCAGTGTTAAAGAAAATATCTCTAACACAACTAGAGAAAAAAATACACATAATTTACAGACCAAATCTAATTTGCAGATGATGGCCAATTTCTCATTATAAATAATGCAAGCCAGAATTCTGTGAAACATCTCTAAAATAATAAAAAGGTGGGGGAGGAACCCTCTCAACCTGGAATTACTTAACTAATAAAAATTTCTCTCAAAAATAAGAGCAAAGTAAGAATGTTAAAGATAAGAAATACTAAAGAAAATTCTTCAGAGAAAAAATAATTGTCTAGCATAGTCTCCTGATCCTTAATCACATCTAAAAGGTCTCTTTACTGTATAAGGTAACATTTCCATGTTCCAGGAATGAGGACAGGAGACCTTTGGGAGGCAATGTTTCCAACCAAAGTAACCTATTATGAAGAAATTACTTAAAAAGACCCTCCACTAACAAAAAAGAATAATGCAAGAAAATACATAATTTTTAAAAAATGGAAGCTGAGTATAACAGAAGAAAGAAACATGAAAAAAGTTAAGTTTGGGGGAGAAGAGGGTGCCTGGGTGGCTCAGTGGGTTAAAGCCTCTCTGTCTTTGGCTCAGGTCATGATCCCCTAGTCCTGGGATTGAGCCCCACATCAAGCTCTCTGCTCAGCAGGGGGCCTGCTTCCCTTCCTCTCTCTCTCTCTGCCTGCCTCTCTGCCTACTTGTGATCTCTGTCAAATAAATAAATAAATAAATACATACATACATACATTTTTTTAAAAAGTTAAGTGGAGGGGCGCCTGGGTGGCTCAGTGGGTTAAGCCGCTGCCTTCGGCTCAGGTCATGATCTCAGAGTCCTGAGATCGAGTCCCACATCGGGCTCCCTGCTCAGCGGGGAGCCTGCTTCCCTCTCTCTCTTCTCTCTCTGCCTGCCTCTCCATCTACTTGTGATTTCTCTCTGTCAAATAAATAAATAAAATCTTTAAAAAAAAAAAAAAAAAGTTAAGTGGGACTCCTTTGGATTTTGATACCTAGATAGTCTTTGACCTATAGATTTAGTAATTTGAGATTGTCTTCTTAACCAGTCCAAGTATACCCCTTGATTCTGCAAACACAATTTACATAATTATGTTTAATCCTGTTTAAAATGTTGTTTAAAAAAAAAAAAAAAAAAAAAACCTGGGGCACCTGGGTGGCTCTGTGGGTTAAAGCCTCTGCCTTCGGCTCAGGTCATGATCTCAGGGTCCGGGGATAGAGCCCCGTGTTGGGCTCTCTGCTTAGCATCGAGCCTGCTTCCCTTCTTCTCTTTCTGCCTGCCTCTCTGCCCGCTTGTAATCTCTGTCAAATGAATAAATAAAATCTTAAAAAAAAAAAAAACTAAAAGCAATCAGAAAAGTGATTTAAAAAAACAATTTCCTACTTGCATCAATGCACTATCAATCAAATTACTCTTAGTTTTAAGGACAAAATTTGGCATTAGAGGGGTTGAAATTATACTAACTTAACTCTATGTCAATATTCTATAAGTCATATTTCTTGAGAGATTCTTTTGTCCTTTGTACTATGAATCAAGTTGTAAACTTTTTATGCTATGTGAATGTATGGCTCTTCAAGTATTCTAATAACCCTAACACTCTTTCCTTACATGAAATGCTTTAATACATCACCAAACTGACCTATTATTTTAGATCTAGTAATGCAATTTCAGAATTTGAGAAGCTGCAAATGAATAAAAATTAATCTTTTCCTACCTTGCATGCATACACATATACCAATAAAATTAGACAGAATCAAGGCTTTCCATTCAGCATTTTGAAGAGATGCATTTTGAACACAACCAGAGAGGTATAACGTTCATCCCAAGGTAACAGTTTGTCATAATATTAACCATCCCCCAATACATATAAATAGAAGTTCCACAGCCTTACAAATAAACTTTCTCATTCTATCATTTATAAATTATGTAAATAACCATAATCAAACAAATAAGTGGAAGACATTTTTTAAAACATACAATTTGTTATTACTTACTTCTCCATCTAAATTCTACCTAACTGGGGAGGACAGTTTTTTATCCCTAGTGTAGAACACCATGGTTAGAGAAACTAGCACCATTGACTGAACTGATTCTCTTTAGTGATAACTCCTGTGGTGAAATATTTCACTTGACTCTCCAACCAAAGTTAGGGGCTATTTAAAGACCAAATCAGAGCTTTGAAGCCACTCTATTTGTTCACCAATTTTATCCATTTCCATTTAATGATTAAAACTCTGTTTAACAGAGGCCAAACCATTTGGCCATCACTTGAGTTCCAGAGATGCCAGGCCAACATTGAGTTTCACATGACAGACCTCACTGACCCATATTTTTCAAGCACTCACTGAAACTTCCCTTAACAGGAGTTGCTAATCATTACCGTAAGAGATGAAAATACTGATCTACTCACTGAAAATTAACTGACTTCACATACAGAGAATCTCATTACCTAGACCTCAACTTCCCCTTTTCGATCTTGATGATCAGAAGAGAAAATTGGCCTATTTATACTGAAGTTTCTAGGACTCCTGCCAGGGTTACTGATTACTCTACTTTTTAACTACCTGGGAGGTCAATTCTGTCCCTGACACCACACAAAGCAATGCTGGAGCAATTAATTCAATCAAATAAGTGAAATGTCTAGGACCACAAGTTGCAACTTTTAATATGCTACTCATGTCCTAAGGCCACCACCTGAAAAAAAGCCTAATGGCCTCCATTCTCTTCAACTTTAAAACAGAATCCTGACATCCATTAAGTTGTCACAACAGGAATCCAGAAAATGCATTACTTTCTTACACCATATACAAAAATAATTCTAAATGAATTAAAGACCTAAATGTGAGACATGAAACCATTAAAATCCTACACAGGAGAACACAGGTAGTAACTTACTTGACATTGGCTATATCAACTTTTTCTAGCTAAGTCCCCTGAGGCAAGGGAAACAAAAGCAAAAATAAACTATTGGGACCACAGAAAAATAAAAAGCTTCTGCACAGCAAGGAAACAACAAAACTAAAATGCAATCTACTGAACAGGAGAAAACACTGGCAAATGACATAGCTGATCAAGGGTTAGTAACCAAAACAGATAAAGATGTTATAAAACTCAACCCCAAAAATCAATTAAAAAATGGGCAGAAGACTGAACAGACATTTCTCCAAAGAAGACATCCAGATGGCCAACAGACACATGAAAAGATGCTCATCATCACTCACCATCAGGGAAATGCAAACCAAAACTATAAAAATGTATCACTTCACACAGAAGAGCTAAAATCAACAACACAAGAAACAACAGATGTTGGCGAGGATGTAGAGAAAAAGTAACCCTCTTGCAACTGTTGGTGAGAATACAAACTGGTGCGGCCATTCTGGAAAACAGTATGGAATCCAGCAATTGCGCTACTAGGTATTTGTCCAAAGAATACCAAACATTAATTCAAAGGGATAGGCACCCCCCAAGTTTACAGCAGCATCATTTATAATAGTCAAGATACGGAAGCAGCTCAAGTGTCCACTGACTGATGAATGGTTAAAGATGGAATATATGTATACACAGGAATATTACTCAGCCATAAAAAAAAATGAAATCTTGCCATTTGCAATGAATGGATGGAGCTAGAAAGTACAAAGGTAAGTGAAATAAGTCAGTCAGAGAAAGCCAAATATCACAGGATTTTGCTCATATACGGAATTTAAGAAACAAAATAAACAAGCAAAAAGAAAGAAAGAAACCTGGAAACAGATTCTTAACTATACAGAACATACTGGTGGTTACCAGAGGGGCAGGGGTGGGGGGATGGGTAAAATAAGTAAAAGGGATCAAGGGATGCACTTGCCATGAGGAGCTCCAGGTGATACATGGAATTGTTGAATCACTATACTGTACACCTGAAACTAATATAACACCATATGTTGACTAACTGGAATTAAAATGAAAAACAAAAAACTACACAATTTTACTGTGGGGTTTGTAATAGAAGTAGACAATAATACATATGGAAACCACATCGTAAAGGATGGAGGATGGTGGTAAATGAACCTGTATGCTGGCACAGGCTTTCCTTTCACATAAAGTAGTACATAATAATTTTTTTTTCAAGATTTTATTTATTTGACAGACAGAGATCACAAGTAGGCAGAGAGGCAGGCAGGGAGAGAGAGAGGAGGAAGCAGGCTCCCCGCTGAGCAGAGAGCCCGATGCGGGGCTCGATCCCAGGACCCTGGGATCATGACCTGAGCCAAAGGCAGAGGCTTTAACCCACTGAGCCATCCAGGCACCCCCAGTAGTAAATAATAATTCTTAATAGGTTGTGGCAACCTGAGGATGTATAATGTGATCCTATTTGTTCATCAATTTTATCCATTTAAATTTTTTTTTATTTTAGCAGCAAGCAATTACATTTTTTTAAAAGCTATTGTTAAAAAACCACTAGATAAGTTAGGCGGAAATTTTATAAATCATCAATTAGCCCAAAGTAAGACTGGATAGGAAACAACAAAGAATATGCCATTATGCATCTGTCCAAACCCACAAAATACACAACACCAAGAGTGAGCCCTAATGTAACTATGGGCTTCGGGAGATGGTGATGTTTCCATACAGGTTCAGTAACTAGAACTGATTATCACTCTGGTGGGAGAGGCTGATAATGATTATGAATGTATGGGGACAGGAAAATGAGAAATCTCTTTACCCTATGCTCAATTGTGCTGTGAATCTAAAACTGCTATAAAACATGAAAATCTAGGATGCCTGGGTGGCTCAGTCAGTTAAGCATCTGCCTTCGTCTCTGGTCATAATCCCCTGGCTTGGAACCCCACATAAGGCTCCCTGCTCAGCAGGAAATCTGCTTCTCTCTCTGCCCCTCTCTCTGCTCCTATTCCCTCTCTCTCACTTTCTCTCAAATAAATAAAATCTTAAAAAATAAATAATAAATAAAACAAAAATCCATCAAACTTAAAATAAGAGTAAAAAACAGATGAGACAAACACAAGAACACATAACAAAGTTACAGACCTAAATCCAACTATATTGATAATTACATCAAATATTTGTGAAACTAAATGCTCCAGTTTAAAGGTAAGATTATCAGAGTAGAAAGGATAAACTATGGTAAGTTCATACCATAGAAAATATTCAGTAATGAAAACCATACTTATACACAATATGGATGGATTTCAATTTTGAGGGAGAAAAGCCAGACTTAACAGGTTCTATACTGCATAATTACATTAAGTTTAAAAGAAGGTAAAACCCAACAAGGTATATAGGGATGGCAAACTAAGACAAATACTACCATAGAAATGAGAAGAGCTGTGACCTTCAAAGGTGAGGAATAGGCATGAATAGAGTGCTTTTTAGGGTGCTGACAGTATTTTCTTTCTTGACCTGAGTGGTGTAAATAATTCATTGTTCATTTCTGCTATATTTGTTGTATCTGTGTTATACTTCACAATTAATAATGTTAAAAACAAAAATAGAAAATTACTCTGGGGGCACCTGTGTGGCTCAGTGGGTTAAAGCCTCTGCCTTCAGCTCAGGTCATGATCCCAAGGTCCTGGGATCAAGCCCCACATAGGGCTCTCTGCTCAGCGGGGAGCCTGCTTCCTCCTCTCTCTCTGCCTGCCTCTCTGCCTACTTGTGATCTCTGTCAAATAAATAAATAAAATCTTTTTTAAAAATTTTTTTAATTAAAAAAAAAGAAAATTACTCTGAACTGACTTACTCAATTATTTCATAACTAAAAACTGTGGGTTTGAAAATGTTAGAAAGGAATTAGTCATAATAGAAACACAAAAAGTATATGTACTTGAAAAGGTCATTTCTAGTGGTAACAGACTAATTCTATCCCAAAAATAAACTGTCACGAAATTCTCAAATTCATAAGCACAACAAATCAAATAAAATCCTTTGATTAGCTATTTCCTAAACATAATATTAGAATAGATAATAAAATTTTACCAATAACTAGGTCAATTTTTCTAAAAGGTATGAATTCTTCATTACTCCAAAAACTTTACAGTCTTACATTAAATATCAATGTAACACCTTTTAAAGGGCATCTCTTGGTATATTTTGAGTTACTGAAATACTGGACAACTTTAACAGCCAGTAACAAGATTTAAAGAATGCCAACTTCGTATAATACAGTTTTTTTTTTTTAATTAAAAATTACTGTGAAAATCACTGGTCAGGCCAGTTTGACAGACTTCACTATCTTAGTCTACAAAATTCAAGTAGATAGAGAACTTTCTCACCCCAAAATTAACCTCTCCCAATCTCCAAAAGCCACAACAAAAACACCTAACATTTTTAAATAGTTTTCTTCTTCTCAATCACTATCTCCAGTTTTTCCCAGGGTTTGGGAAACCCTGATGTGTTCCTGCGTCAGCTGGGTGTAGTAAACCCAGGTGTGAGTTTACTCGGATATGCAGCACAGGACAACTGGGTAGGCCAAGGTATACAGAGGCAAACAGCTTCTTCTTCCACTTCTCCAAGTGCTGAACTTAAGGGTCACCTCCTGATACCGTGCTCATAATAATAACATGAGCACAATAAAAAGGCACTTACAGCTTGGGGCAGTGGAAACACTGGTCAAAGACATCTACTTCCAATCTCCAGGAAAATTAATTCTAATCTGTGTAATTCTGAGGGTTTTGTTTTAGTTTTTGGTTTTGAATTTTTTGTTTTTTGGTGCTGGATTAAAGTGAAGTTTGTTTCTGATTCTGCCTCTCTACACTATTAGGTCCCTGGTGGACTCTGGCACTGCTAAAAATTGCACAAACCCAAACTCCTGAATAAGAAAAGGTCTGATTTATATTTCTGCAAAGTAGGGTCAGAAGTCCTGGATCCACTTTTTAAACCTAACTGCTGCATTATCATAGCCAACCTTAATTTCTTAAGAGTGCTTACGAGATACTAAGTAAAAAATGTTAAACTGTTTTGAGACCTGTGCTTCAGCTAAATGAGTGTCCTGATTTGTACAACAGAAAAGTACACTGCATTAATTTGTTAATACTTCCATAGCTAAGTACCACAAACTGGATGACTCAAACACCAGAAATTTATTGTCACCAGTTCTAGAGACTACAAGTCCAAAATCAAGGTGCTGCTGGACTGATTTCTTCTGAGAGCTATGAGGAATGGCCACATTCTCCCTGAGGCTCTTCACAGTATCTTCCCTCTACTATTGTGTGTGTGTGTCCAAATTTCCCCTTTTTTCATAGTACACCAGTCACACTGGATTACAGTAATGACTTCACTCTAATTTGATCACCTGCATAAAGACCTAATTTTTGTTTTACAGGGTCACTTTCTAACATACTGGGGGTTGGAATTCCAACATATTAACTTTGGGTGGACACAATTCAATCCATAACATAAATATATATATATATATATGTGTGTGTTATATGTATGTATATATATTATGTATATGTACATATGTACATAACTAGAACCATTCTTATCAATTATTAAGAAAATAATTGCACTAGGGGGACCTGGATGGCTCAGTGGGTTAAAGCCCCTGCCTTCAGCTCTGGTCATGATCCCAGGGTCCTGGGATCCAGCCCCGCATCGGGCTCTCTGCTCAGCAGGGAGCCTGCTTCCCTTCCTCTCTCTCTGCCTACTTGTGATCTCTGTCAAATAAATAAGCAAAATCTAAAAATAATAATAATTGCACTAATGCTTTTCACACTACTTTGATGTGTATTTGTAACACAGCATAACACATTTCTCTTTCTTTTCTTTCTAGATGCTTACAACAGATCACACATACAAATCAATCCTTTGTTGCTAAACAGAGATATTGTAAGCCAAGAACCCTAAAATAAACACTGAAAATAGGGCATATTTTCCAATGGAGGTAAAGATTTTAGTGTAACCAATAGAAATGTGCAAGCCAGCAATAATTTAATTTAGTAGCTGAGCCAAACCATGATAGTCCACTTTAAAAATACGGGAACTTGAGAAAGTGATATTGTTACAATTGTTAACTATGGAATGCAAGAACATTTATTTTAAACTTCAAGTAACACAAATCCATTTTGTATATTTATTTTTAAAAAGAAATATCCATTCAGCACATTTTGGATTAGAGAGCTTGAAAATAACTGAATCCTGTTTCCTGTGTGTGCATGTTAACACCAAATGTAAATGCTATTACGAGGTTCCAGTTACCGCAGAGTTCTGCCTTCTTGCCGACTTATTTTTATGCATCTCTCAGAAGGAAATACTCACGGTTCAGGTTTCAATGGATGAGTGCTTTCACCCTTATGAAATATAGAAAGTGCTCTCCTTTTTAAACAATTAACAAAGATAAAGAACTAGTATGACTTTTCAAGTACTTTGCTCTTTCTCTTTTACAAATGTTTAAACATTTTTTAAAAGATCATGACTGTTCATAAAGGTTTACAACTAGGGCAAATCTGTCCTGTAAGGTAAAAAAAACAGAGGACAATACACAGGATTTTTTTTTTCTTTTTTGGCTTTTATTTTAGTCAAGAATATGTAAGTTACCATCTTAACTATTTTTAAGTGAAAAGTACTATAGTGTTAATTATACGCACATTGTTGTACAACAGATCTCTTTTAGTTTTTCATCTTGCAAAACTGAAACTCTATAAAAACTGAGCAGACTCCCCTTTTCCATTCCCTCCATTCCCTGGTATCATCATTCTACTTTCTGTTTCTTAGAGTTTGACTATTTCAGATACCTCATATAAGCGGAATCATGCAGTATTTGTCTTTCTGTGACTGGATTATTTTACTTTCCACTTAGTGTAATGTTCTCAAGGTTCATTCCTGTTGTAGCATATGACAAGATTTCTTCCTTTTTAAGGCTGCATAACATTCAGGAGTATGTGTGTGTGTAATTTCACACACACACACTTTCTTTCTCCATTTACTGACTGATGGACATTTAAGTTGCTTCACATCTTTTGGCTACTGTGAATAATGCTCTAATGCTCCAATGATCATGAGAGTACAGCTATCTCTTTGAATGGATATTTTAAATTCTTCTGCATATATATTCAGAAGTAGGACTGCTGGATCATATATAACTCCATTTTTAATTTGTCAAGGAAGTGTCATACTATTATCCATTAGCAGCTGAGCCATTTTACATTCCCACCAACAGTGCATGAGTTTTCCAATTTCTCCACATCCTTGCCAACACTTGTTATTTTCTGTTTTTTGGATAATGGCCATCCTACTGGCTGTGAGGTGGTATTTCATTGTGGTTCTAAGCTGTATGTTTTTTACTTTTATTTTTATTTAAATTCAATTAGCCAACATATAGTAATTGCATTTCCTTAATGATCATTTGAGGTTGAGCATCTTTTCATATTTGTTTGTCACTTGTGTATCTTCTTTGGAGCAATGACCATTTAAAACCATAATCAATTTTTTAAATTTGTTTTTCTTACTAAGTTTAGGAATTCTATAATGTGGGTATTAATCCCTTATCAGATACATAGTTTACAAATATTTTCTCCTTTTCTGTAGGTTGCCTGTTGGTTGTTTCCTCTGCTGCAAAGAATTTTTTAAGTTTGATGTCATACCATTTGTCTATTATTGCTTGTGGTGCCTATGCTTTTTATGTTATATCCAAAAATAACTGACAAACCCAGTGACATGAAGCCATTCTGCTATGTTTCTTCTAGGATTTTTATAGTTCTAGGTCCTACATTTAGGTGTTTAAACACTTTGAGGTAATTTTTGTATATGGTATAAGGTAAGGGTCCAAACTTAATTCTTTTGCCTGTGGATCTCTAGTTTCCCTAACACTATTTGTTGAAGAGACTAACCTTTCCCATGGTATAGCATTGGCACCTTTGTCAAAGATCTTCTGATCATATAAGGGAAGTTTATTTCTGGGTTCTCTGTTGCGTTCTTTTGGTCTATATACCTGTCTTTATGACAGTACCATATTTTTTTGATTACTGCAGTTTTATAATATGTTTTGAAGTCAGAAAACGTGAGGTCTCCAACTTTGTTCTTCCTCAAGACTGATTTCACTACTTGGGGTCCTTCAAGATTCCTTATGAATTTCAGAATTTTTTTTTATTTCTGCAAAACATGACATTGAGATTTTTTTCCCCATAATTTTATTTTTTTATTATATTATGTTAGTCATTATATAGTACAACATTGGTCTTCGATGTACTGTTCCATGACTCATTGTTTGCATATAACACCCAGTGCTCCATGCAATATGGGCCCTCCTTAATACCATCACCAAGATAGCCCACTCCCCCTATCCCCCTCCCCTCTAAAACCCTCAGTTTGTTTCCCAGAGTCCATGGTGTCTCATGGTTCTTCTCCCCATCTGATTCCTCCCCCTTCATTTTTGCCTTCTTTCTCCTAATGTCCTCCATTGCTATTCCCTTATGATAACTGCCTTTCTCTGCTTGACTTATTTCACTTAGCATAATCTCCTCCAGTTCCATCCATGTTGATGCAAATTTTGGGTATTCATCCCTTCTGATGGCTGAGAAAGAAAAACAAAGCTAGGGGTATCATGTTGCCTGATTTCAAGCTATATTACAAATCTATGATCATAAAGACAGCATGGTACTGGCACAAAAACAGACACATAGATCAATGGAACAGAATAGAGAACCTAGATATGGATCCTCAACTCTATGGTCAAATAATCTTCAACAAAGCAGGAAAAAAGTATCCAATGGAAAAAAAGACAGTCTCTTCAATAAATGGTGCTGGGAAAATTGGACAGCTATGCATAGAAGAATGAAACTCGACCATTCTCTTACACCATACACAAAGATAAACTAAAAATGAGATGAAAGACTTCAATGTGAGACAGGAATCCATCAAAATCCTACAGAACATAGGCAGTAACCTCTTCGACATTAGCCACAGCAACTTCTTTCAAGACACATCTCCAAAGGTGAAGGAAACCAAAGCAAAAAAGAACTTTTAGGGCTTCATCAAGAAAAAACCCTTCCTTACAGTGAAGTTAACAGTCAACAAAACAAAAAGGCAACCTACAGAATGGGAGAAGATACTTGCAAATGACACTATAGACAAAGGGCTGATATCCAATATCCATAAAGAAATTCTCAAACTCAACACGTGAAAAAACAATAATCAAGTCAAAAACTGGGCAGAAAACATGAGCGGACACTTTTCCAAAGAAGACATACCCATGGCTAACGGACACATGAAAATATGCCTATTATCATTAGTCATCAGGGAAATTCAAAACAAAGCCACACTGAGATACCACCTTACACCAGACAGAATGGAAAAAATTGACAAGACAAGAAACAACAAATGTTGGAGAGGCTGTGGAGAATGGGGAACCCTCTTACGCTGTTGGCAGGAATGCAAGTTGTTACAACCACTTTGGAAAACAGTGTGGAAGTACCTCCAAAAGTTAAAAATAGATCAATCCTATGATCCAGCAACTGTACTACTGGAGATTTTGATACTGTTTACAGTGAATCTATAGATCACTTTGTAATCTACACTTTGTAATCTACACTTTGTATAATAGGGCATTTTAATAATACTAAGTCTTCCAACCATATATCTTTCCACTTGTGTCTTCTTTAATTTCACCAATGTTTTACAGTTCTCAATATCCACATCTCCTCACTTAAGTTTATTTCCTAAGTATTTTATTCTTTTTGATGCTATTGTATTTGGGATTATTTTCTTATTTTTGGATTGGTCATTACATAGAAATGCAATTTACTTTTGTATGTTCATTCTGTATCCTAAAACTTTGCTGAAATTGCTTATTCAAACGGTTTTGTGTGTGTGGAATCTCTAGTGATTTCTACATGCAAGATCATGCCATCTGCAAACAAATAATTTTACCTCTTCCTTTCCTATTTGGATGCCCTTTTATTTCTCTACCTGACTGTTCTGGCTAGGACTTTCAGTACCTTATTGAATAGAAGTGATGAGAATGGGCACCCTGACCTTAGAGAAAAAACTTTCAGTTTTTCACCATTGAGTGATGTTAGCCGTGCTTTTCATATTTGCCCTTCCTTACATTGAGGTAATTCTCAGTTTATTTTTTTTTAAGATTTTATTTATGCAGTTGACAGAAAGAGATCACAAGTAGGCAGAGAGGCAGGCAGACAGAGAGGGGGAAGCAGGCTCCCCGCTAAGCGGAGAGCCTGATACGGGGCTCAATCCAATGACCCTGAGATCATGACCTGAACTGAAGGCAGAGGCTAAACCCACTGAGCAAACCAGGCACCCCTAATTCTGTTTACTGAATGTTTTTTTCATAAAAAGATGATGAATATTGCCAAATGTTTTTTACTACCTACCTGAATCCTGTGGGTTTTGTCCTTCATTCTCTTCATGTGGTATATTACACAGATTGATTTTCACATGTTAAGCCATTCTTGCATTCCAGAAATAAACCTCACTTGGTTTATTTAATTATATATTAAATATAATCCTTTTAATATGCTGCTGAATTTAGTTTCCTAATATTTTGTTGAGGATCTTTGCATCAATATTCACTGGGGATATTGGCTTGTAGTTTTCTTGTAGTATCTTTGATTTTTAGCATCGGGGGCTTTATAGCATGAGTTTGGAAGTGTTCCATCCTCCTCAAATTTTAGGAAGAGATGAAGAACTAGATTCAATCCTTTGTTAAATGTTTGGTATCATTCTCCAAGGAAGCCATCCAGCTTTGGGCTTTTCATTATTAAGATTACTTCTGATTCAAGCTCTTTACTAGTTAAAGCTCTGTTCAGATTTTTTTTTTAAATCTCTTCATGATTCAGTCTTGGTAGGTCATATATTTTTCTAAATTTATCCATTTCTTGTAGATTATCCAATTTTAGGCATATAAATGTTCAGTTGTCCTGTATGATCTTTTTTATTTCCATGGCATCACTTGTAATATCTCCTCTTTCATTTCTGATTTTTATTATTTGAGATCAAACTCCCTGATCAAAAGACATAAAGTAGCTGAATGGATTTTTAAAAATGGCCAACCAAAAAAAAAAAAAAACTGTCCAACTGTATGTTGTAAGGGACTCACTTTAGATATAAAGAATACACAGGCTGAAAGTGAAAGGAAGGGAAAAGATATTTCATTGCAAATGGAAGCTGAAGGTAGTTCTTTTTTTAATTTTTTGAGGAACCTCCATTCTGTTTTCCAAAGTAGCTATCCCAGTTTGCATTCCCACCAGCAGAGTAAGAGGGTTCCCTTTTCTCCGCATCCTCGCCAACATCTGTCATTTCATGTTAACTTAAGCCCTTCTGACTGGTGTAAGGTGGTATCTCATTGTGGTTCTGATTTGTATTTCCCTGATGCCAAGTGATGTGGAGCATTTTTTCATGTGTTTGTTGGAAATTTACATGTCTCCTTGGGAGAAATGTCTGCTCATGTCTTCTGCCCATTTCTTGACTGGATTTGTTGTTTTTTGATTGTTGAGTTTGATAAGTTCTTTATAAATCTTTGGATAGCAGCCCTTTATCTGTTAACATCATTTGCAAATATCTTCTCCCATTATGTAAGTTGCCTTTTTGTTTTGTTGACTGTTTCCCTTGTCATTCAGAAGCCTTTTATCTTGATGAAGTTCCAATAGTTCATTTCTGCTTTTGTTTCTCTTGCTTTAGAAGATGTTTCTAGCAGAAAGTTACTGTGGCCAAGGTCAAAGAGATTGCTGCCTATGTTCTCTTCTGGATTTTGATGGAATCCTGTCTCAGGTTTAAGTCTTTTACCATTTTGAGTTTATTTTTGTGTACAGTGTAAGAGAAAGGTCCAGTTTCATTCTGCATATGATCTCCAACTTTCCCAATACAATTTATTAAAGAGACTGTCTCTTTTCCATTAGATGTTCTTTCCTGCTTTGTTGAAGATTAGTTAATCATAGAGTTGAGGGTCCATTTCTTGGTTTTTTATGTGTCTCAGTGGGACAACTTTAGATGGACCTAGTTAGAATCTTTTAAGTTTTCTCCTTCCTTATCTGGGAAGCTTCCTACCATTGTGTCTTCAAAGAAACTCTCTGCTCATCTCTCTCTTCTCAAGGACTCCCATATTGTATAAATTGGACCATCTGACAGTGTCCTATAAGTCCCTCAGACTTTTTTCACATTTGTTTTTTTTTTTCCCTTTCATTTCTCTGATGTGATCATTTCAAATGAACTGTCTTTAAGTTCACTGATTCTTTCTCCTGCTATATCAAGTCTGATGTTGAACCCCTCTACTGAATTCTTCCATTAATCTACTGAAGCACACTGAGTTTAAGACAATTACTTTTAATTCTTTGTCCACTAATTCATAAAGCTCCATTTCTTATGTTTGGTTTCTGAAGATTATTTTTTAACACAAAAAAGCACTCATGAGTTTATTAATCCTAATGTCATCAGCTGCTATAAATTAGAAGCCTTTTTGCATTTTTTTAATTTAATTTAATTTTATCTTTTTTTCGGTGTTCCAAAATTCAATGCTTATGTACCACACCCAGTGTTCCATGCAATACATGCCCTCCAAAATACCCACCACTAAGCTCATCCCACCGCCAAACCCTCCCCCGCAAAAACCCTTAGTTTGCTTCCCAGAGACCACAGTCTCTCATGGTTTGTCTCCCCCTCCGATTTCCCCCAACTCATTTCTCTTCTCCATTTCCCAATGTTATTTTGTTCTTTTGGTTGAGCCATGCTTCCCTGTTTTGTTGTGTCCTTTGTTAACTGCTATTTTTTTGGTTGTCATTTTTGCATTTTAAAAAGGCAGCCACCTCCCCCAGTTTTTATGGACTGGCTTTATGTATTGGAAGACTTTCATCAGTCAGCCTGGCTAGAGATTTTGGGGGCCTTTCAAACCTTTTACAAGGATACATGTTTTCTGAGCTTGTATAATTTTCCAACTAAAGAGGTTTTCCAGTTTATTTTGCGTGAAGCATTAGTCTATTTCTCCCTCTGATGTCTATCTACAGTACTGCAGGTTCTCTGGCACTATCACAGGTTGCTGAGCCTTCTTTTGCTCTCAATAGCCAGGCATCCAAAGTATACCAGTTCCCCATCAGCACTCCATGTCAAGCAACAAAATATAAACAAACCCCTCATGTAGTTTCCCACTCCAAGAAAACCCTGGAACATTGGATATATGTTCCACTATTCTCTTTTCCTTCCAAGGCACAAGCAGCATACTGGGCTTTTCCTTTTAATTATTAGCTTTACCGGCCTGTAGGAGGGGCTGATATAGATAAAATGAAACCACCTTTCTGACCCATTTCAATGCAGCTGTTCTTGCCTTTGCACTTGCCTGGGCATTAATATAATGGCTTTTTGGACTATATATTATTAAGTCAGTGTTTCTGTAGGGCAGTGAGTTCTGGAGTGTTCTATTCTACCATCTTTCTGACCAAAGACCAGTTTATTTCTGTAATCTCACATTATAACAAACTCAAAGGAAACACACACAACAGCAATGATCAACAATTTATAGGAAAGACTACGCTTTGATTTAGAACAAAGGGTATTGACATCCACTTCTATCTCTCTCTTTCTGAAATTTTTTTCCATTTAAAATATATAAAGCTTTTGTATTGTACAGACCATATTATATATTATCTCACCTCCACTACACTTCATCTCTGATTCCAGTCAAGCTACAGTTAATGACACTGTGCAGGCGTCAACCCATTTTGTACTAATAGTATCTCATCTCAAACTTATACCAAACAGACACTTCCCTTCATGCTCTGGGAGCTCACTGGATACATGGAGGGTCAAGAGTTGTCATACATATGTAACCCAGAGGCTCAGAAAAGGCAAACCTCATGGGGCAACCCTCCAGAAAGACAGAAACTTACAGACAAATACTTCTCCTTTTAGTGTCTTAGATGGGTGATTTAGGGATGTAGTCTCTGTGACTACCAGAAATAGCTGTTCACTCTCAGAGGTAACCAAGTCAATAATGCATCATTGTACTGGCTTTGTTTTTTTTTTCTCCTTCCCCATTTGACTCTCCTTATTCCCTCACCTCCTCTTCTCAAGAGCCTTTCTCAAATAAACTAGCTATTGTAAGTCTTAGTCTTGAGGGACAGAAGTAGGCAATGCCAGGCTAAAAAGCACATTACTTAAGCAGAACTTTACTCCATGGGATCTCCCTTTCTTTTCTGTTATTGAATATAGGTGGGTTTCCTCTATTCTACCAGACTATATTCCTCTTACAGGTAAAAGGCTTTATTCACTTGTGAAGTCTCATAATATGACCTCATGATTTTTTTTCAAACACAGTAATTGCCCATTGGGTTTTTCAGATGGCCTCATTATTCCTAATTTATAATAAAAGACAATTTTCACAAGCCTGAAAGCTAATCATTTATGCAGATCTTCATTCGAATTCAAATCCATTTTTATAATATTTTGTTGCTGAAGCTTAAATGTTTGACATAGTCAAATGCAATTTTCATAGATAACAGCATCTCAGATGTCCATTCACTGACAGTAAATATATTTTTGAAGGCAGCTTTCTCTTTAAGTGACAATATGACTGCCAGCAATGCTTTACTAAATTATAAATCCCTGTCCTCTCCCTGCCAAAAAAGCCTCTATAGATCTATGCTAAGCTTGGGTTTCCTTTACCAATATTAGAAAATAATTAAGAAAAACATTCCCCCTGGATTAAAATAAACATTCCTTTATATGAGTCCTCCTGCAACACTCAAGCTAAACATTTTTCTGGCTTTTTAAATCAGATCATTATAATCAAGCAATTTAAAAGATAACAATTTCTTGCCAAAATATTGATTTTGCTTTAAAAAGCTCAGAATATGATAAAGGAACCAACTCAAAAAACACGTAATACAAGCTTCAGTGGTCCTCTGTACAAGACAAATAGTGTGTTACTTCTCAATAATGAAGAAGAAATTAAAACAATTCTGAAAATACTTAAACTTTGGACATAGTTATCTTTTTAATTGAGAATTTACTCTAATGAACATTATTACATTTCCCTACTATGTTTCTCTAATGGTTTATATGAAATGTTTAAATCTTGGCACATGAAGCTTGCTAACTGGACATGATATAAAGGAAGGAAAATGTTACAAAAAGACGCTACTTGGGGAAGCACATGATCACCTTCGTTCATCTAACAGTTAACACCAACAAGTTTCAACTATGGTTAACATTGCCATTCCAGTATAATTACTGTAGAAAACCTTAAATTAAAGAAAAAAGAAAACCTTAAACTGGGTAACATCAAACCCACAAGACACTGTAAACCTGACTGCCAAGATGTCAACAGAGTTCACACAGTCAGCTGTCTTGTGAGTACTTGCTCCTCTAAACCAAGATACTCTACTGTCTTCATTCCACCCTCCTCCCCCATCTGTTGTGAATGCTAATGTGTGGTACTCATAAAGGCAAATTCCTACCCAAACTGCTCATGTACATGAACTCAGTCAGCTTCCACCACTGCAATCCAACCACTATGGGGCTTTTATTATATACTGTACAAAAAAACTCAGAATACTAAAACTGGGAAAGATTTTAGGGAAATCTAATCCAAAACCCTGAGAGGTTAAATGACTTACACAGTGTCAACACAGTGTCAATGGCAAGGCTGGATCATGAATTCAAGTTGCCTGACTCCTGGTTACCCACTCTTCTGAGAGGAATGGTTTATTTCTTTCTAGCCAAAAATATGTCAGTGACTATCCTAGTGCCATGAGCAAACTAACATAAAAGACCACTTATTATAAGAACAGATGGTCTCTTATCTGAGACGCTTCAAAAATCACATTTAAACAAGTATCTGGAGATGTATTCTTATAAGAAAAAGATAATCCAGTATCTATAACTAACGAATTCTATTAAACCTTGACAAATTTCAATGTATAAAACTAATCCAAATCAGACACAGATACAAATTATTCAACATTTACCTCACTTGAATTACTTTGCATACCCTTATTCAAAACTCTGCACTAATATACTATCACTAATAGTACAACATTCTACACAGCTCCTAGACTAAAAGTAAAGGAAGACCCCCTTACAGGTGGAAAGTTACTATGCCTTATTTAGATAAGGCAGAAATGTTGGTATTTCTGAAGGTCAAGCATATGCCCTACCTTTAAAGTTCCATTCCATGAAGTCAGTGCCAGGTCCATAGCCCAAAATAGGCAGTTTTTAATCCAGCTCCACCATGGATCATTTAGTCTATAAACACAGCACTGGACTAGACATTGGAGAGGAATAGGAGATGAATTTGAAACATATAGACCACGTACAGGGAACCAACTGTAAGCCAACTTGAAATTCATTACTATATCATCTTCACCTCAGCCCAGGGTGAGAGATATTATTATCCCTGTTTCATGAAGAAAACAGAAAAGTTAACCAAGGCTACTAGAAGGCAGAGCTTGGGAACATGTGCAATCTCACCAAGAATTCTAAACCAACTTCATACCTACTATCACATTCCTCTGCCTTTTAGCAGGGAACCAGAGAAACACTAACCTATTCTGGAGTATAGTTCAGCATCTTAGATCCAGATTTGGTATATGTCCACAATGAATATGAGTTTCAACTCAGCAACAACCGTGAGAAGAAAAGTACTGTCTAGATCCACGAAGAATTCCAAAAAGAAACCTACTCCCCAAGTTTAAAGTGTTTATAGTCTTTCTGTCGGTACAATACAGATCCCAACAGTACCGGGATCTCCTAGATTGCTGCATGAGAGATGGAGACGATTGAACACTCCTAAAGCTCCGGCAGAGTGTCTCATACAAATAATTAAAGGTGGCTGCTGCTTTCAAAATCACTACCATTCTTCAATAACCATACTCCTCAAAATTTTTCCCTCAGAATAAAGTTCCAAAGGAAGAAAAAAATACAATTCACATTTACTACAACATAGTCTATAACTGTAAAAATTTTTTAACCAAATGTACTATTATTCAACTGCAAAATTTTAATTTTGAAAACTGCTTAGAAATACAGAAATGGGAACCTGGGTGGCACAGTCGGCGTAGCATCTAACTCTTGGTTTCAGCTCTGGTCATGATCGCGGGGTCATGAGATGGAGCCCCAAGTCAGACTCCATACTGAGTGGGAAGTCTGCTTGAGACTCTCTCTCTCCTTGGGTCCTTCCCCCCCACCCCCCCCACCAGGCTCTCTCTCTCTTTCCAAAATAAACAGCTCTTTAAAAAATACATTAAAATAGTTAATATATTAGATTAAAATACTAAATACAAAATAGTAGCTAATGATATCGCAAGAACTACATAAACTCTACACAAATAGTCAAAGACTGTATATCAAGATTATATTTAAAAGCAGAAAAGTAAAAATAGCTGTCAGGATAGTGAGATTACTGATGATTATTTTCATTCTTAAAAAGCTTCCTTCATACTGCTTTTGAAATTTCTATAACAAATATGTCCTTTTAAATTATTTTATAATACATTAAATAGGTTTCTAACTTAATGGGAATCTGTAAGAAAATTAAATTTGTTCTGAGCCTACTGCACAATAATAAAGATAATATATTCCCCTATAGGAATATACAGGTTTGGGCTCTTCCTAAGTCCCATACAATACACTAAACAATGCTGTGCCAGTTATAAATTATGCTCCTAGACTAAAATGCTTCAAGATGGTCTAACATGGAGAAAGTACTTCAAGGACAAAGGAAATCAAAGAAAGATAAGGATCTGAATCTTTTTAATTTTGACCGTAACCATGAAACCATGTAGACAAGGTTTCTCAAAGTATAGCCCTAGGATCACAACCTAGAGTCACGCTGAGATTCTTTTCAAAATGCAGATTCCAACCACTATAGCAATCCTCCAGCCTACACAATCAGAATCTCCAACATAAGCCCAGAGTTTGCCTTTCTGCACAATATTCCCAGATGATTTTTATGCACACAGATTTTAAGAACTATTGATCTGCAGACATGTTAATCAGGTAAAATAAATACCTTTTAAAATTTTCAGTGAAAGAAACATATAGAACTCTTAACTGTGGATAGGTCATTCAATTACATCCTAATTTCTCACAATTAACAGCTTAAACAAGTAAGGCTATAAGATCACAGGCATGAGGAGCAGACATCCTGCAAATCTGTTGTCTCTTCTGCCTAACCTGTCAAAGTTTCCAGAAAATAATTTTGTGCACTTTAACAGGAGTCTTAAAAGAGCCATGCCCTTTGCTCAAAAATTTCACTAGTAAGAATTTTTCCTACAAGGATATTCAAGGGTGCAAACAAGGTTTTTAGGCAAGAGTGTTTGGGACAGCAGTATTAATATTCACCATTTGCCATTTTTCTGAGTATATGCACTGGATCTGGGCCTTGTGCTTACACATAGTATTTCTCTAACCCTCAGTAGTTTTATCCCCACTGTAGACAGAAAAAGACTAGGGTGCAGAGAAGTTACTTACTTGCCTAGGCAGGTTATTTTTTAACCTGCCCAGGATCTGAATCTCGGGCAGTATGAGTGAAAACATCAGACTCTACCCACTCCCCACCCTGTGAAATGTTTTAAGATGTCATAATGTTTAAGCAAAGTATGATATATCAAGGTGATATTTTATATCCACTTAAAACCATACTCTTCAAAAGTCTTTAATGAGATGGAAAATACTCATGACACAATGCTAAGTGAAAAACTGGGTGTGATTCCAATTTAGAATGTAGGGGACACAAAACACAGAACCATATCTATCTTATCTATCTTGGTTTTGTCTGCATCCCCAAAGCCTAATGCTAACAATGTACCTGATACACAGTGGGAACTCAATATCTGTTATAAAAATAAATTATGTCAGCATATTTTTTAAAGCCCAGAAAATAATTCCCAAAATACTATCAGTGGTTATTGCTAGATTTCCAAAACACAATAGTGGTTATTGCTAGATTAAGAAGACTTCTGGTTTTTCTTTTTTATATCTGTTTGTACTTTCAAGTATTCTGTTAAGTTTATATTACTTTCATAATGAGAAAAAAAACCACAATGACTAATATTCAAATCTTATGTTTGACCATCTTCCTATACAAGAGATGCAAGTAAGCTTTAGATAAACTCAATATGCAGACTAATGTGTGGTTTACCTTACTCACTGTAACAGAGAAATTTCTTCAAATCTACAAGGTGAGAATTACCTTTTTCTATGCCAGCATCATAAATACCAGTGGGAGTAACAAGTTATTAAACTTGTTACAAATAAATGTTTTCATTACCTATAGTCATTAGCAGCTTAGGAGGTAGGAAATGGATTTATAAATATATAACATCCACAAAATGTTTCTATTAATAGTTTGTGTATTTCGGATACTGCCCTAAAGGTAAGTACCATAAGGATTAAAAATCAATTGATAGGAGAAAAAAAGAAAAGAAAAGAAAAAGAAAGAAAGAAAGAAAGAAAAAATAAATCAATGTGGTGGCTTCTGCATTATAGCAAGGGTTTCTTGCCAAGGTCATCCCCCATACTAAGCAAGAGCCACTATAAATTAACATTATAATTGTGCCTCATCCTATCAGGAATTATTCAGTATTTTACATGTACCATGTCACTGAACCATGCATTTTTTAAGAGATACATTTTAGAATAAAGCCAAGAATGAGCCAACCGGTGTATTTTATTAGCTCATCACTCTGAACAATTTCAAACACCAAAGCATGGCACAAATCTGATGGTAATTCTACTGTCAAACTGCGTCCAAAATGACTTCATCTTCTGAACAAACTCTGGCTTTCTTGGCCAAAAGGACAGAAGCATGAACTATACTGAACCTGTCAATTCGAAAAGCAATTTGAGATGGGTGATAGGCAGGAAGGAAAAGAGAAAAGATATCTATCATGGAGTAATAAAAGGGAAAATAGGCATTTTTATTGTTGTGTAATTTTCGACTAAAAAAAAAACTGACATGGAAAAAACAGTGGAGGAAAAAAGGCAATTACATTACTTAGTGGACCTAGGTTCTGTTTGTAAAAGCAGTAACAGGATGAGAACAGCTCTATATGATAAGGATGTTTTGTCTTTAGAATTTAAGTTTATTCCTGCATTATGCCAAGAAAGAAATTCCACCTACCTATAACATTACCAAATAATCTAAATTTCTAGGGATTATCAATGCAGGTCAGTTGCCAATATAAGTAAGCTTCTGCTTCAGTCACAACTTCGAATTTTTGTCACAATCCCCACTTCACCCATCGTGGGGAAACCGGGTTGGATTCATTGTGCCTCCCTTTTTTTCCATGCCTACTTCTGTTAGAGAAGCTGGAAAAGCAGTTACAGTCCCAGAATCTCATGTAGCAAAGAGCAACCAAAGAAATACAGATGGAAGTTTCAGGAGAGAGATTCTTCCTCAAAATCTTGAATAGAAAACAATGTTTCCTCCATTCCCCTGCACAGACCCCGGATGCACCTCCAGGAACAGACAGCCAGTCTAGAACAATGAGGTCAAAAGCCAGAGAGTGGGGATGGCAGAGGGTAGTCACTGGGCTCCTTGAGGACCCTGGGGCAACTACTGGGGCTTGGACCTCTTAGCTCCAGATTTTGTGTTAGGTGAGGAAAATAAACCCCTGGCTTGTTTAAGCCGCCCTGTGTTCGGTTTTCTGTTAGTCACAGCCAAATACATTCCTGCCCATTAAAATCATCAATATGACAAGCCTTTCTATGTTTTAACTTATCATTGATCAACTTCGACAAAACCCCACAAGCCTTTGCAAAGATAAGACTTACTATGAGTACCTGCATTGACCAAGAGTGCTTACTCAATGCCCTAGAGGCCAGGGACATATGCCCACCTGGTTTTATCCTTACAGGACCCTAGGAGAGGCAAAGTTAAGACCCCAATCCAGGCCAGTCTAACAGCAGCTCCTGAGCTCTTTACTGCGGAGCTACACGATCTCTGATGGACTTTTTCACTGTTTATAAAGCAATCTTAACCTTCAAGTCTGAGCTCAACCTCAACGACAATTGTCCTAACTAACCTTCTGATTGGAGAAAGACTTCTAAAAAATAAATAACCCCTTCCCTGAAACAAAAGGAATTCACATGTAGTTTTTTTTTGAAAACCTGGTGAGCATTTGCTCTTTAGTGTTTTGAAATCTTTATCACAAGGCACAGAGCTGTGGCGATACTGACATCCACCAAGCACCATGAGCCTAGCACTGAGCTAAGCATTTCACGTGCATAGTCTTATTCAGTGCTCACAACATCCCCATTTTACAAGTGAGCAAACAGAACAAGTCTGGGCACAGACTTTGAAAAAAGCCTCTTTCTAGACACCAGTGAATGACAAGTTCAAAGCAATGTAAAACTAGAAAGGAAACAGATTTTGCTGCTAGTCTTTTGTAAAAGTATCAGAAATGAATGGCTCAGGACCCTTCAAAGAATGAAAAATACTCAAGGCAAGGACAACTAACAAGAACATAAAGCTCTCTCATCCTGAGCAAAACCTAAAATTCCACAGTCATGTCTAATATAGTTTTACGCAGTATATACTCAACCACCTTTACAAGAAGCTAATATACTCATCACAGTGTAAGCTGCCACGAAGGTCAATAATATTTAAATAACTATCAATATTTATTTATCATAAGACCATTTAATTTCTTTTCCAATACACTTGATTTTCATTTGCAATATAAAAATGTGCATTTTATGAACTATGGTTTATAATGAACATAGTTATCATTCATTTATTCAGCATTTCCTACATGGCCAGCACTGTGATGCTTTACATACATCATTTTTGTCTTAATCATCACAAGCACTTCAAGATGCTAGAACTATTAATACCCTCTTTTATTTTTTGACTGATTCATTGACTGATTGATGGGAGGAGGGCAGAGAGACAGAGAGAACCCCAAGCAGGCTCCACACCCAGCAAGAAGCCCACTGCAGGGCTCAATCTCACAACCCCGAGATCATGAACGAGCCAAAATCAAGAGTCAGATGCTTAAGTGACTGAGCCACCCAGGTGACCCACCCACTTTCAGACAGAGGGCCACAGGTGATGAATTTTCCCAAGCTCCCTATTAGAAGGCAGCATCAAGATTTGAATTCACATTCTGGCCCAGCACCTTGTGATTTTAACCCCTAAGCTTCATAAAGTTTGGTTTATTCCTGTTGTATAACCCTTAATCAAACATTAGCTAGAAACCTGTATCAAGCTTAGCTCTTACTTATCTTCACTTTCAGTTCTTCCCAATTTTCATATATTTGTGCTTTGTATTTCTCCCACAAAATACCTACAACACAGGACCATCTTCACTAAAGATTCACTTCACTTGTTAAATTAAAGAGATAACATAACTGCTGCTCTTACTTTTAATCAATAATGTGTTGACAACCTATTTTAGTGGCTACTTCTGCTACGCAAGCCAGAAGTCAATGATCCCTATTGTGCCTGTCATTGTAAAAATGCAACACGGTTTTTAAAGTCTTTAACAGCAATATCCTAAAAGCCCACCAGATGTCAACCTCAGTTCATAAAAATAGGCCATTTCCCACCTGTAACACTTCCTCTATGATGAAACAAGGGATTCAGAACTCTGAAAATGGCTATGCTTCTAAATTGTATATAGGAATTTTTAATTGTATGGTATGCATGTATGTTTTGTAAGTTAAGAAGAAAAGTGTAACAGTAAGATGTATAACAACCAAAAAGACAGAGAGAAAGAAAGAAAAAAACATACATATGCAAATTCCATGTTTGCCTCTCAGACCTCTAGCAAACACCAAGACTATTTCTATTTCTGACTCTTCTGACCTATTTATTTCCTACTTTCCTATACTATTCTTTCTTCTATACTATTCTCTTCCTCCTCTTTGCATACCATAAGTCACATTTAATTGACTTAAATGAATCAATACTATCATTTCATATGAGGCATGAACTCTGAAGTTTGAAAATCAGTATTAAATAAATTAAAAAACAATTTTTCTTTACAATTAAACAGTGCTGTCCATGGTATGCATTCCAAGGCTGACCATAAACTTCAATAAACTTGAAAATAGTTCTCATTTATAAAACCACTGACTAATACAATTGATAATCTTTGTTTAGACAAAAATGTCAGATACTCTGCAAGACTGTTCCAAAGTGGTTATCAGACAAAAAAAGATAAAGGAAAAAAAAAGAAAAAAGAAAAGAGAAAAGAAAAACTAGCAATTTCTCCCTACCTTTTCAGCCTGGTGGTTTTTATGTATATAAATTATTTGGGGATTCATTGTTCACCCAAGAATGGTATTTCATTTCTTTGATCAGTGCCCTACTGCCCATATTTTAACCTCAGTGAATTTTTGGTCCATTGCATAGAAGAAATTCTCTACTAATAAAAATGCACCCATTAAAGATTAACTTGCCCCCAGGACAGTCTCTCTAGAAACAAATTCCAAGCATTATAATCACTAATTTGTACTATGTAGACTTAAAGACAGATAATCTTATTTACCCAGATTTAAACTGGAAAGCGGCATATATTTTAAGGCAATTATGAAAAGAAAGATGGCAAATCCGATTCACATAATCAGAAATCCAATCAGGCAAATACTTTTACTTACTTGGCACTTTTCAAAAGAAAAAGTTTTATACCGAAGAATATCTAACAATATTAGAATATTTACTGACTTGCCAAACTTCCTATTTTGGTCTCTATTTTACTTCCACAATATGAAATTGCAGAATTTTTTGGTTCTCCAAATAATTAAGTATACACTATCTGTCAGAAATTGTAATGGGCACTGCAAATGTGCCCATTTGTATCTATGCTATAATATTTATTATTAATAATAATAAAAGCATCTAAAATATATTAGGCTGTTATTTGTCATTAGCTTATCAGGCATTGTACCTTTTAATTCTCACAAAACCCCAACAGAAATACTATTATTAGTCCCATTTAGAGATGGGCAAACTGAGACAAAGGCCCAGAAACTGTCCCAATGTCTGTAGGATATCAACCTAGGTCTGAGTGATGCCAGTGGCCACTCTCTGTATAATCCCCTGGCTTAAAACAATGAGACACAGGATTATTTTTGGTTCAGAAAACCAGTCTCATTCCTTCAAACATAGTAGTTCTACATACTTTAACACTAGGAAGCATGCATCACAAAATGCCTTGATACACTGTGTACCACGTTCTATTGCCAAACAAGTTCAAAATTTACTTTCTCAGAAGGCATAATTCACTTATTGGTGATTTCTGGAAAGTTAATCAAAAGCCTATGTTCAATCATTAAAGAATTCTTTGGGGCTGAAATGTAAATATTTCACTATACATTGATTGTTGAAGAAACGTTGCCTCTGTTAGTGTTAGGACTTCTTGAGAAAGAAACTTTATCACTGAAGCAATTTTAAACCACCTCATGGCAGAGTAGCTAAGGGGGCAGCCTTCAAATTTAAGAAATGCTTCACCCATATTTCATTTTATTCTAGAGAAAAATTAATTAATTCAAAAAAGAAATCCACTTCCAAAGCTCAGAGGGCTGCCTAGAAACTAACATCGCTGTCACTATCTGTGCATGCACAAATGGAACAGGTAAGGAAGACGTAGTATTATTAGAAGATCCATCTTTCACATCATCCCAAACTCACGTAGGAAACAATCTCGCAATATTTTTCTGAATAAACTTAATATTTTGTTTTAGAATCAGAAATTAGTCAAAAAGAACAATGGAACAAATTAAACTAAAATGGATCGAAATACAACTTTAATTTCCAAATCCTCTATAATTTAATTTTTAAATCCACTATACGATATTCTTATTTGAACAGTTTATTACAAAAATAACTCTCCTAGAAACATTATATAATTTAAGGAGGAAAAAAGAGAGAAAGAGACAGACATGATAAGCACGAGGGATGTTTATCAGTAAAAATAAGCAACAAGGGAGCTCATCCAAAAACCCCAGCCAAACACTCCTGCTATTTGTTTCTACCAAGTTATTGTCTTGGAAAACATGTTGTTCTCTCTTAAAATAACCTGTTTAATTGTCTTTAAAAGCCACTGCATTTCCAGGGAGGGCTAAACAGCTCCGATGTTGTGATGCACTGACTGATAAAGTCCGAATTAGTTATGCACAAAGCGACAGAAGAAAGTTGGAACCGCCAATCCTCTCTTGATATAAAGACACTGGCTACTGAATGAACCCACCATACACCCTTAGTCAAATTAATGCCTGGTCCTCTAAGTATTTTAAGAATGACAGCCATTCAAACCATCATAGTTTTCTGGATGAGGGAAATGACCACACTGGTGACTGACAGGTAGGCGAGTAATTAACATTTTTAAGGCAGGCCCAAATGACCTTGGACATTTTAGCGTTCACTCTAAGAATTCCAATCCTCCCATTAAAACTCAGAATTTGTCTCCAGTCCTAAAGCTGTTATGCCTGGGAAAGTCCCAGAGAAACTAGGGGGGAAAAAAAATGTGTAAGACAGACTCTCATAACACAGGAAGATTTTTATGAACTGAGTGTAACTCAAGATGTGTTTTATAAGCCTGTCAGGAGATGAACACACAGTGTCTTCCAACCCAGCAGCACTGCCCTGACACAGCCCCCAGGCTCTGGCTCTTTACCCCCATCCAGGCCCCTTTTACTCCAGAGCGGAGGGTGGGGGGCGGGAGCTCCTATCTTAAGCCCTGACATCTGCGGTGTTTCCCAATAGCTAAACAAGGCCCCTCAGCTGGAGGAAGTGGATACTGACAGGAGGAGAAACAGGGACAGAGCGCTAGAATTCAAGGCTATCAGGGAGTGGGGATACAGTCACGAATATTCTGTGCGGCCGCAGTGGGTCCTGATGGCACAGCCCGGGTATCGAGGCTAAAGTTGGCATCTCCAAAGTATCGAAGTGAACACAACTGGGACATGCCGGTACAAACCCGGCCTTTGGCTTTTCTAAAGCGGGTCAAGTTAGCACAAGGCTCCCGGTGCCTGGAGACCTGAGAGGCGTGGAAGGCTGGAGAGTCCCGCGAGGTCCCCACTCCTTGGGTGTCCTGCGGCTTCGCGGGAGAGGAAACCGGGAAACTACGTCGGCTCTGGGCTGGGGTGGGGAGCTGGGCGCAGAGCGGGGATGTCCGGGAAGAAGTGCGGACTCGGTCCGGGAGGCCGAGGACGTGGGGGATGCCTACCTTGTAACATGGCCTCAAGTTTCTTCCTGTCCACGCGGAAGCGCTCCTCGCTCCACTCGGGGCTATGCAGGGGCGCCCCGGCGACCAGGTCGTCCTCGGAGCCGGGCATGGGCGAGTCAGTGCTGCGTTCGCTGTTGGAGCCCGGGTCCGAGTGCGCCGCCAGGTAGCCGGGCTCGCCCTGGGCGGCCATGGTGGGCGCGCGGCGCTCGGGCTCCGGCTCCGGCTCGGGCTCCGACTGCGGCCGCCGCTCCGCCTGCGCCCCCGCCTCCGCTTGCAGTCCGGGCTCCACTGGCTCCCCGCGACGCGGCGCTAGCTCGTCCCCCGGCAGCCGCCCACGCCGCCGCCAACGCCGCCGCCACGGAGCCCCCGGCGCATCCCAACCCCGAGAGCCGCCTGCTGCCCAGAGTCCGGGCCCGGATTCTGGGCCAGTGACTGCGCCTCCCACTGCCAGCAACGCCCGAGCGGAATGAGCGCGCCGCGCCGCCCGCGCCTCCATCCGCAGGGCTCCGGCGCCCCCTCCCCGCCCGCCGCCCCGGCCGCCGTGCGCTCATTGGCCCCGCCGGCCCACGGGGAGCCGCGGCGGGCGGGCGCGCGGGCGGGGCGCCCCTGGCGCTCGAACACACTCGCGCGCGCACACTCACCACGTACACACTACTGCTTTTCTGCACTTACTCGTACAAAACTTATCCCGCCCGTGTACTTTCACGGTTCTTCAAACACAGACACTCACCAGGTTTAAAGCACACTTTCCGAACGCACGCCGAATGCACACGTAACTCCCCTGCTATTTACATACACACACTGCACGCTGTAACTCACAACCCCGGTCGGTCCCAGAAGTTTGAAACAAGATGAGGGAGGAAGGAGAAGACTAGCCGAAGAAAACAATGTCCATCTCTTGCAGACATCATTGTGGTCATTGCTTCCACGCAGTTCATTCCTCCGCTCAAGTTCACAGCCAGATCACTCCTCTTAGCACAGCAAAACGGTCAGCTGCAGAAGAAGTGGACAAGAGGCTTACTCTTTATTGTGAAGAAAGGGATTTTTTTTCTTGAATGAAGTGAGGAGGGAGTCATTTTCTATGTGATTCTCAAGGAAAAGATTCAGCTTGATTTGAAAGGGGGAAGGCAGGGTGGCAAAGAAAAAAAAAGCCTCTCAGAGGGAAATGGTGGTTAGCTGAATCCAGTTGTCATCTAGGCAGCCTGTTCTGTCAGGGACCGAGGGCTCTTCTCTGTTTTCAAAGTCTGTCTCATAGAGGACCAGTAAATGACCCTATGATCCTAACTGCCCAGGCCAGCCCACCCACTGCCACTTATAAACTTGGACTTGAAGCACCGGGGAAGAAACTTGCTTGCACCAAGAATGCCCTTGGAACTCCATTTTGCGTTCCCACTGATTCATCCCTGGTTGTTTTGTTTTGCTTTGTTTACTCTTTTAGAGGGTGGGGTTTGGAATGGGAAAGCAGTCTGTTACTGTGTCACAGAGGGAGGTTTATTGGCTTACACAAGGGGCAAGTTACACTTAGGGTCAATAGAAACTCGTATAGGTTCAGTTGCCTAGTTAACAAGAATTGATTGTGCCCTGTACTGTCCTGTACTGACAGATGAGGTAATTAAGACTCTGGGAAGTCAAGTGACATGACTAAGGTCACATAACATCAGATAATGGAGACAAGAATCAAACCCAGGTCCATGTACCTGGCAAATAATTTCCACAAAACCCTACCTTGTTGAGCAGATAACCTTCCTGCTCAGAATCACCTTCTGAAAAACTGGGAGCAGATATACAGCTTAACTGCTTGATTGACTACCGTGTGTTCCTTCTCTGAACTTATCAATTACTGTGCAAAGCACTAACTTAAACACCAAAAAACAGGTTATCAAGGAGCCTTCCATCAGGGATGTTTACCATCTATTTCTGTCAAGAAATATTTGGGGAGAGGGGCTCCTGGATGGCTCAGTGGGTTAAAGCCTCTGACTTCCACTCGGGTCATGATCCCAAGGTCCTGGGATCAAGCCCCGCATCAGGCTCTCTGCTTCGCAGGGAGCCTGTTTCCTTCTCTCTCTCTCTCTCTCTCTGCCTACTTGTGATCTCTGTCTGTCAAATAAATAAATAAAATCTTAAAAAAAAAAAAGAAAGAAAGAAATATTTGGGGAGAACCTGGGATATGATAGATAGTATGTTAGGCCCGAAGAAGAGTTATCAAAAACAAACACAATCCCTAAGCTCCTGGAGCTAACATTCTATCTAGAAAGATAGAATATTGATCTAAATAAATAAATCGTTCAGAAAAATATAAAATTGCACCTATATTAAGCATTACGAATAAGAGACTCAAGATAGGAGAAAATCTAGTAATGGAATATTTGAACTCAACCAGAGAGGTCAGTGGAGGCTTGTCAGAGAAAATTACTCTGGGGCTGAATAGAAGTTTGAGAAGAATTTCGGCAAGAAAGAGGAGAGTGAGGCCTCCCCTTCAAATGACTGTTTGATCATCCTAACATCCTTGAAGTCAGATATCAAAATTATCCTTGTTTTCCAGTTGGGGAAACTTAGGTATGGGAGGTAAAATAACTCAACTAATTTTACAACTAAGTAAATTATAAAATTATAAATTATAAAATCAGGATTTGAACCCAGGAAGTCTCCCTTGAAAATTAGACTTTGGATACTCTATGCTTAGCCACTAAGCTGTATGGACTCTCAACAGGATCAGCATAAGCAAAGATCCTGTGGTGGGAGGAGGCAGTGTACATTCCTTCAGTGGAGGACCAAAAAGGAAATCAGCAAAGCTGGTAAAGAAAGTAAGGAATAAGGCAGTGTTAGCTGAGGAAAGAGAGTTAAGGAAAGAATAGAGTATGTAAGCCCTATAAACCAAATTAAGGAGTTTTTGTCTTTTTCCTTAGAATAGAAAGAAGCCATGTAAAGGCTTTCAAGGATAATATACTTAGATTTGCATTTTAAAAGATGACTATGGCTATAGCATGGGGAGTAGTTTGAGGGATAGGAACGGAAGTATACCAATTAAGAGACTATCCAGAAAGTTTAGATAATAGATACTGGTAGCTTACCTAGAGTGGTGAAGATTGAGATTTGTGAGAGGATTTGAGAAATATTGTGATTGCAAATGTCACCAACAAGTTTGGTGATGAATTGGATAGGGGCTGATGAAGAAAGAAATGTCAAGAATGACTCTAGAGTTCTGGCTAACATAAATGGAGAAAGATAGGTACCATTAGCTAAAACAGACACTGGGAGAGGATTGACTTCACTGGAATAAAGATGAATTTGAACTGGGCATATTAAGTTTAAGGTGTCATTGAGACCCCAAAAAGATATGTCGTATAAGCAATTGGACATATGGGTCTGGAGTTCAGGAAAGATCTTGACTGGAGACTAAAACGTGTTACTTATTTGTTTATAGACAGTAATTAGCCATATATCTGGGTAATTAGCCATATATCTGGGTAAACTATCTCAGGAAAGAGAAGAGAATTAGAAGAAGGGAGAACCAAGGAAAGAGCTTTTCACAAATCCTAACATTTAGTGATCAAGAAGATGACAATATAATAGGAAAGGAGATAGAAGGAATAATAAGGGAGGAAGGAAAAAACAAAACAAAGTTTTGTTATGTAAGCCCAGGGGAAAAAAGACTACTTCAAAAAAGAAAATGTGATGATCTTTGCATAGTAGTTAGGTCAAAAAAAAATTTTTTAAAGATTTTATTTATTTGACAGAGAGAGATCACAAGTAGGCAGAGGGGCAAGCAGAGAGAGAGGGAGAGTAGCGGGGGAGGAGGAAGCAGGCTCCCTGCCTAGCAGAGAGCCTGATGCAGGACTTGATCCTAGGACCCTCAGATCATGACCTGAGATGAAGGCAGAGGCTTAACTCACTGAGCCACCCAGGCAGCCCAGGTCAAAATTTTCTGATGAAGGTCACTGGGACCTTAGCAAGAAAAGTCAGAATGGAGTGGTGAAGGAATGAATATAGCTAATGAAATGAGGAGTAAGACAGCTTTTTGCGAAAGGTTTGGCTGAGAAGGGGATCAGAGAGAAATAGCTGAAGGAATCTAGGTAGAAATAATCTAGGTAGAAGAAGGGCTGTTTCTTGTTTATTATGTTGGTTGGCTGGTAAGTTGAATGACTAATTTAATGGGTGAGGTTTGAGCACTGGAAAAACCACTGAAAATGATCCATTTGACAGAAATTGAACATATAAGAAAAAAAAAAGAGGAGAAATCAGTATTATAGGGCTTTGCAAGCATGAACAGAATAGACTTCAAGACCCAAATATAAGCAAAACTGTTCATCCAAAGATGAACAGATAGGTGTAAATGTATGTCACTTTGTAGATTTCATTTCTAGAGTTCAAGGGAATTGTCACCTCATGGCTTTTATTTTCCCAAAAGAGTGAAAGTCAAAATTACCTGCTGAGAATGTGGGGGAAGGAGAGCTGCTAAAGGTTTGAAGAAAGTAGAGATTTTCATGTCTGTTTGTTTACAGAGTTTTTAAAATACTCTTTTGCTTCTGTAAAAGAATGAATTGGCACTGTTGAAAGTCCACATGATCTTGGTAGTCACAAATTTATAAGGGATCTGCCTGCTTGTTTTGACTTTATCCACCAGTGCTAAGCTTCTTGTGTGCAGGTATGGAGAAAACATAGGAACCAAACCGATGAAGCACCAGGAGCTAAAGGTGGTAGAGCAGTGACTGATGGAAAATAATTTCCAATGTAGAAGTTTATAGTCAGTAAAAATATCAATCATGCCTGACAAATTCATTCTTAAGTATGAGATCTCTCAAAAGAGGTTATTTTCCTTATATTATTTCTGAGTAAGCTACTGAAGATCGTGTGTCCCCAAAGCAAGGGAGTAAATCAAGATGAAAAGAAAAACATGAAACCTAGGAAACAAGAGGTCCAGCACATGATAGAGGCAAAGGGGGTCCTAGGGATCATAGTGAAAGGCGAGCTCAAATTGGAGCAGGTCATAAGTCTCAGGGTTGAGATTTCTTCTAGACTGAATAAAATGCTTGAAGAGTATGAACATATGCAGAGGAGTAGTGGGGGCTTTGAGAGGGGCGGCGGTGAAAAAGTGCTTTAGGGGAGCCTTAAAAGATAATGATAAACTTTTAAAAATGAAGAAGTACCAATACAAGCACGTCATTTAGAGATATGGAAGTGAAAATAGAATCAAACTAAAAGTGGTTGCCTGTAGGAAATGGGAAATGGAAGGAAGGCATACGGTACTTCTGGGTTTTATACAAGCCTTCTAGAACAATTTGGTTCTTTAAGCCATATGGATATATAGTTTTAAATTTAGGAAAGCTAATGAAGCAACATATCCTTACAAAACCATTATTGAAATGATAAATAGCAGAATCTTGAATTTACAGCTTCTGAATTGTGTCCTTTTTCTACAAAAATTGAACCAGAGTTAGAATAATTGATAGTCTTTTTATTTTAAGAGCATGTATGTGGTTTGACTTTATCTTTCCATTTCACTGAAATTCACTGAAAGCATAGGAATAGATCAGATGCCAGGTAATCAATTGTGTAGATTTTTTAAGTAAGTAAGTAAGTCAATAATTAAAAAAAAAAAAATCTCTGGGAAAATTTTGAATTAAATCTTCAAGTTCACAAGTTATGAAAACCCATAAGAGTTTTTGTTGTTTTGTTTTGTTTTGTTTTTTTAAGGAGTATTATCTTACACCTATCTAAGAAATTCATGTCTAACTGCTTAGTGCTCATCTGACAAAGAGGACTCCTCAGGAAACATTTTAGGATAGTTTTGTTGTTGTTGTTGTTGTTGTTGTTAAGATCTTATTTATTTACTTGACAGACAGAGATCACAAGTAGGCAGAGAGAAAGGCAGAGAGGAGGAAGCAGGCTCCCTGCAGAGCAGAGCCCTATGCGGGGCTGGATCCCAGGACGCTGATACCATAACCCGAGCCGAAGGCTTTAACCCACTGAGCCACCCAGGCGCCCCAGAAAACATTTTAAAGTAAAATGAATTTGGTGTTATTTTCTAGGAACTCTTTTTTTTTTTTTTTTAAAGATTTTATTTCTTTGTTTGACAGAGAGAGATTACAAGTAGGCAGAGAGGCAGGCAGAGAGAGAGGAGGAAGCAGGCTCCCCGCTGAGCAGAGAGACCAATGTGGGGCTGGATCCCAGGATCCTGAGATCCTGACCTGAGCAGAAGACAGAGGCTTAACCCACTGAGCCACCCAGGTGCCCCTTCCAGGAACTCTTAATTAGTTTCCGTGGGCTAGTTTTTTCTAATGCAAAATACAAAACTATTGATTCTGTATTTTCCTAAGAGTTTCAGAAATTTATATTAAAACTGCTTTCCTACTTTAATTTAAAATCTTGACATTTCAGACATGTTTGAATAATCTCAGCATATGGCCAGATATAACTAAATTAAATGAACTCTTAGCGGGCCCGTTTAACAATCCCACCTCATATTCCCTTTCCACATTTCACACTCCAACAATGTGGAAATATTTGTAACTCCCAGTCTAGTCCTGCTCTCTCATCTAGAACTCTGTGTTTCACTATCATTATTCCTCTGACTTGGAATACTCTCTCCCACTCTGTTGCCTTGGACTTCACAAACACCCTAACTCCAGCTGACTGGAGTTTTCTTAACTTCTGTATCCAGTAAATATTGAGCTTACTCCATTTATAGCCCTTATGTTTGCATTTACTATCTTTATTTTCTTCATCATTATCACTATCGTCATATGTCGGATGTCTGAGGCAGAAAATGTGGGGTTTTTCTCCACCATTATGTCCCAAAGAACACTCAGAAATAGCCTGCTATAGGTTGATAAGCCTTTAACCATGCACTTAAAACTAAATGCCTACAAATTATTGTTTTTTTTCTTGGCCAAGTACTAATTTTTTAAATTACATTTTAAATTTTCAGTGTTTCCAAGATTCATTGTTTATTCACCACACCCAGTGCTCCATGCAATACGTGCCCTCCTTAATACCCACCATCAGGCTCAGCCATCCCCCAACCCCCTCCCTTCCAAAACCCTCAGTTTGTTTCTCAGAGTCCACAGTCTCTCATGGTTTGTCTCCCCCTCTGATTTCCCCCAATTCACTTTTCCTTTCCTTCTCCTAATGTCCTCCATGTTATTCCTTATGTTCCTCAAGTAAGTGAAACAATATGATAATTGACTTTCTTTGATTGACTTATTTCTCTCAGCATAATCTCCTCCAGTCCCTTCCATGTTGATACAAAGTTGGGTATTCTTCCTTTCTAATAGAGGCATAATATTCCATTGTATATATGAATCATATCTTCTTTATCCATTCGTCCATTGAAGGATATCTTGGCTCTTTCCATGGTTTGGCGACTATGGCCATTGCTGCTTTGAACACTGGTGTACATATGGTCCTTTTTTCACTACATATGTGTCTTTGGGGTAAATACCCAGTGCAATTGTTGAGTCATAGGGTAGCTCTATTTTTAATTTCTTAAGGAATCTCCACACTGTTTTCCAGAGTGACTGAACCAACTTCCATTCCCACCAACAGTGTAAGAAGGTTCTCCTTTCTCCACATCCTCTCCACCACTTGTTTCTTGTCTTGTTAACTTTGGCCATTCTAACTGGTATAAGGTTGTATCTCAATACAGTTTTGATTTGAATCTCCCTGATGGCTAATGATGATGAACGTTTTTTTAATGTATCTGTTAACCATTTCTATGTCTTCTTTGGAGAAGTGTCTGTTCATGTCTTTTGCCCATTTTTTGTTGTGATTATCTGTTTTGTGTGTGTTGAGTTTGAGGAGTTTTCTTTATAGATCTTGGATATCAGCCCTTTGCCTTCAGTGTCATTTGTGAATATCTTCTCCCATTCCCTGGGTTGTCTCTTTGATTTGTTGACTATTTCCTTTATTGTGCAGAAGCTTTTGATCTTGATGAAGTCCCAAAAGTTCATTTTTGCTTTTGTTTCCTTTGTCTTTGGAGGTGTGTCTTGAAAAAAGTTCCTGTGGCCCATGTTGAAGAGGTTACTGCTTATGTTCTCCTCTAGGATTCTGATGGATTCCTGCCTCACGTTGAGATCTTTTAACCATTTTGAGTTTATCTTTGTGTATGGTATAAGGGAATGGTCAAGTTTCATTCTTCAATACATAGCTGTCCAATTTTCCCAGCACCATTTATTGAAGAGACTGTCTTTTTACCACTGTATATTTTTCCCCACTTTGTCAAAGGTTATTTGACTACAGAGTTGCAGGTCCATATCTGAACTCTCTACTTGGTTCCACTGGTCCTTGTGTCTGTTTTTGCACTAGTACCGTGATGTCCTGGTGATCACAGCTTTGTAGTAAAGCTTGAAATCAGGCAACGTGATGCCCCAGTTTGTTTTTATTTTTCAACATTTCCTTAGCGATTCAGGGTCTTTTCAGGTTCCATACAAATTTTAGGACTGTTTGTTCCGGCACTTTGAAAAATGCCGGTGGAATTTTGATTAGGATGGCATTGAAAGTATAGATTTCTCTGGGCAGTACAGACATTTTAACATTGTTTATTCTTCTGAACCATGAGCATGGAATGCTTCTTCAATTTCTTTCATGAATGTTCTGTAGTTCCTCGAGTACAGATCCTTCTTTGGTTAGGTTTACTCCCAGGTATCTTATGGTTCTTGGTGTTATAGTAAATGGAATTGATTCTCTAATTTCCCTTTCTATAGTTTCATTGTTAGTATATAAGAAAGCAACTGATTTCTGATTTGTGTGCATTGATTTTGTATCCTGCCACATTGCTGAATTGCTGTATGAGTTCTAGTAGTTTGGGGGTGGGCTTTTGGGTGTTCCATGTAAAGTATCATGTCATCTGCGAAGAGAGAGAGTTTGACTTCTTCTTTGCCAATTTGAATACATTTTATTTCTTTTTGTTGTCTGATTACTGTTGTCAGGACTTCTAGTACTATGTTGAACAACAGTGGCGAGGATGAGCATCCTTGTCGTGTTCCTGATCTCAGAGGGAAGGTGGTTAGCTTTTCCCTGTTGAGAATGATATTTGCTGTGGGTTTTTCATAGATAGATTTTATAAAGTTGAGGACTATTCCCTCTATCCCTATGCTCTGAAGAGTTTTAATCAAGAATGGATGCTCTATCTTGTCAAACGCTTTTTCTGCATCAATTGAGAAGGCCATGTGGTTCTTCTCTCTTCTCTTATTGATTTGTTCTAACAGATTGATTAATTTGCAAATGTTGAACCACTCCTACATCCCATGAGTAAATCCCACCTGGTCACTGTGGATAATCCTCTAATGTACTGCTGAATTCTATTAGCTGGGATCTTGTTGAGAATCTCGGCATCCATATTCATCAGGGATATTGGTCTGAAATTCTCCTTTTTGATGGCGTCTTTGCCTGGTTTGGGGATCAGGGTAATGCTGGCTTCATAGAAAGAGTCTGGAAGTTTTCCTTCTGTTTTTATTTTTTGAAATAGCTTCAGGAGAATAGGTATTATTTCTTCTTTGAATGTTTGGTAGAATTCCCAAAAGAATCCATCAGGCTCTTATTTTTGGGGAGATTTTTGATCACTATTTCAATCTCGTTACTAGCTATTAGTCTATTCGGGTTGTCAGTTTCTTCCTGCTTTAGTCTTAGAAGTTTATAGGTTTCTAGGAATGCATCCATTTCGTCTAGGTTAGGTTTTTGGACTAGTATGGCCAGTGCTTATTAATTCTTTCAAAGAATGAGCTTCTAGTTCGTTGATGTATTCTACTGTATCTCGTGTTTCTAAATAATTGATTTCTGCTTTAATCTTAATTATTTCCCTTCTTGTGTGTGGGGTTGGCTTCATTTGTTGTTGATTTTCCAGTCCTTTAAGGTGTAAAGAGAGTTGGTGTATTGGGGATTTTTCAATTTTTTTGAGTGAGGATTGGATGGCTATGTATTTCCCCTTTAGGATCACCTTTGCCATATCCCATAGGTTTTGGACTGATGTGTCTTCATTCTGATTGGTTTCCATGAATTTTTTAAGTTCTTCTTTGATTTCCTGGTTGATCCAAACATTCTTGAGCAGGATGGTCTTTAACTTCCAAGTGTTTGCATTCCTTCCAAACTTCTTCTTGTGGTTGAGTTCCAGTTTCAAAGCATTGTGGTCTGAGAATATGCAGGGAATAATCTGTCTCTTGGTATCAGTTGAGCCCTGATTTGTGACCCAGTATGTGGTCTATTCTGGAGAAAGTTCCATGTGTGCTTTAGAAGAATGAGTATTCTGGATTTTTTAGGGTGGAATGTTCTGTATATATCTACATCTGGTACATCTGGTCCAAGGTGTCATTCAAAGCTCTTGTTTCTTTATTGATTTTCTGCTTGGATGATCATCTGTTACTGAGAGTGATACGTTAAGATCCCCTACAATTAATGTATTTATATCAATACCATTCATATCAATATTCATATCAATATGACTCTTTATTTATTTTGATTAACAGTTGAAGTATGTATTTGGCTTCTCCCATATTGGGGCCATAAATATTTACAATTATTAGATCTTCTTGGTGGATAGACCCTTTAAGAATGATGTAGTGTCCTTCTGTATCTCTGACTACATTCTTTAGCTTAAAATCTAATTTATTTGATATGAGAATCACCACCCCAGATTTCTTTTGAGGCCCGTTGGCATGAAAGATGGTTCTCCATCCCTTCACTTTCAGTCTGGATGTATTTCTAGGTTCCAAATGTGTCTCTTGTAGACAGCATATGGACAGGTCCTATTGTTTCATCCAGTCTGCAACCCTGTGCCATTTTATGGGAGTATTTAGGCCATTCACATTGAGAGTGATCATTGAAAGATAAGTTTTCATCGACATCATGTTGCCTGGGAAGTACTTGTCTCTATACATTGTCTCTGTAAATCTCTGTCCTATGTCACTCTTGGGTTCTTTCTTCTTTAATAGAACCCCCCTTAATATTTTTTGATGTGCTGGCTTGGTGGTCACATACTCTTTTAAACTTTGTCAGTCTTGGAAGCTCTTTATCTCTCCATCCATTTTGAATGTCACCTTTGCTGTATAAATTATTCTTGGCTGCATGTTCTTCTCATTTAGTGCCCTAAATATGTCTTCCCAGCCCTTTCTGGTTTGCACCTGTCTGTGGAAAGGTCTGATGTTATTCTGATTGTCTTTCCTCTGTACATAAGGAATCTCTTGCCCCTAGATGCCCTCAAGACCTCCTGTCTGAAATTATGATTCATGAATCTCACAATTAAGTATCTGGATGTCTTTCTAGACTCATTGATGTTGAGGAAGTGTGTCCTTTCTGCCTCTAGGACATGAACACTTGATCCATTTCCCAGACTGGGAAAATTTTCATCCAGAATTTGTTCATCTATATCTTCTAATCTTCTCTCTTTTTCCACCCCCTCAGAGATCCCAATAATTCTGACGTTGGAATTTTCATGATGTCATTTATTTCCCTAGTTATGTTTTCATGGCTTCTAAGCTGTTTGTTCCAGGCCTCCTTCTGATCCTTTTATTTCTATCAGTTTGTCTTAAGATCACTAAATCTATCTTCTACCTTGGTTACCCTAGCTTTTAGAGTATTTAGATTAGATTGGATATCATTGTAGCCTTTTTAACTTCTGCCCAATCAGCTCTCACTTCTGCCCTTTAGTGATTATAAGTTGTCACTAATGGTCTTCTCCAACCTAGCCATTGCCTGGATAATTATTATTCTGAATTCCCTTTCCAACATACTGTTTATGTCCATTTCCAATAGTTCTGTGGCAGAGGGCATGGTCTCTGAATTTTTCTTCTGTTAGGTATTCCTCCTCCTAGTCATTTTGGTGAGAGTTGGTTGAGGGGATGTATAGCTGAATATATCCACCATCATCCAGCCAAATTGCACCCTCTCCATTGATGTCTTCTATTCCTGTAGAGACCAGAAGTGTATAATCTTACATCTCAGGCTGATTACATGGGTCTTCAGAGTGTTCTGGTAGATATTTAGCTCACTTTAGGGGACCGGTTGAAACAGGGGCTCCTACTCTTCCACCATCTTGCCCCTCCTCTACAAATTGTTTTGTGATACACTTTAGATGATTAAATAACCAAAGACTGATGAGGACAGGCATAAAAACAAAAGTCAAAACTCTAGTGCTAAAATCAATGGTAGCAGATAGCCAAAAATATTCTTTTCTCAATTTGCAGCTAAAGAAATGGATGCCTAAAGAATTTAGAAGAATTGATTGGAATGCCACATCCCATGATAAGAAACTTAGGATCATCAATATTAAATATGAAAAATTACCAGGTCCAGTCCCTTTACTTTATAGATTAAGAAATTGAGACCCAAAAACTCAAAGAAAAATAAAGTTCTACAAATACACACTTAAATTTTATGAAAAAGCTGATTTTCAGTAAAGCATCATCCACAGAAACCATTCATTTTTGTCTTAAATTATTTTCACTTCAACTTTTTACTGAAACCTTTTGGCCAAAAACTACATGGTCACATTATGGTACAGTGTATTTTACAGATTAGTTTGCACTCAAGTGAACATTCTAAAATCATATAAATTTTCCTTGCAATGTCAAGCTTAAAAAAGCAGCAGAGTATTAGATATTCTATTTCAATGTTTTTAGATTTGGTTCTAGGAGAAGCCTTTTTGAAATAAATGTAAATGATATAATAAAGGAAGATGTGCATACTATATATAATGCCAATGTTTTTTCAGATTAATAATAATATCCATCACTTACTGAATATTTATGAATTGCTGAACACTGTGAACTAGCTCATTTGGTTTTCACCACAATCCTATGAAATAGATACAAATATTATCTCCACTTTAGGGCCCCTGGGTGGCTCAGTCAGACCCAGGCTGCCTTCAGCTTGGGTTCTGAGATGGAGTCCCACATTAGGCTCTCTGCTCAGCAGGAAGTTGGTTTCTCCTTCTCACTCTCCCTCCTTGTCCCACCCCTCCCAAATAAATAAATAAAATCTTTTTAAAAATTAAAAAATATGTATTATTTCCACTTTAAAGAAGATAATAACTAAGGACTCAGTAAGGTGTGGTTTTGACCCAAAGACAGAGACATCTGACAAAGATGATGTTCTTAACCATCATATGGGACTTTCTCTCCAATCTAGGACTATCTGGTTATATGTAAGTTCTATAAAATATTAGAAGTCAGGGGCGCCAGGGTGGCTCAATGGGTTAGGCCTCTACCTTCGGCTCAGGTCATAATCTCTGGGTCCTGGGATCGAGCCCCTAATCAGGCTCTCTGCTCAGCAGTGAGCCCGCTTCCCCCTCTCTCTGCCTGCCTCTCTGCTGACTTGTGATCTCTCTCTCTCTCTCTGTCAAATAAATAAATAAAATCTTTAAAAAAAATTAGAAGTCAAAGGAATCTAAGGCTCATTGATGCTGGTGGTTTTCACATTTAAAACAATAGAAACCATCTTTCAAATAAGCTTGAATGCAAAAAGCCCTTACAGAAAAGTAACAATGGTGTTGTCAGAGTTGAGGAAGGACAGAATTCCCAGTAGTTCAAACTTTTTCTTCATTAATTTCAGGGTTCTAAATTTTCAAAGAAGTATTGATCTCATTATCTCTCTGTCTCTCTCCCCCAACACACGCACATTTATACCTAGGGACAAAGTAAGCCTATAGATCCAAATTGACTTACCCAAGTTCCACAACTCAAAGCATCAAATTATGTTCAGGCTTTTATTGCTTTCCCACCAAAAGAGGAGGGGTTTTGTGTTTTCCAGGAGTCAAGAGCCGAGGCTATCTAGTTGCCAGAAGGCATCCTACCATTCTTTTACTGTTTCAATAATATAGACTTCTGACTAAAAATATTCTGAAAAGTAAAAATTTTCATTTAGTTTTCAATACCCCAATGCTGGAAAATAAACTCCAATGCTGGGTCATTGAAAATAGAACAGAATGAATTGAAATAGAAGAAGAAAGTTAAGCAGCAGGCAGGAGAATAGAAGAAAATGAACTTTCCCAGGCATTCACCTGAATTCTAACATTGCCTAATTCTCAACTTTGCCAAAAACAAAACAAAACAAACCCCAAAAACAAAAAACAAAAAACAAACAAAAAAAAACCTGCCAGTACTATGTTGAAACTACCACCCATAGAGATATTTAAACACTAACCTCACAGCTCCTACAGTTGTCCAAGTTCCAAGGCACATGTTAATTGAGCTTTTGATCTACAAGACCAATATTTTACTTGTCATCTAAGATACCTGGACTAGCACTCACCTGTAAATTTATTCCCATGACCCCCTGGGATTGAGAAAAATAGAGTGTTTTGCAAAAGACAATAGAATAAGCATATGCAAAATTGTATCTTCCTGCATTTTTTTTTTCTGATGGGCTGAATAAAAGTTCTCTGGCAATGTGGCTTTTAGATCCAGCTAGAAATGTAGTCTATGAGGCCATAAAAGCATCCAACCTCAGGGATGTGAGAACTGGCTCTGCTTCCAACACTACACTCAGTGACAAGATAAATTCCACCAATGCCACTTATATGCTAAAACTCACCATCAAATGAGAAGAAAAAGATGCCAGAAATAAAGGCCAATGGAGATTGAAAATGACTCTTCCTGGGCAGCTTGTGTGGCAAGAAGGGTTCATAGCGGGAAAAGCCTGGAATATCAAAGGAGGGACCAGGCTGCTAAATCTGCAGAGATGTCAATGGGCAAGTACATGGCACACATTCCACCAGACCCTCAACCTCCTGTCATAGCTGACAGTACTGGAGTTTATTTTCCAGCATTGGGGTATTGAAAACTAAATGAAAATTTTTACTTTTCAGAATATTTTTAGTCAGAAGTCTATATTATTGAAACAGTAAAAGAATGGTAGGATGCCTTCTGGCAACTAGATAGCCTCGGCTCTTGACTCCTGGAAAACACAAAACCCCTCCTCTTTTGGTGGGAAAGCAATAAAAGCCCCTTCCACTCTAGCTCAGGAAATGCTTCTCAACGAGCAGTCTGAAGAGCCAAGACAAATCATTTGGAGTTGGCTCTCAGTATGAAATTTCATTGCTATGTTGGATTCAGTGCTGTGGTTATGGGATTGCAAGACAGTCATTCAGTTGGACACAGTCTGTTTACCCCTCTTTCAGGAGAAGTAAGACTGAGAGGAAAGGAAATAAATATCCTACTCATTATTTGTCAGCTCTTCCCTTGGGGATCCTTGTGTTTTTCTGCAGCAAAACTGAAGGGGAATCAACTTGAATCTACTCCAGGTTCAGAATGTGGTAGTGAACTGTGACCATCCAGAACTATCTGTACCTGCTCATGGCCCTACACCGGACTTTAAGAGACTTGGACTTTAATCCTCATTATTTCACTAATTCTATAACTTTAGGCAAGTCTTTTTAATTTTTCTGGGCCTAATTTCCTCGTCTGTGAAAACTGGGAACAGACTGATTTGGATTATACATATTTTCAGATTCCTCCTAACTCTAAATGTCCATGACTTAAAGGAAGTGCTCACTTACTCGGTTCAGGAACAGGCAATTTTTAGTTAGAAAAATTTCTTTCAAAGAAGAATGAATAGAATCAAAGAACTGGAAGATTGTCAAATTCAATTTGGTAGAAATACTGGCACATAAAGGTATAGGTTAATCAAAGTCAGTGTCACAAACAAGTGAAGAATATAGACCCTGAAATCAGATCCCCTGGATTCCAAGCCAACAGGGACACTTATTACCTTTATGACATGTGTATTAGTTACCTCTTGCCATGTAACAGGTTACTCTAAAATCAACAGTTTAAAACAATAAACATTATCTGTGTATTTCTGTGGATCAGGAACCCAAATATAAATTATCTGGGCACCTCTGGCTCAAAAATCTCTCACAAACTACAATCAGGGTGTCAGCTGCATTTGTAGTCTTATTCAAAGTCTAAACAAAGAGATGAGCCACTTCCAAGTCACTCACACAGCTGTTAGCAGGATCTAGTTTTTCTAGGGCTGTTGGGTGAAGGACTTCAGTTCTTTGCTGGCTATTGGCGGGGGGGGGGGGGTCTTCCCTCAATTCCTTTCACATGGGCCTCTATGGTAACACACAACATGGCAGCTGGCTTCTATCAGAAAGAACAAGCAAGAAAGCAAGAGAGAAAGGGTTCCCAAACCAATATCATTTTTGTGGGCTAATCTCAGAAGTGACATATCATCACGTTTTCTACAGTCTGTTCATTAGAAGAAGGTTACTTGGTCCTGCCCATATATGAGGGGAGGGGATTATCCCAGGACATGATTATCAGGAAGGAAGGATGATTAGTGCCATTTTGCAAGCAACCTACTCCAACCTAGGACCAACTATTTTAACTTTTCACATCTGCTATTCTTTATTTAAAATGGTTATAAAGTAGCTACATCCAAAGATTGTTGTAAAGACTATGAACATGTTATAAAGCATTTAATTCATTCAGTAATCCAGAATGTAGTATGCTCTCAATAAATGATGGATATTATTTTTAATAATTGTTTTGTGCATAACTAGAAAAATTGAGAAATATTGAGGAGGGAAGACAGAGTCCTACACCTGAAACAGATAAATAAAGGAAAATTGAGGTGGAGTTAGTATATTTTCCAAAACTCCCTGAATCTTCTTCCTCCAAAAACACTCCAGACATAACAACTAGTTAGCAAAACCAAAAACCCACCAAGAATGTACACAAGAAAAGTAGATGACTACATATCCTCACAGACCTCATAGAGGCTAGTGGGGACAGTATCAGAAGAACTCCAAAACTGCCATCAATTACTCCTTAGAAAGCACATAAAGTTAATCTGAAAATAGCTTAGACTAAGTGGGAGCGCCACAGGATCCAATGTCAGGGCAGAAGGATGGCTGGTGCTGAAGACGTCTGGACCCTGTGAACTCTCAAAGTCATAAACCAAAGCTCTCTCCCAAGTCGAATTCCTAATTGAGTAAAAACTCCTGGAAATAGGATCAGATTAAGTAGGATAGAAAAATAGTAACTAAGGGAAAAGAAGTTCAGGATTTAAGTAAAGAAGGAAATAGAGAAGCAAAACGTGGAAGTATGGGGTCCTATATATTTATTTATTTATTAGTTGGGTTGTTTATTTATTTATTTATTTATAAAAAGAGATTTTATTTATTTATTTGACAAAGACAGCAAGAGACCACAAGCAGGGGGAGCAGTAAAAGGAGAGGGAGAAGCATGCTCCCTTCCAAGCAGGGACCCCAATGGAGGGCTCGATCCCAGAACCCTGGGATCATGATCCAAGCCAAAGTGAGCAGCTTAACCATCTGAGCCACCCAGGTGCCCCCAAGGGATCATATATTTTTATCTCTTTGCTAAAGAAATCTATTTGCACTTTAAAGTAAGCAACAGAAATACACTGAGGTTGAAATATGAAAAAGAAAAAAGTCAAATAATGTAGTAGATATCCCAAGAGAGCATGAAAACAGGCCAGAAAGATAAGCATTCCAACTTAAATTTCAGAACAAGCAAAAAGAAATGTTTTAAATAATAGAAGTTATGAAAGAAGAAATACTCAGAATTGGAAAATAATTTACTATAAATGACAAAGGAAAGATTTGAAAAAGAGGATAAAGAGCTCAGGAAGGAATTAAACAAGTTTAAATTAAGACGTTAACATTACATCTTTAGAAGTAATTCTCCATTAGAAGAAACTAAGGTGAAAACAAACATGGTGGAAAATAACTGAAGAGATATAGAAGATGGAAGAATAAAAATATTTTAAGGCAAAATGAAATTTTAAGAAATATTTTTTTAAAAGATTTTAGAGATAATGATAGAGATGGAATATAAGCAGGGTGACTTCCATATAATAGGAGTCTCTGAAGAAGAAAATCAAAGAAATGGGACAGAACAAACACTAAAAACTGTAAGAAAACTTCCATGAAAAAAAGATGACATAAATAATATTTTAAGGGACGCCCGGGTGGCTCAGTTGTTTAAGCGGCTGCCTTCGGCTCAGGTCATGATCCTAGCGTCCTGGGATCGAGTCCCACATCGGGCTCCTTGCTCACGGGGAGCCTGCTTCTCCCTCTGCCTCTGCCTGCCACTCTGTCTGCTTGTGCTCACTCTCTCTGACAAATAAATAAAATCTTAAAAAAAAAAAAAAGAAAGAAAACTTCTTAAACCTAGAAAAATCAACCTAAAGTTGCCAACTCAGAAAGACATTCTAATAAAAGGTATTAGATTTTAAGTAAAAAGGAAAAAATCCTTTGGACTTCCAGACACAAAGAACAAGTCATTTATAATAATATGATTGTCATTGGTCTTTCCAACAGCAACACTTTATGCCACAAGATAATGGAATAACACACTTAAATATTCAAAAAGAGAAAAATTAAGGTATTCCAGGTAAAAAAAGGGAAACTCCCACATGATGGGTTGAAATCCAGCTAACCTTGTTTACTAGTACAAAAAGTCTACAGATACACTGTTATGAATAGACAGGAAATATTGATTGCTCCCATGAACGTCTATACATACTGACAAAGTAGATACAGTATAATCAAAAGAAAGGAGGAAGAATCAGGACAGTGTATGAAAAATAGAAAAACCTGAGGGGGAAAAAGAAAGGGAACAAGTCACTAACAAGACCATACACAATCATCACTCTCATCCTTGCAGGCATTAATTAAGTTAGCAAAGTCATCTTTCATTAGCAGAAATCACGAATAAGAATGCAAGAATTGTTCTAAGCCTTTTACCTTCAATAGCTCTATATTCTGCATTATGAAAAAGAAATTTTAGAAGTGTGTAAACCTGGTGATTCACAGACCTGTACCCCTGGGGATAAAAATATATGTTTATAAAAAATAAAAAATTAAAAAAAAAAAAATTTCAGAAGGAAGAAGTTTCTATGGCCTTTCTCAAAGTGTAGTCCAATGCCATCTATATTAGAATCACTTGGTGTGCTTATTGAAAAATGCAAATTTATGGAACTTTTCCCAAACCAACTGAATCTGAATTTCACAGTGGGAGATGGAGGGAGAGTGCTTGAAAATATACATATTAACATGTTTTCCAGAAGGCTCAGAAGTCATTTGAAAACCACAATTCTAAATTCTTACTCTAATAAAACATAATTTCTATGTCCAGGTATAATCCTTTCCTCTAAAGCCAGGTCTTGTTAGCTAGAGCTCAAGTTATAATGGAATTATATGTCTTTCACTGAAATAATAAAGTATCTAATTACATATTCCTTTTTTTAATAAAAAGAGAAATTAAACCCTTCGATGATATTTTTCCCCTTAAAAATCACTAGGAAAACTCTGAGACCAATCCTTCAATTCATGCTCAAATACATTATTCAAAAATCCAAACTACCCAAACCCTACATAATTGTGATTGAATTCCTCCCTCAAATATGCTTCACTTGCTGCCATTCTTTCACTCCACGCCCAATTCTACCATCAGTTATACAGTTCAATATTCTCTGATTATGGCACATACTTTGTGAAGACAAATGGAGTCTGTAATTCCTATATTAAAATTGCTTTTGTACAGTATAATTTGCATTTTATAAGGCCAAAGGAAAATGGCTAAAATAACATTCAAAGGGAACATGTGATTAGCTAAAATAAAAATGAAATAGTGTATTACAAAAGTTCGAGATCAGATATACAAAAGCTTAGTTTAACCTTGGCTAATTTTTTTCAATGCCAACAAATATAATGCAGAAATATCTCAAACAAACAATTGAAAAAACTTGCTCTTCTTGGCAAAGACTTTTATATTTCTGAATTTCATCTTCCTTTTGGCCATGATACCACTGTGGTTTTGTTCTTACTCTTTCATTGGTACAGCATCTCTGATATTTCCACATACAATATCTGACCCACAAAGTAAAAAGAAGAATCGATGAAGGTTATTTTTACCTATCTTCACTATCTACTTGATAGATATACTCTCAATAAGTCACTTCCTCAGTGGACACTTTCTTAAGCATACCCATCCCAAAGACAGAATTGACCATTCCTCTAGTGTCGTCATGACGCCACCTACCTGATTGTGTCATGGGATCTTTGCTAAATCAGTTACTGTATACAGAGCCATCTTCCTCTATTAGATCCAAGTCCCTTGAGTGCAGGGTCTATCTCTTTATCTTTATATCCCCCCCACTTAATAAAGTAGAGACACTGAAGGCATTAAATAAAGTGAATGAATTAATGTTCTACTTTCAATAGAACTGAATAAAAAAGAAAAAAGAAAAAAGAACCAAGAGTTCTGCTCAAGCACAAAGAAATCAATAGGATTTTTTTCTTGCCTTTTTTCTCAAGTGGCTGGTTGTGTTCATGGACTTTAAAAAGAAAGAGAAAATGTGCACACCTGCACCCAAGCAGACTGAAGCACAGAGGGAGAGAATTTTAAGCAGACTCCCTGCTGAGTGGGGAGCTCAACACAAGGATTGATCCTGACACTGAGATCATGAACCCAGCAGAAATCAATAAGAGTCTGGTGCCCAAACAACTGAGTCACACAGGTACCCCTGTTTTCATGGGCTTTAAAAGAAGAGCTTTTTCAAGGAAGGAATTAAATAACACAAGAAAAGAAAAGAGAAGTATCCTTTTGGTGTAGGAGGCCTATTTACACTTCATGGCCATTTACTACCAGCTTATGCTGGTTTTAAATATGTGTGGTAGAATGCAGAGTTGGGTGAAATCTTCAAATTGCCAAGGCAAATAATGCAAACTTTCCCCTAATTTATTTTAAAATAATAAATTGAGGGGTACTTGAGTGGCTCTGTCGGTGAAGCATCTGCCTTCAGTCAGGTCATGATCACAGGGTTCTTGGATGGAGCCCCACATTGACCTCCAGGTGCAGTGGAGAGTCTGTTTCTCCTCCTGTCTCTCCCCCCGGTTCGTGCTCTCTTCTTTTCTCTCTCTCTGTTAAATAAATTAGCTGAACATTTTTAAAAATAAAAATAAAAAAATAAATTGATAAATAATTTCTTCCCTAAGTTTTTCTATCAAAAATGTTTTAAAAATAATTTTGGAAACTACTGTTATTGGTTTATTGACAAATCAGGTAGATTTACTTAATAAGCATAGATTAGTGGGGAACTCTATTATCATGAACTTATGTTTACTTAGTTAGACAGCTTGTCTATTTCATAGGCTTCCTTGCTTGTGCTTATAAATAACTCCTAACCAGAGAAACAGGAATGTACAGATCTGCTTATCACCCAGTAACTACAAAATAGGAATCACATTTATATCCAAGCACTCTGTGCTGGATTAACCTATTTTCTCTCAGCTACAAACCCACCTTTTTCTATTCTACTCCAGGAACCTGAGATCTGGGCTCTGCAAATGCCATTCTCTTTGGAGAGAGCATTTCCTGTTAGATTTTGCAAATGGAAACAACAGAGGGAGATATGAAGGCTGGAGAAGGAAGAAGAGATTTGCTCCTTCCCTTGTGCCCCTTAATCCTGTCATTGCTACTCTAGCAATGTCCTTTGGCTCCAGCAGCAAAGCATAATTCTAGTTTCGAGCTTCTTCCATCACTGCTGGATCCAGCCTCATACTCGGAATTACCTCATACTCATACCCAGTCTCATACTCAGAGCAAGTGATGGCACCCCCTCTGTGGAAGTCTTAGTTCCAGCATCTCAGGGACCCTCCAAGCTTGCAGGTTTGCTGATCTAACTCTTCCCGCTGTTCTCCCAGCCACAGGGGTCACAGTTGCTACCTGCATGTATTTACTTGTTTTACTTTAACATTCCCTTTTTGCTTAAATCTGATACTCTTAATCAATCTTCTTTATTAAATGCTCTATTAAAAATAATTAGTGTGCTTTTTGTTTTCTTGCCTGGGCTTTGATGCTTTGTTTGATTGTGGTTGTGAATGTATATTTCATGCATAAGTGGACAAGGATATCTGGTCTCCCTTCAGCAGATTGTGATGTAAATGGGGCTCACGTTTTTAAATAAGCACTTTCTCTCCTGCTAAGGATGTTTAAAAACCTTATTTGGACATTTATAGTAACTGGATGCCTCCAGAACCAAAATACTTCTTGACTTTCTGGGTCTTATACATAAATAGGGAATGTCAAAACTTCCAAACAGTGACACGGAAACACGTCGAAGCCATATACTGTTAGTTTTTTGTTTTTTTTTTTTTAGATTATTTATCTATTTATTTGACAGAGAGAGAGAGAGAGAGAGAGAGAGAGATCACAAGTAGTCAGAGAGGCAGGCAGAGATGTGGGGGAAAGCAGGCTTCCTGCTGAGCAGAAAGCCCGATGCGGGGCTCGATCCCAAGACCCTGGGATCATGACCTGAGCCGAAGGCAGAGGCTTTAACCCACTGAGCCACCCAGGTGCCCCTATACTGTTAGGTTAAAAAAAAAAAAAAACTTTGACAATCATATTTATGGTATTATGTTATAAGTACATGCTATGGGGAGCTTGTGAAAATGGCAGAGTAGAAGGACCTTAAGCTCACCCTGTCCAGCACTGAAGACTAGATAACCCTCACATCTAAGTAAATAAAAGAGAAAGCAAATGGAACACTGGCAGAACAAATTCCACAACTAAATGTAGAGAAGAAAAAAGCAAAAGAAAAATGAAGTATAACTACATGAAGTATATATATATACTTCATGAAGTATAAAAATAAGAGCAGCACAGAATAAAAGTATGCAAAATACTATATTAAATATCTAAAATGTGGAGGGAGTTAAAAAGAGAGTTCAAAATTAAGCAACCATCAGCTTATTATAGATTGCTTTATACAGAAGATAGTTGTATATAAACTGAATGGTAACCACAAATTAAAAACCAGTAATAGATATGCAAAATATAGAGTAGGAAACCAAGTATATCACTAAAGGAAACTAAGAAACCATGAAAGAGGGAAAGAGAGGAAAGTATCAGAGAAAAACTACAAAAACAACCCAAAAAACAAGTAACAAAATGGCAATAAATACATATCTATCAATAATTACTTTGAGTGTAAATGGACTAAATGTTCCAACCCCAAAACATAGGGTGACAGACTCTATTAAAAAGAAATAAAACACATCTGTATGCTGCCTACAAAATAATCATGCCAGACCCAAAGACACCTACAGATTGAAAGTGAGGGGATGGACAAATATTTATCATGCAAATTAATGTCAAAAGAAAGCCAGGGTAACAACACTTACTTTGGACAAAATAGACTTTATAACAAAGTCCATAAAAAGAGACATGGAAAGACACTATATAAACATAAAGGAGACAATCCAACAAAAATGTGTAACAATTGTAAATAACACAGACATAACATGGGAGCACCTCAATACATAAAACATTTAATAACAAACCTAAAGGGACTAATAATAGCAATACAATAATAGTAGGGGACTTTAATATCCCACTTCTATTGATAGATCATCTAAACAAAAAATTAGCAAGGAAAAAATGGCTTTGAATGACATACTGGATCAGATGGACTTAACAGATATATTCAGAACATTCCATCTTAAAACAGCAGAATACTCATTCTTTGCAAGTGCACATGGAACATTCTCCAGAATAGATCACATATTAGGCCACAAAAAATGTCTCAACCAATTCAAAGAGATTGAAAACATACCAGGCACCTTTTCTGACCATAACCTTATGAAACTAGAAGTCAACCACATGAAAAAATCTGGAAATACCACAGATACACGCAGGTTAAATAACATGCTACTAAACAATGAATGAGTCAACCAAGAAATCTCAGAGGAAATTGAAAAGTACTTGAAAACAAATGAAAATAAAAATATAAAAGCTCAGAGCCTTTGGGACACAGCAAAAGTAGTTTGAAGAGAGAAGTTTATAGCAATATAGGCCTACCACAAGAAGTAAAAAAACCTCAAATCAGCAACCTAATATTATACCTAAAGGAGGTACAAAAAGAAGAAAAAACAAAACCCCAAACCAGCAGAAGGGAGGAAATAATAAAGATTACAGCAGAAATAAATGATATACAAACTAAAACAATAGAACAGAACAATGAAACTAGGAGCCAGTTCTTTGAAAAAGAACAACAAAATTTATAAACCTCTAGTCAGACTCATCAAAAAGAAAGAAAAGACTCAAATAAACAAATCATAAATGAAAGAGGAAAATAACAATCAATACCACAGAAACACAAATAACATAAGAGAACATTATGAAAAACTATATGCCAAAAAAATTGGGCAGTCTAGAAGAAATGCATAAATACCTAGAAACACATGATCTACCCAAACTGAAATAGATGAAATAGAAAATTTGAACAGGCTGATTACCAGCAAGAAGATTGAATTAATAATTAAAGATCCCCAACAAACAAAAGTCCAGGGCCAGACAGCTACACAGGGAAATTCTATCAAACATTTAAAGAAAAATTAATACCTATTTTCTCCAAACTTTTAAACAAACAAACAAACAAACAAACAAGAGCAGAAGAAGGAAAACTTTCAAATTCATTTGGTATGAGGCCAGTACCACCCTGATACCAAACCAGAAAAGGACAGACACCACCAAAAAAGAGAACTACAGGCCAATATTTCTGATAACATAGATGCAAAAATCCTTAGCAAAATACTAGCAAACCAAACCAACAATACATTAAAAAAATCATTTAAATACATTAAAAAAATCATCATGTGCCTAGCTGGCTCAGTCAGCTAAGCATCTCTTTTCGACTCAGGTCACGATCCCACAGTCCTGGAATCAAGTCCTGCATTGGCTTCTCTGCTCCATGGGGAGCCTGCTTCTCCCTCTGACTTTTCCCCTCTCATATTCCCTCTCTCTCATTTTCTTTCTCTTTCAAATAAATAAGTGAAAAATAAAAGATCTTAAAAACTATATCAACAGCATTTTTCACAGTACTAGAATAAATAACCCTAAAATTTGTGTGGAACAACAAAAGTAATAGCCAACGTAACCTTCAAAAAGAAAAGCAAAGCTGGAGACATCACAATTCTGGACTTTAAGTCATGTTACAGAGCTGTGATAATCAGAACAGTATGTGGTACTGGCACATAGAATAGAAAATTCAGAAATAAACACATAGAATAGAAAACTCAGAAATAAAGTCACACCTATATGGTCAATTAATCTTCATCAAAACAGGAAAGGATATCCAATGAGAAAAAGACTGTCACTTCAAATTGTGTTGGGGAAACTGGTCATCTACATTCAAAAGAATGAAACTGGACCACTTTTTGTTTTAATAAAGTTTGCATCTATCCATAAAGCTTATAAAACTAAAAGTAAAAGAAATTCCTTTCTTAAAATCCACTAAATTCATTTGTCTACGAAGCTATTTACTCAACGCATGGTTTCTTGTCTGGTTCAACCATTTTTCTGTTTTTGGCATCAGTGGAACCCTTTATTGTGTACCACATAATTACAGCCATTGCTAGCCGGCCAACACACATTATGTATGCCAAGTGAAAATAGATACCTTGCTTTTGTGATTTATTGCTCACAACAACTTTTTGAAATAGGTTTATTTTATCATGATCCTCTTATAAATTAGAAACCTGAAATACAGAAAGAAGCAGCAATCTAACCAACCACACAGAGCTAATAAGCATCAAACCTGATCTACTATATAATGCAGTCTCAATAATGAGTTTGAATGCTCTGTTTTTTCCAATCCATGTATGTTTTAAAGTTTAACAAAATTTTTAAAAACTTGATTCAAGGTTTTGTTTTGTTTTGTTTTTCTGAAACTTTAACAGATTCTGCCAGTTTTCCAAGTGATTAGTTTCTCTATATAGGCCTTATCTTATGTGTACCTTTTACATAGCTTGAAAAGTTTACTCTTCTATTCAAGTACAAACGTAGCTATTTTCAGGACTGATTTGAGAAGAATTTTTTCCATAAGCTACTTTTTGAGCACTCTGTGGGATTCTCAAAATAGAACAAAAATATTAAAGTTCAAACCCATTTGGATAACAGAAGCTAGAAGTATGTGTAACGAAGAATGGTTTAGTTTTTCCTCCTTGTACACCTCAAAAACATCTGAAAAGATTTAACCTTCTCCAAAAATGCTCACCTTTGGGCTGAAACCAAGTAGAAAGAACTTCAGTTCCAAAGGAAGCATTCTTTTCTTAAAATTGAGTGAATTAGACGAGCCAATTGCCTGGAATTTTGTTGCATACAAAGCTACATTTTGTGCCCACACGTGCTCTAGTATTGACTTCCTGTTTAGTCAGCACTGATAGTTATTCTATAAAATAAATGTTTGCTTCTCAGAGCTATAAATCCCGAGACCACCTCGGAATCTTTAATGGACTTCATTTCTTACAGCAAGGGGGAATACAGCCTCCTTTTTCTTTTGGTACAGGACTTTAGGGATGGTGGAAAAAAGATACTGGAATATTTCCCCACCTTCTAATCCAGCCCCATATCTAGTGATAACCTCCATGGAAAGCAACTGATTTTCTGTTGATAATATATGTGGTATTTCCTCAGTTTTACAATCTTACCAGTTTAATAGTGGTAGTGGGAGATTAAGGAGAAATACTACAACAGAGATCATTGAATGAACACACTGACACTGACTGTGAGACATGACTAGATATCAGATCATTAAGTTTTGAAAAACATGTCTTAGAATTGAAGAGATTTGAATATTTGTTGAATTGAATTAAAACAAAGTAAAAACCCTCCAAAAGAGAAATAGAATAGAAAATATAAACATCAATTTTCTCTTAAATTATATCAAAGATGGCAGCCATTACTACCACAGGTTTTTCTAATAGAATCAACTCCTGCTCCCAACCTCTACTGAATCCATCTCTAATCACAATTCTTTGGACATTTGACACAATCTGGACCAACTAGATTTTTGCATCCTGGGAATTTGAAATTGGAACACAGACTGGCTTAGTTAGCTGGAGAAACTAAATTCAAAGACATTAAAATCTGAATCAGAGTCAAGCTCATGGCCAGAGTGATCATGAATTAGTCAAAATTGTGGGAAAGCAGAGATAACCTGTGTCCAGAGAAAAGCACAAGAATGCAGAGTATGCTGCCTTTGAAAAGTGGTAGTTTCCAGGTTTTCACTTTCATTGCCTATATGACTCAGCTGTTTTTAATTTGCTGCCTTTTACCAGTTTTAGCCCTAAAACCATCTTTTTTTTCTAAAATAACTTGACAGGACTTTTTGTTGTTGTTGTTTAAAAACAAAACAGTCCCATTTTCCTTTCTGAAGCCATTATTTGTTGCCTTCCTAGCAGCCAAAATGCATTCAGATGATAGCTGCTACAGTATTACCAGCAAGATCCAAGCACTCAAGCAAAGTTTAATGACTTACCCAAAGTTTCATCATCTAAGCTAGAAATGAATCCTAAGTCAGGTTTTCTTTACCACATAACAAAGTGAGATCTGTTCCAAATATGGTTCTTTTCTGCATGCCTCTGATAAAAACTACATTCACTTGGAAGAAGATATTAATTGTTCCCAAATTATCTTTCCAAAGTTTGTTGGTACGCATTTATTTGAAGAAATAATATTTTAATGGTGGCCAGATTTAAAGATTAGCCCTGTTTTACCCATTGTGAATCTGAAACCTATTTTGTTTATTAAAAAAATAGTGCAATACAATACTGTAGTAATGGTAGTTATTAAACACAACAGTAAACTGAATAAGAATTCTTTTTATGTATTTTGAATATTTGGTTTAAGGAAGAACAGATTTTATTGGAGTCTTATGCTGATTCCTAAGAGCAGATCTGGGCTTTTTCAAAGGCTTTTTAGAGTTTCATTTCTTCTCCATTATGCTTAGTTACACCTCAAAATTTATTACTGCCAGAAAACAAACAAACAAACAAAAAACTGAATCAAAATATGCCCCAACCTGTTACCAGTGGTTGCCCCTCATAGGTGAGATTATGTGAGACCCTCTTTCTCCTTAACACATTTTTATTCAAACCTTTTAAGCCACCAGGCACTTCTTTTATAATCTGAATGAAAGCAATAAAAATATAAAAATCTTTGACGCTTCCTCTTCCTGGATACTGTTGTTTTACCACAATGTCCTTACTTATTATTTATGGTCCAAGTCATTTTTAAGTTCACAAATAGAGTGTACTTTATTGTGCAGAAGTGGAGAGAAAGAGAGAGTGTTAAAGAGAATTTGAGCTATGAGAGAGAGTTATCTGAGGTGGGAATACCAGATCTGCAATTTTGGCTGCGGTACCATCATCAGGAGAAAGGAAAAAGGGAAGTTTCTCTGTTTTCAGAGAATTATATGAACAGAAGAATTACATGGGAGTGGCCATTAGGAAGACAAAACGTAAATCAGTGTACACAAGACTGGAGTTGGCATACAGTGGGCATTTATAACCAGAGAAAATGTCTATGTAAACAATAGGATCAGTCTTAACTGAAAATGGAAGTAGGAGAGAAAGTGGATGTGAAGATACTCCTCTGCACCTCTCCACCCACATACCCCACTAAATGATTTCACTGAACTTTTTTCAGTATAAGAAGTGCCATTACACTACAAAAATAAATTGAGGAAAATAATGCAAATATTCTTGGGAGAATAACAACTTAAAATCATACAAATAGCAATAGTATAACTATTAAAACCTATAAATATACAGAGAATAAATTTGCTATAATAATACAAGAATTATATTATCTTACCTGATAAAGGAAAAGGGGGGTTACCACAAGAAAATAATAAAAGTAGCTATCATTTTTTTCAATATTGGTTATCTGTCTGACATCAAGAAATGCAAAGACCTTGTATGCATGGGGGTGCCTGGGTGGCTCAGTCAGTTAAGCATCTGCCTTTGGGTCAGATCATGATCCCAGGGTCCTGGGATCAAGTCCCCCACGGGGCTCCCTGTTCAGGGGGAATCTGCTTCTCTCTCTCTCTGTCTCTCTCTCCCTCTACCCCTGCCCTTGCTCGTGCTCTCTCTTTTTAATAACGAAATAAATTAAATCTTAAAAAAAAAAAGGCTATGCATGCATTATTACATTTAATCTACTCAAATGCCCTATGTATGATGGCGAATTATGGTTCAAGAATCCCAAAATCACATGGCTAAAATGGCAGCACCAAGGCTCAAAGAGAGTCACAGAACGAGAGATCCTGAGGGCACCATTCAGGTATGTTTCAATTTGATCTGAGGATGACCAGAATATCATTTAATTAAAGAAAGAAAAAGTTGTGGGGAAAGGATACAACATCAATTGTAATGAAGGGGCTAAAAATGAAGTGGAACAATTTTAGAACCTTCAAGAGGGAAAAAAGTGGCCATTCTGTCTCATTCTGGCCACTCATTCAAGGCCATTCTGTGCCTTGAACCCACATCTACACTTAAATAACAAGAGCAACTCTGACTCATCCCTACAAGCATAGGGAGAGAACACAGGACAAAAGTTGTCTCTCTGTGACCAAAAAGGCAAGAGGCACCCTCCTCTTTCAAAGGGATAACTAAATTCACTATCTTTTTATTATTAATTATTATTATTTTTATTATTATAATTAAACAAAGTCTTTATTAATCTATTTCTCTGGATACCATATTGCTTTTTTCTTTATAATTATACTGGTAGAAACAGAGGTTACCTTTCCTTCCTCAACTTACATTTTTTCAACTACCAAATGCAATCTGCCTTCTGTGTCCTCCAATGCCACCAGACAGCTTGTGTCCAGGTCAACATTGACTCCAAATTTTAAAAATCAAATGAAAACTTTTCAGTCAGTATCTTACCTAACCCTTCTGAAACATGAACTATTGCATTATTTTGTTGCTGTTGTTTTGTTTTGTTTTTTCAGCAAGAACATTTTTTACTTGAAGTATACTTCAGTATGGCTTTATGATCTACTTGTGAAATGAGACCTGACACCACCTCCCTGTAAAACTCTCTGATTAGGAGTCATGGTGTGGGCAAGGGCCTAGGCTATCTTCTAGGGGAAGGATCCTGCCATGCTGCGACTGAGACAAGCTTGACTGAGAAGCATGGTCCCACCAGAGCACAGTTGCTGGGTTTGGGGTGAGGGGAGCAGCAGAGAGCCTGGTGTAAGCAAGTTAGGGAGCTGGTGTCATGCTGAGCTGCTTCCTTCAGGTGGCTCTTTGTTTATGTTGAAGGGTGGAGGAGGCCAGCTCCCCTGTTCTGAGAGGCAATGTGAGCATTGCCTCTCAGGGATGCTCTCCAAGATGAGCAAATAATTTCCCCACTATGTGCCCCAGGAATTCTGCCAAACTGTTTCCACTCTGTATGCTCCTGGATTGTTTGCCAGCCTTCTCTCTGGGAGTAGCGCAGTCCCCTCTGGGCAGAGGAATGCACAAGAACATTTCTCCAAAGCCACTGGCTTGAAAAATGAGAGGGAATGAAATTTGTGAGTTCTTGCAGCCAGTGGAGCTCCTTTTCTCCACAACCATGAGCCCCTCCCCTTAGCAGCACCTGCAATCCATTTCTCCCCTAAACCATGTTTCCGTACTTCCTACCTTCTTCAGTGTGGCCTCTTCTCTCCCTTTAGCTGTGGAGTTTGTTCTGTCAGTCTTTGGGATTATTTCTGGGAAATATAGGATGATTTGATAGTTACCTAGTTGTGTTCATGGGAAGAGATGAGCCTAGGGTCCTCCTACTCTGCCACCGTCCTTGACGCCTCTCAATTCACTATCCTATCATACCCCACAACCATTTAAAGTGAAGCAGGACTCTGAAAAACAATATGAGGGTTTTGAAGGGGCAGAGGGTGGGAGGTTGGGGGAGCCAGGTGGTGGGTATTAAGGAGGGCACATATTGCATGGAGCACTGGGTGTGGTGCAAAAACAATGAATTCTGTTATGCTGAAAAGAAATTTTTAAAAAAGTGAAGCAAGGAAGGAAGGAAGGAAGTAAAGAAAGAAAGAAACAAAGAAAGAAAGAAAGAAACAAAGACAGGAAGGAAAAAAGAAAGATGTCCTGTCAAAAAAACTGAACCACACTAATACTTACTGACTGCCCCAGGCCTTGATCAGTATATCTATACTCCATTTTCACTCCCATTATGTGGATTAAGTTACCAAGGGGGGACTTTTTTTATAGGGCACAGCTCTCCTCATTCTTAGTTCGTCTAGCTCGAAACATATCCCACTTCTTGGGGTTCCCAAAACACTGAAATTATAAATAATTTGTGTAAATCATATTGTGAACACGTTGATGTGTTGAAGTCTCACTAGGACCACTGCTCCCCAAACATACGCAATGGGGACAAAGTAAACGAATACCTGAGGCTCATTTCTTCCTCAGTATGAAGACATTGGGTTCAATGATCTTTAAGATTCTTTCTCAAAAAATATTAACAAAAGAAAATTAAGTGAATACCTTCTTTATCCGTTCATTCACCCTATGTCTTTTGATTGGAACATAAAGCCCATTTACATTTAAAGTAATTATTGATAGGCATGTTCTTATTGCCATTTTATTACTTGTTTTCTGATTGTATAGTTCTCTGTTCTCTTCTTATTTTTCTTATTCACTTCCTTTGTGGTTTGATGAAGGTCTTTAGTGTTATGCTTGGATCAATTTCTCTTTTTTGTGTATCTATTATGGGTTTTTGATTTGTGGTTACCGTTAGGTTCATAGCTAACAACTTAAACATACCACAATCTATATTGAGTTCATGATTGTTTAAGTTTGCATACAACCAAAAGCACTAAATTTTCACTCTCCTCCCACACTTTATATAGACAGTGTCATATTTTAATATATAGGTATAATTGATTTTACCACTCTTGTGTTTCAAACTGATTTTATATGTGATTAATCTACTACTTTCATTATATCTTTGCTTTTATCTGTGAAATTTTTTCCTTTCATAATTTTCTTACTTCTGGTTTTGGTCTTTTCTTTCCACTCAGAATTCCCTATAATGTTTCTTATAAGACTGGTTTAGTGGGAATGATTTCCTTCACTTTTGTTTGTTTGGGAAACACTTTAACTCTCCTTCTATTCTAAATGATATTTTTGCTAGGAAGAGTTATTCTTGGCTGCAGATTTTTTCCATGCAACATTTTGACTATATCATCCTATTTCCTCCGACCTGCAAAATTTCTGCTGAAAACTCAACTGATAGCCTTATGGGGGTTACCTTATAGGTAAATGTATTCTTTTCTCTCACTGCTTTTAAAATTTGTTTTATCACTACTTTTTACTATTTTGGTTATTATGTGTGTTGGTATTGACTGGGGTAATTTTGTTAGGGGCATTCTGTAATTCCTGGATTTAGGTATCTGTTTCTTTCCTCCAGATTAGGGAATTTCTTTCTTTCTGTTTCTTTCCTCCAGATTAGGGAATTTTTCTGTTATTATTCCTCAAAAAAGATTTCTGCCCCCTTCTCTCTCTCTTCTCTTCTGGGATCTCTAAAATGTAAATGATGTTGATGATGCTGCTGCATTCCCTTAACCTATTCTCATATTTTTTTTTATTATTCAATTATCTTTTTGCTGTTCAGATTGGTTACTTTCCATTAACCTGTCTTCCAGATCACTGATTCATCCTTCTGCACCCTCTAAACTGCTAGTAATTCCCTCTAATTTATTTTTTATTTCAGTTATTGAATTATTCATCTCTGAATTATACTTTTTTATTATTAACATATAATGTATTATTTGTTTCAGAGGTACAGGTCTGTGAATCATCAGGCTTACACATTTCACAACACTCACCATAGCACATACCCTCTCCAATGCCATAACCCAGCCACCCTGTCCCTTCCCCCTACCCCCCAGCAACCCTCAGTTTATTTGCTGAATTAAGAGTCTCTTATGGTTTGTCTCCAACCCCAGTACCATCTTGTTTCATTTTTCCTTCCATACTCCCATGACGCCCTGCCCTGCCTCTCAAATTTCTCATTTCAGAGAGATCATATAATTGTCCTTCTCTGATTGACTTATTTCACTTAGCATAATACCCTTTAGTTCCATCCATGTTGTTGCAAATGGCAAGATTTTGAGTTTTTTGATGGCTGCATTGTAATATATATATGTGTGTGTGTATATATATACACACACATATGTATATGTGTGTGTATATATATATGTATACATATATGTATATAAATGTATATATGCTACATCTCCTTTATCCATTCGTCTGTTGATGGACATCTAAGTTCTTTCCATAGTTTAGCTGTTGTGGACATTGCTGCTATAAACATTCGGGCGGCACGTGCCCCTTTGGATCCTGCATTTGTATCTTTAGGGTAGATACCCAGTAGTGAGATTGCTGGGTCATAGGGTAGCTTTATTTTCAACTTTTTGAGAAACCTCCATACTGTTTTCCAGAGTGGACACACCAGCTTGCATTCCCACCAACAGTGGAGGAGGGTTCTCATTTCTCCACAACCTCGCCAACATCTATCGTTTCCTGGCTTGTTAATTTTAGCCATTCTGACTGGTGTGCGGTGGTAATCTCATTGTGGTATTGATTTGTATTTTCCTGATGCTGGGTGCAATTGAGCACTTTTTTGTGTGTGTCTGTTGGCCATCTGGATGTCTTCTTTGCAGAAATGCCTGTTCATGTCTTCTACCCATTTCTTTCTTTTTTTAAATTTCTTTTCAGAGTAACAGTATTCATTGTTTTTGCACCATACCCAGTGCTCCATGCAATATATGGCCTCTTTAATATCCACCACCTAGCTCCCCCAACCTCCCACCCCCCATCCCTTCACAACCCTCAGGTTCTTTTTCAGAGTTCCATAGTCTCTCATGGTTCACCTCCCCTTCCAATTTCCCTCAACTCCCTTCTCCTCTCCATCTCCCCATGTCCTCCATGTTATTTGTTATGCTCCACAAATAAGTGAAATCATATGATAATTGACTCTCTCTGCTTGACTTATTTCACTCAGCATAATCTCTTCCAGTCCCGTCCATGTTGATATAAAAGTTGCATATTCATCCTTTCTGATGGAGGCATAATACTCCATAGTGTATATGGACTACATCTTCCTTATCCATTCGTCCGTTGAAGGGCATCATGGTTCTTTTCACAGTTTGGCAACCACGGCCATTGCTGCTATAAACATTGGGGTACAGATGGCCCTTCTTTACACTACATCTGTATCTTTGGGATATATACCCAGTAGTGCAATTGCAGGGTCATAGGGAAGCTCTATTTTTAATTTCTTGAGGAATCTCCACACTATTCTGCCCATTTCTTGATTGGATTATTTGTTCTTTGGGTGTTGAGTTTGATAAGTTCTTTCTAGATTTTGGATACTACCCCTTTATCTGATATGTCATTTGCGAGTATCTTCTCCCATTCTATCAGTTGCCTTTTGGTTTTGTTGACTGTTTCTGTTGTTGTGCAAAAGCTTTTGATCTTGATGAAGTCCCAATGATTCATTTTTGCCCTTGTTTCCCTTGCCTTTGGCGATGTTTCTGGGAAGAAGTTGCTGTGGCTGAGATCAAAGAGGTTGCTGCTTTGTTCTCCTCAAGAATTTTGATGGATTCTTGTCTCCATTGAGGTCTTTCATCCATTTTGAGTCTATTTTTGTGTGTGGTGTAAGGAAAAGGTCCAGTTTCATTCTTCTGCATGTGGCAGAAGAATTTGTTGAAGAGACTCTTTTTCCATTAGACATTCTTTCCTGCTTTGTCAAAGATCAGTTGACCATAGAGTTAAGGGTCCATTTCTTGGCTATCTATTCTGTTCCATTGATCTATGTGTCTGTTTTTGTGCCAGTACCATAATGTCTTGATGCTTATAGCTTTGTAATAGAGCTTGAAGTCTGGAATTGTGATGCCACCAACTTTGGCTTTCTTTTTCAACATTCCTCTGGCTATTCAGGTTATTTTCTGGTTCCTAATAAATTTTAGGATAAATTTTTCTATTTCTTAGAAAAAATTGATTTTTTAAAAAATAGGGATAGCGTTAAATGTGTAGATTGCTTTAGGAAGCATAGACATATTCACAATATTTGTTCTTACAATGGAGTATTTTTCTATTTCTTTGTGTCTTCCTCCATATCTTTCATGAGTACTTTATAGTTTTCTGAGTACAGATCCTTTACCATTTTGGTTAGGTTTTTTCCCAGGTATCTTATGGTGTGGGGTGCAGTTGTAAATGGGATTGACTCCTTGATTTTTCTTTCTTCTGTCTTGCTGTTGGTGTATAGAAATGTAACTGATTTCTGAGCATTGATTTTATATCCTGACCCTCTACTGATTTTGTGAATGAGTTCTAGCAGTTTTGGAGTGGAGTCTTTGGGGTATTCCACCTAAAGAATCATGCCATCTGCAAAGAGTGAGAGAGTTTGACTTCATCTTTGCCAATTAAGATGCCTTTTAGTTCTTTTTGTTGTCTGATTGCTGAGGCTGGGATTTCTAGTACTAAGTTGAATAGCAGTGGTGATAGTGGATATCCCTGCCATGTTCCTGAGCTAAGGGGAAAAGCTCTCAGTTTTTTCCCATTGAGAATGATATTAGCTGTGGGTTTTTCACAGATGACTTGATGACACTGGGGTATGTACCCTCTATTCCTACACTGTGAAGAGTTTTGATCAAGAAAGGATGCTGTTCTTTGTCAAATGCTTTTTCAGCATCTATTGAGAGTATCATACTGTTCTTGTTCTTTCTTTTATTAATGTATCATATTGCATTGATTGATTCGTGGATGTTGAACCAACCTTGCAGCCCACGAATAAATCCCACTTGGTCATGGTGAATAATCCTTTTAAGGTACTGTTGGATCCTGTTGGCTAGTATTTTGGTGAGAATTTTTGCATCCATATTCATCAAGGATATTGGTCTGTAATTCTCCTTTTTGATGGGGTCTTAGTCTGGTTTGGGGACCCAGGTAATGATGGCCTCATAAAATGACTATGGAAGTTTTCCTTCCATTTCTATTTTTTGGAACAGTTTCAGGAGAATAGGTATTAATTCTTCTTTAATGTTTGATAGAATTCCCCTGGGAAGCCATCTGGCCCTGGGCTCCTGTTTGTTGGGAGGTTTTTGATGACTGCTTCAATCTCCTTACTGATTATGGGTCTGTTCAGGCTTTCTATTTCTTCCTGGTTCACTTTTGGTTTATATGTCTCTATTTCTTCCACATTATCAATTTTGCTGGTGTATAGTTGCTCATAATATGTTCTTATACTTGTTTGTATTTCTTTGATGTTGGTTGTGACCTCTCCTCTTTCATTCATGATTTTTTTTTTTTTTTCATTTGGGCTCTTTTTTCTTTTCTTTTTGATAAGTCTGGCTAGAGGTTTATCAATCTTATTAATTCTTTCAAAGAACCAACTCCTAGTTTCATTGATTTGTTCTACTGTTCTTTTGTTTCTATTTTATTGATTTCTGCTCTGATCTTCATGATCTCTCTTCTCCTGCTGGTTTTAGGCTTACTATGCTGTTCTTTCTCCAGCTCCTTTAGGTGTAGGGTTAGGTTTTATACCAGAGTTCTTTCTTGTTTCTTCAGAAAGGCTTGTATCACTCTATACCTTCCTCCCAGGACTGCCTTTTTTTGCCCCAACGATTTTGAACAGTTGTGCTTTTATTTTCATTTGTTTCCATGAATTCTTTCAATTCTTCTTTCATTTCCTGTTTGACCCATTCATACGTTAGTAGGATGTTCTTTAGCCTCCATGTATTTGTGTTCTTTCCAACTTTCCTCTTGTGACTGAGTTCTAGCTTCAGAGCATTGTAGTCTGAAAATATGCAGGGAATGATCCCAATCTTTTGGATCAGTTGAGATTTGCTTTGTGACCCAGGATGTGATCCGTTCTGGAGAATATTCCATGTGCACTAGAGAAGAATATGTATTCTGATGTCTGTCTAGTCCTGTGTGTCATTTAAAGCCTTTATTTTATTTCCTTGTTGATCTTTTGCTTAGATGACCTTTCCATTTCAGTAAGGAAGGTGTTAAAGTTCCCTACTATTATTTTATTATTGTCAATGTGTTTCTTTGATTTTGTTGTTAATTGTTTTATATAATTGGCTCCTTCCATGTTAGGGGCATAGATATTTAAAATTGTTAGATCTTATTGTTGGACAACACTTTAAGTATAATATAGTGTCCTTCCTCATTCTCTTATTATAGTCTTTGGCTTAAAACCTAATTTATGAGAATAAGGATTGCCACCTCAGCTTTCTTTGGATGTCCATTAGCATGGTAAATTGTTTTCCAGTCCCTCACTTTCAAACTGGAGGTGTCTTTGGGTCTAAAATGAGTTTCTTGTAGACAGCATTTTGGTAACTATTGAATGATATGAATTTAGTGCCATTGTATTGTCTGTAAGGTGACTGTCACCATATGTTGTCTCTGTTTTTTCTAGTCTATGTTACTTTTAGGCTCTGTTTTTGCTTAGAGGCCCTTTGCAATATTTCCTGTAGGGCTGGTTTGGTGTTTGCAAATTCTTTTAGTTTCTGTTTGTCCTGAAGGCTTTTTATCTCTCCTTCTATTTTCCATGACGATCTAGCTGGATATAGTATTTTTGGTTGCATAGTTTTCTCGTTTAATGCTCTGAATATATCATGTAAGTCCTTTCTGGCCACCCAGGTCTCTGTGGATAGGTCTGCTGCCAATCTAACATTTCTACCATTGTATGTTACAGACCTCTATTTCCGAGCTGCTTTCAGGATTTTCTCTTTGTCACTACAACTTGTAAGTTTTACTATTAGATGACAGAGTATTGACCTATTTTTATTGATTTTGAGAGATGTTCTCTGTGTTCTTTGATGCTTGTTCCCTTTGCCATATTAGGGAAATTCTCTACTACAATTTGCTTCAATATACCTTCTGCCCATCTCTCTCTTTCTTCTTCTTTGGGGATCCCGATTATTCTGATATTTTTTTGTCTTATGGTATCACTTATCTCTCAAACTCTTCCCTTGTGGTCCAGTAGTTGCTTGTCTCTCTTTTGCTCAGCTTCTTTATTCACCATCATTTGGTCTTCTATATCACTAATTCTCTCTTGTGCCTCTTTTGCTCTAGCAGTAAGAGCCTCCATTTTTGTTTGCACCTCACTCATAGCTTTTTTAAAATTTTCAAATTGGTTAGATTTTAGTTCTTTTTCTCCAGAAAGGTGTTTTCTAATATCTTCCATGCTTTTTTTGAGATAATCGTCATTCTGAATCTTGTCTGATGTATTACTAACGTCTGTATTGATTAGTTCCCTAACCATCAGTACTCTTGTTCTTTTTTTGTTTATGATGAGTTTTTCCACCTTGTCATTTTATCCAGAAAGGAATAGATGATTGAGACAAAAAATACTAAAATGATAGCAATGAACTTAGAAAAATATACACTAACCAAATCAGAAAAGAATTGAAACTGGAAGGAAAAAGAGATAAAAAAAGATATATATATATATATATATATATATATATATATATTAGACTGGTGAATAGAACAGAGCCACACACTTGATTTTTGGTGTATTTTGGTCTGTTGGAAAAAACTATCTCCCCAAATTTTAAAGAAAGAAAAACCTATATGTATATATACAAAATAAGGTTTAACACAGGGAAGGAATAGAATATGACTAGAAAGATGAAAATTAATAAAGAGTCTAAAAAGGAATTGATAAGAAGTTGGCTGAAAAAAGAAAAATAAAAGAGGAGTGGATGTGATCAGGCTGGAAGCTAGAACACAGCCATGTGCTAGATTTAGGGTATATTTTGATCTATTAGAAGAAATTGTATCCCAAAATTTCAAAGAAAAAAAAACTATACATATACAATAATAAAGTTAAATATAATGAAGAGATAGAATATGACTATAACAATGAAAATTTAAAAATATTTTTAAAGGCACTTATATGATAAAATAGTTAAGAAACATTAATACAGGAAAGAGGAAAAATAGAAAAAAATAAGAAAAATATAAAATTTCAAAAACTTACTTTGCAAGACTAAAGGATCATGGGAAAAAAGCCATGAATTCTATGTGTTGCTTTCCCCTAGCTCTGGAGTCCCATACTTCTAATTCATTGGTGAACTTGCTCTTGGCTGGATGTTCTTGCTGATCTTCTGGGGGAGGGGCTTGTTGCAGTGCTTCTCAAATGTCTTTGCTGAAGGCAGAATTGCACTGCCCTTGCCAGGGGTCAGGCTAAATAATTTGCTCGGACTCACTTTCAGAGCTTTTGTTCTCTGAACTCTCTGTACAGCTTTGGAGGATGGGAATAAAAATGGTGGCCTCTCAATCTCCTGCCCTGTAGAAGCTGAGAGCTCAGGGCCTCACTCCTCAATGACCCCTTAGAGAAAAGTAGTCAATCAGTCCCTTCTCCCCAGTCTCCCATTGCACTCCATGCTCACCCAGCCTATGACCAAGTATTTCTGTCTCTTGCCATGGCCCTGTTTGGAGTCTCCAAACCCAGCAGATTCCTGCAGCACACTCCTGCACCACTCTTCCTGAAGTAGAAAAGAGAGGGTCTCTCCAGATGTGCCACTTGTGGGGTCCCTGATTGAAGATCAGTGTCCCAACTGTGCCTTGGATCACAGTTTAAGGTAATCCCAAGCCGAGAGCCCACTTCTCAGCTCCATCCTGCAGCCAGCTTCCCCACTATGATACCTGAGAGCTCTGCCACCCTCAGATACTCCTGGTCTTTTTGTTGTTCCCACAGGTCCCAAGACCACACTGTCCCCACAAGGGACACCCCCTGCTTAGCCTCTGGAGCAACGTCCCTCAGTGAATCATACTTCAAAAAGGTCCAATTTTGTGCTCTGCTGTTCTCTCACTTGCTGAGAGCCAGCCTGTCCCCCCATGGTCTATCTTCCCGCAGCTTCAGATTCACTTCTCTGCACACCCTACCCTATGGAAAGTGGTTGATTTTCTGTTCTCAGAATTGCTGCTCTTCTCTTCTATCTCCTGTTGAGTTTGTAGGTGTTCAGAATGGTTCAATAACTATTTAGCTGAACTTCTGGGACTTGATGATATTTCAGATTTGTAATCCTCTGCCATCTTGCTCCTCCTTCCTGACTTGTTCTTTTTCATATTTTCTATTTTTTTGCTGAAGGTCTTACTAAGATTGTCCACCTTTTTCTCAAGTCTAGTATCTTTATGATCATTACTTTGAATTATCGCTTATCTCTATTTAGTTCTTTTGCTGTGATTTTGTCTTGTTCTTTGATTTGAGACATGTTCCTCTGTCTCTTCATTTTGTCTGTGTTCGTTTCTATGTATTAGGAAGATCAGCTACATTTTCTGATGTTGAAAGTAGTGACCTAATGATGAAGCCCTGTGGTACCCTATAGCACAATACTCCCTGTTCACCAGAAGCAGTTGCTTCAGGGGTCCCATGTACTTCAGTTGCTTCTATGAGGTCTGTGTGCATCCTACTACATGCACTCTACTGTGTACCCAGGTTTGTCTTCAGTTTAGTTGTATACAATGTCCCACTTTGCCTGCTATTGGCACACTGAGGAGGAATTTATCCCTGCACTGTTGAGGGGCATGTTTGAGGCTGGTCTGGGCTCATAGTTGGGTAGTGTCAACCATTAGGCTAACTTTCTGCATTCAGTATGTCTGCTGAAGTTGTGTGCACACCAAACTATAGGGCACTCTCCCTGTATTGACCCCTGAATTGTTTTCATTAGTCAGCAGAACCTACAGTCAGACCAGGTATTTACTAGGAGTCCCTCTGCTGGGACTCCAAACTACAGTGCACTCTCCCTATTCTACCACCTAAAAGGCTCATGAGAACTGTTGTGTGTGGTTATCTCCTCCTCTCCCTATGGCTATTAACCAGGTTATTTGTTATGTTTTCTCTTTAAGGGCAGGGACTCAGTTTCCTATCATTCTCCAGCTCTCCCAGAGCTTTGTGCACTGATTTTTAAATTACCTGGAGTTAAACCCCACCAATTTAAAAAATACAGTCTATCCCCTCTTGTTTTCAAAACTGAATGACATGGGGATTTGTCTTCCTAGTGGAGTCGTCCAAGCCAGGAGTGCATGGTATGGGGTCTGTTCCTTTCTTTTTTCTGTGCTTGTAGCGTCACTCCTATTTATAGTTAGTCTCACTAGAAGTCTTATTCCTGACCATGTTTCTGCCTCTCCTAACCTTCTTGATGTGGCCTCTTATCTGAAAAGAACGTGGAAAGTCTGTTCTGTCATGCTTTGGGTCATTTTCAGCATTAGTTATACAAATGTAGTTTTTATCTTGGTGTACCCATGAGATGAGGTGAGCTCAGGATCCTCCTTCTCCACCATCTTAACCAGAACCCATCCATATGCTGTTTACAAGAGACTCAATTTAGTCCTAAAGACACCTGTAAATTTGCAGAAAGTGAAGGGATGGACCAACATTTACTATGCAAATAGAAGGGATAAGAAAGCTGGGTAGCAATACTCATATTGAGGAAAATAGATTTTAAAACAAAGACAAAGTTATGTATGATAAATGATAGAGGGAACGATCCAACAAGAGAATGTAACAGTTGTAAATATATGTGCATCCAACATGACAGTACTTAACTAGAAAAAAAAATAAAAGGATAAGTGGGCAGAAATACAATAATGTATTTACATCAATGGATAGGTCAATGGATAGATCATCCAGACAGAAATCAACAAGGAAACAGTGGGTTTGAATGACACATTAAACCAGATTAACTTAACAAGTATATAAAGAACATTCCATCCAAAAGCAGCAGAATACACATTCTTTTCAAGGGCACATAGAATATTGTCCAGAACAGATCACATTTTCAGCCACAAAACATGTCACAATAAATTCAAGATGACTGAAATCATATCATACATCATTTCCTACCACAATGGTATGAAACTGGAAATCAATTACAAGAAAAAAATCTGGAAAGAACACATACACGAAGGCTAAATAACATGGTACTAAACAATGAATGAGTCAACCAAAAAATCAAAGAGAAAATCAACAATACATGGGGACAAATAAAAATGAAAACAGAATTGTTCAAAATTTGGGGATGTGACAAAGCAGTTCCCAGAAGGAAGTTTACAATGATACAGGCCTACCTCATGAAACAAGAAAAATCTCAAATAAGCAACCTAAAAGTATAACTAAAGAGACAGGAAAGAGGAGAGGAGGGGGAGGGGGAGGAGGAGTAAGGGGGGAGGAGGAGGGGGGGGAGGAGGAGGGGGAACGGGAGGGGGAGGAGGAGGAGGATGAAGAGAACAACAACAACAAAAACCAAACCCAGTAGAAGTAAGAATAGATTAGGTAAAGACTGTAGCAGAAGTATATGGAATAGAGACTAAAAATCAATTTTAAAAGGTCAGTGAAACCAGGAGCTAGTAATTTGAAGAAAAACAAATTTGATTAATCTTTAGCTAGACTCATGAAGAAAAAAAGGAAAGGGACTGAAATAAATAAAATTGGAAATAAAGGGGGAGAAATAATAACCAACCTTCAGAAATACACAGGATTATAAGAGAATATTATAAAAATCATATGCTAACAAGTTGTACAACCTAGAAGAAATGGACAAATTCCTAGAAATATATAATAATTGAAAACTATTCTTCTCTATCTATTCCACAAAATAGAATGGGAAGGAAAGATATGAATTCATTCCACAAGGCCAGGATAATCCTATACCAAGAATAGACACAGTCATTACAAAAAAAGAAAACTACAGGTCAATATTTCTAATGAACAGATGCAAAAAACTAAATAAAATATTATTAAATAAATTTAAATATACATTTTAAAAAATCATTCACCTTGATCAAGTGGAATTTATTTCTGGGATGCAAGGGTGGTTCAATATTCACAAATCAGTTAATGTGATATATCACATTAATAAAAGAAAGGATGAAAACCACATGATAATTTGAACAGATGCAGAAAAACACTTGGCAAATACAACATCCATTCATAATAAAAACTCAACAAAGTAGGTTTAGAGGGAACATACCTCAGCATAATAAAGATTATATGTGAAATCATAGTCAATGGTGAAACACTGAGAGCTTTTTCCTTAACATCAAGGACAAGACAAAGATGTTCATTTTCACTTTTATTCAACATGGTACTGGAAGCCCTCACTGCAACAATCAGACAACAAAAAGAAATAAAAGGCATCCAAATTGGTAAAGAAGAAGCAAAACTTTTCCTAAGTATAGATGACATGATAATGTATATAGAAAACCCTAAAGACTTCCTAAGAAAACTACTAGAACTGATAAATGAATTCAGGAAAGTCACAGGTACAAAATTAATTTACATAAATCTACTGCATTTCTGTACACTCATAATGAAGCAGCAGAAAGAGAAATTAAGACAACAATCCCATTTACAATTGCACCAAAAATAATAAAATACCGAGAAACACAGTTAACCAAGGAAGTGAAAGATCTGTATGCTGGAAATCATGAAACAATTACATTGATTAAAAAAAATGAAGATGACACAAACAAATGAAAAAAATATTCCATGCTCATGAACTGGAAGAAACAATATTGTTAAAATGTCTATACTACTCAAAGTTAATCACAGGTTTAATGCAATTCCTATTAAAATACAAAGCAATTTTCACAGAACTAGAACAAATAATCCAAAATTTGTATGTAAACACAAAGAACACCAAATAGTTAAAGCAATCTTTAAAAAAAAAAAAAGAAAAAGAAAAAGAACAAAGTTGGATGTGTCACAATCCCAAATTTCAAGATATATTACAAAGGTACAGGAGTGAAAGCTTTATGGCACTGGCACTAAAAGAGAAACATAAGTCAATAAAACAGAATAGAAAGTCCAGAAATAAATCCATGTTTATATGGTCAATTAATCTATGACAAAGGAGGAAAAAATATACAATAGGAAAAAAATAGACATTTCAACAAATGGTGTTGGGGTAACTGAACAGCTATACACAAAAGAATGAAACTGGACCACATTCTTACACAATACAAAAGATAAACTCAAATTGGATTAAAGACCTAAATGTAAGACATGAAACCATAAAACTCTTAGAAATAAACTGTAGGCAGTATTCTCTTCAATTCAGTCACAGAAATATTTTTCTAGATATGTCTCTTCAGGCAAGGGAAACAAAAGAAAAAATAAACTACTATGACTATACCAAAATAAAAAGCTTCTGCACAGTGAAGGAAACAAACAAAACAAGACAAAAAAAAAAAAAACAACCTACTGGATGAGAGAAGATATTTGCAAATGATATAACCCTTAAAGGGTTAGTATCCAAAATATATAAAGAACTTATACAGGGGCACCTGATTGGCACAGTGGGTTAAGCGTCTGACTCTGGGTTTCTGCTGAGATCATAATCTCAGGGTCATGAGATCAGCCCTGCATTGGGTTCTGCACTGAGCTCAGAGTCTGCTTCAGATTCTTTCTCCCTCTTCCTCTGTCCCTCTCACTTGTGCTCGCTCTCTCTCTCTCTAAAATATATAAATCTTTTATATAAAAAAAAAGAACTTAAACAACTCAACACCAAGAAAACCCCAAATAATACTTAAAAATGGGGAGAGGCCCCGAATAGACATTTTTCCAAAGAAGATATACAGATGGTCAATAGACACGTGAAAAGATGTTCAACAACACTAATCATCAGGGAAATGCAAATCAATACCACAATGAGGTATCACCTTAACAACTGTCAGAATGGCTAGAATAAAAACAATAAATAATAAATGTTGATGAGGATGTGGAGAAAAAGGAACTCCTGTGCCCTGTGGTGGAATAATAAATTAGTGCAGCCCCTATGGAAAACAATATGGAGATTACTCAAAAAATTAAAAATAGAAATACCATATGATGCAGTATTCTACTATTAGATATATTTTTTTAATTTTTTATTTTATATAAACATATATTTTTATCCCCAGGGGTACAGGTCTGTGAATCACCAGGTTTACACACTTCACAGCACTCACCAAATCACATACCCTCCCCAATGTCCATAATCCCACCCCCTTCTCCCAAACCCCGATATTTATCCAAAGAAAATGAAAGGACTAATTTGAAAAAATGCATGCACCCCTACGTTTGTTGCAGCATAATTTACAATAGCCAAATATGGAAACAATAGAAATGTCCATCTGTAGATGAATTGGATAAAGAACACACACAAACACACACACACACTGGAATATTACTCAGTCAGCCATTAAAAAAAAGATAAGATCTTGCCATTTGTCTTAATGGAGATGGACCTAAAGGGCATTATGCTAAGTGAAATAAGTCAGAGTAAGACAAATACCATATAATTTCACTCATATGCAGAATTTAAGAAACAAAACAAATGAACAAAGAGGAAAAAAAGATGAACCAAAAAACCCAGACTCTTGGATACTGAGAACAAATACCGGGGAAATGGGGGAGGGGGGATGGGTAAAATAGATAAAGGTGATTAAGAGGTAAAAACTTCCAGTTACAAACTAAATAAGTCATGGAGGGGTGCCTGGGGAGCTCAGTGGGTTAAAGCCTCTGCCTTCACCTCAGGTCATGATCTCAGGGTCCTAGGGACCCTGCGTGGGACTCTGTTCAGCAGGAAGTCTGCCTCCCCTTCTCTCTCTGCCTGCCTCTCTGCCTACTTGTAATCTTTCTGTCAAATAAATAAATAAAATCTTTTTTAAAAAAATAAATAAATAAGTCATGGAGATAAAAAATATAGAGAGTATAGTCAACAAGATTTTAGTAATGTTTGATGACGAAAACAACACTTATTTGGTGAGCACTGTATAATGTGCAGAATTGGTGAATCATTGTGTTGTACACCATTATGTTTTAATATAACACTGTATGTTAGTTATACTTTAAAATAAATAAATACATACATACATACATAAGCTTAATGATTACAGAGTTCTGTTTTGAGTGATGAAAAATTTTAGAAATAATTAGTGACGATGGTTGTACAACATTGTGAAAACAAAAGTAACACCAGTGAATTGAAATGGTCAAAAAAGGGGATGTATGGGTGGCTCAGATGGTTAAGCATCTGCCTCTGGCTCAGATCATTATCTCTTAGTGCTGGGACTGAACCCCATCAGGCTCCTGGCTCAGTTGATGTCTGTTTCTCGCTTTCCCTCTGTCTTTCTCCCCTGTTTATGCTCTCTCTCTCTCTCTCTCTGTCTCAAATGAAGAAAGTTTTAAAAAGGATCCAAAAAGTTAAGATAATAACAATTATTAAGGCAAATGGAATGAGTATTCAATATATTTTTTCAGACATTTCCTGTGGTGAGATAGTTTCATTCTCTCTCTCTTTTCTCTCTCTCCCCACTCTCTCTCTCTTTCACACACACACACACACACACACACACACACCAAGTTGAAGATAGTATAGGTTTTCATACACATAATTTTTTTATGTGCCAATAATGAGGGTAAAATGCTGCCAACTGAACCATGACACCCCATTGATTGTAAGATGCATTTTAGTTTCAGAGATGTTCAACCACAAAACGATATGGGTCCTGGAATCAATGAAATGCAGTGTGTATGTGTATATGTCCATGCGTGCGCATCTACGAGGGAATGTTTGAGGTGTTGGGACACTCTCATTTCTTGCATTATTGGCATTTACTATAACATACTTAAACAACTCCATCACATGCTGCTAAGTTCATTTTCATTTCTCCCTATTACACCTTCCACTTTCCATCCATCTTGATATATTCACTCCAAGCTTCCTGAGGTCTTAATCTCCCACCTGGATCCCAAATGTCTCCAAAACTTCCTAGAAGTAACCTTTATTCCAAACCATGATAATTTTGACTTTGAGGGACACCTGGATGGCTCAGTCGCTTAAGCTTCTGCCTTTGGCTCAGGTCATGATCCCAGGGTCCTGGATCCAGTTCCATATTGGGCTCCTTGCACAGTGGAGAGCCTGCTTCCCCCTCCCCCTCTGCCTGCTGCTTGGCCTACTTATGCTCTCCTTTTAAATAAATTAAATAAAAAACCAAACACCTCTTCCACATACATGTGACCATCACAAAACCCTGTGTGGAAAGCGGGAAAGCAATTATTTTAATTTTACAAAGAGAAAACCAAGGCTCAGGGAAGATCAAAGACCAACCTGAGGACACTACACTTATTTTGTGGCAGAGCTGAATCAGAAAGTCCTGACTGATGGTCTAAGGCTCTTCCCCAGGTACCCACTGCAAATTGTGAGATTCTCCCAGCTTTCCCTGCTTCTTAACCCTAAATTTCAAAGGACGCAGATTACCAGTTTGTGGTGTTTCCCTTTTCATGTGACTCACTTATCCATTTCTTCCACCCTCCCCTAAAACTGCTTGAAATTCAGGTCCTGCGCTATCCAGCAGCAGTAATTGCTGGAAGACTTGACAATCTGCCTCCACCTACATCACATCTGAAGGAAGTAGAGGGTAGAGAACAGACAGCTGAGGAAACCACTGGAGAAAGGAGTCATTCTGGGGGAAGAAAAAAACGCAGGGGCTAACCTGGAAAAGAAAGTGGCACAGAGGTCAGGCAGTGGGGAAACAGAAATAATTTTTTTTTTTTTAAGCCAAAGAATGAGGAAAATTGCTAAGTCAGCAGAAAGAGACACAGCAATTACTAAGATCTCCTCCACCTAGCCAGAAAAAATCCTTAAAGTCTCACAACACTGTCCTCTCCCTCTCTGGAATAAATCACCTCTCATGATTTACCACAATATTTGGTGTCTAAATTACTGAGAATTGTTTTCTGCTTTTTATCTCTTCTTACAGCTTATGAAAGCCCACCAGAAAGGACAAACCAATTACAAATTCCCAGACTCCAGGATTTACAATGACATCTGAATAGTTCTAGAAAAAATCCTATTTTGGAATCATCTTATCTACTACATGCATTTTTTGGTTAGGGAAACTGAGACACAGAATTACAAATTTGTCCACAACTATTTATATACTTTAAAACAATTAAATATGACTCTCTAGACCAGAGATTGGCAAACTTTTTCTATTAAGGGCCAATTAATAATTTTTTTTGGCATTGAGGGTCATATAGTCTCTGACACCTCCACTCAGCTCTGCCATTATACAGCAAAGGCAGCCATGAAGAATGTATAAACATATGGATGTGTCTGTATTCCAATAAAACTTTATTTACAAAAATAGGTTATGGCAGACTTTGGCCAGTAAACTGTAGTTTATTGACACCTGATCTGAACCTAGTTGTTTATTAAATACTATTTGGACATCCCAGGAAAACATAAGTAACTGGCAGGCATAAATTCAATTCCCATAGGAATGACAGTAACAATAACAATAACAGCCAGTGATGAAGCACTTCCTATGTGATATTCCTTATCTAATTGCTCCACCAGTCCTCGGTGAATACTATTATACTCTCCATTTTTTCAGATGAAGGAACAAAAACACATGCAAGTCAAATAACTTGCCAATGGTTAGACAGTTAGAAGGTGGTAGTATCAGTGTGTCAACACAGATCCTGTCTCACTTCAGGACTCAGGTGCTTAACAACTACACCAGGTGAAGGAATACAGATACTTGGGAGACAAAACAAAAAGCTGCATCAAGTTTCTCACAAAGCATTGAATGTTTTCATGTTACTCTGAAGGAAAATTATAACAGTTTAAATATTTTAATAGTGGGTTCACATCAACAACTTGCATAAAGCACGAGTCGGTCGCTCTCTCTTTCTCTCCCTTTACCCACCCCAAAACATTCATTTTGTTACCTTTTTCTCATGGTCTGTCTGTCGGACTCTCTAGCACACACACTAAGATTTAAGAAAGGGTATTAGATGGATCCCACTCACCTCAGACACTGGGAAGCAAAAGGTCTCTGACAGTGGGAGGAATTCAAGCCTGAAGGAGAGAAAAGGACAGCTCTTGATGATTATCTTAAATTGCTGAAGCCAAACCAGGGAAGACTTGAGGAAATGACTCACTGAACCCAGGAGAAAGAAAAACAGCCGAGTGATGGCAGGAGAAAATGAGGATAATATAACCTTACTGTTAAAGTGAGGGTTAGAAATCCACAGAGACCCAGAAAGGAAACACTGAAATGGCTGAGTTACATTCCTGAAACTAACATGCAATATTGTTTTATCAGGCTTACAGCTGTTTGGGCCAAGAATGAGGCAGGAACAGATTTCTTCTTAACAGAGATATCATCTCATGTTCATTACTATCCTCAGATTTTCTCCTCTGCTACAGCCCTAAGGAGAAATTACGGCCATCTCTGGCCCTTCTATTCTTGAATCACAAAAGTAGCTATTCCTGACTCAGAAGCTGAGATTGGTGTGAAAAACAGATGCATTATACTGCAGCTATTAAAAATCTCCTAACAACTGTACTGAGCCCACAAAAGGACATTGAGCCAACAACATTCCAGCTAGGAAAAAAAAAAGCCTGATAGGAAAAGTTGGAGAATGTTTTAAGCATGAGCACAGTTAGCTTGTACTGAGTAGGTCACTCGAAACGGAAACAAAATGATGAGGTAAGTAAACTTTATCCTTGGTCTTTTCTGACCCAACTATCAAGTATAGAAACTCCTCAAAAAGTTAAAAATAGAGCTACCCTACAACTCAGCTATTGCACTACTAGGTATTTATCCAAAAGAATCAAACATAGTGATTTGAAAGGCTACATGCACCCCAATGTTTGTGGCAGCAATGTCCACAATAGTCAAACTGTGGAAAAAGCCCAGATGTCCATTGACAGATGAAGGGGTAAAGAAGATGTGATATTTATATATAGTACATATATATTTATATATAGTTTATATATATAGCCTATATATATTTTTATATAGTATATATATTTATATAGTATAAATGATATATAGTATGTATTTTATATCATATATACAGTATATACAATATGTATAATATATCTATCATATATATGATATAGTATATATAATCCAACTATATTTTGTCTTCAAGAAACTTATTTCAACCATGATGATATGGGTAGGTTAAAAGTGAAAGGAAAAAAGAGGAGATTCTATGCAAACCCTCTCCAAAGAAAGCTGAGGTGGTTGTAATAATATCAGAGAAGACTGCAGAGCAAAATAGGTCATTAGCGATGAAGAGGGGCATCACATAATAATCAAATGTCCATTTCACCAAGAAGACATAATAATCCTAAATATGTTTGCAACTTTAATACCAGCTTCAAAATACATTAAGCAAAACTGATGCAATTAAAGACAAAATGGACAAGTCCAAAATTGTATCTGGAAACTTCAATCTTTCCTCTCTCAGTAATTGACAGAATTAATAGAAAATCAGCAAGGTTGTAGACGAACTGAACAACTCCATCAACCAACTGGAACTCACTAAAATTGTTACAACATTCTATACACATGGACTACTCATCAAGATAGATCATATCTGGGTCATAAAGCACACCTTAACACATTAAAAAGATTCAAAATCATACAAAGTATGTTCTCTGAGTATAATAGAATTAAAATACCAATAGTAATAGAAAGATAACAGGAGGTCTCCAAACACTTGGAATTTAAACAACACCCTTCTATATGAATCCATGCATCAGAGATAATATTTTAAACTGAACAAAAATAAAACACAATGTCAAAAATTATGTGATGTCTAAATAAGTGCTTCAAGGGAAATTTATAGCATCAAATGCTTACAGAAAGGACATTAAGAAACTAGAAAAGGGAGAGCAAAATAAACCCAGCATAAATAGAAGGAAGGAAATCATAAACATGAAAGCAGAAGTCCATAAAATTGAAAACAAATGAACAAACAAAAAACGATAAAGTCAAAATAACCAAAATCTTCTATAAAAAAGATCAATAAAATATAAATTAACCTATAAACAAAACTGACTAAAAGAAGAAAGAAGACACAAATTACTAATATTTGGAATGAAAGAGAGAAATATTATCAGAGGACCCTACAGATAGTAAAAGGATAAAAGTATACTTTGAGCAAGTTTACACACAAACACTTGATAGCTTAGATTAAATGGACCATTTCCTGAAAAACCACAAATACCAAAACTCACATATGGTGATACAGATAATGTGAATAGTACAAAACTGTTTTTTAAATTGAATTGATAGTTTAAAATCTTCTGAAAAAAATGTACCCAGCATTTCTTTTGTTTTACAGTGGGAAGATTTCAGGTTATTTTAGCTCACTGTATTACTAGCCATGAAACTCTTCTAAGTTTTTTGGTGGTGCTGTTTGTTTGTTTTAGCCAGTGTGAATTGAGTTGTCTATCATTTAAAGACAGACTTCTTAATCATAGTTTTGTGAAATTTGAAATAATACTGTAGTTGTTAAGTGTACAAACACAATCTGAGATGACTCAGAGTGGTAATTATAGAAATACTGGCAGTAGTAACATTATGGTGTAGTGGCAGTAGTAGTCAAATAATATAATTATGAATAGATATACTAAGCACTTACCTATGACACGCTGCAAAAAACCTGCATTTACAATATGATAGCACAGTGTTGTAGAAGAGGAAACAGAAGTACAGACACTAGGTGAAAGAGTAAAAACACAGTGAGATGGAGTACCAAGTGGGACTTTCTGTAGAACAGTTTTCTCCCCAGACTACTGTCCGTTTGTGATCCTCCTTTTTGGGATAGAAGGGAACTGAAGGAATTATCATTTTTCCTACCCATTCAAAAATGCATTAAATGGCATGCACTTAGCCTTCAGGAGAGTGCTTTCAGCCTGGGAAAAACCAAGTCCTGGCAGCATGAAGATCCTGCCAAGAAAGTAAGCCAGTTTTGTGTTTCTCCAGCCAGGACTTGCTTTTTTCACCAATTAGACCATAGAGACATCAGCTGTACTTGCGAAGTCCCCCAGTGCTTGCTGAAATACACACATACACACAACCATTAACAGTGAATGAAACCAGAGTGTCTGAGAGAGGTCCCAAATTAACAGGAAGAACATCTCAATGGGATGGTCAGTCTCTGAGCTGCTATAATAATGACCTTCAAAAAGAATATGCAATTCATCTTGTTTACTTATTGAAATAAGACCCCAAAAGGGCTGTTATGCAGATTTTAGCAATATGCACATAAACTCTTGCTAACTTCAAGTAACCGCTTTTCATTAACCTGAAAATTGAAAGAAAAAAATTACATGCAAGTGAACTAGAGAAACAAACAGATGAGCACCACTTATTTCTATAATTTCTCCATTTTGATGAGGCAGTGATCCAAAAAAACACATTCTTGGACTTATAAATCAGCTGCCAACATGAATGTGATTCTTCAGCTATGAGAAAATGCCTTTTGAAGAGTACAGGTTAGTTAATATTGGAAATTCTTGTGTGCATTGGTAGATAACACTATTTACCCTGATAAGGAGCAGTATTTCTTTTTTTTTTTTTTGCCTTGATAAGGACCAGTGTTTTATTCTTCCTTTTTATCTGGACTTGTCAAAAATCAGTCATGTCATCTCACATTTTTCTTTTTCTTCCTTTTGCCCTTGCCCGTTTGGGGATTTATACCAGTAACATGTTTTCCTGATACAGTGGTGAATATAATCCAGTATTCATGTCGCCTATGTTAAATAAAAGCTTGAAACTTGGGACGCCTCAGTGGGTTAAAGCCTCTGCCTTCGGCTCAGGTCATGATCCCAGGGTCCTGGAATCGAGCCCCGCATCGGGCTCTCTGCTCAGCAGGGAACCTGCTTCCCTTCCTCTCTCTCTGCCTGCCTTTCTGCCTACTTGTGATCTCTGTCAAATAAATAAGTAAAATTTAAAAAAGAAAATTAAAAAAAAGCTTGAAACTTAGGAAAAGTTTTTATTTAGGAAGAATAAATAAAAGTTACAATTTGCAACAGCTACAAAACAAGAATATATTAACTCTGTTGATGAAAGTGTTTAGCTTTATGACTTTGAAATATTACTATAATTCGATTCACTGTAATTATTGTTTACACGAGGTATAAAGAGGATGGATAGAAATAAGAGAGAGAAGGAAAAAGGAGGAGTAAAAGGACAGAAGGAAGTGGGGGGTGGTTAGTGGATGGATAGAAAAGAGAGAGAGAAAGGGAAGGAAAAATGGGAGAGGAAATCCAAGTTGGGATTCAGGTACCTAGGGGAATAAGCCCACTTTAAATGGCAAAAAGAAAATATAGCCAACCCTGGACTTTCCAGCTACCTTTTGGTTACTACTTGGAGAGCATTGGTGGCATATGTAAATTTGCTCTCAGTAAAAAGATTTTATTCTGTGAGTTCAATGAGTTTTATGTCTGGGATATAGACAGTTCTTAGTAAATATTTGATAAATGAATAAGTGAATGAGTAAACATACAAGTTTATTTTTGAATGTTAGTAAAATGGAAGTCTACATGTTTACTGAGTTGTCCAAAATTTAAAAAAAAAAAAATACTAGGTTCTTAAGATATATTTGATGGGAAATGTAAGAAAAATTACCAATTTAGACCTAAAAGATATGGATTCTGGCTCAGAGTTTGTTTGTTTGTTTGTTTGTTTGTTTGTTTTCATTTTTCCTCTTTGGGTCTCTAGATTGCAGAAAGCAGGGACTCAGCTACATTGTTTTCTGCTCCACCTACTATGTCTAGCTTAATTTCTAGTACATAATAGATTATTTATACATTTATTTATTATTTATTCATACATACTCTCAAGACATTTAAAGGACTCAATAAACAGTTAAATACCTAATATTTTCACATCTGTAGAATTTAGTTTCCCCATATAAAAAATTAAGATGTTGGTACCAAGGCTTTCTGAGTGCTTCCTTCAATTCTACATCACTGTGAGAAAGTCTATCTGTTCCCAGTCCTTGTTTCATCACCCATTTCCCAACTTCTACTGCTCAAATTGTATACAGGAAGGCAAATGCAGGTGGGTGAGGTTCCAACACCCTTTCTCCAGTGTTATACCATCATCCTTCTAAGTTCTTATTTCAGCAAGAAAAAAACCCCACAAATATGCTATTTTAAATTGAAAACAGTGAATCAATTACTTCATTGTCTATTTTGTAAAATGAGTTCCAGAATCACCACAGACCTCCCAATCTCCCAACCTCAGCAGTGTAAGATTCCCCAAACTTTCACATTAGGTGGTTCTAGTCATTCTTCCCAAGAGAGGAAGCCAAATAACAATCTATCTCTATCTCTTCCGTGGGGTGTTCAACAGCAGTAAATGGCTGGAACAGAACAGCAATAACAATGAGTCATGTATTACAGAATGGTTACTTAAGAGAGATTAATTATCCCATTCTTGTAGGGAGCCCTTCTTCCTCCTTTCATGATATTGCCCTAGTGAGAAAAATATTAGCAAATCTTGAAGCACAGGCAAGAAAATCTGTGGAATTGTCAGCATGGTCTTTTCATTTGTCCAGAAAAGGATGGAGACCCACCTGCCCAAAAGACATATGTATCTCCTTTTTGGAGGACTCCTTTCCTGAGAAGGGACAGCCCTGCCAGTGGCTCAGGGTGACTATAGGGTAATGTCTCACTGACTATAGGGTAATGTATAGTATTCTGAGGAGGGTCCTCAGGGAGGGAGTCAGGGAATCAAAAACACCAATTTGACCTCTGATAGACTATGTGACTTTGAAAAAGTTACCTTTCTCTCTGAGAATCAAATTCTGCAATTTTAAAAACATATTTATTTACCCCTTTAAGTAGTTATAAATGTACTTTTTTCAAAAATGCCTTTCTAAACTCTAAAATTAATACATAACATTGTTGAATTCTTTTAAACACAGATAAATTAAAAGGAAAAATAACAGTCATTCATAATTCCATCATCTAATGGGAGTCACTGTTAACATTTTTGTATTTACCTTTTGGTGACACTGCTGGGGATTTTAGCATCACTAAATGTATATCTCTCAGAGAGGGTTACCCCTCCAACCCCTTTTTTAAAAGATTCTTTTTGTTTACTTACTTGAGAAAAAGTGAGAGTAAATACAGAAGGAGAGGGAGAAGCAGAGAGCCCAACATGGGGCTTGATCCCAGGATCCTGATCACAATTCGAATGGAAGGCAGATATTTAACTGACTGAGGGTTAGACTTTTAATGTCTTCCTGAGGATTCACTTGTGCCAAAAATGCTGTCTATACTAGAAAATTAGAGAATCCATCTCAGTAACTGAATCTGTTATAGACAATGACAGTCTTTTGAATGCTCAGTGATAAGTCATCTAAGGTTGGTTGTGAATATTGGAAAAGTTATCTGGAAAGGATCTGCATGATTAGAATGATCAAGCTGGGTACCTGCTTTTAGTGTTTATTATTATCATTGCTATAAGGTTTAAAGACTCTTTTTCATCTTTGTCTGGAGTTTCCAAAATTTTTTATATTTCAAATGAGGGATAAATTTCATTATTTTAGGGCAACATTTCCCAAGACTTGTTCTATGGCACTACAGGTGTTGGAGGTGCTTTCTTGCAAAAAAGAGTTGTGTGGCCAGAAAAAACAATCAACAAAACTATAAGTCAACCTACAGAATGGGAGAAGATATTTTCAAATGACATTAGAGATAAAGGAGTTGTATCCAAGATCTATAAAGAACTTATCAGACTCAACACCCCAAAACAAATAATCCAATCAAGAAATGTGCAGAGACATGAACAGACACGTCTCCAAAGAAAACATACAAATGGCTAACAGACATATGAAAAAATGGTTCACATCACTTACCATGAGGGAAATACAAATCAAAACCACAATGAGATACAGTTTTACACTAGTCAGAATGGCTAAAAGTACAAGACAGGAAACAGCAAGTGTTGGGGAGGATGTGGAGAAAGGGGATCCCTACTACACTGGTGGTGCAAGCTGGTATAGCCACTCTGGAAAACAGAATGGAGAATCCCCAGGATGTTAAAAATAGAGCTACCTTATGACTCAGCAATTGCACTACTAGGTAATTATCCCAAAGATGCAGATGTAGTGAAAAGAAGAAGCATATGTACCCCAGTGTTTATAGCAGCAATGTCCACAATAGCCAAAATGTGGAAAAAGCTGAAATGTGTTTCAACAGGTGAATGAATAAAGATGTGGTTCATATACATAATAGAATATTACTCAACCATCAGAAAGGATGACTACCCATTATTTACATTGACATGGATGGAATTGGAGGGGATTATGCTACGTGAAATAAGTCAATCAGAGAAACACAATTATCATATGGTTTCACTTATATGTGGAACATAAGGAATAGTGCAAGGAAAGGGAAGGAAAACTGAATGGAAAGAAATCATTGAGGGAGACAAACCATATGAGACTCTTGACTCCAGGAAACAAACAGGGTTGCAGAAAAGGAGGTGAGTGGGGGGATGGGGTAACTGGGTGATGGGAATTAAAGAGGGTACCTGATATGATAAGCACTAATTGCTCACTGAAAAAAAAATACATATAAAAATTATATGTATATATAATTTATATATATAGATATATATAATTATTGTTTTATATATAATATATTATATAATTACAGTAAACAAATTTTTAAAATTATAATAAATAATATATTAATTATAATATAATGAATTATAATGATATAATAAATAAATTATATGTATATATAATTTTATATATGCATATAATTTATATATATAAAAATTGAACATTATATAAAAAACTAATAATGTACTATACCTTGGCTAATTTAATTTAAATTTTTAAAAAAAGAGTTGTGTAGCCAAAAGAGTTTAGCAAAAACTACAAACTTTACTCTCTTAATGACTCACAGTGCACATTTAATATATTAAAGGTTGAGATTTCTCTGCTAATAAATCCCTTTAATTTTCATTAACTGTGTTTCCTAAACTTATTTGAGTCAAGACATTTGAAAATTTCACATTAGTTTGCCCATCAATCTGTCATGACAGACCATAGAGTTTGGGGGGCAAGCATGCAGACTTCTATGGGCACGTAAGCTTAAACCCTCTGAACCTCAGGGTCCTTCTCGGCAAGATAAAAATTAAAGTTTTACCTTATATCACAGGTACCCTAAAGACTAAATTAAAGAAAACATGTAAAGAACATAGAGTAGTACTAGCACATGCAAATTGTTCAAACAAATGGGAGATTTTATTGTTTTTTAGTTGGAATAGATTAGAGGATAAGGATGGGTAAAATTTGTGGAGGCAGGGAAAAGTAATAGACAGTGATTCCTCTTAGTTCTTGCCTGAACGCAGGAAACCATTTTTGGCATTAAGGTAATCTAGATTCCAGAGAAACCATCCCAGTACAGAACATCTAAACTTTTTCTCTAAAATATAAAATTCATATTTTTAAACACATGGCTGAACTAGTGGGAAAAAGAGAAAATAAAAAATTACAAATCCAAAGAAGGAAGGAAGCACTAGAGGCTCATTTATAAGTCTATAGTAGCTGACAGTTTGGCTTTAATGATCTATGCTCAGGTGGCAAAAGACAAATCCTGAGACTGATGCAGTGTGAAAGGTTGTATTATAGACCACTGTATAAATTCAGGAGCCCTTCAAAGATAATAGGGTGAGTATATGGAATAGGGGAAAACAATAAAGGGATATGTGGTGGGAACACTGTGCTCTTTCACTGTTAGCTCTATATGGAGCAGAATAAAAAAAAAACTCCCCGATAATTCCTAACTCACAGTGAACGCACCCTCACACAGATTTGGAGTTAGAACTCATATTATCCAAGCACTCTGAGGTTGATGGTGCCATAAAACACTGCTCAGAAGCCAAAGTCAATTATCTCTTGAATTAAATTAACTTAAAGACAGGCCTCAAAGACATCCCAGAGGAATTTAAAGGTCCCTAAGCATATTTGGAAAGAAGTCTTCAACAACATGATGTGAATAATCTGCAGAATCAGTCCTAAACAGACAGCAGATGATGGAATTACCAGACACCAAATACAAAAGAAATGTAAAAAACTTTACAGAAATATTTAAAGTATAAACATTGATAGGCCAAGGTGGAAAAAAAAGTCTAAAGATAAAAAATTAATGATGAAAAATGAACCTCAAGGGGAAGTTTAAACATTGGTTTAGACACAGATGAAGAGAATATTGGTGATCTGGAAAGTAGATTTGAAAATATCACACAGAATCAAGCACTTTCTTTGAAGGAGAAACCAACAAATCCACCAGAACAGTGAGATATTTTAACAGACACTTCTTAGTAATTGGTAAATAAGCAAATGAAAAATTGGCAAAACTATAGAAGATTTTACTGCATAATCCATCAGTTTGGATTTTTGATGCCTGGGAAGGGATAGTATCATCATCTGCCAGTCATTCAGCCCTTAGTGTGAACTATTTTACCTGGTTTTTCTCTTTTGATAACTAGCTTAACATGACTCTGAGGGAAGGAGATTTTAAACCTATCTCAAGCCCTACTTCCTTTTTTAAAAAGATTTTATTCATTTATATGAGAGAGAGAGAGAGAATGAGCAGTGGGGAGGGATAGAGGGAGAGAGAGAGGAAAGAAAGCAGACTCCCACCTGAGCAGGAAACCCAATCTGAGACTCAATCCCAGGACCCAGAGATCATGACCTGAGCTGAAGGCAAACACTTAACCAACTGAGCCATCCACCCAGGTACCCCTCAAGTCTCATTTCCTTTAGGAAGCCTTCCCACAAAATTCTCCTGTAATTTAGTAAACTTTAGCAACACAAGTTTTTCTGATTCTTGCTCTTAATGTTAGCCATTTTGAATAATTCCAGTTCCTCTTTCTTTTATTTTTATTTGGCTTTCAATGTAATACATGCATATTATTTAAATTTGCAAAATTTGCAAAAATACATACAAAATACAGATAAGAACCCGACTCAAAACAAAAAGAAAAAAAGGAAAAAAAGAAAAGAAAATTAAAAAAACACATGATTACATTATTCATAGATAAACATTGTTCATGTTTTATTATATTCTTGACTGTTTTTTTGCGTGTAATCTCATTCATTTACTTTTTAACACCTATCACATGCCTCACACTGCATGCAGGCCCTATGTAGGCAGCAGTAGTGAAAAGTAAAGTCTCAAGGCACTTACATTTTTCCTATACTTTCATATATGAAATATGTATACTTTCAACTTAAAAACAAATGAAGAGGGTAAAAAACCCAAATGATATACTTGGTAATCCTTAATGTTATTCATGTATCTCTTATTTCATCAGTAAGAAACCAGATAGCTATAATCATGATGTTCTTCATATACCAAGCAGAGAATCTGTTCATAAAAAACACTGAACAAAGTATGCTAGACCCAAAAGTTGGGAGGGTCAGAGGGATCAGGGAAAAGGCAAGAGGCCTTTGGGATCATGGGTATCTCTCATCTTTGGGCAGGCCCTAGTGTATTGGCAAACAAGATATTGGGGCAGGGGGTGCAGAGAAGCACTGATTTGTAGTGTTTCTTAATTTTATGGTATAAATACTCCCACATGGCTAATTTTAAGTTTTCATGTTCTAGACAACATACTGATTACTGATTACCAGGTCAAGACATGGTACAAACCAGCTCCAGGACAAAAGAGCCTGACCATAGTAGAACATTTAACATCCTTTTTCCTTCTGATTCTTGTGGTGCCTTGGAGAATGGAACCCTCTCTCAGGAGGAAAAGGGAAAATAAAGCTGGGATGCCAGAGATCAATCTCACAAAATCCAACTTTTGTTCTAATCCACTTTCCCTTTTGGAATCCTGTTCTGCTATCTGGATAATCAGGGGCTTTGCCCAGAACAAATGGAAGACCTACTGTACACTTACTACATGGTGTTATGTGGGATACAGAAAACACAAAGTTGTGATCCCTGCTCTCCACCAGATCACCATATAGTAAAGTAGAAGATCAGAAAGACTGCTAAGAGGTTATTTTAAAATTTGCATAGAAAATAAACTCACTCAGAGATATGATTATTTGTAGAAGTTAGATGCAGTATAATGAGGACTCTCATGTCAGACATGTGACATTAGAGTTTCAAAGCCTTTATTCTGTCATTTGCAGTTTCTGTGGTCCTCAGCAGCTAATAAGTAACTCTACATCCTTACCTTATAGTTGTTATGAGACCCCCGCACACAGTAAGTATTCAACAAATACTAGAATTAATAAGAATAACAGTATTGCTATCAATCTTATCTGTAATGTCATATGAACAAAGACAACAAAACAGAAAAGACTGGGGCTATTTCATGGACTAATCAGTAACTTGGTTTTTATTAAAATCTGTGTGATTAATGGAAGATTGAAAAATGATTACAGAAGGGCATTGAGAACCAGACTGAGGAATTAGCACTTGGGTTTTTTCCCCCAGATTTTATTTATTTATATGATGGAGAGAGAGGGAACACAAGCAGGGAGAGTGGGAAAGAGAGAAGCAGGCTCCCCAACAAGCAGGGAGCCTGATGTGGGACTCTATCCCAGGACCCTGGGATTATGACCTGAGCCGAAGGCAGATGCTTAACAACTGAGCCACCCAGGGACCCTTGTACTTGGTTTTATAAATGATGAAGAATCAATAGAAGTACAGTGACATCATCTGAGCTGCATTTTGGGAGGATCAAGCCTGAGTTATTTCCACTTTTGCCAACAGGCTTGGTAGTTTTTGCTGATATCTGAATAGATAAAGGCAACACAGGATCTGGCCAGTCAGGAGTTGTCTTCAGGGATCTCCCTGTGGCCTCATGCCTGGGGATGATTTGCCTTCAAAGCAGGCTACGTGCATTTTCCTGAAGCTATGCTGAGTCCTTTTTCCTTTCCTTACTTTGCTATTTTTTTGGCTCATACAGTCACTAAATTTAAGCAAACTTTTAAAAGATCCCCAACCAATTCATTCCAAGGAGTGTAAGAGTTATCTAGGAATTGAAGGGACATACTAATGTTCATCAAGATAAGCCTGCTTCCACATCAAATCTATAATATCTTTGTCCAAATTTGGGGGGGTAGCTAGGTCCTAACAGCAGTTTTCCACATTTCTCATTATCTTATGTAACAGGCAATACTTTCCTCAAGTTTGTTGACGTATGAAGCAAATAAGCTGTTGGAGAAGTTTGTTGCAAAACTGGAAACAAAATGTATCTCAAACAGTTTACAAAGACTATGAATCAGGGATTGGGAGGTGGCCCAAAATTCTTGCTTCCTGTTGAAAGCACATTCAGCTCAGTGGGATGTGTTTGTCTGGTTGTGATATGTAAATGATCTCTGTTGTGTATTTATGCTTGAAATTTTCACTGATTCTTGTTACTTCAGACCACATACACCCACACAACTATGATTACTTGGAATCCTTGACTGGAATACATCAGGAGTAATTGGGCTGGTATGCCATCTTTTGTTGATAATTGGAAACTTTTGGATGCAACACAAAAAGTTAACAGATTCCCCTGAACCCAGCCATATGTTTGAGCAGTTATAGTAACAACAATTTTTTTTGCATGTTCTTAGCTGGAACTCAAGGACTTTATGATTACTGCATAGGACTAGTCCTAATGGTCTCCAAAATATTATTTTATAAATAGAAATAAGACCCTTGCCTGAAAAATTATTCATAGACCTGATTAAGATACCATGTTGCATAAAATCTATTCAAAGGGTCTTTTTTATTTTAGTAAGCTACAATCAGGTCACAGGGAAAAGATAAAGGTTTCCATGGCAAGGCAAATTAAAAACTCCCATGCAATGTATCATATGTATTGATTTAAACTGGAGGACTTAATAGAATGTTAAAGATTTTCTGCATATGATTATAAAAGTGAAAAAAGGAACACACATGGAGTTGATTGTGCTTTGGATGATTTAGGGAAAACAAGGAGTCTTTCTTTTTTAATAAACCACATTTCCATGTCTTAATTACTAGTGAAAGAGAGATTTCTCCAGAAAAATCTATCAGATCAAAGTTAGTTATTCAAAATGAGAAGGCAGATTTGATTCACAGGATATAAAAACAGTAATTTAATTAAATAGTAAGAATAAACACAATAACAGTTTTAAAAATATCTCAATAGAGTCTATATCAGAGAAAGCAAATTTGTGTAAAGAAAACATTGCATAGGAATTTTTCAGATAATATGAAATAACGACATTATCAATATCAGATGAAGTATTTTTAAAAAGCCAGGATGGTGAAAACTTTAGCTGGACTTTGAGTAGGTCCATAACTTAGTGGAAGGGGGAGAGTATGGTTAATCTAAAGAGTTCGGGAAGGAGAAGCTGGTGGTAGAATGGAAGGACTGTAGACTTGCCTCTTCCCAGGAATACAACTAAATAACTATCATATCATCTTAAATACTCCAAAAATCAACCTGAAGACTAGCAGAAAAAACTCTACAAGTAAAAGGAGAAAAGAGGTCACATCAAAGAAGGTAGAAAGTGTGGAAACAAGGCCTGGAAGACAAAATAAATGATGGCTGCAGTGGTGGGGATAGAGACATGGTTGTGGAGAATGGCAAGAGACAGATTAATACGCAGGGGAACCCACACAAGGAAACAACTCCCAATAACAACAGGCTTGGAAAGTGAGAGGGGCCAAATTTCATGAGTTCTTGTAACCAGTGGAGCTTAAAGCTTGGAGTTTTAAAAGCCAGTGTTCTTGGCTCTAGAAGAACTTGGAAGACATTGGGTCGTTCTTAGAGGAAAAGCAGAATGAACAGCCTACAGACATACAGTATGGAAACAGTGACCTGAAGAGTGCCTGGGACACACATTGGGGAGATTATTTGCTCATCTCAGAGCATATCCTAGAAGCAACATTCGTGGAGAGACCCCTCTGGGTACAAAGGAACTGGCAGACACCATCCCCCACCCCACCATAACATAGGCACAGGACTATCTGCAGGAACCAGTGTGATGCCTATATTTGCTACGTAACTTGCTTACACCAAGCCCCACCTCAGTGCTCCAGAACAGCATGACTGCTGTTCCCAGTCATGTTTACCTCAATCTCAGTGCAGTTTGTCCATACCACAGAAGACTAGCCCAAATCACTGCCAATGCCATGTCTCCCAACCCAGAAGTTTTGCACAGCATTGGTTCCAGTGGAAGTGGCAACAGGTCTCATTTCACGAACAGACCAGGCAATGCCTATTTAAAATGTGCCATATTCAGGCCAAGCCCCAAACATTACCCACAACAGGCAAAGAGAGCCTCTGCAGATGACTGGCTTGAAGGATAAAGCAACCTCAACAGCACAGCACACATTGGAGAGAGTCCCAGAAACACGAGGCACCAGAGAAGAGGGAACACTACACTGAAAGGCACTACAGTAGCTCTTCTTCATAAAGTCATTACCCACAAGAACAGGAGACATAGCAGATTTTCCTCACACTAGAAACAGGAAAAGAGATATAGACAAAATGAGAAGATAGAGGAATTTTCCCCAAAGGAAAATCATGACAAGGCCACAGTGAAACAGATGGAGAATTTAAAGCAATAATCATAAGGATAGTTCACTGGATTGGAGAAAACAGTGGAGGACATCAGTGAGACCATTAACACAGAGATAAAGAATAACATAGCAGAGTTTAAGGGCTCAATAAATAAAATGAGAAAGACTTTTGGTAGGATGAACAACAGCTGGAAGAAGCAGAGGAACAAATTGATGATCTAGAAGACATAGTAATGAAAGTAATCAAGCTGAACAAAAGAGAGAAGAGAGAATTGTGCAAAATGAGAATTCAGTCACCCCATCAAACATAATAACATTCATATTTTAGGAGTCCCAGAAGAAGAAAAGAGAGAAAGGGGGGGCAGAAATTTTATTTGAAGAAATAATAGCTGAAAATTTCCTTAATCTGAAAGAAGAAACATATCTAGATTCAGGAGGCATGGAGAACCTCCAACCAAAATCAACAAAAGCAGATCCACACCAACACACACTATAATCAAAATGGCGAAATACAGTGATAAAGGAAAAAAAATAATAAAGGCAGCAAAAGAAAAGAAGACAATTACATACAGAGGAAATCCCATAAGGTTATCAGGGGATTTTTCAGCAGAAACTTTTCGAGCCAGAAAGGAATGGTATGATACATTAAAAGTGTTGAATGGAAAAAACCTGCTGCCAAGGATACTCTATCCAACAAGGGTATCATTCAAAATAGAAGGATAAATAAAGATATTCCCAAACAAACAAAAAGTGAAGGGGTATGTGACCACTAAACTGGCCCTGCAAGAAATATGAAAAGGGATTCTGAGTTGAAAGGATTGACCAAAAGTGACAATATGATGGTGGGAGACACAAAATCAGTAAAAATGAATATTTTTGCTTAAGAAAATAATTCAAGTAACTCACAAAATAAAGGATGTAAAATATGACATCATATACCATAAAATGTTGGGAGAAGAAGAGTAACAAAAGGGTTCAAAATTAAACAACAATTTAATTAGACTGTTATATGCAGAAGATGTTATATACAAATCTAATGGTAACTGCAAATAAATAATAAATATGCAAAGAATAAAGAGAAAATCCAAATAAGTGCAGAAGATGTTATATACAAACCTAATGGTAACCACAAATCAAAAACCACTAATAAATATGCAAAGAATAAAGGGAAAGAAATCCAAATATATCACTAAAGAATACCAGCATACTATGAAAGAAAGATATAAAGAATCAGAGAAAATCTTCAGAAACAACCACAAAATAATTAATAAAATGGTGATAAATATGGCCTTGCCTGCACCCGCCCCAAACCAGCAGTTAGTTCTCCACTTAACCCCATATACAGTGAGATGAGCCATGCACCGATACCAACAGAATGGACATGAGCAGAGTAATGGTGGCTTGGCTCAGACTGAAGATAGTACTTCTGGTGCTGTTCTTACTCACACAGATTTATTCAAATCAAACAACTGTTGTAACACCTTCAAGTCACTCCTTCCCAGAATACCTCAACTGCCCCAAATCCAACTAATGCCACTACCGGAGCAACTGGCTGTGTTCTGCTGTCAATAGTCAGTCTCTTCATGATCTCATTCTTCCTTCTACCTCTTTACTGTTAAAAGTCTCAGGCCAAGAAATATCTATTCTTTCCCATATTCTAAACCTAATCCAAATGGTGTCTAGACATCTAGGGTGACAAAGAAAAAAACAGGTCTGTAAACTCCATACTATTAACACAGAAAATGTTGAGAACCTCAAATGTAATTGGTTTGAAGAACATGTGAAGGTTTGATTAGATGACCAATCTCTACTAAATCTCCTGGTGTTTCAGATACAATATGAGGAGACAACATCCAAGATAGTTAAAGTTAATTTTTTTTTTTTTAGTTAAAGTTGATTTAAATATTGCTTAAAAAGTATGAACATGTAAAATTCTACCTTGAAAATGAGAATAGTTTTTATCTTTCCTAGGTCTAAAAGATGAACTCTTTTCTCTGAGGCTTTGGATTTGGCACTGCATTTGATTTTTTATATAATAATTGACATGAGCCAGAGCAATGATGGATGGGAATCTATGTCAGATTGAAGCATAATGAGCAAATTTTGCTCATATACTTATCACCAATTCCTATTCAGCAACAGTGCCAGATTCATTTAGCCAAACTGATCCTAAAGAGTAGAAGTACATTGACCTCAACGAATTTCAAAATGCTTTTTATTTCTGCTTATGTCAAAAACTTTTTACAAGTTAAGAAATTATCTGTTTTGAAGATAAAATTGACAAATCTTGAAATTAAAAAGGCAAAATGTGTGCAGAAGCCAAAATTATAATATTTCGGAAGTTAAGATTGGAAACTTACATACATTAAAATTCAGAAAAAAATGTATACTCTTTGTGTAAATACTTGTCTTTTTAAATCTGAATCAGAATAACTACATTTGGAACACTTTCTGTTAGTCAATAATTTTAGAGAGTTAGAACCTGTTCCTAAGTCCAAAGTAAGCTTGATTCTGGAAAGAAACTCATTTCACAACTGTCTCAATGTACAGCAAACTTTTAAAATAAAGCTTTTTTAAATACACACTCTAAGGTCATTTGTTTGCATGGTCACACGTTGAGGCTTTAATGTTCAGATATCTGATATGGCCACAGTAGTCTTGATAATCAAAGCTATTTTTCCCCTTTTTTAGGAAGACATACCTGAGCAACCATATCCAGCAGATCTCAAGCTTCCATATGTGTCAATGAATATTCTGTTTTGTTTCATATCTGAATGCTAAATATCTATTTTGGATTATATATTACATTCCTATATTTCTGTTTTGATCCATGGTAACTTCTCATGTTAGGGAATTGATTTGCATTGAACCCAAACTATAAATAAAAAGAAAAAGATGGGGCGCCTGGGTGGTTCAGTGGGTTAATCTGCTGCCTTCGGCTCAGGTCATGATCTCAGGGTCCTGGGATCGAGGCCCGCATTGGGCTCTCTGCTCAGCAGGGAGCCTGCTTCCCTCTCTCTCTCTCTCTCTGCCTGCCTCTCTGTCTACTTCTGATCTCTCTCTGTCAAATAAATAAATAAAATCTTTAAAAAAAATACTTTAAAAAAAAAGAAAGAAAAAGAAAAAGATGGGGCTGCCTGGGTGGCTCAGTTGGTTAAGCATCTGTCTTTATCTCAGGTCATGGTCCTGGGGTTCTGGGATTGAGCCCTGCATAGAGCTCCCCGCTCAGCAGGAAGTTTGATTCTCCCTCTTCTTCTGCCCCTCCCCCTCCCTTGGCTTGTTCGCTTCACTCTCCCTCTCAAGTAAATAAAATATTAAAAAAAGAAAAAATCTCAAAAAGCAAAAAAAAAAAAAAAAGGCAAAAATATTTATCTTTCAACAATTACCTTGAATGTAAATGGCCTAAATGCTCCAATCAAAAGATACAGGGTGACAGATAGGATAAAATAAATAAGATGTAGCTATATGCTGCCTACAGAAGTTACATTTTAGACCTAAAGATACCTGTAGATTGAAAGTGAAGGGATGGACAGATCATCCAAACAGAAAATCAACAAGGAAAAACAAAGGCTTTGAATGACACACTGGACAAGTTAGATTTAACGGATATATGCAGAACATTGCATTCTAAAACAACAGAATACACAATTCTTTTCATATGCATCTGGAACATTCTCTAGAACAGATCACATATTAGGCCACAAAACAAATTTAAAAAGATTGAAGTCATATCTGGCATCTTTTCTGACCACAATCCTATGAAACTAGAAGTCAACTACAAGAAAAAGTCTGGAAGGACCACAAATACATGCAGGTTAAATAACGTGCTACTAAACAATGAATAAGTCAGCCAATAAATATAAGAAGGAATAAAAAATTATATGGAAACAAATGAAAATACAATGTCTCAAAACCTTGGGACACAGCAAAAATAGTTCTTTTTTTTTTTTTTTTAAGATTTTATTTATTTGAGAGAGAGCAGGAGTGAGGGGGAGAGTCAGAGGCAGAAGCAGACTCCCTGCTGAGCAGGGAGCCTGATCCCAGGACCTAAAGGTCAAGACCTGAGCTGAAGGAAGACACTTAACCAACCAAGCCACCCAGGCACCCATTTCTAAGAGGGAAGTTTATGTCAATGCATGTCTACCGCAAGAAGCAAGAAAAATCTTTTCTTTTTTTAATTAATGTATAGTGTGATATTTGCCCCAGAGGTACAGGTCTGTGAATCATCAGGCTTACACACTTCAGAGCACTCACCATAGCACATACCTTCCCCAATGTCCATAATCCAGCCACCCTATCCCTCCCCACAACCCCTCAGCAACCCTCGGTTTGTTTCATGAGATTAAGAGTCTCTTATGGTTTGTTTCCCTCCCCGGCCCCATCTTGTTTCATTTTTTTCCCCTCCTTACTCACCATGACATCCTGCCTTGCCTCTCAAATTCCTCATATCAGAGAGATCATATGATAGTTGTCTTTCTATGGTTGACTTATTTTGCTTAGCATAATATCTTCTAGTTCATCCACATTGTTGTAAATGATAAGACTTTGAGAGTTTTGATGGCTGCATAGCATTCCATTGTATATATATGCCACATCTTTATCCATTCATCTGCTGATGAACATCTAGGTTCTTTCCATAGTTTGGCTATTGTGAACATTGCTGCTATAAATATTTAGGTGCATGTGCCCCTTTGGATACCTACATTTGTATCTTGAGGGTAAATACCCAGTAGTGCAATTGCGGGGCCATAGGGTAGTTCTATTTTCAACTTTTTGAGGAACCTCCATACTGTTTTCCAGAGTGGATGCACCAGCTTGCAGTCCCACCAACAGTGTAGGAGGGTTCCTTTTTCTCCGCATCCTTGCCAACATCTGTCATTTTCTGACTTGTTAATTTTAGCCATTCTGACTGGTGTGAGGTGGTATCTCACTGTGGTTTTGATTTGTATTTCCCTGATGCCAAAGGATGCTGAGCACTTTTTTTGTGTGTCTGTTGGCCATCTGGATGTCTCCTTTGCAGAAATATATGTTCATGTCTTCTGCCCCTTTCTTGATTGGATTATTTGTTCTTTGGGTGTTGAGTTTGATAAATTCTTTATAGATTTTGGATACTAGCCCTTTATCTGATATGTGATTTTTTAAAATATCTTCTTCCATTCTGTCAGTTGTCTTTTGGTTTTGTTGACTGTTTTCCTTTGCTGTGAAAAAACTTTTGATCTTGATGAAGTCCCAATAGTTCATTTTTGTCCTTGAGAAGCGAGAAAAATCTTAAAACAACCACCTAACCTTACAGCTAAAGAGCTAGAAAAAGAAGAACAATACCCAGAACCAGCAGAAGGGAAGAAATAAAAAAAGAGTACAACATAAATAAATTATATACTAACTAAAGAAACAATAGAACAGATCAGTGAAAACAGGAGCTTTGAAAAGATCAAAGAAAATTGATAAACCTCTAGCCAGGCTCACTAAAAGAAAGAAAGAAAGAAAGGAAGAAATACAGACAAGGAGAAGGAAAGAGAATGGACTCAAATCACAAATAAAAAAGGAAAAATAACCAACACCACAGAAATGCAAACAAATGTAAGAGAATATTATGAAAAACTATAAGCCAACAAATTAGACAACCTAGAAGAAATTCATAAATACTTAGAAATGTATAACCTACCAAAAACAGAAACAGAAGAAATAGAAAATTTGAAAAGGCTGATTACCAGCAAGAGGACTAAATCAGTAATCAAAAACTCCCAACAAACAAAAGTCCACGGCCAGACAGCTTCACAGGGAATTCTACCAAACATTTAAAGAACAGAAACCTATTCTTCTTAAGCTATTCTAAAAAAATAGAAAAGGAAGGAAAACTTCAAAATTCATTCTATTAAGCCAGCATCACCCTAAAATCTGAACCAGAAAAAGATACCACACATAATAAAACAACAATAGGCCAATATTCCTGATGAACATAGATGCAAAAATCCTCAACAAAACACTAACAAACAAAATCCAACAATATATTTGAAAAAATCATTCACCATGATCAAATGAGATTTATTCTCAGGATGCAAGAATGGTTAAATATTTGCAAACAATCAACATAATACATCACTGCATAAGAGAAAGGATAAAAACTATATGATAATTTCACTAGATTTAGAAAAAGCATTTGACAAGTACAACTTCAATTCATGATAAAAACCCTCCACAAAGTAGATTTAGAGGGAACATATCTTAACATAATAAAGGCCATATATCAAAAACCTACAGCTAACACGGAGGGGAAACTGAGAGCTTTGCCCCTAAGGTCATGAACAAGACAAGGATGTCCATCCTTACCATTTTTATTCAACATAGTACTGGAAGTCTTAGCTACAACAATTAGACAATAAAAGAAAAAAAAAGGTATCCAATTAATTCAGTACGGATGAAGTAAAACTTTCTCTGTTTGCAGATGACATGATCCTATGCATAGAAAACCTGAAATACCACACAAAACAAACAAAGAAACAAAAACAAACAAGCAAACACTAGAACTGAGAAATATATCTGGTAGAGTCATAGGATACAATATCAATATATAGAAATCTGTTGCATTTCTGCACACCAAAAATGAAGCAGTAGAAAGAGAAATCAAGGGGGGAAAGCCCATTTATAACTGCACCATAAATTATAAGATACAAGGAAATAAATCTAACCAAAGAGGTAAATGATCTGTACTTTGAAAACTATAAACACTGATAAAAGAAATTGAAGACAACACAAAGAAATGGAAACACTTTCCATGCTCATGGACTGGAAGAACAAATACTGTGAAAATGTCCATATTACCTAAAGCAATCTACACATTTAATACAATCCCTATCAAAATATCAACAGCGTTTTTCACAGAACTAAAATGGTCCTAAAATGTGCATGGAACCACAAAAGACCCCAAGTAAAGGGGGAGGGGGAGTAAGAGGATGGTAGAAACAGGTGATGGTGATTAAGGAGCATACTTGTAATGAGAACCTGGTGATTATACTAAAAATTTTAATGAATGAATGGATTGATAGATGACAGATTGATAGATGATAGATTAGATAGATATATAGATGATAGATAGATAGATGGTAGATGATAGATAGATGATGATATAGATAGATAGATGATAGATGGATGATTGATAGATGATAGATAGCTGATAGATAGCTAGATCTATGGCTTGAGAATGAAAGCCAAAAGCTTTCAATCTTGCTTTGCCATTAGCAAGTTGTGTGATGTTGGGTTACTCACTTATTTTTTCTGAACCTCAGTTTCCTTTTCTGTAAAATGATGCTGGGGTATATTGCCTTTATTCTCTCTACCCATGCTAAAATCCAACTTCTTTACTATATCCCTTTCCTCACATTGTTGTTATCTAAGATGAAATAAATGTTTTTAAGAAAATCAAGAATGTATCATTAATAGGATTTTATATTGAAAGCTATCTGCAAACGTATAGCTTTAATCATTCTGCCGTTTATTCATTCTTTCATTCATTCAACAAAAACTGATTTCAAAGCCCAGTGATGATTATGAACCAGATACTATAGTATCCTATAATGTCTTCCCATATAAAGTATTAAAAATGAACAGGACAGATTACTTGCCCTCAAGGAGTTTATAGTCTGGTGGTGGAGACAGATATGTAATCTTAATAAAAGGTAGAAATAAATGATAGAATAAAGCACTGCAAGCTTTGGGAAGATAGGGAAAACATATCCCCTCTTCAGATGGGGAAGGCTTCCTAGAGGAGGACACAGATGAGTTAAAAGAATGAGTAGAAGGTTGTTATACTAGGTAAAGAAGAAGAGTAGAAGTTGAAAGAATTATAAGCTATTAAGAGTAGCTAGAATATAGGTGCATCTGGGTGGCTCAATGGATTAAAGCCTCTGCCTTTGGCTTAGGTCATGAACCCAGGGTCCTAGGATCGAGCCCCACATTGGTCTCCCCGCTTGGCTGGGAGCCTGCTTTCCTTCCTCTCTCTCTGCCTGTCTCTCTGCCTACTTGCGATCTCTGTCTGTCAAATAAATAAATAAAATTTTAAAAAAAGAGTAGGTAGAATATAAAGCACAAAGTAAGGAACAATAGCATAAGAGGTAAACACAGAGTAAATAGTCCAAATCCTGGTGTACTTTGTAAAGGACCTCGATTTTATCCCATGTATAAATGCTTTTCACAAAGAAGCCTAGGACACAAATGTACCAGAATTACCTGAGACTCTTGTTTAAAAGAAAAAAAAAAAGTCTGCATTTTGGCTTTACTTAAATCTACTGATTCAGAATCCCTTGGAATGAGGCCTGGGGATCTATATATAAAAGAAATATATCAGTAATTTAATTAGATGTTTTCATATCCATTTTTTTAAAATATTTTATTTATTTATTTGACAAAGAGAGAGAGAGAGATCACAAGTAGGCAGAGAGGCAGGCAGAAAAAGAGGGGGAAGCAGGCTCCTTCTGAGCAGAGACCCTGAAGCAGGCCTCCATCCCAGAACCCTGAGATCATAACTCAAGCTGAAAGCAGAGGCTTAATCCAATGAGCCACCCAGGTGCCCATTATTATTTACTTAATTTCCACCATGATACTGTTACAGGAGTTTGGGTTCAAAGAGAGATGTCATTCCCAGGGATAACTGATGAGAACAATGTTCATATTATGTGCTGAATAAACACTGGGATCGATGGATAGATGACTATCTCAGGAATAGAGAACTATCTGAGATGTGGGTGCCAGAAATATGTTCCAAAATGGGGATTTAATATCTATAACAAGGAAGAATATCTAAGTGAATACTAAGGTATAAGATGAGATTTAAATACTACAATTTAAAACACTTCCTAAAATCTCAGTTTCTAGTCTGTAAAATGAAAATAACATCTTTCAAAGGAAAGTGTAGAGTCTGAGATATTACCCTCTTTGCAAGCTAAGAGGTTAACCTGCTACAGTTTCAAGGGTGCTGGAAGACAAAAAAATCCTGGTTCAGAGACAAATGACAAGTTTATGACTTATGGCAATAGCAATAGCCAGAGGGCCAGCATTTCTGTGCTGATTCTCCAAAGTTCACTTCCAATAGTGAGATGCAAAGAGGATTGTGTTACAAAAGGGGAATCCTGAGTTTAAGAAATCTGACAGAAGATATTATCTCTATCTTCCAAGGCTGTATGCTATACAGGCATCCTTCAAAAATTAGTCTGGAACAAATGGAAGCCAGTGCCTCACTCACAAGATTGCAGAAATGTAAGAGACTGACAAGAGTATTGTCTTCTTTTAATATATATATGTATCTCACAGGCTGATATAACAACTAAGTGAAATAAAGAATATAAATTATATAACAAAGTATTTAGGACACAAAAATGCTCAGCAAAAGTAGGGGGGGGGGAGGGGGTTTGGGAGAAGGGGGTGGGATTATGGACATTGGGGAGGGTATGTGATTTGGTGAGTGCTGTGAAGTGTGTAAGCCTGGTGATTCACAGACCTGTACCCCAGGGGATAAAAATATATGTTTATAAAAAATAAAAAATTAAAAAAAAAAAAAGTAATTTCTAATATTACTCTTCTTCTTTAAATTTTTTATTTCTTTTCAGTGTAACAGTATTCATTGTTTTTGCACCACACCCAGTGCTCCATGCAATCAGTGCCCTCCCTAATACCCACCACCTGGTTCCCCCAACCTCCCACTCCCTGCCCCTTCAAAACCCTCAGATTGTTTTTCAGAGTCCATAGTCTCTCATGGTTCACCTCCCCTTCCAATTTCCCTCAACTCCCTTCTCTCCATCTCCCCTTGTCCTCCATGCTATTTGTTATGCTCTACAAATAAGTGAAACCATATGATAATTGACTCTCTCTGCTTGACTTATTTCACTCAGCATAATCTCTTTCAGTCCCGTCCATGCTGATATAAAAGTTGGGTATTCATCCTTTCTGATGGAGGCATAATACTCCATAGTGTATATGGACTATATCTTCCTTATCCATTCATCCGTTGAAAGGCATCTTGGTTCTTTCCACAGTTTGGCAACCGTGGCCATTGCTGCTATAAACATTGGGGTACAGATGACCCTTCTTCTCACTACATCAGAATCTCTGCAGTAAATACCCAGTAGTGCAATTGCTGGGTCATAGGGAAGTTCTATTTTTAATTTCTTGAAAAATCTCCACACTGTTTTCCAAAGTGGCTGCACCAACCTGCATTCCCACCAACAGTGTAAGAGGATTCCCCTTTCTCCACATCCTCTCCAACACACGCTGTTTCCTGTCTTGCTAAATTTGGCCATTCTGACTGGTGTAAGGTGGTATCTCAATGTGGTTTTAATTTGAATCTCCCTGATGGCTAGTGATGATGAACATTTTTTCATGTGTCTGATAGCCATTTGTATATCTTCATTGGAGAAGAGTCTGTTCATATCTTCTGCCCATTTTTTTAATATGATTGTCTGTTTTGTGTGTGTTGAGTTTAAGGAGTTCTTTATAGATCCTGGATATCAACCTTCTGTCTGTACTGTCATTTGCAAATATCTTCTCCCATTCCTTGGGTTGCCTCTTTGTTTTGTTGACTGTTTCCTTTGCTGTGCAGAAGCTTTTGATCTTGATGAAGTCTCAAAAGTTCACTTTCGTTTTTGTTTCCTTTGCCTTTGGAGACATATCTTGAAAGAAGTTGCTGTGGCTGATATCAAAGAGGTTACTGCCTATGTTCTCCTCCAGAATTCTGATGGATTACTGTCTCATGTTGAGGTTTTTTATCCATTTCCAATTTATCTTTGTGTACAGTGTAATAGAATGGTCGAGTTTCATTCTTCTACATAGAGCTGTCCTGTTTTCCCAGCACCAATTATTGAAGAGACTGTCTTTTTTCCACTGGATATTTTTTCCTGTTCTTTCAAAGATTATTTGACCATAGAATTGAGGGTCCATATCTGGGCTCTCTACTCTGTTCCACTGGTCTATGTGTCTGTTTTTATTCCAGTACCATGCTGTCTTGGTGATCACAGCTTTGTAGTAAACCTTGAAATCGGGTAACGTGATGCCACCGTTTTATTTTTGTGTTTCAACACTTCCTTAGCAATTCGGGGTCTCTTCTGATTCCATACAAATTTTATGATTATTTGCTCCAGCTCTTTGAAAAATACCAGTGGAATTTTGATTGGAATGGCATTAAAAGTATCAATTGCTCTAGGCAGTATAGACATTTTAACAATGTTTATTCTTCCGATCCAAGAGCATGGAATGGTCTTCCATCTTTTTGTGTCTTCTTCAATTTTGTTCTGTAGTTCCTCAAGTACAGATCCTTTACTGCTTTGGTTAGGCTTTTTTTTGTTTTTTTTTTTTAAGATTTTATTTATTTATTCGACAGAGAGAGATCACAAGTAGGCAGAGAGGAAGGCAGAGAGAGAGGAGGAAGCAAGCTCCCTGCTGAGCAGAGAGCCCGATGCGGGACTCGATCCCAGGACCCTGAGATCATGACCTGAGCAGAAGGCAGCGGCTTAACCCACTGAGCCACCCAGGCGCCCCGCTTTGGTTAGGTTTAATCCCAGGTATCTTATGGTTCTTTGTGCTATAGTAAATGGAATCGATTCTCTAATTTCCCTTTCTATATTTTCATTGTTAGTGTAGAAAAAAAGCCACTGATTTCTGCACATTGACTTTGAATCCTGCCACATACTGAATTGCTGTATGAGTTCTAGTAGTTTGGGGGTGGAGTCTTTTGGGTTTTCCATATAAAGAATCATGTCATCTGCAAAGAGAGAGAGTTTGACTTCTTCATTGCCAATTTTGATACCTTTTATTTCTCTTTGTTGTCTGATTGTTGTCGCTAGGACTTCTAATACTATGTTGAACAAGAGTGGGAAGAGTGAGCATCCTTGTCGTGTTCCTGATCTCAACAAGAAGGCTGCAAGCTTTTTCCCATTGAGGATAATATTTGCTGTGGGTCTTTCATAGATAGATTTTTATGAAGTTCAGGAATGTTCCCTCTATCCCTATACTTTGAAGTGTTTTTAATTAGAAATGGATGCTGGATTTTGTCAGATGCTTTTTCTGCATTAATTGAGAGGACCATATGGTTCTTCTCTCTTCTCTTATTAATTTGATCCATCACATTGATTGATTTTCACATGTTGAACCATCCTTGTAGCCCAGGGTTGAATCCCACCTGGTCATGGTGGATAATCTTTTTAATGTGCTGTTGGATCCTGTTTGCTAGGGTATTGTTGAGAATCTTAGCATCCATATTCATCAGTGATATTGGTCTGAAATTCTCCTTTTTGGTAGGGTCTTTGCCTGGTTTGGGGATCAGGGTAATGCTGGCTTCATAGAAAGAGTCAGGAAGTTTTCCTTCTGCTTCAATTTTTTGAACAGCTTCAGGAGAATAGGTGTTATTTCTTCTTTGAAAGTTTGGTAGAATTCCCCAGGGAATCCATCAGGTCCTGGGCTCTTGTTTTTTCATAGGTTTTTGATCACTGCTTCAATCTCGTTATTAGATATCGGTCTATTCAGGTTGCCAATTTCTTCCTGGTTCAATTTTGGGAGTTTATAGTTTTCCAGGAATGCATTCATTTCATCTAGGTTGCTTACCTTATTGGCATATAATTGTTGATAATATCTTCTGATGATTGTTTCTACTTCTTAGGTGTGAGTTGTGATCTCTCCCTTTTTATTCATAATTTTATTAATTTGGGCTTTCTCTCTTTTCTTTTGGATTGGTGTGGCCAATGGTTTATCGATCTTATTGATTCTTTCAAAAAACCAGCTTCTAGTTTAATTGATACGTTCTACTGTATCTCTGGTTTCTACCTTATTGATCTCTGCTCTAATCTTGATTATTTCCCTTCTTATGTGTGGAGTTGGTTTAATTTGTTGTTGATTCTCCAGTTCTTTAAGGTGTAGAGACAGCTAGTGTATTCTGGATTTTTCAATTTTTTTTTGAGGGAGGCTTGGATGGCTATGTATTTCCCCCTTAGGACCGGCTTTGCTGCATCCCAGAGGTTTTGGACCGAAGTGTCTTCATTCTCATTGGTTTCCATGAATTGTTCAAGTTCTTCTTTGATCTCCTGGTTGATCCAAGCATTCTTAAGCAAGGTGGTCTTTAGTTTCCAGGTGTTTGAGTTCCTTCCGAACTTTTCCTTGTGATTGAGCTCCAGTTTCAAAGCACTGTGATCTGAGAATATTCAGGGAATAATCTCAGTCTTTTGGTATCGGTTGAGTCCTGATTTGTGACCCATTATGTGGTCTATTCTTGAGAATGTTCCATGTGCACTTGAGAAGAATGTGTATTCTGTTGTTTTAGGGTGGAATGTTCTGTATATATCTATGAGGTCTATCTGGTCCAATGTATCATTCAATTCTCTTGTTTCTTTATTGATTTTCTGCTTCGATGATCTATTTCTGAGAGAGGTGTGTTAAGATCTCCTACTATTAGTGTATTCATATCAGTATGACTCTTTATCTTGATTAATGGTTTTGTTATGTAATTGACTGCTCCCATATTGGGGGCATAGATATTTACAATTGTTAGATCATCTTGGTGGATAGACCCATTAAGAATGATGTAGTGTCGGGTCGCCTGGGTGGCTCAGTTGGTTAAGCAGCTGCCTTCGGCTCAGGTCATGATCCCAGTGTCCTGGGATTGAGTCCCACATCGGGCTCCTTGCTCAGCAGGGAGCCTGCTTCTCCCTCTGCCTCTGCCTGCCATTCTGTCTGCCTGTGCTCGCTCTCCCCCCGCCTCTGATAAATAAAATCTTTAAAAAAAAAAAAAAGAATGATGTAGTGTCCTTCTGTATCTCTGACAATAGTCTTTACTTTAAAATCTAATTTATCTGATATGAGAATCACTACCCTGGCCTTCTTTTGAGGCCCATTAGCATGAAAGATGCTTCTCCATCCCTTCACATTCAGTCTGGATGTATCTTTAGGTTCAAAATGGGTCTCTTGTAGACAACATATGGATGGGTCCTGTCATTTCATCCAATCTGCAACCCTGTGTCATTTTATGGGCCTATTTAGGCCATTCACATTGAGAGTGATTATTGATAAATACGATTTTATAGACATCGTGTTACCTTTGAAGTCTTTCTTTCTGTAGATTGTCTCTATATTTCTGTTCAATGCTATTCTTAGGATATTTTCTCTTTTACAGAACCCCTCTTAATATTTCCTGCAGTGTCGGCTTGGTGGTTGCATAGTCTTTTAAGCCTTGCCGGTCTTGGAAACTCTTGATCTCTCCATCCACTTTGAATGTCAGTCTTGCTGCATAAAGTATTCTTGGCTGTATGTTCTTCTCATTTAGTGCCCTGAATATATCTTGCCAGCCCTTTCTGGCTTGCCAGGTCTCTGTGGACAGGTCTGACGTTATTCTGTTGGCCTTTCCTCTGTACGTAAGGAGCCTCTTTGTCCTAGCGGCTTTCAAGAGATTGTATCTACAATTATGATTTTTTCAATTTTACTATCAGGTGCCTTGGTTTTTTGTTTGTTTGTTTGTTTTGGAATCTATAATCTTGGGTGGAGACCGTTCTGCCTCTAGTACATGAACGCTGATTCCATTCGCGAGACTGGGAAAATTTTCATGGAGAACTTGTTCCACTATATCTTCTAGACTTCTTTCTTTCTCCTCCCCTTCAGGGATTCCAATAATTCTGATGTTGGAATGTTTCATGGCATCATTTATTTCCCTGATTCTATTTTTGTGGCTTCTAAGCTGTTTGTTCCAGGCTTCCTCCTGATCCTTTCTCTCTATCTGTTTGTCCTCCAGATTACTAATTCTATCTTCTGTCTCAGTTACCCTAGGTTTTAGAGAATTTAGATTAGATTGGAACTCATTGAGAGCATTGTGAACCTTATCCCTGGTGCCTTTCAGTTCTGCCCTAACATTGTGAACATCATCCCTGTTGGCTTTCATTTCTGCCCTAATCATTTCCATTTGGTCATCCATGGCTTTCTCCAACCTAGCTATTACCTGGATAATTGTTAGCCTGAATTCTCTTTCTGGCATATTGTCTATGTTGATAGCTATTAGCTCTGTTGCAGAAGGCCCATCCTCTGGATTTTTCTTCTGTTGGGCATTCCTCCTCCTAGTCATTTTTATGAGAAATAGAATGGATGTAGCTGGATGTATTGACCGTGGTGCAGTCAAGGTGCACCTTGGAACACTTCTGAGCAATCAGGATTCCCCACCCAAACGAGAGAAAAAAGAAAAGAAAAAGAAAAAAAGAGAGAGAGGAAAAAAGGGGAAGATAAAAGAGAAGGTTCAGCCCAAATGGGCCCCAAGGTAAGATTTATGAAGTATACAAACAAAAACAGACAAAGAAAAAGACTGACAAAATATATGACAAGAAAAAAAAATCTATATGTATAAGCAATAAAAGGAAGAATCTCATCAAAAAGAGTATAAGATATAAGATATACTATAAGTATAAGATATATATACTATCAGGACAAACACAAATACACAAAAACACTGGTGGAAGAAAAAGATGGGAGAGTGGTTATAAATTCTCAGTGTGGGTGAGGAAGTTTATTTTGATTCTTCCTGGATGTATCTTGATATCTTTGTTAAAGGACTCAACTTTCCCAAGATAAAGGGGGATTAAAAATTGGTTTACCTATGGGGTAGCATTGATTGGGGTAAGGGGATTACCTTGAAGTTTAACTCTATACGAATATTTGAAAATAAAAATAAAAAAGGAATAAACTAGACTAAACTATACTAAAAGTTAAAAAAATTTAAAAAATAGAAATGCAAAAGAAAAACACGGGTGTATGTATCAAAAAGTTCAGGTTAGAAGGTTATTATTGAATTTGATGTACTGGACATCTCACTGTGATGGTAAGTAGGTTAAAAAATTATCTATATATATATATAAAAAAATGAACCGGAATAGTGGAAACGAGTTAAAAATAAAAGTTGTATCTATGAAGTAGTGGTGGCTGTTCCCTTGTAGTCCTTTTTTTTTTTTTTTCCTTTCCTGGTTGGTTTTCTGGGGGAGGGCCCTGCCATGTGGGTTTTGAGTCAATGATGTTCCCTGAGTTAAGTCCTCCTGCCCCCCTCAAGGAGGTAGGCTCTGAGGAAACCAGTTTTTTCAGGCTTTTGTTCTCTGGAGGTTTTTATGTTTGTTCACTTCTTTTTTCTTGCCTTGACCGCTTATGATCGTTTTTGGAAGTTTAGAGGAAAACAAACTGCACCCCGACCACCCTCTCAGAGAGAAGCTTCAGTCTGCTCCCCTGCGGGTGCTGCAGAGCGCATATAAATGCCCCCTTGGCCGCTGGCAGAGCAGGTCCCTGGGGACGCAGGATCTTCTGCATGTACCCAAAACCACAGCAGTGGCAGTTGTCTGGGCAGTTCCAGACTGCCAGAGACGTTCCAAACAGCGATTGCACACTGAGCTTTTCCTGCTGGCCCCGGGCTGGGAGTGCCTGGTCTTTCTGGATCTAAGAGTGCTGGGCTGGCATGCACCTCTCTCAGGGGAGGGTGAGGGGCACGTGCATCTCAGGCTCTGTTAGCACGGCTCGGCGTTCTGCCATCTGGCGAGGCTTCCAGCCCTTCACAGGAGCCGGACCCCATGCATTCTTGGGTGCACTGGCAGCTCAGGGACCAAGACCTGGTTTCTCTGCCACACTCTATGGCTCAGCGCCAGGGGAGGCTGTCCTGGGTCCGGGGACTTAAGCCCTTGTCCCTAGCTGCCCCGATTCCCACAATTTCCCCCCACAATCCTTTGCTCTTTTTGAGTGCTTTCAACCAGATTCCAAGTTAATGCTGGCCCCCAGATGCAAGGCACTCTCGTATTAGGGGTATGACTTTCCAGTGGGTCGCCGTTGGTGGCTCCCTCCCCCTTTTGTTTATCTTCTGATATCAGTTTGATGTTCCCACTCCGCTTTACCTGCCCACTGGTGTCTTCTGCCCCTGAGGAGATCCAGACGTGTATAATTCTGAACTCAGAACCCATGATTTCATGGGTGATTGGAGTTGTTTGGTAGGTAATCAGCTCACTTTAGGGTACGGTTTGAAACAGCGCCTCCTCTCCTACTTCCCTGCCATCTTGTCTCCACCCTCTAATATTACTCTTATAGTAATTGTCATTTTGGGTTTTGTTGCTGTTTTTTTTTTTTTAGAACTTTATTTATTTATTTGGCAGAGAGAGATCACAAGTAGGCAGAGAGGCAGGCAGAGAGAGAGGAAGGGAAGCAGGCCCCTGCTGAGCAGAGAGCCCGATGTGGGACTCGATCCCAGTACCCTGAGATCATGACCTGAGCCGAAGGCAGTGGCTTAACCCACTGAGCCACCCAGGCGCCCGGTTTTGTTGCTGTTTAACATCACTCAAATTAAAGATGGTTTGTGGTTTAACTACTAGGTTGGGAGAAGGGGGTGGGATTATGGACATTGGGGAGGGTATGTGCTTTGGTGAGTGCTGTGAAGTGTGTAAACCTGGTGATTCACAGACCTGTACCCCTGGGGATAAAAATATATGTTTATTAAAAAAAAAAAAACTACTAGGTTGCAACTTACCTTGACCAAGAAGATAATTGATCCAGAATCTTTTGGATCCTGCAGGTGGGGCTAAATGGCCATGGCTATGAGGAAAAAAAATGAAAAGGCAGAGTGGTCATTAAATATATGGCCCTTGGGACCCTCAGTGGGGACCACATGGTCAGTCCTCTGCAATCTGTGGTGACAGGGTAAGTGATGAAACTGGTGACTGTTGTCAGAGGCTTCAACTTCTGCTATTTTTTTTTCCTTCTCTACCCTAACAGACTCTGAAATTTCCTAACAAAGCAACCCTCTACCTGGAAGGCCTGTCCTTCCCCTCTCTACCATCTGCTTTCTGGGAGGCAGAATATAGTGGGAATAACCCAGAAATGCTGGGTTTAAATCTAAGCTTTGCAACTTATCAGAAAGTCCTTTTTTAAAAATAGTAAACAGAGTATGTAACATTTAAATCTTTTGTATTTCCAGTGCTCAGAATAAGCCTTAGGCAAAGTGATGAATTGTGACATAGCACTTCAGTCTCTTTGAGTTCCAGCTTCTCGTGGGCACTACTCAGGGGATGACTGATCTAGATCTTCCCTTCAAGGTCTAGAAGATAGGTTTTATTTCTCCTTTATCTTCCCAGACCATTTGCAATTTGTAGGCCTTGTTAAGCTTCTTCATAGGATTCAGTCCTTCACATCAAAATACCTAATGGTGATTTTGAGTAGCTTATACTCTGTTAATGGCCAAAATTCAACTTACCCCAGACGCATGCCAGCTGCTTAGTTATGGGCTGGCCTATTTATAATTTAAGGACTGTCCCAATGTATTATTTATTACAATGTATTTCAGAACTTATTCTTGGACATGTAAGTCATTTCCCAATGGAAATTGTTCTTTCTTCTTGTTCTTCTTGATTCATCATGAGATATTTACTTGCTATCCCTTTGCAAATGGTAGAGTCTTTGCCTCTGGTACAGTATAACATTTTAGAATGGCCGCTAGGCTTAGAGTCAGACAGTCTGGGTTCAAAACTCAGCTTTATTACTTCCTACTTCTCTGTGGGAGACAGCAACTAAAGTGATGATTTATCTGCATCCAGATGGTTTTGAATCCTAGCTACTCACTAACTAGATGACTTCTGTCTGACCACATAACCTTTCTGAGCCTCACTTTTCCCATTTGTAAAATGGGAATGATAATACCTACCTGGTAGAGCTTTCTGAGTAGTTAATGAGGTATCATGCCTACCCAGTGCTCATCACATTATAGCAGCCACCCAATAAGTAGGATATCCACCCCAACCATCAAAGTTCTCATCTTCCTCTAAACTCACAGAACATTATTATTCTGGCAGGAATTCAATACTCACATACCTGTGGGACCAAGCACATAACTGAAGTCAATGAGTATAAGAAAAAGAATACTGGAGTTTTTAGGATACAAAGCAATTGAGACTTGGCCTCAACATTGGGAAGAACATAGTGAATGCTGAGGACTGTGGCAAGCTGGGGAATATGTATTTCATCTAACACACCCACCACTTCAGCCCATATTTGCATGAAGATAAACCCATTCTAACAGATCTGTTTTTTCAACAGAAGTTATATATATATATCTGGATTTTTAGGTTAATGTTTTCAGTTTTTAACTGTTGTCTCATTTAAAAACAAACACACACAAAATCAAACTTGGAATTCAAAATATTTCTACAAGCCTAGTCCAGCCTACTGACTAGAGCACTCTGTTTAATCACATTCACTTGATATCATTTAAGCTCTGAGCTTATATTACTCCTTAACTTCCAGTGCTCAAGTTTTGTCTCCAATTATATCTTGTTAAGCTACTTGAGTAAGATATTTGAGAGCAGGGTTGGTGTCTTGCTCAAGGAAATAGCCACAGTTGGTAAACTCTCTTTTGGGTTATATCCTTTAAGCTCTTGAAATGGCTTGTTCCCCTCCAGAAGAACTTGTTGACTTCTTTGTGCCATGACACAGGAATACAACAGCTGGCTGCCTCTGGGAGGTTGAAAATAAACAGGTTCAGAAGCTCTGAGGACAGAAAATGGACTTGTAGGTGGAGAAACGGCCTAAAATAAATACAGCTGTTGAGGAGGAAAATTCTATTTACTTTGCTTCTTTTGAGTTGTATACTGGGTGAGAAAGAATATCAAATCCTGAGACGTTTCATATACTGATGACAGAGACCCCACTCAGGGCTGGCCTCTACTGCTAAGCACATTTATATTAGCCATTCAGTATATATTTGATAATTAACAGATTGACTAGGCATCTCAAATGATAGAGACCATTTTAGCTAGTGAAAATGACAAGTTAAAGTTCTCTGCACTGGAGGGTCTATGTTAATTTTTTTTGTTTTTGTTTAGTTTTGTTAAGTTTTGTTTTGGTTTGGTTTTGGTTTGGAATATAATTCACAAAACACATTCTTTACCAAGAGCTTTTGTTTGTCACATAGACATAACAGAGGAGACATTAGCTTGAGGGGCAGAAAATGTGAGCTCTAGTCTTAGCTTGCTAACTAGCTGTATGATCTTAGCAAATTGTCACAGTATTCTGGAACCCAGTTTCTTCGACTATAAAGTGAAGGATTCAGAAAGATCTAGAGTAGGAGAGGCTGAGAGAGAATATGAGATGAGGAAACAAAAGGTCCACACTAACAACCTGGTGATGATAATTCATTTCTATGAAAACTTGGATGGGAAAGAACATAAACTCTGAATCTATCTCTACCTCTACAAACAGGACAAATCAGAGTCTTCTTCTGGTGTTGTAAGCATGAATTAGAGAGTAGAATATACATGAAAATGCTTTAAATGGATTTACCAGACAGAATCAGCTTTGAACACTGACCCCACCACTTCCAGGTTCTTATGGAAAGACTTTTAATATTGACATTATTTTCCTAATTCAGAAAATGTTCATAATAATATCTACTTCATTGGGTTGTTGTAATGATTAAATTAAGTGAAATAATACAAGGAAATCATAAAATGCCATAAGTACTAATTATTGTTGGTAAAAGACAAACGACATTGATGTAAGATCTCCATTGTATATTATTCCATGGTGCTAATTAGCTAAATCAAAATCCCAACTTTAAAAAATTTTTATCTCAACTAAAATTAATATCCCTTTACAAAAAAAAAAAAGAAAAGAAAAGAAATAGCATCAAACAATAAAACAGAAAGAGTGATACAGCTGATCATGAACCCAGTTGTTTTCTGAAGCCCAGGAGAGAACAAAGCTAAGAAATTCAAACATTCTGGCTCAAACTTAGCCTGCCCTGCAAGGGCCTGTTGCACTGAGGCAAAAGTAATGGGAAAGTTTCCTTCAGAAAGAAAAGATCACAGTCTCTTTTTCAGAGGTAAGCCCATAGAAATATTTGGGTGCACAGTGGTCCAGGAAGCAAAAGCAAAAATCCCAGACACTGTTGCAGATTGTGTTCTCAGGGCAACATTCCAGACTTTTCTAAAATCCAGATCACAGGAGTAACTAAATAGCTCTCCAGACGTTGCCAATATCACAGGGTACACTTGAAATCAAACTGCATCCAGATGGCAAGGGATGCATTCAAACTCTACTTATATGACAAGTGAATTAATCATTCATTCATCCATTGAGTTTCTCATTCAAAACATAGCTTTTATTAGTCTAATAATTGGCACTATGCTGGATGCTGCATACATAAATGAAGCAAGTCACTTCTTTCAACAATCTCAAATACAAATATTATCACCCACATAACTCTAAAAGCTTTGTAACGTCAAGGCTCTAGTGAGTAAATATTAAAATAAATGAAATAATATTAAATGTATCTACACTACAACAGATATCTTCCACAAAAGGGAGATACTTAATTTTGCATCTATCTATCTATCATCTATCTATCTAGATAGATAGATATAAAATAGATATGGAGCATTATTCATAGTAGCAATATAAACATACAATGAATTGAATAATAGTTCAAAAAGTTGTACATAAAAAATGGAATGTATATTAGAAGGATATAATTATAAAGATCAGCAAGAGAAAACTCATTTATTCATGTGACATGATAGAAATAATACAAAATTAAGACATTTACCATGGGGTATAATTACATATATGAAAACTACACATTTTTTGAAATAACATCTGAAAGGGAATATAAATTTTTTGTAGTTTTATAAAGTAGTGCAATTTTCTTTTCTTTTTTATTTTTGTTTAAATTCAATTAATTGACATATAGTGCATTATTAGATTTAGAGATAGAGTTTACAGATTCATCACTTGCATATTACATCCAGCCTTCATTACATTAAGGCACCCACCTTAATGCCGATTTCCCAGTTACTCCATACCTTCACCTATCTCCCCTCCAGCAACCCTCAGTTTGTTTCCTAGAGTTAAGAGTCTCATGGTTTGTCTCCCTCTCTAATTTTGTCTTATTTTCTTCCCCCCCCTTCCCATATGATCCTGTTTTGTTTCTTAAATTCTAAATATGAGTGAAATCATATGATAATCTTCTTTCTCTGGTTGACCTATTTTGCTTAGCATAATACCCTCTAGTTCAATCCATGTCATTGCAAATGATAACATTTCTCTTTTTGATGGCTGAGTAATATTACATTGTGTATATATACCACATCTTCTTTATCCATTATTCTGCCAATGGATGTCAATGGACATCTGGGCTCTTTCCATATTTTGGTTATTGTGGACATTGTTGCTGTAAGCATTAAGGTACAGGTCCCCCTTGGTTCCAGTATGCTTGGATCCTTTGGGTAAATACCTAGTAGTGCAATTCCTGGGTCATTAGGGTAGCTCTATTTTTAACTTTTTGAGGAAACTCCATACTGTTTTCCAGAGTGTCTATATCAGTTCACATTCCCACCAGAGTGTGCCCCTTTCTGCACCAGCTTACATTCCCAAAGAGTGAGCCCCTTTCTCTGCATCCTTGTCAATATCTGTCATTTCCTGACTTGTTAATTTTAGCCATTCTGACTGGTGTGTGGTGATATCTCATTGTGGCTTTGATTTGTATTTCCCTGATGCCGAGCAATGTGGAGCTTTTTCTCATGAATCTGTTGACCATTTGTATGTCTTCTTTGAGGAAGTGTCTGTTCATGTCTTCTGCCCATTTCTTGACTGAATTTGTTGTTTTTGGGGTGTTGAATTTGATAAGTTTTTTATAGATTTTAGATACTAACCCTTTATCTGATAAAACATTTGCAAATATCTTCTCTCATACTGTAGATTGTCTTTTGGTTTTGTCAACTATTTACTTCTTTGTGCAGAAGCTTTTTCTCTTGTTGAAGTCTCAATAATGAACTTTTGCTTTTGTTTCCCTTACCTTTGAAGATGTGTCTAGGAGGAAGTTGCTATGGCTAAGGCCAAAGAGGTTACTATTTGTGTTCTCCTCGGGATTTCGATGGATTCCTGTCTCACATTTAGGTCTTTTTATCCATCTTGAGTTTATTTTTGTGTATGGTGTAAGAGAATAGTCCAGTTTCATTCTTCTGCATGTGGCTGTCCAATTATCCCAACACCATTTGTCAAAGAGACTCTCTTTTTTCAATTGGATATTCTTTCCTGCCTTGTCAGCAATTTATTGAGGGTTCATTTCTGGGTTCTCTATTCTGTTCCATTGATCCATGTGTCTGTTTTTGTATCAGTACCATGATGTCCTAATGACTGCAGTTTTGTAATCTAGCTTGAAGTCCAGAATTGTGATGCCACCAGCTTTGGTTTTCTTTTTCAACATTCCTTTGGCTATTCAGGATCTTTCCTCATTTCATACAAATTTAGGATTATTTGGTCTAGCTGTGTGAAAAATGTTGATAGTATATTGATAGGGATTGCAATGAATGTGTAGATTGTTCTGGGTAGCATAGACATTTTAAGAATATTGTTCTCCCAATCCATGGGCATGGAATGTATTCCCATTTCTTTGTGTCTTCCTCAATTTCTTTCATAAGTGTTCTATAGTTTTCAGAGTAAGTCCTTTACCTTTTTGGTTAGGTTGATTTCTAGGTGTCTTATTGGTTTCTGTGCAGTTGTAAATAGGATCCATTCCTTGATTTTTCTGTCTTCTTCCTCATTGTAGTGCATAGAAATGCAACTAACTTCCATGCACTGATTTTATATTCTGTAACTTCACTGAATTCCTATATGAGTTCTAGCAATTTGGGGGTGGGGTCCTTTGGTTTTCTTTTCTTTTCTTTTCTTTTTTAAGATTTTATTTATTTGACAGAGAGAGATCACAAGTAGGCAGAGAGACAAGCAGAGAGAGAGAGAGAGAGAGAGAGAGAGGAGGAGGAAACAGGCTCCTTGCGGAGCAGAGAGCCCGATGCACGATTCAATCCCAGAACCCTGAGATCATGAGCTGACCTGAAGGCAGAGGCTTAACCCACTGAGCCACCCAGGCACCCCGGTCCTTTGGTTTTTAATGTAGATTATCGTGCTGCAAAGAACAAAAGTTTGAAAATCTTTTTTTGCTGATTTAGATGCCTTTTATTTATTTATTGTTGTCTGAACTGCTGAGGCTAGGACTTCTAGTACTATGTTGAACAACAGTGGTGAAAATGAACATCACTGTTGTGTTCCTAACCTTAAAACAAACTCTCAATTTTTCCCTGTTAAGAATGATATTCACTGTGGGCTTTTAGTATATGGCTTTTATGATATTGAGGTATGTTCCCCCATATTGGGAAGTTTTTAATCAAGAAAGAACTCTGTACTTTGTCAAAGCCTTTTCCTGCATTTATTGAGAGGATCATATGGTTCTTGTCCTTTCTTCTTTAATGTGATGTATCACATTCATTGATTTGCAGATATTGAACCACACTTGCAATACGGAAGTAAATCCCACTTCGTCATGGTGAATAATACTTCTATTGGCTAAGATCTTGGCGAGAATTTTAGCATCCATTTCATGAGGGATATTAATCTGCAATTCTCCTTTTTGATGGGGTCTTTGTCTGGTTTTGGGATCAAGGTAATACTGGCCTCATAGACTGAGTTTGGAAGTTTTCCTTCTATGTCTATTTTTTGAAACAGTTTTAGAAGGATAGGTATTGATTCTTCTTTAAAAGTTTGGTAGAATTATGCTAGGAGGCCCGTTGGGACTAGACCCTTGTTTTTTTGCTAGATTTTTTATTATTGTTTCAATTTCTTTCCTCTTTATGGGTCTGTTCAGGTTTTCTATTTCTTCCTGGTTCAGTTTTGGTAGTTAATATGTTTCTAAGAATGCATCTATTTCTTCCAGATTGGCTAATCTGTTGGCATATAGTTGCTCAAAATATGTCCTTATAATCATTTGTATTTCTTTGGTGCTGGGTGTGATCTCTCGTCTTTCATTCATGATTTTATTTATTTGGGTGATTTCTCTTTTCTTTTTGAAAACTCTGGCTAGGAGTTTATTGAACTTATTACCTAGTTTTGTTGATCTGTTCTACTGTTCCTGTGGTTTCTCTTTCATTAATTTCTGTTCTAATCTTTATTATTTCTCTTCACCTGCTGGATTTAAGCTTTGTTTACTGTTCTTTCTCCAGCTCCTTTAGGTGTAAGGTTAGGTTGTGTATTTGAGACTTTTCTTGTTTCTTGAGAAATGCTTCGATTGCTATATATTTCCCTCTTAGAACTCCCTTTGTTGAATCTCAAAGGTTTTGAATTATGTTACCATTTTTCATTTGTTTCCATGAATTTTAAAATTTTTTTTAAATTTTAAATTTTTACATTTTTCTTTAATTTTTAAAATTCTTCTTTAATTTTCCATTCATTCTTGATATGCATGTTCTTTAACTTCCATGTATTTGTGTTCCCTCTAAATTTTTTCGTGTGATTGAGTTCAAGTTTTAAAGTGTTGTGGTTTGAAAATATGCAGGGAGTAATTCCAATATTTTGGCACTGGTTGAGACCTGATTTGTGACCCAGTATGAGATCTTTTTTGGGAGACTGTTCCATGTGCACTTAGGAAGAATGTGTATTCTACTGCTTTATGTTGGAATGTTTTGAATATATCTGTGAAGTCCATCTGGTCCAGTGTGTCATTCAAATCCCTTGTTTCCTAATTGATCTTCTGCTTAGATGATCTGTCTATTGTTCTGAATAGAGAAAGTCTCCTATGACTATTGTATTATTATCAATGTGTTTCTTTAATTTTGTTATTAATTAGTATATATTGGCTGTTCCTGTGTTAGGGGCATAAATATCCATAATTGCTAGATCTTCTTGTTGGATAGACTCTTTTATTAAGATATCGTGTCTTTCTTCACCTCTTATTACAGTCTTTGGTTTAAAATCTAATTTCTCTGTATAAGGATTGCTACTATAGCTTTCTTTTGCTGTCCATTAGCATGATAAATTGTTCTCCACCTCTTCACATTCAATTTGGAGATGTCTTTGGGCCTAAAATGAGTTTCTCAGACACCAAATGGATGGGTCTTCATTTTTTATCCAATTTGATGCCCTGTGTCCTTTGATTAGAGCATTTAGCCCATTTACATTCAAAGGAATTATTGAAAGATATGAATTTAGTGCCATGGTATTATCTGTAAATTCATAGTTTCTGTATATTATCTCTGTTCCTTTCTGGTCTTTGTTACTTTTGGGCTCATTATTTCTTTAAAGATCTCTTTTAACATTTCTTCTTCTTTTTTTTTTTTAACTAACAGATGATGTATTATTTGCCCCAGGGGTACAGGTCTGTAAATCATCAGGCTTACACATTTCCCAGCACTCAACATAGCACATACCCTCCCCAATATCCATAACCCAGCCATCCTGTCCCTTCCCCCTAACCCCCAGCAACCCTCAGTTCATTTGCTGAGATTAAGAGTTTCTTATGATTTGTCTCCATCCCCAGTCCCATCTTTTATTTTTTAAAGACTATTTTTTCATCCAACAGAGATCACAAGTAAGCCGAGAGAGAGGGAGGAAGAAGGCTCCCCTCTGAGCAGAGAGCCCTACATGGGCCTCAATCCCAGGATCCCAGGATCAGAGGCTTTAACCCACTGAGCCACCCAGGCGTCCCCCCAGTCCCATCTTGTTTCATTTGTCCCTCCCTACCCCCATGAATCCCTGTCCTGCAACTCCAATTCCTCATATTAGAGAGATCATATGATAATTGTCTTTCTGTGATTAACTTATTTCTCTTAGCATAATACCCTCTAGTTCCATCCACATTGTTGCAAATGGCAAGATTTTGAGGGTTTTGATGGCTGCATTGTATTCTATTATATAAATAGATGCCATGTCTTCTTTATTCATTCATCTGTTGATGGACATCTAAGTTCTTTCCATAGTTTAGCTATTGTGGACATTGTTGCTATAAACATTTGGATGCATGTGCCCCTTTGGATACCTACATTTGTATCTTGAGGGTAGATACCCAGTAGTGAGATTGTTGGGTTGTAGGGTAACTCTATTTTCAACATTTTGAGAAATCTCCATACTATTTTCCAAAGTTACTACACCAGCTTGCCTTCCCACTGACAGCGTAGGAGAGTTCCCCTTTCTCTGCATCCTTGCCAACATCTGTCATTTCCTGACTTGTTAATTTTAGCCATTCTGACTAGTGTGAGGTGGTATCTCATTGTGGTTTTCATTTGTATTTCCCTGATGCCAAGTGATTTTCAACCCTTTTTCATATGTCTGTTGACCATGTGGATGTCTTCTTTGCAGAAATGTTTGTTCATGTCCTCTGCCCATTTCTTGATTGGATTATTTGTCCTTTGGGTGTTGAGTTTGATAAGTTCCTTATAGATTTTGGATATTAGCCCTTTATCTGATATGTTGCTTTTTAATATCTTCTCCCATTCTGTCAGTTGTCTTTTGGTTTTGTTGACTGTTTCCTTTGCTGTGCAAAACCTTTTGATATTGATGAAGTCCCAATAGTTCATTTTTGCTGTTTTCCTTGCCTTTGATGATGTTTCTAGGAAGAAGTTGCTGAGGCTGTGGTCGAAGACGTTGCTGCCTGTGTTCTCCTCAAGGATTTTGATAGATTCCTGTCTTACACTGAGGTCTTTCATCCATTTTGAGTCTATTTTTTGTTTGTGGTATAGGAAATGGTCAGGTTTCATTCTTCTGCTTGTGACTGTCCAATTTTCCCCACAGCACTTGTTGAAGAGACTCTTTTTTATCCACTGGATATTGTTTCCTGTTTTGTCAAAGATTAGTTGACAAAGATTAAATTAAATCAAATTGATCAAATTAGAGTTGAGGGTCCATTTCTTGGCCATCATTCAGATTCATTGATCTATGTGTCTGTTTTTGTGCCATTACCATACTCCCTTGATGCTTACAGATTTGTATTAGAGCTTGAAGCCTGGAATTGTGATGCCACCATCTTTGGCTTTCTTTCTCAATATTCCTCTGGCTCTTTGGGGTATTTTCTGGTTCCATATAAATTTTAGGATTATTTGTTCCATTTCTTTGAAAAAAAATTGATGGTATTTTGATAGGGATTGCTGTAAATGTGTAGATTAGCTTAGGTAGCATAGACATTTTTACAATATTTGTTCTTCCAATGCATGAGCATGGAATGCTTTTTTTCTGTTTCTTTATGCCTTCCTCCATTTCTTTCATGAGTACTGTATAGTTTTCTGATTACAGATTCATTGCCTCTTTGATTAGGTTTATTCCTAGGTATCTTATGGTTTTGTGTACAGTTGTAAATGGGATTGACTCCTTAATTTCTCTTTCTTTTGTCTTGCTATTGGGGTATAGAAATGCAACTGATTTCTGTGCGTTGATTTTATATCCTGACCCTCTACTGATTTCATGTATGAGTTCTAGCAGTTTTGGAGTGGAGTCTTTTGGGTTTTCCACATAAAGTATCATGTCATCTGCAAAGTTTGATAGTTTGACTTCTTTTTCGATTCAGATGCCTTTTAGTTCTTTTTGTTGTCTGATTGCTGAGGCTAGGACTTCTCGTACCATGTTGAATAGCAGTGGTGATAGTGGACATCCCTGCTGTGTTCCTGAGCTTAGGGGAGAATGATATTCGCTGTGGGTTTTCATAGATAGCTTTGATGATATCGAGGTATGTACCCTCTATGCCTACACATTGAAGAGTTTTGATCAGGAAGGGATGCTGTACTTTGTCATATGCTTTTTCAGCATCTATTGAGAGTATCATATGGTTCTTGTTCTTTCTTTCATTAATATATTGTATCACATTGATTGAGTTGTAAATGTTGAACCAACCTTGTCACCCAGGAGTAAACTCCACTTGGTCATGATGAAAAATCCTTTTAAGATACTGTTGGATCCTGTTGACTAGTATTTTGGTGAGAATTTTTGCTTCTGTGTTCATCAAGGATATTGGTCTGTAATTCTCCCTTTTGATGGGGTCTTTGTCTGGTTTGGGGACCAAGATATTACTGGCCTCATGAAATGAGTTTGGAAGTTTTCCTTCCATTTCTATTTTTTGGAACAGTGTCAGGAGAATAGGTATTAATTCTTCTTTAAATGTTTGGTAGAATTCCCCCTGGGAAACTGTCTGGCCCTGGGCTTCTGTTTGTTGGGAGATTTTTGATGACTGCTTCAATCTCCCTACTGGTTATGGGTCTGTTCGGGCTTTCTGTTTCTTCCTAGTTCACTTTTGGTAGTTTATATGTCTCTAGGAATGCATCCATTTCTTCCAGATTGTCAATTTTGCTGTTGTATAGTTGCTCATAATATTTTCTTATACTTGTTTGTATTTCTTTGATGTTGGTTGTGATCTCTCCTTTTGCATTCATGATTTTATTTATTTGGGTCCTTTCTCTTTTCTTTTTGATAAGTCTGGCCAGGGTTTATCTATCTTATTAATTCCTTCAAAGAACCAACTCCTAGTTTTGTTGATTTGTTCTACCCTTCTTTTTGTTTCTATTTCATTGATTTCTTCTCTGATCTTCATGATTTCTCTTCTGCTGATTTTAGGCTTACTTTACTGTTCTTTCTCCAGCTCCTTTAGGTGTAGCGTTAAGTTGTGTACCTGAGTCATTTCTTGTTTCTTCAGAAAGGCTTGTATCACTCTATACCTTCCTCCCAGGGCTGCCTTTGCTTTGTCCCAAGGATTTTGAACAGTTGTGTTTTCATTTTTTATTATTTCCATGAATTCTTTCAGTTCTTCTTTAATTTCCCGGTTCACCCATTCATTCATTGGTAGGATGCTTTTTAGCCTCTATGTATTTGAGTTCTTTCCAACTTTCCTCTTGTTATTGAGATCTAGATTCAGAGCACTGTAGTCTGAAAATATGCAGGGAATGATCCCAATCTTTTGGTACCGGTTGAGACCCGCTTTGTGACCCAGGATGTGATCTGTACTGGAGAATGTTCCATGTGCACTAGAGAAGAATGTGCATTCTGTTGCTTTGGGATGGAGTGTTCTGAATATATCTGTGATGTCCCTCTGGCACAGTGTGTCATTTAAAGACTTGATTTCCTTGCTGGTCTTTTGCTTGGATGATCTGTTCATTTCAATGAGGGGCCTCCTAGATTTTGGTGCTTGTTCCCTTTGCTAAATTAGGGAAATTCTCTGGTATAATTTCCGCTAGTATACCTTCTACACCCCTCTTCCTTTCTTCTTCTTCTGGGATGCCAATTATTCTAATAATGTTTTGTCTTATGGTATCACTTATCTCTTGAATTCTCTGCTTGTGATCCAGTAGTTGTTTGACTCTCTTTTTATCAGCTTCTTCATTCTTCATCTTTTGGTCTTCTATATCACTAATTCTCTCTTCTGCCTCATTTACCCTAGCAGTAAGAGCCTCCATTTTTTATTGTACCTTATTAATAGCTTTTATTATTTCAACTTGGTTAGATTTTAGTTCTTTTAGTTCCCCAGAAAGGGATTTTATTTCTCCAGAAAGGGATTCTCTAGTATCTTCCATGCTTTTTCAAGCCCCACTAGCACCTTGATAATCACCATTCTGAATTCTAGATCTGACATCTTACTGATGTCCATATTGATTAGGTCCATTCTGTTCCTAGAATTTCTGCTCTTCTCTTTGATCTCTTGTTGAGTTTGTAAGTGTTCAGAATGGCTTAATAACTAGCTGAATTCCTGGGACACAATGATATTAGGTCTCCTGCTCCTCCACCATCTTGTTCCTCCCTCTTGATTCTCTTTTATTATTTCTTACAGGGCTGGTTTATTGATCACATACTCTTTTAGTTTCTGTTTGTTCTGTAAGCTCTTTGTCTCTCCTCCTTTCAGAATTACAGTCTTGCTGTATAAGTATTGTTGGCTGCATATTTTTCTCATTTAATACCCTGAACATAACATGCTACTTATTTCTGGTTTCCCAGTCTCTGTGAATAGGTCTGATGGCAGCCTCGTTTCTACCCTCATAGGTTAAGAACCTCTTGTCTCAAGCTGACTTCAGGATTCTCTCTTTGTCTCTGAAATTTCAGCCTTGACTAATGTATGTCAAGGTTTTGGCCTGTTTTTATTGATTTGGGGGGAAGGTCTCTTTGCCTCCTAGACCTGAATGCTATTTCCTTCCCCAGATTAGGAAAGTTATCAGTTATGATTTGTTTAAATAAACCTTCTGCTCCCCTTTCCTCTGGAACCCCTATTATTCTAATATTGTTTTGCTTTACATATTGCTGATTTCTAATCTTCTCCTCGTGATCCAGTAGTTATTTATCTCTCTTCTTCTCAGCTTCATCATTCTTAATCATTTTGTCTTCTATATCACTGACTCTCTTCTGCCTCATTTATCCTAGCAGTTTGAGCCTCCATTTTTTAATTACATCTCAGTAATGTCATTTTCTATTTCAAACTGATTAGATTTTAGTTCTTTTGTTTCTCTAGTAAGGGGTTCTCTATTGTCTAGTATGCCTTTTTCAAGCTCATCTAGTATCTTTATAATCATTGTTTTGAATTCTAGTTCCAACATCTTACTTATCTCCATATTGATTAGATCCATGGCAGTGAGTACCACCTCTTTTTTCTCTTTTAAGTTGAGTTCTTCTGTCTTATCTTTATGTACAGAAAAGAATAAATGAGAGAGAAAATGTACAAAAATAACAACAAGGACACCAGAAAAATATACAGTAAAGAAATCAAAAGTAAGCAAAAATAAACAAACAGACAAAAAATTAAATCAAATAAGCTGAACAGAACAGGACAATGAAGTAGATCCTGGGTGTATTTGTGTCTGTTTGTTGGAAGAAACTAGATCCCAAAATAGGGAAGAAAGAAAGAAAATACATATATACAAAAATAAAATTGAATACAATGAAAGGAAGCCAAAAATGAAAAAAAATATATAAAACATAAAGGTAAAAATGAAAATTGAGAAAGACCTAGAACATACTTGATAAAATAAGAAAATAGCTAAAAAGGAAAAACCCATAGTGAATATCATTCTCAACAGGGAAAAGCTGACAGCCTTCCCGTTAAGATCAGGAACATGACAAGGATGCCCACTCTCGTCACTGTTGTTCAACATAGTACTAGAAGACCTAGAAATAGCAATCAGACAACAAAAACAAATAAAAGGTGTTCAAATTGGCAAGGAAGAAGTCAAACTCACTTTCTTCACAGATGACATGATGTTTTATGTAGAAAACCGAAAGACTCCAGCCCCAAACTACTAGAACTCATACAGCAATTCAGCAATGTGGCAGGATACAAAATCAATGCACAGAAATCAGTTGGTTTCTTATACACTAACAATGAAACCACAGAAAGAGAAATTAGAGAATCAATTCCATTTACTATAGAACCAAGTACCTTAAGATACCTGGAAGTAAACCTAACCAAAGAGGTAAAGGATCTGTACTCAAAGAACTACAGAACACTCATGAAAGAAATTGAAGAAGTCACAAAAAGATGGAAAAGCATTCCATGCTCATTGATCAGAAGAATGAATGCTTCTCATCTCCTTGGTAGCATTGCTCTTCATGGGCTTTGGAGTCCTCTTCCTGTTGCTCTGGTTTGGCATCTACATATGAGTTCCCAAGGGTTCCAAAAAGGTGGCTTCCCTGAATTCCTATTTTTATAAATTAATTTTTTTTACTATTGCTGGATGTATCCCACCTGCTGCTGCTCATAATAAGGGCAAATGTGTGACAAAAAAAAAAAAAAAAGAAAGAAAGAAAGAAAGTTAAACCTATTATCTGTAATTTTATCCAGCCATTTAATTCCTAGGTATTTACCTAAGAGAAGGAGAGATACATGTCCACATAAAGACTTGCACATGAATTTTTATAGTAGTTTTATTTTTAAGAGCCAAAAGGTAGAAAACAACTCAAATGTGCATCAGTACATTTGCTGATGACATCTGCATCAGCAGATGAATATATAGACAAAATTATGGTAGAGCCATACAATGGAATAGTGCTCAGCAATATCAGGGAAGGAATTAGTGACTTAACATGAGTGAATCTTAAATTACTTATGTTAAATGAAAGAATGTGCACCATATGATCCAGATACATAAAATTCTAGAAAATTCAAACTCATTTATAAAGACACATAGAATGTCAGTGGTCACTTAGGGAAGAATAAGATGGAAGGATAACTACATACAATGGAGGCACATTGTATGGTGTCAGAGCACCAGTGAAATGATGAGAGCATAAAAGTGGGGGAGGGATTAGCAGGAGTTATGGGATATTGATTGCATAAGAGAGATCAATCAGTTAGGTAAATCTGTTAAGGATAATGGGAATCTGTTTCCTAACTGTTAGGAGAAAGAGAATAAAAGTGTAGGAAGAAGGAAAACTGGAATGAGCCCTGTGGTATTGAAATAAAATTAGAGTTATTAAGGATTCATAGTTTTTAGCTCATAGATTGATAGAGAAGTAAATCTAGATGTAAATGTGTATTGTTATGTGTGAATATTATATATGTATGATATATATGCATATATACACACATATATACATATAAATACATGTATACACCGACATATATTCTCTAGCTATGTCCACTAAGAGGATGTGGGAGTAGTCATAACTTCAAAAGCAATGAGCAGGGCGCCTGGGTGGCTCAGTGGGTTACGCCGCTGCCTTCGGCTCAGGTCATGATCTCAGGGTCCTGGGATCGAGTCCCGCATCGGGCTCTCTGCTCAGCAGGGAGCCCGCTTCCCTCTCTCTCTCTCTCTGCCTGCCTCTCCATCTACTTGTGATTTCTCTCTGTCAAATAAATAAATAAAATCTTTAAAAAAAAAAAAAAGCAATGAGCAGACCTAGTAGCCAGATCTTATTCTCTAAATATCCACTAAGTGGAATCATAGAATTAAATTTCTTAGAAAAATAGCTCATTCCAGGATAGGAGCAGGAAAAGTAGAAGATGATCCTGGAATATTCTTTCTTCCTATACCAGAAAATAAGGAATGGCTTAAAGAATGATGGTGACATGTCAAAAGGGCAAACAATAGTCTTGAGGGGATACAACTGGTCCAATCTAGAATGATTTAAACATCACAGTAAATAATATGTTAAAGCACTATAATCTTTTGAATCAAATTGGAAACCATGGCTCACTAAAAATTAATAAACAAAGTTTCATGAGATATTTAAATGAGGTACTTTGTATTATACAAGAATCTCCCCATAGAATATTTATTAATTATAAAGGACAAAAAAGTAAATTTTCAGCTGAAAGCCTAGCAAACTTAATGACTTTTATCAAGTGATTAAAATAAATAGCATCAATAATGGAACAAATAAGAATTATGTAGCACCTGGTAGAATGCAATGAAAAGAACATAACATCAGTTTTATAGTTCTCTTGCCAGAGATGCATAAAATAAATCTAATCAAGTGATGTCAGATAAGCTCAAATGGAGGGACATTCTACAAAATAACTGACCTATAATCTGTAAAAATTTTGTGGTCATGGAAGCCAAGGAAAACTGGACAAACTACTTTCAATTTAATTGAAGGAGAATAAAGAGAGAGGACAAATAATGCAGTGTAGTGATTCTGAACTGGAGCTTTTTGAATTTTGGAATTGCAAATTAGGGATTAGCTATAAAAGACATTATTGGGACAATTTGAAAAACTTGAATGGAATCTAAGAGTTAGAGGGTATGGTACCAATGCTAATTTCCTACTTTTTATAGTTGTATTGAGGTTATACAACAGAATGTTCTTGTTTATAAGAAATACATACAGAAGAATCCCAGAAGTCAGGAGCATTAAGGAGAATCATATGGAACATATTAGCAATTTACTCTCAGTGCAGAAAAAAATTTGTACCATATTTTCAACTTTTCTATAAATTTGAGTTTATTTCAAAACATTTTTAAATGGAAAAAGAAAGCCTATATATACATATATATCTATATGTATACACACACACACACACACATATATATGATATGTTATTTCATTTATCTGAAGTTCAGAAACAGACAAAATTATTTGTTTAGGGATGTGTAATTTAGTGGCAAAACTAAAATGAAAACCAAGGTAATACATAAAAGTTAGGCTAATGGTCACCAATAACAGCATGGAAGATGTGATGATTGGGTAGGGAAATACTTGGAACTTTTTCAGTGCTGGCCATCTTGTATTGTTTGACCTGGGTGATAGCTAAACAGATATTCATTTTACAAATACTCATTTGTACATTTTTGCTTTATGCACTTTCCTCTAAGTTTGTTCTATTTCAAAGTATAAAATTTTGAAAAGTACATTTAAGAAAGAAACAAACAAAAATGAGATCATCGCAATTCTGAACTCCTTGGAGAGGTATATATTTCAAATTTTATATTTTTTCAGAAATCTAAAATTAAAATTTTAGAAATATGGTGGGAATGGTATATATTTTATAACTCTCCAAGTAGGTCATTTACTGTAACAAACACATCAAAATTTCTGCAGCAAAGCATTTAAATAATCACACCAGGTAACATAAATAAGAACTATAGGTAGCCAGATATGTTCAGGACAGATGTTGCAGTTAAATGAATTTGCTGCAAACATAAAATTTTGTTTTGTTTTGGTTCTGATCTTTCAAGCTTTTTGAATTTTGGAATTGGAAATTAGGGATTGTGGACATGTATCTACTCTAAAAAATGTGCTGAAAAGGAATAGCAATCATTTTATTCTACACAGTTCAACTATGAGAAACATTTATATATGAATAATGATATAAACAGTGAATATTATTCAACTAAGAACAATGGTATGTTAGGAAGACTACACTGGGAGTATGTATTAATAACATAACTTTTATTTCCTGAAGATTGGTAATTTGTACATATGTAAAGCGAGCTAAATCTAAAGCTTACTTGACTCTGTGAAATGTGCGAAATAAGTAATTTTTTTTTTTAGTGATTGTTAAGCACCTATTATATGCAGGGCACTGTACCTCAGTATGTTATAAAAACCATTCTCAAAGTAGTCTATCTGGAGTCAGCCATGTATCCATACATAAAATGATAAGGACTATCAGATGTATATGACAACAGTCTTTGGAGGTTTAGCCAATAGGAGTTCAGAAGAAGGCAGAGAAGGAGGAGTGCATTTGAACTGAGATTTAAACATTTAAAAATTTAAAATTTAAAAATTGGTAAAATCAATACTCATGCTCATCCTACACCCTTGCTGACAAAAAGGCTTCCACTCAGGTCTAGGATCTGGATATCTAAAATGAAGACTTGAGGAAATTATATTGTTGATGGGGTCTTCCATTGACAAAAAATAATAATAATATATGCAAATGCCATTAAATATAAATCAAAGGAAAGTCAAAGAACCACAACACAACAAAAATTTTTCTTTCTAATATTAAGTCCAGAAATAGGTGGTTTCTACTTCATTCTACTAGAACAGTGGTTCTCAAGTGGGGGCTATTTTGTTTCCCAGCGTACATGCAAAAGTAAAAACCTCTTTAGATGTTTTTCACTGGCGAATTACTATTGGCATCAAGTGGGCAAAGGCCAGGGATGCTGCTAGACATCCTACAAGCAAAGGGCAGTGCCCACAACAGAGAATTATCCCATGCAAAATGCCCATAGTGCTGAGATTGAGAATCACTGTCCTAGATCATCCAATCCTGTCTCCTGTGCAGTGGTGGACTTAGGAAGAGGGGAACAGGAATTGGCACATGTATTATACCTTAAAAGATCCAGGAAAGTGGTGCCTGGGTGGCTCAGGCAGTTAAGCATCTGCCTTTGGCTTGGGTCATAATCCAATCCTTAGTCCAGGGACTAAGTCCCACATCAGGCTCCCTGCTGCAGGGAGCCTGCTTCTTCCTCTACCTGCCATTCCATCCTGCTCATGATCTCTCTCTCTCTCTCTCTCAAATAAATAAATAAAGTCTTAGAAGAAAAAAAAAAAAAGATTCCAGGAAAATCTCCTAAGGATACTTGTCTCCAGGGGCTAATTACTGGTACTCTAAAGTTTACCATTAAAAGCATTCCTTTGGGTTAAAACATTGCATATCCAGAAGTTCCCAATTAAAAGGAAGAAGTAACCTACTAAAGCAGCTATATCAAATGAGATTCATCTTTACACTAAATCTGACCATTTGGAAGAGATTACCAAGAAGACTATATTAAGAAGGATTCTGAAGACTAGGCTGGGTTCTGTATTGAAAAGGACCACGGTTGATTCAGGATATGTAAACAAACATAGGAAAATGAGTAGGGACATGTCCTATAAATATATTTGCCTTTAACATCTTCTATTGAGTTCAATTACCAGTTCTATTTTTCAGTTTTGTAGGAAATCATTGGAGAAGTAAAAGTAATATTTGATTGCAGGATTGAAGATGAGTGTAGTAGACAGACCAAGGACCCCATAAGGATGTCCATATGCTAATCTCCAGAATCTGTGAATATGTTATGTTACACAGAAAGACAGAATAAAGATTGAAGATAGCATTAAGGTTGCTAATTGGCTGATTTCAAAGTAGAATATCATCCTGGGTTGTTCATGTGGGCCCAATGTGATCACAAGAATGAAAAGTGAAATCAGAAGGAAGAAAGTAAGAATCAGAGTGAAATGTGATTACAAAAGTTAGAGATATATGCTATGAAAAAGGCTCAGCCAACCACTTGGTGATGGAAGGCAGCTTCTAGAAACTAGAAAAACCAAGGAAATTGATTCTCTCCTAGAGCCTCCAGGAAGGAATGCAGCCTTGGTGACACCTTGATTTTAACCCAATGACACCATTTTAGACTTCTGACCTTCAGAACTGTCCAATAATAAATTTGTGTTCTTTTAAGCCCTAAGATTATGGTAACTTGTTTGAAACAATAGTAAACTAGTATAGTGGAGATGCATTTGTAGGAAAATATCAGAACTAATGTAGTAGGGAAGCATAAAATTTGGAGGACATTATCATTAGCAATATTAGGCCAAGTAGGGAAGACCAAAGTCAGGCTCCAGTGTGGTGAACTTTAGGCCTCTGGAGGGAAGCAGCAAAATTCTGAGGACTGGCAGATGGGAGTGATAGCCCCCTGTGGCAAATGGTCCTGAGAGAAAATAGTCTCAAACCTGACTTAATTGTGATCGTAAACACAAACCCTGGAGTTGGGTCCACAAGGAAAGATGGGAATAGAGCAGGTTTTCCTTGTGGAGTCTGGCAGAAAGATCCCTGAAGGAGGAGTAGAGACTTGCTGATAGCTCAAGAAAATCAGTCACTTTATTGTTCCCATCAGGAAATCTAGTTTTCTTAACATGAGCCTGGCCAGCATCTTATTAACATGAGGGACAGCCTTCCCAAATAGCTCATGAGTTGCAAATCAGGGACATTTATGAAGTTTGACTCCAAGCTATTCCCATAATCTTTAAATAATCACCATTTCCACTCAAAGCAATGAATGTTTTATTTGGGCAAAAACTCTTAGCGAGAGACCTTTATTACTCTTGGTTATATGACTGATTACCTTAAACCACACTAACAGTAGAATAAGCATCAAAAACAGAAAAATCTGCTTATGCAGTCTTTGGGTTTGAAAACCAAGTGGAAACATTAATACCTTAAAGCTGAAAACAGTTACTAGATAAAACTCCTAAGGAACCTTGAACAACCTATTGAACCAAAACAACATCCTGTTCCACAAATTCTTTTAATTCATGTTGTGAAATAAAACAGACATTATGTTTTTACCCTTAGAACATAAAAATCAGTATTGAGCTTTCAGTGCTATGAAAGAGTTATACAATTTCAGAAAGTAGGATAAGTCCTTAGCTCTGTTGGAAAATAATTATGGCTTCATGTTTGTTTTTTTCAGTTTGAACCCACTGCCAGATAATTATTTCAAAATGAATCTCTTTCCCAATCCTCCGGAAAAGAATGCTTGGTATGTTTTGATTGGTCAATGTGCTATCATGCATTTTATGAGCTTTTTGTTTAATCTGATGTTAATGTATTCTTTTCAAAGGAGAAGGACGATGCCCAGAGGTGACAGTGTAACACCTGAATTGCTCAACACATATTTACTTTGTTTTATATGCCAGAGAAAGGAAAAGAAACTCTGTCCTCTTTTTTTTTTTTTTATCATCTTCTTCTATAAAGCCTTCCCTGATGGACTAGCTTGAAAACACCTTGCACTTCTGCATCATAACTCTCAGTGCACACATTCAATGTCTGAATGAGTAATAACCTGTTCAATGTCTTTCATTATACTGTATGCTCCAAGAGGGAAAGGACCATGTAAGTCTTTTCTTTTTTTTTTTAAGAAATATCACTTTATTAAGTACCTATTACATAGCAGGAACTTTTTGTTTAGCCCATTTAATCCTCATAGTTTTCAATGATCTTATTCTAGGTCTTACTCCTAGTGCCTAATACTGTTGCTACACAGCAAATTCTATTTAAACATATTTTAAGTTAATAAATAAGTGAACAAGAAATTGCTTCCTTCCCAAAGAGTTGAGAAGTTTAATCCTAAGACATCTATGTACTTTTCTAGACAAATATTCTAAATATATTATTTATTGAGAAAACATCTCTTTATTTGCTTGGCTACGCTATGAAAACACTCTTATTCAGCAATTTCTTCAACATGTTTACATTTAGTATGTTTTTAGTATTTTTTCTTTTGTAACTTTCTGTTATATTTATATCTTAGCAAATCATATTGCATATGTTTTTACTTTGCATGCTCTTAGACTCCTGCTCTAGTTTTTAGATGCTTCAAGTAAAGCACCTTAGCTTTACTTCTTTGCTGTCCTTCAGGTTCAGCATGAAATACTGTCATTGGCCATGCCAGGCCCTGAATAAGCAGAGAGCAGATGTTCTTTGATTTTAACAGAGAAATGGGATCCAAATGAAGAAACTCATGTAGTAGATATGAAATATCAGAAAAATGGCTGAATATGACCGTGAAATTCTATTCTCTCCCTTGTGGTTTCTTCATCCAGTCAAATAACTATCAGAGAGTAGGTAAATTTCCAAGGGGATGGTTTATTGGCTTATGGTCCCAGGGCCTCCAGGGAAAAGTATCAGCATGTGTGGTGTTACCAGAGGCAGGGAAATGAAGGTCTAAGCAGAATTTTGCCTATGCTCAGAGTTGTTGCTCATCTTGTACTACATTTCAACTCCTTCCTTCCTCCAGTCTTCAAAAATATGGATTTTAGTAACTTTGTCAACCTTGCCTCTTATTGAAAAAAAAACTACTATTTAGTGACTGGAAAATAATCTGTTTAAAATTGTACAAGTGAGGGATGCCTGGGTGGCTCAGTTGGTTGGACAACCGCCTTCGGCTCAGGTCATGGTCCTGGAGTCCCGGGATCGAGTTCCACATCAGGCTCCCAGCTCCACAAGGAGTCTGCTTCTCTCTCTGACCTTATTCTCGCTCATGCTCTCTCTCACTGTCTCTCTCTCAAATAAATAAATAAAATCTTTTTAAAAAAATTGTACAAGTGATGCCAAAAACATCAATATGTAAGTGTTCATAACTTTGCCCCTCTGTGACTGTGTGCTTGCTCCTAGGAATTCTGTGAAACAAATTGGGAAAATTGATAGAAAGATCTGAACATTGGAAGATAATAGACACCCTGAGAAATATATTTCCTTAATCTTAAAAGGAGAAAAATTGAGAGGGCCAAGATGGCAGAGGAGTAGCAGACTGAAATGACATCAGATCCCAGGAGTTTGGCTAGATAGTTATCAAACAATTCTGAACACCTACAAACTCAATAGGAGATAAAAAAGAAGAAGAGCAACAATTCTAGGAATAGAAAAACAACCACTTTCTCAAAGGTAGGACATGCAGAGAAGTGAATCTGAAGTGAGAGGAAGATAGACTGCCGGGGTTGGGAGGGGGTGGTGGCTCCTGCCAAGCAGTGGAGCAGTGAGCACAAAGTCAGAACTTTTAGAAGTCTGCTCCACTGAAGGACATTGCTCCAGAGTCTAAAGGGGGGGGCCCTCATGGGGACAGTGTGGTCTCAGGTCCTGCGGGGCCACAAAAAGATCAGGGGTGTCTGAGTGTGGCAGAGTTCCCAGGTATCAGAGCAGGGAAGCCAACTACAGAGACAGAGCCAAGGAGTGAGCTTTCAGATCAGGGTTACCTTAAACCATGATCCAAGGCAGAGTTGGACCACTGCTTTTTGAGCATGGACCCAAGTGGCAGATCTGGAGACACTGCCTCCTTCCTCCTCTAGGTGGAGTGGCACAGGAACATGTGGCAGGAATCTCCTGAGTTTGGAGACTCCAAACAGGATTATGTGCCAGTGATGAAAATGCTCAATCACGGGCCAGGTGAGCACAGATCACTGCCTGAGACCAGGGAGACAGGAGTGATTGACTGTTTTTCTCTGAAGGTGCACTGAGGAGTGGAGCTCTGAGCTCTTGGCTCCTCCAGGTAGGAGATTGGGAGGCTGCAATTTTCTTTCCTGTCCTCCAGAGCTCTATGGAAAGCGTTCAGGGAATAAAAGGTACTGAAAGCAAACCTGAGCAGATGACTTAGCCTGGCCCCTGGCAGGGGCCGTGCAATTCTGCCTCAGGCAAAGACATTTGATACTCACTGCAACAGAACCCTCCCCCAGAAGATCAGCAAGAACAGCCAGCCAAGATCAAGCTCACCAGTCAAGGAGAATGGCCGAACTCCAGAGCTAGGGGAAAGCAATGCATAGAATTCATGGCTATTTCCCCATGACCCTTTAGTCTTGCAAAGTTAAGTTTTTCTAATTTTATGTTTCTTCTTATTCTATGTTTTAACTTTTCCTCTTTTAACATTTTTTAACTCCTTTTTTTTCTTTTCTTTTTCTAACCAACTAATCTTATCAATTCCTTTAGATTTTTAAAAATTTTTCATCTGCACAGTCATATTCCATCCCTTCATTGAGTTTACCCTTATTTGTGTGTGTGTGAGTGTATACACACACATATATTATATGTTTTTCTTTCTTTAAAATTTTAGGAGGTAGTTTCTTCTAAGAGAACAGAATACACCCAAAATCAAGTGGTGGCTCTGTTCTATTAACCAGTATATATATATATATATATATATATATATATATATATATCCCACTTTCTTCTTCCCCCAGTTTTGGGTCTCTCCTGATTTGGTTAGTGTACATATTTCTGTTTTGTTTTTTTTTTTGCCACATTTTTACTATTTTATTCTCTCCTTCATATATTCTTCTCTGGATAAAATGACAAGGTGGGAAAACTCACCACAAAAAAAAACAAACAAACAGGAAAAGAGGCAGTACCAATGGACCTAATCAATACGAACATTGGTAAGATGTCAGAACTGGAGTTCAGAATGACCACTATCAAGGTGCTAGCTGGGCTTGAAAAAGGCATGGAAGATATTAGAGAAACCCTCTCGGGAGATATAAAAGCCCTTTCTGGAGGAATAAAAGAACTAAAATCTAACCAAGTTGAAATTTTTTAAAAAGCTACTAATGAGGTGCAAACAAAAATGGAGGCTCTTACTGCTAGGATATATGAGACAGAAGAGATAATTAGTGATATAGAAGACCAAATGATAAAGAAAAAAGAAGCTGAGCAAAAGAGAGCCAAACAACTACTGGACCACAAGAGGAGAATTTGAGCAATAAGTGATACCATAAGGCAAAACATAATTAGAATAGTTGGGATCCCAGAAGACGAAGAAAGAGAGAGGGGGAGAAGGTATATTGGAGCAAATTATAGTAGAGAATTTTCCTAATTAGGGCAATTCCTAATATAACAAATGTAACAAGCATCAAAATTCAGGAGGCACAGAGAACATCCCTCAAAATCAATAAAAATAGATCCACAGCTTGCCATCTAATAGTAAAACTTAAAAGTCTTTCTGACAAAGAGAAAATCCTGAAAGCAGTTTGGGACAAGAAGTCTGTAATATACAATGGTAGAAATATTAGATTAGCAGCATTCAGAGCACTAAACAAGAAAAATATGCAGCCAGGAATAATATATTGAGTGAGGTTGTCATTAAAAATAGAAGGAGAGATAAAAAGCTTCCAGGAGAAACAAAAATTAAAAGAATTTGCAAACACCAACCAAAACAGCCCTACAGGAAATATTGAAAGTGGTCCACTAAGCAAAAAAGAGAGCCTAAAGTTAACATAGAACAGAAGGAACAGAGATAATATACAGAAACAGTCACCTTATAGGCAATACAATGGAACTAAATACAATACAATAGTTACCCTGAATGTAAATGGGCTAAATGCCCCAATCAAAAGACACAGGGTATCAGAATGAATAAAAAAAACAAGACCCATCGATATGCTGTCTACAAAACTCATTTTTGACCCAAAGAAACCTCCAGATTGAAAGTGAGGGTCTGGAAAACAATTTACCATGCAAATGGACATCCAAAGAAAGCTGGGGTGGCAATTCTTATATCAGATAAATTAGATCTTAAGCCAAAGCTATAATAAGAGATAAGGAAGGACACTATATCATACTTAAAGGGTTGTCCAACAAGAAGATCTAACAATTTTAAATATCTATGTCCCTAACATGGGAGAAGCCAATTATATAAACCAATTAATAATAAAATCAAAGAAACACACCAACAATAATACAGAAATAGTAGGGGACTTTAACATCACCCTCACTGAAATGGACAGATCATCCAAGCAAAAGACCAGCAAGGAAATCAAGCCTTTAAATGACACACTGCACCAGAGGGACATCACAGATATATTCAGAACACTCCATCGCAAAGCAACAGAATGCACATTTTTCTCTAGTGTACATGGTACATTCTCCAGAACAGATCACATCCTGGGTCACAAAGCGGGTCTCAACTGGTACCAAAAGATCGGGATCATTCTCTGCATATTTTCAGACTACAATGCTCTGAAGCTAGAACTCAATCACAAAAGTTGGAAAGAACTCAAATACATGGAGGCTAAAGAGCATCCTACTAACGCATGAATAGGTCAACCAGGAAATAAAAGAAGTATTGAAAGAATTCATGGAAACAAATGAAAGTGAAAACACAACTGTTCGAAATCCTTGGAACAAACCAAAGGCAATCCTCAGAGGAAGGTATAGAGCAATACAAGCCTGTCTCAAGAAACAAGAAAGGACTCAGGTACTCAACCTAACCCTACACTTAAAGGAGCTAGAGAAAGAACAGCAAAGCCTAAAACCAGCAGGAGAAGAGAAATCATGAAGATCAGAGCAGAAATCAATGAAATAGAAACAAAAAGAAGGGTAGAACAAATCAACAAAACTAGGAGTCAGTTTTTGAAAGAATTAGTAAGATTGGTAAACCCCTGACCAGACTTATCAAAAAGAGAGAGAGAGAGAAAGGACCCCCCGCCCCCCAAAAAATCATGAATGAAAGAGGAGAGATCACAACCAACATCAAAGAAATACAAACAAGTATAAGAAAATATTTGAGCAACTATACAACAGCAAAATTGACAATCTGGAAGAAATGGATGCATTCCTAGAGACATATAAACTACCAAAAGTGAACCAGGAAGAAATAGAAAACCTGAACAGACTTATAACCAGTAAGGAGATTGAAGCAGTCATCAAAAACTTCCCAACAAACAGAAGCCCAGGGCCAGACAGCTTCCCAGGGGAATTCTACCAAACATTTAAAGAAGAATTAATACCTATTCTCCTGATACTGTTCCAAAAAATAGAAATGGAAGGAAAACTTCCAAACTCATTTCATGAGGCCAGCATTACCTTGGTCCCCAAACCAGACAAAGACCCCATCAAAAAGGAGAATTACAGACCAATATCCTTGATGAACACAGAAGCAAAAATTCTCACCAAAATACTAGTCAAAAGGATCCAACAGTATCTTAAAAGGATTTTTCATCATGACCAAGTGGAGTTTACTCCTGGGCGACAAGGTTGGTTCAACATTTGCAAATCAATCAATGTGATACAATATATTAATGAAAGAAAGGACAAGAACCATATGATACTCTCATATGTCATATGCTGAAAAAGCATATGACAAAGTACAGCATCCCTTCCTGATCAAAACTCTTCAATGTGTAGGCATAGAGGGTACATACCTCGATATCATCAAAGCTATCTATGAAAACCCACAGCGAATATCATTCTCAATGGGGAAATAATGGAGTTTTTCCCCTAAGCTCAGGAACACAGCAGGGATGTCCACTATCACCACTGCTATTCAACATGGTACGAGAAGTCCTAGCCTCAGCAATCAGACAACAAAAAGAACTAAAAGGCATCTGAATCGAAAAAGAAGTCAAACTATCAAACTTTGCAGATGACATGATACTTTATGTGGAAAACCCAAAAGACTCTGCTCCAAAACTGCTAGAACTCATACATGAAATCAGTAGAGGGTCAGGATATAAAATCAACGCACAGAAATCAGTTGCATTTCTATACACCAATAGCAAGACAGAAGAAAGAGAAATTAAGGAGTTGATCCCATTTACAACTGTACACAAAACCATAAGATACCTAGGAATAAACCTAATCAAAGAGGCAATGAATCTGTAATCAGAAAACTATAAAGTACTCATGAAAGAAATGGAGGAAGGCATAAAGAAATAGAAAAAGAGCATTCCATGCTCATGCATTGGAAGAACAAATATTGTGAAAATGTCTATGCTACCTAAGCCAATCTACACATTTACAGCAATCCCTATCAAAATACCATCAATTTTGTTTTAAAAGAAATGGAACAAATAATCCTAAAATTTATATGGAACCAGAAAATACCCCCAATAGCCAGAAATAGAGGAATAATTCCCCAAATAGAGAAATATTGAGAAAGAAAGCCAAAGACGGTTGCATCACAATTCCAGACTTCAAGCTGTATTACAAAGCTGTAACATCAAGGGATTATGGTACTGGAAGAAAAACAGACACATAGATCAATGGAATTGAATAGACAGCCAAGAAGTGGACCCTCAACTCAATGGTTAACTAATCTCTGACAGAGCAGGATAGAATGTCCAATGCAAAAAAGAGAGTCTCTTCAACAAGTGCTGTAGGGAAAATTGGACAGCCACATGCAGAAGAATGAAACTGGATCTTTTCCTTACACCACACACAAAAATAGACTCAAAATGGATGAAAGACCTCAATGTAAAACAAGAATCCATCAAAATCCTTGAGGAGAACACAGGCAGCAACCTCTTCAACCTCAGCCTCAGCAACTTCTTCCTAGGAACATCGTCAAAGGCAAGGGAAACAAGGACAAAAATGAACTATTGGGACTTTGTCAAGATCAAAAGGTTTTGCACAGCAATGGAAACAGTCAATAAAACCAAAAGATAACTGACAGAATGGGAGAAGATATTCACAAATGACATATCAGATAAGGGGCTAATACTCAAAATGTAGAAAGAACTTATCAAACTCAACTCCCAAAGAACAAATAATCCGATCAAGAAATGGGCAGAAGACATGAACAGACATTTCTGCAAAGAAGACATCCAGATGGCCAACAGACATATAAAAAAGTGCTCAATATCACTGGCATCAGGGAAATACAAATCAAAACCACAATGAGATACCACATCACACCAGTCAGAATGGCTATAATTAACAAGTTAGGAAATGAGATGTTGGCAAGAATGTGGAGAAAGAGGAACCCTCTGACATTGCTAGTGGGAATGCAAGCTGGTGCAGTCACTCTGGAAAACAGCATGGAGGTTTCTAACAAGTTGAAAATAGAGCTTCTCTACAACCCAGCAATCACACTACTGGGTACTTACCCTAAAGATACAAATGTAGAGATCCGAAGGGGCCCATGCACCCGAATGTTTATAGCAACAATGTCCACAATAGCCTAACTATGGAAAGAACCTAGATGTCAATCAACAGATGAATGGATAAAGAAGATGTTGTATATATATACAATGGAATACTACATAGCCATCAAAAGAAATGAAATCTTGCCATTTGTGACGATATGGATGGAACTAGAGGGTAATATGCTGAGCGAAATAAGTCAGTCCAAGGAAGACAATTATCATGTCATCTCTCTGATATGAGTAATTTGAGGCAATGTGGGAGGTTTGCAGGGTAGGAAAGGAAAAAAATGAAACAAGATGGGATTGGGAGGAAGACAAACCATAAGAGACTCTTGATCTCACAAAACAAACTGAGGGTTGCTGGGGCCAGGGGGGCAGGAGAGGGCTGCAGACACTGGGAAGGGTATGTGCTACGGTGAGTGCTGTGAAGTGTGTAAACCTGGCAATTCACAGACCTGTACCCCTGAGGCAGGAGTGCAGAGGGTGCAGAGAAAGGGGAACTCTCTTACACTATTGGTGGGAGTGGAGGCTGATACAGCCACTCTGGAAAACAGCATGGTGGTTCCTCACTACATTAAAATTAGAGCTAACCTACAAGCCAAAATTGCACTACTTAGTATTTACCCCAAAGATACAAAGGTAGTGATCCAAAGGGGCACCCGCACCCCAATATTTATAGCAACAATGTCCACAATAGCCTAACTGTGGAAAGAGCCACAATGTCTATTGACAGAACAATGGATAAAGAAGATGTGGTATATTTATATATACAATGGAATATTACTCAGTCATCAGAGAGGATAAATACTTACCATTACATTGATGTGGATGGGACTAGAGGGTAATATGCTGAGTGAAATAAGTCAATCAGAGAAAGACTGTTATCATATGGTTTCATTCATATGTGGAATATAAGAAACAGCACAGAGGATTATAGGGGAAGGGAGGGAAAATGGAATGGGAAGTCATCAGAGAGGGAGAAAAGCCATGGGAGACTCTTAACTATAGGAAAAAAATTGACGGTTGCTGGTGGAGAGGTGGATGGGGGGATGGGGTAATTGGGTGATAGCCATCATGGAAAACACATGATGTGATGAGCACTGGGTGTTATATGCAACTGATGAATTATTGAACACATCTGAAACTAATGATATACTCTATTTTGCTAATTAACCTGAAAGAAAGAAAGAAAGATGGAAAGAAGAATAAAGAAAGAAAGAAAAAAGAGAGACTCCCTCAATCCCTTCAAGACTGGGGTTAAATACAGTTTGCTTCACCCCTGTTTGGCTATCTTAAAGGCACAGCATGCAATTCAAAAAGGGATCAGTGACTTGTGGCCATGTGGAGAGTAAGAAACTTCATCTTAACACACCAATCATTTTGTTCTAGTTCTTTTCTTCAAAAGATGGGATTTTATGAGTAGCACCTGAAAGAAACACACTGGAACCCCTCTGTACCCTGAGGAAATTCTAAACCACTGAAAGGAAAAGCCAGTAAACTTTTCTCTTTCCCACTGGAAACTTTACCCCAAAATGACCAATTTCTAACAGTTTTGTTTGTAATTTCTGAACCAGGACAAAGAATCAGTTCCTCACACCCACACAGCATTTATAGGCATTACTGTGGCCAGTTTTTCAAGCCTCCTTTCGTTTCTGTTGAGAAGAAATCCCTGAATTCCAACCTCTGTTGATGGCTTTCATCCTAGGCCACACAACTGGCAAAACTTTGAGTCCTAAGACCTCCCAAAAGCATGCTTAGGAATCTGAAACAGGTACCACTGATTATTCTAGCAGTAGAGGCCTTGTGTTTCATTTGCCACTGTTACTGAAATAATTCTTTAGATGTGACTTTCAAGCCCTCATTTGATCTTTTTTTCCATTGACTTATTTACTCCAATTCTCTCCTCCCCTTCTCAGGCTTTGGCTCTTGACATCTTTGCTACCACTGATATCAACACAATGGGTGTGTTTATGTCTCCCCCAACTGCCAGACTCACTGATGTGGTGAGTGGAGCTCTGGGAAGTGGAGCCAAGGGGCATGAGTCATCAGTCAGCATCTCTTGTCTCCCTCAGCCTGACAAAAATGATGAAGGCTACTCTCACTAAAGTGTCACTGGGAGACCACAGCCACAAGGAGGTGGGAGGTCTTCTCTCATTGGACTCTAACCACTTGAAGAAAGGATACATTTTTGGCACAGCAGTGGAGAGATATTAGTACAGAAATCTCAGTGCAGCTTCCGCTCTTCACTGTCATTCAGGCCACAGTATAAATGTGACTCTTTGTAAATGGATAAACCATTTTGGAAGCAACTAAAGCTATATACTTACACATAATCTGTGACCTAGGATTTCCACTTCTGATTATATATGTATAGGAATGTATATAACATGCTCACATTATATATCCATGTTATATAACAAATAGTTAATATATTATATATGCATATAATTAATATAAATCCATTCATGTGTTCACAAAAAAACATGTATAAGAATGTTCATAGCAGCAGTATTTATAATAGCTAAGGACAGAAATTACCTAAGTACCCATCAATGGTTTAATGGATAAATTGTAGTATACACAAGAGAATACTATAAAGAAATGAGAATTTTGAAAACTATAACTATATACAATATAGACAAACACCACCAAACATAATTTTGAACAAAAGAAAGCAGGTTGAAAAATAGTAATTATTGTATGGTTTCATTTATATAAAGTTAAAAAATAGGCAAAGTTAATATATACTCTTAAAAGTCAAGGTAGAAGTTACCACTGGGGACTATGACTAGACAGGACGTCTAGGGAGGTCTTCTGAGGAGGTCTCTTGTGGCACTGGTAATTTTAGATTTCTTATCCAGGTGCTGCTTACCCTGATTTGTTTAAGTTGTAAAGGAGTTCTCAACTTTTCTCTTTGCATGTTATACTTTAACTAAAAGCTCTTCAAAAAGTCATCTTTTCATACATGTTATGACATGGATGAACGCTGAAGACATGCTAAATTAAATAAACCAGTCACAGAAGGACAAATATTATATGATTCTACTTACATGAGGTACCTAGAATAGGCAAATTCATAGAAACAGAAAATAGAAAACCAGTTACCAGAGACTGAGCGGAAGGAGAAATGGGGAGTTATTTTTTTAATGGATATAAAGTTTTATATGTGATGATGAAAAGTTCTGGATATGAAAGGTGGTAAATGATTGTACAACAACGTAAATGTACCTGATGCCTGTGAACTGTACATTTAAAAATGGTTAAATGGTAAATCTTGCATATATTTTACCACAATAAAAACAAAAGTCTTCTGGGTCCCTGGGTGGCTTAGTCAGTTAAGTGTCTGCCTTCAGCTTGGTTTATGATCCCAAGGTCCTGGGATAGAGCCCCACATCAGGTTTTCTGCTCAGCAGAGTCTGATTCTCCCTCTTTCTCTTCCCATCCCCAACAGGCTTGTGCTTTCTCTCTCACTCTCTCTCAAATAAATAAAAGTCTTTGTCTTTTTCTCACTGCAGACTTTCCTGATCACCTCACACAAAGTACCACATTCCCAATCATTCCTGTAACGAAATTGTTTTATTTCCACCACAACACTTTCACTACTTGCTACTTTCTCATTCTTCATCTATTCTTAATATGCTTATTGTCAATGTCTACTAGAATGTAAGCTCCAGAAAGATAGATCTTTTATCTGTGTTGCTCAACTCTATCTCCCAGCTCCTACACTAGTACTTAACATAGTAGGTTTTCAATAAATTTGATAAATCAACAGATTTTCTGGGTGATCTGAAACAAAATATGAAAGACTTCTTCAAGTCTTTATTTTATTTTTTATTTATTCTACAAATTTTATTATTTAAATATTTGTTAAACATTTATGTACATATAAGAGGGATTTAAAAGTGAAATGAGGCAGTATGTTCCTACAGAAATGAAGTGAGCTCTTGCAAGTAAGAATGCATTGTCAGTCTTCAGCTATCTCTCAGGTAAAGGCTAGATCATATTAGCACATAGATTTCAACTCAATGTCACAGATCAGGTTGTTTAGTATTAGTTTCTTCCAGAGTTTGTTGAAAAAGATTCTGAGTCCCTATATGGACTCAGCAGATAAAAGTCATAAAAAAAATTAATGATGTCTACAGTGAGACCTTAAAAGGGGAATGGTGGCATTGGTATCATGGATTTTGTCATCTTTGGGCTTGTTGGTCTCTTTCAAGGGTGTTATAGCTGTCAATCAGAGATCAGATTAAGCCTAAACTAAGAAATGACTTCTAAGGTTTTTCCAGTCTGTGAATCTAACAATGAATCAGATTTGGAAGTTATTGTTAAGGAGCATGTGACCCATAGTTCCTTAGAGTCCTATACAATATAGCATCTGATCAGGGAACCCCCTGAAGGTAGGGGAGAGAGGAGGTAGGGAAGTGGGCCGAAACATGAGGTCCACTGGTCATACCACCCAGAAGCTGCCAATCTGTTAGCAAAATGAAATGACCTGATTAAGTACTAACTTATAGGTAGTACTGGCTGGGACAGGGTATCATCCTCCAGGTTGTAGTACACACTGATTCAGAGTCCTGTATATGGTGCCATGTACCCAATAGGAAAAATTCATGGGTCCAGGAATTAAGGGGTGGAAGCAGGAGTGGCCCCACATAATGTCATTTGCAGTGACCCATTGAGGACTTTATGTTTTAGTTCCAACTCTGGTATTTGCAGGTTTAGAAGTCCTGCTACCCTGAGAGACACAGCAAGGTTTCCATTGATCTATAAGACACAGCTGCCATCTGGCCACTTTGGATTCCTTACACCTGGGATCAACAAGCAAGGACAGGAGTTGCTGCCTTAAATAGGTTAGGGGTTATTAAGAGGTGGGGATGCTGTGCTACAACTGGGATAGAGGAATATGTGTGGAACTCCAGTGATCCATTGGGGACACTTCCAGTTACTCTCTTGTCCAAATATAATTGTGAATTGACGAGTGCAGCCATCCTGAACTGAGGAGAATACGGTTCCCTGTGGCTCAGTTCCTCAGGAATTAGCTTTTGGGAAAACCAAAAACAGACACGTCACTGAGGCTGGAGAAGTAGTAGCTGAGGGAGAGGGGGATGTAGAATGTTCCCTGGAGAAGGACAGACAATGAATATCAGTTGGAGCCTGTAACATTCCCATTAGGAAGAGAGACTCATTAGAACCCTGTAGGAGCTGCTGCCAAGAAGCATGAGGGGTGGACTGTGGCAGCCATGGATGTTTATTGCTCAGAACTTCCCTTCAAGAAGGAACTTGCCAGCATTCTTGGCTATTAAGGCTTTCAGGATCTGCCTTAACTTTTAAGATAAAGCCACATTCTTCTAAGGCATCCTCCAGCCAATGACAGCACTGCAGAGACACTAGTACCTAGCCTAGAGCATACTCTAATATGCAATCTTTGCTTTATTGCCATCAGATTGGCTGATTTTTTTTTTCCAGATCTGAGGTTCTTGCTATGCAAACCTGCTTTCTGCTCCTCTCCTTTCGCAGGAGTCAGAGTTACATCAGAGTCTAAAGGTTCTCCCTGACAAATCCCACTTCTTTCCCCTTTTTCCTTTTACAGATATTACCTCCCAAGGAACATCTTGCACTCCCAACTTTGTCACAGGGCCTGCGTACTCTAGGACCCAACTGACACAAATGGTTTCGAGTATAAACTCTAAATGTAACACCACAAGGGTAACCAAAGCACATTACAAGCTTTCATTCGGTGGGGGGAAAGATCTTATTTACAAGCCTCAAACATGGGGTGCCTGGGTGGCTCCGTGGGTTGAAGCCTCTGCCTTTGGCTCAGGTCATGACCCCAGGGTCCTGGGATCAAGCCCAACATCTGGCTCTCTGCTTGGCAGGGAGCCCGTTTCCTCCTCTCTCTGTCTCTCTCTGCCTGCCTCTCTGCCTACTTGTGATCTCTATCTGTCAAATAAATAAAATCTTTTAAAAAATAAAAGGAAAAAAAAAAGAAGAGGAAAACAGTCCTCAAAAACTCTATGTGGTCACCTCCAGGTATTTATTTATCTATCTATCATCTATCTATTATCTATTTATCATAAACAATTCTTTTGAAAAAAGCAGGAAAGACCATCTAGAAATAAAATTATAGTTGAAACCTACTGAATAGTTAACATGTGCCAAACTCTTGACATGCAAGTTTCCACCTATTCCTCACAATGCCTTATGAAGTTGTAGTATTTTTATTATTCCCTTTTACAAATGAAAGCAAATAGAGAGTTTGATTGCCCAGTGACATAAATTAGTAAGTTAAAGAATCAGAATTTATACTAAGGAAATCCCAAGTTATTACTTCCTATATCATTTCAGTTATCCAGAGTTGATTTAGATTGTTTATAACCAGAGAATCCTAACAGATAAGAACATTGATCCAGGTGGCAAACTGTAAGGTATAGACCATAAGAGAATTATGCACCCATAGAAACAAATTTAGCTCCACCTAAAGGTATCATCTATGCTTCTGAGCCAAGTAGCCTCAACATCTATTCTTAAAAAGATTACTTACTTTTTTTGCTGGTATGAGTTTGCCAATTCCTGCAATGTTTTCAGGAATTTCTTTTGAAATGTCCAGTTTTACACATAACCACAGGGAAAAATGGAATATGGTCTCATACTGCTGACAGCAGATGTAGCATGAGGGAGATTATTAGCTTCCTCCTGGAAGAGAGATCTCAGGGTAGCAAAAAGAATAGTTTCTATTGTCAAGGAAGACAGAATGGCTTCCATATGCAATGGAATTCCAATGGTGATGTGTTGTGGTGGTGGTGGTGGTTATTGTTGCTGTTGTTTTTCAAGAGGGATTGATAGCTTGGAAATCTCTGATTCCGTCTCCAATTCTTATAGTAACCTCAACCCTATAGTTATGAGAGTTAGGGATTCTTGCAGCATGCTGGTCATAAAAAAATTAAGGAATTTCAGTTTGTATCTCCCTGAAAATCAAGCTATGAGGTTGATCTTCTAGACTGTAGGTTGGGTTTGTAGTCTTGCCATTGTCTTATATGAAAAATATGGATATTTATTATTAAGAGTCCACTTACCAGAGACTATTCAATATGCCAACAATGAGTAACAACGTCATTAAGACTGGCCGGTATACTGGGGATTCATGTAAAGGTCTGTGAGAGTTTAAATACCCCAAGAGCAGCTACAGAAAAGCATTAATAGAATGTATCTTGTTTAGGAGCAATCCTGTGAGGTCAAATGCATTTAAATATTTCTCATGCTAGTGTGTGAATAAAGTCAGAGAACACATCCAAACTAAGCCTCACCCCAAAGAAAGAAATGTAGAATGGCTGAAGAAGTTGGCAGGCATCTTTAGATCCTCACGCCAGTTATATCAGAATCCATTAGCCATGTTCCTCTGGGGGTCCAGGGGAGCTATACTGAACTAATATTCATGTGGTTAGCTCCTAATAACCCTTTTAAAGAATCTCACAGTCATCTGCATAAACGCTTATTGAATGATGGCTATGAACTTAATTGCCAGCATGCAATCCAAGTGCACCGTTGCATATCTGTTATGTTGGTGGCAGCAGTACAATCACACTAACTTACTTTAGAAGTGGGGCGAGGCACATAAGAAGAAGTAATTTGTTTACTTCCAGATTTCGCGGTGGTATTTCAGTTCAGTTTACCTGATGGCTACGAAGATCATAGACATATGAATCATGGTGCTGTATGTGAGCTGGAGCTTTTTCTTACCTCCAGTCAATATATCATTCAGGAGTCAGTTTTAGAAAACAGAAACAACTTTAACTATTTTAAGCAGAAAGAGATGTAAGAAATGCAGAGAATTGGATACACATAAAGTATTGGGAAAATGGGGAAACAAATTTGAGGCAGGGCCTCCAGGAATGGCTCCCAGAAGACAGAACTGGCCTGCCAAGGAACCAAGGAACCATGCCATAATTAAAAAGGTAGAGAATCAGGAAACTTCCCTGGAACTCATCCTAAATGGCAAGCTGGGAATCACAATGCCCCACTGCTGTAGCTATTGTCTCTCCAGTCACGCTTCTCCTGCTTGACTGGCATCAGCAAAAATTGCATGTCCAACATGCCAAGCCTTGAGCCCCACAGAGCTAGTGACTAAATATTGCGATGCTACTACAGAAAGCTCAACCCCTCCAAACCATGCTTGCCTACAGAAAACAGAAACAGCCCTCCTCCATACACATATCTGTTTTCCAAATGTCCCACAAGTACATCTGATTGGCCAAATTAAAATCACATTTGCAATCCTAATTCTACAAGGGAATCAGGAGATAGAGTTTTTGGCTTTCCAGTCTATGTGGTACACACAGGGATCCTAAAAGGAGGGGGAAGAGATGAAACTCAGCCAGCTAGGTCTGTTGGTGGAGAAAGGAGAGGGTAGTAAGTAGTAAACAGTCACAGGTCAAGGCATTTGCTCTCTTGTAAAGAACAGAAGAAGAATCAGGAAAGAGAGAAAAGTGTAGCTCAATAGAGCATTCAGACAGGTTTGATGTGGAGAATTTTTTTGTCTTTTTGGAATCCCTATCAAATGCTGCCCTCTGATGTTTGTAGAATAAACTACTTTTGAGAAACCTTGAAAAAGAACCTGATGATAGAAAATGTACCTAGCTATAGTTTTCTGGGATGAATAACTATAGATGTCTAAACTTCTTGGAAATGGGGAAAAACCCACTGGACACCAAAACTACTTCCAAGTGATTTGATCACTTGACATTCAAATCAAATTGTGCCAAGGCGTTGCTGATTCAAACCTCTAGATATAACTTATTTTTTTCCACTATAATCAGAATGGGGAAACTTTATTCCTTGCAGTTTATTCAATGATTGAGAAAGCAGATGATCAATTAATTTATGAATGATTTATACAAATTATGGATCGAAGTGAAGACTTCCAATAAAACAACTTAATTCACTGCCAGTATCATTAATTTGACATTTCTTGGTTTATAATCTATCTTTACAAGGTCTTCCCAACCATTACTAGGAAAAGAATGACTTCAATGATTTTCAGAATTTCATATCCCAGTAGAATGAGTATATGTCAATAGATCAAAACAAAGTTCTGAATATTGTTCAGTGAAGTGAAAAAAATGAAGGCCACTATATTTAAAATTATTAAATCCACAGCTATCAATCGTAATCTAAAACACCTGCCAGAATCATGGATTAAAAAATAAAATCCATGGATCAGGAGCTGTCCCTTGGACATATCGTGCGTGCTCCTACTTCAGCGCCTTTATTTTCTCCCTGCTTGGAGCATGCGCTCCTCCAGTATTGCATCCATAGGAGTGTGGTTCTCTTGTCTTCCTTCCAAACTGCTAAAGTGGTAAGGTCCAGGGTCCATGCTCGCAGCAAGTATGTTGTCATAATCTCCTTCTCTTCTCTCTTCTTTCCTCATGGCTATCTTGTGGTAAACCAGAACTATGATTTAGTTGTTTACACTGGGGTTGGGGTCAAAAGCACATCTACCAAACAAGCCTTACTTTGTTTCCTTTGCTAAACTTCCTTTGTTATATGACTTTCTTGGCTATTCTTTAGTAAGATTTTTTTTTTTTTAAGATTTTATTTATTTGTTTGACAGAGAGAGGGGGGAAAAGCACATGCAAGGGGAGCAGCAGAGGGAGAGGGAGAAGCAGTGAGCAGAGCTGAGAGAGAGCTCAAGATGTGGGGCTCAATCCCAAGACTCTGAGATCATGACCTGGGCTGAAGACAGACTCTTAACCTACTGAGCCACGGCGCCCTCCCTCCTCCATTCCTCAGTAAGACTTAAGCATTCATGGGTCTCTGGCCAAAACTATTTTTAGTATCATCTTGCTCTGATTTCCAATTGGATCCAGGCAGGAAGAGCCAAGGAGATTAATGAGAGAAGGCCATTATGGCTGGAGTTGTAGCACTTTTTTCTGAGGACTTTTTCCACTCCAAGACCACCATCTCTGAGAACCTCTAAATATTTGGAAGGTTTTTAACAAACAGTAAGAAACCATCTAAGTTTGAGGCTAGTGCAGAACTACAATATGAAAAGCTGGAGATGCTCAGCATAAACCACTTCTAATATTGCTTCATGCAGATAAACCTTTGGTTTCCAGGTGCCAGGGCTGTCCCCATTCCCACTTCTCTCTTCAGTTCCTTGGCACTAAGGGAAAGAATTTGTTTGCAAACAAGTCACTGTAGAGATCAGAGTCTCTGCATAGCCTGAGGGACATGCATCACGCTCTTCCCACTCCACTGTGTGCTTTCCCACTGGGGAAGAGATGGACTGAAGGATGCAGGGATGAAAGGCTGCAGAAAACAAGCTTGAAGCTGTGTGGGGTCAGGGCTGTGTGTAATTAGTCATTAGGGGGCCCTGATCTGCTGATCTGCTTCAAAGCGTTGGAATTTGACTTAAGGGATGTCATCCTGCTGGGTTCACAGAAGAAATTCCCAGGGACTAGAGGTGAGGTCTGGCCACAAAAGTGAGATCATAGATGGTGAAACAGAAAAGAGTTTGTAGGCCTGTTGTTGTGATAATAACAACAGTAAGGACAAGTACCCTCTCTACATTGTTAAATCCCCCATGACAGTAAGAACAAGGGCCTGCTCTAAATTGTTAAATCCCCCATGTTGAGTAATTTAGTCATAATACAATAAAATAGTGTGGCTTTGAGAGCAAAATAAATGTGGGAAGAGAAACAATTCCAGTGTTCACAAACAGAAGAAAGATTAAACAAAGTATGGTAATCCCTGCAACAGAATAATAAGGAGTCATCAAAAAGTTATGCAGTGCTCACATATTGCTAGGGGTATGTAACTGGCACTACCTCTCGGCACCACAGATCAAAATCACAAATGCATATACTTCCAATCCAATATTTCCACTTTAAGGAATTTATCTTGATATATTCACAGAGGTGATAAATAACTTGTACATACATGTACAAGACTTTATGGCAGCATTTTTTTGTAAGAGAAAAAGTTTAAAAACAATCAATCATTAGGGAAACTGTTAAAAAAAAAAAATATGGGGTAGCCATGCAATGAAATACAGCACAGGCTTTTTAAAAAGAAGCAGCAGCAGTTCTCAGGGCACCTATCTCAGTCAGTAAAGCATACAACTCTTGACTCGGGGTTGTGATTTTGAGCCACCCGTTGGGTGCAGAGATTACTTAAAAATAAAATCTTAATAAAAAAACAAAACCCATCTATATGTTGCCTCCAAGAAACACATTTTAAGCCCGAAGACACCTGCAGATTTAAAGTGAGGGGGTGGAAAAGAATTTACCATGCTAATGAACATCAGAAGAAAGCAGGAGTGGCAATCCTTATATCAGATCAATTAGATTTTAAGCCAAAGACTATAATAAGAGATGAGGAAGGACACTATATCATACTCAAAGGGTCTGTCCAACAAGAAGATTTAACAATTTTAAATATCTATGCCCCCAATGTGGGAGCAGCCAACTATATAAACCAATTAATAACAAAATCAAAGAAACACATCAACAATAATACAATAATAGTAGGGGACTTTAACACTCCCCTCACTGAAATGGACAGGTCATCCAAGCAAAAGATCAGCAAGGAAATAAAGGCCTTAAATGACACACTGGACCAGATGGACATCACAGATATATTCAGAATATTTCATCCCAAAGCAACAGAATACACATTCTTCTCTAGTGCACATGGAACATTCTCCAGAATAGATCACATCCTCGGTCCTAAATCAGGACTCAACCAGTATCAAAAGATTGGGATCATTCCCTGCATATTTTCAGACCACAATGCTCTAAAGCTAGAAACTCAACCACAAAAGGAAGTTTGGAAAGAACCCAAATACATGGAGACTAAACAGTATCCTTCTAAAGAATGAATGGGTCAACCGGGAAATTAAAGAAGAATTGAAAAAAATCATGGAAACAAATGATAATGAAAATACAACGGTTCAAAATCTGTGGGACACAACAAAGGCAGTCCTGAGAGGAAAATATATAGCGGTACAAGCCTTTCTCAAGAAACAAGAAAGGTCTCAGGTACACAACCTAACCCTACACCTAAAGGAGCTGGAGAAAGAACAAGAAAGAAACCCTAAGCCCAGCAGGAGAAGAGAAATCATAAAGATCAGAGCAGAAATCAATGAAATAGAAACCAAAAAAACAATAGAACAAATCAACGAAAGTAGGAGCTGGTTCTTTGAAAGAATTAATAAAATTGATAAACCCCTGGCCCGACTTATCAAAAAGAAAAGAGAAAGGACCCAAATAAATAAAATCATGAATGAAAGAGGAGAGATCACAACTAACACCAAAGAAATACAAACTATTATAAGAACATACTATGAGCAACTCTACGGCAATAAATTTGACAATCTGGAAGAAATGGTTGCATTCCTAGAAACATATAAACTACCACAACTGAACCAGGAAGAAATAGAAAGCCTGAACAGACCCATAACCAGTAAGGAGATTGAAACAGTCATTAAAAATCTCCAAACAAACAAAAGCCCAGGGCCAGACGGCTTCCCGGGGGGAATTCTACCAAACATTTAAAGAAGAACTAATTCCTATTCTCCTGAAACTGTTCCAAAAAATAGAAATGGAAGGAAAACTTCCAAACTCATTTTTTATGAGGCCAGCATCACCTTGATCCCAAAACCAGACAAGGATCCCACCAAAAAAGAGAGCTATAGACCGATATCCTTGATGAACACAGATGCGAAAATACTCAACAAAATACTAGCCAATAGGATTCAACAGTACATTAAAAAGATTATTCACCACGACCAAGTGGGATTTATTCCAGGGCTGCAAGGTTGGTTCAACATCCGCAAATCAGTCAATGTGATACAACACATCAATAAAAGAAAGAACAAGAACCATATGATACTCTCAATAGATGCTGAAAAAGCATTTGACAAAGTACAACATCCCTTCCTGATCAAAACTCTTCAAAGTGTAGGGATAGAGGGCACATACCTCAATATCATCAAAGCCATCTATGAAAAACCCACCGCAAATATCATTCTCAATGGAGAAAAACTGAAAGCTTTTCCGCTAAGGTCAGGAACACGGCAGGGATGTCCATTATCACCACTGCTATTCAACATCGTACTAGAGGTCCTAGCCTCAGCAATCAGACAACAAAAGGAAATTAAAGGCATCCAAATCGGCAAAGAAGAAGTCAAATTATCACTCTTCGCAGATGATATGATACTATATGTGGAAAACCCAAAAGACTCCACTCCAAAACTGCTAGAACTTATACAGGAATTCAGTAAAGTGTCAGGATATAAAATCAATGCACAGAAATCAGTTGCATTTCTCTACACCAACAGCAAGACAGAAGAAAGAGATATTAAGGAGTCAATCCCATTTACAATTGCATCCAAAACCATAAGATACCTAGGAATAAACCTAACCAAAGAGACACAGAATCTATACTCAGAAAACTATAAAGTACTCATGAAAGAAATTGAGGAAGACACAAAGAAATGGAAAAATGTTCCATGCTCCTGGATTGGAAGAATAAATATTGTGAAAATGTCTATGCTACCTAAAGCAATCTACACATTTAATGCAATTCCTATCAAAGTACCATCCATCTTTTTCAAAGAAATGGAACAAATAATTCTAAAATTTATATGGAACCAGAAAAGACCTCGAATAGCCAAAGGGATATTGAAAAAGAAAGCCAACGTTGGTGGCATCACAATTCCGGACTTCAAGCTCTATTACAAAGCTGTCATCATCAAGACAGCATGGTACTGGCACAAAAACAGACATATAGATCAATGGAACAGAATAGAGAGCCCAGAAATAGACCCTCAAATCTATGGTCATCTAATCTTCGACAAAGCAGGAAAGAATGTCCAATGGAAAAAAAGACAGCCTTTTCAATAAATGGTGCTGGGAAAATTGGACAGCCACATGCAGAAAAATGAAATTGGACCATTTCCTTACACCACACACAAAAATAGACTCAAAATGGATGAAGGACCTCAATGTACGAAAGGAATCCCATCAAAATCCTTGAGGAGAACACGGGCAGCAACCTCTTCGACCTCTGCCGCAGCAACATCTTCCTAGGAACAACGCAAAAGGCAAGGGAAGCAAGGGAAAAAATGAACTACTGGGATTTCATCAAGATCAAAAGCTTTTGCACAGCAAAGGAAACAGTTAACAAAATCAAAAGACAACTGACAGAATGGGAGAAGATATTTGCAAACGACATATCAGATAAAGGACTAGTGTCCAGAATCTATAAAGAACTTAGCAAACTCAACACCCAAAGAACAAATAATCCAATCAAGAAATGGGCAGAAGACATGAACAGACATTTCTGCAAAGAAGACATCCAGATGGCCAACAGACACATGAAAAAGTGCTCCATATCACTCGGCATCAGGGAAATACAAATCAAAACCACAATGAGATATCACCTCACACCAGTCAGAATGGCTAAAATCAACAAGTCAGGAAATGACAGATGCTGGCGAGGATGCGGAGAAAGGGGAACCCTCCTACACTGTTGGTGGGAATGCAAGCTGGTGCAGCCACTCTGGAAAACAGCATGGAGGTTCCTCAAAATGTTGAAAATAGAACTGCCCTATGACCCAGCAATTGCACTATTGGGTATTTACCCTAAAGATACAAATGTAGTGATCCAAAGGGACACATGCACCCGAATGTTTTATAGCAGCAATGTCCACAATAGCCCAAACTATGGAAAGAACCTAGATGTCCATCAACAGATGAATGGATCAAGAAGATGTGGTATATATACACAATGGAATACTATGCAGCCATCAAAAGAAATGAAATCTTGCCATTTGCAACAACATGGATGGAACTAGAGCGTATCATGCTTAGCGAAATAAGTCAAGCAGAGAAAGACAACTATCATATGATCTCCCTGATATGAGGAAGTGGTGATGCAACATGGAGGCTTAAGTGGGTAGAAGAAGAATAAATGAAACAAGATGGGATTGGGAGGGAGACAAACCATAAGTGACTCTTAATCTCACAAAACAAACTGAGGGTTGCCGGGGGGAGGGGGTTTGGGAGAAGGGGGTGGGATTATGGACATTGGGGAGGGTATGTGATTTGGTGTGTGCTGTGAAGTGTGTAAACCTGGTGATTCACAGACTTGTACCCCTGGGGATAAAAATATATGTTTATAAAAAATAAAAATTAAAAAAAAAAATAAAATCTTAAGAAGAAGAAGAAGAAAAGAAGGAAGAGGAGGAGGAAGGGAAGTCTCTATGTCCTGATATACTGCTAATGTAGAAACAGTAATAGTAACAACAAAATCAAGAATGGTGTATATATTACATTGCCATTTGAGGTTAACAAACTGAATGAGAGAGCCTGGAAAGAATATTTGCTGGACGAAAGAGCAAGAGCCCAGCTCAGCTTGCTTTAGTCTCTATTGTCTTCAACTTTAGCCAGCTGGGTACTGAGCTGTTCCTGTACTGAGCAGCCTGAACTGAGGAAACACACATATGTACTCCAATGCAGTACATTTTAAATTTTAGTGGGCATAAGAATCATCTGGGTTACTTGCAGAAAATGAAGATTCAAGGGGTCTATCCTCAGAGACTGTGACCCTGTGGTCTGGGGTTGGATACTGGAATTGGTGGGGGTTTGTTTTATAAATAGACTATTTTTAGAGCAGTTTTAGATTCATAGCAAAATCAAGAGGAAGGTACAGAGATTTCCCAAATACCTCATGCTCCCACATATGCACTCCTCCTCCGTTATAAACATCCCCCACCAGAATGGTGCATTTATTACAACAGATGAGCCTACATTAACACATTATCACTCAAAGTCCAAAGTTTACATTACAGCTAACTCTGTTACATTCTATGGGTTTGGACAAATGTATAAAGCCATATATCTACCCTTATAGCATCATACAGAGTAGTTTCATTATCCTAAAAATCCACTGTGCTATACCTAATCATCTCTTCCTCTCCAGCTACCCCTGGAAACCACTGATCCTTTCACTATTTCTATAGTTTTGCCTTTTCCAGAATCTCATACATGTAGTTGGAATCATACAGTATATAGGCTTTTCAGACTAGCTTCCTTCACTTCAGTAATATGCATTTGAGTTTCCTCCATGTCTTTTCATGGCTTGATAGTTCATTTCTTTTTAATGCTAAATAATATTCCATTGTCTGGATGTACCACAGTTTATCCATTCACCTACTGAAGGGCATCTTGATTGCTTCCAGGTTTAACAATTATGAATCAAGTTGCTATGAACATCTATGTGCAGGTTTTAGTGTGGACATAAGTTTTCAACACTTTTTGGTAAATATGATTAATGGATTGTATAGTTAAAGTTATGTTTAGTTTTGTAAGAAATGGTCAAATTGTCTTCCAAACTGGCTGTACCATTTTGCCTTCCCACCAGCAATGAATGGGAGTTCCTGGTGTCCCACATCCTCTTCAGTATTTGATGTTATCCACATACTGGATTTTGGCCATTCTAATAAGTATGTAGTGATATCTCATTGTTGCTTTAGTTTGCATTTCCTTTTTGACATAGGATGAGGAGCACCTTTTCATGTGTTTATTTGCCATCTGAAAATCTTCTCTGGCCCATTTGTTATCTTTTTTATTGAGCACAGGAGAACATTTTGATATAGGAGATCCTTGGCCCAGTCTTTGAGAAATAGTGCCACAGCAATCACAGAACTAGCATATGGGGGGAACTAAAGTCTTCTCAATGAGTTGAAGTCAGATCCAGGATCTATGAGAGAGGAATCCATACCATTCAGCCTCAAGTTCAACCTCAAAGGAACCCTGAAATTCAGCTCCTGTTCACAGGTGAGCACCTGTAAGAAAAGTAAGAGAACCCTCCACAAAAACTCATATTTTGGTCCTTTTGATCTTGAGGCTATCTATACTGTTTTTTAATAACTATAACAGAACTCCAGTAAATGTCACCCATAGTCACCCAGAGTTATGCACAGATAGAAAGCTGGATTTATGAGCACAAAATAATTGGCTGTCCAGTTGATGATTTAAGAATGTTTTATATAGGGGCACCTGAGTGGCTCAGTCAGTTAAGCATCTGCCTTCAGCTCAGGTCATGATCAAGCTTAGGTCATAGTCCTGGGATCAAGCCCTGCATCAGGCTCTTGGCTCAGCAGTGAGCCTGCTTCTCCCTCTCCTTCTGCCTGCACTCCACCTGCTTGTGCTCTCTCTCTCTCTCTCTCTGTGTGTATGTCAAATAAAAAATAAAATCTTTTTTTAAAAAGGTTTATCTACTTCAATATATATGGTGACACTTTTCTTCGCAAAGAACAACACTAGATATCCTTTAAAAAATAATTCATACCACTTTATGCAATTCTATGTATTGTGTATATCATGTATTATATAGTTTATTTGTAAAATACATGAGTATTATAACTTCACTGGTTTGTCAATTATCTTTATTTTTTTGCCATTATTTGTCTTTTGCCACTTAATTTTCATTTAATTCTTTTGTTATTTTTAGATGTGATTCAGGTAAAGTAAAAGTGCAGATACATGTGCAACATTCATATATTTTTCTTATACCAGTATTTATTATTATTTTCATAAGCTTTTATTTCATAAGATTTTATTTATTTATTTGACAGAGAGAGATCACAAGTAGGCAAAGAGCCATGCAGAGAGAGAGAGGGGAAGCAGGCTCCCCACTGAGCAGAGAGCATGATGTGGGGCTCAATCCCAGACCAGAGATTATGACCTGAGCCGAAGGCAGAGGCTTAACCCACTGAACCACCCAGGCACCCCAGCTTTGTAACATTTTTAAAATCCATCAATATTCAGTTTCATTTGCAATTTTAAAAGTTTAAATTACTCAAGAAATTTCTAAATTTCTAAATTTCTTTATCCAAGAAAGTACAACATAAGGGGAGGAGTCAAGATGGCGGAGAAGCAGCAGTCTGAGACTACTTCAGATAGCAGGAGATAAGTTAGATAGCTTATCTAAAGATTGCAAACACCTACAAATCCAACAGCATATCAAAGAGAAGAAGAACAGCAATTCTAGAAACAGAAAATCAACCACTTTCTGAAAGGTAGGACTGGCAGAGAAGTGAATCCAAGGCTACGGGAAGATAGACCCTGGGGAGAGGGGCCAGCTCCCGGCAAGTGACGGAGCAACAGAGCACAAAATCAGGACTTTTAAAAGTCTGTTCCGCTGAGGGACATCGCTCCAGAGGCTAAACCAGGGCGAAGCCCACGCGGGGTCAGCATGGCCTCAGGTCCCGCAGAGTCACAGAAGGATCAGGGGTGTCTGAGTGTCACAGAGCTTACAGGTATTAGAATGGGGAAGCCAGCTACAGAGACAGAGCTGAGGAGTGAGCTCCCAGCTCAGGGTTACCTTGAACTGGTCTCAGGCATGGTGAGCTCGGAGCGCGGCTGGAGGCCACAGAGACGGGAGTAATTGGGTTCAGTTCTCTGAGGGCGGAGTCAGGAGTGGGGCCCCGGGCTCTCGGCAACTCTGGGCTGGAGACCAGAAGGCCTCCATTTTCATTCCCATCCTCCAGAACTCTATGGAAAGTGCTTAGGGAACAAAAGCTCCCGAAAGCAAACCCGATCAGATTACTGAGGCCGGCCCCTGGTAAGGGCTGTGCAATTCCTCCTGGGGAAAAGACACTTGAGAATCACTACAACAGGCCCCTCCCCCAGAAGACCAACAAGAAATCAAGCCAGGACCAAGTTCACCTACCAAGGAGTGCAGTTTCAATACCAAGAGAGCAGCGGAATTCCAGAGGAGGAGAAAGCAAAGCACAGAATGCATGGCTTTCTCCCCATGATTCTTTAGTCTTGTAGTTAATTTAAATTTATTTTTCTTTTTCAATATTTTTCTCTTCTTCTGCTAATTTTTTTTAACTTTTACTCTTTTCTTTTTTAATGTTTTTTAACTAGTTTATCTAATATATATATATTTTCTTTTTTATACTTTTTCTTTATTCATTTTCTTTTTTTAATTGCTTCTTTTCTTTTCTTATCTTTTTCTTTTTTTTTTTTTCCTTTCTGAAGCTCTTTTTATCCCCTCTCTCCCCCACTCATGATCTGGGATCTCTTCTGATTTGGTTAAAGCATATTTTTCTGGGTTTTTTTGCCACCCTTTTAGTATTTTACTTGCTCCTTCATATACTCTTATCTGAGCAAAATGACAAGGCGGAAAAATTCACCACAAAAAAAAAAAAAAAAGAACAAGAGGCAGTACTGAAGGCTAGGGACCTAATCAATACAGACATTGGTAATATGTCAGATCTAGAGTTCAGAATGATGATTCTCAAGGTTCTAGCCGGGCTCAAAAAAGGCATGGAAAATATTAGAGAAACCCTATCTGGAGAGATGAAAGCCCTTTCTGGAGAAATAAAAGAACTAAAATCTAACCAAGTTGAAATTTTAAAAAGCTATTAATGAGGTGCAATAAAAAATGGAGACTCTCACTGCTAAGATAAATGTGGCAGAAGAAAGAATTAGTGATATAGAAGACCAAATGGCAGAGAATAAAGAAGCTGAGCAAAAGAGGGACAAACAGTTACTGGACCACAAGGGGAAAATTCGAGAGATAAGTGACACCATAAGACAAAACAACATTAGAATAATTGGGATTCCAGAAGAAGAAGAAAGAGAGAGGGGAGCAGAAGGTATATTGGAGAGAATTATTGGAGAGAATTTCCCTAATATGGCAAAGGGAACAAGCATCAAAATCCAAGAGGTGCAGAGAACCCCCCTCAAAATCAGTAAGAATAGGTCCACACCCCGTCACCTAATAGTAAAATTTATAAGTCTTAGTGACAAAGAGAAAATCCTGAAAGCAGCCCGGGAAAAGAAGTCTGTAACATACAATGGTAAGAATATTAGATTGGCAGCAGACTTATCCACAGAGACCTGGCAGGCCAGAAAGAGTTTACATGATATATTCAGAGCACTAAATGAGAAAAACATGCAGCCGAGAATACTATATCCAGCTAGGCTATCATTGAAAATAGAAGGAGAGATAAAAAGCTTCCAGGACAAACAAAAACTGAAAGGATTTGCAAACACCAAACCAGCTCTACAGGAAATATTGAAAGGGATCCTCTAAGCAAAGAGAGAGCCCAAAAAAGTAGTAGATCAGAAAAGAACGGAGATAATATACAGTAACAGTCACCTTACAGGCAATACAATGGCACTAAATTCTTATCTCTCAATAGTTACCCTGAATGTTAATGGGCTAAATGCCCCTGTCAAAAGACACAGGGTATCAGAATGGATAAAAAAACAAAAGCCATCTATATCTTGCCTACAAGAAACTCATTTTAAACCCAAAGACACCTCCAGATTTAAAGTGAGGGGGTGGAAAAGAATTTACCATGCTAATGGACATCAGAAGAAAGCAGGAGTGGCCATCCTTATATCAGATCAATTAGATTTTAAGCCAAAGACTATAATAAGAAATGAGGAAGGACACTATATCATACTCAAAGGGTCTGTCCAACAAGAAGATCTAACAATTTTAAATGTCTGTGCCCCCAACGTGGGAGTAGCCAACTATATAAACCAATTATTAAAAAATCAAAGAAACACATCAACAACAATAAAATAATAGTAGGGGAGTTTAACACTCCCCTCACTGAAATGGACAGATCATCCAAGCAAAAGATCAAAAAAGAAATAAAGGCCTTAAACGACACACTGGACCAGATGGACATCACAGATATATTCAGAACATTTCATCCCAAAGCAACAGAATACACATTCTTCTCTAGTGTACATGGAACATTCTCCAGAAGAGATCAAATCCTCGGTCCTAAATTAGGTCTCAACTGGTATCAAAAATTTGGGATCATTCCCTGCATATTTTCAGACCACAATGCTCTGAAGCTGGAACTCAACCACGAGGAAATTTGGAAATAACCCAAATACATGGAGACTAAACAGCATCCTTCTAAAGAATGAATGGGTCAACCAGGAAATTAAAGAAGAATTGAAAAAATTCATGGAAACAAATGATAATAAAAACACAATGGTTCAAAATCTGTGGGACACAACAAAGGCACTCCTGAGAGGAAAATATATAGTGGTACAAGCCTTTCTCAAGAAACAAGAAAGGTCTCAGGTACACAACCTAACCCTACACCTAAAGGAGCTGGAGAAAGAACAAGAAAGAGACCCTAAACCCAGCAGAAGAAGAGAAATCATAAAGATCAGAGCAGAAATCAATGAAATAGAAACAAACAAACAAACAAACAAAAAAACAATAAACAAATCAATGAAACTAGGAACTTGTTCTTTGAAAGAATTAATAAGATTGATAAACCCCTGGCCAGACTTATCAAAAAGAAAAGAGAAAGGACCCAAATAAATAAAATCATGAAAGAAAGAGGAGAGATCACAACTAATAGCAAAGAAATACAAATAATTATAAGAACATGCTATGAGCAACTCTATGCCAACAAATTTGACAATCTGGAAGAAATGGATACATTCCTAGAGACATATAAACTACCACAACTGAACCAGGAAGAAGTAGAAAGCCTGAACAGACCCATAACCAGTAAGGAGATTGAAACAGTCATCAAAAATCTCCAAACAAGCAAAAGCCCAGGGCCAGACGGCTTCCCGGGAGAATTCTACCAAACATTTAAAGAAGAACGAACTCCTATTCTCCTGAAACTCTTCCAAAAAACAGAAATAGAAAGAAAATTTCCAAACTCATTTTATGAAGCCAGCATCACCTTGATCCCCAAACCAGACAAGGATTCCATCAAAAAAGAGAACTACAGACCAATATCCTTGATGAACACAGATGCGAAAATTCTCACCAAAATACTAGGCAATAGGATTCAACAGTACATTAAAAGGATCATTCACCATGACCAAGTGGGATTTATTCCAGGGCTGCAAGATTGGTTCAACATCCACAAATCAATCAATGTGATCCAACACATTAATAAAAGAAAGAAGAAGAACCATATGATACTCTCAATAGATGCTGAAAAAGCATTTGACAAAGTACAGCATCCCTTCCTGATCAAAACTCTTCAAAGTGTAGGGATAGAGGGCACATACCTCAATATTATCAAAGCATCTATGAAAAACCCACCGCAAATATCATTCTCAATGGAGAAAAACTGAAAGCTTTTCCACTAACGTCAGGAACATGGCAGGGATGTCCATTATCACCACTGCTATTCAACATAGTACTAGAAGTCCTACCCTCAGCAATCAGACAACAAAAGGAAACTAAAGGCATCCAAATCAGCAAAGAAGAAGTCAAACTATCACTCTTCACAGATGGTATGATACTATATGTGGAAAACCCAAAAGACTCCACTCCAAAACTGCTAGAACTTGTACAGGAATTCAGTAAAATGTCAGGATATAAAATCAATGCACAGAAATCAGTTGCATTTCTCTACACCAACAAGACAGATGAAAGAAATTAAGGAGTCAATCCCATTTTCAATTGCACCCAAAACCATAAAATACCTAGGAATAAACCTAGCCAAAGAGGCAAAGAATCTATGCTCAGAAAACTATAAAGTACTCATTGAAAGAAATTGAAGAAGACACAAAGAAATGGAAAAATGTTCCATGCTCCTGGATTGGAAGAATAAATATTGTGAAAATGTCTATGCTACCTAAAGCAATCTACACATTTAATGCAATTCCTACCAAAGTACCATCCATCTTTTTCAAAGAAATGAAACAAATAATCCTAAAATTTATATGGAACCAGAAAAGACCTCGAATAGCCAAAGGGATATTGAAAAAGAAAGCCAAAGTTGGTGGCATCACAATTTCAGACTTCAAGCTTTATTACAAAGCTGTCATCATCAAGACAGCATGGTACTGGCACAAAAGCAGACACATAGATCCATGGAACAGAATAGAGAGCCCAGAAATAGACCCTCAACTCTATGGTCAACTAATCTTCGACAAAGCAGGAAAGAATGTCCAATGGGAAAAAGACAGCCTCTTCAATAAATGGTGTTGGGAAAACTGGCCAGCCACATGCAGAAAAATGAAATTGGACCATTTCCTTACACCACACACGAAAATAGACTCAAAATGGATGAAGGACCTCAATGTGAGAAAGGAATCCATCAATACCCTTGAAGAGAACACAGGCAGCAACCTCTTCGACCTCAGCCACAGCAACATCTTCCTAGGAACATCGCCAAAGGCAAGGGAAGCAAGGGCAAAAATGAACTATTGGGATTTTATCAAGATCAAAAGCTTTTGCATAGCAAAGGAAACAGTTAACAAAACCAAAAGACAACTGACATAATGGGAGAAGATATTTGCAAACGACATATCAGATAAAGGACTAGTGTCCTAAATCTATAAAGAACTTAGCAAACTCAACACCCAAAGAATAAATAATCCAATCAAGAAATGGGCAGAAGACATGAACAGACATTTCTGCAAAGAAGACATCCAGATGGCCAACAGACACATGAAAAAGTGCTCCATATCACTTGGCATCAGGGAAATACAAATCAAAACCACAATGAAATATCACCTCACACCAGTCAGAAAAGCTAAAATTAACAAGTCAGGAAATGACAGATGCTGGCGAGGATGCGGAGAAAGGGGAACCCTCCTACACTGTTGGTGGGAATGAAAGCTGGTGCAACCACTCTGGAAAAACAACATGAAGGTTTCTCAAAATGTTGAAAATAAAACTATCCTATGACCCAGCAATAGCACAACTGGGTATTTACCCTAAAGATACAAACGTAGTGATCTGAAGGGGCACATGCACCTGAATGTTTATAGCAGCAATGTCTACAATAACCAAACTATGGAAAGAACTTAGATTTACATCAACAGATGAATGGATAAAGAAGATGTGGTATATATACACAATGGAATACTATGCAGCCATCAAAAGAAATGAAATCTTGCCATTTGCGACAACGTGGATGGAACTAGAGCATATCATGCTTAGCGAAATAAGTCAAGCAGAGAAAGACAACTATCATATGATCTCCCTGATATGAGGAAGTGGAGATGCAACATGGGGGATTAAGGGGGTAGGAGAAGAATAAATGAAACAAGATGGGTTTGGGAGGGAGACAAACCATAAGTGACTCTTAATCTCACAAAACAAACTGAGGGTTGCTGGGGGGAAGTGGGTTGGGAGAAGGGGGGTGGGGTTATGGACATTGGGGAGGGTATGTGCTATGGTGAGTGCTGTGAAGTGTGTAAACCTGGTGATTCACAGACTGTACCCCTGGGGATAAAAATATATTATATGTTTATTTAAAAAAATAAAAAATTAAAAAAAAAAAAAGAAAGTACAACATAATCTTTGTTACATACCAGATGGGTGATTATTTAGGCAATGTATTTTCACAAAATTATGTCCTATTGTAAGGTACATCTCCTGATATGTAGTGCTTATTATGTAAGGTACTATTCTAAATACAGTATAAACATAACTAATTTGATCTTCGAACAAGACTGTAAGGGAAGTGCTGTTCTCACCGTGCATGTTGATTTTAAATATTACTGTCAAAATTAGACACCTGACCCTAATTGCAATTCATCATGAATCGCAATTTCCTTATCCTACCTAGATTCTAAGAAAACCTGAATGCTCTGTGGCTTCCTCAGTGTTCTCAAAAGAGAGTTTTCCCTACATATTGTAATACTCCAGGTCAGTCCTTGCAACTTCAAGGTATCTTGACAGTTCCTGCTGGAACTGGAGTTCTTGCTTGAACCTTGCCCTTCTTGACAGGTTTCCCAGCCTTTGCATAACAAACCCTCTTTTTTGTTTGTCTACCTAGCCTCTACTTCCTGAGGATGTTACTTTCTTCTACTTGTGTGAGCAATGCCTATTGTCTGCATTCCCTCTGAATACTGCATATTTTACCTTCACCCCATCCTTAATTGGGCCACTGGATTGGACAATCTAGAAGCTATTGTCTTCTTGATCAACTTCAGAGTTCAGCAGGCACTTTAATTGCTGAAAATAACCCACAACTGGGCCAGTTTCTTCTGACCCAGTTCTGACTTTCTATCTCCACTTGTTGGGTTTGGGTGTTTAACATATGTAGTACAAAAATCTACCTAAGCTTTAACACTTTTGTGTCAAAAGTAGACATTCTTTTGAGTTAGAAATGATAAAGGCTCTGAGAAATTGGGTTTCAGTGATGTGACTGAATACATAAATCTGTCATGTTATACAAGGAAGAGAATGTAACAGAATCCCTGTAGTGAGGTTAACATCCTCCCCACCACCCTTCCTGCTTCACAGTTTTCTCCTACTTCTTTACATCTGGTCTACTATTTCAGTTTATGTAGAGAGCCATCTATTTAGAGGATGTAAGAGTTTTGTTCCCCCAGATAATGGTTCTATACTTCAAGTTCGACAAATGAATACATCAATACAACCATCCTAAATTTACTTTCCTTCAAATTTGCTTTTCTCCTAAGTCTGTATTCTCAATGTAAGGAAGAGTGAGTGCTTAGCTTTAAAGAATTCTGCCTCATATTCAAGACCCTATATCATCACCAGTGACTACACTTAATACTCTTGAATTCCATAGTACTTATAACCTGCTAGTTTTGTCTCCAAAATCACTGAATCAAACTCCTTGAATTTTAGTTTTTGCTTTTGTGTCAGGCAGGGTACCCCTGTAAAAATCCCTAGAAAGATTTTAAAATGCTTAATGAAGGATCTTATTAACCCAAATATACACTAACTTGAAAAGTCTTCAATTTAAATCCACTTTCATTCATCTTTTATTCAACACTTAATGAGTGCTGAGTATATGCCAGGCACAGTTCTAGTTATGATAAAGAACAAAGCAAAGATTTCTGCCCTCGTGGAGTTTACATCCTAAATGGCAATAAACACTAAACATAATAAGTAATCTATATACTTAGAAGATGTTAAGGTCTACAGAATAAAGAAAAAGAGTGGAATAGAAGAGACCAGAGTATAGTGAGGGAGATACAGGTTGCTATTTTAAAGAGTGTTCAGAATGGGCTTCATTAAAAAGATAATATTTGAAGAAAGACTTAAAGTTATGGAGAGAAGCATGTCCCAGAAATAGACACATGGTCTGGTGGGTGAGAAGTGGGTGGAATGAGATGAGTTAGGTAAAGAATAGGCCAGATATGGGGGACAGGGATGAATCTAAAAGAGCCCTATTAGCTTTGGTTCAAAGTGAGAGACAGACTTTTACTAATTTGAGTAGGGATTTATTCTTCTGTGTATTCCCAGTAAGATTTTACTTTTTAATATTTGTAAAAATTTGAAACATATTTTTATCAACTATATTGATATATAAACTGTACAAATCAATGAATTTTGATAAATTATACCTGTGAACTCACCACCACAAGCAAGTTACAGAACACTCCAGAGTGACTCCTGCTTCAGAGAGGGGGAAAGATAATTGCACACACCTGTCAGAGGCCTCAGGGGTGAGCTGGAGGCAGACAACTGGTCTATCTATAGGCTCCACCCCCCAATGAAAGCTTCTCAGGGTACAACATAGGGAAAATGCCTTGTAGTTTGGTGTTACTGCATCTTGGGCAAACACCTAGTATGACATAACTCAAGCCCAAGCAGTTCCCAGACTGGCCCATAACACCACAGGGGAACCATTCCAGATGACCACACTGAATGGAAAAGCAGCTGAGCCACAATATCAGGGCACATGAAACACACACAGGAGAACTTCCTGAACCACCAGGTTCTGATGAACATGAGATACTACACAGGAGGGCACTACAGGACCTCATCTTCATACTTTCTAGTATAAGAGACATAGCTCAATGTCCTAACACAGAGAAACAGACACAGAATGTTATACAAAATGAGGATACAGAGGAACATGTCCCAAATGAAAGAACAGGATAAAACCACAGCAAAAGACCTGAGCAAACAGATATAAGTAACATGCCTGACAAAGAATTTAAAGTAATGATTGTAAAAATACTCACTGCACTTGAGAAAAGAATGGAGGACCTCAGTCTCCATTCCTCATTTCAGAGAGAGAGAGAGAAAAAATCAGATTTGAAGGCAAAATAAATGAAATTAAAAATACAATTGATAGAACACACAGCTGGTTATAGGAAGCAGAGGAATGAATTAATGATCTGAAAGACAGACTAATGTAAATTAATCAAGCTAAGCAAATGGGAGAAAAAAGAATTGTGCAAAATGAGAAAAGATTTAGTGAACTCAGTGACTCCATCAAGTGTATAACCTATCATTATAGGGATCCCAGAAAAAGAGCAGAGAGAAAAGGAGACAGAAAATGTATTTGAAGATATAATAGCCAAAAAATTCCATAATCTGGGAAGGAAACAGATACCAGGAGGTAGATCCAGGAGGCACAGAGATCCCCCCAAAAATTGACCCGAGGAGGTCTACACTAAGACACACAGTAATCAAAATGACAAAAAGTAGTGATAAAGAAAAAAAATTAATGCAGTAAAAGAAAACAGTCACATACCATGGAAACCCCATAAGGCTATCATTTTTTAAAATTTATTTTATTATTATTTTTCAGCAGAAACTTTGTAGTCCTGAAGGGAATGGCATGATATATTGAGTATTCTGAAAAGAAACAATCTACAGTCAAGAATACTTTATCCAGCAAGGCTATCATTCAGAATAGAAGGAGAATTTAAAGGGGTTGTCAGACAAACAAAAACTGAAGTAGTTCATGATCACTAAACGAGACCTACAAGAAATGTTTAAGGGGACTCTGTAAGTGGAAAGGAAAGACCATAAATGACAGTATGAAAAATGAGTATACTATAAAAATCAGTCAAAAGATTCACAAAGTAAAAAGATGTAAAATATGACAACATAAACCTAAAATATGGGGAGAAGTTGAGTAAAGAATGAGTTCAGATTCAAGTGACCATCAACTTAATATAAACTGAGATATGCAGAAGATATTATATATACAAACTTAATGATAACCACAAATCAAAAACCAGTGATCGATATGCAAAGAATAAAGAGAAAGGAATCTAAGTATATCACTAAAGAAAACCAGCAAACCATGAAGGAGTACAAGAAAGGATCAGAGGAAAACTATAGAAACAACTACAAACCAAGTAACTTAATGGCAATAAATACATATCTATCAATAATTACTTTGAATATAAATGGCTAAATGCTCCAATCAAAACACATAGAATGAAAGAATATACTAAAAATTAAACAAAACAAAAAAAAATAAGACCCATGTATATGCTGCCTACAAGACCCTCATTTCAGACCAAAAGACACCTGCAGATTGAAAGTGAGAGGATGCGCATTTATCATGCAAATGGATATCAAAAGAAAGTCAAGATAGGAAAACTTATATTGGATGAAATAGACTTTTAAAAAAAGACTGTAAAAAGACAAAGAAGGACACCATATAATAATAAAGGGGACAATCCTACAAGAAGTTATAACAACAGTAAATATTTATGCACCTAACATGGAGCACCCAAATAAAACAGTTAATAACAAATATAAAGGAAGTAATTGATAGTAAAGCAACAGTAGTAGTGTCTTTAACATCCCACTGCATCAATGGACAGATTATCCAAACAGAAAATCAGTGGCTTTGAAACACAATGTACAGATGGATTTAGCAGATATATTCAGGACATTCCTTCCTAACACAGCAGAATACACATTCTTTTCAAGCACACATGGAAAAAATCTTCATAATACATCACATATTAGGCCACAAAACAAGCCTCGACAAATTCAAAGAGGTTGAAGTCATGCCATGCATCTTTTCTGAGCACAACCCTATGAAAATAAAAATCAACCCACAAGAAAAAAAAAAACTGGAGAAACCACAAATACATGGAGTTTAAATAACATACTACTAGTAATGACTGAGACAACCAAGAAATCAAAAAATACATGAAAACAAATGAAAATGAAAACAAAATGGTTAAAACCTTTGAGATGCAGGAAAAGCAGTTCTAAGAGAGAAGTTTGTAGTAATACAGGTCTACCTCAAGATGCAAGAAAAAAATCTCAATCTTACTTTACACCTAAAGGAGCTAGAAAAAAGAACAAGTAAAACCCCAAACAAGCAGAAGGAAGGAAATTATAAAAATTACAGCAGAAATAAATATATAGAAACTTAAAAAACACAATAGAACAGATCAATGAAACCAGAATCTGGTTATTTGAAAAGATCGACAAAATGGATAAATCTCTAGCAGGACTCCTTAAAAAAGAGAGAGGACCCAAATACACAAAATTACTACTGAAAGAGGAGAAAAAACAAACAATTGTAATAGATCCAAATGCCAACAAACTGACAACCTAGAAGAAATGGATAAATTCCTAGAAACATATAACCTACCAAAACCAAAGCAAAAAAAAAAAAAGGAATATTTTAACAAATTGATTATTAGCAAGGAAATTGACAGTAATCAAAAAACTCCCAACATACAAAAGTCCAGGGCCAGGCAGCATTATAAGGGACTTCTACCAAATATTTAAAGAATAGAAACTTATTCTTCTCAAACTATTCCAAAAATAGAAAAGGAATCCATTCTATCAGGCCAGCATCACCCTGATATCCAAGCCAGACAAAGATACTGAAAAAAAAAAAAAAAAAAAAAGCCAAAAAAAACCCTACAGGGCAATATCTCTGATAAACATAGATGCAAAATCCTCAACAAAATACTACCAAATCAAATCCAACAATACATTAAAGAAAATCACTGGCCACAATCAAGTTGGATTTATTCCCAATATGCAAGTGAGGCTCAAAATTTGCAAATCAATCAATGTAATACATTGCATCCATAACAGAAAGGATAAAAACCATATGATCATTTCAATAGATACATAAAAAGTATTTGACAAAATACAATGTCCATTCATGATAAAAACCCTCAAAAAGTAGGGTTAGAGGGAACATATTTTAACATAACAAAGGCTATGTATCAAAAACCCACAGCAAACATCATACTCAATGGAGGAAAAACTGAGAGCATTCTCCCTAAGGTTAGGAACAAGCAAGGATATCTGCTCTGACCACTTCTATTCAAAATAGTACTGCAAGTCTTAGCCACAGCAATCAGACAAGAGAAAGGAGTAAAAAGTCATCCAAATTGGTAAAGAGGAAGTAAAATTTCACTGTTTGCCAATGATACAATAGTGCATACACACACTCACACACACACGCACACACTATATATATATTTGACTATACCAAATATACCAAAAGATTCGACCAAAACAAAGCAAAACTGCTAGAATTGATAAATGAATTCAATAAAGTCACAGGATACAAAATCAACATACAGAAATCTATTGACAGCTATACACAAATAATGAAACAACAGAAAGAGAAATTTTAAAAAACTATCTCATTTATAATTATACCAAAAATAACAAAGTACTCAGGAATATACTTAACCAAAAAGATGAAAAAGCTATATTTTGAAAACTAAAACATTTGAAAGAAATTGAAGATACAAAGAAATGGAAAGACATTCCATGCTCATGGATTGGAAAAACAAAAATAATATTAAAATGTCTGTACTAACCAAAGCAAACTACACATTAACACAATCCCTATCAAAATACCTATAGCAGTTTTCACAGAACTAGAACAAACCACCCTAAAATTTGTCTGGAACCATGAAATACCCTGAATAACCAAAGCAATCTTGAAAAAGAAAAATAAAGCTGGAAATGTCACAATTCCAGACTTCAAGCTATAATAAAAGCTGTATTGAACAAAACACTATGGTACTAGCACACAAATAGATGAATGATACAGAACAGAAAACCCAGAAATGAATCTACCCTTACATGCTCAATTAAACTTTGACAGTGGAGGAAAGAATATGCAAGGGGAAAAGATAGTCTCTTCAACAAATGTTGGGAAAACTGGAAAGCTACATGTGAAAGAATGGAACTGGGGCACTTTCTTACATCACACACACAAAAATATTTAATATGGATTGAAGACATAAATGTGAGATCTGAAATAATAAAAATCCTTGAAGATAGCACAGGCAATGATGTCTCTAACATTGGCCTTAGCAACATTTTTCTAGATATATTTCCTGAGCCAAGGAAACAAAAACAAAAATAAACTAGGGGCACCTGGGTGGCTCAATGGGTTAAGCCTCTGCCTTCAGCTCAGGTCATGATCTCAGGGTCCTGGGATTGAGCTCCGCATCAGCCTCTCTGCTCAGCAGGGAGCTTGCTTCCCCCTCTCTGCCTACTTCTCTGCATACTTGTGATCTCTGCCTGTCAAATAAATAAAAAATAAAATCTTAAAAAAAAACAAAAAATAAATAAACTAGATAGATGAATGGACAAAGAGGTGGTACATATATACAGTGGAATATTATTCAGCCATAAAAGAATGAAATCTTCGATCTTTATCCATTCATTTTTCAATGGACACTTGAGCTGCTTCCATAATTTCTTAGCTATTGTAAATAATGCTGCAATAAACATAGGGGTGCATATATCCCTTTGAATTAATGTTTTTGTATACTTTACATAAATATCTAGTAGTGCAATTGCTGGATCATAAGATAGTTCTAGTTTCAACTTTTAGAGGAACCTCCATACTGTTTTCCACTGTGACTATATCAGTTTGCATTCCCACCAAGATGCACAAGGCTTTCTTTTTCTCTGCATCCTCTCCAACTCCACATTATATATAATATATTTATATGTGTAAATATTATATATATATATATATCCATATACACACAATGTAATATTATTCAGTCATTAAAAGGAATGAACTCTTGCTATTTGCAACATGGATGGAGATAGAGAGTATAATGTTAAGTAAAATAAGTGAGTCACAGAAAAATACTATATGATTTCACATGTGGAAATTAAGAAGAAAAGCAAATGAGCAAAGAAAAAAAAAGAGACAAATCAGGAAACAGACTCTTAACTACAGAGGACAAACTGATCGTCACCAGAGGGGAGGTGGGAGGGGGAGGGGTGAAATAGGTGATGAGGGTTAAGGAGTGCACTTGTCATGATGAGCACAAGGCATTGCTTGAAATTGTTAAATCACCATTTTGTACACCTAAAACTAATATAACACTGTATGTTAACTATACTGGAATTAAAATTAAAACAATAAATAAAAAAATTTAAAAATTAAAAATAAAATAAAAGATTTGGCTTTTGAGCTTCACCAACACAGAATAACTGCAAAGATGCCAAATAAGCAAGGTTCTCCTATACCCAACAGATTATCTGCTCAATGTTGATTTTATCAAAATAAATCATGTAGCTCAAAAAATATATATATATCAGGCGCCTAGGTGGCTCAGTTGGTTAAGCCTTTGCCTTCGGCTGGGGTCACGATCCCAGAGTGCTGGGATCGAGTCCCGCATCGGGTTTCCAGCTCTGTGGGGAGTTTGCTTCTCCCTCTGACCTTCTCTCCTCTCATGCTCTCTCTCTCACATAAATAAAGACTTTTAAAAAATCCATATATATCATATCCAGTTACTCTTAATATATTAATGTTGCCTTTATTAATTGTGGGTTTTTTTTAAAGATTTTATTTATTTATTTAACAGAGAGAGATCATAAGTAGGCAGAGAGGCAGGCAGAGAGAGAGGAGGAAGCAGGCTCCCCACCGAGCAGACAGCCTGATGTGGGGCTCATCCCAGGACCCTGAGATCATGACCTGAGCTGAAAGCAGAGGCTTAACTCACTGAGCCACCCAGGCATTCCTCTTAATTGTGCTCTGATGTAATTGTAATGATCCCACAATCCAGATTTAAGTACTTAAAGCCTGTGGACACAGGAAATTTAAAAGCTCAATCCAAATTTATATCCATATGTTGGCTCCATTCAATTATGATAGGGTAATAAATAAAAGACATTTAAGGATGAGAATATATTACATTAATAGTATAAAATTCTATGAAGGGTGCGGAATGGAAAGGAATAATAGGAAATTTTCCAGTAATGTTTTATCATATTACACTATGGTTTTTAATCCCCATTGTATGCATTTAAGAATCATTTCTGTGACTTTTATATATTTATATATTTTATATATTTATATTTTTTATTTTTAAATCAGTATTTATGATATGCTAGAAATGTAATACTTCATAATTCTTTAAAATTATAAAATCCTATATATTAATTTTAAAATGAGAATGTGACAATTAAAAAATAAAAGTATAAAGTTTGTATACTTTTTCTCTCAGATCCCATTTCTAGAGGTTGCTCATTAATTGGCCTGGGGTGCATAGGAATACCATGGATTTTAAAGTTTCCTCCGATTATTCTAGTGTGTAGCCAAAACTGACAATAGCTGTAGTCTAAAAATCATAGTCTCTCTTAATAGGATAACACTGGACAAGGAACAGGAAAAATGAAAGCTGCATTGTTTATCACTTGCCTGAGAGTGTTAGTTGTCTGGCAAGTAATGATTTACAAGGTTTAGAAAAATATCAAATCAATAGTCCTTATAGAACTTGAGCACAAAAATGTGAACTGGTAACTATGGCTGATAACTTTCGTGCTTTGCAATGAAGAAATGCTTTTATTTGCAAGGCACTGTGCCAACCATTGTTAAGTAAATGACATTATCTTACCTGTAGATAATTCCTGGCCTGGAACATTAAACCTTAGCAGGTATGGTGACAAACAAAAACCCCAGATGGTAGTAACTCAATTATACATTAACTGACCATTGCCCCTGGGCTCATCCATTAGCCTTTTTTCATAGCAGTCTTTCTTTTTGCTTACTGTCCCAAATCTCAAGTCTGCAATTTAACTGTTTTCTACTTCCCTATTCTCCTCTATTCTTGTTTCTGCCTTATCTATTTCATCTTCTCTCTCATATTTCTTGTTAGGATTTATAGTATAATGTTAAAAGATGGGACTAGCATTTGGCCTTGGGGGCCAAGTTCCACAATTCATTAGCCATGTGACCTAGGAGAATAATGTAAAACGAGGGTCATCATTACATTGTACAGTGAGCTGAATGATACCAACTCCAGAAGAAAATGCTCACATCCTTATCCCTAGGACGTGTGAATACCACCTAACACGGCCATAGATGTGATTAAGTTAAAGATCTTGAGAGTTATCTGAGTGGACCTTAAATGCAATCACGTGTGTGCCTGTGAGGGAAAGGCAGAGGGAATTTTGAGACATACACAGAAGCAAAGGTGATGAACGTAGAGAAAGATACAACACCACAAGGTAAAGAATGCCACAGCTCCCAGAAGCTGGAAAAAGCAATGAACATATTCTCCCCTTTAGCCTTTGGAGGAATTATAGCCCTGCTAAACCACTGATTTCAGATTCTGGGTCCCAATACCATTACGGAATAAATTTCTGTTTAAGTCACAGAGTGGCAATTTGTTACAGCAGCAATGCTGCTTCCCTCCCAAGCCAAAGAATAAGCTCGGGGATGTACAAATATTTTGTGAACGGAAGTGCTATACAAATACAAGCTCTCCTTACTGGTCACTTTACAAGGACCACCAAGACTGTGCAAATAGCTATCATCATGAATGAGTCCTCACGGAACAGAGGTAAGAGTTGTTCCTGGGGCTTTCCTGTGTCTTTGTATGCCCCTCTCCTTAACCCTTCTCTTCCCATAAAGCTTAGTATTTCTTTTGGTTGTTGTGTGGATATTGCTAATAGTAGCAATTTCCAAAGAAAATGAAGTAGAACCACCTTAGCTCTTGTCTCTGAAATCTTGCCAGCAATTACTCTTCTCTTTATTCCAAGACCTTATATTAGTCCAGAATTTAGAGCAGATTTTCTCAATAGCAGCAAGATTGACATTTGGGACAAGACAATTCTTTGTTGTGGGGAATAGCCTGCATATTGTATGTTTAGCAGCAACCTTGTCCTTTACCCATTAAGCCTATAGTATTGCCCCATCAAAATGTCTCAGACAAAAAAGGCCAAATATTCTGAGGGCCAAAATGCCAGTCATCCCACCCATCCCCACCAGGTCAAGAACAACTTATTTAAAGAATGATCACACAGATGGGACAAATATCTGGCAGGGCTCTACTCCTGGTAGATAACCTCAATCTCCATTCACAATATATTAAGATCTCTCCTAGACCTAAAGAAAGGATGTATCTCTTAGTAGCCTACTGATTCATCATTAAGTTAGTCTTTTTGATCATTTCGTCAGTGTTTTTTAAAGTATGATCGATATTCCATTTGTGGCAGAATCATTTGAGCTTCTTGTTCATCTACTAAGACACCCAGAAATTAGCACTGCATGTTTGTTGATGATTCTTTAATTTGTTAAAGACTGGTTTTGATGAACTTCAGAAGCTGAGTGGATGCTGTTCTTCGTTTCTCTTTGTTCTATAGTCTGATCCTGGTTCTCCCAACAAAGTTCTTCACACATACTGTCAGTTGAACTCCCAACTGTAGATACTGCAACCTAGCTTCTGCCTATAGTGACATCTCAGATCCTATATCCTCACTCATAGTACTGATGTATCACCTGTCTCTCCCCAGTAGTTCAATCTCCTTAGGTGTACTCTCAGACTTCCTTAGATGCACATTCAGGTCTCTAGATTGAGAGTTGGCTAAACTACTCCTTAATATTGCTGCCCCAGCAATCTTTTTGTGTGGCCAAGTAGCCTCAAGATGGCATTAGCCCTTCTGTTAAGCCCTTGCCCTAGTTAGTTAACAGCCCACAGAATCACAAGTAAATAGAAGTTCCTGATATGACTCTCTCAGTGACCCTTATAATAAGCATTCTCCTCCACCTCCCAGGATCTTCCCCTTGTATGCCCTTCAGCTAAGACTCCCAGAATTTTACCAAAATCTTCCTTTTTCTGGTTTGAGTTAACCAATCTGAACTTATCCTGGGAACCTCAAAGCACTCCATCTAAGTATCCAAATAAAGGTATATTCCCAGGTCCTGCCTTGCTCTCTCTTTACCTGCACTCTGCCTTTACCTCCCTGCCTGACCCCTCTAGGTATGCAGAGTACTTCCTCCAGGACCTGTGACTAATAAACTTCTATATTTCACTTTCTCTTATAGTCTTTCGTTGAAGTCACCTGGCCTACCATTTGATACCCCAGAGCTCTACTTAACAAATGTTAATTTAGCAAAATCACAGCACTATGATTATCTCTATACAAATTAACCCTTGACTCTATCCAGTGTAGCAACTCTCAATCCTCCCAATTTTACCATTTTTGTGTATATGCTTACAACCTAAATCCTGGCCTTGTTTTGCCTCTTTAACTCTAGAAAAACAATAGCCTAGATAGGCAAGAAACCCACTGATCTAGGCAGAGAAATGGCCAAGTTAAAGGAAACAGATCCTTCGGTATTCCCCATCTTGGTTGCCCCAAAAACCTTGGGGATAATCTTTGATATCTTTTTCTGCCTTATCTCTCATATTACATGATTTCATTTATATGAAATGTTCAGGATAAACAAATACACAAATACATTATATAACATCAATCATCAAATCCTATGGATTCAGCCTCTTAAATATCTCTTTAATCAACCTCATTCTCTCCATCTAATATAGGGCCTTTGGATGTGCTGTTTCTTCTATCTTTTTAGTTACATTGCAGCCACTTCACTGGGTTAGGTTAACCCATAATCATATTCCAAAATGCGTCAAAAACAAACTTACATATCTACCAAATGCAATTTAATATGAAGATGTCATTGATAAGATAAAACAATGGAAATTTCAAAATGCACCAATTTTACCACAGATTCAGTGCAATCTATCAGGATCCCAGATGACTTCTTTGCATATATTGACACACAGATACTAAAATTCATATGGAAATGCAAGAGGATTCAGAGTAACCAAAATAATCTTGAAAACTGAACAAAGTTGAAGAATTCACAATTCACAGTTATAAAACTTACTACAAAACTACAATAATTAAGACAATATGGTACTGCCATAAAGACAGACATACAGATGAATCTAATAGAATTGAGACTTAAAAAAACAAATATATGTGTCTATATTCAATTGATTTTTCAAAAGATATCAAGACAACTCGATGGGGCTAAAATAGTTTTTTCAACAAATAGATATCCACATGCAAAAGAACGAAGCAGATTGCCACCTTGCACCATACACAAAAATTAACTCCCTGTGTAACCCTAACATAAAAATTAAAACTAATATATAATCTAAATGTAAGAACCAGACTATAAAACACTTAGAAGAAAATAGAGGGAGTAAATCTTCACAAACTTGGATTTGGCAATTGTTTCTTACTTATGACACCAAAAGTATAAGAAACAAAAGAAAAAATAAGCTGGGCATCATCAAAATTAAAACTTGTGCTGCAAAATGACGTCATCAATGAAGTAAAAAGACAACTCCCAGAATGGAAGATAATATTTGCAATTCATGTATCCTATAAGGGACCTATATCTAGACTATATACTCTTTATAATAAAAAGATAACACAATTTTAAATAGGGCAAAAGATCTGAATAGACATTTCTCTAAAGAAAATACACAAATCACTAGTAAACACATGCAAAAAATGCTCAATCATTAGTCATTATGCAAACCAAGTTAACATCACAAGGATGGCTGTAGAATAAAAGACATAAAAATAAGTGTTATATAGAGAATAGATTGGTCGTTTCCAGAGGTAGGGGTTGGGGGTAGCTTAAGTGGGTAAAAGGTAAAAACTTCTAGTTATAAAATAAATAAGCCCTAGAGATGTAATGTGCAGCATGATGACTATAGTTAATAATAGTGTATTGCATATCTGAAAGTCACTGAGAACAGATAGATCTTCATATCACAAGAAAAATTATAACTGTGTGATAACGGATGTTAACTAGACTTATTGTAATCATTTTGCAATGTACACACACAACAAATCATTATCTTGTACATCTGAAAAAATGTAATATTATGTCAATTATGTCACAACTTTTTAAAAGAAGTGTTAACAAGGATGTGGAGAAATTAGAACTCTCATATATTGCTGGTGAAAATGTAAAGTGGCACAACCACTTTGGATAACAGTCTAGAGTTTGTCACAGGGTTAAAAATAGTTGTAAATAGTATTTTCTAGGTATATACTCAAGAAAAACAAACATCTACACAATTTATACACAAATGTCTGTCATGTGTTACTCATAATAACCCCCAAATGTTATTCATAAGTCTAAATGGGTCAGTTGATAAGATAACTAGGAATGAGGGCTCTGGAGTCCCAGTATCTATATATTTAGATTCAGATTGTGGCTCTGCCACTTGGTGGTCATCTCTCTCTTTTCTGGTGGAGAAGATGAGGAGAAAGGGAAACCCTCTTATACTGTTGGTGGGAATGCAAGTTGGTGCAGCCACTTTGGAAAACAGTGTGAAGATTCCTTAATAAATTAAAAATAGAGTTTCCCTATGACCCTGCAATTGCACTATTGGGTATTTACCCCAAAGATTCTGATGTAGTGAAAAGAAGGGCCATCTGTACCCCAATGCTCATAGCAGCAATGGCCACAGTCGCCAAACTGTGTAAAGAACCAAAATGCCCTTCAACAGATGAATGGATAAAGAAGATATGGTACATATATACAATGGAGTATTATGCCTCCATCAGAAAGAATGAATACCCAACTTTTATATCAACATGGACAGGACTGGAGGAGTTTATGCTGAGTGAAATAAGTCAAGCAGAGAGAGTCAAGTATCATATGGTTTCACTTACTTGTGGAGCTTAAAGAATAACATCAAGGACATTGGGAGATGGAAGGAGATGGAAAGAAGTGAGTTGAGGGAAATCGGAAGGGGAGACAAACCATGACAGACAGTGGACTCTGAAAAACAAACTGAGGGTTTTGGAGGAGAAGGGGTAGGATTGGGTGAGCCTAGTGGTGGATATTGAGGAGGGAACATATTGCATAGAGCGCTGGGTGGGTGTGGTGCATAAACAATGAATGTTGGAACACTGAAAAATTTTTTAAAAAAAGTAAAGCTCAGTTGTGAATCTTTTTTCAAAATGAGGAACGAAATTAGAACACGTTTTATAATTGAAATTAATGTAATATTGTGTGTCAAATATACCAAAACAAAGAAAAAAACAGATCATAGTGTGGTTTAATAATAATCCTCATTCTTTTGCCTTTCTAATACTAAATTTGAGTTTCTGTACTTTTTATTCCAGTGGTACCATATTTGTTTTTTCATGTACTATTTTCACTAGAATAGTTAAAATTTTATACTTTTTGTGATAATTACTTCTTTGCCCAGTGATTTTAGACATCTTTTTTCTAATTCCCAATCACATGGAGTTTTCTACCTTTTGTTGTTGATGTTGCTATTGATTTCTAACGTAATTGCATTTTGGGTTTTTTGTTTGTTTGTTTTTGGGGTTTTTTTTAAGAGTTTTTCTTTCCTTTTCTTTTCTTTTCTCTCTCTCTCTCTCTTTTTTTTTTTTTTTTTGGACAGGCAGAGATCACAAGGCAGAGGGAGAGGAAGGGAAGCAGGCTCCCTGCTGAGCAGAGAGCCCAATGTGGGGCTCCATCCCAGGACACTGGGATCATGACCTGAGCCGAAGGCAGAGGCTTTAACCCACTGAGCCACCCAGGCACCCCCACATAATTGCATTTTGGTCAGAAATGTGGCTTATATGAAACCAATTGCATGTAAATTAGATAAATTATATTAATTATATTGTCTAGTGTGAAGAGAGTTTTCAGAACATCTTTTTAATAAATGTTCTATTTGTGCTTGAAAAAAAAAAGATCAAATAATGTTTGAATCTTGCCCAATTTCTTGAGAGCTCAAGGGATATGAAATCTTTTTCATAGTTTTTTTTTCCCTTTCCTTAAAATATCTGTGCATATTTCAGTTCTGCACTTAAGAATTATTTAAGGGGAGCCTGGATGACTCAGTTGGTTAAGTGTCTGCCTTTGGCTCAGGTCCTGATTTCAGGGTCCTGGGATGGAGCCTGCTTAGCAGGGAGTCTGTTTCTACCCTTTCCCTTTGCGCCTTCGCACCCCCTGCTTGTGGTTGTTCACACACACTCAAATAAGTAAAATCTTTTTAAAAATTATTTAGGTAATATATAGAAATTAAAACATCAGAAGAATAGGAGAAGTCTCCCAACCTATTTCCATCCCTTAGGCTATCTATTCCACTTTTCAGGTTTCAGTTTTGATTATAGCTCTGAATAACAATTGTACTTTTATTTACATGTAAGTAAAAGATGAGAATTTTAATCATTTATAGTAACACTACTCCTTTCCTCCAATTTTGTAATTTTAGTTCTTCTACTGCTGAATAACATTAAAAGATACTTAAAAATATTTTTCTCAACCAATTTTAGAAAATACCTTCACTTTCTCCTGAATTACCAGTTATTCTATTACTTAAAAAGTTTTCTTTCTAAAAATTGATCCATTTTATTGTTGGCATAAAATTGTTCATAATATTTATAATCCTTTTTATTTCTGTATAGTCATTAGTAAAGTTCCCTCTTTCATTTCAGATTCTAGTCATTCAATCTTTTTTCATAGGTTGATCCAGCCAAGTTTGTCAATTTTGTTGATCAGTTCAAATAACAACCCTTGGGATTCATTGATTTTTCTCTATTTTCTATTATCTCTTTTAATTTCTGCTCTAAATCTCATTTCATTCCATCCACTTCCTTTGGGCTTCTAGTCTTAAGCTGAAAGGTTATGTTGTTGATTTGTGATCTCCTATACTGTAGCCAATAGAAGGTAAACATATTATCCCTCTGAAGCATTGCTTTAGCTATAGCCCATCATGGTAGATTGTCTTTTCATTCATTCCAATGTATTTTCTATTTCTCTTGTGATTTATTTGGACACATTGGTTATTTAGGAATGGATGTTTAAATTCCACATATTTATATATTTCCCAAATTACCTTATTTTTCATTGTGATTATTTTGCATGATTTTTAAAATCTTTTTAAATTTAATGAGGTTTGTCGTATGACCTAACATATTGCCTAACCAGAAGAATGCTCCATATGCCCTTAAACAGGAAGCAAGTATGTCTGACTCTACATGGATAAAGGAAAAATTCCTCAGCTTGATTCTGTGATTTAAACAGCATGAAACCTACTGGCCAGGGTTTGATTTGGGGGTTCAACACCAGCAGAGGAGCTCTCTCTTTCACAGGGAATTCACTTCTTACTACATGTGTTAAAAGTAACCTGTGGTTAGTTAGAAACAGTGTTTATCAGCCTCTTTCATGTCATGGCATGCCAAAAAATGGTTTTATTTACAAGGCATACTGGAGTAAATGGAAGCAGCTCCTTGTACAACCTGGCTCTTCAAACCAACAGCATAACTACACAGAGGTGAAAAGAATACCTAAGCACACTCATATCTAGAGTGACCATATGCTCCAGGCTGCTTGTTGTCCAGGTATGACTACTAATTCTTGCTTTTTCGAAAACCTTCCAGCTGGGATAATGGACTATATTTACTCTACCAATAACCTATCGAGGTAATACCAGCCACTACCACCAGGTTGGGAAGCCAAAATACAGCACTACTCCCACCAAACGGTTCTCAACCCCAACTGCACATTATTTTACCCAGACAACTTACAAAAAGCCAGCACTCAGTTCTACCTTCCAGATTTTGACTCTAGGCATCTGCATGTTTAAAAGCTCTAGGGTTGATTCTTTTGAGTAAGGGTTAAGAATCATATCACCTAGTTTGGATAGAGCCAACCATGCAGTATCTTATCATTCTACTTTCCTTAAGCAAAATAAGGAGAAACAAACTCTAGTCTGTCCATTTTATTCCTCTCCTGCTCCAACCCAACCCCAATTTCTCTCCAAACCTTAAGAGATAACCTTTGTTACTAGCCCCCATACTCAGAACTGGTGAGACCTCCATTTATCTCACTAATCTTTATGTGGTTGGTTTATGTTGGCAGCAACAAACACCTATTGGTCACTACTCATCTCCTATCTTCCAAAAATACTAGAAATTGCTACTCTATTGATGGTACTGTTTCTTGTTTTCTAATATTGCTATTTTTGTCTACCTGCTTAGCATTTCTTTAGCCACTTTAATAGATTTTGGAAAACGAAAAGGAAAGAAGTCTTCATCTCACCATTTTCAAAACTTTTTTTTCATCATTTGATTTTTATAGGGAGCAATGTCTAGTTCTAATTATTTTCCTCAAGTAGACTTTTTTGTTCTTAATATTCAGCAACAAACTTCATCAACAATCAATTCCCATTTTCCATTAAAAAAAAGGGGACACATTCCTTCTGAATCCAAGATAACACTGTCAATAATAGTATTGGTTAAAAGTTGTGACATGTCTATCTCACATCCAAATTGTCATTCAGGCTCTTATAGAGGACAAGTAGGAGCTTTGCAAAAGTAAAAACTGAAGGTGAGGAGATAGCTTTGGATAAATCCTGAGTTGTTTAGGTCTAACTTATATCTGATACTAAGTTTATGCATAATCAGATGTTAATATCAAAATTAACAAAAAATGATGTTTTTAACTAATCTCCACTAACCTCATGTAAGTACCTTTGTGGTCAGGGTATAAATTCCGAAGTCATAAAAACTACTGGTCTCTACCACCAGTAAAACTAAGTATCTGCCACTAATAAAATTCTTGCTCACCTTAGTTACACAACTGCTGAGAAACTGTTCTGACTGGTGACTGGGGGAAAAGAAATCCGAAATTGGTATCAAATGCTCATAATGTTTCACAATTTCTGAAGGATTAATAAATTTGGACCCCTCATCACTTAATCCCACCAAATTCAATGCACAAAACTCCAATATAAACAAGTTAATTTAAAAGAACCTCCCAGCACAGACTGGGAGCTGAGTGGAGGAGGAGGAGATGGCTTCCCAGACTCCTCCCCTGACCCCCAAACCCAGGGAGCTTGGCCAGAATTCCTGGAGCTTGGCCAGGATGAAGACCTGCCCCCATTTCCAATCTGCTGATTTGGGTCCTACTTTACTGACAAGACCTGGATAACCAACACTTACCAGAATGCCCCACCTATTCTTCCAAGGCCATCACAGCAGACAGGAAGCAGCAATGTGAATGCTTTCAGACCTGCTTACAGTTCATTTTCTTCAAGATATGGTGCCTGTGGAAATGCATTTTATGGAAGCTATAGACCTTATAGTTATGGAGATAATGGGCTTGGCTATAACCGCCTCTGTGTGATGATCTGCCACCTAGATTTATTCAGCAAGCTGAAGAAAGCAGCAGAGGTGCTTTTCAGTCCACTGAAGTATTGTGCATGTATTTGCCTCTTTGAGTATGATGATGGATGCTACCTTTTCAGCTGTCTGTATGTTTCGGGGCTGTACTGGATGTAGCAAATCATTTTTCCCAATTAAAAATACATTTCACAAAGGGTTTTTCAGCTTTTGCTTTAGTTAGGACTATAAGGTATCTTTACAAACAGTTGCAGTGGATGATTTAAGAAGAGGCTCTGAATGAGGACCTTTGGGCAGAAAGTGAAGGAACTGTGGCTTGCCTTGATGATGAGGGCAGAGCTGCTAACTCAGCAAAATCTCGGCCAATGTTCTTATTCTTTGCGATTATTCTTAGTAGTCCTTACCTCATCTGGAAAATGCTGTCTACCCATAATGATGAAGTAACAATATGAACTGGGCAAGTGGTGAGGATGACCACATACTTGCTAGAGAATATGATTTTGCTGCTGTATCTGAAGAAATTTCTTTCCATGCTGGCAATATGCTAAACTTAACCTCTCAAAGAAAGCAACCCAAAGTGCATGGCTCGCTTCTGGCTAGTCTTGATGGTCAAACAAGACTTACACCTTGTAATTATGTCAAAAGTCTTGGTAAGAAGTACAGAAGCAGTGGAATCCAGCAAAATTTCCAAGCAGCAACAATCTTACCAATGCAACACTAATTAAAGTAGCCACAGCTGCTAATTCTTTGGATGAACTGGAATCTGCCTTTGAATCTGTTTTTGTTGAAACTAATAAGGTTCCAGTTGCACCTGATCCCACTGGGAAAGGGGGAGATAAACAAGATCTTTGATATCTTTCATGTTTGCCTGCAACTGAACTATACTTTTTAAAAATTCTTTCAAAAAAATTAATCTACAATCCAATGAATACATTTGTTAATGGCTATTCCAGGTGTTTTACTGCTAGAAATTATTAAAGTTGAACACTAGTGTGTTGGTCTAGTGACCTGGTTACATTTTACAAGTTGTTTCACCTAGATTTTAAGATTATGGAGCCTGCTACCGTTTTCATCTTAATTTGAAAGCAAGATTGATGAACTATAGAACAGAGTTTGCTACAGTAGGGGTCTTTAATGCTTTTTAAAGTTAGAGCTTAATTGGTTTGGAATCCTTAGAAATCAAGTGATAACATAAATATGAGAACAAAGGGCTACTTTTTTTTTTTTTTTTACAACTTTAAACTGAAGAGAAATGTTCTGATCTGTGTTAAATAAATAAAAATAAACAGAACCTTAGAGATGGCTATAACCAAATCAAGTTCTTTAATGTTAAGGCTGCTGGTTGGCAGCCTATATAATAAAAGGTCAGTGTGTCAAAACTAGTGACATCAAAACTATACACTCCTTTCTTTCTTCCCATATTTTATTTTTTTTTAAAGATTTTATCTATTTGACAGATAGAGGTACAGTGAGAGGAAACACAAGCAGGGGGAGCGGGACAGTGAGAAGCAGGTTCCCGGCTGAGCAAGGGGTCTATGGCCATACCACCCTGAACACGCCCGCTATCACCTGATATTGGAAGCTAAGCTGGGTTGGGCCAGGTTAGTACTCGGATCAGATGCTTTTTTTCCCATATTTTAAACAGGATTTGTGGGGAAAGAGAAATGAAACTGGATAAATTCTAAATTCAGTCAATACAAGCAAAAAAGAATAAATTCCAATATTTTGTTGCACATCACCTAAGTTAATCAGAAACCATTTTATATAAGGGTGTTTCAAATGATGTTAAAGTGAAAAAATGTTTAGCTTATTTAAAATTCTTGTTTAGGGTCAATTTTAAATATTTAGTTCTTTAGTCAGTAAATTTTTAAAAAAATATTTTAAAGTGTATTAGAAAATGGTTTTCTATTTTATGTATTTGCTATTAAATATTATCAGTGATTTAATCAATTACCAAAAGTACTTTGTGAACAATGTGAGACTGATGAAAGCAGCTTTGTATTATTATGCTGTTTTATAAATTCAAAGTAATAAATATGATCATTTTCTTACTCAATTTTAAAAATATTCTTTACTGCTTTAAAATTTTAAAACACAGTCTGTGCTTAATAGCATTTTCAAAATTGTCTGTAAGAGGTTGGTGCTATGAAGAAAAGAAGGGAAAGTAGCTGGGGACAGTAAAGAAAGGAAGAGAATATTCTTAAAGTGAATGTAGATAAAATTAAGAGAAATAATGGATATCCTCAGTTAACTGTATAAAAACTTCCTACTGTTTCGGCACAACCTGGTGGTGATTGTTTTAGGTACAGCAAATGTCAGAAAAATCAATAAAACTTTCTAGTTACTTTAAATCCACTTATAGTACTACCCTTTTAATTCACAAATTTAAATACACACATTCAGAGCAACTATAAAAACATACGCCTTATTTTTAAAGTGGTATTTCCAAAAAAGGATTAGCCAAAAACAACAGCAAAATTACATGATCATAAAAGGCTGAATGGGCACACAATATTCTTTAAGTAAACATCAGAAAGTAAAATAATCACACAGACCTCTATTCTGTCATCAAAGTACTTCAAAAACCTAATATTGGTACTCCTCTAAACAATAGTACAAAAATCTCTTTATGACAAATCACTTATGACGAACAGCATAAACCCTATTTCATTTCTTGAGCATCTTTCTCTCTAGCATTCTTCTGTACTTCCTACAGCACTTACTCTGTTGAAACAACTTAAACATCTAAAAACCAAGGCTCTACAGGAGTGGCCACTGGTTACTGATGTTAAATTCTTATTCTTTATAATAGAAACTTTGTGTATAATCTAGATGACATTTGACATATGGCATGCCAGTCTTCAGCATGTATTGAAGTTTAAGAAAGGTGTCGAATCAGATTATTCTAATATTTAAAGTATTAACAATAACATTGTTTTAGAAACAAAGCCAATCCAATACAATTTGGTATTATCATAATTTAGTTCTGCTCTAGCTCCTTCCACTGTTTTATACTTCCTTTTCCTGTATGAGGGTGTAAATACTTGAGAACCTAGTGTATACTGAACCTCCCAATATATTTGGGAAGATTTGATTTGAATGTGCTCAGTGTAAAATAGCATCCATAGGTAAAATGCTAAGAGCTCAGAAGGTAACTGCAAAGACGTGTTTTGTACTTTTGTCAGGTATTTACAAAACTCATTTCTCCATCTCACCCATTCTACAATATTTACTACCAGCACTGACACCTATACGCTCCCTGGGCTCATCTGAAGCACAGGACACAAAAAATTATTGACTGATGACTTTCGCCATTCTCCTGAAGAAGGTACATAAGGAGTAACATTCTAAATACCACAGGGAATGAGCACTTAATTCTCCTGGAAACCCAAATAGACTGGTAACAGTGCAGTTCCCTTCTTCCCCAAAATACTCTAGCCTCAGAACCATGGTGTATCTATTTTTTTTCATGGTGTATCTAACTAATGGCAGACTGTCCCGTATTCCTAACCACAGCACAAAGTTGTTTGAAAACACCCACCTTTATACATTTAAATCTTATTCTTCCTCTTAAGCTGTATTTTTTTGTCTTCAGTCCCTAACTTTGTCAAGCTCGGTGTACCTAAGTCATCTTTTTGTGACTTTTTACTGATTTTTCTATCCAGAAACAACAAAAATCTTCTAAGTTTTCTAGAAATTTAGAAACTGCCATTTCTCAACAGCTAGCATAATATAAAGCACATATAAATTTTGAGTTATCCTGTTCCTGTGAACTGATGATGACAGATGAATTATTTTGATCAAAAATGTGGTATGGATTTGAAAACCTTTGCTTAACTCTCTTAAAGGATAAACAAATGCTAAAAGCTGATAAAGATTTTGTGGTAATGTGCTAACTGGAAAGTTCCTGAAGTTCATTTTACTAACCCATAGCAAATACTTCAAAAGAATCTCATTCCACACTATGTGGACCTTTTTTATTATACTGCAACATAATGTGAAACTAAAGATAATTTTCCTGGCTAACACTGCAGAGTAAGTTTGCTTAGCTTTTTCAGTGGTCTGACTTCTTTTCTCTTAAAGTAAATGGTGACAAAGATTCTAAAACAAAAACCTTTGAAAGAGTTTTAAAGAACTATCCCAACACATTTATACATTGGAACACCAGTCATACCACTCTATAGGCTGACAAACTTTCTTTGTAAGGGGTTTGATAGTAAATATTTTAGACTTTAGGCTTTAGTCTCTGAAACATTTACTCAACTGTCACTGTTACCCAAAAGCAACCATAAACCATGAGTAAAAGAGTGTAAGTATAACTTATACAAGAGTATAAGAGTAAAAGTATAACTGTGTTCCAATAAAACTTTATGGACACAGAATCTCATATTAATTTTCCTGTGTCTTGAAACTTCCTTCTTAATGAATTAAAATTGTAAACACAATTCTTAGTCCCACAGACTATGAAAAGCAGCCACTAGGCTGGATTTGGCTTACAGGCCAGAGCTGCCTGTGTCTTATATATGGGTTTATATATGCTGTGCAAAACTTTTAAATCCCAAGCCTAAAGAGTTTGGAGACTTGTTTTTTAGATCACTCATTTTAAAACTTATACCATACAGGTTATCTACTTTATGGATAAATATACTCACATGAGAAAAAGAAAATAATTCAGAATACATACCTCTACTTAAAAAAGAAAACAAAATCTGCAAAATGAATGTTTCACCTTAAAACATATAATTAGGAAACATTTAAAATCTTTATTCTATGCAGTATAAAACAATATGCATAGATTTGGTACATAATTTCTTTGTTTTTACTCTGGGAAAAAGGCAATGAGGAAAAGGTTTATAAATCTCTCCATCCTTTTTATAAAAAACTGCAATTAAAATCAGCAATTCCTTGTATGTACAACCATCAACTCTGAATATGTGAATTACACCTAGGAAGTGGAATTTACTTAGATGAATTATGGGCGCTTTTCTAAAATGTACAATTATATCAGAGGACACTATGACTTCTACAATTTGGGACACTTTTGAATATGAAACTCCTGACTCCATATATATATAAGGAAACAAAAATACTCCTTCCAGTCATCAAGTATAAAAAAACTTCACAGTCTGATTTACCTTTATCAAAGGTAAAATGATTCACTGCTGCATTTCATGGATTATTTGGATCCTCAGTAGTTCCTTAACACAAAATAAATTTCGCATGAACTTTTTATCTCTTTGGGTTTTCCAAAGCAAGATACTAATACAAAATGTATTGAACTGGCAGAAAAGTCCATGGGCTAAAGAAAAAAGGAATTAAATATAAAATGTTCACCAACTTTATCCTTTCTAATTTTCAATAGCTTCAGGTATTGAGACCTAATTGGTTTCTTGTGTCTATCCATTATGAACATAACTCAATCTTCTATTTCAATACTCCTCAGGGTCGACTTTTCGTTGGTGCTTTACTGTGCGACGTAGAAGATCTTTTCGTCCAACTTCCATCATCTGTTCTTCCCAAGATTTCATTTCATTATAATAACGAATTTTATCATCATTAGCAAGCTGAATATATACCTGAGAAAAAGTGTTAAGTGTTAAAATGATTTCTTTAGAAGAGTCTTTTACAATTAATTTCTGGAAAACTCCATATATTCTAGAAATCACCTTACTGTTCTACATGTGTAAAAGGGACAGCAGAAGGAAAGTTTTTTGAGATAAAAGATGAGAAAAGGGCCAGAAATTAAGATTTTTGTAAGAATTAATAAAGCTGGTATAATTTTAGGGCTTGGGATATGGAAAAGAAACAGAGGCCAGGAGTGATTATTCCTGGATAGAGTGAGCACTCAGAGTTATGAGTGACATTGTTTTAAATATCAGTTTTATTTGCAGTTAAAAACTACCAAAAGAAAAAAACCAAACTGTTTCTAAGGATATAAAAATAATTTTAAAATACTTTAACTGTGCTATTAGTGATACAAAGTTGTTTTCACATGAATCAAGCCTTGCCCTAATATATTTTCTCACAGATATTTTAACTAGACACTTGAAACTAAAACCATACTACTTACTTGCTTTTGAGAACTAGACAGATTTTTCCAGTTTTCATTTATAGTCTTCAGCTTTACCTGTAAAATATGTATATTTAAGTACCAGATACACTTCAGTGGTTAAAGATTTTTTATTATTCATTTCAATAATAAAATTTCAGATGTCAAGAATCACAGGCAAAGTCTCAACTCCTACCTTTCTTTCCAAATAAAAACTACTACACTGTTAAAACATACAAAAAGTGAATAGGATGAAAATATTTATCTTTTCATTAAGATATAATGAACATGTAACATTTTATTAGTTTCAGGAGTAAACTTGATTCATTATTTTTATGTACTGTGAAATGATCACCACCATAAGTCTAGTTAACATGTCACAAAAATGCAGACAAAAATTTTGTGATGAGAACTTTTAAGATCCATTCCAGGCAACTTTAAAATATTAACTACAGTCACCCTGTTGCACATTACATCCTTAAGACTTATTTATATTTAAAAATACAAGTTTGTACCCTTTGACCATTCTCACCCCATTTTGGGCCCCAACCCTAACCTCTGACAAGCACGAATCCATTCTCTGTACCTATGAACTTGGTTGTTTCCAAGATTCCACATATAAGAGATCACACAGTATTTGTCTATTTCTTATTTCACTTAGAATAATGCTCTCAAAGGCCATCCATACTGTTGCAAATATCAAGATGTCATTTTTTTTTGATGGCTGAATAGTCATTGATAAATAAAAGTTTCTTTATCCATTCATCCATTGATAGACAGTTGGACTGCTTCCATGTCTTGATTATTGTAAATAATGCCCAATAGGTGCCCCCTCCCTATTTTTTAATCAGATTTTTTTTTTGTTCTTTGCTATTGGGTTGTATGTGTCCTTTATATATTCTAGATATTAGCCCCTTATCAGATATATGATTTTTTTTAAAATAAAGATTTTATTTATTTATTTGACAGAGAGAAATCACAAGTAGGCAGAGAGGCAGGCAGAGAGAGAGGGGGAAGCAGGCTCCCTGCTGAGCAGAGAGCCCAAAGCAGTTCTTGATCCCAGGACCCTGAGATCATGACCTGAGCTAAAGGCGGAGCCTTACCGCAATGAGCCACCCAGGCACCCAGATGTATGATTTTCAAGTATTTTTCTCGCATTCAGTAGGTTGCCTTTTCACTTTGATAATGGTTTTCTTTGCTATGTGGATGTATCCTTTTTGATTCACCAATACTAATAATTCAAGTATAAATCTATATTCCCTATGATAGACTAACTTCAAAGACTAAGTGTCTTTATTTCTTCCCTGTATCTTAATGTTTTATTCTAAAACTTGAGCCAAAGTATTTAGTTGTAGTCATGGGAACAATTTAACACTAGTCCTTAATTCTACTTAGCTGAACTTAATTATATGACTTGGAAAAAGTCATTATTACCTCCCTTAGGCATGGTTCTTCATTTATGAAATTAAAAGGATTCAGGGAACCCATGACTGGAGAGAGGCAGAGAGGACAGTCTGCACACCGCATACAGCTTATGCTGTTGCTCCTACAAAGGAGAGACTAAATGGGAATAAATGGGTGGGAGGAGAATGAGGGGCAGGGAGAAACACACAGGGGTAGGAGAAAGCAAATGTGAAGGAGAGAGGGAAATAGTCTAAAAAGTATCTGTTTAAAGCTAAGAGGAAATTATCAGTGGCTTTAAGGAAAAACAGAATGAGAAAAATGAGCTTTACCATTTCAAACTCTAAATTCTTTCCTATCAACAAAAATGGAGGTACCAGATAGTATCTGAGACTATATAACCATTATACTTCGAACATCTTAAAACTTACCTTTATAAACACATCTAATATATCCAGGGACAGTTACTCACTAAACAACTGCTCTCTTAGCTTTGCAAGGAATTGCTTTAATGCTCTCAATTCTTTAAGTTTTTTAAAGCTTATATTTAATCCATAAAGTTTTGTATTCACTGAGTTCAAAAATAATTTATAAAGTTGCATGTCTAAATAATCTGAGCTTTCACCATTCATTAAAGAAAACTAAAAAGATATAAAGATATTGAATTCTGCTCCCTCCTAAAACCCATTACACAAAGCCCCCCCACCATGGAGGACACAGTGAGATGATATGAACCAAGAGGGACCTCACCAGTAGGCAACCATGACGCTGTCCTGGTCTTGGACTTCCCAGCCTCCAGACTGTGAGCAAAAAACTTCTACTATTTATTTTTTTAACGTAAAATAAATATTTCTTATGCCATAAACCCATGTGGACAAAAACAACAGGTGAGGGCACTATCACAAAATTTTAGAAGCTGAAAAGCAGGTGGAGAAATAGTGACTTCCTAACCAACAAGGCAGATTCCCAAGTTAGCACTAGGAAAGCCAAAAAAGCAAACTGGTTTATAGTGCAGAATTCCCAGGTAGCTCAGGAATTGGCAGCATCAGATAGGTAGAAAATAGAGGTGAATGTTGGGCTTAAAACAGGAGACTGACTGAAATTCTCTTGAAAAGGAGATTAAATCCCCACCATGGGCAGATTCTAGGATTTACCCTCTCTAAAGGGTGTATTTACCCCAGGTATAGTTGGGGCCAGTGAAGATTAAGTAAAAATGTATACAATATCCTAGAAAGAAAGGCAAAAAAGGCTAAGAGAAAACAATACAGAAAAGAAAATGAAAGGACCAGCTCAGAAGACTCTCTGTCTTAGAGAGAACAGAGGAAAAAAGGGGGGCAAAGGAAGAAAAAAGAAAGCAGATCACATTCAAAGAACTAATAATCAAAATGGCTTATAGTTCTCAAAAACATTAACAAGAAGCTACAAGGGGCACCTGGGTGGCTCAACTGGTTAAAGTGTCTGCCTTTGGCTCAGCTCACGATCCTGGAATCTCCAGATTGAGTACCACATCAGGTTCCCTGCTCAAGCAGGGAGTCTGCTTCTCCATCAGACCTCACCCCTCTCATAGTCTCTCTCTCTCTCTCAAATAAAATCTTTAAAAATAAGTAAATAAATAAATTCGAAGCAGCTGCAAGAGAAAGAAGCACTATTTTTAAAATTTTGAAAGAACATGACCCCATCCTAGAATTCTATGCCCAAACTATCAAACAATGTAAGGATAGGATATTTTCAGACATGCAAAAACTCAAAAAGTTGATCTTCCACATACTCTCACTGGGGAGATGCTGTAACAGAACCAGTAAACCAAGAAAGACAACAGAAGAAGCAAAAGCACCACAAAAGCTGAATGTCAACTGTGCACTAACCATAAAAGGCCATAATTAAATTGGAACAAATCAGAGGCACCACCCTGAAACTGACAGAACAGCTTATGTATCTTAAATGCACTGAAAGCCAGTGAATATATTTAAGAGTTTAAGGGTAAATTACTGATAGTATATAATAAGCTAAGGAAACAAAAACACAAAATAAAATGAACTTCAGTGGAAGTGAGTTTTGTAAGAAAGGAAAAATAATCATAGCAAATGGCACAACTCAGCTATGACTAGGTTTACATTATCATAATAACATACTCAATACTGAACTAACAAAAATTCTGATAACTATACTGGGACGCAGGTGAGTGGAAACATGAACAGCAGGATAAGATAATATTAAATGTTAGTCTTATATAGTAGGCTTAAAAGATAAGGCTTAAAATTGAAATAAATCAAGAATTAATAATATAAGGTATGATTTAGAGATAAGCAGTAAATATCACAAGAGTCAGCTAACAGTTGAAAGTATCTGCTTCTGGAGTAAGCAGTATGACAAGGCTGTGAAACCTGGTACCTTTCATAACAAAGTCTTATTTTTATTCTTTTAACTATGAGGATGTATAACCAGTATTTTTTATTTTTTATTTTTTTTAAATATTTTTTAAAATTTATTTATTTGTCAGAGAGCGAGCGAGAGTGCGAGAATGAGCACACGTAGAGTGACAGGCAGAGACAGAGAGAGAAGCAGGCTCCCCGCTGAGCAAGGAGCCCGACGTGGGACTCGATCCCAGGACGCTGGGATCATGACCTGAGCCAAAGGCAGCCGCTTAACCAACTGAGCCACCCAGGCGTCCCACCAGTATTTTTTAAATGATTAAAAATGACAGTTGCATTAATTTTAATTTCCCAGGATAGGGTCCCTCAGCCATTAAGCTTTCTAGGTGATTCCAAGACACAGTCTGAGTTGAGAACCACTGATTTAGGAGGATTCTCATATAGCATACAATTTTCTTATACTGATAAAATCCAAAGTAAGTTACTAACTGAGCAAATTTCAACTAAAAAAAAATAAACAGATATGCATTTTAGTAACATAAAGACATAGAAACGGAATTTTTAAATCCCAAGGAGTGGAGCACCTGGGTGGGTCAGTTGGTTAAGCATCTGGCTCTTGCTCTGGGCTCAGGTCATGATCTAAGGATCCTGGGATCAAGCCCCGCATCAGGCTCCCCACTCAGCAGGGAGTCTGCTTGTCTCTCTCTCTCTCCCTCCCTTCGTCCCTCTCCTTGCGCTCCAGCTCTTGCACTCTCTCTAAAATAAATAAATCTTTAAGAACATAAGATTAAAAAAAATCCCAACGAGTAAATCAGTGAAAAGTATACAGCCAGGGAAGACTATGTCACATATACATTATTTAATCATACATTAAAGAGATTTCTGAAATGAACTACAGATCCAAATAACCCAAAATGTGGCAGAATGGCAAAAAACCTTCATCTCCAGATTGACAACAGTGAGGGATCTGTACGCTTTTCTTACCATATCATATTATAAAAGGAAAAATATAATTCCCCATTTGGAGCTTCTAAGAAGGAAATAAAGGAAAGAATAAGCCATAGCAGGAATGATAAACTTCTTTCTTTGACACATTCATATGATGATATTCATATGTATGATACATTCCCACGGACATAACTGTTATTAAAGGATATAACATGAAGCAATAGGTTATACTCAAATCCCAATACAAAACATTGTAATTCTACTCTCATTCTTTCCCAGTGATTACAAAACAGCTAAGAATTGCCAGATAAGGGGTGCCTGGGTGGCTCAGTGGGTTACAGCCTCTGCTTTGGCTCAGGTCATGATCCCAGGGTCCTAGGATTCCTCAGCAGGGAGCCTGCTGCTTCCTCCTCTCTCTCTCTCTCTACCTGCCTCTCTGCCTACTTGTGATCTCTGTCAAATAAATAAATAAAATCTTTAAAAAATAATAATAATAAACCTAACAATAAAAATATAAAAAGTCTCCGAACTTTGAAATACCTATGAATTTGAAAATGTTATTTTTAAATAAAAAAAATGAATATACATTATTAGCCACTAAGTACTCAAATTAATTTTATGTGGTAAGAAAAAGGGTTTTCTTCTAAAAGAGATATAAGAAAGAGGATCTTATTTGTATACTTATTTAAAATAATTTACTTTTCTTTACCTCCTAACATGGCACCTCTACAACTTTCTGTCTAAATATTTTAAAATTAAAATAAATAAAAATTTAAAAAACAAATGCTGTTTTCTGTTTTACCTGTGATGTACCATCCTTAGCTTCCTGGAACCTTTCAGCTATAAAAATGTTATAAGCTGAGCGAGGTCTTTTCGGTTTTCCAAGCATTGTTAACTCCTGAGTAATAAAAATGAAGAATTAGATACAGTTTTAATTTGTGTGAGACTTAACTTTACCTACAGAAACTTTATTCACTACTATGCACTGTGGGAAGTTCCTGTGAGTCAATGTTATAATTCTCATACAAAATGATTATTCATTCTGGAGATGACAACTGCACTAAGTTTTCAAAATTATAATAGATTTTATGATTTATTTTCCACACACAAATATTTCCTTTACATATGATTCTCAAAGTCTCCACAAACTGAATAACTGAGCACATATGCACAAAATCTTTTTTAAAAGTTAAAACAATCTCAGCTTCATCTTTGCAGGACACTACCATCTCCTAGTCACTACGTGGATCCACCACAACTCATGAACCCTAGACTATCTGTTTAACAATCTCATTTCCTTCTCTGATATCTCTCAACTTTTAAACCTCAACAATGTGTTAAATTCAATTCTTTTAATTGGGTACCAAAGAGCAGGGGAAGCAGGAGATGGAAAAGAATACACATATTCCGTGCTGTTTAAATCAATTTAGTTTCTGAATTAATAACCTTAAGCTGGGAACTACAAACTTTGAACCATGTGGGGTTTTTAATAAGGAAAAACCGAATTTCATCCTATGGACACTTCTTACTTGACTAGATACAATAAGTCACTTCTTCCTGACGTGTTAATAGATTCAGTCTATTCAGCAACATTTAGCATCAAACTCACCATTACTTATAAAACAAGTCAAATCAGCAGGTTATTCTAGATAAGACCCAGAAGCAAAGATCCTTGTTATTCCTGATTTGGCTGTTTCATAACTCTGTTCCTACAGCTTTCATGCTAGTCCTAACTATGTATCTTAAATAGAGATACATCCAAAAGTAGTAACAAGGGTTTCCAAGACACTCAGTGCCAAGTGGTACAAGTGGCAGAATAGAGCGATCTCATTATTTCCTAAATGGGGTACCCCTGATGACATTCCATCATTTAGCCACACATACAAAAATTAAAAAAAAAAAAACTCCCTATATTCATAGTTACATAAATTTCAGTCCTTTGCCAAAGGAAAAGAATATTTCATTGATACTCACTCTTTTTTTTATTAATGCTTTCTTTTTTAAACGTTTTTGCTGGATTTCTTTTTCCAAAGATACAATCTGACTTGGAGTTAACTGTTCTTGAATTCTGTTTATCTCTTCTTTGTATGCCTGCCAGTCTGCCCTGTAAGCATCTTCATATATCTATAAATAAAAAACACAGATAAGAAGTCAATAAATTTACCCCTGGTAAATTAAACATAACATACCTGCAGGGAAAGACAACTGCATGACTTCAGATAAAGACTGACTGAACTACCAAGTGAAAAATGTGCTTTGGAATCACATGCATATGGATTAAAAACCTGTATTTTTCATATACATGCTAACCAAGGTGAGAGTCTAACAATTAGTCTTCAACTTCAGATTGCTGCCAACCCTTCATGACCACTGCCATACGTTCATATTCTAATCGTTTATGTGAATGAGAATGTATGAAGTTCCTTTATAGATAAGGGTATTAAATAAATTTTTTTTTTTGGTACTTAAAGGACATGACTACTGTTTTTAACTGCAGAATAACTGGCCAGCAATAGTGAAAAACCAATATGCTTACTTTTTTCTCTGAATCAGGAAGTTCCCTCCATAGTTGGGCGATTTTTCTAATTAGTTCTGAATTTTTTGCAGCTATAGATTGGAATAAAATGAAAAAAAGTCACAATTTTATGTCTCAGGATTAATTTCTAAAGACTTCTAGGAAAGCATAATCCATCAGCTCTAAGTTTTATTACAGATATCTCTATACCACACAACACTGAATACAATGATGTAGGTTTTCTTTAATCAGCTAATTTAAATTTGATACAGGATTTCATTATTTCATTCAACACTGTTAAAAATCTATTAACTAAAAGTTAAGAAGTATATAACATATCCCCAAATAGTCCTCAGAAATTATTAGCTTAAGAAGTTGGGTAATCAACTTCTTCAAGCTTTTTAACTCATTTTTCAGACAAAACTTTTTCCCCAGTCTTTCAGGAATTATTAAGTTCATAAAACCTGACTAAACATAAAATATAGTCTTGATTCATGTAACATCAATTGTATTTTAATTACAGAAGTACTATACTCAAGCAAACTCTTCCAAAATCAATTCATCATTCCCCATTTCCCACTTAGTTTGAACTACCATATTTTAAAAGATGTGAGTACTTCTGAAACATGTTTCTTAAACCAATTCTTTATAATGTAATTCATCAAAGCTCATTTGGTTTTCACAAGTGCCCTCTGAAAGGGCTTTAGATATCGTAAACAAAGTTAATTGACATTTATGCCACTATAACCCCAAATGGAAGGTCCATAGCCTTTCTAGGGAGTCAACAAATATCCTACCTGGAAATCTCTTTTTTCAGGAATTCAACCAATTTCCAGTGAAAAAGCTCCTGAAATTAGCAGTAATTTGTATAGAGCTTTACAGTTTATAGAACAAATCCAAGTAAGTTATTATTTCATTGCAACTTCCCTGAAGTAGGAGCTAAGTAAAAGATAAGATGATTTATCAATGATACTCCAGGCCAATGGCAACTTTATCACCCAAATTCAGCTTTTTCATCCTCTTCCTTGGATGCTTTCCACTCCACACGCTGCTATTTTAAAAATACCTTTCATTAAATTAGTAAGTCAGGAGGATAAAGTCAATGATATCCTAACAGCACTGTCTGGTGACTGCTGATAGCTACACCTGCAGTGAGCATGGCATAACCCAGAGTTATGGATAGGAATCACTAGAATCACTACCTTATACACCTGAAACTAGTAACACTGCACATCAACTATGCATCAAAAAATACATATACTGTAGGAAAGGGAAATAATACTTTTCATTAACATATTCTTAAAGCATTTCGACTTGGTAAAAAATACGTCATACTTCCTATTTTACAGACCACTAAATATAATGGTTATGTTCGCACAGTCAATGGATGCTTTGAAAATGCAAATCAAGTTTGAAGTTTAACCGTTTAGTCCTCTTTACTACTTCAGAAAAGAATAAATGCTCCAAAACTCCTTACCTGGGTTCTGAGCTTTAAATATGGGTAGCTGTTCTTTAGAAAACCGAACATATGAAGTCAGAGGCTTCTTTGGGTAACTATTCGCGGTGGATGAAAAACATCTCGGTACATACGCAAAACTACGTATAAAGAAAATAACCAATATAAAGTATTTAAGTGACAATATTCATTTGTATAGGACAGAGACACCAAATGAGAGGTCCTCAAGATGCCACAGATGACACCATGTTAGTGACATTTAAAACCCTGTCCTAACCGGAAGGAAAACCTGCAAAACTTGGAAGTCTCAAAACTCTACCTATGCCTCCTAGGAAGAGCAAGGTGGAGGAAAGGTCCTGGCCGCCGCCTCCCTAACTCCCATACTGATGGCGGGAGGCTCGTGGCGCGACTTCGCAGAGAGCTCGGAACCGGTGCTACCAGAGTGGACAGTGCGGTGGGGCGGGAAGAGGAAAGGTGGAGGGTGGCCGGAAAGACTACTGGCGTCTAGGCCTGGTCTCAAAGCCACCTAGGCAAAGACGAGGTCTGAATCAGAGGGCCATAGTGGCCCGCACCTCCTAGAAGGGACAAAAAGTACACACTCCAACCCCAGAGCGTCCTGGGCCGTGCCACCTCCCGAGAGAGCAGGTGAGCGGTCCCACCTGAAAGGAGAGCGCAGTCGACTTCCACAGCCCGCGCAGAGGTCCGATCCGGACTTTCCCAGGGCACTCAGCACGCTCCACACGCATCGGAAAAGCGCCATTGCACCCGCCAAGTAAGCGACTGGGCGCCAATCTCGGCGAAGCCCTGCGGCACAAGAGAACAACTCCAACAATGACTAGAACCCGCTGGCGACCTTCCGCAGTTTACTCTCATGCCCGCCACTCGCGAGGCACCATGGGAAATCCTCTAGCATCCGGTTGGTAGTAGGGGGCGGGGCAAGGCAGAATTGACGCAGGCGCTGTAGTGGCTTCCCGATGGGCGGGGCCGCAAAGTAGGAGGAGCTCGGGGGCGGAGAAAGGAAACCGCAGCCCGGCTTGCCTGCGGAGGGTCCTGGCCTTAAGGGGGCGCAGCTGAGCCACCTCTGCCCCCGGCCCCCGCCCCCCTCCGCAGTCTTTTACTCCGCGGGGCCAGGAGGCTGGTGGAGGCACTGCGGTGGTCTCAGCTGGCTTGGGCAGTGCTGGCTGGCGTCTGGCTGTGACGACCGGAAGGGCTAGTACGTAACAAACAAGTTTACTACGAGGACGCGGGATAACTGTGCGGCACCCGCTGCTCCGAGGTGAAGCTGGCGGGTGCCTGGCGAGGAGCGGAGCCGCTCAGTTCTAGCCGGAGCTGGAGCTCTAGAGCCCCAAAATACTGCGGGGGCGGGGGTGGGGGAGTGGAAGGTAGGGAGTGTTTTCAAACCTAAAAATGCAGATGTCCTGGCCTTGCCGCATTGCCTAATTAAGTATGTCTGTGTGAGGCCGGTGAATCTCTGTTTTCAACAAGTTCCTCACGGTTTAAAAAGTTCTGATGCCAGTGATCATGGGACCACATTTAAAGCAGTACTGATCTAGACGGTCCTCCCCTCCACTGCAGCTATCCCAGACCTGGTCTTCGAGCCTGACATCCAATCCTGCTTAATTTCTAGGAAGGGGACTTTGTCTAATTAGTTGTGCAGAGGCAGTACCTAGTCCCAGCGTTCATGTTAAAGTCTTGATCCGGAAATGTTGCATCCCCTAAGATTCAGTTTCCCCCACTGCAGATGAGGATGTTGGACTAGATTAGTTTTCCCCAAGTCCTGAGAGCATATGGCAAATATTCTTTGAGCTATTGGTTGATATGCTGTACAACCATTTTCTGTGCAGACAATGGCATGAAAAAGATTGGGAAGACCTAAACTGAAAGTATCTAAGGATCAGCTTTTACATTTCTAATTATTTCCAAGATAGCCACATCTTGAAACCTCTGTTGGGTAGCTATAATTATTAATTCTTAATTGAATAATTGAAAAATTCATACCACTGTAATTAAGCTGAGAGTCAACTGCCTTTCTGTAGCTTTGAAACATTGGCCCTTTAGTATTACAAAGGACTAAGCCCACTTCTTTTAAGCGGTAAGTAAGCAACTATTACTTTTTCTATCTATATTTTTTTATATATCTATCTATTTCTATCATCTATTCATAGACTGTCAGGGTTGAAAAGACCTTCCCAGGTCATCTGTTCAAACGTCCATCTTGTCATGAAAGAAACGAGTTTTTTTCTGATTATATAACTATGTACAAGGCCCCAAATGTGGGTAAAAGACACGACATTCCTTCACTCTCAGTAAAGTCTAATGAGAGAAGCAAAGAAATAAACAATTAAAATACATTGCCAAGATAAAGTATAGCACACATTTCCTTATAATTACATTTTAGCTGAATTCTCAATTTTTCTCTGTACTTTCTAGAATGTTTTTGTTCTTTCAGATGTTTGATAAAAGTTAAATTTCTTTTGGATATTTAAAAAATCTTTTTGTTTTAACGTGTCATTTGAGGGGTTCCTGGGTGATTAAGCCTCCGACTCTTGTTTTCAGCTCCGGTCATGTTCTCAGATTCCAGGTATCTACTGAGTTGCATAACAGGCTCCATGCTTAGCATGGAGTCTGCTTGAGATCCTGTCTCTCTCTCTCTCTCTCTGCCTCTCCCACTCATGCTGTCTCTCTCTAAAATGAATAAATAAAATCTTAAATATTAAAGTGTCATTTTGATAAATCTTCCTATACAATTCTTACAAATCTGATCTATATTTGTTTTCATCAGATACCAATATTCCTTTACATTCATTTGCATGCAGTGTAATTTTATTCTGAATGCAGCATTTATAAAAATAATCCTACTTACTTACTGAAATTGCTTTTAACAAAAAGACATATGATTTCATTTATATTTACTTTATGAAATGTGAAGTCTTGCCACAGCCTTTCCCAGGGCTCTGTTACTTTGTTTTGTTTTAAATGTTTTATCTACTGTTTATCTACTGACTTCAACTATCAGTTATATCCTCATGATTCCAATATTTTATTTTGAATACAGACCTCATTTTAGTTCCAAATCTATATAACCACTGTCTTGTGGACATCTTTACCATCATGTCTCACAGATACTTCAATTTTCCCTGAAGAGAATTCACTATTTTTTCCATTTTGAACTCCTTGTCCTGATAAGAGGCACCAGTATCCCATTTGAATTATCCAAACTAATAATTTGATAAATCATTTTATAATCTTTCCCACTGACACTGTAATTGAGCTACTGCGAGTTTGCTTTTTGGTAAGTCACAGAGACTACTATACAGGTGGAGTTGTCACACAAAGTAAACTTTATTCGCAGCAAATAAAGACATCATGGGGAATAAACTTCAAAGACCTGACTCTCTGAGCAAGGCTGAATGGGTTCCTTTTATTTGCGTTAGGATGAATATTTAGATAGGGAAGCCTTGTCATTTTAGGTAGGACTGGGCATAAGGTCACACATGCAGCTTAATAAAACATGCCTTAACATTGTAATATAAATGAGGCTCAAATGAGGCTTGTGTTCCTCCTTGGGTGGAGATTTTACTATTATAATGAGGTCAGTCATTCCACAGGTCACTCCATGGTCCAACTCTGTAAGGTGTGAGTTGGGGGTTAATCTCAGATTGGTCTGGGTAGTCTGGACCAGTGGATCGCTACCCAGGCAGATGTTATCGCTTAAGGGGTAGTTTTATTATCCTTCTGAGGATGCTATGCCCCTAGGGTCTTTTGCCTGAGTTATGGGATAAGCTGAAAGGAAAAAAGGTGGGAAAAGGCTTCTAGGTACAGGCAGGCAAGCAGTAAAGGTCGGGTCTTGGGATCTAGCTGGTAACAATACTTCTCCCCCATCAATCAGCTAATGGTAAGTATTGCTGATTTTACCTCATTAACCTCTCTGGTAAGTATTCTTTCTCCAAATTGCTGTTGCTTTTGTTTGGCTAGTAATATGTTGGCAAATCAGCTCTCCAAAGAGAAAGCCCTAGTTTGTAGTGTTTGCTGAGATCTGTGGTATAAATTCTCCTACAGCGGCTCATTTCCAACTACTGTGATGTCACCACACCTAGAGTTTGGAAGAGCTATATATATCCATTTGGATATATATAAACACACACACACACACACAACTGGCTCTCCAGACCAATACCAGCTCGCTCCTGTATGTCACTGGTTCAGGCTCTGACATCTTTTCCCAAACTCTTACAGGAGTTTTCCTACTTTCATCTTATTTCCCTCCTAACCATATTGTGCCCAGTCACCAACTCCTTCTTTCTAAAAGACAAATCTCATCCCTTCACCTGCTTATTGAGACAGACTCTATGCTAATGAAGGATAGTTGAAGAAAGGCAGACAGGGATGACCCCCTCCCCCCACTCCTAACCTACCCTAAGAGGACTCAACCCTTAAAAGGATTTTACACCACCCTGGAAGAAGCCCTCTGCCCTTTCCCCTGTGATAGGTAGATGACAAAAACTTGATTGGGTGATGGGCACATTGAGGGTTAATCAGATTAAACAGCTGCCATCAAGCCCCCCAAAACCTCTAGTCTTAGAAACTCATGGTAGCAGCCCTATCGGGCTCCCTCCTTTGGGAGCTTTGTACTATTGTTTAATAAACTGCTTTGCTATCACTCAATAAACTTTGCTTTGCTGCCTAACACTCTTCCTCTGGTCTACCTCTTCATTCTTCAAAGCAGTGTGACCAAGAACCACGGGCAATAAAGGAAAAGAAATCCTGCAACAATGCCAGGTAGGCGATTTTCACATATCTATATTTGAAACCTTCAGTGGTTCCTGATTACCTACGGAATCAAGTTTAAATTCTCATACATGGCATAGAAATCCTCCACGAACTGGCTTTTCTGATTCCCCTATAGTTTCTCACTTCACCTTTGCTTAAAAATAATTTATTATTTAAATACCTGGTTCTTTTTCTGGTTTAATAAAAACATCAAACCACTTCACTTGGCTCTGGGTTGCATTTTGCATGACACACCGAAGTTACGGAAATTACCGGATAAGAATATAGACTCATAAGTTAGACACATCTGGATTTGAATCCTGTTCTTGTTACTTACTAGCTGTGTGACCCTGCCAAATGATAATTTCTCTGACCCAGAGTTTTCCCTTCTGTGAAAATGGGAACAATAATGGCTGATTCTTAAGATTGTTGTGAGGATTAAATTAGGAAATATACAAGAAGTTCCTAACAGAGTCCCTGTCACATCATAAAGATTCAACAGATAATGGCTATAATTATCTTTATATTATTTGTAACAATTATTATTAGCTTCTAAATAATTACAGGTGTAATATGAATTTTCCCCAACGTGAGATTTGCATCACAGACCTGCCATTACTCTGTCATTTCCTGCCCCTTTTAAATTACACCCATAATGTAGGGAAGATGTTGGGGTTCAAAGCTGACAGTCAAGAAATAATTCTTGAGACATCTTTGGTGCAAAAAGGTGATTTTATTTAAGTACAGGGACAGGACCTGTGGTTAGAAAGAGCTGCAATGGGTCAGGAGGAGTGGCCCATTATATACAAGTTGGGAGTAGTTAGGGATAACATAAGTCTCTAAAGAATTTTGGAAGCAAGATTTTCAGACCTTGAGGGGGCTAGCTATTGTTGGGATAAGGTCATTTATTAACATCTAATGAAAGCTTAGTCATGAGACCCTACAGATGTATATTGGTGGGCCATAGGCCTGGGGGATGATTACCAACAAGTATCTTGGGAGTTTAGAGATGACGTTTCCAAAGGAATTTTTATATGTTAAAGTAGATTTACAGGGTCCTGGAGGTGGTGGGTCAGGCTAGGATTGCCTTTTGCCCTTAGCAAAGTAATCAAGGCAGTTGAGTCCCTAGAGGAATGTCACTCTTCCTGTTTCAAGGACTTGTCAGTGGGCTGTAGGTGGTAAGGAAATTTAATAATTTTTCTACTGGGGCGCCTGGGTGGCTCAGTGGATTGAGCCACTGCCTTCGGCTCAGGTCATGGTCCCAGGGTCCTGGGATCGAGCCCCGCATCGATCCCCACATTGAGCCCCGCATCGGGCGCTCTGCTCTGCGAGAAGCCTGCTTCCTCCTCTCTTTCTGCCTGCCTCTCGTCAACCTGTGATCTCTATCTGTCAAATAAATAAATAAAATGAATCTTTAAAAAAGTAATTTTTCTACTGCTTTTGTTTCCCACATCAATACATGCATACACATATGTTATATATCAGCATTACTCTTCTATTCCTATTGAACTTTTAGCATTTCTTAAATTAGTGATGTTTGAGCATAAAACTATGGTAGGTGATGAAAAAATAACACCCCTTTAGATTGGAGTCATACTTTAATATTTTAGAACATTTTTATATAACTTTGATTATGTTATTCAGAAATTAAAATAGCAGGCAGAGATGGTATCATTATTTATAGATGAGAAAAATTAAGTTCAGAAAGCACAAGACACAAAAGGTTACACTAATTAGTAGGTTGTGGAGGTGAAAACCTGGTCTTCCAATTAAATGTAATGCTTTCTCCATTATATCAGACTATCCATCAGACTCATTCAACACACCGTATCATTCCAGCCCAAAATATATTCTTGAATTTTTCTTTAGTGTGTGAGCTTTTATTATTTACTTGTGACATATCATAGACTGCTCTGGTGTTTAATCTTTTGTTATGTGCACATATATTTTTTTTTTCCTCAATAGATGGCAAGCTCTTGAAGACAGGACCAAGTCTTCAGCTTCTTTCTATCCCCTTTAGTACCTAACATACTATATTCAGTATGACAGATAGGTAGAGGGAGGGAGGAAGAGAGACACAGAAAATGTGAAAAGGTTCGCATCTGCACAAATCATTTACATACAAATTTGGCCCCATAGAAAATAGTGACACCTGTTAGAAGTATTCACCAATAAAAAGTTAATATGTGGAGATGGGGACTATGTAAAATTTTGGGAAACACATATGAAAATAATGATAATGGTTTATTGATACATGCACACTGGTAAAAAAGTAGTAGCAGCAGCCAGAGACCAAGATAATTCACTACTAAATAACAGAGTTACATACATTGATATCACCCAAAGAAAAAATATTCAAGAAAGTAGTCTTGCTTTTGTAATTATAATGGACAAATAATTCACTAAAATAAGAGCAATCACCTAATAGGTTTAGCATGAGGAATAGATGCATTCTAAACTCATAAGTAAAATGTATTTCTAGAAATAAGATATTTCAACACCACATTTAAAGACAATTTACTCATTAAAAACTAAATAGCACTCTAATAGGTATTAAGTAAGGTATTTCTGTCCCAAATAGGTTACACTCTGATTAGGAAAACAAAGTAACAACACATGAAAATTACAAAAGTATAACAATTTATTGCAGCAAGGGGGGGAGGGAATTATTGTCTGAATTTCTCCTAGTGTATCTTTCCTATAAATCGATATTTCAATAAATTATACACATAGAAAACTATGTATGTAATTTTTTCCTCCAAAACATTTTCATTTACTAAGGTTCTATTATGAATACACTTGAGTTTGCCTTAACATACTATACAGAAGAATGGAAGGGAGAAAAAAAATAGAAAGTAAGATCTATTGCATGCTAACAATTCCAAGTTATCCAAATTGGTTTATGAATTATTTCCCAATTGGAACAAAGTCAAGATGCAACCTTAATTATTAAGAGCACACCAAAGTTATTTTTAGCTATTGCTGTAGCAACATTATGCAATATAAATATAACCTTTCTATTTTAAAGTTAATTCTATGAGTCAGCAGGAGGTAGGACAAGCAAAAGGATAGCTGTAATTTTATGCAAATTATAAAACTCAAATTCATACTGCTGGATATTCCTGAAAGCTGACTTAAGGGTCGAAGAAATCCAGAATGGTTAAATTGTTAGAATAATGTTAATAAACAGGATAACTTTATAGTATTTGCCCTTGCATTACTGTAAAATAACTGATCAATTAAAATTATAATTTATTGCTCAATTATGTGCCAAACATTTAATTTCGTGGCTATTTACATATTTTTTAATATTTATTTTAATTCCAGTTAGTTAATATATAGTGTTATATTAGTTTTAGGAGTACAATATAGTGATCCAACACTTCCATACAACACCCATTTCTCATCACAAGGGCACTCCTTAATCCCCATCACTTATTTAGCCCATGCCCTACCCCTCTCCCCTCTGACATGTGCCAAACATTTTAATATATTATCTCTAATTGTTTCAAAATCCTACAAGGTGGAATTCTTTGTTTTGTACTGGTATGAAAACTGGTATTCAGAGAGCTATATATAGGAGGGATTACCTTTATTGTTTCATCTTGCTATAAATTCCCACCTATGAATCCAGTTTGCAGCTTTGAAATTATATTTGATTGTATGTAAGGACAACATAGGCAAATGAGTCATGAAATTGCAGTGTTGTTTTTTTTTTTCAATACTCACATTCTATTGTTCCTTTTCTATCCCTATAAAGACTCTTTCTTAACTTCTTTAATGAATATTGTTAAAATAACATCTTAGGTTCTTTTATTCACTCATTCAGTCATTCAAAAACATTAGGCTTGAATTTTTCAAAACTACACATGTGTAGTTTTATACAATGTGTGAATGCATAAAAAGTGTGTGAAATAATATACACAAAATTGGGTTTAATGGGGATTATATCTGAGTATTGCAGGAGTGTGTATATGGTACTCACTTTTTACTTTGTAAAAATTTGTTTCTTGGGGCACCTGGGTGGCTCAGTGGGTTAAGCCTCTGCCTTCGGCCCAGGTCATGATCCCAGGGTCCTGGGATCGAGCCCCACATCGGGCTCTCTCCTTGGCGGGGAGCCTGCTTCTCCCTCTCTCTCTCTCTCTGCCTGCCTCTCTGCCTACTTGTGACCTCTCTGTCTCTCTCTGTCAAATAAACAAATAAAATCTTTAAAAAAAATCTGTTTCTTTTACATTTTTCCCAAGATATAACGGTGATATTCATCTTTCATAATATATTTTTTTAATTTAGTTTCTAGTAGAAACCAGTACTATGCTAGATGCTGCAACAACTTCTAAAAATACAAACATGACTAAGGAATGATCCATCTGTTTAAATCTGCCTGGGGGAGGAGGGGTTGGCTTCATAAAGCAGGTGACATTTGAACTGTTTTTTTCAAGTGGAGAAGGGTGGAGGTACATTTCAGAAAAAGGAAACAGTATGTGCAAGTGACAGATAAACATGAGAACATGGTGTATTTTAAATATGTATATGGAATGAGTGATTTGACACAAATCCAAAAATGTTGGGCAGCATTAGGTTGTGAAGGGCTGTGTGTAATCTGCTAAAGAGTTTGCTAGCAAAAGATGGATGATTCTTTAGGGAGGTTAAACTTGTTTTTAGAAAAATCTCTTTGGTAGGAGCATAGAAAGTGATCGGAGTGAGGAAACTGTAAGGAAGGAGATGAGTGAAGAGGCTATTGCTAAAATCCAGGAAAGAGACTGTGATCAAACTAGCAGCATAGTGCTACAGCTCACATTCCAAAGACATTTATCAGTACCACCAGCAGGATTTCATTGACCAGTTTAGCCTATGGAAGCCAAGAATGCCTTTGAGGATTCTAGTATAACAGACTATTCCTATTCAAATTCTATTCTGCATTAAATAAATATTCCTAAACAAATGTTTTTATTACATCAGTTTGCCAGTGAAAAACTTATCCTGACTTCTTACAGGCTATCAAATCTGCCTTCTCCATGTAACCTTTTCTCTAATTAACTGCACACAGACCTACCAATGCTGTTATTTATTTCTTATTTCTACTTACTTCTATTTATTATCTTTGTTGGGTTTCACTTATCTTAATTAATCCCTTCCCCAATTAAACATGCCATTTAAAATTCCAAGTATCGGGCGCCTGGGTGGCTCAGTGGGTTAAGCCGCTGCCTTCAGCTCAGGTCATGATCTCAGGGTCCTGGGATCGAGTCCCACATCTGGCTCTCTGCTCAGCAGGGAGCCTGCTTCCCCCCCTCTCTCTCTGCCTGCCTCTCTGCCTACTTGTGATCTCTCTCTGTCAAATAAATAAATAAATAAATAAATAATAAAAATAAAATTCCAAGTATCTTCTGATGACTAATTCATTTACTTATTCAATAAATATTTGAGTTCTTGGGTGCCAGACACTGTGCTAAGTGCCAGGGAGTAAAAAATGATCCCAAGTTAAGGATCCCATGGTTAATTATACTGATAATAGAGCATGGTAAGGGTAATTATAAAGATACACAATGGGAGTGGAGTGATGTCAGCATTATGGCTAAATAAGACATCCCTCATCTGTGCCTCCCCACCAACAATAATTTGACATCCATCCATGAACAAAAGTGCCTAGGTGGGAGCTGTGGGATCTAGCACTATTTTTCAAGGAACCTGGGAGGAGTTCCACCACTTGTATAATGGGTAATAATAGGCTTACAGGTCTCAGTCTCAGCTATGTACACTGTAGTGACCTGTGAGCCACTCCAGCCCCCTCAACCATAGTCTAGGAGTGCCTGCAAAACACTGTCTTAGAAAATCAAGGCCAAAAGAGGATTGTATAAGTCCAGGTTCCCAGAAAATTTCCAGGACAATATTGAAGAAAAAAAAGAAAGAAAGAAAAGAGAAAACAGTTAAATGGATAAAGAAGATGTGGTGGTGTATATAAACAATGGAATGAATACTCTGCAGCCATCAAAAGAAATGAAATCTTTTCATTTGCAATGATGTGGATGGAACTAGAGGGTATTATGCTTAGCGAAGTAAGTCAATTGGAGAAAGACAACTATCATATGATCTCCCTGATATGAGGAAGTCAAGAAGCAACATGGGGGGGGGGTTGGGAGGGTAGGAAAAGAATAAATGAAACAAGATGGGATAGAGAGGGAGACAAACCATAAGAGACTCTTAATGTCACAAAACAAACTGAGGGTTGCCAGGGGGAGAGGGGTAGGGAGAGGGTGGTTGGGTTATAGACATTGGGGAGGGTATGTGCTATGGTGAGTGCTGTGAAGTGTGTAAATCTGGCAAATCACAGACCTGTACCCCTGGGGCTAATAATACATTATTATTTAATTTAAAAAATAATTTAAAAAAATAAAAATTTAATAAAAGAAAAGAAAAGAGGAAAGGAAAGAAAAGAGGAAAGAAAAGAAAAGAAAAAAGAAAAAAGGAGTTGTGACACATTGGAAAAAGAAGAGGAACAGAGTCATCACCTTTCCCCTAAGAGAGCACAGGTTAAGACCAAGAGAAATCTGAGCCCATGATTTCTCTGGTTAACAAGGGAAAGTGAGAAAAAAGTGTAGAACAACTGTGAAAGGATCTCATTTTTCTCTCAGCTATCCAGAGAGTACTGAATCATAAACATAAGGACTGGAGAATGGGAAGAGGCTGAGAGAGCACAGATAGGATTCTCAGAGGGTATTAAAAAGATGTGGATCTTACTAACTCTGTTGTGGACTGCATCAGGAAACCAGAGTACTAACTGCAGGGGACTCCTCACCCACAGATCTTCCCACCTGGCCCATAGCCTCCCCCAGTCCTCGATGCAACACACACACACACACACACACACACACACACACACATTCATACCCTGTATCCAACTTGCTCTGTGCATTTTCTGATGACAGCAGTGAAATCAATCTCTGACATATGGCTAGTGAACATTCACAGAGAGCCAGCTGGAATCTGTAGGCCAGAAAGAGACCACAGATTTGAACTTTAATGCCACCTTTGGGAAAACAAAAAGGAAGCTGTCAGCATTCTACCTAGCGCATTAAAGGATCAAGAGAAGGCATTTAAGCTTAAGAGTTCTGACACACACACACACACACACACACACACACACACACACACGGAGTTCTGCCACAAGAGGGAGCAAGAAGCACGGAACAGCTGTACAAAGGAGCTGAGAAAGCCTCAGAATCCCTAGCAGTGATGATGGAAGTTTTTCCTCTACTAAAGGCAGCTAGTAAAGATTGAAGGAGGTGGCTCTGTCAGATGTAAAGACCACAATGCAAAACTTCGAGGAACATAAAAAGGCAAGAAAAATGACAAGACCAAAGGATCACAGTAATCTTCCAGAAACTGATGCCCAAAACAGAGATCTGCAATGGACCTGGTAAAGAATTCAAAAGAGCTGTTTTAAGGAAACTGAATGAGCTACAAAAAGACCCCCAAAACCAAAACAAAACCAAAGCATACATGCACAGGAAGATAATTCAACAAAATCAGGGAAACAATATATGGGGGGGGGGGGACCCAGAAGCTTAACAAAGAGATACAAGTCATAAAAGAATAAAACAAATTCTGGAGCTGAAGAATTCAAAGAACAAAGTGCAAAATGCCTTAGAGAACATCATCATCATGATGGAACAAACAGAAGAAAGAACTTATGAATCAGAAGACAGGAACTTTGATGTTATTTAGTCAGAGAACAACAATGAGAAGAATAAAAAAGAATGGAGAAAACCTACATAATCTATAGAATTACATACTAAGAAACAATTTGAAAATTATTGAAGTTCCAAAAGGAGAAGGGGAGGGGGAAGAAAGCTTAAAGAATTAATTGCTGAGAGTTTTCTAAATCTGGGGAGTGATTTGGATATCCAAGTTGATGAAGTTCATAGATCACCCAACTCAGCTTAAAAAGATTGTCTCCCAGGCACATTAAATAAAACCATCAAAGATAAAAGGCAAATAGAGAATCTTAAAAACACAAAAAGAAAAGAAGTATATAACTTACAAGGGACCCCTCCCATAAAGCTATTTACATATATCTGGCAGAAATCTTGCAGGCCAGGAGAAAGAGGTGATATTTTCAAAGTGCTGAAAGAAAAGAAGTGCCAACTAACAATACTCTAACTGCAAAGCTGTCCTTCAGAAATGGAGAAATGGGACTTTCCCAAACAAACAAGCTGAGGGAGTTTATCACCAGTAGAACAGGTTTTTTTTTTTCAAGTTTTTATTTAAATTGCAGTTAGTTAGCATACAGTGTAATATTAGTTTCAGGTGTACAATATAGTGATTCAACACTTGTGTATAACACTCAGTGCTCATCACAACAAGTGCACTCCTTAATCCCCATCACCTATTTTACCCATCCCCCAATCAAACTCCCCTCTTGTAATTATCAGTTTGTTCCCTACAGTTAGTAGTCTATTTCTTGGTTTGCTTTTCTGTTTTCCCCTTTGCTCATTTGTTTTGCTTCTGAAATTCCACATAATTGAGTGAAATTATATGGTATTTGCCTTTCTCTGACACTTATTTCACTTAGCATTCCAATAGAACTGTCTTATAAGAAATACTGAAATGAGTTCTTCAAGCAGAAATAATAAGACACCAATTAACCTGAAAATATACAATACACTAGTAAAGGTAAATATATGGCAAATTCAGAATACCTAGTACCATAATATGGAGATATGTTAACCACTTAACTACAGCATAAAGGTTAAAAGATAAGAATATTGAAAATAACTATAGATATAATAATTTTTAAATGAATGCCAATATAAAAGAGGTAATGATGATATAAAAAACATGAAGGGTAGGAGAGTAAAAGGGCAGAATTTTTGTATGCAGCTTAAGTTGTTACCAGCATAAAATAGACTGTTATATCTATAAGACAGTTCACATAAGCCTCATGATAACCATAAGCAAAAACTTACAATTGATTACAAAAAATAAAGAGAAGGAAATCAAAGCATACTGCTACAGAAAATCATCAGGTCACAGAAGGCAACAAGAGAAAGGAAAGAAGGAAATACAAAATGGCTAGAAATTAATAAGATGGTATGAATATGTCCCTACCTATAAATAACTACTCTAAATATAAATGGATTGAATTCTCCAAAAGAAAGGCATAGAGTGGCTGGATAGATAGAAGAAGAAGGAGGAGGAGGAGGAGGAGGAGGAAGCGGAGAAGGAGGAGGAGGAGAAGGAGAAGGAGAAGAAGAAGAAGTAGAAGAAAACTCAACTATATGCTGCCTACAAAACACTTGCTTTAGCTTAAGGATGCATAAGCTTAAAGTGAAGGAATGGAATAAGATAGTGCATGCAAGTAGAAGTCCAGGGAGCAGTGGTAACCATACCTATATCAGACAGAATAAATTTTAAACCAAAAACTATAAAAGGCAATGTCATTATATAATGATAAGTCAATTCATCAAGAAGGTATGATAATCTTAAATATATATGCACTCTACATTGAGCATCTAAATATATTAAACAATTATAGATCTGAAGGGAAAATAGACAATAATACAGTAATAGTAGGGAACTTCAATACACCTCTTTCAAAAATAGATTGCCAGGCAGAAAATCCATAAGAAAACTTGGCAGGCAAGAATTCTACCACTGAACCACCCATGCCATAAGGAAACTTGGATTTGAACTATATTTTATGACCAAAGAGATCTAAAAGACATATCTAGAACATTCCATCCAACCACACTAGAATACAAAATCTTCTTCTTCCTCTTCTTCTTCATATCCCAAAATCATCATCTTCTTCTTCTTCTTCTTCTTCTTCTTCTTCTTCTTCTTCTTCTCCTCCTCCTCCTCCTCCTCCTCCTCCTTCTTCTTCTTCTTCTTTTTAATTTTTATTGTGGAAGTGCCTGCATGGCTCAGTGGTTAAGCCTCTGCCTTCAGCTGAGGTCATGATCTCAGAATCCTGGGATCAAGCCCCACATCAGGCTTTCTGCTTGGAGGTGGGGGGGGGCTGCTTTCCTCCTTTCCCTTTGCCTCTCTGCCTATTTGTGATCTCTGTCAAATAAATAAATAAAATCTTTTTAAAAATAAATTTTTATTGTGTTATGTTAGTCACCATGCATCATTAGCTTTTGATGTAGTGTTCCAAGATTCATCATTCACACATTACACCCAGTGCTCCATCCAATATGTGCCCTCCTTAATACCCACTACCAGGCTCACCCATCCCCACACCCCCCAAAACACTCAGTTTGTTAGAATACACAATATTCTCTTTTTCTTTTTAAAGATTTTTATTTATTTGACAGAGAGAGACCACAAGTAGTCAGAGAGGCAAGCAGAGAGAGAAAGAGAGAGAGGGGGAGGAGGAAGCAGGCTCCCTGGCCAGCAGATAGCCCGATGCGGGACTCAATCCCACGACCCTGAGATCATGACCTGAGCTGAAGGCAGAGGCTTAACCCACTGAGCCACCCAGGCAGCCCCAGAATACACAATCTTCTTAAAAGCACTCAGAACATTCTCCAGGACAGCCTATATGGTACATCACAAAACAAATCTTAGCAAATTTAGGGAAATTGAAATCACACCAGGTATGTTTTCAGGTCACAATGTTAGGAAATTATAGATTAATAGCAGGAGGAAGGCTGCAAGATTCACAAATTTGTAGAAATTAACCCAGTCCTGAACAAATAATAGATCAAGAAGAAAACAAAAAGGAAATTTTAAAAATCTTGAAGCAAATAAAAATGGAAACACAACATACTAAAACCCGTTGGAAACAGCAAGAGCAGCTCTAGGAAGGAAGTTGATAGGGATAAACACCTACACAAAGAAAACAGAAAGATGTTAAATAATCAACCTAACTTTACACCTCAGGGAACTACAAAAAGAAGAACAAACTAAAGAAGGAAAGAAATAACAAAGATCAGATCAGAAATTATAGAGACCAGAAAAGAAATAGAAATATTATAAATAGGAATAAAAAATATCAATGAAACCCAGAGCTGATTTTTTAAAAATACAACAAAATTGACAAACTTTTAGCTAGACTAAGAGAAAATGACTCATATAAATAAAATCAGATATGAGAGAAGAGACTTTGTAACTTGCAACTACAGAATTACAAAGAACCATGAGACTACTATGAACAATTATGCAACAATAAATTGGATAACCTAGAAGAAATTTAGTAGGTACAACCTGCCAAGACTGAATCATGAAGGAACAGAAAATTGAAATGTACCAATAATAAGGAGATGAATCAATAATCAAAATCCCCCACCAAAGAAAAGTCCAGAGAGTTTCCTTGGTGAACTCTTCCAAACATTTGAAGAATTGATAGCAATCCATCTCAAATTCTTCTAATCCTTCTGAAACTCTTCCAGAAGTTGAAGAAGAGGGAACATTTGAAAGCCCATTTAATGAGGCCAGCATTATCATGTACCAACACCAAACAAGGAAACTACAACGAAAGAAAACTACAGGCCAATATACCTGATGAATATAGATGCAAAGATCCTAAAGAAAATATTAGCAAACTGAATTCAACAGCACATTAAAATGATCATATACCACAATCAAGTGGAATATATTCCTGGGATAAAAGGATAGTTCAACTACCCAAGTCAACACATGTCTTACAACATATTCGTAGAGTAAAAGATGAAAATCATATGTTCATCCCAATTGATGCAGAAAAAGCATTTGGTGAAATACAACATCCTTTCAGAATAAAAGCTATCAAAAAATTGATCAAAGAAAGAATGTGCATCAACATAAATGCCATATATGACAAAACTTAGGTAACATCATAGTGGTGAAAGGTTGAAAGTGTGTCCACAATTACTACTCCTATCCAACACCGTACTGGAGTCCTAGCCAGAATAATTAGGCAAGAAAAAGAAATAAAAGGCATCTAAATTGAAAAGGAAGAAATAAAAAAAAAAAAAAAAGGAAGAAATAAAATTATCTTTGCAGATTATATGATCTTATATATAGAAAATCCTAAAGACCAATCAAGAACTATTAGAGTAGTCAACAAATTAAAGTTGCAGGTTGCAAAATCAACATACAGAAATCGTTGCATTTCTATATACTAACAATAAAATATCTGAAAAACAAAATATTTCATTTGTGATAGCATCAAAACCACTAAAACACTCATTTAACCAAGACAGTGAAAATCTGTAAGCTGAAAACTATAGAACCTAGGTGAAAAAAATACAAAAATAAATGGAAACCCACTCTCACTACACTTGTTCAACACAGTATCAGAAGTCCTAACAACAGCAATCAGACAACAAAGAGAAATAAAAGGTATCCAAATTGGCAATGAGGAAGTCAAACTCTCTCTCTTTGCAGATGACATGATATTTTATATGGAAAACCCAAAAGACTCCACCCCCAAACTACTAGAACTCATACAGCAATTCAGTAATGTGGCAGGATACAAAGTCAATGTACAGAAATCAGCTGCTTTCCCATACACTAACAATGAAAACACAGAAAGGGAAATTAGAGAATCGATTCCATTTACTATAGCACCAAGAACCATAAGATACCTGGGAATAAACCTCACCAAAGAGGTAAAGGATCTGTACTTGAGGAACTACAGAACACTCATGAAAAAAATGAAGAAGACACAAAAAGATGGAAGACTATTCCATTATCTTGGATAGGAAGAAAAAACATTGTTAAAATGTCTATACTGCCTAGAGCAATCGATATTTTTAATGCCATTTCAATCAAAATTCCACCAGTACTTTTCAAAGAGCTGGAGCAAATAATCCTAAAATTTGTTTGGAATCAGAAGAGACTCCGAATCGCTAAGGAAATGTTGAAAAACAAAAACAAAACTGGGGGCATCACATTGTCTGATTTCAAGCTTTACTACAAAGCTGTGATCACCAAGACAGCATGGTACTGGCATAAAAACAGACACATAGACCAGTGGAACAGAATAGAAAGCCCAGATATGGACCCTCAACTCTATGGTCAACTAATCTTCAACAAAGCAGGAAAAAATATACAGTGGAAAAAAGACAGTCCTTCAATAAATGGTGCTGGGAAATTGGACAGCTATATGAAGAAGAATGAAACTCAACCATTCTCTTATACCGTACACAAAGATAAACTGGAAATGGATAAAAGACCTCAACATGAGACAGGAATCCATCAGAATCCTGGAGGAGAACATAGGCAGTAACCTCTTCGATATCAGCCACAGCAACTTCTTTCAAGATATGTCTCCAAAGACAAAGGAAACAAAAGCAAAAATGAACTTTTGGGACTTCATAAAAATCAAAAGCTTCTGCACAGCAAAGAAAACAGTCAACAAAACAAAGAGGCAACCCACGGAATGGGAGAAGATATTTGCAAATGACAGTATAGACAAAAGGCTGATATCCAGCATCTATAAAGAACATCTCAAACTCAGCACACACAAAACAGTTAATCATGTCAAAAAATGGGCAGAAGACATGAACAGACACTTCTCCAATGAAGACCTACAAATGGCTATCAGACACATGAAAAAATGTTCATCATCACTGGCCATCAGGGAGATTCAAATTAAAACCACTTTGAGATACCACCTTACACCTGTCAGAATAGCCAAAATTAGCAAGACAGGAAACAACGTGGGTTGGAGAAGATGTAGAGAAAGGGGAACCCTCTTACACTGTTGGTAGGAATGCAAGTTGGTGCAGCCAATTTGGAGAACAGTGTGGAGATTCCTTAAAAAATTAAAAATAGAGCTTCCCTATGACCCTGCAGTTACACTACTGGGTAGTTATCCCAACGATACAGATGTAGTGAAAAGAAGGGCCATCTGTACCCCAATGCTCATAGCAGCAATGGCCACAGTCGCCAAACTGTGGAAAGAACCAAGATGCCCTTCAACGGATAAGTGGATAAGGAAGATGTGGTTCACATACACTATGGAGTATTCTGCCTCCACCAGAAAGGATGAGTACCCAACTTTTGTAGCAACATGGACGGGACTGGGAGAGATTATGCTGAGTGAAATAAATCAAGCAGAGAGGGTCAATTATCATATGGCTTCACTTATTTGTGGAGCATAAGAAGTAACACAGAGGATATTGGGAGATGGAGAGGAGAAGGGAGTTGAGGGAAATTGGAGGGGGAGATGAACCATGAGAGACTATGGACTCTGAAAAACAATCTGAGGGTTTTGAAGAGGTGGGGGGTGGGAGTCTTGGGGAGCCTGGTGGTGGGTATTATGGAGGGCACGTACTGCATGGAGCACTGGGTGTGGTGCATAAACAATGAATTTTGTTACACTGAAAAGAAATTAAATAAAAAAAATAAATAAATGGAAAGATATCCCGTGTTCATGGGTTGGAAGAATTAATATTGTTAAATTGTTCATACTACCCAAAACCATCTATATATTGAATGCAACCCCTATCAAAATTCCAAAGAATTTTCACAGAAACTTAAAAAAAAAAAAATCCTAACATTCCGATAAAATCACAAAGGACTCTGAATAGTCAAAGCAAATCTGAGAAAGAACAAAGCTGGAAGCATTATACTTCCTGACTTCAAACTATACTACAAGGCACCTGGGTGGCTCAGTTGTTAAGCATCTGCCTTTGGCTTCGGTCATGATCCCGGGGTCCTGGGATTGAGTCTCACGTTGGGCTCCTTGCTCAGCAAGAAACCTGCTTCTCCCTCTCCCACTTACCCCTGCTTGTGTTCCCTCTCTTGCTGTGTCTCTCTCTGTCAAATAAATAAATAACATCTTTAAAAAAACTATACTACAAAGCTTCATTAATCAAAACAGTATGGTACTGGTATAAAAATATAAACATGGACCAATGGAATTGCATCAAGAATCAATAAGTGAACTCTTGCATATACAGTCAATTAATATTTGACAAGGGATTCAAGAATATTCAATGAGGAAGTGATAGTCTCTTCAAAAAATGGTACTGGGAAAACTGGATAATCATATAGAGATGGATGAAATTGAGCCCCTATCATACACCACTCACAAAAATTAACTCAGCATGAATTAAGGACTTTAGTGTAAAACCTAAAACCATAAAACACCTAAAGAAAAAGAAAAAAATCCCTTAACATTGGCAATAGTTTTTTGGATATGACATTAAAAGCACAAACAATGACAACAAAAATAAATAAGTGGGATCACGTTAAACTAAAAGGCTTCTGCTCATCAAAAGAAACAATTAACAAAATAGAAAGGAAACATATGGAATAGAAAAAAGTATTTGCAAATAATAAGTTGGATAAGGAGTTAATATTTAAATATATAAGGAAACCATGCAAAGCAATAGCAGAAAACAAAGAACCCACTTTAAAAATGGGCAGGCGGGGGCACCTGGGTGGCTCAGTGGGTTAAGCCGCTGCCTTCGGCTCAGGCCATGATCTCAGGGTCCTGGGATCAAGTCCCACATTGGGCTTTCTGCTCACCAGGGAGCCTGCTTCCCTGTCTTTCTCTCTCTTTGTCTGCCTCTCTGCCTACTTGTGATCTATCTCTGTCAAATAAATAAATAAAATCTTTAAAAAAAAGTGGGCAGAGGAACTGAAGAGATTTTTTTTTTTCCCAAAGAAGACATACAAATGGTCAATTGGTATATGAAAAGACGCTCAACATCATTAATCATCAGAGAAATGTAAATCAAAGTCATAAAGAGATTTTGGGGTGCCTGGGCAGCTCAGTTGGTTGGGTGACTGCCTTCAGCTCAGGTCATGATCCTGGAGTCCTGGGACTGAGTCCCGCATTAGTCTCCCTGCTCAGCGGAGAGTCTGCTTCTCCCTCTGACCTCCCCTCTCATGATCTCTCTCTCTCAAATAAATAAGTAAAGTTTTTAAAAAAATCATAGAGATTTAACCTCACACCTATTAGAATAGCTATCATCAGAAAACAAAACAAAACAAAACAAAAAAACCCCAAATCTTTGCAATGACGTGGATGGAACTAGAGGGTATTATGCTGAGCAAAATAAGTCAATCAGAGAAAGACAATAATTATATGATCTCTTTGATATGGGGAATTTGGGAGGCAGAATGGGAGGTCATGGAGGTTGGGAGGGAAAAAATAAAGCAAAATTGGATCGGGAGGGAGACAAACTGTAAGAGACTCCTAATCTCACAAAACAAATTGAGGGTTGCTGGGGGGCAGGGAAAGAGGGGTAGGGTGGTTGGGTTATGGACACTGGGGAGGGTATGTACTATGGTGAGTGCTGTGAAATGTGTAAGTCTGATGATTCACAGACCTGTGCCCCTGGAGCAAAGAATACATTATAGGTATGTTTGGGGTTTTTTTAAGTTGTTTATAGTAAAAAAAGAAGAAAGAAAGAAAGAGAGAGAGAGAGAAAGAAAGAAAGAAAGAAAGAAAGAAAGAAAGAAAGAAAAGATTTAAAAAATGTTGACAAGCATGAATTCTTATCTATTGTCCATGGGAACGTAAACTGGTGCAGCCAGTATGGAAAACAATATGGAGTTTCCTCCTAAAATTAAAAATAGAACTATTATGATCCAGCAATTCCACTTTTGGGTATCCGTCCAAAGGAAGTGAAAACAAGATATCCAAGAAATATGTGCACTCCAATATTCATTGCAGCATTGCTCATAATAGCAAAGATATGGAAACAGCCTAAGGGTCTATCAGTGGATGAATAGGTAAAGAAGATGTGGTGTATATATACACAGTAGAATATTATTCAGCCATGAGAAAGAAGGAAATCCTGCAATTTGCAACCTTGAAGACATTGCTAAGTGAGAAAAATCAGAAACACAAACACTGTATATCACTTATATGTGGAATCTAAGAAAGCCAGACTCATAGAGCAGAATAAAATGATGGTACCAGAAGGGATGTGTGTGTGTGTCTGTGTGTGTGTGTGTGTGTCTGTGTGTGTGTCTGTGTGGAGATGCAATGGCATTGAGAAATGGGGTGAGGTTGGCCAAAGGGTATAAACTTCCATTTATAAAATGAATAAGTTCTGGGGATCTAGTGTACAGCATGGTTATTACAGTTAATAATATTGTACTATATAGTGGGAAGTTGCTAAGAGATTAAATCTTGAATGTTCTCAATACTAAAAATGGTGGTAATTATGTAAGCTTATGGAGGTGTTAACTAACCCTACTGTGGTAGTCATTTTATAATATATAAGTGTATCAAATCAACATGTCGTACACCCTAAACTTATACAGTGTCATAGGTTAATTGTATCTCAATAAAGCGGGGTGTGTGTGTGGAAATGATGCACACTAAGTGTCATGAAGCACCAGTGAGGATAACAAAGAATTGGAGATTTAAAGGATTGGAGAAGAGGGCATTTTCAGCAGAATGAACAATATGACCAACATTTGAGAATGAAAAGCACTGCTCTGTACTGGAATTGGGAAAGGCTGGGAGCCATTGGCACCACAGGAAGTTTGGTGGGAGGCAGGCAGGGGGAGATGAGTCTGGAAGTGCAGCACAGGTCAGATCATAGTACTTTATTCTGCTGGTTGATGATTTAAACAAAAGGAACAAATGTGAGAACCTACAGGACTCTGATATATAAATCAGCTTCACTCTTTGAAGTTGCAGTGTAAGATCCAAAGGCTAACCCATTAACCTCTTCTTTCTTTTTTTCCCAGTCTCCTCTGCAAAACCGCTACTGAGGCTGTGGGAGTTTTGAAACATTTTAAAGCTAATAATCCACAAGAACATATTCGGGTTCGATAGACTACTTTGACATCTCTGTGGATGATGAATTCGAAGGCAGTCTGAGGACAGAGAGAGATAGGATGTTATAGAAGTAGAACATTAAAGAAAAAGAGTGATAGGGATTTTTATTTCCAGATAGGCTGATCTACTGAGAATCAGAAGAACTGGTTGAAATACAGAAATTATAACAGTGGGTGCAGAGATTACTTAAAAATAAAGTCTTTTAGGGGTGCCTGGGTGGCTCAGTGGGTTAAAGCCTCTGCCTTCCACTCAGGTCATGATCCCAGGGTCCTGGGATCAAGCCCCACATTGGGCTCTCTGCTCGGCAGGGAGCCTGCTTCCTCCTCTCTCTCTGCCTGCTTCTCTGCCTACTTGTGATCTCTGTCAAATAAATAAATAAAATCTTAAAAAAAATAAAGTCTTTTAAAAATATAATTGAAAAATACAAGATTGCTGCAGCAACCATGAAACTCTCAAAGATAAGCTCTTGAGTTTTTGCAACCATTCTTCTGTAGTACAGACTAGAGGGTGAGAATTTGGGTTTCACACGGGTAGTAGGTGAGTACTGAAAGGCAGAGAAACTAACAGAACTTGCTGTGGTTCAACAGTGCTGTAGGGACAGAACTGGAGACTTAAGGGACATCCACATGCAGCTAGCTTTCTCCTCAAGATAAATACCAGAGTCTTAAACTGTACTGGTTGGGGAGCTAAAGAACTAAACTTTTGAAACCACACTGCAATTTTTTGCAGTCTTGTACTGTGGAGAGACAGAGGAAAGGGGAAGCTTTAAAAAAGTGGATCTGTGGTCCTTTTTCTCCGTGGAGTACGTGTTAATTTGGTGTGGTGAAAGGCTGAGAATTCAGGTTGGATCTCTGGCAAAGGGCAACTGCTTACAACAGAAAAACCAATTGTACATTTGGTGATTTCCAGCAGATCAGGAAGTCTTCAGAAATATGATTATTTCCCCTCTCAAAATATCTGCCAAATTCTGCAGCTCTAAGAAGCAAAATGCTGAAACTGGGAATCAAAAATATTGAAAAGCAGACTGGAATTTCCTGCAGTCTCTGCTCTGAGGAAACAAAGACAGTCCTAGAACGTTGGGCACTCCAAACAAAAGTAAGTTAGACATAGATTGAATTAGATAAAACTGCAAACCAGCCTCAACTAAGTACAGACCTTGATTGCCTCAAGATGAGCATCTTTGCATACTATTTGTCTGGCAGAGGAATGGGTGAGCCCTTTTTCAGGTAAGATAATATCATCTAGAGTCTCTAACAGTTTTTATACACAATTTCTGGCTTTTGATAAAAGCACAGCTACAGGTGATTCAGTTAATTGAAATTAGCAGACAGACTTTAAAATAACTGTGATTAAGGACTTAAAAATAGGGGAAAACATGGAGAAAATAATTTAGGGACTCAATAGAAAACTGAAATATGTAAAAAAAAAAAGAGAGATAGTTCTAGAACTGAAAAATAAAATCTGAAATTAGCTACAATATTTGAAATTGAGTAGGTGGGTTTAAGAACAGATTACACACTCAGAACATAGGATTAGTGAACTGAAAAAAAAGATGAATACAAAATTTCCAAACTAAAGCACAAAGGAAAAAAGAAAAGAAAACACAGAAGACATGCTGGGGAGCATGGGGGCTATAGTAAAAAATTCTAATATATTTTATACTAGAGTCTTATAGGGGAGAAATAAAAAGAGGCAGAGGCAATATTTGATGAATATTTGAGATTTTTCCAAAACTGAAGAAATGTATCAACCTACAATTCAAGAAGTTCTGTGAACCTCAAGCAAGATAAGACAAAGCTACTCTTTGTAACGCTGTAGCAAACCTGTTAAAGAATATAAAAAAAAAAAAAGAATCTTAAAAGCTGTCATAGAAAAAAGACATCTTATTTTTCAAAAAGCAACAGTAAAACTAACAGTTCATTTATCAATAGAACTGCGGAATCAAAAGACAATGGAATGTCTTTAAGAGCTGAAAGAAAATAATAAGATAGAATTCTATTCCCAGTGAAAATATCCCATAAAAATGATAGCAAAATAAAAACTTTCAGGAAAAAAGTTGTATTTGTCACAAGCATATTTGCATTTAAAGAAATACTAGGGATGCCTGGGTGGCTCAGTTGGTTGAGTGTCTGAATCTTGATTTTGGCTCAGGTCATGATTTCTGGGTGGTGGGATGAAAACCTTCATGAGGTTATCTGTGCTTAGTGAAGAGTCTGCTTGAGATGCTCTCCTTCTCCTTCTGTCCCTCCCCCTGTTGGCACTCTCTCTCTCCCTCCCTCTCTCTCAAATAATATCTTTTTAAAATGAGCAATATCAAAAGGAGTTCTTTAGTCAGAAGGTAAATGGTCTTAGATGGAAACATGAAAATGTAAGAAGCAATGAAGAGCACTGGAAAAAGTAACTATGGAGGTAAGTATACTGGCAATGACATAAAAATAATAATATTAATGTCTTGTGGAACTTTACTTATAGAAAGAATTGAAATACATGAGAATAATAATGCAAAAGATGGGAAATGGGTAACACAGTTCAAGTAATGTAATGTTTTTACATTACTAGGAAAATGGTAAAAATAATAATATATATTCAACTCTAGTAAGACAAAGATTGATCTCTTAATTTAGGGTAATCTCAAACTTGAAAGAATAAAAAAAACCTACAAAGTTATCAGAGGGAAAAACAGGACTACTATAAAAATTGATTAATCCAAAGAAAGCAAGGAAAGACGAAGAAAAGAAAACATGTTTAAGAAAAGCCTCAGGAACATAGAAATCCAACTACATCAGTAATTCCATTAAGTGTAAAGTTAAAAGCTGAAACTGTCATATTGGATAAAAACCAAATCAAATGAAACTCAATATATTAAGTACAGGAGACATACATTTTTTAAAAGATACAGAAAGATCCAAAGTGAAAAAACAGAAAAAGATAGACACTGTAAATATTAATGAAAAGGAAAGCTATCTTAATGTTAGATAAAGTAGACTTGAAGTCAAAAACATTACTCTGCTAGTAAGAAATCACAATTTTATGTGTGTGTATGTTGTGTGTATATATCCAATAATTTAAATCAATAAATAGACAATCCCATAATCATAAAGGGGAAACTTTAACATATTACCCTTAATGTCTATGAGAACAAGCAAATACACACTGAATACAATTAATAAACTTGATGTAATTACCACATAAACACTGTATCTAATAACAACAAATGCATGTTCTTTTCAAATGTAAATGGAATCTTTATAAAAATTTACCATATGCTGGGTCATAAAGCAAGCTTCAAACACTTCTGAAAATTAAAATCATTCAGACTATGTTTTCTGACCATGGAGAAATTAAATAGAAATCAATTGCAAAAGCATAACTAAAAAAACAAAAATCCAACTGCTGAGAAATTAAATAATACATTTCTATAACTCAAGAGTAAATGGAAAATCAAAACAGGACTTTGAAAATATTTTTAATTTAATGATAAATGAAGATACAATATTTCCAAATTGGTAGGATGCAGCTTAAGTGGGACTTAGAAGGAGATTTTATATAGAGAGAGAGAGAGCGAGAGAGAGAGAGAGTCTTAAATGCATATATTACAAAAGAAGAAAGGTTAAAACCTGATTCCATCTCAAGAACCTAAAATAATTTAAAAATCAAACTAAAGGAAGAAAAAGAAAATAGTAAACATAAATGAAACGGAGAACAAATGTCTAAGAGAAACATTTTAAAATCAAATGTGAATTCCTTGGAAGATTAAAAAGCTGGTAGTCCTCTAGCAATAATCATTAGGAAAAGAAAGATTATAAAATGTAAGAGGTATGACTATGAAAAAGAATACCATGGGAGCAACTAGTTGGCTTAGTTGGTTAAGCCATTGCCTTTGGCTTGGGTCTTGATCCCAGGATACTGGGATTGAGCTCTGAGTTAGGTTTCCTGCTCAGCAGGAAGTCTGCTTGTTCCTCTCCCTTTGCACCTCCCGCACTCGTACTCCCCCCACACTCTTAAATAAATAAAAATCTTAAAAAAATAGAGGATACCGTGAACAACTCCATGCCAACTAGATTGAAAATTAGGATAAAATGCAGAAATTCCTTGAAAACCACAACTTAATAAAACTGAGAGTAACAAATAGAATGTGTCTATTAAATAGTAAAGATAATGAATTTGTTATTAAAATCTTCCCACAAATGAAAGTCTATGCACAGATGGCTTCTAAATATTCTCCAAAATATTTGAGGAAGAAGTAGCACAAATCTTACATGAATTCTTCAAGAGGAATAAAGAGGGAATACTGCCCAAATCTTTTTTGGAGGCTAGCAAAATTTACAATAGCAAAATTTGACAAATATATTCAAAGAGTAAATTATGGCCATAAATATAGAGGCAAAATCCTCAAAAAAATATTAGTAAATAGAAGTCAGTGATTTTTTTCTTCAAGATTTATTTAAATTCCAGTTAGTTAACATACACTATAATATTAGTTTCAAGTGTATAATTTAGTGATTCATCACTTACATACAACAATCAGTGCTCATCACTACAAGTGCCCTCTTTAAACTATTACCCATTTAACCCATCCCCACTGCCCACCTCTCCTCCAGGACCCTCAGGCTTTCCCTAGTTGAAAGTCTGTTTCCTGGTTTACCAATCTCTGTTTTTAACTCCATATGTTCATTTCTTTTGTTAAATATCATGTATGAGTTAAATTGTATGGTATTTGCCTTTCTCTAACTGACTTATTTCACTCAGCATTATACATTTTACCTCCACTATGTCATTGCAAATGGTAAGATTTCATCCTTTTTTTTTTATGGCTGACTAAAATTCTGTTTTATATATATATATATATATATATATATATTGCCTCTTTTTAATGGCTGACTAACATTCTGGGATGTGTGTGTGTGTGTATCTCACCTGTTTTTTTTAATTCACTCATCAGTCAATGGACATTTGGCCAATATTCATTCATTGGTCAATGGACATCGGTCAATAGTCAAATTAATAATTTGACTATTATTAATAACGTTACTATAAATATCATGGTGCATGTATCCAATCGAATCCTTTGGATAAATACCCAGTGGTACAATTGCTGGATTGTAGGTAGTTCTGTTTTTAACTTTTTGAGGAATCTCCACAGTTTCCCAAAGTGTCTACACCAGTTTGTATTCCCATCAACACTGTAAAAGGGTTCCCCTTTCTCCATATCCTTGACAACACCTGTTTTTTTCTGTGTTATAAGTGTTGTTTTAGTCATTCTGACTGGTATGAGGTGATAGCTCATTGTGGTTTTGATTTGTATTTCTCTTATGGTGAGTGACGTTGAGCATCTTTTCATATACCAGTTGACAATTTGTATGTCTTCTTTGGAAAAATGTCTATTCATAGCTTCTGCCCATTTCCTAAATGGATTAGAGGTTTCTTGAGTGTTGAGTTTGGTAAGTTCCTTATAGATTTTGGATACTAACCTTTTATCAGATAAGTCATTTGCACATATCTTTTCCCATTCTGAAGGTTGCCTTTTAGTTTTGATTGTTTCCTTCACTGTGCAGAAACTTTTCATCTTGATGAAGTCCCAATCATTTATTTTTTGTTGTTGTTGTTTCCCTTGCCTCAAGAGACACATCTAGTAAGAAGTTGGACCAATGTCAACAAGCTTATTGGCTGTGTTTTCCTCCAGGATTTTGATGGTTTCCTGCCTCACATTTATGTCTTTCATCCATTTTGAATTTATTTTCAGTGTATGGTGTGAGAAAGTGGTCCAGTTTCATTGTTCTGCATATTTCTCTCCAGTTTTCCTAGCACCATTTGCTGAAGAGACTGTCTTTTCTCAGTTAGATATTCTTTCCTGCTTTGTCAAAGATTAGTTGAACATTTAGTTATGGGTTTATTTCTGGGTTTTCTCTTCTGTTCCACTGACCTATATCTTTGTTTATGTGCCAGTATCAGACTGTCTTAATTGCTTTGGCTTTGTAATGTAACTTGAAGTCCAGAAATGTGATGCCTCTGGCTTTGTTTTTCAAGATTCCTTTGGCTATCCAGGGACTTTTGTGGTTCCATACAAATTTTAGGATTTTTTGTTCTACCTTTGTGAAAAACACTATTGGTATTTGGGCAGGGATTGAACTGAATGTGGAGATTGCTTTAGGTGGTATAGACATTTTAACAATATTTGTTTTTCTAATCCATGAGCATGGAATGTTTTTCCATTTTTTTGTCCTCTTCGATTTCTTTTATCAGTGTTTTATAGTTTTTAGAGTACAGATCTTTGACTTCTTTGGTTAGGCTTATTCCTAGGGATCTTACAGTTTTTGGAGCAGTTGAAAATGGGATCGATTGATTTCTCTTTCTGCTGCTTCATTATTGGTGTATAGAAATGCAACAGATGTCTGGACACCGATTTTGTATCCTGCAACATTATTGAATTTGTGTGTTAGTTCTAGCAATGTTTTCATGGACTCTCTTGGATTTTCTACATAGAGTATCATGTCATCTGCAAATACTGAAAGTTTTCCTTCTTCCTTGCCTGTTTGGATGTTTTTATTTATTTTTGTTGTCTGCTTGCTGGGACTAGGACTTCCAGTACTATGTTAAATAACAGTGGTGAGAGTAGATATCCCTGTCCTGTTCCTGACCATAGAAGAAAGCTCTCAGTATTTCCCTATTGAGGATGATATTAGCTGTTGGTTTTTTGCATATGGCTTTTATTGTGTTGAGGTATTTTCCCCCTAAATCTTCTTTGTTGAGGGTTTTTTTTTTTATCATAAATGGATGTTGTACTTTATCAAATGCTTTTCCAGCATCCATTGAGAGGATCATATGGTTCTTATCCTTTCTTTTATTAATGTGGTATACCACACTGATTAATTTGCAAATATTGAATCACCTTGCAGCCCGGGAATGCAACCCACTTGGTTGTGGTGAATGATTCTTTTAATGATTTGCTAGCATTTTGTTGAGAATTTTTGTATCCATGTTCCTCAGGGATGTGGGACTATAGTTCTTTTTTTAGTGGAGTCTTTGTCTCATTTTGGAATCAGAGGGATGCTGGTCTCATAGAAAGAGTTTGAAAGTTTTCTTTCAATTTCTATTTTTTGAAATAGTTTGAGAATATTAGGTATTAATTCTTCTTTATATGTTTGATGGAATTCCCCTGTGAAGTCCTCTGGACCTGGACTTTTGATTGTTGGGAGAAAAAAAATTATCTTTATTTATTCTTTATTAGATAGAAAGAGAGTGGAGGGTAAGAGAGAGAGAGGAAGAGGGAGAGAAGCAGATTCCCTTCTAAGCACAGAGCCCAAGACAGGGCTCAATCCCATGACCCCAAGATTATGACCTGAGCCAAAATCAAGAGTCAGACACTTAACCAACTGAGCCACACAGGGGCTTTTGGGACACTTTTAATTATTGATTCAGTTTCTTTGCTGGTTATTTCTTTGCTGTAAAAGTTCTCTATTTCTTCCTGTTTCAGTTTGGTAGTTTATATGTTTCTAGAAATTTATCCATTTGTCCCAGATTGTCCAATTTGTTGGCATACAATTTTTCATAGTATTCTCTTATCATTTTATTTCTTGCAGTTTTGGCTATTATTTTCCCCCTCTAATTTGTGATTTTATCTATTTAGGTCTTTTCTCTTTTCTTTATTATAAGTGTGGCTAAAGGTTGATCAATTTTATTAATTTTTTCAAAGAATCATCTCCTGGTTTCATTGATCTGTTCTAAAATTTTTTTAAGTCTCTATGTCATTTATTTCTGCTCTACTCTATTATTTCCCTTCTTATGCTGGCTTTTGGCTTCATTATTGTTCTTTTCTAGCTCTTGTAGGCACAAGGTTAAGTTTTTTTACTTCAGATTTTTTTCTTGCTTCATGAGTTAGGCCTGTATTGCTATATACTCCCTTCTTATGACCACTTTTGCTGCATCCCAAAGGTTTTGGACCATCATGTTTTTCTTTGGTGCACATGTATTTTATTAATTTCTTCTTTGACTTCCTGGCTAGCCAATCTTTAGTAGCATGTTATTTAACCTCCATGTATTTGTGGTCTTTCCAGTTTTTTCTTATGGCTTACTTCAAGTTTCTATCATTGTGGTCAGAAAATACGCTTGGTATGATCTCAATCTGTTGGTACTTGTTGAGGCCTGATTTGTGATCTGGTACATGATCTATTCTGGAGAATGTCCCATATGCACCTGAAAAGAATGTGTATTCTGTTTCTTTATGATGAAATGTTTTTAATTTGTCTGTTAAATCCATCTGTTCCAATATATCATTCAAAACCATTGCTTCCTTATTGATTTTCTGCTTAGAAGATCTGTCCATTGTTTAAAGTGGAGTGTTAAAGTCCCCTACTATTATTGTGTTATTATCAACGAGATCCTTTATGATTGTTGATTCTTTTATATGCTTGGGTGTTCCCAAGTTAGGAGCCTCAATATTTACAATTGCTAAATCTTCTTGTTCCATAGTCCTCTTTATGATGATATTGTGTCTTTCTTCATCTCTCATTACAGTCTTTGGTTTAAAATTTAGTTTGTCTGATACAAGTACTGCTACTTTGACCTTCTTTTGATGTCCATTAGCATCATAGATGGTTCTCCATACCCTTATTTCCAATCTGCAGATGTCTTTAGGTCTAAAACGAGTCTTTTGTAGGCAGCATGTAGATGCATCTTGTTCTTAATCCAATCCTGTGTGTTTTGATTTGAGCAGTTGGTCCATTTACATTCAAGGTAATTATGGATAGATGGATAGATGTATTTATTGCCATTTTATTGCTTGTTTTGTCATTGTTTCTGGAGATTTTCTCCAGAAAAATAGTGTTTGTTACTTTTGGTCTTTCCTTCCCATCCAATGAGTCCTCTTTACTAACTCTTGCAGGACTGGCTTATTGGTCATGAACACCTTCAATTTTGTTTTGTTTTGTTTTAAAGATTTTACTTATTTAATTAAGAGAGAGTGAAAGAGAGAGCATGAGATGCGGGTGTGGGCAGAGAGGAAAAAGCAGACCCTACTGAGCAGGAATCCTGACATGGGGCTCAATCCGAGGACCCTGGGATCATGACCTGAGGTGAAGGGAGATGCTTAAACCAACTGAGCCACCCAGACACTTCATGTCTGGGAAACTCTTTATCTCTATTTGTATTGTGCATGACAGCCTTTCTGTATAGGATATTCATGACTGCAGATTTTGCCCATTCAGCATGTTGAATATGTTTATATATTCAGTATGTATTCAATACATATAAGAATATATATATAGCCCCTTCTCCTCTGGCTTGCCTAGTTCCTGTGAATAGATCTGCAATTAGCCTTATGGTCTTCCCTTGCAAGTTAGGGATTCCCTTTGTCTTGCTACTTTTAGGATTTTTTCTTTATTACTATATTATGCAAATTTAACTACAATATGTCTTGTTGTCAGCCTGCTTTTATTGTTTTTGTTGGAGTTCTTTGTGCCTCCTAGATTGGAATATGTTTTCTTCCCCAGGTTAGTGAAGTTTTCAACTATTATTTCTTCAAATAAACCTTCTGCTTCCTTTTCTCTCTTTTCTCTTTCCAGGACTCCTATGATACTAATGTTATTACATTTGATGGAGTCAGAGTCCCCTTTGTCTATTCTCATGATCCATCATTCTCCTTTCTCTCTTGTTCAGCTTTGTTATTTTCCATAATTCTATCTTCTATGTCACTTATTCGCTCCTCTCTGCTTCTTCCATGTTTGTAGCCATTACATCCAGTCTATTTCAAATCTCAGTTTTTGCATTTTTTGTTTCTCCTTGATTGTTTTTTAACTCTTTTATCTTTGTGGTAAGGGTCTTCTGGTGTCTTCTGTGCTTTTCTCAAGCCCAGCAAGTATCCTTCTTTAAATTCTCCATCAGACATGTTACTTATATCTGTTTTGATTAGATCTCTGGCCAAGACCTTTTCTTGTTCTTTCTTTTGGAATTAATTCCTCCATTTTGGCATTTTGTATAAGTCTCTGTCTTCTTCTGTCTGTTAGAAAATCCTGTTATGTTTCCTGCTTCTGAATGTAATGGCTTTATGAAGAAAAGGTCATATAGTGTCCAGACCCTGGTGCATCAGGGAGTGTCTCTGGTGTGTGCTTTGTGCACTCAGTTGTGCACTACCCATCAGGTCAGTCATCTGCAGAAATTCTCCTTGCCTGCAGTGGGCAGTGTTGGGTTCTTGGCTAGAGTGTGGTGAGTTTTAACTAGGTGTGCTCTGGTTTGCTTATTAAATAAGACCTGATGCTATTTCCACTAGAACTGAAGTTTTGCAGAGGTCTTTGGTTAGTAGATGAAGTCCATAGAAGGGTTTGTGCTGGTTTTCTGGAGATGAGGTCCAGTGCACTGGTCCTTAGATACACTTGCCTGAGAAAAGCAGTATCAGGAGAGCACAGGGGGCAGGAGTTGGTGTAAGCAGGTTAGGCAACCATAGTTGATGCTATACTTTTTATTGAAGCTGATTTATACTGATGGTCAGGGGAGGGGAATGGCACCAGCTAGCTCCTTTGTCCCAGAGGAAGGACCTCATGCTTGCTGTCTCAGGGAAGAGCAAGTAATTTCCCCTTGGGCATGTCCTAAGTATTTTCAGCCACTATTTTTACATTGTCTCTTGGTTGTTTGTTTGCCTGGATTAGCACAGTGGGCTCTATCCCAGCCAAGACTTCTTTGAAAACTCCAGGCTTTAGGGACCTGGTGTGGCAGAGGAACTTGTGCTAGTCTTTTGGGGGAGGGTCTCACTGCATTTGGACTGATGCAGGTTTGACCAATTGAAGGCAGTGGCACCAGAGTGCAGGATCATGGTATTTGAAGCAAAGCAGGCTGAACAGCCAGTATCTGGGTTAGCAACCCTCAGCAGTTGTCTCTGCACCTATGCTGAGGAGGGAGGGGAGAGAAATGGTGCCTGCTGGCTCTTTTGTCCCAGGAGAAGCATTTCTTTCTCTCTTTCTTTCTTTTTTTTCTTTCTCCTTCCTTCCTTTTTTCAGTTAAAGATTTTATTTATTTATTTGTCAGAGAGAGAGAGCACAAGCAGGGGGAGCGACAGGCAGAAGGAGAAGCAGGCTCCCTGTTGAGGAAGGAGCTCAATGTGGGACTCGATCCCTGGACGCTGGGATCATGATCTGAGCTGAAGGCAGACACTTTACTGACTGAGCCACCCAGGCATCCCAGGAGAAGCATTTCTGTGAATACCACTTCACAGATCCACTCCAAGAAGAGTGAACATTCCCTCTGCACCATAGGGTATCCTTAGATCATGCCATCTGCCCTGGGGTTGTTTGCACACCTTCTCTTCAGAAACAGGGCAGCACCCTCAGGACTCTATCTCAGCTAAGCCTGCTGACCTCTGAAACTCCAGTCTTTTGAGTCCCACTGGTAGCAAAAACTCATGAAAATCAGCCAGTCATTTTCCCAGCCCATGACTTTGGGGAAGTGTTCTCTGTGTGCATATCCCTGTGCACTCCACTCTTTCCCTCTCATCTTTCTCCTTGACCAGGGCTCTTTCACCTCTGCAGAACCCTCAATCCATTTCTACTCCAGATCATATCTTTGCACTTCTTACCTTCCTCCATGTGGCCTCTTCTTTTTCTCTAGTTGTGCAGTTTGTTCTGTCAGTCGTCAGGTCAATTTCTTGGGTATTCAGAATGATTTGATACTTATCTAGTTGTTTGAGGATGAGTCAAGCCTAGCATCCTTCTCCTATGCCACAATCTTAGCTCTCCCTGAGAAGTTAGTGATTGTGAAAGAGGATAGTGCATCTTAAAGGGGGTTTAGTCCAGAAATGTAGACAATTTAACACTTAAATATCAGTTAATGGAATTTATACTCCATTAATGGGGAAAAAAGGATTAAAACACAATAATAATCTTGACTGATGTAGAAAAAGTATTCAATGAAATTTAACATGTAATGCAACAGTGATAAAAATGCTCAACCAATTAAGAATAGAAGGAAATGTGACAATAAACAAACACCATACTTAAGACTGAAATAATGAAAGCATTCCCTCAGAAATCAAGAAAGGACGGTTGCTATCACTATTTTTATTCAGCATGGTACTGGAGGTCATAGCTAATGCAACAAGGAAAGAAAAGGAAATAATAGGCATATACTTACTGGAAATGAGGAAGTTATCATTATTCACAGGTTACGTGATTATGATTATAGAAAACCTTAAAATTCTACAAGCCATTAAAAAGTCAATTCAGCAAAGCTGCAGGATACAAGGCAAATATTATAAATTGATTTCTATACAGTAAGAACAGAAAATGGGAAGAAAAATCTTTTTAATACATTTAAAAAATTAGATACTTAGTAATAAATCCAATGCAAAATATGCAAGACCTCTACACAGAATGCTATGAAACAGTATATATCTACTGATCTATCTATCTATCTATATCTATCTATCTATCATCTATCTATGAAATGGAGGAAATCATGAATGAATTCATAAGATGAATTTGGCGGTGACCCCAAATTTTCTCATGGAAAGGTAGGAGTCTATGTTCCCTTCCCTTTGAAATGGCTTATGACTGCTTCAACCAGTAAACTACAAGAAGTGACACTTTGTAACTTAAGGTGAGATCATAAAAGGTCATGGAGCTTTCTCCATTTTCTCTAAGAACACTTGTCCCCAGATGCTCTCTCTTAGAACTGACCTATCATGTTGTGAGAAGCTCAAGTCATATAGACTTTTAATAAGTGCAGAAAAAAAATGGAAAAGCTGGTCCTGAGATGCATTTGGAATCACAAGGGACATGAAGATCAAAACAAGATCACAAACTAATGAATCTGGAAGACCCATACTTCCTGATTTCAGAAGTTACTACAAAGCTACAGTGATCAATATAGTATGGTATTAACATAAGACATGTAGATCAATAGAATATAGAGTCCAGAAATAAGCCTCTATGTTCAGCTAATTTTCAAGGATACCATGACCATTCCAAGGGAAAAAACCGTCTTTTCAACAAGTGATGTGGCCTAATCTTTAGAAGGGCTTGCTTACAGGGTTGGTCCTCAGCTGGCATCTAAAAACTTGGCTTTTGAAATTTTCTCTATTTGATATGGTTGTATTGGCTGTGCTAGCTTGACCAGACTGTTTTAAAGACCATGTAATTTATGGTGAACACTTGCTTTTCTTCTGGGAAATTAGACTTTTGGTGGGCAAAGTGGGCCTATATGATTTAGCACCCAATAAAAACCCTGGGTTTTTAAAACAGGTTTCCCTAGGCAGAAATACTGTGCCCATGTTAATGCATTTCACTGTTGGAGGGAGTACGCTCTGTGTAGCCTCTTCAAGGACAGCACAGGAAGCTTGCATATGGGTTCCTCTAGGCTCTAGACTAATTCCTATAGTTTTTTCCTCTTTCTGATCCAGCTATGTATCTTTGCTGTGTCACTATAATAATTCTTACCTATGCGTATGACCATATGCTTAGTCTTATAAATCATCTTCATATACTGAATATATGGGTGGTTGTGGGCTGTTAAAACGAGTGGGTCAGGGGCACCTGGGTATCTCAGTGGGTTGAACATTCAACTCTTGGTTTCTGCTCAGGTCATGATCTCAGGGTCATGGGATCAAGCCCCACATTGGGCTCCATGCTCAGCACAGTCTGCTTGAGGTTCTTTCCTTGTCGCTCTCCCCCTCCCTGTTCACACTCTGTCTTTCTAAAAGAAAATAAAAATCTTACAAAAAATAAGGGAGAGGGGCAAAGATGGCAGAGGAGTAGAGGACCCTATTTCAACTGGTCCCCTGAATTGAGCTGGATATCTGCCAGACCACTCTGAACATCCATGAAATCAATCTGAAATGTAAGAAGATATATCAGGATCTATACCAACAGAATATCTCCAGTGGCTTGTTTCAAGGTATGAAGTGGGGAGCAATGATGCTGGAGCAGATATCAGAAGATAAACAGAAGGGGGAGAAAGCCACCACAAGCACTGGCAGGAGGGTGAAATAAACACAGGAGTGCAAAAGTGTCCCCCTCTGGGGACCAGGCACAGATTTGCAGACCTGTAGCCATGGGGAAAGGGCTTTAAGGCAGCCCCTGGACTGAAACCTGGAGCTGCAGGGGCATGCATGTGAACTGGGGGCAGCTGGCAGTTTTAGAAGCACAAAAAGCAGAGATGTGCCTGAATCTGGAAGCAAGAGTTGGGAGTGCTTCTGTGGGGTGCACAACTGTGGTTCTTAGAAGTACAGACAAAAACAAAGTCAGTCTGGCATGGAGGGCTTTCTGGAAAACAGACTGCAATCTTTCTGTTCTAAGACAGGATTGGATACCATCACTTCTGCTCTGACTCTCGAAAGAGACATAGAAAACCACTAGGGAAAGCCACCAGAGAACAAAAGCCCCCCCCCCCAACCAGTTTTCACAGGGCCCATCCTGCCCCCCGAGAGGGGTAAGGACAATTCTGTCCAAACAGTGTTGCTTGAGTAAAAGCACAGCAGGACACTCTCCCAGAAGACAGGCTGAAAGAACAAGAGGCCAACAACCCTAAGGTCCCTATAAAACAGGTGCATCTTGCTCGGGTTGTGATCAATAGTTTAGACTTTGTGCATTCTTTCAACCACCTCTCAGCGGAATGATCAGGAGGAGGAACTCCCAACACAGGAAAAATTCAGAGACTGTGACCTCTGTCACAGAACTAATGGATATGGATATAAGCAAGATGTCAGAAAGACTTCAGGGTAACACTTATGCAGACAATAGCTAGGATGGAGAAAACCATTAATGGCAACATAGATTCTCTAAAGGTAGAAGTGCGAGTTGATCTGGCAGAACTTAAAAATGCTGTCAGTGAGATCCAATCTAATCTATATACTCTAACAGCTAGGGTAAATGAGGCCGAAGATTGAATTAGTGATCTAGAAGACAAAATGATAGAAAAGAAGGATCAGGAGAAGGCCTGGAGCAACAGCTCAGAATCCATGAAAACATAATTAGTGAAATAAATGACACCATGAAACATTCCAATGTCAGAATTATTGGGATCCTTGGTTGGGGGGGGGGGTGCCAAGAGATAGGACTAGAAGATATAGCTGAACAAATCCTAGTTGAGAATTTCCCTAATCTGGGGAATGAAACAAGCACTCATGCCCTAGACGCAGAGAGACAACCCCAAGATCAAGGAGGGCAGAACGACCACAGGCACGTGATAGTGAAACTCAGAAATCTTAAAACCAGGGAAAACATCTTAAGGGCAGCTAGGGGGAAGAGATTCCTTATGTACAGAGGGAGGAACATCAGAAAAACGTCGGACTTGTCCACAGGAAACTAGCAAGACAAAAGAACATGCAGCCAAGAATACTTTATCCAGTAAGGCTGTCATTTAGAATAGATGTAGAGATAAAGAGCTTCCAAGATAGGCGAAAACTGAAAGAATATGTGACCACTAAGCTCACGCCTGCAAGAAATACTAAGGGGGGTTCTATAAAAAAAGAAAGACCCCAAGAGAGATATAGAACAGAAATTTACAGAGACAATCTATAGAAACAAGGACCTCACAGGCAACATGATGCCAATAAGAACATATTTTTGAGCTACCCTATGGCCCTAGAATTGCACTACTGGGTATTTACCCCAAAGGTATAGATGTAGTGAAAAGAAGGGCCATCTGTACCCCAATATTCTTAGTGGCAATGTCTACAATTGCCAAACTGAGGAAAGAGCCAAGATGCCCTTCAACAGATGAATGGATAAAGAAAATATGGTACATATATACAATGTAATATTATGCCTCCAACAGAGAGGATGAATACCCAACTTTTGTATCAGCATGGATGGGACTGGAGGAGATTATGCTGAGTGAAATAAGTCAAGCAGAGAAAGTCAAATATCATATGGTTATACTTACTTGTGGAACATAAGAAATAACACAGAGGACATTAAGAGAAGGAAAGGAAACATGAATTGGGGTAAATCAGAGGGGGAGATGAAGCATGAGAGACTGTGGACACTGAGAAGCATACTGAAGGTTTTGGAGGGGTGGGGGTTGTGAGGATGGGTGAGCCTGATGATGGGTATTAAAGATTGCATGTATTGCATGGGGCAGTGGTTGTGGTGCATAAACAATGAGTCTCAAAACACAGAAAAAACATAAAATAAAAATTTTTTAAAAATGCAATTCAAACACTTGGAAGCTAAAGACCATCCTGCTCAAGAATGTATGGCTCAACCAGGAAATCAAAGAAGAACTTAAACAATTCATGGAAAACTATAAAGTACTCATGAAAGAAATTGAGGAAGACACAAAGAAATGGAAAAATGTTCCATGCTCCTGGATTGGAAGAATAAATATTGTGAAAATGTCTATGCTACCTAAAGCAATCTACACATTTAATGCAATTCCTATCAAAGTACCATCCATCTTTTTCAAAGAAATGGAACAAATAATGCTAAAATTTATATGGAACCAGAAAAGACCTCGAATAGCCAAAGGGATATTGAAAAAGAAAGCCAACGTTGGTGGCATCACAATTCCGGACTTCAAGCTCTATTACAAAGCTGTCATCATCAAGACAGCATGGTACTGGCACAAAAACAGACACATAGATCAATGGAACAGAATAGAGAGCCCAGAAATAGACCCTCAAATCTATGGTCAACTAATCTTCGACAAAGCAGGAAAGAATGTCCAATGGAAAAAAGACAGCCTCTTCAATAAATGGTGCTGGGAAAATTGGACAGCCACATGCAGAAAAATGAAATTGGACCATTTCCTTACACCACACACAAAAATAGACTCAAAATGGATGAAGGACCTCAATGTACGAAAGGAATCCATCAAAATCCTTGAGGAGAACACGGGCAGCAACCTCTTCGACCTCTGCCGCAGCAACATCTTCCTAGGAACAACGCAAAAGGCAAGGGAAGCAAGGGAAAAAATGAACTATTGGGATTTCATCAAGATCAAAAGCTTTTGCACAGCAAAGGAAACAGTGAACAAAATCAAAAGACAACTGACAGAATGGGAGAAGATATTTGCAAACGACATATCAGATAAAGGACTAGTGTCCAGAATCTATAAAGAACTTAGCAAACTCAACACCCAAAGAACAAATAATCCAATCAAGAAATGGGCAGAGGACATGAACAGACATTTCTGCAAAGAAGACATCCAGATGGTGAACAGACACATGAAAAAGTGCTCCATATCACTAGGCATCTGGGAAATACAAATCAAAACCACAATGAGATATCACCTCACACCAGTCAGAATGGCTAAAATCAACAAGTCAGGAAATGACAGATGCTGGCGAGGATGCGGAGAAAGGGGAACCCTCCTACACTGTTGGTGGGAATGCAAGCTGGTGCAGCCACTCTGGAAAACAGCATGGAGGTTCCTCAAAATGTTGAAAATAGAACTGCCCTATGACCCAGCAATTGCACTATTGGGTATTTACCCTAAAGATACAAATGTAGTGATCCAAAGGGGCACATGCACCCGAATGTTTATAGCAGCAATGTCCACAATAGCCAAACTATGGAAAGAACCTAGATGTCCATCAACAGATGAATGGATCAAGAAGATGTGGTATATATACACAATGGAATACTATGCAGCCATCAAAAGAAATGAAATCTTGTCATTTGCAACAACATGGATGGAACTAGAGCGTATCATGCTTAGCGAAATAAGTCAAGCAGAGAAAGACAACTATCATATGATCTCCCTGATATGAGGAAGTGGTGATGCAACATGGAGGCTTAAGTGGGTAGAAGAATAAATGAAACAAGATGGGATTGGGAGGGAGACAAACCATAAGTGACTCTTAATCTCACAAAACAAACTGAGGGTTGCCGGGGGGAGGGGGTTTGGGAGAAGGGGGTGGGATTATGGACATTGGGGAGGGTATGTGATTTGGTGAGTGCTGTGAAGTGTGTAAACCTGGTGATTCACCGACCTGTACCCCTGGGGATAAAAATATATGTTTATAAAAAATAAAAAATTAAAAAAATAAAATAAAATAAAATACTATTAACAGGGGAAAAAAAAAAAAAGAAAACAATGAGAATGAAAACACATCAGTCCAAAATCTATGGGATACAGCAAAGGCAGTCCTAAGGGGCAATACATAGCCATCCAAACCTTACTGAAAAAAAAGAAAGAAAGAAAATTCTGAATACACAAACTCTCTTTTTACCTTAAAGAACTGGAGAATCAACAACAAATTAAGCCAACTCCATGCACAAGAAGGGAAATAATCAAGATTAGAGCAGAGATCAATGAGATAGAAACTAGAGATACAATAGATCACATCAATGAAACTAGAAGGTGGTTTTCTGAAAGAATCAATAAGATTGATAAACCACTGGCCAAACTAATCCAAAAGAAAAGAAAGAGGACCCAAATGAATAAAATTATGAAGGGGAGAGGTCATAACTAACACCAAGGAAATAGAAACAATAATCAGAAATTATTATCAAGTTATATGCCAATAACTTAAGGAACCTAGAAGAAATGGATGCATTCCTAGAAACCTATAAACTTCCAAGACTGAAATAGGAAGAAATTGACAATCTGAATAGACCAATAACTAATGAGATTGAAGCAGTGATCAAAAATCTCCCAAAAAACAAGAGTCCAGGACCTGATGGATTCTCTGGGGAATTCAACCAAACATTCAAAGAAATAATATCTACTCTTCTGAAACAGTTTCAAAAAATAGAAACAGAAGGAAAACTTCCAGATTCTTTCTATGAGACCAGAATTACCCTGATCCCCAAACCAGGCAAAGACGCCATCAAAAAGGAGAATTTCAGACAAATATCTCTGATGAATATGAATGCCATGGCTCTCAACAAGATCCTAGCCAACAGGATCCAACAGTACGTTAAAAAGATTACCACCTTGACAAGGTGGCATTTATCCCTGGGATGCAAGGTGGTTCAACATCTGCAAATCAGTCAACGTGATTGATTCTTTTAGTAAGAGAAGAGAGAACCACATGGTCCTCTCAATTGATGCAGAAAAAACCTTTGATAAAATACAAGATCCTTTCTTGATTAAAACTTCAGATTATAGGGATAGAGGGAACATTCCTCAATTCCATAATATCCACCCATGAAAACTGATAACGAATATCATTCTCAATGGGGAAAAGCTGACAGCCTTTCCTTTAAGATCAGGAATATGACAAGGATGCCCACTCTCACCACTATTGTTCAGCATAGTACTAGAAGTCCTAGCAACAGCAAATCAAACAACAACAACAACAAATAAAAGGTATTTGAATTGGCAAAAAAGAATTTTTTCCAATTCTCTCTTTGCACATCTGCAAATGATGCACATGATATTTAATGTGGGAAACCCAAAAGATTCTAGCCCCAAATTACTAGAACTCATATGGCAATTCAGTAATGTGGAAGGAGACAAAAATCAATGCACAGAAATCAGCGGCTTTCTTCAAATGCGGCTTTTTTCAGTTTCAATGAAACTGCAGAACGAGAAATTAAAGAATCAATTCCCTTTACAATAGCACCAAAAACTATAAGATACCTTGAAATAAACCTAACCAAAGAGGTAAAGGATCTATACTCTAGGAACTATAGAACACTCATGAAGGAAATTGAAGAAGACACAAAAAAATAGAAAAAACATTCCATGATCAAGGGTCAGAAGAATAAATATTGTTAAAATGTCTATGCTGCCCAGAGCAATCTATACTTTCAACACCATACCAATCAAAATGCAACTGGCATTTTTCAAAGTGTTGGAAAATTTGCATGGAATCAGAAAAGACCCTGAATCACCAAGGAAATGTTGAAAAAGAACAACAAAACTGGGGGCATCAGGTTGCCCGATTTCAAGGTTTATTACAGAGCTGTGATCACCACAACAGCAAGTTACTGACACAGAAACAGACACCATAGACCAATGGAACAGAGAAGAGAACCCATATATGGACCCTCAATGCTATGGTCAAATAATCTTCAACAAAGCAGGGAAAATTATCCAAGGGATAAAATTCTCTTCAATAAATTGTGCTGTGAAAACTGGACAGCTACATACAGAAGAATGAAACTCAACCATTCTCTTATACCGTACACAAAGATAAATTCTAAATGGATGAAAGACCTCAATGTGAGACATGAATCCATCAAAATCCTAGAGGAGAACATAGGCAGTAACCTCAGCCACAGCAACTTCTTTCAAGACACGTCTCCAAAGGCAATGGAAACAAAAGCAAAAATGAACTTTTGGGACTTCATCAAGATCAAAAGCTTCTGCACATCAAAGTTAACAGTCAACAAAACAAAGAGGCAACCCACAGAATGGGAGAAGATATTCACAAATGACACTACAGACAAAGGGCTGATAGCCAAGATCTATAAAGAACTTCTCAAACTCAACACCCAAAAAACAAATAATTAAGTCAAAACATGAGCAGAAGACATGAACAGACACTTCTCCCATGAAGACATACAAATGACTAACAGACACATGAAAAAATGTTTATCATCATTAGCCATGAGGGAAATTCAAATCAAAATCACAATGAGATAGCACCTTATACCAGTTACAATGGCAAAAAACAAGGCAAGAAACAACAAATGTCAGAGAGTATGTGGAGAAAGGGAAATGCTCTTACAGTGTTGATAGGATGCAAGTTGGTGCAGCCACTTTAGAAGAGTGTTGAGGTTCCTCAAAAACTTAAAAATAGAGCTATGTTATGACCTGGCAATTGCACTACTGGGTATTTAACCCAAAGATACAGATGTAGTGAAAAGAAGGGCCATATGCATCCCAAAGTTGGTAGCAGCAATGTCTACAATAGCCAAACTGTGGAAAGAGAAGAGATGCCCTTTAACAGACAAATGGATAAAGATGTGGTCCATGTATACAATAGAATATTACTCAGTCATCAGAAAGGATGAATACCCAACTTTTGCATCATCGTGGACGAGACTCAAGGAGATCATGCTGAGTGAAAAAGTCAAGCAGAGAAAGTCAATTATCATATGGTTTCACTTACTTATGGAACATAAGGAATAGCATGGAGGACATTAGGAGAAGGAAGGGAAAAGGGAAGAGGAGAATCAGAGAGGAAGATGAACCATGAGAGACTGTGGACTCAAGAAATAAACTGAGGGTTTTAGAGGGGACGGGGAGGAAGGGATAGGTGAGCCCAGTGATGGGTATTAAGGAGGGCATGGATTGCATGGAGCACTGGGTGTTATATGTAAACAATGAATCTTGGAACACTACATCAAAACTAATCATGTCCTCAATGGCGACTAACATAACACAACAAAAAATAAAAAAATAAAAAAATTAGTAGGTTAGAAGAGTCAACACAAGTGGTGTCACAACCGTACCCCACAATATGTATATTAAGAGTTTACAATACTCTATTTCAGAGTGATCTTTGGAAGTAAAGAGATCTTCACAGAAACAAATTATATGGGGAAAGCATAGCTCAGATCTTACATATTTGTCAACATAATAAAAGCAACTTATGTCCTCCTGAGGTAAGAAAGACACATCCCTTCCTCTACAGTAGAAAGCAAGAGTGCTAAAGTAAGCTTTTAAAGAACTATATCCTATTATACAAAAATCCTTCCAAGTGCTAATATTTTAGGTGAATATTCCCTCCTTCTATTCATTCAATTTATGAACAATTTAAAACCACCTTCTTACATATAACAGGACAATGCAATATAATACAAATAAGAGATGTAATGCTATTAAGCTGTCATGAACATACTTTTACATTACAGATTATTTCTACAACCAAAAAATACCAGCTGTCCACAAATTTTTAATTGGCACTATTACTGAAAAAACTCCTGGTGAAAGCATGCAAATTGTTTAAGAAGAGTGTACCGACATCATTCAGTACAGGAAAAAAAAAAAAAAAAAAAAGAAGGAGGAATGACTATCCACACATAGCAATTTTTACAAGTGAAATTAGATAAATCTTTTCTTATCTGTAGAACAGTAAGAGAAGCATATTTAAAAAATGAGAACTTCCACAAGTGATGTGCATTATACCTTAGGGCTAATCAATTGCATTTAAGCCCCTGTTTAAAGGAAATAAAATTGAAAGTCCTAGTTTACAGTTGATGAGTAATAAAACTGAACTTCTGAAGTTCAGGTTTGTTTTTATTTTATTGATTACAATCACTTAAAAGATTTAAACTAAAAAGATAAACAGTAATGTAGTATTTTCACAGACCAAATCCAACAATTTGAATACACTGAAGCTCTATTTATATGGCCTTGGCTAAAGTATTGATCACATTTTCCATGGCTGGTCCTCGTAACAGGACTGATGATTCTACAGCAGAACTCAAAACTTTGAGTCCAGGGGCGCCTGGGTGGCTCAGTGGTTTAAGCCTCTGTCTTCAGCTTGGGTCATGATCTCAGGGTCCTGGGATCGAGCCCCACATCGGGCTCTCCGCTCAGCGGGGAGCCTGCTTCCCCCCCCCTCTCTCTGCCTGCCTCTCTGCCTACTTGTGATCTCCATCAAATAAATAAATAAAAATCTTTATTAAAAAAAAAAAAAAAACTTTGAGTCCAGTTCAAATTGACTACCAACAAATAAACATGAGATAAATAGTTTCATAACCAAGAATCTCTTTTAATCTGAGAGGAAAATTAATTCCCCCAAAATACAGAACTGTGAGTGCAAGATCCCACAAAACATCAATGGCTGAATCGTGTACAAACTGATCATGGAATAAATAAAAGAAATGAAAAACTACACGTGGTATTTTTATCAATTTTTTTTGAAAAGTTACGCTTCTGAATATTAAGTCCTAGGTTGCCCTTGTGATCTGTATTTCTCATGTGATACCTTATGATCCTTTGCAACTGACAGGCAGTTGATATACAAAGTAAATTTTAAATTTTCCCTAAACAGTTTAAGGATAAGGGGATGAGAGGGACAACTTAAATCAAAAATGAATAATTATAAATGCTTTACATAGGCAAGTAGAAAGTCTGTACTTCAGGAATCATACACAAATATGGGAGATGAGGGTGAGGCTGCCCTTACAACTCGTATCTCTGACTTACTGTATGTGACATTTACAAGTGCCCAGAATTCAACCTGAATATCGTTTTTAACTGTCTTGAAATACCCAAGACTTCAAGAGGTACTATCCAAAACTCCAAAAGACTACCTGTTTTTCTCATTCTAAGGATCCCTAGATCAATGGTTACTTTATGGAGGAAGGCCCTTGACTTCAGACTTGCAGTTGTAAAAGGTAAGTGACATATCCTTCTCAGAATTAAGCAAAAATGACAGAGCTAAAATGGTGACTTGGCCCATCATTATGTCACCACAGAATTCTTAAGGTTTTTATTTAATATGAGAACTTGTGCTCACTCCTCTGGAGTCTGGTCACACAATTCAGGTGTAAGCAAAGGCAAACAAGAATTAGGTAAGTTTCAAAACTTTTAATAAAGGAAAAAAAAGACACTTCCAAAAATAAATGTCACACAAATCAAAGTTTTAAAAAAAGTGAAAGATATTCAAGAAACAAAATCCTCTACTATCAAAATATACTAAATATTTAAATCTAATTAACTTGAGTGTTCAAATTCTGGGTGAATGTAGCTTATAATCATATACCTAGTAAAGCAGTGTTTTTCATGATATGTTTGTTTCAAGACATTACTTAATATAGTTACTTTTTAAACCTATATTTTCTTAAACATCCATTTCACAATTCATTTAAATATTTTTACACTCATTTATAAAAACACATGTTCTAACAATGGGTTATTTTGTGCTTTAATAATAATGATCCATGGTAAAATACTTAAGTGATTTAAATGCTTTACTAATGACTACATCCATCACAGATTTTTGCACACTTAGACAGCTACTGCAATAATCCAAAGAGCTACAACTCTTCTTAAAAATGACACTCACTCAAAGTTTGGTAAGCATGCTAAATAATTAGAAATGTATTTTTTTCCAAGTCAGAACATTAGAACTTTCTAGCTTTCTTTAAAATCTGCAAAGATAACCTGCTTATTTAAGCCACTTTTAACTGGAAATTTATAAAAACAGAAGAAAGCATCATTTTAGAATTTTCTTTATAACATCTATAGTAAAAAATGGATGTCTTCTTTCAAACTGTGATGGCACTAAACTACTATTTTAAAAATTCTAGATTTTAAAATGTTAAGAAATTACAATGTCCATTCTACCTAGAGGGCATTTTAATAATTAAACTATTTTTCAGGTCAATACTTTCTCCAGTGTGGGTGACCCTGCCTTATATTCATCACAGTACCTTAGTAAATGATTCACTTAAAATGTGATCCAAGACAAACCCCAACTTATTCTAAATTGTCTTCTATAACAAGGGTCCAATGTGTTCCATCCTCTAGACTAATAATATGGCAAACAAATACAAACCTAAAGCAATAAAATTTCAAATACAATAGACCTCATTTGCACAATTTGGAATTAATTTGCATGCAAAATTTTATAGTTTTGATCCTTACTTATAGATAATTTATTTCTTTAAGTAATCAAGACAAATAGTAGAAAAAGCATTTTATTTATATGGAAAAAGCTACATTAATATCTGTAAAAGGTGTCAATATAACATTGCCTATACAGAAGAAAAACTCAAATGTGAGTAGCAACAAATAAAAGTTACACATCTTCCTACTTAGCAGTGCAATTAATTCACATTGCAATAAAGTTAAGTCAAGTATAACAAAATCAAAACAAGTGTTTCTCCATAATCAGGATACTGAGAATTACAGTGTAAAGATCCTTTCAGGTTTAAGAAATCTGCGATCAATCTACCGATTACCCTAAGACAAGGGAGACAGACAGTTAATTCATTTAATTACCAGCTGTTGGGTTTTTTCAATACTGTTCACAGGAAAAAGGTAATGAGTTGACATACATGTAAATAGAATATATTTAGTCTATACAGTAAAAAAATACAAATTATAAAGTGAGCTAACAAAGAATGAATCTGAATACAGATTTATAAAACTGATGACATCTTAGACAACACATACAGCATTTCTCATGTAAAAACATTTAGTTTCAGCAAAAAATAATTTGGTTGCTTTTCAGATGCATTGCAGATCTTGTAAGCTGAAGATGCAGATGTCCAAGTATCTTAAAAACCATAATAAATGTCTTTCTCAATGCATACAAAATGACAAATGCTCTCATCACAGTCTGAAGGGTATTTTTGTAAGTTTGTTTTGTCTTGCTTCAGAAATACATGTAAAATGGGTAAAAATCAAAGGATTTCATGATACAATGAAACAGTAAACAGTGCTCAATTTACTGCTAATGTTGAAAAAAACCTAGATTTTACAGTACTCTGGTATATATGAAATTTTTTTTGACTTTACATTGCATATTTCTGAGTCCATTCTCTTGCATGTCTGTTGTATCTGTAGGTATACAAAAGGGATATCATAAAAACAGATAAAATGAATCTTTTAGAAGAACTATTTATATAAAACTGTACACTCTACCTTTTTACACTTAATTGCAGTAATAATTCATAAGCCAATTATTGAGTCAATGTGACTTAGGCTCATATATTAAATAAAATAGAAAACAAGTGGTTTTTTAACTGATGGATTTCTCTACCACCAATACAGAAACATGCCTAAATTATAAACAACAAAATAAGAAATCAATTTCTAACAAAGTCTATAAAAGCCAACCCTGAATGGGCATCACCTATAAAATGCAAATGAATCAATGGTTCCAGCAAGATGAAACAGCTTGAAAATTGGGTCAGATTGGAGGGGGTTAGGGATAACTTCTCTTCCTGGGAGAAAAATATTCAAGCCTTTCCAACTATCAAATTCTTTAATTTTAAATTTACTACCCAGAACTATATATATGGTTCTCTCCTGTCAAAAAACAGACATATTACACAAATGCAGAACATGTTACTATTAAATAGTAAAGGACTAAACACTGTATGGGAAGGAATAATATCTCTTGCAAAAAGACTAATAAAGATAGGCAAATTTAGTACAATTAACACAATTAAATGTACTTAAATATATTGATAATACTTGTGTTTTGGCAGACCACACAGAAATACACCCAGGCAGAAACTAATATAAGTAAACACTTACTTTTCTTTGTCTGATTTATAGATTTGTGCAATATCTGGTACTAAGGGGTCATCTGGATTAGGATCACAAAGTAGAGAACATATGGACAATAAAACTAGATTGAAAAAAGAACATCACATCAGATAATGATCTTTCTGCTTTATAACAATTACACATATGAAAACGCTTTTACTGAATATAGACAATGAACTTATAAAGAAAACAAAATCAAATGAGCATGTTAAATTACTTTTTAGACTAACTTAGCTTAGAAGCAAATATTTCTAATTTTTAATTAGAAAGTATAAAATTAGCATACAATGTATATAATACAAAATCACTATAACTTTCGAAGTTTTAAATTTTATTTGAATTTCTACTTATTTAAAAAATGTGCATTTATAAAGTAACTAAACATTTAATCTGAAGAGTTCTCTATAAAAATAACTTTAGGTAATACATACATATACCAAATATGGTACCTAATCAAAACATTTTTAGAACAGCATCCTAACTTTAGGTATTTTTTTTAAAGATCTTATTTATTGATATGAGGAAAACAGCACACAAGCAGGGGAGCAGCAGGCAGAGGGAGAGGCAGGCTCCCTGCTGAGCAAGGAGCCCAATGAGGGACTCAAACTTAGGACCCTGCCTAGGATCATGATCTGAACCGAAGGCAGATACTTAACCAACTGAGCCACCCAGGCGTCCCTAGCTATTTTTTAAAGATACTTTTGTACTTTAATAAGGAAACCATCCATTTTTTATTTTATTTTAATGCAGAAAATCTATGTTTTAATCAATTCAAAGTACAGCAAACAAATTGCAGTTAACAGTCCAAACCATTTTGGACACATGTTTATGCACTTTTTTTACTTTGGCTTCGTGCTAGTTTGCCTACAAAGAAGAAATATTTGTCAGGTTTTTTTCAATGAATCTTTTATTCCATGTACATTATTTGTATCACAGTCATTTAAAAATAATGTGAACAATTATCAATTCATAACTTGTATGTTTTAAAATATAAGTGAAAATTATAAAAGTAGTTGTTTCTTCCCACATCAAAATACTAATTCAAATAGCTGCATTCTTAAAAACAATGTAAGTATCTGAAAAAGGAAGGAACAAGGACTCTGGTTCCTGATTTGTCTGTTATGATTGCATGCCAAAACTTCTGAGGGTGTACGAGGAATCTTTGGAAGAACATTTCAAGATGTTCTACTATGTTCCTTTATCTTTTCCTAGTCTTACAAATCCACAAGCAAATTTATAAAGCAGTGTTAATTTCTTAAATAATACAGAAAGGGAGCTGCTAAGGGCTAATGAAAAAAATTAGTATTTTATTCATCTTCTTTATCTTCCATATGCCTACTGAAATTTTAAGCCTTTTATATTAAACTAGTAGGGTAGATTATCTAGGCTCACATCTCCAGAGTTTCCAGACTAAACTCACAATAGAAAGCAAAATAAGACATTTAAAATATAAAAAAGTAGAAAATGTACAAATAAGCAAAGTATAAGCTACCTTATAAAATAAGGCAAGAGGGAAGTTCCTCATTTCCCACTCCTGCTGCCAAGAGCAATGTGCCCTGATTTCACTACAATGTACACAAATCAAATGTTTTAAGATAAAGAAAAAGGTAATAATAGTTAACATTCAGTCGAATGTCTTCTATGTGCCAGATGCATAGTGACCTTACATGGTAATACTCTTATAATCCTCATTTTACATATGAGGATAGTGAGGCTACTTGAAATTCTTCTTCAAGGGCAGTTTCCAGAAGCCAAGAAAACTAATTAATATTTATAAAAAGCTACCGATGTTAGAAAATTAGTGCTCAATATCTGGCAGTCTGCCATTTCTTTTGTATGTGTAAGTACTTAACCACTTACACCAAATCAATTACATTTCCATTTCCATTCCAGGAAAGAGTGTATTAATTCGAATAATCCTGTGACACAAAAACTTTCTTGCATCTAGTACATAACAGTTATACTATGTGATTTTTAAAGAGACACTAGAATCAACATGAACATTTTATACAAACATTTTAGGTCAGAAAAACTGCCATTCATAATAACTAGCTGACGTGAAGGGCTACTACTTACCTAATATTTGAAATATTATTGCTGTGGACCCTGCTTACTATAAACCTAATCACTTTTAAAAACAAGTTAAACATGCAGGTAGCATTTATTAAAAATATTTTTTTAAAAGAGCACAGATTCATTCCTCCCCTGAATCCTTCAAGAGAAATAGTTTTCTTAAATTTTATAAAAAGGGAAAACTACCAAATTACTTCAGGGGCAGAAGCTTCTAACTCAAAACAGTATTTTCTGATGGTTGGGTTCTCTTCTGCTGGAGAAACAAGACATGAATTAAGAGCGCTAGCACAGCAGAAACTATTGGCTAGGTACTAGAAGGTCTACATACACACCTGATAATTGAGCAAGAAAAAAGTATGTAACTGTTAAAGCTGAGAATCCACATGGATTATGTTATCAGTCATAAATAATGCTATTGGTTATTAAAAGTTTAGACTAACATCCTAATAAATATACTGCATTATTCTAAAGTGTGAAATATGTCTTCTTAGATGAAGTAAGAGATGTAAAGCTTTACTCATTACATTAACAATACTATTTAATAAATGGCACAACTGATCCTAAAATCTGATTTTCACTCTGTCTCTCTCTTTAAAGCCCAAACTAAAGGGGTAAAATGTCAGTAGGCTCAACCAAATTTCTAGTTCTAACATATTTAAATTTGTCTCATTTTATTATTAAGATTTGACCCTTAGCCACATCAAACTGACAAAAGCAAAAGAGTAGTAGAAGAGCTATGAAAGCAAAGCAAAATCAAAGCAGGAGAAAACAGTAAATTGTATTTTTTTTAAAAACTTTAGTCCTTAGATAGTTCTGCTATATTTTTCTTGTCTCACTGTTATCAATAATTATAAATCTGGTAAATAAAAATTACCTTTTGATACAGTCAGAGCTGGTGACCATTGCGACCTCAGGATATCAAGACAAATACTTCCATTACTGTTTATGTTTGGATGGTAAATTTTTGTTGTGAAAGCAATCTATAAATAAAACGAAACAAAAATGTGACAACCCACAAACTATGAACAAAACAGAACCAATCTGCAAAATGTCCTCAACTTTACATGACCTTAGAGGAGAAATTCAGCAACAAATTGAGCATCTACTTTGTGCACATAGTTTTAGCTAATGGGAGTGTGAAAGCAAATAGTCAGTTTCCCCTTGGCCCCCTGGAACTGAGAAGTATTTTGGAATATAATAAATAAATCTATATTAGCTGGTATGACTGCCGGAGTAGTACCTGGAGTAATTAACCATGGGTTTCATCATCCCTCAAAGTAATCCATTTCTTAATTTGATTATCATTGATACCTACAAATAACAATGAATTTAAAAATAGCATGCCGACCCTGTTCCAGAAGAAAGTTGAGGAGCCTCAGCCTGTTACCTATCCTAAGGGATCTGCTAAGAATTCTAATTTTCCACAAGAGTTGTTGTTACATTGTTTCATATATATAATGTTAATCAGGTGTTTTTAAAAATCTAAAATAATTATTCTGAGTGGAAGTATTTGTTAATAAACTTCTCCCTCCTTGCTGTCACCATCATTTATTTCCTCTTCAGATCCAGTGTAAATTTAATGTAATAAGGACATGTTTTTATTTTTCTTACCATACTTAATAAAGGGACTGTGTCACATTTATTTCTGTATTCCCCAATGTTAACAGAACACTGGAGGTACTCAATAAATTTTTGTTGAATCACAACTTAAGACCTGAGAAATAGGGTCAACTTTCTCAAAAATAATCCCCTGAATACAAAAGTGTGATTCTTGACCATAAAAAATTTCCCAAACTACATATACCTAATGAGGAGGAGAAAAAAAGGTAAGGAAGCTAATTTATCATATAACAGATATCGCCTTTTGTTTTACAGATATAGTCCAATATTTGAGTAATAAGCATATTTAAATTCAGTGATTTTACAGAATAGTTTGAACATGCTAAGCTACCCACAGTCTTTGACATCATGTACATATCTTGGGGTGGAGAGTAAAATCTCTGACAAGGAGTCAAATCAATCATAAAAATGAAAATACCTTTGGTGGCTTAAAAGGATAGTCTGTCGGAAAATGTACAGTGAGAAAGAAGACTCCACCTTGATAGGCGCTATCAGGCTGAAATTACAAATATTTGCATTAGTGATTACTATATTTATTTAGTGATTACTATATTTATTTAGTAACCTAAGATGATTTCCCCCCAAATTGATTTGGGGAAAAAAAAAAAGCCATCATTCTGTCCTAAGTTCAAATCATTTACCTTGAAAACAGGTTTCCTTTTGCAGGTATGAAGGAAGAATCTCCAATAATCATGGTGACATCAAAGTTAAACACAAAAATAGGACACACACAGTGATGTTACTTACCTAAACAGATCTTTTTATGAGTCTAGAGTTTTATAGATTAGTATATACACAAGATTGCTTTAAGAAAAGAAGAATTTTCCACAGCAGTAATCAGTATGGGAAACAGGGTTTGGGCTAGTATTTATTTACCTTCTTATTTATAAAACTTAAGATCTGATTGTCGTGGTTTTTTTTTTAAGATTTATTTATTTTAGAGAGAGTGAAAGCAGGGGGAGGGGCAGAGGGGGAAAGACAATCCTGAACAGACTCCTCACTGAGCAGGGAAACTGACATGGGAAATGATCCCATGATCCTGAGATCAGACCTGAACTGAAATCAATAGTCAGCACACTTAACTGACTGAGCTTCGGAGGGGCACCAATGGTCGTCCTTTAAGGGGCAAGAATAGAAATGAAATAAAAAGACCAAGTTATAAAAAGGAAAGGCTACATGACACACAATTCAGACCTCCAACCTTCACTTAGTAACAGTTTACAATAGAATGTGGAAAACACAAAAAAGCTCAAAATAAAACTAGATAAATTCAATAGTCATTGAATCAAATTAGGAACCAACTATATAGGAAGAATTTAAATTTGGCCATGTTTCTTTATGGCAGTTAGAAAATACATTCAATGTTACAAGCAAGAAAAAAATGCTAAAGAATAAAGGTAAAATCTATTTTAATTCCTTTATATATATTCCTTCATATATATATATATATATACACACACACATATTTCTATATATATATGTGTGTATACACACACACACACACGTATATTCATATATCTACTTACATATATATAATTTATTTATTTGAGAAAGAGGGCATGAGCTGGGGGAGGAGCAGAGGGACAAGCATAACATAGGGCTAAATCCCAGGACCCTGAGATCATGACCTAAGCCAAAGTCAAATGCTTAACCAACTGAGCCACCCAGGGGCCCCTCCTTAATATTTAATGAAATTTTTCATGTTATCATGTTATATTACCACTTTGGTAATAACAGCAAAACTATCATTACTTCCCCAAGTCTCTGCATATGCATTAGAGGACTACACTGTATAATTATTCTAACTATATATAGTTTAATTCTAGTTCTTCAAAAGTTAAAGGGAATGTAGAAAATGTAAATGAATTCAAATGATATTAGAGAGTGGCCTGTTTGCATTACTAAAATAAAGGGGGTACGAGTAACATAATTGTAACCATTTGCTACATGTGATTCATCTAAGGAATATCTGTGAAGGGCTATAATTCAAATGGTAAGGGTGGGCCTTTAAATAATAGTATTTGGGGGCGCCTGGGTGGCTCAGTGGGTTAAAGCCTCTGCCTTCAGCTCAGGTCATGATCCCAGGGTCCCGGGATCGAGTCCCGCATCGGGCTCGCTGCTCAGCAGGGAGCCTGCTTCTTCCACTCTCTCTCTCTCTGCCTGCCTCTCTGCCTACCTGTGATCTTGGTCTGTCAAATAAATAAGTAAATCTTTAATAAATAAATAAATAAATAATAGTATTTTGAAGGTTCTTAGTAAGCAATGAAAAACAAATAATTAGATTCTTCAAGTTGTTCTTTAAATATATTGCATTTTACCCTTAGAAAAAACTAACTTAACATAACAGTTTAGGAATTTGAGACATTTGCCCAGGACTTCTGCTCTGAAAATTCAGTATTTGTTTTTAAAAGTGAAACACTAGTAATATGATTAAAACCTCTATGCCTTACTAGATAAAATTCTTTCAGGGGAGGGAGAGAATGATGTTCATGTAAACAGGTTACTAGTATGTATATTCTCACCCAGGAAGTAGTCTATGCCCATTCCTATGCAATCAGATTTTTGTGCACAAAAAAAAAAGTCTTTTTCAAGTCATAACTGCCTCTAGGTACAGAAAGAAATAATCTTAACAAGGGTAGTAAGTGTTAGGTAAGGCCAGTCATAAAATAGGTAATTTTGAGTTCAGTACAATACAACAAAACTAAAAACAACAAATTCAGGAGTTGGCAAAGACAGATCTGTTACAATTATCTTACCAGTTCCCTCTCACACACAGGAACAGTGAAGAGTTATTGCAAACTGGTGCTTGTTGCTTGCAGGTATTCCATTGCTGAGTTAATAAGAGTCATTTCTAACCTACTAAAATATTATTTTTTTCTTTTACTAAAATTGTTGATGCGAGGATCATTATACTGGGTTCTGAACAACTGACTTTTGTGCTTAAAAACAGATAAAGCAAATGTGTAACATATAGACTCGGTGCAAATGGTGGGTGATCCATGACTATGTGTAATGACCAAGGATTTGTCAAAGGGAAACATCAAAGTGATCCAAACAAGTGATTTGCCACCAGTGCTCCAGAAAATCATCAAAAATCCTTTCATTGTATTTTGCTTCCTGAGTGTTCAGAGTACATGAAAACTCAACCTTAGCCACAAACGTCTCATCAAAGGTGAAATGGTAAGAATGAGGTATGGCTGAGGGAATTAATTTCATATATATGAATCATACTTACAGGTCCCATAATAGTTGCTTGCCAGTGGAACACTGAAACAAACAAAGAGTTTTGAAGTCATTAACAAACATTCAAACCTATATTATTAATGGTAGCAAAATTCTAGCAAGATAGCAAAGCTTACAGTCATCCCCCACGGGTCCAGCGGAACAATGAGCAGGTGGGTCTCGTTGTAGATCACTTAATTCCTGAAGCAAAGCAAAAATACTTAAGGTTAATTGTTTTTCTAGTGAAACAAGCATAATAATCTATGAAGACACCAACTATTTACTTTAAAATTAAATTTGAGGCAGTTCTATTCAAAATCTGATAACAGAAAATGTAGTAACTGATTGGTAGAAGAGTATGGCAAGTACTATATTCTTTCATGAAATATCACCAAACCCTGAATAAATTAAATGGATTAAAATACTGTTTTTCTCTAACATCCCTAAGACAAAAATATTTAATCAGTATCTATTGTAACCAAGGTAATTTATATAACTGCTAGGTATATATAAGAACTGCTAGAAGAATGTTATATTAGTACCATATGAATAGACGAACATCTTCAAAGGTTTACAATCTAATTTGGGAGGGACGGCTTCCAAAGAAATGGATATTGAGAGAACAACCTACCTGAAGTTTAAATAGAAAGAAAGGAGAGAAGTCAGGCCATATTTGGAAGCCTCGCACATTGATTCATATGCTTTCTTCTGTTCTCAAGAAAGCAAAGGAAGGACCATGGAAATGAGAGTTTAGAGTTGGCCGGTCCTCGTCTGGCATTCTAGTTCTACCATAATCAGCATTACAATCCTTGGGGAAATCACTCGACTTCCTTATCTTCACCCCAAATATGAAAGGTATAAATTCAATATAAAAGATCATACACTAGGACTGAAGTAACTACTTTAGTTTGGAAGATCAGAACATGTCTTTGAGGCAGTGGCAGCTAAGAAGAAAAGTAAAGGATGAGTGGGAGTTCGTTTTGGGAGAAATGAGTGACACTACAAGGTAGAGCAGCATAAGATGAGGCTGAAAAAGTGGGCAGAGGCTAGGCAGACAACTGAGAACAATACATACCATACTAAGAACTGTGGGTTTTTAAGAAGTTGTGTGATCTGATTTAAAAGATTGTTGACTGATCTTTGTACTGAATAGACTAGAGATGAGAAAGAGTAGAAGCTATTAGTTACTATAGGTGAGAAAAATGAGGGCCTGGAGTGGAGAAGCAGCGATGAGATAAAAGTGGACAGAAGTATTTTAAAGGGCCTACCTCTCACAGGATTTGAGGATGAGTTACATGTCCAGAGTTAAGGAGAGAGGTCACAGATATGTATCATAAAGATCAGTGGCAGCTAACATTTACTCCTTGTTTTAATGTCCCAACAACTCTCAGAGATAGGTGTTATTATGCTCCCCATTTTACAGATGAAGACAGACACATGTCTCAGTGTCCTCACATAACTAGTGTAAGGTGGAAGTGGGATTCACACCCTGGCAGTCAAACCGATAGCTTTTCAGCTTCACAAATGTACAAACGGAGATTCCATTTACTGACATGGGGGAATACTGAAAGACAAGTTTGTTCAGAAAGTAGACATATTGAATTGGTGATGCCTGTGGTTTTGAAGGAAAATGTAGTTCAACATAGAGGTCTGAAGCTTAAAAGAGGACTAGACTAGAAACTGGAAAATCACCATATATATCTGGTATTTAAAACTGTTGGGATGATATAAACCTTTTCATGGGAACACATGTAAATATTGTGCATCAAATCTAAGATGCCATCGACCATATATCACATCCTTATTTTTTGAACCAATTATTAAGGAGAAATGTTGACAACTAATTTTAAGACAACATTAATTAGGGGCACCTGGGTGGCTCAGTGGGTTAAAGCCTCTGCCTTTAAGGTTAAAGCCTTTGCTCAGGTCATGATCCCAGAGTCCTGGGATCGAGCCCCACATCGGGCTCTCTGCTCAGCAGGGGGCCTGCTTCCTCCTCTCTCTCTGCCTGCCTCTCTGCCTACTTGTGATCTCTGCCTGTCAAATAAATAAATAAAATCTTAAAAAAAAAAAAAAGACGACATCAATTATAAGATGCATCCAGATTTTAGAAATGTTAAATGAAAAATATGTGCACCTTAGAATCATTGCAATATGGTAATTACAACAATGAGTTCAGTGTTCTAACAGACAGATAAGGAATAGGATGTGGCAGGGAAAGCTTTCCTAAGAAAGCTAAAAACGGAGCCAAGTACCAACTCTGGTCTCCTTCTAAATCTTCTCCAGTATATATCTTGGTCCGTTCATTTGTTTTTGTTGCTATTATCTATACAGCTAGTGCTGTACTCTTCTTCCTGATAATAATTAACTAACAGAGCAGCTTCTTTGGTCCAAGTATAATTAAAAAATAAAGAGGAATATTTCAGTCCTTGACTTAGTGATAATGGTTAATGTGATAATGGTACCATTACTCCACTGCCACATGATCTTGGGCAAAACATTGTTTGTTTGTTTGTTTTTAACTCTCCAAACCTTCATTTAATGTAAAGTGGCATTACTACTTTTATCCATAGTTTCTATAACAAGAGAAATGACACATGTGAAATGTACAGCAATCTCTGACATATATAAGCATTCAAGTAAATGTTAATATGGAATGGATAACAACCATCCAATTCTCTAGTAGCAGAATGCAATTATTTAACCAGTTTAAATGACTGGGGGAGGAGTTCCCAAGTCATATACCCATCTGAAGTGACTGTGCTTTATTTGATAGTTTTCTAAACTGGACTTCTAGGAGGTTGCTTCTGAAAATATTAATCATGTTGAGTTTTCCAAAAATTAGTATAAATGGGTAAATGGGACTACTTTGCCCTTATTTTAACTAGAAAAGTAGTTATTTTGAAAATCAATTTCTATAGTTAAAAAGCTGGAATTCATTTGCATGTATATATTTTACAGAGCTACTATATATGTGAATAAGTCATACCTATCCATAAATACACATTTATTTTGTATACTAACAAAAAACCCCAAATTGTAATTTGTAATGGCCTTAAATCATGTTCAAATTTCAAATGTTAGACTGTTTTCAAATCTCTTAAAATAATATAGGAAAGTCAAGGTTTTCTTGTTCGTATGTTTTTGTGCCCTGATTCTTCCTCCTCTGTTAGGGGCAGTTAGAGCTCAGGATGAGAAACAAAAACCTCACAACCAAACTGCAAAGGTCAGGTTCTTAAGTTGTCTATTTAAAGCTCACTTATTATAGGAAAGTGGCAGCTGACAGTACCTCAAACATTCTTCAGAGTGAGACTGGTCATTACTTACTAATAATGATACTAATGCTCAGGTGAAGAGACTTAAACATCCTAGACTCTTTAGGAGTCTAAATGCCTACTGTTCTATCCCTTTCTCAGACCCTGTTATATTTGGAAATACGTGACTGAAACTATGGTACATCAGTACAGACAGAATGACCAACAGAAAACAAAAGGCTCAAAATATACCCTCCCTCACCCACAAAAATAGACCTTAAGTCTGAAAAAACAAAAATGAGGAATTCTGAGATGTGCTAAGAGTGTGAAAATATGTAACAACAAAAGTACAACCAAACCAAATCCCCACTCTTTTCTTCTTAGCCTATTCAGCAGCCAGTATCGTTTTTTTTATTTGAACCTTTTAATTTTATTTTATCTTATTTTATTTAAATTATATCCATTTAAATGATCTTGGAACACTGCATCAAGAACTAATGATGTATTTTATGATGACTAACATAACACAATAAAAAAAATTATGTTCACTTAGCCAACATATTGGTTTTTGATGTAGTGTTCAACAATTCATCAGTTGCATATAACATCCAGTGCTCATTATCACGCGTGCCCTCCTTAATGCCCATCATCAGGTTACCCCATCCCACAACTCCCCTCCCTTCTGCAACCCTCAGTGTGTCTCCCGGAGTCCAGAGTTTCTCATAGTTTGTCTCCCTCTCTGATTTCTTCCCATTCAGTTTTCCCTCCCTTTCTCTGTGGTCCTCCATACTATTCCTTATGTTCCACAGAAGACTGAAACCAAATGACATGTCTCTACTTGACATATTTCACATAGAATAATACTGTCCAATTCCACCCATGTTGATGCAAATGATGGGTATTCAACCTTTCTGATGATGGCTGAGTAATACCCCATTGTATATATGAACTACATCTTATTTATCCATGCCATCCGTTGAAGAACATCATGGCTCCTTCCACTGTTTGGCTATTGTGGACACTGTGGCTACAAACACTGGGGTGCAGGTGCCCCTTCTTTTCACGCCATCTGTATATTTGGAGTAAATACCCAGTAGTGCAATTGCTGGGTTATAGAGCAGTTCTATTTTTAACATCTGAGGAACCACCCTACTGTTTTTGAAAGTGGTTGCACCAATTTGCATTCCCACCAACACTGTAATAAGATTTTTTTTTTCTCCACATTCTTGCCAACATTTGTTCCTCCGTCTTGTTAATTTTGGCCATTCTTACTGGTTAAAGGTGGTATCTCATTGTGGTTTTGATTTGTATTTCCCTGATGGCAAGTGATGTGGAGCATTTTTCATGTGTCTATTGGTCATTTGGATGTCCTCTCTGGAAAAGTATCTGTTCATGTCTTCTGCCCATTTCTTGACTGAATTATTTGTTTTCTGGGTCTTGAGTTTGAGAAATTCTTTACAGATCTTAGACACCAGCCCTTTATCTGTAATGTTATTTGCAAATATCTTCTCCCATTCTGTGAGCTCCTCTTTAGTTTGTTGACTATTGACTTTGCTATGAGAAAGCTTTTTATCTTGAAGTCTCGAATGTTCATTTTTGCTTTTGCTTCCTTTGCCTTTAGAGATGTGTCTTGAAAGAAGTCACTGTAGGGACACGTAGGTGGCTTAGTTGGTTAAACGTCTGCCTTCAGCTCAGGTCATGATCCCAAGTCCTGGGATAGAGTCTTGCACAGGGCTCCTTCCTCAGCCTGGGACCTGCTTCTCCCTCTACCTGCTCTGCATGATGTCCTCCCTACTTAAATGTTCTCTCTAAAAAATGAATTTTAAAAAGGCCTAAAAAAAAAAGGACAGAAGTCACTGTGGCCAAGATCAAAAAGGTTACTGCTTGTGTTTTCCTCTGGGATTTTAATGAATTCCTGTCTCACATTTAGATTTTTCATGCATTCTGGGCTTATCTTTCTGTATGGTGTAATAGAATGGTTCAGTTTTATTCTTCTGCATGTGGCTGTCCAATTTTTCCAGCATCATTTATTGGCTGTCCAATTTTTCCAGCACCAGTCTTTCTTCACTGGATATTCTTTCCTGCTTTGTCAAAGATGAGTTGACCATACAGTTGAGGGTCCATTTCTGGGTTCCCTACTCTGTCCCACAGATCTCTGTGTCTGTTTTTGTGCCAATACAGTGCTATCCTGATGACCACAGCTTTGTAATATACCTTGAAGCCATGCATTCTGGTGCTCTCAGTTTTTGTTTTCTTTTTCAATATTCCCCTGGGGATTCGGGATCTTTTCTGGTTCCATATAAATTTTAGGACTGTTTGCTCTGGCTCTGTAAAAATGTCGATGGATTTTTTTTTTTTTTTTTTTTTAGATTTTATTTATTTCACAGACATAGATCAGAAGTAGGCAGAGAGGCAGGCAGAGAGAGAAGGGGAAGCAGGTTCCCCGCCGAGCAGAGAGCCCAATGCGGGGCTCAATCCCAGGACACTGGAATCATGACCCGAGCCAAAGGCAGAGGCCTCAACCCACTAAGCCACCCAGGCGCCCCTGTCAATGGAATTTTGATAGGGATTGCACTGAATGTGTAGATTGCTCTGGACAGCATAAACATTATAACGATGTTCATTCTTCCAATCCATAAGCATGAGATTCTTTTCCATGTCTTTGTGTCTTCCTCAGTTTCTTTTCAACTTGACTTCTTCTTTGCTGATTTGAATGTCTTTTATGTTGTCTGATTGCTGAGGCTAGGATTACGTTGAATTACGTTGTTACATTGTACAAAAGTGGTAAGAGTGGGAATCCCTGCTGTGTTCCTGACCTGAAGGGAAAAGCTTTCTGTTTTTCCCACTGAGAATATTTGCTGTGGGCTATTCATAGATGCCTTTTATGGTTTTGAGGTATGCTCCCTCTATCCCTGTATTCTGAAAGAGTTTTAATCATGAAAAGATGCTGTATTTTGTCAAATGCTTTTTTGCATCAATTGAGAAGATTAGAGGGTTCTTGTCTCTTCTTTGGCTAATGTGCTCTATCATGTTGATTGATTTGTGAATGTTGAACCACCTTGGATCCCGGGAATAAATCCCACCTGGTCGTGGTGAATAATCCTTTTAAGGTACTGTTGGGTCCTATTGGCCAGGATCTTGTTGAGTATCTTGGTGTCCATGTTCATTAGGGATATTGGTCAGTAATTTTCCTTTTGATGGGGTCTTTGTCTGGCTTGGGGATCAGGGTAATGCTGGCCTCATAGAACGAGTTTGGAAGTTTTCCTTCCATTTTATTTATTGGAACACCTTCAGTAGAATAAGTATGATTTCTTCTTTGAATGTTTGGCAGAATTCCCCTGGGAAACCTCCTGGCCCTGGACTCTTGATCTTTGGCAGGTTTTGACGACTGTTTCAATTTCCTTGCTGGTTATTGGTCTGTTCAGATTGTCTATTTCTTCCTGTTTCAGTCTTGGTAGTTTATGAGTAACCAGGAATGCATTCATTTCTTCCAGATTGTCTAGCTTGTTGACATACAGCTGCTGGTAACAAGTTCTAATAATTGCTCTATTTCCTTGGCTTTAGTCCTGATTTCTCCCCTTTCATCATGATTTTATTAATTTGAATCCCTTCTCTTTTCTTTTTGATAAGTCTGGCATAGGTTTATCAATCGTATTAATTCTTTCAAAGAAGAGCTTCTAGTGTCATTGATCCATTGTACTGTTCTGGTTTCTATTTCATTGATTTCTGCTCTAATCTCTATTATTTCTCTTCTGCTGCTTGGTTTAGGTTTATTTGCTGTTCTTTCTCCAGGTCCTTTAGGTGTAAGGTTAGCTTGTGCATTTGGGATTGTTCTAATTATCTGAGAGCAGCTTGGACTGCTATATATACTTCTCTCTTAGGATTGCCTTTGCAGTATCCCGTAAGTTTAAATCGATGTGTTTTCATTGTCATAGGCTTGTATGAATTGTTTAGTTCTTTAATGCCCTGGTTGACCCATTTGTTCTTTAGCAGGATGTTCTTTCATCTCCAAGTGTTTGGGTTCCTTCCAAATTTCTTCTTGTGATGAGTTCCAGTTTCAAATCATAATGGTCTGAAAATATGCAGAGAATGATCCAAATCCTTTGGTATCAGTTGCGACCTGATTTGTGACCCTGTGTGCGATCCATTCTGGAGAAAGTTGCATGTGCACTCAAGAAGAATGAGTATTCTGTTGTTTTAGGATGGAAGGTTATACTGTATATAATCTGTGAAGTCCATCTGGTCCAGTGCATCATTCAAAGCCCTTGTTTCTTGTTGATCTTTTGCTTAGATGATATGCCCATTGCTGTGAGTGGGGTGAAGTCCCCTATTAATATATTGTTTTCCATATATTTCCTTTTTTTTGGTTATTAATTGGTTTATATAATTGCCTGTTTGCACATTGGGGGCACAGATATTTATAATATCAGATTTTTCTCATTAGATAGGCCCCTTAAGTATGATATAGTGTCCCTCTACATCTCTTACTACAGTCTTTGGATTAAAATCTAATTTGTCTGATATGAGGATTGCTACCCCTACTTTCTTTTCAGGCCGACTAGCATGATAAATGGTTCTCTATCCCCTCACCTTCAATCTGGAGGTGTCTTTAGGTTCAAATTGAATTTCTTGTAGACAGCATATGAGTGGGCCCTGCTTTCTTATCAAATGTGAAACCCTTTGTCTTTTGATAGGAGCATTCAGCCTGTTTACATTGAGAGAGGCTATTGAAAGATATTATTTTAGTGCCATTGTATTGCCTATAAAGTACCTGTTTCTATAGGTTTTCTCTGTTAACTTCTGGTCTATCTTACTCTTGGGGTCTTCCTTTGTTTACAGTATTCCTCCTTAATATTTCCTGCAGGGCTGGCTTGGTGGTCACATATTCTTTCAGTTTCTGCCTGTCCTGGAAGCTCCTTATCTCTCCATCCATTCTGAATGACAGCCTTACTGGATAAAGTATTCTTGGCTGTATGTTCTTCTCATTTAGTACCCTGACTATGTCTTGTCAGCCCTTTCTGGCTTGCCAGGTCTCTGTGGATAGGTCTGATGTTATTATGGCATTCCTCCCTCTGTACAAAAGAGATCTCATCCCCTTTGCTGCTCTTAAAGTAGCTTCATTGGCTCTAAGATTTGCAAGCTTCACTAATATGTCAGGGTGTTTATCTATTTTTATTTTTAGGGGTCCTCTCTGCATCTTGGTCAGGAATATTTGTTTCCTTCCCCAGATTAGGGAAGTTCTTAGCTATAATTTCCTCAAATATGTTCTAGTCCTCTCTCTCTCTCCACTCCCTTAGGAATCCCAATAATTCTGACATTGGAACATTTCATGGCATCATTGATCTAAGTCTATTTTCATGGGCCCTAGCTGCCTATTCCTATCTTCCTCAGCTTTCCTTCTTTCTATCACCTTATATTCTAGATAACTGATTCATTCTTCTGTCTCATTTACACTTGGCTATTAGATTATCCAGTTTAGACTGCATCTCATTCACAGCATTTTTTAAATTCAGCCTGATTAGATCCCATTTCTGCTCTTAGAGATTCTATATTGTCACTAATGCTTTTTTTCAACCCTAGCTATTGACTTCATGATTGCTATCCTGAATTCTATCTCTTACATCTTGCTTATATCCATATCTATTAGCTCTATGGCAGAGGACATTGTCTTTTGTTCTTTTCTTTGCTTAGAGTTCCTCCTCCTAGTCATTCTATTTAGGGATGGTTGAGTGAATGAATAGAGTGTACAATATCAACCACATCCCATGCAAAAAACCCTAAGTGGTGTAAAGCTACCACAGATACGCAACCAAAGCCAAGATGATCCAAAATAATAAAAAGGGTGGGGCAGGAAGGGTGACAGATTATAATTTCTCAGGATGGACAAAGCAGGGTGGTCCCCCTGTTCCTGATGGATTTTTGGATTCTTTGTTAGAAGACACTATATCCCAAAACTGCAAAGAAATCAGAACTCATATATCAAGATAAAATGAATAGTGAAAATGGGCTTGTATGGGGCATAAATCTATAAAATGTAGATGTGAAAAAGTTAAAAAGTGACTTAAAAACAAGTTGGCAAATAATCTATTTGAAATGGGAACAGGATTTAAAAAAAAAAGACAAGAAAAGGAAGAAAAAGAAAAGAAATAAACAGAGAAATGTAAAATTTTAGGCTGAAGTATTAATGAGTCATGAGAGAACACCTGGAGCTCCCTTTATTATTTTCCCCTAGAGCTGGAGTTTTACAGTCCTGTGGAAAATAAGCTATGATTCACCTGTTCTTCCTGTCTTCTGGAGGAGGGACCTGCTGCTCAGCTTCTCAGGGGTCTTTGCTTGGGTGGAGTTGCCCCACCCCTTGTCAGTGGGATGGCCTTAATGTGAGCTGGTTGGTTGTGTGGCTTTTGTTCCATGGTGGCTTTCCACTTCTCTTTAGAGGATCAGAGCAAATATGGCCATGCAGAAATCGCTGGTCCAGAGCCACAGGTTTGTGGTCCCCTTTCTTCAATAAATCCTCAGGTCAAACCATCTCCACTTCTTTGTCTACCAAGCTCCACACACTCATACTATTTGTGTCTGTTTCATCTTTCCAGGAGGAGATACAGGGACCCCTGAGCCTCTCTGTGCTTTGTGACTTTGCAATAGCAGCCATGGACTCACGTGTACCCTCTTCTGCAGCTCCCAGGTCATTCTGGGAGGTGTCCCAGTGTCCCTTCAGCGGTCACACTACCCCAAAAGCTGATGCCCAATCATGGATGAGGCCTCTTTATGAGCCAAACTGCTGAATCCCACAGCTCCTGCCATTTCCCCTTTCCCAGAGGAGTTATGGATACTTGTGAGCGTCTCTGCACAATGTGATTTTGTAATTGCAGTAGCCTTGGTCCCATGTATGCACCCTCTTCTGCAGCTCCCAGGTCATGGTGGGTGCTACCCCAGTGTTCTTTCATGAGCCACACTGCCCTGAAATCTATTGCTGTATCATGGATGCAAGTTGTTTTTATATCTCCCTTAGAATATTAAACAGCCCACACCTTCTAGTCCTTTTCAGGGTGGTCCAGAGATCTCCCTACAGGCTTGGCTCATGGTTTATGTGACCAGAGCTGAGAGTCCCTTCTGGGCTCACTGACCAAAACCAGTCTACCCACTCAACTGCTTGGGCATTCTATTGGTTTAGGCTCCCCCATTCTTTCTTAGTCTCCTGGAATCCTGATACCACAATGATCCACCTAAAATTCTGCCCTGTTCATCCCCTGTGCCCTTTTCTAAAAGGGGTGTCTCTTACTAGAGCAGATTTCCAAGGGTCCTGATTTTTTGCTCTGGTGTTATATCACTTTCTGGTGACTGGCTTATGGAGGCTCCCTACCCCCTTCATTTATCTTCTGATATTTTCCTTGAAGATTCAAGGTTCCGTACCTCCTACCTTGCAAAAAGTAGTTGTTGTTCTGCTTGTAGAGATCCAGATAAATCTTCTTACACCTCAGGTTAAATTCATGTGTATTCAGAATGGTTTGACAGATATCCAGCTAAATTCGAGGGACCAAATGAAACGAGGTCCCCCACTCTGTCACCACCTTGCCCACCTCCACCCCAGCTACTATACTTTTAGATAAGACACAAGAAACCAAGAACTACTTATAAATCTTTAAATTCAACTTAGTTTACTCCAAATTTCTCAAAACAGTCTTATAATCTGATTCACGGTTTCTCTGTTTTAACTGGCATTCTTATTCCCATATAGAAATGTCCATAGCCACAAATGGAGTATTAAAAATAATTTAGTGATTCCTATGTTATTTCAAGGATTAGTAATCTCTTCCTTTGCTCTTCTCTCCACTGTCTTTATAAGAATTAACACTGAATTATACAAATTGCTCAAGTCTGTAAGATACTCACATAAGAGCCAAAACTTAACTCCACAATTCTTGCTGCTTATGGGAGCCCCGCTAAAGTACAATTTATGACCTGACCCTGGCTCTCACTCCTTGAACACTTTGTCCTACTCCACCAACTCCCCTGAAATCTAGGATGCACTCTGTATGTAGCTTCCCAATAACTGTTTCATTAGCTCCCCACATAGGCGTCTTCATGGCCATGCTTTTTTACCTCACACTGATTAAAAGTGTTAAAAAAAAAAAAATCCAAAGACAAAGCATTTGAAACCATTTATTTTTAATTAAGAGGTATATATGAGTGTGTGTTTGTGTTACAAAAGCAAAACAAAGCAAAGCAATGCTTTGTAAAGAAAAAAAAAAAAAAAAAAACCAGAGAGCAACGTGTAAACACCCATAAGACCATTACCAAACCACTGTTGACCTGTTAGAATACTTCATCCATAGCTTTAGTGGAAAATAAACATGTCATTTACTACTGGAGGGACTTTTAAGTTAAGACTCATCCTTTTGGGAGCACTAGGGTGGCTCAGTCGTTAAGTGTCTGCCTTTGGCTCAGGTCATGCAAGTCCTACATCAGGCTCCCTGCTCGGCAAGAAGCCCTCCCTCTCCCACTCCCCCTGCTGTGTTCCCTCTTTGTGTCTCTGTCAAATAAATAAAATCTTTAAAAAAAAAAAAAGACACATCCTTTTAAACGGCAATTTGGTAACAACCTTGAAAGTGGAAAATTCATACAGCCTCTGACCTGGTAATTCCACCCCATAGTAATAATTGTCCAAATCCCAAAGATACATATATTAGGATGTTTAGTGAGGCATTTTGTGTGACTATGAAAAACCAAGAATAACCTAAAATTCTATCAATATGAGAATGGTTTCATGATACAGCCACATTATGTACCACTGTGCAGCCATTCAAAAGAATGAGCTAGATCTGTATATACTACATTTAAAAATGTTGTGTGCCTATAATACAGTTTTTGAGTGAAAAATACAAGTTACAGAAGGATAAGCCCATTAGATCCCATAACATATATACATACATGCATAAAAAATAAATAAAATACACACCAAACTATTAGCTACTATTTCTGGGAATGGGTCGTCATTTTTCCTTTATGTCTTCTATATTGTTTCAACTTTTTTTTTTTTAATATTTTGTTTATTTAATTGAGGGGAGAAAGAGAGAGAGAGAGAGAGAGCGCACAACAGAGGGAGCGGCAGAGGGAGAGGGAAAAGCAGGTTCCCCACTGAGCAAGAAGGCTGATGCAGGACTCAATCCCAGGACCCTGGGATCTTGATCTGAGCCAAAGGTAGCTGCTTAACTGACTGAGCCACCCAGATGTCTCTTGTTTCAACTTTAACAATACTTCTGTAACTTTTTATATAAAAATTAGTGATTTTTTTAATACTCAGGTTCTTAGGCATTTTTTAAAAATTAAAGGACATTGGTATTTTCCACTACACCTATAATAAGTGTCTTCTCTTTTCACTAAATAATTTTTATAAGACAAGGAAAGATGGAGGAAATGTCACAGATTAAGAATACATATACTAAGGAGACATACCAATTAAATTCAATGTAGGATTCCAGACTAGATCTTCAAACAAGAAAAGGACAGTAGAAAAACTGGTAAAACCCAAATAAGGTCTGTAGTTTAGTTCATAGTATTGTACTTTATGCTACTTTCTTCATTTTGGTTATGTAAGTTGTAAGTATTAAGGAAAATTATGTGAAGAATACATGTGAATTTTATTATTTTTTATAACATTTCTGTAAGACTAAATGTATTTCAACATAATACTGTAAACTTTTTTTATATATTCCAAAATCTAATCTACTTTCTTTTTCAAGCTTGCTTCTTTTCCTGTTTCCTACATCTATTAATAGAATATTAGTCTACCAGCCACCAGGTTCAAAATCACAGCATCATTTTGACTCCTTTCTTTCTCTTTTCCTTCACTTATAGTCAGATGAAAATACAACATACTCTCAATACCTGTTATACTGCTTCCTACAGTTACCTCAAAAACCAGTTATAGTACAACTTGAATTGTTTCCCTAAATGCATTGTTTGTAGAATAATCTTCTTAGAAGCACAGCTCTATTTCAATCTTCCATTAGAAAATTTCAGTGGCTCCCTACTGCTTATTAAAATCAAACTCAACCAATGAAGGCTTTCCATTATCTGGTCCAAGCCTACCCAGTAATATTCCAAAGAACTCCCTTGCATTTCCAGAACACCTTCAAGAGGTCTATGGACATCAACATTAATTTTGCAATAAAACTATGATGCTATTTGTCTTTTTCATTCTCAGTATCTAATTGAGTATACAGTGGAGTTTTCCAGTTATATGACATATGATATTGTAACAGACTGAATTCCTCAGCAGATGTGAAAATTCAACTATTATCTATAAGCCTGACTAATGAGATCTGAACATTTATAAAGCAATGTCAGGGCACCTGGATGGCTGAGTGGGTTAAGTCTTTGCCTTCAGCTCAGGTCATGATCTCAGGGTCCTGGGATTGAGCCCTGCATTGGGCTCTCTGATTGGTGGGGAGCCTGCTTCCCCTTCTCTCTCTCTGCCTGTCTCTTTGCCTACTTGTGATTTCTGTATAATTAATCAATCAATTAATTAATTTTTTAAAAAAGCAATGCCACTTTTTTGTTGTTTTGGAAAAGTTATTTTTAATAAAAATGTTATTTGTATTAATATGTAATAGCTTTGTTATTTCTAAATTACTATAACTAAATTTGTTTTAGATTATCATATGGTAAATATTATTAGACATGACCATACAAACAAAAAAGCTCTTTGAAGCCCTCAATATTTTTTTCTTTTTTTTTTTTTTTTTGAAAAAGAGAGCTCACAAGCAGAGGGAAGGGCAGAGGGAAAGAGAGAGAATCCCAGGCAGGCTCCATGCCCAACACAGGGCTCCACCCCATAAACCCAAGACCACAATCTAAGCCAAAATCAAGAGTCAGAATTCTAATGGGTTGAGTCACCTAGGCACACCCCTTTGATACTTTTAATACAAAGAGGTCCTAAGACCCAAAATTTGAGAACCATATAGTCAGGTTTCAACTGATTACCTGGATGTTACATGGCTAAGTCTCCTGGCCTTCATAACTTTCTTTCTTCTAAAATAACCTTTTTTTCTAGTTCCCTATGCCCAAATTATACCCATTCTCCTTAACAGTGGTCTTCTCGACAGCCACTTTAAAAACATAAGTTTTAGAGTCAGACTTGGATCAGACCTGGCCTTGCACTAACCCTTACTATCTGCGGGACTTTGGGCAACTTAACCTCTTTGAGTCTCAAGTACCTCATATGGGGACATCACTGGTAATCCTGAAGAACTATGCAGACCACTGAATAAAAACACAAAAGTATGGGGGTACGTGGGTGGCTCAATCAGTTAAGTGTTGGACTCAGGTGATCTCAGGGTCTGAGATGGAGCCCTGCCATGGGATCCACACTCAGTGCAGAGTCTGCTTGAGATCCTCTCCCTTTGCCCCTCCCCCCACTTGCTCGTTCATTCTCTCTAAAAAATAAAGTCTTAAAAAAAAAAAAAAAACCATGGAAGTACCTAGCTTAATACCTAACATGTATAAAAGATACTCCCCCTCTCACTCACTGTGCTGTGTTCCCTCTCTCATCATGTCTCTCTCTGTCAAATAAATAAATAAAATCTTAGAAAGAAAGAAAGAAAGAAAGAAAAGAAACGAAACATTAATTTTCAGGATGCCTGGGTGGCTTAGTCTGTTAAGCAGCTGCCTTTTGCTCAGGTCGTCGTAATCCCAGCGTCCTGGGATCAAGTCCTGCATCAGGCTCCTTGCCCAGCAGGGATCCTGCTTCTCCCTCTGCCTGCCATTCCCTCTGCTTGTGTGCGCTCTCTCTCTGACAAATGAATAAGTAAAATCTTTTAAAAAGGGGGAGGGGCATCTGGGTGGCTCGGTTGGTTAAACAACTGCCTTTGGCTCACGTCATGATCCTGGAGTTGCGGGATCGAGTCCTGCATCCGGCTCCAAGATCAACAGGGAGTCTGTTTCTCCCTCTGACCTTCTCCCCTCTCATGCTCTGTCTCTCTCAAATAAATAAAATCTTTTAAAAAAAAAAAATGCTAATCTTCCCTCACCTTCCTCTTCTACCAGAATGTTTTTTAAAATCCAGGACTTTATGCATTTTATTCATGGATTCCTCCACAATACTCAGCACAATACCTTTTGTATAAGGTGTGTGATATCATCTGAGTTAACCAATAAAATTTAAGTAATAACATGATCAGCAGGGAATAGACATCTCAAATTTCAATCTTTTTAGGAAAACAAATCATTAGATTTGACAACAGAATCAAAATCAATTACTCCCTCATGCATATATGTAGACTGCATTTAATAAAATATAACAACAGGTGTTGTATGAATAATGCAGTTTACTTAAAAACACAGGGCTAGCCTTTTAAGTAATATATAATCTTACCTAAAAATGAATCTCAAGAGAATATTAATCATTAAATTATTAAAAACTCATGCTACTGCCACAACTATTTTCAACTTACAAAATCTATGGCAACAAAGTAGCCAAAGCCACATAAAATTCTCGTTACAAATTTTGGCTTTGGTTTTTCTGGTTTAGAAGACCTCAAAACTCTAAATATTCCACCCTTATACCTTACTTAGGATGCTGCTGACATACTGTCAGGATATACAGGTTTTGGTTGCTTTTCCAAGAGCGGTTAGGAGTTTGTGCTGAGTTGACCAGTCTCAAAGTAAAGTTGTCTTCTAACCACTGGCAGTCCTTGGTGACAGAGCTGCCCAGAAACAGGGCTGCAGTTGGGGGACATGGATAATTTTTTATTTTTGGTTTTTGTCCCATGACCAATTTAACCAGTGGACTAATCATAGCAGAAGTTTATTAAATGTCTCCATATCCTATCGAATAGGGATCACAACTCTGTTTTTATTTTTATTTTTTTAAGATTTTATTGGCTTATTTGAGAGAGAAAGAGCATGAGTTGCGGTGGGGGGAGCAGAGGGAGAAACAGATTCCCCACTGAGCAGGAAGCCCAATGTGGTGCTAGATCCTAGGACCAGGAGATCATGACCTGAGCTGAAGGCACACACTTAACCAACTGAGCCCCTCAGGTGCCCCATGACTCAGTTTTTATATTCTCATCCCAAATCTACCCTCCCAATGTTTTAAAGAATTAATGGTATCAGATTATGATGCTCATAATCCTCCTAAATCATTGGACATATTTGTTGATGATTGTACTGACCCATGAAATTCAAGGAGAACTGGTTTGTGGAGAAAAAGAACTTCATAAGATACAATTTAAAAAGTATAGGAAAGCAGGCCTCTGGATTCTTAGAAACTTAATAGTAGTAGTATCTCCAAAAAAATATATGTTAGTGTAGCTTTACACTACAAAGGTCACCTTCTAAATGTGTTTATTCAAGTTCAGAACACTCTAAGAAGTTCTAGAAAGTTTCTCCTAAGACAGAAGTGTGATCTACTAAGGAACTGTTATAAAATATCTTGACGGACACAAACTACGTTCTAAATCAAAAATAAACACAGATATGAAACATTAATAAATAAGATTGTAAGATCTGGTAAATTCTGAAAAGCCACATATATTGCTTCAGAGATTACTTCCTACTCCACCCCTTTAAACCTGTGTCACCCTACAATACTGTACTTAAAATATATATGACTCTTATTTGCAAAAAGAGTGGATTGCTGGGGCACAGAAAAGTTATTAATTTTTGTTGTTGTTGTTGTTGTTTCTTTTTCTTTTGTATGTACTAGTTATTACAAGTAGCAGTTGGGACTGCTGCATTTTGCCACACAGGAAGTGAGCAAAAACCAAGGGGTGTCTTTCACATACTTCAGTGTGGTGGTGCCTCACTAGGGCTCTACAAAGCTTCCCTGAAAACAGTTATACTTCAAAGAAATGGATAACATATCCTTCAAACCCAACTTAGAATATTATCACTGTTTTTGATAAACAAATAGCCTTTTGATGTAGAAGTAAAAGTGATGGTATTTAACATCTGAGTGGGATCATGAGCACTAACTTTATCAAATAGAGTTGCAAATGGTAGGAAAACAATGGCAAACTTAGTACTCAAAAATTAAAAGTGAAGTCAGTGGCATTCTAATGGAGGGAAAGAAAATTTTTCTCAGTAGATGGTCATCTGGGTACTATATGGGAAAAAGAATAAACCCTGACCTCTCCTACCTCAAACTTTATTCAAAAATCAATTCTAAATAGATCTTAGTTTTAAATATGAAAGATAAAATAACACTTCTATGTATTTTTAAAAGATTTTATTTTTAAGTAATCTCTATGCCCAACATGGAGTTCAAACTCAAACCCTGAGACCAAAAGTCCATGCTTCACTTACTGAGCCAGGTGTCTCAGTGTTTTTAAAGAAGACATAAAATGTCTTAATGACCTTGGAGGAGGCAGAAATTTCTTAAACGGGATACAAAGAGCACTACCCATAAGAGAAAATAAAAGAAAAAAATTTGGACTTGACTAAAATCAAGAACATTTGTTCATTAAAGATACACTACAAGTGTTAAAAGGCAACTAATAGGAGAAAATACTTACAGTACATATATCTGGCAAAAGACCCATATCCAGAATATGTAAAAACTTTACCTACAGATCAATTTTTAAAAGACAGACTTGGATAAGGCAAAAGAAGCTGTAAGAAAGAAAGACTATCCAAATGGCCAATATACATATAAGAGGGGCTCTTGGCTTCATTAGGCATCAAGGAAATGCAATGCCACTACAAACCCAAAAGAATGGTTAAAATGAAAAAGCCAGAAAAAAGTATAAGGGTTGGCAAAGATGTAAGGCAATTAGAACTCTCATGCTGCTGGTGGATGAAGAAAAGTTTGACATTCACTACCAAAGCTGTACACTGGAATACTCAATGACCCAGCAAGTTTACTGCCAGGAATATACCTAAGAGAAATATGTAGAAATCCTATAATGTAACAGATGTCTATCAGACAATGAGACTAGTTATAAATCCATATACAAAAATAACTCATTACAGTAAACACACTGTGTTTATGTGTAAATGTATATTTCATTTCCAGTAACTTTTAAAAGCTAAAATTGAAATACATAGTTGATCCAATACCCTTTTCCTCCTTTGAGACAAAGTAAGCCTTAAACAAACCAACCCTATACTTAAACACAGATCAGGCAATAAATATCATCAAACTGGTTTAAAGTATGCCCCAGACAAAAGCATTCTGTGTCAGTGAAACAATTTTCTATTCCAGTGTAATTAACACTCAAAGAAAGAAAACTGATGAGGATATCTAAATTTTAAAATAAAAGTATAAGATATAGTAATGAAAGACAGATTACAAGATTGTGTCCCTATGTTATGACTAAAACTATAGAAGCATTATAAGTCCACAAAAATGTGTACTTAATGGATTTACATAGCCTTACATGGCTAAGCAGCTCTATTCTAGTTCAGACTTCTATAACCAAATAGACACAAAGGAAAGTACTAAGAGGTCTGAAACTGAATTTTAAATTGGCACAGATGGTACATTTATAACACCCCCACAATATGCTGACTGTTCTCCATAAAACCAACCTAGATACAAGTCCCTGCCTCTAGGGAACTTAAAATCTAAAAGTAGATGAGGCAGCCCAATTCAAAGAAAGTAAACAAATAAAAGGAAACAAAGAAGGGAATGTAGAAGAGAAGTCCAAATTAATCTCTCAGCTCCCAGAAGGGTAACAGTCCAATCTAAACAGTAAAGAATGAACAGTCAGAGCAGCCTTCTTTACCATGAAACCTAATATGACACTATGCACTAAATATTCTCTAAAAAATTATGCCGACCAGACTGAAAAAGCATTGTTGTTCTCTAACTTCAACATTCAGAAGGTCTAAATCTCTGTAATAGATAGAATACATATCCCACTGGATGTGTGTAAAGAACATTAAGTAGCCTGCGCACAGGGACTAATAAACAGTCAAAAATCTAAACTACTGAATCCAGAACATATGAAAGCATTTCAAAAATCCTGGCTCAAAAGGCTGTTAACTCATGTGACACAACCATCTTTACCTAAAAACTCCTAAAACAAGACAGTGATTCTTACCAGATTGCATTTCTGATGTTTTCTCTAAAGGGATATATGAGCTATATTTGGTTTGTCTGTAAATAAATATTTCATGGACTTACAGTTCAGACTCTGATCTCCTTATCCAGTTGACTAGAGCTATTTCAATAGAGAGATATCAAACAATTGTCAGAAAGGTCTCCAAATACAGAACCTCTTTAAACCCTTAAATTAAAAAGCAGCTTTATTTTTAACCATGTAGATTCTTCCTGGAACACTTCAAAATGCTAATGATATCCAATTAATTAAGTTATAGGAACCAAACTCACTTTGACAAACTGGCCCTAGCTGCTTCACTCTTTGGATCTGGTATCTCTGGTAAAGGCTATTAAAATAATAATAATAATGATAATGATAATAATAATGCCAAATTCTACACAAAAGGAAGAAGATGAATAAAGCAATGACACTACTGGTTTTGCTGCATCCAAGTAGTATTTAATGCATCAGAGCTATAAATAGCACAATTAAGAATAAACATTTGAGGTAAAGATTAGGTGCATTATCTACCCAATGCCTCAGATCTGCAACTACTTTTCCCCAGTGGTTTCAACAGCAGCCATAATGACTTTCAATTTCCCAAAATACTATCTTGCCTCTAGTTTAAAACATGGCTTCCTCTTAAAGAGAAGACTCCCAGCCACTTCCTTTATATATATTTCCATCATAATAAGTACATAAATAAAAATGTATCTTAGACAAATCCAAGGCATCCCAGTAAAAATTGTATTTCAATCTACTTTATGAAGTGTTATGATAAAAATATACTTTTTCCAGTAATTCAAACTCTAAACCAATGTTCTCTGTACCAGTCATAACTTTAAAGTCCCCCAAATGCTATCTTGTCCATAGTTTTCTTTTAGATAGAAGACTCCTAAGCACCTCCCCTACCCCCCACCCTTTTGCCCCCCCCAACACACACTGATTTGCTTTATCTCATCTTAAACATTTCCGTAAGATTTTCCTTGAACCCTTCAAAGGGTTCCTGCTATTTTCTCATAGTACCCTATACTCCCCTTCTCAGGACATTCAACAGATTTGTAATTACAAATGGTAAACAATCTTATATTCTATGAGGGCAAGAATGCATACCTAAGAATATGATTAAGAATGTACTTCCTTACTCAAAAAACTTCAATGGCTTCCCCAAACTTCTGCATTAAGGACATGTTTCTCAGCATGGGTCTTCAGGACCCTCCACAGTATGAACTTTAATGCCTACTATTCCCCCAAATGCTTCACAAAAGCAGAATTATCTGTTCCTTCCAGAACAGGATAAGGACTTTGTGGTGCCTTCATTTCTGTAGCTCCCTTTATGAGCCCTGTCTTTGAAAATGCTACCCATTCTTCCAAACTTAACATCCAATTCCATCTCCTCCATAGAATCTTTCCTGATCTTCCCTAAATAAATTTCACCTCTCCTACTTTGACTCTCTTTTCAGTTATGTTATATTTTCCTTATGGTACTTTCCTAAGTCTACCTAATCTTTAATGGCACTTTTCTTACCCTTAATAGTTTTAAATTTCCTAGATAATGCTGGGTATATGTCACTTTTCCATATTTCTCCTTATCTCACTTTGTATATGCCTTACATACAGAAGGTGTTCCATAAATGAATTCACTAGAATCCAAAAAATCTACTACATATAAGGTAGCTGTATGGCAATTTTCTAAATATGTGGCTAAAACAATCTTTAAAGTATAAAGATGCCTGTGAAACAGATGGAAGCTAAATGGAATTAGAAAAGCTTATAATGATACTGATACAAAAACAGAAATGTATCTTATTTGTATCACAAATAACTGCTTTTTAATCAAAGAATAAGACATATTAAAAGACTCATTTATCTTATACATTAAGATGCCAACATTAATTTCAATTTTGACATCTCAAAGTAAATAGAATTTTACTTCAAGTTTCATACAGCAGCAAAGTACCATCCCATGCTTAATATTTGTTTTTGTGACCATTTCTACTGTCAGTTGAACAAAACAAACAGCAAATAACATTCTTTAGGTGTGCCTAAAGTTATAAATCAGAAAGGACAACAGAAATTATCTAGTTCAATGCATAACATTTCTAGATAAAGAAAATAAAGACTAGGGCACCTGGGTGGCTCAGTGGGTTGAAGCCTCGGCTCATGATCTCAGGGTCCTAGAATCGAGTCCCCCATTGGGCTCTCTGCTCGGCAGGGAGCCTGCTTCCTCCTCTCTCTCTCTGCCTGCCTCTCTGCCTACTTGTGATCTCTCTCTGTCAAATAAATAAATAAAATCTTTTTAAAAAATAAAAATAAAAAATAAAGACTATGAGGTTTCTTGGCCAAAGCTATAACAAGGGGTCCAACCATCTGACTTCCACTCCAGCACTCTTCCCACTCAAAACAATATTCACCTCAAGACTGTAGTAACTACAGCCCATTATTCTCAATCAACATTGGAACCAACAATGCTCCAGTACTTGAATTAAAGCCATTTGCACAGTTTCAGCCATGCTCGAGAGAAACAAAAGTGTGACGAGTGAGGGAATGAAAAGGGTTCTTTTTATCTTTTCCCAGGGGCTTCTATTTTATAAAAGGTTAGAAATAAATACCACTCCATAAGCTTTGAGGAGGAGTGTTTGTGTTCAAAGACACTGAGAAGCAAGAAAAACATGATAAGAAGTTACATACAACTTTTCAAAATACATAATAGAATTTGACACATAACAGAACATACAACACAGAGCATTTTCAATGCTACATTAAGAAAAGTTACTTCATAATTTTTTTTACTTCAGAGTAATCAAGTACATCGTAAAGTACATTACTTATACATAAGGTACAAGTAATCATAAAGTACATTTACTTCAGAGTCATCAAGAAAGATGATGCTTCAGGAAAAAATAAAGACAAAATGAAATGATAAAAGCTAGCAGCCAATTTCTTAAAACCAACTTAAATACCTTTCAATATTTACCAAATATTTGTTATTAAACATCACTTCTTATACTTCTATCCCAAATGACAGGTATATAGCAGGTACTTAATAAGTATCTGCATAATAAATCAATTAATCTTTGTATCGCCCAGCACTATTCTTCAATATTGTGGTTGTACATCAGTGACTATAAAATGCTACAACTTTTGGTAAAAAACGAGCACTGAAGTTTATATCAAAGAGAATTGTTTCTAAGACTACAACATTTGACATTGTGTATGTGTGTGTATGTGTATGTATTTTTGTGTATATATACTCATCTGCTTTCTCTATACATACATATATATATGTCTATACATATAAATGTGTGGCATGTATTTTCAATAATATTGATTTTATCTAAGGATTTCATATTATGATTTCCAAACTTTCCTTACAGCAATTCATAACAAGACAAACATAATACATACATCACAACCTAGTACACATATACACAAGCACAGGGACACAAATACATAATTAAAAGTTTCATGAAACAATTATCACCCTACTACACCGAAAGCATTAATATTTTGTATTACATTTTTTTTTTTAAATGCTGTTTGTGACCCACTAAACTGGTTTCATCACCCCTGTTCTGGAAATTCATAAAAGTGCTAGAAGACACTGGGAAGGTGTAAGACTTAGTCTGGCATTCATTCCTTAGAAATAACCTAGGCTTTATGAACATCAACCAGAAACTGGCAAAACTTAAGGCTAGAGATTATTAAACATCTTCATTCAAAAGCTATGTTGAGCACTAGAATGGCATCATTATTATGTAAGTAAAAAATACAGACCATATTTTGGGTCATAAAACAAGTCCCAAAAATTTAAAAGGAGTCAAATAACAAGTTCTTTGTTCACAATGGAATTAACTTAGAAATCAATAATAAAAAGCTATCTGTAAATCACAAATATTGGGAGAATAAATAAAACTTGCTAAATAAGGGTTGAAGAATCAAAAGGGAAATTAGGAAATATTTTTAACTCACTGAAAATATAACACATCAAAATTTGGGGGAAGCAAAAACACAGGCCAGAGTTTTACTGGTTTACAGAAGAACATTGAGCCCAGGCCATCAGGTCTCTTTGGTTTTCTCTAAGGAAATCCAAATTCTGCTCACATAAGGAGGGTAGTCACCTGGACTGAGAATCAGCAGATTTGCACTACTAAGGAAATTTGAGGTAAGCAAAGCAATATCCCAACCTCATCCCTACTGGAAAGGTTTTCATAAATCTGAAAGGATTTTCAATGTGGTATCACTGAAGGAGAAGAGCCACCAAAAAAACCAGAATAAAATGAATAGAGAGAAGTGGAGGCAACATCCAGAAAGAGGATGGGTAGCACTAAACTGTAAACTTCAGGATGGTAGTTTCCTCCCCATACTAAGGACAACTCCTGGAACATACTGCCTAATATGGTAATTGAACCTTCACAGATTCATCCCAGAATCAATTAAAAGCAGAAAAACCTCAGGCCATCTGACCAACACAGCAAGCTAGAAACAGAACAAGTTTTGCCTTCAGAGAGATGTTCTGAGGTGATCTGAGGATCCTTCCAAATGCCTAAAAATCTGGATTATATACTACAGCATCATTTAGTCTAGCATCTTAGGGTTAAGAGGAGAGAGGACAAATATCTCAGTATCTGTTTTTAATTAACATAGTATCAGTTCCTCTACTGTTAAAAAGAAGTGAAGAAGGGAAGAGAGCCAAAACATTACAGACAACCATTAATTCAGCTTAGTGGAGAGTATGAGGCTTATTATTTTGATTAGTGTCACTCATTAAATATGTTTTCGATATGTATTTCAGGGAACTAAAGCAAGTGAGGATGCTACTCCACTTTACTAGGGGCAATCCCACATCCTGCTAAGCTGGTTTTTATAATATGTGTTTGGCTTCCAAAATAGGCATAAATAGCCTTTATTTAGATCTATGCTATTTACTTCCACAGAGAAGGAACCTCAGAACTTTTTAATAGGTTATCTTCTTTTTTTATACCTCTGTTGTGATGATGAAGGAAAAATACATGTTACCTGGGGTAAAAGAAGATTGAGCTTAATTACAAAGATTTAAAAGAAAAATTCACATGGTGGCTTTTTAGAAAAAGAACACTGTCTTCCTTTCATCTCAAGGCAAACCACTTTATCATGGAGCATAAATACTGTGTTCTTCTTTTAAAAAATTTTTGTTGAACTTACATCCTTTTTTACTGAAAGACTCTGGAATCTTAGATTAAATCTTGTAATCTGCAAGTCTTCCTAACGTATTTGTGCAATCTGAACAGTCGACTGCTATTCACAGCCACTTGAGGAACTAAATTGCTGTATCAGTTCATAAATAGTTTTCTCAAGTGAAATGATACTTTCGACAGAACATTTATAAATTACAATTTTTCTAAAGTCTTTTGGAGAAGAAAAATTTTAAGTGATGGAACAAAAATAAACAAAGTTATATTATTCATTTACCATGTTTAATGATCCAGTGTACATTACTTCAGAGCGGAGATTTATAATGCACAATCAACACACAGAATGATGCATGATTAAATATGCCAAAGTCTTAATGATAATACCACTTTACATGTGTATAGAACAGTCCAGTTTGCAAAGAACTTACATCCATACACTCATTTAACTCTATGTATCTATCAATTTAAATATAATAGATATGAGTCCATTTGGTTAAGAAAATCCATATACTAAAATGGTTAAGAGCATGGAATCTGATGACCTCTGTCTAGTTTCAAATTCTAGCACTACCACTTACTAGATACGATATTCAGGTACATTACTCAACAATTCTGTGACTCAGTTTCATCATCTGTAAGATAGGGATAACAATCATATCTACTTCTTGGGCCCACTAAAGACTAAATCAATCAATATATGTCAAACACTCAGAACTGAATCTATCACAGAGTAACCTTTATATATTATGAATGCTGGTTGTACTTAATACTGTATCATTGTATGGATAGGGAAATAAGCTAATTAAGTAACAGGGCCAGAAATAAAAACCAGATCTTCCTCTATTTGATGTTCTATTCACAGAGGGCTGGGATTTTTTTTTAAGTATCCTAAAGGTTTTCTAGACTGATATAAAGTATTTAATGTGGAATTGTACAAATCAAAAAACTCAGCAGTTCAAAACATTTATAAAGTTGTACTATAATCCATTTATATATACATTTTAAGTTAAAGGGCTTTTTAAAAAGGAAAATATTCCATTTTGAGGACAGAACTATACACTAAGGAGTAGTTACCTGTGTTGCTATATTTGTAAAACAAAACTCTTTTGCTTCTCTTTTCCAAAGACCAAAAAGGCAATAAAGCCTATGTTACTTTGGTGATCATAACTTCAATTTATCACATTTAAAAAGTCTAGAAGGAAACAAACTAAGATGATAATAATGACTATAGTAGGATCTCCTATTTTTCCCCTTGGTTTTCAAAACATTCAGTATTATGATATAACATTCATAATCTTAAAAGTGATTTCCAAAATAGACTTATCAAGGATTAAAAGTTGCATTGACAAAAGAAACACTTAGAAATAATTCTAGAAAATAATAGATGCCCAGGTGAAAAACTATCCTCTTTTTTCAAACATATTTTAGGTGTCTTTCCTCAGATTTTGTTCTAAATTTTTCCCTTTAGTGATTTAGGTGACTGATAACATCTTCCACTATATCTAAAAATAGGGCATGGGTGTGTAAATTTATGAGCTGAAATGCAAAACTGGCACTGGATGTCTAAATAAGAATATGAAATCATTCAGCATACTCTAATATAAAAATATATTTTAAGCATTGATATCTACACGCTTTGCATATACATACAATTTTAATTCAACCATCTTTAATCTTTTCATATGAAGTGAAAAAATGTGAAGTCATGAACTTTTTTAAACATTCTCAAATATGCCAAGTCACTTCTTCAGAGATTAACTTGGACAAAGCACTCCTTCACTCCTGGTCTCAGGTTCCTTCTTTGAATAATAATAGACCAGAACATCAGTGGTTCTCAACCTTTTTTCCACCCCAGCCCATCTGGGGGATTCCATATCTTTCCATTTGCAGCAGTGGGGACAGTCTGAAAATGTCCCACAAATATTTCTGATACACTACCCTCGATGCTGGCTCTAGCCTCTGCCCTCCACTCAACTCCAAACTGAAGTTTTCTGAGGTTTTACACAGCTTTAAGGTCTGCCACTTTGGGTACACAAAAAGTACAACCCAATGACCTGGAAGGTATCTGACCCTGCTACCTCAATACAGCTAAAAAGAAAGGCCCAGAGTTAATATGTATCTTCTTTTGTTAGAACATGCAAGATTCAAGTAAGGATTTATATAAGGATGATATCAAAGATGGCTCTGTAACTGTTCATAAGGTAAACAGCACACACACCTTAATTGGAACTGGCTTCTAATCAAGGAGGTGTAAACAGTAAGAAAAGTGTAGAATCAAACAAAATAACACCCCTTAAAGTATGAGGGAATGATATGAACATGTGATGACTGGAAAGGAGATTTGTGCAAGCCAACTTTCCTGATAACAGGAAAGGAAAGCCAAAGACTGGCACACAGAGATGGGATGTTATATGACCCCCCAATTTATTCTCAAAATATCAATTTGTTACAGGTCTATCATCAATTTTATGTGATTTTTTTTAACCAAACAACTCAGTTATAAACCAATAGTAACTAATAGCTTAAAAAAATATGATTTGGGTGTATTCTGTATTATAAATATTCAGCATGACTGACAATTGCCCAGTAAAGTATTTACAAATAATGTCCATTTTCTTTGACTGTCTACTTACTGTGGACAAAATTCTACATTACTTAAAATCTATTGTATATGCAAAGTCTTGTGAAGAATTCTCACAAGTAAGAAAGAAGGAAATGGAGTTTAAAACTTCCTTGGAACAGGTGTATTGTTTAATTAAAATGTAAGCCAATATTACATATTATTAATAAGCATACCAGTCATGACAAAGATGCTGGTTAGGGCTTTGAAATTAGGGTAATTTTGAATGTGTAACTGCATTACCTTCAAGTCAGAAAACATGAATCTATAAATGCAGTTACCTTTATGTTTTATAGAGAGAAGACCCTCAAATGGCACACACACAAAAACAGTATCCTACACATTCAGCATCTGAACAAAAAAAAGGCTGGACCTGAAAGTTGCTGTCCTCTGTACCAGAAGATGCCACCAGTTGTGACTGGAATACAATGTATATATCTCCATCACTTCATGTCTTAAAAAGTTGGTAAAATTATTTGTAGCATTGATTTCTTCTAAAATTATTTGCATGGCATGCTGTTGGCTTAACTTACTGAAACACTCCCCATTTAAAAATAAATTCTCCACGTTCTCCATATACTATAAAGCCTTCCTAAAACCTGTGTCAGTGAATAGACCCATAACCCAATAAGAAATAAAAGTGAACAGAAAAAAAAAATGGCCCAACCCCAATTTTGTAAGATATTCACATCTGAAACAGTAGCAATAAATACAGTATTATGCAAGAGAAGGCAATTCCTTACAGAGTTGGGATGGATAAATATTTGTTGAATGAATGTATACATTTCTTCTTCATTCTATACTCATGTGTCAAAGCATCAAACAACTTATATTGTGGCAGTTTTTGTTGTGTCTCGAACTTTACATGTAAGTTTATCATGGGGGGAGGGGTGGACCTGTTTGGCTTGACTCACGATGAATCACAGCCAGGAGGTCATCTTGTTGTGTATCAGCAACTATGTTTTCACTAGAGCTATGTGACCTGAAGTGGCAGCAGAAGAGGTACCAAAATAGAAGAGGCAAGAGGCTTCTCCTGGCTTCTGGGCCCCAAATGGGCTTTTCCAGCCCGTTCAGGGATCTGAGCAGGAGCCAACCGCAGAGGAGAAACGGAACAAACCCAACAGCATCGAGGAGACAGCCTGCAGGCCCACCACACCTTCCTTGCCCTCGCAGGGAGCCCGGGGAAGCAAGAACAGAAAAGAACGGGTGTGGAGAAAACAGCATGACAGGGGCCAAAACTAGACCAGTGTAGGGCAAAATCCAGCGGTGACCTTAAAGCACAGATTTTGGGAAGGTCTGGAGCCACAGAAGGATCTCCACCCAGGGACTCCCGGCGCAGCTCCGGCGCTAGCGCGCAGCGGGGCCCCGGCTTCCAAGCTAGCCGGGACTTGTCCCTGCTCCCACCTCACCTGTCCAGTGCCCGCTGGCCCCACCGGCATCTCTGGCCCCCTGATCCCCGCGCACCCTCCCATCCCGTGCCCTCCCGGCGCGTCTTTCGGGACCATCGCCGGGGTCAGTGTGGGCAGGGAGCCGAAGCGCGCCCCGTCGCCCCAGGCCTGGCCCGGGCACTCACTTTCTGAATCCTCTTCAGCGCCATGGGTCAGGGAGGGCGGCGGGGACACCGGCCGGCTGGCGGCAGCTACGGGGCGCGGGGGCGTAGGGTCTCGCGGGCTCGACTCGTTGGCTGCTCTGCTGGTTCAGCCCGGGGTCCCCGGCTCGCTGCTCGCTGCTCGCTGGCTCGCTCCGGGCGCCAGTGCCTGCTCAGTGTGCGCCCGAGCGCGAGTGTGCGCGAGTGTGCGGGCGGGGACGCCGGCAAGACTCTTTTGTTTCCGCTTTTGCTTCTGGGAAGGAGCCTGCGCCCTCCCCGCCCGCGCCCCGCCCCGCCTGGCACACTGGGAAGTGTAGTTCCAGCCCTATCCTCTGCGGTCTTCCCTGGGCTACGTCGGGTTACTCACTGCTGACTTCAACCCAAGCCTGGACTTAGAACTGCGCAGTCTTGAGTTGGTCTCTGCAGTTTGATTTTGATCAATTTATGAACCTAAAGTTCCCAATCTGTAAAATAGGAATAACAAATTAGCTCGTAAAGCACTTACAGAAATTTCCAATACAGAGATCCTGTTATTTTTACTTTTGTAGAGTGACCTCTCTTCTCAAACATATATAAATTGCCCAAATTTCTCACACATGCACAAACATGCCCGTAATGACTCCTTACTTACCACCTTAATTCCTATTTCAAAAAGCACCTCTATCCATGGCTGATCTTCCATATCTCCTTCTCCTTGGAACTCCAAATTCTGAGATTCGCCATCACTATTGGCTCTTCTCTTCCTTTCACAGTACCTACAATCTGCTCCCCACAATTCTCATGAACTTAAAATCTACTCCCCTTAATTCTTATGAACTTGTGTGCTCGTTATAATTTGGCTTCTACTTTCATAACAAACAAAATCGGTTTTCACCAAGGTCAGGCTTGAGCTTCTAATTACCAAATCCAATTCACTCCTCATTCTTCCTGATGTTTTTGAATAATTTGATGACTGGCCATCCTTTTGCTTTTCAAAGCACTCAGGGACACTATCTTCCATGGTAACTTTCCTGGTAGCTGGGTCTTAAACTTCTCTGACTTTTCTTTTTCTGTCACTAGCTCCTCTTCTCAAAAGATAGACTGCCCCAGAATTCCAAGCCTTGATCTCATCATCGATTTCTTCCTAGAAGATAAACCCCTTGGCTTCCCAAAACTGGGAGACTGCCCAGGGTGATTGGGGGAGCATGGGCTTGTAGACTGGATCTGTCTGACCACTTCCTACTGTTTGACCACGGCTAAGACACTTTAAACTAAGCCTCACTTCCTTCACCTGTCAATAGAGATAATAATTCCTGGATATATCAAAATTAATTGGTATGAAAATATATAGTGCCAAACACAGTACCTAACATGTCAGAAGTTCTCTATAAAAATTACTTCCCTTTGGAAAAACAAATATTGTTTAAATGCCTATACTACCCAAAGCAATCTATACATTTAATTCAATCCCTATCAAAAACCAGGATCACATTCCCTCCTTAATGCCCATTACCCAATTATACCATCACCACAGCCCCCTCCCTTCTGCAACTCTCAATTTGCTTCTTGGAGTCCAGAGTCTCTCATGGTTTGTCTCCCTTTCTGATTTTTTTCCATTCAGTTTTCCCTCCCTTCCCCCATGGACCTCTGCACTATTCCTTATATTCCACATAGGAGTGAAACCATCTGATAACAGCCTTTCTCTGATTGACTTATTTCACTGAGCATAATACCCTCTGATTCCATCCATGTCAATGCAAATGATGAGTGTTCATCCTTTCTCATAGCTGAGTAATATGCCATTGGATATATGTACCTCATTGTCTTTATCCATTCATCTGTTGAAGGGCATTTCAGCTCCTTCCACAGTTTGGCTATTGTGTACATTGCTGATATGAACACTGGGGTGCATATGCCCCTCTCTTCACCACATCTGTATCTTTGGGGTAAATATCTAGTAGTGCAACTGCTGGGTCATACGGTAGCCCTATTTGTAATATCTTAGGAACCTCCATACTATTTTCCAGAGTGGCTGTAGCAGCTTACATTCCCATCAATAGTGTAAGAGGGTTCCATTTTCTCCACATCCTTGCCAACATTTGTTGATTCTCGTCTTGTTAATTTTGGCCATTCTAACTGGTTTAAGGTGGTATTTCATTGTGGTCTTGATTTGCATCTCCTGATGGCGATATGGATCATTTTTTCATGTGTTTGTTAACCATTTGCATGTCTTCTTTGGAGAAGAGTCTATTCATGTCAGCTGCCATTTCTTAACCTGATTATTTTTTTGTGGAGGGTTGAGTTAGAGAAGTTCTTTAGACATCTTGGGTACCAGCCCTTTATCTGTTACATGATTTGCAAATATCTTCTCCCATTTCATAATTTGTCTTTTAGTTTTGTTGACTGTTTCCCTTCCTGTGCAGAAGCTTGTTCTCTTACGAAGTCCCAGTAGATCATTTTTGCTTATGTTTCTCTTGTCTTAGGGATGTGTCTGGGAAGAAGTTGCTGTGGTCAAGGTCAAAGAGGTTACTGCTTGTGTTGTCCTATAGGATTTTGATGGATTCCTGTCTCACATTTAGATCTTTCATCCATTCTGGGCTTATCTTTGTGCATGTTTCATTCTTCTGCATGTGGCTGTCCAATTTTTCCAGCACCATTTGTGAAGAGACTGTCTTTCTTCCGCTGGATATTCTTTCCTGCTTTGCCAAAGATGAGTTGACCATGGAGCTGAGGGTCCATTTCTGGGTTCCCTATTCTGTCCCACTGATCTCTGTGTCTGTTTTTGTGCCAATACAATGCTATCTTGATGATCATGGCTTTGTAATATACCTTGAAGCCATGTATTCTGATACCCTCGGTTTTTTTTTAATTTTTTATTTTTTTTATAAACATATAATGTATTATTAGTCCCAGGAGTACAGGTCTGTGATTTGCCAGGTTTACACACTTCACAGCACTCACCATAGTACATACCTTTCCCTATGTCCATAACCCCATGACCTTCTCCCTGCCCCCTCCCACCAGCCACCTTCAGTTTGTTTCATGACAGTAAGAGTGTCTTATGGTTTGTCTCCCTCCCGATCCCATCTTGTTTCATTTATTTTTTACCTACCCCCCAAACCCCTCACATTGCATCTCTACTTCCTCATATCAGGGAGAACATATGATAGTTGTCTTTCTCTGATTGACTTATTTCACTCAGCATAATACCCTCTAATTCCATCCATGTCATCGCAAATGGCAAGATTTCATTTCTTTTGATGTGATGCCCTCAGTTTTTGTTTTCTTTTTCAATATTCCCCTGGGGATTCGGGATCGTTTTGGTCCCATATAAATTTTAGGATTGTTTGTTCTGGCTCTGTGAAAATGTCGATGGAATTTTGATAGGGATTGTACTGAATGTGTAGATTGCTCTGGACAGCGTAAACATTATAACGATGTTTATTCTTCCAATCCATAAGCATGGGATGCTTTTCCATCTCTTTGTGTCTTCCTCAATTTCTTTCATAAAAAGTGTTCTGTGGTTTCTAAAGTGTAGATTTTTTAAAAATATTTTATTTATTTATTTATTTATTTTTAATTTTTAAAAAATTTTTTAATTTTTTATAAACATATAGTATATTTTTATCCCCAGGGGTACAGGTCTGTGAATCGCCAGGTTTACACACTTCACAGCACTCACCAAAGCACATACCCTGTCCAATGTCCATAACCCTACCCCCCCTTCTCCCAACCCTCCTCCCCCCAGCAACCCTCAGTTTGTTTTGTGAGATTAAGAGTCACTTATGGTTTGTTTCCCTCCCAATCCCATCTTGTTTCATTGATTCTTCTCCTACCCCCTTAAGCCCCCATGTTGCATCACCAATTCCTCATATCCGGGAGATCATATGATAGTTGTCTTTCTCCGCTTGACTTATTTAAAGTGTAGATCTTTTACCTTTTTGTTTAGGTTTATTCCTCGGTGTCTTATGGGTTTGGGTGCTATTGTAAAAGGGATTGATTCCTTCATTTCTTTCTCTTCAGTCACGTTGTTAGTGTATAGAAAAGCAACTGATTCCTGTGCATTGGTTTTGTACCTTGCCATGTTGCTGAATTGCGGTATGAGTTCTAGCAATTTTGGGGTGAAGTCTTTTGGGTTTCCACATAAAGTATCATGTCATCTTGGTGAAGAGAGAGAACTTGATTTCTTTGCGGAGTTGAATGTCTTTTATTTCTTTTTGTTGTCTGATTGCTGAGGCTAGGATTTCTAGTATTACATTGAACAAAAGTGATAAGAGTGGGAATCCCTGCTGTGTTCCTGACCTGAAGGGAAAAGCTTTCCATTTTTTCCCACTGAGAACATTTGTTGTCGGCTGTTCATAGATGCCTTTTATGGTTTTGAGGTATGCTCCCTCTATCCCTGTATTCTGAAAGAGTTTTAATCATGAAAAGATGCTGTATTTTGTAAAAATGCTTTTTTGCATCAATTGAGAGGATCAGAGGGTTCTTGTCTCTTCTTTGGCTAATGTGCTCTATCATGTTGATTAATTTGTGAATGTTGAACCACCTTGGATCCCGGGAATAAATCCCACCTGGTCGTGGTGAATAATCCTTTTAAGGTACTGGTGGGTCCTATTGGCCAGGATCTTGTTGAATATCTTGGTGTCCATGTTCATTAGGGATATTGGTCAGTAATTTTCCTTTTTGATGGGGTCTTTGTCTGTCTTGGGGATCAGGGTAATGTTGGCCTCATAGAATGAGTTTGTAAGTTTTCCTTCCATTTCTATTTATTGGAACACCTTCAGTAGAATAAGTATGATTTCTTCTTTGAATGTTTGGCAGAATTCCCCTGGGAAACTTCCTGGCCCTAAACTCTTGATCTTTGGCAGGTTTTGATGATTGTTTCAATTTCCTTGCTGGTTATTGGTCTGTTCAGATTGTCTATTTCTTCCTGTTTCAGTCTTGGTAGTTTATGAGTAACCAGGAATGCATTCATTTCTTCCAGATTTTCTAGCTTGTTGACATATAGCAGCTGGTAACAAGTTCTAATAATTGCTCTATTTCCTTGGCTTTAGTCCTGATTTCTCCCCTTTCATCATGATTTTATTAATTTGAATCCCTTCTCTTTTCTTTTAGATAAGTCTGGCAAAGGTTTATCAATTGTATTAATTCTTTCAAAGAACAAGCTTTTAATGACATTGATCCATTGTACTGTTCTTCCGGTTTCTACTTCATTGAATTCTGCTCTAATCTCTTATTATTTCTCTTCTGCTGTTTGGTTTAGGCTTTATTTGCTATTCTTTCTCCAGGTCCCTTAGGTGTAAGGTCAGCTTGTGCATTTGGGATTGTTCTAATTATCTGAGAGCAGCTTGGACTGCTATATACTTCTCTCTTAGGACTGTTTTTGCAGTATCCCATAAGTTTAAATCGATGTGTTTTCATTGTCATAGGCTTGTATGAATTGTTTAGTTCTTTAATGCCCTGGTTGACCCATTTGTTTTTTAGCAGGATGTTCTTTCATCTCCAAGTGTTTGGGTTCCTTCCAAATTTCTTCTTGTGATGAGTTCCAGTTTCAAATCATAATGGTCTGAAAATATGCAGAGAATAATCTAAATCCTTTGGTATCGGTTGAGACCTGATTTGTGACCCTCTATGCGATCTATTCTGGAGAAAGTTGCATGTGCACTCAAGAAGAATGAGTATTCTGTTGTTTTAGGATGGAATGTTATACTGTATATATCTGTGAAGTCCATATGGTCCAGTGCATCATTCAAAGCCCTTGTTTCTTGTTGATCTTTTGCTTAGATGATATGTCCATTGCTGTGAGTGGGGTGTTGAAGTCCCATACTATTAATGTATTATTATCCATAAGTTTCTTTATTTTGGTTATTTATTGGTTTATGTAATTGCCTGCTTGCATGTTGGGAGCATAGATATTTATAATTCTCAGTTTTTCTCATTGGATAGACCTTTAAGTATGATATAGTGTCCCTCTACATCTCTTACTACAGTCTTTGGGTTAAAATCTAATTTGTCTGATATGAGGATTGCTACCCTACCTTTCTTTTCAGGCCCACTTGCATGATAAATGGTTCTCCATCCCCTCACCTTCAATCTGGAGGTAACTTTAGGTTCAAATTGAGTTTCTTTAGACAGCATATGGATGGGTCTTGTTTTTTATCCAGTCTGATAACCTGTGTCTTTTGTTACCTTTACATTCAGAGTAGCTATTGAAAGACATGAATTTAGTGCCATTGTATTGTGTGCAAAGTCCCTGTTTCTACAGATTGTCTCTGTTACTTTCTAGTCCATGTTGCTCTTGGAGTTTCTCTTCACTTACAATATCCCCCTTAATATTTCCTGCAGGGCTGGCTTGGTGGTCATGTGTTCTTTCAGCTTATGTCTGTTCTGGAAATTCTTTATTTTTTTTTCCATTTTGAATGACAGCTGAATGAAGTATTCTTTGCTATATGTTCTTCTCGCTTTGTACCCTGAATATATCTTGCCAGTCCTTTCTGGTTTGTCAGGTTTCTGTGGATAAGTCTGATGTTATTCTGATCTTCCTCCACCTATATTTAAAGAATCTCCTCTCCCCTGCTGCTCTCATAATAGCTTCTTTGGCTCTAAGATTTGCAAGCTTCACTATTATATGTTGGAGTGTTTTTGTTGATTTTGAAAGAGGTCCTCTTTGCCTCTTGGACATGAACGCTTGTTTCCTTCTACATATTAGGGAAGTTCATCCATGATTTGCTCAAATATACCTTCTATCTCTCTTTCTCTCTTTCCACCCCACTCTTGGACCCCAGTGATTCTGACATTGATTCTTTTCAATGCATCATTACATTCTTGAATCCTTTCTCCATGGGCTTTTAGTTGTTTTTCTCTCTCTCTTCAGTTTCCTTCTTTTTCATCAGGATGTCTTACAGATCACCTTTTCTGTCTTCTGTCTAATTGACCCTAGGTGTTAGAGGATCCAATTTAGACTGCATCTCATTTCTTTGCGGTTTTTAAGTTCAGCCTGATTAGATCTCATTTCCACCCTTCGAGATTCTGCATTGTCATTTATGCTTGCTTAACCCTATCTAGTGACTTTATAATTGTTATCCTGAATTCTATCTCTGCCATCTTGCTTTTATCCAAATCGATTAGCTCTGTGGCAGAGAATGTTGCCTCTGGTTCTTTCCATTGTTGTTAGTTCCTCCTTATCATTCTGCCCAAGGAAGGATGATTGACTGAATGAAATTATCAACTGTGACTCAAGCAAAATGCACCATAGAAAAAAAAATCTTAAGTGGTTGGAAGGCACCACAGAAAAGCAAACAAAGCTAGAATAAAACAAAACAATAAAAAAAGGGAAGGGGGAAAGAGAGACTATAATCTCACAGGGTGGACAAAGCAGGGTGATCTTGTTTCTGATTGAATTTTGGTCTGTGTGTTAGAGGACACTACATCCCAAAATCACAAGGAAAGCAAAGCTTTTACATATAAATATATATTTATATCTTACTTTATTTCATTAAGTATATATATTATTTTGTATATTTTACATATTATTATGTGTATATATGTATACATATTTTTTATATATAATAGAGAGAAAAAAAGGACAGTCACACCATCTTTGTGATGTTCATTTATTTGGTATTTTTTTCCTGTCCATTAACTTTCAATTCATTTGTGTTTTTATATTTAACGTTAATTTTTTTGGTGGGAATGCCTGGGTGGCTCAGTTGGTTAAGCCACTGACTTGTGATTTTAGCTAATGGTCATTATCTCAGGGTCCTGGGAAAGAGCCCCATGTGGGCTGTCTACTCAGTATGGAATCTGCTTGTCTTCCATTGCTCTGTACCTTCCCCTGTGTGCTCTCTCTCTCTTTCTCTCAAATAAGTAAAAAACTCTTTAAAAAAATAAAGTTAGCTTCTTTTAGATGCATACAGTTGGACTCTATTTCCAATCAGTCTGACAATCTCTGCTTTTTAACTGGAATATTAACTCATTTATATTCGAAATCACCTCATTTAGGTCTACCATTTTGCTCTTTCTGTTCCATTTATGCTATCTTTTCTTTTGTTTCTATTTTCTTTCTTCTCTAATTTCTTTTTTATTAGTTGAATATTTGTCAGTATCCTATTATAATTCCTTGAATAGTTCCTTTTCTTTTTCCACACTGTTTTACTTGTATTATCCCATTTAATCCTCTAACAATCCTATGAGGTAGGTACACATTTCACTCTCTCACATATAAGGAAAATAAGATACATAGGAGTAATTTGCCCAACATCTAATGGCTCATAAATTGTTAAACTGGTATCAGAATATGGGCCGACTAGCTAGTCTACAGTGTTTCTAATTTTTTTTTTACTATTTTTAGATTTTATTTATATTCAAGTTAGTTAACATATATTGTATTTGTTTCAGGGAGAATTTAGTGATTCAACAGTTGCATGTAACGCCCAGTGCTCATTACATCAAGTGCCCTCCTTAATGCCCTCCACCCAATTACACCACCCTTCAATTGGCCTCCCCTCCAGCAACCCTCAGTTACCTAGAGATAAGAGTCTCTTATGGTTTGCCTCCCTCTCTCTTTCCATCTTATTTTATTTTTCCTTCCCTTCCCCTATGTTCATTTGTTTTGTTTCTTAAGCTCCACATATGAGTGAGATCACATGGGATTTGTCTTTCTCTGACTGACTTATTTTGCTTAGCATAATACCCTCTAGTTCCATCCACATCATTGCAAATGGGAAAATTTCATTTCTTCTGATGACTGAGTAGTATTCCATCATATATATACCACATCTTCTTTATCCTTTCATCTGTCGATGGATATCTGGGCTCCTTCCATAGTTTGGCTATCGTAGACATTGCTGCTATAGACATTGAGGTGCATGTGCTACTTCAAATCACCATGTTTGTACTCTTTGGATAAATACCTACTAGTGCAACTGCTGAGTCCTATGGTTGATCTATTTTCAACTTTTTGAGGAACCTGCACAGTTTTCCAGAGTGACTGCACCAGTTTGCATTCCCCTCAACAGTGCAAGAGGGTTCCCCTTCTTCTGCATCCTCGCCAACATCTGTTGTTTCCTGAGGTATTAATTTCAGCCATTCTGACAGGTATGAGGTGGTATCTCATTGTGGTTTTGATTTGGTGTTGGTGAGCATTTTTCATGTGTCTGTTGGCCATTTGTATGTCTTCTTTGAAGAAATGTCTTTTCATGTCTTCTGCCCATTTCTTGACTGGATTATTTGTCATTTGGGTGTTGAGTTTGATAAGTTCTTTATGGAATGTGGATACTAGCTCTTTATCTGATAAGACATTTGCAGATATCTTCTCCCATTCTGTAGGTTGCCTTTTAGTTCTGTTGACTGTTTCCTTTGCTCTGCAGAAACTTTTTATCTTGATGAAGTCCTGATAGTTCACTTTTGCTTTGTTTCTCTTGCCTCATATGTGTTTAAGAAGAAGTTGCTGCAGCCAAGGTTGAGGGGGTTGCTGCTTGTGTTCTCCTCTAGGATTTTGCTGGATTCATATCTTACATTTAGGTCTTTCATTCATTTTCAGTTTATTTTTGTGAATGGTGTAAGAAAATGGTCCGGTTTCATTCTTACGCGTGTGGCTATTCAATTTTTCCAGCACCATTTATTGAAGAGATTGTCCTTTTTCCACTGGATTTTCTTCCCCACTTTGTTGAAGATTAGTTGACCATAGAGTTGAGGGTCCATTTCTGGGTTCTCTATTCTTTTGCATCGATCTATGTGTCCATTTTTGTGTGTCAGTACCATATTTTCTTTGTAGTATAGCTTGAAGTCTGGGATTGGTTTTATTTTTCAACATTACCTTGGCAATTCAGGGTCTTTTCTTGTTCCATACAAATTTTAGGATTGTTTTTCCCAGTTCTGTTAAAACTGCTGGTGGTATTTTGATAGGAATTGCAATGAATGTCTAGATTGCTTTGGGTAACATAGACTTTTCAACAATATTTGTTCTTCCAAACCATGAGCAAAGAACATTTTTCCATTTTTTTGTGTGTCTTCCTCAATTTCTTTCATAAGTGTTTTATAGTTTTCAGAGCACAGATCCTTTACCTCTTTGTCTAGGTTTATTCTTTGATTTCTTATGGATTTCAGTGCAATTGTAAATGGGATCAATTCCTTTATTTCTCTTTCTTCTACCTCATCTTTAATGAATAGAAATACAACTGACTTCTGTGCATTTATTTTATATTCTGCATGTATTTATGTTTATATTTGAATTCCTGTTTCAGTTCTAGCAATTTTTTGTTAAGTCTTTTGGGTTTTCTACATAGAGTATCATGCAAAGAGTGAAAGGTTGACTTCTATGCTGATTTGGATCTTTTAATTTCTTTTTGTTGTCTGATTTCTGAGGTTAGGATTTTCAGTGCTCTGTTGAACAAGAGTGGTGAGAATGCATATTTCTGTTGTGTTCCTGACCTTAAGGGAAAAGCTCTCCATTTTTCCCCCTTGAGGATGATATTCGCTGTGGGTTTTTCATATATAGCTTTTACAATATTGAAGTATGTTCCTTCTATACCTACAGTGTAGAGAGTTTTTAATCAAGAAAAGATGCTGTATTTTGTCAAGTGCTTTTTCTGCATCTGCTGGGAGGATTATATGATTCCTGTCCTTTTGTTTATCAGTGTGGGATATCACTCATTTTTGTATTTTTTTTTTAAAGAAAAAAGTCTATTCCAATCTTTTGCCTATCTTTTAAATTGAGTTGTCTATATGATAGCATTATAAAGTTTCCTTACATATTCTAGATACAGGTCTTTTATCAGATATAGAATTTGCAAAAATTTTCATCAAGTTTGTGAGTTGTCTTTTCAATCTGTTGATAATAACTACCTTTAATAGTTTTGTCTTGTATTTGTTTTTTTTTTTTTTTTTTTTTTTTTTTTTTTTTAAATTTTTTTTTTTTTTTTTTTAAGATTTTATTTATTTATTTGACAGAGAGAAATCACAAGTAGATGGAGAGACAGGCAGAGAGAGAGAGAGGAGGAAGCAGGCTCCCTGCTAAGCAGAAAGCCCGATGCGGGACTCGATCCCAGAACCCTGAGATCATGACCTGAGCCGAAGGCAGCGGCTTAACCCACTGAGCCACCCAGGCGCCCATGTCTTGTATTTGTTTTGAAGAATTCTTATAACTGTCATGTCATGGTTGTTCATATATTTATTAGATTCATCAGTTTGCTTGTTAGTAGTAATAAAATGTCTTCTGAAAAGTCCCAAATGTAAGGTATTGGGAAAAAATAGAAAGGAAAAATAAGGGGAAAAAAAGAGGAAGAAATAGGAAACCTGTTTTAGGCTTTCAAGAGGGCCCAGGGGAACTACAAAGAGGATGAATGTCCAATGCTAGACAATAAGGTGGGGATAGGGATTATTCCAGAAAGTGATGTCCAGGGAGCAGAATCCCATGTGATAACACTAGTCACAATTTCACCTGTACAATTGGGCTGTACTGTTTGGCCAAAATTTTATGCTCAATATAGCACCTATTATTACATCAACTCTGATGAAATGAGAGAGAAATCAAGGTCTTTCTGGAATATATATGCTTTTCTGGATAAGGTGTTCATAAATGTAATGTGTTCTCTTTAATCAATGCACTCGGATAAAATTATAAAGATTGAGCTTGGAGAATCTGGAGAATCCAAGAGAAATTTCCCCCAAGTAACAACTATAATTGAAAGGCCAAAAGATAGGACTAAAGAGAGATTTTAAAGAGTTGAAATAAGAGAGGGAAATAAGGAGTGAAAATGATCTTTTCAGATACTTACTCTGAATTAGGTCCTTTATATAATTTTTTTAAATTTCACTCATTCTATGAAATTAGCATTATCATGATATTACATCTGAAAAAAAAAAAATTAAGAACTGGAGAGCTTAAAGGCTCCTGAATGGTTCAGTCAGTTAAGTGTCTGACGTGGCCTGGAGCCCCACAGCAGACTCCTTGCTCAGCAGGGGGTCTGCTTCTCCATTTCCTTCTGCCCCTCTTCCCCACTTGTGTTCTCTCTCTCAAGTAAGTAAATAAAACCTTTAAAAAAATAAAGAACTGGAGAGGTTAAGAAACTTACCCAAAGATAAACAACTAATAAGTACTAGAATCAGGATATAAATTCAAGTTTTTTATTCTAAGGTTATGTTCATTCCACTGCATTATATTACTTCCTGAAGAAAGCAGACTTAATTTACATTAAGTCTCCTAATTTAGTTGCCAGTAGGCCTTCAGTGAACTAACTCAATGTGGTGGTCATCTTTATTATATGCACTCTCAATAACCCTCCCCTTCACCTCTGTCATAAAACTTACTTCCACACTTCTTTTCTCCTGTGGAGGATGAAATCTACTTCTTTAAAGTCAATCCCTATCTCTGTATTTTGGATCAATGTTTCCCAAATTTTAATATGCAAATGAGTCACCTGAGGATCTTATAAAAAACAAATTCTGATTTGGTAAGCCTGCGACAAGGCCTGAGATTCTATATTTCTGACAGTCTCTCAAATGATGACACTCTATGAACCATGCCGCTCCAAATAGAAATGGCTTAGACCCCTCTCTTAATGCATTTTCTATTTACTTTTTCTTTTCCCCTGAGGTGGCCATCCTCCAAGATGCTTCCAAATGATTGTCACTTCTTGTGTCCATACTTTTGTGTAGTTCCTTTCTATATTGAATAAGGTTGACCATGTGACTTCTGAGGTTTGCTTATAAAAGCCATTGTGACTTCTACCTTGCTCTTTCCTTGGAAGAAGGAATAAAGTGAAGTTGGCTGCCATGTTGTGAGGACACTTAAGCAGCTCTATGAAAAAGTCCAGATGGTGAAAACAAAGACTGGTGCTACCCATGTGAATGATCCACCTTGGATGAACCATTTTTTATTAGGTGCCTGCAACTCCAGCTGATATTTTAAATTGTAATCTTACGAATGTTCTCAATCTAGAACCATCCAGCTAAGAGGCTCCCAAATTCATGACCAAAGAAACTGTGAGATAATATATGTTTATTGTTCAGTTAAGCAGCTTTGTGTTAGGTTAATTTGTTTGGGAGCAACAAATAATAGACCTACTAACTCTTTTATGTCTACCTTCAAGCATAAAAAGATCTTATTTGGAAACAAACACCAGGCCCATTTTTAGCTCTTATTTCATACTCCTTTCTCACTCACCAGCAAACTTCTTCAAAGTGTGGTAAGAATCAGTTAACTCCATTAAATTCATTCATTTTCCACCCAACTGTATTGAGATATAATTGACAAAATTCTAAGATATTTAAAGTGTACATTGTTGTGATTTGATATACATGCACACTGTAAAAGGATTCTCCTGTCTAGTTAATTAACACACCCAACAGCTCACATATTTATCTTTTTCTTTTCTTTTTTTGGTAAGAACATTTTCCACTCTCTTAACAAAACCTAATTATACATACAGTGTTATCAACTATAGTCACCCTGTTGTACATTAGATCCTCAGAACTTATTTAACTCAGCAGAAATTTTCTATCTTATTACTAACCTCTTTATTTCACTTACTCCCTAGCCTCTGGCAACCACCTTCCTACTATTTGTCTGTATTAGCTTGACTGTAGATAACACTAAATGATATCCTTTAGATATCACTTAGATAACACTAAATGATATCCTTTAGATGTCACTTATAAGTGATACCATGAAGTATTTGTCTTTCTCTGTTTGGCTTATCTCACTAAGCATAATGCCCTCAATGTCCATCCTGTCACAAAAGGCAAGGTTTCTTTGTTTCTGGTGCCTCCATAATATTCCATTGTATGTCCCAATTCTTGTTTATTCATTCATCCATTGATGGACACTTAGGTTGTTCCCATATCTTGACTATTGTGACTAATACTACAATAAATATAGGAGTTGCAGATATCTATTTGTTATCTTATTTTCATTTCCTTGGATATAGATTCAGAAGTTGTATTGCTGGATCATATGGTAGTTATATTTTTAATTTTTTGAGGAACCTCTGTATTGTTTTCCAAAGTGGTTGCATCAATATATACTCCCATGAACAGTGCACAAGGATTCACTTTTCTCCACATTCTTGCCAATACTTGTTATTTTCAATTTTTTTAAAATAGTGGCTGCCTTCATAGGTATGAGATGATATCTCACGTGGTTTTGATTTGCATTTCAATGATGATTAGTGATATTAAGCATCTTTTCATATGCTTGTTGAGAATCTGTATATCTTATTTGGAGAAATGTTCATTCAAGTCCTTTGCCTATTTTATAATTGTGTTATTAGGTTTTTGTGGTTGAAATAGAAATTATTTATATATTGTGAATATTAACCTTAGTCATATATGTGAATGCAAATAGGAGTTTTTGCAAAAAGGAATTCTTTATAATTCTTTACTCTGGATATTAATCCCTGATCATATATATGTGTTGCAATATTATCTGCAATTCTGTAGGTTGCCTTTTCACTCTGTTGATTGTTTTCTTTTATGCCCAGTTTTGTGGGAGGTTTTTGTTTGTTTTTGTTTGTTTGAAGACTATTTATTTGACAGAGAAAGAAAGAACAGAAGCAGGAGAAGTGGGAGAGGGAGAAGCAGCTTCACACAGAGCAGGGACCCCGACATGGGGTCATGACCTCAGCTGGGCAGATGCTTAACAACTGAGCCACCCAGGTGCCTGTGCACAGAAGTTTTTAAGTTTGATTAGATACATTTGTCTATGTTTGCCTTTGTTGCCTGCACCTTTCAAGAAATCATCACCAAATCCAGTGTCATGAAGGTTTTCCCCTGTTTTCTTCCAGAAATGTTATACTTTCATGTCTTACATTTAATCTTTATATCATTTTGAGTTCATTTTTGTATATGATGTAAAGTAAGGTTCTTTTTTTTTTAAAGATTTTATTTATTTATTTGACAGATCACAAGTAGGCAGAGAGGCAGGCAGAGAGTGAGAGAGGAGGAAGCAGGCTCCCCGCTGAGCAGAGAGCCCGATGTGGGGCTCCATCCCAGGACTCTGGGATCATGACCTGAGCTGAAGGCAGAGGCTTTAACCCACTGAGCCACCCAGGCGCCCATGATGTAAAGTAAGGTTCTAACTGTTACTTACACAGACCCTATACAAACTTTCAGTCCCCTTTTCACAATTATTTACCTTTACCTTTTCCTTCCAAGAACTGGAGTTTCATTATCTGAACATTTCTGGAACAGTCAGCTGGCTTTTGTTTGCTTCTCTTGGCTCCCACTACACAGAAGTTTCTTGATTTTCTATCTACTTTTCTACCACCAATCCTTCTTTTCTCCCTTACTCCTTTACTATAGCTATTTCCCAGAGTTCAATTTGTAGTGTGATCCTCTTTTCTGTTCTCTCTACTCTTTTAGGGAGCAATTTTTATTTTCTAGTTTCAAGTCCATCCTCTCACGTGATTTCTCTCAGATCTGTATTTTCAGTCCATACCTCAATTTACCACTGAGGCAATTCACCTTGGATACCTCATACATTTGATAACCTCAAATTGTTTATGTCCTAAATTCAATTTACCATCCCCTTTCCAAATGATTATCAATGTTAGCACCTTTTATTTCAGTCACTCACGGAATGACCAGAGTTCAAATTTCTTCTTTTTTTTTTTTTTTCAATTTCTTTATCTAGTAGTAGTCAAATTCTATGGCTTCTTTTGTCTAAAGTATTTTCCTTTGTGTCTCTAGTGCTGTCATCTTTGTATAGTCTCTTATCATCTTGGCCCTAAATACTGCAGTAGCAACTGAACTTGTTTTCTTTCCCTTATTTTCTCATCATCTACTCCATCCTTTGTCCTTCTACTGACTGATTTTGTTATTAATATATCACTGTAACACGGTCAATCCCATGATCAAAAACCTCCCCTTGTTACAGTTAGGCTCAACTTTATGTTTCTAGATCTAGCAGTCAGCATCCTTCACTCTCTGATCCTATCACAGATCCAGCTAGCTGTATTTCCTTGCTAGTCCCCAACAGAAAGCCTAGTCTCCATGTAGGACATTTCATGCTCATTTCCATGTGCATTTCCTTTTGTTAGAAAGGCTTTATTTTTTTTTAAGATTTTATTTATTTATTTGATAGAGAGAGAGATCATCAGTAGGCAGAGAGGCAGGCAGAGAGAGAGGGGGAAGCAGGCTCCCCGCCAAGCAGAGAGTCTGATGTGGAGCTCGATCCCTGTACCCTGGGATCATGACCTGAGCTGAAGGCAGAGGCTTAACCCACTGAGCCACCCAGGCACCTCGTTAGAAAGTTCTTCAATTAGTCCTCCTCTAATCTAAATGCCTCACTCCATTCAAGTTTTGTTATTTCTACAAAGATTTCTCTACTCTCGAGTCCTTAATAATACCCCTTGTGGGGGCACCTGGGTGGCTCAGTTGTTAAGCATCTGACTTCAGCTCAGGTCATGATCCCATGGTCCTGGGGTCAAGTCCCACATTGGGCTCCCTTCTCAGCAGGGAACCTGCTTCTCCCTTTCCCACTCCTCCTGCTTGTGTTCTCACTCTTGCTGTGTTTCTTTCTGTCAAATAACTAAATAAAATATGTTTTTAAAAATTCAGATCTGCATGAAGGAATAAAGAACAAGTAAATTGTAAATATGTGGACAGATATAAAAACTATCCTTCTTCTGGATATTTAATTCAAAATCACAACACGTATTGTTAGATTTATAGTGTTTGTAGATATAAAATGTAAGACAGCAATAGCATAAAGAGCAGGCAGGTGTGCCATTTTAAGCTCTTATATTTTACATGAAGTGATACAATGCTAACTCTGGATAGGCTCTGATAAATTTAGGATGCATAATTTAATCCCTAGAGTAAATAACAGAGAGAAACATAAAAAGGACTAGCTAAAATTCTAATAGAAGTTTTTTCTCATTTTCTTCCTTTCTCCCTTCCATATCTTTTTCTTTCCCTTCCTAAATAATTCAGAACTAAAGCCAGCAGGTAGCACCAACCATGGTAAGTGTCTATGCCAAAACTGGGAGAAATATAGTGGCCCAGTGTTATATCAGAGCCCAGCTAGGTTGAGGAGGATGTCCATATGGGAATGACATAAGGAGGGTGTGGTCAGCAGAATTCTAATATGCCTTGGTGTTATTTTCCTAGTACAACTGTAGCAAAGTATGACAAGCAGTGTGGGTTAAAATGACAGAAGCTAGTTTTCTTATAGTTCTGGAGTACAGAATTCCAAAATCAAGATTGACTGGTTTGGTTCCCTCTGCCAGCTCTGAGAGAACAACCCTTCCCTACTTCTCTCTGAAGCTTCTGGTGGTTTCCAGCAGTCCTTGACTTTTCTTGGCTTGTGGAAGCATAACTCCAGTCTTTGACTCTGTTTTCATGTGGCCATCTTCTCTGTTTCTGTCTCCTCTGCACCCAAATCTCTCTCTTTTTCCTTTTATAAAGACACAAATTATTGAAGTTAAGGCCCACCCTAAATCCAGGATGATACCATCTTGAAATCCTTAGTGAATTATAGTTACAAAGACTCTATTTCCAAATAAGGTCACCTCCTGAGGTTCTGGGTATATATGATTTGGGGAGGTAATACTACTCAACCTGTGCCATCCCTCAAGGATTCTACCACCTGGTAATTTTACAGTCTTGTGAGACCCCGAGCAGAGAATCCATCTACACCATACCTGGATTTCTGACTTACAGAAATAATGAGATAATAAATGGGTGTTGTTTTAAGACTAAAAATGTGGTAATTTGTTACTCAGTGGTAGAAAACTAAAACAGAGGGTATCTGCAAAGGAAGGCTGTCTGTTGCAAGTTATAGTGGGGTGTGGCGGGCATCCTCATAAAGGGAATCCAAAATTGGGGTGCTGGAATTCAAGTGGAAGTAGGAGGTATCTATCCAGAAGGGTGGCTCAGCACAGAGTATCATAACCAGGCTGGGTGAAAGGAGCTTCAGTGTAGGAGGGTGGCACTCGTGACGTGTAAGAGCCTAACCAGAATGGAAAAGCATCCTTGTTGGAGGGAGGTGGCCCAGGGCAGAGTGACTAGTGCAGGTTGTAAGAACCTGAGCTGGTGGAGATTGAGATATATATATATATATATATATATATATATATATATATATATATACTGAAGTTTATTGGGCAACATTTAAGTGCTACTTTTTATTTTTATATTCAGTTAGCCAGCATATAGTACATCATTAGTTTTTGATGTAGTGTTCAACAATTCATTAGTTGCATATAACACCCAGTGCTCATCACAACATGTGACCTCCTTAACACCTATCACCTGGTTACCCCAATCCTCCAGCCGCCTCTGCTCTGTAACTTTCAGTTTGTTTCCCAGAGTCCAGAGTCTTTCATGGTTTGTCTCCCTCTCTGATTTCTTCTTATTCAGTTTTCTCTCCCTTCCTCGATAGTCCTCCACACTTTTCCTTATAGTCCACATATGAGTGAAAACATATGATAATTGTCTTTCTCTGCTTGACTTATTTCACTGAGCATAACCCCTTCTAGTTCCAACCATGTCAATGCAAATTAGGGGTACTCATCCTTTCTCATAGCTGAGTAATATATGTACCTCATCGTCTTTATCCATTCATCTGTTGAAGGGCATTTCAGCTCCTTCCACAGTTTGGCTATTGTGGAATTGCTGATATGAACATTGGGGTGCATATGCCCCTTCTCTTCACCACATCTGTATCTTTGGGGTAACCTAGTAGTAAAACTGCTGGCTAATAGGACAGCCCTATTTGTAACATTTTGAGAAACCTCCATACTATTTTCCAGAGTGCCTGTAGCAACTGACATTCCCATCAACAGTATAAGAGAGTTTCCCTTTTTCCAAATCCTCACCAACACTTGTTCTTTCCTGTCTTGTTAATTTTGGCCATTCTAACTGGTTTAAGGTGGTATCTCATTGTGGTTTTGATTTGTATTTCCCTGATTGCTGGTGATGTTGAACATCTTTCATGTGTCTGTTAGCCATTTGTATGTCTTCTTTGGAGAAGTGCTTGTTTATCTGTGAAGAAGACTTCTGTGTAAGAAGTGGCTCAGTGCTGTGTGAGAGAGCCTAAGTTGGGTGAAGACATCCATGGAAAAGGAAAGCCCAGTTGGATTGTCAGAAAACAAGTGGAGTGAGGAAATTGCTCTAATGGCAATGCTGCCTGGGGCTGGGAATCAGAGCCAAGTGGATAGAAGACAATATTCACAAGGACAGGCACCCTTACCTGGGGGGACAGATCTAAGCACAGTAAGGAAAATGATCATGTTGGGGGGAAAGTAACCTGATACAACGTGTTAGAGCCCAAGTGGCTAAGGAGGGCTTTCATGTGGTGAGATAGACCAGAAAAGAAAATTGGAACAAGAATAGGATGAAAGGGGCATCCATATGAGGCTTGAGGGGCATGGCAGCCCAGTGCTGAGTGTTGGAGACCAAGTGAGATAAAGAGAAAATTTGTTTGGGAGAGGGGGACATTGGTCACAGCTTAATTATATCAAAGGAATTGACTAAATAAACAAATAGTGAGAGACACACTTTTATTGTCAGAGAAGTGAGTTTAAAATATGAAAAGAAAAAAATTGGAATGAACTTTATAGAATTGGAATTGAATTAAAGGTGTTGATGTAAATTCCTGTTTTTTACTCTGCCTCGATAGTAAAAGAACTAGCTATAAATGTACATATCTCTATATATGCATATACACACATGCATATATTTACAAAGTTTGTCCACTGAGAGGGTGTGGGAATAACTACACCCAATAACAATGACAAACCAAATGCCCAGATTTTGGTTTCTAAATAATATTACTATTAAAAGGAAATAAAATTCCTTGGGGGAAATGGCTGGCTCCTAAACTGGGAGATAAAAAGTAGGAGATGAGCCTGGAGCTAGTTTTTTGTGTCAGAAGTTAAAGAAATTTTCAAATAATGAGAAGACATAAAAGACAGAAAGGCGAAGACATCATTTTGAAGGGGCTACAACTCACCAAATCTAAGATAATTGAAGCATCAAAATTAATGATAGTAATAGACTATATCCCATTGAATAAACAAGGAAGTCATGAGTCCATAGTGATGTAAATACATAAATGAGTAAATTAGCAGTTTAAGGAGGAAGAGTTTACTTAGTCTCAAAGTACTTCCTAATAAAATACTTATTAAACAGAACTTTAAAAAGGTAACTTTTCGGGGCGCCTGGGTGGCTCAGTGGTTTGGGCTGCTGCCTTCGGCTCGGGTCGTGATCTCAGGGTCCCTGCTCCGCGGGAAGCCTGCTTCCCTCTCTCTCTGCCTGCCTCTCTGCCTACTTGTGATCTCTGTCTGTCAAATAAATAAATAACATCTTAAAAAAAAAAAAGGTAACTTTTTTTTTAGAAGCCCTTGACACCACCTTAAATCAAATGTTTAAAATGAACATCATCATTAATGGATCAGACTGTATTTCAAACTTACTGAGTCATATTACAGCATCACTTCCTTCCTGCCAAACATGCATAACTTGGATCTAATCATGACAAAATATCAAACTGAATGATATCCTAAAAAGTGGCCTGTAATCTTCAAAAGAATCAAAGTCAATAAATTTAGGAAAGACCAAAGAACAATTTCAACTTAAAGAAGGCTGAAAGACAATTAAAGGCAACACAAGATTCTGATATGGATCCTTTTTCTATAAAGGGCATTTTGAAACAATTGGCAAAATTTGACTGGGGTCTAAGAATTAGTTGGTAGTATATGTCAATATTAATTTGTTGATCCTGGCTCTAGTATTGTGGTTATGAAGGGAAATACCCTTTATAATTGAAATTACAAACTAATCTACTCATGAGTGATAGAGTATCATGTTGAGAACTTACTCTGATATTGTTCAAGAAAAGTATTTTGTCCTACAATTACAACTTTTATTTAAGAGAAGATTTTGGTTTTTTTTTAAATTATAAACTCTGTCCTTGGCCACAGCAACTTCTTCTTAGACACATATGAGGCAAGGGAAACAAAGCAAAAGTGAACTATCAGGACTTCATTAAGATAAAAAGTTTCTGCAGAGCAAAGGAAACAGTCAGCAGAACTAAAAGGCAACCTACAGAATGGGAGAAGATATCTGCAAATGTCTTATCAGATAAAGAGCTAGTATCCACATTCCATAAAGAACTTATCAAACTCAACACCCAAATGACAAATAATCCAGTCAAGAAATGGGCAGAAGACATGAAAAGACATTTCTTCAAAGAAGACATACAAATGGCCAACAGACACATGAAAAATGCTCACCAACACCAAATCAAAACCACAATGAGATACCACCTCATACCTGTCAGAATGGCTGAAATTAATACCTCAGGAAACAACAGATGTTGGCGAGGATGCAGAAGAAGGGGAACCCTCTTGCACTGTTGAGGGGAATGCAAACTGGTGCAGTCACTCTGGAAAACTGTGCAGGTTCCTCAAAAAGTTGAAAATAGATCAACCATAGGACTCAGCAGTTGCACTAGTAGGTATTTATCCAAAGAGTACAAACATGGTGATTTGAAGTAGCACATGCACCTCAATGTCTATAGCAGCAATGTCTACGATAGCCAAACTATGGAAGGAGCCCAGATATCCATCGACAGATGAAAGGATAAAGAAGATGTGGTATATATATGATGGAATACTACTCAGTCATCAGAAGAAATGAAATTTTCCCATTTGCAATGATGTGGATGGAACTAGAGGGTATTATGCTAAGCAAAATAAGTCAGTCAGAGAAAGACAAATCCCATGTGATCTCACTCATATGTGGAGCTTAAGAAACAAAACAAATGAACATAGGGGAAGGGAAGGAAAAATAAAATAAGATGGAAAGAGAGAGGGAGGCAAACCATAAGAGACTCTTATCTCTAGGTAACTGAGGGTTGCTGGAGGGGAGGCCAATTGAAGGGTGGTGTAATTGGGTGGAGGGCATTAAGGAGGGCACTTGATGTAATGAGCACTGGGCGTTACATGCAACTGTTGAATCACTAAATTCTAGCCCTGAAATGAATACAGTATATGTTAACTAAATTGAATTTAAATAAAATATTTTTAAAAGAAATTAAGATTATACAATTTTGGGTTTTTAACCACAATTTTAAAAAATGTTATTAAAAATACAGATAAGTATTGGAGGGGATGTGGACAACCTGGAACTCTTTTACGTTGCTGGTGGGAGTGTAAAATGGTACAGCCACTTTCAAGAAGTAATTTGGCAGTTTCTTAACAAAAACATAAACTTGGGCCACCTGGGTACCCCAGTCTTTAAGCTGCTGCCTTCATCTCGGTCATGATCCCAGTGTCCTAGGATCGAGCCCTGCATTGGAGGGGGGTGGGGTGTCCATGCTCAGGGGGAGGCCTGCTTCTCCCTCTTCCACTCCCCCCTGCTTGTATTCCCCCTTTCTCTGTCAAATAATTTAAAAAAAAGTTCTGTGGGACAGGATGGCAGAGAAGTAGGAGACCCTATTTCACCTGGTCCCCTAAAGTGAGCTAAATATCTACCAGAATACTCTGAACACCCAGGAAATCAGCCTGAGATGCAAGATTGTATACTTCTGGATTTCTATGGGAACAGAAGACATCAGTGAAGAGGTAAAGTGGAGTATGAATACTCGGACGGTTATTGGAGGATAAACAGAAGGGGGAGGGAGACACCAGAAGCAACCCTTGGAAAGTAATACACCAATACGAAAGTTCCCTGTCATTGGGGACCAGCATTAACTTGAAGTCTGGTTAAAAGCACTCAAAAAAAGATCAAAAGATCTTAAGGGGCATTTGGTGGAATTGGGTGGTCACGGGCATGGGCCTAAGCATAAGAACCCGGGATGGCCACCACCAGAGATCACCTATGCCAGAGACAGTGTAGTGGAGGCTCCAGTCCATGGTCCCAGAGCCCCTGGCTCTCCGTTGCTTGCACCACTGCTTGGCTGGGAGCACTCCCACCTGCGTGTAAGAGAGTCAGGTGTAGGCATCAACCAGAGCTCTCTAGGTCCACAGCGTTCTTCAGTCTGCAAGCCCTGGGTGGACCTTAGGTCTGAATGCACTCTTGCCTCTGCCTGAGAGAACTTGGTGTGGGCATCAGCCAGCGTTCTCTAGGACTGAGGCCTTCTGCCACCAGCTGAGGGTCAGCCCACACCTGAGAGAACCCCACTCAATCTCTGGTGGGATCCCTCAGGGGGCAACCTTCCATGACCCACACAACCACGGGGTCTCAGCATACCCTGAGCACACCCTGTGTGGACCTGCACCCCAGACAGCAGTCCTGGCAAAGACAGCCACTGGAAGCAGATTCCCTGGAACAATATTGCTTGGGGTTTTAGTGGCATAGGGGTGCAGAGACAAGTCAGCGCCAAGCAAGACTGACTGAAAAACTATACAGCAAGCCCTGCCCACAAAAGGCAAGCCAAAAGAACAAGCAGACAACCACCACAGAGTCCCCATAAAACTGTAAAACCCCAACATCAGGGCAAAACAATATATTAAGCTTCCAGTATTGCCCTAAAACCTGTATATTTCATAGATACAAACTTTTTTTTTAATTTGTTGTCACGATTCTGTTCTTTTAATTTATTTAACCTACTTACCTACAACCTACTTACCTACTTACCATTACAACTAGAGGTTTTATACAACATATTCCATAGTACTCTTTTAACTTGAACTTTTGTCCTACATATACCTGTATTTTTCTTTTTCTTTTCTTTTTTCTTTTTTTTGATATGCATAAGATATAAGCTTCAAGGTGATAATTTTTCCCTATTCAATACTATCCCTATATATAAACCAGTTTTTTTTAAAGATTTTATTTATTTATTTGTCAGAGAGAGAGAGAGGGAGAGAGAGCAAGCGAGCACAGGCAGATGGAGCAGCAGGCAGAGACAGAGGGAGAAGCAGGCTCCCTGCCAAACAAGGAGCCCAATGTGGGACTCGATCCCAGGCTGCTGGGATCATGACCAGAGCCAAAGGCAGCTGCTTAACCAACTGAGCCACCCAGGCATCCCTATAAACCAGTTTTAATCTCCCTTTGTCTCTGGAAAGTTGAGTACTTTTAAAAAGATATCAAGATACACCCAGGAAGAACCAATCCCACATCAATGATTTATAACCACCCTCCCATCTTTCTCTTCTGTCAATGTTTCTATATATATGTTTTTCTTCTGATATTATATAAATCTTATTCTTGGAGTTCATTTTGGCTGTGTTCTTTTTTTACTATCACTTACTTTTGTCAGTCTTTTTGACCATTTGCATTTATATACCTCATGAATCTTACTTTTGGGGCTTGTTTTGGCAGGTTTTCTCTTTTTATTCTCTCTTTTTCTCTCTCACTTTTTTTCTTTTTTCTTTCTCTTTGGTGGTGACTTCTGATTGCTCCAGTAGTTCCAGGGTGCACCTTACCTGGATTGTGGTTGATATATTCAGCTAAACATCCCCTCAACCACCTCCCACCAAAATGACTAGGAAGAGGAACATGCAACAGAGGAAAAATTCAGAGACTGTGCCCTCTCCATCAGAACTATTGGATATGGACATAAACAGTATGTCAGAAATGGAATTTAGGGAAACAATTATCCAGGCAATAGCTAGGTTGGAGAAGACCATTATTGTCAACCAGAATCTTTAAGGGCAGAAGTGAGAGTGGACCTGGCAGAAGTTAAAAATGCTATCAATGAGATACAATCTAATCTAAATACTCTAACAGCCAGTAACCAAGGCAGAAGATACAATTAGTGATCTAGAGTACATATTGATTAAAAAAAAAAAAAAGATCAGGAAGAGTCCTGGGATGAACAACTTAAAAGCCATGAAAACAGAATTAGGGAAATAAATGACACCATGAAATGTTCCAGTGTCAGAATTATTAGAATTCATGAGGGCGTGGAGAAAGAGAGAAGACTAGAAGATATAATTGAACAAATTCTGGATGAAAATTTTCCCAATCTGGGGAATGGAACAAGTGTTCATGTCCTAGAGGCAGAAAGAACACCTACCAAGATGAATGAATTTAGAAAGACCTCAAGACATTTGATTGTGAAATTCATGAATCATAATTTTAGGCAAGAGCTTCTGAGGTCTGCTAGAAGGAAGAGATTCCTTATATACAGAGGAAGGTCAATCAGAATCACATCAGACCTGTCCACAGAAACCTGGTAAGTCTTTCTGGGCTGGCAAGACATATTCAGGGCACTAAATGAGAAGAACATGAAGCCAAGAATATTTTATCCAGCAAGACTTACATTGAAAATGGATGGCGAGATAAAGAGCTTCCAAGACTGGCAAGGTTTAAAAGGTATGTGACCACCAAGCTGGCACTACAAGAAATATTAAGGGGGGGTTCTATAAAAGAAGAAAAAATCCAAGAGTGACATACAACAGAAATTTACAGAGACAATCTATAGAAACAAAGACTTCCCAGGCAACATGATGTCAATGAAAACTTATCTTTCAATAATCACTCTCAATGTGAATGGCCTAAATACTGCCATAAAATGGCACAGTGTTGCAGACTGGATAAAATGACAGGACCCATCCATATGTTGTCTACAAAGACACAATTGGAATGTAAAAATACATCCAGACTGAAAGTGAAGGGAATGAAGAACCATGTTTCATGCTGACGGACCTCAAAAGAAATCTGGGGTACTGATTCTCAAATCAGATAAATTAGATTTTAAGCTAAAGCCTGTAGTCAAAGATATAGAAGGACACTACATCATTCTTAAAGGGTCTATCCACCAAGAAGATCTAACAATTGTAAATATTTATGCCCCAAATATGGGAGCAGCCAAATACATCCATCAACTGTTAATCAAAATAAAGAGTAATATTGATATGAATATATTAATTATGGGGGATCTTGAAGAACTTAATGAAAAAGAAATAAAATAAAACTTCCCAAATTAAAAAAAGGAGGGCATGTATTACATGGAGCACTGGGCATGGTGCATAAACAATGAAACTTGGAACACTGAAAAAATAAAATTAAATTCAAAAAAATCTAAACTTTACCATATAAGTACTTAGGATTTTACCCAGGAGTAATAAAATGTATGTTCACAAAAAGACATATGCATGCATGTTCATAACAGCATTATTCCTAATAACTAAAAATTAGACACAATCCAAATGTCTATCAACTGGTGAATAGATAAACTGAATGGTATATCCATATAATGGAATATTATTAAACAATATAAAGGAACAAACTACTGATACATCCTAAACATGTTTGAACATCAAAAACACTTTGCCAAATGAGGAAACCCAGATGCAAAAGACCTACATATTATATGATTCCATTACATGAAATGTCCAACAAAGGTAAATGTCCACAGAAGTACAAAGATTGAAATAAAGCAGATCAAATAAAGCAATTGCCCTGGTGTGGGAATACACAAGCAGATGAACTATAAACAAGTACAAAGAAATTTGGAGGGTGATGAAAAAGTTTTAAAACTGGATGGTAGTAAGAGTTGTACTTGATAAATTCACCAAAAATCATTGAAAGGTACATTTTAAATTGGTGAATTTTTTTCTTCCAAATTTTTGTTTAGATTCTAATTAGTTAATGTTTAGTGAAATATTGGTTTTAGGAGTTAGTGATTCTTCACTTACATAACCCAGTGCTCATCATAGTAAGTGCCCTCCTTTTTTAAAAAAGATTTTATTTGACAGAGAGAAAGAAAGAGAGAGAGCACAAGAAGGGGGAGTGGCAGGCAGAGGGAGAAGGAGAAGCAGATTTCTTGCTGAGCAAGGAGTCCTCTGTGGGGTTCAATCCAGGACTCTGGGATCATGACCTGAGCTGACGCCAGATGCTTAACAAATTGAGCCACCCAGGTATCACCATAACAAGTGCCCTCCTTAATATCCATCACCCATTTAGCCCATCTCCCAGCCGCTTCCCTCCCTCAATCTCCAGTTTGTTTTCACTCACTGAGTCTCTTATGATTTGTTCCTTCCCCCCTTTTACAGTCCTTCCTTCTTAGTCATATGTTTTATTTCTTAAATTCCACACATGAATGAAAATCATGTGGTATTTGTCTTTCTCTGACTGACTTAGGATCACTTACCATAATACATTCTACTTCCATCCACGTCATTGCAATTGGCAAGATCTCATTCTTTTTGATGGCTGAGTAATATTCGTGTGTGTGTGTGTGTGTGTGTGTGTACACCACATCTTCTTTATTCATTCATGAATTGGTGGACACACTTGGGTTTGTTCCATCGTTAGGCTCTTGTTGATAATGCTACTGTAAACATTAGGGTGCATGTACCCCTTGGAATCTATATTTTTGTATTCTTCGGATAAATACCTAGTAGTACAATTGCTGTGTCCTAAGGTTGCTCTATTTGAAACTTTTTTTAAAAAAGATTATTTATTTATTTATTTATGTAAGACAGAGAGATCATGAGAGGGGAGAAGGTCAGAGGGAGAAGCAGACTCCCCATGGAGCTGGAAGCCTGATGCAGGACCTGATCCTGGGACTCTGGGGTCATGACATGAACCAAAGGCAGTCACTTAACCAACTGAGCCACCCAGGCGCCCTATTTTTAACTTTTTGAGGAACCACCATACTGTTTTCCAGAGTGCCTGCACCAGCTTGTATCCCCACTAAATTAGTGAATTTTATAGTATATAAATTATACTTCAATAAGTTCAATAATAAAGATAAAATTAAAAATAACACACCCCACATATGGTGAACCATCTTAGAAATAGATTCTCCAGACTGTTCACACTGCCAGGACAAGTGCTTCTTGGAACAGATGTGAGCTATCTCAGTTGAGCTCTGCCCAATATGAAGAATTGTGAGCAAAATAAATCCAAATACATATAAGTAAAATCTTATATTTCCACAGATTCTAACTTGCTTCCCCTACCATGGAAGAAATCCTGCCAGTAAAAGTGCACTTTACACACATAATCACTCTTCTACCTTCTAACAACCTTGGGAGGTAGGCAGTACATAGAATATATAATAGCACTGATTGTCAGATACCCCAATTTCACAAACACTAAAATTCAAAAATTCTGCTTTTCAGTTAAAGATAAACTTGTTAGCTTCATTTTACCTATTTTACATTTACATTTACATTTTACATATATAGAAACTGAAATTTATTTAATTTACTTATTTATTTTATTTATTTACTTTATTTATTTTACTTTATTTTATTGTATTATGTTTTTATTTTGTTATTATTTTATTGTGTTATGTTAGTCACTATATAGTACATGGTTAGTTTTTGATGTAGTGTTCCTCGATCCATTGTTTGTGTTCAACACCCAGTGCTCCACAATCTGTGCCCTCCTTAATACCCATCACCGGGCTCACCCATCCCCCCAACAACCTTCCCCTCTAAAACCCTCAATTTGTTTCCTGGAGTCCATACCCTCTTATGGTTCGTCTCTCCCTTCATTTTCTCCCCCTTCATTTTTTCCTTCCTTCTCCTAATGTCCTCCATGCTATTCCTAATGTTCCACAAATAAGTGAAACCATATGATAATTAACTGTCTCTATTTTAGAAACTGAAATTTAAAGAGAAAAAAATTTTTCATGAGGTCACATAGCCTGTAAGTGACTAAGCTAATAGCTATGCTGTTAGCCATGGTACTTTACAGCCCTACTCTACACTACAACATATTTTGTCTAAATACATATGCTCCCTCTCCAATAATCCCTCTTTCTTAAGAACTGTGGATTCTCAGAGGGTGGGATTTGGCATGACTGCTGAACATGGTTGGCCCTGGCAGTTAGGCCAAAACTGTTACTTGTCTTTCTGTTATAGAGAGGACAGGCAGGGTGACTCTCAATTCTGTGAGCCAGTCCCTTTTGCACACCTGTCTCTCTGGCTTTTATCTGTCAAAGAACTCCATCCATTGCTGTTCTGGGGGAAAGGGCCACACCCTCTCTTTAGATGACCAGGAAATGAGAAGAGATTAAAAATGAGGGGAGGTCAATCTACTTTGTAAACCTTGGAAGTAGAGAGAGTACAGCTATCTGGGAAACAGTGAAGAGAAAGCGTATTTGACGAGGAGAAAAAGGGTGAGACTTTAGGCAGTGGCCCTTTGTTTGCTAGGGGATAACTATGTTGTTTTGCTGCTTGCTTGTTGGAAAACAAGGAGAAGGCAATTAAATAGAAATGGAAAAGAGAGCCACAGATACTAAATTTTGACAAAAACATCCCACAAAGGGTGCACTTACATAAGAGACTGTTATGTTGTTAATTTCTTATGTATCTCCAGCCCATCACCTTTGTGGGCGATGGGAAAAAAATGAGTCCCATCTTAATATTAACATCCTATCCACCTCTAAACAAGGCAAATTTCGGTGTCTGGATTGAAGTTTCTCTTACCTTTGCAGGAAAAGGAGGTAGAATTAGTGTGAATGTTAGGTGTTGTAACTACACAGCTGCTGTAGCCTTAATACCTTAAAAAAGAAAAATCACTTTATTCTATTGGTGGTGTTAAAAAACCCCAGGCAACTGACAGGTTTAAGAATATTAAGCCTCTTGGAACAATTCTCAGGTATTACCAACATAGAATCCTAAGGGTTGGTGGCAGAGAGAGAGGAAGAATGAGTGAGGGAGACAGAGAGGAGTGCAAGGCAGAAAATTCAGTATCAGAGGCAGGAAAACTGCAAAGTTGTCCCTGCATATGTCATTTAATGTTGGAGTCCACAATCCCCTGGATTACTGTGTGGTTAGCATTAGGGCAGCCATATCAAGGCCTGAGTTTAGAGCCTAAAGGAGTAAAATTTAATAACAATTAAGTTACATAGAATTATGGACACACAAATGATCCAGTTAAGTGCCAAGGGTGATGTTAACCCTGGGTACTAACTACATGAGGCTCACCATAGAAAATTTAAGCATAATATAAACTGCCAGCAATTCTAAACAATGTCAGTAATAACTCCTGTCCCAAAAATCTTTCTTTAAGTTCTAAACTATTACTTCAGTTCCTCCTGAGGTGTTTTTGTTTTTGTTTTTGTTTTGAGGGTTTTTTTTACATTTTGATTGTGATATAATTTTTTTATATTTTGATTTATGATTGTGAAGTCATAAAGTTCTCCTTTTTAGGGGTGCCTGGGTGGCTCAGTGGGTTAAAGCCTCTGCCTTCGGCTCAGGTCATGATCCCAGGGTCCTGGGATCGAGCTCCGCATTGGGATCTCTGCTCAGCAGGGAGCCTGCTTCCTCCTCTCTCTCTGCCTGCCTCTCTGGCTACTTGTGATCTCTGTCTGTCAAACAAATAAATAAAATCTTTAAAAAAAATTCCCCTTTTTAAAGTATATAATTCAATGGTTTTTAGCATATTCAGAGTTGTACAGACATCACCACATCTAAGTTTAGAATATTTTCTTCATATATTGGGTTTTAGTAATACATATGTAAGCTTCTAATTAGCACATTTTTATTACTAATACTTTAATAGATTCGGATATTGCACAGAAGTTAATTTGGAGAATTTCCAATTATACTGTTGGTCTCTGACCCAATGGACTTTAGCTACATACATTTGTTTTGAAAGTAAGTTCACAGTGATCTAGAATTGTTTCAGGTCATTGGGCAGCTACTGTCTCCGACCATTGTAATTTACATATTCACACATTTAAATAAGAGATTCCAAATAAACAATGATAGATGTAAGCATTTCTTTTAAGTTATCTTTTTTTCTGGTAAGAAGTTTTTATTTTATTTATTTAAAAAGATTTTATTTATTTACTTGAGAGAGAGACAGTGAGAGAGAGCATGAATGAGGAGAGGGTCAGAGAGAGAAGCAGACTCCCCATGGAGCTGGGAGTCCGATGTGGGACTCGATCCCGGGACTCCAGGATCATGATCTGAGCCGAAGGCAGACGTCCAACCAACTGAGCCACCCAGGCGTCCCATCTGGTAAGAAGTTTTTAGATGAGGTAAATCAGATACAAAAATATTTGCAAACAGCAAGAATCAGACTTTAATAATATCTGGTAAAACAAGCTTTAAAATTGTTCTTGGAAGATCCGTGCATAGCAATTGAGGAGAAGACTATAGAACAACAAAATGTAAGGAAATGGGATATTTACATTAAGGAAAAGGAGGGGTGCCTGGGTGGCTCTCTGCTGGTTAAGCATCCGACATTTGATTTTGGTTCAGGTCATGATCTCAGGGATGTGAGATCAAGCCTGATTCAGGCCTTGCACTGCGTGTGGATCCTGCTGAAAATTCTCACTCTCCCTCTTCCTTGGCCCCTCCCCCTCCCTTTAGAAAAAAAGAAAAAATAATAAAAAGTCAAAGAAGTGAGATGCCTAAATTATAACCATTACCGCTATTTCTGCTTCTGTACCTTTGCTTACTAACCCATGAGGAGATGATAAAATACCAGCAGACTTTCTATAGACACTCTGTAACCACACATCCCCCTCCCAGAATTGAACCTGACAGCAAGGCTGCCCCCGGACCCCTCCCCCGCCTCTGGGCCAAGAGATAACAGCCATCTGACGACAGAGAAGCCCCCACCCGGAACTGGACATAACAGAATGACTGCTCCCAGACCCCCCATCGGGCTCTGGGCCGAGAGATAACAACCACCTGGTGCCCCGTGGCTTGACAGGAAGACCCCGGTCAATCCTGAGGTGACACATACCCTAGCGGTGCCAACTCAGCAGTTTGAAGAATGACCCTTTGTTTGAAGAGCCCTTTGCCCTAACCAATAATCCGTTCCCAGCCTTTTCCTGCTCTGTAGCGCGCCAGTCATATTATAGAGTTCCTTTTTGATTTTCCTGCGGTATGTGGCGATTTGTTACAAGATACTATGATGTATGCTAAGTCCCTGCCTCCCCAAAAATAGTGTATAAAAAGTGTTGTGATCCTGAGCTCGGGACCTCTTAGCGTCACCGGCAACGAGTGCGCAGAGGTGCGGGTTCGAACTGGTAATAAATGACCCTTACTGTTTGGCTTTGACTCTGGACTCTGGTGGTCGTCTTTGGGGGGTCTCGAAATTTGGGCACAACAGAAGAATGTCAGGAGAAACCATGGAAGACGCTGTTCTTACATTGCTAGAAGAAATAAAAATTCAATGTTTGAGTTCTAAGCACTGGACACTTTCTTTAAAGCAATGGATCAAAAAATACCAATATTTACTATTATTCATTTATTTTGTCAGATTTTTTTTTTCCTTCAACAACATAAATTTATTCCTCACAGTATTCCTGGGTAAGAAGTTCAGGCATGGGTGGGCTTGGTTCTCTGCTCAGAGTTTGATTAAGATTAAATCAAGGTGATAGGTAGGTCACAATTTCATCTGAAGTTTAGGTCTTCTTTGGAGTCACTGACTATTGGCAGACTTCACTCCCTTGATATTGTAGGAACAAGATACTCAGCTCCTAGAGTCTGCCTGCCATTCCTTGTCAGGTAGCCTTCTCTATAACATGACAGGTAGTTTCTTCAGGGCCAGCAGCAGGTTTTCTCTCCCAGGTTTTTTTTAATAGATGAAAAACTTCAGGGGTGCCTGGGTGGCTCAGTGGGTTAAGCCTATGCCTTCAGCTCAGGTCATGATCTCAGGGTCCTGAGATCGAGCCCCATGTCGAGCTCTCTGCTCAGCGGGGAGCCTGCTTCTCCTTCTCTCTCTGCCTGCCTCTCTGACTACTTGTGATCTCTCTCTCTCTGTGTCAAATAAATAAATAGTCTTAAAAAAAAAAAGATGAAAAACTGGAAATTTTTACTAAATTACAGAAAAAGTAATTTCTGGTAAAGACAACATTTCAATGAAAAATTTTCATTGTGGAGACATTTGAAAGCCTCTATAATCTATCTTGAAGACAAAGACATGGAGAATATTGTAATTTCTGGAAATTTTTGTTAAATCTTATTTTTAAGACTGCCAAATTTTCCTCACATTTAAGACTTTCCCTGACTCTTGTACGTCTGTTTTCTTTGTGTGAAAGAAACTCTTCTAAGTTAAAATCATTAAAATATGTCATTTGCTCTGAAGAAAGATCAACAAATCTGGATATACAATCTATTGAATGTTAAGACACACAATCATTGACAAACTTTTCTAAATTAACTCAAAACTAGAAAATATTATTCATTTCTTTCAAAGTCCAATAGGTACATCTGCCTCTTTCAAAAAACACATTAATGTAATTAAAAAGCATTGATGTTTTGCTTTTCAAAATTTTACCAAAATATTTCAATTTTTATTTTTATTTTTACCAGCATGTTTATATATATGAAGTTAAATATATGAAAATTTTCTCCATTGGCATTTCTTTTCTGGCCATTAGTGTTATCCATTGCTTTTTATATTACTGAAACAAGTTTCATCATAAAGAATGGGTATATCTAGATGTCAGATATGCAAGACATTTGACTGCTACATTGATTGTCTTTGAAAATTATTTTTATGTTTGGTTTCTTTTTTAAAAACATATGTTATCATAATTACAGATATACTAATGACTTCCTGAAAATTACTCTGTTAGGACCTGGGGAGAAACATGACTCACATCTGGTACTCACAGCTGTCAGATGCTAGGAAAAGCAGTTCTCATGTATTCAGTCATCACAATAACTCCATGTGGTAGGTTTTATTAATTTGATTTTACAGATGAGGTTAGGAGAGGTTTAGCAAAGTAAACAAGGTTTAGCAACATGGTTTCTAATTTGCGAATTTGAATCAGCCTCCAATGAGTGGTATTGTTCTGCAGGTGTTTAGGGTACAAGTTAGAACACATAAATGAAGATAAAAAAAGATAACATACTATAAATAATATATGTTAACTACCCATAAAGACATGACCAATACTTTTATTGGATCAAGACAGGGAATCATCACTAGGGACTCTCACAGTTGAAAAGGCTTTGTAGGAAAAGAATAGAGCAGGGCCTGTAAGAGTGTGTTTCCATACGGAACTACAAAAGAAAAGTAATCTGTATTAAAAAATGTGCAAAGTTAGGTCTGCTCCTGGCTTGTCAGGACTCTTAAGTGCTGAATGTAATTGATTTAGAAGGACCTGCTTAGAAAAGAAAATTCATGTCCTTTTGGTCTACCCACTTAATTAAGATAAAATTGTACCAACCATTTCCAATCATTTTCAAATTTGGGCTTGGATTTCAGAAGCTAATTTCACTATATTCAATGTAACAAATATTTAGAACATAATAGCTATGGACAAAGATTTTGATTCTTCTTAAAATTTTATGATTTTTAATTACCATGTATATGTATTACACAGAAATATATATACACACAAATATCTTTTTTCACAAAAGGTAGTGATTAATAAAGCATATACATATTCTTCACACGTTGCTTTTTTATGTGAACATGTTATAGACATATATTATAGAGAGTATTAATGGCTTCATTTTAGCCAAATGCTATAATTTATTCAATCTGAACACTATTTTTAACCTTAAATTGTTTCTTTTGGTTTGCTGTTACAAACAGTGCATCACATAGTAATCTTAAAACTATACCTTTTAATTTATGGGTGAATAAATCTATAGGATTTCCTAGAAATGGAAAATCTGGGTTAAATGGTATATTAATTTTTAATTTTTAAAGACAGTGCCAGGGTGCCTGGGTGGCTCAGTGGGTTAAGCCTCTGTCTTTGGCTCAGGTCATGATCTCAGGGTCCTGGGATCGAGGCCCGCTTTGGGCTCTCTGCTCAGCAGTGGAGCCTGCTTCCTCCCCTCTCTCTGCCTGCCTCTCTGCCTACTTGTGATCTCTGTCTGTCAAATAAATAAATAAAATCTTTAAAAAAAAATGTTCTAAAATCTCCTTCATAGAGATTGACACTGATGGTTTTCAATGTAACTGGAACCAAATTATTTTCTTTTAGAAACAAAAGATTGACCCCTTACTGCTTTACTGTCTGCTGTTTCCAACAAAGCAGCTCACCATAAAAGTGCATTAGATTCAGTTTATCCCATATTATTGGAGCCTATATTGTGTACAAAACAAAACTTGAAATAGGAAGCAAGAAAATGGACAAAGGGAGTATAGGAGATACACTGCAAACACAAGAGAAGAGAGAAATCCTACTGCACAAAAACTCTTACTTTCACACAGGTGAAAAGTGCAGGGAAGTCTGGAAAGGAGGCCTTTTGTGTTCTTCCCTAGACCTCTCTCAAAGCCTTAAGAAGTCCGGGACAGGAAGGTCAGAGTCTTGGCTGTCCCAGTCTCCAGACAGGCAGGAGACTCCAGTAACAGAAGTCAAGCTTGGGTAAATTCTTTGGGAAAATGAACCCAACCAAGGTGATTAGCTAAGAAAAAGTTTGGGTGGCTGGAGATGGAGAGGAGAGCAAAGGCCTTGGAGAAGAACCAGGAAGTAAAGGAGCTGGGGTTCTTGGGGAATAGAGGGAAAATATCTTGGGGCAAGGGGCACGTTAGGGGCCAGGAAAAGGGAGGTAGTTGATACAGGGAAAGGTCGCATTTGGGAGGTGGGGAAATGGAGATGAAGTTTGTTGAAAAGTTTCATTATAGTTACTTTCCTGTCATTATCTCTCAAGTTTTGACTTTGAAAACCATTTTAATGGGTCCCTAACACCTAGACTCACATCATCCCTATTTTATTTTCCCATTGCAAAACAGGCCAAAGCATGTGATATTGCTCTGTTTTCGCCTCTTTCTTTTTCTGCACAAATGGTTAGTACAAACCGGGACAGATAGCTATCTCATTTGTGGACCTGTATCCCTTCCCCACCTCAAAAGACAGAATGTATTATGTAGGGAGAATCCATCGTCTGGTGCAGACTAAGGTTTGCTTTGCTAAAAACAAAATCAAAACCAAAAACACTGAGCTCTTTCTAATTCCAATCCCTTTATCATGTCCCACAACTAAAAATTCCCCTTATAGATCAAACTCAAGAAGAAAATATAGCTGGATTGCCAGATGGAGGCAAAAATGCAGTAGCTTTATAAAGTCATGGACTGGAAGTTGGGAAAAGATGTCAGGGATGCCTCTGTCTCCCACGTCAACAAATACAGGAGTCCCCAAGCCACCGACATGCATAACAAGAAACTGTGAGAATCTCTATTAGAGGTTTGAACAGGACACCATGCGGCAACAAAGGAGAGAGTAATGGAACATGCAAATGGGGGACCAAAGGGAGCACCCACATTCACAGTTAAATAAATATTTGATCTGTGATTTGAAGGATGATTATGTATTTGGCAGCTAAAGAAATGGGAAGGGAATTTTAGGAGGTTTTGGGTTCAAGGGATTTTGGGGGGACTTAGAGAAAGGCAAATTTACCTGGAGGTCTAAAATTCTTTGCTCTCTATGGTGGACAGATTTATAACTGTTCCCCCAATTCCCCATCTCCTAGTACTTATGCCTCTGTGAAATCCCTTCCCCTTGAATGTGGGCAGGCCCTGTGACTTGTTTCTAATCAACAGAATACTGTGAAGGTGACCGCATGTCACTTCTGTAATTCATATTACATGAAGTATAACACCCATCTTCCTGGCATTTATGAAGCAAAGGTCATGCTGACGACAGCCATGTGACAAGGAGCTGAGGATGTCCTTAGCCAACGACTAGCCAGGAACTGAAGAGAGCCTCTGCTGACAGCTAGAAACCCAGGCTCTCAGTCCGCGGGCCACAGGAACTGATTTCTGCTAACAATCCTCTGAGTTTGAAATAGATCCTTCCACAGTCAAATCATGAGATGGACCACAATCTGTTCAAACCTTGATTTCAGTCTCATGAGACCCTGAAGTAAAGCCCAGTCTGAATTCCCGACCCACAGAATTGTGAGACAATAAACATGTATTGTTTTAAGCTATTAAATTTCTGGTGATATTTTTATGCAGCAACAGAGAACTGATATACTCATGCCTTTTCCTGTTTATTTTTTCCCTCTCTTTTAACTTCATTATTTTGAAGTATCTCCTTTCCTTTCACTTCCCTCTGTTATAGAGAGGAACTAAGCTGTCTTTCTTCCAGCCTTTGTCCAGAATGTTCTCTCTCCTCTTAAAATACAGCGAGTAATAACTTTAGCATTCATCTTTGTCTGGGATTGAGTGAAAAATGGAATTGTGTGCAACAGCTTGGATTTTTAGAGGCAGAGAAACTTGGGTTCAAATCCTGACCTGCCTGATTATGTGAATGTGGACAAGGTATTTAGCCTCTCTGAGCTTTGCTTCCAGGGAAATGTGTACAGAAGTAAAGGACCAGAGGGGAAACTATAAATTTCAGGAATTTGCTTGTAATTAAGCTGCAACTTCTACAGACAACTCTAAATACTGTGTTCTCAACTGAATAGCAGCAGGATCAGTGGCTAATCTCTTTAGTGATGCCAGCTGGTGTTAAATAGTATGAATATTAAAAAGGGTCCTGGTTCTAAAGGAAAAAGTAAGTGTTAGCTAGACATGGGTAGTAGAAGAGGAAGGAGGAAAAAAGGATTTTATCCAGTAGAAGAGGGCGTAACAAGCTTTGTGAAAAGATGCAAAAGCTAAAGTATGGTATGGTCATTCCTTTGGACCGTAATATTGGAACAGGATCGTGGAGGTCTTTAGTTATTGGATCATAGGGAACTGGGTGGGAGAGCAAAGTTTGGGAGAAGACCCAGGAAAGCTGGGGCAGCACTTGAAGGGTCATCCATGGGCAGTGAGCATTGACCAACTTGTTCAGAGGAATTTCAATAATTTAACATCTGGAACAGCCACCCTGATGTTTCCTGGGCTGAACATGAGACTTACCATTGCCTACCCAGCAGCCCCCTCAGGTTCTTCTTACTGGGATAAGGGGAATCAATGGGTCAAATGTCTGTCTTCAGTTTCCTTTTCTTTTTGGGCTACCTGGGGAGAGATACTTAAATGTTATCACTACTTTTCCTTTCAAACAACACACACACACACACAGTTTTAAAGGAAATTGTTATGTGATGAATTTTGATCAGTCTTTCACAGTATCCCCACCTCATACCAAAATGTCACAAGGACCATCCAAAATTTGCAAACTCCAGAAGCAAAGACACACCATATATAACAGAGGAAAACAACCAATACTTCAAATTTTAGGAGCATAGACTCACTGTAGATAAAAGCATGGAAGTCATTCACCTCCAGATCATAGAATCCCAAGGGTTCCTCTGGACTCCTCTTTTTGAAACCCTCCATTAGTGTGAGTACTGTGTGTGTACCTGACTCCAGTGTTGTTGGCGGGCTTGGTGCCATGCTGCTGCTGCATTCAGTGCCCATAGGACGGTTGCTTCCACAGGGCACTTGTTATGTGCTGCTTTCACCAGACTTCTCAAAAGGAAATCCAGATCATGTTCTGGATCTCTATAGCACTTAAGTTGCACTGTGCTCTCTGCAGCCCTGTGTCCTAATGTTACACTGTGCTTGGTGCAAGAGACTGTGGAGTATTCCTCCTTATCTTTTCCAAACAGCTCAGACGTCTTAGTTTCCAGCTTAGAGGCATTCTGCATGACCAATCTCTGCATAATTGCCCCCAAACTTGGCTCACTCTATCTCTTCCCTTCTCTTAAACTCTTCAGTCCTTTTAAATCCCTCATTCTCAGGACTTAAATTGTTCTTATTGCTGGGGTTATCAGATGACCGGGGATTTTCAGATTCTGAAGGCAGGACAAGCAAAGGGAAAGAGGTCCACTCAGTACTCTGGTCTTATGGTAGAGTCCCTAAAAGAAAGTTAACATTTTGCACTGTTAAAATTAACCTCCCGTCAAGTTATATGGTGACAAATAGTAGCTACATTTGTGGTGAACATAGCATAAATAGCATTATAGGGCTGTGGAACCACTATGTTACATACCTGAAATTAGTGCAACATTCTATATCAACTATACTCCAAAAAAAAAAAAAATTAGCTTCGATCTCCTTGGCTTTAATTATATTACCAAGGCTTCTCTTTGTTTTCATAGCTGTCATACATACCAGGATTCAAAAAGGAAATGTGTGAGAGAAGTTTGCCCTACCATGCCTTGTACCACTACATCTTCTAGAATTTAAGGAGAATATACTTTCAGTTTACATTTGAAGCATTTCCCCCCTTTTCCTCACCTCCAATTTTCTCAAGTAAACTTTGGGAGTGAGCACATGGGGCAAGTGGAGACTTGGCTCAATGAATAGTATGAGAAGAAAAATCACATGTTACTTAAAATTATTCCTAATCCCAGTCTTTGGTACTAGATTAGGCTTGTCTGCTTCTCTTTCTCTCTTTAAATTATAGCATACCTTACACATATAAAAAGTGTCAAAATTATGTAAAGACCCCCAACTCCTATGTTCACCCCCCCAAATATAATGAATATTTATGTTTTGCCATATTTACTATTAAAGTTAAGCATTTCATTCCCCTACTTCTTTCTGGAGAGGTGGCTCCTATTTTGAAGTTTTGTGTGATGCTGTTGCATGTTTTTACAACTTGGTCACACATTTATGGATACACAGCTATATGTAATATTATATATATCTGTATAGATATTAAAATATTAGTTATATATAATATTGGCTTGTATATTATATTTGTGTCTTAGAATAGTACATGAATGTATCACAGTTCATCAATCTATAATTTCCTTTCTTAGCTCAAGAAAATGTTTTTGAGTTTTATTTTGATGCATATACAGTTTAAATACTTTAATTACTATATATTATGTATAAATATACCACAACTTATCCATTAGCTCCTGTCAGTGGACACTTAGATTGTTTCAATTTTTTCTATTACTAATAATGTGTCCCTAATAGCTATTGCTTTTTGGATCTTAAAATTAAGCAGTTTTTCTAGGTTAAATTCTAGAAGTGAAATTGTTGGGGCATAGAGTATACACATCTTTAACTTTACTCAATATTGCCAAATTGCTCTCTAAACTCTTACGCCAACTTGCATTCCCTCATTTTCTCCCAACATTTAGTATTGCCAGGCTTTTTTGATAATCAGATGAATGGCAAGTTATTATTATTTTAAAATCTGAATTTCTCTGATTACTCCATAGATTGAGCATCTTCTACCCGATTATTGATCATTTGAGTGTCCTTGTGTATGAATTGCTTTTCACATCTTTTGTCAATTTTTCTCTTTTTTTTTTTCTTTATGAGTTTTTAGAAGTTTTTTATATATTCTGGATACTAGATGGGTTGTTTTTAGTCAAATGGAAGTTTTAAATATCTGTGTAATCAAATATCTATGTGATCTATATAATCAGGTCTTCCCCTTCAGAGTTCATGTGTTTAGGGTCTTGTCTAAGAAATCTTCCCTATCTCAATGTCATTAAAGGGTCTGCTACATTTTTTTCCGAAACGTTTTATAATTTTCACTTTATATTTTGTTCTTCAATTTACCTGGAACAGAAGGATACAGGAACCTAATTTTATCTTTCTCCAATGGTTGAACAATTGCTCTGTTACAGTTCATATATAAGTAGATCTGGTAGGAGCTTCCTGTTCTTTTTCAAAGGTATTTTTGTCTCATACCAAACCAGATTATTTCAATTACTCTAGCTTTATAATGAGTTTTGTTTTCCTGTAGGACAAGTGCCCTTCTCTTATTTGCCTTGAAAACTAAGTTGCTTATTCATATGAATTTTAGAATCAGCTCATCAAAGTACGTGGAAGACCCTTATAGGGATTTCAGCTGCAACTGCATTAAATATAAAGATTAATTTGGGGAGAAACTGGTCTCGTTGTGATGGTGATTCTTACCATTCTTGATCATGCTATAGTCTTCATTTACTTAGGTCTTCTTAAATGTTTCTTTACTAAATTCGATACATTTTCCCATAAAGATTTTTGCATTTTTTTCTTAAATTAATTTCTTGACATTTTTGTAATTATTTGTTGCTAGTTTATAAGAATATGATTGATTTTGGTATCACAATTTTGTATTCAGTAATTCTATATGATCTTATATGTTCTAATTATTCCAAGATTTTCACACTGACAATCTTTATGGTATCAAAGTCAAAGTATACATTAAAGTGTATCCCAAAGTCAAGACTCATTACAATGTCATAGTTAAGACTCTTCAGGGGCTTTAACCTTCTGCCTTTGGCTCTGGTCATGGTCCTAGGGTCCTGGGATAGAGCCCCAAATCAAGCTCTCTGCTCCGAAGGGAGCTTGCTTCCCCCATTCTCTCTGCCTGCCTCTCGGCCTACTTGTGATCTCTGTCTGATAAATAAATAAAATCTTTAAAAACAAAAGACTTCAAATTACAAAGTAACAAATAGACCATTTAGAATTGTGTTTGTTCTTTTCAATCTCTTTGTCTCTTAAGTATCTTATTCTCCCTCTTTTCCCCATCACCTCTTAAACTGACTAGGACTTTCAGAGACTCATCTGAACATAGTTTTCATAGCCAAGTAGTACAAAAAGGCCCTGAAGAGAAAACAGCTGTCCTTTGCTATCTATCCAGTTTTTATAAAATCAAAGCTAGTGGTTTAATTATCATAACCACATAAATATTATTCACAGCACAGCCACACAGGACTTTTTTCTTTTCTTTTATCATATTTACTTGTCTTGGAGTTTATAATGCACCTATTAATTTCCAAATTCTCTGTTATTTATTTGTTTCTGTTTTTCATGTTAGAGGTTTACCTCACGGGCCTAGTGATCATTGCCTATCATTTCACTTTTAAGAGGAGGCACTTAAAAAGCTGGTTTCAGTCTATGCATGAATAAGTAGGATTTGCTGACCAAAGGGTATTATTTTTGAGCTATCTATTTAAGTTACAAATGTCAATATTTTCCCTTGGCTATTCTGTCGGGCTGGGGTGGTGCTACAGACAAAATATTTGTGTCTTCACCTAAATTCCTATGTTGAAGCTCTAATGTGATGGCCCTTGAAAGTGGGGCCTTTAAGAGGTATATCATCCATGAAGATGGAAGATGGAGACCACATGATGGGATTAATATCCTTATAAGTAGAGGAAGAGAGTTAGCCTTCTGCCATGTAAGGATAGCATGAGAAGATGTCCTTCTGCAAACAAGGATGCAGGCTCTTACAAGACACAGGATCTGTTGAGCAACTTGATCTTGGATTTTTCAGCCTCCAGAAGTGTGAAAAATAAATGTTTGCTATTTAAGCCACCCAGCTAATGGTTGTTATTCTTGTTACAGTAGCTTGAACTAAATAAGGTGGGAAGGAAATATAGAGAGAAGTTATAAGCAACCCATTAGGAGAAGGAGCTCCAGGTCTTGCTATACAAATTTTTAACTTAGCCCTCCTCTTTTAAATCCAGGCCCTTGCCAATTCTAGAGTCTTGAAGTCCAGAGCCACCCATGACAGCCTTTCTCCAGAGTAAAGATCAAATCATCTTTCACCGAGTGGGGCAAAGGGGCAGTTAACTGCCTGTGGACCTGACAGGAAATTTCACAGTGGAAGGTGTTTATAGCCCCTAGTCAGATATCTAATGTATCCTCTTGTTTTCAGGACCATACTCTTTTCCCCATGTTCATGGTTAGCCCAATTCCTGAATCTCAGTAGAATTCTATTTTTCTTCTTAGTATTTTTATTATGAGATTTTAAAAACAAGACTTTTTTATTAATACAGACTTTGACAAATAAAAGCATGTATGTCTATGATTCTTACAAGTATAACTCTATTCCACCAGTTTCTTGTTTCTTTTGATTTTTATTTATTGGGTGTTTGTCATGCAGAATTTTTGTTTTGTTTTATTTTTTTTTAATTTTTTTAAAATATTTTATTTATTTATTTGACAGACAGAGATCACAAGTAGGCAGAGAGGCAGTCAGAGAGGAGGTATATCATCCATGAAGATGGAAGATGGAGACCACATGCTCCCCACTGAGCAGAGAATCTGATGTGGGGCTCGATCCCAGGACCCTGGGATCAGGACCTGAGCCAAAGGCAGAGGCTTTAACCCACTGAGCCACCCAGGCGCCCCCTTTGTTTTATTTTTAAAAATGATTTCAAAAGTTATGCCTTCCGTGTTTTGTGTTATAAAATTTTTTTCTACTTCAAGAGTTAAAAACTTTTCTTCTTTCTTTCAGAACCTTATAGTCTCTCCAAGGCTTTACATTTGGGGGGGACAATTATCAATTATAGTAATATATCAGGTAGCAGCAAGTATGCAACATTTTTTTCTTCCAGTTGGCTATTAGTTGTTTCAACACAATCCTTTGGATTATTTATCTTCTATTAAACGATGAGAAATGTCATTTTTATTTTAAATCCCAATTTGAATTAAGGTCCTTCCTAAACTATTCTTTTTCATAGACTTTTTTTTAAAGTACAAATTCATACTCCATTATCACGCCTTTTCGATTATTATTGTAGTTTAATAATAGGTTGGATAATCTAAGGTTGCTAATTTGGGTTTTAATAGGTTTTGCTACCCACCCCACCCCCATAGCATTCTGGAGAACATCTCAGTAAAACTTAGGTCAAGTCCTCACCATGACCCTTCCTATTTCTCCCACATTCTACACACAATCCATCAGCTATTCTGATCCATTCTACTTTAAGAACATATCCTGAGTTTGACCCCTTCTTGCTCCATCCTACCCAAAGCTACCTTCATTTCTCTCATCTGGATTATTGCAGTAGCCTCCCAAATGCTTTTCTTGCTTCCGGGCCTAGAGTCCCTACAGTTCATCTCCATACAAAAGTGTGGAACACATGTAAATCAATGTCAGCATCCTGCTCAAAAACCCTCTGGTAACATTTGAGCTTACTCAAAGTAAAAGACAAACACTCACTCAGCCCCACTGACTTCTCTGACTTCCTAGACTCCCACTCCCTCCAGTTCCAGGAGCCTCCCTGCTATCCTTCAAATACATAAACAAAACCACTTAGCATAATTTACCGCAGGCCTTCGCACTCGCTCATCTACTACCTGGAACTTACTTCCTTTGTATATCTACTTCAGTTGCTGACAAAGAGGGAAGTAAGAAGTTCAGATATTCTGTTATAATTTCTTAAGAAGTAGCTTCTAGGCACTATCCTAACAAACAGAAGATAGAGTATATTTCATAATAAAGTTAACGGCAAAAAGCAAAATACAAACTTCCCAAGTTTTCAGGATACATATACCAGCATAAAACAAACACAGGACATATAGTGAGAAATTATATTTAAAAGGCTAAAAATAAGAAAGAAATAATAAACAATGATAGAACTAAAACATACCTATTATATCCATATATGTAAATATGCTAAAACATACCTACTAAAAAAAAGACTCTGGTTGAATTATAAAGCAAAGAGCATTCCATATTGTACATTCTGTACATAGAGAAAACACTAAATTAAAATTACTCAGAATATTTGAAAATAAAAAGATGAACAAAGATATTCTATGAAAATACATAAAAAGAAAGAGGGGTTGCAATATTAATATCAGATGAGATTAAATTCTGGAAAATAATTACAAACATGACACTTTATAAAGAATGCAATATACAATGAAGGTTTTATGATATGCCCAGCTTATATGTACAATTTTACTCAAATAGCTGGAAGTTGCAGGTGAGGTTGGGAGTGGGCAATGGTAGAAAATCTGGCAGTCTCATGCGTTGCTTTCTGTGGCCTTGAACCATCATTTAAGCACCAACTCTGCTTTTAAGGTCATATCCAATTATTGCCTGTCTAGTTATTTACCATAATTTTTTAATGGCACATTTCCTTTTTTTTTCACGTTTTTATTTAAGTTTCTGTTAGTTAACCTACAGTGTAATATTAGTTTCAGGTGGAGAATTTAGTGATTTAACACTTCCATACATCACCTGGTGTTCATCACAACAAATGCACTCCTCAATACCAATCACCTGCAGGTGCCTGGGTGGCTCAGTCGGTTAAGTGTCTGCCTTCAGCCCAGGTCGCGACCCCACAGTCCTGTAATTGAGCTCAGCATCTGGCTTCCTGCTCAGTGGGGAGCCTGCTTCTACCTTTCTCTTTACCCCCTTCCTCTGCCTGCCATTCTTCTGCTCTCTCTGTGTCACATAAATAAATAAAATCTTTAAAAAAAAAAATTACCAATTACCTATTTCATCCATCCTGCCACCGACTTCCCCTCCAGTAACCCTCAGTTTGTTCTCTATCATTAAGAGTCTGTTTCCTGGTTTTCCTGGTTTTCTTCTCTTTTTTCCCCTCCTATGTTCATTTGTTTTTCTTTTTTTCCCTTAAGTTCCATATATTAATGAAATCATATGGCATTTGTCTTTTTCTGACTGATTTATCTCATTCAGCATAATACCTTCTACTTTCATCCATATCATTGCAAATGGCAAGCTTTGATTTTATTGTATGTATATACATCATCTCTTCTTTATCCATTCATCAGTCAATGGACATTAGGGTTCCTTCTATAACGTAGCTATTGTTTGTTGATAATGCTGCTATAAACAGGGTGCATATCTCCCTTCAAATCTGTATTTTTGTATTCTTTAGGTAAATACTTAAATAATAGTGCAGTTGCTGTATTATAGGGTAGTTCTATTTTTAACTTTTTTGAGGAAACTCCATACTGTTTTCCAGAATAGCTGCACCAGTTTTCATTCCCACCACCAGTGTAAGAGGATTCCCCTTTCTCCACATCCTTACCAACATCTGTTGTTTCCTGTGCTGTTAATTTTAGTCATTCTGACAGGTGTGAGGTTATATCTTGTTGTAGTTTTGATTTGTATTTCCATGATGACGAGTGATGTTAAGCATCTTTTCATGTGTCTTTCAGACACATGTCTTCTTTGGAAGAATGTCTATTCATGGCTTCTACTCATTTCTTAATTGGATTATTTGGTTTTTGGGTGTTGAGTTTGATAAGTTCTTTATAGATTTTGGATACTAAACCTTTATTAGATGATGTGTCATTTGGAAATATCTTCTCCTAAAAGCTGCCTTTTAGTTTTGTTGTTTCCTTCACTGTGCAAAAGCTGTTTAACTTGATGAAATTCTAATAGTTTATTTTTGCTTTGTTTTCCTTGTGACAAGAGACATATCTAGCAAGAAGTGTCAGGAAGGTTACCACCTATATTCTCCTCCAGGATTTTGATAATTTCCTGTCTCACATTTAGGTCTTTCATCCATTTCAAAATTATTTTTGTGTATGGTGTAAGACAGTGGTCTGGTTTCATTCCTTTGCCCATTGCTGTCCAGTTTTCCCGACACTGTTTGTTGAAGAGAATTTTTTCCATTGGATATTCTTTCCTTTTTTTTTTTGTTAGAGACTATAGTTGTGGGTATATGTCTGGGTTTATTCTGTTCTATTTACCTATGTGTCTGTTTTTGTGCCAGTAGCTATTCTGGGTCTTTTGTGGTTCTACACGAAGTTTAGGATTGTTTGTTCTAACTCTGTGAAAATGTTGTGGGTATTTTGATAGGGATTGAATTAAATGTGTAGATTTCTATGTAGTATAGACATTTTAACTATATTTATTCTTCCAGTCCATGAGCATGGACTGTCTTTTCATTTCTTTGTGTCATTTTCAATTTTTTAAAATGTATGTTTTATAGTTTTCAGAGTACAGATATTCTACCTCTTTGGTTAGGTTTATTCCTAGGTATCTTATGGCTTTTGATGCAATTATAAATGGAACTGAATTCTTGATTTCACTTTCTGCTGTTTCATTTTTGGTGTACAGAAATGCAACAGATTTCTGTACATTAATTTTATATCCTGTTACTTTGCTGAATTCCTTTATCAGTTCCAGCAATATTTTGGTGGAGTCTTTTGGGTTTTCTATACAGAGTATCATGTCATCTGCAAATAGTGAAAGTTTTACTTCTTCCTTACTGATTTGTATGCCTTTTACTTCTGTTTGTTGTCTGATTGCTGAGGTTAGGACATCCAGTAGTATAATAACAGTGGTTAGAGTAGACATATCTGTCATATTCCTAACTATAGAGGAAAAGTTCTTAGATTTTTCCCATTGAGGCTGATATTAGCTGTGGGTTTCTTGTATATGACCTTTGTTGTGTTGAGGTGTGTTCTCTTTCAATCTTCTTTGTTAGGGTTTTGTTAAAATAATTTTTTTTTAAATAATGAAGGGATATTTTATTTTGTCAAATGTTTTTCTGCATCTGTTGAGAGGATCATATACTTCTCATCTTTCTTTTATTTTTTAATTATTTTTATTAACATATAATGTACTATTTGCCCTAGGGTACAGGTCTGTGAATCATCAGGCTTACACACTTCACAACACTCACCATAACACATACCATCACCAATGTCCATAACCCAACTAATCTCTCCCTATCCCCCCACCCTCCAGAAACCCTCAGTTTGTTTTGTGAGATTAAGAGTCTCTTATGGTTTCTTTCCCTCCTGATCCCATCTTCCTTCAATTTTATTTCCCTACCTCCCAAATCCCTGCCCTGCCTCTCAAATTCCTCATATCAGGAAGATCATATGATAATTGTCTTTCTCTGACTGACTTATTTCGCTCAGCATAATACCCTCTAGTTCCGTCCACATCATTGCAAATGGCAAGATTTGATTTCTCTTAAGACTGCATAGTATTGGGGTGCCTGGGTGGCTCAGTGGGTTCAGGCCTCTGCCTTCAGCTCAGGTCATGATCCCAGGGTCCTGGGACCAGGCCCCGCATCGGGCTCTCGGCTCAGCAGGGAGCCTGCTTCCTCCTCTCTCTCTGCCTAGTTGTGATTTCTCTCTGTCAAATAAATAAAATAATAAAAAAAAAGACTGCATAGTATTGTATTGTATATGTATTTTCCACATCTTATCTATTCATCTATTGATGGACATCTAGGTTTTTTCCATAGTTTGGCTATTGTGGACATTGCTGCTATAAACATTCAGGTGCACAGGCCCTTTGGGATCCCTACATTTGTATCTTGAAGATAAATACCCAGTAGTGTGATTGCTGGATCATAGGGTAGCTCTATTTTCAACTTTTTGAGGAACCTCCATGCTGTTTTCCAGAGTGGCTATACCAGCTTGCATTCCCACCAACAGTTTAGGAAGGTTCCTCTTTCTCTGCATCCTCATCAACATCTATCATTTCATGACTGTTAATTTTAGCCATTCTGACTGGTGTGAGGTGATATCTCATTGTGGTATTGATTTGTATTTCCCTGGTGCTGAGGGATGTTGAGCACTTTTTCATATGTCTGTTGGCCATCTAGATGTTTTCTTTGCATAAGAAACAAAATCTTTATAGATTTTGGATATTAGCCCTTTATCTGATATGTCATTTGCAAATATCTTCTCTCATTCTGTCGGTTATCTTTTGGTTTGGTTGACTGTTTCCTTTGCTGTGCAAAACCTTTGATGCTCTCATCAAAGATTAGTTGACCACAGAGTTGAGGATCCATTTCTTGGTTGTCTGTTCTGTTCCATTGATCCATGTGTCTGTTTTTATGCCAGTACCATACTGTCTTGATGCTTACAGCTTTGTAATAGAGCTTGAAATCTGGAATTGTGATGCCACCAACTTTGGCTTTCTTTTTCAACATTCCTCTTGCTGTTCAGGGTCTTTTCTGGTTCCATATAAATTTTAGGATTCTTTGTTCCATTTCTTTGAAAAAAATTGATGGTGTTTTGATAGAGATTGCATTAAATGTATAGATTGCTTTAGGTAGCATAGACGTTTTCACAGTATATTTTCTTCCAATGCATGAGAATGGAACGTTTTTCCATCTCTTTTTGTCTTCCTCCATTTCTTTCATGAGTACTTTTTAAAATTTTTCTATTTTTAAACTTTTTATTTTATTTTATTTTTTATTATTATCTGAGTACAGATTCTTTGTCTCCTTGGTTAGGTTTATTCTTAGATATCTTATGGTTTTGGGTGCAGTTGTAAATGGGATCAACTCCTTAATTTCTCTTTCTTCTGTCTTGCTGTTTGTGTATAGAAATACAACTAATTTCCGTGCATTGACTTTATATCCTGACACTTAACTGAATTCCTATATGAGTTCTAGCAGTTTTGGAGTAAAGTCTTTTGGGTTTTCCACATAAAGTGATAGTTTGACTTTTTCTTTGTCAATTCAGATGCCTTTTAGTTCTTTTTGTTGTCTGATTGCTGAGGCTAGGACTTCTAGTACTATGTTGAATAGCAGTGGCGATAGTGGACATCCTTGCCTTGTTCCTGAGCTTAAGGGAAAAGCTCTCAGTTTTTCCCCATTGAGAATGATATTTGCTGTGGTTTTTCATAGATAGCTTTGATGATATCGAGGTATGTACCCTCTATGCCTACACTATGAAGAGTTTTGATCAAGAAAGGATGCTGTTCTTTGTCATATGCTTTTTCAGCATCTATTGAGAGTATCATATGGTTCTTGTTCTTTCTTTCATTAATGTATTGTATCACGTTGATTGATTTGCAAATGAACCAACCTTGTCACCCAGGAGTAAACTCCACTTGGTCATGGTGAATAATCCTTTTAAGATACTGTTGGATCCTGTCGACTAGCATTTTGGTGAGAATTTTTGCATCTGTGTTCATCAAGGGTATGGGTCTGTAATTCTCCTTTTTGATGGGGTTTTTGTTTGGTTTGGGGACCAAGGTAATGCTGGCATCATGAAATGAGTTTGGAAGTTTTCCTTCCATTTCTATTTTTTGGAGCAGTGTCAGGAGAATAGATATTAACTCTTCTTTAAATGTTTGGTAGAGTTCCCCTGGGAAGCTCTCTGGCCTTGGGCTCTTGTTTTTTGGGAGGTTTTTGATGACTGTTTCAATATCCTTACTGGTTAGGAATCTCTTCTATTTCTATTTCTTCCTGGTTCACTTTTGGTAGTTTATATGTCTCTAGGAATGCATCCATTTCTTCCAGATTGTCAATTTTGCTAGTGTATAGTTGCTCATAATATGCTCTTATACTTGTTTGTATTTCTTTGATTTTGGTTGTGATCTCTCCTCTTTTATTCATGATTTTATTTATTTGGGTCCTTTCTCTTTCTTTTTGATAAGTCTGGCCAGGGGTTTATCAATCGTATTAATTCTTTAAAAAACCAGCTCCAAGTTTTGTTGATTTGTTCTACTGATCTTTTGGTTTCTATTTCGTTGATTTCTGCTCTGATCTTCATGGCTTCTCTTCTCTTGCTAGTTTTAGGCTTACTTTGCTGTTCTTTGTCCAGCTCCTTTAAGTGTAGGGTTAGGTTGAGTACTTGAGATCTTTCTTGTTTCTTGAGAAAGGCTTGTATTGCTATATACTTTCCTCTCTTGACTGCCTTCGCTGTGTCCTAAAGATTTTGAACAGTTGCATTTTCATTTTCATTTGTTTCCATGTATTTTTAAAATTCTTCTTTAATTTCCTGGTTGGCCCATTCATCCTTTAGTAAGGTGCTCTTTAGCTTCCATGTATTTGAGTTCTTTCTAGCTTTCCTCTTGTGACTGAGTTCTAGTATTAGAGAACTGTGGTCTGAAAATATGCAGAGAAAGATCCCAGTCTTTTGGTACCAGTTGAGACCTGATTTGTGACACAGGATGTGATTTATTCTGGAGAATATTCCATGTGCTCTAGAGAAGAATGTTATTCTGTTGTTTGGGGATGGAATGTTCTGAATATATCTGTGATGTCCATCTAGTCCAGCATGTCATTTAAAGCCTTTATTTCCTTGTTGATCTTTTGTTTAGATGACCTGTCCATTTCAGTAAGGAGGGTGTTAAAGTTCCCTACTATTATGGTATTATTATCAATGTGTTTCTTTGATTTTGTTATTAATTAGTTTATATAATTGGCTGTTCCCATGTTAGGGGCATAGTTATTTAAAGTTGTTAGATCTTCTTGTTGGAAAGACCATTTAAGTATGTTATAATGCCCTTCCTCATCTCTTCTTATAGTCTTTTTCTTAAAATCTAATTTATCTGGTATAAGGATTGCCACCCCAACTTTCTTTTGATGTCCATTAGCGTGGTAATTGTTTTCCACACCCTCATTTTCAATCTGGAGGTGTCTTTGGGTCCTAAATGATAGCAGTAGATAGCATATTGATGGATCTTGTTTTTTTGTCCATTCTGATACTCTATGTCTTTTGATTGGGGCATTTAGCCCATTTACATTCAGGATAACTATTGAAAGATATTAATTTAGTGCCATTATATTGCCTGTAAGATGACTGTTACTGTATATTTTCTCTGTTCCTTTCTGGTTTACTACTTTTAGGCTCTCTCTTTGCTTCGAAGATTCCTTTCAATATTTTCTGTAGGGCTGGTTTGGTGTTTAAATTTTGTTTGTTCTGGAAGCTTTTTATCTCCTCTTCCATTTTCAATGACAGCCTCACTGGATATATTATTCTTGGCTGCATATTTTTCTCATTTAGTGCTCTGAATATATCATGCCAGTTCTTTCTGGCCTCCCAGGTCTCTGTGGATAAGTCTGCTTTAATCTAATATTTCTACCATTGTATATTACAGACTTCTCGTCCCAAGCTGCTTTCAGGATTTTCTCTTTGTTATGAATACTTATAAGTTTTACTATTAGATGACAGGATGTGGATCTATTTTTATTGAGTTTGAGGGGCATTCTCTGTGCCTCCTGGATTTTGATGCTTGTTCCCTTTGCCATATTAGGGAATTTCCTCAGTTAGGGAAATTCTCTACTATAATTTGCCCCAATATACCTTCTGACCCTCTCTCTTTCTTCTTCTTCTGAAATCCCAATTATTCTAATATTGTTTCATCTTATGGTATCACTTATCTCTTGATTTCTGCCCTTGCAGTCCAGTAGTTGTTTGGCTCTCTTTTACTCAGCTTCTTTATTCTCCGTCATTTGGTCTTCACTAATTCTCTCTTCTGTCTCATTTATCCTAGCAGTAAGAGCCTCCATTTTTGTTTGCACCTCATTAATAGCTCTTTTGATTTCAACTTGGTTAGATTTTCATTCTTTTATTTTTCCAGAAAGGGATTTTCTAACATCTTCCATGCCTTTTTTGAGCCCAACTAGCACCTTGATAATGGTCATTCTGAATTCTGGTTCTGACATATTACCAATGTTCATATTGATTAGGTCTCTAGCTGTCGGTACTGCCTCTTGTTCTTTTTGTTGTTGTTGTTGTTGTAAGTTTTCTGCCTTGTTATTTCATCCAGAGAAGAATATATGAACAAGAGAATAAAATACTAAAAGGGTGGCAAAGACCCCAGAAAATATACGCTAACCAAATCAGAAGAGACCTGAGACTGGGGGGAGAAGAAAGGAGGAAAAAATAAAACTAAAAAATTAAATAAATAAAATTAAATATATATATATATATTACTGGTGAATAGAACAGAGCCACCACTTGTTTTTTTTTTAAAGATTATTTATTTATTTATTCGACATAGAGACATCACAAGTAGGCAGAGAGAGAGAGAGGAGGAAGCAGGCTCCCCGCTGAGCAGAGAGCCCGATGTGGGACTCGATCCCAGGACCCTGAGATCACGACCCAAGCCGAAGGCAGTGGCCCAACCCACTGAGCCACCCAGGCGCCCCACCACTTGATTTTGAATGTATTCTGGTCTCTTAGAAGAAACTAACTCCCAAAATGTTAAAGAAAAAAAACCTTATATATAAACAAAAATAAAGGTAAACATGATGAAGGGATTGAATATGACTGTAAAGATGAAAATTTTATAAAGATTCTGAAAAAGGAATTGATAAGTTGGTTGGAAAAGAAAAAAAGAAGAGGAGAGAATGAACAGGCTGGAGACTAGAAGAAAGCAAATGCCATATTTAGGGTATATTTTGATCTATTAGAATAAATTATATTCCAAAATTTTAAAGAAAAAAAACTATATGTATACAAAAATAAGGTTAAATACAATGAAGGGATAAAATATGACTATAACAATGAAAATTTTAAATTTTTTTCCTTAAAAAGGTATTAAGATAAAATAGTTTAAAAACATTAAAAGAGGAAAGGAGAAAGGTTTAAAAAAATAGAATAAGAACATAAATTCTTAATTTTTTTTTATAATGTGTTAGAACTTTTCTTTTTTTTTATTTTTGCATTATTATTTTTTTTTATTTATAATTTTTTATTTTTTATAAACATATATTTTTACCCCCAGGGGTACAGGTCTGTGAATCACCAGGTTTACACACTTCACAGCACTCATAAATTCTTAAAATTTAGCTTTGTAAGACTAAGGAATCATGGGGGAAAAGCTATGAATTCTATGCATTGCTTTCCCTTAGCTCTGGAGTTCCATAATTCTTGTTGATGGGTGAACTTCATCTTGGCTGGAAGTTCTTGCTGATCTTCTGGGGGAGGGGCCTGTTGCAGTGCTTCTCAAATGTCTTTGCCCAATGGAATGGCACTGCCCTGTGGCTGTATTCTTATAACATTTTATCTTCAGAAACAGATAGTCAGTTTTGACCCATGGGCAATAGTTTGCCAATCTCTGTAGAGATAGGCAAATCACAGACTTAAACCCCTGAGAGATGGAGCCCAAGACACCTCCAGTTTATATTGGCTCTTGGAGTATGTATAAATGTCATTTTTCTTTTATTAATGTGGTATAGCATATTGATTGATTTGTGAATATTGAATCACTCTTGCAGCCCAGGAATGAATTGCACTTGGTCATAGTGAATGATTCTTTTAAGGTACTATTGAATTTGATTTGTTAGTATTTTGTTGAAAATTTTTGTATCCATGTTCTTCAAGGATATTGGGCTGTAGTCCTCCTTCTTAGTGGAGTCTTTGATTTCAGAATCAGGGCAGTGCTGGCCTCATAGAATGAGTTTGGTAGTTTTCCTTCCATTTCTATTTTTTGGAATATTTTGAGAACATACATATTAAATCTTCTTTAAATGTTTGATAGAGGAGGGCTTGGGTTGTACAGTTGGTTAAGTGGCTGACTCTTAATTTTGGCTTAGGTGGTGATCTCAGAGTTCTAAGATCAATCTCCTCATCAGGCTCCACACTCAGTGAGGATTCTGCTTAAAAGATTCTCTCTTGGGGCACCTGGGTGGCTCAGTGGGTTAAGCCTCTGCCTTTGGCTCAGGCCATGATCAGGGTCCTGGGATTGAGCCCCACATTGGGCTCTCTGCTCAGCAGGGAGCCTGCTTCCCCCTTCTCTCTCTGCCTGCTGCTCTGCCTACTTGTGATGTCTATCTCTCTGTCTAATAAATAAATAAAATCTTTAAAAAAAAATAAAAGATTCTCTCTCCCTCTCCGTCTGCCCTGCACTTGCACACATACAGGTGTACTCTCTCACTCTCTCTCTCTCAGAAAAATAAATAAATCCTTAAGGAAAAAAAAAAAGTTTGGTAGAATTCTCCTGAAAGCTGTCTGGCCCTGGACTTTTGTTTGTTGGGAGATTTTTGATTAGTGATTCAATTTCTTCATTGATTATCAGTATGTTCAAGTTTTCTATTTCTTCCTGTTTCAGTTTTAGTAGTTTTTGTGTTTCTAGGAATTTACCCATTTTTTCTAGGTTGCCCAATTTGTTGACATATAATTTTTCATAGTATTCTCTTCTTATTTTTCTGTTTCTGTGGTGGTGTTCTTATTTCTCTTCTCTCATTTGTGATTTTATGTATTTGGGTCCTCTCTCTTTTCTTTTTGATAAGTCTGGCTAGGGGTTTATCAATTTTATTAATTTTTTTGAAAAACCATCTCCTGATTTCATTGATCTGTCCTAGTGTTTTTGTTTTTGTTTTTTAGTTTCTATATAATTTATTTCTGCTCTAAACTTTATTTCACTTCTACTGGCTTTAGGCTTCATTTGTTGTTCTTTTTCTAGCTCCTACAGGTGTAAGGTTAGGTTGTGTATTTGAGGTTTTTATCACTTCTTGAGATAGGTCTATATTGCTATACAATTCCCTCTTATGACCATTTTTGCTGCATCCTAAAGGTTTTGGATAATCGTGTTTTCATTTTCATCAGCGTCCATGTATTTTTTAAATTTCTTCTTTGAGTTCCTGGTTAATTCATTATTCTTCACTAGCATGTTGTTTAAAATCCATGTTATTTGTGGTCCTTCCAGAATTCTTATGGTTGACTTCAAGTTTCATAGCATTGTGGTCTGAAATATGCATGGCATGATCTCAACTTTGTTGTATTTGAGGCATGATTTGTGACCTGGTATGTGATCTATTCTCAGAATGTCCCATGTGCACTTGAAAAGAATGTATTTTGTTGTTTTAGGATGACATGTTCTGAATATATCTGTTAAGTCCATCTGGTCCAGTGTGTCATTCAAAACCATTGTTTCCTCATTGATTTTCTGCTTAGATGATGTGTCCATTGATGTATGGGGCATGTTATAGTCCCCTACTAGTATTGTAATATTATCAGAGTTCCTTTATGTTTGTTATTGTTTTATATATTTGGGTCCTCTCATGTTGGGGGCACAAATATTTACAATTGTTAGATCTTCTTTTTGGATAGTCCCTTTTATTATAATACAGGGCTGTTCATCTCTTATTAGAGCCTTTGGTTTAAAATCTAGTTTGTCAGGTTATACATATTGCTACTCTGGCTTTCTTTCATTTATCAAGCTATCCATTTGCTTGATAAATGACTCACCATACCTCAATTTCAATCTGCAGTTGTCTTTAGGCCTAAAGTAAATCTCTTGTAGGCAGCATATAGATGGGTTTGTTTTTAATCCAATCTTACATCCCATGTTTTTTTGATTTAAGCATTTAGTCCACCTGCATTTGCAGTGATTATTGATTGGTATGTATTTAGTGTCATTTTATTGATTAAGTCATTGTTTCTGTAGATTTTTTCTGTTCCTCTCTAGTCTTTGTCATTTTGTCACCATGTACATTTGAGTGATTATTGATAGATATGTATTTCTGTTAAATATTTTTTCTGGAGATTTCCTTATTCCTTTCTAATGTTTTTCTCTTTTGGTCTTTCTTTCCCACTCAAAAAGTCCCCTTTTATTTTTCTTGCAGGGCTGGTTTCATGGGCATGAATGCTTCTAGCTTTTGTTTGTCTGGGAAACTCTTTATCTCTCCTTGTATTCTAACTGATAGCCTCGCTGGGTAGAATATTATTGGCTGCAGATTTTCCCCATTCAGCACATTGAGTATACCATGCCATTTTTTTTTTTTTCCAAATTGCCTGGTTTCTGTGTAGATATTTTCAGCTTGCCTTATGTTCTTCTCTTGTAAGTAGGGGCTTTTGTCTTGCCACTTTTAGGATATTTCACCACTATATTTTGCAAATTTAACTACAATATATCTTGGTGTTGGTCTGCTTTATTGATTTTTATGGGAGTTCTCTGTGCCTCCTGGATTTATATGCTTGTTTCATTCCCCAGATTAGAGAAGTTTTCAGCTATTATTTTTCAAATAAACCTTCTTCTCCCTTCTCTCTTTTCTTCTGAGACTCCTATGATATGAATGTTACTATGTTTGTTGGAGTCACTGAGTTCCCTAAGTTTACTCTCATGATTCATAATTCTTTCTCTCCTTTGTTCAGCTTCATTATTTTCATAATTCTATCTTCTATATCACTTATTCATTGCTCTGTTTCTTCCATACTTTTGATCATTGCATCCACTTTATTTCAAATCTCAGTTATTACATTTTCTTCATTTTGACGTAATTTTTTTAACTCTTTTATTTCCACAGTAAGGGACTCCCTGATGTCTTCCATGCTTTTCTCAAGCTCAGTGAGTATCTTAATGGTTGTTGCTTTAAATTCCCCATCAGACATATTACATTATATCTATTTTGATTTTATCTCCAGTTGTGACCTTTTCTTACTCTTTTTGAATGAATTCCCCTGGCTTGGCGTTTTGTCTAGGTTTCTGTCTTTTTCTCTGTGTTGGAGAAGCTTGTTGTATTTCCTGCTCTGTAAAGTAATGGCTTTATGAAGAAGAGGTCATATAATGTCCAGAGCCTGGAGCTTCAGGGAGTGTCTCTGATGTGTACTGCATGACACTGATGCTGTGTTTTGGCTGCTATATCCCTCAGGTCAGTTGTCAGCAGAAGGCAGTGTTTGGACCTTGTCTAGAGTATGGTGAGTTTTAACTACGTACAATGTTTTGCTTGTTAAATGAGACCTGATGCTAATTCTATTAGAACTGAAGCCTTTCAGAACTCTGTGGTTGGCAGACATGATATATATATAGGGGTTTGTGCTGTTCTCCTGGGGAATGAGCCTGCTATGCTGGTCCTAAGACACCCTTGCCTGAGAAAAGCAGTATCAGGAGAGCATAGGTTTGGGTGGGACTTGGTGTAAGCAGGTTAGGCAGCATTATGGGTGCTGTGCTGTTTATTAAAGTTGGTTTACACTGAGGGATGGGGGAGAGAAATTGTACCAGCCAGCACCTTTGTCCTCAGAGGGGGAACCTCGTGCTTGCTGCTTTCAGAGATGTGCTCCCAGAGAAACAAATAATTTCCCCCTTGTGTGTTCAAGTATTTTTTTGATCACTGTTTTCATGCTGTCTGTCTCTGGGTTGCTTGTCTGCCTGGAGCAGCACAGTACACTTTGGGCTGTATTCCAGCCAAGTCTGCTAACTCTCAAAACTCCAGACTTTAGGGATGTGGTATAGACAGGGTCCTGTGCTGGTCTTCTGGTGGATGGTCTTGCCACACTGGGACTGATGCAGGTTTGACCAAGAAGGGGAGTGGCACCAGGATGTAGGAGAGTGGGATATGGAGCAAAGCAGGCTAAACAACCAGTGTCCAGGTTAGCCACCCTTAGCAGATGTTTTTGTGCCCATGCTGAGGTGCAGGGGAGGGAAATGGCACCTTCTGGCTCTTTTGTTCCAGGAGAGGGAACTCTGTGACCAGCACATCTCACATATGTGCTCCAAGAAGAGCTAATATTCTCTTCATGCCTTAGGCTATTTTCAGATAGTGCCATCTGCCCCAGGGTTGCTCGTGTGCCTTCTCTCCAAAAGCAGGACAGTACATTCAGGGCTCTATCCCAGCCAAACCCTTGATCTCTAATCTCCAGTCTTTGAGCCCAGCTGGTTGCAAAAACTCACAAAAATCAGTCCCTCTTGATTTCCCAGCTAGTGGCTTTGGGGGAGTGTTATCTTTGTGCATATCCTTGTGCATTCTACCCACTCACCTTTTTCTGCAACCAGTGCTCCATTTCCTCTGCAGCACCCAAGATCGGTTTCTCTCCCAAACCATGTCTCTGCACTTTCTACTTTCTTTGATGTAGCATCATTTCTCCTTCTATTTGTGCAGTTTGTTTTGTCAGTCCTCACATCAATTTCTTGGGTATTCAGGATGATTTGATAGTTAATCTAGTTGTGTTCAAGGGAGAAGGCAAGCCTAGGGTCCTCCTACTATGCCACCATCTTAGCTCCCCCTCCCAATCACATGTTTCTTAACTGAAATAAGTTTAACAAAAAGAGTTAAATGAGAGTTTAAGGCCCCCCCCCAAGAAACCCAGCTGTTCCTCACATCTGAAAAATGTGTTCCATGTTACCAAATTATTCAAATGAAGCAGAAATCCATCTTATTATATAAAATCTTCTGACTTTTTACTGTTAGCTTGAAGAAACAAACAAAAACTGCCTGTTTCTCTTTTGACCACGGGTCTACCAGCACTCAGTTGTTGTGTTAGTAGGTACTGAGGACAAACAAATATATTTCCTTTATTGTCTCCTCCCTCCAGCATCAGCCAATTGTTCTTACAGTTCAGTTACCCCTACTCCTTCTCCCTTCATCCTCAGCCATTGATAATGCCTCTTATGAATTGCTTGGACTGTGAACTCTTTAAGAACATCCTTTCTTATTACATCCCCTCTCCACTTCCTCCTGTCTACCATAGTTTCTGGTACTTAATGGTGTCATGCATTTATTTGTTGATTCATATACTCACTCAACAAATGTTAGATAGCAGAGAAACAGAAGAGTTTATAGGCTAAATGAAAAGTTTTATAATAAGTATAATAAAGACTTGAACAAAAAATAAGAATAGTCCTGTGGGATGCAAAGAAGGGGCACCTAATCCTAAATGAAGGGCTAGAGATGCCTCCCCCACTCCCCAGAGGAGGCAATATCTGGAATAATTCTTTGATTCTTGAAGAAACTGGTTTTATCCAGAAAAAAGAAAAAAGGTGTGCAGAGCCATTCCAAGAAGAGAAAGCAGTCTGATATGGGAGCTCATTCCAGAGCATTGGTTGGGAATGCTGGATGATGGTGCCAGAGGGTAGTCAGGATTGGTCAAAAAGAACTACATTGAAGGCGGCACCTGGGTGGCTCAGTCAGTTAAGCATCTGCCTTCAGCTTAGGTCATGATCCCAGGGTCCTGGGATTGAGCCCCACGTCAGGCTTTCTGCTCAGTGGAGAGTCTACTTCTCCCTCTCCCTCTCCCTGCCTTTCCACCTGCTTGTGCACTCTCTCTCTCTCTCTCTGTCAAATGAATAAAATAAGATCTTAAAAAAACTACATTGAATAAGTTCATGTGAGACCAGCACACAATGCAAACTAATGCCTCTCTCTCTCTCTCTTTTTTTTCCAATTGTTTTATCCCCCCAGTCTATAATTTCTTTCAATTCTCTGACTGGGAAAATCTCACTTATCCAGTGAGATATACTAGTACAAATTCCAGTTTTTCTGGAAAGATGGTCTCAACCTCCCTCTAACCCTTATGAACAGAATTTGAGTTGATTGAACCTTTGTACTTTGCACATATTTATATTTTCATTCTAATTATTTTGTTTTATATTTATTATCAGTTTTTCAGCTAGGCTGGGATCATCTTATGTTTATAAAGTTAATTTTTTTTAAGTTCATCTTGGTATCTAAAACATCCATTAGATATTTCTTATTTGTCCCTTGAATGAATAGATTGTCATCAGCTTCTCAGAGGAAATAGCATTTTAGATGGATGTTGAGAATAAGTAACATTAGACACACACACATGCATGAGGGATGGCATATCATGCAAATGGAAAAGGAGCAAAGATTTTTTTTTTCTTAAAGTTTTTATTTTAGAGAGAGAGAGAGAGCACACAATTTTGAGGTAGAGGGAGAGGGACAAGCAGACTCTGAGCTGAGTGTTGAGCCTGACCCAGGGCTTGATACCATGACCCTGAGATCATGACCTGAGCTGAGTTGGATGCTCAACCAACTGAGCCACCCAGGTGCCCCAGGAGCAAAGATATTTCTTATTAAATCATTTTGGTTAAAATGACTGCCCAAGTGATTAGAAAAGATAAAGAAATTTTTTTAAAAGTTTATTTATTTATTTGAAAGAGAGAGAGAGAGAGAGTGAAAGAGAACATGAGAGGGGAGAAGGTCCGAGGAAGAAGCTGACTCCCCATGGAGCTGGGAGCCCAATGTGGGACTCGATCCCAGAATTCAGAGATCATGACCTCAGCTGAAGGCAATCGCTTAACTAACCGAGCCAGCCAGGTGCCCCGAGGATAAAGAAATTTTGATGGCATTTGCTAAAAGGAAGGCTGTCATGAAATTCCGTTTCACACTGAATTCTTCCACTGCTTTGACCTATGTTCAAATATTTCTGAAAAGGTGAAAGTATTTATTTATGCAAGTGCAGTTGAAAAGACAACTATGACAGGTCTTTCTTTCCTTATTGTGTGTATTTTAATACCCAGTTTATATTTGACTTTCTCTATGCAGTCTTTTCCAATTATTGAAATCCTAGGGGCTCGTTTCTCGTTTCCAAATCCCTCCAGACTTTCTGCTGGTACTTCTTCCAATAAAGATTATAACCCCTGAAGAGATGCTTACTTCTTTTGTAATTGCATATTTTATACTTTGAATTGTATTTATAAAATTACTTTTTTAGCATGTGGTTGATATTGTAAGACATCATATTTACCACACATATGCGTATAGAACAATATACATACATTATTGACTCTTCGTTTTACCTTCTCACAGAATTATAAATATATGGAATCCTTACTAAGAAGGAAAAAAAAATCTCAAACTTCAGAAAAATAATATTAGAGAAATGTTCACTCAAGAAATGTATTATTTTAAATATTTCCTTTGTTTAAAATATATTTGAAGACAATGGGAGATCAAAAATTTTATTTGATATTATACATGAAGCTTCTTAGAGCTCGTTTTTTCTCAGCCTACTGATAAGGAACAGTCTGAGATCGCTTGCTTGCTTTGATCTTCCTACTATTTGTAGTTTGATTCTGCCCTCAGGGTTTACATTCTCCTCTTTTTCTCCTAGGACACTAATACAAAATTTAGCTGATTGGAATGGCTCCTTTGAAATCAATTGGTACTGTTGACTCTAGTCAACAGTACTCCAGTTTTCCTGATCTTGATTAAACGTTAATGAGAAACTTTTATAAAAGAGACTTTTCACCACCCTGGTATCTTGGAATAGAAAGGCGTGCCCAGGACTCCCCCTGGTGGTGATGGTCACTGGGGACATACATGGGAATGTTTAGAATTTTGCATTTCTCACTAGGCTTTCCTTCTTTTTTTTTTCCCCCTTATTTATTTATTTATTTTGCTAGTTCCATGGATTCTTTCTTTCTTTCTTTTCTTTTTTAATTTTTTCAATTTATTTATTTTCAGAAAAACAGTATTCATTATTTTACCACACCCAATGCTCCATGCAATCCGTGCCCTCTATAATACCCAACCTTCCACACCCCTGCCACTTCAAACCCCTCAGATTGTTTTTCAGAGTCCATAGTCTCTCATGATTCACCTCCCCTTCCAATTTACCCCGACTCCCTTCTCCTCTCTAACACCCCTTGTCCTCCATGATATTTGTTATGCTCCACAAATAAGTGAAACTAGGCTTTCCTTCTATGGAGTGGTTACTAATAGATGAGGCCAAAGGAAGAAAGGGGAAGGATGACATTTAGGAATGTCATTTGGGTTACTTCTCTCAGTTTAACTTTCCAATCTCATCAACTCTGTGTGGTGTGTTTATTGTTTTTGTTCTTTTTTAGTTACTTGGTCTTAGACTGTATCTATCAAAGGATATATTAATTGAACCAACTTTGTACTCAAATTATAGTTTTTGATCAAGAAAAAGATTTCTTTGAATTAAAATGGTCATGGTAATGTAGTAGTAATGGCTCATACAGCATTCTGATATGCTAACAGGTGAACAAGAATTGACAGTAGTGAACAATTGAGCATACTTTCCAGGTGTTGGGCACTATGTAAAAGACTTCATATACATTTTATATGCATTCATCTTCATGACAGTGCTATGAGATAGTCCTATTATCCTTGTTTTACAGGGACTCAAATAGATTAATTGGTCAACTAAGGTCATAGAGTCGAAAAGGTGGAGTCTTTAGCTCTTGGCTTTGTTAGGAAACTTCCAACATACTTACTCACTGATGGTTAATGAATACCAAGAATGGTTTTAGTATAAATATCCACTTAATTTTCCTCTTCAACATTACATTATGGTATAGTTTAACTTAAAAATCACTATTATTACTGAGATTATGAAACCTTTCATATTCAGATCAAGTATTTTTCATTATGCAGTGAGAACATTATAGAACACCATTGATTTAACTTCTTGTCCTCTCTGGTGACATGATCAAGGTTGAATACAGGACCTTTTAAGTTCTCGCTAAAGCAAAAAGGGCTAACCTCTTCTACCTGGGTTTAATGCTAACTTTGTCTGCTTTCATCTGGTTAGTCAGGGATGACAACTGGATTTTATCTTACACATTAAAAATTAGGAAAAAAAATACTGAGAATAGAATCATTCCACAAGAAGTTGCACTGCTGACATAACAAGTTTAGGTAGAGCCAATCAGGGCCATGTTGGATGAGAGGGTAAGGTGATCTCTGGTCTTCCAGACTTGAAACTTTCTCTTCCCCTTCAAACACTTACTCATTATGCCTTAACCTGGTTCTGGATTTTTGCCCCTTGTACTCTTACAGTGTTTGTACTTATCTCTGTAAGGGCTATTCAGCTAGAGCAGCTCCACCCCATTTTGTTGTTTGTTCGGTAAAACTAAATTGACCCTGCCCCCCAGGGGAACTTAAAAGCAAGTCCGGGAAACCAGTCCCAGGCAACAAAGCCCAAATACAAGGGTGGGTCTGGTCAAGTGGAGTCAGTGGGGGCACATACTGTCTCCTAGCTACCAAGAAGTATAGGCCGCGCCCTTAGGGTGCCTTTTGGGTGCTAAGGCTAATTCAAAGAGATACTATGGGGTGACTTGTCGTTCAATTGGCCACCTGTGTTTGACCTAGCATGACTGTGCAGCTTTCTCTGTGTATTGCAATCTCATTGGCCACCTGTGTGTGGTCAGGCTCAACCACATGGCCTTTGCTCTATAAAAGTTAGTCTGAGGCAGGGAGTGGTCATGCTCTCTGTAAGAGGTGTGGCCCCGGCCAGTCGGTTTAATTCTCGATGCTTGGCATGAAATAAAGCTTTGCTTGACCTTCGCTTTCTATCAGTCTCGCTCCTTTAATCACGGACTCATTATTGGGGGACCTAACATTGAAGACCCAACAATCTCCTTCACCTCATCTCTCTAATCATACTAATAAGGGCCTGTTGTAATACCACCTTTTACCCCTCCTAAGACTTGGGGGCTGATAAACTCTGTAAAGGCAGGGATTGTTTGAGTCTTGTTACTTACAGCCTGGCAAACAGTAGGTGCAGAGTAATTAGTTGTAGAAATTACTATAGAAAGACCTTATAATTAACAACAAAACCTGCTTTTTTCCCCAGGAAAAACTGGAGACTATTTTAGAAAAATGTCCTGGGAATGTTAACAGAAGTATGCCAATATTGAATCATTTCTCGGTATTATTTGTGTAGAAAACAGCTCTGAATCTTTTTGTACTACTTTTAGCAGGAGACACGCTTTTGCGGTAAGGAAGCCAAGACAGTTTGTATTATGTGATTAGAAGGAATTGGCTCATGAGATTGTAAAGGCTGCTGACAAGTCCCAAGATTTGCAGGGTGAGTCAGCAAGCTGGGGACCTCAGAGATCCAATGGTGTAGTTTCAGTCCAAAGACTGGCAGTCTTGCAAGAGTCACTCTCGGGAAGAGCAGATGTTTCAGTTCAAAGGCAGTCAGGCAGGAAGAATTCTTCCTCTGGGGAGGGTCAGCTTTTTTGTTCTATTCGAGCCTTCAGCTGGTTGGATGTGGCCTACTCAACATTAGGGAAGACAATCTGCTTTAGTCTATCAATTTAAATGTTAATCTCATCTAAAAACACCCTCATGGAAATAATTAGAATAACATTTGGCCCAATATCTGGGCAGTCTGTGGTTTGGTCAAGTAGACATATATAACTAACCATCACAGAGGCCCACAGAAAATTATTTCTTCGAGTAGCAGAGCAGGGATTTTAAGATGTCTGATTTAAAGAGCTATATTGTTGTGTCAGGGCACACACTGCCTCCAAGGAGGTAATAAATGCAATTAGAAAGCCTTCCAGGTTGACAAACTTCAAAACTTTTAGTCTTTTTCATAGCAGTTCCCACCCTCCCCCCCCAAAAAATCCTAAAGCAATGTCCACAGATTTTAAATATTCTAAGTACCATAATTTTCCCCCAATTATAATGCATCATGCACATACTGTCCTCAAACAAGCTGATTTGGATTGTAGGATTTGTTGGTTTTTATACTAGAAGTTTAGGCATGTTTAAGTATTAATTAGACTAAATTATATCACTAATCTTGTCAGGGTAAGAGAGCTACTTAGTAAATTTTCCTAATAAGCATGTCCAAAGGTATATATACTGGATGTAAAGGAGCAAATTTGAAAAAAGGAAAGATAACCAGGACTTGGGGGTAGAACAAGACAAAAATATTGACTTTTGGGGGATTATCATTGTATCCTTTTAAAATTACATTCCAATCTCTTACTAATTAAAACAAGTCTTTATTGAGTACTTGCTATGTGCTTATATTGTTCTGGGTACGGGGTATATTGTAATTAGAATTTGAAAATTTTTCCTTCTCAGGGGTTCAAAAAAAAGTGAGTCATGTAGCATGACCAAGGACTTTGGCAAACAAGATGACAAAAGCATAAGGAGTAACAAAGCCAAAAACTGCAAACTGCTGTAAGTGACCAGCCTCTTGGGGGTACAAAGATACTAGAGGAACAGGGACTTGAGTACATACACTGGATGGCAATGTTTTGAGAAATGTAACTTATGGTTTAAAATTTTTATTATCAGAGAATCTATACTAGGTGGCGTCCGGGGTTCGAATGGAAGTGGTAACCAGCAATGGAAAACCAATGTATTTTAGCTTCTGTGCTAGAAGCAACTTCCCAGTGGATGCCGGAAGAAATAGTATTAAAGAACTAGTTGCTTAAGTGATGATCAAAATGCTCTCCATTTGAAGAGACACAGAGATGAAGAGATCGGAGAAAGGGTCATGTGATGACTCCAGGGCAACTGCAAGTTGGGAAGATGAAGGCTGAGGAATTTTAAAAGTATAAAATAATAGTATTAAAGTGAATATACAGCCTTCTTGTCTAGAATGAAGCAAGCCTGTAAGCCTGTATCAAGAAAGTCTCGGATAAAGAAAACGGATTTCTGTGCAGATGGAGTACATAAATGAAACTCTTTCATGGTTGGGAGATTTTGAAATATAACAGATTTAGCTAAGTATAATGGATGATACGGCTGTTAAGAGACATACTCTCTCTTGTCTATCTTGAATATGGAGTTAGATCAGCCACTCACTGCCTAATCCAATAATGAAAATGTTAGTAGACAGGATTACCAGCAGAAGAAATAATTTATCCCCTAGTAATGAGCATGTAGGCAGGTGGGCAATATTCACAATTATTTTAAACATAAGGCTGGAAATCTATACGACTCTATACTTACTAATGAAAACAACTTTTGAACTCAGGAAAACCAGGTCTTAACAGAAATTGACCTCTGCTTATCTGTAAAAAAAAGGCTGAAAGAACAAGAAATAGTCTATTCTCACAGGTAACAGGGGTGGCTGAAAACCATTTAGTTTACGCAATGTCTGGCTGACATTCTGAGCTTGGCATTCTACTCTTCATGTTTGAAGCTGTACTGCCTTTTTGTTATTCAGATTTTAGGGGTAATACCATATCAATACCCCTAATCTATAATCCTAACTATATTCACCAATTTATTGATTAAAATTTTATTCCGTCTTTCCTCTTTGTCATAATTCCTGGCAACTTTAGTTAACTTATACCATTCTTTTGTTTATGAAATACTTAAGTCCACAAAAACATAGATTTTTCTCAGGAAAGGCATATACCCAATTAACGATCCTTTCTAAGTTTCTGTGTTGTATATTTTAATGCTTTAAATAAAGGATTAAGATGGATAGCCATTATTCTTAGTTTGGACCCATTCCATGATCGTACATCTGAATGGAAATAATAATGATTTCTTGGGGTGCCTGGCTGACTCAGTTGAGCATCTGCCTTGGGCTCAGGTCATGATCCCAGGGTCCTGGGATCCAGCCCCAGTGTCAGACTTCGTGCTCAGCAGGGAGCCTGCTTCTGCCTGCCATTCTGCCTGCTTGTGCTCTCTGTCAAACAAATAAAATAAAATCTTAGAAAAAAATTCATTCTTAAAAAAAATGATTTCTTCTAAATTTACTTTGCATGAAACCTCAACACATTGTAATCATATGTGAAAATTTTCAAATATATAAACTATCAGAATGAATAAAACTGTTTTGTTTTAATATCCTAATAAAACAGTAAGTCCCAGAACTTTAGATAGGATCACGGGTTAGTGTTTCCCAGGTTTCCAGATTTCATGTAGTTAAAAAAAAAAAAAAAGTGGGGACCAATACAGAGCTGTCAACTTTTTATTTTGCCAAGTAAGGATACTTTAAAGCAACTAATAATACTATCAACATTTCATAAAAGGATATTTCAATACCACAAAAGTTGGAATGATCTTATAATAAGAATTAAAGTCAAGCTACCTATCAGCCTTTTACTTTTTTTCCCCCTTCTGGATGCTGAAAATTTAGGGTTGTCCTAAAATTTGCAAATAAATTGCCTAAAATCCCATTTTCTCCAACCATTTTAAATAGAGGCTGAAAGGTGAGTGGCTTTGTCTGAAATCAGCTTGTGTTAAACTCAGAGAGGAAGCATAGCTTCTGACAACTAGTAGATAATACACTCTCACAGAAACATAATCACTAAACATGTTGCTGATTAGGAACCTTAATCAATGTTTATCTTCAAACCAAACCAAACCCAAATCCTTCCTATCTAATGAAAATTCAAATCCACTTACTTTGTAGTATAAAGACTTGTTATACGCAGCCATACATATTATAAGGAAAACCCCAAATCATAAATTATAATTATGTAACCTATATCATAAATGATATAATCTTATCTGTAAGCTTTTAATTATCCAAAATGTTTCATTCTTAAGTACATGGTCTATGGAAGATGCTTAATAAATGTCTGTTGTACTAACAGAGGAGTGTCACTTTCAATCACTGCAAAACAAGATTCTTCCTAACATTAGAAACTCTCAACTTAGCATGGAATCCTATTTTGGAAATCACTGGAACATTAATGTATAGAGAAAAAAAGATAGTGGTGGTGTTGGGGAACCCAATTTGCCTGACTTCTCAAAAAAAAAAAAAAAAAAAGCAATCAGATACTTTGCGGTGCTTAATGAGAACAGTATTTGCACACAGTGATTTTTGGGTAAAAACATCACATTAATTTAACCATACCCACTTAACCTTTTTAGGATAAGTAACAGGAAAGTCTTAATATTCTAAAGGAATTCTAGTTCAAGAGCATGAAACAAATTTTTACCATCACCCTGAGGATACATTTATCTAATTACTTTGGACTAACAAAATTCTACAGTAGATCTGCATTTCAATTAGGCGATCACCTCTAATTCCACCATAAACGTACACATAATCTTATTCCTTTGAAAAATAGTTTTGAGAATTGGCACTAATTCCCCCCCATAGTTATAAAAATGCATGACCAATAGTGTAATTTCAAATTTAAAATTAAAAATACAGTTTAGTGTGTTAAAGGGATGCCCCTTTATCAGAAACCAGGAGTTCATGGATTTTTTTTTTCCTTAAATCAACCAACCTTTAAAAGCATGATGCTTCTTTTGCAGACCCGCTCATACTTAAAACAGGGAGCAGAGGTAAGGAAAGAAATTCACCTTAAGAAACTGATAGGCAGAATCAGGGTTTGTAGTATTTTACATTATATATTTAAGATGTGCCTTTAAGACACATCCGTATTAAGTCATATAGGCTGCTTACTATCAGTATACACAATTTTGGTAAAAACTTTACCTATTGTAATACACAAAATTGTACATTTAAAAAAATATCACTGATCGTACATGAAATATAGGAATGCTAATATTTGGTTTAATTCCTGTGACTTCCATGGTAATTCTGGGTTTTGGCATATAGAAACTTGTTATTGACTACTACTGAGAATTCAAGTAGACTAAAAGAAATGGTAAGAATATTTTTGTTACCTTTGTCAAGTTGTTTGTATTACATATATATTCTGTCCTGGCTTTTCCTTCTAATCCATAAAACCCAAAGAACTAATCTCTAAAAATTCACCCGTTAACTACTCCTGTCTTAATATTTTTATTGCTAATTATTTTCAGTTTTCACTTTTTTTCCTGAATCAGGAATGAATGCAATATTTCTGAGTCTTTGAAAAATATTATATAAACAAAAACTTGTCTTCAAATTTTTGCTTTTAAGATCATGTAATTTAATAGAATGTAGTTGTTTTTTCCCTCCAAGTTTCTTTACTAGAAATATGCATGTGCCTGATTTTCGAGAGTAGGAAATAAAATCTACCTGTGCCTTTGATCTAGCTTTGTGACTACTATTTCTGTCATGGATGTGTGGCTTTCTGTTCAAGAGGCTTGACATCATGTGTTCCAAATCTTTCAATGTTCCTGCTTCAAGTGCCACTTCTTGGAATAGAACCCTAGAACATTAACATTTTAAGACCTTCTTCATGACTACTTTAAATCTAATATCACTTTGATCTAAATTTCCAGTACTGGTTCCTTTAATAGGTCAATTAAATACACATGAAAATGAATAAAGAAGCTACTGTGCCCTTTTATTTTAGGCCCAGCCCACGTATAATTAAGCAGAATAACATTCCAAGTTCATTTTGATTAAAAACTATGAAAATATAGAAGCTATATTTTCTCAGTGTCATCATCTCTGTCAAGTAGAGAATCATGGTCGTAACAGGTTTTTCCTATATTAAGAGATTAGTATACCTTAATCACACCCAATTTACTTTCTAGATTAACTAAGTAATATTAAAAGGTGGTAGTTTTCTTTGAAACTTATAAATACAACCTGCATATACAGGATTTTGACAATAATTTAATGGTAACTTTAATACAGAACTATATCCTAATATAATTACTTTAAACATAAAGAAACGGATCCTTACAAGACCAAAATAACCCACAAGCCATGAAGTTGGTTTTTACTTTTTCCTTTTTTACGTTTTAACAAATGTGCACCACAATGGTTCAACAAGTAAGGCAAATGCCATGAATATGAAAGCTGCAGTTTCCAAGAGACCACATCTAGGACCCAGGGGAGGCGAATTAGACAGAAGTCGCAGTCATTCTAATTAAACAATCAGAAAACATCTTAAGTTTGTTTGCAGTGTCAAAACTGTCTATTTAAGTTTCCTTTCTCTTAATGATCAGAGGTCCCACGTTGTCACCAGTCTCTTCGTTGTGTTTTGTGTGAGATCCATCGCAGAATGGGAACTAGAAAAAGAGAGAATGTCAATGTCTAATTGCAAAATCACTATTAGCTTAGCAGAGTGGGGGTGATGCTTTTTCTCAATAAAAAGATTTTCTTAGCCCACCTTATATAAGTATTCTTAAAGAGCATATTTGAAGTACAAACACCAAGCAGAAGGAAGAAATCAACTTGTGGATAATACAGATGATTAACTGCATTTCCATTTGTGGTATTTGTTCATGGATGCTGAGTATCTTTTCTCTGTTTATATGTTACAGTTACAATTCCCCATCTAGTGAACTATGTCCATTTAGAGCCTCAGTTCATTTGTTTAGAATCAATTTGTGTGTTATCCCTTTGATCATCTTTGCAGCAATTTTTCCCAAACGTTTTTGCTAATTTTTTCATGTTACTTTCCTATTAGTTTCATACAAACATGCCAGTATTTCCCTTTTTAACATTCTTCATGGAGACATCTTTCTCCTAGAGTAAATTTCTTTACATGATTTCACATTTTAAATATAACTGACATTTTGGGATTCAGTGGTAGAAAAGTGACAGTAGTAAATTTCTTTTAATTAATATTTTGACAAAGAAAGATAGCAAGAGCAGGAAAACAAGCAGGGGGAGTGGGAGAGGAAGAAGCAGACTCCCCACTGGGCAGGGAGCCGGATGTGGGGCTAGATCCCAGGACCCCGGGATCCTTACCTGATCCGAAGGCAGACGCTTAACCCACTTAGCCACCCAAGCACCCCAGAAGTAAATTTCTTTCCTTTTTTAAAAAGATTTTATTTTTATTTATTTGACAGAGACACAGCAAGAAAGGGAACAGAAGCACGGGGAGCAGGTGAGGGAGAAGCAGGCTTCCCTCTGAGAAGGGAGTCAGATGCGGGGCTCAATCCCAGGACCCTGGGATCATGACCTGAGCAGAAGGAAGACTCTTAATGACTGAGTCACCCAGGCACCCCCAGAAGTAAATTTCTAACAGTGCCTGTCAGTGTGCTCCAAAGAAGTCCTAACAGATGTTCTGATTTGGTTTCATTATGTTTTAAAAAACATATATAATTCTCTTGATTTGTAGCATACATTTTTAAAATAAGTCCTGTTATTAAAAAATACAATTTTAGCTCAAAATTTCCCAGGCTGACTGAACCATGGATGCTTTTTTTGTTGTTGTTGAAGATTTTATTTATTTATGTGACAGAGAGAGAGATCACAAGTAGGCAGAGAGGCGGGGTGTGTGTGGGGGGAACAGGTTCCCCACTGAGCAGAGAGCCTGATGGCAGGGCTCGATCCCGGGACCCTGAAATCATGACCTGAGCCGAAGGTAGACACTTAACTCACTAAGCCACCCAGGTACCTCTGCCATGGACGCTTTTAACTCTGATATCTATTATCATAGTGTTCTACAGAACACACTTTACAAAATGATGTTCTAAGATCCTGTTGCTTCAATATTAATAGAGTTTGTACAATTGTTACACCTTTATTCCTAATTTTACAAAGTAAGTTGTACCTGTAAAAATGCCTATTGATAGGTTCTACATTATCATACTCATCAATCTACTCTGCTGGGGTAATAACGATGTCTAAAATATGCTTCAGTATTTGGTAGAGCTAGGTTTCCTTCAAATTATTCTTGTTAGACTTTTCTTATTTATTCTCTACCTATCTTTATTAAACTTTGCCAATTTTTCTTCCAGATAAACCTGAGAATTTTTTTTTTGCCAAGTACTATTTAATTTCTCTTAGAATCCTCATCTTAAGGTCTCATGCATACTCTGATAACATTATTTCTGTCTTACATATTTTATAGGTATATTTTTCATACCTAACTACTTATATATTATCAAAAGTTTTTGCAGGTACAGCCTTCCTACTGTTAAATGACAAAAATAGGAATTCAACAATGTTTTACGTGTCTCCTCAGGATTTTACACTTAGAAGGTCCAATTACTAGTAAATTATTTTTTCTTTCCTTCTATATTTATACCTTTTATTTCTATTTCACATTAAGTAATGATAGCTAGCATCTTTGTTTTATTCTTGATGTCTGAAGTGTACCTAACATTCTAGAATCTAGAGTCACTGTTTGGTTTAAGGTACACTAACTATTGCACTGAAGAGGCCAATTTAGATGACTGGAATCTTAGCCTTAAGATTAAAATTGCCTCATTACTCACAGTGGAGGCAGTATAATTTTAGATACCTGAAAACAGACAATAAGGGTATATAATCTTCAACTCTGACATTAGAAGTGTCTATTCTAAGATTAAAATCTCATGTTAAAGAAATTCAATTTTAATTTTACTATTTGTATATAATTCCAAGATACAGTAAATTAGCTAAAATTTACAGCAAAAGTCAAGGTACGAGCATATCTAATATTTCCAAGTAAAAATTCTATCTTGGGGTAGATGGCAACATCAATGCAATGTATGTTAACGCTTTCTTTTCTTCTTTCCTTTCTCCTCCCTCCCCTCCTCTTTTCCTCTTTCTTTCCTCAATAGGATATGGTACACAGTATATTCCTGTTAAAAACAAGTCCTCACAACAAAAACAATCAATCAAAACTCTCATTTTTTTCTTGGCATGGATAAGAGGCCATAACAATCCACAAAAATCAAACTAAAATGTACCCTATAGCAGAGATCAGCATTTCAAGGTGACATACATTTAATAAACAAACACAGATGATTTTACAGTGAGAATACAAATTTACATTGTAAAAGACTCCATTTTTTATAAACAGCACACACAAAACATGTTACTGAACAGTTTTACATATACAGATTATAAAATGTATTTCTAAAATATAAAGTATTTAAAATAGAAAAGCCTTAAATAACTTACTGAAATAGCATGTTTCTTTCTTTTTGAATCTCATTTTGAAAATACTGAAAAATTCTAGAAAAATAATACATGTTCAAAAATTATCTCCCTCTCTATATAGAATCAAGAACAGGAGAGAAATCTACAGAGAAATCTACAAAGAACATCTTATAAAACGTTAAGAAAGCCATATATCTAAGATGAGAATATACTTTTTATATGATAATCTAGGTATGCCTAGAAACAGAAATTTGTCTGTTTCCTGTTTTAAAAGAAAAAATATTTCTTTAAAAAGCAGCGAACAGGGGCACCTGGGTGGCTCACTGAGTTAAAGCCTCTGCTTTTGGCTCAGGTGATGATCCCAGGGTCCTGGGATCAAGCCCCACATCCAGCTCTCTGCTTCCTCCTCTTTCTCTGCCTGCCTCTCAGCCTACTTATGATCTCTGTCAAATAAATAAATAAAATACTAAAAAAAAAAGCAGCGAACAGTAGATTCTGGCTATTTGTTCAAAAAACTTTCATGCTTTCATAATATATAAAGCTTTTATGACTTTAAAATGTAAACTAAGCATTAAAAATCATTTTGTTCAGAGACACATATATCTTTTAATAGTACCTTATTAATCTCAGGAATTACTGACTTAGGGCAGAATCTTCTCCCAAACTTCATGTGAAGATTAGGTATTTTCATATTTACTCATCAGAGTTTTCACTATAAGTTAATGAAAAAAACTAAACTCCCGCCCCCAACCAGGACCAAGATGAGTTACTACAGGACCGGATTAGCAATTTCTTAAGAATACACTATACATATAAATGGGATATATTTATTGAAATTAATTCATGATTCTCAATATGAATGTCAATTACATGGCATTAAAATCCAGGTGGTGGGTATTTATAGAGGGCACGGATTGCATGGAGCACTGGGTGTGGTGAAAAAATAATGAATACTGTTTTTCTGAAAATAAATAAATTGAAAAAATTAAAAAAAATTCAAATTGTAAATTATGTAACAGTATTTATGTTTTTCAGGAAGTGTCTTGTTCTATTTTTTAACTTTTCTATGCGAGAGAAAGAAAATATGTGTATACTTTCAAATGTAATCTAGGAAGTATAGTAGTTTTTGTATTAATGCAATTATATATCAAAAACAAAAAATACCCTTTCACTGAAGATTTGAAATTTGTTAAACAGTCAAGCAAAGAGATGAAATAACAAAAAACCCACAAAGGGTATATTTAATTCACGTAGTCATCAATATTTAAAAGTAAAACCTAAATAACCGATGGAAAAAAGTTTAGCTCATGAGTGATTCTAAAATCTGTTCTAACATGCCAGTGTTTGTTATTATTAACAAATTCTGGAGAAAAGCTTGCAAACTGAATTGGCTGAACTTCCTGTATGTCCAGAAAATATCATGTATTTGTTAACCCAATTAGTAAACTACAAATCCCACATATTTTTAAAATTAGAGAAGAGAGGACTTAGAGAAGAGGCTTAAAAAATGATTAGGGTCGGGGCGCCTGGGTGGCTCAGTGGGCTAAAGCCTCTGCCTTCACCTCAGGTCATGATCCCAGGGTCCTGAGATCGAGCCCCACGTCGGGCTCTCTGCTCAGTGGGGAGCCTGCTTCCTCCTCTCTCTCTGCCTGCCTCTCTGCCTACTTGTGATCTCTGCCTGTCAAATAAATAAATAAATAAATAAAATCTTAAAAAAAAAAAAAAAAAGATTAGGGTCAACCAAAAAAGGCCTAGAAATTCTTTTCATTTATAAAGCTAGCAACATCCGTCTTCATAAAATACACAAGATTTACTTCTTTTTAAAGGCTTTAATCTCAAGTTATGTTTCTGGTTTTTGGGTATTTCAAGATAAAAATAAATAAATGATCCTCACCTTTTTTATCTGCAACAATTAAAACAAATTATTTTCCTTCTCCAAACTTTGTATTTTTAATGAGTTTGAATTGTATTTCCCAAGGAAGTTGCCAGGGGCCATTTTGACTACCATAAACTCTGAGAAATAGTCTTGCTTTGGTTGAGAAAGAAAAGCAGTAAGATCTGACATAATCTGAGAGGATACGACATTTTATTCCATTCTTAGCGACTTACTTTAAGTAAAATGTAAGATAGTAGTAAAATATATTAAGAGAGATTAAGATTTTATAAGACTATCCTTATGTGGATTGGTCAAGCTATGTAACCGTCACTCAGAATTTTGTTTCAGATTCCATGCACTCTCTTCCAAATCATTAATAGGTTGGAGACTTCCGTAAGGCACAGACACACACAACCTAAAACAAAAACACACCACTAACAAAAGACCTAATTAAAATCCTGAAGTTGTAAATGAAACAAAATGATTCTACACAGTATGTTCAGTTGCATTTCAACTTCATTTGAGTTCCTGACAGTAACTGGCACACCTTTCCTCTATTCTTATTTCTTAGTGTGTGTGCATCTACTGTCCTTGTTCAAACTCTCTCCTGCCTCCTAGATGGCCAAAACACAACTCAGGTGAGTGGGGGTAGGGTGGCAATCTAGCAAGACTATGCTGCATACTCTTCCCTCTAACCTTAAAGTCCTCTCACTTTCTTATTTCTAAAATAAAGCTCTCTTTTCCTTCCTGAGTTTCACATTTGAGCTCCCACTCTCATCTTCCACCTCTTTCAACACAGCACTGTTTCAAACACTATCTTTCCTGCAGTCACTTCTCTATTGCCTCCTTTCTTTCTCCTGTCACATATGGATAGCCCTTTTGTGAAATATGATGAAATAACCATGTTTCTGAAACAGCAGGCGGCATACCAATCCTTGGGGGGGGGGGGAGGACAAACAAGGCATATTTAAAAATGTAATTTCTGCACACTGCTAAGAGAGGATTCATTAGGCCTGAGAAAACCATTCAAAAATGTTAAACCCACACAATGGGCTACACTAGTGATTGTACCTTAAGAATGAATCAGAACAGAATTAAAGATTGTATCATATGTAACTTTTCTGAGATAAGTAGAAAGGTGTTTTCATTTTGTTGCATTATAAACACAACTGGTTTATATGAAGAAAAAAAAATTACTGATTATGAACTCAATACAGCCAAAGGTATTAATTAAAGTCTTTTGTACACTGGTAGAGAAATGTGTGAGTTGGCATCTCTGTGATAACCTTACATACCTCCAGAATGGGGGAGTTTCCAAAGATATCAGAATAAGAACATCCATTAACAAGAATAAAATTCAAAGTGAATTCTTAACTGATTCATGTGGGAATAAAAAGTTCCTAAAATTCAGTGAAAATTCAGAACTGACAAATACTAGATGCAAAGAGGATCACTAACAGCATAAAAGATAAGCTTTAAAAAAAGAGAAAACGGGAAATAAATTCACTGGTCTGTCATTCCTTTCCTTGATGTCTACTTATGGGAAATGACTATCTCTGGTTTAATAATCTGGAAACTGTGGGATGAAAAAATAATCCCAGAATGTTTTATTGAATTATAAAGTCTAATAAACATTTAAACCAGTAGCTTGTGTCCATTTATGATTCTTCCTGATATACTTAAGATCTTAGTCCTCATACGTTCCTATTTGCTTTTATTGACCCTTTCTTTACCCTCTGGGAAAATCCAACCAAGGCAAACACCCCTTACTTGACCCCAAATCTACGCTTTAGATTTCACTAAAGCAGTCATCTTTCTTTTCCTTTCTATTTACTATGAAAGTTACTGAAATTTTAACATATACTCAGACTCAGACTCTTAGCATTTCACTTTTAGTAATTCACACGTTAACCCACTTACACACAGCATAGCTTCTATTCTAATTATTCTGTTGAAATGACAACAAAAGGTCAATTGCCTAATTGTTTAATGCAACTCATACTATAATATTGACCTAGTTGTCTTTACACAAGCCTATGTTCATAGCCAAGTCTTTAAGAATATCATGGCTTCATAATGGAAAGGAGAAAGTTCCAGTTTTCTTCTGACTCTGGCCCATTTCATCTCCTTTTTTGGCTCTTATTCCTCTTTCCAAAAATGCAAAAAATTCCCCAAGATTTCATGCTTGATTTTTATCTGCATCACGGATCTTCTTAAGCATTCTTAATGCTTAAACATAAGCATTCTTACGTTTAACTCCTCAGTTTTGCTGATTTCTATCTCCAAACCTGATATCTCAGCCTTAGACCCACATTTCAGATTATCTGCTGAACATTTCCAATCAAATGTCACCTCAAATTCACTTTGGAATTGAATTCCTTGTCACCTTTCTAGAAAATCAGCTTTTCTTCTTGGAAGTCCTATTTCTGTTAGCAGCACCATCTCTTCTAATACAACAGGTTTAAATTCGTTAATTAGTTTCAGTTTTTCTCCACCAATCTCCCTTATCAATCAGTCAGTGCATTAAGCTTATCCTTCCCTCAAAATGTTTCCTCTATGGGTTCATTCTTTTCCATTCGTAGAGCTATCACTCTCGCATAAGTCTCATAACTTTGGAAATTCCTGACAAGAAGTTCCCCATGTCTGCAGGCACAAACTCCTCGCAAAGGTACTTAAGACTCTCCTCAATTTGGACTTATTCCTGGGGGGATGGAAGAGCAGTGACCAGACTAGATTCTTTATTGATCCCACCACTTTGCTCACCCGAGTCCTTTCCTACAGATTTTAATAAAGACTTCCCCCAAACTGGTAGTTTATTTAAATACCATCACACTTTTCAAGGGCAATTTAACTCCCATGTATATCACTACGCTATCCTAGAAAATTCTAGCACAGTGTAAGCCCTTTCTTTTATTTAAAGCACTGAGTCTACTGTACACATTTATGATACTTGGTATATTACAATTTACCTTTTCTAATAAGTATATAGTAGACACTAAATGATCATTGACTAAAGAACTACTAAACTGACTTAAGATTCCTGAATTTCTAAAGGCATTGTTTTGTATATTTTGGTGATCAACAGCAGAATAAAACCTATAATGAACATTATTTTTAAAATACAAACAAGGTCTGGTCTACAGAATATTACTGAGGATTATTTTCTAGCAACCCCACTAGTACTTATAAATAATCCTACATACCAAATGAACACTGTTCTTTTTAAGGTACAACCTGTAATGGAACTATTAATTTTTCACATTCCATATGTTCATCAAGCAGTTTCAAATACAATGACATTATCCCGCAATGTATCACTGGATTATACATCATCATTTTATTGGTGAAGAGAGTTAGAATACACTTTCTAGTACCTAGTTTGTCACATCTTCCTTATTTGATATACAATTTGTGATAATGGTTTCCCACTGTGGAAAGAGATGGTCCCTGACACGTGCTTTCAGAAACAGATAAATCATTTTTATCGTCTATTTTCTTTCTTTCTTTTTTTTTTTAAGATTTTATTTATTTATTTGACAGAGAGAGAGAGAAAACATAAGCAGGGAGAGGAGTGGGAGAAGCAGGCTCCCTAAGCAGGGAGCCTGATGCTGGACTCAATCCCAGGACTCTGGGATCACGATCTGAGCTGAAGGCGGACGCTTAAGCCACCCAGGTGCCCTATTGTCTATTAAGTGTTATAGTATCATCTTTGGTGAAATCCATCTTATTTAAATACAAATAGTGGCAGTACACTCACCATATTTCTTACAATACATCACATTCAATGTATGAAGCTTTTCAAGATGACCTTAGGAAAGGATTTACCATCTTTACCTCACTACCTGTCATCACTGTCTAAAAGCTGCAGGTATCACAGATAAGAGTTCCAAATGGAACTTGATGAAATGTAATTATCACAAAAGAAGATTTAAAAAATCCTGTTATGTATTTAATTACAGGAGCTATAGCTTAAAGAAAGCTTAGATACAGTGTCAATATATTTATCAGATAAGAAATTTTCAAAGATAGTTTTCCAAGTTTCTCCTGAATTTTCTAAAACTTGTCCTAGAATTCAGGAACTTAAAAAGCTCAAGAAAAGAATCTACCCTTCTGTATTTCTTTGTGTTTTAGGCTGCATACTCTTTCCTGGGAAAGTGGAGGCAAAGATCCACTTGGGGAGGAAATCCTAAGAATAAATAAAGGGATTTTTTTTTTTTTTTCTCTTCTTGGTCAAGAATACAGTTACACTCACCTGAACTCAGTAAGGGAATAACGCAATTTTACTGCATAATAGTTATACATTTTAGGAAATATACTCATGAAGAGAACATGAAAAACAGAGAAGAACAGAATGCATTAGAAAAGAAAGAAAGAAAAGGGGAGCCTGGTTGGCTCAGTCAGTGGAGCAGGTGACTCTTGATCTCAGGGTTGTGAGTTCAAGCCTCATGATGGGCACAGAGATTACTTACAAATGAAAAAAAAAAAGATGAAGAGATATCCTAATAATATCTAGTGATACATGTTTGACAGAATAGTTTAAAAAGAAATGTTACATTAAAGATGGCACTAACATAAAAGACTTGTTTTCCTCACCTTTTTGGACCTCCAACAACGGCAATACACAGCTTTATCTCCCAAATCCTCCATATCAAAAGCATGTACTATCTTGGGGTTGTCTTTCTGGATGTGAAGGTTTACCATAGATTTGTTGCGATGATCTTTAACATAAAATCTTTTGTAAGCTAGATAACCAACTGCAGCTGTCCCAGCAGCAATAGTAACTGCTGCGATCCATTCAACTAGAGCGGGGAAGGAAAACAGGAATAATCATCAAAACCAAAATATAAACTAATAATGTGTATTTTTACTAATATGATATGTTCAGGAAATCTAGTTTTTGAGTTAAGCATTCCGACAGTCAAAAAGTTTTACTGTTAACAAAATAATCACAACACAATGGTGTAACAATTCTTAAGATTTTCCCCAGCCTTTACTGAGGCTATTGCATATTTTCTATTGAAAGATAATAGCTAAATTGAGATAGAGGAAATCTTAAAAATAAAAAAAAAAGAAAAGAAAAAAGAAAAAAATGATGTTTAATAATAATTTTTAAAGTGTTCATAGATTTAAAATAAAATGTAAACCTGAAGATACCTACTGCTTAAAAAAAACCTGATAAAAAAATTCAGATTATAAAGACTACCCCCACCCAAAAAATCAGGAGGTGATTATGTTAACAAACTGACTCATCAGAGTTCATTTAAATAGTAGGTCCTTTAGTGATTTTAAAGTGCATAACCACAAACAGCATTGGTATCTGAAGAGAAAAAACAAACAAAAGGACAAATAAAACAAAGCTGCCCTTAAACATTCAAAGAAATATATCCAGCAGGATTCTGGGATTCCGTCACTCAAAAGTTTTTGTTTTTGTTTTTTAAATGTCAAAGTGCTTTCTCATTAGAGAAGGGCAGAATGTATTAAATCAGAATGTATTAATTTCTTATTTCAGAGAAAACATGAATATAATTACAGTTATATTCTCAATAAAGTCTAAATTTCCATTACCCACCAGTGGATGATGATGTGAATTCCCTACAAACGTCATTTTAAATTTAATGACATTTTTCTACTCAATTATTTGCTTGACTAACAGACCATCTACTTATTCTTTTCATGTAGCTTTTCAAGCAGCCCTTAGAAACCCAAGCACTTAACTACCCCAGTTCCACAGAATGTTGGAGAGTAGAAAGTTCTGCATAGTCTGGTTAGCCTCAGCCTCAGAGGAGAGTTGTCTATTCCCAGCGAACTGCAGGAAGAAGTTGAACAGGGGTCAGGATAAACACACTGGACTGCTTCCCAGCACTTCCTGAGTCAGATCTTCTCTGTGTTTGTAATAAGTTCCCAGACTATCAAATAAAGCTCTAGAGAGATAAGTACAAAAAACACATCCCAAGAACAAATAAAAACATATAATGAATAATTAACTGTATGGCTTATTTGCACTATTGAGTCAAATTTCTTATTTGTGATTAATCACCCTTCCTAATAGTGCCCTACATTAAACTGGAGCTCATTCTTACAAAACTATAATGGGAAGGAACAACCATTCTCACTCTTAGTTCCTTTTATCTTGGGTCCTCTCTTTTAACTCATTCCTTGGATTCTACTTTCAACTACAGTATTCTTTACACAATAGTTTTCCTTTCCACAATATTTCTATTCTTCCTTGCTAAAATCCTTTTAAAATAAACATTAACATTATGTCCTTCCCAGGTGCTACATGACTAAGACAAGTTAATAAGTTATTTGACAGCTTCAAACTTTGGACTCACTAAAGAACGTTTTTAACTACACATTTTGTGTAGATTGGTCTTGAATTTTAGTGCAGCTTCATGATATTACCCTGTAGCAATTCCAAACAGGGCTGAAACTTCACTCTGATTTCTAGCTTGGTTCATGATAGTCCTTTCTGATGTATTATTTACCATGGAACTCCCATGAGAACGGACACGGCAGGAGCTGTAGCAATCTGCTTCTAAGTTAATGGAAAGCCACTCTGATTAGCTAATGTACGTATCACAAAATGGGCTAAAATACTGCTATGCATAGTATATATTCTAGTGTATTTGCTTAAATATTATCTTTAGTATCAACTTAAAAGGAGGAAATACCCCAAAAGAATAAATTAAGACAATAAAAATTGTGAAATCTTAGTTACACCCTACTTTTTAGGTGAATTATGAAGTAATCCCTAACAGATTTGCTTTAATAGTGCCTACATATATCAAAAAGGTCTGAAACCCAAAGAACTAAAATTGATTAAGATTAATTTGTCTCACAACGTAAGAAAGAAATCCTATAGGAATTTCTACCTGAAAAACCGTAATAGGCCAAAAGAATCTTTCTTAACCATCAAAACAGTCTTCTATTCTCTTTTCTCATATTAGCCACTGAATCCATATAGTGACTTTTTTTTTTTAAACCTTTACCTCTCTGGAATTTTTGACAGTGGAATAAATGACAGAATAACTGACACACAAAAGAGGCAATAGCAAATGAAGAAATGGAAACTGAGTCTAGATATTATTGAAAAGTAGCTGCCCCACAGGGAATCAAAACATGCAGTGTTACTCTACCCCCTAACAAAGGTGACTTATGACCCTATATAAATGTCATAGTAGCGTATGTGTGCTAGGAAAATGGCTTTGCATTTGCTCCAGTGGGTTTTTTAGAATCAGGACTAGATAAATTCTTAAGAATTTCCATCCCCCACCCAAAAACCTAATTCTCTAATCTCATAGAAACAAATGTAAAAGTTCCCAGAATAAGAAATATGTTACTGTTTTATCATTTCATGATAAATGAATCATATATATATATTTTTTTTTTCTGGCAAAAAGCTGTGGATGCCACTGGCAACTCTAGGGGAAAGAAGGAAAAGGAAACTGTAGAGACAGGCAAGAATGACGATTGCCTGAAAAGTCAACAATTAGAATAGAGAAAGAAATGAAAACCCAATATAACAAACAAATAAAAACAACAAAACCTAAGTAACATTTAGTTTTTGATAGTGGGCATATTCTATTAAGAATAAACACAACCTCAAAGGCAAAATGAGACTTTACTAAAACCCAATTTTCAAAGACATTTCAGCTGGCACCCTTCAGACATTCTTTCCTACCTGGGGTCCAGAGAGCACTGAGCACTACTGCTGCCTCTGGTTTTACCCTCACTTCCCTTCTCTTATAAACATCACTCAAGGTACAGTATTCCTACAGTTAGATCAAACCCCACCCCTTCCAATCTTGCTTAACCATGCTTTCTCTCTCTACAAATACAATGAATAAACCAATATAAAGAACAAAATACAGGAAATACATTTCTAAATAATCCTTTCCATTCTTACTCTTCCCTTGGTCTACTATTGTATAACATTGATTTGTATAGCAGAATACTGGTTTTCTCTCAGGATAATTCAGATATTGAAAACAATCTCTTGTTTATAACCCACTCCCCAGCTTTTCTCTTCTACTGTGGTAATTATTTTAACTTAGACAGAAATCTCACCCTGTTTCTGTTCCTTTAGTCCCTTATCTGTCCAAAACTGTCCTCTTTCCCCCAGTGTCAACTGCCACAGAATCAGAATGTCCTTTTCTTCTCAGGAGAGGGGGAGGGGAACTATGTTTAAATCTTTCCCTCCCTAAGGTCTCTCTCCCAAATCGGCAGGCTGTGCCTGGTAGTTTTTTTCTTAACGCCTGGCTTACAGGTGGTGTTCAATGTTAGTTGAATAAAAAGAAAGAACAGATTATTAATTTGAATTTGCAACTCCATCTGTCTATTTTATCATCACATTGCTCTTACACCAATTGACTTATCTTTGGCCTCATCTTAACCTACTGTGTAAGTGTGGGACTTAAACATTTCTTTATATTAAAAATAAAGCTTTAGGAATGCCTGGGTCGCTCAGTCAATTAAGTATTTGCCTTCGGCTCAGGTCATGATTCCAGGGTGCTGGAATGGAGCCCTGAATTGCATGGGGTTCCTTGGTCAGCAGGGAGCCTGCTTCTCCTCCTGCCTGCTGCACCTCCTGCTTGTGCACTCACATATGCGCTCTCTCTCTCATAAATAAAATCTTAAAAAAATAAAAATAAAACTTTATTATGGAACACTTCAGACATATACATGGATTACTATAATGAACTCCCATTTATTCTCACTCAGCTCCAACAAGGATAAACTCACTGCCAATCCTGTTTCATCTATAGTCCCTAATGTCCCCCAATATTTATTTATTGTTTATAACCTAAAGGAGCAGATTCAATGACTTTTAGAGGTATCAAGGAGCAACACATATACTAAACTTCCTAAAAGTCATATACTGGGTTGAGGAGGGGTCACTAAAGATGGGGGACTCCATTGCAGTGAAAGATCCTTAATGTTAGAAACTGTAATAAACTAATAGTATCTGGTATCACATAAAAAAGTAAGTTCAGCATAAGTACATTGATTATAAGTCAATAAGGGAAAACCAAAGGTTGGCATCACCCACTCAAGGTATATCAAAAACCATCTCACTGAATAGGATCTCTGGATTTCAATTCCAATGACTTATCCTCACTGACTTGCCCAGATTTATGTCCTGGCCTGATCCCTATTAATTTTATTTATAACCCACAACCCATTCTTTTTCTTCTGAATACAAACAAGAATTCTACATGCATAGGCAACACCCTTTTATTTTTTATTTAACATATACTTAAAAAGCACATACTATTTTTAAGCCCTTTATAATTATTAATCTATTTAGTTGAGAAGAGACATCTTTTCATCTTCCCCAAATTAAAAAATCAAAATTTCAGATTTTTTAGTGTGGTTTAAAAATTGGGAACAATTTGAGGTCTAAATATTATAAGGTGGACTCCCAATATATTATCTGTCCCTTCCTTGCCAAACTACTGTGTTTGGAGAAGAAGATAAGAAGGTGCTGGATAAAGTGATTTACAAAGGTTTTGAACCTTTGCCCACAGTCCTCCTAACAAACTTTACACTTTTAAGTGAAATAAGAAGTAGTTACTTCTCATTACAAAGTTGAGTACTTCAAGTTTAAGCTGATAACCCTCTTCAACAAGCAATTTCCTATTCCTAGAAAAAAGCAAGGAAAGTCACCTTTGGATTCCCTTATGATTGGATTACACACACACACTCACACACACGCACACACACACACAAAAGAGCAAGCTAATGGGAAAGTTTCCTTTGGATTCCCTTATGGTTGGATTGAACACACACACACACACACACACACACACCCTTGTCTCGATTGCAAGAAAGATTGGCCAGCAGGGAGTCTGAAGGAGTCCTAGGGTTCACTTACTTCACATTTCAATGGGCACTACACCCTAGGTTTAAAATACACAAAGTGACTCCACATTTTAAAATCGTGTTGGCATCTTTCCATATCACAAAAGTGCAAACTGTCTTCCTATAAAATTATCAGTGGCTCAAGTCATACGATAACTTATTTTACACAGTAGTTTTATTCCTGAGAAAATACAGGCTTGGATTTTTTAAAAAACAAAAACAAAAATCGCTATTTTAAGAGCACCAAGGTACCTCTATTTAAAGATGAGCATGCTTTGAAATAAGTTTTATAAATAATCACTTCCTACAAACTTCATTAGTAAGTTAAAAATGTCATGGGTTATCACCCTAACTCTGCCAGGTAACTTTTAGAAACAGACATGAAATTCTCCAATTTAAAGAACAGATTACAAAATTAGGTCTCAGGTAAACAGAGAGCCTTTACAGAACCCGGGAACTCTAGATGCTCAATATTTACTAAATGAATCAACAAGGCTCTTTTTAATTAGCTTCTGGACAATCTCTTTACTTTTACTTTACAATTATTAAAGGTAACCAAACTATGAGGCGTGGCGTTATATACCTGGGCAGAGTATTTTATTACTGGTGCACAGTATTATATTTAACAGTTCTACCACCACCAAGAATTGTTATAATGTGAATCTCTACATTAATAGATTCTAGCAAATCTCTTAATTTTAACTGGACCTGTTTCCAAACGCCAGACTAGAGCAAAGGAAGCAAGGCTGAGAAAGCCGAGAGTTCAAAGAGCTCCGTTTTCAATCCTCTCTCCTGGACTACTGCCACAGAGTGGCAGATGCCAGAGGGATTAAAAAAAGGAAAATTTAAAAAATGAAAAACCCACAATAACAACAACAAAAAACCTGGGAAAACTGAAGGTCTTGGATTGGGTTTCTTTCCTTTAAAAAATGTACAAAACTGAGATGTGATTAGTCACGCATTGCTTCAGGGTTGCAGAAAATTGATGGTCTGACTCCACGGTGATTTAAACTTGAGAAGGGGGAGCAGTTCTTTTTTTTTTTTAAAAAAAAAAAAAAACAAAAAAAACAAAACAAAAAACCTTTCCTCTTTTCCAAGCTCTGTGATTTAAGAAAACAGAGGTGTCTCAAGGGAGAACAAGAAAAAAAAGCTAGCGGCGGAATCGTTAGGTTTTATGACACGGCTAGTTAAGGAAAACGTGGTCCAGACTTGGGTAGATGCTTCCATGGCCCCAGTACCCCTTAGGCCTGGAGAGATCACCAATTCATATCGACATCGCCCCCGTTCCTGGTTTGGCCCAGGGAGTCCGCAGGCCCGCCCTACGCTTGCCCTTCTACATCTCAAGGTTACAGGGCTGGCGGGCTCGCAGGGCAGCGGTAACTAACAGCCCAGAGAGGCGCTGAGGAAGCAGCAACCGGTGCGCAGGCCTCCAGCCTCACCCGCTCCCAGGCCCCACTTCACCTCGTACGCTGGAAGTCAGACTCATGGCGCCGTCGCTTGCAAGGAGTGTGCACAGGACACTAGGCACAAAGAGGTTCTTGCAGAGGCCCGGAGTCAAGGTTCGAGAAACGTCCTACGCGTACCGACTCCAGGCCGCTACGGCGCAGGCGCCGCGGCTGGCCGTGAGCCGGTGTGTATTGCTACTCTAGTTGATGCTGAGCATGCGCGGAGCTGCGTCCCAGTCTAAAGTCTTGAGTCCGGATTTTGACAGCGGGAAAGTAGGGAGGAGAAGACCTAGAGTGGTAGCAACTGAGTGTGCGCAGTCGTAGGGGGCGGAGTCCTGGAGCCTGGGGCAGGGCTTGGAGAATAGAGATTCCAGGCCAGATTTAAGTCTTTTCCAGGTGTGCGGGTTTCTTACGGCGAAGGACAGGTGCTGGTAGTACACTTGACATAATCAGGTATCTAAGATTTTATCTACAGTTTTCTTGCTCAGTTCGGCCACGACCAGTTTCCATTATAAAATGCCAGTGGCAGACAAGTCCTATTTTAGAACCTCACCTCGCTCTCCATGTACGTCACTTTCTAATGCTTTTGAGCCAGTTATCCATTGAGGACCCTGGAACCGCGCTAGGGGCTGAGTAGGAGAAACAAAGCGGCTTATTTCTTCAAAAAAAAGTGTACTCGAAAAGATACTAAGATTATTCTCTATCTCCTACAGTCTGCAATTAGTGTCAGTTACAAAATATTTTATAAAAGCGGTTTAGGGGCCCAAATTTGGGGAGGGGGGTTAGAATTAACTCAAAGGATGTTTTGAAGGTGCATTTTCTAAGAAGCTGCTTGTTTTTACTATTCTTGTTTCCATGCGGGATGGGAGCTGGAGGAAGTTGATTGCAGGTAGCCTCCCAAGCCACGGCACCACGGCCTCCCAATTCTCAACACGTGACTGATTGCTCCTCACACCTGGAAGCCCCTGGAGTCTTTGAGCCGGACCCCAGGAAGCGCTGAAACGCCCACTGAATGAATGAAGCTACGATAGCCCGGCTGGTACTGTAAAGCCAGCTCGGCGGTGGGGGGGGTGGGGGTGGTGAGAAAGACCGCGAGGGCCCTTGCCCCATCCGGTAGCCTTCGGTGCGCGCTGACTGCGCCGGGCTCCCGCCCCGCTGCAGGGGGTCCCGTCGGGCAGCTTCTGGGCATGCTCAGTAGCAGCGGCGGCAGCGGGTCGCGCAGTCGGAAGCTCGCGGCTGCGGCGGCGGTGCAGGCGGCGCTGACGCGCTCGGCAGCTGAGGGGACTGGAGGACGGCGGGAGGGGGCGGGGGCGCAGGAGGTGGGGCCGCCCTCGCCATCAGGGCCCCAGGGAGAGCGGGGCGCCGCCGCGGCCGCCGCTCCTCGGCTCGGTTCCGTTTCCAGGGCTGAGCCGGCAACGGTAGCCGCAGCGGCAGAGCAGCAGGAGTCGGGAGCCGCGCTCCGCTGAGAGTCGGGCAGGGGAGCGCTCGCGCTTCCGCGGCGTCATGGGCCCCCTTCCCGGGCCTCAACGGGCACCAGCCGCGGGAACCCCCGGGCCTCCTCGCGGCCAAGCCTAAGCGACCCTCGGGTTCTCCGGCTCCCCCTCCTTCCGCCTTATTTTTTTCCTGCTCTCACTGCGGCTGTACCTTCAGCTTCGGCTCTCCGTTATGGCAACGGAGCCGCCTTCCCCCCTCCGACTTGAGGCGCCCGGCCCCCCAGAAATGCGGACCCCACCGGTGAGCGAAGCCCCCCCCGAGGGCATCCCGAAGCCGGCAGGCGGCAGGCTCTGCTTCCTCAACGGATGCGTGCCCCTCTCGCATCAGGTGGCTGGGCACATGTACGGGAAAGACAAAGTGGGTAAGTGGGGGGTGGCGTGGGGCTCGCCGCTCCGCTTTCGCTTGTGTGAGCCCCCGGCCGGCCGAGGCAGCTTGGCGCTCACTGGCTGGGCTAGACTCCCCTCCGGTTTGCGCACAGCACCCCAGGCCTATTCCACTGTCCCCCGTAGCCTCGAGACCTGTGCAGCAGAGGCTCGAAAGGGAGGGGAGATTTCTAGGGTGGGGGGGCGTCAGGGCAGCAGCGGGAGGTGGTGGGGGAGAGGAGTGCCTGGTCTTCCCAAGAGGGTGGTTGTTGATTGGAGACGGGGTTATAAGTGAAAAATAGGAACTTACTGAACGGGGAAGTGAATTCTCCCCTGAGCACAAGGTCTGTTTATTATAGGCGGGGAGCAATTGCACAAGAAAAGGAATGAAATGCAGATGATGCTAATCTAGTGTTTCTCTCCTGTGTGCAGCTGCATGGCTGGAGGGGAAGAAAAAACACAGGGCTTATTTCACTTACTTATTTACTGGGAACGTTTTATTGGCTTACCCAGGATCTTTCTTCCCATTCCTTTGAGAGGTTTTTCTGGTGTTTCCTGGGTTTTTCAGGAGGCGTGGTTCCGGTAATGCAGAAACTCGAATTCGTGGTAGGAAATATACCCTGCTGTTACTAGAAAGGTACACAGTTAAGGCATTCAGTTATTCTTGATTATCTTTTTAAGACTGTGTCATGGTCTGTGTAACACATTTTGTGAGCCCACCACGTTTAAAGCACAATGTAGGACCTATCGCAGTTGGTTCTCTTGGTGATGTAAAAGTTGAGTTTAGGAACCGTAATTCACCTAGTTTACTCACACTCCTTCTCCGGGCCATGATTACTTGGGGAATCTGATGTATGAGTATGTGAGTAATGCAGATCTTAGACTTAGAAACCATTAGATACAGTTTGGTTTATGTTAGTAAAATGATTCGGGCTTAGGGTAGTAAGATAATATTGACATTTTTAGAAGAGTAACTGAGGCTGAGCCTGGTTAAGTGGCAAGCCTGAAGTCACGTCACTGCGTGTTAGAATGGGGAAACCAAGCGTCATGCCTCAGAGCACTGTACATCGTGTATTGTTCTTGCAGATAACTCATCCAACAGGGATTTTTGAAAGTGGATGAGTATTTGTTTGAATCTTTGTATGTATGTTATTTCTCAAGGAGCGGTATTTCTTCCTGCTTTTATCTTTACCCACCTTTCTTTTTTTTCATGGTGAAAGTTAGGTGTTAATGATGTCATGTAGACTCTGCCTTTGTCCCCACTGAACTGTGAGTTCCTTTAAGTTAGGGACCAAATCTGTTTATCCTCATAGCCTTGTCCTGGGATTGGGGCTTAGTTAAATTGAGAAATGTTGAAAGAGTGAAAAATGACAGTTCTTTTAGTTCACAAAGGCAAGGAAACAAATATAGTTCTCAAGGTACTTAGCCTAGATGTAAGGAAACAACTTAAGATGCTTTGCACAGACACATTCTTGTGTGTGTCTCTTCTGGTATTGAAAGTTTGAGAGTAATTATGGAATTATTGTTAGTAAATTTATACTGCATACCTACTGATTTATTTTAATGAATTGTAATGATAATATTCCTAATAGTATTTTAGAAGCCTTAAAAAAAATAATTGTTTTCCTAAGGGTCCCTAGAGATTGACTCATGTACAAAGGAAAATAGATAAAATACCCCAGAATACACACAATTTCAATGGTGATTCTCATTTGAGAGTGTAACCACTGCTTATCAAAGTGTGTAATAGTGAACCTATTCAGCCTATTCACAAATGTACTCTAAATGTGACTTTATACCACATTGCAAACAGTGGCTGAAAGTTATTTTGGCACCCAAATTACCTAATTGAAGGAGTAGTTAAGATTCTAAAAGTCCTTAATTTTATTTATTATTGCATTCAATTTAAAAAATTTTGTAGGATACTCTTGACTAGGGATTGTCTGTATCACTAGTGCACAATGCCTCGAACATACTGTGCTAGCAACCTAATAAATATTTTATTGAATTTAATTCATAGTTATTTACACAGCCTAGCATATGTTATTAATGAAAGGACACCTGAATGATGATAATCTTATGTATTCATAAAATGGATAACAAGATGCTCAGTAATTCAAAGTTCAAGAATTTGTTGTGTGTCTCTACTATCATAAATCACTTACAGTTGTAAAGTACTTTGTGTAGATTATACTTTGGCTTGGCTGTCAACTGAAATTTTCAGAGTAAATTTTCTTAAAGACATTGTGTAGATATTTGTTTTGCCTTTTAAAATTTTTCTTACTACCATTAACTAAGGGTTTTTCAGTTTTGGATTGATAATCTATCTTACCTATTTCCAAAAAGAAGTTGTTGGCTTTGTTAAATTAAAAATTAAAAACATGAAACCAATTGCACAAAAGTACTTGAATGTAAAAATAGATCTTGTTATAGTTGAGTAATAAGAACATGTTATAGTTCTGCTATCAGAGTAATATTTTGTGTTCTTCACTGAAGTATGATTTCAGTCTTATATCTAAGAATACAAAGTGTTGGTTTTTTAATTGTAAAAGTAGTACATAATCTTTTAGGAAAAAAATTCAAATGGTATAATAGTACCCTTCTTCCTACTCTCCCTCTCTTATAGGTAGTCACTGGTAACTATTCCTGGTGCAACTTCTCAGGTTTTTGTTTCTGGGCCCATATGTAAATACACTAACAGAACTCTAATTTTTGTACAAATAGATATATTAGCAACTTTTTTTTTTTTAAAGATTTTATTTATTTATTTGATAGAGATCACAAGTAGGCAGAGAGGCAGGCAGAGAGAGAGAGGAGGAAGCAGGCTCCCCGCTGAGCAGAGAGCCCAATGCAGGGGTGGTGGGGAGGGGTCTCCATCCCAGGACCCTGGGAACATGACCTGAGCCAAAGGCAGAGGCCTTAGCCCACTGAGCCACTCAGGCGCCGCGATATATCAGCAGCTTCTTAAAAATTCTGTATTATGTAGTATATCCATATTTTTGTATTCATAATACACTTTATATTTAAAAAAAAAAACTGGTGTATTCCATAGTGTGACTCTATCACAATTTATTCCAACAATTCCGTAATAGTGCATTTTTGTGCAATATAGTATACTTAACACATTGTGCAACATTATAGGGAGGTTTCACATTCTTAAGAGGGAGGAATTTGGTTTAAATTCCCAAAGCTCACCAAAGTTAGCATGAAATCCTTTTTCTGTTTTATTATTTAACATGTACCATTAATTTCTTTCAAAATTCCTTAAAGTTTCAAACAAATATTGAAATCCTGTATTTGTTTCCTGATCAAAGGATATAGAAATGAGGTGGTTAGGGTAAAAGAAGTATTTAAACTGGTGTTATCTATGTTGGCTTATGGTCTGTTTCATTAGATATGTTCTAAAACTAATTGACTTAAAATAATTTCAGACTTACAGGAAAGTTGCAAAGACAGTATAGAGAACTTAACATTTTATGGAATTTCTTTCTCTTGCATATTATTTATTGGGAGGAACTATTTGAGGATAGGTTGTATATATCTTGTCCCTTTATACAGTAATATGTCAGTGTGTATTTCTGTAACCATGGCATATTTATCAAATATATGAAATTTAACAGTGATACAGTGCCTTTATCCATAATCCATATTCTAATTTTGTCAGCTGTTCCAGTAATGTCTTTTATCATACTTGTTTTCCTCAGTCCAGGATTTAGTTAAAGATCATTTATTGCATTTAGTTGTCATGTCTCTCAGAATCCTTTAATTGTAACAACTCCTCAGCCTTTATCTTTTATGACATTGTCATTTTTTAAGAATACCAACTAGTTATTTTATGAAATGGTCTTTAATTTGGATTTCTGATGGGTTATAAGATTCAGGTGATGTGTGTCTGACTGGATTATTATAGAAGTGTGTTCTCCTCAAGGTATCACATCTGGAGGCCTACAATGTCCATCTCTCCATTATTAGTGATATTTATTTTGATTATCTGGTCCAGTTGTGGTCAGGCTTCTCCAGCATGTAGTTAATATTTTTCACTTTGCAACTGATAAACTGTGGAGAGACACTTCGAGATCATGGACATATCCAGATCCTCCTCAGACTTCATCTTAGGTTTGGCATCTATTGGTGATTTTTGCCTGAAGCAGTCTTTACTCTGAAAGTTGAAAAATTGTGATTTTTCTCCCCAGTTCTATCACTACCTCTATTTATTTTCACAGTCAGCATTCTAAAAACAGCCCTCAATTTACTCCTGTATATGTCCTTTATTAATAGTTTGGACCCATAGATTCTTATTTTATAGTGTCATGACCCATTATAGAATGTATTTATTTTGGTGTTCAAATTGTCCCAGATTTGTTGAGTGGGAGTACTTCCTTCCTTTTTGTCACAAGTTATTTTAGACTTATACGTTCCCTTCCCAATTCTAGAGCCAGCAGTTGCTCTCAGGAGTCCTGGTTCATTTTCAGTGGGAAATGGTATTTTGAAACTAAGATCTGGGTGCTAGATGTGCTCATTGCTGTTGGAGTATTACTGCTTCTTGGCCCTTCCAAAGAACATAACTGAGAAGAATGTATAAATATTTAGAAATCATAATTTATACTGATATTTCCAATTTCTTTCCAGTACCACAGAGTTCTTTTCTTTCCTAATTCTAAATTTGTATTTCCTATCTACCTCAGTGAGAATCCTGGCTCGCAACACTGTTAATGTTCTTTTGGGTGTGTGTGTTTTTTGGTTTGTATGTTTTGCTTGTTCCTGTGATTTTCAGAATTTCTATACCTCTACTACTACAGAAAACAAACCTAGAATAAAGAATTCAAGATGAGATTCCCTTATACTAAGGGTATGTGGTTGGAAACACTTCAGAAGCTATTGGGTTAGGGGTTTGTGGGGTGAGGGGGGGTTGGTTATTTTCCCCCCTCTTCTCTAAAGTAATATTGTTTATTTGAAAAATAGTTGGATTCATTTGTGTTTAAATTCAGTTCCCTCCCTTCATTTTTATTTAATTATGTATTTTTGAATGTTTATAAAATTAACATTCTTCCAAAACTCAAAACTTTACAGAGAGATCTATCAGAAGTATCACTTCATTCTCTGTCACTCCACCCATTTCTCAACATCTTTTGTAGGTAACGAGTCTCATTTTCTGATTTATCCTTGCTAAGTTACTTGTTGCAAGAACATGCAGAGATATATATATAAATTTTTGTATTTTTCTTTCTTTCTGGCACAAAAAGTAGTACACTTTATCTACTGTTTTGCACTTCAATTTTAAACTTAATATATCTTAGAAATCAGTAGTATCAATTCATAGAGTGCTTCCTCATCCTTTTTAACAGTCAGTTGTACTCCATTGTGCATATATACCCCTGGATTTCTTGGATTTGCTTTTAGACTTGTATTTATTTTCATTGATTTGTTTATCATAGAAGTAATATCCCATTGTCTTAATTCAGTGAGGAATTGAGTATTAATGTATGGTGGAATAGCATCCTGTTTTCTTTTTTGAGATTGTCTTGATGATTTCTGATCCTTTGCATTTCCATATAGATTTTAAATCAACCTGTCATTTTTCCCAAGAAAAGGTAAGATTTTTGTGTTTGCTTTGAGTCTATAAGGTGCTATGGTGAAAATTGATTTCTTTATAGTACTTGCATCTTCCAATACATGAACATAGCAGATTTCTCCATTTATTTAGGCCTTCTTAAATTTCTCTTAGTCATAGTTTTCATTGTAGAGGTCTTATACAGCATTTGCTAGATTTTGCCCTAAGTATTTGATGCTACTATAAATTGTACTGCCTTTTTTAAGGAATTTTTATTTTATTTTGGGAAAATTTCAAACTGAAAAGTTGCAAGAATAGTATAATCAATTAATGTATACCATTCATCGAGGTTTACCTGTTATTAATATTTTGCCACATTAGCTTTATCACTTTCTACTTGATAATGATTTAGCAGAATCATTTAAGATTAAATTGCAGACATTATGACCCCTTTTCCTCTAAATAATTCCTAAAAATGAGAACATTCTCTTACCTAACCATGGTACAGTGATCAAATTGAGAATATTTAATATTAGGCTTTTGTCATTTTTTCCCCCTGTAATATCCATTGTAGCAATTTCCCCCATCCAAGACTGCATGTTGCATTTAGTTGTTAGGACTCTTTAGTTACTTATCATTTGGAACAGTTTTTCATTTTTTTTCTTTTATTTCATAACTGTGAAATACTTAAAGAGTATAGGCTTCGTCAGAACACTATTTGAGTTACATTGTATTCTTGAAGCATTATAAAGCACAGGATGTCAGTTGCATTACTGGTGATGTGACTTTGACAGCTTGGTTAGGTGATATGTGCCAAGTTTTCCACTGTGAAGTTTTCTTTTTTTTTTTATTGTAATTAAGTAATTTGAGAGGAATAAAAAAAAGACTGATGGAGACTTAAAATCCTGTTCCTCAGTTTTCATCCAGCGTTATAAGCATACATTGACGATATTTGACCAACTTATTACTGTGGTAGTTGCAAAATGGTAATAACTGTCATTCCTGTTAAATTTGTTAGTTGGCATTCTGCTTTAGGGAACTGTAGGTTTCCCTTCTCTCTCTCTCTTGCTTTCTTTCATTATAAGGATTTTTGCAGACTCTAGGCAATGGGTCTTATCCATTATTGTTACTACTTACATTGATGCTCATCTTGTCCCAAATTTGGGCAGTGGGAGCTTCTTCAGGCTGGTTACTTGGTCTTTTCAACATTTCCCATTTTTCCTTTTTTTTTTTTTTTTTAAGATTTTTATTTATTTATTTGACAGACAGAAATCACAAGTAGGCAGAGAAGCAGGCAGAGAGAGAGAGGAGAAAGCAGGCTCCCTGCTGAGCAGAAAGCCTGATGGGAGGCTCAGTCCCAGGACCCTGGGATCATGACCTGAGCCAAAGGCAGAGGCTTTAACCCACTGAGCCACCCAGGCACCCCTCCCAATTTTCTTTTGAAGCACTTTCTCACTTTCTAGCATAAAAAAGATGTTCTCTGTTTATCTTGTACTTTTTCTGTTCCAGCCCTGGAGCAAGCTTATTTTTCTTTAAGAACCTGGTTCCTTTAGGGAAGAATGGTATTTAAAAACCAGAGTATGGGCACTAGGTATACTCATTGGTCCTTGGGTATGGTTGCTGGTTTTCCTTAAGCAGATTGGACTAAGAGATACGTAATTTAATATTTTTAAAATTTGGGTTCATACCTATACCTATAATTTAAACCTAATACCACAGGGTTTTTCTTTACCTTCTCCTGTTTATATATCTCTTCTTTCTCTTTGAGAATTCTGTCTTATCCAAAATATCAACATATTTACTCATACTGAAATATTTCAACCAACTTTGCATTCCTGGAGTAAGTCCTCATGGTCGTGATAATATATTACTGGATTAAGTTTACTGATGTTTCATTAAATATTTTTATGACTGTGTTCATGAGGTCTATAATATTCTTTTAAGTCTGTTGGGATTTTTAAAAAGAATATGCTGGTTTCATAAAATTAGTGGGGAAATGTTCCCCACTTTCCTGTTTTCTAAAAAAAATTTGGGAAGAGTGCTATTATCTTTTTCTGTAAATGTTTGATAGAATTTACTGTTGAAACCATTTTGGCCTACAGTTATCTATAAAGATATTTAAAATTATGAATTCAGTGTTCTTCATAGACCTAGGGCAACTCAGGTTTTCTGCTTCTTGTGTTTTAATAATTTATGTGTAAAGGAGTTTATTCATTTTATTTAAGTTGGATTTATTGGTATGAAGTTCATAACTGTCTTATGACTTTAATGCTTATAGCATTTATTGTGACACCCCATCTTTCATTTATTCCTCACTATGGTAATTTGTTTTTTTCTTGCTCCATCTAGCTAGAGTTATATCAGTTTTATTGATCTCAGAGAATCTTTTTCATTGATTTTTTTTTTCCTGTTGTCTATTCTTACTTCATTGTTTTTGTTTTTATTTGCTCCTGCCTTTCCACTTATTTTGGGTTAATATTTTACTTCTTTCTAGCATCTTAAGTTGGAACTCCCCCTTTCTTTTTCTTTTTTTCTAATAGAAGTATTTAAAACTACTCATTTTCCTCTGAGTACTAAGCAGTACTTCAGGTACATTTCACAAATGTTGTTAGTTAGTTTTTATTATTATTTAGTTAAAAATGTTTTTTAATTTCCTTTGTGTATTTTGATCCATGGATTAACTACAAGTGTGTTTACTTCTCATCTCTTTGGTATTTTCCCAAATATCTTATTTCCATTATGGACAGAGAATATTCAGTCCTTTTAAATTTAAACTTTTTTTTTTTTTTTTAAATCATTTAGCACATGGTCAGTCTTGGTAAATGTTCCATTTGTACATGAAAAAATGTTCCATTTGTACATGAAAAAATGTCTATTCTGTTGGATATAGTATCCCGTAACTGTCAATGTGATTGTTTGATACTGTTGTTTAGTTTTATGTGTCACTACTAATGTTTTATCAATTTTTGAGAGAGTAATTGCAGGTTTGTCTCTCTTCTCAGTTCTGTCAGGTTTTTTTTTTTTTTTTTTTGTCATTTATTTTGAAGTTCTTATTAGGTACACACATTTAGGATTGCTGTGTCTAAATGAATTGACTTATGAAATGTCCCTTTTTGCATAATACAGCATTCCTTTTTCTTGAGTTCTCTATTATTAACATAGTCTGATATATGGTAATAATAATATGTTAACTTTCTTATGAATGGTAGTTGCTAGTATAGTCCTTTTTCTTATCCTTTTACTTTTAACTCCTCTGTGTCTTTATATTTAAAATATCTAGGAGTTTGGGGGCGCCTGGGTGGCTCGGTGGATTATGTGTCTGCCTTCACCTCAGGTCATGATATCAGGGTCCTGGGATCGAGCCCTGCATTGGGCTCTCTGCTCAGCGGGGAGCCTGCTTCCCCCTCTCTCTCTGCCTGCCTGTCTGCCTACTTGTGATCTCTCTCTCTGTGTCAAATAAATAAATAAAGTCTTTAAAAAAAGTCTAGTAGGAGTTTGTATTTTCTATCCTATTTAGAATTCCTGTCTCTGTGTTTTTAGGTTTTTTATTAGTTTTAGGACATTTTAGACAATGTCTTGTCAAGTATTTCCTCATACACTTTCTGTCATTTAAAAACTTTTCCCTTCGTCTTTTTCAATAACTTGATAACATAATTGAGATTAAATAGAATGTATAATCATTTTAGTATATTTTAATTTTTCATGTCATATATTTTTTCTCATAATAAAAGCAGTGTGTTTATTATAGAAACTCCTGGAGAAAGTTACAAAAAAAGAAATAAAAATTACCTAGAAAGTTCTTGCCACAGATAGAAATTTTAACATGCACTTATTTTACATAGTTGTAATCCCACTACCTACATAATTTTTTCATTTTAGTAAAAAAAAAAAGCCCCACAACATTAAATTTACCATATTAATCATTTTAACCATACAGTACAGTAGTGCTAACTATACAGACATCTTTGTGCAACATATCTCTCAGAACTTTTTCATCTTGCAAAAGTGAAACTCTATTCCTTGAGCAACAAATTCCCCTCTCCCTTCCTCCAGGACCTGGAAACCAGCATTGTAATTGCCGTTTCTAAGAGTTTGACTACTTTAAATACCTTATGTAAGTGGAATCATGCAGTATTTGTATTTCTGTAACTGTCTCATTTCACTTAACATATGCCCTCCATGTTCATCCATACTGTAGCATGGAATGAAGAATTTCCTTTTTGAAGGCTGAAAAATATTCCATTATATGTATAGATCACATTTTTTAAATCTTTCATCTGTTGATAGACATTTAGGTTACTTCCACTTTTGGCTATTGTGAATAATGGCTTCAGTGAACATGAGTGTGCCTTTTCTTTTTTCTAGGATTCTAATAGTTATCTTAGGCTGTTCAGTATTATTCCACAGATTGTAGATGCTTTCTTCTAACTTTTTCCACTTTTTTTTTCTCCTGTTTGTGTTTCAGTTTGGGTAATTGCTGTTGACCTGTCAACAGCAATTCCTTCCTCTTCTATATTTTGATTCCTTCTATATTCTGATTCCTTCCTCTTCTATACTTTGTCTGCTTATGAGCCCATGGAAAGCATGTTTTTGTCTCTTTATTCTTTTTTCTTATTTTTTTTTAAATTTCTTTTTTTATTTGAGAGAGAGTGAGCAAGAGAGGAGGGAACACAAGCCAGGGAAGGGACAGAGGGAGAGAGGAGCAGACTCCCCACTGAGCAGGGAACCTGTTGGGGGACTGGATCCCAGATCTCTGGGATCATGACCTGAGCTGAAGGCAGACACTTGCCTGACTAAGCCACCCAGGTGCCACTCCCTTTTTCACGTCTAACATTCCATTTGTCTCTTAAGTTTCTGTACTGAAATTTCCCATCTTTGCATGCATGCTATTTACCTTTTCTGTTATAATCTTTAACATGTTAATTGTGGTTATTTAATTTCCTTTGATAATTCTGACATTTGTATCATCTCTGAAACTCTTCTATATGTTGCATCTTCTTTTGGTAGTGTTTTTTTCCCTTGCTTTTTCATATGTCTTGTAATATTTTATTAAATTCTGGACATCACATGTGAGACTGAAAGCAAACAGTATTTATAACTGAAATGAATGTACCTCTTCTGCTAGGCAGTTAGTGTTGGTGATTGAGCCAATCTAGTCCGGAATAGAGCCAAGTTTGAATTTTGTTATACTTTCTGTTATGAACTGAATGTTGTATTGCCCCAAATTCATACACTGAAGGAACAACCTTCTTCAGTATGATTGTATTTGGAGAGGGTCTTTGTGGGGATAATTAAGATTAATGAGGGCTTAAGGGTGGGCCTGACCCAAAAGGATGAATGTCCTTATAAAAAGAGATATGAGAGTATGTTTTTTCTCTCACTGTCTCCACCATGTGAGGTAAAAATAAGAAGGCAGCTGTCTACAGGCTAGGAAGAAAATTCTCACCGGTAGCTAAATAGGCTGTCATCTTGATCTGTGACTTCCAGCCTCTAGAATTGTGAAAAAATAAATTTTTGTTGTTTAAGCCACTTAGTCTACAGTATTTTTGTTATGGAAGCTAGAGCAGACTAATAACACCTTTAGTGCCCCTCAGGCTTGAAGTTTTTCTCTTGTAATCTTATGTTTAGAATGGGGTTGATTTGCCAGAGGAGTTTTCTCAACATTCCTGTTTAACCCTCTACTTTATGTCTTCTTTGTGTACTCAGGCTTCAGAGATAATTTTTCTCCATGTTCATGCCTTTTCTCCAAATGTAGGCTACTGTTGCTTATTACTTGATAATTACCAGCCTGATGCAAGGCTGTAGGGGGTGTTTCTTGTTGTCTTGGTCAGCTTCAATATTAGGTAGGCCCTCTGACCCTGAGTCTTGGGATGGGATTTTTAGATTTCTGACTCTTAAGTGAAAGTAGAAGTCCAAGAGGTTTTTTTTGTTTTTTGTTTTTTAATTTAATTTAATTTTTTCAGTGAAGGAATTTTTTTTGACATAGTCTCTTTTTTTCCTTACGATACTTATTTGAGCCCTGTTGTGTTCTAACATGTGATTTGGTGAAAATCTCAGTATTTGAAAATTTAAGATTTTAGCATATAAATTTGGTAATGAGTGTTGTTGGTATAGGGACAGGACCAGTGCTAGTACATATGTGATGGCTTTAAGAAAAGGGTTCTCCTTTGAGTGGGCTGATAATGAGAAGTTGCCCCTTCCTGCTTCAGACTTGGTATCTGATTTCCATCCCCACTTTTCCCACTGGTTATGTGCCCTCAAACTATCTGTACGTAGTGCATCTGAATCAGGAAAAACTTTTAGTTGGTTTCTTATAATAAATGAGAAAAACTTATTAAAAAGTTATAAAATAGGAAGTTCATATAGTACCACCTTTAACATATTTTTTTTCTGTATACAAGAGTGGAATCAGTTTACACTACTGCTTGTGATTTTTTTTTAACTATAAATTACTTTCTCCCAGAAAGACTATTACTGAAGAATTTCTATAAAATTTAGAAATATATTCTAAATTTATTAGAAAGTCTGAGAGGGCTCTAAAGGGAATAGTAATTTGAGACAATAAAACCACACATCACAATTTGTGTTCTGGTGCTTTGCATATAACAAGCACTGAAATCTATTGGTTAAATGTTGAAATTTCTGAAATAAGGAAAACAGACCCCTTAATTTTTATGAAAGTGATTTATCTGTAACTTTAAGAACTCATCTATCTTGTGATACAAGGTATACCATTATCAAAGCATTAAAAAATAGCTGATTTTTGTTCTATAGGTATCCTGCAACATCCAGATGGCACAGTTTTGAAACAGTTACAGCCACCTCCAAGGGGTCCAAGAGAGCTGGAATTCTATAATATGGTAAGTGAGGTAAGGTTTGTTTCATTGTATTCAAAGAGTTTTTAGTAGTTCTCTGATGACTAAGTAAATTCATTTGACAGCATGTCCTGGTATATTGTATATGTGACTAAAATAAAAGCTTCATGAATATAATGTGTATCTCTACAGTCTAGTATTTTCCACTATACTTCATTTTTAAAATTTTATTTATTTATTTTAGAGCACACGCATGAGCAGGGGGGTCGGGAAAAGGCAGAGGGAGAGGAACTCGAATAGACTTCGTGCTGAGTGAAGAGCCCAACTCGGGACTTGATCTCACAACCCTGAGATCATAACCTGAGCTGAAATGAAGAGTCGGCTGCCCAACTGACTGAGCCAATCGGGTGCCCCTAGTCTACTTTATTTCTTAAAGATCCTTATTTCGATCTGCTAAATTGATTTCAATTAATGGATTTAGATCTACATTCTAAAAACCCCTTAATTGGGACACCTGGGTGGCTCAGTGGGTTAAGCTGCTGCCTTCAGCTCAGGTCATGATCTCAGGGGGATCCTGAGATCGAGTCCCCACATTGGGCTCCTTGCTTAGCAGGGAACCTGTTTCTCTGCCTCTGCCTGCCACTCTGCCTGCTTGTTTTCTCTCTCTCTCTCTCTCTCTCTCTCTCTCTGACAAAAATAAATAAATAAATACCCCTTAACCGAGAGCCCATTGCAGAAGTGCTGAATTTAAGTAAGTGTTTTTATTTTTACTACAGGACTTTTTTTAGAACCTTAAATGTGCTAATACATACTATGAATCTTTAAATTTGGGGAAAGGGACATGGCATACTTAACATCTAATTACCTCTATGAGTAGGAATACTTTTTAGTGCATTCACAGTGTTTTCAACTCTCAACTCTGTGTAGTTCCAAAATGTTTTCATCACACAAAACCCTGTACCTGTTAAGCCATCCCTGGCAACTGTTAATCTGCTTTCTATGGATTTACCTATTCAGGATATTTCATATAAAAATTTTTTTAAAAAGATTTTATTTATCTATCTGACAGAGAGAGATCACAAGTAGGCAGAGAGGCAAGCAGAGAGAGAGGGGGAAGCAGGCTCCCTGATGAGCAGAGAGCCGAAAGTGGGGCTCGATCGCAGGACCCTGAGATCATGACCTGAGCCAAAGGCAGAGGCTTAACCCACTGAACCATCCAGGTGCCCACAGGATATTTCATATAAATGGAATTATGTATAATATGGGCCTAGCCTGGTTTTTTAGCGTAGAGTTTTTTTCTTTTAAAGATTTATTTACTCATTTTAGAGGGAGAGAGAGCATGAGCAGGAGGTGGTGAGGATGAGGGAGCGAGAATGTCAAGCAGACTCTGTGCTGAGTGTGGAGCCCAACTTATGGCTCTGTCTCATGACCTAAGCTGAAACCAAGAATTGATTGCTTAACCAACTGCATTACCCCTAGCATAATGTTTTTAAAGTTCATCTACGTTATAGTATGCATCAGTACTTTGTTCCTTTTTTTTGTTTTTTTCATTTTATTTTTTAAAATTTTTTTATAAACTGTATTATAATGTATTTTTATCCCCAGGGGTATAGGTCAGTGAATCGCCAGGTTTACACACTTCACAGCACTCACCATAGCACATACTCTCCCCATTGTCCATAAACTTTGTTCCTTTTTAAGGAAAAGTAACATTCCGTTTTACTTCCATACCCCATTTTGTTTATCCATTCACCCACTGATGGACATTTGGGTTGTTCTCATCTTTTGGCTTTTGTAAATAGTGTTGGCTATGTACATTTTTGCATTAGTGCTTGAATACCTGTTTCCAATTTTGGAATTGGTGGGTCATTTGAATATTCTACAGGAACTGTCAGTGTATCCCAGAGGGGCTTTACCATTTTTTTATATTTTCACCAGCAATGTATGAAGTTTCCTGTTTTCCCTCATCCTCACCAATATTTGTCAGGGTTTTTGTTTGTTTTTAATGGCCATCCAAGTGAGTGTTGAAGTGGTTTTTATTTTTTTGTGGTTTTTGTTGTTGTTTTGTTTTGTTTTTGTTTTTGAGAGTGCAATGCTAATTTCATTGCAGTTTGTTTGGTTTGCAATTCCCTAATGGCTAATGATGTTGAGTATCTTTTCATGTACTTACTGACTATGTATATTTATTCTCTGGACTAATGTCTTTTCAAATCCTTTGCTTATTTTTTCATTGGGTGGTCTTTTTAATTTAGTTTTAGTTCTTTATGTATTTTAGATAAAAGTCCCTTATCAGGTAAATGATTTGCAGATATTTTCTTCCATTCTTTGGGTTGTCTTTTCACTTCCTTGGTAGTGATTAGAAGCACAAATGTTTTAAAAATTTGAAGTCCAATTCATCTGTTTTTTATTTTGTTGCTTGTGCTTTTGGTGTCATATCTAAAGTCATGAAGATTTATGCTTATTTTCATCTAAGAATTTTGTAGTTTTAGCTCATTTAGATGAAGTAGAAAAAACAGTACAAGCCAAAACAAAAAACAAATACTAATATAAATGCTTTTCCAGTATTAACTTGTTTAATCCTCAGAAAAAACCTGTGAGTTAGGTTCTATATTATCCTCTTTTTATACCTATACATATGAAGGCATCATTAGTTGAAATAATTTTACCAAATCATTCAAATAGTTAATGATGGCCCTAGGATTTGAATGTACTCAGTCTAGCTCTTGAATATGTACTTTTAACTGCTACACATGCCCTCCTTTTTGAAGAATGTATTTTATATTCCCTCTGTAAAAGTCTTTTACATAATTTGTTCAGCTTACTCTTTGTACCTCATTTTTTGTTTCTGTCATAAATATTTTTTTGAATTGTTTCCCAATGATTGCTAATATATAGGAATGATATTTGTATTTCTTTTATCTAGTAATCTCATTGAACTATAACAGTTCTAATTGTTTCCTGTGTAGACAGTTAAAGCTATGGTGATTGGAAGGGTTTTTGTTGTTATTGTTGTTTAATATTTTATTTATTCATTTGATAGAGAGAGAGAGGGAAGCAGGTTCCCTGCCCAGCAGAGAGCCTGATGCAGGGCTCGGTCCCAGGACCCTTATATCATGACCTGAGCCAAAGGCAGAGGCTTAACCTACTGAGCCACTCAGGTGCCCCTGTTATTGTTCCTTTTGAATCCATATATTTCTTTTAAGTACTTCCAGTACAGTGGTGAATGGAAGTAGTGATGGGGGAAAGAAAGGGCATCTTCTTCTCATTTAAGAAAAGTACTTCTAAATTTCTCCTTTTAAGTATGGCTTTCTCTTAAGTTTCTGATACTTCTTCCCAGATTAAGGAAATTGCCTTCTGTGGGCGTCAAGACTGTCAAAATATGAAGGTACACTCTGTCAGTTTATTAGCACCACGCTCTAACCAGCTGAGCTAACCGGCCCACCCTCACTCTGTCAGTTTAATAAAAGGACTATTTACAAAGGTGTGGTCACAGTTCAAGGCCACCTACAAGAGATAATGCTATATCATCTCTGGGCCTGAAAGGGCAAAGAAAGGGACTGGTTACTAGAACTAAGGGAAGGTAACTTTACTAGAAGGTATGAACTGAGAAGGAGGAAATTAAAGAAATAAATAACCTTACCTCAACACTTTTCCTACCCTCCACTATCTTGTACTATTAAGAGACACTGGTTACTAGAACTAAGGGAAGGTGACTTTACTAGAAGGTATGAACTGAGAAGGAGGAAATTAGAGAAGTAAATAACCTGACCTCAACACTTTTCCTACCCTCCACTATCTTGTACTATTAAGTCCATCACTGGTGGACAAGGGATGCCCACTGATCTAGTTGATTGAAGTTAGTTTCTTGGGAAAAGGGGAAGTTACACAACATCCATTCTATTTTTATTTCAAGAATGGGTATTGAATATTTTTCAGCTACCCTCTCTGTATCTATTGAAATGATTTTATGAGTTTCCTCTTTTAATCTGTTAATGTAAATGTCATAATAGATTTCTAATCTATTGTCACCTTTCATTTTTGGAGTAAAACCTACTTGTACATGTCCTTCTAATTTTTTCTTTTTTTTTTTTTTTTTTTTTTTTTTTAAAGATTTTATTTATTTATTTGACAGAGAGAAATTACAAGTAGGCAGAGAGGCAGGCAGAGAGAGAGAGAGGAGGAAGCAGGCTCCCTGCTGAGCAGAGAGCCCGATGCGGGACTCGATCCCAGGACCCTGAGATCATGACCTGAGCCGAAGGCAGCGGCTTAACCACTGAGCCACCCAGGCGCCCCTTCTAATTTTTTCTTAATAATATGCATTACTGGATTTTGTTTGCTAGTGTTTTATTTAATATTTTTTCCACCTATTCCCAAAAATGAGATTAAATTATTTTATTGACATATTTTCCTTGTCTAACTTTGATATCAGATTTCTTATATCTTCATGAAAGGAGGGGCATTTCCTTTTCTATTTTATGGAAGAATTTCTATCAGATAACGATTTTGTTCCTTAAGGGCTTTTTTAAAAAAAGATTTTATTCATTTATCTATTCATTTTATTTATTTATTCATTCACCTATTCATTTTTAGAGATTTATTTATTTATTTTTATTTTTAGAAATTTATTTCTGTTGAGCAGGGAGCCCAGTGTGGGGCTCAGTCCCAGGACCCTGGGATCATGACTTGAGCCAAAGGCAGACACTTAACAATAAGCCACCCAGGTGCCCCTCCTTAAGGACTCAGTAGAATTTAACTGTATCATTGTAGCCAGTTGTCTTTTTTTTTCTTTTTAATATGCTTTTTTTTTTTTTCCATTTCATTCCTTCTTTCCTGGATTTTTTTTTAAAAGATTTATTTGTTTATTTGAAAGAGAGAGAAAGTGTGAGCATGAGAAGGGGCAGAGGGAGAGAATATCGAAGCAGACTCCTGCTGAGCATGGAGCTGGCTGGACACAGGACTTGATCTCACGAGCCATGGGATCAGGACCTGAGCTAAATCTAAGAGTTGGATGCTTAACCTACTGAGCTACCCATGTGCCCCTGGGAAGGGATATATTTTTAACCACTGATTCTGTTTTTTAATATCTTGACTTTTCTGTCATTGTGATAGTAAGATATAGTTGGATTACATACAACTTCTTTTATATTCCTAATATTATTTGCTTATTTGTTGCTTCTGTCTTTTTGTTGATCAGTTTGGCCCCCAGCAGCATTTTTTTTTTTTTTTTTTTTGGTCCCTGGCATTTTTAGAGTGTAATGGTAGGGGAAGGGAAAGGATGACAGAGTTTTTACAATTCAGTAGTTAGATTTTCTTTTACTCTCCCTGTTTCAGTATAGTAACTCTGTCTTCATCTGTGAGAAACAAAGAGAACCTTTGGTTCAGATCTTCAGAGTAGACCTTTATGAAGCCCAAACATTACAGCTCAGTTTAACGCTTTTGGTTCCCTCTTTATTTCAGACCCCTACGAGTTTCCTTTTCTCTTCCTTGGGAGCTCAGGTATACATTTAAGAAAATGTTTATTATATTTTATCCTACATTTTTCCAGGTAGAAAGTTTTTTTTTTGTTTTTTGTTTTTTTTTAATCATCTCTCCCTCCTCCCATATTTAAGTAAGAAGAGAAAGTTTACCTTTTATATATACTCTTCCAGTACTTTTATCTTTTTTACTTAAAAATATATCATGGATTTTAAGTCCATATCAACATAGATATATACTTGGTTCCTCCATCCTGTTGTTATGTCTTCATGAACACTGTGCCCTCACTGATGTTATGCCAGGAACAAAAGGTTGGTAAGGTATACCCTTCCCTTACTTACCTTGGCCTAGAGTTGACTAATACCATTTCTGCTCACATTTCAATAGGGAAAACTGGGTAATACAATCTATCACATGGATATTTAGTGAGTCAGCCACACTTGAGTTTATTTTGTAGAATTGTTTTATGTATAACTACTAGACATGAATATGGCTTGACAAATAGAATTGTAATACTGAGATTTCACAAATATTTACACCAGTGAACTTTAATGGTTTTGGATAATTGGGTAGACCATATTGTGAGAATTCATTGGATAATATGTTTTACAAGTTGTTTTAAACCAAAAATATTTTCTTTCCCTACTCTTCTAGGGAAAAAACTAAGAATCTAGTTCCAGGATATGTGAACATTTCTAGTATTTTCTAGAATTATTACCGGTTATACATCAAGGAGTTAAATGACAAATAATTAGACTTACATTGAGTTAAAGGATAATTTTTTAAAGGTAAAATCATAACTCCCGAGTGCCTTTGTTAAGTCAGTTAACTATCTGCCTTCAGCTCAGGTCATGATCTCAGGGTCCTGGGACTGAGCCCTGCATCCAGCTCTCTGCTCAGCAGGGAGCCTGCTTCTCCGTCTCCCTCTGCTGTTCCCTGTACTTGTGCTCTCTCAGTCAAATAAATAAATAAAATCTTCTAAAAAAACCATAACACCCTTACAGATATAAAATGAACATGTGTTAAAGATTTTGGTAAACTCAGCAGATATTGAAACTGGTTCAAAAGAGAATCCAAAGAAGCACAAATTTATAAGAATTAAAGGGAAGTTGAAATAAGTATATATCTTCTGCCCTCCCATGAGGGGTAGTGGAGGGTGGAAGGAAGTGAGCTGAACTTCTTCCAGCCAGAATTTTTTTACATTTCCATGGACAAGAATTATTTTGCATTTGTTGAAGCTTTATCTACAACTTAGTTGTAAAATAGTTCAAGGACAGTGAAAGGCTAGAATTAGGTAACCAAGAAAGATGTGCTCTAAACAATCATACTTTTTTGTTGGAGACACAAAGTAATCTTTTTTTTTGCTTCCAAATGTATTTCCAATTGAAACTCAATACGAGATTATGATTCACCAGTATCATTTTATTTGAGAAATGTGTAGGGCAATTATAAAGCATTATAAGAAACTGCCATGCAAATGTTATATTTCTCTCTGTTTCAGGTTTATGCTGCTGACTGTACTGATGGTATTCTTTTAGAGCTACGAAAATATTTGCCAAAATATTACGGCATCTGGTCACCTCCCACTGCACCGAATGGTAATCTTTTCTTAAAAATCTGTTCTTTACTATTAATTCATGACAATGACTTTTTATTTTGATTTTTAAAATTATTTTTAAAGATTTTTTTTGTTTTTGAGAGAGAGAGTATATAAGCATGGGGAGCTGGGGGCAGAGGGAGAAGCAGACTCCCCACTAAGCAGGGGAGTCTGATGTGGGACTTGATCCTAGGAGCCTGAGATCATGACCTGAGAGTGTCTTTTTAAATGCCTTTATATAAATTTAAGCCTAGTTTTATACAGACAGAATATATGTGGTTTTCTTTCTTGTCTTTTCTTCACTTCATTAAGGGAATCGTACTTCTTTCTTTCTTTCTTTAGGATTTTATTTATTTATTTGAAAGAGAGAGAAAGTGAGAGAGCAAGCGTGAGCAGTTGTGGGGTGGGCAGTGGGAGAGGAAGAAGCAGACTCTCTGTTGAGCAGGGAGCCCAATGTGGGTCTCCATCTCAGGATCTGGGATCATGAGCTGAGCTAAAGGTAGACACTTAACTGACTGAGCCACCCAGGTGTCCCTGCTTTTGTTTTTCATACCCAGTTTCTTAAATGGTGTATAGCGTTAATGACCAATGGGAAACCTAGGTGGCTTAGTTGGTTGAGTGTCCAACTCTTGATGTAAGCTTAGGTCATGATCGGAGTCATGACATCTGGCCCCCTGATGGCTCTGTGGTCAGCAGGGAGTCTGCTTCTATCCCTCCCTCCCTCCCTCTTCTTCTGCCCCTTCCCACCACCCTCCACTCACATGTGCACATTCTTTCTCTCTAAAATAAATGTCTTTAAAAAAAAAATTAATGATCAATTTCTTATAATTGAATAACAAAATCTATGTACTTAATACTGTGTAAATTTATAAATGTTCTTTTTTCCTTATTTATTGGGCAATTTCTTTTTTCATTTTGAGTAGGAAAACCAAGAAAAATATTTTGTTTACATAACTTCCTCTGTCTCGTTCTAGGCTTTAAATTGCAATCTTCTAGGGGCGTCTGGGTGTCTCAGTCAATCTGACTCTTGATTTCGGGTCATGATCTCAGGGTTGGGAGATTGAGCTCCATGCTGGGTGTGGAACCTGCTTAAGATTCTCTCTCTCCTTCTCCCTCTGCTCCTCCCCTCTTCCTCTCTTTAAAAAAATCACAGTCTTAAAAAAAATACTGCTAAGTTTCGTGGTTAGAAGACAAAATGATCTATGTAAGGTCACATCTCTTTCTTAATGAATACTTGAAGTATTTGCCTTTTCGAAGCCTTTGACAGAGCAGAATTAAACAAATAGCATGACTGCTTAATGATTGAAGAATCATTCATGAATAAGTGAAGAGTTTCAAACTTGAGTGAGTTTGAGAAAAACCCAGAGGCTTGTTAAAATGCAAATTAATAGTCTCAACTCCCAGTGTTTTGATTATGCAGATTAATGTTAGAGTTTAGTGATATGCTTGTTAAAAAAAAAGCTACACTTTTTTTTGGATGTAGCTGCATTTTGAGAAGAGGGAGAGAAGGAGCTCCAGCTTGGGCTTGTTCATCAGCTTTGTTTTTCTTCTTTTCTTCTACTTATTTACTAGGTAAGGAAGTGTCATTTGTAGGGAATCATGGTATCTTCCTGGTATTCTCAGTTAGGTAATAGTAAATCTATGATTCCCCGGGTATTTAGGATTCTTCTGTATTTCAGTAATATGAAAAAAAAAACGAGTGAGTTTAGCTTTTGTCTTCCTTTTTTCTTTTTTCCCTTTATTTCTTTCCTTTCTCTTTTCCCTTCTTTCTTTGTCTTTTTGTCCCAAATATACAGTATATCCTGATTGAGATCACCATATTACTTAAGTTACTTCACAAATCTTTATGATCATCTTACTTCATAGAGGTTTCCGTTGTAACATAAAATAATTGGATTCCATTAAACTTTGCCACTGGTTGCTGTTTAATTTTGAGCGAATCATTACTTGTCGTTAAAGTGACTGAAAGATTAACAGAGGTCGCTGAGGATGGTACTGTATTCAACATCCAGATAAGTAAATACTCATTTTTAAAAACGTTGTTAGGAAGGCGTAGAATAACTGAGCAAACAGCATCATTATTTTGAAAAGTAGAGTATATAGAAAGAATCTGGGTAAGAAGAAATATTTTAATTAAAAATAACATTTTATAGCTTGGAATTACTAGCATATGATTTAAATATAAAGGACTTACTAGCAATTAACAATCTTCTTGGTCTTCAGTACTAAATAGACATCTATACTAAAATAGAAAGAGTAGTTTGAAGTCCAAAGACTTGGGTTTTGTTTTTTAAAGATTTTATTTATTTATTTGACAGATAGAGATCACAAGCAGGCAGAGGCAGGCAGAGAGAGGAGGAAGCAGGCTCCCTGCCAAGCAGAGAGCCGGAAGTGGGGCTTCGTCCCAGGACTCTGGGATCATGACCCGAGCCAACAGCAGAGGCTAAACCACTCAGCCACCCAGGCACCCCAAAAGACTTGGTTTTACCTTGATTTTTTCGAAATTTTGTGAAGTTGGTAATCATGAACCTTTTTTTTTTTTTTTTAAGATTTTATTTATTTATTTGACAGAGAGAGACACAGCGAGAGAGGGAACACAAGATAGGGGATAGGGGACTGGAAGAGTGAGAAGAAGGCTCCAGGCTGAGCATGACTCCCGATGTAGGGCTCCATCCCAGGACCCTGAGATCATGACCTGAGCCAAAGGCAGACACTTAATGACTAAGCCACACAGGCACCCCAACTCATTAACCCTTTTGAGCTCTACTTTTTCTTTTATAAATTGAAAATAATACCACATAGATTTGAGGAGTTGCATGTTATGTAAGAATGCTTTGAAAATTCTAATATTCTTATTTGAATTTCTCTTACGGAGAAGTTGGTGCTACTGGGATAAGAAAATGAGGTGAGGAAAATGAGAGGAGAAAATGTAAATAAAAGGGTGGAAAGGACAGGAATCAAACTGTATATAGAGTGGTTTAGTAATTGAATAGTTGCCTTGGTAGATTTCCTATTGTTTTTCAATTTTTTTGCTCTGGAGGAAGTTACACAAAAATTCTTGCACTGTGCAGGTGTTTAGCTTTTTTTAGAGAATCCATGGGATCATTTTTCTGTTATCCTTTTGATAATGAAACAAATATAAATATTTATATCATGAAACCAAATATTTTCTTAAATTTTAGAACACTGTGGTTTGCATTACTATATTTTACGTAGGAATAACTGGCCTCCCAACCCACCCACCAGGTGGGTGCTTATGGTAGTTTTATAAATTATTTATTATTTTTCAGGTGCTAATGGTAGTTTTATAAACTTGATGTAGTTCTTACAGCCCAGAGTAGTAAAATGTAGAAAGTACTGCAAATTTGCTTAGCAAATTATTGTAACTTAAGTGAAGTGTAAGATCATGCTGACCAATAAGGTTTGTTCCTTTTGATTTTTTTATGATAGCTTTATTAAGATATAATTTATGTATCATAAAACCCACTCATTTAAAGTATACAATTCGGTAGTTCTTAGTATATTCATAGAGCTATAAAATCATCACCATTAGCTAATTTTAGAACATGACCAATAGATTTTTTTTTTAAGTTAAAACATTTATAAATTATCTTTGAAGATTTTGAGTTACATATATTAAATCTCATCCTTATCTATATAAACATATGATGCCTAGGATATATACCATCAAAAAGATTTTATTGATAGTTATCTAGGGAGATAGAAAAGTATATCTTTAGTGGGTTTGAGCAAATTGAGAGTTTTTAAATGTACTTTCCAGCTTGATTAATTGTTAGGTGTCTGGATCTAGCTACTAGTCAAATTTTAGGAAGCATGCACTGAAATAAGCTCCTATACACTTAGGTCAAATTTGGAAGCTCAAGGTCTCTGCCTGTGATTCTTTCTACTTTCAGATTATCTTGCCTTTAGAAATGACCAATGATTGCAGTTGAAAGCAGAAGCAAAAGGTCTTCTCTGTTTTTCCATATGGCTTCCTGGTTGGGCGGGGGCTCCTCATCTGGCCTTTTCTCCTTTTTTGAGAGGTTCAGAAATGAAGATAGTAATTAATACCTACTGGACTTTCTGGAGATGGTGGGGAAGAATTTGATGAAACTTGGAACCCATATTCTCATAATTTATACAATCAGTAATATTTAGTATAAGAGCATCTAAATAACTCTTCCTTCAACTCCCTGAATGCCCTCTCCCTAGTCCTTCCTTTAAAGAAATTAATTATCTTTACTCTTTAGTTATATGTAGGTCTTTCAGTTTTTCTACACTATTTCAAATGTTTCTACTTTTTTCTCTTTGATACTGGGAATTTTCTGCCCCTTTCTTAGGGTGTCAGGAATATATTACAGCAGTAGAAAATTTGCTATAGGAACTTTTTATGCATAATGTATTACAAAGCAATGTTTTAAATTTAATTTACATTAAAGGTAATTATATTTAATTATACATATTTAATTAGAAAATATATTTAAAATAGGAAGCTTCCTTCAGCCATAGTAACCTTGGGTAATCTTACACTGTCGTCAACAGCATGAAGTATATAATATTTTGAGCATGCTAACCATGTCATTGGTAAAGCCATTGAGAAATTTTACTTAGTAATCTGCTTATAACAGCATGAAGTGCTGTATTTCTCAATACCTGGTAGTTATTTTCATGATCTTTGCCTCAAAAAATTAATGAATTATAGAAATTCTGTGTATGCTTCCATGAATTTGTAGATAAATAATGGATTTATCTCTTATAGCCATAGCCTCTTAAACTTAACTGTATTTCTAGTCATTGTGATCTCTTATAATGAGTTCCATGTATTTCTGAAAAGTAGATGGCCTTTTATTTATTATACAGTTATTACAGAATATCTCCTTAGATCTGAGTTTCATAAATGCCAGTCCTTTGACCTCTGGGAGACTGGTTGTATCAGTATCTGTTGTCTTAAATAGAGGTTTTCAGAATTTAAAAAAGTAAATCTAGTTATTATTCTATCAATCTTTATAATGTATACAACATACAGTTATACACATGTATGTGTAAAAATCACCTCTCTTCATTCAAAATCATATCTTGCAAGTTACATCATATTAAATAATCATAATTATTTTCCAAACATTGTATGAAAGTATTTTCATTTATTTCCTTGACCTTGGTCAGAATGAACTTAAAAATAATCCAGATAGAACTTATTCTTAGTCCATCCGATTTTTTGGATGAGTTTCATTTTTTTTTTTAAGATTTTTTTTTTTAATTTATTTGACAGAGAGAGAGAGAGACAGCATAATTAGGGGGAGCAGGAGAGGGAGAAGCAGGCTCCTTGCTGAGCAGGGAGCTGGATGCAGGGCTCAGTCCCAGGATGCTGAGATCATGACCTGAGCCAAAGGCAGACGCTTAACCGACTGAGCCACCCAAGGTGGCTAAAACCCTGGATGAGTTTTAGAACATATTTTCTGTTTACCTGAAAATTAAAAAATACTACTTCATTCTATAGCCAGAGGGGCCTGGCTGAAAAAGCATCCTTTGTTATCCAGTCTGTGACATTGCTTTACAAGTGAAACTCCCCTGTAGTAAAATGCCTTTGAGCATTTAAGTTACTAAATCTCAAGATTGACTTATTTTGAATTAAGCTGTATGCTAGTGAAATAATTTGCTAATCGCATTTTGCAGAAAGAATTAATATTCAGACTTTACTCTAGTGATAACCTGTTTAAAAAAAAAAATCTGTAAAGGTGTCAGTGCTCAGATCATGTCCCATTTTCCTATTTATCTATTTCATTCAAAAGTACTTGTGGCAAGCTGCTAGATATATGACATTATATATGTGTATATATATATGTGTATATAAAAATATATATGTGTATATAAAAAAAAAAACCTGCATCTCTGAAGCAGGTTTTGATGTTTATTTTTACAACTAAGGGAAGGATAGAAATTACAATCTCAAATTCTGAGTTTCACTTACAAAAAAAAAAAAAATCAAGGCCAGGGAACTAAAAGAAAAACACTAAGCCAACTCAGCAGGTTTTAATTTAAGAATTATTAACTTCCCCTGGGGCTAATAATACATTATATGTTTATAAAAAATTAATTTTTAAAAAAAGAGTTATTAACAAGGTTAATAATATTTTAGCAGTTGTTTGGTAATTTGAGTCATATATCCCATATCAAGAACCTGAAAGTAAAGTAAAGAAAAACACATTTGGCTAGTTGAAATATATGTCAAATAAAACCCAAGATGCTCAGGCCTGTTTACTGAAGGAATGACTCAGTTATTACAGTGGTAGTAAGGCCAAATCCAAAGTCCCACTGGGCAGTAGGAATGAGAAAAGCAAACATTTATTCATTCAGCAAACATTTATTGTATTCCTACTATACATGGGATTTGCATTTGTATTTTCCTCCTTCCCAAGACGGGAAGAGGAAATAGAGATTTTATATTCTGGTTTGTAATCTACTCTTGCTTCTGTCATCTCTAATTATTACAAGAAACAGTTTATTGTTTGTTTTTAATCACTACCAAATTGGCAAGTAGAAAATAATAATCCTACACTGAGAAAAAGATGCTATGATAGTTAGCTAAGTTCACATACTATCTTTATACTCTCCTTAAGACTTTTGAGGTCTCTTTGAGTTACAGAAAGTAATGATACACTTGTGTATGTCAGGGATTTACTGTATTGGGTTCTAATTAGTTTTTTCTGATATTTGAAATATAAACCTTGTTACTGAAATTTTTATATAACTGTAGCAAAAGGATGGCTATGTTTCCTTTACTTTCACTCAAGGTAGCTGGAGATGAGAGGAGAGAATACAAAGGCACGGTTCTGTGTTGCTTTCTTCCCCATCATCTCATCCCATCCTGTGGTTATCTTTGAAAGCACAGAATCTTGGGTGGGTTCCAATTTCTTGATCAGAATATTCCCATAGTGCCCTTACTTTTCATTGTCAACAGTCCTGTGTCTGTGTCCAGACCTTTTGTTTTCTCTTACTGAACATGTCTGTTTTTGAGAGTCCTTTTTTAAAATGTGTCCTACTTCTTCCTCTGTGCCAGTGCTAGTTTCTTGGACTATAGTTTTTTGTCATTTTTGGGCTTGACTTCACCTGGTTCTACAAAATCATGACCTTGCCCCCATCTTCCTTTTACTAAGGGATAAAACTTACCTCTTTATTTCCTATCCTTTTTTTTTTTTTTAAGATTTTATTTTATTATTTATTTGACAGACAGAGACAACAAGAAGGCAGAAAGGCAGGCAGAGAGAAGGAGGGGGGAGCAGGCTCCCTGCTGAGCAGAGAACCCAATGCAAGGCCCTATCCCAGAACCCTGAGATCATGACCTGAGCGGAAGGCAGAGGCTTTAACCCACTGAGCCACCCAGGCGCCCCTGTTTCTTATCCTTTCAAGGAAAAGATTTATGCCCCTTGAATCTGAGTGGCTTAAAACTTTCACAAGCTCTATGAGGATTGTTCTCATTTTTGGTTCAATACAGCCTTCTTTGTTGTAATTTAATAACTATGCTTGGTGTGGGTCAAGGTAAAGGAAAACAGGACAAGTCTTTTTTCTCTAGTCGCCTTTTATTCATAAAAAATACATATCTTCTCTAACTTTGCTACTTTAGTAAAAAGTAGATAAAATCTTTTCTGTTTTTGAGAAAAAGTTTTTAGGAGAAATGCTTCACTTATTCATAACTGAAAGTTATGATCTCAGAACTTTGGGAAGATGCTTTCATCAAGTAAAGAATTTCTTTCCTTCCTTCCCTTTGTACCTAGACTTTACTTTCAAGCTAAGCTGTAATTAGTTCAGTTACAGTCTTTAGTAACTAGAACTTATAATTTTTTACTTGAATCTCCATTTATAGTAGTCTTCTGTGGGAAGATGTATGCAGGATGCCAAAGTAGTTTACAGATGAACTTTTTGATGAATGCTTATATTCTGAAAAGCAAGATACTTATTTTTCTTTTGAGACTAGTAATACTAGAATGTGTATTTGGCAGTGACCATAATGTAGATAGATTTACCTTCTTTTTAATGATTTTATTTATTTATTTGACAGAGACAGACACAGCGAGAGGGACACAAGCAGGGGGAGTGGGAGAGGGAGAAGCAGGCTTCCTGCTGAGCTTGGAGCCCGCTGTGGGGCTCCATCCCAAGACCCTGAGATCATGACCTGAGCCAAAGGCAGACAGTTAAACGACTGAGCCAACCAGTCGCCCCTAGATAGATTTACTTTCTTAAACTATGCTTCTGTTGTGTATTCTGTGGGAAAGATTTATTCCTACTATTAATTTTAAATGAAAATTTTTAGGAATTATTAAAATACTAAGAGATCTGCTGAAGCACAGATGACATAAAATGTATTCAAAAGGGGAATGCATTTTGAAAAAGCTTTTGAAATAATCTCATTTTAATGTCCTTAGGAACTTTATATCTATTTCATCCTTTTGCTTACAATTGAATATTAATTTAATCACTTCCTGCAAGAGTTTCTCTGTGATATTTATACTTGTTATAAATTTGTTGGTCAGTTTTTTCTTCTTCTTTCAGTTGGAATAATAATAATTGTTGACTCTGGTTTTATTTTAACCTTTTTCTCAGTTTTAAGATTTTCTCATTTTGTTTTCCTGTGGAAGTTATTTGGGTAGTAATGTGTTTTCCTATTACTAATTAAGGTTTTTCTTTAATAACAGATTTATACTTAAAACTGGAAGATGTGACCCATAAATTTAATAAGCCCTGTATAATGGATGTAAAGATAGGGCGAAAGAGTTATGATCCTTTTGCCTCATCTGAGAAGATTAAGCAACAGGTCAGCAAGTACCCATTAATGGAAGAGATTGGGTTCTTGGTGCTTGGCATGAGGGTAAGAGTGATTATTGGTAACATTTCTCTTTACATGTTCTTCCCTTGGAAAATATAGATGTTATTAGAATACTTACATATTAGAAGATAATATATTTTGGATTTGGGTTATTCATATCTCCCCAATGCAGGTAGAGATTTTAATCTCCTTTGTTCACTAATAGATGGTGGGTGTCTGAAGTTATTCTGACACATAATATGTAATTAATAAATGAATGAATGGCTGAACCATAAGACTCTGACTCTGATAATTTTGTTTTAAAGAAGCTTAAGTTTAGGTGCAAAATAATGTGATAAGTAAAAGTGATATTACTCGTGATTTTTCCATGAGAAAAGTGTTAAAGTTTATATTTTTATTTTTTTCTATTTTTAAAATAGAAAAAGAAAATTTAAAATTGGGTTATTTCTAGAGACTGTATTTTAAAACAGTTGTTTTATTTGCTAATGATTCTGTAGGTTGAAAGTTTGAGTTGGGCTCAGGTAGACAGTTTGCTGATCTCAGTTAGGGTCCCTCATATGGTTGTATTCCTCATATGGCTGTGTTCATTTGATGACTCAGCTAGGTCTAAAATGACCTCAATCTCATGTCTAGGAGATCATACTGTTGGCTGGGCCTTTTTCCCTGTGATCTCTCGTGTTCCAGCAAGCTTGCTGGAGCTTCTTCATATTCCAAGAAGGGAAGAGTGAGAGCTATAAAGTCTCTTGAAATTTACATTAGGAAGTCATTTGATGTGACATCTGTAGGACAAAGAATATCACAGGGCCAGCCCATATTGATAAGGAAAAGAAATAGACTTCAATTCTGATAATGGGAATGGAGAGGTCACAATATAAATGGTAGTGCACACAAGGTTGGGAAGGATTGTTGAAGCCATCTTTGCAAACAGTATGCCACAGTTAAGAAGTAATGTGGAATAAAATTCTCTAAATACATGGTATGCTTTCTAGATGTGTGGAGGCAAAATTTGGATATATGATAAATGATTGTTTACCTATATAAGTATAGTGGGTAGTTTTGAAACTCATCATGTAAGATGATATATGTATAGGTGTTCCTTTTGATTTTTAAACTATAATACAGAAGTGTTATAGATGAATTGTTAGTGTGATGGTAATAATAGCACAGTTAAATTTGGTATTCTGGTTATAAATAAAACCAAAAAATATACAGTTATTTCATTTTAGAATACTATAATTAAATATGGTTATATGGTAAAGAAAAAAACAAAGGTAATGGAATAATGTTAAAACAAACAAGAAATAAGCATGGAGCCTGACGCAGGCCTTGATCTCATGACCCAGAGATCATGACCTGAGCCAAAATCAAGAGTCAGACACTTACAGGACAAGCCACCCAGGCACCCCTCCACTCAATATTAAACTTATTCTAGTCTGGCTTCTGTTTGATCATCCCTCCAGATTTGCTCCTTTCTAAGGTCCCTAAAGACCTTAACAATCTTCATTGTTAAGTAGGTCCAAATGACATTTTTTCATTATTCACTTTACTTTGAAAAGCAACTTTCAGTGCTATCTAAGTTATCCTTGAAACTTTCCCTCTTCGTGTTCATGATACCCTCTCTTGGCTGTTTCCTAAGAGCACTTTCCTAAGACCACGTGTCTTATTTACCAGCTCATTTTTTTCTGTTTACTCTTTAAATGTTGATGTATTCTGCTCAGTTCCATTTTACTCCCTCGTTTTTCTTTCTGTTTCTTCCTGAGCAGTGTCTTTTGTTCTTAAATGGTTCATTTTTACTTACACTGGTTAAACCCAAGGTGTATCTTCTACCTCTGGTTTATCTTTGCTCTCCTAATCCGACATTTACTTGGATAATGTAAAGACATCTAGAATGACTACATTAAAAACTGACACACATCCCTCTTGCAAACTAACAACCACAACAATAGTAACATCTCTATTATTCCCTATCCCAGTAAATGGCATCACCATACATACAGTTTTACAAAGCAGAAAACTTGTAGTACTATCACATCTCAGAACCATTCATCAGTTCTATTGATCTTAATTTCCAATGTCTCTTGAGTCACATTATCCCTTTCCAGACTCTACTCTTAACCGATCTCTCAAGTTCAGTTTTGCTCTCTTCCAGTCTGTTCATCAAATATTGCAAAAGACATACCTAATTAGGACATTACCCTATTTAAAAATTCTTCAGTGGATTTCCATTACCCTTAGGGTACGTATACAGGATAAATAAGACTCACAAACTCAGAAATCTATCAAAAGATTTAGCATTCTTGGGATATGTTGTTTCCCCAGACAAGTAGTTCTTCTGTTTGTATTTTTTTAATAACAACTTTTTGAGATACAATTTATATATCCTTCAATTCACTTATTTAAATATATGATATGATTCATTGGTTTTAGTATATTTATGGAGTTGGGCAACTATCAACACATTCAACTTCAGAGTATTTTCATCACCCTCAAAAGAAATATAATAACTAGCAGTTGCCCCTCTTTTTCTTCCAGTCTTTTAATTCCCCCTAGCCTTAGGCAACCGTAATCTACTTTCTATCCCTATATATTTGCTTCTTCTGGACATTTCATATGAATAGAATTGTACAATATAATAGGTGGTCTTCTTTTTTTTTTTAAGATTTTATTTATTTATTTGACAGACAGAGATCATAAGTAGGCAGAGAGGCAGGCGGAGAAAGAGGAGGAAGCAGGTTCCTTGCTGAGCAGAGAGCCCAATGCGGGGCTCGATCCCAGGACACTGAGATCATGACCTGAACTGAAGGCAGAGGCCTTAACCCACTGAGCCAGCTAGGCACCCCTAATAGGTGGTCTTTTGTGACTGGATTCTTTCACCTAATGTTTTTAAAAGTTCATCCATGTTGTGGCATAGATTGGTATTATGTTCCTTTTTATTGCTAAATAATATTTCAGTGTCCATAGTGAAATAATATTTCAGTGTCCACATTTTCTTTATCCATTCATTTAATTTTTTTTAAAGATACTATTCATTTATTTATCAGAGAGAGAGAGCACACAAGCAGGGGGAGCAGCAGGCAGAGGGAGAAACACTCCTTGCTGAGCAAGGAACCCGATGCTGAACTTGATTCCAGGACCCTCAGGATCATAATGAAGGCAATGCTTACCTGACTGAGCAACCCAGGCATCCTGTATCCACTCATTTATTGATAGACATTGGGTTATTTCCATGTTATGTCTATTATTAATGCTATTATGAGTATGAGTATAAAACTTTTTTACATGTACATATTTTTATTTCTTTTGATAGATTTCTGAGTTTGAAATTGGTAGGTCCTGTGGTTAAGTTTAACTTGTTAAGAAACTGCCAAAGTGTTTTTCCAAAGTTCCTGCACCATTTTACATACCTACCAGTGATGTTGTGAAAGTTCCAATTTCTTCACATCCTTGCCCAACACTTGTTACTATCTTCTTTTTTGTTTAACCATTGTCATCCTAATTAAACAGTATGTTTACTACTGTATAAAGGAAGTTATGAGAACAAAAATAACAGGAAGACAAATTGATCCAGTATGATCCTCACCAAAATCCAAACTGGCATTTTTTTTTTAGCAACTGACAATTACAACTTAATCCTAAAATTCAAGTGTAAATTTAAGGAGGACCCAGAATTGAAACAAGAAACAAGAAAGAATTGAAGACCCAGAATTGAAACAAGAAAGAATAAAATTAGAGCTGTCACAGTTTCTTCAAAGCTTCTTCCAAGGCTACATTAATAGACAGTGTGGTTCCAAAAAAAAATTTGCAAATCATATATTTGATATGGGGTTAGTATCTAAAATATATAAAGTACTCATATAATTTAATACAATCGACATCCCGATGGGTGTGAAGTGGTATCTCAATATGGTTTTGATTTACATTTCCCTAATGACAATTATGTTAAGCATCTTTTCATGTGTTTATTGACCATTTGTATATATTCTTTGGAGAAATGTCTATTCCTATCCTTTGGCTGTTTTTAAATTGGGATAGTTGTCTTTTTATTAACGAGTTTTATACAAATACCTGATGAGATATGATTTGCAAATATTTTCTCACTTTCACTTTCTTGACAGTTCCTTTGAAGCACAATTTAATAGATTAAAAAATCTAATTAAAAAAATGGGTAGAGGAACGACATAGAGATTTTTCCAAGGAAAACATCCAAATAGCCAACAGGAACATCAAAACGTTCTCAACATCACTAATCTCAGGGAAACACAAATCAAGACCACAACGACAATTACCTCACACCTGTGAGAATGGCAAACATCAGAAAGACCAGAGATAACAAGAATTGCCCAGAATATGGAAGAAAGGGAATTAACACTCCTTTGGGAATTAAACTCAGCATCTCAGCATCAAGCCACTAACACTTTGAATAGTTTGAATGCGAGGAATGTAAATTAGGTATAGCTACTATGGAAAACCGTATGGAGGTCTCTCAAAAAATTAGAAAATAGAACTACCACATGATGCAGCAATTCTACTTCTGGGCATATATTCGAGAAAATGAAAAAATTATCATAGAGATACGTGCAATTTATACTCTAATGTTTAAAAATTTCCCTCCAGGAAAGTCATGCCTTTAAACAAACAAACAAAAAAATCCCTTATCACTGACTAGACTGTAATTTACCAAATATATCAAATATTCAAAAATATATTTAAATACTTTTCTGTTCAGGTAGTAGTAGAAGAGGTTTTGCAGGCAGAGTAACTTGCCAGTTTTCTATGCTGGTTTAGGATCTCTCTTTTTTTATATTTGTTTGTTTAGATTTTATTTATTTATTCGTTTGTTTATTTAAGAGAGTGGGTGTGAGCAGGGGGGAGAGAGAATTTTTTTTTTAATTAATATATAATGTATTATTAACCCCAGGGGTACAGGTCTGTGAATCACCAGGTTTACACACTTCACAGCACTCACCATAGCACATACCCTCCCCAGTGTCCATAACCCCACCACCCTCTCCCTGCCCCCCACCCCCCAGCCACCCTCAGTTTGTTTTGTGACATTAAGAGTCTCTTATGGTTTGTCTCCCTCCCAATCCCATCTTGTTTCATTTATTTTCCTACCCCCCAAACCCCCTATGTTGCATCTCCACTTCCTCATATCAGGGAGATCATATGATAGTTGTCTTTCTCCAATTGACTTATTTCGCTCAGCATAATACCCTCTAGTTCCATCCACGTCATCACAAATGGCAAGATTTCATTTTTTGATGGCTGCATAGTATTCCATTGTGTATGTATGTATGTATGTGTGTGTACACACACACACACACACACACACACACACACCACATCTTCTTTATCCATTCATCTGTTGATGGACATCTGGGTTCTTTCCATAGTTTGGCTATTGTGGACATTGCTGCTATAAACATTCAAGTGCACATGCCCCTTCGGATCACTACATTTGTATCTTTAGGGTAAATACCCAGTAATGCAATTGCTGGATCATAGGGTAGCTCTATTTTCAACTTTTTGAGGAACCTCCATGCTGTTTTCCAGAGTAGTTGCACCAGCTTGCATTCCCACCAACAGTGTAGGAGGGTTCCCCTTTCAGAGAGAGAGAATCTTAAGCAGGCTCCACTCCCAGCACAAAGTCTGACACAGGGCTCAGTCTCACGACCCTGAGATCATGACCTGAACCAAAATCAAGAGTTGGACACTTAACAACTGAGCCACCCAAGTGCCCCTAGGAATTATTTACTTTTAATGACTTTCAGTAATTATACTATATTTCATTGATCCCAAGATGATGTGGATGATAAGACTGAAGAAAAATGAAATCTTGCCATTTGCAATGACATGGCTGGAGCTAGGATGTAGTATGCTAAGTAAAGTAAGTCAGAGAAAGACAAATACCATATGATCTCATTCATGTGAAATTTAAGAAAGAACACAGATGAACATATGTGAAGGGGGAAACAAAATGAAGGAGAGAGGGAAACCATAAGAGATTCTTAATGGTAGTGAACGAATAGGATTGATGGAGGGAGGTAGGTGGGGGGTGGGCTAGATGGGTGATGGGTATTAAAGGAGGGCACTTGATGAGATAAGCAGTGGGTATTGTATATAAGTGATGAATCACTGAATTCTACTCCAGAAACCAATATTGCATTCTATGTTAACTAACTAAAATTTAATTTTAAAAAGAAAGCTTTAAAAAAAATTAATTTTCAGGTGCTTGGCTGGCTCAGTTGGTGGTACACATAACTCTTGTTTCAGGATTGTGAGTTCGAGCCCCATGTTGGTGTAGAGATAACTTAAAAAATGAAAAATAAACTTGAAAAAAAAAGACTGATTGATTTAATAACAAGATTTATTGAGATATGTGTTACAAAACAGGTAGAAACAGAGTAGAGCCTGTAAGAGCAAGGGAGTCAAGAAAGGAGCGTTATAGAGTGACTTTAGAAAAGATGGTACAATTTTTCCACGCTCTCTGAAAGTAGAGTGCTCCTATGAAACTTTTTGTGATCTGATATGGCCTCAAGTGAAAACTCAGTTACCATTAACTTATATGGAAAAGTTTTGAGTTTTCCCACACTCAAGAAATAACCCCTCAGGTTCTTCTGATACCTTAGGCTCCATCTTGCTAATGGATGCACAAAATTCATCAAGTAAAGCACAGATACTCACAGTTCAAAGGTATGGCATCCTGATCCTGGAATGCTGACTGCAGTTCCCTGTGAAGGAGTTGGTGGTGCTGCTCTTGCTGCTGGGGGTTCATGTTGCCTCTATTACAGTTACCTCCAAACAAAGGCTGAACACTATTTTCACTTTTTGCCTTTCTTTATAGAAATGAAAATCCCCTTTGGCCTCTTTTGGTTAGCAAAAACAGATACTAATGTAGTTCTTTCGTGAAAGTAAAGTGGTGTTACACAAACTTCTGAAAAGCAAGAGATATCCTTTGAACTGGCAACAAGGGAAAGTAAAAAAATTGAGAAGTAATGTGTATTGTGAGACAGGAGTTTATGTAAGGTGACTGAAACAATGTATATAGGTAGGTGAGGTGTATATTTTCTTAAAGTGTTAGATTGAAGAGAAGTAACCTGCTTTAGGACTTACTGGGTTTTTTAAAATAGTGTCCTTATGGATTGACTATTATATACATTCTTGTTTAATTTTCCAGTTTTGTATTGATTCTGAAACCAAGATGTAATTATAGGGATTTATTATATTTATTAGCCAAAAGTAATTAAAATATAGTGTATAGAAATTTATCTGAAATTTCTTTAAATCATAGAATTCAAGATTTTAAATGATTTAATTTTCAGATGTTCCACTGTATTTTTGGCAACAACTTAAAGTTTTGACAAAGAAATACTTTTTTTTTTTTTTTGACAAAGAAATACTTTTGAAGGGAAGTACTTTTTCTTAATCACTGATTCCTAGTTAATTGGAGAAATGATTCTTCTCTTTTGGTATTTATTGAGCACATTATTTAAAGATCAGACTCTTATCTTTTTTTTCTTTATAATATGATAATAGTAACCTCTTACATCTTGAATTGACTTAATAGGAAAGGTGTTTTGCTAAAGATATTATTTGTTTGCTCCAGATTTAAGTTCACACAAAATGAGCAACTCATATGGTGAAATATGATCTAGGAAGGGCTAGAACTTGCTTTTGCTTGTTTTTTGTTTTTGTTTTTAAGTGGGCTCCACGCCCAACGTAGAGCTTAAACTGTGAGATTAAGGGTCAGTCACATGCTCCCACTGACGGAGCCAGCCAGACTCCCCAGCTTTTGCCTGTTTGCCTGTTAATCTGCACTACTCATGTCACCCAGCTTTCCTTTCCATTAAACTTTTTTTTTTCTACATGTTTTCAAGATTGGTGTGTAACTTTTGATTTATAAGTATCTTTGCTGCTGACCAAGACTGGGCAGTCAGTAGAGATAGAGAGTAGAGATGGAGATACTCTATTTCTTTCCATTCCAGTGTTAATTGTAAAATAGAGGAAAAGAGAAGATCAATAAAGGAGTTCCACTGAAACTATTTAACTTTAGTCTGTGTGTGAAATGTAGATTCTTATATGTGAAATACAATTTAGCTCAGATAATACACCCCTTATTCTAATAAGTAGAATAGTTTTTATTTTGAAAATCATGGGTTTTTTTGTACATTTTCTAGTTTATGGTTCACATAACTATGTACTTAAAAATTTGAAAATTCTCATTTTTTGCATTGATCTATTCAGATTATTAATTTTCTCAATTTCATCCTTTTTTATTGCAATATAATTGACATATAACATTGTGTAATTTTAAGGTATACAGCATGTTGATTTGATACATTTATATATTGCAATATGATTACCATCTTAGCATTAGATTAGCTAACACCTCTATCATGTTGGAAATTCTTATTTATTTAATTAATTAATTTACTTTTTTTTTTTTTCCCAAGAATCCTCTTTTAAACCTGTTTATGTGTATAGAGAACATGAGTGGTTATTTTAAAACACATTTTGGATATACTTAACAGTTCTTATAAAAATAATATTTCCTGTAGCCACATGTAATTTTTGATGTTTATAAAGTGCCTTCTTCCATTCATAGTAACACTTTGCTCAAGATAAATTACACACACACACACACACACTTATTTTAAGGATTTTATTTATTTACTTGACAGAACAAGAAAGTGCAAGCAGTCAGAGCAGCAGAGGGAGAGGGAGAAACAGGCTCCCCGCTGAGCAGGGAGCCTGATGCGGGCTCAATCCCAGGACCCTGGGATCATGACCTGAGCCAAAGGCAGTAACTTAACTAGCTGAGCCACCCAGGCACCCCAAATTATATTTCTTTAGTACGCAGTATGTGTGTGTGTTTAAGAACATGATTGTAGGGGCGCCTGGGTGTCTCAGTGGGTTAAGCCTCTGCCTTCTGCTCAGGTCATGATCCTCAGGGTCCTGAGATCGAGTCCCACATCAGGCTCTCTGCTCAGCAGGGAGCCTGCTTCCCCCTCTCTCTCTGCCTGCCTTTCTGCCTACTTCTGATCTCTGTCAAATAAATAAATAAAATTTAAAAAAAATAGTGATTGTAATTGAACTTTTCTCAGTTAAGTATAGCATTTGAAATAGATGGTAATTAACTGTAACAGACTAAAAGATATTATATCAATTCCCAAATCAGTGTATTTTTTTTTGTTGTTTTTAAGATTTTATTTATTTATTTGACAGACAGAGATCACAAGTAGGCAGAGAGAGAGGAAGGGAAGCAGGCTCCCTGCTGAGCAGAGAGCCTGATGCGGGGCTCAGTCCCAGGACCCTGGGATCATGATCTGAGCCGGAGGCAGAGGCTTTAACCCACTGAGCCACTGAGGTGCCCCCAAATCAATATATTCTTAATACTTCCTAAAAATATTTATTTAGGGGGTGCCTGGATAGCTCAGCTGGTTTAACATGTGACTCTTGGTTTCAGCTCAGGTGGGGTTCTGCACTTAGTGGGGAGTCTGGTTGAGATTTTATCTCTCTGCCCCTCCGCCCACTTGTGCATGCTCTCTCTCTCAAAAATAAATAAATCTTTAAAATAAATGTATTTATTTTAAATTTGAGAAGGTACATTATTGTATGCCTCAAACTCCAAAAATTGTAGAAACATACACAGTGAGAAGTCACCTTCCATACAGGATGTTATTATTTTCTCCCCAGTGTATCCTTCCAGAGATATTTTTAACATATATAAATACTACATATATGTGTTCTTTTATCAAAAAACCTACTTTGAACGTGGTTTTGTATATTACTTTTTTTTTCCATTTAACATATCATAAAGATCTCTCCACAGTGGCACACTGTTACTACACCGTGACTTAACCATCTCCCTTTGATTGTTTCCAGTCTTTTGCTATTACAAATAATGTTACAAATGAATAAACAGAGACCTACATCATTTCACCAGTATGCAAGCATATTTATGGCACAAGTTCCTATAGGAGAATTGCTGGGTTATATGCATTTGTAATTTTGGTAGATATTGGCAGTATCCCTGATAGGGAACAGTAATTTTGAACCAGGAGCAGTTTTGCTCCAGGGAAACTTTTGGCAAAGTCCAGGACACTTGATTTTTCACGATTTGGGGGAGGGCTGTGCTCCCCTTGTGTTCGAGAGCTGATTTATGTGAACTGTTGAGATCCTTTTTTCATTTTTTCACATAAAAGTAGTCATGCCCTTTGTTCATTATATAAATTTTAAATACTTTTTCTCTGTGTCTATTTGTCTTTTGATTTCTGCTTGGCAAAAACACTATGAACATTTTTTAAAACACACTGTGTATGAATGAAATTTCTGAGTTCTGTTTAGAAATGCCTTCCCTAGTATCAGTTATTCTTCCATCTTTGTGGGGATACTTTTATCATTTCATTTTGTGCATTTTGATATTTGATATATTTGGACTTTATCCTTGTATAAGGTATAAATACAACTAATTTTTTTTCCAGATCACTACCTAAAGACACTATCATTACTTAATTATCCATCTTTTTCTATTGATTTAAAATCCTGTTCTCACAGACTTCTCATGTATTTGATTCCAAAGATATGTTTTAATGAAATCAGTGTCTTAGAGATATCTGAACTCCCATGTTTATTGCAGCATTATTAGTGATGGTTAAGATACGGAAACAGTACATGTACAGATGAATGGATAAGGAAGATGTAGTTTGTATATATACTTATTCAGCCACAAGAAAGAAGGAAATCCTACTGTGCTATAGTATGGATGAACCTGAAGGGCATTTTGCTGAGTGAAATAAACCAAAGAAAGACAAATGATGTGTGGTACCACTTACACGTGAACCCCCCCCCCCCAAAAAAGAAAGAAACCAATTTCATGGAAACAGATTAGAATGGTGGCTCCTAAGAGTTGGGGGGGGGGCGGAAATAAGGAGATGTATGTCAAAGGGTACAGACTTCCAGTTACAGGGTAAGTTCTAAAGGACCTGCTGTACAGCATGGTAACTCTAGTTAATAATATGGTACTGTGTACTTGAAATTGGCTGAGAGTAGCTCTTAAGCCTTCTCACCACACATGCACAAAAAATGAGTTAACTGTGAGGTGATGCACATGTTAATTATCTTGATCTTAGTAATCATTAACAGTGTGTATGTGCAGCAAATAATCACGTACACTATGTATGATTATATTTCTCATACGTTCCTCAATAAAGCTGGAAAATATAAATATATTTTAATATCTAGTAGGATGGCAAGGCTAGTCCCTCATTACTCTTATTTGGATTTCTCCTGCCTATTGTTTTTTTAAATATGAACTTCAGAATTAGTTTTTATGGCTAAAAAAAGTTTTTATTATAATCTCACTTTAGTTGTTGAATAAGTAGTAGTAAATTGATTTAGTTGTTGATTTAAGTAAATTAAATTGTTAATTTAAGTAGGATTAATACCTTTATGATGCTGAGTTTCCATTCTGAGAACAATGGGGGTGATTTGTATGTCTTAAGAATGTTTTAAAGATATCTTTATATAGACTTACACTTATTGAGTTTATTTCTTTGTTGTTGCATTGGTAAATAGGGTCTTCTATTATATTTTCTAACTGGTTATTTGTAAATATGAAGGGTTATTTCTGTAACTGTTTGTACTCAGTAACTTGTACTCAGTAACCGTTTCAAGTTCTTAACTGTTTGTATTAGCTTTTCAGTTGATTTTCCAATACACAACTATTATCTATAAAGAGTAATATATTTATCTCCTTTCCAAATTATTATACCCTTTCTCTTGTCTATATTTGCTAGGAATTCCAGAATGATATTAGATAGATGATAAAAAAAAAATGTGGTAGAATACTTTTTCTAAAAGCTTCTTGTATTTTAGGACAAGATGTTTCCTTGTTTCCTTTTTAAACTCGAGGCTAACTTTTGGTGGATTGATGTTGATAATTCTTTCATATTGAAAATATTTATCAGTCCTTTAAAAGAGTTTCTATCAATAGAGGATATACATTTTTTAGATGCCTTTTCAGCATCCATTGATATGATATGAATTTTTTTCTTCTTGAGTCTGTTAGAATGAAATATGAGTAGATCTTCCTACCTTAACTATCTCAAGGATGATTAGTTTTTAATATTCAGTGCTTTTTCTCACAGGTTTACCATGTTCATTCTGACAGCTATGAGACACAAAATCAGCACTATGGAAGAAGCTTAACAAAAGAAACTTTAAAAGATGGTATGGATTGAAAAACTTATTTCAATACTTTTATTACTGCACAGTTATCAAAATAATTCTAAAATAATTTCGGTCTCAGTTCTTTGGTATAATGATGGTATAATGATTTGATCCGTAATAAATAAATGTGAACCCTTAAATTTATACAGTTGGATTATTCATAATTCCTAGTTTGTAATACACCAAAACTATGAATCCTTGAGTGCCTTTTTAAATTTTAGTTCATTTCTTATTATACATTAAAAAATAATGAACATCTGTGAACCAGCCATATAGTTCAAGTCCTGAAACTAGAGGTTGTCTTTCAAATCCTAGTGTGTAAATCATAATGTATTAAAACTGCTTTTTACATAAGAGACTTTAAGATGTATATTGTTATATGTAATATATTTTTATCCAAATCTCCCATGTCTAATTTAGCTGTATATTATAAGCTTCTAGAACCACATAGTAAAAATAAATGGCATTAGAAGTAGTTTAAAGCCTGTTAACATAAATGCCTCTAAAATAGTTACAGCCGAGCTATTACGAAAGCAATGATACCCTAATAGATTCCTGGAAATAATATTCTATTAAAAACTTTATTCTTAGCTTTGCCTGAGATGGGAAAGAGCTTACGTGTAGTGTAGTTTGAAAAAAATTTTTAATTTTATATATAGAAGACAAACACACACAGTGTGATCTTAACAGTATCTGCCTTGGTTTACATAACCAATAGCAGGATAATACTCAGATTGGCTCTTTGTTAAAATATTTTGCAGGCTAATGTGAGTATACATTTTTAGCAATTTCTACCCATAGTGGAGGAACAAACTATTTAAAAGCAGAAATCAAGTTATATATACCCATAAATTTTCACATATGATAAAATAGGCATAAACAATGTGAAAGAGGCTTAATAATCTGATAGTTTAAAACACATAAAAGTCTCAGTTTTGAATAACATATTCAACCTGGAGTAGCTTTGATCCCCAAAGTGAGCTTAACTTTTGTGAAGACTGATTTAATCAATATTATTAAGAACAGAAAGAATTTATTATAGTTATGATTTGGTATTTTGGTAATGGGCCATTGTTGCCATTACAAGTAGTTGTGATTTGACTCTAGGTTTTAGATTAGCTCTTGAATGTGACTCTAACAAACAAGTAATCTAATTAAAAATAAATCCCTCACACTAGCAAATGAAGCAGATCTTGGAATCACATTCCTTAAGAGAATATATATATAGAGAGAGAACTAAACTACCAGTCTTTGTGTAATAATTTTTTTAATCTAAATAGTATGTTTTACTTTACCGAAGTGTCATTTTCTAATAAGAGAATCTTCACTAAAAATTATGTTGAGGTTCAGGTTTCTATGTCTGACTAGAATTTTACCTGTTCAGCTAATTGCAAGGGGTGATAGGAAGAAATTGAAGAATTGTATTTAAGATGAGTTTATTTCCCATGTGACAGCTAGTTCATAATTTCATTACAATCCTAATATTTTCCTGTTTATAGGAGTCTCCAGGTTTTTTCATAATGGATTCTGCTTAAGAAAAGATGCTGTTGCTGCCAGTATTCAGAAGATTGAGAATATTCTGCAGTGGTTTGAAAATCAGAAGCAGCTTAATTTTTATGCAAGTTCATTACTGTTTGTTTATGAAGGTTCATCTTGGCCAACTACTACAAAATCGAATGACAGAACTTTGGTAGAAAAACTTCTGTCCAAAGGGCAACTGTCAGACACAGATGTACTAGAGTACAATAATAACTTTCATGTGTTAAATTCCACAGAGAATGGAAAAATAGATGCTTCAGTAGGCAAAAGCCTCTCCAAGATGTATGCTCGTCACAGAAAAATGTGTTCAAAAAGGCATCACAGTCAGACTTCATTGAAAGTTGAAAATATAGAGCAAGACAATGGGTGGAAAAGCATGTCACAGGAACATTTAAATGGAAATGTACTTTCCCAACTGGAAAAAGTTTTCTATCATCTTCCCACTGGTTGCCAAGAGATTTCAGAAGCAGAAGTGCGAATGATAGATTTTGCTCATGTGTTCCCTAGCAACTCAATAGATGAGGGATATGTTTATGGGCTGAAGCATTTAATTACTGTACTGCAAAGTATTTTAGACAATTGAATCTTTTGCTGCAGTCTTTGTAAAGGATGGGACAATCATAAGAGCAGCAGTCAATATCTCTGTACATGTAAAGTTATGTAAAAAATTTATATTGTGAGTCTACATTTTGTCTTTATACTTTTGGTAGGAGGGTTATCTTTTTTATAATCTTACTCAGGAAAACTAATTATTTGCTCATTAGAAAACTATGAAGAATAAAGAAACTTAGGAATCTTAAGCAGGGAATGTGGTGGTACATGGCTTAAACATCTGGCTGAACAAAGATGCAAACCATTATTCAGTCATTAAGAGTTTATTTAGCTTTCTGTAGCCAATTTGTCATGAACTCTCTGTCCACTGAACCTTGACAATGAGCCATATCTAAACTCATTAAATTAATGGAACACTTTTAAAAATCTAGAAAGCACAGGTTGATGTCCTTGGTATTACTATGTATGAAGTCATTAAAACTGGAGAAAATTCTACTTCAGAACAATTAAGTACTGTTTAGGTTTTATGTTAAAAGTTCAGACCAGCATATCAAAAGGTGCTTCTTAGTAAAGCGATTTAGAATTATTGCATTCCAAAAGCAGATTTTCTCTTTTAATTTCCATTAAAATGGATATTTCAATATATTATACTTCATGAGAAAAATAATTAAAAAATAATTAAACAACAAGAACAACAACAAAAATCTTGAAATTAATGTCAGTAATTATTCTTGTCAGGGTTAGGAGAAGAAATAAGTTATTTGCAAGGAACAAAATGGTTTTCTTTTAAAATCTTTCATTGATGTGAAAATTGGAATATATATTTACTACATTTGAAAAGTGCTGTAAACCGTATAATACCTTTTGCTCTAAATGCAGCTTTAAAAGGTAGATTATTGAAGCTTTGTCTTATTTCTCCTTTAAGTAGCTTGAGAATTTTCTCATTTAAAATTCATGTATTTATATGTCCCCATTTAGTTCAACAGTAGTATAAGTATATGTTGCCAAAAAAGTGCTTCTCAGAATTTTAGAAAGCAATGAAGGACACCATCAAGTATTGTGTTATCAAAAGTACTATGTAAATTAGTGCATCTCTATGATTGGTGCATATCTAAATTCATCCTTCTATGTCACTCTTAAACAGTTTTATACCCTATTCCAGAGAGAAATTATGATTTAATTTTGTGATAGGTGGGGGGGATGCTATTTTTCCTGGAAAAATGAGATTTTTAAGTATTTTCTGCATTTCACACTTACCACCTAAAAGGATTTACAAATATATTAGCTGTTTATGAAAGCATTAATTGTACTTTGACTTACTAATAACACATCTAAATAGTTAACAGTTTTGCCATATTCCTGAAAAATGTTTCAGATTTGTGGGCTGTTGGACTTTTCCCTCTTTTTCCCCCTAGAATTACAAATTAAAGTTTTAAACTAAGCAGCTTTTTTTGGTGTGGAGGAAAGTATCACAATTTTATCTTTATCTCTAAGCATACTTTGCAAATATCTGAGCACAGACGGAAGTACCAAATGCTCTATGATTCTGTGTTTGGTAAATCTAATAAACCTGAATTACTTTAAAATTCATATACATTTTGTTAGAGCAAAAAAAAAATTTTTTTTTAGAGTTAGTATAAGTATTTTTCGTAGAGACTTCATATTTTTCTTACTGCCTAAATGGGTATTGGCTATAGCTTTTTGGGGGAGATAAATTTCAAGTGCTCATAAATAGTCAAATTTTTAATTTTACCTTTTTTCTCCTACCGTATAGACTTCTGTTGTTCTTATTTGGACAGTAGTTCAGTAAGTCTTAATAAGCTCAGTTAATTAATAATTTTGAGTCTTTTAACAAAAATTTTTTTGTAGGGGATGGTATCGGTCTATGTACAGTAAATTTAATAAATCTAAGTATTACCAGACTTTTGCACATTTTAGCTCAATAAAGTGTGAATCAGCTTTCTAGATTTTCTTTATCCATATTTGGAAATACAGTTTTGGAAAAATCAGTGTCTTACCTTTTTGATACAGTAGATAATCTTGGTTTTAATAAAACAAAAAGCGCTTTTATCATTTGTTTTTCAGGGAAGGGATTAACATTTAATTCTGTTTGTTTACATTTTTATCACTATTATCCAATGCCCATTTTATGTTACATTATAAGTAATCTTACATATCACAGAGGAAGTATCTGTTTATGTAATCTAGATGTGAATATTATACTGTCTAGCCCAGTTTAACATTATGTTTAGCCATTTAACATTATGCTGAAATTTACCACTGTGGGGAAGAATGATCACTATTCACCAACCATATTTAAACATGTACATGTTTAAGAAATAAGCATAATAAGGATATAGTTTGGGTTAATAGGATTATCATAGGTTTTTTTCCCCCCTAGGAAACATAAATAATGATTTTAGTGTATTTCTTATGGAATGCACTCATGAAAAGGACTTTAAGAGATTGTGGATAGTATAATAATACATTTCTCTAATTAAAATTTAAATTGTATAATAGTTTTATAATAAAGTATTTACACTAATATTTTAATATGGATAGAAGTTGCATAGATTCAGATAAATTAAAAATTGATAAATGCTAAATATTTTATCTAAATAGTTTTTCAAGAAACAATTGTGAAAATGTGTATATTAAGTGGCTCTAACATGGAGCTTTGTGGTATTTTCAACTCAGTATTCATTATTCTTTGTTTTATATGTCTAGAAAGATCATACTTAGTATTCCTCTTTACACTACAATTTGCTATTATGGGGCTTTAGATTGTGTTAAACTGAATAAGAACTTTTTTTCTGATTTTCAGTATAATTTACTATTTTATGATTTCTAAGGCAGTGTTCTTCATATTATCTCTATATTGATAATATAACTTAAGAAAAAGTGATTAATTTTCAAAGATTTCAGTTGTAGTTTTCATATTTCATGCAACTGAAAACTTTTGTTTCTAGGATTTGGAATATTGTAGAAAATACAGGATGAAAGAAAATGGTATGAAACAATTTTATTTGAGAAATTACTGTTTTTAAAACACTGTCATCATTTTAGTACTCTTAACAGTTAGACATTTGATACTTTAAAACTTGATTTGCTCTTAAAATTGTTTACAATGCTTTGTAATAATCTTTCTTATTCAGTGCCTTTAACCTTGATTTGATATGATTGTAGCCTCAGTTATCATTCCACTACATCCTGCAATATTTTTATAGCCTAGACAGCAATTTGTTTTAAAAAAAAAATGTCAATTTGATCATGTAAAGAGGTAGCAATTGTCTATCAATGCTTTGGGAAGACAAGTAGAGTTACCCATAGGCCATTCTCCTTAATTCATTCAAAAATATTGGATGTCTACCATGTGCCCAGCATTTTTGGCCCTGAATATGCAGTTCAGACAAAGCCCTAACCATTGTCTGCATTCTGTCTGGATGGGGTGGGTCTGGGGACTTAATTAAAAGAGAGCTACAGAAAAATATGCATTGTCAATAGTGAAGCTAACTAGCATTTGAGTTTGTGTAAAGATAAGGTAATGATTATTGAGCTGAGATAAAGCAACTGACAATATGTTGGGTGAAAAATAATACTTGCAGCATTATAACCTCTATTTGACTCTTGAGTTCAGGTAGTAATTATAGATAGGATAAAAAGGCCTTAATTTTTCACTTTTTTTGCTGGTAAAGGTACGTTTATTTTTAGGCTGTCCATTTAGAGTAGTGTTTTAACAGAACATTACTGTGAAAAACATTCCATTACATATTCATAAGCAAATTACTGCACATTTTTAAAATTGTATTTTACAATTTCATACAAGTACTTTAGACCTCAGTCTCATCTTCAAACCACTGGTATTTTAAATTTGGCAATGAATACGAAATTTTTGACTTACAGAGTGATTGTATTGTTACTTAAAATGCCTGTTAATATTTTAGGAAGGTTGGAATCTCCGTTTTTTGGTGTTTAAATTGTTACTTATGTTAATAGTGTCTAATAAGAGGAAATAGCATTTGTGCGATTAAATTAGAATATACTTTTAAAAGTTTTAATTGTTAAACTTTGTCATCATGGGGTTATATTTTGGCCTGGTGTTCACTTACAATCTGTTAGTAAGTTTAATTATGAAGTGAAATAGTTTCAAATAGTAATGCACCTGCGTATAAATGAAATTGGTGTGCACAAAGACACTTTACTATAGGGAGTTGTACTGGAAGATTTATGAAAGCATGTGAAATTGCACCTAAAATTGTATTAGTGACTATGCTAAATTTATTTTACTTGATGAATGAATGTATTTAGTGTAGTCAAAGTTACTTTGGTTTAAATGTCTACACAATGTCTTTTTTTAAATGTGTTTGTAATTTGTAGTATTGATGGGGGGTATTTGGACTTGGACTGCAGGGGTTATTGTCAATGTGTGATTTGTGTTTTTATTTTATAGAATCATCTAATGTGATATACCGATTTTTATAAGTGATATTTAGATAATTCTAATAACTGTATATTTGACAACCTATTAAAATGTTTTGCAATTGGAGCTTTTCTTTATTAATTGTATTATGCTAACAAACTCATGGTAATTGAAAAATAACATACTCATTCAACAAATATTTGAGTGCATGTTATGTACCAGAAACTACAGGAATCATGAAGGATTCAAGGATGATTAGGACAAGCTAGTAACAGAAAAAAAAAAATGCATTGCAAATGAAAAAAATGTTAACTTTTTTGTCTGAATATTTTTCTATGAGATGTACTAAAGTCTTTGGAATCAACCTTGTAGGGGAAGTGGAAAACAGGAGAACAAACTGACTTGGCTGTGAAGATACATATTACAATTGTAAAACTTCAGAAGTGGGTAAGATAGTTTTGCCTGTATTTGAAGTTTTGTGAATCAGCTACTTAATCAGTGACCTAATTATTTTCATTCATTAATTAAAAGGAGAGGGTATATCAAATGCTGTCCCAATATTAGGCACCATATTTGGCTTTGGAGATTTTGAAAAGCTGCATAAGAGATTCGGTACATGTTCTCAAGATATGTACTATCTGGTAGAAAGAAAAAACAATATAAATATGGGGTAAAATATTATTGGGGTATGACTGATACTTAATCAATATACAGCAGGGCTGTGAAAGAGAGGAGTCAGTTCTGATAAAATGCAAGAGGAAGAAGGGATTTATAGTCTCATTGCAATTGTGAGTCAAGGCTCCAAAAAGCTAGAGGGCATTCCTCTTTATGCCTGCTACTATGAACCATGGGAAGGAGCAATACTATGTGAAGTAGTTTCTAAGACTGGCTGCCTAACTGCTGAGAATAACAGAATCCCATAGCTGTAGTCCCCTAGTTACAGCTAACTGTAAGAACTAAGTAAAAGCTGAAATGAAGGGGCGCCAGCTGGCGCAGTGGGTTAAAGCCTCTGCCTTTGGCTCAGGTCTTGATCTCAGGGTCTTGGGATCAAGCCCCACGTCAGGCTCTCTGCTCAGCAGGGAGCCTGCTTCCTCCTCTCTCTCTCTGCCTGCCTCTCTGCCTACTTGTGATCTGTCAAATAAATAAATAAAATCTTAAAAAAAAAAATGAAGTAAGTGAAAATGACCACCTGAGAATTTCATTGAAAATGCAGATTCCGATTCAGCAGGCCTGGATGGGGTCTGTGATGCTCCTGGCCCATGGACTACTCCTTAGTAGCAAGATTTTCAAAAGGTTCTTTTGGTGTAGAATGTGCAATAGAACTTGGATCACTTTTATCCAAGCAACCAGAGCTATTTGAAAGCCAGGGAGAGTGTTGAGAAAGAATGTGAGAAAATAACAGGCAGTAATGGCTCACGTTAATACCGTCCATTCTTTTTTTTTTTTTTTCCCCTTAATGTCACTTATTTATTTATTTATTTATTTATTATTTATTTATTTGATAGAGATCACAAGTTGGCAGAAGGCAGGCAGAGACAGAGGGGGAAGCAGGCTCCCTGCCGAGCAGAGAGCCCAATGTGGGGCTTGGTCCCAGGACCCTGAGATCATGACCTGAGCTGAAGGCAGAGGCTTAAACCACTGAGCCACTCCAGACGCCCCAATACTGTCCATTCTTGAATGGAAGAAAAGTTCATCCGCTATGTCAGGCCATTAAACTTTCCTCCTCCAGGTCTTAGGGCTCCTGTAATAATAGGCTAATCTTTTTCTATTTTTCTATTTCTATTTGTTAGCTTTTCACAGGTGTGAACGATGCCTACTTTGCCAACTGAAGAAAACAGTCTGCATATGCTTGTTAATTACATTGTATTTGCTTTAGGGAGAAATAATGTGGTACAATTGGTTTGGACACTCAGATGTTTTGAGTCTATATGTTTCTAAAGAGAAGTTAGGAAGGTTTGGGGTTTTTTTAAGGTGTTTTTCTTTTTTAGCTGATCACAAGTCCTATTTTTTTTTTTTTTCAATTTCAGTGTTCCAGAATTCATTGTTTATGCACCACACCGTATTTTTAAAGAGTGTGGCATGCAGGCAGAGAATTTTAGACTGTGAAGCCCAATGTGGGGTCCATTTCACAACCCTGAGATCATGACCTGAGCCCATATCTAGAGTCGGATGCTCAATGGACTGCGCCACCCAAGCATAAAGGAAGGTCGTTAAAATTGTTATTAATTAAACTAATATAATTTGACAAAGTGCTTTGGGATGGGCACAAAAAAGATGCTGAATGTGGAAGCGTCATGTGGACACTTGTTATCTATGGAAGAATGAACAGTATCACCTCAAACATTTTAAAGATTGTAAGTTTAAGGTAAATAGGCTGAATTTATAGCTTATAGGGCTTTGATCCAGTTCAAAGAGTATCTTTATTTTTGTGAGTTTGTAAAGAAACCATAACTTTTAGTTCTCCTCAGTCTTAACTTCCATTTTCCACTCCTTATTGTGGTCAACTCTAACCCATCCAGGTTATGCCAGCGGCAGAGAGACCAATCTCAGTAATGGGCTAGCCTGACCACTCTGTCAGCATGATTGCTGCATAACACCCTAAAATGTAGGTGGCTTAACAATTGTCCTTTATTATTTGTATGGACTTGCAAGTCCGTTGGGTGATTCTGCTGATCTTGGCTAGATTTACTCATGTTTCTATAGTCAGCTGTCAGGTCAGCTGAGTTGGGGGATGGGAGGGGGTGGGTTGTGAGCTAGTCCAGGATGGCTGGGATGACATGTCTTAACCTTCTTTCATCAGGCTAGCCCCAGCATTTTCTTTTGGTAGTTGTGGGAGTCTAAGAGAAGACGCTGAAACCATGCAAACAGGTTTTCAAGATTGTTTGTGTCAAGTTTGCTATTATTGCCCAACCCAGTTAGTGTGGGCAGCTACGGAAGGGCATGATGCAATTAACCACATGCTCCAAACTCAGACCAACTCATATAGGACACCAAAATATTGTCCTGGCTTATCATGGTCTATGTTTTCATCAGGCAGCAAAGTCAGATCAAGTGGACAATGTGGGCATTCCATAAGAATGATCCGTTGATCAGAACAGAGGCAGCAGGATAAACTGTGTTCAAATTTAAAAATCTCGTCTGTTTTCCCTTTTTTAAAGATTTCACCCAGGTTCCCACACTTTACCTCCCCTAGGTAGAACCCTCTGGGTAGTCTCACAATGTTGCCATCCTCAGTTTGTAATAATATGTTATTTGAGGAATGGTTTGGTACGTCCCCCCCACCCCCACCGAAGTTTTTACTTAAATTCAAGTTAATTAACATACAGTGTAATACTAGTTTCAAGTGGAGAATTTAGGGATTCATCACTTAAATACAACACCAGGTACACATTGCAAGAGCTCTCCTTAATCCCCATCACCTGTTTAACACCTCCTCCCATCAGTCTCACCTCCTCCAGTAACTATTGATTTGTTCTCTATAGTTAGAGTGTTTTTTGGTTTGCCTCTCCACCCCCGCCCCCATGTTCATTTGTTTCTTAAATTCCACATATAGAGGTGCCTGGGTGGTTCAGTCAGTTAAGTGGCTGCCTTCGGCTCAGGTCATGATCCTGGATTCCCGAGATGTAGCCCAGCATTGGGCTCCCTTCTCAGCAGGGCATCTGCTTCTCCCTATCCCTCTACCCCTCCCTCCACTCATGATCTCTCTCTTTCTGCTCTCAAATAAAATCTTTAAAAAGTCCCACTTATGAGTGAAATATGGTATTTGTCTTTCTCTGACTGACTTATTTCACTTAGAATAATACTATTTAGCTTGGTCGATGTCCTTGCAGATGGCAAGATTTCATTCTTTTTGATGGCTGAATAATACCACAAGGTATCCTAAGCAATCTTAATGGGGTTCCTTGGTGATGACTTGAGTGTCAATTTTCTTTCAAGTGTATATAAACTTACATTTCTATGACAAAAATTATGCAAAAGACATGTACTTTCTATTACATATTGCAGATAACTCTTTTCCAGTTGATGAAACTATGTTTTTAATTGAACTAGTACTTTTGGTCCAGTTTTTAGGTACAAGAGCTACTTTATTCTAAAATATTATTTGAACTTGAATGCGCTGTTTTATTGTCAGGTTAGCTAGATTTTAGTTTTCATTTTCTCCCCACTTTTTTTCTGTTATTAGTATATAATATACCACTGAGGGTGAAAATCCTTTTATTTTTAAAGTTTTATTTATTTATTTGTCAGAGAGCTCATGAGAGAGAGAGAGTGAGAGAGGCAGGCCGAGAGAGAGGGGAAAGGAGGCTTCCTGCTGAGCGGAGAGCCTGATGTGGGGCTCCATCCCAGTACCCTGGGATCATGACCTGAAACAAAGACAAAGGCTTAACCCACTGAACCACAGGTGCCCCTAAGGGCGAAAATTATTAGAAAGAATGTCTGTTTATTTCATAATTTCTCTTTTCTATGAATTTCTCATTCATTTTTCAAGGAGGAGATACTACTATGGTTTTTACCCTTTTAGTATGTTCTGAATATATTTCTTGGGGAAAATAAAATTAAGAAGTCTTCTTTTAAGAGAAACAACATCTCTCTACTTATCCAAAGCAGTCAGGGATTTTATCCTTAATTTCCAGTTTCTAGGTTTTTAGTAATTCTGTATAACATCAAATAGGTGTAGTTACTGAGCAAAATTAGACATTTTGCTCACTAACTACACAAATCCATGCTATGTAGCTTTTCCTGGCTGTTCGATCTTTATTTTTCTTTTATAGCTTTTGTAGAGACATTGCTTTTACAGAAGGGCTCAAGTATTGGAGTCTTAGGAATATGATATTCAGGGGCACCTGGCTGGCTCAGTCAGTTAAGCATCTGCCTTCAGCTCAGGTCATGATCCTGGAGTCCTGGGATCCAGCCCTGCTTCAGGCTCCCTGCTCAGTGGGGAGTCTACTTCTCTCTCTGGCCCGCACCAAGCTTTTCCTTTGTCTTCCTCTCAAATAAATAAATTAGATCTTTTAAAATATATATATATATATATATAATATAAACTTTTGAGGTAAGCCATAAATAGCAAATAATGTATTAGAAGCTTCACATAACAAAGCTACAAATAACTTCAGGTGTCACAATGTTCTTAAACTCTTTATAGTAATCCATCCAAAAAGCATTGTACAATTTCTTATATTTTCAGAAGAAGACATTAAAGGTAAGTAGTGACTGTTTTTTCCTCTACCTAAACAACTTTAGGCCAGGAGGTGTAGCCACTTCCAGAATCATTGTTATTCCTGCTTCCTTCCTTAAACATAACAAAGCAAAAGCAAACTCCTGTGAAGTACCTATCTTTCCTTACTGTGCCTTCTACTCACGGCCCTCCAGTGATGTAAAATACATCACTGTGACCTGGCTCACAGTCAGTCTCTCTGTGAAGTTTTTTAAAGGTGATATCCGTGTATATGCACTCAAACTGGTGGCTGAAGTCTGAAGAAAGGTCTTACTGGAAACTGTCCTGTCTGTGGAGTGTGATGCTAAACTCAAGCAGTTAGCATCAGGATTATATTGCAGTATTTTAATGTGTGTTTCTGTTTAAATCACCTTAGTATGTGTATACATATGTATGTACGTATATATACACACAAATTTATATATTTGATTCATTAACATCAAAATCATGGCCAACAGCACTATAACTCATCCCTGATCAAAGCTTATCAAATATATGTGTTTCTTTGCCAGACACATCACAGCCTTCTTCTCTCAGATACACTAGGTAGAAGTTCAGCCCTGCTCAAGGGCCATTTAAACAATGATATCACCCAAAAAAGGCACAAAATTACAAAAATATAGCACAAAACAAAATACAAAAAAGAGATAATATGAGAAGTGAAATGAAGGTAGAGCACTGCCTTGTTCAACTCCAGCTGGGCAACTCAAATTTTTTGCTACTCTGTGCATGTCCACAAATTATTGTAAAAATGGCATGAATATTGATTTGAAGCTATAATAAATTTTACTGAGTAGGTGAATTTGCAAATATGGAATCCATGAATAGTTAGGCTCAACTGTAATAAAGAGTGAGAATGTTTATATCAGCCACTGCATTATTTACATATTATAATCATTTATAACTCAATTCTTTTAGTTTGGGGTCTAGGCATAATTAGTTAGAAGCACCTATCCCGGGCACCTGGGTGGCTCAATGGATTAAGCCGCTGCCTTCGGCTCAGGTCATGATCTCAGGGTCCTGGGATCAAGCCACACAACGGGCTCTCTGCTCAGCAGGGAGCCTGCTTCCTCCTCTCTCTCTGCCTGCCTCTCTGCCTGTTTGTGATCTCTGTCAAATAAATAAATAAAATCTTAAAAAAAAAAAAATAAGAAGCACCTATCCCACATCCTGTAAGAAGTTCAGTATACTTCTCCAGGGCTTGTTCTCAATAGAAACTAGCCCCAAGTGTGTATTTCTCCAAGCATTTCATTTCGTTTATCTCTACAACTGTACTTTCTGCTCCATACAAAACCAAGAGTGGGACTCAGCTCTTTTTTCTTGATTTACTCTCAAACTGTTTGCACAAGGCATTTGTATAGCAGACTAGGGAAGGCTGAGAAATTGAAAACTTGGTTATGCTGTAGTAACAAAAACAGAATAGAATATTAAACATCCTTGCCCTAAATTGTCCTTTATTTCCTCCATCCAATCTCCTGGAACTTTATTAAAAATAAATAGCTACTATAGTCATTAGTCTGTTTTTTCCTCTTTCCTAGCAATATCTGTAAATAGAAGAACAGAGATTTAGTTTAAGTCTAATGAATTATGGTAACCACTCTTTGGCAAGCACAATTGGCTGTGGCAATTTTAAGTCCATTTTCCTCCTTTATGTAGCTAATTTCAAATCCATTTAATCCTCACAAAGTCTTTATAAGAAAGATTTATTTCAGATTTACAGACTAGGAAAAGGCCTATTAGAGGTTAAGTAACTTATCAGAGTTCAGACTTTAATACAAGAAATTCAACCTAGATCTAAGAGGCCACGGTGCTTAACCACCACACTAGATTTGCTTACTATTCAGTTCTTTAAATTCCCTAATAAGGAATGTCTGGATGAGTAAGAATATGCCACTTACTGACCTATAGGAAAAAACACCCACAATCAAATGCTGAAAATATTATCCAAATTAGAAATGTGGGTTTATGAACTCTTACTCTCCACAGAGGTATTCTGGGCAACTGGCTGGCTCAGGAAGAGGAGCATGTGACTCTTGATCTCAGGGTCATGAGTTTGAGCCCCAGGTTGGGTGTACAGATTGCTAAGAAAAATAATAAATATTACTTAAAAAGCAATCAAGAGGGATGCCTAGGTGGCACAGTCATTTAAGCGACTGACTGGGTTTTGGCTCAGGTTGTGAGATCCAGCCCCATTATCAGTTCTGCACTCGGTGTGGAGTCTGCTTAAGACTTTCTTTCCCGGGGTGCCTGGGTGGCTCAGTGGGTTAAAGCCTCTGCCTTGGGCTCAGGTCATGATCCCAGGGTCCTGGGATTGAGCCCAGCATCAGGCTCTCTGCTCAGCAGGGTGCCTGCTTCCTCCTCTCTCTCTGCCTGTTTCCCTGCCTACTTGTGATCTCTGTCTGTCAAATAAATAAATAAAATCTTTAAAAAAGAAAAAAAAGACTTTCTCTCCCTCTGCCCGTCCCCACCAAAGCTGACACACAACTCTCTTAAAATAAATAAAATCTAAAAAGAAATAAAGAGGTTAAAATTCTGGAAGTAAAAATTGAATAATCTCTATTAAGTGTAGAATATGACACAGGAATGGAGATTTTAAAATTGTATTTAATTATACTGGTTAGCTATTTGCAGCATTGTAATGGTTTTCTGATGTTGTTAGGCAAATTTGAAAGGGTGCAGATTAGAGCTAAAAGTACCATGGTGGGAATGTGTTTACATTATATAAATTAATTCAAAATTTTAACTTACTGCTAAGTAGAACTTTCTCATGAATACATAGACAAAGTAAATGAATGCTATCAAGATATACCATGTACGGAAAATTTTCTTTTATCCTTTTACATTTTATTGAGGTACAATTCAAGACCTGTTAGCAAATTTGAGATTTAAATTACAATCGATTTTAGAATTTTCCATTACCCCCAAACTGTTCCTCAGCCCATCTGCAATTTTTTCACTGTTTTTAACAGGCCTGAGGTAGGAACACACACGCACACACAGGCTTTACTACTTGAATTAAAAAGGAAAATCGCCTGGTACCACCTAGTGGTGTTTATGTAGATAGCAAGTTGATACTGGAGTTCTCAAAATCCTCGATTTGAGAATCCTTCAATGGGATCACTACATAAGCTACAAATATTTATGGTTTATCATTGAAACTCAACTCAAAAATACCCATAATCTTATCTAAAAGCCTTACTAGATAAATTTATTGAAGTTTAATTTTAAAAAGTAACAGTATCTTTTCTTTGAATGAGAGTTTAGTGGGGACCCCAGTATGTTTAGGTTGATAAATGCTTAACAGCTTTATTTGAGGCAAGGATAAATCATTTGAAGCCAGGATCCTAACCAACTTACTCCCTGACTTGGTAAGAGTAACTTTATAAAGAAAAGGCTGCAGAGAAATACACAAAAATACAAAGAGTGGTTATACTTAGGTATTTGAAAATGAGTTAATTTTTCCTTTTATTTTTCTCGAGTATATATTTAGAATTGAAAAAAAAATAAGCTCTATTTTCAAAAGTGAACATCAAATTTCATCATATCACAAAAATGCCTAACAAAGTACCTTAAAGGCAGTAATTTTTCATGACTATTCCCTTTCTTGGTTCCTCCCTGTTGGTAGCAGTAACTGCCTCACTCATAGGTTAAGACTGAAGGTGGTGGTTATCTAAGGGACACCTGCCTCAGCCTCTCAGTATGACTCCTTGCTGGGGACTCCACCTGTTACCTCGTTTCATGGGAGCTCAATGTTCCAAGGTTATTTAAATATGATCAACAGTGTTATTATAGTGAAATGTACATATTTCTGATAGTATTACTAGAAAACAGTGCTTTATTATAAAAAATTATTCAGGGTGAAAATAGTTTTGGCAAAGAGTTATGCAATTAGGGACATCAAATTGAATAATAATACTTAATTTAGATTCCAGTTCTGGCTCTGATTTATACTATCCACGTAACTGTGGTAAAACCACCTGACATCTTTGTCCTGAACTTCTCAACTGTAAACTGGGGATAACAAAAATACCTTGTAAAGTATTTGTAAGGTTGTTACGGGAATTAAATTAAACAATACATGAATACCATATATTAAGCTCTAACTATAAGGTATTGTTACTATTATTGCACTGGTAGTATTATTTTCTTAGAGTGGTGTAACTTAATATGTGACTGGGGAATTCTGATCACACCACTCCTACAAGTGTAGATAGAATATAAAATACAGTATAGGAGAGGTAGATGCCGGTGCTGTCCGTGGTTCTGAAACCACCATGATTCAGCAGCCTGAGACTGTTTGGAAACCTCAAGACACTGGTGATTCTTTTATTTATTTTATTTTCTTAAATACTTTATTTAAATTCAATTTAGTTAATGCATACTGTATTATTAATTTCCAAGGTAGAATTTAGTGATTTGTCCATTGCATTTAACACCCCGTGCTCATTACCTCAAGTGCCCTCCTTAATGTCCCTCACCCAATTACCCCACCCTCACTCCCCTCCAGCAACCTTCAGTTTGTTTCCTAAAATTCAGTGTTTTGTACTGTTTGCCACCATCTCTTTTCATCTTATTTTTCCTTCCCTTCCTCTATGTTCATCTGCTTTCGTTCTTTTTTTTTTTTAAATATTTTATTTATTTATTTGACACACAGAGATCACAAGTAGACAGAGAGGCAGGCAGAGAGAGAGGGGGGAGCAGGCTCCCTGCCGAGCAGAGAGCCGGATGCGGGGCTCAATCCCAGGACCCTGGGATCACAACCTGAGCCGAAGGCAGGCTTAACCCAATGAGCCACCCAGGTACCCCTCATCTGCTTGTTTCTTAAATTTCACGAGTGAATTCATACGGTATTTGTCTTTCTCTGATTGACTTATTTTGCTTAGCATAACAGCTTCTAGTTCCAACCATGTCATTGCAAATGACAAGATGTCATTCTTTTTGATGGCTAAGTAATATTGCTATATATATATACACACCACTTTTTCCTTATCCATGCATCTGTCAATGGGCATCTGGGCTCTTTCCATATTTTGACTATTGTGGACATTGTTGCTATGAACATTGGGGTTCATGTGCCCCTAAAAATTAATGATTTAGAAAACAACAGACATTGGTGAGGATGCAGAGAAAGGGGAACACTTTTGCACTGTTGGTGGGAATGCAAACTGATCCAGCCACTCCAGAAAACAGTAAGGAGTTTCCTTAACAATAGAGCTACCTTATGATCCAGCAATTGCACTACTAGGTATTTCTCTAAAGGAATATATTTTAAGGTGAGAAATATCTTTCATACTAACTAAAGAAGAAACACTGAAGAGAAAGTGTTGAGGATCTGCAATGTTCAAATCACTACTACAGTGTCCTGGGTTCTCTGGAAAGAACTACCTTGTATTAAACATCTTGATAGCAAGGTTCTCCCCCCATTTAAAAAAAAATTATTTTCAGTGTTCTAGAATTCATTGTTTATGCACCACACCCAGTGCTCTATGCAATATGTGCCTTCCATAATACCCACCACCAGGCTCACCCAACTCCTCACCCCCCTCCCCTCCAAAACCCTCAGTTTGTTTCTCAGAGTCCACAGTCTCTCATGGTTTTTCTCCTCCTCCAATTTCCCCCAATTCCCTTCTCCTCTCTATCTCCCCACATCCTCCATGTTATTCCTTATGCTCCACAAGGAAGCAAAACCATATGATAATTGACTCTGCTTGACTTATTTCACTTAGCATAATCTCTCCCAGTACCATCCATGTTGATACAAAAGTTGGGTATTCATCTTCTCTTATGGAGGGATAATACTCCATTGTACATATGGACCATATCTTCTTTATCCATTCATTCATTGAAGGGCATCTTGGTTCTTTCCACAGTTTGGTGACTGTGGCCATTGCTATGAATACTGGGGTACAGATGGTCCTCCTTTTCACTGCATCTGTATCTTTTGGGTAAATAACTTATAGTGCAATTGCAGGGTTATAAGTAGCTCTATTTTTAATTTCTTAAGGAATCTCCACACTGTTTTCCAAAGTGGCTGCACCAACTTGCATTCCTACCAGCAGTGTAAGAGGGTCCCCCCTTGGGAGCCTGGGTGGCTCAGTGGGTTAAGCCTCTGCCTTCGGCTCAGGTCATGATCCCAGAGTCCTGGGATCGAGCCCCACATCGGGCTCTCTGCTCAGTGGAGAGCCTGCTTCCCTTCCTCTCTCTCTGCCTGCCTCTCTGCCTACTTGTGATCTCTCTCTGTCAAATAAATAAATAAAAATCTTAAAAAAAAAAAAGAGGGTCCCCCTTTCTCCACATCCTCTCCAACACATGTTGTTTACTGTCTTGTTAATTTTACCCATTCTAACTGGTGTAAAGTGGTATCTCAGTGTGGTTTTGATTTGAATCTCCCTGATGGCTAATGATGATGAACATCTTTTCATGTGCCTGTTAGCCATTTGTATGTCTTCTTTGGAGAAGTATCTGTTCATGTCTTCTGCCCATTTTTTGATGTGATTATCTGTTTTGTGTGTGTTGAGTTTGAGGTGTTCTTTATAGATCTTGGATATCAGCCCTTTGTCTGTAGTGTCATTTGCGAATATCTTCTCCCATTCCATGGGTTGCCTCTTTGTTTTGTTGACTATTTCCTTTGCTGTGCAGAAGTTTTTGATCTTGATAAAGTCCCAAAAGTTTATTTTCACTTTTGTTTCCTTTGCCTTTGGAAACATATCTTGAAAGAAGATGCTATAGCCAATGTCGAAGAAGTTACTGCCTGTGTTCTCCTCTAGGATTCTGATGGATTCCTGCTTCACGTTGCAGTCTTTCATCCATTTCAAGTTTATCTTTGTGTACTGTGTAAGAGAATGGTCGAGTTTCATTCTTCTATACATAGCTGTCCAATTTTCCCAGCACCATTTGTTGAAGAGACTTTTTTCCACTGTATATTTTTCCCTGCTTTGTTGAAGATTATTTGACCATGCAGTTGAGGGTCCATATCTGGGCTCTCTACTCTGTTCCACTGGTCTATGTGCCTGTTTTTGTGCCAGTACCATGCTGTCTTGGTGATCACAGCTTTGTAGTAAAGCTTGAAATCAGACAGTGTGATGTCCCCAGTTTTGTTTTTCTTTTTTTAACATTTCCTTAGCAATTTGGGGTCTCTTCTGGTTCCATACAAATTTGGGGATTGTTTGCTCCAGCTCTTTGAGAAATGCTGGTGGGATTTTGATTGGAATGGCATCGAAAGTATAGATTGCTCTAGGCAGTATAGACATTTTAACAATGTAATTCTTCTGATCCATGAGCAGGGAATAGTCTTCTATCTTTTTGTGTATTCCTCAGTTTCTTTCATGAGTGTTGTGTATTTCCTCGAGTATAGTTGCTTCACCTCTTTGGTTAGGCTTATTCCTAACCAAAGAAACATAAGATATGCATACTATATTATTAATTTCAAATATCTTATGATTCTTGGTGCTATAGTAAATGGAATTGATTCTCTAATTTCCCTTCCTATGTTTTCATTGTTAGTAAGAAACAACTTATTTCTATATATTGATTTTGTATCCTGCCACATTACTGAATTGCTGTATGAGTTCTAGTGGTTTGGGGGTGGAGTCTTTTGAGTTTTCCATATAAAGTATCATGTCATCTGCGAAGAGAGAGAGTTTGACTTCTTCATTGCCAATTTGAATACCCTTTATTTCTTTTTGTTGCCTAATTGCTGTTGCTAGGACTTCTAATACTATGTTGTGGTTACTAGGACTTCTAATACTATGTTGTGGTGAGAGTGGGTATCCTTGTCGTGTTCCTGATCTCAAAGGGAAGGCCATCAGCTTTTCCCCATTGAGGATGAAATTTGCTGTGGGTTTTTCCTAGATAGATTTTATGAAGTTGAGGAATGTTCCCTCTATCCCTATGCTTTGAGCGTTTTAATTAGGAACAGATGCTGTATCTTGTCAAATGCTTTTTCTGCATAAATTGAGAGGACCATATGGTTCTTCTCTCGTCTCTTATTGATTTGTTCTATCACATTGATTGATTCGCAAATGTTGAATCACCCTTGTGTCCCATGGATAAATCCCACCTGGTCATGGTGGATAATCTTTTTCGTATACTGTTGGATCCTGTTAGCTAAGGTCTTGTTGAGAATCTTGGCATTCATATTCATCAGGGATATTGGGCTGAAATTCTTTTTAGTGAGGTCTTCACCAGGTTTGGGGATCAGGGTAATGCTGGCTTCATAAAAAGAGTTCGGGAGTTTCCCTTCTGCTTCAATTTTTTGAAGCAGCTTCAGAAGAATAGGTATTTTTTCTTCTTTGAACTTTGATAGAATTCCCAGGGAATCCATCAGCTCCTGGGCTCCTGTTCTTTGGGAGGTTTTTGCTCACTGCTTCAATCTCATTACTAGATATTGGTCCATTCAGGATGTCAATTTCTTCCTGATTCAGTTTTGGAAGTTTATAGGTTTCCAGAAATGCATCCATTTCAATTAGGTTGCTTAACTTATTGGCATATAACTGTTGATAATAATTTCCGATAACTGTTTCTATTTCCTTGGTGTTAATCGTGATCTCTCCCTTTTCATTCATAATTTTATTAATTTGGGTCTTCTTTCTTTCTTTTGGATCAGTTTGGCCAGTGGTTTATTGATCTTATTGATTCTTTAAAAAAACCAGCTCCTAGTTTCGTTGATGTGTACTACTGTATCTCTAGTTTCTATCTCATTGATCTCTGCTCTAATCTTGATTATTTCCCTTCCTGTGCATGGGGCTGGCTTAATTTGTTGTTGATTCTTCAGTTATTTAAAGTGTAAAGAGACTTTATGTATTCTGGATTTTTAAATTTTTTTGAGGGAGGCTTGGATGGCCTATGTATTTCCCCCTTAGGACTGCCTTTGCTGTATCCCATAGGTTTTGGACCAAAGTGTCTTCATTCTCATTGGTTTCCATGAATTGTTTAAGTTCTTGATTTCCTTCATGATCCAAGCATTCTTAAGCAAGGCGGTCTTTAGCTTTCAGGTGCTTGAATTCCTTCCAAACTTTTTCTTGCGTTTGAGTTCCAGTTTCAAAGCATTGTGGTCTGAGAATACGCAGGGAATAATTTCAGTCTTTTGGTATCGGTTGGTTCCTGATTTGTGAGCCAGTATGTGGTCTATTCTGGAGAAAGTTCCATGTGCACTTGAGGAGAATGAGTATTCTGTTGTTTTAGGGTGGAATGTTCTGTATATATCTATGAGATCCATCTGGTCCACTGTGTCATTCAATGCTCTTGGTTCTTTATTGATTTTCTGCTTGGATGATCTATTACTGAGAGAGGCATGTTAAGATCTCCTACTATCAAATGTATTCTTATCAATATGACTCTTTATCTTGATTAATAGTTTTCTTATATAATTGGCTGCTCCCATATTGGGGGCATAGATATTTACAATTGTTAGGTCATCTTGGTGAATAGTCCCTTTAAGAATTATGTAGTTCAAACACACTTTTTAAAGCACTTCTATCTTCAGGAATGAACACATTAGTGGAAGGACAGTTTCTCAACTGTGTTGTTTCTTAGAGTTAAGTCAATGGCCCTTTCCTTCAGCTTCAATATGCACACCTGAAAGTGCTTGTATCTTCACAAATCAAGATGTTATTTCAAAGGTGCATTCTCTTTGCACAAATGACTTGCTTCTTAGAATGAAGTAAATGCTACTTTCCTGATGCATTCACACACACTTTTGCAAATGCCTCCATCTTGATGACAGAGGATGAGAGTTGAAAGATGGTTTTTTGACGGTGTTCTTTTTAGTGTTCAGTAGATGGCATTTTTTTTATGGATTCATTGGAAGATGCTTGAAAGAGTGTTTCTATATATGGTTCTTTAGTAAAGTAAAAGTTAAGGAAGTATAGGGCACTATATTTGGTAAAGTAAGTAAGGGCACTTGGTAAAGTAAGTATAGGGCACTTTCCTTATGCAACCACACATACATGGGAAATAGCTCTATCTTCATGAAAGCATAGGGTACTTGAAGGAAGCTTTCTCCACAGACTTCTTTTTCCAAGTTCAGCCTACAGCACTTGCCTTCCCCTTTCATGCATACATGGGAAAACACTTCTGTCCTCATAAAAAGTCATTTTGGTTGAAAGAGGGTTTTTGTATATGGTGTGCTCTCTGAGGGCAAATAGTATTGGCCATTTTTCTGTGCTTTACACACACAGTTGAAAATGCTCTTATCTCTGTGAAACAGGTCAGTTACAAGACACCCTGTCTCTGGGAATCTTTTTAGAATTAAGTATATGCTACTTCCTGATGCTTCTGCATGTCCATTGCAAAAGACTTCGATTTCTGTGAGTGACGATGCAGGAGAATGGAGGTTTCTCTACAGTTTTCTTAGAGTTAGGGACAGGGCACTTTCCTTATGCTTTCACATATCCCTTTGTCAAGGCTTCTATCTCCATGAAAGAAGACACGCTTTCTTTCTGCCCCCAGAAAGCTCCCATGCGTGGGGGTTCTTGGGGAGCCACATGGGCCCGGACTGTGTTACTGGATGGCTCCAACATGTACTGAGCGAGACAGCACTCTAGACCATGGGCGCCAGTGCAGCCCGAACCGCCACCCAACGCCGGCCAATTCTCACAAGCTTTCTGCCCAAATCAATATTGACTTGGGCAGAAATCTCGTGAGAACTGGCTGGCAAAACCCCAGTGAACTCACTTCCTGTGGTGCATGTCTGCAGGGCCTCTGCCTGGGCCTGAACCTGACCTGGGTCCTGAGTGGTCATGGCTGGAACCCTGCAAGAAAGCCCTCTATGAGTCAGGTGCATGGGAGGCCAATGCCTCCTGCTACTCAGCCCCCTGGAGTGCCCGGTCTGGCGCTGGCAGATCAGGCCTGCCATGCCCCTAGGCCCTGGCCCAAATGCTTGGTTGGGATTTCAGGCTTCCATCCCCAGTGGACTGTCCCTCGAATCCTCCAGATTGGGGACCCCTGAGCCACACCGCATGACTCCACCTGCCACGCAGGAGGAAACCGTGCTGCTCGGGGCTGTGCAAAACCCTCCGAGAAGGATTTACCTGCATGCCCCGCGCTGAGGCCATCCCCCACCTTCGGTGTCCCACTGGGCCACTAACATGGAGGCTGACTCCTCTCCCTCAACCTTGCCCCTAGAAAGCTTCCATGAGGAGGGTTCCTCTCAGGAGCTGCCTGGGCCCAGCCCATTTTCTCAGATGGCTGTGATATGCACCTAACAAGGAAGTGCTCTAGACCCCAGGTGACAGCGTGGCCCAAATCACCACCCAATGCCAGCCAATTCTCACGAGCTTTCTGCCCAAATACATATTGATATCGATTTGGGCAGAAAGCTCGTGAGAACAGGCTGGAAAACCCTGGTGAACTCAATTCTTGTGGTGCATGTCTGCAGGGCTGCTGCTTGGGCCTGGCCCAGGGTCCTGAGTGGTCACAGCCCAAACACAGTGAGAATACCCCCCTATGACCCAGATGCATGGGAGGTCAATGCCTCCTGCTACTCAGTACCCTGAGGTGTCCACCCGGGCTCTGGTGGATTGGGCCTGCCATGACTCTAGGCCCAGGCCCAAACCCTCAGTTGGGTTTTCAGTCTTCCTTCCCTAGGGGCTGTCCCTCAAGCCCTCAAATTAGGGAACTCTGAAACACACCCCATGAGTCCACCTGCCACCCAGGAAGAAAGAGTGACATTCAGAGCAGCAGAAAACCCTAAGAGTGGGAGAAACCTGCATGCAGCCCCTGAGGCCACCCCCCACTGGGCGCCCCACTGGGCCACAAATATGGTCGCTGAGGCCCAGCCGAAACCCCTCCCTCAACTCTGCCCCTAAAAAGCTTCCCTGCATGGGGGCCCTTGGGGGGATCCACGTGGGCTCTGCCTGTGTTCCCAGATTGCTGCTACACACACCTAGGGAGAAAGTGTTAAATATCGCGGGCACCAGAGTGGCCTGAATCGCTGCCCAATGCCAGCCAATTCTCACATGCTTTATGCTCAAATGGATATTGATTTGGGCAGAAAACTCATGAGAACTGGCCAGAAAACCTCCGGTGAACTCGCTTCCTGAGACACATGTTTTTAGGGCCGCAGCCTTTACCTAGAATAGGGTCCTCAGTGGTCACAACCCCAACCCTACAAGAAAGCCCTCTACATGCCAAGTGCATGCGAGTCCAATGCCTCTCACTGCTCAGCCTCCTGGAGCAACTGCCTCAGCGCAGGCAGATTGGCCTGCCATGTCCCTAGTCCTTTACCATAACCCTAGTTTGGGTTTTCAGGCTTCCATCCCATGAGGCCTGGTCCCCATGACCCCCAGATTAAGGACTACTGAGTGATACCACAGGACTCCACCTGCCACGTGGGAGGAAACCTTGTGGTTTGGATCTGCGTGGAACCCTCAGGAAACCTGTAAGCCCCCCTCGAGCCACTCCCACTATGAGAGGCCCCCATGGTCATAAAACTGGATCCTGCTGCTGCCCAACACATGCCTCAATTCAGCCCTGAGGGGAGCCTGCATAAGCACCTGCACATTGGGCCTGCCATGCCCTTAGGTTCTAACCCTAACCCTAGGTGGGGTGTACAGGATTCCATGCCCAGAGGTCTGTCCCACAAGCCCGCTGATGGGCATCTCAGAGACTCACGCTAGCATAGATTAAGGATGCCTCAGTGACACCCCAGGACTGCGCCCGCCATACAGGTGGAAACGGTGCCCTCTAGAGCTCTGAAGAACCCTCAGAGGGGGAGAAACCTACATGCCACTTTGAGGACACCCCCAGCTTCTATAGCCTCCCTGGACACAAACTTGGAGTCTGACGTGCCACCTGATGCCCACCCTGACATCAGCCCACTGGGGAGCCCACCTCAGCACCGGCAGATGGAGCCTGCCTAGCCCCTAGGCCCTTACCATAACTCTAGTTTCTGTTTTCAGGCTTCCATCCCAACAGGCCTGCCCCCCAAACTCCCCAGATTAAGGATCCCTCTGCAACAATCCAGGAATTCGACTGCCATGCTGGAGCTCCAGTTTCTTCAGAGAACCCCCATATGAGGACCCCCCCACGTTCTGCAGCCCCCCAGCTACAAACCCAGAGCCTGATGCACTGCCTGACCCTCATCCTCAACTCAGCTCTTTAGGGAAGCCACCTTCAGACCAGCAGTTTGGGTCTGCCACGCCCCTAGCTCAGCTCTCCTCAGGGACCCCTGTCAGCTCTAGGCAAACCTGGAACTCCCCTGCCTACCACAAAGCCCTGGGATCCCCCACCCCCATTTTTCTTAATTTACACTGGCCCAAGGCTTTCATGAGAAAGGGGGAAGGCTACCTCCTGAATGCTTAACACCTCCTCTCCTCTTCTGCCATATTTTTCTCCACTTACCTTTGTACCTGGGCAAACTGGAAGGAACATATCAATGGAACATGTACATGCTCTGAGATCTGAATCTTTCATTGCAGCTTTCTGAGGACTCCTTATGCAATCAGAAACTAGTGTATCCTACCACAGTGTGTTTGAAAATGATCATATACAGACTAGAAGAGCAAAAACCACTCCATATTTACCTCAGTCTTCCTGAGGTAGTACATGGTCTTCTTTTCCTCACTGACTTCAATTCCAATATGTTTCCATGCAGTGTTCATTCCTTTGCTTCAGGGGTAGGATTTCGTGATTCCTCACTTGACCCAGAGCTCATCACAAGTGCCCTCCCTAATAGACGTCACACATTTAACCCTTCCCCCCACACCCCTGCCTCTAGGAACCCTCTGTTTATGCTCTAAGGTTGAGTCTTTTCCTCATTGGCCTTTCTCCCCTCACTATGTTCATCTGTTTTCTTTCTGAAATTCAATAGGAGTCAAGTCATAGGATATTGGTCTTTTGTTACTGATTTTGCTTAGCTAAATCCACTCTAGATCCATCCACATCCTTGCAGATGGTAAGATTTCATTTTTTTGAACCTGGCTTCTATCCCATTAAGAAGATGTGGGAGATTATATATATATATATATATATATATATATATATATATATATTTAATATATGTGTGTGTGTGTTTGTGTGTGTGTGTGTGTGTGTGTGTCTGATCACTCATCAGTGAATGACATTGGGACTCCCTCTATCATTTTTCTATGGTTGATAATGCTGCTGTAAATATCACGGTGCTTGTACCCCTTTGAATGTGCATTTTTGTGCTCTTTAGGGAAATACCTAAGAGTATTTCCTAAGGAGGAAATGGAAAACCTGTGGGAAAACCTGACTCACCCAGCATCAGGCAAACAGCTACAGAAATTCACCCCAGGGTTCCTGATGCCAATCCCCATGAAGCCATCAGAATGCCTCTACCCCAGGGAATTCCCAAAGACTCTCCTGACTTTACCACCCATAAAACTGCAGAGAAAATATGACATGTCCAACTATCTAGATAGTCCATCAAGTGAAACTAGAAAGTCAAGCTTCCCTTTTTAATCATCCAAGGCTCCTTGGAATCCTTTTGCATTTTCCCTCTGCCCTCATTGGAACTCTTTGGATAAAAAAGATGAATCCATTAGGATACATCACTTTTGATAAAAGAGAAGACGTCATCCAAGTCTCTATCTGACCACAAACAGCCACCTAACTCTAGATGCTGGCCATTCCACCACAGCCTAGGACCAATGGAATAAACACCAGTAGATGAAGGAACACATCCTATGTTCAAAACACACACTGTGTCAGTCTCATCTTCCCTTTCGAATCCAAGGGATTGCCAAGGAAAGAGATATTCCAAATACCTTTGTAAGCCAGAAATAAACAGAGAAATGAGAACCTCTGCCAGGTGCTCCCTGCAGGGAAACTCAGGAACTCTGGCACCCACTTTAAATTGCTGACAGCTGCTTTAGTGTGACTTTATGGCTCCACTGGAGACAAGAGAAAACCCAGGAAGTTTGGGGTGAAAGAGAAGTTTTACCTCCCATCCTGGCATGGATGTAACATTGTGCCCCATGGGCCTGCTGTTTTCTCTGAAAGCTGACGTCCTGGGACAAGCTGCATAACTGAGTCACATGCTGATTTCCAAACTTCAGGTCTCGTGGAGCCAGAGTGAAGAAGGGTTGTCAGGTGGGGATAAGCAAGCACCTCCCACCTAAAGCCTGCACACCTGCTCCGATTCCTGGGAGGAGAGACACATGCTTGTTTCTTTTTTTTTTTTTTTCTTTTTTTTTTTTTTAAAGATTTTTATTTATTTGACAGAGAGAGAGATCACAAGTAGGCAGAGAGGCAGGCAGAGAGAGAGAGGGAAGCAGGCTCCCCGCTGAGCAGAGAGCCCGATGCGGGGCTCGATCCCAGGACCCCGAGATCATGACCTGAGCCGAAGGCAGCGGCTTAATCCACTGAGCCATCCAGGCGCCCCCACATGCTTGTTTCTTAAGTGGTCATTAACTTTCTTCTAAAGCCGACCAATGCCTTTGTCCTTTTTGGAGAAGCAAATTTACTCTTCCAAACACTCAACTCCTCGGTTCCAAATGCACCACGAGTCAGGTTTGGTTTCCCCCCGGGGTCCAGACCCCCACCGGGAGGACCCTCCTGAATAATCCTGATAGCACATTGCTGGAAAACCTGGGGCAACATGGCACAATGCTGAGTGGGGGCCCAGCTCCAGGGGTTATTAACATCACTCTGGAGCCTGGAGAAACAGAGTCTTTAGCTCACCACTCCCTCCAGTAAAAACAAGTTGACTGCAACCTCACCTTTCAGCGTCTCTCACCCAGCACTTCACCACTGCCCTCAAACCCAGCAGGCTGCCACTGACTCTTCTGTGTTTCCCACCGCAGCTCGCCACTGCCTCCAGTGGTGTCAATAAGTATTGCCATGCCTTGAGCGGTCTCTCACACCACAGCTCACCACTCCCTCCAGTGGCATGAATCGGCACTGCTGGGCCTTCCACAGACTCCTAATGCAGCTCACAACCCCTCCACAGGTCTAAAGCCACACTGGCACTGTCCCTCCAGAATGGGGACCTCTGGGTCACAACTCCGGAGTCCGCCTGCCACCCAGAAGGAAACTGTGCCATTAGAAGCTGTGCAGAACCCTAAGAATGGAACAAACCCACATGTCTCCCTGAGGACACCCGCAACCTCGATGCCCCCACCCCAGCCACAAACTCACAGCCTGACGTGTTTCCTGACCCCCATGCTCAATTCAGCCCCAAGGGTTCCTGCCTCAGTGCCAGCAGATCGGGCCTGGATACCCCTAAGCCCTAACCCAAACCCTAGGTTTTGTTTTCAGGCTTCCGTGCCCAGAGACCTGGCCAACAAGCCCTCCAGATTGTAAGCCCCCCGAGCCACACCCAAGGACTCCCTGCCAGCCACCCAGGAGGAAACTGTTCTGTTCAGAGCTGCCCAGAACCCTCGGACCTGGAGAAACCCGCATGCATTCCTGAGACCACCCACACGACAACAAAACCCGGAGCCTGATGTGCTGCTTGAGCCCCATTCATGACTCAGCCCCCAGTGATCCTGCCTCAGCACCAGCAGATTGGGTCTGCCATGCCCCTAGGCCCTAACCCTAACCCTATGTTGGCTTTTCAGGTTTCTGACCCCAGAGAACTGTCCCCCAAGCCCTCCACATTGGGGACATCTGAGCCACACCCCAGGACTCTGGCTGCCACCCCGGAGGAAACTGTGCCAATCGGAGCTGCGCAAAACCCTCAGAGCAGGAGAAAACTGCATGCCCCCCTAAAGCCACCCCAACCATCAGCAGCCCCCAGCCACAAAGCCAGATTTTGCAGTGGTGCTGGACAAAGGCCCTCAACTCAACCCTGAGAGGAGCCCACCTCAGCCACAGCAGATTGGGCCTATAATCTCCCCAGGCCCTAACTCTAACTCTAGTATGGGTTTTCAGGCTTCCATTTTGAGGGGCCTGGCTCCCAAGCCCCCTGGATAAAGGACCCCTGAATGACACTCCAGGACTCTGCCAGCATGGTAGGAAAACTGTGCCATTTGGGGCTGTGCCAAACCCTCAGTTGGGGAGAAAACTGCTGCACCAAAAAGCCACCCCAACCATCAGCGACCCACAAACCATAAAGCCAGATTCTGCTGTGGTTCCCCAAAAATTCCCTCAACTCAGACCTGAGGGGAGCCCGCCTCAGTGCCACCAGATTGGGCCTGTAATGTTCATAGGCCCTAACCCTAATCCTAGTTTGTGTTTTAAGGCTTCCATTCTGAGAGGCCTGGCTCCCAAGCCCCCTGGATAAAGGACCTCTGAGTGACACTCCAAGACTCTGCCAGCCACACGGTAGGAAACTGTGCTATTTGAAGCTGCACCAAACCCTCAGAGGGGGAGAAACCTGCATGCCCCCCTCTAAAGCCAACCCCATCAGCAGCAGCCCCCCAGCTGTTGAGCCAGATTCCACCATGCTGCCGGATTCATGCCCTCATTTCAGCCCTGAGGGGAGCCCATCTCCACTCCAGCAGATTGAGCCTAGGCCCTAACCCTAACCCAAGTTTGGGTTTTCAGGCTTCCATTCCGAGGGCCCTGACTCCTAAGTGATACTCAAAGACTCTGCCAGCCATACAGTAGGAAACCATGCCATTTGGAGCTGCCCATACCCTTAGAGAGGGAGAAAACTGCACGCCCCCTTAAAGCCACACCAATCATCAGTAGCCCCCTGGCCATAAAGCTGGATTTGCTGTGATGCTAAACAAATGACTCCAAGTCAGCCCTGAGGGGAGCCCACCTCAGTGCCAGCAGATCAGGCCTGTCATGGCCCTAGGCCTTAACCATAACCCTAGGTAGGGTATACAGGCTTCCATGTCCAGAGGCATGGCTCCCAAACCTGCCAGACTGGGGATGCCTGAGACTTGTGCCTGCACTATTCCAGCCTCCTAGGATGAAATGGTGCCATTTGGAGCTGTGCAGAAACCTCAGAGCAGGAGAGACCTGCATGCCCCTGAGGCCACTCCCAGCATCTGCGTGCCGCCTGGACCCAAACCCAGACTCCCACCCTTCCACCTGACACCCGCCCTCAATTAGGGATTAATTAGGATTAATCCTAATCCTAACCCTAGTTTGGGTTTTCAGGTTTCCATGCCAAGAGGCCAACATGACAAAAAGCCCTCTATGAATCAGGCGCACATTTGGCCAACGCCTCCAGCTACTCAGCCCCCTGGGTTGCCTGCACCAGCACTGGCAGATGGAGCCTGCCATGCTCCTAGGTCCCAGCCCTAATCTTCCGTTGGGTTTCATGCTTCCATCCCCAAGGGCCTGTCCCTCAAGTCCTCCACAATGGGGACCACTGAGCCACAGCGCATGACTCTGCCTGCCACCCAGGAGGAATCAGTGCCATGCAGAGCTGCAGAAAACCTTCAGAATGGGAGAAAGCTGAATGCCCACCCTGAGATCATCCCCCACATTTGGCGCCACACCGTGCTGCAAACTTGGAAACTGACGCCCAGCAAGAATCCCTCACTTAACTCTTCCCCCAGAAAGCTACCCTGGGCATGGGCCCTCGGTGGAATTGCGCGGGGCTGACCCATTTTTCCAGATGGCTATGACACACGCTTAGCAAGAAAGCAGTCTAGACCGTAGGCGCCAGTGTGGCCCGAATCGCCAATTCTCACGAGCTTTCTGCCCAAATAGATGTAGATTTGGGCAGAAAGCTCGTGAGAATTGGCCAGAAAGCTCCAGTGAACTTGCTTCCTGTGGCGGGGACACTCAGCTTGAGCCCAGCTTCAACTCAGGCCTCCAGGTAGCTCGCCCCACAGCTGGCAGATCTGGCCTCCCATGCCTCTGACCTTAATTCTAACCCTAGTTTGGATTCTCAGGCATTAATCCCAGAGGCCTGGTCTCGAATCCCTCCATATGGGAACCCCTGAACTACAAAACAGGATTCTTCCTGTCCCCCAGAATGTAATCTTGCTATTTGGGTTTATGCAAAACCTCTAGACAGGAGAAACCTCCATAGCCCCCTGAGGCCACCCCACATTCAGGGCCCCTCATGGATGCAATCTCCAGCCTGAACCACAGCCTGACACGTGCCCTAACTTCAGATCTCGGGAAGCTCATCTCAGCATCTGCAGATCGGTCCTACCATGCCCTAGTCCCTAGCCCTAGCTTGAGTTCACACTTCTGTCTCCAGACTCCTGATCCACAAGCCCTCCCAACTGAAGACTCTGGAGTTATACCACAGGACTCTGCCTGCCCTCCAGAAGGAAAACATGTCCTATGGATCTGCACAAAACACCCAGATTAGGAGAAACTTGCAAGGTCCCCAAAGTCACCCCACTGTCATAGGCTGCCCTGGACATTGATGCACAGTCTGACACTCATCCTGAGTCCTGCCCATCAAATCAACCCCTTGGATAGCTTGCCCCAGAGCCACCAGCTCAGGCCTGCCATGTCCCTAGGCTGTATTCCTATCTCTACCTTAGGTTTTCCAGCATCCTCCCACCTCCCACCACAGAGGCCTGGTCTCAAATCCCTCCAAATGGAAACCGCTGAGCCATAAAACGGAAATCATTCTGACCCCCAGAAGGTCACCCTGCTATTTAGAGTTCTGTAAAACCCTCAGAGTAGAAGAAACATGCACCACCCCCAAGGCCACCCCCACTTTCAGAGGTCTGCCATGGATACAAACTCGAGCCTGAGCCACAGCCTGACTGCCAATATAAACTCAGACCCCAGGCAGCTTGAATCAACATCTGAAGATCGGGCCTGCCATGCCATAGGCCTGACCCACAGACCTCTGTTCCCAGAATTCTGGCCCCAAACTTCTCCAGACTGGGGATCCTGGGGCCACAGAGATTACAAGGGAAACCACATTCTTCCAATACTCCATTCTCAGAACAAAACTATGAACTGTACTTGTCAGTCCTGTGTGCAGGCTCACAGTGAGTCCTGTGAAGGCCAGACACCTTCTTGAGAGCACTCAGTCTCTCAATCCTCTCCTAGGAGAAGGAGGATGCTGCTCTTCCTGACTTCTGTACCAACTAGAGAATACTTAGAACAAGTCTTGCCATACTCCATGCAAATGCATATTTTCTGTCTACAGAATGATGGAGGGTGAAACACCACAGATTCTCCACACCTTCTTGAACCTAGGTAAGTTGGAGATACAGCTTTGCCAGTGCTATTATCCCCAACCCCCCCCCACACACACACACACCCTTCCCTTGTGCACTCCAGACCCATTTCCATCCATTTCACTGATTCTCAGCCATTGTCTCTGCAGAGAAGTACAGTAACACGGAGATGCTGGGATTGAGGTCCTAGGTGCTAAGTCAGCACCTTGGACCCACTTACTATCAGAAATTAATACTTATTTTATTAACTGATGCATCCCAGAATATCTTGCCACCACAGCCAACAGAAAAGTCATTACAACAGAGGTCTTAACAACGTGTGCCAATCTCCATGGCTCCACTCCCTGTTTCCGGGGATTGGCTCATCCATGGGCATGTGACCTGGTCCCAGCCAAAGAGGTGGAAGGATCCTCGTCTCAGCCTGCAGAGCCAAGCATGGGCTGGGCCACCCAGGCCAGGGGCTTTTCCATTGCAACTGCAGAAGTGGCCTAGGCCAGGCCCATGCCAGTGGCAGAGAGGGCCCAGAAATTCACGTGTTCCATAACATTGCTGAGGGCTGAATCAGACTCATCCTGAAGCCCACACATGCTATATCCTCTGCTAACTCAGGAGAACCCTAAATGTGCTTATGGTCTTGGCCTGAACAAGATGACCATCTGTGTGGTGTATAACTTGTAAGATATACCCACCCGGCAATGGGGACTTACTCAGCCAAAAAATACCTACATGGAATTCAACCACAGACAAACGTATTATGGGAAGCTTGAGGCCTACAGAGAAATGGCTGGGGTGGGGGTGGGAGGATTCCTGAGGCCTTAATTGTTGGCCAATCTCACTATCATCTTTTGTCCTTTCAAGTAGAGGGGCCGGATTCAGGCAGGATAGATCCCAGAGTACTCCCACCCAGCCACTGGGAAAGGGTACTCCCACTCTGCCATTGGAAAAGAAGAGCCCTGTCCCCCATCAACGATCATGTTGCAAATCTGGGGTGTGGGAAACTACCACCCATGGGCCAAATGGAACCTCCCCCTGTATTCTGTCAATCAAGTGTGCCTGGAACATGAGTTATGGATGGTCTGTGGTTGCTTTCAAGCCACAATGCAAGAGTGGAGTCATCGTCAGAGAGACCACACGGCCTGCAAACCTAACAGAAAATCTTTACAGAAGACTTTCCAGAATAGTCTGTGCCGATTCTTGGTTTAAAGATCCTAGGAACATGTCCCTTCTTTGAGTAGAATGTAGCACCTTCTGGGAAAAGATCCAATTTCTTCATCCTCAGAGGCAAGGACTTCCATCCTTTTAGGCAGAACTCCATCTCATGCCTCCTCTATATACACCTGGAATGGCACGTCTACAGGTCTGCAGCCCAGTGGGAATTCACTGTCATTTACATGGCAGTGATGCTCAGAAAAGGAGGTGTAAGTGTGAACTTGTGAGTGTGAACGTGTGTTGCCTCTTTATTAGGCACAGTGTGCAAGGAGAAGACAATAGAGTAGCATGCTTTCTGTCCCATAGGAATGGTCGGCCACACCATGTGGTTCCAGGATCTTGGAAGGAAGTCACCTTCGTAGAATAAACTTCCTCTGGGAGGACTCCCAATTCCCTTGTCCTGGACACAATGTTCCACTGAGGCTGGGGACACACAGAGAGACAGAGACTGCCCCTGCCCATCGGGGTTTTGAAGCATACCTGTTGTTCCAGGACAAAAGATCTTGTAACTATTCATCCATCCATCATCCAGCCAGGCATCTGTGAGAGATCTACTCCAAGCAGAAAGGACAGACTGAGAGACAACAACTGACAGCCTTGTGTGACATGTGCCATGACAGGGGACACTCAGGAGTGCTGAGGGTGTGCAGGGTTCACCAGACCTGGCGGTAGGGGGACCGGAAATCCTCCAGGAGGGTGATCACAGCTGTTTCACTATGGGGGATGCTATGGAGGACTGGAGGTGTGCAGGGTTGGCCAGACAGGGTGGCAGGGGGACCAGGAGTGCTCTAGGAGGATGTCTGAGATGTGCCTTTGTGTGGCTACACATGTCAGTGTGACTGGGCATTGGCCAGACTGGAACTGACAGCGTGGGTGAGGGGCGGTATCCCTAAATTGTCTTCTGCAAGGCAAAGTTCAGTAACGAGATTTCTTTCAGTATGATTTCATATCACATGTGTCCTTGAGTCCCTAAAGCTCATTGTGTATAACATGAAGTATGTAGTTTGCCATTGCTTTCAAGCAAGCCTGAGGTGCTGGGGTCAGAGTGCACTGAATATTTCATACTCTGCTTTCAGAGTATGATGACTTTTCCTGCCTTCACCTCCAACCCAAGGACAGGGAACCAAAGCAACACAGACCTAGACCTTGAAATGTCAACAGAAATTTGAAATCCCAAGTTCTCCCAGGAGCTAAATGTTCAGGACCATGGTGACAGAAAGGGAAAACAGAGAGTAAGGAACCAAAAGAACATGTCATGTGCATGTGAACTAGCCCACTTCTCTACCTGTCAGAAGCAAGTCATGCCTGACCAGAGGGAGTCCCACCTGCACCCAGTCCATCTTTTTGCTGCCCTTGAGCAGGGCAGAGGATGTGCTGAGCTGGGTGTGGATGTCGGAGGGGAGACGGCCTGCTGGCCACAGATGCTACCTGTCAAGTACCTATAGGATGAGCCCCTGGTCCCCAGATAAGATGAAACGGTATTTATGTTTAGTGACCTATATCCAGGGATAGGGAATATGCTCAGTGGTTTGGTGACTATATCCTCTTCCACTATATTTTTTAAAAACCCCTTAGGCAGGTAAGATTGACATACAAAAAGCTGCCCATAGTTAATGTACATAACTTGACTGTGACCCTCGCCGTAATCTCTACTTAAGATATGCCCAATTTAGAATATTGCTCATAAATTAGAGGATGGTGTTTAGGAGCTAAGGAATTCAGGGACCAACTTTCTTCTGTCTTCTCCCTGGAAGCTGGTAACGCAGAATATATAGGGCCACGTGCTATCTGGAGAGTGGCCACATGGGGGCAACAGTGAGTAAACATTGCCCCAAATCCCACTGCAAAGCCAATTCTTCCTTTATCCTGTCAAACCTTGTTCATTCAATGTTTACAGATCATTGTAGAGATTATGAGAAGTGTAACTTTGCTGAATTTTTAAAAACCAAACTAATCCTTTCAACCTGTTCAGAATAGAAGATGTTTTCTAAAATCTCAGAGTTGGCAAGCAGATGAAGGCTAGGGACCTGGGGAAAGGCTATTACTGTTGAATCTATTCAGGTCTACTTAGGAAACAAGGATGAGTTTTATTCCACTTCTTTGCAGTAAGAATCGGTGTCCACTCACAGTACTGAATCCATACAAAATAGTACAGCTCAGAGGAAAACAAAGGAGAATCAGCAGCCTCCAGAACCAGAGAAGGTGTCACACCCAGGAACCAAGAAGACCAACCGACCATGGAGGCTCTGCTCAGGCTAATTTGCATTTCTGTAGATCCTCTGGAGCTAGAAAGCCCCCAATGCCCCTGGGGGTCTTGGGTCAGGGCACACCCTGATGCTGCACTGTTGGAACCCATGCCAAGCTTCCTGGTCCCTTCCTCCATGAGACACCCCCTGCTCCTGATGACCAGCCTGCTTCTTGGAACTCCCATTCCCCTTTCAGACCAGATCGTTCACTTTTATTATCATGGCCATAATACAGAGTACATTTAACTACTTTCTGTTCTGTCATTTAAATGGTTTTTGTCATCTTTGCTTTGAAATGATACATTGCATCATCTACCCTGATGTAGAATCCCTTAGTTGCATTCCATGACTTAACTGTGGACTCTAAGTGCCCTCACAGTGTCATGGGTGCTAGTGTCCTGGGCAAGGTCCTCATTAAGCCAGCCCAGTGGTTGCAGTGAAATCCTGACCCTGGTGCTGCTATTTTTGTGCAAGGCAGCACAGCCGAACCTTGGTTTGGGTACAGGATTGCTCATGGCCCTTTAGCCACATCAGATGTCATGGGGGCCCACCCTGAAGACTCTTGCTAGTCCAGTGTTTCCCTGGGGAATCTCCATGGAAGAGCCATTGTGTCCAGTGGGGGAACTCATTAGGAGTGGGGAGGATGGGAGTCAGGACTCCTGAGATAGAATTCATATTGGAGACTGCCCAGAACTTCCTAGGAGTTTCATTCCATAATCTTGCATGAATCAATTAATCTAAAAACACTTCCACATTTTAGAAAAGATGAGCCTGAAGCTCTGAGGAAGTGACTCTCCTAGGTCATACTGGAAATCAGCAAAAGAGCCAGACTGAGATGGGATCCCCCAGCTGCAGGATCCCCCAGAGCAGCTTTAGTTAGAGCTGCAATCACCCATTTATCTTTCCTGGAATCCCCAACTGTCATGAAACTCTTTATGGGGCATATTGTGGGAACAAAGATCATGTCAGTGCCACAGAAATCTTTGAAACTGGATATAATGAGACTCTATGATGTCAATGGAGTCCCAAGCCATAGGCCAACTCAGAGTTTGTCTGCAAAGATAGGGTTGGTGGGAAACCCACATGTTGACAGAGGGTAGAAGATGGGAAAAGCTAGGGAGAGAGGGGTGCTCATGGATGACATGGTGGTGTCCAGCAGGACACGCCCCCCAAAAGCCCCCCAGTGGCATCACAGAACTCTCCCCTAAGGTTTGAAGCTGAGCTTCATACATAGGTCATAAGTGCTCCGACTAGCTCAGGGAAGCATGATACAGGACATAATAAAGCCACAGCTTTGAAAGATGTATATTCATGGAGCAATAGCTTTCTCCAAATATATTCTGATATGGTAAAAAAAAATTCACTGATAAAACATAGATATTTTTAATTAAAAAGAAAGCCATACTTCTTCAATTAATAAATATTTATGGAGTATATACTTCATGCAAATATATGGCTCTAGTCCCACCTGGGGGCTTGTGAAGAATGTGGGATATAATCAATGGATCAATTTTTAGGAAGGAATGTAGGCTAAGGGCTAAGGGATCCATTCTATTCAGAGTGGCCCATTAAGGAAGCCCCTGAGAAGATGCTTTTAGCGAAGACCAGAAAGACAGAGAGGGAGACAAACTACAGAGACTCTTCATTACAGAAACAAACTGAGGGTTGCTGGAGGGGAGGTGGATGGGGGGTGGGGTAACTGGGTGATGGGCATTAAGGAGGGCATGTGATGCAATGAGTACTGGGTGTTATACACACCTGATCTACTATTGAACACTACATCTGAAACAAAAGATGTACTGTAAATTGGCTCATTGAATTAAAGGTAAGCAAAAAGAACTCAAGGAAACACTCCTAAAAATTTGTATTTTTAGATACTGAACAGTCAACACAATGTTGAGAAGAAAAACAAAGTTGGAGGAGTCACAATTCCAGATTTCAAGTTATGCTACAAAGCTGTGGTCATCCTCACAGGATGGTACTAGCACAAAAATACACACAGTGACCTAGGGAACAGGATTGAAGCTCAGATATAAACCTGCAATTGTGTGGCCTATTAGTGTTCCACAAAGCAGGCAAGAATATCAAAAGGAAAAAGGACAGTCTTTACAACAAACGGTATTGGGAAAACTGGACAGCTTCGCACAGAAGAATGCTTTTTCTTTCTTTCTTTCTTTTTTTTTTTTTTTTGCTTCCTTATGGCATACAGACACATAAGCTCAAAGCAGTTTCAAGACCTTAATAGAAGACCTGAAACCATAAAAATCCTACAAGAGGGCACAGACAGTAACTTCTTGACATGGACCAAAGCAATATTTTTCTAAACTGTCTCTTGAGTCAAACGAAATAAAAGCAAAAATAAACAACTGAGAATGTATCACAATAAAAAGTTTCTACACCGCAGAAGAACTAAGAAGAAGTAGTAATAATAAGACAATCTATTGAAAGGGAGAAGATATTTGCAAATATCCTATGCAGTAAAGGGATACTGTCCAAAATACGTGGAGTGGATACACCTTAACACCCCAAAAACAAATAATCCACTTAAAACAGTCCAAAGACTTGAACAGACATGTCTCCAAAGAAGAAATACAGATGGCCAATGGTCCCATGAAAAGACGTACACCATCACCCAAGCTCAGGAAAATGCAAATCATAAGTATAATGAGATATTACCACATACTGTCCGAATGGCTCCCATCAATAGCAGAAGGAATGACAGGTGCTGGGAGGATGTGGGGAAAGGGCAACCCTTGTGAACTGTTGGTGGACAAGCAACCTGCTACAGCCACTCTGAAGAAAAGTACGGAGGGTCCTGAAGGCATTAAAAATAGAGCTACCCTAGGATCCAGCAACCACACTACTGGGTATTTACCCAAAGAATACAAAAACAATAACTCAAAAGGATACATGTACCCTCATGTTTCTTGCAACATTATTTACAAGGTCACAATATGGAAGCAACCCAGGTGTCTGCTGATAAAATGATAAATGAGATGACAGATGTGTACACACACACACACACACACACACACACACACACAGTGGAATATTACTCAGCCATTAAAAGAATGAAATTCGCCATTTGCAGCCACATGGATGGATCTAGAGAGGATTATCCTAAGTGAAATCAGTCAGAGAAAGACAATACCATAGGATGTCACTCCTGTGTAGAACTGAAGAAAAAAACATACATTTAAAAAAGGAGAAAAAGGAGACAAACCAAAATACAGATTCTTATCAAAAGAGAACAAACCAATGGTTACCAAAGGGTAAATGGCTGGAGGGATGAGTGAAAGAGATGAAGGGGACTGAGAATACACTTTTCTTGATAAGGACTGAGTGATATAGAGAATTACTGACTCATGCTATGGTACACCTGTAACTCATATAGCACTGTATGTCAACATGAATTAAAAGAAACAATCAAAAAGATTTTTCTTTCAGTAATCTATTTGAAAAAGCTTTGGTACACAATGTTCACATGCTCTATTAGGGAGCATTTCCTTGTCAATATTCATTCACTCTATGCCTGGAATTCAAATTTCACTGAATTCTTCTATTTTACTTGTTAATCCTAGCCCACAGGAGCCATGGTTCCTTTCTATCCAGGATCATCACCTATGCATTCAAGAGAGTATAAGTAGAAATAGATGCTATGTCATAATCCAGAAAGCTATTATTGTTTATGTTTTAGGATTAGATGGTCACAGAGTGTGGGACAGGTTTCATAGCAGGTTTGTTCTCTAACCTGGATCGTTAATTCAGGGGTCATTCCCTGGATCCATTTGGCTAATAGGTTACCTGTGGGTGAGCTTGCTTCCAAGCACATCCATGGAAGACACAAATGTCGGTGGGCTCAGTGTGGGATAGGAAGAGGATCAAGTACAGACAAGGATACAATCCCTCCCCTGATCCAGGAACTGCCATGGGTGCGGGTATGGGAGACAGAAACAACAGGAAACCACCAAACTCACCACCTGAATGCAGGAGACACAGGTCAAGGGATCTCAAGATGCGGGGCATGGAGGCTGCTCTGAGCTTCCTCTGGGAGGGAGTGGGGGAGGGTATGAGAAAGAGAAACTGCCTGCACCTGGCTCATGCCAGCTGGTCACTGCTCCTGGCACACATCAGTCTACACTGCTGACACAACCCAGGCTCAGGATGAGCTGGCTTGGGTCCCTCAATCCTCAGTAGGACAGCTGACTCCAGGGCTCAGGGACAAGCTGAAAGAGGTTCAGGGAAGGCTGCCCCTCCCAGATCATCACCTCTTTGAGCAGACAGTGCTGTGGGACCTCTAAAAACCCACTGAGAGGTTTGAAAGACATGCCATGGATGAACTAAGGCATGGAGAAACAGAAAACAATATTGTTATTAAGATCAGAGCTGTCAGCTCAGGATGTGGGGACAGCTTCCCTGAGGAGTACTGAGGGGAGGGCAGGCCAGCCTGAAAAAGGAGATGTGGCTTTCCTGATTGGGGACCTGCAACCCCCCTCCAGGGCAAAGCATTATCCTCACCTCACAGGACCAATGGAAGTGTTCCATCAGGGGGCTGACAAGTGCTGACTCTCAAGAAGGCTACCCTGGCATTGGGTTGCACAAGGTAGAGAAGAGAATGAGGCCCTGATGGAGGTGGACAATACCCTGGGGGGCCATGGGGCAAGAGCAGAGGTTCATGGCAATGAAGATGATGAAAAGTTGGAGGCAGCCACATGGGAGCTGGTTAGCATCAAAGTGCCATGGGTATAGTGCCCACAGCTATAGTGACTGGGTGCCTTCTGTGTCAGACACGGTTCACTTCAGTGGGCTCCAGATGAGTGCTGACCACAATCCTAGGAAGCATGCACCACCGCCACCTTCCTCTCCCCATGCTGGTGCTGGGAATCACAGTCACCAGATTGCGATTGGTTTTCATGGAAACCAAGCACTGGCTCCCACCACACACTGCCCCTCTGGTGGCAGTCTAGTGTGGCCCTCGTGCCTGGCCAGAGACTGCTGTCTACCTGTCTCCACACAACTCAACTGACACTAGAGTGTCCATGAATTCCATAGGTTCTGGGGACAGATCCACAGGCCCCATTACCCCACCCACTATGAACACACAGTGGGTCACTCATGACCTCATATATTGTCATGAAACTCCCCATGCCCTGTTTCTGTCACTTGCTACAGAAAGCCAGGTTCTGATCCCCCAATTTACCATACATCCTGGTTGCTGACTTGGGGCCATGCTATGAACCCACAATGGCACCTTTCTGTTAGAGAAGGCCACCCTGTACCTCCTGGAAAATGTTTCTAAGGAAGTACAAGTCCATCAGGGCTAACGTGTGAACAGTGTGGTACATAGCCTGCATGGTAGTAATCAGTAATCTAACAAGGGTTGACCACCTCCCCCAGTCTCACAAACCCTTCCTCTGTCCCCATGGAAGTCATGGCCCACCCTCAGAAAATACCCCAGGAAACTAACCTTTAAACTGAATGCTCCCTTCATGCTCTGGTTCAAATCTTGTCCAATCACAATAGTATGAAACTAGAAATCAGTCACAAGAAGAAAATGGGATAGTCACAAATATGTGGGAATTTAACGAGATGCTAGTAAACAACCAATAGTCAAATAAGCAATCAAAAGAAAATTTAGAAGTACCTTGAGACAAATGAAAAAGAGAACCTATGAAAAGTTATGGGATGCAGCAAAAGTTTTTTTAAGACGGAAGTTCATAGAAATTCAGGTCCTCATCAATCCATCTGAAAGCCCTCCAATAACCAACCTAATACACATGGGAAAAGAAGTGGGAAACACACACACACACATACACACACACATGCAAGGAAATTTCCAAATCAATAGATAGAATGAAATAACAAAGTGGAAAGTGGAAATAAATCTAATGGAGACTAAAAAGACAAAAGATCAAAGAAAATACAAGTTGCCTTTTTTTGAAAGATAAACAAAACAGAAAAACTTTTAGCTAGACTCACCAAGAAAGAGCAAGAAATCAAATACAATCAGGAAAAAAAGATAATTGATTTCTGTCTCACATCAAAATGCTAGAGGAGAACAAAGCCAACAACCTCTTCAACCTTGGGCACTGCAACTTCTTGCAAGACATGTCTCTAAAGGTCAGGAAAACAAAAGTAAAAATGAACTATTGGGACTTCATCAAGATAAAAAGCTTTTGCACAGCAAAGAAAACAATTAACAAAACAAAAAGGCAACCTACAGAATGGGAGAAGATATATGCAAATGGCATGCCAGATAAAGGTCTGGTATTCACAGATCTACAAAGAACTGCTCAAACTCAATACCCAAGAAACAATGAAACCACTCAAGTGAGCAGAAGACAGGAAGAGACATTTCTCCAAAAAAGAAACACAAATGGTCAACAGACCATGAAGAAAAATGCTCCACATCACTTGTCATCTGGGAATTCAAAACCACAATGAGATACCACCCTCCAGTAGTTAGGATGGCTAAAATTAGCAGGACAGGAACAACTGTTGGCGAGGTAGTGGAGAAAGGGGAACCCTCTTACACTGTTGGTGGGAATTCAGGCTGGTGCAGTCACTCTGGAAAACAGCATGGAGGTTCCTCAAAAAGTTAAAAATGGAGCTGTCCTATGACCCAGCAATTGCTCTCCTGGGTATTTACCCTAAAGATACAGATTCAGTGAAAAGAAGGGGCACATGCTCCCCAATGATGTTCATAGCAGCAATGTCCACAAGAGCCAAACTGTGGAAGGATCTGAGATGTCCTTCAACAGAGGAATGGATAAAGAAGATGTGGTACATACATACCATAGGATAGTATTCAGCCATCAGAAGGGATGAATGCCTTCCATTAGCCTCAACATGGATGGAACTGGAGGAATTTATGCTAAATGAAATCAGTCAAGCAGAGAACGACAATAATCATATGGTGTCACTCATATGTGGAACACAAGGAATAGTGTGGAGGACCACAGGGGAAAGGAGGGAAAACTGAATGAGAAGAGATTAGAGAGGGAGACAAGCCATGAGAGACTCAATCATAAAAAACAAACTGGAGGAGATGTAGGTTGGGGGGAGTGGGGTAATTGGGTGATGGGTATTAAGGAGGGGACACGTGGTGACGAGCTCTGGCTATTAAATACAACTAATGAATCATTAATCATTATATCAAAAACTATACATTGGCTAACTGAATTTAAATAAAAAATATGAAAAACTTAAAAAAAAAGAAAGAAACATGAGCTATTACAACGAACATCACAAAAATACAAAGGATCATTAAAGAGTACTATGAGTACATAGAGGCCAACAACTTGGACAACCTAGAAGAAATGGATAAGTTCCTAACAACAACCTAGAATGAACAGTGAAGGAAAAAAAAATCTGAACAGACTGATCACTGATAAAAAGATTGATTCGATAATCAAATCCTCACAAGAAACAAATGCCCAAGACCAGACAGTTTCACTGAGGAGTTCAACCAGATGGTAGAAGAAGAATTAATACCAACCCTTCCCAAACTGTGTTTAAAAAGGGAGAGAAGGGCATATATCAAAGTTCATGTTATGAAGGTAGCATTACCCTGTTACCAAAACAAGACAAGGACTCTACAAGAAGAGGAAAGACTAATATCCCTCATGAACAGAGATGCAAAATCCTTGACAAATTATTGGCAATATTAATTCAACAATCCATCAGGAGAATCACACAACACAATCCAGTGGGATTTATTTCAGGGACGCAGGAATGACTCCACATCTGCACATCCCACCAATAGCATGTACCACTTTAACAAAATAAAAGAAAAAAAATCCTAGGAATGTTACAACAGAGCAGAAAGAACACTTGACATGACTCAATATGCATTTATGATAAAGACTCTAAACCATCTGGATACTGAGGAAAAAAAAAACCTCCACCAAACAAAGGCCTATATGAAAAGCCCAGAGCTGACATTATATTCAAGGATGAAATGCTGAAAACTTTCCCACTACCAGCAAGAACAAGATAAAGATGCCCACTCTTACCACTTTGATTCATCATCATATTGAAAGTCCTAGCCAAACCATTTAGACAAAAAAGAAAGAAAGAAAGAAAGAAAGAAAGAAAGAAAGAATGAATGAATAGGAAATCTAAATAGGAAAAGTAAATGGTCACTATTTGCAGATGACATGATACTATATGTAGAAATCCCTAAAGAAAAAAAAATCCCTAAAGAGTCCACACAAAAAATTTTTTTATTAACAAATAAACAAATCTGAATAAATTAGAATAAACAAATTCAGTAAAACTGCAAAATACAAAATCAATATACACAGACATGTTGCATTCCTTTTTTTAAAATAATGTATTTATTTGACACAAGGAAAGAGCATAAGGAGGGGGAGCAGCAGAGAGTCAGGGAAAAGCAGACTCCCTGCTGAGCAGGAAGCCCAATGCTGGACTCATTCCCAGAACCCCAGGATCATGACCTGACCTGAAGGCAGACATTTAACTGACTGAGCCACCCAAGTGCCCCAACTTGTATTTCTATATACTGATGTCCAACTTTCACAAAGAGAAATTAAGAAAGCAATGCCATTGACAATTGCATCAAGCAAAAAGAATCTAGGAAGAAAAGTAATCAAGAATGAGATAGACCTGGTATACTGAACACAAGGTGGAAAAGGAAGGAAAAATGTGTGCAGGTTGGTGGGTGAATGTATGGGCCAAAGATTTGGAAGAAGACACAAATAAACAGAAGCATATGCCATGCTCATTAACTACAAGAGTTAATAATGTTAACATGTCCACCGTACCCCAAACAATCTACACTTGGGATGAAATCCCTATCTGAATTCCAATAGCATTATTCCAAGATATTAAAAACAGTCCTAAAATTCATATAAAATCACAAAAGACCCCAAATACCCAAAGCAATTTGGAGAAAGAAGAGAGAGGGAGAGTCCAGAATGGCAGAGGAGTAGGACACCTTCATTTCATCTGCCACAGGAATTTATCTAGATAGCTATAAAACCATTCTGAATACCTGCAAATTCAAGCAGAGATCCAAGAAAAGAATAGCAGCAATTCTACAAACAGAAAAGCAACCACTCTCCATAAGGTAGGAGGTATAGAACATTGAGTCTAAGCTGATAGCGGGAAGATAAGCCCTGTGGGGAGGGAGCCTCTGTCAGCTGGCTACTGCCAAGTGCTAGCAGCAGCAGGGCACAAAACCGGAACTTCTAGAAGACTGCTCTGGTGAGGGATTCCACTCTGGTGGCTAGGCAGTATTGAAAGCTTCGATGGGACAGTGTGGTCCTAGGATCCTTGAGGTCCCAAGAAGACCAGGGTCACTTGAGGACAGCAGAGCTCCCAAGTATCAAGCAGGGAAGGCAGCTGCAAAGAGTGAGCCCCGGGGTGGGCTCTAAGCTGGAGGTTGTCAAAAACTGTGATCCACATCACAGTCTGGCCACTGCTCTTTGAGAAGAGGTCCAAGAGGTGGCACAACTGGGGAGAGTCCCCTTCCTCTCCCAGGAGGAGTGGTGCCTGAGCATGCTGCAGGAGTCTGATGGGTTTGGAGACTCCAAATGTGGTCATGTACCAGAGACAGAAATGCTTGATCACAGGTCTGGTGAGCATGGAGTGCAGACAGAGATCAGGGAGTCACCAAGGATTGACTGCTTTTCTGTGAGGGCACACTTAGGAGTATGACCCGAGCTCTCAACTCTGGGGCTAGAGGTAGGGAGGCTGCCATGTTCACTCTCATCCCAAAAGATTAGGATCACTCCCTACATATTTTCAGACACAGTGCTTTGAAAATCACAAGAGAAAATATGGAAAGAATTCAAATAAAAGAAGATAGAGAGCATCCTACTAAAGAATGGGTTGGGGCACTTTGGTGGCTCAGTGGGTTAAAGACTCTGCCTTCAGCTCAGGTCATGATCCCAGGGTCCGGGTATCTAGCCCCACATTAGGCTCTCTGCTCAGCAGGGAGCCTTCTCCCCCGCCACCTCTCCCCACCTGCCTCTCTGCCTACTTGTGATATCTGCCTGTCAAATAAACAAATAAAATCTTAAAAAAAAAATGAATGAATGGGTCAACCAGTCAATACAAGATAAATTTTAAGAATTCATGGAAACACATGAGAATGAAAACACAACTGTTCAATATCTTTGGGATGCAGCAAAGGCAGTCCTAAGAGGGAAGTATAGAGCACTACAAGCCTTTCTCAAGAACCAAGAAAGGTCTCAAATACACAACCTAGCCCTATACCTAAAGGAACTGGAGAAAGAGGAGCATAGAAAGCCTAAAAACAGAAGGAGAAGAGAGATAATAAAGATTAGAACAGAAATCAATGAAGTAGAAAAACAAAAGAATAATAGAACAAATCAATGAGACTGGGAGCTGCTTCTTTGAAGGAATTAATAGATTGATACACCTCTGGCCAGACTTCTCCAAAAGAACACAGAAAGGACCCAAATCAATAAAATCATGAATCAAGAAGGAGAGATCACACCCAACACCAAAGAAATAAAAACAATTTTAGGAACAAAGTATGGTAACTCTGTGTCAAAAATCAGTCTTGAAGAAATGGATGCATTTCCAGAAACTCAGAAATGACCAAAACTAACCAGGAAGTAAAGGAAACCTGAAGATACCCATAATCAGCAAGGACATTGAAGCAGTCATCAAAAATCTCCTAGGACGATTCACAGACCTGTACCCCTGGGGATAAAAATACATGTTTATAAAAAAAAAATTAAAAAAAAAATCTCCCAGGAAACAGGAGCCCAGCTCCAGACCGTTTCCCAGGAGAATTCTACCAAACATTAAAAGAAGACTTAATACCTCTTTTTCTGAAACTTTTCCAAAAAATAGTACTGGAAGGAAAACTTTCAAACCCTTTTGATGAGGTCAGCATTACCTTGATCCCAAAATCAGACAAAAACCCCACCCAAAAGAATTGTGGATCACTATCCCTGATGAATATGGATGCAAAAATTCTCACCAACATACTAGCCAATAAGATCCAACAGCCCATTAAAAGGATGATTTGCCATGACCAAATCAAATGTATGCCTGGGCTGCAAGGGTGGTTGGACAACCGCAAATCAATCCATGGAATCCACTACCTTAGGCAACCTGGTGGTCCCCCGCTCCCAGGAGGTCACCATATTGATGCCGAACTTAGTGTGGACACCCAGTCGACATAGCGCACTATAGCCCAGAACTCCTGGGCTCAAGCGATCCTCCTGCCTCAGCCTCCGGAGTAGCTGGGACCACAAGCGCACGCCACTGTGCCCTGCTGGAATCCACTACCTTAAAAGAAGAAAGAACAAGAACCATAGGAACCTCTTAATAGATGCAGAAAAAGCATTTGACAAATTAATACACCCCTTCTTGATCAAAACTCTTCACTGTGGAGGGATAGAGGATACCTCCACATCATGAAGGCAAAACTGAGAGCTTTTCCCTTCAGGTAAGGAACAGGACAGGGATGCCCATTCTCATCACTATTGTTGAACATGGTACTAGAATTCTTAGACTCAACCACAAGACAACAAAAAGAAATAAAAGGCGTCCAAATTGGCAAAGAAGAATTCAAACTCTCATGCTTTTCAGACAATAGGATACTTTCTGTGGAAAACCCAAAAGCCTCCACCCCCCAATTGCAAGAACTCATTCAGGAATTGTAAAGTGGCAGGATATAAAATCAATGCACAGAAATCACTCGCATTTGTCTAGAGCAACAATGCAACAAAGAGAAATTAAGGAGTCCATCCCATGTATAATTTCACCCCAAAACACAAGATACTTAGGAATCCATCTAACCAAAGAGGCAAAGGATCTGTCCTCAGAAAATTATACCATAGTCATGAAAGAAATGGAGAAGACACATAGAAATGGAAAAGCATTCCATACTCATGGATTGGAAGAAAAAATACCGTGAAAATGTCTATGCTACCCAGAACAATCCAAAGATTCAATGCAATCCCTATTAAAATACCATTCATGTTTTTCACAGAACTGGAATAAATAATCCCCCAATTTGTGTGAAAGCAGAAAAGACCCCAAATAGCCAAAGGAGTGTTGAAAAAGAAAATCAAGGCTGATGGCAACCTAATTGCAGATTTCAAACTCTATTATAAAGCTGTAATATCAAGACAGTATGTATGGTCCTGGCACAAAACACACAGATCAATGGAACGGAATAGAGAAACCAGAAATGGTTTCTTCATTTCACCTAATCTTCCTCAAAGCAGGAAAGAATATCATATCCAATTGGGGGGGGGAGTGTCTTCAATAAATGGTGCTGGGAACATGGGACAGCCATATGCAGAATAAAGAAACTGGACCAATTCCTTATACCATACACAAGAAATAGACTTCAAATGGATGAAAGTCCTCAATGTGAGACAGGAATTCATTCAACTCCTTGAGGAGAACAGAGACAGGAACCTCTTTGACCTCAGCCAGAGCAACTTCTTGCTGGACACATCTCCAAAGATGAGGGAAATGAAAGCAAAAATGAACTGTTGGGACTTCTTCAACATAACAAGGTTCACAAAGCAAAGGAAACAGTCAACAAAACCAAAAGACAGCCAACCAAATGAGAGAAGATATTTTGCAAATGACATATCAGATAAAGGGTTCATATCCAAAATCTAGAAAGAACTTAACAAACTCAACACCCACAGAACAAATGATCCAATCAAGAAATAGCCAAAGACGTGAACAGACATGTCTCCAAGGAAGACATTCAAATGGCCAATAGTCACATAAAAAATTGTCAACATCCCTCGATATTAGGAAAATACAAATCAAATCCATAATGAGATACCACCTCACACCAGTCAGTTGGCTAAAATGAACAAGTCAGGGAATGACAGGTGTTGGCAAGGATGTGGAGAAAGGGGAACCCTTTCATACTCTTGGTGGGAATGTAAGCTGGTGAAGCCACCCTGGAAAACAGTGTGGAGGTTCCTCAAGTTGAAAATAGAGCTACCCTACAACCCTGCAACTGCACTAGTGGGTATTTACCCCAAAGATACAAATGGAGTGATCTGAAGGGGCACCTGCAGCCCAGTGTCTATAGGAGGATTGTCCACAAGAGCCAAATTACACAAACAGCCCAGATATCCATCAACAGATGAATGGATCTATATGAATACATATAGCATTGAATGCTATGCAGCCATCAAAAATGAAATCTTGTCATTTGCAATGACATGAACGGAACTAGGTGGTATTATGCAAAGTGAAATAAGTCAATCATAGAAGGACAATTATCATATGATCTCATTCATAAGTGGAATTTAAGAAACAAGACAGAGGATCATAGGGGAAGAAAGGAAAAAAGGAAGCAAGATGAAACCAGAGAGGGAGTCAAAGTAAAAGAGACAATTAATCTCCAGAAACAAACAGGTTTCTGAAGGGGATGGCAGTGGGGAAAAAGGGTGGCTGGTGATGAGTATGGGGAGGGTATGTGCTGTGGTGAGCACTGTGTGCTGTGTAAAACAGAAGATTCTCAAATCGGTACCCCTGAAACAAATAACACATTATATGATCATAATAAAAAAGTGAAAGAAAAACATTTAGAATAAAAATGTAAACTAAAAATAAATAATCTCACTTATAGAAAGAAAACAAGCAATCAACAAAGCAAGTGAGGAGGCAAGCAAGCAAACAAGCGACTAAGCAAGCTGGAGTCACCACACTCCAATTGCAAGCTAGATTACAAAGCTGTCATCAAAACAGTATGGCATAAAAGCAGACACACAGGTCAATGGAACACAACAGACAGCTCAGAAACTGATAATCGTAGTACTTTTGGCAAAGTTTATTCATTCATATATTAAAGGGATGTTTCAACTTAGCTCTGATAGAATTATTAACTCTGAATGGAAATTAATAATATTTATGTCCTATTCCAATGCTTGCTTCCAATAAATGCATTTTTAAACATACTGTTTCAGATAAATATATATTATAAAAGAAGGATTATTTAGAAAAAATAAATTCACTTTAATAAACCTACCATGGAAAAGGAAACATAGATATCCATTTTCACAACTGAGAACATCACAAAAGAAGACAATGAGACACAATCTGGTGTCTGACTGTAGACTAGAATACTACTTAAGTGGGGGCACCTGGGTGGCTCAGTGGGCTAAGCATCTGCCTTCAGCTCAAGTCATGATCCCAGGGTCCTGGGATCAAGCCCTGCATTGGGCTCTCTGCTCAGCGGTGAGCCTGATTCCCCCTCTCTCTCTGCCTGCCTCTCTGCCTAGTTGTAACCTCTGTCTGTCAAATAAATAAATAAAACCTTTTAAAAAAAAGAATATTACTTAAGTGGTTCTGCCCAAATGTTCAACCTGTTGAAAGCTATGGAACCAGCTACTCATTTACAAAAATGCAGTTGTCAGAGAAAAGTCCTAACAAAGAGTATGAAGATGTCACCAATGAAGTCCACACTGCATCTACTCTGACAGGAAAAATATTTCCCCAGCAAATAAACTGTAAGAGCAGAATGAAGGAAGGAAGGAAGAAAGGAAGATGAGAAAGAAACAAGATGAGGAAAGAAAGAGAAAAGAGAAGAGGAGAAAAGAAAAGAGAAGAGAAAAAAAGAAAAGAAAAGACAAGACTCCCTCCAAAAGAGAGATGCACTCCCATGTTCACAGTGGCATTATTCACAATAACCAGACATGGAAACATTGACCTTGGGAGCCTTATGCTAAGTAACTCAGACACAGAAAGACACACACCAGAGGCTCTCAGGGACATTCCACATGGAAAAAAATACTGAATGCATAGATAATGAGAACAGATGGGTGGGTTCCAGATTCAGGGATGGTGGGGAGAAACAGGTGAAGGTGGTCAAAGGTGCCATGTTTGAGTGATAAAATCCGCAAGTCATGGAATGTTCTGTGCAGCATGGAGACAAAATATAACCCTGCAGGATGGGGTACAGTCTCCCCCGCTACTTGAAAGTACAGTATTCCTAGGAAAGCTTTCACAGCAGAAATGGTGTCAATGGAAAAAGGAATGACCATTCATTTTACAGAAAAGTGAGTGAGCATGCTCAGACACCAAAAGTTCCTTCTCTTTGGCTCTTCTTAGGCCTCAGGACACAACATCTTACAGATGCCCCAAATAAATGAAGATAAAGCAGAGTAGATGCTCACAGACACAATTCAAAGGGCCAGTAGCTGGACGTGAAGAGCAGTAACCAGGAAGGAGCTGGTTAGGGTGCACCCTGCCTCTGCAGGGGTTCCCCACAAAACAGATGCTGAATGCAATGCCCACTTTTTGACTTTTTTCTTAAGAAGGAAATCCTCTTCAGGTTACTTCCTGCTACCGGAACAGTAACATGAATCCTTCCAAAAAGCCAAGTGTCTTATCATGAACTTTGAGAAAAGTGGGGAAGACTTGTACTTGAAAGTTGCTGAGGGGTTAGAATTTCAGAGTTCTCCCAGACACAAACATCAGCAGATCCACTGTGAAAGGCACCTTCCTCAGCAGGTGGAACAAGGACTACCTCCTTCCCCCAGAAACTTCCTCCTTTGCCTCACTTAGGACAACCCACAAGAGCTGGGAGTTACCTCAGTTCCTCTTTTCTCTCATTCCCAATATCGAACCCATAGGCAAACCATCTGAGCTCCATCTTCAGTAGGTACCTGGAATAGCATTAACCCCTCCTTCCAAGGCCACATGTCTGGTCCATGCTGGAGCCCATCTCTTGCCTGAGTTCCTGGAAAAGCTTCATCATTTACCTTCCTTGCCCATCCTCAACCTTGTGTCATCTGTTCTCAACACTGTAGCCAGGATGACCCAATGAGACAGGTCTCATGGGGTCACGACCCTTCAACTGCTTTCTGTCACCCTACTGTCACCTTCCTGAGGTCATGTCCTAAGCTGTCTCCTGTGGCCACAGGGTCTTGTTGCTGTTCCTGGACATACCTGGTATGCTCCTGCCCCAGGGCCTTTGTATACACTTTTCCTTCCATTTAGAAGGCTCTTGGTGTTTTATCACTCACTTTCTTTGGAACTTGACTCAAGTATCACCTTCCTAGTGAAGTCCTACTGGGCCCCTATATGAATAGCACACCACTGCTAGCCCCCCTTCAGCACCTCAGCCCTATCTCCTGCTTTCTATTTCCAGAGCAGTTATCACAGTCACCAGGCCATCTCGTCAAGGGGAAAACAGAGGCCTACTCAGATGGTTTCACTATTGTCTCTCTGATTTCCTAGTCCAGACCTCTAGGTGAAAAGATGACCAGAGCTCTTGCACAGCCAAAATGCCCAGGACAATGCGTCCCCCTATGGCACCCTGAAGACCATCAGGAAAATGAGCCATAAGAGGAATCCACTTGCACATGAAACCTGAAACCAGACACCTTCCTTGACTCCAGGTGAGCACACACATGTCCTCCCCATGATGTGCTCACCTGAGAAAGTTGAGCAGAGAAACATCCCAGGGTCCAAATCTCCCAGGATGGGCCACCAGGTGAGCAGCTGCCCCCACTGAGGGAGGGTAGATTTTCTTTGGAAGCACAAAAAGTCACTCCCAAGCTACTCAACAACCTATACTCCGTCTCCATTTGTCCTCCTCACAAAGGCCACTGTGCCCTGTTAGAGCTCCGTGCCTGCATTTTACTTTAAAAAATATTTTCTAATATTGGAATATGGTTTATTGAAGAGAAAAACATAAACACCCATGAATAATTCTTTTAATATTTCGGAAGATTTGTTTCCCATTGTTTAATTAAAACAGGAAATAAAAATGCACAGATCGCCCCTTGCACTGGCATGTATGATTCATGCAGTGACTTAAAGGAAAGCAGGAAATAGAAGAGGAACAGATGTTCTGATGACCCGTCATTTTATTGCCAAGGTTTTGAAACTTCAAGCACACTCAAATAAAGAAACCCAAACCAATGTGTTGGCCTGGCAAGGTGGAGCAGTCTGAACTGGAGTGACAAGGACAGATGAAGAGATGTGTGTTGGCTGAGGTTGGTGGCACAGAAGAAGGTGCCCTGCCAGCTCTCCACCTGGGCCTCACCTGTCCTCAGCTAGGAACCTGCTCATAGCCCTGACCCATCACAACTGTCACATGGGGGACACACGGCCACCCCTGGCTCCAGGGTCCTACTGCAGAACCCACTCTGCTCTCCTCCAGGACCCCTGGCAGCTCTACCCAGACCTGGAACTGCCCTGTCTGCTGCAAAGCTCCAGGATTCCCCCATCTTGTCGAAATTATGCTTGCCCAAGGCTTTCATAAATGTGTTGTATTTCTCTCCACTTACCTTCTGACCTGGGCAAACTGTCAGTCACGCATCAGTGGAACCTGAACATGCTCTGAGATCTGAGTCTTTCACTGCAGCCTTCCGAGGACTCCTTGTGCAACAAATACCATAGCTAAAATAGAGGGTTATGAAACTATTATTTACAGAATAGTAAATTGTTAGTTGCTCTTCATTAGGCTGAAAGTTTCTGTGTAAAAAGCCTTTCCATAGATATTAACTTCCAGCAATTTTATGAGAAGAAACAAATTCTGTGGGATAAGCTGACTCACCCAGCATCAGGAAAGCAGTTCCAGAATTCATCCCAGGGCTCCTGGAATCTGCCAAGCCCCTTGACACCACCAGCATGCTTCTATCCAGGAGAATTCCCAAAGACTCTCCTTCTGACTCCACCACCAAAGAAACTACAGAGAAAATACAGCAGGTCAGAATATCTAAATGCATTGAGTCAAACTAGAAAGCTAAGCTTTACTTTTAAACAGTAAAAGTCTACTTCAAATCATTTTGAATTTTCCCTCTACCTTAATTGGAACGCTTTTGATGAAAACACTAATCAGTACTGATTATGAAACATGATTATGTTTATGATTATGGGTATGAAACATCACCTTTGACAATGACAAGACATCATCCATGTCTCTATCTGGCCGCAAAAAGCCACCACTTAACTCTAGATGGTGACCATTCAACCATCCCCTAGACCCAAAGGGATAAATGCTCTTAGATGAAGGATCCAACTTTTAGCATATGCTAAAAGCACACTAAGAGTAAATCTCATCTTCCTTCTCTGATACAAGTGATTTCCTAGGAAACAGATGTGCAGATGACATTTTGCAAGCAGCAAATGAACAGAGAAAATGGTATTCCCTGCAAGGTTCTACCTGCAGGGAAACTAAGTAACTCTTGCACCAAATCCAGAACGCTGACAGCTACTTCAGTTTTACTTCGTGGCTCAACTAGAGAAAAGAGAAAAGTCCAGGAGGTTTTGGGTTAAAAAGAAGTTTTACCTCAAGTCCTGACATGTAAGTGACATTGTGCCCAATGTACCTGCTACTTTCTCAGAATGCTGACATCCTGTGATGAGCTGCCTGACTGACTCAGATGCTGTTGTTCAAAACTTCAGGTCTCGTGGAGCCAGATCGAAGAAGTGTTGTCAGGTGGAGATACGAAAGCACCTCCGACCTAGGCCAGCACACCTGCTTCTGTTCCTGGGAAAAGGGAAAATACATACTTGTTTCTCTTCTTTTTTCTTTCTTTTTTTTCTTCCTTTTTTTTTTTTTTTTTGGAAACACATACTTGTTTCCTAAGTAGTAATTTTCAACAATCTAAAACAGACCAATGACTTTGTCTTTTTTAGAAAAATGAAATTAAACTTCCAAATGAACACCTCAACTCACCTGTTCCTCATGCAACTTGAGTGGGGTCTGGTTTCCTCCAGCTTCCAGGCCCCCAACTGGAGGACGCACCTGCAGGATTCTGACAACCCATTACCTCCATCCCTGGGGAACACAGGACACAATGCTGAAGCTGGGGGTTGGCTCTGGGGCTTGTTATTGCCATACCTGTGCTGGGAGGGGGGCAGGAATCTGGAGGACCCTCATACACAACCCTGACAGCCAATTACCACCACCCCACAGACAGGGCGAAAAAAAAAAAATGCTGAAGCTGGAGAACTGTTCTGGGGCTTGTTAGCACCACACCTGTGGGAGGTGGGGAACATGGGCCATCCTGCTGAATTCGGGTGCTGCTCAAGATCCATTACCTGCACTGTGCCAGGGGAAAGGAGGCACCCCAATGAAGTTGGGGACAGTGTGCTGTCTTTATATGCACTCATCCTGGGGAAAACAGGAAACCCTGAAATGTCTGCAACCCATCCCACAAAAGCTTGGGTGAGCAGATGCCCTGGAGTTCAGGGGTCTGGGGGGATATGGCCAGTTGATGGACATGGGGCAGAAGAGACTTTCAAGGGAAAAGGAAAATCCATCTGAGTCCCCACGATGAACTTGCTTCATCTCCCCCTCGAGGACCCTACCCCCAGGACCCCCACCCCAGTACACAGCCCACACTCACGGAGCCAGGACCCCTGCCCAGGAACTCTCCAAGCGCCCCTTTGCCTGCACCCTTCTGCATCCTTAGGCAGCTCTGGGTCCACCCACAGATGACTTAGCTCCACCCCCACGTGCTGATCAGTTGAGAAAGATGGTGCCCTGAGACTTCTGGACGCTGTGCCTGCCTGTACCAGGCGGACGGACCTTATGCCCGCACCTCCCTGCTTTTGCAGGTACTCCCGGAGGGTGCGATTCCTCAATGGAACACCTTCCTCTGCGGGGCAGAAATGGGCGGGTCATGGGTAGGGCCCTCATACCCCAGACAACTGGCTCCTTCTGGGGACCCCTCCTGGCTGCAGACCACCCTCAGACCCCTGCCCTTTCCCTTCCCGCACCAATACTGTCCGAGGATCTGTTCCTGCCTCCTGGCTTAGTCAGCTGCTCTCAGACCTTCCCAGTCTTGGGCTTTAAGAAATGCAATGGTTGGGGCGCCTGGATGGTTCAGTCCTTAAATGTCTGCCTTTAGCTCAGGTCATGATCCCAGGGTACTCATATCAAGCCCGGCATCTGGCTCCCTGCTCAGCGGAATGCCTGTTTCTCCCTCTCATACTACCCCTGCTTGTGTTCCTTCTCAAATTGTTTCTCTGTCACATAATAAATAAAAGGTCTGGGGGGAAAAAAAATGGAAATGCATGGGGCTCCTGGATGGCTCAGTGGGTTAAAGCCTCTGCCTTCAGCTCAGATCATGATCCCAGGGTTATGGGATTGAGCCCTGCATCAGGCTCTCTGCTCAGTGGAGAGATGGCCTCTCCCTCTCTCAGCCTGTCTCTCTGCCTACTTGTGATCTCTGTCTGTCAAATAAAAAATTAAGCTTAAAAAAGAGAGAGAGAGAGAGAGAAAGGAAATGCAATGGTTTCCCACATTTCTAAGGCAATTTTAAGACCCAATAAGTAATGCTCTAAGTGGGAGGAGCTTCACTTTGTGGTCTCACCTATGGAGTGGATGGTGCTTCTCAGAGCTTCTGAGCATCCTTCTAGGATGAGCCCATTTCTGCTGGAAAATAGACACATGCTTGGTTCTTCAGGGAAGCTCCAGGATGAGCAAGAACAACCGCCCTTCTGTGCTGTTGGAGGTGTGAACCAGGAACATTCATTTTCACTTAAAAAAGAAAATATACTTTTATTGTTGACACTAAAGGAACAAACTCTTTTAAACATTTTAGAGAGAAAGGAAGAGAGTTTTAGTCAAACCCAGGTCAAGACAGCTGCATGGAAGACACAATCTTCACAAGGAAGGGGGTGCTCTGGGGGAGGAACATCTGGGGCAGGTTCCTATATTCATTCTGTATTGTTTTACATACAGAGTTACACATCATCATGAGGAAGAGCATTTCAGAAAGTTACAGACTTTTTCTTATGTTTTCAGTATGTGCAAGTCAGTATGACTTTAATCTTATGGGATCAGGAGAGATTATTTTGTTTTTCTTATCTTTATGTTTGCAATGACATTTTTTGGTAATCTTTTTCTTCTCCAAGCAGATATATAACATGTGCCTTGGGCAGAAATAGGGCCCATGCTCTGAGTTTTTGCCCTGTCATTTTGAGCTTGATAAAATGTTAAAGGATAGCTTCCTTGGAAGCTCAGGATCTGGGCCCATGGATGGTAAAAGACAAAAATTTCCATTATTGTTCTAGTTACTACTAAAGAGAGGAATCTGAGACAAAAGCACCTTTAACAATACTACCAAGAAATCAAAATGATGCCTACAGAAGGATATCTTGTCAACACAGGTAGCAGAGCTGTTCACAGAAGCTGGGCTCTTCCCTTTCTTCTGCCCAAATCTCTGAAGAACACAGATAATTTTAAGTCAGAATTTTAGAACCTCCCGGAATCTTGGAGATGTTCCTTTGGACTACAGAATAAAAAAGAGTAGCTCATTGTCACAACACTAATTTAAACATGAAGTCACCCTAAAGCTTGGATACACTGTCTTAGTTCTTTCCCTGAAGATTTTGACTAATGTAAGTCATAGTCATACCACATAAGCGTTACAATGGTTGCAAAGTAAGTCATTGTGGGTAAGGGAATAGTTTAGCACTGTTTAGAAGCATTGTCTTACTTTGTAGAAGAGGCTGAGCTGAGTGTTTTAAAATACTATTTCAGACTTGTGTTACAGCACACTCTGAACATACCAGAGCCTGAATCAATTTTAAAAAGATAGTTCTTTCAGTAACTTTAATATCAGAAAAATACTATAATGTCTGTATTCCTCGGGATCTTTGAATATCTTACTCAAAGTTCCTTCACTCTTAATGATCAAGGTGGGCAGAGGTAAAAAGGCCAGCTGAATTTATTCCAGTTGAACACACAACAAGAAAATCCCGAGACTTGAGATGTTTCCAGATTGAGAAGACCAGCAATAAGAGGGAAATAGTACCATGTATGGAATAACAAGGGATTTGGAGTCAGTTTAGGGGTCTCACTTAGGTTTCTGACACTAAAATCCTCTGCGACTCGAATAATCTCTGAGCCCCTGTCTAACCATCTAGAAAATGTGACTGATAATATCTACATCATAGTCTGGACGATTGAGAGGGAGAATTCCACACAGAGCTTGTGTGCTGGTTCTCAAGACAGGTGCTCAGGAAGCCATGATTAGTATTTGGGTCTATTTCTTTTCCAGAAGAAAGAATGCATGTTGAATATGTATTTCTAATAGATGAATCCCAAGACGATTTTCAACCCTTAAGGAAGGTCAAGAACCTACTATCGTGTCATATCTCACTCAGAAAACATGCTGTTGGACTGATGAGGACAATACAATAGCACCATCATCACTAGGGCTGTGCAGCTTCCCATTTCCACATGGCCATGTTGTCCCTCTTAGCTCAGGGCCACCAGAAAGGGCAGCTTGGGTGGGGGGCACCATCATCACTAGGAGTGGGGAGCTTCCCATTTCCATATGCTGATGTTGTCCCTCTTAGCTCAGGGCCACCAAAAAGGACATCTGTGGGGGACCACAGGCCAAGGCTGCCTGTGGCTGGGGCAGGCAGAACTCTGACTTAAAGCTCAACTAGCTAATTACACGGCTAATTACGATGCTAATTACACTGCTCATAACAGGTAGAGTCCCATTGTCTGCGAGCTCTGATATAGGAAAGGCTGAGGATTTCCCTTGTGATTCCCTCTCTGACCCCTAGGATATGTAGCAAAGTTACATTTAATTTTCAAACATTGAGGGACTTCCCGGTTTTCTTTTCATTATGACTATGGTTCAATTCCCCTGTGGTCTAAGAATATAATCTAGTTAATTACAGGCTTTAAAATGTGTAGACTTGCTTCATGGTCCAACATTTACTCATCAACTTGGGTAAATATCTTAGGACCCCTTGAAAACAATGTATTCTGTACTTAATGGGTAATGTTCCATATATGTCAATTTGGTCACATTTGTGACCAATGTTTCATCTGCTTTTTCTATCAGATATTGAGAAAGATATATTAAAATCTTCAAACAATGCTATTCTAGTCAACATTGCATTGGGGAATCTATCAAGTGTTAGAAGGTAAGAGAAATAAAAAGAATAAGAATTGAGGGGATAATTGTGACCATTCACAGATAATATGAGGGTGTACATAAAAAATACAAAATAGTCTATAAATACACTATTAGAATTCAAAATGGAAATCTTGTAAATATTAGAAGCAAGAAAGCAATCCAGAAAGCATCCAGGGGGAAGAGATTTCTTATGTATTGAGGAAGGAATGTCAGAATAATGTCGGATCTGTCCACAGAGACCTGGAAAGCCAGAAAGGGCAACAAGACATATTCAGGATACTAAATGAGAAGAACATGCAGCCAAGGATACCATATCCAGCAAGGCTGTCATTCAAAGAAGAAATAATACCCATTCTTCTGAAGCTGTTTCAAAAAATAGAAATAGAAGGAAAAACTTCCAAACTCGTTCTATGAGGTCAGCGTTACCTTGATCCAAAAACCAGGCAAAGACCCCATCAAAAAGGAGAATTGCAGACCAATATCCCTGATGAACATGGATGCCAAAATACTTGACAAGATCCTAGCCAATAGGATCGAACAGTACATTAAAAGGATTATCCATCATGACCAGTTAGAATTTATTCCTGGGATGCATGTATGTGGTTCCACATTTGTAAATCATCAACATGATAGAGCACATTAATAAACAAAAGGACAAGAGCCATAGGATCATCTCAATTAATGCAGAAAAAGCAGTTGACAAAATACAGCACACTTTCCTGATGAAAACTCTTTGAAGTGTAGGGATAGAGGGTACCTTCCCCAGTTTCATAAAAACCATCTATGAACAGCCCACAGAGAATACCATTCTCAGTGGGGAAAAGGTAAGGCTTTTTCCTTAAGGTCAGGAACACAACAGGATGCCCACTTTCACCATTATTGTTCAGCATAGGACTAGAAGTCCTGACCTCAGCAATCAGACTACAAAAATAAATAAAAGGCATTCAAATTGGCAAAGAAGTCAAACTCTCTCTCTCCTCATAGATGATATGATACTTTATGTGGAAAACCCAAAAGAATCCACTTCCAAATTACTAGACTCATACAGCAATTCAGTCATGTGGCAGGATACAAAATCAATGCACAGAAATCAGTTGGTTCTCTATACACTAACAAAGTAACTGTAGAAAAAAAAAAATTAGGGAATCAATTCCATTTACAGTAGCACCAAAAATAGTAAGATACCTTGGAATAAAACTAACCAAAGAGATAAAGGATCTATACTCTAGAAACGACAGAACACTTATGAAAGAAATGGACAAAGACACAAAAAGTTGGGAAACAATTCCATGCTCATGGATCAGAAGAAATAAACATGGTTAAAATGTCTACGCTTCCCAGAGAAATCTACACTTTCAACTCCACTCCTATTAAAATACAATTGGCACTTTTCATTGAGCTGGAACAAACAATCCCAGTGTATGGAACCAAAAAAAGACCCCACAAAGCCCGGGACATGTTGAAAAATAAAACCAAAGCTGGGGTCATCACAATGCCTGACTTCAAGCTATATAACAAAACTGTGACAGCAGGATATTCACACACAAAAACAGACACATAGATCAATGGAACAGAATAGAGACTCCAGAAATGACCCTCAACTCTATGGTCAACTCATCTTTGACAAAGCAGGAATGAATATCCAATGGAAAAAAGACAGTATCTCCAATTAGTGATGCTGGGAAAATTGGACAGCCACATGCAGAAGATTGAAACTCAACTATTCACTTATACCACACACAAAGATAAACTCAAAAGGGATGAGAGACCTCAGTATTAGACAGGGATCATCAAAATCCTAGAGGAGAACATAGGCAGTCACCTCTTCGACTTTAGCCACAGCAATTTCTTCCTAGACACATCACTAAAGGCAAAGGAAACAAAAGCAAAAATGAACTATTGGGACTTCATCAAGATAAAACCTTTACATCAAAGGAAACAGGCAACAAAACAAAGAGACAGCCCATGGAATGGGAGAAGATGCTTGGAAACGGCATTTCATATAAAGGGCTGGTATCCAAGATCTATGAAGAATTTCTCAAACTCAACACCCAAAAAACAAATAATCCAATCAAGAAATGGGCAGAAGACATGAACAGACATATCTCCAAAGACATGCAAATGGCTCACAGACACATGGCAAAATGTTCAACATCACTAGCCATCAGTGAAATACAAATCAAAACCACAATGAGATACCACCTTACACTAGTTAGAATGGCTAAAATTAACACATCAGGAAATGACAGATGTTGGCGAGGATGGAGAGAAAGGAGAACCCTCCTACACTATTGGTGGGAAAGCAAGCTGGTGCAACCACTCTGAAAAAGAGTGTGGAGGTTCCTCAACATGTTAAAAATAGAAATACCCAGGGGCACCTGAGTGGCTCAGTGGGTTAAAGCCCCTGCCTTCGGCTCAGGTCATGATTCCAGGGTCCTGGGATTGAGCCCCACATCGGGCTCTCTGCCTGCCTCTCTGCCTACTTGTGGTCTCTGTCTGTCAAATAAATGAATTTTTAAAAAACCTTAAAAAAAATAGAACTACCCACCACCCCACAATTTCACTACTGGGTTTTTAACCCCAAAGATATAGACATAGTGTAAAGAAGGGGTACCTGTACCCCAATGTTCATAGTAGCAATGTCCACAATAGCTAAACTGTGGAAGGAACTGAAATGGCCTTCAACACATGAATGGATAAAGATGTGGTTTATATATACAAAGGAATATTCCTCAGCCATTAGGAAGGATGAATACCTACCATTTGTATCGATATGGATGGAACTGGAGGGGATTATGCTGAATGAAATAAGTCAGGTGGAGAAGAACAATCAGCATATGGTTTCACTCATATGTGGAATGTAAGGAAAAGTGTGGAGGACCGTAGGGGAAGGGAGGGAAAACTGAATGGGAAGAAATCAGAGAGGGAGAAAAACCATGAGAGACTCTGGACTCTGGGAAACAAACTGAGGGTTACAGAAGGGAGGGGGACAGGGTAACAGGGTGATGGGTATTAAGGAGGGCACATGGTGGAGGCCAAGAAAAACAAGGCTGTACCCACCTCGAGTCTAGCAGTGACATAAATGCAGCCATCTTGATGTTCCAGATTATCACAAAATATTTCTTCGGTTCTGACCTACTTAAGTTAGCACTTTAAACAGTCCCTCTCTCCTTTAATGATTGATTTAAACTCCTGGATTGGAAAAGGGTTTTTTGTCAAGTACCAAAAAAACTTATTTGACATTCATTTTCTTTTTGTTATACTAATCATGTTTTGCTATTTTCTCCCATGTCTCCTCACCTGACTTCAACACCTTCACTGTCATAACATCCACAGGTGATCCTTTCCACTTGGGAAGATCCCTGAGCAGTATCCCCTGGACTCAGCTGCCTCTGTTTTTCATAACTCCCCTACACATTCCCCAACTGACCAGTGTTGACCCTAGTAGGTAGGGACAACTCTATGCCCCTGTTCAGCAGGAAGAAGTTACAGAAGATGAGACCTTCCACCTTCAACTACCTTAAAGATTTAAGGGTCAAAATTGTTCAGGGGGAAATGATGAGGGAGCAGAAGGCTGACTGAGGACAAAGCAAAAGCTGGCACCTTAACCCCACCTCCACCCCCTCCCCTCGGTAATAGGTGTGACATTCCTCAGACACAGGTCGGTCAGCCCTAAAAGAAAAACAAATAGTTAACTTGCAGAGATCACAATCCTGCGAGATAGGAGTCTCCCCCCATCTACAAATGTCCTAGTAATTTATGACAAAGAAGCTATCTTATCAATAGCCCAACTTCCAGAGACAAATAATTCAGTTCCATAAGTCCTAATGTCACCCTCCCCTCCATAAAACTGAAGGAGACTGAGGCAGAAGGAAATGTAAATAAAGTTAAATTTCTTCTAAACCTAAAACTCACTGACAAGGATGTTTGATATGTGTCATTCCACCAGAAAACTTCCAATTGTCTTCATGTCAGTGCCTCATTAGAGGGAAAAACAGCCTTGGCTTGACAAATGCCAGGCCTCCAACATCCTGACAGTCTTCTTTACCATGACAGCCCTTCTTAACATCCCCTACCCAACTCATTTACCCCGGGTTCAAGGAAGGCTGACTAAAGGTTTCAAAAACAACACGCCATACCAAAGACCAATCAGGAATAGAATAGCTTAACATTATAATAAATCATGTCAGGAAAAACAGGAACATAGGGCCAGCAGTCGTGGCCCAATCACCTACTGCCGAGCCAGCAGTCATGGCCCAATTACCTATTGCCGAGTCCATTCCTACTCTGTCTTTAAAAACTCTAATTGTAGGGGCGCCTGGGTGGCTCAGTGGGTTAAGGCCTCTGCCTTCGGCTTGGGTCATGGTCCTGGGATCAAGCCCCACATTGGGCTCTCAGCTCCACGGGGAGCCTGCTTCCTCCTCTCTCTGCCTGCCTCTCTGCCTACTTGTGATCTCTGTCTGTCAAATTAAAAAAAAAAAAACTTAAAAAAAAAAAACCAAACTCTGATTGTAATCCGGTTCAGGGTCCAAGGCCCTATTCCTCTTTGTTGGGTATGCTTGGGCCCAAGCTTAAGCTTGTTGAATAAACCCTCATATGATTGCATTGGTGTTGACTCCTTGGTGGTCTCTCAGACACGAAAACTTGGGCACAACATGTTGTGATGAGCACTTGGTGTTACAAACAACTAATGAATCATTGAACACTACATCAAAAACTAATGTTGTAATGTATGATGGCTAACTGAACATAATAAAATAAATGAATGAATTAATTAATATGCTTTCAACATGAAAAACATGTAATAATGCATACAGAATTTCAGATTTGCATGATGAAATATTCTCAAGATATGTTTCACAGCAGTGCAAATACACTTAACACTACTGGACTTTATACTGAAAATGTTGAAAATGGCAAAGTCAATGTTGCGATATTTTACAATTTTTAAAAGTACATTGTGTATGATTCCATTTTTATAAAGATTTTATTAATTTATTTTAGAGGAGAGAGCACATGGCATGAGAGTGGTGGGAGAGGCAGGAGGGGAAAGAGAGAATTGTGAGCCCGCACTGCATTGAACACAGACTCTATATGGAGCTCGATCCCACACCATGAGATCACATTCTGAGCCAAAATCAAAAGTCGCCGGTTAACCAACTGAACCACCATCCATCTCCTTGGGCATTAGTATTGGTGCATTTCTCTGCTCTCTCTCCACCACCGCTGTGCTGAATACTCCTGAAAATGCATCTATGAAAAATCCTGCCAGAGTTTCCTGGGGTGAGTCTGAGTATGAGCACTGCTAGGTGATGGATGCCCCTGCAGCCTGGGATGTGCTTCTCACTGTTCTCTCAGACAGGAGTGCCCATCACACTTCTCTCCAGGAAACCCCCATGTCCTCAGGCACCTGAGGGCCACCCGGCCCAGGAATTCACCTTCTCTAGCAGAGGACAGATGGGACTTCCTTCTCTATTCAGGAATATGAACCCTGATCCTGGGAAAGGAGAGCTCTCCTGGGACTCATGGTCCAGAGAGGCAGCTGTGGCCACCATGTATGTGACAGAGCCAGAGTGGCTGGGCCTTGGAGGGCATGAGTGCCTTCAACCAGCTTTGTATGGGGCATGTGGGAGCAGCAGCCCCTGCTTCTTGGGGAGCAGTGATGTGTGCAGAAGAAAGGAGGCTAAGCCACACCACAGTCCCACCCTTGGTCCTGACACCAGCAGGAAGGGAGCTCTGAGGACAGACTCCAGGAAGATTCTCATCCAGGGAAAAGGGGCCTGCTGGAGGGCACTGAAGCTGCCAGCATGGCTGCAGGCCTTTTGCAGAGGATCACTTCTGGCACTTTCTTAGCATATTGTCCGTGTTTGTGTGTGGACAGTGATTGGCCCACTCAGTGCTGGTGCACTCCCAGAGGCAGACTAGAAACCTTCCAGTGCCTGCTTATGGGTCAGAGGACCCCTCTGCAGAGAAGCAGAGGATGCCCCTCTTCCTCCGGCATTGGGGAAGGCAGCCACCCTCCTGGGGAGGACCTGGGCCAGGCATGTGTTCTTTCTGAAGTCCCCACATTCAGTGGGCATTGCTGTGCTTGAGAAAGGCCCTCTCAGCTCCAGAATCAGGAGCCATGAGGGGTTGTCTTCCATCCTGGCCCAGGATCATGACCTGAAATGATCTTGTCTTTGAGGACAGGTCTCCTTCAGGAACCAGGGAGGGGCAGGCCCTGCAAGAGCTCTTCATTCGAGGAGGAGTCATGGAGAGAGTGTGTGTGTCTCATTGGCCCAGCAAAACAAAAAACAACAACAAAACCCAAAGCCCAATGCTCAGGTTCGAACAGAAGCAGAATTTCAATGTTCTGTTTGGGGGCAGCCACCTCCCCTCTTACGTAGCCCTGGGGGGGCCCCCAGGAAATTCTTCTTTGTTCTTATGCTCTCAGAGGGATCAGCTGGTCCATGTCCCAGGAACCCTACCCTGTCCCACTGCTGAGGAAGACCCATACACAGGGACCTGGTGTCAGAAGTGTGGTCTCCCAGGGGCCTGGCAGCTGCATGAAAGGGCTGGATGGCTTTTGGGGGTAGGGGTGACCACTGGTGACACTCTACCATCCCCCATTGCACTCTGCAGTCCAGGCTCTCCCAGCTTAGGTCAATCACCAGAACCCCACATGCTCCTGCCATGGGAGCGATCATTCAGCATCACTGCATTGCACAGAGGTGGAGAACAAGGCCCAGAGAGGGGAGGCAAGTGGCTCCAGTCACAGGACTGGTCGGCAGAGGGACTGGAAAGTCAACCCTCCTGAGCCCCTGTGAGCCCAGCCAGAAACACCCTGAGCCCAGAGCGAGCCCTCTCCTGCCTGTCCAGCCACACACTGGCCTCCGAGCTGGATGATGGACTGTTCTTCTTGGCCCTGAGGGTGTTGCTGTCCAACTTGGAAGGGGAGTGCAGCTGGTAGGACAGGCTGTAGCTACAAGAGAGAGGGACACATCTGAGCTAGCAGGAGCCACACTATGGTCTCATAGTGGACACACTGGGAGCAAGGTGGGAAAGAAGAAAGAGGTCAGAGGAAGCTGGGCAACGAAGGAGGGGTATCAGGACCCCTGGCAAGAACCCAGATCCATAGTATGGGGAGGGGAGACAGGCCAGGCTGATGGTCAGGGGGTCCCCAAGGGGCTCAGGGGGGTTGCCAGAGCACTGGGAGAGGACAGGGTCTAGAGTCTGGTGTCCATCACCATCCTGGGCTACCTCTCCCCACCTGCCTCTCTGCCTACTTGTGATATCTGCCTGTCAAATAAACAAATAAAATCTTAAAAAAAAAATGAATGAATGGGTCAACCAGTCAATACAAGATAAATTTTAAGAATTCATGGAAACACATGAGAATGAAAACACAACTGTTCAATATCTTTGGGATGCAGCAAAGGCAGTCCTAAGAGGGAAGTATAGAGCACTACAAGCCTTTCTCAAGAACCAAGAAAGGTCTCAAATACACAACCTAGCCCTATACCTAAAGGAACTGGAGAAAGAGGAGCATAGAAAGCCTAAAAACAGAAGGAGAAGAGAGATAATAAAGATTAGAACAGAAATCAATGAAGTAGAAAAACAAAAGAATAATAGAACAAATCAATGAGACTGGGAGCTGCTTCTTTGAAGGAATTAATAGATTGATACACCTCTGGCCAGACTTCTCCAAAAGAACACAGAAAGGACCCAAATCAATAAAATCATGAATCAAGAAGGAGAGATCACACCCAACACCAAAGAAATAAAAACAATTTTAGGAACAAAGTATGGTAACTCTGTGTCAAAAATCAGTCTTGAAGAAATGGATGCATTTCCAGAAACTCAGAAATGACCAAAACTAACCAGGAAGTAAAGGAAACCTGAAGATACCCATAATCAGCAAGGACATTGAAGCAGTCATCAAAAATCTCCTAGGACGATTCACAGACCTGTACCCCTGGGGATAAAAATACATGTTTATAAAAAAAAAATTAAAAAAAAAATCTCCCAGGAAACAGGAGCCCAGCTCCAGACCGTTTCCCAGGAGAATTCTACCAAACATTAAAAGAAGACTTAATACCTCTTTTTCTGAAACTTTTCCAAAAAATAGTACTGGAAGGAAAACTTTCAAACCCTTTTTTGATGAGGTCAGCATTACCTTGATCCCAAAATCAGACAAAAACCCCACCCAAAAGAATTGTGGATCACTATCCCTGATGAATATGGATGCAAAAATTCTCACCAACATACTAGCCAATAAGATCCAACAGCCCATTAAAAGGATGATTTGCCATGACCAAATCAAATGTATGCCTGGGCTGCAAGGGTGGTTGGACAACCGCAAATCAATCCATGGAATCCACTACCTTAGGCAACCTGGTGGTCCCCCGCTCCCAGGAGGTCACCATATTGATGCCGAACTTAGTGTGGACACCCAGTCGACATAGCGCACTATAGCCCAGAACTCCTGGGCTCAAGCGATCCTCCTGCCTCAGCCTCCGGAGTAGCTGGGACCACAAGCGCACGCCACTGTGCCCTGCTGGAATCCACTACCTTAAAAGAAGAAAGAACAAGAACCATAGGAACCTCTTAATAGATGCAGAAAAAGCATTTGACAAATTAATACACCCCTTCTTGATCAAAACTCTTCACTGTGGAGGGATAGAGGATACCTCCACATCATGAAGGCAAAACTGAGAGAGCTTTTCCCTTCAGGTAAGGAACAGGACAGGGATGCCCATTCTCATCACTATTGTTGAACATGGTACTAGAATTCTTAGACTCAACCACAAGACAACAAAAAGAAATAAAAGGCGTCCAAATTGGCAAAGAAGAATTCAAACTCTCATGCTTTTCAGACAATAGGATACTTTCTGTGGAAAACCCAAAAGCCTCCACCCCCCAATTGCAAGAACTCATTCAGGAATTGTAAAGTGGCAGGATATAAAATCAATGCACAGAAATCACTCGCATTTGTCTAGAGCAACAATGCAACAAAGAGAAATTAAGGAGTCCATCCCATGTATAATTTCACCCCAAAACACAAGATACTTAGGAATCCATCTAACCAAAGAGGCAAAGGATCTGTCCTCAGAAAATTATACCATAGTCATGAAAGAAATGGAGAAGACACATAGAAATGGAAAAGCATTCCATACTCATGGATTGGAAGAAAAAATACCGTGAAAATGTCTATGCTACCCAGAACAATCCAAAGATTCAATGCAATCCCTATTAAAATACCATTCATGTTTTTCACAGAACTGGAATAAAAATAATCCCCCAATTTGTGTGAAAGCAGAAAAGACCCCAAATAGCCAAAGGAGTGTTGAAAAGAAAATCAAGGCTGATGGCAACCTAATTGCAGATTTCAAACTCTATTATAAAGCTGTAATATCAAGACAGTATGTATGGTCCTGGCACAAAACACACAGATCAATGGAACGGAATAGAGAAACCAGAAATGGTTTTTCTTCATTTCACCTAATCTTCCTCAAAGCAGGAAAGAATATCATATCCAATTGGGGGGGGGAGTGTCTTCAATAAATGGTGCTGGGAACATGGGACAGCCATATGCAGAATAAAGAAACTGGACCAATTCCTTATACCATACACAAGAAATAGACTTCAAATGGATGAAAGTCCTCAATGTGAGACAGGAATTCATTCAACTCCTTGAGGAGAACAGAGACAGGAACCTCTTTGACCTCAGCCAGAGCAACTTCTTGCTGGACACATCTCCAAAGATGAGGGAAATGAAAGCAAAAATGAACTGTTGGGACTTCTTCAACATAACAAGGTTCACAAAGCAAAGGAAACAGTCAACAAAACCAAAAGACAGCCAACCAAATGAGAGAAGATATTTTGCAAATGACATATCAGATAAAGGGTTCATATCCAAAATCTAGAAAGAACTTAACAAACTCAACACCCACAGAACAAATGATCCAATCAAGAAATAGCCAAAGACGTGAACAGACATGTCTCCAAGGAAGACATTCAAATGGCCAATAGTCACATAAAAAATTGTCAACATCCCTCGATATTAGGAAAATACAAATCAAATCCATAATGAGATACCACCTCACACCAGTCAGTTGGCTAAAATGAACAAGTCAGGGAATGACAGGTGTTGGCAAGGATGTGGAGAAAGGGGAACCCTTTCATACTCTTGGTGGGAATGTAAGCTGGTGAAGCCACCCTGGAAAAAAAACAGTGTGGAGGTTCCTCAAGTTGAAAATAGAGCTACCCTACAACCCTGCAACTGCACTAGTGGGTATTTACCCCAAAGATACAAATGGAGTGATCTGAAGGGGCACCTGCAGCCCAGTGTCTATAGGAGGATTGTCCACAAGAGCCAAATTACACAAACAGCCCAGATATCCATCAACAGATGAATGGATCTATATGAATACATATAGCATTGAATGCTATGCAGCCATCAAAAATGAAATCTTGTCATTTGCAATGACATGAACGGAACTAGGTGGTATTATGCAAAGTGAAATAAGTCAATCATAGAAGGACAATTATCATATGATCTCATTCATAAGTGGAATTTAAGAAACAAGACAGAGGATCATAGGGGAAGAAAGGAAAAAAGGAAGCAAGATGAAACCAGAGAGGGAGTCAAAGTAAAAGAGACAATTAATCTCCAGAAACAAACAGGTTTCTGAAGGGGATGGCAGTGGGGAAAAAAAAAGGGTGGCTGGTGATGAGTATGGGGAGGGTATGTGCTGTGGTGAGCACTGTGTGCTGTGTAAAACAGAAGATTCTCAAATCGGTACCCCTGAAACAAATAACACATTATATGATCATAATAAAAAAGTGAAAGAAAAACATTTAGAATAAAAATGTAAACTAAAAATAAATAATCTCACTTATAGAAAGAAAACAAGCAATCAACAAAGCAAGTGAGGAGGCAAGCAAGCAAACAAGCGACTAAGCAAGCTGGAGTCACCACACTCCAATTGCAAGCTAGATTACAAAGCTGTCATCAAAACAGTATGGCATAAAAGCAGACACACAGGTCAATGGAACACAACAGACAGCTCAGAAACTGATAATCGTAGTACTTTTGGCAAAGTTTATTCATTCATATATTAAAGGGATGTTTCAACTTAGCTCTGATAGAATTATTAACTCTGAATGGAAATTAATAATATTTATGTCCTATTCCAATGCTTGCTTCCAATAAATGCATTTTTAAACATACTGTTTCAGATAAATATATATTATAAAAGAAGGATTATTTAGAAAAAATAAATTCACTTTAATAAACCTACCATGGAAAAGGAAACATAGATATCCATTTTCACAACTGAGAACATCACAAAAGAAGACAATGAGACACAATCTGGTGTCTGACTGTAGACTAGAATACTACTTAAGTGGGGGCACCTGGGTGGCTCAGTGGGCTAAGCATCTGCCTTCAGCTCAAGTCATGATCCCAGGGTCCTGGGATCAAGCCCTGCATTGGGCTCTCTGCTCAGCGGTGAGCCTGATTCCCCCTCTCTCTCTGCCTGCCTCTCTGCCTAGTTGTAACCTCTGTCTGTCAAATAAATAAATAAAACCTTTTAAAAAAAAGAATATTACTTAAGTGGTTCTGCCCAAATGTTCAACCTGTTGAAAGCTATGGAACCAGCTACTCATTTACAAAAATGCAGTTGTCAGAGAAAAGTCCTAACAAAGAGTATGAAGATGTCACCAATGAAGTCCACACTGCATCTACTCTGACAGGAAAAATATTTCCCCAGCAAATAAACTGTAAGAGCAGAATGAAGGAAGGAAGGAAGAAAGGAAGATGAGAAAGAAACAAGATGAGGAAAGAAAGAGAAAAGAGAAGAGGAGAAAAGAAAAGAGAAGAGAAAAAAAGAAAAGAAAAGACAAGACTCCCTCCAAAAGAGAGATGCACTCCCATGTTCACAGTGGCATTATTCACAATAACCAGACATGGAAACATTGACCTTGGGAGCCTTATGCTAAGTAACTCAGACACAGAAAGACACACACCAGAGGCTCTCAGGGACATTCCACATGGAAAAAAATACTGAATGCATAGATAATGAGAACAGATGGGTGGGTTCCAGATTCAGGGATGGTGGGGAGAAACAGGTGAAGGTGGTCAAAGGTGCCATGTTTGAGTGATAAAATCCGCAAGTCATGGAATGTTCTGTGCAGCATGGAGACAAAATATAACCCTGCAGGATGGGGTACAGTCTCCCCCGCTACTTGAAAGTACAGTATTCCTAGGAAAGCTTTCACAGCAGAAATGGTGTCAATGGAAAAAGGAATGACCATTCATTTTACAGAAAAGTGAGTGAGCATGCTCAGACACCAAAAGTTCCTTCTCTTTGGCTCTTCTTAGGCCTCAGGACACAACATCTTACAGATGCCCCAAATAAATGAAGATAAAGCAGAGTAGATGCTCACAGACACAATTCAAAGGGCCAGTAGCTGGACGTGAAGAGCAGTAACCAGGAAGGAGCTGGTTAGGGTGCACCCTGCCTCTGCAGGGGTTCCCCACAAAACAGATGCTGAATGCAATGCCCACTTTTTGACTTTTTTCTTAAGAAGGAAATCCTCTTCAGGTTACTTCCTGCTACCGGAACAGTAACATGAATCCTTCCAAAAAGCCAAGTGTCTTATCATGAACTTTGAGAAAAGTGGGGAAGACTTGTACTTGAAAGTTGCTGAGGGTTAGAATTTCAGAGTTCTCCCAGACACAAACATCAGCAGATCCACTGTGAAAGGCACCTTCCTCAGCAGGTGGAACAAGGACTACCTCCTTCCCCCAGAAACTTCCTCCTTTGCCTCACTTAGGACAACCCACAAGAGCTGGGAGTTACCTCAGTTCCTCTTTTCTCTCATTCCCAATATCGAACCCATAGGCAAACCATCTGAGCTCCATCTTCAGTAGGTACCTGGAATAGCATTAACCCCTCCTTCCAAGGCCACATGTCTGGTCCATGCTGGAGCCCATCTCTTGCCTGAGTTCCTGGAAAAGCTTCATCATTTACCTTCCTTGCCCATCCTCAACCTTGTGTCATCTGTTCTCAACACTGTAGCCAGGATGACCCAATGAGACAGGTCTCATGGGGTCACGACCCTTCAACTGCTTTCTGTCACCCTACTGTCACCTTCCTGAGGTCATGTCCTAAGCTGTCTCCTGTGGCCACAGGGTCTTGTTGCTGTTCCTGGACATACCTGGTATGCTCCTGCCCCAGGGCCTTTGTATACACTTTTCCTTCCATTTAGAAGGCTCTTGGTGTTTTATCACTCACTTTCTTTGGAACTTGACTCAAGTATCACCTTCCTAGTGAAGTCCTACTGGGCCCCTATATGAATAGCACACCACTGCTAGCCCCCCCTTCAGCACCTCAGCCCTATCTCCTGCTTTCTATTTCCAGAGCAGTTATCACAGTCACCAGGCCATCTCGTCAAGGGGAAAACAGAGGCCTACTCAGATGGTTTCACTATTGTCTCTCTGATTTCCTAGTCCAGACCTCTAGGTGAAAAGATGACCAGAGCTCTTGCACAGCCAAAATGCCCAGGACAATGCGTCCCCCTATGGCACCCTGAAGACCATCAGGAAAATGAGCCATAAGAGGAATCCACTTGCACATGAAACCTGAAACCAGACACCTTCCTTGACTCCAGGTGAGCACACACATGTCCTCCCCATGATGTGCTCACCTGAGAAAGTTGAGCAGAGAAACATCCCAGGGTCCAAATCTCCCAGGATGGGCCACCAGGTGAGCAGCTGCCCCACTGAGGGAGGGTAGATTTTCTTTGGAAGCACAAAAAGTCACTCCCAAGCTACTCAACAACCTATACTCCGTCTCCATTTGTCCTCCTCACAAAGGCCACTGTGCCCTGTTAGAGCTCCGTGCCTGCATTTTACTTTAAAAAATATTTTCTAATATTGGAATATGGTTTATTGAAGAGAAAAACATAAACACCCATGAATAATTCTTTTAATATTTCGGAAGATTTGTTTCCCATTGTTTAATTAAAACAGGAAATAAAAATGCACAGATCGCCCCTTGCACTGGCATGTATGATTCATGCAGTGACTTAAAGGAAAGCAGGAAATAGAAGAGGAACAGATGTTCTGATGACCCGTCATTTTATTGCCAAGGTTTTGAAACTTCAAGCACACTCAAATAAAGAAACCCAAACCAATGTGTTGGCCTGGCAAGGTGGAGCAGTCTGAACTGGAGTGACAAGGACAGATGAAGAGATGTGTGTTGGCTGAGGTTGGTGGCACAGAAGAAGGTGCCCTGCCAGCTCTCCACCTGGGCCTCACCTGTCCTCAGCTAGGAACCTGCTCATAGCCCTGACCCATCACAACTGTCACATGGGGGACACACGGCCACCCCTGGCTCCAGGGTCCTACTGCAGAACCCACTCTGCTCTCCTCCAGGACCCCTGGCAGCTCTACCCAGACCTGGAACTGCCCTGTCTGCTGCAAAGCTCCAGGATTTCCCCCATCTTGTCGAAATTATGCTTGCCCAAGGCTTTCATAAATGTGTTGTATTTCTCTCCACTTACCTTCTGACCTGGGCAAACTGTCAGTCACGCATCAGTGGAACCTGAACATGCTCTGAGATCTGAGTCTTTCACTGCAGCCTTCCGAGGACTCCTTGTGCAACAAATACCATAGCTAAAATAGAGGGTTATGAAACTATTATTTACAGAATAGTAAATTGTTAGTTGCTCTTCATTAGGCTGAAAGTTTCTGTGTAAAAAGCCTTTCCATAGATATTAACTTCCAGCAATTTTATGAGAAGAAACAAATTCTGTGGGATAAGCTGACTCACCCAGCATCAGGAAAGCAGTTCCAGAATTCATCCCAGGGCTCCTGGAATCTGCCAAGCCCCTTGACACCACCAGCATGCTTCTATCCAGGAGAATTCCCAAAGACTCTCCTTCTGACTCCACCACCAAAGAAACTACAGAGAAAATACAGCAGGTCAGAATATCTAAATGCATTGAGTCAAACTAGAAAGCTAAGCTTTACTTTTAAACAGTAAAAGTCTACTTCAAATCATTTTGAATTTTCCCTCTACCTTAATTGGAACGCTTTTGATGAAAAACACTAATCAGTACTGATTATGAAACATGATTATGTTTATGATTATGGGTATGAAACATCACCTTTGACAATGACAAGACATCATCCATGTCTCTATCTGGCCGCAAAAAGCCACCACTTAACTCTAGATGGTGACCATTCAACCATCCCCTAGACCCAAAGGGATAAATGCTCTTAGATGAAGGATCCAACTTTTAGCATATGCTAAAAGCACACTAAGAGTAAATCTCATCTTCCTTCTCTGATACAAGTGATTTCCTAGGAAACAGATGTGCAGATGACATTTTGCAAGCAGCAAATGAACAGAGAAAATGGTATTCCCTGCAAGGTTCTACCTGCAGGGAAACTAAGTAACTCTTGCACCAAATCCAGAACGCTGACAGCTACTTCAGTTTTACTTCGTGGCTCAACTAGAGAAAAGAGAAAAGTCCAGGAGGTTTTGGGTTAAAAAGAAGTTTTACCTCAAGTCCTGACATGTAAGTGACATTGTGCCCAATGTACCTGCTACTTTCTCAGAATGCTGACATCCTGTGATGAGCTGCCTGACTGACTCAGATGCTGTTGTTCAAAACTTCAGGTCTCGTGGAGCCAGATCGAAGAAGTGTTGTCAGGTGGAGATACGAAAGCACCTCCGACCTAGGCCAGCACACCTGCTTCTGTTCCTGGGAAAAGGGAAAATACATACTTGTTTCTCTTCTTTTTTCTTTCTTTTCTTTTTTTTCTTCCTTTTTTTTTTTTTTTTTGGAAACACATACTTGTTTCCTAAGTAGTAATTTTCAACAATCTAAAACAGACCAATGACTTTGTCTTTTTTAGAAAAATGAAATTAAACTTCCAAATGAACACCTCAACTCACCTGTTCCTCATGCAACTTGAGTGGGGTCTGGTTTCCTCCAGCTTCCAGGCCCCCAACTGGAGGACGCACCTGCAGGATTCTGACAACCCATTACCTCCATCCCTGGGGAACACAGGACACAATGCTGAAGCTGGGGGTTGGCTCTGGGGCTTGTTATTGCCATACCTGTGCTGGGAGGGGGGCAGGAATCTGGAGGACCCTCATACACAACCCTGACAGCCAATTACCACCACCCCACAGACAGGGCGAAAAATGCTGAAGCTGGAGAACTGTTCTGGGGCTTGTTAGCACCACACCTGTGGGAGGTGGGGAACATGGGCCATCCTGCTGAATTCGGGTGCTGCTCAAGATCCATTACCTGCACTGTGCCAGGGGAAAGGAGGCACCCCAATGAAGTTGGGGACAGTGTGCTGTCTTTATATGCACTCATCCTGGGGAAAACAGGAAACCCTGAAATGTCTGCAACCCATCCCACAAAAGCTTGGGTGAGCAGATGCCCTGGAGTTCAGGGGTCTGGGGGGATATGGCCAGTTGATGGACATGGGGCAGAAGAGACTTTCAAGGGAAAAGGAAAATCCATCTGAGTCCCCACGATGAACTTGCTTCATCTCCCCCTCGAGGACCCTACCCCCAGGACCCCCACCCCAGTACACAGCCCACACTCACGGAGCCAGGACCCCTGCCCAGGAACTCTCCAAGCGCCCCTTTGCCTGCACCCTTCTGCATCCTTAGGCAGCTCTGGGTCCACCCACAGATGACTTAGCTCCACCCCCACGTGCTGATCAGTTTGAGAAAGATGGTGCCCTGAGACTTCTGGACGCTGTGCCTGCCTGTACCAGGCGGACGGACCTTATGCCCGCACCTCCCTGCTTTTGCAGGTACTCCCGGAGGGTGCGATTCCTCAATGGAACACCTTCCTCTGCGGGGCAGAAATGGGCGGGTCATGGGTAGGGCCCTCATACCCCAGACAACTGGCTCCTTCTGGGGACCCCTCCTGGCTGCAGACCACCCTCAGACCCCTGCCCTTTCCCTTCCCGCACCAATACTGTCCGAGGATCTGTTCCTGCCTCCTGGCTTAGTCAGCTGCTCTCAGACCTTCCCAGTCTTGGGCTTTAAGAAATGCAATGGTTGGGGCGCCTGGATGGTTCAGTCCTTAAATGTCTGCCTTTAGCTCAGGTCATGATCCCAGGGTACTCATATCAAGCCGGCATCTGGCTCCCTGCTCAGCGGAATGCCTGTTTCTCCCTCTCATACTACCCCTGCTTGTGTTCCTTCTCAAATTGTTTCTCTGTCACATAATAAATAAAAGGTCTGGGGGGAAAAAAAATGGAAATGCATGGGGCTCCTGGATGGCTCAGTGGGTTAAAGCCTCTGCCTTCAGCTCAGATCATGATCCCAGGGTTATGGGATTGAGCCCTGCATCAGGCTCTCTGCTCAGTGGAGAGATGGCCTCTCCCTCTCTCAGCCTGTCTCTCTGCCTACTTGTGATCTCTGTCTGTCAAATAAAAAATTAAGCTTAAAAAAGAGAGAGAGAGAGAGAGAAAGGAAATGCAATGGTTTCCCACATTTCTAAGGCAATTTTAAGACCCAATAAGTAATGCTCTAAGTGGGAGGAGCTTCACTTTGTGGTCTCACCTATGGAGTGGATGGTGCTTCTCAGAGCTTCTGAGCATCCTTCTAGGATGAGCCCATTTCTGCTGGAAAATAGACACATGCTTGGTTCTTCAGGGAAGCTCCAGGATGAGCAAGAACAACCGCCCTTCTGTGCTGTTGGAGGTGTGAACCAGGAACATTCATTTTCACTTAAAAAAGAAAATATACTTTTATTGTTGACACTAAAGGAACAAACTCTTTTAAACATTTTAGAGAGAAAGGAAGAGAGTTTTAGTCAAACCCAGGTCAAGACAGCTGCATGGAAGACACAATCTTCACAAGGAAGGGGGTGCTCTGGGGGAGGAACATCTGGGGCAGGTTCCTATATTCATTCTGTATTGTTTTACATACAGAGTTACACATCATCATGAGGAAGAGCATTTCAGAAAGTTACAGACTTTTTCTTATGTTTTCAGTATGTGCAAGTCAGTATGACTTTAATCTTATGGGATCAGGAGAGATTATTTTGTTTTTCTTATCTTTATGTTTGCAATGACATTTTTTGGTAATCTTTTTCTTCTCCAAGCAGATATATAACATGTGCCTTGGGCAGAAATAGGGCCCATGCTCTGAGTTTTTGCCCTGTCATTTTGAGCTTGATAAAATGTTAAAGGATAGCTTCCTTGGAAGCTCAGGATCTGGGCCCATGGATGGTAAAAGACAAAAATTTCCATTATTGTTCTAGTTACTACTAAAGAGAGGAATCTGAGACAAAAGCACCTTTAACAATACTACCAAGAAATCAAAATGATGCCTACAGAAGGATATCTTGTCAACACAGGTAGCAGAGCTGTTCACAGAAGCTGGGCTCTTCCCTTTCTTCTGCCCAAATCTCTGAAGAACACAGATAATTTTAAGTCAGAATTTTAGAACCTCCCGGAATCTTGGAGATGTTCCTTTGGACTACAGAATAAAAAAGAGTAGCTCATTGTCACAACACTAATTTAAACATGAAGTCACCCTAAAGCTTGGATACACTGTCTTAGTTCTTTCCCTGAAGATTTTGACTAATGTAAGTCATAGTCATACCACATAAGCGTTACAATGGTTGCAAAGTAAGTCATTGTGGGTAAGGGAATAGTTTAGCACTGTTTAGAAGCATTGTCTTACTTTGTAGAAGAGGCTGAGCTGAGTGTTTTAAAATACTATTTCAGACTTGTGTTTACAGCACACTCTGAACATACCAGAGCCTGAATCAATTTAAAAAGATAGTTCTTTCAGTAACTTTAATATCAGAAAAATACTATAATGTCTGTATTCCTCGGGATCTTTGAATATCTTACTCAAAGTTCCTTCACTCTTAATGATCAAGGTGGGCAGAGGTAAAAAGGCCAGCTGAATTTATTCCAGTTGAACACACAACAAGAAAATCCCGAGACTTGAGATGTTTCCAGATTGAGAAGACCAGCAATAAGAGGGAAATAGTACCATGTATGGAATAACAAGGGATTTGGAGTCAGTTTAGGGGTCTCACTTAGGTTTCTGACACTAAAATCCTCTGCGACTCGAATAATCTCTGAGCCCCTGTCTAACCATCTAGAAAATGTGACTGATAATATCTACATCATAGTCTGGACGATTGAGAGGGAGAATTCCACACAGAGCTTGTGTGCTGGTTCTCAAGACAGGTGCTCAGGAAGCCATGATTAGTATTTGGGTCTATTTCTTTTCCAGAAGAAAGAATGCATGTTGAATATGTATTTCTAATAGATGAATCCCAAGACGATTTTCAACCCTTAAGGAAGGTCAAGAACCTACTATCGTGTCATATCTCACTCAGAAAACATGCTGTTGGACTGATGAGGACAATACAATAGCACCATCATCACTAGGGCTGTGCAGCTTCCCATTTCCACATGGCCATGTTGTCCCTCTTAGCTCAGGGCCACCAGAAAGGGCAGCTTGGGTGGGGGGCACCATCATCACTAGGAGTGGGGAGCTTCCCATTTCCATATGCTGATGTTGTCCCTCTTAGCTCAGGGCCACCAAAAAGGACATCTGTGGGGGACCACAGGCCAAGGCTGCCTGTGGCTGGGGCAGGCAGAACTCTGACTTAAAGCTCAACTAGCTAATTAATTACACGGCTAATTACGATGCTAATTACACTGCTCATAACAGGTAGAGTCCCATTGTCTGCGAGCTCTGATATAGGAAAGGCTGAGGATTTCCCTTGTGATTCCCTCTCTGACCCCTAGGATATGTAGCAAAGTTACATTTAATTTTCAAACATTGAGGGACTTCCCGGTTTTCTTTTCATTATGACTATGGTTCAATTCCCCTGTGGTCTAAGAATATAATCTAGTTAATTACAGGCTTTAAAATGTGTAGACTTGCTTCATGGTCCAACATTTACTCATCAACTTGGGTAAATATCTTAGGACCCCTTGAAAACAATGTATTCTGTACTTAATGGGTAATGTTCCATATATGTCAATTTGGTCACATTTGTGACCAATGTTTCATCTGCTTTTTCTATCAGATATTGAGAAAGATATATTAAAATCTTCAAACAATGCTATTCTAGTCAACATTGCATTGGGGAATCTATCAAGTGTTAGAAGGTAAGAGAAATAAAAAGAATAAGAATTGAGGGGATAATTGTGACCATTCACAGATAATATGAGGGTGTACATAAAAAATACAAAATAGTCTATAAATACACTATTAGAATTCAAAATGGAAATCTTGTAAATATTAGAAGCAAGAAAGCAATCCAGAAAGCATCCAGGGGGAAGAGATTTCTTATGTATTGAGGAAGGAATGTCAGAATAATGTCGGATCTGTCCACAGAGACCTGGAAAGCCAGAAAGGGCAACAAGACATATTCAGGATACTAAATGAGAAGAACATGCAGCCAAGGATACCATATCCAGCAAGGCTGTCATTCAAAGAAGAAATAATACCCATTCTTCTGAAGCTGTTTCAAAAAATAGAAATAGAAGGAAAAACTTCCAAACTCGTTCTATGAGGTCAGCGTTACCTTGATCCAAAAACCAGGCAAAGACCCCATCAAAAAGGAGAATTGCAGACCAATATCCCTGATGAACATGGATGCCAAAATACTTGACAAGATCCTAGCCAATAGGATCGAACAGTACATTAAAAGGATTATCCATCATGACCAGTTAGAATTTATTCCTGGGATGCATGTATGTGGTTCCACATTTGTAAATCATCAACATGATAGAGCACATTAATAAACAAAAGGACAAGAGCCATAGGATCATCTCAATTAATGCAGAAAAAGCAGTTGACAAAATACAGCACACTTTCCTGATGAAAACTCTTTGAAGTGTAGGGATAGAGGGTACCTTCCCCAGTTTCATAAAAACCATCTATGAACAGCCCACAGAGAATACCATTCTCAGTGGGGAAAAGGTAAGGCTTTTTCCTTAAGGTCAGGAACACAACAGGATGCCCACTTTCACCATTATTGTTCAGCATAGGACTAGAAGTCCTGACCTCAGCAATCAGACTACAAAAATAAATAAAAGGCATTCAAATTGGCAAAGAAGTCAAACTCTCTCCTCATAGATGATATGATACTTTATGTGGAAAACCCAAAAGAATCCACTTCCAAATTACTAGACTCATACAGCAATTCAGTCATGTGGCAGGATACAAAATCAATGCACAGAAATCAGTTGGTTCTCTATACACTAACAAAGTAACTGTAGAAAAAAAAATTAGGGAATCAATTCCATTTACAGTAGCACCAAAAATAGTAAGATACCTTGGAATAAAACTAACCAAAGAGATAAAGGATCTATACTCTAGAAACGACAGAACACTTATGAAAGAAATGGACAAAGACACAAAAAGTTGGGAAACAATTCCATGCTCATGGATCAGAAGAATAAACATGGTTAAAATGTCTACGCTTCCCAGAGAAATCTACACTTTCAACTCCACTCCTATTAAAATACAATTGGCACTTTTCATTGAGCTGGAACAAACAATCCCAGTGTATGGAACCAAAAAAGACCCCACAAAGCCCGGGACATGTTGAAAAATAAAACCAAAGCTGGGGTCATCACAATGCCTGACTTCAAGCTATATAACAAAACTGTGACAGCAGGATATTCACACAAAAACAGACACATAGATCAATGGAACAGAATAGAGACTCCAGAAATGACCCTCAACTCTATGGTCAACTCATCTTTGACAAAGCAGGAATGAATATCCAATGGAAAAAAGACAGTATCTCCAATTAGTGATGCTGGGAAAATTGGACAGCCACATGCAGAAGATTGAAACTCAACTATTCACTTATACCACACACAAAGATAAACTCAAAAGGGATGAGAGACCTCAGTATTAGACAGGGATCATCAAAATCCTAGAGGAGAACATAGGCAGTCACCTCTTCGACTTTAGCCACAGCAATTTCTTCCTAGACACATCACTAAAGGCAAAGGAAACAAAAGCAAAAATGAACTATTGGGACTTCATCAAGATAAAACCTTTACATCAAAGGAAACAGGCAACAAAACAAAGAGACAGCCCATGGAATGGGAGAAGATGCTTGGAAACGGCATTTCATATAAAGGGCTGGTATCCAAGATCTATGAAGAATTTCTCAAACTCAACACCCAAAAAACAAATAATCCAATCAAGAAATGGGCAGAAGACATGAACAGACATATCTCCAAAGACATGCAAATGGCTCACAGACACATGGCAAAATGTTCAACATCACTAGCCATCAGTGAAATACAAATCAAAACCACAATGAGATACCACCTTACACTAGTTAGAATGGCTAAAATTAACACATCAGGAAATGACAGATGTTGGCGAGGATGGAGAGAAAGGAGAACCCTCCTACACTATTGGTGGGAAAGCAAGCTGGTGCAACCACTCTGAAAAAGAGTGTGGAGGTTCCTCAACATGTTAAAAATAGAAATACCCAGGGGCACCTGAGTGGCTCAGTGGGTTAAAGCCCCTGCCTTCGGCTCAGGTCATGATTCCAGGGTCCTGGGATTGAGCCCCACATCGGGCTCTCTGCCTGCCTCTCTGCCTACTTGTGGTCTCTGTCTGTCAAATAAATGAATTTTTAAAAACCTTAAAAAAAAATAGAACTACCCACCACCCCACAATTTCACTACTGGGTTTTTAACCCCAAAGATATAGACATAGTGTAAAGAAGGGGTACCTGTACCCCAATGTTCATAGTAGCAATGTCCACAATAGCTAAACTGTGGAAGGAACTGAAATGGCCTTCAACACATGAATGGATAAAGATGTGGTTTATATATACAAAGGAATATTCCTCAGCCATTAGGAAGGATGAATACCTACCATTTGTATCGATATGGATGGAACTGGAGGGGATTATGCTGAATGAAATAAGTCAGGTGGAGAAGAACAATCAGCATATGGTTTCACTCATATGTGGAATGTAAGGAAAAGTGTGGAGGACCGTAGGGGAAGGGAGGGAAAACTGAATGGGAAAAATCAGAGAGGGAGAAAAACCATGAGAGACTCTGGACTCTGGGAAACAAACTGAGGGTTACAGAAGGGAGGGGGACAGGGTAACAGGGTGATGGGTATTAAGGAGGGCACATGGTGGAGGCCAAGAAAAACAAGGCTGTACCCACCTCGAGTCTAGCAGTGACATAAATGCAGCCATCTTGATGTTCCAGATTATCACAAAATATTTCTTCGGTTCTGACCTACTTAAGTTAGCACTTTAAACAGTCCCTCTCTCCTTTAATGATTGATTTTAAACTCCTGGATTGGAAAAGGGTTTTTTTGTCAAGTACCAAAAAAACTTATTTGACATTCATTTTCTTTTTGTTATACTAATCATGTTTTGCTATTTTCTCCCATGTCTCCTCACCTGACTTCAACACCTTCACTGTCATAACATCCACAGGTGATCCTTTCCACTTGGGAAGATCCCTGAGCAGTATCCCCTGGACTCAGCTGCCTCTGTTTTTCATAACTCCCCTACACATTCCCCAACTGACCAGTGTTGACCCTAGTAGGTAGGGACAACTCTATGCCCCTGTTCAGCAGGAAGAAGTTACAGAAGATGAGACCTTCCACCTTCAACTACCTTAAAGATTTAAGGGTCAAAATTGTTCAGGGGGAAATGATGAGGGAGCAGAAGGCTGACTGAGGACAAAGCAAAAGCTGGCACCTTAACCCCACCTCCACCCCCTCCCCTCGGTAATAGGTGTGACATTCCTCAGACACAGGTCGGTCAGCCCTAAAAGAAAAACAAATAGTTAACTTGCAGAGATCACAATCCTGCGAGATAGGAGTCTCCCCCCATCTACAAATGTCCTAGTAATTTATGACAAAGAAGCTATCTTATCAATAGCCCAACTTCCAGAGACAAATAATTCAGTTCCATAAGTCCTAATGTCACCCTCCCCTCCATAAAACTGAAGGAGACTGAGGCAGAAGGAAATGTAAATAAAGTTAAATTTCTTCTAAACCTAAAACTCACTGACAAGGATGTTTGATATGTGTCATTCCACCAGAAAACTTCCAATTGTCTTCATGTCAGTGCCTCATTAGAGGGAAAAACAGCCTTGGCTTGACAAATGCCAGGCCTCCAACATCCTGACAGTCTTCTTTACCATGACAGCCCTTCTTAACATCCCCTACCCAACTCATTTACCCCGGGTTCAAGGAAGGCTGACTAAAGGTTTCAAAAACAACACGCCATACCAAAGACCAATCAGGAATAGAATAGCTTAACATTATAATAAATCATGTCAGGAAAAACAGGAACATAGGGCCAGCAGTCGTGGCCCAATCACCTACTGCCGAGCCAGCAGTCATGGCCCAATTACCTATTGCCGAGTCCATTCCTACTCTGTCTTTAAAAACTCTAATTGTAGGGGCGCCTGGGTGGCTCAGTGGGTTAAGGCCTCTGCCTTCGGCTTGGGTCATGGTCCTGGGATCAAGCCCCACATTGGGCTCTCAGCTCCACGGGGAGCCTGCTTCCTCCTCTCTCTCTGCCTGCCTCTCTGCCTACTTGTGATCTCTGTCTGTCAAATTAAAAAAAAAAAAACTTAAAAAAAAAAAACCAAACTCTGATTGTAATCCGGTTCAGGGTCCAAGGCCCTATTCCTCTTTGTTGGGTATGCTTGGGCCCAAGCTTAAGCTTGTTGAATAAACCCTCATATGATTGCATTGGTGTTGACTCCTTGGTGGTCTCTCAGACACGAAAACTTGGGCACAACATGTTGTGATGAGCACTTGGTGTTACAAACAACTAATGAATCATTGAACACTACATCAAAAACTAATGTTGTAATGTATGATGGCTAACTGAACATAATAAAATAAATGAATGAATTAATTAATATGCTTTCAACATGAAAAACATGTAATAATGCATACAGAATTTCAGATTTGCATGATGAAATATTCTCAAGATATGTTTCACAGCAGTGCAAATACACTTAACACTACTGGACTTTATACTGAAAATGTTGAAAATGGCAAAGTCAATGTTGCGATATTTTACAATTTTTAAAAGTACATTGTGTATGATTCCATTTTTATAAAGATTTTATTAATTTATTTTAGAGGAGAGAGCACATGGCATGAGAGTGGTGGGAGAGGCAGGAGGGGAAAGAGAGAATTGTGAGCCCGCACTGCATTGAACACAGACTCTATATGGAGCTCGATCCCACACCATGAGATCACATTCTGAGCCAAAATCAAAAGTCGCCGGTTAACCAACTGAACCACCATCCATCTCCTTGGGCATTAGTATTGGTGCATTCTCTGCTCTCTCCACCACCGCTGTGCTGAATACTCCTGAAAATGCATCTATGAAAAATCCTGCCAGAGTTTCCTGGGGTGAGTCTGAGTATGAGCACTGCTAGGTGATGGATGCCCCTGCAGCCTGGGATGGGTGCTTCTCACTGTTCTCTCAGACAGGAGTGCCCATCACACTTCTCTCCAGGAAACCCCCATGTCCTCAGGCACCTGAGGGCCACCCGGCCCAGGAATTCACCTTCTCTAGCAGAGGACAGATGGGACTTCCTTCTCTATTCAGGAATATGAACCCTGATCCTGGGAAAGGAGAGCTCTCCTGGGACTCATGGTCCAGAGAGGCAGCTGTGGCCACCATGTATGTGACAGAGCCAGAGTGGCTGGGCCTTGGAGGGCATGAGTGCCTTCAACCAGCTTTGTATGGGGCATGTGGGAGCAGCAGCCCCTGCTTCTTGGGGAGCAGTGATGTGTGCAGAAGAAAGGAGGCTAAGCCACACCACAGTCCCACCCTTGGTCCTGACACCAGCAGGAAGGGAGCTCTGAGGACAGACTCCAGGAAGATTCTCATCCAGGGAAAAGGGGCCTGCTGGAGGGCACTGAAGCTGCCAGCATGGCTGCAGGCCTTTTGCAGAGGATCACTTCTGGCACTTTCTTAGCATATTGTCCGTGTTTGTGTGTGGACAGTGATTGGCCCACTCAGTGCTGGTGCACTCCCAGAGGCAGACTAGAAACCTTCCAGTGCCTGCTTATGGGTCAGAGGACCCCTCTGCAGAGAAGCAGAGGATGCCCCTCTTCCTCCGGCATTGGGGAAGGCAGCCACCCTCCTGGGGAGGACCTGGGCCAGGCATGTGTTCTTTCTGAAGTCCCCACATTCAGTGGGCATTGCTGTGCTTGAGAAAGGCCCTCTCAGCTCCAGAATCAGGAGCCATGAGGGGTTGTCTTCCATCCTGGCCCAGGATCATGACCTGAAATGATCTTGTCTTTGAGGACAGGTCTCCTTCAGGAACCAGGGAGGGGCAGGCCCTGCAAGAGCTCTTCATTCGAGGAGGAGTCATGGAGAGAGTGTGTGTCTCATTGGCCCAGCAAAACAAAACAACAACAAAACCCAAAGCCCAATGCTCAGGTTCGAACAGAAGCAGAATTTCAATGTTCTGTTTGGGGGCAGCCACCTCCCCTCTTACGTAGCCTTGGGGGGCCCCCAGGAAATTCTTCTTTGTTCTTATGCTCTCAGAGGGATCAGCTGGTCCATGTCCCAGGAACCCTACCCTGTCCCACTGCTGAGGAAGACCCATACACAGGGACCTGGTGTCAGAAGTGTGGTCTCCCAGGGGCCTGGCAGCTGCATGAAAGGGCTGGATGGCTTTTGGGGGTAGGGGTGACCACTGGTGACACTCTACCATCCCCCATTGCACTCTGCAGTCCAGGCTCTCCCAGCTTAGGTCAATCACCAGAACCCCACATGCTCCTGCCATGGGAGCGATCATTCAGCATCACTGCATTGCACAGAGGTGGAGAACAAGGCCCAGAGAGGGGAGGCAAGTGGCTCCAGTCACAGGACTGGTCGGCAGAGGGACTGGAAAGTCAACCCTCCTGAGCCCCTGTGAGCCCAGCCAGAAACACCCTGAGCCCAGAGCGAGCCCTCTCCTGCCTGTCCAGCCACACACTGGCCTCCGAGCTGGATGATGGACTGTTCTTCTTGGCCCTGAGGGTGTTGCTGTCCAACTTGGAAGGGGAGTGCAGCTGGTAGGACAGGCTGTAGCTACAAGAGAGAGGGACACATCTGAGCTAGCAGGAGCCACACTATGGTCTCATAGTGGACACACTGGGAGCAAGGTGGGAAAGAAGAAAGAGGTCAGAGGAAGCTGGGCAACGAAGGAGGGGTATCAGGACCCCTGGCAAGAACCCAGATCCATAGTATGGGGAGGGGAGACAGGCCAGGCTGATGGTCAGGGGGTCCCCAAGGGGCTCAGGGGGGTTGCCAGAGCACTGGGAGAGGACAGGGTCTAGAGTCTGGTGTCCATCACCATCCTGGGCTACTTGGGATTAGGAAGAGATATCCACCCCCCCCCCAAGTCCAGAGGGAGCTACGGCACAAAAGGCCTCAGCTTACTCTTCTGTCAATTGGGCTATAGAAGTGGGGTGTCCCAGGGTCCCACATGCCTGTAGAAAAGTCTGTTGGCCTTGGATCTTCATCCCTGACCCACTGTGCTCCCAGTCCTGAGAAAATGATTTGTACTCCCTTGAGGTCCTTCTGAGTAGAGGACAGCCTGGGGGTTTGGGGGACTGAGGACCCATGTTTGCAGAATATGGCAGAACACTGGGCCACTGGTCTTCAGGGTCCCCATTGGGAAGAGGTTCCAGAGTCAGTGCTCTGGTCAGTGTGAGGAGGCCTTAGGAAGGAACCAAGAACCCGGACAGGAGAGGGAAATGGGGAGAAGGTAGGTCTCTGAGGTTTCTCACATCGCCCTCAGAGCCCTCAGGTCCTACTCCTGGGAGAGACACAGAGACACACAGAGAAGGCAGAGACAGAGAATAAACACAGAGAGGGAACCAGGAGAAGTCACAGACTTTCTTCCATCAGGTTGGAAACAACATCCCATCACCATGGTCCATTCTATTCCTTAGAGTGCAGTCAGTCACACATGCCGTCCACCCTGGAGGGGAGAGAATTCCACAGGGATGTGTGACTAGGATTCAGGAATGCCAGGAACCACTGTGGGGACTGCCCAGCACATGGGTACAGACAAGGCCCTGGAACCTGGGAGCCCCTGGAAGTCTGTGTTGCCAGAGGACAAGGTCGAAATCAGTTCACTGCAACCTTCCCATGGGGGCTGGGAGACAGGCAGGAGGCGGGTGGCTTTGCCCAGACCCCAGAGCAGATCCAGGCCCCTCTGAGCTGTGTTCTATGCCCCGTCCAGTACCCCACTCATCCTTGCATTGCCACATGTGTGTCCCAGCCTCCTGTGATAGCAGGAACATATGTAGAGGTCCACCCCTGATGGCATTCCTAGAAGTAGAAGCCAGAAGACCCAACTGTACAGATGGGAGCCTGGGGAGACCCTGAGAAGCACAGGGTCTGTCCATGGTCACAGTTCTGGGCATGAGCAGAAACCTGGTCTGAACCCAGCTTTGTGTTCTCACAGCGGGGACACCGTCTGCACTCAGGCCTCGTGGGGGTTGTGGGTAGGCTGTGTGTGTCACTATATGGATGGGGCATAGGGTAGAGGGTGAGCATCGAGAACCTGGGGGAGGGAGACGCTCAGGGGGTTCTGGTGTGAGGAAGCAGTCAGGTAAGTGGACCCCAGGAAGTAGTGACCTCATGTCCTGACAGAAGAGCCCAACAGAATTTGGAACCCAGGTAACCAGGCACCCACATTCCAGAGACAGCCCCCTGCCCAGCTCATTTCATTAGAGATCCTCAAAAGAACACGTTTGCGTATTGCATCCCAAAGTGTGGAGGCTGCAGGCAGAGGAAAGTGCACCCTGCAAGCACGTTCCCTCACAGGGATGTCATATCAGGTCATCTCTGGTCATTTGGTTGGAAGTACAGAAAGGTGACACGATGAGTCCCCAAAACAGCCCCCAGCTCCATATGTTCTGATCTGACTATGCAGCCCCAGGTCCCCTCCTTGTGTGTGTGAGTGTTTGTAAAGAAGGCTCACATGGGGTGCGCCCACCCCATACACGAGCAGGTGGACTAAGGGTCAGATGCCTGGTGGGCAGGTCATGTTCACACCCCAGGTCAAGGCTGCTGGGTGGGACAGGGTGTAGGGGGCTGTGAGTTCCACCCCAGGGTTTATCCTATGTCCTGCAGGTATGGGTCCCTGTCCCAGGTGTGGGGCTGTGCATGCACAGGTCTGTGTCTGATCTGGGAGCAGAAGGGGGACTGGGCAGAAGGACAGTGAGGATGGCGGGGCAGGGCTGTGATGCATGTGGGTCGGCTACCATTCTCTGTCTTTGCAGAACATCAGGGATGATGAAACAGGAAGGAGGCTGGTGGATACCTGCTCCATCTCCCTGACACAGGGAGTGACCATAAGGGCTCTCCAGGAGCAGGGACTGGGAACTGCCTGTGAAGGCTTCTGACATTGCCCAGGCCACTGTCCCTGGTGGTACCACACCAGACTGTGGTCCAGGACCTGGAGCCCATGGAGGCCAAGTCTGAGGGTAAGAAGGCTGGGGCTGGGTGTATGTGGGTGTCTGGGGATGGGTCAGTAGTGGACTCCACTTGCAGGAGACCCCAGAGGCTGGTTTGTGGCCAGGAGCAAGGACTGTGCTCAGAACACCCAGTGGGTGGACTGCAGTTGGGGAGATGTCCCGGTGGGGGTTCCTTCCTGGCTGTAGCTTATCTGGGAGGCCCTGGGCTGAGCTCTGTCTCTGCAAAGGAACGCAAACATGTTCTTCATTCCAGGATCTCCAACGAAATGAGCTGGGCAGGGGGCTGTCTTTGGACTGTGGGTGCCTGGTTACCTGGGTCTAGCTCTGATGAGCCAGAGCTGGCCTCAACTTCACCCACAGCTCCAGACAGGGGGATGGTGCTTGGAGAGACCTCAGCAGGAGACCAGAAGCCAGCAGGGTATCAGGCACCTGCCCAAGGAGAGCCTGATGCTGTCCCAGAGGAGCTGGTGCCTGCCCCTGCCCCTGCTCCTGTCCCTGTCCCTATTCCAACCCCTGCCCCTACTCCTGTGGGGCTCCCAGAGCCACATTAAGAGCCCACAGCCCTGCTCCTTGTACAACTGTCCCTTGTTCTATCCCCCCGAACCCAACGGCCCATAGGAATGTTTCATCCCCTACTTGTATATTCTTTCTCTCCGGTACATGGTAACTGTTATTTTATCTTTCCATGTTCTGTGTACTGTTTATTATTTGTTTTAAATAAAATTACTTGCTTTCACTTGAGCATGTCACAAGCGCTAAGCACATTCCCAACGCTGTGCCACCACACCACAGAATATCGCTGCAGGACATCTTCCTTCCCCAAAGGAGACCCTGAACCCAAAGCCCTCCCTGTGCATTTCGCCTCCAGCCTAGCCTCTCACAACCCTTAAGCTGCTCTCTCTCTCTGTTCCTTTACCTGTTCTGGATGTTTCTGTATCTGGAATCACACAATATGTGCCTTTGTGTCTGCCCACCTATTTTCAAAGGGATTCGTTTTTTTCTGTTTATTTGACATAGAATTTCCCTTACATGATATTGAGACCCCTGATGGATTAGAGATGAGATGTAATCATAGAGGTCCCTTTAGGCATTAGGGGCACAGTCTTGGGGTTGAGACCCCTGTTCCTGCTAGGACACCACAGCCTGACCCCAGACAGGACAAGGGGTCACACAGAAATCAGGGAAATGCAGAAAGCTGGAAGACACACCACAGAGGGCAAAAGCATCACTCACAACTAAAGGCCAGAGAAAAGTTTCACCTGACTCTGCTCCAAACCAGGCTCCAAGTCACTGGGTCTCACAGGGACAGACCAAATGCATGCAAGTCCAAGGGGTAGGAGAGGCACATGGGGAGTATGTGTCAGAGATGCGGAAGCTCCTGGGGAAGGACTCTGGCAAAGGGAACACTATGTAGGTAGAGCTGGTCACCCTCAGACTGGCAGGTGTCTGGTCTGGGGACCAGCAGCCCTGGTTGGAACATGAGGACATGGAGGTCCAATGCATGTCCCCTGGAGAGAAGGGTGATGGGTACCCCTATCTGGGAGAACAGTGAGTAGCACCTATCCCAGGCCAAAGGGTGCACCCATTTGAGGCTGTGTGATGCTCAGCCTCAGACTCAGCCCCAGAAACTCTGGCATGGTTTTTCACAGATGTATCGTTGGAGTGTTTGGCACAGCGATGGTGGAGAGAGGAGGGAATGGAACACCGCTAAAGCCCAAGGAGATGGATGGGATCCACAGTCCCAGTCCTCATGATAGAACGTCCTGCAGCTGTTGCCCCAGTGTCATCTGGGCACAGGATCTGGGAAGCCCCTCCTGAGACCCCCTCCCCCTCCTGCCACTCTGCTCCTGGGCATATTCAGAATTGTTTGAGGAGGTGGAGAGGATCCAGGGTGACAGTAGGTCCAAGGAAAAGGAAGGTCAACACTGGAAGGACAGATGGATGTGCCCTGAGCCACCATCCAGGGTCCAGGCTCTGACGCCCTCAGACCACACTCCAAATGACTCCCGATGTATGGACCAGACTTCTGCTCTTTCACTCCCTCCTTCCCTACCTCATTTATTCACTTTCTCATTCATCACCCCCTCTATCCTTCCCCTCCCCCTTCCCCCACTCCATCCCCCTCCCCGCCTCCCTCCCAGCCTTCCTCCCTCCTTCCCCTCCCTTCCTCTCCTCCTGCCCCCTCATCGGTCTTTCCTCCTCTCCTGTCTCCCTCTCCCATCCTCCTGCCTTCCCTCCCATCCACCTCCCTCACTCCCACCCTGCCATCCTCCTCCTCCTCTCCCTTTCTCCCACCCTGCCTCCCCCATCCCCCCCTTCCTCCTTCCCCTCCCTCCCTTCTTTCCTTTCTTCCCTCTTTTCTCTCCCTCCCTCCACTCTCTCCCTCCCTCATGCCCTCCTCAGCAGAAGATCTGGGGTCCCTGCTCTGTACTGAGCACAGGGGCTTCATCAGTGAGCACCCCCAACCCACAGACCAGCACACTAGCCAGAAATGGACGGAGAACCAGTTCTTCATTTCAATAGTTTCTGAGTTACCTGTTTGTTCCTATGGTTAGTATACTGTGCAAGGCCTTGAAAATGTTGTCCTCATGATCTCTGCTGGAGAGTTTCTTAAAAAGTCTCTGGTTTATAGGTAAAATCATCCAGAATTAATCTCTCCATGCTGGGAAAAGTATGGCATTTCCCCCAAATACTAAAAATAGAACTCCTGTATGATCCCACTACTGGGTAGACATTTGCAGGAAATGAAGTCGGTTTCTCGAAGTGAGATCTGCACACTCTCACCCAATCTCGCCAAGGAGGGACGGACACCCTTAGCAACAGGGCCCCCATGTGGGAAGTCCTAGGCAACCCTTCCATAGAGGCAGGAGCCTTCCTGGACAAGGGGCTGCCGAAGGGCTGGGCGGTCTCCACAGCAGCACATTCAGTGTCCTGGATACTAGGAAGAGAGGGAGTACAGCACCAGGCCAGTGAGCATTAGGACACACTCCCTCAAATTTGGCACCTTGGCAAATTAAATATAGAAACTGAAAGAATTAAAAAAAAAAAAAAGAAACTGAAAGAATTTTGCATAGAGCAGAAGCAGGAAGGTCCCTCTGATTCCCAGCCATCAGCCTTTCTTCCCTGAAGCAGGTCAAAATACTCCCATGTGGCACTATCTTTCCCCAGACCACAGGAAGGACGTGCTGATCACCAGAGTCAAGGAATTTAGGGCCACAAAGGCTGTAGGAACAAAACTGGTTAAACTAACCTTTGTCTTCCTAGTTACTTTTTTACCATTTACCAGCCCTAGCTCAAATCCCTTTGTCTCTCAATTCTTCACACATTGGTTGCTTCTCTGCTTAAAACATAGAACTGTCCATAGTTTGCTGTGAAGTGTGTAAACCTGGTGATTCACAGACCTGTACCCCTGGGGATAAAAATATATGTTTATCAAAAATAAAAAATTAAAAAAAAAAAAAAAACATAGAACTGTCTGCCCCAATCGCCTCTGCTGGTCTCAATGTTCTCGTGAGGCTCCCACCAGAAAAATCAATACACTTTGCCAGCTTTTCTCCTGTTCCTCTATCTTTGTCAATTTCCAGACCCAGCCAGGGATCTTAAGAGGAGTTGAAGAAAACTTTCCTCTTTTGCAGCCCTAGGTGTGTGTGTGGGGGGTGGCAGGTGGAGTCAGGAAAACTCATCCCATCTTCCTGAACTTGGTTAAAGCTGCCCTCTGCTGGGAAGTAGCACAGGGCTGTGCATGGATGGGGGAGCCAGGGAGAGGCAGGTGGAACAGGTAGGAAGTTACCTGACCTGTAGCCGGGGGACTTGGTCCCACTGACAAGTTCAGGGTGTGATGATGAATATTATCATGGAAGCATCCTGAATATCAGACCTTCCCCACCCTAGGCTTCATTATTGCTGCTCATTATGGTTGCTGCTATTGGCTTAGTGACTTTTCTGAACAAATATTGTCCAATCTGTTTTCTGTGCTGTGTGGCCACTAAACCCCCGTGCTGTTAACTTAGTGGTCAGCCAGTGACTGGGCAGAGAGGTCACCCGTTTCCAAGCTATGGCTACAGATATTGGAGGGCCCCACAACCTCCTCCTCAAGTTCGAATAGTCTGCTTGAGGGGCATGGAACTCAGAGAAACATGTTACTTACTAGATGACCAGTTCATTAAAAGGACAGAACTCAGGACCAGGCAGCCAGAAGTGATGAGCAGGGCAAGGTGTGTAGCAGAGGCTTGGAGCTCCCCTACTCTCAGAGTGAAAGAGGTCTTTACCTACCTTCACTCTGACTTTTATCTGTACTTCCTGACTACGTCCCTCCTTCCGGCTCATTTGTTAACTCAAGTCAAAGACTCGGTGGGCACCAAAACGACCCCTCAAGCAATAACCACTGCCTACGGGAGCCTGGGTGGCTCAGTGAGTTTAGCCTCTGCCTTCAGCTCAGGTCATGATCTCAGGGTCCTGAGATCGAGCCCCACATTGGGCTCTCTGCACAGCGGGAAGCCTGCTTCCCCCTCTCTCTCTGCCTGCCTCTCTGACTACTTGTGATTTATCTCTGTTGAATAAATAAGTAAAAATCTTAAAAAAAAAAGAATAACCACTCCCAACACAAGCAAGACCCTGCATGATGGACCCCAAGACAATGGTTGACTTGAACTTTACTGACCCCCTGCACCTGCCCACCAACATTTGCCCTAGATTTTCCTCATATAAAAGCCCAGGAGACCATGCCAGTCCTCTGCCTTTTGGTGTTGGCTGCACTGAAATAGATTCCTTTCCTGTGTCACCACCACTTATCTCTCTGCCTTTGGATCTGGGGCACTGTGAATAGTGCAATGTAGCAAGTCAAATACCAGTTATCCCCCTGCCCAGAGTCCACTGCTGTTGCTCCTTTCACTGCAGTTCTGCTGTTGGTTTAGGGACATTTCTGAATTGATTTTTCCAAATCTGTATCCCTTGTTGTATGCGGCCACAGAAGTGAATGTAGTGATCAACTGTGAATGTAGTGGTCAACTGTCAATTGGGCGAGATTTCCTTAAACATCTGGAAGATTCCCTTCTTCTGAAAAACAAAACAAAAGAAAACAAACAAAAAAACAACTTCCAGTCTTTGCAGATGGGGAGGAGGGCTCTGAGTGTGTGAGTATTGGGATGCACCTTCAGCACCAGCACCTTCAGCACCTTCAACACCAGCCTCTTAGCACTCTGCCTAGGCCTTCACTTCCTACCTGCTGAGTCTGACAATCACCAGAGGGCAGAGCCTAGGGCTTTCTCAGGTTGGCCCTGAGCAGGCACCCAGCCTATGCATGCAGTGTCCTAGGGGCTCAGGAATAGGTCAGAGTTTCTAGGCCTTTCTTCCCTAAAGCTCCCCATCTACTCACTGATTCTGCTAGGTTTCTATTTGCCCCAACTCTTACCCATTGTCCGAGGCAGCAGAGACTCATGTATGCCTTTAAATAGTTTGGACATCGAATATCTTCCTTTGCCACCTCACTACTGGCAGAGTTCGTGGAAAGCAACAAGTCACAGAGGAATCCAAGTGTCTGGACTTGGTGTTTCCCCTCCTGAGATGGGGACATCTGTGAGAGGAGCAGGTGGCCAGCTGGTGGGGGCGGAGTGCATGTACCTGTTGTGGACAGGACAGATAGGACAGGTGAGGCAGAGACCCCTGGGGTATGTTCCTGCATCTGGCTGAACTGGTCTTCAAAGCTTCAGATTGGTTGGGATCATCTTCAGGCTGAAGAGGAAAATGAGGGGAGTAGAGGGACCTGTTGTCTAAGCTCAACTTAGACAAGAGAGGGGTGAGCCATTCCTTTGGGGGAAAAGTGTGGCTCATGTGGTCCAGGCTCATGTGGACAGAACTTGGGCCCATTGTGCTACATGAAATAAGCCAGTCCCTAAATGACTGATACTGGAGGACCCCACCAGTGAGGGACAGAGAGTACTCTAATTCATAGAGGTGGAAGGAGCTGCTGGGTGCTGAGGCTGGGGAGGGGGAATGGGGGATTCAGGTCTCATGGGTAGAGGTTCAGCTTGAGATGATGAAGAAGTGGCAGTGATGGAAGGAGGTGGCAGGTGCAGAACAGTGAGTGTATTTATTGTCACTGAATTGGACCCTGAAATGTGCTTAACAGTATCAATTGTATGTCAGTTACACCACAATAGGAAAGAAGTGAGTCAGGAGGATGGGGTGAGTCAGGAGGATGGGGCCATTACAAGTCCCAGGAGGACAGGGATCCTGTATCTTAATTCTCACTCTCATGCTCTGTGCCTTGTTGGAGCTCACAGTTGGCACTCAGTGAATGCTTGCTAAAGATGCTGTGCAGGCAGATGAGGGCACAAGCACAGACCCACTGGTGGGCACTGAGGAATCCCAATGGGATGTGCATCCAGACTGAGTGCCCACATTTCACAAGCGCCAGCACAGAAATAGCCATTTAAAACCAAGGCAGGTGACCATAAGTTGTATTACAAAGCAGTGATCATCAAGACAGTAGGGTGCTGGCACAAAAACAGACGCATAGATCAGTGGAACAGAATAGAGAACCCAGGGGTGCCTGGGTGGCTCAGTGGGTTAAAGCCTCTGCCTTCAGCTCAGGTCATGATCCCAGCCTTGGGCTCTCTGCTCAGTGGGGATCCTGCTCCCGCCCCCCCACCTCTGCCTGCCTCTCTGCCTTCTTGTGATCTCTGTCTGTCAAATAAATAAATAAAATCTTTAAAAAAGAAAAAAAAAAAGAATAGAGAACCCAGAAATGGACCACAACTTCATGGTCAACTAATCTTAGACAAAGCAGGAAAGAATATCCAACGGAAAAAAGAAAGTCTCTTCAATGATTACAGCCAGTTCCTTAATTCCGCAAAGTTACAGAACAAAATATCAATACACAAAAATCTCTCTTATTTGTATACACTAGCAATGAATCATCCAAAAAGGAATTTAGGAAAATAATTCCATTTTAGGGAATATCAATACTGACCAAATACTTAGGAATAGATGTAATCAAGGTGCAAGTCTTGTACATTGAAAATTGCAAAACATTGCTGAAAGAAAGTAAGGGAAACCTAAATAAATCTGAGAACACCCCATGGTGATGAAAAGATGTACTACTGATAAGATGGCAACAGTACAAATGCAATATGGAAATTCAATGTATCCCCAAGGAATTTCACAGAGGCCTTCGGGAAGAAATGCACAAGCTAATCCTAACAGTCATATGGAATTTTAAGGGGCCACAACGTAGCCAAAATCATCTTGAAAAAGAAGATTAAAGGTGAAAGGTCATACTTCCAAAGTCCAAATCTTAATACAAAGCAACAGTATATAAAACACTGTGATACTGTCATAAAGGTATGTGCACACCCTGAAACAAATAATACATTATATGTTAACTAATGGAATTTAAATTTCAAAAAAAAAACTAAATAAATAAATAAAATAAAATAAAATTTTAAAGTATGCATACAAATCAGTCGGACTGGGGCACCTGGGAGCTCAATGGGTTAAGCCTCTGCCTTCGGCTCAGGTCATAGATCTCAGGGTCCTGGGATGGAGCCCCGAATCAGGCTCTCTGCTGAACAGGGAGCCTGCTTCCCTTCCTCTCTCTCTGCCTGCCTCTCTGCATACTTGTTATCTCTGTCTGTCAAATAAATAAATAAAATCTTAAAACACACACACACACACACACACACACACACACACATCAGTGGGATTTAACTGAGAGCCCAGAAATAAACCCCCTCATCTATGGTCCTCTTAATTTTGAAAAGGATGGACAACATCACAGCGGTAGGACAGAATGGTCTTTTCAACAAAGGGTGCTAGACAAAGGGTACAGAGGAATGAAACTGGACCTTTACTTCACACCACAAATAAACATTAACTCAGAATAAATTAAAGGCTTAAATATAACAGGTAAAGTTATAAACTCTAGAATAAGTAAATGGGAATAGATCTTCATAACCTTGGATTTAACAATGCTTTTAGATATGACACCAAAGCATAAGAAGGGAAATAGACAAAATAATATCCTCAAAATTAAAAATCATTCCTGGGTGCCTGGGTGGCTCAGTTGGTTAAGCATCTGACTCTTAATTTTGGCTTAGTCCTGCTTAAGATTTCTCTTTCCTTCTCCTTCTACCCCTGACCTCTCTTGCACACTCCCTCTCACTCACTCTTAAAGCAAAAGTAACGTAAAAAAAAAAAAAAAATCTTTGTACATCAGAAGATACTATCCAGAAAGTGAACAGACAGCCCCCAGAATGGAAGGAAATATTTGTACAAGCATATGGCCCACTGATATACATCTAAAGGGACTCAGGACAAAGGTTTTATTACCAGTAATGAATAACTTTTCCCCAACATTAGCTTAGCTCCTCAAGGTCCTGGAAACCTTTCTTCCAAAATTCCTTAGAGACTTTCCCTATCCCTAACCCCCTTCCAACTTGCAAGTATATAGTGGACCACTCCTCACAGCCCTGGGGCAGCAGCTCTTTTTGCCCACGGGTCCTGCCCACGGGTCCTGTCCCCGGGCTTTAACGAACCATCATTTTGCACCAAAGATGTCTCAAGAATTCTTTCTTGGTCTTCAAGTCTGGACCTTACCCCACCAAACCTCATTTATATCCAAGACTTCATCACTATGAAGCAATAAAATAAAATGCCACATTTGTGGGAAAAACTATGGTGGCTCCTCAAAATATCAAACACAGAATTCCACTGCAGCCTATATGTCCCCAAAAACTGAAAGTAGAAGTACCCTTATTCAGAGAATTTCTCACACCTTATTCAGAGCCAAAAGGTGGAAGTCACCCAAGTGTCCACTGACAGATGAATGGATGAGAAAAATGTGGTTTATACACCATGGAATACGATTCAGTCTTAAAAATGAAGGGAGTTCTGACAGGCTACAACATGGGTTGAACCTGGAAGTCATTATTCTAAGTGAAATTAGCCAGTCATGGAAGGAAAGATACTGTTTGATTCCACTTGGATGAGTCTGGGACACAAAGCTGGATGTGGCTGCAGGGGCCAAGGGGAAAGGACAATGGGGAGTTGGTGTTTCATGCATGCAGACTCCCTCCGGGAGAATGAGAAAGTTCTGGAGAATGGTGTACAACCGTAGGAACTTAGCTAAGGCCAGAGAACTGTGTACCTGTGATGTTTTAAGGGGTCAAAGTTCTTATGTTTAGTCACCGTGAAAAAGTGAGTGAGGGACTGATGTGTGTCACAACGTGGACAGACACTGAAAACAGCCCCAGTGACATAAGCCATATAGAAATACCACTCAGATTGGAGCAGTCTGTGTTCCTTAAATCCATCAAGGTTACCCAAATAAGGGAAAGTCCTGGGAGAAATTCCAGAAGAAGAAAACTGGATCCGAATGGAGAAGACATTTCAGACCGTCGGGAAGGTGGTGACAGCTGGAGTGGGCCTGTGGTCTGGGTTCACAAGTGGGAACCGTCATGATTTCCTCACTTGGGGTTACACAGTGGTTCCATGAGATTTCCTCACTTGGGGTTACACAGTGGTTCCATGAGACAGTGTCCCTGTTTGGGGTAAAATGCACCCAAGTAGCCCATGTGAAGTGGCAAACGTGATAAAGAAACGACAGCTGGGGAGTCTGAGTGTGAAGATAAAGCATATTTGTTTTGCTGTGACAAGTTACTGCAGATCTGAAATCACCGCAGACTAAATGACTCTTCCAAATGTCCATGTTAGCACCATGTCACAGAACCAGAGAGCACATCAGACTTCAGGATGGAGGTCAAGCCCTCCCAGATCCAGGTCTCCCACCATGGAGAGGCCACTCGCTCTTTGGAGGAGGCCCTATGTTAGCAAGAGACTTGTGGGAGGATTAAACTCGGGCCGCCTGTCTCGGGTGCAGTAGGAGCCATGGGATTTAGAGTTCTAGTTTTCCACAACGCTCCCCCACAACCTGGTTAGAACTCTGCAAAGCAAGAAGGGAAGCCTCAGTAAAAGTGGACTGGGAATGCCAGAAAGGGAGGCTGGAAGGGGGTGCCTCGTGCTCAGTGCACATTAGAGACCCCACACTGCAATCCTCGACAGAAGAGACTCATCTGTTCCAGGTCCCGCAGGGAAGCTGGAGGTTCATCTCCTACAAGAAATTCACCATCCCCGCAGCTTAGCCGGTGAGAATCCTCCATCACCCGGAACCCCTGCCTTTCTTTAGGGGACTTTCCTTCCAAGCACCCCTCCCAACTTCCCTCACCTTGTCCATGACCTACTGAGCAGGTGACAGACCTGTCCTCTGACAGCCGTGAGACACTGATGACAGACATGGAGGGAGACACGCAGAGACGGGAAGACACTGTGCTCAGGGAAGAACTGACACTGGGAAAGTACCTACTCTCCCTACAGTCATCTACAGAGTCCGTGCTACTCTGTTGCTCCTGGACTCCCAGACTCCAGACCAACCCTGGAGCGGGTGTGGACGCGGGAAGGACGCCTCAGGGCTTAGGCTGGGGGAGCACGAGCCCCAAGGTGGGCGGCAGCTCCCTGACTGCAGACGGTCTGAGAAGCCCCAGGAACAGAATCCTGGGGCGCACAAACACGGATGCAGGATGCGGGGAGCATCCGAACCCAGAGAGCAGAGACCTGACAGGCCCCCCACACAGCACCGCCGTGGACGCCTCGTCACCACACACAAAACCATGGAAACTCCACCATCTACACAGCGCACTGTCCTCAGTGGGATCCTGTGATCACACGTCGCTCAGGTTGCTTCTTCTCCTTCTCCTCCCCCTGCGAGTCCTGAGGAGGCCGGGCTCCTGTCTGTGTGGATGTGGCCCCACATCCTCCAGAAGCTCCCACAGAGGGTCCGGAAGAGGTCCTGCTCCTGGCTGAAGGGAAGTGCAGGCCCCTGACCGATCCCGGAGCTGGGCTCGAGCGCCCCCTGCGGGCGGTAGGGGCAGTGCATGATGAGGTGCGCTCAGTTCAGTGGAGACACTGTACCCTCTCCCTGGTCCAGCTGAAGCCATTGAATTTTGGAAATTCAAACTGATATCCAGCCCGATATCCCCTGACATCTCCAGAAATAGGAAAAATTAATTGGAAGTTCTGTGGAATTAAATGAAATGCAGATACCAACTTTATAACCTACCAAAATTCATTCCGAATTGTAGATAAATTTAAAAATTAAAAAAAAATTAAAAATTAAAAAAAAAATGCAAGTCCATCAAAATATCTAAAAGAAAACATAAAGGAAAATCTACATGACCTTGGGTTTGGTGAAGACTTTTAACACACAAGACCAAAGGCTAATCCACAAGAAAAGAAAATTGATAACATGAACTTCCTAAAATGAAAACTTCTCTGTGAAGTTGCTTGCTCAGAAAACTAAGACACAATCCACACACGGAGATAAAATTATCACAAAACACATATCTGGCAAAGCATTTGTAATCAAAAGATACAAAAAAACTCTCAGAACTCAACAAAAAAGGAAAATACCCAATTGATCATTGATACGTATCTGAACAGATGCCTTGACCAAGAAGACATACAAATACAAAATAAGCACACAAATACAAGCTCAACATCATCTATCCTTGGGACATAACAAATTTAAACAGCAGTGAGATAGTGCTACACACCTGTTACCGCTAAATTATAAAAAAAAAAAAAAACAAAACAAGAATACCAATTGTTGGAAGGTGAGGAATGCTCCTTCCAACTGGGAGAAATATTCCCTGAGGCCACAGAGGAAACCAGTGTGACAGAGTTTTTTTTTTAAAAAGCTAAGTAAGTCTCACCTTACTAACTAAAAATCGCACTTCTAGTATTGAGACAACCCAAACAAAAATTAGCATGGAGTTAAGCACAGCAGCTCTATTCATAATGGCTGAACACATAAAGAAATCTGGATGTCTTTCCATGAATGAATCCTGAAGTAAACTGGATGGCATTCAGGTGAAGCAAGCAGAACATGGCATCCCAATTATGCCTCTTTGGTGCAAGGATTATTCGAGTCTGATCAATTTTAAGAAATAGCAGACATGAGAGAATCTGAAAACGGAGCAGATGTTGCCATTTGTTGAGTGAAGTGTACACTTGTAAAGGAAAGCTCCATTTGTAAGCCCGTCTCCCTCTGTGTCAGGAACAGAATGACTAAATCTCAAGAAACTCTTACCAAAAGAGAAGGCACTGACTTAAACCTGTGTAACAACCATTTCCTTGCACACTGTGCTCACCTGATAACATCCTCTAACTGGCCTTCTCACCACTGAAAATCTTTTTGTCTTTAGCTGAAGATGGCATTTAAGGTGAGGGCTGGGCCACTTTGAGGAATTACTCCATTTTCCAGCATATCTCCCGTGTAAACAGGACATATGCATGCTACTAAACCTCTTTTTGTTTTCCTCCTGTTAATCTATTCAACAGTAAAAAGGAATGAACCCCATACAAAGACATGGATGAATCTTACATGTATTTTGTTAAATGGAAGAATCCATTCTGAAGACTCCATTTATAGGTCATTCTGGAAAACGCAAAACTACAGAGATGACAAAAGGATGAGGGGGTGCAGGTTTGAAGTATTCCCCATGATATTATCGTGCTGGGTACCTGTCACTCTGCATTTGTCAAAACCCAAACATCTTCACATCCCAAAGAGTAAATCATAATCTACTAAAATTAAGAGTTTAGGATGGGCGAGTCTCACAGGATGGCCTCGGGACCAAGGCCAGGAAGCACACAATGTGCCACTTTGTCACGTTGATGATTTTAAATAAAAGTTACTTAAGAGTCTCTGCAAGGAGGACACTCAGACCCTCCTCTGTCCTCAGGAAGCAGGAAATCTATCTCCGTGTGAAGATGTCCCTGTACCCAGAGGCAAAGAGACTTTTGACATCTCCAGAGATGAGAAATTTAGAGCCCCAAATTTAGAAGATTTTATAAATGACCCTTGTTAGTTTTTACTAATTTACTACCCCAGCCCAAATTCGGTTTAGAACTCCTTATAATTGAAACTCCTAAGGTTGTTTCCTTTCTGCTCTGAATTCCTCACAATTTTACTTCTCTTTATCCAGAAAGTAAAACAACCAAACAAATAAAAACCAAAACAAAAACAAAAAACAAAACAAAACAAAAACAAAATCAAAACAAAAACAAAAACAAAACAAAATCAAAACAAAAACAAAAACCACAACAAAAAAATTCCCTGTCTTTGTCATTTCTTTGGGTCTCAATTTCTTTATTGGGCCTTTGTGCATATGTAATTATACTTTTTTCCCTCTTCTGCTGTTAATCTGTTTCATATCATTCTAGTCCTTAGTCCAGCTGCAAGAACTTTTTAAAAAAGATTTTATTTATTTATTTGACAGACAGAGATCACAAGCAGGCAGAGAGAGAGGAGGAAGCAGGCTCCCAGCTGAGCAGAGAGCCCAATGCGGGGCTGATCCCAGAACCTCGGGATCATGACCTGAACCCAAGGCAGAGGCTTTAACCCACTGAGCCACCCAGGCGCCCCAAAAACTTTTGATCAAGGCAAATTTCTTTCTCCCTTTCAAAGGAATACAGAGTGTGACAAATAATCTGACTGTATTATAAGTGCATAAAAAAAAAGTCCTCCTGTCACATGGGTGGCAAGATGTGCTGACCTAGTAACTCTGGAAATGAATCCGTAAATTGAAGAAAAAATGTACGTTCCCAGTGGACTCTATTTGTTAAAGTTCTTTCCTATCAGGGTGGTGGCTAACAGCTCTGAAAACACCACACCCACAATCTGGAATGGAGCAAGGAATTAAATACATTAATAAATTAATGGCAGTGACAGGAGCTAGTTTGCCACTGCTAGAGTACAAAGTTACAGAACCGCAGAGGGAGAAGGTCGCAACAACCCTGTGGTGATGGACCAGGCTGGAGACATCAGCATCAACTCATCTGAACTTAGTATGGCTACAGACCATTCCAAGTGGAAATCTTTAATTAGGTGGGTTTCCATAGGTTGGAATATTTGCATGTATTGCCTTGCACTGTCCGCTGAGCACATTCAGTTCCCACGGTGAGACTTTAATACCATTCTCTAATAAAAGGAGTCAGGGTTCTTTGAAGAAATTGCTGACCATGACTGAGACAGTAAGTAGAGCAGCCAGGATAATCTTGGAGTAAAAGAAAGTAAGGAGGTACCAAGAAAAACCCCACAGAGATGAAATGATGTCAGTGGAAAACAGGTGTTCTCAAACACCAAAGCAGGAATGAGCCAGCAGCCGAACACCAAGCAACAGCCTAAAATGACTACCCAGGTGGGTACAAAGGAAAGAGTCGTTTAAAAGGAAGCCACAGGCCCAAAATGGAGTCACTTATGTTAAGAAACCCAGGCCTGCAAACCAAGACTTAATACCCAACCAAACTGTGATTTCACACACATGCCCCACGTAACATTTAACCAGTTAACCTGGAAAGTGTACTGACTGGCCCCTTCTGGCCCTGTTAGGAGAGCAACATTTCCTAAAACAACACATCTTTTGTGAGTTCCTTCTTTCAATTGTCTCTCTGCCTTTAAAAACTTTCCCATCCCTGCAGTTCAAAAGAGCTCCTTTCTATTTGCTACATGGGTTACTATCTGATTAATGAATCCTTCAATAAAGCCAGTGTGATCTTTTACTCAGTTTGCATTTTTTTCAAGATTTTATTTAACAGAGAGAAAGAGAGCACAAGCAGAGGGAGCAGCAGGCAGAGAGAGAGAGGGGGAAGCGGGCTCCCCACTGAGCAGACAGCCCGACATTGGGCTCAATCCCAGGACCCCGGGATCATAACCTGAGCTGAAGGCAAACACTTAACAGACTGAGCCACCCAGGCGCCCCTCAGTTGCATTTTTTATTAACAGATTACATAGGTTTTCTACCAGAGGGATTGAATAGACCTCTCCTATCAGAATTCCAAATAATAGATGGAGACAGCTGTCCATCAGGGAGCTGTGCTAACTCCCCTTTCCTAAAATGTGGGCTCAGCCAGCGTATTCCTGCTCAAGAAGATGTACGATATGCACGTGGGAAAGAGTGACTTCACAGTGGGGAAGACTGACCTTGACCGGATGACCATCGTTAACACGGACAGTGACAAGTCTTCCTACTGTTTAGTGATGACAGAGACTTTGTCTCTGTGATCCTCTTCCTTGAAACCTATGACCCCAGTCTAACCATGAGAGCAATAAATAAATCCTAATGCAGGCCTGTGTACAAAATGCCTGACCAGTCCTCCTCAATACCATGGAGGTCATTGAAACAAGATGAGTCTGAGGGCTTGTCCCAGCCAAGGAGAGTCTACAGAGACATGATGACCACGTGTCCTGCATGGGATCCTGGAACCAGACAAGGTAGAACAGAGCGAACTTGAATAAGTATGGACTTGAGTAAATAATAACATATCAGTATTTTTTCCTTAATTGGGTTAATTCTGACAACAAAACAAAACAAAACAAAAAAACAGAAAAAGAGAAGAAATGAAAGGTTAAAGAGAAACCTATTGTATCAGCCTAGAAGCCTAGAGGAAGTGGGTGATTTCATAGTAAAAAAGCACATGAACAAAATGTACCCTAAAATAAGGAAAAAACAAATAAGTCCACGAGCCCTACAGGGACCTCTACCTCTTGCTGGTTCTTCTCCCACTGCTCTGGGTTTTTTTCTCCAGGGACAGAGCTGAGCCATTCCACAGCTCCCCTGAGAACTGACTATGCCCTTCCCATTCTGATGCATTGGCCAGGACCCTTTGGATGGCAAGGGACTAGACATACTTACTGAAGTAAGATAAACTAATAATGGTGGAAATAAATTAATGCTTGAAATAGGCAAGTTCAGAGTGGGTTTAGACCTGACAGCCCAGGGGCTCACACTCTCACCATGGGGCCTGGACCCTCTCCACCCCTCCAACCTGCTAAGTGCTCTGGCGTGGACGCATTCCCAGGCTGCCTGGCAGCACGGAGCCAGCAGCAGCCTTCACAGGTCGGTGGGGAGGAGCTCTGGATATACTCCACAACCTTGGACTGAAGTCAAGTTGTGTTCGTTTTTTGTTTTGTTGTGTTGGTTTCAGGAGTAGAGTTCAGTGACTCATCACTTACATGCATCACCCAGTGCTCGTCACAATTAGTGGCCTCCTTAATCCCCGTCCCCTATCAGCCCATCCCACACTCCCACCCTCCGTCAACCCTCAGTTTGCTCTCTACCCTTTAGAGTCTCCTATGGCGTCTTCCCATTCTCCTTTTTTCTACCGTACCCCCACCTTCCCTTGTGTTTTCTTTCTTAAATTATGCATATGAGTGAAATCATTTGAGTTGTATGTCAAACAGTCAGTGACCAGGCAGACATTTCACTCCTCTTCTAGAGCCCAAGACTGAGGGGTAGAAAACCAATGCTCCAGCTCAACCTGAGATATACATGGGACCTAAGCAAGTCCCCTCCACCCTTGAGGACCAGACAGAAGAGAAGGAAGAAAGCTAATCATACTTAAACCTGACCCTGGCTCTGACTCTGGCTCTGACCGATCCTAGCCCCTGACTCCTGACCCCTAACCCAAGTCCAGCTGGGACTGGGTCTCTGAACCTGACCCTGATCCCAGTGTCCACGCTGCCCCTACCTCCACCGTTGACTATATAATACCTTTTCCTCCAACTGCAGCTTCCAAATGTAGATGATTGAAGCTTTGTGCTGTTATTCTTTTTTTTTTTTCTTAAGATTTTATTTATTCATTTGACAGAGAGAGAGATCACAAGTAGGCAGACGGGCAGGCAGGAGGAGGGGGCAAACAAAGCAGGCTCCCTGCTGAGCAGAGAACCTGATGCAGGGCTCCATCCCAGGACCCTGAGATCATGAGCCGAGCCAAAGGCAGAGGTCCAATGCACTGAGCCACCCAAGTGCCCCAGTGTTATTATTCTTTTAAATAACTTTTGAGGGTTTTCTTTTTTTAAATTCATGTATTTATAAATCCGTATTTAGTTAATTTTTAGTATAAATATATGTTGCTAAAAGGTGTTTCTTAGAATTCTAATAAACAGTGAAGGACACAACTCAGTTTTGTGTTATCAGAAGTACTATCTGTAAACTAGTGCATCAGAGAGCATTTGGGGCATATCTAAATCTTTGCTTCTATTTACTTACTAAAAATAGTTTAATATCATATTCCAGAGAGAAATTATACCTTTATTTCATGGGGGAGGGGCAATGGTATTTTTCCTGGAAAAATTAGATTCTTAGTATTATCTGTCTTTTGTATCCATCACCTTTTAAATAATATTTGTTATTGAAAATATTTAAAATTTTGAAATTAAATTTGCAAGTATGTTGTATGTTTATGCTTTTGTTATTTGATTCACTAATAACTCACCTACATAAAGAACAGTTTCTGCCATATTCCTGGAAAATATTTTAGAGTTGTGGATGTTAGATTTCCTCCCCACCACCCCCATCTTGCCTTTTTCCTGTAGAATTACAAATTAAACAGCTATTAATGGTTCGTTTGTTCAACGATTAAAGTCCTACGTGATCTGAGTTCAGACCGGAGCAATCCAGGTCGGTTTCTATCTATTATAATTACTTCTCCCAGTACGAAAGGACAAGAGAAGTAGGGCCTATTCTACAGGAAAGCCTTAGGACTAATAGATGATATAATCTCAATCTAACCAGTCCACTCCCCCCATAACCCTAGAAATAGGGTTTGTTAGGGTGGCAGAGCCCAGTAATTGCGTAAAACTTAAACCTTTATTCCCAGAGGTTCAAATCCTCTCCCTAACATCATGCTTATAATTAACATTATTTCACTTATTGTACCAATCCTACTCGCCGTAGCTTTCCTGACATTAGTAGAACGAAAAGTCTTAGGATACATACAACTTCGCAAAGGCCCAAACATTGTAGGACCCTACGGCCTCCTACAACCAATTGCAGATGCTGTAAAACTTTTCACAAAAGAGCCATTACGACCCCTAACATCATCTATTACCATATTCGTCATAGCCCCTATCCTAGCCCTTACACTAGCCCTAACAATATGAATCCCACTACCAATGCCCTATCCCCTTATCAATATGAACTTAGGGATCCTATTTATACTAGCAATATCAAGCCTAGCTGTTTACTCTATCCTATGATCCGGATGGGCCTCAAACTCAAAATACGCCCTAATCGGAGCCCTACGGGCCGTAGCCCAAACAATCTCCTACGAAGTCACATTAGCCATCATCCTATTATCAGTCCTACTAATAAATGGCTCCTTTACCCTATCCACTCTAATCATCACACAAGAACACCTATGACTAATTTTCCCTGCATGACCTTTAGCTATAATATGATTTATCTCAACCTTAGCAGAAACTAACCGCGCCCCGTTCGACCTAACTGAGGGAGAATCCGAACTAGTTTCAGGGTTCAACGTCGAATATGCAGCAGGACCATTCGCCCTATTCTTCCTAGCCGAATACGCCAACATCATCATAATAAATATCCTCACAACTATCCTATTCTTCGGCGCATTTCACACCCCCTACCTTCCAGAATTATATTCCATTAATTTCACTATAAAAACCCTCTTATTAACAACTTCTTTCCTATGAATTCGAGCATCATACCCCCGATTCCGCTATGACCAACTAATACACTTGCTATGAAAAAATTTTCTTCCCTTGACACTAGCCTTATGTATATGACATATAGCCCTCCCCATTATAACTGCGAGCATCCCCCCACAAACATAAGAAATATGTCTGACAAAAGAGTTACTTTGATAGAGTAAATCATAGAGGTTCAAACCCTCTTATTTCTAGAACTAAAGGAATCGAACCTAATCCTAAGAACTCAAAAATCTTCGTGCTACCAAATTTACACCAAATTCTAAAGTAAGGTCAGCTAATTAAGCTATCGGGCCCATACCCCGAAAATGTTGGTTTATCCCCTTCCCGTACTAATTAAACCCCCTATTCTCACCATTATCATATTTACTATTATCTCAGGGACTATCATAGTACTAATAAGTTCCCACTGATTAACAATTTGAATCGGATTTGAAATAAACATACTAGCCATCATTCCCATCCTAATAAAAAAATTCAGCCCACGAGCAATTGAAGCAGCCACAAAATATTTCCTCACCCAAGCCACTGCATCTATACTCCTAATACTAGGAATTATCATAAACCTATTATTAACAGGACAATGAACAGCCCTAAACATCCTAAACCCAATCGTATCTAACATAATAACAGTAGCCTTATCAATAAAACTAGGATTATCGCCTTTCCACTTCTGAGTACCCGAAGTAACCCAAGGAGTCCCATTAATGTCAGGAATAATCCTACTAACTTGGCAAAAAATTGCCCCCCTATCTGTCCTATACCAAATAGCCCCCTCCATAAACACACACTTATTAATAATTATAGCATTCATATCTGTCTTAATTGGAGGATGGGGAGGCCTTAACCAAACACAACTACGAAAAATTCTAGCCTACTCATCAATCGCACACATAGGATGAATGATCGCCGTAACAACATATAACCCAACCCTGATATTACTAAACCTCACAATTTACATTATAATAACACTAGGAACATTCATACTATTTACATTCAGCTCATCTACAACTACACTATCACTATCCCTTACATGAAATAAACTCCCACTAATCACCTCACTAATCCTTATCATCATACTATCACTAGGAGGCTTACCACCACTTTCAGGCTTCATACCCAAATGAATAATCATCCACGAACTCACAAAAAACAACATAATTACTGCAGCAATATTCATAACAATCACAGCCCTACTAAACTTATACTTTTACATACGACTAACATACGCAACAGCACTAACCTTATTCCCCTCAACAAATAACATAAAAATAAAATGGCAATTTGAAAGCACAAAAAATACAACCCTATTACCCCCATTAATTGTGATATCAACTATACTTCTCCCACTCACCCCAATAATACCAACACTATTCTAGGAGTTTAGGTTAAAAAGACCAAGGACCTTCAAAGCCCTAAGTAAGTGACACTCACTTAACTCCTGATTCCCATCATAAGGACTGCAAGGGTATATCTCACATCTATTGAACGCAAATCAATCACTTTAATTAAGCTAAGCCCTTCCTAGATTGGTGGGCTACCATCCCACGAAACTTTAGTTAACAGCTAAACACCCTAATCAACTGGCTTCAATCTACTTCTCCCGCCGCGAAGGAAAAAAGGCGGGAGAAGCCCCGGCAGGGTTGAAGCTGCTTCTTTGAATTTGCAATTCAACGTGATATTTCACCACAGAGCTTTTGGCAAAAAGGGGACTTAAACCCCTATTCTTAGATTTACAGTCTAATGCCTTTATCAGCCATTTTACCTATGTTCATTAATCGATGATTATTCTCCACTAATCACAAAGACATCGGCACCCTCTACCTCTTATTTGGTGCATGAGCCGGAATGGTAGGGACCGCTCTCAGTCTACTGATCCGTGCTGAACTAGGTCAACCTGGCGCTCTGCTAGGAGACGACCAGATTTATAATGTAATCGTAACTGCTCACGCATTTGTAATAATTTTCTTCATAGTAATACCCATCATGCTTGGGGGCTTTGGGAACTGACTTATTCCTTTAATAATCGGCGCACCTGACATAGCATTCCCACGGATAAACAACATAAGCTTCTGGCTTCTTCCGCCCTCTTTTCTTCTCCTACTAGCTTCCTCTATGGTAGAAGCAGGTGCAGGGACTGGATGAACTGTATACCCCCCTTTAGCAGGAAATCTAGCACATGCTGGAGCATCCGTGGACCTGGCAATCTTTTCTCTACACTTAGCTGGTGTTTCATCTATCTTAGGGTCAATCAACTTTATTACTACTATTATCAACATAAAACCGCCTGCCATGTCACAATACCAAACTCCACTATTTGTTTGATCAGTTTTAATTACAGCCGTACTTCTTCTTCTGTCCCTGCCAGTTTTAGCAGCCGGCATTACTATATTACTTACAGACCGTAATCTAAATACTACTTTCTTTGACCCAGCCGGAGGGGGGGACCCTATCCTGTACCAACACTTATTTTGATTCTTTGGGCACCCAGAAGTTTATATCCTGATTCTCCCAGGATTTGGTATCATTTCACACGTCGTAACTTACTATTCAGGAAAAAAAGAACCATTTGGTTACATGGGAATAGTATGGGCAATAATATCAATTGGTTTCCTAGGATTTATCGTATGAGCCCACCATATATTTACTGTGGGCCTGGACGTCGACACACGAGCATATTTCACTTCAGCTACTATAATCATCGCTATCCCCACAGGAGTAAAAGTATTCAGCTGACTAGCCACTCTGCATGGAGGAAATATCAAATGAGCTCCTGCTATACTATGAGCCTTAGGGTTTATTTTTCTATTTACAGTGGGGGGTCTAACGGGCATTGTACTATCTAACTCATCACTAGACATTGTCCTTCACGATACGTATTATGTAGTAGCACATTTCCACTACGTCCTTTCAATAGGGGCAGTATTTGCAATTATAGGTGGATTCGTCCACTGATTCCCACTATTCACAGGCTATACCCTAAATGATGTATGAGCAAAAATTCATTTCACGATCATATTTGTAGGAGTAAACATAACATTCTTTCCTCAACATTTCCTGGGCCTATCAGGCATACCTCGACGCTACTCTGATTATCCAGATGCTTATACAACATGAAATACAGTGTCCTCCATGGGCTCATTCATCTCATTAACGGTAGTCATACTAATGATCTTCATGATTTGAGAAGCTTTCGCATCCAAACGAGAAGTATTGACAGTTGAATTAACCTCAACTAACATTGAATGATTGCATGGGTGTCCCCCTCCATACCACACATTCGAAGAACCAACCTACGTACTATCAAAATAAGAAAGGAAGGAATCGAACCCCCTAAGACTGGTTTCAAGCCAATATCATAACCACTATGTCTTTCTCGATAGGAGGTATTAGTAAAAATTACATGACTTTGTCAAAGTCAAATTATAGGTGAAAGTCCTTTATATCTCTATGGCATACCCTTTCCAAATAGGCCTCCAAGATGCAGCCTCTCCTATCATAGAGGAACTTCTACACTTTCACGATCATACACTAATAATTGTTTTTCTAATTAGTTCTCTTGTACTTTACATTATTTCAGTAATATTAACTACCAAGCTTACGCATACAAGTACTATAGACGCCCAAGCAGTTGAAACAATCTGAACCATCCTACCAGCCATTATTTTGATCATAATCGCTCTACCCTCGCTACGAATTCTCTATATGATAGACGAGATCAATAACCCCTCTTTAACCGTAAAAACTATGGGTCACCAATGATACTGAAGTTATGAATATACAGACTACGAAGACTTAAACTTCGACTCCTACATAATCCCAACTCAAGAACTGAAACCAGGAGAACTACGACTTCTAGAAGTGGATAATCGAGTAGTGCTCCCAATAGAAATAACAATTCGTATACTAATTTCTTCCGAGGATGTATTACACTCATGAGCCGTCCCATCCCTAGGATTAAAAACTGATGCTATCCCAGGACGCCTTAACCAAACTACTATTATAGCCATGCGACCGGGACTATACTACGGCCAATGCTCTGAAATCTGCGGCTCTAATCACAGCTTCATACCTATTGTCCTTGAGCTAGTACCTTTATCATACTTCGAAAAATGATCTGCCTCAATACTATAAATTCACCGAGAAGCTAAATAGCATTAACCTTTTAAGTTAAAGATTGAGAGCATAAATCTCTCCTCAGTGATATGCCACAATTAGACACTTCAACATGATTTATCACTATTTTATCAATAATTGTAACCCTATTTTTTATATTTCAACTAAAACTATCAAAATACAACTTTCCAGAAAACCCTGAACCAAAATTAGTGGCTACATCAAAATCTACTACACCTTGAGAAAAGAAATGAACGAAAATCTATTTTCCTCATTCACTACCCCTACAATAATAGGATTGCCTATCGTCATCCTCATCACCATATTCCCAAGTATTATATTCCCCTCACCCAACCGACTGATTAACAACCGACTCATTTCTATCCAACAATGATTGGTTCAATTAACATCAAAACAAATGCTGTCCATTCACAACCAAAAAGGACAAACTTGAGCATTAATACTAATATCCCTAATCCTATTTATTGGGTCTACTAACCTGCTAGGTCTCTTACCTCACTCATTTACCCCTACCACACAACTGTCCCTGAACCTAGGAATAGCTATCCCCCTATGAGCAGGCACAGTAATTACTGGATTTCGACACAAAACAAAAGCCTCTTTAGCCCACTTTCTACCACAAGGAACCCCACTACCCCTAATCCCCATGCTCATTATCATCGAAACTATCAGCCTATTTATTCAACCCATGGCCCTGGCCGTGCGACTAACAGCTAACATCACAGCGGGCCACCTATTAATTCACTTAATTGGAGGAGCCACCCTAGCCCTAATAAACATTAGTACTGTTACAGCAATAATTACCTTTTCCATCCTTGTCTTATTAACTATCTTAGAATTTGCAGTAGCCCTTATTCAAGCTTACGTCTTTACCCTACTAGTAAGCCTATATTTACATGACAACACCTAATGACCCACCAAACACACTCATATCACATAGTTAATCCAAGCCCATGGCCCCTGACAGGAGCTCTTTCCGCCCTACTTACAACATCAGGACTAGCAATATGATTCCACTACAATTCATTGTCTCTTCTAACCCTAGGAACTACAGCTAATGTACTAACCATATATCAATGGTGACGAGATGTGGTCCGAGAAGGAACATTTCAAGGCCACCATACCCCACTGTTCAAAAAGGTTTACGATACGGAATAATCCTCTTCATCACATCCGAAGTCTTTTTCTTCGCAGGCTTCTTCTGGGCTTTTTACCATTCAAGCCTAGCCCCAACACCCGAACTTGGAGGGTGCTGACCACCTACAGGTATTACACCCCTAAACCCCTTAGAAGTACCATTACTAAATACCTCTGTCCTCCTAGCCTCCGGAGTCTCTATTACTTGGGCCCACCACAGCCTCATAGAAGGGGACCGCAAACACATACTCCAAGCCCTATTTATCACAATCTCCCTAGGCCTGTATTTTACTGTCCTGCAAGCCTCCGAATACTACGAAGCTCCATTCACAATCTCAGACGGAGTCTACGGCTCTACATTTTTTATAGCCACAGGATTCCACGGCCTCCATGTCATTATCGGATCTACATTTCTTATCGTATGTTTCCTACGACAACTAAGCTACCATTTTACATCTAATCACCATTTTGGATTCGAAGCAGCTGCCTGATATTGGCACTTTGTAGATGTCGTATGACTATTCCTATATGTATCTATCTATTGATGAGGATCTTATTTCTCTAGTATCAACAAGTACAGTTGACTTCCAATTAACTAGTTCTGGTCTAACCCAGAGAGAAATAATAAATATAATATTAACCATACTTATCAATGTATCCCTAGCATCTCTACTTATTCTAATCGCATTCTGACTACCTCAACTAAATGTCTACACAGAAAAAGCAAGCCCATATGAATGTGGTTTTGATCCCTTAGGATCAGCACGCTTACCATTCTCCATAAAATTTTTCCTGGTAGCTATTACATTCTTATTATTCGACCTAGAAATTGCACTACTACTGCCTCTACCATGAGCCTCACAATCAATTAACCTAAAAACTACACTCACCATAGCACTAGCCCTAATCTCCCTACTAGCCGCAAGCCTAGCCTACGAATGAACTGAAGAGGGCCTAGAATGAAGCGAATATGATAATTAGTTTAACAAAAACAAATGATTTCGACTCATTAGATTGTAACTCATATTACAATTATCAAATGTCCGTAGTATATATCAACATTTTTCTAGCCTTTACTCTATCCTTTATAGGGCTACTAATCTACCGATCCCACCTAATATCCTCTCTTCTCTGCCTAGAAGGTATGATGTTATCCCTCTTCGTCATAATAACAGTCACCATCCTGGCAAATCACTTTACACTAGCCAGTATAACCCCTATTATCCTCCTTGTATTTGCAGCCTGCGAAGCAGCATTAGGCTTATCCTTGCTAGTAATAATTTCCTCCACATACGGAACAGATTATGTACAAAACCTAAATCTATTACAATGCTAAAAATTATTATCCCAACCATAATATTAATCCTCTTAACATGACTATCAAAACCCAATATAATTTGAATTAACACAACAGCTCACAGCATATTAATTAGTCTGATCAGTCTAACGTACCTAAATCAACTCACAGACAATAGCCTAAACTTCTCATTACTATTCTTCGCAGACTCTTTATCAACGCCCTTACTAGTACTCACAACATGGCTTCTTCCCCTGATGCTCATAGCAAGCCAACACCACCTGTCAAAAGAAACTCTAACCCGCAAAAAACTCTACATCACAATGCTAGTAATATTACAACTGTTCCTAATTATAACATTTACAGCCACAGAACTAATCATATTCTACATTCTATTTGAAGCTACTCTCATGCCAACACTAATTATCATCACTCGATGGGGCAACCAGACAGAACGACTAAATGCTGGCCTATACTTTTTATTTTACACTCTAGTGGGCTCCTTGCCCCTCCTAATCGCCTTACTATGACTCCAAAACAACTTAGGTACCCTTAATCTCTTAATCATACAATACTGAGCACAACCCTTACCAAACTCTTGATCCAACACCCTACTATGACTAGCATGCATAATAGCATTCATAGTTAAAATACCCCTATATGGCCTCCACCTGTGACTACCAAAAGCCCATGTAGAAGCCCCTATCGCGGGATCCATAGTCCTTGCCGCCGTACTCCTTAAGCTAGGAGGATATGGAATGATGCGAATCACCATACTACTAAATCCACTAACAAGCTACATAGCATACCCCTTTATAATACTATCATTATGAGGGATAATCATAACCAGCTCCATCTGCTTACGCCAAACAGACCTAAAATCCTTAATTGCCTACTCCTCTGTAAGCCACATAGCCCTAGTAATCATAGCTGTACTAATCCAATCACCATGAAGCTATATAGGAGCAACAGCCCTAATAATTGCTCACGGTTTAACATCCTCCATGTTGTTCTGCCTAGCTAACTCCAACTACGAACGTATTCACAGCCGCACTATAATCCTCGCACGAGGATTACAAACACTCCTACCACTAATAGCTGCATGATGACTACTTGCCAGCTTAACTAATTTAGCTTTACCACCCACAATCAACCTAGTAGGAGAGTTATTCGTAGTAATAGCCTCATTCTCATGATCCAACATTACCATTGCCCTAATAGGAGTAAACATTACCATCACCGCCTTATACTCCTTATATATACTAATCACTACACAACGCGGAAAGTGTACACATCACATCAAAAATATCAAACCATCATTTACACGGGAAAATTCCCTTATAGCCCTCCACCTCCTACCTCTACTCCTCCTGTCACTCAACCCTAAAATTATCTTAGGGTACATTTACTGTAAATATAGTTTAATAAAAACATTAGATTGTGAATCTAACAATAAAAGCTCAAACCTTTTTATTTACCGAAAAAGCACCACGCATGAACTGCTAACTCATGCTCCCGTGTATAAAAACACGGCTTTTTCAACTTTTAAAGGATAGTAGTAATCCATTGGTCTTAGGAACCAAAAAATTGGTGCAACTCCAAATAAAAGTAATTAACTTACTCACTTCCTCTGTACTTGTGACACTACTAATACTTACTTTCCCCATCATAATAACTAGCACGACTATATACGCCAACAAATCATACCCTCAATACGTAAAAACCGCTACTTCATACGCCTTCATGATCAGCTTAATTCCCACAATGATATTTCTCCACCCCTCTATCCTTCCCCTCCCCCTTCCCCCACTCCATCCCCCTCCCCGCCTCCCTCCCAGCCTTCCTCCCTCCTTCCCCTCCCTTCCTCTCCTCCTGCCCCCTCATCGGTCTTTCCTCCTCTCCTGTCTCCCTCTCCCATCCTCCTGCCTTCCCTCCCATCCACCTCCCTCACTCCCACCCTGCCATCCTCCTCCTCCTCTCCCTTTCTCCCACCCTGCCTCCCCCATCCCCCCCTTCCTCCTTCCCCTCCCTCCCTTCTTTCCTTTCTTCCCTCTTTTCTCTCCCTCCCTCCACTCTCTCCCTCCCTCATGCCCTCCTCAGCAGAAGATCTGGGGTCCCTGCTCTGTACTGAGCACAGGGGCTTCATCAGTGAGCACCCCCAACCCACAGACCAGCACACTAGCCAGAAATGGACGGAGAACCAGTTCTTCATTTCAATAGTTTCTGAGTTACCTGTTTGTTCCTATGGTTAGTATACTGTGCAAGGCCTTGAAAATGTTGTCCTCATGATCTCTGCTGGAGAGTTTCTTAAAAAGTCTCTGGTTTATAGGTAAAATCATCCAGAATTAATCTCTCCATGCTGGGAAAAGTATGGCATTTCCCCCAAATACTAAAAATAGAACTCCTGTATGATCCCACTACTGGGTAGACATTTGCAGGAAATGAAGTCGGTTTCTCGAAGTGAGATCTGCACACTCTCACCCAATCTCGCCAAGGAGGGACGGACACCCTTAGCAACAGGGCCCCCATGTGGGAAGTCCTAGGCAACCCTTCCATAGAGGCAGGAGCCTTCCTGGACAAGGGGCTGCCGAAGGGCTGGGCGGTCTCCACAGCAGCACATTCAGTGTCCTGGATACTAGGAAGAGAGGGAGTACAGCACCAGGCCAGTGAGCATTAGGACACACTCCCTCAAATTTGGCACCTTGGCAAATTAAATATAGAAACTGAAAGAATAAAAAAAAAAAAAAAAGAAACTGAAAGAATTTTGCATAGAGCAGAAGCAGGAAGGTCCCTCTGATTCCCAGCCATCAGCCTTTCTTCCCTGAAGCAGGTCAAAATACTCCCATGTGGCACTATCTTTCCCCAGACCACAGGAAGGACGTGCTGATCACCAGAGTCAAGGAATTTAGGGCCACAAAGGCTGTAGGAACAAAACTGGTTAAACTAACCTTTGTCTTCCTAGTTACTTTTTTACCATTTACCAGCCCTAGCTCAAATCCCTTTGTCTCTCAATTCTTCACACATTGGTTGCTTCTCTGCTTAAAACATAGAACTGTCCATAGTTTGCTGTGAAGTGTGTAAACCTGGTGATTCACAGACCTGTACCCCTGGGGATAAAAATATATGTTTATCAAAAATAAAAAATTAAAAAAAAAAAAAAAAACATAGAACTGTCTGCCCCAATCGCCTCTGCTGGTCTCAATGTTCTCGTGAGGCTCCCACCAGAAAAATCAATACACTTTGCCAGCTTTTCTCCTGTTCCTCTATCTTTGTCAATTTCCAGACCCAGCCAGGGATCTTAAGAGGAGTTGAAGAAAACTTTCCTCTTTTGCAGCCCTAGGTGTGTGTGTGGGGGGTGGCAGGTGGAGTCAGGAAAACCCATCCCATCTTCCTGAACTTGGTTAAAGCTGCCCTCTGCTGGGAAGTAGCACAGGGCTGTGCATGGATGGGGGAGCCAGGGAGAGGCAGGTGGAACAGGTAGGAAGTTACCTGACCTGTAGCCGGGGGACTTGGTCCCACTGACAAGTTCAGGGTGTGATGATGAATATTATCATGGAAGCATCCTGAATATCAGACCTTCCCCACCCTAGGCTTCATTATTGCTGCTCATTATGGTTGCTGCTATTGGCTTAGTGACTTTTCTGAACAAATATTGTCCAATCTGTTTTCTGTGCTGTGTGGCCACTAAACCCCCGTGCTGTTAACTTAGTGGTCAGCCAGTGACTGGGCAGAGAGGTCACCCGTTTCCAAGCTATGGCTACAGATATTGGAGGGCCCCACAACCTCCTCCTCAAGTTCGAATAGTCTGCTTGAGGGGCATGGAACTCAGAGAAACATGTTACTTACTAGATGACCAGTTCATTAAAAGGACAGAACTCAGGACCAGGCAGCCAGAAGTGATGAGCAGGGCAAGGTGTGTAGCAGAGGCTTGGAGCTCCCCTACTCTCAGAGTGAAAGAGGTCTTTACCTACCTTCACTCTGACTTTTATCTGTACTTCCTGACTACGTCCCTCCTTCCGGCTCATTTGTTAACTCAAGTCAAAGACTCGGTGGGCACCAAAACGACCCCTCAAGCAATAACCACTGCCTACGGGAGCCTGGGTGGCTCAGTGAGTTTAGCCTCTGCCTTCAGCTCAGGTCATGATCTCAGGGTCCTGAGATCGAGCCCCACATTGGGCTCTCTGCACAGCGGGAAGCCTGCTTCCCCCTCTCTCTCTGCCTGCCTCTCTGACTACTTGTGATTTATCTCTGTTGAATAAATAAGTAAAAATCTTAAAAAAAAAAGAATAACCACTCCCAACACAAGCAAGACCCTGCATGATGGACCCCAAGACAATGGTTGACTTGAACTTTACTGACCCCCTGCACCTGCCCACCAACATTTGCCCTAGATTTTCCTCATATAAAAGCCCAGGAGACCATGCCAGTCCTCTGCCTTTTGGTGTTGGCTGCACTGAAATAGATTCCTTTCCTGTGTCACCACCACTTATCTCTCTGCCTTTGGATCTGGGGCACTGTGAATAGTGCAATGTAGCAAGTCAAATACCAGTTATCCCCCTGCCCAGAGTCCACTGCTGTTGCTCCTTTCACTGCAGTTCTGCTGTTGGTTTAGGGACATTTCTGAATTGATTTTTCCAAATCTGTATCCCTTGTTGTATGCGGCCACAGAAGTGAATGTAGTGATCAACTGTGAATGTAGTGGTCAACTGTCAATTGGGCGAGATTTCCTTAAACATCTGGAAGATTCCCTTCTTCTGAAAAACAAAACAAAAGAAAACAAACAAAAAAACAACTTCCAGTCTTTGCAGATGGGGAGGAGGGCTCTGAGTGTGTGAGTATTGGGATGCACCTTCAGCACCAGCACCTTCAGCACCTTCAACACCAGCCTCTTAGCACTCTGCCTAGGCCTTCACTTCCTACCTGCTGAGTCTGACAATCACCAGAGGGCAGAGCCTAGGGCTTTCTCAGGTTGGCCCTGAGCAGGCACCCAGCCTATGCATGCAGTGTCCTAGGGGCTCAGGAATAGGTCAGAGTTTCTAGGCCTTTCTTCCCTAAAGCTCCCCATCTACTCACTGATTCTGCTAGGTTTCTATTTGCCCCAACTCTTACCCATTGTCCGAGGCAGCAGAGACTCATGTATGCCTTTAAATAGTTTGGACATCGAATATCTTCCTTTGCCACCTCACTACTGGCAGAGTTCGTGGAAAGCAACAAGTCACAGAGGAATCCAAGTGTCTGGACTTGGTGTTTCCCCTCCTGAGATGGGGACATCTGTGAGAGGAGCAGGTGGCCAGCTGGTGGGGGCGGAGTGCATGTACCTGTTGTGGACAGGACAGATAGGACAGGTGAGGCAGAGACCCCTGGGGTATGTTCCTGCATCTGGCTGAACTGGTCTTCAAAGCTTCAGATTGGTTGGGATCATCTTCAGGCTGAAGAGGAAAATGAGGGGAGTAGAGGGACCTGTTGTCTAAGCTCAACTTAGACAAGAGAGGGGTGAGCCATTCCTTTGGGGGAAAAGTGTGGCTCATGTGGTCCAGGCTCATGTGGACAGAACTTGGGCCCATTGTGCTACATGAAATAAGCCAGTCCCTAAATGACTGATACTGGAGGACCCCACCAGTGAGGGACAGAGAGTACTCTAATTCATAGAGGTGGAAGGGAGCTGCTGGGTGCTGAGGCTGGGGAGGGGGAATGGGGGATTCAGGTCTCATGGGTAGAGGTTCAGCTTGATGATGATGAAGAAGTGGCAGTGATGGAAGGAGGTGGCAGGTGCAGAACAGTGAGTGTATTTATTGTCACTGAATTGGACCCTGAAATGTGCTTAACAGTATCAATTGTATGTCAGTTACACCACAATAGGAAAGAAGTGAGTCAGGAGGATGGGGTGAGTCAGGAGGATGGGGCCATTACAAGTCCCAGGAGGACAGGGATCCTGTATCTTAATTCTCACTCTCATGCTCTGTGCCTTGTTGGAGCTCACAGTTGGCACTCAGTGAATGCTTGCTAAAGATGCTGTGCAGGCAGATGAGGGCACAAGCACAGACCCACTGGTGGGCACTGAGGAATCCCAATGGGATGTGCATCCAGACTGAGTGCCCACATTTCACAAGCGCCAGCACAGAAATAGCCATTTAAAACCAAGGCAGGTGACCATAAGTTGTATTACAAAGCAGTGATCATCAAGACAGTAGGGTGCTGGCACAAAAACAGACGCATAGATCAGTGGAACAGAATAGAGAACCCAGGGGTGCCTGGGTGGCTCAGTGGGTTAAAGCCTCTGCCTTCAGCTCAGGTCATGATCCCAGCCTTGGGCTCTCTGCTCAGTGGGGATCCTGCTCCCCCCCCCCCCACCTCTGCCTGCCTCTCTGCCTTCTTGTGATCTCTGTCTGTCAAATAAATAAATAAAATCTTTAAAAAAAAAAAAAAAAAAAGAATAGAGAACCCAGAAAATGGACCACAACTTCATGGTCAACTAATCTTAGACAAAGCAGGAAAGAATATCCAACGGAAAAAAGAAAGTCTCTTCAATGATTACAGCCAGTTCCTTAATTCCGCAAAGTTACAGAACAAAATATCAATACACAAAAATCTCTCTTATTTGTATACACTAGCAATGAATCATCCAAAAAGGAATTTAGGAAAATAATTCCATTTTAGGGAATATCAATACTGACCAAATACTTAGGAATAGATGTAATCAAGGTGCAAGTCTTGTACATTGAAAATTGCAAAACATTGCTGAAAGAAAGTAAGGGAAACCTAAATAAATCTGAGAACACCCCATGGTGATGAAAAGATGTACTACTGATAAGATGGCAACAGTACAAATGCAATATGGAAATTCAATGTATCCCCAAGGAATTTCACAGAGGCCTTCGGGAAGAAATGCACAAGCTAATCCTAACAGTCATATGGAATTTTAAGGGGCCACAACGTAGCCAAAATCATCTTGAAAAAGAAGATTAAAGGTGAAAGGTCATACTTCCAAAGTCCAAATCTTAATACAAAGCAACAGTATATAAAACACTGTGATACTGTCATAAAGGTATGTGCACACCCTGAAACAAATAATACATTATATGTTAACTAATGGAATTTAAATTTCAAAAAAAAACTAAAATAAATAAATAAAATAAAATAAAATTTTAAAGTATGCATACAAATCAGTCGGACTGGGGCACCTGGGAGCTCAATGGGTTAAGCCTCTGCCTTCGGCTCAGGTCATAGATCTCAGGGTCCTGGGATGGAGCCCCGAATCAGGCTCTCTGCTGAACAGGGAGCCTGCTTCCCTTCCTCTCTCTCTGCCTGCCTCTCTGCATACTTGTTATCTCTGTCTGTCAAATAAATAAATAAAATCTTAAACACACACACACACACACACACACACACACACATCAGTGGGATTTAACTGAGAGCCCAGAAATAAACCCCCTCATCTATGGTCCTCTTAATTTTGAAAAGGATGGACAACATCACAGCGGTAGGACAGAATGGTCTTTTCAACAAAGGGTGCTAGACAAAGGGTACAGAGGAATGAAACTGGACCTTTACTTCACACCACAAATAAACATTAACTCAGAATAAATTAAAGGCTTAAATATAACAGGTAAAGTTATAAACTCTAGAATAAGTAAATGGGAATAGATCTTCATAACCTTGGATTTAACAATGCTTTTAGATATGACACCAAAGCATAAGAAGGGAAATAGACAAAATAATATCCTCAAAATTAAAAATCATTCCTGGGTGCCTGGGTGGCTCAGTTGGTTAAGCATCTGACTCTTAATTTTGGCTTAGTCCTGCTTAAGATTCTCTTTCCTTCTCCTTCTACCCCTGACCTCTTGCACACTCCCTCTCACTCACTCTTAAAGCAAAAGTAACGTAAAAAAAAAAAAAAATCTTTGTACATCAGAAGATACTATCCAGAAAGTGAACAGACAGCCCCCAGAATGGAAGGAAATATTTGTACAAGCATATGGCCCACTGATATACATCTAAAGGGACTCAGGACAAAGGTTTTATTACCAGTAATGAATAACTTTTCCCCAACATTAGCTTAGCTCCTCAAGGTCCTGGAAACCTTTCTTCCAAAATTCCTTAGAGACTTTCCCTATCCCTAACCCCCTTCCAACTTGCAAGTATATAGTGGACCACTCCTCACAGCCCTGGGGCAGCAGCTCTTTTTGCCCACGGGTCCTGCCCACGGGTCCTGTCCCCGGGCTTTAACGAACCATCATTTTGCACCAAAGATGTCTCAAGAATTCTTTCTTGGTCTTCAAGTCTGGACCTTACCCCACCAAACCTCATTTATATCCAAGACTTCATCACTATGAAGCAATAAAATAAAATGCCACATTTGTGGGAAAAACTATGGTGGCTCCTCAAAATATCAAACACAGAATTCCACTGCAGCCTATATGTCCCCAAAAACTGAAAGTAGAAGTACCCTTATTCAGAGCATTTCTCACACCTTATTCAGAGCCAAAAGGTGGAAGTCACCCAAGTGTCCACTGACAGATGAATGGATGAGAAAAATGTGGTTTATACACCATGGAATACGATTCAGTCTTAAAAATGAAGGGAGTTCTGACAGGCTACAACATGGGTTGAACCTGGAAGTCATTATTCTAAGTGAAATTAGCCAGTCATGGAAGGAAAGATACTGTTTGATTCCACTTGGATGAGTCTGGGACACAAAGCTGGATGTGGCTGCAGGGGCCAAGGGGAAAGGACAATGGGGAGTTGGTGTTTCATGCATGCAGACTCCCTCCGGGAGAATGAGAAAGTTCTGGAGAATGGTGTACAACCGTAGGAACTTAGCTAAGGCCAGAGAACTGTGTACCTGTGATGTTTTAAGGGGTCAAAGTTCTTATGTTTAGTCACCGTGAAAAAGTGAGTGAGGGACTGATGTGTGTCACAACGTGGACAGACACTGAAAACAGCCCCAGTGACATAAGCCATATAGAAATACCACTCAGATTGGAGCAGTCTGTGTTCCTTAAATCCATCAAGGTTACCCAAATAAGGGAAAGTCCTGGGAGAAATTCCAGAAGAAGAAAACTGGATCCGAATGGAGAAGACATTTCAGACCGTCGGGCAGGTGGTGACAGCTGGAGTGGGCCTGTGGTCTGGGTTCACAAGTGGGAACCGTCATGATTTCCTCACTTGGGGTTACACAGTGGTTCCATGAGATTTCCTCACTTGGGGTTACACAGTGGTTCCATGAGACAGTGTCCCTGTTTGGGGTAAAATGCACCCAAGTAGCCCATGTGAAGTGGCAAACGTGATAAAGAAACGACAGCTGGGGAGTCTGAGTGTGAAGATAAAGCATATTTGTTTTGCTGTGACAAGTTACTGCAGATCTGAAATCACCGCAGACTAAATGACTCTTCCAAATGTCCATGTTAGCACCATGTCACAGAACCAGAGAGCACATCAGACTTCAGGATGGAGGTCAAGCCCTCCCAGATCCAGGTCTCCCACCATGGAGAGGCCACTCGCTCTTTGGAGGAGGCCCTATGTTAGCAAGAGACTTGTGGGAGGATTAAACTCGGGCCGCCTGTCTCGGGTGCAGTAGGAGCCATGGGATTTAGAGTTCTAGTTTTCCACAACGCTCCCCCACAACCTGGTTAGAACTCTGCAAAGCAAGAAGGGAAGCCTCAGTAAAAGTGGACTGGGAATGCCAGAAAGGGAGGCTGGAAGGGGGTGCCTCGTGCTCAGTGCACATTAGAGACCCCACACTGCAATCCTCGACAGAAGAGACTCATCTGTTCCAGGTCCCGCAGGGAAGCTGGAGGTTCATCTCCTACAAGAAATTCACCATCCCCGCAGCTTAGCCGGTGAGAATCCTCCATCACCCGGAACCCCTGCCTTTCTTTAGGGGACTTTCCTTCCAAGCACCCCTCCAACAACTTCCCTCACCTTGTCCATGACCTACTGAGCAGGTGACAGACCTGTCCTCTGACAGCCGTGAGACACTGATGACAGACATGGAGGGAGACACGCAGAGACGGGAAGACACTGTGCTCAGGGAAGAACTGACACTGGGAAAGTACCTACTCTCCCTACAGTCATCTACAGAGTCCGTGCTACTCTGTTGCTCCTGGACTCCCAGACTCCAGACCAACCCTGGAGCGGGTGTGGACGCGGGAAGGACGCCTCAGGGCTTAGGCTGGGGGAGCACGAGCCCCAAGGTGGGCGGCAGCTCCCTGACTGCAGACGGTCTGAGAAGCCCCAGGAACAGAATCCTGGGGCGCACAAACACGGATGCAGGATGCGGGGAGCATCCGAACCCAGAGAGCAGAGACCTGACAGGCCCCCACACAGCACCGCCGTGGACGCCTCGTCACCACACACAAAACCATGGAAACTCCACCATCTACACAGCGCACTGTCCTCAGTGGGATCCTGTGATCACACGTCGCTCAGGTTGCTTCTCACCTTCTCCTCCCCCTGCGAGTCCTGAGGAGGCCGGGCTCCTGTCTGTGTGGATGTGGCCCCACATCCTCCAGAAGCTCCCACAGAGGGTCCGGAAGAGGTCCTGCTCCTGGCTGAAGGGAAGTGCAGGCCCCTAACCGATCCCGGAGCTGGGCTCGAGCGCCCCCTGCGGGCGGTAGGGGCAGTGCATGATGAGGTGCGCTCAGTTCAGTGGAGACACTGTACCCTCTCCCTGGTCCAGCTGAAGCCATTGAATTTTGGAAATTCAAACTGATATCCAGCCCGATATCCCCTGACATCTCCAGAAATAGGAAAAATTAATTGGAAGTTCTGTGGAATTAAATGAAATGCAGATACCAACTTTATAACCTACCAAAATTCATTCCGAATTGTAGATAAATTTAAAAATTAAAAAAAAATTAAAAATTAAAAAAAAAATGCAAGTCCATCAAAATATCTAAAAGAAAACATAAAGGAAAATCTACATGACCTTGGGTTTGGTGAAGACTTTTAACACACAAGACCAAAGGCTAATCCACAAGAAAAGAAAATTGATAACATGAACTTCCTAAAATGAAAACTTCTCTGTGAAGTTGCTTGCTCAGAAAACTAAGACACAATCCACACACGGAGATAAAATTATCACAAAACACATATCTGGCAAAGCATTTGTAATCAAAAGATACAAAAACTCTCAGAACTCAACAAAAAGGAAATAACCCAATTGATCATTGATACGTATCTGAACAGATGCCTTGACCAAGAAGACATACAAATACAAAATAAGCACACAAATACAAGCTCAACATCATCTATCCTTGGGACATAACAAATTTAAACAGCAGTGAGATAGTGCTACACACCTGTTACCGCTAAATTATAAAAAAAAAAAAAAAACAACAAGAATACCAATTGTTGGAAGGTGAGGAATGCTCCTTCCAACTGGGAGAAATATTCCCTGAGGCCACAGAGGAAACCAGTGTGACAGAGTTTTTTTTTTAAAAAGCTAAGTAAGTCTCACCTTACTAACTAAAAATCGCACTTCTAGTATTGAGACAACCCAAACAAAAATTAGCATGGAGTTAAGCACAGCAGCTCTATTCATAATGGCTGAACACATAAAGAAATCTGGATGTCTTTCCATGAATGAATCCTGAAGTAAACTGGATGGCATTCAGGTGAAGCAAGCAGAACATGGCATCCCAATTATGCCTCTTTGGTGCAAGGATTATTCGAGTCTGATCAATTTTAAGAAATAGCAGACATGAGAGAATCTGAAAACGGAGCAGATGTTGCCATTTGTTGAGTGAAGTGTACACTTGTAAAGGAAAGCTCCATTTGTAAGCCCGTCTCCCTCTGTGTCAGGAACAGAATGACTAAATCTCAAGAAACTCTTACCAAAAGAGAAGGCACTGACTTAAACCTGTGTAACAACCATTTCCTTGCACACTGTGCTCACCTGATAACATCCTCTAACTGGCCTTCTCACCACTGAAAATCTTTTTGTCTTTAGCTGAAGATGGCATTTAAGGTGAGGGCTGGGCCACTTTGAGGAATTACTCCATTTTCCAGCATATCTCCCGTGTAAACAGGACATATGCATGCTACTAAACCTCTTTTTGTTTTCCTCCTGTTAATCTATTCAACAGTAAAAAGGAATGAACCCCATACAAAGACATGGATGAATCTTACATGTATTTTGTTAAATGGAAGAATCCATTCTGAAGACTCCATTTATAGGTCATTCTGGAAAACGCAAAACTACAGAGATGACAAAAGGATGAGGGGGTGCAGGTTTGAAGTATTCCCCATGATATTATCGTGCTGGGTACCTGTCACTCTGCATTTGTCAAAACCCAAACATCTTCACATCCCAAAGAGTAAATCATAATCTACTAAAATTAAGAGTTTAGGATGGGCGAGTCTCACAGGATGGCCTCGGGACCAAGGCCAGGAAGCACACAATGTGCCACTTTGTCACGTTGATGATTTTAAATAAAAGTTACTTAAGAGTCTCTGCAAGGAGGACACTCAGACCCTCCTCTGTCCTCAGGAAGCAGGAAATCTATCTCCGTGTGAAGATGTCCCTGTACCCAGAGGCAAAGAGACTTTTGACATCTCCAGAGATGAGAAATTTAGAGCCCCAAATTTAGAAGATTTTATAAATGACCCTTGTTAGTTTTTACTAATTTACTACCCCAGCCCAAATTCGGTTTAGAACTCCTTATAATTGAAACTCCTAAGGTTGTTTCCTTTCTGCTCTGAATTCCTCACAATTTTACTTCTCTTTATCCAGAAAGTAAAAACAACCAAACAAATAAAAAACCAAAACAAAACAAAAAAAAACAAAAAAAAAAAACAAACAAAATCAAAAACAAAAACAAAAACAAAACAAAATCAAAACAAAAACAAAAACCACAACAAAAAAATTCCCTGTCTTTGTCATTTCTTTGGGTCTCAATTTCTTTATTGGGCCTTTGTGCATATGTAATTATACTTTTTTCCCTCTTCTGCTGTTAATCTGTTTCATATCATTCTAGTCCTTAGTCCAGCTGCAAGAACTTTTTAAAAAAGATTTTATTTATTTATTTGACAGACAGAGATCACAAGCAGGCAGAGAGAGAGGAGGAAGCAGGCTCCCAGCTGAGCAGAGAGCCCAATGCGGGGCTGATCCCAGAACCTCGGGATCATGACCTGAACCCAAGGCAGAGGCTTTAACCCACTGAGCCACCCAGGCGCCCCAAAAACTTTTGATCAAGGCAAATTTCTTTCTCCCTTTCAAAGGAATACAGAGTGTGACAAATAATCTGACTGTATTATAAGTGCATAAAAAAAAAGTCCTCCTGTCACATGGGTGGCAAGATGTGCTGACCTAGTAACTCTGGAAATGAATCCGTAAATTGAAGAAAAAATGTACGTTCCCAGTGGACTCTATTTGTTAAAGTTCTTTCCTATCAGGGTGGTGGCTAACAGCTCTGAAAACACCACACCCACAATCTGGAATGGAGCAAGGAATTAAATACATTAATAAATTAATGGCAGTGACAGGAGCTAGTTTGCCACTGCTAGAGTACAAAGTTACAGAACCGCAGAGGGAGAAGGTCGCAACAACCCTGTGGTGATGGACCAGGCTGGAGACATCAGCATCAACTCATCTGAACTTAGTATGGCTACAGACCATTCCAAGTGGAAATCTTTAATTAGGTGGGTTTCCATAGGTTGGAATATTTGCATGTATTGCCTTGCACTGTCCGCTGAGCACATTCAGTTCCCACGGTGAGACTTTAATACCATTCTCTAATAAAAGGAGTCAGGGTTCTTTGAAGAAATTGCTGACCATGACTGAGACAGTAAGTAGAGCAGCCAGGATAATCTTGGAGTAAAAGAAAGTAAGGAGGAGGTACCAAGGGTACCAAAAAACCCCACAGAGATGAAATGATGTCAGTGGAAAACAGGTGTTCTCAAACACCAAAGCAGGAATGAGCCCAGCAGCCGAACACCAAGCAACAGCCTAAAATGACTACCCAGGTGGGTACAAAGGAAAGAGTCGTTTAAAAGGAAGCCACAGGCCCAAAATGGAGTCACTTATGTTAAGAAACCCAGGCCTGCAAACCAAGACTTAATACCCAACCAAACTGTGATTTCACACACATGCCCCACGTAACATTTAACCAGTTAACCTGGAAAGTGTACTGACTGGCCCCTTCTGGCCCTGTTAGGAGAGCAACATTTCCTAAAACAACACATCTTTTGTGAGTTCCTTCTTTCAATTGTCTCTCTGCCTTTAAAAACTTTCCCATCCCTGCAGTTCAAAAGAGCTCCTTTCTATTTGCTACATGGGTTACTATCTGATTAATGAATCCTTCAATAAAGCCAGTGTGATCTTTTACTCAGTTTGCATTTTTTTCAAGATTTTATTTAACAGAGAGAAAGAGAGCACAAGCAGAGGGAGCAGCAGGCAGAGAGAGAGAGGGGGAAGCGGGCTCCCCACTGAGCAGACAGCCCGACATTGGGCTCAATCCCAGGACCCCGGGATCATAACCTGAGCTGAAGGCAAACACTTAACAGACTGAGCCACCCAGGCGCCCCTCAGTTGCATTTTTATTAACAGATTACATAGGTTTTCTACCAGAGGGATTGAATAGACCTCTCCTATCAGAATTCCAAATAATAGATGGAGACAGCTGTCCATCAGGGAGCTGTGCTAACTCCCCTTTCCTAAAATGTGGGCTCAGCCAGCGTATTCCTGCTCAAGAAGATGTACGATATGCACGTGGGAAAGAGTGACTTCACAGTGGGGAAGACTGACCTTGACCGGATGACCATCGTTAACACGGACAGTGACAAGTCTTCCTACTGTTTAGTGATGACAGAGACTTTGTCTCTGTGATCCTCTTCCTTGAAACCTATGACCCCAGTCTAACCATGAGAGCAATAAATAAATCCTAATGCAGGCCTGTGTACAAAATGCCTGACCAGTCCTCCTCAATACCATGGAGGTCATTGAAACAAGATGAGTCTGAGGGCTTGTCCCAGCCAAGGAGAGTCTACAGAGACATGATGACCACGTGTCCTGCATGGGATCCTGGAACCAGACAAGGTAGAACAGAGCGAACTTGAATAAGTATGGACTTGAGTAAATAATAACATATCAGTATTTTTTTCCTTAATTGGGTTAATTCTGACAACAAAACAAAACAAAACAAAAAAACAGAAAAAGAGAAGAAATGAAAGGTTAAAGAGAAACCTATTGTATCAGCCTAGAAGCCTAGAGGAAGTGGGTGATTTCATAGTAAAAAAGCACATGAACAAAATGTACCCTAAAATAAGGAAAAAACAAATAAGTCCACGAGCCCTACAGGGACCTCTACCTCTTGCTGGTTCTTCTCCCACTGCTCTGGGTTTTTTTCTCCAGGGACAGAGCTGAGCCATTCCACAGCTCCCCTGAGAACTGACTATGCCCTTCCCATTCTGATGCATTGGCCAGGACCCTTTGGATGGCAAGGGACTAGACATACTTACTGAAGTAAGATAAACTAATAATGGTGGAAATAAATTAATGCTTGAAATAGGCAAGTTCAGAGTGGGTTTAGACCTGACAGCCCAGGGGCTCACACTCTCACCATGGGGCCTGGACCCTCTCCACCCCTCCAACCTGCTAAGTGCTCTGGCGTGGACGCATTCCCAGGCTGCCTGGCAGCACGGAGCCAGCAGCAGCCTTCACAGGTCGGTGGGGAGGAGCTCTGGATATACTCCACAACCTTGGACTGAAGTCAAGTTGTGTTCGTTTTTTTGTTTTGTTGTGTTGGTTTCAGGAGTAGAGTTCAGTGACTCATCACTTACATGCATCACCCAGTGCTCGTCACAATTAGTGGCCTCCTTAATCCCCGTCCCCTATCAGCCCATCCCACACTCCCACCCTCCGTCAACCCTCAGTTTGCTCTCTACCCTTTAGAGTCTCCTATGGCGTCTTCCCATTCTCCTTTTTTCTACCGTACCCCCACCTTCCCTTGTGTTTTCTTTCTTAAATTATGCATATGAGTGAAATCATTTGAGTTGTATGTCAAACAGTCAGTGACCAGGCAGACATTTCACTCCTCTTCTAGAGCCCAAGACTGAGGGGTAGAAAACCAATGCTCCAGCTCAACCTGAGATATACATGGGACCTAAGCAAGTCCCCTCCACCCTTGAGGACCAGACAGAAGAGAAGGAAGAAAGCTAATCATACTTAAACCTGACCCTGGCTCTGACTCTGGCTCTGACCGATCCTAGCCCCTGACTCCTGACCCCTAACCCAAGTCCAGCTGGGACTGGGTCTCTGAACCTGACCCTGATCCCAGTGTCCACGCTGCCCCTACCTCCACCGTTGACTATATAATACCTTTTCCTCCAACTGCAGCTTCCAAATGTAGATGATTGAAGCTTTGTGCTGTTATTCTTTTTTTTTTTCTTAAGATTTTATTTATTCATTTGACAGAGAGAGAGATCACAAGTAGGCAGACGGGCAGGCAGGAGGAGGGGGCAAACAAAGCAGGCTCCCTGCTGAGCAGAGAACCTGATGCAGGGCTCCATCCCAGGACCCTGAGATCATGAGCCGAGCCAAAGGCAGAGGTCCAATGCACTGAGCCACCCAAGTGCCCCAGTGTTATTATTCTTTTAAATAACTTTTGAGGGTTTTCTTTTTTTAAATTCATGTATTTATAAATCCGTATTTAGTTAATTTTTAGTATAAATATATGTTGCTAAAAGGTGTTTCTTAGAATTCTAATAAACAGTGAAGGACACAACTCAGTTTTGTGTTATCAGAAGTACTATCTGTAAACTAGTGCATCAGAGAGCATTTGGGGCATATCTAAATCTTTGCTTCTATTTACTTACTAAAAATAGTTTAATATCATATTCCAGAGAGAAATTATACCTTTATTTCATGGGGGAGGGGCAATGGTATTTTTCCTGGAAAAATTAGATTCTTAGTATTATCTGTCTTTTGTATCCATCACCTTTTAAATAATATTTGTTATTGAAAATATTTAAAATTTTGAAATTAAATTTGCAAGTATGTTGTATGTTTATGCTTTTGTTATTTGATTCACTAATAACTCACCTACATAAAGAACAGTTTCTGCCATATTCCTGGAAAATATTTTAGAGTTGTGGATGTTAGATTTCCTCCCCACCACCCCCATCTTGCCTTTTTCCTGTAGAATTACAAATTAAACTTTTAAATCCAAGCTCCTTTTATGATTTGGAGAGAGACCTTGAGCAGGGGGAGGGACAGAGGGAGAAGCAGACTCCCTGCTGAGCAGAGAGCCCAATGTGGGACTGGGCTCAATCCCAGAGCCCTGAGGTCATGACCTGAGACAAAATCAAGAGTTGGTGGATTAAGTGACTGAGCCACCCAGGCACACCGGCAATGCTTTAAAATGAGCAAACAATCCTCTCCCTCAGCGGGTCTGGGCACCTTCAATGTGCTGTGTCTGCAAGGGCCCTGTAAGAGATGTCTCTCTTTAGTTCTTCACCGTCCGCTGTCCCGTAGGTATGAGCCTTGTTGGTTTTCATAGCTAGATGGGGTTTTTTTTGGAAGGGGGGTCATCTCTCAGGTGGAGGTCTTAAAAGTTGGGGTGCTCAATGTGGGGCATGAACCCTTCAGTCCTCCGGGAGAAGTTCAGGGTTCTCAGTTCCCTCCTGATCCTGGGCCTAGATGTTCGGGATATGGTTTATGGGGAGATTGTCTCAGTCTTTCCTACCACTTCTATGAGATTTTTTCCCCCTCAGCTGCACACCTGCTTTTAGGGGTTTTCTATGCAGGAAAGTGTTCTGTATGCTGCTGTAGATTGGTGTGTCCCTGGGAGGAGGTGAGTTGAGGATTTTCCTGTGTCACCATTTTGAATGGAAATCCCCACAATACACTGTAAGGAACAGAACTCCTTTAGCGTTGCTGTGATCCGATGTCACATCAGCTGTCTAACTGAACATCGTGTTGCAGCTGAGGACAAGCTGACTTATGTCCTTCCGCGCCTCAAGTCCAAGGATTTGCCCCTCAGCATATCACACTGCTGGGGTGAGAGTGACCTTGTTTCTTGACTGTGGAGCAGAACTTGGAAGCTTTCCTTCTTAATCCTTCTTCACATGGGCCGTGCAGAAAAAGCTAAGAATGCAATATGTTTTTCTTGTCACCATCACTCAACTATTCACTTTTTCTCCAGGAAAAGAGATTTAACAAACAGCAAAAGTTATTTAGAAGGATTCCTCTCCTGACACTCTCATAAGAAAATAGCAAGTAGTTAAATTTTCCTTCTTCCAGATGGGACCGAAACTTCCTTATGCATTCCAGTCTATTTTTTGATTAAAAGGATATCAAAGAGGTAATCGTATTTCTTGCTGTCTTATAAAGGCATCTAGCAATACATTTTCTGTGCTACAGTGGGAAAATCACACAGAGGAATAAATTTTTTATTGCAACAGGAATAAATTTGGAACTTGGTGGAAGAATTTAACTTTCAAATGTGTGAAATTATAGTGCAAAACAGACCTTATGGGTCCAAATGAGATATTTCTTCTGGTAAAGTAAATCAGTGATCTTCATTCATATGAGAAAATCAATATTCCTATAGGTGAAAATACATTTTATTTGCCAGTTAATGTGTTTTCTTTCCTTCACTCTTCTATGAAATTGGATGATTCCCAAATATCTGATTAAGTCATACCTTGCTTAGGATATCATCTTGCCAGATCACTTAAGAATATCAATGCCTTTGATGTGAGATGTATTAAAAACTGGCAGAATCAAATCTTTAGTGACCCCTGATAAATATTATATGTGTATATGTAATGTATTGAGGTAATTTATTTCTAAATATTAGCTGCAAGGTGAACAATTTATAATCACTCTGAGTTAAAGGAAAGTGCAGAAGAGCACTGTTTTAAGTTATCTTATTATGGAAAAGCATTTTGTAGAGCATTCTTCCGAATTCAACACTATAGCTCCATGTCACACTCAGATGAACTGGGTGAATAAGTCTATGTATTAAAAGTGTTTGGAAGAGAAAAATTTGTAAATAAATTCAGTTGCATTTTTCCAAGGGCTGGCCCACCTTCAAAGCCTCCTAGAAGGCTTACTTTAATGAACAGATCAGTTCCCGAAACCACCGACCTCAGTGCATTGTGGTTGCCTTGTGAACACCTGGGCACACAGGAAACAGTGAGGTCTGTTAGAACTGGGCTTCAGTGTCCACTGGGACAATGTACCAACCCAACCAGGACAGAGTTCCCACCAGTCCAGGACATGTGCATATTGGTCGGTTGGTTTTATTCTTTTTGACCTTGTTTTTCCTCAGATGAGCCCTGTTGGTCAGGAGGAGGCTCATAGAGGAAAATGAGAATGACTCCAAGCATGTTCAGTGTGGTGGGAGGACCTCTTCATGGCACATCAGGGCTGTCCTCGTTGCACTGAAAAATAGCATATGGATGTTTGTGTGTGAGGAGACAATCGTGTTAGCTTCTTAAGTGAATAGCATTTTTGCAAAATAATTCTATAAAGTGACCACTTTTTCTTTTTTGGTTTATTCTTTTTTTTTTTTAAAGACTTTATTTATTTGAGCAAGGATGAGAGAGGGAAAGGTCAGAGGGAGAAGCAGACTCCTCACTGAGCAGGGAGCCTGATGCAGGACTCAATCCCAGGACTCCAGGATCATGACCTGAGCCGAAGGCAGTTGCTTAACCAACTGAGCCACTCAGGCACCCTACTTTTTGTTTTTCAAGAGTTAACTTTAAACAAAGCAAAGAGCAATTTTATTTAAGTAAAAATGAGTTTATTTGGGAATAGCAGAGGAATTGCAGTTTGGGACAAGCAAGCTGTGGTAAACCACAGGCAAGTCCAAAGAGGCAAAAGGAAGGTCAGCTCTTGCTAGATTTTAGGAGGCTACTGCGGAGGGTTGTTTTGAACAAAACTGGAGAAGAACAAGAGTTCAGGGTTGTGTTGGTTTCCTAGTACTTGTAAGCAGTGATCAGCGTGCTGGATGCTGGGCAGGGAGGTATCTTTCTTCCTTTTCTTTAAGGCAGGAGATAAAATTCCCATGTGAAAAATGTCCTTCCTTGTCAAAACTATTCTTCTCTTCCTTCTTGCTACTGGTGATGCAGGCTGCCTCGAATGATTTGTCGAGAGAGCTCTCTTCAGGGCTCCCTTTGTTTATTTTCACGCAAGTTAGGAATCACTCTCCCATATATATCATCAACACTGTAGATTTTCTTCATAAACCCTTTCTCTCCGTAGACAAGAAAAAATTAAAATCAGCCACTCCATGAATTACAATCAATTTCAAGCTGGTAAAGCCAAGCTTGATACATGTAGATTGTACAGATATTAGTTAAGCATGTACAACATGGTGCTATAGAGATCAGTGCAGTTGGGCATGGGAAAGCCAGATTCCTCAACTGGTTCGGCCACTCTGATTGCTGTGCCGTTGCTTGATTGTCCAAACTGGGTCATCTGTCCCCATAAAACGCTCCACATTTCTGCATGTGATGGATTGATTATTCATGGCATTGCTCAACTTATCCCTAGACCCCTGTATTTTCTGTAATCTGGTAGTTAGATCTAGAAGTTTTAATTTTTCAGATCAAATTTTTCATACTATTTCATTCTTAAAATTCAAACACAGTATTTGTGCTTGTGTTCAAACTCTTGTAACAAGCTTGCTCCATTGACTTTATAGCTTAGGTCAGATATATCAACTAATTTAAGGGACAGTCTGGCAACAAAAAGATTCTTTTCCCCACAAAATGGCATTTATTTGGAAGGCTCAGTTGTCTCCCAAGAAAGATGTTCTCATGGGATCTCAATTTGTTCAAATATTTATTTGGTATGGAAATAAGCCAGAGGACATGTTTAACTGTGATGAAGACAACTCCAAAACACAGTAGAAAACACATATTTTGGAGACAACTAGCTTTGATCCAAACTTGACCACACTCTAGGTGACCTTTTGCAAATATTTAAGGACTTAGAGTATTGGTTTTTCATATGCAAAAATTGGAAAATACCCTCCTTCTAGGGTGGTCTTTAGGACAAATAAAGTGAAATTTTAGGATGCATAATAGAGCACACACAAAGCCTCTGCTACAGAGATTTGCCTTCATAAGTGTTAATTTTCTTTTTTAATTTAAATTCAATTAGCCAAACTATAGTACATTAGTTTTTGATATAATGTTCAATGATTCATTAGTTCAGTTAGTTCACTGCTCATGATATCATGTGCCCTTTTTAATGCCTGTAGTGCTTATTATTATTATTATTATTATTATTATAGTGTTTATTACAATGCCCTAAGTGTTCATTTTCTTTCCTTCCTCTACAAATATTTCTTGAACACCCACTTGACATCCAGCTGCCTGTCAGGTGGGATGTTAAAATGGGAGTTAAAATATAAATAAGGTAGAATGAGCATGGCACCTAGCACAAAGTAGTTTCTTAATAAATGTATTTTAAATTTAAATTAGAAACATGGTGTCTGTCCCAATGGTGCTCCAGGGCACGCGCGCACACACACACACACATACACACACACTCACACACACTCTACCAAGGGAGGCTGACAGGGCTGGAGTCCTATGGTCAGAGTCCCCACTGAGAGCTGACATGATGGGGAAGTTCTCATAGAAAATGGACTAAAGCCGAGGCTAGAAAAATACAGGAGCATCTGAAGGAGCAGAGAGGACTAACACGTTTACCCAGCTTTGAGGGATGTGGTAGGTGAAGGATCAGAGAAATGTAAGCAAGGGTATTTTTCTCATAAATAGATACCCACACTTGATTAAAAGGAAAATACACGAATAGAAAGCAGTAACAGCTGGACTTCTGGATTGTGGTAACGTTGAGGAAGACTTCAGATGCCACCATATTAAACAGTTAAGATTTTATCCTAGACCACAGGAAAAGTACAAAGGCTTGAATATGTTTTTTGATGAAGGAGGCATGTAAGTTCATTTAAAGCCTAATAGATTGGGAAGAAAGACTAATGGACTGAAAGATATCATTTAGGAGTTGGTAGTTAAAATCCTCTCATGAGGTGAAAGGGTCTTGGGCAACTCCTTGTTCATATGGGTTTAGATCATGGGAGTATCAGTACCAGACTACATAACATGATTAACTAATACTCAAGGCATATCAGCTTGGGATTCTCAAGAACTTTTTCCCCTAGTGCCTTGGCGGCTTGGTACCAGGGGTAATGGAACCAAGGATCCCCTGCATGTTGGGAGGACTTCTAGATACTTCCAGCCTGACAGGTGCAGAGTCTGGGGAAAAGAATGGGCTTCAGTGTCAGATAGCTAATACAATCTCCTTGGTAAATGGGAGATGTAATGTAGATAAAGCACAGTGACCAGTACATTACATGTGCTTGGTCGATGCTGGTTAGTTCCCTATGGATGAAATGTGGTAACTAGAGGAGAAGTCAATTTTTAGACTATGGTCACTTTGGGGGCTGGGTAGGTTCCCATGGTGGCCATTAGTCCTTTATCTTTTGCTAGTAGGTCATAACTATTTTATCTTTAACCTATTCTACAGAATGGGAAGAGGATAGAAGGCATGATAGAGGTAGAATGAGAGGGGAAAATGGGCTGGTCATGTTCATAGTTTCCTCTGAATGCCTGCTGGTGACCCCTCTCTGGTTCCAGCTGGGGGTAAGGGCATTCTATCAGGTAAGGTATATCTGCATTTTACTTCTAACGGACCTTTTACCCTTGCATATAATGCTATTCCTCAACATACACACAGTTTTATTTTGTGGCTTAGGTGGAGATATTTGATGTCTCTATCCTTACCACTCCAGGAGATAGGACTGTTTATGTTTAATCCACTGAACTGTGAGCCCAGGCGTTACCCAGGGACAGGACATTTTGATGTGAATTATATTTCATGAAATGTAAAATTTAGCACCAGAACACAGCAATCTTCACTGTTATTGTTGAAATATCAATTACTGTAATTGGACCAACTTTCTTCAACAAATGAGCAACCGAAATTCCTCAAGGTTCTAGATACACCTGGAGAAAGCACCCATCTCTGACGGCAGCAAGGTTCCATCTCCATACACGTGGAGTTCTGGTTGCCAATTCCCTGGAGCCAGCTTAATGAGAATGAGGGCCAGGCAGATGGATCGTGACTTGTTTGGATTGATTTTTATTGTCTTCTGCGAGTGAGTGAGTGAATGAATGGGTAATGAGGGCAAGTGTTTGTGCTTTTATAGGCTTTGCCCAGAAATAAGTGCCTCTCCTTATTGCTCCAAGAATCCCAGAACTAAACTTAGCTAAAGAAAGTGAAGTAGAAATTGGCCAGAGGGAAAAAAGCCGCTTCTCCAGGAATGCTGATGGAATTTCCTGCGGGCTTCCAACATCAGGTGGCAGACATGCTCTGAGTTGGTGATGGTGTTTAGAAGGCAGGTTGTCCTGGCAGAGACTTGGTGCTCTTTTAATTAAATAGTCGCCCCTCACACACCAAGGCTGTCCAGGATGTTCCTGTCAAGACAGACATCCATTTTGCAATCCACAAGGATCATGTTTTTCCATTACTGATGGCTTGGCTAGGGATGCTTTTTGGGGGGCCTTTTAATTCATTTCAGTAATGGAGTGGGGTCAGGAGGACCACGACCTCTCACTCACCTCTCATTTAATAACGGTGAGCATTAGGGAAAATATAAGATCTGATTTTAAACATGGACACTAAGCTCGGTAATAAAAACCTTCGCCTAAGAATCTTGGTGTCCTAGAAGAGACGGACAGAACAAACAACGGGATGTAATTTTCTCCCACAACTGTGGAGAGACAAATGTTGCACTGTACATGGTTGAACTCCAGAGGCAGGTTCGTCCTCAGTGAGCATCTGATGGTTAGAATCTCGGACAAGGAGTCAGCCCCAGCAGGTACTTTCAAAAGGCACAGGTACCTGGCACTAGCAACAGCATCCCCAGACGTGGGAAGCAGGCACGAGCACCTTCTATTGGAAAAAGTTACGCAGTGATTCTGGAGTGACAGCTTCACCCTTGGAGTCACTTTGTAATCTTAAGCATGAACTAAACACACTCTCAGATCAGATTTCCCAGGGTAAGCCCCCACGGTGGTGGTTTCAGGAACACAGAAAGAACCGAGAGGCTCTCACATCCATTCTCTCCTTCAGCCTGCTAAGAGGTCAGAGAGCCTTCTCAATGGTTCCTCCTTTTTGTCCTAGGCCAAGTATAGCAATAGTTTGGAGGTATTATTCATTAATAGCCTTTAGCTTTGCAGTTCTGAATTATTTATTATATAATCGATAAGGCACCGAGCCGAAAGCACTAGGTTGATCAGAGTGGAGAAAGGTTTAGGACTTTGGCATCCTCTCAGGAAGCTCTGACTTTGGGAGTTGGGGAAATTCACTAATCATTAGAGGGTAGCAAGGCAAGGGAAGCATTCCCATGAGCAGATTTCAAGGCTCCCCAAAGCAATCTTTGTATGTTTTCCACTTTCGTGATGCACTGCTCAGATTCACGGCTAAGCACTGAGAAGTTGAGTGTGATGGCCTAATTCTTCCCTAGGAAGGACTGGAGAGGCTGGCCGCAGGGATGTCAAAGAGAGGTTCTAGTTCTTGAGCAGTGGTAGAGATGAAGTTGGGTCTCCATCTGAGCACGGTGCTGCTCTTTGTCGAGATCTCAAGGTCTCACAGACTCGCTGCTGAATTTGTGTCTCTAATGGTAGATTAAAAAGTAAGAATGTTGCCGCCCAGTCAAATGCATGAGAACACAATCTACTTGGTAATTATTTTTCCTCTGGTTGGTCTGTTAATTTAGTGTTAGGTAAACACGTTTTGAATAACTAGTTGATTTGAGTCAATTGTCCTTAATTTAGTGCAGTGACCAAAAACAAAAGGAAGTCAGTCCGACCTTTCATTTGACATACACATAGCAAAGCTGTAAAGCACCAAAAAATTCCCACTTATCATAGCGTTTACTTTAACATGAGAATGGCAGCTAGTCTGGGCTTTAAAACACCTAGAAAGAGAGCCTCTCTTGTTTACATTAAAATGGCTACTTTTATGTTCCATGAATTTCACATCAATAAACACACACACACGCGCACACACACACACACACACACACAAACTATAAAGCAAAATGACTCACTTGGGGGAAAGTGTCCTATCTAAGCGGTCTACTCTGTTTTTATTATAAATCACTGGGTACTTTCTCTGTGAGGGTCTTTCTTATACTCTAGGTGCGCAAACATAGACCCGGATGTAGGATGAACCGCTTGCCACGGACATTTAGTTCACTCTGGTTTCCCGTGTGGCTCATCAATTTCAGCAGTCTGTGCTCTGGAACCCGATTTGTTTAGCCTTTAATATTTATAGTGACCTTGTCCCAGTTCCTAAATAATGGGGAGGTTTGAGCCACAATAAAAAGAATCAGGATCTACCAAAAGGGCTTTCAACCAAGACAGCTACACAAGCTCTCAGAGGACCCCAAACTTGAAATCTTGCATCCAGCACTCAGACAGCCCACACGGTTGGAGAGATGAGCCCTGGGACTCATGCCACAGCTTCCAAAGTTCTGTGACACCAGAAACATGCATTTCTTGAACTCATTTTTTTTTTCCCCTTTACAACAGATATTTTTAGGGATTGCAATTCCTTCTCAAGGGAAAAAAATGTCATAAATATTCCCTTAGGATTTAGTCAAGTATTTGTAACTTCAGCTCAGAGAGGGAGTTGTTGGCAACTATAAATATTTCTGACATGATATCTTCATGTGTCTCCTCTTCAAAGTTGCAAGAAGCATGTCCCAGACTCACCATCCTCTTTGGAGAAAGCAGGACACGAAGCTCATCATCAGAACAGGAGGGCAGAATGATGGTTTGAGAAACTGGCTTTGACTGCTATGAGGCTGGACTCTGAACTTAAAAGTTGAATATCATCAGAAGGTCAATAGTCATAGAGAAGATGAACCAGATGTCTGAAAGACCATCCTCCTAAAAAAATATGGAAATGATTTACTTCATTCATGAAGAAAATAAATTTCTCCTGTTTTTTATTTTCAGTGACTAATCAGTCATAAATAATTTAGATAACGTGGGCACTCTCTATTTCCTGATGATTGATTGGATAAAGGAAGTTTTGCTTGGCTGTAGGCCTTCACAGGCAGGCTCCTTTGCTTAATGAAAGGTGCTTTCAGTGATTAACAGGTTCAAATACCACATTTGACAGAAAAGGTTGAGACATTTTCATAGCACCTCTGTGGTTTTCCCTGATAAATGTGTACTGCTTTATCTGGTTTCCAATAAATAATTGGCTTATATTGTAATGAAAATGATAATGGAGTGTCTTGAATGCTATTCAAATGCCCTGCTCATTATGAATTCCCCAGGTAATTGTAACAGTTCCCTGAACCGTGTGAGCATCAAGGACCAGGCCAGCTGGTGTGGAAACTTGCTAAGAGAACTGGCCTGGGGGCTAAGAAAGCTGGTGATAAGTAGTGAAGAGATCTATCTCCCTTCTGTGCCCCATAAATCATACCACATTATGGTCTGGGAATTGATCTGAACTTAGTTGTGAAGTGAGCTAGAAATAAAATGTCATGGATTTTACATTATTTTGTCAATGTCTTATATTTGTCTTATATTTTACTTCTCAATATGTGTTGATTCCCATAATGCTTGGTTGACACTTTAAAAAGCAATTTGTCTCCTTAAAAAATTTAGATAGACATAGACTCTTTGCTGTGGTCCTTTTACTTCTCTGAAGATTAAGTGTTGTATCTGTTACCATTTCTCTTCAACTTGAAGAACTTTTAGCATTTCTTTATAGTGTAGGTCTGCTGAAGACTCATTCTCTTTGTTGTTGCCACTCTGGAAATGCCCTTATTTGAGTTTCATTTTTAAAGGATATTGTCTTCAGACGGAGAATTTTAAGCTGAGTAGTTTGTTTTGTTTTGTTTTAAAGATTTTATTTATTTATTTGACAGACTGAGAAAGTGAGAGAGGGAGCACAAGCAGGAGGAGCACAGGCAGAGGGAGAAGCAGACTCCCTGCTGAACAAATAGCCCAGTGTGGGGGCTCCATCCTAGAACCCTGGGATCATGACCTGAGCTGAAGGCAGACGCTTAACCACTGAGCCACCCAGGACTCCCAGTTTTGTTTTTCATTTATCACTTTAAAGATACTGTGTTGTCCTATGTCCTTCATTGTTTCAGGTCGCATGTTGGCTACTATTTATACAGATCTATGCTGTATATAATGTGTCCTCTTTCCCCCTACTTTTAAATTTTAAATACTTATCTTTGTTTTTTCAGCAGTCTGAATAGACCTGATGATTGTATTTATCCTGCTTGTGGGTCATGGTGCTTAAAAGGTCTATAGATTTATACCTCTCATCAATTTTGGGAAGTTTTAAACTATAATCTTTTCAGTTACATCTTTGGGTAGTTGTTCTATTATATATTTTAAGCCAATAAGTACTTAAGTGGTTTGTCTTACAAAGAAATTGGTACCTCCAAATCGGATGTTGTTTCAATAAACATCAAAATATGTAGTAGGGGCACCAAGGTGGCTCAGTGGGTTAAAGCCTCAACCTTGGGCTCAGGTCATGGTCCCAGGGTCCTGGGATGGAGCCCTGTGTCAGACTCTCTGCTCAGTGGGGAGCCTGTTTCCTCTTCCTTCTCTGCCTGCCTCTCTGCCTACTTGTGATCTCTGTCTGACAGATAAATAAATAAAATCTTTATAAAAAATATGTAGCATTATTTTTAAGGCTGGTTAGTTTTGGGAGGTTGGAAAAATGTTGAGGAAACTCTTATAGGAGACTGAAGAAATCATGATCCATTTGGTGAAATAGTCACTTTTACCTAGGAAGGTGGACAATGCACTTAAACAAATTTTGGATTTGGGCAAGGAGGTCTCCCAGCGAAATTTTGAAAGTATCAGTTGCTTCTATTTAGTGACATTTAAGTACAAAGTACCAGTACATTTAAGTACAAGAAAGGACAAACCAAAAGCATAGGCCACTTTGCAATTTGAATCATATGGGATTTGAATTTAATGTTGTGGGTCCTGGGACGAGATGACAAATCACAAATATTGACAAAATAGATTCTGTTTCTTCCCCCCAAATATTCCATTTTATTTTCTGCCTAGAACAATGATAAGGAATAACTAAATCTTACCCACACAAGTTTTCAAACTATCAAAAACAGATTATGCAAAAGCTCCCTGAAACGTCACTGTTCCATGCTATCTTTAGGATCTCATTTAATTTTATTTAACAAGCATTTTTGAGTTTAATACTTGGCTAGTGCAGGATGAGCAATAGTAGTCTTAGCATAATAGAACTATTTAATGATGTTGCATAGAGATTATCTTTTTTTTTGCACAATTAAGGAATTTGTTTTTAGTTGAACTCCCTTTGGGATGTCCCTTTGGGATGTGCCCACTAAACTAATGATGTGACAAAGCAGAGAGAGAGGGTGGTCTTGACTTTAAGGAACTGCAGCTTAAGATACTCCTACAGCAGCAAGTAAAATAAGCAGTCACATTTACTAGGACAAATGGGGAAGAAACCTGATTTATAGGGCTCTAAAGAAAGCTTGGTGTATTTGTGATTTCAAAGACTAAGAATTCTATGCCAAGAACCACAGGGAATCTGAAAGAGGGAACCGGCCTAACTGCACCCACTGGAAAAGACTTGGAGAACACAGATAGCAATGACTAGAATAAGGAGAACATGGGGACAACTGATGCTTGGACTGGACATGAGGAGAAACACAAGTCACATGTATTGTTACTGGGTCCATAATAAGGAGACACTTGAAACTGACATCACCATCATCACCATCACCGTCATCATCACCACATGGATCTATTCAGTGCTTACTGTGACTCAGGTTCTGTGTTAAGGGATTTATGGGTTTTAGTTGACCTAGTTTTCCAAAGAACTCTATGAGACAGTCCTCCTATGCTGATTTTGTAGATGAGGAAACTGGAGACACTGGTACTTTGTGCAAGATAACCCAGCTGGTAGGCAATGGGGCCATGACTCAACCACACTGTTCTGCCTTCAACTTTTAGTTATTACACTGCATGGCCTTACCCATTAAATACTATTTATATTATATACATATATATGTATATAGTATATGGCCTTACCCATTAAATAATATATATATATATGTATATATATATATACACACACACACATATATATAGTAATGGTCTTTCTCATGAAATACTATATATACTATATATATAGATATGTCCGTATTATATAAATACTATATATACACACACACACACACGCGTATATATTAGTTTCCATTTCACCATTTGGACTCATCCTTCCCAGCAAGTCTGCTTGTTATCTTCTGCTTCAGAGTTAAATATGCCTTCCAGGTATGCTTATGTACAGGTACTCATAATGAAGAGACACTTTCTACCTATTACACTCAAAATTCTTGTAACCAGAGTTGATACAAACAGCACCTTTTGAAGAATGATCTGATTACATGACCTGATTCTTTAGAAACTTGCTGCTATTAGAGTCTTTATTATAAGAACTTGAAGTCCTTCTTTACCCACAAAAGAAACTACGAAGGCCAACATGTAAAAATCAACCACAAAGGCATCTCTTCTGAAGTACGAGAAATGTCCTTTAAGGTGAGAATACATTGAAAATCTTCAACACTTTCTCTTCACTGTTTCCTTTGTAACTGGTTTGGATCATCATGACAGTGCTCAAGGTTCTCTGGAAAGAACTGCTTCGTACCAAGCTGCCTCCACAGCCTAGTTCTTGCTGGATCAACAATGAGGCTGCCGGACTGTAGAGTGAAGAATGCTCTCACTAGCTTCCTGTTTATCATCATCGTCTTCTAGAGAGTTTTCCTTCTCTGAATGAAAAAAAAGTCAATCTTTTGTTTTGTTGGCATCATCGTATTTTTTGAGTATGGTTTTGAATATGTCACTTAAGTATGATTTTTATTAGAGTGATTGTCTTTGGGACTTCAGGTTGAAACCTGTGATGCCTATCTGATAATCTAAGTTTTCCAGTTATTTCTCACCCCCCCCACCAGCTTTTTTGATAATCTTACATGTTCCAGCCAAAACTTCAAAAAAATGTTCTTTTCATAGCATATTTTTCCCTTTTGGTTTTTGCCTTCCACTGGAAGGTTCAGGGACAAATGATCCACTTTTCTCTCTTTGTGTTTTGTAAAAATGATGTAATTGTCTTTTTTTAAACTTTGCCTGTTAAACTCTTCTCATCTAGAATTCATCTTATAGAAACATGTATCACTGCTTTTCCCTTGGGTAATAGAATATTTTTCCTTTTGTTGAGGGCTAAGGAAGAGAAATAGAAAGGGACATAAGTATGTCAGTAGAATTTGAGGTCTTGATGAGCAATTACTCTCCGTGAGTACAGCTGGCAGTAGCCTCCCCAAAGGTAGCACTTAGGTCTTTCACATTTAACACCAATGAGTCTATCAGTTTTGTATTGTTTTACACACAGATGTATGTATGCACACACATTTTGAGAGTATAGTTTTTTTTTTTTTAAGATTTTATTTATTTATTTGACAGAGAGAGATCACAAGTAGGCAGAGAGGCAGGCAGAGAGAGAGGAGGAAGCAGGCTCCCTGCTGAGCAGAGAGCCCAATGCAGGACTCGATCCCAGGACTCTGAGATCATGACCTGAGCCGAAGGCAGCGGCTTAACCCACTGAGCCACCCAGGTGCCCCGAGAGTATAGTTTTGATCCCCAAGGTTTTCTTTCTCTCTAGAACGCAGTCCTGCCTCATAGAATACAATAGGAAGAATACATTCGAGGAATAACTAATGTTGCTGTTCTAGTCAAAGTCCTTTTGGGTACAAGAGATATTTGATGGAAGGATGCAGAAACCTCATTGAAACAAAGTAAATGTACATATTTCATACAAATTGTGACTGAAGAGCGCTCTGCCATCTGTTACCAAGACACGTACCCATCCCATCTCACTATTTCTTGTAGCACAGGCTCTCAAGTGTCTGTCTCTTTATATTGGTGTATTCTCTTTTCCTGTGGTTGGTGTCCTCTGTTTACATATCTTTCTGCACCGAAACAATGAGCCACATGAGTCACATGTCTATAGTTGGGAGAGCTCTTAATTTAAATTGGTGAGGAAGTATTTTGATGGTGTATTAGCTCTGCAGTGGATTGGATCTAGTGTCCGCTATTGGATCTGGTCAATCACAGCAGTCCTGCAATGGATAACAAGAGTACTTTAGGGGCACCTGGGTGGCTCAGTCATTAAACATCTGCCTTCCGCTCAGGTGATGATCCCAGGGTCCTTGGATCCAGCCCCACATCGGGCTCCTTGCTCGGTGGGAAGCCTGCTTCTCCCTCTCCCACTCCCCCTGCTTGTATTCCTGCACTCGATGTCTCTCTGTCAAATAAATAAATAAAATTTTTTTTTTTTTTTTTTTTTTTTTTTTAAAGAGTACTTTCAACTGTTTCAGGCTCAAATACAGGGCAAGCATATTTAGGAAATAGAAGAAGTCACGGTGATGTGACTGGCTAAAGATAGAAGTGATTTTGAGAAAACCAACTTTTTGACAGACCAAATCACCCTTCTTGTTTAGAAAAATGTCTGATCCTATCTTTAATCCACTTTGACTGGCTGACATGTTAGGACCTTTCCGTTTTATTTAATTGTCCAGGGCCTCTCTATTTTCTCCCAGTTTAATAATTATTGGCTTTCTTTCTACCTGGTTCCTGGCCCTCACTTGATCTCTCCTATAAGCCCTGGAAACCCTCTGGCAGGAAGACACATCTCTTGTCTGTGCTGGCCCCGTGGCATCTCTCAGCCTTGCCCCTGACTCTTTCCTTGTCTGGTGCCTAGAAACATTATTCCACTGTAACTCAGGGGTCTAGACCCAAACTCCAGGACTAGACTATTTGGTGAGTATTTGGACCCCCTTTTGAGGTACCATTTAATGTTTAGCTTTACCTATGGGATTCTTCAATTTATTTCTAGGGAGAGTGGATGGGAACTTTTTACTGGCACAGAAGTTAGTTATAACTTCATTGGTCATGTTTCAATAGTAGGAGATACATTATTTTCTGAAACATGAATGAAAACTCAATTAACACTTAGAGAGGCGGGCAGCAAATGGGAAGTACTGCAGTGAGAAATCTAGGTCAGCAAAGTCATCTTGTTGGAAGGGCATCCAAACAGGGAGGACATTGTTTCAGACTAAAGTTATTAGTTAATTGCACTTATAAATTCCTTGTGTTCAGATTTTTGACATTTTATCTTGCCTCTCTTTGAGGCCTGCAGTAGGTTCTTATTTGAGGTACACGGAAATCACTCACTTCAAAATTACATTGCAGGCTCTCTGACAAGCTCACCATCCGTCTTTGATCCAAGGAGGGTCTGAAAATAAATCTGAGTCTTTCAACAGCAACATCATAGTGCCCATGCTCTTTCTCTCCAGCCTGAGATCTGAACCAGACACAGGATATGGGGTCATGTCCTCATCCCAGCATACTAAGCACAGCAGCGGGAGTGAATTACTTTATTAGGCACAGAGTTAAAGCTACAAGCAGCATTGCTTAAGGAAGTTTCAGTGTTCCCCTATCCTTTACAAAATGATTTAAACCAGAGCCAGAAGGTGATATTTGGGGACCAATAATGAGTAATGATGTGGTATCTCCACCTTCCTGGGGTTGTCTTCTTAACCTGTGCTCAAGGAAATTGGCTAGAACTGGGTGGGTCAAGTGCGAAGAGGTACAGAATCAACCCGCAGTGCTGCCCTCAGTGAGTCATTTGGCCTCCGTGGTGCTCCATTTCCACATAAAGTCACAGTGTTATGTAGGACTGACAGTTCCTAGTGCAGGCCATGGGTTGCTTGGTGCACTGTGATTGGTTGTGACATGTGTCACAATAAATTATCACTGATTACATTTAAAGGAGTGAATTTGAGGCTGCTCCTGGACACTGTCCTTCTTATTTGCTTGCACAGAGATATGCTTGCATGAAAGACTAGAAGATAAGCGGGCTTCCTGGGGAACAAAGCACCACAGACCCGGTGGTTGAAAATAGCCGAAATTTATCCTCTCACAGTTCTGGGGCCAGAGGTCGGGTGTTGGTGGGATGGGGCTCCCTCCTGAGGCTCTGGGTTGCCTATCCTCTGGCGAATCATGAATCCTAAATAACAGTGGGAGCATCCCAGCTGTCGGTGTGCCGCCCAAGTTCTTGAGGACAATCAGTTCACAGGAGTGCGTGCTTTTCTGAAGACACAGAAGTCTCTGGAAAAGTCAGTAAAACCTGCAGGTAGTTGAGGACATGACCTTCTCTTTCAGATTGCTTTTCAGGATTTTTAGGACTTTTCAGATTGCTTTGGGGGCCTTTTAGATGGGTCTTACTGAAACATCCCCAGGTCACTGGGACCTGTTCCCTCTTAAAGTCCCAGAGAGGACATTCGTTTGAGATGTAGCGATTGTTGTTGCTTTTGGGTGGCGTGCCACTGTGTGGATTTTGTTTTACATTCATCCAATGACAGATGCTTGGGGTTGTGTCCATTTTTTGGTGATTGTGAATAAAGCTTCTATAAACATTTATGTAAAAAAAAAGTCAATGCATACGAGTATTTATTTGCAACAAATGCATGGCAAGTCATTTTTAGATGTAAAGAAGGACTCTGAAAAAATTTTCATAGTCATGTCTTTGGCTCAAGAATAACCATTTCTGGGACGCCTGGGTGGCTCGGTTGGTTGGACGACTGCCTTCGGCTCAGGTCATGATCCCGGAGTCCCGGGATCGAGTCCCGCATAGGGCTCCCAGTTCCACGGGGAGTCTGCTTCTCTCTCTGACCTTCTCCTTGCTCATGTTCTCTCTCACTGTCTCTCTCTCTCAAATAAATAAATAAAATCTAAAAAAAAAAAAAAAGAAAAAGAAAAAAAGAGTAACCATTTCTAATCTGTAGTAACCAGTCTCGATATTCCATTAATAAGGCTGAATTCGGGATCCTGTGACCTCTGCACCTGTCCAAGACCTCATGCTTAGAAGGGCTCCTGCTTGCTTTAATGCTTTGCTGCACTGGGACCCACCCATTATATAGTCAGACTAATAAGCATAATCAGTGGGAAATTTTCATATCTGCTATGCTTTCCCCAGTCTCTTGGATGTTCATATTGTTGGGTCAGCGGGCTCTAGGCGTGCAGGAGGAACAATAGAAATGACCGCAGCCTCCTCACCCCCCCTTTCCTTAACCCTTGACTCTCCCGCCAAAAGGATGTGTGCCCAGGTCATGTCTCCATAGGTAACCCAATACCTATGCAGGAAACAGGTAAAAGACCCTTGCCAACTCCCTCTTAGTGCCACTTCCTCGACTTACCATTTCCGAGTTGGGGAACCTCACCGGAGAGTGCCCACCTCCTCCCGGCACATCTTTCCTGGCTCCAGAGAGAGTGCCTTTAATAAATCTTACCTTGAGCCCAGCTTGCCTGTTACTGTGTTTACCTCGCCTGCGAAACCTTACACATATATGAGAGTTTTTCTCCCCTTAACTTCCCCTCCCTGCAGTATTGAATATTCTGTTAAAAAAGAGCAGATAATCTTGAGATGAAAAGAGGGCCATAGCTGAGAAATTTAAGAGCATGTGTTTCCCCCACCTGGCAAATTAGTTCTGGTCACTAGTACTTCCCAGGCTGTGTCTGGGTTCCCAGAGAGTCTGGCCTTGCCTGACCAAGAAAGACTGTTGATAGGAGGCGACTTTTGGAACAAAGAGTAGCTGTGGTAACCTGTCTTTCTGTTGAAATTTCACCTGCCTCCTCCATTACGATTGTTCATGCTTACAGTGTTGCATGATTTTCCAAGTTATTATTGCACAGCTTCTAAAATCTAGAGAGCCTCTTTCTCTGAGCCCAGTGTGACCAGGACTCACTGTCCCAGGTACCGTATTCATTCCTACAGCTGGCACAATAAATTACCACAACCCTGCCAGCCTCCAGCAACAGAAGTTTATTTTCTCACATTTCTGGGGGCCACACGTCCAAAATAAAGATGTCGGTGGGGATGTTTCTTCCTGGAGGCTCAGAGGGAAAACTGTTCCGCACCTCTCTCCTCCCTCCTGGCCGCTGTTGGCAATACTTGGGATCCCTTAGGCTGTCGGTGGATCGCTGCAGTCTCGGGCCCCTTCGTCAAGTGGCCGCCTTCCCTGAGTCTCTGTGTGATTTTGGGTTTGCGGTGCACCCAGTAATCCACGGTGTTCTTATCTGGAAGGCCTTGATATGATTCCAGCCGCAAAGATCCTTTTAGCAAATAAGACCATACCTACAGCTTCCAGGTGGACAGATCTATTGGGGGCTATATCACCCAACCCACAGCCAATATGTGCCTTTCGGGAGCTCAAGTCCCGTAAGCCTCTATGAGCCAAACAACTTCTGCCTTAAATAATGTTATGTGGTCCTGCTGGCTGTGGCTGTGGGGACTGGCGTGTCCCGCATTCACGGGTGTGCTCTGGCTTCCAGCTTGTGCCCGACGCTGTAGGTTTCTAGGAGTTTTGCAGAACCCATTTATTTCACCTAGCCATTATTAAAAATTAAATGGTATAAATTCACAATGAAATAAGTGATATTAAACCCCAAAGCTGCATCTGCTCAAAAGGCATCACTTCCTAATTGTTTCCCTGCATTTTACTGTTCCGAACTCTTGAGGTTATGTATGTCTGTTGCACCTCGGGGTGTACTGCTGACCGTCTCTCGTCAGGGCCAAGCACAGTCACGCCGGGAGCAGGACGTCTGCTGTGGTGGGAGTATGCACAAGGAGGCTGCCCTTTAAGGCCTCCTCCCCCGGAGCCGGTCCTGTCGCTAGGAACCCTGACCGTAAGAATGAGGCCACTGACAACCAATGCTAGGTCACCTGGAGGTTAGGTTTCAGGGAGCAGGTCCCTAATTGTGCGAAATGAAATGCGATCTGCAAGTTTTTAACTGATGTGTGACTTTGTTCCTAAATTCACAAGTCAGAAGAGATTGTTCATTCGCCAGCCTCCATATTCTCACTTCTGTTTTTGAAAATGATACCACTGAGCCTTGGATGATGACACAGACGTTTTCAGGAGTGCAAAGCTGACGGTTTGTCAACAGTTGCAAACCTTTTATTTGGGTCAGTCCAGAGAGAGTCACAGGGGTAATCTGACAGAGATGCTATTTGGACTTGGACAGGCTTTTAACTTGCTGTGACCTAATGGGACAGTTAAGTTTGATTTTTTTTTTCTTTTTCCTTTGTTATGCATGGCCACCTCAGGTATCCTTGGGAGTGAGTTAAATGGCCCCAGAGACCAGCAAGAAGATTCTGAAGTGAGTAAGATTTTAGAATAGAATTGCTTATTTGGAGGTGTTTGCATAGGGAAGCCCTCTGGTCTAGTCATCTCTGGTTGAAGCCAAGATATGTGGGAAGCTGTTAATTCCCTCAGAGGGCTTGCCCCTCTGCCCAGGGGGCTTCTGACTCAGGAAGGTATTTAAGATCCGGAAAAAACAAATCATAAATAAAAACAAATATGATGAGGAGAGATATGCTTCTAAAATATATCAGAAACTCTGTCTTCAGGCCATGTCACATAGAATTCAAATCCAGAAGGTGAGCAGAGACCTGATTTGAAAAGACTATTGCAGCTGGGGAAAGGGAACTGTTAGGAGGGGGAAGCAGTGTTTGCAACAGGAGAACAGTGACGTGGTAGCTGCAGGTGTCTCAGAGGTTGGGGAAGGGCTTGTCTTTCTTTTCTTTTTTAAGATTTTATTTATTTGACAGAGAGAGTCACAGCGAGAGGGAATACAAACAGGGGGCATGGGAGAGGGAGGCTTCTCTCTTGGCTTCATCTCAGCATCCTGGGAACAAGACTTGAGCTGAAGGCGGGTGCTTAATGATGGAGCCACCCAGGTGCCCCTGGAGGTAGATAAATAAAAACACGTATTTAATTCTGTGCTAAGGTTGTCAGTTGAACAGACTTCATGGTGAATGTTGGTTGGAACTCGTGGAATAGTGACTTCTAGGTGAGGCCAGGTTATCATTTGTTCCTGGCGTTTCCCAAGCAGATGCTTATAACGTCAGCATCCCTGACTTCCAGCTCTGTGGGGACTCCCTGCCGCCAAGACTGTGCCCGGGAGAACAGCTAGAGCAAAGATCCTGCCTCAGAGACTTGCAAGGTGGTGCACTTACCCTCTTATTGACAGAAACTCAGAAACAAGAACAAAATGAGTATTCCAAAGCATGAGAGAAGATGGTGTTATAATACTGAATAAAGACAAGAGAGTAGTTATGTATCAAGGGCTCTACCATATTGCTTATCTGTGTAAATAATCTTGCTCAACCCAACAACAAGCCCGAGGAAGCAGGGATGTCCGTTTTAGAGGTGAGGGCAGAGCTAAGAGAGGTTCAGGACCTGGGGACCTGATGCTTTCTGGATAAGTGGGTTAAACCACAGGCCAGGGTGATGTGCTGACCTCATGCAAGTGAGTGATGCTGAGCAGAGAGTCTCGAAGCTGTCTGGTAAGGATTGGAGGTCAGTCTCATTCCGCAGCCAGGATCCTTCTGCAGCACTCAGCTCCCTGCAGTCTCATGTGGGGCTCCTAACCCACTAGGAAAGACTGCCAAGCACTTCTCACGGGGGTAATTTGTTAAGTGCTGATGGTAGAAAGTGGACATTGACACAGTCCAGGTCATTCGTTTATAGGAGAGTCCACTGGCTTTGGCTTTGTTTCACTTGTGTGGAGCAGAACCCACATGTGGGATTAAAGTAGGTGACATTCCTGACCACAGAGCAGTCATCACTGGGCAGTTAATTCCTATCATGATATAAAAAATACGTACAAGCAAAGTGGTGGATGGGTGCACTGAGAACTACCCACATTTCCACCAGGCAAATGTACCCAAAATATGCCTGGAAGGAGGCATCCCAAGAGCCCTCATCTGTCTCCCTTCCTCTAGCTCACCAACATTTACTGCGATCGACTGCCATTTGTTGGATGTCTACTACAGACTGGACATTCATAGGACAACTTCAGTCATTATTTCTAATGCTCACCACAATCTTGTAAAGTAGCTGATCTTATTCTCATTTTATAGATGAAGAAACTGATGCTAAGAGGTGTTACATGGGAAGCCATGGAAAGCCATTGGCGTATTTGGGATTTGAAGAAAGAAATGCAGGGCGGTAGAATATCAGCATCTCATTGGTTCTGGGCATTCAATTGGGCATCTCTAAGACTCCATGATGCCTTCAGGTGGGCATATCTCGGGGCTCCAGGACTAGAGGCTTTAACCTGAAAACCACCTCTTCAGAGTGTGTGGGTCACGGAGAATGGGATAAACTTCAAGGCTGTGATGCTGTCATTAGTCAAGCTGGGGCACCAGGGTTCATTTGGTAGTCAAGAGATGCTGTGTGGTTAGAAAATGGACAAAAGTTGAAAAAAATTGGCATGGTTTGGGACACATCAGAAACTTATAAATCCTCCCTTATGTTTCCTTAGGGAAAGACACTGAAAAAAAAAAAACCAAATATTTGATATATAAATTTAAATTTCTGGGCTAATTGTATTGTACTTTTCACTTCCTGGTCCATTAAAAAATTCTGATAGGTAAGTGAAGGGGGGAAATATTCCCAGTTTAAACGTGTCAGCAGTACGGACATTAAGGAGGGCACCTGCTGGGCTGAGCCCTGGGGGTTACATGCAACTGATAAATTATTAAACACTACACCTGAAACTAATGATGTGCTATACAATGGCTAATTGAATTTAAATTTTTAAAAAATCCTATGCATTTGTGTATAAATAAATAAATAAATAAGCAAACCAGCTATAAGTGGGACAGCAGGTGCAGTTGGCAAATTTACTCTAATGGCAGGAAAGCAAGTGAAGAATTATGCTGGAAATTTCCTATTTTGTAAGTATTCAGTCAGATTTCAATGTTAAGGACCCCTAAATAGAAATTTTTGACCCAATCTCTCATAATAGACTTATTTTGTGGAGATACAACCAAGATATTTGAGTTGACTTGCTGATTATTGTATGATTCTTTCTGATTATTAGTTGTAACTTGGGAAAGAAGCAGTTACTTTTTTAATTTCGGTCGTGGTTAAGCAGGAATCTCTGGCCTGGACATACTAGAACTATATTCAGAACCAGGGCAACTGTCCAGAGCCTCCTTTTCCCCACTGATACATGGAGAGTTGTCATAACAGTCATGTCTAAAATTCCTGCCGTTTTAACATTTCATAAACTGTTGGTATAGAAAAGAAGAACTTCAAATTTTTTGGGGGGGGTAGGGGTGGTATTTTCTACTGTTTAAGAGTTTTTCAGAAGTATATTTTTCATTTAGTTTGAGCAAGCAAACGTTTAGAAAGGAAATCAGAAAAACTATGATTCTTCTTTGGGGAATAGATGTCCTGTGGCATTCTACCAAAATCCCACCCTTTCCTTGCAAAAGCATGAATTTCTTGACAGAACATTTATCCTTTCCCCTCACCCAGAGAGTGATAGTGTAATTGGCAGGTGGATGCCCAAGGGTTCAAGATCAACGCCTTCAGGAGTGCATGCCCAATATTCAAGGAGCAACAGACCATTGGACTCCCCTTCTTGCAACCCCCCACCCCACCTTAGCCCTGCATTCTGAAAATGATGGTATCGATGTGCTCCTGGACAAAGACATTCTGGGAGATTATACATACACACCCATGTGCTTGAGCAATAAGCATAGAATTCATACACTTCTTCCAATCTATACATAATTCATAAAGGTATGGATATTAGAAGATTATAGGTCAAAAGCACTGTGGTTGAAATATACTTTTCTATGTACTATAGAGTCAACGAAACAATGCAGTACAAAATAACTTGATAATGATTCTGCAAAACTAATAGCAATTCAAAATTTATGTATTTGTTTAAGGTTTTCCAGTTTTATGGGGATATGATTGACAATTAACATTGTGTCAATGTAAGGTGTGCAGGGTGGTGATTTGACACACACATATGTTGCAATTACCACAATAACGTTAGTACATCTGTCACCTCACATGGCTAACCCCCTCCTTTTCTTTGCTGGTGAGAACATTTAAGATCTACTCTCTTAGCAAATTTCAAGTAGACAGTAATTAAATTAAATTAACTTTGCTATAGAAGGTCTCACAGATACCCTGAGTCTTTGAACCTCAACGTACACATTTACCTGTCTTGATTTGAAAGTTAAATAAGTAGTAAGTAGGGGTGCCTGGGTGGCTCAGGGAGTTAAAGGCTCTGCCTTCGGCTCGGGTAATGATCTCAAGGTCCTGGGATTGTGCCCCATGTCGGGTTCTCTGCTAGGCAGGGAGCCTGCTTCCCTTCCTCTCTCTCTGCCTGCCTCTCTGCCTACTTGTGATCTGTCTGTCAAATGAATAAATAAAATCTTTAAAAAAAATGAGCAGTAAGTAAATCAGAATTTCATCCTAGGGGCTTATGATCTCTACAGCTAAACAAAGTTCTGCATTAACTGTATGCATTCAATGCTTCCTCAACTCCAGCTGAACATCCTAAAGTCATTAGCAACATTTATGTTTTAAGGTTATGCCTACATTTGTGACATTTGGTTTGCTGAGTTTCTGCCTGTGATGTCAGTGAAACAAGATTGTGAAATTAGGTAGTTCTCTAAAGACAACCAAAGAATATTACATAGTTTAATTTTCTAGCAAGTGCATTTTGATAGGAGAACATCTCGACAGACGAAGTCCAGTTACACAGTTACGCTCTTCCGAACTCTAGTCCTATTTCATTGGAGAGCAATGGACCCAGCATCGTACAGAAGCTTTACAAGGCTCCTAAAATAACCTTTCCCCTGAGCCTCATGCAGCCAGGTATTCCAGTAATGTAATGTCTTCCCAGCAGAATCCTGCACGCTCTGAGTGATGTTGCCGTTCGCTGGAGTTCTCAGCAGTGAAGCTCTTCCGCCCGGTTGCACCCAATTTCACTGACCAGTAGCTCGGGCTTCACTTCTCCCTCATATATTCAATATTTCCATTGGCAGGTACAGAGAAGACACATCAAAAGAGGAACTGCAACATCTTAGAAGAAGGGGGACAATCCTCACTCTCCACTGTGTCGGGTTTCGACGTTTAATATGGATATGAACAGGATCAATAGCTCCAGCATGTTCTGGCAGAAGACGTATTTATATTATTCTTTTAAAGATGGATTAGATTTTTATTCTTTCTCCTGTGAAATGGTTTCAGTACGTAAATTCCTCCCAAATGCCAGAGCTATCATTAGGTTGTCCTGATGTGGCCAGTCTCCGGGCCATGGAGTTTGGGCTGCTCGGGAGAGAATGGACAGGAACTTGGACCCAAATGAGGTGTTTCTCCTCACAGAAGCATCTTTTCAAAATCGCTCTCAGTGCTTGGCAGCAGTGATCATATGGAGACTTTTAAAAACTTTATTTTGAATAAATCAATCAGAGAAAGACAGTTATCATACAATCTCACTGATACTAGGAATTTGAGAAATGAGACAGAGGATCATTGGGGAGGGGAGGGAAAAAGGAAACAAGGTGAAACCAGAGAGGGAGACAAACCATAAGAGACTCTTAATCTCAGGAAACAAACTGAGGGTTCCTGGAGGAGAGGGGTGTGGGAGGGATGGGGTGGCTGGGGGATGGACACTGGGGAGGGTATGTGCTGTGGTGAGTGCTGTGAATTGTTTAAGACAGAAGAATCACAGACTTGTATCCCTGAAACAAATAATACATTATATGTTAATAAAAATATATATAAAGAAGCTTCAAAAAAATAAAACTCTATTTTGAGATAGTTTTAAATGTATGGAAAAATTGTAGTACAGAGAGCTCCCCTTTACCCAGCTTCCCTAATGCGGAGTATCTTAGGAAACCACATGACACTCATCAAAACTAAGGAATTAACACGAGTGTAATACTTACAACCCAATATGGACTTTATTTTGGATCTCCTCAGTTTTCCCCAGTGGTTCTTCTGTCCCAGGACCCCTTCCAACATCCCACACTACATTTGCTCGCCATGCAGATGGAGACTTTCTGGATCTGCAGACTACTAATTAGCTGAGCAAAATTCAGTAAGTTACTAAACCTTGCTGTGCCTTATCTGTAACTCAGAGATGGTCTGTCTTGGAGGACATGCCTCACACCTACCTCGTGTGGCGTCATGAGCACTGATGAGGGAGTTCACACAAAACACCTTAAACAGCACCACATGCCACATGAACCCGCCACATGAACACACTAAGTTCAAGGTCATTTACTCAGCACACACTAAGTTTAAGGTCATTTTTCTCACCCTATGTAATCATTTGTCTGTATGTAAACCGCTGTCACAGACCGAGTCTTTTCTTGTGTGGCTGCAGATGACTCTTTTTTAAATAATTATTTTCTTGAAAATGTAGTAATGCATGTGGTAGAAAATATTTCACCAGTACTGAAAAATGTAAGTAAGAACTCTCTCCTTCCCCCAGTCCTCTTCTCCACTAGATACTCACTGTGATTCCTTCTTGTGAACCTTCCAGAGATGTTCTATACATAGAAATATATATATATATATGTTTTTAAAGATTTTATTTCTTCATTTGAGAAAGAGAGAGAGACAGGAACAGACATCCTTGATTGTGAACAGACATCACAAGCAGGGGGAGCAGCAGAGGGAGGGGAGAAGCAGACTTCATGCCAAGCAGGGAGCTTCATGCGGGGCTCGATCCCAGGACCCTGAGATCGTGACCTGAGCTGAAGGCAGAGGCTTAATGACTGAGTCACTCAGACTCCCCAACAGAAATATATTTTTAAATGCATCTAGAACCTTTAAAAATATGGTGAATCCTAAAGCCTGAATATTATCCAAGAGGGAAATAACAGGTTTATGTCATTTGTATTTTTACTAAGAATAATAATAGCTGTAATTTATTATGCATTTGCTATGTGGCAGCCATTCTCTTTCCTCTCTCTCTATCGAAATTTGCCTCATTTAATACTACAAGATCAGTATCTTCACAGTAGATACTATAAGCATCCTAATTTTACAGATGAAGAAAGTGAGGACCAGAGAGGCTGACTAACTCCTCAAGGTAGCTCAGCTTGTAAGAGATCAAGCAGGTAAGAAAGTTGGAGGGAAAAATCAGAACCGAAATACTCTGGATTTCATTCTTTGAATGCCTTCCTTTGTTTTATATCTGCGTTCGCTCCTCTTCATATGCCACCGTCTGTGTTTGCTGGAAACAGGTCCCAACCTGGGCTCTGCCCAGACTCCCCTTTAGTTCACCCTACACCCCTTCTATCCTCCACTCTTTCTAAAACCCTGTGGTCACCATGCCTCTTGCTTGCTCAGAAAGCCCCATTGGCTCTTCACCTCCTGGAGAATCAAGGATAGATCATTTACCCTGGCTCCTAGGCCTTCTGTTTTCAGGCTTCCTCTGAGCCATCTGGTCATAGGTCCTGCTGTGAATGCACATTCACATCACACAAAGTAGCCCTCAACAACACTTGCAAAAGTGGTAAGAGCTACTTAGTCATTACTTCAATGACACATCTGTGAATAAAAAAGACCTTCAGAAAAGCTCTCCTTCATGGAGAATGGGGGATTTCAACAATTTTAATTTCCATTTTGCTGATTTCAATAGTGCAAAATTACATGTTCGGTGACCTACATTAATTATATAGTTTGGAGCTACAAATTAATTATTGATTGAAAATTTAGGAAAGTGAACAGGCAGCTAGCTATACATTCTAATTCCTTACGTGCTGCCAGAGTTTAAAATGCAGAAGTACTCCTCGTCAGCACTGCTGAATCTCAGTGTTCTTGCTCTAGAGCAGATTCCAATGGCTTGAACCTGTCTTGGAGAAAGGGCCTGGCCTGAAGGTACAATGTACTTGGCAGCTAGGAGAATGGAACTCCCCATCACAGAGCCCATTGTAAGAGTCACAAAACTCCAACTAATGCCGAAGAGTTTATGTACTGCCCTATTTCAGGGGAACCACATCGCGGGTTGGCGATAGTGTTTCCTGCTGAGACGTTGGCGAGGATGGTAGTGTAATTTGGCAGAGCTCGGTGAGTTGTTGGAAGCATGGACTGCCTTGGCCTGGTGAATGGTTTCCTGTCCAACAGGTTGGTAGTGCCCTGCTTGATAGCATTAAGCCCCATTCATGCTGTTATCTATGAGGGTTTTGAGGCCCTACAAAGCTGTTGTGTGTCTTATCTTTTTATCCCCAGTGCCAACCACATTTCCTGGCATGGAGAAGGCACTGAGGAAATGTCCGGTGAGCAAATAGATACAGACTTTGTTTGCCCATGAAGGGCCTTTGGACAACAGCTTCTTCCAAGCCCAACACTTGGCCTGGGGACTGTGGCAGATCTGCTGGCACTAGAGAGCTGTAGAATGTTTAATGGGAATTTCCAGCCCATGAAACTCTTTAACGACATCCAGAGACCTACAGAATTAGAAGTCAGCACTCGAGGACAAGCCGGTGACCACGCACATGAGGCATCTCTGAACACCAGCTCTTCTTGTCATGTCCGGGGTCTGTCCTCACAGTGTGTTTCTGAGCAGAGGGCCAGTAAACCCTATTCTTCCTTTAATCTTGACCTCGTTTTGCTCTGATCTCTTGACCCTGAGAGAATGTTTTTCACTGGTTTGCCTGTGAGGAGGCATGAATATTCAGCAGCAGGGCAAAAGTGTAGGCAGCTCATACTGGGAGGACTTCAAACGAATAGAGAAATGCTCATATTAAAATCTGGCTGAGTGACGGAGTGGGGAACTTTGTGGACAGGTGTGGATAGGATCTCTATGTTCTGGTTCTCTGCGGTGAACACCACCAGGGAGGCACTCATGCCCCCCACTGAGAACTTATCCCTGAGGCCTCCCTCAGGAGCTGCCTGGCCCCCCAGCCTCACAGGGGACAAGTCTGAGTTTGTACCGGGTCTGCAGAATCTTCTGTTCCAGTGTAGCTCAGCACCAGCTCTGCCCAACCTTGCTTCTCCAGCCCTCCCCGCTCCTGCTCCCCAGGACAAGCCCTTCTTCATCTGCACGCAAATCTCAGAGTCTGAGGGGCTGTTTTCTAGAGAACCGGGGGGAAGGGCTCTGTCTCTTTCCTTCAGCACCCTGAGATGTCATGTGTTGCCATCCTCTGGTATATCAAAATTTGTCCTCTCAAACAGCCCGGCAGCAGGAAGCTAAAACAGCCCAGCAGCCCAACAGCAGGAAGCTAAAATGTTCATATCAATGGAGTCATCTACTCCTTCTTCAAAGATATTTGCATTTTATCAGACTCTTGGGATGAAACAAGAAATAAGGCTCGATGGCATCCCAGGCAGCGAAGTCAAGGGTATTTTGGGGAGCCAGAACAGAGGCTCTGCCCAGCCCCGCCCCCGGCAGGGGGCTGGGAGCAGCAGCCCGACTCCTGCGCCTGCACCAGGAAAACCCAGCGTTCTTCCCCTGGCAGTTTCCTGGCCTTCCCCAGGGGGACCATCAAGATTTCCTGCCCCCTTTAAATCTTGAGTATTTCCAAGGTAGCAAAAGGCAAATGGTTCAAAGTCGACACATGTATCTCAAGAAGTTCAACCATTTCTTCCGCCGTGTTGCCTCCCGAACTCCGCAGACACTCTTCTGTCCTTTTTTTCTTCCGGGGGCATTCACGGCTCTCTATGGAGCAGGTCACCCTCTTTTCCCCATTCCTGCTCTCCATCAGCTCCTCATGGTGGCAGAGGCTGTGTCGTTCCTGCTTCCTGCCATCAGGCGGGCACACAACCCTTGCTTTCTAACGGTCCAGATGGAGTCGAGACAGGAGCCTCCTATGTGTGGGATGTAGCAGCACACGGGGGAGCAAGTGATGCCAACAGCTGAGCCCCCCCACCGAGTTCTCACCAGACTGTAGCCTCCAGCAAGCGTGACCTGGGAGTGCAGTCATAAAGCATCCTGCCTCGTGCTTCTCTCCATCCCGCTAAGTCCCCATTATGTTTGGATCAGACAAGCAGTTAAGATGATCTCTCCTGTGTGAGAGTTAAAATGCGGACTCCCCCCTTGGTCCCCCAGCTCAGGCCTGACCGAGGGAGGGAACATGCAGTTAGAGAAGGGCATGTGGCTGGCTTCCCCTCCCTCCTCACCAAGTGCTTCCTTTCCGTTCCTTTTCAGCCACCCTACTAACTACGATTTCCAAAACCCCAGGGTTGGCAGGTCCAGCAGAGAAAGGGGAGCAAGAGAATTCTTACCTGGGCAGATCAGTCTTCAGTGGGACCTGTGGTCTGGGGACAAGCCGAGTCTTTCCGATGTAGATTCTTCCTAGATGATTTCCAGCCCAGACACCAGCTCCACACGCCTGCCCTCCCATCCGGGTGGGACCTGTGTTCTTCTGAGCTTGCTGTGAGTCCCTCCTCAGACTCGGCCATGTGGCGGGATCTTCAGAGGTCTGTTTACCCCTGCAGGTGATCCTGTCGGGCAGGATGGTTGTCTCTCCGATGTTCTCTCTCCTGAGGTACTTCCACTTCAAGGAAACCCACTCCTTTGCCCTCACAGACTCTCTGACTGCAGGCCTGCCAATGCAGCCTCCCTCTCCTTTGACTTGTCTGTCTGTCCCTCCCAACAGGCCCAAATGTGGGGCTCCAAAGTGCCCTGCAGGCGAGTTCTCCAGATGGGAGGGACGCATTAGCTCTGGCAGAGGTCTCCCTGAGCCTTCCCCAGTGGGCAAGAGGACGAAAGGCCCTTTCGTTCCCTTGATAAGCCTACCATCTATTCCCAAAGCATTCCATAGCCATTCTTTTAAATTTCCTTTAAATTTCTCCAAACACGTTCATAGCTGGAGGTGGATGCCACAGAACAGACTTGTGGGAAATGTACAAGCTGGTGCAGAAGAGATGAAAGAGAATTCAATTTTAAGATATGAAATAACAAAACAGGATATGAAGAAAATTCCAGGCAGGCCCAAAGGAGAAAAATACCATATCCAATTTGAGAAAGAAGAAAAGTTTTCATGGAAGAGTTAGATAAACTTAGAAACGAATAGGACCTCTACTGGTTAAGATGGGGCAGAGAGGGGCAGGGTGGGGAGGATTTTCAGCAGTAAAGCGAGAGTGAAGCCAGCGGTAATTTGGGGCCAGTGAGAACCAGCATGGCTGAGACAGAGGATGGTTAGGGGTGGAGATGAAGCCGTCTTGGGGCCTGGAATTCAGGGTGAGTGTTTCACCTGATTTGGAGGGAGAGTAATGGCGAGTGAGCCAGACAGGCAGGGGGCAACACAAGGAGCTAGAGGAGGGGACCAGGCAGCTAAAAGGGGTAGGAGAGGCAGGAAAGGGGGCTTCAAAAGACGAGGGGGCGGGGTGGGGACTGAGGACTGAATTATGCCATGGAAAATGGGACTGAAGGAGGGCCCCTTTTCCTCCTCTTTTTAAAGTTTGGTGACATGACATTGAATTGAGATTTTGGATGAAGTTAATATTTAATGTGTGCTTATGTGCTAAGCAGAGTACAAAGCACATATGATTTTATTTAATCTCACAAGTAAAATCTTATCACATGGGTTTAAAGATCTGTTTTTCTTGAATCTCGGCTTTCTCTTCTGTCCGATTCCTTGAAAGAGAAACCATCTTAACCATTCAACCTGTGAATCAAGCACAGTGCCAAGCACATAATGGATCCTTAATAAGATCACAATAAATGAACATCAGAACTTGGGCCATCTGCAAACAGGTATGCACTAGTCCCCATTGGAATACACAGGGCTAAGCGAGTTGCTTGGGAGACAAACACAGCTGACCCATGTCTAGGTGCTTCTATGTAAGTCGGGGTGGCTAAGCTTGGACAGTATGATAATCCTTAGAAGAAGGGCACCTCTTCATCTGGGCTGTGGCCGCTATAAGCTATCTCTGCTGCACAGGGCATAATCAAAGGTCAGGAGAGAGGGACTCCTCACTGCCCTCAGATTACCTGGAGCACCCAGGAGCTGCAGAGAATGTCCCAGGTAAGACTCTGACCAAAACTGACCTGCTGCCCATGAACTTCATGGATGCTCCCTTTAGTTCATTCTTAGGTGTGGAGAGTTAGATTATCGGGGTTTGCATGGCCCTTGAGTTTTCTTTTAACCCCTTATAATTAGAGAATGGGGGTAACCTAGGGGGCTGGGCTGATTTTGCTGGGCAGGCCTTTGTAAAGGACTCCTGTGTGTTCCTTCTGAGCCATTGGTCTAGACAAATCCTCTTAGCTTTGAGCATATACATGGGGCTATGAGTTTCCACAACCCTCTGCCTAGTCTGACAGCTTTCATGGGACCCTCAAGCCGTACCCTCAAGGTTCCTCGAGCCCATGGGCATACGACTCTATGTGTATAGTTGGAGGATTGTGAGATTCACCAAATACGTCCCAAGTTAGGAAATGACAATACACTTCTCTAACTGTTCAGGCCGAACACTCTGGAGTGGTCTGTGACTCCTCCCTTTCTTATCTTACACCAAGCCACTCAGCAAATCCCACCAGCTCCTTTCACAATATACTCAGGGAGGAGGTCTCACCACCTCCTCACCCCATAACCTGAGGATTGCTCCAGCACCTCCCGGCATCTCCCAGCTCCCATCTCGAAACATTAGGACCATTTTCCACACTATATCAAGACAGAGCCTTTTAATATGCAGTTACTTCATTTAATTCTTATAGCTACCCCCCCCCCCCCCAGTGCATGTGGATGTTGTAACCTGTTGATTTGGCCAGTCTGGGAAGACAGTGAGACTTTGGCACTTTGCACACCTTTTTGCGGAAGCTGTCCCTCGACGAGGAGGCGGTCATTTCCCGATTTCGGCTCTAGATGGCACTCTGAGACCATGCAAGGTTGTGTTTTGACGCTCCAGGGTGTGAGGTGTGGATTTGACAGCAGGGTCTGGACTAAAACGAATGGAGATGATGGAATTTCAGTTAAAATTAAAAAAAAAAAACAAAAACAAAAACATATTTTGGGGTGTGTGTGCAAATGATAATTTAGACAAACTAAACTGGAAAGATTCTGTGTTGTTTAAGAGAAACACTGAAATTTTTCCTGTTTTGAGGTTGTGGAGAACCCAGGAGGTTGGCAGGTCAGGGCTGAAGAAGGTAGAAGAAAGCTCTGGAGGTTCATACTCCTTTCAGGGGCTCAGACGAAGGGTGAAGACTTTGGCGTTTGGGAAAAGAGTCTGAGGTCTTAAAAGTTGTATTCAAACTCATCATGTTTACTAAATGTCTGCTTTTGTTTTTGTTTTTGTTTTGAGGCAGAGGACAACAGTTCATTAAATAAGAATTTAGATAGTGGTGGTAGACAGCCGGAAGGTTGCTGACGTGTGGGTGGACACATTCATGCTGAATGTATGTGTATGTGTGTGTGTAAGAGAGAGAGAGAGAAGGAGGTTTCTTTATGACTCAGGGGGTAGCAGGGACCACGAATGGAGAGCAAGTCCAGCTCCTTAGGAAGCTCTACCTGCTCCCTGCTCCATGTTATTAGTTCTGAGGGAGAAGCTGTCTCCTGAAGGTCCCCTTGCCTCTCCTGGGACTGACACAATGTGGAGCACAGTCAGAGGAGGAGGCTGACACCCTGAAGGCTCTGGGAGGACCCACCACGGAGGCCAGCAGTGCGTGTCCTCTTGCCCGGTGTAACCCAGGTCTGTACGGGGCGCGGAGATTAGAGGGACAGATAAAATAGCAGGTGTTCACCGTGTATCAAAGGGCATCCTGTGAAATCCAGATACAAACAAAATCAGAGCCAGCCTCTGCAGCATTTCCTTGGTTTTCACCCGTCTCTCTTGTGGAGGGCAGAGGGCTCAGAAAGTTCCCTCTGGGCATCTTTTTTTGCCATTACTGTAATGAGGATCCAGTTCTAGCCTCACAGATCAGGAGGTGTGATAGTGGGCAAGTTAAGGAAGTTTCATACAGCTCAGTTTCGTCAGCTATACTGTCAAAGAAAAAAAATGTATGAAACAGAGTTAAACAGTCAGGGAAGACTTCATCTGAGGTTACTGCAAGAGAGGAGAGAGAACTCAATTCCAATGAGAGAAAATGTGGGAGAGTTTCTAAGAGCTGGGGAGCTGGTGGGTGAGAATCACATGGAGGGGAGGGTGGTCAGGTGATCCAGCTGTGTGTGTGTGTGTGTTTGCTCTTTAGCTCTCATAGAAGTGAGGTGTTTAAGTCTCCCAGAGACTGGGAGGTAAGGATGTTACCCATCTTGATATCATATTTCAGAAGAATGGCTCCCAGATCTTTAAGAGAAAATTTACATGTCAAAAGGGAGAGAAAGAATTCAGGATTCCAAGTTTTCTAAAGAAATGCTCTGAACAAAGGGAGCTCAGAGGCCAGGCATCACAGAGAAAACTGTTAGAGATTCAGTCAAGGGATGTTAAACTGTCCCAGTCAGCAAAATGGGTCTAGTAATAGTATTCACTTCCCAGGAATCATGGACATATAAATGGGACAAGGAAGGCAAAGCGCGGAGGACATTTCTGGGCAAATGGCAGTTATCATGTGACGACTATTAGGATTTTCATGGACAGAATTGTTTAATTTCCTTCCACTCTGAAGACCAGTCCTAAAATTTATTAAAGAAAATACAAATAATCCTTATTTTTAAAGGCTACTATGTATAAATAAGACATATTTTATATACCCATATGTCCGTGGAGAAATTCACAACAACAACAAAAAACCTGGAGGTTATAATCTAGAAGCAGAAAACAAACAAAACAAAACAGAAAACAAACAATCCACCGTTTTCATCAGAGTTTGAATTCTGAAACAGCAAAGCAAACACTTATGAAACCATCTGTTGCACAGAGTAACATCTGATGACCTGTTTATTTTTTTACTAGCTTGTCTTCTGTCTGGAAGGTCAAAGAACTTAAAATAATTGAAACCCACCTCTTGACTCATTGCTCTGCATAGTTTGCTGCTGATTCTGAAGCTGTAAGTGTTGACGATACGCACATATTTCCTACTTTCTTAAAGGACTTTTTAAAAAGTATTCATTTATTTATTTATTTTTAGGGGGACTAAGCAGACTGAGCAGGGAGCAGGATATGGGGTTTGATCCCACCACCCTGAGATCATGACCTGAGCCCATATCAAGAGTCAGATGCTCATCCAACTGGTGTCCTGAATTAGGGGACATTTCTTGTTCCTTCTTCCTGGCAGCCTAAGAGAGGGCATCTTTCTATACAGTGTTCGACAAGAGCTGTTGCCCATGTGGAAACCAACCTTCCAAGCCTGAACAGACACTGTGATGGTTTACTGGCTACCTGGGTACCTTTCAAGGGGCTCCCTCGGAACTGAGGGCTTGAGAAGCTGGGGAGCACATGCTGTTGGGCACCATGTTGAGATGGTCAAAGCATGGGCAGCAGGAGGGCACAGAGGACCTCAGGCATCAGGGGTGACACTCCAACTTTCTTTTTTTTTTTTTTTAAAGATTTTATTTATTTACTTAACAGACAGAGATCACAAGTAGGCAGAGAGGCAGGCAGAGACAGAGGAGGAAGCAGGCTCCCAGAGGAGCAGAGAGCCCGATGCGGGGCTCTATTCCAGGACCCTGAGATCATGACCTGAGCCAAAGGCAGAAGCTTTAACCCACTGAGCCACCCAGGCACCCCCACTCCGACTTTCTTGAATGAGATCTTGGTTCTTGGGCTCTTTTTAATGGAATAAAAAGATGTCATATTTAAAAATATTTAAGTATAAATTCTAACACAGGACATCTGGGTGGCTCAGTCAGTTAAGCAACTGATTCTTGGTTTTGGCTCAGGTTATGGTCCCAGGGTCATGAGATTGAGCCCCACATTGGGCTCTGTGCTCAGAGAAGAGTCTGCTTGAGGTTCTCCCTCTGTCCCTTCCCTGGCTCGCTCGCTCACTCTCAAATAAGTAAATAAAATCTTTAAAAAAAATTCTTCTAACACATTGTTTCCTTCTCTTGAAGGAACTCTGCCTGGCTTTCTAGCACAAATCCAAGTATTTGATAAAATGTACTTACTCTCATTCGAAATAAATAAATAGCAACTTTATCGGTGTAAACAGTCCTCTCTGGTTCTCAAAATCCTTCCTTGAGAAATGACCTCATGCAGCGCTTGCTGAACCTTTTACTGCTGTGTTGCCAAGAGCTGCTCAGGCCAAGTGTTTATCAGGGAGGGGGTCTCGGATGGCATGCACGCTCTCCTAGCCCTGCAGTACTATAGACCGTGAGACAGAAGTCCAGCCTTGACCTGCAGGAGGCAAGGTCGACACTTTAGTAGCCAGAACTAATCTCACAGTCAGTAAAAATAGGACTTTGTTTGCATTACTTTCTTCTTGAGAATTGGCACGAAAAGGAATAGCGTTAGCTTCATCTTCAGAACAAGCTCCCACCGCAAATAAATCACAATATACCGACCTCTCCCGGGGTCCCCACCCAGGAAACAGACCCCACACACTTCTTGTTTCAACCCAGCTGTTGCAGCAGTTTGGAGCTTAGTTCTTGAGGTTCCTCCGTTTCTTCTTTGCAGCTCAGGGATCTGGCTCCTTGGGATGGGCTGGCCCATTGGCCACCTGAAAAGACCGGTGGAGCACAGGTCAGACCTCATGTCATCCTTTATCCATTCAACATGGATTTCTGCACAACCTGAAGCATTGTTCGGATACAAGAGCTACAACAGTGAAAGAGGAAAAAAAATCAGAGTCTTACCGAAGTTAAACTCCACAGAGGAAAACAGAAGACAAGTTGAGATCAGTGTGTCAAAAGGGGGTCGAGGCCCAGAGTTCTGCAGTGGGAACTCGTTTTATAAGAGTCCACTGTGTGTCCTGGGCAGTGGAGATAGTTTTTACTTTAGCTTCTCTGCTTGGGTGGCTGTTCATACTTGGTGGGTAGTATCAAGGTGGTAAGAACTTGATCCCCATGTGTATACATGGGGCAAATTAATGGTTTGAATTCTCGAGATTGTCTTTTCATCATAAGCTTGGGAAGCTCCACTTCCAAGTTAAGATCTTGAACCAATGGACAGACAATTTTGGTGGCCTGGGGAGGGATGACCCTTTTTAGCTCCTTGGTTTTTGCAGGAAGAAGTTTTAGCTCTCCACTAAGAATGGACTGAAGAGTTTTAAAAGCGGTTCTTAAATGGGGGCTAAGACACTAGCCCCTAACGAATGCATCAGTCTGATAAAGGTTCCACTACTATTCAGGGATCTGGTTTTGAGTTCCATCGCTATTTCTCTCATTTGGAGATTTTTTCTTACCTTTGAGCTTGGCTGAGTATTTATTTTTCACATCGAATCAATCATTTCCACATTATTCTAGCATTGTTTGTTTTGTGCAAGGGCTTGAAGGGTTTGGAGGTTGAAGATTGAGGAGTTTCTGTATTGTTTCTGTACGTGAGAAGGAAAATCCAGCATAGGCTGCTGTTAGCCGTAAGGAACCCCGAAGTCGAAGTCACACACACTTAAATGAAAGTACAGTAGCAGTGAATTGGCCTCTGAAAAATAACTGTACTGAGGAAAGAGAGGCTGAGCATAGTTTTAATTAAATACATTTATTCATATGATTTTTAAATGCAGGGTCATTTAGAATCCATACTATTTCAGATAACAAATTATTCTTTTCTCCCATGCTTTTAAAAGAGATCTTAAAACTTTTTGCATTCAATCAAATTGTAATGGAGAAATGTTTACTTTATGCTGAGTTTTTTTAATTGACGTAAAATTCATATAACATAAAATTAACTGTTTTTGAGTCAGTGGCATTCAGTTCATTCATAATGCTGTGCAAAAATCACGTCCCTTTTGCTCCAAATATCTTCAGCACCTGCAAAAGAGATGCTCTTCCCACTAAGCAGTCACCACCACCCCCCTACCCCCATCCTCCAGCCCCTGGAAACCACTGGAATAGTTTCTATATCTATAGATTTCTCTCTTCAGGGTAGTTCATATAAATGGAATCATATACCACGTGACCTTTTGTGGCTGGCTTTTTCTACTCAGCTTAATGCTTTCCAGGTTCATCCACATTGTGACATATAGGGGGACTTTGTTCCTTTTTAGGGCTGAACAATGTTTCCCCATGTGTCTATGCTCTGTTGTGTTTATCTACTCATCTGTTAATAGACATTTGGGTTGTTTTCTTTTAGTGACAGCAAATAGGGCTCTCTTATGCTAAATTTTGTAAAATGATTTCAATAATTGAGTAGCAACCTAATTTTGATTACATCCACATGTGTAGGGATGGCTAAAGGAATAGTGTCTTACCAGGTAAAGAAATCAGTGCTCAGCCGTTTCCCAGCTGCTGTCTGTCTATGTGGATCTGGAAATGTTCCAGCAGCAACAGAACCCCTGGCTCTGAGCATCCTCCAGGGTCACTACCTTTCCGACATGGGACCATCTCATGCCTGTCATTGCACCAACAGCAACATGGGCTTTAAAGGTCTTCTTCCTTCCAATGATAAGAACTTGTTTTCCGATGAGGAACTCTTCACGTAAGAGAGAGGGATTGCCAAGCCCCAGAGTGCTCTCTGCTGGTTCTGTGGGACTAGACTGGGCTCCTTCCCACATGCTCATTTCCCTGCTGTGTTAACATGGAGTTCCTCCATGACTGAGAGTGGCATGACTGGCATTAGTAAGAACAATTGGGCTTCAAACCTGTGCGAGGTTTTAGCGTAGAAAAGGCAGTTGTCGATACCGGTGAGCAGCTCAGAGGAACCTGATCTGTGTCACGTGGGGAAGGCAGTTTGATTGACAGCCCACCCAGCAGAGTCAGCAGATCCGGGAGCCCTTGGTTCTTGCTCTTGGACCTGGATTTCAGAACTCTCCTGGGACTAATCTTTCTCAATAATGGGACGAGTTGCCAGGCAATGGCTTAACAATAGAGTATCTGCTCTTCTTTCTCTGTTTTCAACTGACTCCAGAAAAAAAAAAAAAAAAAAAAGAGAAGCAAATTTTCCTACATAAAGACTTGCTTGCCTATTATTAAAAGCCTTCTGAGGGTAATAAATCACAATAATTCACAGTTCTGTTAAATCAAGAATGACCAATTCAGGTCAGTTACTCCTGAGCCTGCTCAGGTCTCTTTCCAATTAAAACTGCCTTTGACTGAATAGGACTAAGGCTTTCAATACTTAATTTATTGATAAAAATCAACAAAATGAATGGTCATAATTTAATTTATGCTGATAGGTTAATCTAATTTTGCATGCTATACTTACATGTTTTAATGACTCTATGCAGTGGTTGGTAATTTGGGGGCTGAAGCTGATGGAGCAGATATTTTCCAGGTTTTTACTGACTAATCAAATCACATGATAACATTTATGTAACTTGTTTATTTAATTCTTCTTGTCATAAAAGAAGAGTTAATTTTTGTTAACTATCTTCACACAAAAAACTGCAGATTTATGTAACAGTTTCCAATGATTCATTTACTCTAATTGTTTCACAAATATTTATTTCTAAACTCTTCCCCATTTTTGTAGGTAATAGCAAACAAGTTTCTCCAGGCCAAGGGAGGTGGCAATAATGATTTGCAGAAAATCAAAATCAGCCCTTTGTGAAACACATTTTTTCATGTAAGGGTTTTCCTTTCATTAAATTGTATTAGGATTGTCAAGAGCAAACATATATTGGAAGCACATTTATAAAGCACGCCATTCACAACAGTGGTAGAATTTTAATTGAGCTCTGCAGGGTTCCAGAAGGGAGGCGGCTGGCCAAGCTGGTCCTATCATGGAAGGTCTCATTCTCCACTAACGAGTCTGGACCATATAGTGTCATTCAGGACAAATCACTTTCATGTTAACCCAAACCCACTTAATTAATTTCTGTGTTGTCTGGCCTATTCTCCCAGAACTATATTCAGAAACTTGGAGAGCTCTGTACGTTTGGTCTTGATAATATGTGATAAGAGTCATTCTTATTCTTTTTCAGCCTTTGCTTTTGTTGCTGAAGAAAGAAACAGACAAGTTAGTGCATTAAAAAGCTGAAAATCTTAACAAAATTGCATTTGTTAAGAATACTTATTCAGGGGTTCCTGGGTGGCTCAGTGGGTTAAAGTCTCTGCCTTTGGCTCTGGTCATGATCCCAGGGTCCTGGGATCAAGCCTCGCCTCGGGCTCTCTGCTTGGCGGGGAGCCTGCTTCCCCCTCTCTCTCTGCCTGCCTCTCTGCCTACTTGTTATCTCTCTCTCAAATAAATAAATAAAATCTTAAAAAAAATAATACTTATTCAATTATTTTGTGCATGGTCATCTGATAGGACAGTTCCTGACTATCATTATGATGAAATAAGTTCTCTACCCCAAGGACAGATCCTAACTACAAAGTTAGATTAAACTTACTGGAGGGGTAGAACAGTACTCTGTGTTCCTCTCTGAAGATGATTTTCAAAAATTTCATATAAGTCCATAATAGAACTTATTAAAATGTGGATTCTGAAAAAGAGATTCAATAAATCTAGGGTGAAGCTCAAGAAACTGTGTTTGAAAAACTCAGAAGAACCCGTGGTGAATTGGATATAGATTATCCTCAGAACAAGGGTGCCTGGGTGGCTCAGCTGGCTGTGTCTGTCCTCAGCTCAGGTCATGATCCTGGGGTCCTGTATTCCAGCCCAATGTCGGGCTCTTTGCTCAGTGGGGAGTCTGCTTCTCCCTCTGCCTGCCGCTCCCCCTGCGTGTGCTCACATTCTCTCTCTCTCTCTCTGTCAAATAAATAAATAAAATAAAATAAAAAAACTTTAAAAAGAAGCATCGTGTCTACAACTTCATGATTTCATAGTGAATTATGGTTAATATGCAAAATTGTTTCTTATTTGTTGCCTTTGATGTATTTAAATATTCTTTTAAGTAGGACATCTGATCCTGATCTGTGTCAGAGTCACAGTTCATTTTTTTTTTTAAAGATCAGTTTTTTGATCACTCAGCTTGACCCTAAAATATGCAAGTTGTACTTGTTTCTGTGTTTTTGTGTAATTAAAAAGAGAAACAACAATACAATCTTACTAGCAACAATAGAAGAGTCATATCTGTTTTAACCTTGGTTAACAAATGATATTAAAGAAGGCAAAAGAAGTTTCAGTGTAGGTCATGGATAGAGAAAAAACCAAACCCAGCCTGTTAATCATGTATTAGGTGAGAATCTCCAATCCACAGTGCACAGGTAACATCAAAGCTCTCAACTTAAAGGGTTTCTTATTAACATTTAAGAAAAAAAATTATCTGATTCTATCTCAGTCGGAGCCTGAAACCAAAGGGGTTTAGTAAGCCCCTCATCGCTGAAGGTCAGGTGCCAGACAGAGCCATCATTAGCAGGTGCAACATCTCACCACTGGAAAATTTTTGGTGGTAGTTTGCTCATGTGGGCAAAAGAGAGCATTAAATATCTTGCAAGTGAAACAGAACATGCATTCGCTTCCTGTAATTTTTAGATATTTTCTGTGCTCACAGTTTTTCTACTGGCAGAATTGTGTCTCAGTGGGAATGGTTGTAAGAAAAACATTATCATGAAAGTAAAGCCAATTTCAGATTTTTGAAGGCAACTATATGCAGTAATTACATCTGGAAAGCACAAGGAAAACACGTGAGCTTGCAGACACAAAGACGTTTTGACTCAGGACCCACAACAAACATAACGGAGACTACACGGAGTGACTTCAGACTTGAGGACACTTTTGAGTGCTTTTTATTTTTGAGAGCTCATTTTAATCATCTGCCCTAGCTCTGTTTCTCTTTCAGGTCCTTTGGCTGTTCAAGGTTGGCTCTGAAAATTACCTGAGGGGTCCTGAAATCTCTCTGACCCAAGGAATTCGACAGTGCCCAGTCAACAGCCCAGAAACCAGTGTAAGTTTAAATTAAAAGGACACTCTCTACTGAAAAACGCAGCCCAATGCAAATTTGCCATTGGTGCAGGGATAGAGATGGGCAAGTGACCTGTCACTTCTCCACTCCTCTTTAATTATCAGATGAGGACATCTCATTGTTTCATAGATGTTTGAAGATAGGGCTCCTTGTGGTTCTGCTAATAGCTACCTGTTTGATATTAGAGAAACCACTTAACCTCTCTGGCTTTCATTCTTTTCAGGAATAAAATAAATGGATTAGATTTAAGGTTCTCTACCATCCTTTCAACTCACACAATGAAATGATCTTGAAGTTTTCAATTTTTTTATTTAATGTATCTTGTTGAATTTTCTGTTTTTTTTTTTTTCTTACTTTGATCTTGAACGTGATTATTTGGTAGCTTCAGTTTAACAAATTCAGTTCAAAGTAGGAGAATTTAACGGTACATTTACAAGGTACCAAAACCAGTAAATATTCCTACAGATTGGCTGGATCTTCTTTGAAGTTTTTATATCCTTCATAATCATTCTTCCTGGATTTTTAGGGATGGTCCTGATTCCCAGTACATGAGTCTGTCCTTCCTATAAACTGAAGGTGAAAAACTCATGGGCCATTGGCCATATGCAACTGTGTTGGGGGTTTTGGTTTGCTTGTTTGTTTTTGAATTTTTTGTCCCATAAGGTGTTTAAAATTTCAGTCATGAGTTAGGGCAGATGATTTCCCAGTTATGCAGTTTGAGTTTAGTGCTGCTTCATGGTGATGATTCTCTGTGGTTCTTGACTTCACCTGCCCTCTTAGTTTGCCTTTGGAGTCATCCAAATTTTCCTGTAAAAACTAGACCGTGTTTGCAACTGGGTGGTTTTCTCAGCCTGATTTAGCTCACAGAAGTTTGAGGATTCAAAGATCTTGCTCCATTTTGTACCATCCCTGTAATTCTCAGGTCAAGCTGATAGGGTTTACACCTAGACAGATCTCTTAAACATTTCATGGATTTTCTGACTTTATGGGAGTTCATGCCATCAGACACAAGTCACAACCGCACTCCTCTTTCTTCCGTCATGGGAACCCTACTGTTTTGCAGGAAGGGTTTTCCAAGCACATCCTCAAGCTCCTTAGGTCTTCAGGGAAATCATGTCATGAGGTTCCACCTTCTGAGGTAGCAAGGATCCTACAGCCCAGCGTGGGTTTGCTCCTGCATTGAAGCCGTTTCCTCACCTGAGAATCTCTGACTTTTTAGAGAGACTAGGATTGAAGATCAGTTTTACTGATGAATTCAGGAAGTCCTGCCTCTTTTATAATACCTAGAATTCTTTTAGAAAATGGAATAATTCTCTATTTAGCCCTTCTCTCTCTGCTTGTACCTCATTTAATATAGCTAAGAGAAACCAGTCGATGTTTTCGATGTTTTGCTTGGAAATCATCTTAGATCCATCCATTCATGAGATAATTTCCATGTTTTTATGGTGGATGGTCTTGTAAAACTTTCTCTCACTATGTGACAAAAGTCCCCGTTTCTCCAGTTTCCAAGAATATTGTCCTCACTGTCCTCCAAGTTCTTATGGATAGTCTTCTTGAGGTCTATCCAAGTTCTATCTTCTGCCCAGTCCCCAAACCAGGGAGTGATACTTGTATTAGTGGCATCAAACAATTTTTTATGCCCATAGATTTTATAGGTCTAGAAAAGTGGGCAGGACTTTGCTCCAGGATGTCTGGGGTCTCAGCCGGGCAGACTCAAATGACTGGGGGCCAGACTCACTTTGGAGGCTCTGTGTTCCTGTGTTTTGGCGCTTGGGCTGGGCTCAGCTGAGTCTACTAACTGCAACACCAAATGCTAGGTCCCCATGTGGTGTCAGCGATTGGCAGCACGCTAGCTGGATCCTAAGAAGATGTATCTAGGGAGGAGGGACCATCCAGACAGCTGATGCCAGGGGGATGTTGGCAGAAGCTGCATGAACTTTGTCGACATAGCCACAAAAACCACCAGAGTCAGCAAAGCCAGTTCGGATTCAAGGAGAGGGGGATTAGTCTTTATTTTGTGAAAGGCGATGACAAAGGCATGTTGTAGAAGAGCGTGTAAAATGGGAAGGACCGTTGGGCCATTTTTGGAAAATACAGTCTTCCATACTGGTAAAAATTCTTTATCAAATGATGTACAGAATGGAGAATTTTCTGCAGACTCTTTTCACAATTTCTGGTTTGGACAGTAAAGGCTTTAGTTTCAGGACTTGGAATTATTGCCGCTTTGAGGGTTACATGAGGAAGCACATCAGGCAGAGACTCAGGACTCAGTGGTGGTCAAGCAAGATGAAGGGTCTTCCCCTCACCAAGGAGGAGGAACCATGCAGGAGGAGCTATGTGCATTTTGGGGAGAAGGAGCTGGAGGGAACTTGTAGCTGGGTTGGTGCTGGGTGATTTTCAGCAGTGTTTAAGGGAAGTGGAATATGGTTCTGTCAGAGAGTGTTTTGGTAAATTTTATCTGGAGGTAGAGGTATTAAAGGGAAGTCCCTGTTCACAGGCCAAAAAATAGTGGTCACCGATGTGTGTCTGATATTTGTGGGACTGTGTTGCATTCTTATCTCTGAGTTCAAACAGGATCAGAGGAGTCTTATCTCTGTCTCCTGGTGTTATCTCACAGTGCAGGCTTGCCCAACTCTCGTTCATATTCTGAAGAAGATGTGCTTTCTTGGGAACACTGGGCCTAGGAGTCCTGTGCTGGAGCTATTTTTTACTTTCTGACTGATAAAAGTGATCTTCACCTTTTAATGACTAACCTTAGGTGTAAATAAACCGATTAGAGATGAGTCTGCCATTGTAAAGAACTCACAACTAATGGTGGAGACAAACCAAGAGGCCCAGGGATCCCCTTGCATCATTATCCGTCGTATAACCCAGATGTCAGCCTGGGGACCGTGTGCTTATTATTTTGTTCCTCATGTGTCTGTTGCACAGCGAGAACAGTGAACTTCCTACTGCTCTAAGAGCTGTCTTTTGGGGACATTGAAAGCTGGTGTAGAGTTTAAGGCTGCAGCAAGATGCTGCAGGGAGTACAATGCTGTCCCTCCCTTTGGTTCTTCAGAAGTTGCGGGATTACAGAAGAATTCTGGCACATCCCTCCAGCATCAGACTTGCTGGACAGGGACTCTGTCTTAGGAAATTAGACGTACGGAAAGCCTTCCTGGGCGTCTGACAGGCTGGTTTGTCCCCTCGGGATGTCGCCTGTATGGCTAAGGTTTCCGGTTTCCCCACCCCTTCCCATTTGTGGTTGGAGCACTGAATTTATTGTGTGAGCTCTAGGACCACATCTGAAAAAAATCATCTATCATTTAAAAATAAAAATGACATATAGGTCCTGTCCCACTGTGGAGGCTGTTACCAGATACTGCTTTGAACTTGGAGTTGATCTGAACAAGGTCAGACTGAGCTGAGCGTGTCCTTCACACGTGAGCAAGTTCCTAAAAGCCTAAGGGCAAAGTGTGTTAACAGGAGCCCCCTTCCTCTTGGGGTAAACCTTGTCACTCCCATGTTGCCTGGAAGCAAATCCTGACCTGCTGACTGACTCCTGTTCCTCAGCACAGAGCTGGCCTGTGTGGATGGGAACAGCAGTGATGGGGAAGGAGGAAAATCGCTGCTTCCCATGTCCCTTCATCACTTGCAACTTCCTCACTTCCAGTGGGTTTTCTCAGCCCCTCTTCCCTTTCTTTACCCCACTCTTCCTGCAGGACCCAGGCCCATGGTTTATTTTGGGTTCCACTGCCCTCACTCTGGGGTTTAAGAAGCTCAGGATACCTGGCATCTCATTTTCTTTCCATGTATAAATTAATCTTTGATTCTTGGCCACCTACAGATCCACTGTCATTACATGCGCGCGCACGCACACACACAGAGTCTGGAAGAAGAAGGAAGAGCGTGGGAGGATCTGCTAGAAGGTTTCTTTCTCCCGATAGGTGTTTGTACAGTTGAACATAATCTGAAAGTTGGGTGCTTCTTTTAGCAATACAAGTTATTGGGGAAAACTGGTAGGTGGGAGCGGGCAGGCAGAAACTGAGCAGAGGCACCAAAGTGGTCCCCAGAAATGTGGACGAATATGGGATAGTGATGGGAAGTAGGGATGAGACTTTGCTACCTCTGTTCCATGCTGCTCACTCCAGAGACCTCCAACACGACCCCCCCACTAGTCTCTCCGAGCCCCACTGGGGAGGTGGAGAGATACCACGAGGTCTAGAAGGGTGCAGTGGGGCAGTTTCCAACCTTGCACGGTCAGCACCCCTGCTGAGGGCTAAACATGGTGGACAGGTTCTATACAGCAGCATCTTGCTGCCAAGTTTAGCCTTATGAGATAAACCACGGGTCCTATAGCAGGTGTCATCATACAAATGCCTCCTCCCTTCCTCCCTGCTCTGGCTGTTCCACTGAACATAACCTAAGTGCTGCTGTGAAGAGATCTGGCATTCTTTATTATCATCCCAAGTAGTCTGACCCCCAGCAGGGACATTATCGGGGTGGGCCAGTCCTTTTCTCTTTCTGTCTTTCTTTCTCTCTCTCTCCCTCTCTCTCCTCCCTCCCTCCCTTCAACCCTCTACCTCCCTTCCTTCCTTTAGATTCTACCTGCATATTTTGCAAGAGAGAGGGAGAGATCATGCAAGCGGGGAGTGGGGCAGAGGCATGGTGCTCAACCGACTGAGCCACCCAGGCGCCCCAACAAGGGTCCTTTAAAGGAAGAGGAAATTGGAGAGATTCCCAGTTGGAAGGCTTGGAGTTGCTGATGCTGACTGCAGTAGTGTAAGGGCCTATTTAGCCAGAGCATTTCAATCCTGTTAAATAGCAATTTAGTTGTTTATGCAGTAAAACTTAAACTGACCCTGCCCACCCCCCCAGGGGGACTTACTTAAAAGCAAGTCTGGGAAACCAGTAGAATATGGTCAACCAGACCCTGATACAGTCCCAAATACAAGGGCAGGTCAGGTCAGGTGGAGATAACAGCCCGAATGCAGGGATGAGTCGGGCCAGGTGGAGACATCCAATCAGTGGGGTGCACATACTGTCTCCCTAGCTACCGAGGAGTGTGGGCCCCGGTTTTTGGGTGACTTTCGGGTGCTAATTCTGACCAAGGTGATAGGCTAGTTCAAATAGCTACTATGGGGTGAATTGTAATTCAGTTGGCCACCCGTGTGTGACCTAGCATGACTGTGCAGCTTTCTTTGTGTGTCACAATCTCATTGGCCACCTGTGTGTGACCAGGCTCAACCACATGGCCTTTGCTCTATAAAAGTTAGTGAGGCTGGGAGGAGTCGCCCTCTCTGTAAGAGGCGGCTCTGAACAGTCAGTTTGATTCTCGATGCTTGGCATGAAATAAAGCTTTGCTTGACTTTTGCTTTGTATCACGGACCTATCACTGGGGGACCTTTCAGTAGCAAGGCCATGAGGAGTGGTGTGTACAGCCCCGGGAGGTTGGCAGTGGCCAGGAAGGAAAGGACCTTAATCCCTACAACCAGAAGGGCTAGATGCTACTAACAACCTGAATGAGCTCAGAAGAGGGTCCTTCTCAGGTCCCCAAAAGGATCGCAGCGCAGCGGACCCTGTGGTTTCATCATCATGAGACCCCTACGGAAATTCAGGCCTGGGGTGATCAGAACTGTCAACATGTTTTTGCTCTAAGCTCTTACATTGATAGTAAATTTGTCACCCGGCAATAAGATCTAGTACAAACCCTAATGTATACAGTGAGTTTCCTACAATACTCAAGGGGATTGCAAAAAGGCAGAGTTGAGGAAAATGTGCTTACCTAAAAAAAATATGTGTTTTCCTGGTTATCAAAAGGTCTAAAAATATTTAACACCAATAAAGTGTCTCTGATGACAAAAACAAATGGAGAAAGCCCCATTCCTAAGTAAAAGAGGTTGAATTCTGTGTGAATACTGCTATAGCCTTGTTGTCAGGGCAACACAGAGATGGACACAATTCTTCAGGGAGATTCTCAGCAGAGGTGGTTTCAGTTTACTCACAAGGAGCAACTACGGAGAGTGGAATGATTGGGAGCACAGGTAAACAGAACTGATACTACGTCGTAGGGATGCTGTGAGAATTCAATAAAAGAATAAGTTCTAAATAAATGTTGGCTACCATCACTGTCATCCTGGGTCTCTGCGGCCAAAGAAAAGGTAAAAACTTCAGGGAAATTTCCTACTAAATGTCGGGAGAGACATCGTTTGGTTTCTTGTAAAGGCGTAAGTATTAGTTCTTTCTGTGAATTAGCACTGGAAGGCGGCAGCACATTAAATAGTATTCAGCATTCAATTGCCATCACATCTAAACTCAGCTGCTGGGTCATTTCTTTAATTGTGAGTTTCTGTTCCTTGAAGGCTTTCAAAAGGCCAAACTTCCTTTCTCCCTTCACCCTGGGTCTTAGCTCTGTTTGCAAAACCTGGCCATTACTGCCCTGGGGCCATGCGTGACCTGACTCCCTGATTTTCATCCAAGAAGAAGGACATTCAGCTACAACTCCAGTCCTCACTTGTCTCTTAGGAAAGGGCCAGACTCAGGACGTCTGGGTGGCTCAGTGGGTTAAGCATCTGCCTTCTGATCAGGTCACAATCTCAGGGTCCTGGGATGGAGTCCCGCATGGGTCTCCTTGGAGTCGGCTTCTCCCTTTCCCCCTGCCTGCTGCTCCTCTGCATGTTCTCTCTCTCTCTCAAATAAATAAATAAAATCTTTAAAAAAAGAAAAAAAAAAAAAAAGGAAAGGGCCAGTCTGAGTTGTGAGGCAGGCTGTAGTCTTGGGGGCAGTGTAGAAAGCATATGTATTTCCCAGATAAAAGAAAGGCTGTCATGAAGAAGATGGCACGTGCCTGTTTGCTGGGACAGGACTACCCAGGATTTTCTGCTATACTAAGAAACATCAACCCCAAAGCAGATCTCTGACCTTGTTTTCCAAGGATTTTTTCAACGCCCCCTTTTCAGTTTCCATTTTGCTTTGACAGTTGACAATTTGTCTTAGCATCTCCCGTGCACACTGTTGGTTGATGTAACAAGTACCTCTGATGTTTCACATCTGGTTTAGCAACCAAAAGAATCCTCTGGCATTCTAGCTCTGACCCATACCTTCTGTGACCTTAACTAGTAAGCCTCTGTAAAACAAAGAACCCAAAGAGAGTTGTTACAAAGTTTTAGTGAAACGATACATGCAAAGCAGTTCATTTCATTCCTAGTGTTTAGCAAATACTTGATCAATGGTAGGGATTATTATAATTTACCTCTACTGTTGGTACCACCATGACCACAGCTTCTTCCCTAAGAGGCAAAGGCACATGGCAAGTTCAACCAGTGGAATTAATTCATGGGCAATATTGCAGCTAAATTAACCAAAGACTGATTTATGAATTTTAGAAAGAAATGAAGATTTGAAACTTTAAAATTCACACATTTGCCAGAACTATGCTCACAAAACATTTAGTAGAGTTTCTGTTTTGAGGATGGATAACAACAATTAATGATTAGTATGTCAAAGCCAATTAAATGGCATTCTTTCCACGTCCAGAGATCCACGCATAGTATAGGAACTAGTCTCTGGATATTAGAAGAAGCTACCATTTTGATACATGGAAGCAAGTCTCTGGCCAGGAATCTGGGTAGAAGAATCACCAAAGGCATTTAAGCACAAGAGATCAAATGTGGCAGGGGCAAGGTGAATCTTAATAATATAGTGTACTAAAGTCTCTAAGCCAAGAAATTCCAGTTAAAACTGGATTCTGACCCATGAAACACCTGGGGACCTGTCAGATGGAGACAAAGGATTGCTCTGTAGCAACACTTCCTTGACCTCCAGGCATGAGGACAGCAGAGAGACCACAGGGGAAGGTCAACCTGTAGTGCCTGGCTGGGTCGGAGATGGGGCATGGGTAGAGCGAAAAATATGGCCCTGCTCTCAGAAGGCCTGGAGTTTACCTGGAAGGAATATTCTGTGCATTCCGCGTGGTATCCAAACCTCTCCAGTACTATCCACATTATCCAGACATTCCTTCTCGTCAGGCTGCTGCATTTCTGTGAGAGTCCATCTCCCCTGGTAGAGGTTCATTGATTCAGGAAGAACCTGTGTTATATCAGCACATTTCTCTAGCCCATACCACAGCTCCTGACCTACACCACTGGCTGTGGCCACGCTGAACAAACCAAGAAGATAGCATATTCAGTTGGGTAAGTACACCGGCCAATGTTATGAATTCACTTAGGTTTCACCTTTCTTTTTCACTGGCAGCACAAACGTAGAAGTTGCCCAGGCTTTTATAATTTATAAACACTGATTTTGTGATACAAATGCAGAGTTTATAAAAGAAGGTGTAGGGAAGAATGGTAATAAAATGTGTAGATCATATGATTTCTGAGTAAATACAAAAACGTGAGCTGTACCAGTGTAAGCAAATGGGTTCAAGTTGAATTACCTGCTCAGAGTTGAAGGTTTTAAATTCTAAATATTAGATTTTCCTTTTTTTTTACTCTTTTTAAAATTTATTTCTTTTCAGCGTAACAGAATTCACTGTTTATGCACTACAGCAGTGCTCCATAGATTTTCCTTTTTTTGTGTGCTAAACTCCTTATTCATATATTTATATTATAACATAAGCATTTATTTTCTTAAATGTTTCCTCAAACATCTAGCATAAAATATATCACTTTAAATAAAACTTTTATGCATCATTGAATTTAAGTTCGGACATACTTCATGATAATAGACATCTTTCCTGATGCCCCGTAAATTTATTTTCATTAGTTGGTCAATGTAGTGAGTACGAACCTTTAATAAATAAAGTGTAATAAATAAATGAATAAATAAATAAATAAATAATATGTAGTGAGTGCAAACCCCTACTAAATGAAAAACAGGCAAATGGAACAAAATACAAACTAACCACATAGCAAATAAGCCTAGACCATATGCTTGTAGTGATAACAAACTAACCACATAGCAAATACCACATAGCAAATAAGCCTAGACCATATGCGTGTAGTGATAAGATTAGCGCGGAGTAACAAGTTGTAAATATTTTAACTTGTGCGAAATATCGTAAACCAAAACATGTTTACGATGTGTGTATGTTTTTGGTGTGTAAGCATAAGAAAAATAAGTGATGTAATATGTTTATGAAGGAGACTTAGCACAGTATATAAAGAGGCATCGGGTTGGACTGAGGTGAAGCGAGTTCCCTGTAGGGAGAACATCATGGCCAGTGCTACGGACGCCCCGACAGTTTCGTTGCCAACCACTTGCTGGTTCTCAGTCTCAACTTCTGCGGTGACCTCTCTGTCTAGATTGTGAGGCGATGTCTCCTTCTCCGTGACAGAGTCAGCGGACCCTGACCGGGCCACGATAGTGGTGCGGACCTCGTCCCAATAAAGATCAAGTGAGTTACATCGTAACCATCTCTCTCTATCTCTTCTTTACACACCGCGACCCCCTGGTGGGACGCAGGGGTTTTGCTCGCGACAGTCAATGTAACATTTTTTCAGTATTTTTATGCTAACTAATTTTATCATGAGGTTTTTTGTATGAATACTTCACTGTCAGGGTCAACAGTCATTCCTAAAAATGTGAAGACTCAAAGCTTTAGACGTGAGGGGAAAATTAAATATATATAATATATCATCCCATAGGTGAAGGCAGAGGATCCCAGATATTTATGGATATTTCAGTATCGTACAGAAAAGAGTTAATGCCGCAGGCCTGACTAGTATCCTTGGAAAAGCCTGCTTAGCTGGCATTTGGGAACTTGGAGTTTGAGAGGTCTCCTATCACCCTAACTGAAGAGTCAGGTGTTAGGTAAAAGTAGAAGAATGAGAGACTATGGACTCTGAAAAACAATCTGAGGGGTTTTAAGTGGTGGGGGAGTGGGAAGTTGGGGGAACCAGGTGGTGGGTAGTAGAGAGGGCACGGATTGCATGGAGCACTGGGTGTGGTACAAAAACAATGAATACTGTTATGCTGAAAATAAATAAAAAATAAATTAAAAAAAAAAAAGTAGAAGAATGCCCAAAGGCAGAATACATTAGAGGAAAAAAAAAAAGGAAAAAAGTTAATGAGAGAAAATCTGAATTAAACAAAGTTAAACAGGTTTATTTGCTGCAAGATTTTCCAAAACCCTATAGATACTAATAGTAATAATAAACACACACTGAGCACTTACTATATGCCAAGTGTTTTGAATGTGTTCGCTAGTTTAACCCTTACAACAGCACTATGGGGTAGGTACCATTATTATCATACTATTTTACACATGGGGAAACTGAAGCCAGAGAAAGAAAGTCACTTCCTCAAGGTCACCCAGCTTGTGAGTTGGAGGACAGGATCGGTACACAGTACTCCTCTAATTAATTTACATATAACCTTCACCTGCAACATTTCTTGGAATGAATATTCCATATGACATAATTTGGTAAACATTGGAGTAGAGAGAACAAAAAGAGGAGTTGAGAAAAGCACGTGGGCAATTTTCCATTGTAGAAAACGGCATTCCTATAACTCTAAAGACAGGATCCCCCTTATCAGGAATCAGGTACACTATGTTTCTGGCCAGGAATCAGCCTTTATAATCCTTACTCATCATGAGAGTATTAGAAATAAGAATACTAACTGCCAAGTTCAGTTATATATATTTAATTATATATGTTGAATTGTGTAATATGTCAACATACAATATTATCGATACATAAATAAGTCAATAAATAACATATACCAATATATAGGGTTAGAAGGATTCTTTTACACACTTTTGGTTAGAATGCAAATAATTAGAACATTTTTGCAGGGCTCTTTAGAAATCTTAAATAAATTCACCATGGGTATATCCTTTGAGCCAGATTTTTCTGTCATTTCTAGCCCCGGAACGACCCTCCATTCTTTCTGCTGAGCCTAAATCCATACGTACATTCTGATACGGCTCTTGGTAGAGTGTATACTCAGATTATTCTATCACTGTAATGTATGACAGTTGTATTATGTGCTGTCTTCCCTCTAAAAGGATTATATGTCCTACTGGTTGCTAAGTGACTTACTGGGCTCCTCCCAGGATGAAAAATATGCTTGCTTTCCTCTTGATGGGAGGCTTGGCCATACGACCTGCTTTGGCTGGTGGATTATGGGTGCAGGTAATATATATAATAATATGTGAAGCAGGAGCATCAAAAGCTGTTGTGTGGTTTCATTATTTCTCTCACTTCTCTCTGCTAGCAGATTAAAAAAAGGCTGCTCCTCCATACTGGGTCCTTAGATAATGAAGACACAGAGCAGACCCTCTGGTATCACAGATGTGCATGAGACATGAACGTTTGGTAAGCCCCTGCGGTTTCTGGGCATTGTTGAACTTCGGTCTTGTAACCCAGCATGAAGGAACAGAAGCCCCCAATTCACTTCTTCTACAAAGCCTTTCCTGTTTACCCTAGCTTACGCTTCCTCACACCCCCAAGTCTACAAAGAACTTAGTCTGTAAATTTTCACAGTGTCCATTTTCCCAATATTGACTTCCAATTATATTAATTACTCACACTGCTCTCCACAGATATACTATAAATTCTTTGAAGCTCTGGTCCATGCCTTATGCTTTAAATTCTTTTCTTTGGTTCCTTATACATTGCAGGTACTGAACAATAAACATTCTTCAGCCAACACATCTAGAGATATTTATTGAGAACCTCCGATATGCAGGCCACTGTTGCCTTATCACTTGGTAAAAATCATAACTGAGGACTTTATTTCTGTTTTGGTGAGTAAAGAATGTTTGTTCATTCCCACAGAAACAGGCAGTTGGTTCCAGAAAGATTTTGCTTGCTGGGCGATTAGTTCACAGACACCTTTGTAAGGACTGACCTTTTCAAAATACGCAATTCACAGTGGCCTCATTACTTCTAGAGATGGAGGAGGATGTGGCCCTCTTACCCCTAAACCAGCAACAAACTCATTGATTCTTTTAATGAGGATGTTTTCAGATTTCCCTCAGTGAGAGATTACTTTCCAAGGGAATGTTTGTTTGGGGTGAAGAGAACAGAAGGAAGGAGGTAGAAATACAATGATCAGTTTGATTTCTTCCCCAAACTAGGTCCTGTTTTCCTGGGCTCATCAGTGGCTGGTCTAGCATCTCAGGCGCAGGATTTAGAGATTTCTATAGTTTTTAAATAAGGAATATTTGAAGAAATGTGTTTAAGCGATCTCTTCATTTGAGCTCCAAAGTCTCCGGTATGGATTTTTATATGGCAAAGTAAAATGGATGCCCTTGGTCTCATTTGGAAAGGAAGGGGGCTCCCCTGAACCCATCCAGTGGCTTCTGGTGACTTAACGCAGGAGGCCTTCTGTCAACCCTATGAAATGAGATTAAATGACATTGATCTAAGAACAGTGGTTGGCGGAGATAAATATTCCATGCATGAGTGAGCAGAGCAACACAGCTGTAAATTTTCCATCTTTGCTGAGTTGCTGTAACAAGTGTATGACATCTGTATTATTTTCTGAACTGTAATCTCATAATATTTTGATCCTTAGATAAATGTCATTGAATCATTGCACTGTTAACCTTGTGAGTTTTTTGAAGCTAATAGGCCAAAGTAATGTGAATTGATGGGTGGCATTAGCCAAGGTCAAACAGTCATTACTGTTAGGTGGCATGTGGGCCATATTAATGTTCAGCAAGAGGAGGAGATGTCATATATATATATGTGTGTGTGTTTATGTTTATTAAATTATTAAATTTAATACATTTTAGACAATAAAACTTAGCTAAATAAATGTTAAATTATATTAATTTATTTTTAATATTATTTTAATTTAATTATATTAAATCAAATATTTATTTATTTATTTATTTATTAGAGGGAATAGAGACAGGGTGGGATTATCTTTCCAATTCCACAAGGAACAGCAATTGGAAAGCCTCATCACCTCTTCATGCTCCAGTTTTTATTTTTTATTATGGGTTTGTTGGTTGGTTTGTTTCTTTATTGACAGGATCAATACAGTTCTCTTCAGGTGCAGAGGGAGTGAGTTCCTCATGTGCAGAAGGACAGTCATCTCACCTCTGAGGGGCTCTCACGGGGGTGCTCTGTGGCTTTGTCCTTTGCACTGATTTCCCTAAAGTTTTGTGTTATTGGCTTGAAATCAGAAAACCAAATATGGGGGCGCCTGGGTGGCTCAGTCTGCTAAGTGCCCAGCTCTTGATTTTTTTTTTTTTAAGATTTTATTTATTTATTTGACAGACAGAGATCACAAGTAGACAGAGAGGCAGGCAGAGAGGGGATGGAAGCAGGCTCCCCGCTGAGCAGAGAGCCCAACTCGGGGCTTGATCTCAGGACCCTGGGATCATGACCCGAGCTGAAGGCAGAGGCCTTAGCCCACTGAGCCACCCAGGTGCCCCCTAGCTCTTGATTTTGCTCAGGCCATGATCTCAGGGTTGTGAGATCAAATCCCAGGTTAGGCTCCACGCTTACTATGGAGTTAGCTGACATTCTTCTTCTTCCCACACCCTGTTCGCTGTCATCCTCTCTCTTTCCCAATAAATAAACAAAATCTTAAAAAAAAAATATAGGAGGGAAGAACAAAAAACATATTAAAGTGTAGAATTAAAATTCAAAACCATTTGTGCAGATGTGAATCTTGAGCCTAAACCCATGAGTAAAGATGAGACTAGGACTAAGAGAATAACTAAAACCCAAAGAATTAGCATAAATTCAGGATTGGTGATACTTGGTCTAAGAGCAGTTCAGGTGGTGCATTCTTCAGTGTTTTAGGGCCCCTAAACCCAGTGTAGTTCAGTATTCTGTCAAGAATTTAAATGCAATCTCAGGTTATTTTCATAGAACGTGTATTTTTGTTCGTGCCATATATATTGGAAGGATTGCACTCGCCAGTGGCCAGACCATTGCCAAATTACTACATCTCTAAACATGCCCCTTGAATGGTAATAATGAAGATTTTAAGTGATGCTTCCTGAGTTTTCTTAGACTAATCCTTTGAAGGGTTCTCTACAGGGTATAAATGTGATCACAAAAATCACATAATTTCAAAGGGTTTACAGGCACAAATTGAGAACTCTTAAAGATAGAAATGGCCAGTAGGAGGGCATTGGGAAGATGGGAGTGGTGGGGGTAGTACCATGTGAGAGCCAGCTGATGGAATTGTGGATGTTCAACTTGGAAAAGAAAGTTCCCAGGGAGACATGAAGCAGTCATTCCCAGAAAGTCTGGAGGACTGAGTTTCTTAGTCCCCTTTGCAGCTGTGCAGCCCATGAACCAGGAGGAAAGGGAGGCTGCCATTCCTGGTCTGGGACCTTCCTGTGCCACCATTACTGCTGTGGTTATCAGACAGTACGTTCTTGATGGTGTGCCTGAAAGATGCGTATATCTTCTGTGAAGATATACATGAGTTTTTGTATCTAATTTATTTATTTGCTTTGTAAAAAATAATAATCATTGTTTTCTATAAGAAGGAAAATTGTTTGCTACACATGAGCTCATCCCCAAGAACGGGTTTCAAGGCCCTTCTAAGCATTAGAGGTATTCAATGATCAGATGAGCTGAGACCCTCTTGTGGGCCGGAACTATCTCAGCAGAGATTGCATAGAAAGGACTCAGGAACTAGATGAGTCTTCAAGCTCACCCTTGCACTAAGCATCTACAGTACTGTTCAGATTCCCCACCCCCTTATGTTTTTTCAGGAACCTTTTTCATAATCATTGTGAATGCCATCACAGAAGGTTTTTAAGACTTTATTTATTTATTATTTGAGAGAGAGAATAAGAGAAAGACAGAACATGAGAGAGGAGGAGGGTCAGAGGGAGAAGCAGACTCCCTGCAGAGCAGGGAGCCCAATGCAGGACTCCATCCTGGGACTCCAGGATCATGACCTGAGCTGAAGGCAGTCACTTAACCAACAGAGCCACCCAGGCACCCCCCCCATCACAGAAGTTTTGTATAAAGCACACACATAAATGTTTCCAGTGAATTCTAGAACATTGTATAAAACATGGTGACTTTGTAACACTTTCTTTTTGTGCAAAAGCCCAAACTTCAGAAGCAACAGATATACTCATGGCTTGGTATATGAGAGATATACAGATAATGGGCATATTTATGAAAATGCTAGAGAGTGCATGGTTGGCAGATGTTGTTAAGGACTCAGATAGGACTCAGTACCAAATCTAGCATCAGGCAGCATCTTTTATCTTTTATGTATAGGCCACTAGACCATGTTTCTTAACATTCAGGGGACTGAGTCTTTGTGAAACACCTGATTTAAGATCACGTCTTCCTCATTTCCTCCCCCACATAGGACTGATCACACCCTCCCTTGCATGACCCTCTTGTGGCCTGTTTTATTTGAGTCTTAAAATGAAGGCGAAGGGATATTCAAAGAAAATAAATCTGGCACTACTAGATGTTGGGCATTTTCACTTAAATGACAAGTAAAGAAAATGAGAATCATTGTTTCACAAATCGGGTCATGGCTGTCTGTTAGAGTAGCAAACACCTTTTGTGATGCTGTGGTGAATCCTTTGCCTGGAAACAGGAAGTAATAGGATCCTGAAAAAAAAAAAAACCCACATCTACCAAGAGGTAATGTGTGAATTTGAATATTAATGTTCTCCTATTCGTTGTCAGAACAGTTTGGGGAAAAAATAAAGGAAAAATAAATGGAATAGTACGCTAGAAATATAATACCAATTCATCACACTGATTCAAAAAATTAAGACAGCAGCTCGGGAAGCCTTCATTGACAAATGACGGCACTTAAATGACTAAAATCAGACAGGAGTTTCTGGGCAGATGCCAGGGTCCAGGCTGCTCTTCTCCTCCTCCATGGGTCTCAAAGATCAGAATATCTATGTAACAGACAAGTGGAAATATCTGTATGTAAATAAACACCAGGGGCACCTGGGTGGCTCAGTGGGTTAAGCCTCTGCCTTCGGCTCAGGTCATGATCTCAGGTTCCTGGGATAGAGCCCCGCATCGGGCTCTCTGCTCCTCTGGGAGCCTGCTTCCTCCTCTCTCTCTGCCTGCCTCTCTGCCTACTTGTGATCTCTGTCTGTCAAGTAAATAAATAAAATCTTTAAAAGCAAACAAACAAATAAATAAATAAATAAACACCAAAAGGTTGTAGAACCGGAGAAATTGGGCTGTCTTGATTTCTCTCTCACTGAAAGTATTTCTCACTTCTAGTTTTAACCCAGGCAAAGTTTTATGGTCAGACATTATCATACAATTCATTTTTAAGTTAAGAACTGTGGCTAATTTTGCCCTAGAAAGAATTTCGCTCAAAATTTATGTTCTTTAAAGTGTCAGTGTGAGTGTCATGGAGAAGAAAAGGGCTTAGGGGATAGAAGGCAGTTAAGCTTCTAATAAAGTCTTTGTCCCTTGAGTTTCAGGGGGTGACGATGATCCAGAGCAAGGGGCAGAAAGATTACCCAATCACAGAGAGAAGGGGAACCATGTACTTCAGGTGAGGATTTCCTTTTGATTTCTCAAATCCTTTGATTTCAAAAGTTCGTAATACCTTGACGGCAGGCATGGAGAATGAGTGTGGATGAAAAGCACCAGCCAGTTGTCACGCTCTTCCTGTTGGTCAGACTAGCGTCCTAGAGAGAGAGAGAGCAATACAGTACGAAAGAGCTTGGAGGAAGATCCTGGGTTGGGTGTGCATACTGCTGGGAGTATTGGTAGCGAAACCCTGAGCTCTCTGAATTAGGCAGTTAAGGTTTTCAAAGGGAAAGCTGAGAAACAAGACGGAGTGGAAAGTTGTGGAAAGTTGCTTTTTTCACCCTCTTTATAAATCCTTTGATATAACTAAATTTTTGTGACACAAATTGTGCTCTTTTCACATTTGAATTTATGTGGGGAAACAGCTGGAAAAAGGTACTGAGTTAGGTTATGACAATATCTCTGACCATGTAAATACCCTTATAGAATATTTATATATTTATAAAAGTGTATTTTGTATGTTTATAAATATACTCACATATTTATAGAATATTCATACTTATATATTAATAGAATATTTATATTTATTCTTATATATTAATCAAATATTTATATTTATGGAATGCAGAAGTTTTCCTGCCATGTAAGTCATTCAATTTTTTGCATGTAAAATCTTATTTTAAAAATCACCCTCGGGGTGCCTGGGTGGCTCAGTCATTAAGTGGCTGCCTTTGGTTCAGGTCATGATCTCAGGGTCCTGGGATCAAGCCCCATATCAGGCTCCCAGCTAGACCGAGAGCCTGCTTCTCCCTCTCCCTCTGCCTGCTGCTCTGCCTGCTTGTACTCTCTCTATCTTTCTATCAAACAAATAAATAAAATCTTAAAAAAAAGTCACCCTCTTTATAAATCCTCTGATATAACTGAGTTTTCTGTGACACAAAAACATACATGTCACTGAGATTGAATATTTTATTTTATTTATTTTTTTAAGATTTTGTTTATTTATTTGACAGAGATCACAAGTAGGCAGAAAGACAGGGGGAAGCAGGCTCCCCGCCAAGCAGAGAGCCGATGCAGGGCTCAATCCCAGGACCCTGAGATCATAACCTTAGCCGAAAGCAGAGGCTTAACCCACTGAGCCACCCAGGTGCCCCAAGATTGAATATTTTAATACTTGCTTTCCTTATTAGAGGCAATACCTATAGTTGGTATTTTCTTTTTTCTTTTGGAAATTGGTTACTTGTTGCCTTAGACAGTGATCTGAATCTAGTGTCAGAATGGGAGTTAATACTCAAGTTCTTGGTAATTTTGCAAAAGATGTTAGCAGGACCTTAATGTTAAAAATTCATCAATCCTAGAATCCAGATATATTCGGCTGTGATGGTAGTTTTGATAATACCTCGTTGTTGGATTTGCTGCTTAAATGCCTGAGATGAAAAGCCTTGTTTCTTCTTTGTTCTCTTTCCTATCTCACCAGGCTTTTGAAATCTTGGTCAGCCCACACCTCCAACCCTCCAGATCTACCAGGTTGTTTTGATTTTAACTTTTCCTTTGAAGTGTCATCAAGTCTGACTGATAAATTTTTTTTCAAGTGGATCAAAATGAGACTGAATCCCTTCAGGAAGCAGGGCTGGTTCTGTGTGTGGTGGTGTATGTCCACTTGAGGTCTGACTAGTCAAAGGTTCCATTATCTGAGGGGCTGATGGTCACTCCAGACACAACATAAGGGGATATGAAGCCCACTTCTGTTGTTGCCAGTGAATGTTGTGTGGATATTAATTAGATGTACAATATCTACTTGAAGACAGTCTAGGAATAAAAACAAGAGTGCGTTATTGAAAGATAGCAAGTGGACACCTTTGATAAAGGTTTCAAAGGATGGAATTACAGAGAAAGAAAATCACCTCTTAAAGGGGGACTTTAGGCCATTAAGGTTGGATGTGGGGCAAGCTGGAGGCAATCTGTAAATGCATCAGAAGATATAATAATTTCTCATCTATGCACCATGGTGGTCAAAATCTTTCTTTTGGTTCTTTGAGCATCTTCTCTCTTTAGTACATGTGCAAGTGACCAAGTTCATGTTTCCTGGAGGTAACATTAAAAAAATAGGGGAACTTAGCTGGAACTTGCCAGTTTGGAGACCAAAACAGGACAAGGACTTAGTAGGGGATTTAGAGATTGGTGAGAGAAGACCAGCTCTAAAGGCATTTTTGCTATATATATATAAATATGTGATTTCCATAGCTATCTGGCTCGTCCTAACAGTCCTTAGTCTTTGTGGGAAATTCAGAAAAGTGTAAAGAAGAAAAAAATGATCAGACACAAACACATATCAATACTTTGATGCACTTCCTTCTCAGTCTATTTTGAGCAGAGTGAATTCTGGCCCAGAGTTTTTCAATTAATGTTAAATTGTGGACATTTCTCTGTCAAAAAGAATCCTTCATAAATGTTATTTTTGATAGCTACATTGTATTCCAACTTTGGGATCTACTGTCAATTTTAAAACTTCATTCAGATTATTAAATTAAAATATGCATGTGTTTCTGGAAAGAGACTTGAGTCTTCTATCCCTAGACCTGCGGAAAAGAAATACTGAAATGGATCTGATGAGCTCACATAGATGCTGAGAGGTAAATGTGCTGTTTAAGTTCCTAGCACAGCTGGGCTGGAGTGGAAAACAGAACATATTCTGTATCCGATGCTCAGTTCAGTGACCCAACCTGAACCCTCAGTTCAGTGACCCGCAATGGAGGGTGCGGGCAGGGAGCTTGCAGGGTCAGCCTCACTCGGTGAGAATCGAAGGAGAAATATGTCTTGGGCAATGACCACTCTTAATTGCTGTGAAATGGGCAAAATGCTTCTGTAAAGGGTGATCAACAACTGAAAGCCATCCATTTATTTTATAAATGCAGCAGAGGAAGGAAATGTTGAAAAACAAAAATAAAACCAGGGGCATCACATTACCTGATTTCAAGCTTTACTACAAAGCTGTGATCACCAAGACAGCATGGTACAGGCATAAAAACAGACACATAGATCAGTGGAACAGAGTAGAGAGCCCAGATATGGACCCTCAACTCTATGGTCAGTTAATCTTTGACAAAACAGGAAAAAATATACAGTGGAAAAAAGACAGTCTCTTCAATAAATAGTGCTGGGAAAACTGGGCAGCTATATGTAGAAGAATGAAACTCGACCATTCTCTTACACCGTACACAAAGATAAACTCAAAATGGATAAAAGACCTCAACATGAGACAGGAATCCATCAGAATCCTAGAGGAGAACATAGGCAGTAATCTCTTCGATATCAGCCACAGCAACTTCTTTCAAGGTATGTCTCCAAAGGCAAAGGAAACAAAAGCGAAAATGAACTTTGGGACTTCATCAAAATCAAAAGCTTCTGCACAGCAAAGGAAACAGTCAAGAAAACAAAGAGGCAACACACGGAATGGGAGAAGATATTTGCAAATGACAGTACAGACAAAAGGTTGATATCCAGGATCTATAAAGAACTCCTCAAACTCAACACACACAAAACAGACAATCATATCAAAAAATGGGCAGAAGATATGGACAGACACTTCTCCAATCAAGACATACAAATGGCTATCAGACATCATCACTAGCCATCAGGGAGATTCAAATTAATGTTCATCATCACTAGCCATCGGGGAGATTCAAATTAAAACCACATTGAGATATCACCTTACACCAGTTAGAATGGCCAAAATTAGCAAGACAGGAAACAACATGTGTTAGAGGGGATGTAGAGAAAGGGGAACCCTCTTCCACTCTTGGTGGGAATGTAAGTTGGTGCAGCCTCTTTGGAGAACACTGTGGAGATTCCTCAAGAAATTAAAAATAGAACTTCCCTATGACCCTGCCATTGCACTCCTGGGTATTTACCCCAAAGATACAGATGTAGTGAAAAGAAGGGCCATCTGTACCCCAATGTTTATAGCAGCAATGGCCACGGTCGCCAAACTGTGAAAGAACCAAGATGCCCTCAACGGATGAATGGATAAGGAAGATGTGGTCCATATACACTATGGAGTATTATGCCTCCATCAGAAAGGACGAATACCCAACTTTTGTAGCAACATGGACGGGACTAGAAGAGATTATGCTGAGTGGAATAAGTCAAGCAGAGAGAGTCAATTATCGTATGGTTTCACTTATTTGTGGAGCATAACAAATAGCATGGAGGACATGGGGGGATAGAGAGGAGAAGGGAGTTGGGGGAAATTGGAAGGGGAGGTGAACCATGAGAGACTATGGACTCTGAAAAACAATCTGAGAGTTTTGAAGGGGCGGGGGGGGAGGTCAGTGTACCGGGTGGTGGGTATTATAGAGGGCACGGATTACATGGTGCAAAAATAATGAATACTGTTATGCTGAAAATAAAAAATAAATTAAAAAAATGCAGCAGAGGAAGATGGACATCCCCATCTCTCAGGAAATCAGTGCAGACTGCTTGTAGGAGGGGTAAGGAGACCACGGGACAATGGGCTGGAATGGGGTCCTCAACACCCACCAGCAGCGAGAGTGAGAGATCCTTTTCTTACAGGTTATTATCCTGCATCCTTTCCTCTTTCCAAGCCAATCAGGACCCAGAAAGAGTGGTTGGAAGCCAAAAGAACAGAGAATAAAGTCATCGGTTGGAAGCCAAAAGAACAGAGAATAAAGTCATCGGTTTATTATTTTTTTCCATGTCTTCATTAGTTTATGCCTCCTTTTAGAAGAAAATGTGCAGCTTCTCACAAAACTAAAAGAACTTCTCTTCCATTGTGGCAAATTTATCCTTTACTAAAATTGTTCAGAACTGAGTAATTTCCTCATTGAGGAGGATGGTGCAATCATGGTTTTTAAAATTCTATGTCCTGAGAAAGAGAAAAGAAAAATGGGCTGAAGCTATAATCAAAGTTGCATTTACAACTCCCAATATTTATATAAGACAGCATCCATGCAGGTGGAAACTGTTTAGATTGAATTATACCCACAAAAGCTGCCAGAGAATCAAGTGAAGTCTTCCCAGGGTGAGCACATGGTCTTCACTCTTCTTCCTCACCGACCTCCTCCTCCTCCTCATCATCACTTATCATCAATACTTACTTTGTCAAAGCACAGTTCCTAAAATGTGAAAATCATAATTCTTATACAGAATATAAGCATGTGTTAACCATTATGTAATTCTTAATAAAGATACCAGCATGATAGAACAGCTTCAAAAGAGAGTAGGAGAAAGAGTCGTTTTGTTTTGGTTTGATTAACTTGGTAGAAATAAATAGAAATAAAACTGGGTCATGTCTTAGAGGGGAATAAAACCGTATTGTTGAAGTTTTCTTCTCTATACAGAAAATAAAATAACCATACTCTATTAAATAGTTTCCCAGGCTGCTGTTAGAAATTGCCACACTCTTGGTGACTTAAAACAACTCAAATTTGTCCTTTCTTGGCTCCTGAAGCTTGATGTCTGAAACGAAGGTGTTGGCAGGGCCATGGTCCCTCTGAAGGCTCTGGGAAGACCCCTTCCTTGCCTCCTCCTGAAAATGCAAGATCGTGATGGTTCTGCCAGCAACTCTTGGCAGCTCTTGGTTTATGGTAATCCAGTTTCTGCCCCCATCTTTACATGGTGATCTTCTTTTTTGTCTCCAAGTCTTCTCCTCTTCTATAAACACATGGTCACCAGACTTCTTTACTGTCAGCATCAAATTGAGTTGCCTCTGTCTTTTGTAATTCCCCTACACACTCCCCAACTAACCAACGTTAACCCAAATAGGTAGAGACAACTCTACTCCCCTATTCAACGAAAAAAAGTTACAAAAAATAAAACCTTCCAACAATCTTAAAAATTTAAGGGTCAAAAATTGTCCAAAAACAAAAACACAAACAAAAACAAAAACCTGTTATTATGGTCCTACCTCAAAAATATCTACTACCAGTCTCTCAACACAAAAATCCAAATTAATAAGTTATTACATTATTTCAAAATGTTTCTTCTACATTTAATCTGTTATCTAGTTTTTTATATACAGTATATGTTTTACAACATATCAAAAGTACTACTGTTTCTACATCTAATGTACTATAATGGCCCTCATCACGGTAGCCGTAAGTCTTCCTAAATTTTACACACAAATAAATAACTTCACCTATTAGGCTTACACACCTAATCCTCCCCTACTCCATCCACTAAAATAAAAAAATATATAATACCAATTTATTTAAATACCTTAAAATGGGCACCTAAAATATTAAATCACAAATTACCATTATTACCTCAAAAAACCCCACCAATATTAATTTTACATTAAAATGTCAAAATAAACCAATATGTATCAACAATTATTCCAGTTGTCTTATTCCTAATAATCAAAAATGGTTAATAAACTTTCCTATTAATAATAGTCTAACTAAAGTTCAGTTACATTTATTCTCCTCTAAAAAATTTCTAGTCAATAAATATCGGGGTCCTATCTATAACACAGCAACACCCCTTCCCAAATACAAAATAATATGAGGTCCAATAAACAAATCACCTCTTATAAAAAATTGTCACACCTTCTTAATAACGACTTCTTGTTGTTATTAATAATTCCTATAATATTGTATAAAATTAATCCCCTAAAAAAATAACAACCACCAATTACACTGGGAGACCCTACTCCTCTCAGCAAAATTTAAAATAACAAGTTTTTAATCACCTCATAATACCACAAACCTTAACTTAAAAAAATATGTCTCTGGTCTAACATGGACAAAACTTTCAACTCCACCCCCTTTTGTTAATTTTCATAAAAAACAAAAAAATTTATAAAAAGTCATTAGCACTTTAAATCACCTTAAAATTTAAAACAACTCTTACATTTATCACTCCAACTATTATGCATTCTTCTTTCTCCTAATAAGAATGGGTAAAAACATGTGTTAAAAATCCATCTTTATTGTTAAAAAAATAACTTTTAATCATAACATTAAAAAACCCATATCAAATGTAAAATGTTCACTTGTGTAAACAAAAATGTTTACACAAACAATTCTATTATTCTCATAACTAAAAAAAAACAAAACAAACAACAACAAAAAAACACCTGGTTACCCGTAAAACTGCACTGTGTTTAAAAATCTCTCCAAAATATGGGCGCCTGTGTGGCTCAGTGGGTGGCTCAGTGGGTTAAGCTGCTGCCTTCGGCTCAGGTCATGATCTCAGGGTCCTGGGATCGAGTCCCACATCGGGCTCTCTGCTCAGCAGGGAGCCTGCTTCCTCCTCTCTGCCTGCCTCTCTGCCTACTTGTGATCTCTCTCTGTCAAATAAATAAATAAAATCATTAAAAAAAAACCTCTCCAAAATGTAAAACTCAAAGTTTATCTTTTATATAGTTAAAATGTTTCTTCCTTCTGTGTTACTCCCTATGCCTATAACCAATCAAAAACATTGTAAAACAAAATTCACCATCATATTACCAATCACTATAACAATAGTATAACTTTATTTTTCTATTTTTAATTTTTAAATTTTTTATTTCTTTTCAGCGTAACAGTATTCATTGTTTTTGCACCGCACCCCGTGCTCCATGCAATCCATGCCCTCTCTACTACCCACCACCTGGTTCCCCCAACCTCCCACCCCCCGCCCCTTCAAAACCCTCAGATTGTTTTTCAGAGTCCATAGTGTCTCATGGTTCACCTCCCCTTCCAATTTCCCTGAACTCCCTTCTCCTCTCCATCTCCCCATGTCCTCCATGCTATTTGTTATGCTCCACAAATAAGTGAAACCATATGATAATTAACTATCTCTACTAGACTTATTTCGCTCAGCATAATCTCACTTTAAATATTAAACAACTTCAAAATACTTTTCCAGGGGTGCCTGGGTGACTCAGTCTTTTTAAGCATCTGCCTTGGGCTCAGGTCATGATCCCAAGGTCCTGGGATTGAGCCCTGCATCAGGCTCGCTGTGAGGCCTGTTTCTCCCTCTCCCACTCCCCCTGTTTGTGTTTCGTCTCTCACTGTATCTGTCAAATAAATAAATAAAATCTTTTTTAAAAAGTACTATTCAAAACATTATTCACTCATCATAACAATTAGCTCCAAAAATAAATTTTACACAAAAAATTAATATTATTCTATCTAATCTAGACCTCTTTACTTAAACAAACTGATCTTAACATTATTGGTAAAATAATCGTTATTTTTATTACTATAATCTTTTTATACTTAGTACTCAGATATATGCAAAAATCCTTCCAACAACTAATAAATGAAAAAACCACAAAATCAATTTTCCTACTTCTACATAAACAAAAAAGGGGAAATGTTAACCGTCCCTCAGAACAACATACTGCTTAAAATATAACCTATGAGAAATTGCACAAGTTACCAAGCATGCTTAGATGTAGCCTTAAGAAAAACGTGTACTGGCAACAGGTCTCTGGCAGGGGAGCCCTTGAAGCCCAGCAGCTGGGGACGCCTGGGTCAGGGCGGAACGCTGCCTGCTTCATTTTTCCGTTATCTCCCCTTCCCCGGAGCATCAGCAGTTAGTCGTACAATCCTTTTGTTTAGGCTTGCTCACTATGGGTCATGTACTACATGACCAGACATGTTTTGCCTTTCTTCTTACGTATCTACAAGACTCATGGTCAATGTGTAATCTGCTCTGGCTTCTTTGTTGATTGTTACTTTCTAATAAATACGAGACTGAGGAGTTGTTTGGGCGACAGTCTTTTCTACTGTCACCCCCTGCTCCCACTCTCTTGCAGCTGACTTGTTTGTGCCTCTTTCTTCTCCTGCTTGCTGACAGGAGGCCCCAGACAGCGGAATAGTAGCTGGGACCCTGGACAGGTCCTTCATCCTGTCTGAGGCTGCCGCCTGTCTAAATGCAGCATGAACAGCAGGTGGTTTCTAAGCTTTGCTAGATATGTTTCTATTGCGCTGTAGCCACTGTGTTTTGAAGTATATATAGAAGTAAGCATTTACCCATTGGCAAGGGTAAATTTCCTTTAATTCTCTTGACAATATGCAAGGTAATGATGTTGTTTGGATTTAAATAGTACTGTTCTTTCTTAGAAACCTTGTTACGTGTTAAGTGTGTACTTGTCACATTATGCATGTGATCTGTGTGGATTTAGCTAGCCATATGCATGGGTAGGAACTGGAAAGAAGGGAATTGGCTTTCTGGGCGAAGAACAGAGATGAGACAGATGCTAGAGGCTTCCTGAGTCCTCAGCAAGTAACAGATACTGTGGCTAATTTTACAGCAACCTGAAAGCAGGTCTTTTCCATATTTTGTGCCTGAGGAAACTGAATGTAGCTTCTGGTGCTCTGGGGCCCCATTCCTGCAGGCAGGCTGGACCTCAGTTCCCAACAGCACATGTCTGTTTTAGGATCTGCGAGATGGCAATCTAGAAATGCCTCCCAGAAATAGCCCTCACCCAGATGCTGGAAAAGGGCACCTAATGCTCCTACTTCCCATCCCTCAGCACGGCCACTGTGGGCACCTCTTTTCCACAAACATTTCCAGCACACCTATGGTGCTGCCATCTGTGTCAACTGTCCCTTCCCCACTTTCTATCGGTATTTCCTGAGATTTTCTTTCAAATATACTGCCTGCTCAGGGTCTGCTTCGGAGGTCAGGAGGCAAAGACACAGAGGCTTGGAGAATTAGCACCCGGATCCCATAGCCGGTCAGGAGCAGAGGTGGGATCCACACCCACATCAGCTCTGTATAAAGGAAAACATTGTCTTCTGCACATCTAGTGGCATCACAGACGTCACACCTGTCAGCACGTGCAGGTACAATTTCTTCCACCTGGTTTATGTATAGTCAAATGCATGGTTCTTACACAAGGCCTTGGAGTGTAGAGTTTAGAGCCCTACGTGTGGTTATCAGATGATCATAGTTTGTATCCTGCTCTGCATAAGCTCCTTCACTTTGCACTAGTCACTCAACATCTCCATGCTTCCATTCTCCCTTACATGTGAAATACTAATACAGATTCTCATCTCATAGGGTTACTGAGACAATGGCACAGAGTATCTCTTATGTGCCACTGACGACCCACCTGAGTACTCAGCACAGTACTCTGCACATCTTCACTGATTCCCCTCTCATGCCCCACGTGAAGTACTCAGCACAGTACTCCGCACATCCTCACTGATTCCCCTCTAATGCCCTACCTGAGGTACTCAGTATAGTACTCAGAACACCCACCCACCCCATGCCCCACTTAAGGTACTTAGCCCATCCCCACAGACACCCTCCCTGAGGACTCAGCACAGTACTTGGCATATCCTAAATTCACAATCGCTGTCACCTGCTATTAATCCCATCATTGTTATTACATTTATCTTTCACTTGACCTTCACACTCTTCTGGGTGATAGACATGGGACGTGCCGTTGTTTCCATTGCATAGATGGAGAAGCTGAGATACAAAGAAATCAAGATGTTCAAGAAAATGAAAAATGGTAGAGTGGTGTGTGAGATACTTCTCCTCAGATACGTCTTTTGATAGGTCTTTATACTTCTGACCTCTGTGTTTCTTTTCATTGATAAAAATATATTCAATCTGAGAATGGATAAAACCAAGGAGAAATTTGAGCAGAACACATGAGATGAATAACCTCCAGCAAATCTCAAAGTTTTGAGGCATTATTTGCCTTGGAGTGGCCACTAGTGGTTTAACCAGCTGTGTCCATATAAACAGTCACAGCTGTTCTCTTGGGGACTGCAGAAAACCCCCAGGAAATCCCATTGTGGACTGAATGCTTGTGTCCCCCGAACCCTGGATTCTCAGTTGGAAGGCCCAGGAGGTGGGGCCATTGGGATATAATTAGGGTTAGATGAGCTTGTGAGCGTGAGCTTTATGAACAGAATTCGCGGCCCTCCAAGAGTCACAGGAGAGCTTGCTTCCTCCTCTGCTGTCCGCCCCGTGAGGGTACAATGGCAAGGAGGCTGTCTGTAGCCCAGAAGAGCATGCTCACCAGCACCTGACCGTGCTGGGACCTTGATCTTGGACTTCTGGGCTCCGAACTGTGAGAAATAAATTTCTGTTGTTTATAAGCCACCTAGGTTATGATATGATATTTTGTTATAATAGTTAGAGCTAAACTATTCCCCAAAGCAGGAAACTCCCTAAAGCAGGGATTCTTAATCTGGTACTTATGGGTTCCCTGACACATTACATAGAATTATGGATTTTATTCCCATGAAGGCTTCATAGCTCTCCTCAGCTTCTTAAAGGGTTCTGTGACCTCCCAAAGGCTAAGAAGTATTGCTGTGGGCTAGGATGCCTTATCGGAGTTGGCATCTTTTTTCTTGTGACAGATTGTGATGACCGATCTCATCTTTATGAACACATCTCATACTCTGCAGGATCGGATAAGTGGGTCAGGGACTATCATAGTTGGAGGGCACCACTGACATCTTAACCATATACATCACGTGGAAAAGGAGGATACTAAGGCACCAAACTACAGTAAGACAATCTGAACACAATGGTTTATTATATTTTTTAAAATTAAGGGGCACCTGGATGGCTCAGTGGTTTACCCTCTGCCTTCGGCTCAGGTCATGATCTCAGGGTCCTGGGATCGAGCCCCGCAACAGGCTCTCTGCTCAGCAGGGAGCCTGCTTCCCCCTCTCTCTCTACCTGCCTCTCTGCCAACTTGGATCTCTCTCTCTGTCAAATAAATAAATAAAATCTTAAGAAATTAAAAAAATTAAATCATTTTTCATACATTCCATTCCAGTTCGAGTCTATTCAGCTAATGCTGAGTATCATTTCAGTCCACTAGGTTATGAGCTGTATACTTAGAGTTCTATTCTAGACTTTAAAACACTGTGCCCCAAATAAAACTTTCTTTGAACATTTTATATAAAGTTTTAGGACTCTACATTGCTTTCCCTTAGCCAGAAATGATCATCTCTCTCCCCTTTAAATATTTCCTTTAAATATTCTGTAGGCCTCAATTAAAGTTTAAGACATGTTTTTGGATTCCCCCCATCCAATATACAAATTGTAATAAAGCTAATATAATGAAAAGAATATGAATGAAGAACATCACTTCATAAGAAACAGCTTTAAGAATACATCATTTGCAGATTTAAAATACCTTTAAATCTGCAAAAATAAGATAATAGTTTTTATGGAGTGAACAAAATAGTTTGTCCAAGTTATCTCTAATTCACACTAAAACTGTGCAAAGTGGGCTTTCTCTTTCCATGTTCCAGATGGGAAGCCTGGCTGAACAACTTGGCAGTGTTCCATGGATTATACATGTCCAGGGTAGGATTTAAACCCACACCACTCTATCACACTGTTTCCTTTCTGCCACCACCCTAGAAGAAAAGGCTGTTTCCAAATCCACGTGAAAGCCTCATAACAGAAGCTAGGTTTTATTGACTAATTACTTATCCCAACTTTTACTAACTCTTTGAAATACAAATCAATTAATTTTTTAGCTGCAGATTGAAATGAATTCATTTAAAGAACCCAAAATTTGTTACAGTGAAACAGTGATAGCATAAATTGCAAAGACTTTGGAAAAACTAATTTATAGGCATATAAATAATTCAAATGCAGACACTAATCTATTATAAAGAAATATACACAGTAAAGAGATATTTTTAGAGCTTAAATATTGGTATTTCCTGTAAAGAAGGGCATGTTTCAGAGAGAGATGAAGACAGACTGAATTTAAGAGACATGAACTAGGTCCCTACATTTGGCAGGCTATGTGAGGTCAGTAAGATCAACCAAGAAAACTACTAATTAAATAAAAATAAAACTATTGATCAGTTGTTAATAGAAAGATTGAATCAAAGCAGTGAAGATATGACTGGGGGGGGGGCAAATGTTCATTGTTCCATGTCAGGTTCTATGTTAGGCTCTGGACACTCGGTGGTAAACAGCATGGAAGGAGGGACACAGTCCTGCCCAGAACTTACATGCCAGAGCTAAAGGCTGGTGGGAGTGGAGGGTCCGTTGCCATGGGAATAGATGGGAGGCCACCGCATCCAGCTTGGGCAGTTGGGGAATCAGCATCTAAAGGAGTCACCCAGTGGGAAAGGGTGGCATTTCTAGGGCGAGAAATAGCATGGCATATCAAGGTACCCGAAGACCTTTGGTTTATTGGAGCAAAGACATTTGGTTTATTTATTGAGGGGTGGATGAGTAGTGGGCAGGAGAGAGGCCAGACACCCAGGAGGTTTTTTAGATATTTGTGTCCTTAGGCATTTTTACCTTGCAGAGCTCATTTCACATTAAATCCAGCATTCATCCCCCATATTAGGTATATCTTTTTTTTTAATATAATTTTTTATTTTTTATAAACATATATTTTTATCCCCAGGGGTACAGGTCTGTGAATCACCAGGTTTACACACTTCACAGCACTCACCAAAACACATACCCTCCCCAATGTCCATAATACCACCCCCTTCTCCCAAACCCCCTCCCCCCAGCAACCCTTTGTTTTGTGAGATTAAGAGTCACTTATGGTTTGTCTCCCTCCCAATCCCATCTTGTTTCATTTATTCTTCTCGTACCCCCCATGTTGCATCACCACTTCCTCATATCAGGGAGATCATATGATAGTTGTCTTTCTCTGCTTGACTTATTTCGCTAAGCATGATACGCTCTAGTTCCATCCATGTTGTCGCAAATGGCAAGATTTCATTTCTTTTGATGGCTGCATAGTATTCCATTGTGTATATATACCACATCTTCTTGATCCATTCATCTGTTGATGGACATCTAGGTTCTTTCCATAGTTTGGCTATTGTGGACATTGCTGCTATAAACATTCGAGTACACGTGCCCCTTTGGATCACTACGTTTGTATCTTTAGGGTAAATACCCAGTAGTGCAATTGCTGGGTCATAGGGAAGTTCTATTTTCAACATTTTGAGGAACCTCCATGCTGTTTTCCAGAGAGGTTGCACCAGCTTGCATTCCCACCAACAGTGTAGGAGGGTTCCCCTTTCTCCACATCCTCGCCAGCATCTGTCATTTCCTGACTTGTTGATTTTAGTCATTCTGACTGGTGTGAGGTGATATCGCATTGTGGTTTTGATTTGTATTTCCCTGATGCCGAGTGATATGGAGCACATTTTCATGTGTCTGTTGGCCATCTGGATGTCTTCTTTGCAGAAATGTCTGTTCATGTCCTCTGCCCATTTCTTGATTGGATTATTTGTTCTTTGGGTGTTGAGTTTGCTAAGTTCTTTATAGATTCTGGACACTAGTCCTTTATCTGATATGTCGTTTGCAAATATCTTCTCCCATTCTGTCAGTTGTCTTTTGATTTTGTTAACTGTTTCCTTTGCTGTGCAAAAGCTTTTGATCTTGATGAAATCCCAATAGTTCATTTTTGCCCTTGCTTCCCTTGCCTTTTGCATTGTTCCTAGGAAGATGTTGCTGCGGCTAAGGTCGAAGAGGTTGCTGCCTGTGTTCTCCTCAAGGATTTTGATGGATTCCTTTCGCACATTGAGGTCCTTCATCCATTTTGAGTCTATTTTCGTGTGTGGTGTAAGGAAATGGTCCAATTTCATTTTTCTGCATGTGGCTGTCCAATTTTCCCAGCACCATTTATTGAAGAGGCTGTCTTTTTTCCATTGGACATTCTTTCCTGCTTTGTCGAAGATTAGTTGACCATAGAGTTGAGAGTCTATTTCTGGGCTCTCTATTCTGTTCCACTGATCTATGGGTCTGTTTTTGTGCCAGTACCATGCTGTCTTGATGATGACAGCTTTGTAATAGAGCTTGAAGTCCGGAATTGTGATGCCACCAACGTTGGCTTTCTTTTTCAATATCCCTTTAGCTATTCAAGGTCTTTTCTGGTTCCATATAAATTTTAGAATTATTTGTTCCATTTCTTTGAAAAAGATGGACGGTACTTTGATAGGAATTGCATTAAATGTGTAGATTGCTTTAGGTAGCATAGACATTTTCACAATATTTATTCTTCCAATCCAGGAGCATGGAACATTTTTCCATTTCTTTGTGTCTTCCTCAATTTCTTTCATGAGTACTTTATAGTTTTCTGAGTATAGATTCTATGTCTCTTTGGTTAGGTTTATTCCTAGGTATCTTATAGTTTTGGCTGCAATTGTAAATGGGATTGACTCCTTAATTTCCCTTTCTTCTGTCTTGCTGTTGGTGTAGAGAAATGCAACTGATTTCTGTGCATTGATTTTATATCCTGACACGTTACTGAATTCCTGTATAAGTTCTAGCAGTTTTGGAGTGGAGTCTTTGGGGTTTTCCACATATAGTATCATATCATCTGCGAAGAGTGATAATTTGACTTCTTCTTTGCCGATTTGGATGCCTTTAATTTCCTTTTGTTTTCTGATTGCTGAGGCTAGGACCTCTAGGACTATGTTGAATAGCAGTCGTGATAATGGTCATCCCTGCCGTGTTCCTGACCTTAGCAGAAAAGCTTTCAGTTTTTCTCCATTGAGAATGATATTTGCAGTGGGTTTTTCATAGATGGCTTTGATGATATTGAGGTATGTGCCCTCTATCCCTACACTTTGAAGAGTTTTGATCAGGAAGGGATGCTGTACTTTGTCAAATGCTTTTTCAGCATCTATTGAAAGTATCATATGGTTCTTGTTCTTACTTTTATTGATGTGTTGTATCACATTGACTGATTTGCAGATGTTGAACCAACCTTGCAGCCCTGGAATAAATCCCACTTGGTCGTGGTGAATAATCTTTTTAATGTACTGTTGAATCCTATTGGCTAGTATTTTGTTGAGTATTTTCGCATCTGTGTTCATCAAGGATATTGGTCTATAGCTCTCTTTTTTGGTGGGATCCTTGTCTGGTTTTGGGATCAAGGTGATGCTGGCCTCATAAAATGAGTTTGGAAGTTTTCCTTCCATTTCTATTTTTTGGAACACTTTTAGGAGAATAGGAATTAGTTCTTCTTTAAATGTTTGGTAGAATTCCCCCGGGAAGCCGTCTGGCCCTGGGCTTTTGTTTGTTTGGAGATTTTTAATGACTGTTTCAATCTCCTTACTGGTTATGGGTCTGTTCAGGCTTTCTATTTCTTCCTGGTTCAGTTGTGGTTTTTTTTAGTCTTGCGGTTAATTTAATTTTTTTCTTTTTCATTTTTTTTTTTTTTTTTCTCGCCTTCGGGTAAAATTTTTTTTTAACTCTTACATTTTTCTTTTTTAACAATTTTTTACTAGTTTATCAAATACATATATTTTTTCTTTTTTATATTTTTCTTAGGTGTTTTCTTTTTTTTTAATTCTTTTCTTTTCTTTCTTTTTTCTTTCTTTTTTTTTTTCTTCTTTTTTTTCTTTCTTCCTTTTTGAACCTATTTTTATCCCCTTTCTCCCCCCTCATGATTTGGGATCTCTACTAATTTGGATAAAGCATATTTTCCTGGGGTTGTTGCCACCCTTTTAGTATTTTACTTGCCCCCTCATATACTCTTCTCTGGACAAAATGACAAGACGGAAAAATTCAACACAAAAAAAAAGAACAAGAGGCAGTACCGAAGGCTAGGGACCTAATCAATACAGACATTGGTAATATGTCAGATCTAGAGTTCAGAATGACAATTCTCAAGGTTCTAACCGGGCTCGAAAAAGGCATGGAAGATATTAGAGAAACCCTCTCGAGAGATATAAAAGCCCTTTCTGGAGAAATAAAAGAACTAAAATCTAACCAAGTTGAAATCAAAAAAGCTATTAATGAGGTGCAATCAAAAATGGAGGCTCTCACTGCTAGGATAAATGAGGCAGAAGAAAGAATTAGTGATATAGAATACCAAATGACAGAGAATAAAGAAGCTGAGCAAAAGAGGGACAAACAGATACTGGACCACGAGGGGAGAATTCGAGAGATAAGTGACACCAGAAGACGAAACAACATTAGAATAATTGGGATTCCAGAAGAAGAAGAAAGAGAGGGGAGCAGAAGGTATACTAGAGAGAATTATTGGGGAGAATTTCCCCAATATGGCAAAGGGAACGAGCATCAAAATTCAGGAGGTTCAGAGAACGCCCCTCAAAATCAATAAGAATAGGCCCACACCCCGTCACCTAATAGTAAAATTTACAAGTCTCAGTGACAAAGAGAAAATCCTGAAAGCAGCCTGGGAAAACAAGTCTGTAACATACAATGGTAAAAATATTAGATTGGCAGCTGACTTATCCACAGAGACCTGGCAGGCCAGAAAGAGCTGGCATGATATTTTCAGAGCACTAAATGAGAAAAACATGCAGCCCAGAATACTATATCCAGCTAGGCTATCATTGAAAATAGAAGGAGAGATTAAAAGCTTTCAGGACAAACAACAACTGAAAGAATTTGCAAACACCAAACCAGCTCTACAGGAAATATTGAAAGCGGTCCTCTAAGCAAAGAGAGAGCCTACAAGTGGTAGATCAGAAAGGAACAGAGACCATATACAGTAACAGTCACCTTACAGGCAAAACAATGGCACTAAATTCATATCTCTCAATAGTTACCCTGAATGTTAATGGGCTAAATGCCCCTGTCAAAAGACACAGGGTATCAGAATGGATAAAAAAGCAAAACCCATCTATATGTTGCCTCCAAGAAACTCATTTTAAGCCCGAAGACACCTCCAGATTTAAAGTGAGGGGGTGGAAAAGAATTTACCATGCTAATGGACATCAGAAGAAAGCAGGAGTGGCAATCCTTATATCAGATCAATTAGAATTTAAGCCAAAGACTATAATAAGAGATGAGAAAGGACACTATATCATACTCAAAGGGTCTGTCCAACAAGAAGATTTAACAATTTTAAATATCTATGCCCCCAACGTGGGAGCAGCCAACTATATAAACCAATTAATAACAAAATCAAAGAAACACATCAACAATAATACAATAATAGTAGGGGACTTTAACACTCCCCTCACTGAAGTGGACAGATCATCCAAGCAAAAGATCAGCAAGGAAACAAAGGCCTTAAATGACACACTGGACCAGATGGAAATCACAGATATATTCAGAACATTTCATCCCAAAGCAACAGAATACACATTCTTCTCTAGTGCACATGGAACATTCTCCAGAATAGATCACATCCTCGGTCCTAAATCAGGACTCAACCAGTATCAAAAGATTGGGATCATTCCCTGCATATTTTCAGACCACAATGCTCTAAAGCTAGAACTCAACCACAAAAGGAAGTTTGAAAAGAACCCAAATACATGGAGACTAAACAGCATCCTTCTAAAGAATGAATGGGTCAACCGGGAAATTAAAGAAGAATTGAAAAAAATCATGGAAACAAATGATAATGAAAATACAACGGTTCAAAATCTGTGGGACACAACAAAGGCAGTCCTGAGAGGAAAATATATAGCGGTACAAGCCTTTCTCAAGAAACAAGAAAGGTCTCAGGTACACAATCTAACCCTACACCTAAAGGAGCTGGAGAAAGAACAAGAAAGAAACCCTAAGCCTAGCAGGAGAAGAGAAATCATAAAGATCAGAGCAGAAATCAATGAAATAGAAACCAAAAAAACAATAGAACAAATCAACGAAAGTAGGAGCTGGTTCTTTGAAAGAATTAATAAAATTGATAAACCCCTGGCCAGACTTATCACAAAGAAAAGAGAAAGGACCCAAATAAATAAAATCATGAATGAAAGAGGAGAGATCACAACTAACACCAAAGAAATACAAACTATTATAAGAACATACTATGAGCAACTCTACGGCAATAAATTTGACAATCTGGAAGAAATGGATGCATTCCTAGAAACATATAAACTACCACAACTGAATTAGGTATATCTTACAGATTAGTTCACAAGAACTGCATTGAGTGACAATTGAATAGAGGATAAAAGTTATGTTTTGAGAACATTTCACACAATTAGCTAAATTTTATATTGATTCTTTTTTCTTTTATATTTTGAAGGCAACTTTTTGTACAGTTTTCAAATATTTCCATGGGTCCTTGAGAAACCTGAGGATTCTAGGCACCGCCTCTGTTGGATCCCTGGGACTGGAGGAGGCCAGAGGACTTTGCATGTAAGAGAGGTCTTATAGTGATGTCAAACTACTGAGTGTGGTCCCAGAGCCAGTGGGAAACCAAGCCAAGGTGTCAGCAGGGGAGGAACATGATCAGAACTGCATTTTGGTAACTGCATTAGACCTTCAGCGTGCAGAGTGCACTGAAAGAGAGTAAAAGAGAATGTGTCAGGGTAGGGATTTGGAACAGCTGTTAAAGCCTGCTGCATATTTCTCAGGGACAATTAACTGGACCCTGGACAACTATGAAGTCATGACAAACAGCAGATTTGTGAGTCTGAAAGACAGCGGTAAGGTGCGGTTCTAGTGATGTATCCTGCAAAGACATCTTTTTGTTTGGTCCTTCAACAAGTCCTTATCATATGATCCTTGGGTGGAGTCATTTATGAGACCTGGTGTAGCATGTGAATTATATACCACGTCAGAGGGAGATGAATGAAAGATGTTAACTGAAAAAGAGTTTGTAGCTCTTTGGCCAATGGACCATTTGAGCATGACTCTAGGTAAACTGTTTGCCTTCAGGACTTCAAACATGAGTTGTTGGCCACTGGAGGCCCAGATCATATGCTCCCTGTCTTCCTAAAACAATACATGTCTATCAAGAAGTTAAAGTAGTTTTGATTCCCCTTTTCTATTGTAAATGCTAACACTAACAGGTTAACATCTGCTTTTCTATTTTGGTGATATAATGCGTCACTCATGAGAGCAAATTCTTGCCAACATGGCTGCGGTACATGGAGCCCTCTTGCTTGCATTCATGTTCCCTTCATTTTATGTGACCCAGCCAGGAGCTTCAGCTCTGTGGCAAGCCAAAACAAGCTCCTGTTTTTATCAAACTTGTCTGGTATTTAGGAATTGAGAGAGCTTCTGTGCTTTACTTTTTACATTGTGTAAATGGATATTTGTTAGGAAGGGAGCAGAATATGCCACCCTGAAATATGCCACTTTGGCATAAGGATTATTTTGAACTAAAAACACTAAAAAAAAGGGAAGCAAGGGCAAAAATGAACTATTGGGATTTCATCAAGATCAAAAGCTTTTGCACAGCAAACAGTTAACAAAATCAAAAGACAACTGACAGAATGGGAGAAGATATTTGCAAACGACATATCAGATAAAGGACTAGTGTCCAAAATCTATAAAGAACTTAGCAAACTCAACACCCAAAGAACAAATAATCCAATCAAGAAATGGGCAGAGGACATGAACAGACATTTCTGCAAAGAAGACATCCAGATGGCGAACAGACACATGAAAAAGTGCTCCATATCACTCGGCATCAGGGAAATACAAATCAAAACCACAATGCGATATCACCTCACACCAGTCAGAATGGCTAAAATCAACAAGTCAGGAAATGACAGATGCTGGCGAGGATGTGGAGAAAGGGGAACCCTCCTACACTGTTGGTGGGAATTCCAGCTTGTGCAACCACTCTGGAAAACAGCACGGAGGTTCCTCAGATTGTTGAAAATACAACTGCCCTATGACCCAGCAATTGCACTACTGGGTATTTACCCTAAAGATACAAACATAGTGATCCAAAGGGGCACGTGCACCCGAATGTTTATAGCTGCAATGTCCACAATAGCCAAACTATGGAAAGAACCTGGATGTCCATCAACAGATGAATGGATCAAGAAAATGTGGTATATATACACAATGGAATACTATGCAGCCATCAAAAGAAATGAAATCTTGCCATTTGCGACAACATGGATGGAACTAGAGTGTATCATGCTTAGCGAAATAAGTCAAGCAGAGAAAGACAACTATCATATGATCTCCCTGATATGAGGAAGTGGTGATGCAACATGGGGGCTTAAGTGGGTAGGAGAAGAATAAATGAAACAAGATGGAATTGGGAGGGAGACAAACCATAAGTGACTCTTAATCCCACAAAACAAACTGAGGGTTGCTGGGGGGAGGGGGTTTGGGAGAAGGGGGTGGTATTATGGACATTGGGGAGGGTATGTGTTTTGGTGAGTGCTGTGAAGTGTGTAAACCTGGTGATTCACAGACCTGTACCCCTGGGGATAAAAATATATGTTTATAAAAAATAAAAAATTATAAAAAAATAAAAAATATATATAAAAAAAGAAATATTACCTGAGCCATAAATATAAACATGTATGTGATTTTAAATTTTCTAGATGCTGCATTAAAAAAAGTAAAATATTTCTTGTGTCTTCTACTCATCACAGAATGCTGGGCACACTTTCCTTAGAACTCTACTTTCTGTAGATTAAGATTTTGAAAGTGAATGGGAACAGAATTCGCTTCCCCAAAGTATACCTTTTTTGCCATAATGATTATTTTAAGCTGATTATTTTTTTTAAAAAAATAGCAGACACTGAAGAAGATCTAAAAACTGAGCTAAGATATATTTACATTTGTAAGGGTGTCTTTTTTTTTTTTTCCTGTTACAGGAAGAAAAGGATGACTCAAGTTTTGGAAACACTTATCAATGGAGAAAACAGTTAGTTAAATCTGCATGCATAACAACTATATGCTAGTTTACTGCATTTTTCCTGGTCACCTCCCATAACTGGATCCCTCTTCCCCTAAAATCTTTCTTTTGTCTTTAGCTGCAGATGGCACTGAAGGTGATGGCTTGGACCATTTTAGGGAGTTATTCCATTTTCTTGGGTTTCTCTCATTTATGCAGGAGGTGTATTTATTATGATACTTGTTTCTTCCTGTTCTGTCTTTTACTACAGGGGAAGGGGAGTGGGCAGTCTCAACCAAGAACTTAGAATGGTAGAGGGTAAAGTATTTTCCTTTCCTATAAGAGGTGTTAGAATGTCATGAGAAATGGACAAATAAATATTTAAGTCTATAAGCTCAAAATGTCTCAATTTCAGACATATATAAGTTTCAGAAGAAATGGATGAACAGAAACACAAAACCACAAACTGTACATTAGTAATACATATTTATAAATTACTCATCCAGATCACAAGGTCAAGCAAGTAGGGAATAGAACTACAGAAGATCTAAAATAAAGAATGAGGGAAGCATAATGGGTAAGAAGATTTTTAAACATTTCATTAAATATACTTTTAAATATAAAAAGATGGAAACTCAACATGGAGTTTGGATGTAGTGAGAGTATTATTGACCTCACTTTACTGTCTTGATAGAAGAATGCAGAAATCTTCAACTTCAATTATGATTTTATAGGATATCACTAACCATATTTATGTATGGGTAGTTTTGTGATATTCCTATTAAGTAGGATGATAGGAACTCTATTGATGAATGCATTTTTCCTGAGATTTATAAAACCATTTAATGCCTTGGTTTAAATTCAAAATAATACTAACAATTTCTCATGTTGTGGACAACCATTTTGCTTAAACTTCATTAAGAGCCTGTAAAGGAAAATGGGACCTTTGTAAGCGTTTAGGAATAAGGAGCCAGTATTCTTTATTAGTTCTTTACTTGTATCATTTAATGAGGTTTACAGAACTCTCATATATTACAAAATGTACATAGGCAATTATTAAAGAAGGTTAGTTTGGTTTTGGGGTCTTACTCATTTAAAGTCATGCAATAAAATGCAGGGAAGAATTAAAACTATGTGTTTATTAAGATGATTATGGTTTCTAAGGTTTTCGTCCACTTTAATTTTATTTCTACCATTATAATACACCATCATCGATGAACTCAGCAAATAGTATAATGGTACTGACCTGTAGGAACAATGTCCCCACGGACTCTATACTCCCTCAAACCAGGATTCAACAGGACATGAAGATCACTGAGTCTGCTAAAATGGAATTACTTCATGGAAGATGACAGTGCTGTTGGTCACCATCATGATTTTTAGGGTGTTCATTTAGCAGGGAGCCAGGACCATAAACTCTATCTCTAGTTTCCCATCCAGAATTTATGTTTTTAATTCTATTTATACCATCAGCATCTTAGTCCAATCTACCATTATTTTTATCTTGCAGTAGTCTACTCACTTCCTGACCAGACTGTCTGCCCTTGTGCCTCCCTACAATCTGTCAGTTAGATGGTATCTGGGACGTCACTTTCCTGCTTAAAACCATGAGTGGCATCTTCTGGTTGCATTTAGAATGAAATGCAGGCTTCTTGACCCAACCCCTCCCTTCTTCTTCTCCCTTGTTCCATGGTGGTCCAGTCATACTGTCCTTATCTTGGTTGCTTAGGCACCCCAAGTTCCTTTCTACCCAAGCAGTTGTGCCCTGGGACGTTCTTCCTCAGAAGGCTGTTTCTTTGACATTTTTGTCTCTTTTTAAAACGTAAATTTCCCAGGACCACCTTTTAGTCACTATCTACCAAATCTCTGTTCATCTTTTACATTTATTTTTTTCGAAAAAGGTATTTTAAATATATGTGCATATATTTACATGATTTATGCATATATTATCTGTACCTATCATCCTTCTCTCTCCTTCTTTATAAATGTTGTGTAGTTTTCTTTTGGCCTGACTCCTACCCCACCTCCTCAAAATAGGTCCTCTGTGAAATCTGGGTTCATGTTTATCTTGTTCACAGTCGTGTCCCAGAAAATGGTCAGGGACAGAGCAGATTCTCTCCAGAATCCATGGAGGCCAAGAGAATCAGGATATCAGGACATCAGGTAGGCTTGGCTCAGTTCTTTTCCTTCCTCTTCTTATTCCCTGTATGATATTGGGCCAAGTGTTCGGCCTCAATAAAATTGTTTTGATATTGTTAACTGAAGACAGTAACTGTGCCTATCTTTAGGGTCATTACCCCTCACATGCCATTAAAAAACGTAATAAACCATATTTGTGGTTTTAACAATTATTCTCATGCCATACCCTTTCTATTTTAGTCGCCATGGCTCTCTAGGGATATCTAGGTTAGCGTAATACTGAAAGATGGAAATCACCTGTGCAATACTTGTTGCGTGTATGTGTGTAGCAGGGAAGGTCCTTTGAGTTAGACCCATTATGGCTCTATCCTGGGAAGATATGCAGGTGCTTTTCAGTAGACATTTCCTCTGCCCCGCCCAGAGTTGAGGCTCAGTTGTTCTCAGGGGTCTCAAAGCTCTGTTCTGCAGTGGGATGGACCTTAGCATCCCGTGGGTCCCACCCACTGTGGCTGCTATATCCCTGCATGGCCAGACCAGGATGGTCTGGGGACCCAGGTCATCCTCTGGTTCCTGCAATACACTACTGATGAGGACGTTCAAGGTGGTAACCAGCAGGCCCAGTTGGCCCTAAAGTCCTTGTGGGACTCAGGGCCTATCTGGAAATCCTGATTCCCAGGTATCTCCCACCCTGCACTGTCTGGTGGGCCTGGGGTGGCCCCTGGAGTCTCCAAGGTCTGGCTTCGGAGCATTACCAGTTCTGTTTAGGAGCAGGATGGACCCCCACTGTCAAGAGTGTCCCCCAGAAGTCCCACCAGTGGGGGTGTCTGCATACCCTGATGTGGGACAGATCCCCAAAAGCCTGGATGTTGGTCAGTGAGGCACCTGCATTTGCCTTTGTTGTCAGACCCTCCTGGCCTGTTGGGGACAGGCCCTGTCCTCATCCAGCTGGGCTGGTAGTGCCTAGAAATAGGACACTGCTATGGAGGTTTGCATAGTCATAACTGTCAGACCCTATATGGCCCTGCTGTCCTCTTGGACTGGGCCGATTTTTTTTTTTTTTCAATGGACTGTAGTTTTAGAGTAGATTATATTCACAGTGAAACTGAGCAGAAAGTACAGAGCCCTTGGCCCCTATACAGGTCCAATGTCTCATGCTATTGTTAGGCATTAGTTGGACAGTCAGGTAGTCAGAGCCAGGGTCCCCAAGAAGGAAATATGGAGTCAGCAGAGCGAAGATCGAACAGCACTGACATCCTGTTCTGCAACTTAGACAGGACCACACTGACCATTCTGCTTTGCAGCCTTGACAGAAAAAACTTCTGCAAAACGTCCTAAAATAAGATAACGAACTGCAAAGCATTTGTCGCCATTACGCCAAGGGGCAGTTAAGACATACGCCCCCAGACATCAGCAAAAAAGACCATCAGTCTGTGGACTTGAGCCTAATAGATATACGGATCTGACCGGCACAACTCAGCACACTCTGATTATTTAAGAAAGTTTCACAAAGAGCTCATAAAAACCCCTAATCTTAGAAACTCCAAGGGCAACTCACTTGGGTCCCCCTCCCTCTCTGGGAGCTTTGTACTCTTGCTCAGTAAACGTTGCTTTTCTGCCCACTACTCTCCTTCTGGTCTACCTCTTCATTCTTCAAAGGGGAATGACCAGGAATCACGGGCACTAAAGGCAGAGAAATCCTGCAACATTCTCAACATCCTACAGCGAATGGTACCTTTGTTACACTCAATGAACTTATATGCACACATCATTATCACCCAAAGTCCATATTTACATTAGGTTTCACTCTTGGTATTGTACATTCTATGGATTTTGGTAAATGTATAATAATGTGTAGATACTGTTAAAATGCGTGAAAGTTCGCTGTCCTAAAAATCCCCTGTACTTAACTACCAGGGATTTTTAAATTAGAAAATGTGTTTCTCCACCATGGGAGGCAGGTAGCATCTTAGTTCAGATTTGATTCAAAAAGAAAATCTCAGTGAATTAGTGAATGAGAGAATGAATGAATGAATATATAAATCGTGCCCAGGTGCAATGAGATTTTTTTCAGAGCAGGCCTAATCTGGATTTGTGAAAATTTAGAGACTTATATCCAGACCTGGCTTTTGAAGGAAAGTGTGGCAGAAATCGATGGGAGCCATTCGATTTCAGGAGCGTGTGCGTCTCTCCAGATACCCTTTGTGTGGTTCCAAAGTGACGAGCCCTCTATTCTTTTAGGATGGAACCATCCATCTTTGCAAGGCATGCAGTCTGCCTAGACCCTTGCTGTGGACAGAAGGAGAAAGATGAGTGAGCTGTGCAGGACATTCGAGAAGTAGGAATTGAGCAGCTTTCCTGGAAACAGAAACCATCTCTACGGCAATGATCAATGGGAAAAAAACCTCTTTCTCTCAAATTCAAATCCTTCAATTAATTATACTCTAAGATGGTGAAAGATATTGATCCAAGAATCATTTTGTTTAAAGAGTATTATTAAACTTGTACCTGTTGCATGGGATTCAGTATTCAGTAAGAGAATCTCCTTCACTCTGAGGGTCCCTCAGTCTAATGGGAATGATAGCTATGCACGCAGTTAACTAGCAATCGGTTACTAGTATGAATGTGAATTTTTAAAAAAATATTTTATTTATTTATTTGAGAGAGAGACAGTGAGAGAGAGCATGAGTGAGGAGAAGGTCAGAGGGAGAAGCAGACTCCCCATGGAGCTGGGAGCCCGATGCGGGACTCGATCCTGGGACTCCGGGATCATGATCTGAGCCGAAGGCAGTTGTCCAACCAACTGAGCCACCCAGGCGTCCCATGACTGTGAATTTAAAAACTAATTCGACCAGTCTTCATGTGCGAAATCAAATCCGTTGGTTCTAGAGATGACAGATAAATGTTGACTGTGTAATAATTGTATTTCTGAGCTTTTAGTTATTAATTTTAGAACTGAGTTTAGCATGTGTAAAGTTTAATAGAAAGGTCATTTATTTTGAACTTATACAGGAATGCTATATATTTCCCAACATTTATGTACTTAATACAAGTATTAAAACTTGTAACCATTATAAACATAGCTGAATTTTGTATGTGAATCCTGAGAAACTATATAGATACTATTGAGTCATTAGAAAGAAATATCAGACTAATAAAAATCAAATGAAATTCTGTGATGACTAGGATGAACAGAGAAATAGAAAACTAAGAAAAGCAAGACATTACAGAACTATTTAACTAGAAGTACGAGATGAAAACTCTTCTAGCCAAAGTGGAAAAACATAAAATAGAAAAAATATGTTCCAGTTATGAGCATTGAAACAAATTTGCATGTGCTTTTTTGGCTGCAAGCATCTCTCTCTTCATTTGCTTAACTATTTCCCTCATAGTCAAAAACGATAGTTCCAAGTTTTTTTTTTTTTTTTCTAACACCATTAACAAGCTATTAACACATTAACACATTTTGACTAAATATTCTTTGATAATATTTTCAGGGATTAGTATTTAGACAAAGGTAATATATGTTGTATCAAAGAATTGCATTATTGGGTGGTTTGATCATGAAATCAATTGTTTACTAAAAATAACGGAATAAATAAAATGTTTTAACATTTTATTAATATCTAAGAACATACAGAATGTTGTGTTATTTTTAGTAGAAACAGATTTCTTGATTCCATAAAATGTACTAAACTATAATGTTTAAATTAATCCATAGATATTGAATCTACAAATTAACTAATTTATAGCTAATTTATTTATTTTAAAGATTTATTTATTTTTTTCAAATGTGTGTGTGTGTGTATATATTTATATATGCGATTTTTTCCCCAACAGGTGAATTCTAACAAACATTTATTTATTTATTTATAAAGTTATTATGTTAGTCACCATAAAAGAGACAGAGTGCATGAGGAGGGTAGAGGGAAAGAGAGAATCTCAAACAGACTCCTTGGTGAGCAGGGAGCCCCAGGTGGGGCTGGATCCCACTCTGCGATGGTGACCTGAGATCATGACCTGAGCTGAGATCGGGAGTCCCCAGAATCCCTGCTTTCATGTGAACAAGAATCTTCCATGGAGGTGAATAGGAGCTGAGCTCTTCAGCTGTTGGGGATTTGCTCATGCGGATGACTCAAACACCAGATAAACACTGAGAGACTCAGTAAGATGAGGTAGGGCTGAGGGGATAAATTTGTCGCATAGAAGGAACATTTGTCAACACTCCAATGGAATGCTCGCAGCTGATACTGAAAACCACCGAGAGACATCTCTTGGATAGAATAGACAGAGGGGATGATTACAGCCAAAGTGAGATGTTCCTCAGTTCACCTTTTGGTGCAGTGCCTGGCTGGCTCCCTCGGTTGGGACACCGACTCTGGATTTCAGCTCAGGTCATGATCTCAGGGTCCTGGGATGGAGCCTCACCACATCTGGCTCTGTGCTCAGCACAGAGTCTGCTTGTCCCTCTCCCTCTGCTCCTTCCCCTGCTCTCTCTCTCAGATAAATAAAATCTTTAAAAATAAATTACAAGGTTTTTTCTTTCTGATTATCTGATTATGTATAAAAGTGAATAAAGAACTTTGTTTTATGTAAATATTATATCTAATATTACATAAGAACACTGGGCATGTGAGGTAGGGGCTGTTTTCTTTCTATCCTAGCACAGCTGTAACTCAGTTTCTCACAAGTGCCCCTTACTCACTTGGAGGCAGACTCTCTTGCCTGGGACATGGAAGCCATGAGAGAACAGTATCACTTCACAATAGTGATGGAAATAGCACCGTCCATACTCTTGTGCTATTTGTAAAACGAAGGCTTTCATTCTTAAGCAGTCTTTCAAGGATCTTGATTTTTTTTTTAATATAATTTTTTATTTTTTTTTAAACATGTATTTTTATCCCCAGTGGTACAGGTCTGTGAATCACCAGCAATTGCACTATTGGGTATTTACCCTAAAGATACAAACGTAGTGATCCAAAGGGGCACGTATACTCGAATGTTTATAGCAGCAATGTCCACAATAGCCAAACTATGGGAAGGATCTTGATTTTTGAGCCCACTGTCCCTCACAACATGGGAGAGGTCTGGTTCAGAGCTGCATCCATATGATGACCTTACCTCTGTGGTTTCTCCTATGGGGACTTCTTAACGATGCTTTTGCACCATGTCCCTTTTTACTATAAAATTGAACTACCCTAATATGCTTACTTGATTGGTCTTCAATTTTAACTTTTTCATTCAATAATTTTTCACCAAGACTAATGCATACTTACTCTGCTTTCAGATAATTTCCTCTACATCTTTTCAGGGTTGCCTGGTGAACAGAGGAGACCAAGGCTCTGGGGTCTCCATGCATCCTAAAGATGTCCCCGGAGACTCTTGGTCTTGTCACCAAAAAGAATTCCTGCGCAGACATGCAGAGCAGTGCACGAGCCGACCGTGTGGGAAGGTTGATTGGAACCGACCTGAAAGCAGGTGCGTTCGGGAGAGGAGAGGAGAGCGCGCCGCACGCCCTGCGGTGGGGATCGCATCAGTCTTGGTGGTTGTTAACGAAGGGGCGGAATATTCATTACTCTGGGCTGGAAGCAGTGGTTCCCGCTTTTTCTTCCTCATTTGGTCAGGAGTTTCTGTCCTGACCTCTGGCATCTTAGGCCTGGTTGGTGAGGTCCTGCTTCCTGTGCGTGCTGGCCAGACTGACGCGCCTCTGAGCTGCCCGCAAGCCAGCTCAGAGTGAGCCAGCTTCCTCCTGGCTGCCCTCCAGGTATTTTGCTAGAGCCCAGCTACCTGTTCTAACAAGGGCATAGTTCCTGTGGGTTGCATTACTAGTAAATGGCTTTTTATTCAGGCAGGTGGGAGAATATTTGATTTTTTAAAATTTTTTATAAACATATAATATATTTTTATCCCCCGGGGTACAGGTGTGTGAATCACCAGATTTATACACTTCACAGCACTCACCATAGCACATACCCTCCCCAATGTCCATAATCCCAAACCCCTTCCCCCAACTCCCCTCCCCTCAGTTTGTTTTGTGAGATTAAGAGTCACTTATGGTTTGTCTCCCTCCCAATGCCATCTTGTTTCATTTATTCTTCTCCTACCCCCTTAACCCCCCACGTTGCATCTCCACTTCTGCATATCAGGGAGATCATATGATAGTTGTCTTTCTCTGCTTGACTTATTTCGCTAAGCATGATACGCTCTAGTTCCATCCACGTCGTCGCAGAATATTTGATTTTGTCCCATTTTCATGTTTCTAACAATATTTATTTAAAACAAGGTCTTGTCAAGTTGGTATGTTTCAAAATTGGTATAATCACAAGAATATATCCTTAACGAATTTTCAATATGATATCTGTACATCCTCGAAGGACTTCATCTTGTTGGCAGTTGAGGTGTTTTGTACATCATCATTATATATGTGTGTCCTGTGCATTTTAAATTGCATTCCATGATGTATTTCTTTTTTTTAAAGAGTTTATTCATTTATTTGACAGAGATCACAAGTAGGCAGAGAGGCAGGCAGAGAAAGGGGAGGGGGGCAGCAGGCTCCCTGCTGAGCAGAGAGCCCGACCTGGGGCTCCATGCCAGGACCCTGCGATCATGACCTGAGCCAAAGGCAGAGGCTTAACCCACTGAGCCACCCAGGCGCCCCATCCATGATACATTTCTAATACAATCTTATATTCTTTTATTTTTATTAGATAGTTTTAAAAGTTTGATGGTAATATTTTCACACATATGTGAGTGTGTTATTACCAAACATGGGACATAGTTATTTTCATAATTATTTAAATATGTAATAAAATACAACAAACCTCCTCATCTACTATTAAGAAGTTTTGGGGTAAGGCTGGTAGTATGAGCAAGTAATTTGCATTTGTGCTGTCAGCGAGGACTGGTCCTTGTCCCACGCTAGAGACTGGAGAAGCAGAAGCAGATGATTACCTGACCCAGAGACACCTGCGCCACAGGTCCCTTTACCTCCCTGATGTAGGCAGTGGTTACAGCCTCCATCAGCAGTTTCAGGATCTACAGAAAGAAGCTTCTAAATTGTGGCCCGTCACGCATGAAAAACCTAAATATTTTCAGCATCATGTATTTCAGTTTTGCAGAGAATACTAATGGGATGATAAAGAAGTATAAATTGGCAGTAAGATGAAGTTATTTTCAGCATTTTTTATTTAAATTGAAGTCTATGGGGTATGAATTTTATGTTTTCTCATGATTATGACTGGTACTGCCTCACCACGTGGGAGTGAAATTGAAATATGTAGAAGAGAATATGGGGAAGTTAAGAGCATGATGGGTTTGAAGGAGATGGGAACAGGTGTGAAGCTGGGTTTCCCGGGAATTCTGCAGACTTCCCATGTATACATTTTTAGGAATCAACTTCATGCACCTCTTCCAGGAAGTCTGCCATGGTCATGAAGATTGGGTTAGGGTTTCCAATTATAATTATATACACTGTAAACATTGTGTATTTCCCCCTATCCTACATAGCTCTTCACAGAATGTTAGAATTTTTTGCTTTCCAGATGTATGCTTCTTCTGGCAGGGATTAGATCTGATGAGAGCTGAATTCATGCTGGTTGTATAATAATTGTTCAGTGCATGAGTGCCTGTCATTCAGTCTGGAAAAGCTACTTGGGCTGTCATACATTCGTCTTTAGAGAAGAAAAGATACTATGGCTAGATATTCAAAGTCAGAACATTTGGAAAAGGATTTTCCCTTTCTCTCTCTCTCTCTCTCTCTCTCTCTCTCTGTGTGTGTGTGTGTGTGTGTGTGTGTGTGTTATTTTAGGGCAGTGAGTGGGAAGTGTTCTTGACTAGAAATTTAGGATTTGAGTCCTGATTTTGGTCCTTCAGTGGCGTCTGAATGTGTGTGTTGTTGGATCAGCCTCCTAAGCTTTCTGGGCATCAGTTTCTGCATTCATGAGACTAAGGCTCTAAACTCAAATTCCCTTGAGCATCTACATTATTATTCTGTGACAAGCAACTTGTTGTCAGTGACAGGAATGGTTTCCAACCTGGGTGAGCTTCTTCTTGAGGTAAGGGTGGGTAGTGCCTTGTCAAATGTCCATGAACTCTAGTGGAAGCAGATGACATTGAGAACCTTCCCAATTTGTGGCCAAAGGAATGCTGCTGCTTATTCCAGATTATTGCCAGAGTTTCAGAAAGGAAATTATGGCTGAGTTGCTTCTGAAGCATAGATCTGAAGATAAACCACCACTAGATAAGTAGAAGGTTAAGTTGCTATTACCACAAAGGGACCCAATCAGAAGTCATCTAGCTTCTTTTCTCTCCCTCACAATTGTCCTGGATGGTCTGGGGCATTTATGTTTGGCTCAGGGTCTGAGACCAGCGCTCCTCCCAAGTCAGAGCTCTGTCCTAAAGTACATTGTCATCTGAGTAAAGCTCTATCAGTGCTGATTATAGTTTCAGCTGAGGCATGCGTGGGATATGTTGGAGGGGGGAATGCTGGGAAGCCCATGTCTCACTCTGCACTTAGAAGCAAGAGGTGTTGGGGAATGTCCTCAGTCTCCAGTTATGTTTCCAGGAATAATGGCAGAATGGACTTTGGCAAACAACTTAAAGTCTCTACCAAGTTTATGACTTTCAGTAACTGGGAGTGAAATGATCAAATGCATCCAAGATATAATTTGAATTATCATTGTACCTTTTTTTGGACATATCCAACATCACATTATAAATATATAATTCCATGGTTAAATATTTTTATAGTGACCCATACAGTAGAATGCTGTGTAGTTATTAAAATAATTTATAATGATTTATATTTATAGTGATTTTATTTTTATTTAAATGAATATTTTACTTTAATTATTTAACTAACCATTTAATCAAATTAATTAATTTAAATAATTATTTAATATAAATAAACTGTTTAATTAAAATAAATTATTTATTAATTTAAATAAACATTTTATTTATAATGATTTATATTATGTTATATATTTTATTACTTATATTTATTATTTATAATAATGATTAACAAAGACCCCTTCTGTCTCTCAGCTCTGGCCAGTGGTTCTGGGCTGGGTTTTCTTTCTGAACACGCAGCTGAGATGTGTGAATAAACATGAGGTTTCCCAAATCCTTCATAGCCCTCACTGTGTGTGAAAATGAATAGTGAATACACTGGCAATGAGTACACCATATGTAGTTACATTAAACTAGCAAGATATGAAAAAAGTTATGAAATAACCAACTTTTATTAAAAATATTGCTTGGTAAAGTATAGGAAAAGGATTAGAAAAATAAAACTTTATTTTATTTTTATTATTATTATTTTAAAAAGATTTATTTATTTATTTTAGAGGGAGTGTGGGGTGGGTAGGGGCAGGGTGAGAGGGAGAGAATCTCAAGCAAACTTCCTGTTAAGCACAGAACCCAGCATGAGGCTCTATCCCATGACCTTGAGAGCATGACCTGAGCCAAAATCAAGAGTCTGACACTTAACTAACTCAGCCATCCAGGTGCCCCTAGGAAAATACAATTTTATTTATTTTATTTTATTATTTTTAAAGATTTTATTTATTTATTTGACAGAGATCACAAGTAGGCAGAGACAGGCAGAGAGGTGGGGGGAAACAGGGTCCCCCGCTGAGCAGAGAGCCCAATGTGGGGCTTGATCCCAGAACCCTGGGATTATGACCTGAGCCAAAAGCAGAGGTTTAACCCACTGAGCCACCCAGGCACACCGAAAAATAAAATTTTTAATGTTAGTATTTCTTATCTCTGATGGTAGAATTTAAATCATATTTATTTTTTGTTTTTTTTTAATCCATATTTTCTAAATTGTCACCACTAGGATAAATTTATGTGAGTAGTCAGGAAAAGTCAATAAACATTCATTTTAACAAGTGAGAATTTTGTAATGACCCAGGAGAAGTCAAATTTACCCACACTCAACTTCGGCATTGTTTCTTACAGAATTAGTGATCACTTTGGCCAACAGTAGCCAAGGGGGACACATGGTCTTACAAAGAAAATGAGCCAGAGGGCGCCTGGGTGGCTCAGTGGGTTAAGCCATTGCCTTCGGCTCAGGTCATGATCTCAGGGTCCTGGGATCGAGTCCCGCATCGGGCTCTCTGCTCAGCGGGGAGCCTGCTTCTCTCTCTCTCTCTCTGCCTGCCTCTCTGCCTGCTTGTGATCTCTCTCTATCAAATGAATAAATAAAATCTTAAAAAAAAAAAAAAAAAGAAAATGAGCCAGAAAACTTGGCAAGTTTAAAGAAATGGTAATTGTAAATTATGATCCTCTTTCACGGATATGAAAGCTGTTCTCACAGTAAAGCTAATGCATCTTGTAACACATTCATATAAAGTCTTATCACAAAGCCCATAAAGGCACATAAATATCTTCCTTAAATCAGTGAAGCAAAATGTCTGAAATGAGTGCAGCATTTACGAGATGAGCACCCTACCTGCCTCTCAAGCTCACAATGGCTGTAGTGGTTAAAAATTTCAACAATTCATTATTTATCTGTATGGATGGAGTTGGAGTTCTAGATTACTTTTGGTCACAGCCATAGGAAACAAGGAAATGAACTTTTCATTGTGGAAAAGCCTCACATCCCCCTGATAATGGAATATCGATACTTTCTGATGACATTTTTCTACAAGATTATGACCAGTAGCCATTTTAACTCACATTCTTAAGTTAATTGGGTTGAGTTCCTTTTCCTTTATAAACTAAAAGTAAAAGAAATTTAAAAAGAGAAGCCGAGACATTTTTGTCAGCAGTCTCTTCTTTGATTGCCAAGTCGCGACAGACGCCCATTTGGATACACGTAGAAACACATACGCCAGTCACCTTGTCAATAAAAGACTCTGATAGGCAGCCCACTTACTTGCTGGTCTTTCTCTCCCCAAAGGAAACTTTCCTTTGACCTGTGGGTGTTACCAGAAGATTGGTTGTGAATTTCTCCTTCCCATGCTGTCCTTGGAACATTGCTGGGCATCTGTCCTGTTTACCCACAACCCCTCTGCCCATCCACCAGAACTCTGAGCCATCACCCACCCCTCAGACAGAGACTGGAGACAGTGGGCCAGCCTCTCCTCTATCTCTACCTCTTAATTCCTCAGTGTATTAATGCTCCACTTGAGATGCACTGATTTCGGCTTTAATGCATCATCTCAGGACTTGCCCAAATCTGATGCTTTGCTTCCTTTTTGGGCAAGTGAAGAATTGGGTCTGGATTTTAACATTATGCAGGTATTACTGGTGCTACAACCACATGGTGAGGGCTGTGAAGGACTTGGGAAACCTCCTTTATTCACACGTCTCAGCTGGGCATTCAGAAAGCAAACCCAGCACACAACATCCTCCAGAATCACTAGTCAGGGCTGAGAGAAATAAGAGGGCTTTGTTCATCATTATTCTTCAGCCATGGACAAGGAAACTGTCTGGCAAGTTTCATAACTGTCTGGCAAGTTTCAGAACTATCTTCTGATATTAAGATAATTTGGAATAGCTGCAATTATGTGTATAAAGCTACAGGAGACAATTAACTTTAATACTGTCCTTTGCGGTTAACAATACTAGTATAGCTGAGAGATAACTGGTTTAGTAATCCAGAATAGACTTAGGAACAATCAATACTGTCCTTTTGTCAGAACTTGCTGGCATTTCTTGGGAGGGTAGGTGTTCCTTACATTGGCTTATTTCATCCTCCTACCATTCTACTCCAGGAAAAATGCCAAAGTGGGCATGTGCGCAATGAAAACTGAACTGCAGGTGGAAATTTGGAGAGAATTTTATTATCCTGAAACTTAAGTTCATATCTCCATTGCCACAGTTCTCTGTTTGAGTTTAAGCACTAATTTTCCTCAAGTGATTATGTGAAACATCAAGGGCATAGAAATTATATTAGGAAATAGAAATAAATAAGGGCCTTAAATTTGCTTCTGAAAATAGAAAGTATCTTTTGCAGGAAGTGCACAAAACTTCGATTTGGGAATTGCATCAATAAAATTGTGACACCATATATTAGGGTTCTCCAATGAAATGGAGCCAATAGAAAATATCATTCTACCTATTGCCTATCATCTATCAATCATCTATCTATTATCTCTCATCTATCTATCTATCAACTATCTTCTATTATCTATGATCTATCATGTATTATCTATCATCTATCAATCATCTATCTTCTATTATCTATCATATCTATCATCTATCAATCTATTATTGATCATCTATTATCTATCATCTATCAATCACCTATTATCTATCATCTATCTATGTCTGTCTTCTATTATCATCTCTCTATCATCCATCAATCATCTATTATCTATCATCTATCTTTTAAAAAAATATTTTATTTATTTGACAGAGAGAGAGAGAGAGAGAGAGAGATCACAAGTAGACAGAGACAGGCAGCAGGGAGCCTGATGCGGGGCTTAATCCCAGGACCCTGAGATCATGATTTGAATCGAAGGCAGAGGCTTAACCATCTGAGCCACCCAGGTGGCCCTCTATCATCTATCATCTACCTGTTAGCTATCATCTGTTATCTATCATCTGTCTATCATCTATCTATCTTCTGTTTGAGATCATTGGGTCCCCACTATCATTCTGAGGGACTCTGACTTTCTTTACTCTGTTTGCAAGGCCCAGGTGAATCTTACAAAAGGTACATTAGCCATTAATATCCAGTACTCCTGGGATTTAGGGACGGAATCTCTATTACATGGTGTTATTTTGAGTCAAAACTTCCCTTTGATAGAAAAAAGAGGGCAGACTGGTGAGGACCCACAGCTGTCACTAAGTAGATCATCATTTTGGGGCCATGCAGTAAATAAACTAATGTGGAAGGACAGGTAGGAAATGACCCCTCTCTCAGAGTTTCTGATGGGGTTGGGAGAGGGCTATGGCTGGACTTCTCTTTCAGAGGGGACAGAGGCCATTTGTGTATGGGGTGGCAGTGTGTGGTCTAATGGAGAGAAGAGCATTCTTGTGTCTGGTTCCTCACAGAGGAGCTTCAAAGTCACCATTCTCTCTTCAAAAATAGTTGAAGAAGCTGAAAAATCAACTCTTCTTGAATCCATGGAAGAAGTGGGGTCACAGAGAAAACCACTGCCCCCCAAGATTGAGATTCTGACCTGTGAATACAGATCATCACTGGCTATGAGAGCAGAAACTCCACAAAAACCAGTGTTGGGGTAAGAAACAAGAAATGTCATTGAGAAATGGCGGGATACTCCAGGTGGATAAGCCTGAGAGAGAGAAATTCCAGGGGACCCGGTCATGGAGGATCCCCACATTTTTGTGAGTTTTATTTCTTAAACTCTGCTCCGCTCCTAGAGTGAATATCAGAGAAAACTCCTGTCATGCTTCCAGCCAGGGGAGGGAAAAGGAATTGTTTTGAAATAATCTAGAGCATCAGTTCTTCCTAAGGATGTGTGCCTTCAGGAGAAGCTATTTAACCAGATCCTAATCTGCTGGGGGTTCTTCAGAGTATAACAGATTCCAGGGAAAAGAAATACCAATTCCAGTCCCTCTAGCCATCCTGTCCCACCCAAGGGTGCGACAGGGGAGCTGAGAAGCATGTGTGATGTTTATGGTCTCACTAAGAGGCTGAGACCCCATCCTTGGACCTCCCTCTCATGCCCACCAACCCCCATAACTGCACACTACTCAACACCACAGGTCAGTTTCCAGCATCCTTTCTACCCAGCCCTTCATGTCCAGCTTTCAAGAAAAACAATCACAAGACATTGAAATTAAAAAAAAAAAAAACAAAAAAACAAAAAACAGTTTGAAGAGACAGAGCGAGCCGTAGAACCAGGCTCAGATGTGGCAGGGTTGTTAGAATTATCAGACTGGGAATTAAAACAATAGTGATTGATATGCTCACGGCTCTCATTGATGAAGTAAAGAATACCAGGATAGACTGGTAATGTGAACAGAGAGATGGAAATCCGAAGAGAGAACCAAAGTAAAATGCCAGGGATCAAAGTCACTAACGGAAATGAAGAATGCCTTTGATGGGCTCTGTGGGTGAGACACGGCTGAGGAAACAGTCTCTGATCTCGAGGATATAGGAATAAAAACCTTCCAAATGAAAAAGCAGTTGGAGAAAGGACTGAATAAACAGAACAGAATATCCAAGAGCTATGGGACAATGTGTAGAGTACAAATACCAGAAGGAGAAGAAAAGGAGAGAAGAACTGAAGAAACATTTGAAATAAAATAACCGAGAATTTTCCTAAATCAAAGTCAGACACCAAACCCCAGATCCAGGGAGCACAGGAAACATCTCCCAGGATAAATGCCAGAAAAACTACACCTTGAGGGCGCCTGGGTGGCTCAGTTGGTTAAGCGGCTGCTTTCGGCTAGGGTCATGATTCCAGGGTCCTGGGATCAAGCCCCGTATCGGGCTCCCTGCTCAGCAGGGAGCCTGCTTCCTCCTCTTTCTGACTGCCTCTCTGCCTACTTGTAATCTCTGTCTGTCAAATAAATAAATAAAATCTTAAAAAAAAAAAAAGAAAAAAGAAAAAGAAAAACTACATCTCAATGTATCATTTTCAGGCACCTGGGTGGCTCAGTTGGTTAAGTGGCTGCCTTCAGCTCAGGTCATGATTCCAGGGTCCTGGGATCGAGCCCCGTATTGGGCTCTCTGCTCAGCAGAAAGCCTGCTTCTCCCTGCTGCTCTGTTTACTTGTGATCTCTCTATCTCTCTGTCAAATAAATAAATAAAATCTTAAAAAAAATAAAAATAAAAATAAAAATAAACACACCTCAATGTATCCTTTTCAGATGCTAGGAAATCAGAGATTGAAATAATCCTGAAAGAAGCCAGGAGTGGGGGCCGCCTGGGTGGCTCAGTGGTCATGATCTCAGGGTCCTAGGATCAAGCCCCGCATCAGGCTCTCTGCTCAGTGAGTCTCCTTCTCTTCCTTCCTCTCTTCCTATCTCTCTGCATACTTGCGATCTCTCTCTCTCTCTGTCAAATAAGTAAATAAATAAATCTTAAAAAAATAAAAAAAAGAAGCCAGGAGTGAGCTGTGCTGGTGTCGGGGAGAAGAGTCCTGCGTTGGGGGAACAGCATAGGAGCCACAGGACATGGGACTATCCTGCCAGCAGGACAGAGGCCCAGAGAGCTGCCCAGAGATGTACAGTACCTTGTCTGCTGAACAGACTTTGGCTTCCCTTGAGTACAATGGGAGAACCTGCGGGACTGAGAACTGGCATCATCTGACTCGTCTGTCAATCATAGATATATATAAAAAAATTAGGTTCTACTATGCAACGCCAGTTTAAAAAATACTTGAGAGTTTATATGAATCTTGATGTCTGGAGTCAGGCCAGCTGCCCAGTCTGGGGGGATAATCCCTGTGTGACTGTCCTCATTTCAGTCCCCAGCCACCTACTTGGGGTGCTCATGACTGTGTTCAGGCTATTCAACTGGCTACAAATTTAGCATTTCCCATATGTACCCTCAGGTTTGACAATTGGCTATAATGACTCACAGAACTCAAGAAAAGTACTATATTTAAAATGACAAATTTATCATAGCAAAAGTGTGCAGATTAGAACCAACCAAAGGAAATGACAGGCATAGGGCAAAGTCTGGGAGGGTTCTGAAAGCAAAGGTTCTGTCATCCTTGGCAATGCATTGCCCTCTCTGCATTGGAGTGTGGCAATACTCAGAGTGTGCCAGCCAGAGACACTCAACTTAGTGGGGTGCCCAGTGTCTTGGGTGAAGCTTTATAAAGCAGTGACTGGCTGCATACTTGGCCAGATAGTTGAATCCAGTCTCCCAACCCCCTCTCCCCTCCTCAGAATCCAGGCTGATGTCTTCCCGCTAAGCCCAACTTGCTAGCCACACAGTTGGTCCCTCTGGCCATCTGGGTCATCTTGTTTGTGCAGTCACCCAGGTGCTCACTATGACCAACAGAGACCCTGGGGAAATCCCAAGGCTTTCAAGTCTTCCTCCCAGAAACCAGAGACAAATGCCAGCCAAACTCTTTTTTGACTATATAGGGCAAGGACACATACATGTTTACATGTTATCATAACATTGATAATCGAGTAGGTATTTTTACTCCATAACTCATGTCAAGTTACTATCAACTGACCATTGATTCTTTGTACTTGGAAATGCTATTTTTGTCTCCCCCCATTCTTTCTCTTTTTAAAAAATTATTTATTTATTTTAAAGAGAGAGAGAGCGTGCGAGTGAGAGCTAGGGGCAGAGGACGAGAGAGTCTTAAGCAGACTCCGCCCTTGGTGCAAAGCCTGATGTAGGGCTCGATCTCACAACCCCAAGATCTTGACCGGAGCTGAACCCAAGATTTGGGTGCTTAACCAGGTGCGCCACCCAGGCACCACATCTCCCTACATTGTTCAGATGAACAGTTTGTGATCTTCAATTTGTTTAGCACCAAACTATTCCTTATGGTTTTTCCTCTGTGGTTTTAATTCATGTACATTTTTCTTCTAAGGACAATTTTTCATATGTATCCTTTTACATATGCTTCCATCTTACTTTTTTTCCCTTATTCTTTGGTTTCTTAAGAGTCAAGGTATGAACTGTCAGTGTATAAATTGTAATATCGTACTTCTGTCATTTTGATTTTTTTAAGATATTTTATTTATTTATTTGAGAGAGAGAGCACAAGCAGGGGGGATGGGGAGGGAGAAGCAGGCTCCCATCTGAGCAGGGAGTCCATGCTAGGCTTCATCCCAGGACCCCAGGATCATGACCTGAGCCACCAGGTGCCCCTGTCATTGTGATTGTATGCTTTCTTGAAAGGTCAGTGTGTTTTGTCTTCACATGACCAGCTAAATTCAGATTAGAAGATTTATTCCACAAGTCACTACCTCGGCTTTGGAATTTTAGATGGATGGTTTTGCTGAAAGACTCCATTACATCAGGTTTTTTTTTTCCCCTTAAGATTTTATTTATCCATTTGTCAGAGAGCGAGCACAAGCAGGGGGAGCAGCAGGCAGAGGGAGAAGCAGAACCCCCTGGATGAGCAGGGAGCCTGATGGGGGGCTTCATCCCAGGACCCAGAGCCTAAGGCTGATGCTTAACCGACTGAGCCCCCCACGCTCCCTGTTACATCAGTCTTAATTGGGACATGCTGCTCTGAATTTCTCCCTGGCCTCAGTGCTGGTGGCCCCTGAGTGCAGAATCCCAACTGCTTACCCTCCTTTTGACTTTCTACAAGGGTCAAATGCAGAAAATTAGGAATCTCTCATAATTCTTATTTCCCTCCTCTTCCGTGGATATCCCCCTTTCTAAGACCAGATGGCCCATTTGAGCAGCTCTGAAGAGGACTTTCAGAAGATGGTGATGTGGCGACAGAGTGAACACTAGCTCGTGAGCTGGTCGGCAGCTCTACCCTGTGCTCTAGTCGCTCACCCCTCTCGACAGCCTTTCAGTTTTGGATGTTTTCTTGTTTTCTGACGTCAGGCGTGGTCTTAGCTGTGGCCAGAGTGTGACTGGGGATCTAAAGATGGAGATGGCACGTAGGATATTAGCAGGGCCCATGGCTGGTTTGTATTTCAAAAGAAGCACAGAAATCTGGCTGCTGATTTGAGAATAGAGCCAGGGCCAGAGAGAGAAGCCAGTGATGAGGTCCTTGGGGCATTCCGGGATGAGACTGGTGGCTTGCATCAAGAATGCCTCAGTGCTGGGGGTCAGAGGTCAGCTGTCTTTTTAAGAAAGAACTAACTATATTAGAATAAGGCTTTGCTCATCATAAATTAAATGTATTTTAACTAATATTATTACTATTGTTATTATTCATCTTTAAAGGGTCACATTTTAAACAGCATGCATCTTGAGAATATCACTGCTGTCTGACAGTTTTAGGGTGGATAAAACATACCCATCATCTAAAATAAGCCTTTCTCATCCTCTGTGTCTGTGTGTTTTCTGGCTGTTCTCCAGTTTGAAACTAACGATAAAGAAAAGCTATCTGACACGAATGATGCCACTAGATTACAGAAAAAAAAAAAATTAGATTTTTGAAGTGGGATTTGCAAATACATTTAAGGTACCTTTTTTTTTTTTTAAGATTTTATTTATTTATTTGACAGAGGGAGATCACAAGTAAGCAGAGAGGCAGGCAGAGAGAGAGGGGCAAGCAGGCTCCCCACAGAGAAAGGAGCTCAATGTGGAACTCCATCCCAGGACCCTGGAATAATGACCCAAGCTGAAGGCAGTCACTTAACCAACTGAGCCACCCAGGCACCCAAGTTATCTGTTTTAATATATAATATTTTTATGTATTTGTATTTATATGTATTTGTATTTGTATTTATATATATGTAATATATAATGTACTTACTCTGCTATTCAATAGACTTTTGATTATGCTCTCTAGAACTGGGCCCTTAGGAGATTTCATTTAAAAGAAATGAAATTTCAAATTCCAAAATTCAAACATGTTCTTCAGCATGTGGGGTGTTGCCCTCTCCTATCCTGGTCAGAGACAAATTGGGGCCAGATTAGGAAAAGGTGTCAGTCATGGTTTTCCCATGATTGCTTCTCCTGGGGGAAGAGTAGACCATAGGTCTACTGTGGCAGTGGGTCAGCATGGTGTGAGTATGGTCAGAGTTCTCGGTTAGTTTTACAAAGTGGCTAACAACTCCCCTCTCTCTCCTCCCTAAGGAGCTGGGACATGTCAGAATGTCCAGTGGTTTCCACAGCTCCTTCAGAAAGCAGGGCAAGGCTGGGCTTTGTATTGGTTGTTTCCTAGTTTTTGTTTTTTTGGAGTATTTTTGTGTGTGTGTGGAGCCATATAACCCCGCACGAGGAGCACAGGGCTGCAAGTGTGACTGGCTGGGAGAGCCATGGAAAAGTGTGCATGTGCACAGGACATGTCCAGGCTCGCGGGCAGTATGATTGGGCCTGGGGTAAAATCAGCTAATCAGCCAATCGTGGTTGGTATTTCCTCATTCAGGGAAAACCAGGGGAAGTTTGTGTATAATAACAAGGTAAAGTCCCCATGCATATTCCAAAACTGTTTGTTGTAAACAGTAGGACTAATCACGGCCTGAGGTCTGCAACATATGTCAGTACTGTCCTTCTGTCTCAAAGAAAACTCAAGAACACCTGGGTGGCTCAGTCGGTTAAGCCTCTGCCTTTGGCTCAGGTCATGATCCCAGCATCCTGGGATTAAGTCCTGAATCGGACTCCTGCTTCTCTCTGCACCTCTGCCTGCCACTCTGCCTGCTTGTGCATACACACACTCTCTCTCTGACAAATAAATAAATAAAATCTTTCAAAAAAAAAAAAAAAGAAAACTCAGGAGGTCATCTTGCTTCTAATTTACTTTCTGTTAGAATGTAGGCTGCACCTGAAAATGAGACTTTGACCTTTCCAGATTACATGGTACAGAGCGAGTAATGGAAGAGCATAGACTGGAGGGGCACCTGGATGGCACAGTGGGTTAAGCTTCTTCTGCCTTCAGCGTCGGTCATGATCTCAGTGTCTTGGGATTGAGCCCTGCATCGGGCTCTCTGCTTGGTGGGGAGCCTGCTTCCCCATCTCTCTCTGCCTGCCTCTCTGCCTACTTGTGATCTCTCTTTCTCTGTTAAATAAATAAATAAAATCTTAAAAAAAAAAAGAGCATAGACTGGAGAAATGTAAACCGTACGCATTCTCTGCTTTTTCTATACATTCCATCCTTTTAACTTTTCTTGTTAATCTATTTCAAACCAAATATATCTTTTTAATTTGATATTTTCTTTTTATCTTTTAACTGGATAATTAAATTAATGTACATGTAAGTATACTATCTTAATAAATATTCACCTATTTCCGTATTCTTTTTTTTTACTTTTTTTTATATTGAATGATTTTATCATTTCATTTTTTCTTCTGTAACATCTTGGAAGTTGTATATGTTTTCAAATGTGGTCCTAGTGATTGAACTAGGTGTTACCATAAGAATTCTTGGTTTCACAAAGTCTGTTATTTATAATTTTACTTCCTTCTTGAATGTTCCAAGGATCTCTTATCATTTTAACTTTATTTATCTTCTAGCATTTCTGACAATGTAGGTCTCCTGGAGAAATGTTCTCAACTTTTGTCTCACTGAAAATATCTCCATTTCACTTCCTTTTTTTTTTTTTTTAAGATTTTATTCATTTATTTAACAGAGAGAGAGAGATCACAAGTAGGCAGAAAGGCAGGCAGAGGAGGAGGGGAATGCAGGCTCCCCGCTGAGCAGAGAGCCTGATGTGGGGCTCCATCCCAGGACCCTGAGATCATGACCTGAGCCAAAGGCAGAGGCTTAACCCACTGAGCCACCCAGGAGCCCCATCACTTCCATTTTTGAAGAACACAGTCTCTGGATATAAAATCTAACTGAAAGGTTGTTTTTTTTTTTTCCTCCTCACCATGTTAAGAATATCACATCCTGATTTCTCGCATCTATTGTTGTCTGATGAGCAATTAGCTATAATTTCTTTTTTTTTTATCATTTAAAAAAATCTGTACACAAAAGGTTTATCTTTTGGCTGGTTTTGAGATTTTCTCTTTTCGGTGTTCAGCAGGGTGAGTATGCTGTGCTTAGATGTCCGTTTCTTCTTATTTTTTGTTCTTGGAGTTTTCAGCACTCCTTTAGCCTACCGGTTTCCATCTGGAATACATTTTGTAGAATTTGTGGTGATGAACTCTTTTTTTTTTTTCAAAGATTTTTATTTATTTATTTGACAGACAGAGATCACAAGTAGGCAGAGAGGCAGGCAGAGAGAGAGGAGGAAGCAGGCTCCTTGCTGAGCAGACAGCCAGATGTGGGGCTCGATCCCAGGACTCTGGGATCATGACCCGAGCCAAAGGCAGAGGCTTTAACCCACTGAGCCTCCCAGGCGCCCCTGATGAACACTTTTTTAAAAAGTTTTATTTATTTATTTGAGAGAGATGGGGAGAGAAAGAGAGAAACTTTGAGTAGGGGTAGGGGCAGAGGGAGAGAATGTTCAGCCGACTCCTTCCTGAGCCTGAAACCAGCCGTGGGGCTTGATCCCGTAACTCGAAGATCATAACCTGAGCTGAAACTAAAGTTGGGCGCTCAACCCTCTGAGCCACACAAGGGGCCCAACTGCCGGCTCCTCACCACAAAAGACCTGTTCTCACCTTTCACTTTGGCCCTGAAGGCGCTCTGGATCACAGCTGTCCTGCGTTTTGGGAATGCTCCTGTAGCTTGGGGACATCTCCAGCAGTGTTCCAACCACCTGCAGCCTTGGGAATGAGTGCCCGGTGTGTCTCTCAGCCCTCCTGTCCTGCTCTGAGCTGTGGGCACAAAACCCTCTGCTCATGGGGATGGTCCTCATTGGCTGGAACTAGTTACACTAACCTACGGCACTAGCACACACAGGCCTTGTATTATCATTAAAAATGCATCTGGCTTATCTTGATCCCCACCCATGGAGGATTTCTCTTCCTTCTGCTGATTCTTTGGGGCTGAAAGCGAAGGCGAGTCTCTAATTTCTGAGCCAGAGTCATCTTTCTGGAATTTATTTTCTTAACGCTTCTTAAGTGTACATGAATCTTTGGCATTCTGAGGAGTTTGAAACAACTGTGATTTCTGGAGCCTGTCGAGCTGGCTTTTGTTGTTGGGTGCTGGTGACGGACTGTCTTCTCAAAGATTTACCTCTTACACAGAAGCAAGTTCTTCCATGTCTGTGTTAACTGTATCTCATATGTACTGGCATGCAGAACTTCAATTTTTCTGTGGTTCTTTGGGATTGAGTTTTAAAAATCTCTCTCTTTAAATTATTTTTTATTGTTGATTTAACAATTCAACTGTATTTTAATAGAAGGATACTGCCTACATGGTATTGATTTTCATTTTGAAATCCACTGAGATTTCCTTTGTGATCTTATACATTTAGTATTTTTAAGGGTCTCTTGTATACTTTAAAAGAATATTGACTCTATTTCTGGGGTGCAGAATTTTCTCTATCTCTCTTGCTACTTACCGATATCCTTCTGGGCTAGATTTATACTATTTTTTATATTACTCACTATATTATTTATTTTCAACAAATGAAATGAGTTAGCTAATTTTCATATTTATCTGTATTTCATTATGCCTCCCTCTTCTGTGTCATAATTTCATATTCAGATTTAATAGATATTATTTCTTGGTTATCCTATTTCAAACTCTTGGTGATACTTTTATTTCATACAATGATTTCATCTGGAGAAACTGACAGCTACACTATTGATTTTGTTAGCTTTTTAGTACTGCCTAAAGTAGGTAGCTGGAAGCATGTCTTCTTGTGGTTTTATTATTTATTTATTTATTTATTTGAGAGAGAAAGAGAGAGAATACGAGCAGGGGGAGAGGCAGACAGAGGGAGAGGGAGAAGCAGACTCCCCACCGAGCAGAGAGCCTGACATGGGGCTCAGTCCCAGGACCCTGAGATCATGATCTGAGCCGAAGGCAGACACTTAACAGCTGAGCCACCTGTTTGTGTATTTAGATAGGCTGGATCTATGGGAGATTTTTGCTGTTACTTTCTCTCTCTTGCTCTCCTTCTGCTTCCCTCTACACTTTTGGTTTGTTAGAGTTTCACCATTTACCCACTGGTATTGTCAAGCTCCAGCTTAGATCCCAGGGTCTTGGATGACATTCTGCATATCTGCCCAAGTTTATATTAGAGGTTTCGTAGATCTCATCACAAAGCTAGTAGGTGATGTCACTTATTCTTGCCCACAAGACTGAGTTTCTGTCATGTATAGGTGTTTTGTTCTTATCTAAGTCTGTATCTTTTGCAGGAGTTGACTTCAGATTCCTTTGAGAAGTGGGAATCCTCAGCTCAGGTCCTGGATTCTGGTAATGAGTCTGACTGATCCCGTGTCAATGGCCATCCTTGGCCATTTGAGAGAAGCCAGTTGCCTTAGCTTCACCCCAGACACTAAGTCCTTCAGATCTACCACCTTTGCCCCACACATCTCCTTATTAATAATCTATTTTCTTATATATATATAAGATATATATGAGATATATATATGATATATATTATTTATATATATATGTATTTTAAGATTTTATTTTATTTATTTATTTTTTTTACATAATCTCTATACCCAACGTGAGGCTTAAACTCACAAGTTGGAGATCAAGAGTCACATATCCTACTGACTGAGCCAGTCAGTTGCCCTGTTTTCATTACTAATATACTTTATTATTTCTCTGTTACTCTTGCCTTGGAAGATCTCACTGTTCTCTTTGGGTCTTGAATATTTGCTGATGATCTCAACACCGGCATGTAAGCACTGTTGTTGAGTACTACAGATGTGCTCTTTGGCTCTATTATCAAATTTGAACCTAACATATTTTCAGTTAAAATAAATGAAAAAGATCCCTTGATTCTATAATATTGCCTTCTCAGATGATGGCAGAACTTTGAAAGAGATCAGGACTATCAATTTTTATTTTCATTTGTGTTAAAATGTCTTGAATTGCTTTTTTTTTTTTTACTGTAATTCTTCGAACATTATATTGCCTAAAGTCTTTTGTAAAGGAATAATGAAGATCCTTGTACATGTAAAAAACCTATTCTCTTACACACATTTATTTCCAGAATGGGCTAAATGCAGTTTGCTGGTCTTAACAGAAAATAAGCCAATAATTTTGAATAAGAATTAAAAAAAATCTTTCCTTTGTAGACACCACTTTTTAGCCTGAGAAAAATAGCCAGTCTTTTTTTCTTCCTTGTTCATGCAGGTTGGTCCTTTTTCCTTTCTCCTTTGTGCCTCTGCACAAATTTCAAAATGTGAGCTAGTAGTTTAGTACTTTGAAGATGTGACTTTGTGGGGTGTCTGGGTGGCTCAGTGGGTTAAAGCCTCTGCCTTCAGCTCTGGTCATGATCCCAGGGTCCTAGGATGGAGCCCTGCATCGGGCTCTCTGCCTAGTGGGGAGCCTGCTTTCTCCTCTCTCTCTGCCTGCCTCTCTATGTACTTGTGATCTCTCTCAAATAAATAAATAAAATCTTAAAAAAAAAAAAAAGATGTGACTTGGTTGCCGTCAAGGACACTAATGACACGTCTGTGGTGTGTGGCAAGAGGTTTGCTCTTTGAATGTTGTTTGCTGAGGACTTGGAGGACCTTCCAGGAGCATATGTGTATTTTCTCAGGGGCCCTGTGTCAGTGAGCTGTTGGGAGCACAGCTTACCACCAGCCAGATCTCTGTTCCAGCCCATGGGTGAGCATGGGTCTCAGCAGATTCACATCAAGGTGCTCCAGACCGTCATTCCTTCCCATAGTCTCTGGGTGGCATCCACTTCCTGGACTTCTTTTTCTAGCGGTGACTCATTTCCTTGGTTCATGGCCCCTTTTTTCCCCATCTTTAAAGCCAACAACATTGCATCTCTCTGATTCTGCTCCATTGTCATATCTCTTTGACTCTCTGTTTTGATTCCTTTTTCTACACTGAAGGACCCATGAGATTACCGCAAACATCATGATCCAAGATAATCCAATACCCACATAATCCAAGATCATCTCCCTATTTCAAGGTAAACTGATTAGCCATTTTACTTTCCCTTTGCTAGTACTCTGCCTGACATATTTGCAGATGCCTTCAGTTGGGCATTGTCACCTTTGGGGGGCCATTACTCTACCTACCACACTCAGTATAATGGTTTTAATGACATAATAGATAAAACATTCGTTGAGCATGTACCACTTTCACTGTGCTTAGTGTTTTCTATGCATTACCTGAAAAGCAGCTGTAAGAAGTAGGTACCCCGATTATTTCCATTTTTTAGATGAGGATTGTGACATAGGGAACCCAAGGTTTCATAGCCAAACCCCTGTGGTGTTAGAAATAGCACCCTTCATGCTTTGCTCTACTATTTTTCATCTTTTCTTAGTTGATATTGCTCTGCTGCCCTTTCTCTGAGAACTTTCCCCATGAGTTTGGAGTATTGCTCTGTCTTTGGGGCCATCCTTTTACTATATGGCTTACTATAATGATTTTTGAATGATGAGTAGTTGTTGGTTCATACTGGTCCCATTGGATGTTCCCTCTGAGATCTTGGAATTGTGATAGGGGATTCTAATTAGTTGACTAGAGGGACTGGAATAAGGAGGCTTGAGTGTCTGTTTCACTGTTTGCTCTGGGTTCTGAGATAGGCACTCTGAACCTTTCAGCATCTTCTGTATCCATCAGATATATTCTTGCTGTGTAAGCTAGTTTGCATGGGTCTCTGTATCTTGAAGTCAAAAGAGATTTTAATTAAGATTCTTAGTATATTACTATTTTGTTCCCAACTTCTTTCTTAAGATAATTATCAATTTTGCCTTATAGAGAATGTGGATAATACTGGCCTTCCTAGACACAAGGAATTTAAATGCTGAAATGAGCCATACCAATATGGTGATGATGATGCTTTAATCATTTTATTTCAAAATCACCTTCACCTTAAGAGCATGAGACAAGGTGCCTGGGTGGCTCAGTGGTTAAGCCACTGCCTTCGGCTCAGGTCATGGTCTCAGGGTCCTGGGATCGAGTCCTGTGTCGGGCTCTCTGCTCGGCAGGGAGCTTGCTTCCCTCTCTCTCTCTTTGCCTGCCTCTCTGCCTACTTGTGATCTCTGTCTGTCAAATAAACAAATAAAATCTTTTAAAAAAAAAAGAGCATGAGACATTCCAATATTTTTTATGTTTTTATTTTAAATTTTTTTAGATTTAAAAAATTTTTTCAGTGTTCCAAAATTCATTGTTTATGTACTACACCCAGTGCTCCATGCAATCCATGCCCTCCTTAATACCCACCACCAGGCTCACCCATCCCCCCACTCCTCTCCCCTCCAAAATCCTCAGTTTGTTTCTCAGAGCCCACAGTCTCTCATGCTTCATCACCCCCTCTAAATTTCTCTCAATTCACTTTTCCTTTCCTTCTCCTAATGTCCTCCATGTTATTCCTCATGCTCCACAAGTAAGTGAAACTGTATGATAATTGACTCTCTCTGCTTGACTTATTTCAATCAGCATAATCTCCTCCAGTCCTGCCCATGTTGATACAAAAGTTGGTATTCATCCTTTCTGATGGAGGCATAATATTCCATTGTATATATGGGACCATATCTTCTTTATCCATTCATCTGTTCAAGGGCATCTTGTTTTTTTCCACAGTTTTGTGACTATGGCCATTGCTGCTATGAACATTGGGGTACGGATGGCCCTTCTTTTCACTACATCTGTATCTTTGGGGTAATTACCTAGTAGTGCAGTTGCAGGTTCATAGGGTAGCTCTGTATTTAATTTCTTAAGGAGTCTCCACACTGTTTTCCAAAGTGGCTGCACCAACTTGCATTCCCACCAACAGGGTAAGAGGGTTGCCCTTTCTCCACATCCTCTCCAACTTGTTGTTTACTGTTTTGTTAATTTTGATCATTCTAACTGGTGTAAGGTGGTATCTTAATGTGGTTTTTTTTTTTAATTTTTTATTTTTTTATAAACATGTATTTTTATCCCCAGGGGTACAGGTCTGTGAATCACCAGGTTTACACACTTCACAGCACTCACCAAAGCACATACCCTCCCCAATGTCCATAACCCTACCCCCCTTCTCCCAACCCCCCTCCCCCCAGCAACCCTCAGTTTGTTTTGTAAGATTAAGACTCAATGTGGTTTTGATTTGAATTTCCCTGATATCTACGGATGATGAACATTTTTTCATGTGTCTGTTAGCCATTTGTGTGTCTTCTTTGGAGAAGTGTCTGTGTCTTCTGCCCATTTTTTGATGTGAAATCATGGGCAGTAACTCTTTGACATCAGCCACAGCAACTTCTTTGAAGACATGTCTCCAAAGGCAAAGGAAACAAAAGTGAAAATGAACTTTTGGGAGTTCATCAAGATCAAAAGCTTCTACACAGCAAAGGAACAGTTAACAAAACAAAGAGGCAACCCACCAAATGGGAGAAGATACTCGCAAATGACACTACAGAGAAAGAGCTGATATCCAAGACCTGTAAAGAACTCCTCAAACTCAACACCCAAGAGATATTCCAATATTATTACCACTTATTCAATTACATCATAAAACAGATATTCAAGGAGTTTGAAGGAAGTTTTAAGGGAGGCTTATATCCTACAAATCATACATAGACCTTGCATTTGAAGATGACAGAACTTCCTATGCATTTTAATGATCATTGAAAGAACTCAACCCAAATGGCAGAAATGATCTTTTTTTTTTCCCTCAGAAAAGCTGGGTTTTTGTAAAATGTATATTAAACATTGAGTGAAACAGATGTTTTTGGAAAAAAGTTTCTTGCATGAATACAAGACACATGGATTTCTTCATGCTTATAAAAAAGTATGAGGGGAAGATGAAAATGCCTATTACAATTAGATACCAAGGTAAAATTGATTTCTGAGAAGTTTCCCCTCATATTCATCTTTTTGAAAACGTTTACTGATTGTACTGCCATGGAGAAACCAAAGAAGGACTAGGACCGAATGATAGGACTGAGTACTATTCTTCATTTTTGTTAAGAAACAGCCACATGTTTATAAGAACCTTCTTTGCATTTCATCTGGAGGAAGAGGTTTTTGGAAATGATTCCTTCAAACACAGCTATTCACATTTTTTTTTACTGCTGTCTTGGCAGCTAATGTGCAAGTAACACTAAATGTGTTTCTTTTAAATAGTTTTTTTTTTTTTTAAGATTTTGTTTATTTCGCAGAGAGAGAGAGATCACAAGTAGGCGGAGAGGCAGACATAGAGAGAGGGGGAAGCAGGCTCTCCGCTGAGCAGAGAGCCTGATATGGGGTTCTTTCCCAGGATCCTGGGACCACGAACTGAGCCAAAGGCAGAGGCTCAACCCACTGAGTCACCCAGGTGCTCTCTAAATGCATTTCTTAAAATCCCAAAGGTCCTTAGAAGGATCTGAAAAAGGACTGTCCTGATGCTTCGCACAATAGGACACTGACAGAGATGCTACATCACGGTGATAAGGACACATGCGTGGGTTTTCTGCTGGCTGGCTGATCTGAGGAAAACAATGCCCCTCTCAGGAAAAATCCATTATAAACCACTCCACTCGTTTAGAGATAGTTTGACAGGTGCTTTAAAGTCAGCCAAAATTAAAAAGATCAGAGGGCAAAATTCATGTCTTGTGTTATCCTTGCTAAAATTGTTCATTGTGAGATGGAGAGTCCTAGGCTGTTTTTTCATTTTTGTAAGATTTTACTCTTGCATATAGAAGTATGTTGCTGAGAAGGACAATTTTAGTTTTCATCAAATACATTATTTGTGATGCTTTGAGTTAAGAGGATGAGTGTATAACTCAATTACTTTATCATCAGCCACTAATCTTGGAGGCCCAATGGGGAGGCTTATAAACATGTGAACATGAGCCATCCCCAAAGAACATGGGAATTCCCTTGTGAAGGTACCACAAGGCCTTGGAAGGTTGCCTGGTTTGTTTGATAGAAGCTTAGAATCAATAGAATAGGCTTCTTTCTTAAAATGTTTGATTCATTTCCTAAGCACTTCCTTAAAATATTTTAATAGCCTTAAATCAATGATAAAGAGGAAAGTTTTATATTCCCTTCAAATTAAATATTGGCACAAGAACAATCCACCTCTTGTGTAGTAATTTGCCTTCTTGTGGTGATAATTGCATTGCCCTATAAGGGTTTTCTTCTGAACTTGCAAATTACTGCAAATGATGCTTTTCAGGGGCGCTGGGGTGGCTCCGTTGGTAGAGTTTGTGACTCCTGATCTCCGGGTTATGAGTTCAAGCCCCGTGTTTTGTGTAGTGATGAGTTTAAAAATCTTTAAAAATATTGATGCTTTTCAGCAACTTTTTCTTTTTCTTTTTTTTTTTGAATATCAGAGGTTTAGGACTAGAAGGGGGTTTAGTGACCTTGAGGCATGAAATCCTTGTTCTGATGTGAATGGACTAGGGTGAGGGAGACTGAACCCCTCACCTTGGGTTGCACAACTCAGCAGGTGACACTCAGGAGAGTCAGGCTTCCCAGAAATTTACATGAATCCCAGACAAGTATGGGGCCAGCCCTGGTTTGGACAAAATAGTTCTTGGTCAAGTTCGTTCTGATGGGATTTGCTTAAAGGGTTTTCCCAGGCTTGTTATTTAGGCATTGTGTCCTTTTCTCTTTTTGTCTTACAAGGTTATTCTTCTGGGCCCCCTCCCCTGTACCTGAAGCATGGTATTTAGATCCAAACTGTCTAGGCATGAATGCGGGCTCTGACCGTTCTTAGCTGTGTGACCCAGGGCAAATTACCAAACTTCTCTGTGCTTCAATTTCCTTGGGTAGAATGGACATAATGGTAGATGGGAGGATTGTATAGAATATTCCATATCATTTAGTTAGTGCAGACTCAGTTCATGGTGGGTAACTGCCTTTAACGTCATTACTGTCATTTTCTAGATGGTATCCTGAGATGTCTCAAATTACTGATCTTCCCCTGGAAGACTGCATGTCCATTTGGGTGGTGGAGATGTGAATCACTAGTGACTCCTGTTTTTCTCAGTTCTCTGCTGGGATCCAACAGTGAACTACTGTTCACGTAGTGAAAAAATAATATTGACTTCAAACTTCTAAATATCTCTGTGCCTATCTTCACCTCTCCAATGAGACTGCTGTTGCCTCATCCAGATCCTCTTCAGTCTCGTTCGGCTTTTGTCGTCATCATGGTTTTGTTTTGTTTTAGTGTTAGTTTTTAGAATATAACTTTTATTTTTTTTTTTTTTAATTTTTTATTTATATAACTTTTAAATTTTTATACATACAAAATACAAATGAAAGTTTTTATCTATTACAAAGATAGCTGCTTAGAAAAACCACAAAACCGTCAACTCAAGAGATTTGAGTTCGGTTTTACTAATAAAGTAAATAAAATACATAATGATTCATCAACATTCACAGAGAACCGCAGAAAAAGCTGTAAACAAGGGTTGCCTACAAAAGAAAATGCATCAAATACAAGGTGTTGGGTTTATTGTCTGATTACCTGGGGTGTGTCATATTTCTTTCCATGGACAAAGTGGGAAGACTGCAGTGAGGGTTTTAACACTCACCTGTCACCTATTAAGGTCCTGCTCACTCCTCAGTGTCCCTGCAAGCCCAGAGTGGGCAGCAGCCTCCGCGATCTCCTGCTTCTCGGCAGACGACCACTCTTCCTCCAGCCCCATGCCAGCTGCCAACACATAAATTCTCACATGCTACCTTTGTAAAAATGCATACACTCTCCTTTTGCTTACTCCCATTTATATGTAAGTCTCTCAACATGTAAGCATTTACTTTCCTCATAAAAAAGTCACCAAGATAAAGGAATGTTTGAGGTTGCTTTGGTGTCTGTCTGCTTGTTTTTCTTTTTCCAGATTTTTTTTTTAACAGTTGGGAGGAACCTTATTTTATACAAATATATGAGATACTGTCACTAAGTCAGGTTTAGGAATAAATTACTAGACAATAAAGCATTTGCATTTCTCTGGAAAACCAGGAGCTGTAGGCACTCCTACCCTTGCTGATTCTGAGCTTGTATTCTCCAGTAATCTCTTGTGAAACATTTGTTGCTGTGCAGCGGAGGTAAGTTTCACCTTGTTTCTGTTGCGTTTTGAGGTTCTCCATAGCAGATAAACCATGCATGGTATGCCCTAGGAGCATAATTCATATTTTCTGCACCTCCTTGTGCAACCCCAGAAGTTCTCCACGGAAGTCCAGCACTATCTAAGGAAAAGTTAAGAGGACCATGATTTTGAGCATAGTTTTGTTTCCCTGATGAAGCTTCACGTGACACCGTTACTTCAATTTCAGTGAAGTTTAAAAACAGCACAATCTTGCTTAATCACTAAAAATGAAAAAAGAAAATCAATAAACAAAAGACTACTTACATCATTCATATAGAATGTAAGAAAATCCTGGGGTGCCTGGCTGTCTCAGTCAGAAGAGCTTCCAACTCTTGATCTCAGAGTTGTGGGTTTGAGCCCTGCATTGGGCATAGAGATCACTTCCAACAGATGGCTCTCTACCTGATGAATTTTATTTTGTATTATTATCTTATTACTTTTCCAACTGTATTGAAATACAATTAACATATTGTGTAAACTTAGGGTATACAACATGTTGATCTGATACACTTCTATGTTGCAAAATTATTACTATCATAACATTAGCTCCTACCTCCACCCATCACAGAATTACATTTTTTTTTTTTATGGCAAGAACACTGAGGATCTACTCTCAGCAACTTTCCAGCATATGATCCACTCATTATTATTTAAATATAATATATTCTTTAATTTTAGCTTTACTGAGGTATAATTGACATAAAATTGTGAGTTATTTGAAGGGTACATCACAAATGGGAGGGGAAAAGGGAGAGAGAGAGAATTTCAAGCAGAGTCCAAGCTGAGTGTAGAACCTTATGCAGGGCTTGATCTCATGACCCTGAGATCAGGACCTGAGCTGAAACCAAGAGTCAGAAGCTTAAGTGACTCTGCCCCCCAGGGACCACTATCCTACAGTATTGTTAGTTATAATCATTGGTCCCCAGGGCCTAGTCATCAAATAAGTAGAAGTTTGTGCCCTTTGACTGACATCTCCCCATTTCCCACACCTCCCAGGCCCTGGCAACCCCATTCTACCTTCCGTTTTCATGCTTTTTTGTTTTTTTTTTTTTTTCAGAGTCCACATGTAAATGACACTATACAGAATTTCTCTTTGCTTGCTGATGACAATTGCTCTGTGGGTTGACATTTAACAGCAAATGTTTTTCCTCATCATACCTTCCACTTGACAAGATAAAATACACTGGTAAAAACAATTCCCCAAAGACAAACAGTTTCTTGGACTTTCGATGGTTTACAGAAGATTTTCAGCCTTTTTGTTTCAAAAATGCCTTGGTTCTCAGACTTCAAAAAAAGCTACAGTTGGAAGTTTCGAAGGAGTACTTCTCTGTGGCTCAAATATTTAGTGCTTTGAGAATGGGGCTTTGATCTTTGCATTTTGGGAGCACAAATCCAGAATCATCCTCAAGGTTATGAAACACACTGGCAGGAAAATGTGGGCTTTCTGGATGTGTCATCATAGCTTGTCATCTGTGGCATTGCCAGCACGAAGGATTGTAGGATTTGGAATTTTATTTTTTCAGATGTCTTTGAGTTAGATTATTCTCCATTTCTTTGACTTGAGATTTTAGTCTCTCCAGCTTTTTCTTTTGATCTTAAGTTCTCTTTGAAGTCACTCTTCCCCGGACTTTAGAGGATGAGTAAAACTTGGTGCAGGCAGCCCCAGCCTCACACTCACATGACTCCTGTGCAAAGCAGGTTCAGGAGGCATGAAGTGGCCTCGTCCTACATAATGATCCTGTTGGTTGACAAGATATAGAAGTCATTGTTGGAGACAGCACCTCTGATATAACTGTAGGGCATTTATTTGAAGAAAATATAATGTCAGAAGTGTGCATTGTGGGGTACCTGGGGGGAATCAGATGGTTAAGTGTCTGACTTCAGCTCTGGTCATGGTCCCAGGGTCCTGGGATTAAGTACCGTGTTGAGTTGTCTGCTCAGTGAAGAGTCTGCTTCTTCCTCTCTCTCTGCCTCTCCCCTTGCTTGGGCTCTCTCTCTCTCTTTCTCTCAAATGAATAAATCTTTTTAAAAAAAAGTGTGCATTGTGTCAGGAGGAATGATCATGGCTTAAGGAGAAATTACAGAATTGATGCTCGATGGGACGGTAGGGATGAATAGCGGTGTCTTTCTGGTGGCAGCCGTAAATGCTCCAGAGCTTGTAGAAATGAAGTGTGGGCAGATTCAGCTTGACCTGATTCTCTTCTGAGCTGTATTAGCTGAAAAGTAGAGCTGAGGTTGACCAGGGCACATTCAATAGCTTGGGGACTGGCTGCTGTGGAGGCTTAATTCTATTTAAGATGTAACTATTCACAAATAGTGACTTCTGGATGTTTCAAGTCCAAAGAAATAGCATTTTGAAGGATTTTTATCTTTATGGGTATGCAGGTTTAATTTCACTTGCTTTTCAAATTAAAATACTCTGAGTGTTATACTAGTTAGGTACAAGAACCGGTGAAGCTACCAGACAAATATATCCCGGGAAGACCAGTTTGTGAAATGTGATAGTTGTGTTGAGGGTGCAAGGGCTTGAACTCTGATGCCTACCCAGGATGCTCTTAGGGCTGTAGAGCTATAACATAGACAGATTTTCCCACCAGCCATGCTGAACAGACAGAAACAAACTGTGTGTGTTTGTTACAGACACTCTGTGGGGTGGGGTAAAGAAACCATGGGATTGCTTTTGGCAAAGGTCAAGTGTACATTTGCTGCCTACCTGTAATTCAGAGTATGGTACCAGAGGTTGTGGAAAATGAAACACAGAAAAGGTTTGGGGAACCTGAGGAAGTGCTGTCTGCATTTCCTGCAGAAGTCGTTCATTACTGGACTGATCGCTCATCTTGAAGTTGTCTTTCCCTGATGCTGGTGGTCCTATATCCATTTATTCTGTCTTCTTCTCCTCCTTTACAGTTGACCTTATGTAACCACTGGCCCAAATTAAGAAAAATCCTTTGATTGCACAAGTTAGAAATTCTGAAATCAGTTGCAAAGTTTAACTTTCCTTCCATGATGCTGTTGTATACTCCACCGAAAGATAGGCATGTGGTACATTGCTGCCTCCAGGTACAACTTCCGGTCCCCAAGGAAAGTTTCATAACAGATCCTCTGAAGTTAATTTAGTAGCTTCTTTAGACAATTCAAATACTGCCTAGCCAGGTCTGTTTGGAAGGCGGTTTAGGTCTTAGTAGATGACTACTCATCATGTCTTTCCATGTACTTTCTGAAGATGGAAAATTCAATCCGTAGATGTTCTTAGTTGGTCAATTATGAGTGAGTTCATCTCTACTGGATATTTCATTCCCAGGGAAGGTCCAGGGACTCCCTTCCCTGCTGGGTACTCCGGCTGAGCAGGCAGGCATGCAGCAGGATCAGCTTGCATTCCCCTGATGAGAGTGATGTTGGTGGTGTTGCGTTCTAGATGCCACATTCTAGATACCACACTCTAGATGCCCTGTTCTAGATGCTGCATTCTAGATGTTGTGTTCTAGATGCCGCTGGCTCTGCCTCCTCTGCTCCAGCCCTTCCATCAGTGCCCTGCCTCTCCTTTAGTCTTCTCATATTTGCAGACTCTATCAGCACAGTCCTCTCCATAGCTCCTTAAGTGCACTTCATCTGAAAATCCTAACTTGTCTCTGCCTTTGGAAGAACCTCAAATTCATACTTCTCACCATAGAAATGTGATTTCAGCCAAGATAGAAATGTGATCCTATAAGCACCCTGCTTAACTCTATTGGTCTCTTATTACACAAAGAATATTGTCCTAATTCCTCAATATGACTTTAAAACAAGCAGCCTAGTGTCTGATTCTCCTTTAGCTCTGAGTCCTTCTTTCTTACTGTGGCCCTTTGCGTCTGAAGGTATAGCATTCGATACATGTTAAAAGCAAGGAGGACATTGGGGAGGGTATGTGATTTGGTGAGTGCTGTGAAGTGTGTAAACCTGGTGATTCACAGACCTGTACCCCTGGGGATAAAAATATATGTTTATAAAAATAAAAAAAAAAAAAAAAAAAAAAAAAAAAAAAAAAAAAAAGCAAGGAGGATGTAGTTCAAGTTTAGACAGAATAGAGTAGGAAACATAATTAGGGAAAGCAGTATCAGTTCCTCTTCAGAGTCCAGACAGACTTGGTTTACATTTGTTCTTAATTTTTGGTGGAGTAATAAGGAAGTATGGAACATGAGTTCTTGACAAAGATTTCGGCTACAGGGCGCCTGGGTGGCTCAGTGGGTTAAGCCGCTGCCTTCGGCTCAGGTCATGATCTCAGGGTCCTGGGATCAAGCCCCGCATCGGGCTCTCTGCTCAGCAGGGAGCCTGCTTCCCTCTCTCTCTCTCTCTGGCTGCCTCTCTGTCTACTTGTGATTTCTCTCTGTCAAATAAATAAATCTTTAAAAAAACAACAACAACAAAGATTTCGGCTACAATTTTGCTACAGTCATCTATGACTCATAAGATCTTCTTAATTTATGCCTTGTCCTAAGAAGCTTCATGACAATTTTAAGTCTGTGAGTAATAATGTAATCTGTTATCTTGACTGTGGTTAGAGATGATCAAAATCTGGAGATTAAATGTCAGTGTTTGATGCCTAGCTGATGTAAATTGTGTCATTCACATAAAGCCCAGTTATCAACATATACTAGAGATACTGTACAACTTTATATTTAAAAAATGTTGATGCAAAAAATAAATAAATAAAAAATGTTGTTGCATTTATTAGGACCTGTGATGGGAATCCCCCCTTCAGCGAACTTAACCTAGCTGACAATTTTGTAAAAACATAAAAGTGCTCTATTTTCTGTCAAGGAAAGTATAGAGTTTTGGACCTAACAAAATTCTTGGTAAAATGTTATTTAGGCAGAACTGTACAGTGAACCCAGAAGTAATATCAGAAGCATGAATTCAAAGACAGCGTTTAAGTTTCTTTCATTACAAGCCAGGATAAGCTATTCCAGCACCTTGATGCACGCACAGTGTTTTTCAAGCAAAATGACATATATTCAGTTTTTCTCTGAAAGTGAAAATCCTGATTGAAGAAAACGCTCTTTTAAAATTTTGATGTAAATTTCTAAATGGTTTTCTAGAGAGTTTGTATTAATATATACCCACAATGTGTCTGGAAATGTGTCTTTCCCTTATAGTGATAAAGGCAAACCTCTAGGAAGTCATCGGTATTCCAGTTCTCTGTCAACCCGATAGGTGAACAAATTAATCTTCTTTTAATTTTTATTTCTCTAATCACTAGTGGAACCAGTCAAACATTTACAAAATCAGGTTAGTTGATACCTCAATGGGATACCTGATTGGAAAAGCCTCTTTAGGCTTAGAGTTTGATGGGGTTTGTGCCACCACCCCCATGATCAAGATGCGGTACATATATTTCACTCATTTCTCCGTTTCTGTCTCTGCTCCAGCCATTGGCGGCCTGGTGGCCCAAGCAGCTTCACAAAGACTTTGAGAGAAAGACAGTGCAGAGCCCTGGGCTCCCTGAGATGACCATCCCTTCTCTCTGTGATCTTACCTTCCCAAGTCTTGTTTATCATACCAGCTTTGTGATGTTTTCTTATATTTCACCCATTTTTTTAGTTGTTCCTAGTGGGTGAATTCGTCTGACACCCTATGGGGCAGTACTTTTAATCCCAGAGCTTTCCTACTTCTGATGCCAGTGTTTGTATTAGTCAGGATGGGCCATGATGGGATTAGAAACCCTCCCCACAGCTACAGAGCTTATCGCGGTATGGAAAAGAGCATTCTCCCTCAAGGCTGCAAGTCTGTCCTGGTTGGATGGAAGAAATCTGCTACACAGACTCCCCCAGGGGTTCCAGGTGCTAGAGACCCTTCTGTGTTACTCCTGCACTTTCTTGAGCACAAGGCTTCCTTATTTGTGGTAGTAGAAGAGACTTATTTAAGTGCTTACCCTACTTGTCTGTCTATGCTTTAACCAATACTTCTGCCTCTTTATCAGAACTAGTCACCAGGAAGCTACCTAACTAGAAAAAAGTTAGGTGACAGTTTGTGCCCTTGGAAGGGGAAGGAAGCTAGGACATAGCTATGGTGGAAACTAGTATTTTTTGAGTCTCCAAGATGCCAGGCCCTGTGATAAGAGATTTATATGTCTTATTTCTATTTCATATAAGAATCCTATGGAATAGATATTTAAGTAATTTTTAAGATGAAGAACCAGAGAATTATGCACATTTAGTGTTTGTTGGTAGGCTGTGACATCACAGTTTGAATCACATGTCTCCTATTTGAAAGTATGTGCTTTTCCTAGTAGGAGATAAATTATTCAGGCAATAAGTATTTGCTGACTTAAGTAAATACGATGTGTTATGGTAGATAGCACAATCTTACTCAGTTTCTTTTTGGAAAGAAGGATTGCTGATTCAAAACTCTTCAGCGAGAAATGTCAACAAAGACATTTTTGTCAGCTGTCATCTGTGAGATGAGCTCTAGCTACAGGAACTGAATTCTGGAGCTAGTTACTTGTTTTTCTAAATTTATCCTGATGTCTGTCATGTAGACGAGAACACTATTTTTTGGTACAAAGGGTCTGTAGATTGAAAAGGTGGGAGCTATAAAACGCAAGCAGAGTAGATATATGTTCTCATGAGAAGTGTGGCCTATTTCACAGGAGAGTTTCAAGACAAATGGTATTTGTAGGGCAGCAACGTGTCATCAGCACATGACATAGTTTTAATGATTAAATGACCAGGAGATTTTGGTCTCGAAGAAATAAAACTTGGAAGAAGACATATTCACTGCATTTTGGGTAAACTAGGAGATTGTGGCTGAGGAAACCATGACCCCAAGAAACCACTTTCTCATTTTCCTTGTGTGTGTGGGAGGAAACATGCACCAACTCTATGGAAGGAAATTTGGGAGGCTGTCCTGCTCTTTTTTTTTTTTTTTTTAGTTTTGATGTCATTTTTTTTAAAATTTATTTCAGCATAACAGTATTCATTGTTTTTGTACCACACCCAGTGCTCTATGCAATCCGTGCCCTCTCTAATACCCACCACCTGGTTCCCCCAACCTCCTACCCCCCCACCTCTTCTTAAACATTTCTGATCTGTGTGGAAGATTAATTGTTCCCATGCCAAAGTCTGAAATAAGATGTTACAGTGCAGGGGGACCTGCATCCTATGAGTGTGGGTGGGGAGGGGGGAGAGTCTGTCACGAACCAGACGCAGTGCCATGTCTGACATACAGTCTCATGCTGCTTGCTGGCGGAATAAAGACAGGAGTCCAGCACTTATTTTTACCATTATTTTTACCGTTATGTAAACTCAGTATGTCAGCACTTACAAGGTTCTGGAAAAGCCCGCTGAAGGAGATTAAAGTGAAGTTGAAGAAAGCTGAGGGGCGTCTCTGTGAAATTTAATCAAATGTCCAAAGAGTCCTTGGGGAGGAAAAATGGGACCTCGATGCTGCCGTGACCCTTCTGGGACAGCGAGATAAAGAGATTTATAATTTCAGAATTCGCCAACCTGCTGAGAAAGGAGCTTTGATTTTCAAGTGGTTTTATACCTATTTGTCCACAAAAAATCTTTGCTGATGCGATGCCCCAAGAGGACTGTGATTTCCCTGGCCATTTTGTGGTTTGGGGCTGGAGGACCACTGTCAACAGAAGAGCAATTTGTCTTCTGACCTGAGCCTCCTGCTAGCTCCTTCTGCTGCCCCCGGCTAGGCAGTGTATGCCGAAGGGTTCGCCCCTTTTCTCCCACGGTCTTGCACCCATGGCATCCCGCTGTGGCCAAGGCTGCTCTGGGTGGTTCCTGTAACACACAGCACCTGTAACACACAGCCCTGAGTTCTCATGACCTTGTGTGACAAGTTCTGGGAACTGGACTCTCGCAACTTCAGAGGATGACTCATGTGGAATAACTTCAGTATGTATCGTGGGTTGCTTTTGAAATGATTGCTTTTGGTCTCTTTTTGTGTACATGTGTGTCTTAAGGAGGAGCATCAGAGATTGTACTCTGGGGTCGTGACAAACAAGATGGATTAGATTGCACCACAGGAACATCCCAGGGCCTTGGTAGTTAAACCAATCACGTTTACTTCTTGTCTACACAGCCCATTCATCCAGGGGTGAGGGGACTCTGTTTGGGTGGCCCCCATGCTCTATGTCCATTCTGCCCTGGCCACCATGGTCCTTAACCTTACGAGTTGTAATAGCAAGAATAAGAGAGTGAAGTTCTCATTTAATGCTTTTTGAAGCTTCCTTCTGGAGCAGACAGGTCTCACATGGGCTCATGGTTCATCATCTAGAGCAAGTTACTGGGCTTTGCTTTCCATCAAGTGGGGATGGAAATCTCCGTCCTGCCATGTTTCCCCGAGAGGAGAAAGGATAGATCTGACTGTTCCCATAATAATCGCATGCACATTTTGTTTTCTATATTTTATGAATGTCTTTTCTCAGCAGTATGCAATTTTATGCATTTCTTGTCTAGGTTATTTACACCTAACTTGGTGGGATAGTTATTTTTATCATTTGTCTATGCAGGTGTATGACTATAGAAGACATGATGATCTTTATTCAAGTACCATCTGTGAAGAGCTGATCTGTCCATTGATCACAATAGCCATAGGATTGATGTGTTTTTTGTCTAATGCTTTCATTGTTGAAAAATTTTTAAGTAATTTAATAGTGAAGGAAAAAACATTTGTCCACCAACTAGATTCTACCATTAACGCTTTCTATAGTTATTCTATCAAGTATTTGCTGTCTATCCATCATCCTGTCTTATTTTCTGATGCATTTTTCACAGTAGGTTGCAGAAATCAATACATTTCCACCTGAGCCTTTCAGCATGTTTACCATTAACTAGATTTCAATATATTTTTTTAAGATTTTATTTATTTATTTGACAGACAGAGATCACAAGTAGGCAGAGAGAGGGGGAAGCAGGCTCCCGCTGAGCAGAGAGCCCGATGCCGGGCTCGATTCCAGGACCCTGAGATCATGACCTGAGCTGAAGGCAGAGGCTTAACCCACTGAGCCACCCAGGTGCCCCTAGATTTCAATATTATTTGCAGTTTTTCTTCTTTGGATCATGTATAGATCATAAATGTACTATCAGTTTTGACCAATGCCGTGTTGTTTCTAAGAGTCTTTTCAGGTTAGAAAACCCTTTACTCTTCCCTCCAGGTCCTTTCCAGTGAGCTTCTCTCACGTTCTTCTGACATTGTTACATAAAAAATTGATCTTTCCTGGCCTAGGGTTCCATATAAAGGGGATTATACAGTGTGCACTCTTTTGTATGAGGCTTCAGCAACTTTTTAGATTCATCTGTTGCTGATCAGTGTTTCTTTTTACTGCTGAATATAGTTACCTATTACCCTGTTTTCCGATTAACCCGTCCTTTCTAGTTTTTGGCTATTATGACTTAAGCTGCTACAGATGTTATTGCTTAAGTCTGTTTGTGGTCATGTTCTCATTTCTCTTGGAAAAAATGTCTACGATTGGAATTGTTGGGTCATAAGGTAGGGGTAGGTTGTGTGTGTGTGTGTGTGTATGAAATTAACAAGAATCTGTAATTTTCTGTAATCACATTTGCAGAAGAGCTCACATCATATTACAATGCCACCATCAAAGTTTGAACATTCTGGTTTCTCTACATACTAGCCACCATTTAGTCTTGTCTGTCTTCTTAATTCCAGCCATTCTGATGGACGGATGTAAATTGCCTCATCCTGGCTTTGATTTGCATTTCTTTGGTCATTAATGCTTTAAGCCCCCCCCCCTCCCCCTTTTTAAGTGTATATTTATTTATTTATTTATTTATTTATTTATTTCTTTTCAGCATAACAGTATTCATTGTTTTTGCACCACACCCAGTGCTCTATGAAATCCGTGTCCTCTCCAATACCCAAAACCTGGTTCCCCCAACCTCCCCCCACCTCCTTCAAAACCCTCAGATTGTTTTTCAGAGTCCATAGTCTCTCATAAGCCCTTCTTGATGGGGTTACTGGCCATACCTTTTTTTTGAAAAGCGTACATTCCATTTTTTTGCTCTTAGGAGATTTTTCTCTTAATTATTAAGTTGCAGGAGTTCATATTTTCTTTTTTTAAATTTTATTTCTTTATTTGACAGAGAGAGAGAGCACACACACAGATGGGCAGATGGACAGAAGCAGAAGGAAAAGCAGACTCTCTGCTGAGCAGGGAGTCTGACAGGGGGCTCAATCCAGGACCCTGAGATCATGACCTGAACCCAAGGCAAACGCTTAACCACTGAGCCACCCAGATGCCCCAGGAGTTCAAAACGGGGTACCAGTTGTTTGTCAGAGATATGTTTTGCAAATGTTTCCTTCTAGTCTATAATTCACCAGGTTAATTAATTGAATGGTAGCATTGAGAGACCAAAGTATTTTAATTTTGATGAAATTTATCTTTTAAATTTTCTGCTCAAGAGAATTAATGAACTCCTGTGCCATGAAGATACTCTTCTTTTGTTAAAAAAGCTTTGCTCATTAAGGATGCCTGGGTGGAGAGTCACATGTTGGGTTCCCTGCTCAGCGGAGAGTCTGCTTCTCCCTTTCCTTCTGCCTCTTCCACTGCTTGTGCTCTCTCTTTCTTGCTTGCTCTCTTTTTCTAGTGGTAGGACTCCACCAGGGAGCAAAGTGCTGTCTCTTGTAATATGGCCACAAGTGAGCATTTACCTACAGTGTTCTGCACATTTCAGAGGCTTAGAAATATTTGTTTAACAAATGCAAATACATTTTTCCTAAAATAAAATACCCCCACCCCAAATCTTCATTATTCAGTTTTTTGTTAAACTAACCTCTTTGAGTATAATGCTTACCCTTTTAGAAAGAAGAAATGCAGTGTCCTGTATTTTGTGGCATCCCATACCCCCAAGACAGGAAAACAGGGTCACAAGGTGAGTACATGGTACTCCCTACAGTGTGAGCCTGTTTTGCTGATGTGATTCACATGTGTATGGTTTTGTGGGACTGTGGACCCTTTCACATGCTCTGTTCAGTTTTCTTACAATCTTGAATACACAGAATGAAGCTCCCTCTTTAGCTTTTGTAGCCCATCTCCTGGATGCTTCCCTTGTGATGGCGTCTTGTGTTTCCAGCATCCCACGCTCTGTAAACGATATGAAGAGGTTATGCCTCTGATTCATGACTTCTTACATAAAAATAGATTCTTTTTTTTTTTTAAGATTTTATTTATTTATTTGACAGAGAGAGATCACAAGCAGGCAGAGAGGCAGGCAGAGAGAGAGGAGGAAGCAGGCTCCTTGCTGAGCAGAGAGCCCGATACGGGCCTCGATCCCAGGACCCTGAGATCATGACCTGAGCCGAAGGCAATGGCTTAACCCACTGAGCCACCCAGGCGCCCATAAAAATAGATTCTTAAATAGAAAACTCCTCTTTATTCACTTTACCCATTTAAATGCCTAGAGACAAATCTTCACATCAACCCAAGCCCCACCATCTTGAGTTCTTGTTCTTTACTATCATCCTTTTCCGGGATCTTGACTTTTCATGCTATTCCCCAGTTTTGTGTGTGTGTGTGTGTGTTTAAAGATTTTATTTATTTATTTGATAGACAGAGATTACAAGTAGTCAGAGAGGCAGGCAGGGAGAGAGGAGTAAGCAGGCTCCCCACTGTGCAGAGAGCCTGATGTGGGGCTTGATCCCAGACCCTGAGATCATGACCTGAGCTGAAGGCAGAGGCTTTAACCCACTGAGCCACCCAGGTGCCTCTATTCCTCAGTTTAAGTGCTGCTAATAATTGCAATATTTATTGAGCGCTTGCTGTGTACTAAGTGTGTACTGTGCAGTGCTAAGGGTTTTGCGTTGCCTCATAGAAAGCTCTCAACATCTTATGACGTAGATTATGATTATCTTCATAATGTACAGACTGTCATTTTGGAGGAGACTCTGAGGCAATGCTAGGTACGTCATTGCCTGAGAGCAGAGACAGTTCTTGTAGTAAACAATTGAGATGGGTACCTGGGTGGCTCAGTCGGTTGAGTGTCTGCCTTCAGCTCAGGTCATGATCATGGGGTCCTACAATCAAGCCTCAACTTGGGCTCCTTGCTCAGTGGAGAGTCTGCTCCTCCCTCTGCTCCTCCCTCTGCTTATGCTCTCTTGCTCCCATAAATAAGTAAAATCTTAAAAAAAAAAAAAAAAACCCCTATTAAAAAAAAAACCTATTGAGAGAAACCTAATAAACAGACCCTTTTTTTTTTTGAATAGCATAAAACATCAATGTTGAAATGTAGACTATCATGAAAGTTGTTATCTGCATGAGCCAGCGACAGCCTTATTTGTTTCATTTGGAAAAAATTGACAAAGTAGGAGTTGGGCTGGCTCTAGAATATGACATTAACTCAGAAAATGCAATGATTTTATATCACCCATACCTTTCATAATAGTGGATGGAAAATGTGCTGTCATTTCCCATATATGAGACATTATCACTATGCTATACAGTGGTTGTGTAGTTTCTAGTAATGCAATTTACTTCTCAGTAGTTTTTTAAAGAATCGTTTGACTTCTGGGCTGGTGCTAATTAGCATGGAGCCTCACTGGAAATTATTTTGTAGGCAATTTGTGTATTTTGTACAAAATCATGTCACAGATTCCTCTTTTAAAAGGGGTTCCCATGAAATGTTGTTAATGCTGTAATTTTAATGGGAAGAATTTTTATGCATGTCTTTGAAGGGTTTATACATTTTGTGCATTAAGACATTTAAAAAGCTTTGATGGTATTTTATCAAATGTTTCTAAAATTTGTTTTTTTCTTAAAGTTTCTAGGTTACCTCTTAGCAAGTTCTGTTTAGGTGATCTAATGCCTGTCTTTAGGACATGGAGGCACTTAACACATTTGTGTGTAGCTCATAATCCCCATTGAAAATTAGAGGCTACAGGGAAAGTCTGATTTAATGTCTAGGATTAGCAACCTGTACACTAAAGCTGAGCAGTAGCGCTTGGTAGGCGTGTTTAAAATTTAAATTGCTTTTACGCATTTTTGTCTCCCTTTTTATATTATTATTAGATAACTATTAAATATAAACTTCTCAAATTTTTAATGTTTATTTAGATTTTAAATTAAAATAATACATAAACATAGTTTTAAGATTCAAATAGTCCTAAAAAGTCTTTAAAAAGTTGGACCGTCTGGGGGCACTTGGGAGGCTCAGTGAGTTAAAGCCTCTGTCTTTGGCTCAGGTCATGATCCCAGGGTCCTGGGATCGAGCCCAGCATCTGGCTTCTGCTCCGCAAGGAGCCTGCTTCCTCCTCTCTCTCTCTGCCTACCTGCGATCTCTCTCTGTCAATTAAATAAATAAAATCTTTAAAAAAAAAAAGTTGGACCATCTGTGTCTTCCCTTTCCTTAATCCTCCTCCTCTGTGATGACCATTTTAACTCCTCTTATGATTTCTTTTCATATTTAACTCCATATTTCTAAAATGTTCAATATATTCCTTCCCTTGGATTTATTAATTTTAGGTATGTCCACTATTCCTTCTCTCCACTCGCACAGCAGGAGGTTATTAAGTTGACCATATGAAATTACCAATATTTGACCTTTTAAAAAAGATTTTATTTATTTATTTGAGAGAGAGTGAGCACAAAAGAGGGGAGTGGCAGAGTAAGGCAAAGAGGCAGACTCCCCACTGAGCGGGCAGCCCAATGTGGGACTCGATCCCAGGACCTTGAGATCTTGATCCGATCCAAAGGCAAACGCTTAACCAACTGAGCCACCCAAGTGCCTCTTGACCATTTTTGGTACAGAAATTGCAACGTTATGGGGCTCAACCTGAGGATAGTTACTTGATATGTCCATTTACTTATTTTTTGAGATTATGACTATCTAGTATATCCTATAAATGTATAAAATATTTTTGGAAATTTTTAATATAATCAATGAACATGGAATGGTCTTCCGTCTTTTTGTGTCTTCTTCAATTTCTTTCATCAGTGTTCTGTAGTTCCTTGAGTACAGATCCTTCACCTCTTTGGTTAGGTTTATTAACAGGTATCATATGGTTCTTGCTGCTATAGTAAATGGAATCAATTCTCTAATTTCCCTTTCTGTATTTTCATTGTTAGTGTATAAGAAAGCAAATGATTTCTGTACATTGATTTTGTATCCTGCCACATTACTGAATCTGTATGAGTTCTAGAAGTTTGGGGGTGGAGTCTTTTGGGTTTTTGATATAAAGTATCATGTCATCTGTGAAGAGAGAGAGTTTGACTTCTTCATTGCCAACTGAATACCTTTTATTTCTCTTTGTTGTCTGATTGTTGTTGCTAGGACTTCTAATACTATGTTGAACAAAAGTGGCGAGAGTGGGCATCCTTGTCATGTTCCTGATCTCAAAGGGAAGGCTGTCAGTTTTTCCCCATTCAGGATGATATTTGCTGTGGGTTTTTCATAGATAGATTTTATGAAGTTGAGGAATGTTCCCTCTGTCCCTATATTTTGAAGAGTTTTAATCAGGAATAGATGCTGTATCTTGTCAATTGCTTTTTCTGCATCAATTGAGAGGACCATGTGGTTTTTCTCTCTTCTCTTATTGATTTGTTCTATCATGTTGATTCATTTACAAATGTTGAACTACCCTTGCAACCCATGGATAAATCCCACCTGGTCATGGTGGATAATCTTTTTAATGTACTATTTGATCCTATTAGCTAAGATCTTGTTGAGAAGCTTAGAAACCATATTCATCAGGGATATTGGTCTGAAATTCTCCTTTTTGGTGGGGGTCTTTGCCTGGTTTGGGAATCAAGGTAATGCTGGCTTCGTAAAAAGAGTCTGGAAGTTTTCCTTCTGCTTCAATTTTTTGAAACAGCTTCAGGAGAATAGGTATTTTTCTTCTTTAAAACTTTGGTAGAATTCCCCAGGGAATCCATCAGCTCTGGGCTCTTGTTTTTTGGGAGGTTTTTGATCACTGCTTCCATCTCGTTACTAGATATTAGTCTATTCAGGTTGTCAATTTCTTCCTGATAATCAAAACTGCTGTGTTGTGTTTTGGTTCTATATTTTATTTTTTCTAGAGACAACTTTCTTGGAGTTTTTTGTCCTCCTACCCCAATCTGGATTCATAGGAAACTCTTAATTTGGGAATTATTTATTTTCTTCATTTTGTTTCCTGGGCCCTTGTTTTCCCAAGAAGAGAACATAAGAAGTACACTATTTAAGCCACCGTAGCTCTGAAATACTTTTATTCTTCTCTCATATTTGGAGGATGGTTTGGCTGGGTATAAAATAACCCTGGGGAGTTTCAGGATGTTGATTTACCATTTCTCCCTCTGCCTCTGGTTCCCAATTTTGCTCCTCAGAGGTCTGATCTCATGTTATTCATGATGTCAGGAAACTGTAAATTTTTTTCCCTTTCATCTCTAGGGTTCTAAAAATTCATAATAATGTTCTTGGTAAAAATATTATTTTTATTTTTGTTTATTTGTTCTTAAGATTTGTTTATTTGAGAGAGGGGGAGGAGCACAATGAGGGGGAGAGAGAGAAACTCAAGCAGACTCACCACTGAGTGCGGAGCCCTGACATCATGACCTGAGCCCTAGCAAGATGCTGAACTGACTCAGCCACCAAAGGGCCCCTATTATTTTTATTTATTATTCCAGGTAGTTAGTTGATTATTTAAATCTGGAGACTAATTGAATTCTTGAATTATTTTCTGGATTATATACATTATTTCCATTTATTTATAATTTTGCCTTTTTTTTTAATGTATCCTCAGAACTGATGGTTTAGATATTTGGTGCTTCTGTTCTGATGGTTGTTAAATATTTTGAATTCATTCCTGTGTATCCTATTTTATCTTTCAGCTTGTACTTTTAACTTCAATGAGGGAGTCTTATTCATAATACTTAGATATCCAAGGTCAAGTTTCTTCATGCTTCTTCTCTAATCTAGAATACTTGATTAACTCTCAATTAAATCCTGCTAACAATATATACTAATCCTTCTCAAAACCTCTACCCTCGATGATGTTGTCATTAATCACTTAAACTGTAATTGACTTTCCCCCTTGATTATCATATTTTTTGTTTGAAGCACTCAGTTTGCTCTTGATTATATTCTATATACAATTTATTATTCACAGTCTGTCTAGAAATATGCCAATTGTCTCCCTCCATTCCAAGGTCATCCTTTCTGCCTACACACTTGGATGAGATTAGTTTGATACTTTTTATTCTCAGACTCAGGAAGAGACACTTGACTTTGGACTGAAAAATCAGAGTGCTTCATTGCCTTGACCGAAGATGCTGGCTTAGGGAGGGTGGTAACTCCCAAACTAGGATCAGACTGCACTCTTGCCAGGAAGACCTGCTTCCCTCCTTCCCCTGGGAATGCAGGTTGGTGGCCGTCTTTCCCACTGTGAAGAACTAGCAGAACAGAACCCACATAGAGCAGTAGAGTGGAGAGACTGGAACACAGGGTCTGACAGAAGAGGAGAGTAAATAGAGCAGGAATAGCTGCATCACCGGCTTACTCAGAAATGAAATAGTGTATTTGTTAACTTCATAGTTAGAGGTGACCACTTAGCAGCGTCCAGACCAGTGTTAAACAAAGAGGCTTATTTGTCTGATGCAGACTCCTTTTGCATTCTATCCCTTCACTTTCTTCCTACCTGGAATATAGATATGGGGGCTGGAGCTATAGCAGCCAAACTGGGCAGGTCACCTTTGAAGATGGAAGCCAGTGCTAAGGACAATATAACAAGAAGACAAGAGTCTGGATTCCTGATGATTTTAGAACTACCATCTCAACATGAGTCTTCATACTTCTGTGGAAAAAAAAATGACCTTATCATGTTTAAATGCATAGTATTTCAACTATCTGTCACTCTGTCACCTACAATTCCTAAATGATGGAGTGAGATTAGCATGGATGAGAAGGACACATCTGGAGGAAGGTGTCTAGTTAAAGAAGGAGGGGATTACAGAGATGCAGGGAGAGAGAGAGTCTCACCTGCTGCCACAGGATTTTCAGTTACCTGAGCTGAGGCAACCCAGACTGTTTCATGTACTATTTATGTCACTTTCCATTTGCTTCATGTATTTTTAAAAATTTTATATTTTTAAAGATGCTTAAGATCTCTGGGAGAATTTTTCAAACAATATATTGTGATTTTTATTTCCTCCCTATAAAGAACATAGCATAATACCAAGAATATATTTGGAAATCAAAACATAATTTGTTTTAACTTACTTGCTGGATTTTAATAAGAGTATTAATTGGGAAATAGATCTATTTAGCAAATAACTTTTTTAAAAAAGATTTTATTTATTTATTTGACACAGAGAAAGAGATCACAAGTAGGCAGAGAGGCAGGCATGGGTGGCGGGGGCAAGCTCCTTGCTGAGCAGAGGGCCCAATGACCTGAGCCCAAGGCAGAGGCTTAACCCACTGAGCCACCCAGGAGCCCCAGCAAATAATCTTAAAGACAAAAGGCAGTCTGTCAGTGGAGTAAGTTTATTTAGGTTCTTATGGTGTTTAAAAATGAACAGTTTTCATTTGTTTTATTGTCATTGGCATTTTTAGATAGTTTTGAATTTAGCTGATAGTTTTCAAGGTATATTTTGATAGCATAAGTGCTAAACAACATAAGTAATTTTATATTATTAGCAAAAATACAATTTCATGGGTTTAATGGCAATTGAAATACACATTTTTATATATTTTCCAACACCAATTAAGGTACAAAAATCTCTGCATTCCTCTGTAATCCTATAAAAGAAGTAAGTCAAAGAATTGTTAACATACTCTTTGGAACACTTTTTATAGGAAGTTGCGATTTAGGATAACTAAGTGTGAACAGCTGTTGTTCTCAGACTGGGGCCTGAAGGCACTGGTAGGAGCCCACTGCTCACATTGGTACATCTGGAGTTTTGGGGAGGAAATCTCCTACACTGAAACCCATTCATAGAGCTTCTGCATCTGGAATTGGGCAAGTTGGCCCTTTTTGATGAGGCAATGTCGACTCAACAGATTACTCAGAAAGAAGAGGATAGTTTTTCCAATGTAAGCAAGCTGCCTTTGGTAGTTAGTTGGGATTATCTCTTATCACTACACATTTTTAATTAATATGCATAAAAGCTCTCTTTAAATGCCCAGACCAGACTTTCTCAGAAAATAGAAGATGATAGTCATTCTGTTTATGAGAAATGAAGCCATAAACACAGGCAGATGATGTATTATCTCTAAAGCATTACAATATTTAAGTAATAACAAATGAAAACCATATTGTTCCCTAGTAATCTCTGAAATGAGTATTTATGGTGAGTCACTGTGAGGAGGCTGGGAGGGTGTCTCATTGGAGAATCAATGTTCAAAAAGGAAACAGGAATCTGAACCTCTACTTTACCAGCCAGACTTTGAGGGAAGAGAGTTCTGTGTGTGGAGTTGGGGGCTTCGTTTCAGTTTCGGCTTTGCCACTTACTGGTTAGGTGACTTTGAGCAGGTCACTTAGCTTTCTCAGGTTAGAGAATTACCTCCCTGAAGCCTGAAGTCCCTTAATCTATAAAATGAAGGTAAAGTTGTGCTCATCACCCAGGCTCTTTTGGTGTACAAAAGGTAATAGGAAGTAAAAGAAAATAAAATTTAGGCCTAGCCCCTACAGAGCTCTGTAAGTAGATAGACTGGCTTTTGTTTGTTTTAATAGGATTTTATAATATAACAATACCCCCTGTCTGGCCATTAGTACAATTTCCATGGGTTTGTTTTATCATTTCAATCTATGGAATATTAATTAGGTGCATATTAATCATGTATGTGTGTAAGAGGATTTAGAGCAGTAGCTATAGATACACTTTAGTAAATATTCTTTCCAACATTAAAAGAAATAAGTAGTAATATTTACTGTCTGTTTCTGTTTTGAAATAATAAAAATTCCATGCCTGGGAAACGAAAGCCATTCTGATACAGTTCTTGTTTGGAGGCAATAAATATGAACTTGAGAGGATTACTTCTTTGAAATGCCATGTATGTGCACAGACTCTCACCACGGCTTCCTGGGGCCATTTCTTCTCAGAAATGGAAAGTGAGTGGAGGTCGTGGGTTATTATCAATATTCTGCTCTGTCTCAAATATAAATTAAACTGTAGTTTGGTCCAAGTAGGCACAGCATTATGCTGACAAAATTACATATTTCTTGTTATAAATCAGACTTGTTGCAATCTTTTGTTTCATATGATGTATTTAAGAAATCATCACCTCAGACAATGACTGGACAGTCTTTCTGGATCCTGAGATTTTCCAGGGAAGAGTAGTGAACTTCTCGTACTTTCTATATGTCTCATCTTTAATACATTTTACCAGTTTTTCTTTCTAAGGAGCAGGAATTATTCCTTTCATCTTTAATTTTCCTCTACAGTTCCTAGGATATTTCTAGATATATATTAGGCATTCAAGGGATGATGAGATGTGTGAGATAAAGAGGAAAGCTTCAGCTTATGCCATCCTATAATGGTTCATAAAAGTTGATTCTTTTTTTTTTTTAAAGATTTTATTAATTTATTTGACAGAGATAGATCACAAGTAGGCAGAGAGGCAGGCAGAGAGAGAGAGAGGGAAGCAGACTCCCCGCTGAGTAGAAAGCCCAATGCAGGGCTTGATCCCAGGACCTCGAGATCATGACCCGAGCCGAAGGCAGCAGCTTAACCCACTGAGCCACCCAGGTGCCCCCATAAAAGGTGATTCTTAAGAGTATATATTTCTGTGATTAAAAAAAAAATCCTTGCAACTTGAATTGATATAAAACTGTAGATTTTTCATGTATTTTCTCATGTAAACATTACTCAGACCTGATAACATAAGTACCCCCATTTCCATTTTTAAAATGACAATATTGAGGCTTAGAGAGATTGGAACTAATTCAAAAAAGGACTGATTTTCTAATTCATATCTCCTGATTCCAAATCATCTTCACCTTTTATTCATTCACGCATTTAAAAAGAATTTATTGAAGGCTTATACGTTACACATTCTTCTAGACATTGGAAATAAAGTCAGGGGAGGATACCAGGGGAGAAAAATAAAAAATCCCTCCCCACCCTTTATAAATAATGCCTACAGGTCTGTGCTGTTTTTGTTACTATTTTCTTTTTCTTTTTTCTTTTTTTTCTTTAAAGATTTTATTTATTTATTTGGCAGAGAGATAGGCAGCAAGAGAGGGAACACAAGCAGGGAGGTGGGAGAGGGAGAAGCAGACTTCCCGCTGAGCCAGGTCTCCATGAGGAGCTCGATCCCAGGACCCCAGGATCATGACCTGAGCCGAAGGCAGATGCTTAATGACTGAGCCATGCAGGCATCCCTTGCTATTACTTTCTAAGTCTAGATTTGCCACATTGGGGAAGAGGGCAGGAAGGACTGGTTTTAAACGTTAGGGAGGACGTCAGGCACTTGAATGAGTACATTCCCTTTGTGGCTACAACTTTGCTGCCGCAGCTCTTCATACTCCATTGTATGAACAGAAAGGTAGTTGTGCAAAACTAGAGGACGTAGCTGGCACTTGTATCCAATCTTGTCAGGCCCTAAGTCTAGTGCCCTGAAAAGTGGGGTTTAGGAACAGCTTGTCTTAGTATCACCAAGGCTTCATCCCAGTTATGGATCATCAAAAATCTCAAGTTATTTTATTTATTTTATTTTAAAAAAGATTTTATTTACTTATTTGAGAGAGAGTGAGTGAGCACAAGCAGGGGGGAAGGCAGAGGGAGAGGGAGAAGCCTACTCCCTGCTGAACAGAGAGCCAGATATAGGACTCAATCCCAGGACCCTGGGATCATGACCTGAGCTGAAGACAGATGCTTCATTGACTGAGCCACCCAGTCACCCCAAGTTGCAAGTTAATTTAAAGCAGCTGAAAGTTTGAGAGACTCAGCATTGTAGTACATTCCTTCAACTTAATTACGAAGCAGTAGAGGGACATGGACATTCAGTACAATCCCCCTTAGTCATGGAATCTTAGGGATGATTCCTATATGAGGTGGCTGAGAACACTCACAAGGGCTCCACAACCTATTCCCAGCTTGGAAACAGTCTTTGAGGCCATGGGATGATCATAAGAGAATGAGGAGTCCCCCGCTTTTCTACTTTGGAACAATAGGGCCCACTGAGAATGTGAAGAGTGGAGGCGTACAGTCTCATCTGGAGCAAGGAGGAAGGATGGCTGCTCACAAGTTTCAGACTGAACCTCTGCATAGACCTTTGCACAGAGTCACCGTGAGTCCTGCGAGTGATGAACACTGGACTTGGTCTTGTTTTCTGATCACCCTGAATGTGGAGAAGAATCGAAGCCTGAATTGGACCCTGACATAAGTCTGGATGGGATACTTGTATTTGAACTGCTATGGCTATCTGCTCTGGTTTCCTCTGTCTCTCTCTCCCCAGTTCATTGCAAAAAGCTTAATTACTGAACACAGAATACAAATTTTTCTTATTCTTCACTCTATGTAGATCTTTAATTGGGGCATTCAAACTCCATTCCAGCATTTAGGGCAGGGTTAAGGAAGATCTGAGTTTTGCCTTATAATTAAGGAGGCCAGAATAAGACTTCTCATCTCAGATAAAAGATTAAAATGGAAAAGATGAAACTCATGAAGGAGTTCTACAAAAATAAAGCAGAAAAATGCAGCATGCAAATCTTTTTTTTTTAAAAAGATTTTTATTTATTTATTTGACAGAGAGAGAAAGATCACAAGTAGACAGAGCAGCAGGCAGAGAGAGAGGGAGAAGCAGGCTCCCTGCTGAGCAGAAAGCCTGATGCAGGCCTCACTCCCAGGACCCTGAGATCATGACCTGAGCCAAAGGCAGAGGCTCAACCCCTGAGCCACCCAGGCACCCTGCAAAAGACATAATAGTAATTTTAAAATTACTATTTTAAATGATTTATTCTTGGAAATAAAGAAAATGTATTCATAAACAATTCTTTACATTTTTAGGAAGTTTATGAGAAAAGGGATTCAAAATAAGCTTAAAAACAAAGGTAAGGGATGTAAGAGATATAAGAAAAGATAATCAGATAACAGAATAAAATTAAAACAGAAAGGAACTTTGGATAAATAAAGAAGGAAACCTAACTGAGGAAGTTAAAAACCTATTATAAATAAATAAAATCTTTAAAAAAATCCCACTGTAGGGACGCCTGGGTGGCTCAGTTAGTTAAGCAGCTGCCTTCAGCTCAGGTCATGATCCCTGCTTCTCCCTCTGCCTCTGCCTGCCATTCTGTCTGCCTGTGCTCGTTCTCTGCCCACCCCCGATAAATAAATTAAAAAAAAAAAATCTTAAAAAAAAAAATCCCATTGTAAACAATGAGTAGAACTGATGTAGGAAAAAGCCAGGCCATCATTTTGGGGACAGGCTGGAAAATGTGTACACATTCTTCTCTTCCTTCCCCAACCCCTCCTTCACCCCTACCCCACTGGGTTAAAAAAAAAAAGTGAAAATTAAAAAATGTTAAAGAGAAAATAGTGGGCCCTCAGGATGGAAAGCAAAAACCTGACCTATTGATGAGAATGTAACAAATGACATAGAGAAAAAGAGAATAATTTATTTTGAACAAAAGATGACCTTTTTGAAGAAAAATCTCACCATGATCCAAGAAAGTAGTCTACACTGAGAATATACTGCAAGATAGAGAAAGAATCATACAATCCACCATGAAGAAGAAACCACCAGATACAAATGGAAAAGTGATATTAGGCTGATCCCAAACTTCTCAGCAAATTTCAAGTCTATTACATAATAGAGCAGTATTTCTAGAATTTTGAGGAGAAATATATTAGAGCCAAAATTTTTGCACCCAACTTTTTTGTCGTGCATGATAAAGGGAATAGAGATGTATTTTTAAACGTCCTGAAATTAAGAAAATAAAGCCAATGTTCCCTCCTGTAAAAGGTTATTAATAGCCCACTTGGCTGAATTTATAAAGATTTATCCAAATTTAAAAAATCATAATGGAAAAATCCATTATATGAGTTTATGATGAGTAGCAAATACTTAAAAATAGGATAAGACCTAAATAACTCTTAACTATATGTGAGAAAGAAAATAACAGTTAAAATTCACAGAAAAAGTTACATGTTAGGAACAAATAATAATTTCATAGACTAGATTTGACCAAAATCCCAAGCAAAAATTGGAAGAGAAAGTGAGTGGGGGGAGAGCAGTAATATGTCACATTTCTTCCTTCATCTTTTATAAGGAAGAACAAAAGTTTGTGTTTTGGTTTTAAAGTGTAAACCTGGTGATTCACAGACCTGTACCCCTGGGGATAAAAATATATGTTTATAAAAAATAAAATATTAAAAAAAATTGTAAAGTAGAGACATTGAGAAATACCATTTTAAGAAAGTTAATTTTAGTTAAACTAATCACTTGGAAAAATAAAAAGAACTGAATTCTTCTAAATTTATTGAGAGTGAGAATAAAAGAAATTAAGCAGTTCATCAAATGCAATAAAGACAAGATGAAAGCAAAAACTCTGTAACATCAGAAAATTTTTTGTTAACTTCATTAACTAAAATATATTTCTGATCATAATTTTTCTATGTTAGTATGAGACCAGCAATGTTTGTTATGGTAATAAATATAAATTATAATATATAATTAATATGTAATTATCCTATTAGTTGAAGAGGTTTCAAAGATATGTGCTCTCCATGTGAAATGCTTTCCACACGTAGCTTCACTCATGGTTTCTCACTCCCTTCCAATAGTGATCAGATGACACTATTCTAGCTGTGCTTTTCCCTATCAGCTGATTTGATAGCAGCCCTCCTCCTCTTGCACTGCCTTTCCTGCTTTATTTTTCTCTTTAATTCTTAGCACCGTCTCACAGCCTTTTCATTGTATGTATGTATGTATGTATGCATGTATTTAATTACCTGTTATTCTCCACCAGAACATAAATCCCATTAGAACAGGGATTTCAAAAGAGCTCTCATCTTTTTTTGTTTCCTGGCTCCTCCTCAGAGTCCCAAACAGATATTTACTTTGCACTCAGTAAGTACTTGTTGAGTGAATGAGTAAATAAGTGAATTAAAGTATGAATAAAAAATTCATGAACCTGTATATATAATAAGTAACACATCAAAATGTATAAGGTTTATAAAGAGAGCTTATCTTCCAACTCTTTCTGTGTTCTCAGTGAACTTGGAAATAGTCATCAGATGAGGCTGAGGGTCTGCAGGGGAGGTTGTGGGTCTGGGTGAGGGGAAGGAGAATTAATGCTATAGGAGAGTACAAGTGTGAACAGCTTGGGACATAGACATTGCTGAGCAGCGCTAGGAATCCTATTACAATCGATGGTCACATATTTACAGTGAGAAGAGTCAGTTATGTCTTTCTCCAGACAGGTTCAGCAGGGGACATGAAGGAGGTATGGACCTGATTTACCCAAAGTGAGAGGTGAAAGAGAAAGAGCAGATCTGAGATTATACAGAGATTTCATTGTAGTGGTGGACCACAGACTTTCTGTTGGGTACGAGGAAAGTAAGACATGAGAACGTGAAAGGGCAGGGAACATGGGAGGACTCCATAGAGCTGATCCTGATGGGGTTGATGAGGTACTGGAATTGGGGACTAGACACGTGGTCTGTAATGATTGGGGGATATAGTCAGAGAATTGGATATTTATGACAATAATTCTGCTCTAGTGATTAATCCAGGAAGCTGAAAATTTAAAGAGCTGGATAAATCTGGAGTGGCCAGAGTATCAAGGCCCATGGGCATCTTCTCCTTTTGCTCAGATGTACAGCGAAATCACCTTCTTTCATCTGTGATAAGAAAGTAGTTGGAATGTACTGGTTAAGTGTAGGACTATAGTAACAAGTACATGAGATAGCAGGAAGGATCAGATTACTGGAAAAGAAATCAAGGAATTTAAAGGCCAGAGCTTTGGAAAAATCATTTCTGTGGTTTTATAAATGTCAAAGAATTGCTTCAAATCAATGTTGCAGAAAGTAACTGTGAAGCAGGAATGGGGGTGAGAGGGGGGACTTTGTCAGGGACTTTGGTCAAGCAGGGACAGTGATGGCATATTCTGATGGCATGAGGCTCAAAAGCTTGGGGTTGTAGGAGTGGGAGAATGGTCTGGACATAGCAATGAAGAGAAAATTGTATGTGTTCTGAGAGGACTGAAACCAGGTCTTGTTGGAAAAAGAAAGGCTGTTTGAAGAGGTTGTTGCCTGACTTTGTGTTCTAAATGGTACTTTGAAGAGGGGCAGGGCCAAGGTGATCAGAGGGATGGGCATAACCATGTTGGTTTCAATGGTTTGAGGGTCTTGGGCTTTCTCTGATGAGCAACAAAAATAGGAAGAACATACATTATGAAGTTATCACTGATACTCTTATGGTAGATAGTGGGGGGAAGCCAGTGGATATCGAGAAAGGTAAAATGGTGGGTGGGATATTTGCCAGAAGCAATTGCCAGGCTCCCACTGCCTATATTTTCCCATTTGACTTTACCGCTCTAGGATCCTGTTCCTGATCCCGTCAAGGCCATGTCTTTTATGTCAATCTTCAGCTTCTTATTTCATTCATAAAAACATCTTGACTACAAAGTTCTTTTTTTTATTGAAAGGAAAGCTAAGTTGAGTGTGTGTGAAGTATAAAGAACAAAGGCGAGAGTAATATAAGAGATATGAGATTGGAAATCAGGCAGTAACTGAATCACTTAGGATCTTTAGACCAAGGAGAGGATGTTAGAATTTGTGTTTAATTTATCTAATGTTAAAATGAGTCACTCAGTAAATAACTATGTCCTTAGCTGAGAGGGAGAAGTCTGTGGGAAGGCAAAATTGGTGGGTGGGTGGGGAGGGGAACATTAACACATTTCTGTGAGGACAGATCCCCAAGGAGGAGATATGTTCCCTCAGGGCAAAAGTTTTTGTCTAATTCATTGTTTAATTTCAACTTCTTGAATGTGTCTGACACATAACATAGGCTTTTTCTTTGTATTTGTTGAATGAATGAGTGAACACATGAGTGAGTGAATGAATAAAAGAATAACAGATTTCTAGGCCATGAGCTCAACTATGAATATGAACATATGAATGTAGGGTCTGGAGTTCAGGGGAGAGAGTTCAATGCTGGAGATGTAAATATGTGCTTTTTCAGGAAAAACTGGATAGCATGATGATGATGATGATGATGATGATTGTAAAGATGGTGATAGTGATGATGATGGTGGTGGTGGTGATGATAATGGTGGTGAAGATGGTGATGATAGTGAACATGATGATGGTGATGTGGTAGTGGTGGTGGTGACAAACCATGACCCAGAGATAATTACTGCTAACATTTTTGTACATAACGTTTCTGTGCAGATATATTGTAAATAAAATTATATTGTATGTGCAGTTTGTAATATTCTGTTTTTTAGTTAATATTTCATGACTGCCTTTCAGCCTCACTGCATGTTCCCTGACATTGTTTAAAATGATGGCATATTATGTTGTTGCATACTTTTAGCAGTTTTTTTTTTTTAAGATTTTATTTATTTATTTGACAGAGAGAGATTACAAGTAGGCAGAGAGAGAGGGGGAAGCAGGCTCCCCACTAAGCAGAGAGCCTGATGTGGGGCTGGATCCCAGGACCCTGAGATCATGACCTGAGCTGAAGGCAGAGGCTTAACCCACTGAGCCACCCAGGTGTCCCCTTTTAGCAGAGTTCATGCAATATTTATTCAAAATCCAAATTCTGTTGGATTTTTTTATTGAACTTCCTAATAGCTAACACTGTGCATATCTTAATTATTTCCTTAGGATAATTTTTCTAGAAATGGAAATGATGAGTCAGAAATGATTAACACTGCATATATTAGAGGTTTAACAAGCATTGCCATGCTGCTGGTCAGAAAGGCGAACTCTCCTTAATGACTGAGAGTGTTTTTCCTCTAACACCCAACATTAACTTCTCATTCCTTTTACATCTTTTTCTTTTCTGACAGACCTCTGTTGATTTGAAAACTTCTAAATAATGTTACTTATATATGAGGATATTTGGGGGGAAGAAACTTACTTTTTACTGAACAGGAAAATATTTTTTTCATTATACTCATCAGTAACATATTAGTAAAAACACTTAATTGGGAGACACACGTTTTTGGAAATATGAATTGGGTCTTTCCAAAAAATGATTTAAAATTGTGTAAGACAAAGGAACTCTGTATTATGTCAGTAAAAACATTCAGTGTCACACTCATTAGAGCAGTTGTATTATTCTCCATAAAGTCAGACCGATTAAAAAGTCTCTCCTATATTCTTTGAGATCTATAAATGACATAAAATACAGAGAAATATTACACAAAACAGGAAGATATGTAATTATTGGAAGGGGAGGTGAACCATGAGAGACTGTTGACTCTGAAAAACAATCTGAGGGTTTTGAAGGGGCAGGGTTGTGGTAGGTTGGGGGAACCAGGTGGTGGGCATTGGAAAAGGCACGGATTGCATGGAGCACTGGGTGTGGTGCAAAAACAATGAATACTGTTACACTGAAAATAAATTTTAAAAAAATTAAAAAATTAAGAAAAAAAAAGTTGCAAAAGTTTTCAAAATACAGATTTTTATATATGTTCCTTGGATGTACTTCCTGATTTTCACTTATGTGTCTTTTTTTTTTTTTAATTTTAAAAAGATTTTATTTATTTATTTGACAGAAAGATCACAAGTAGTCAGAGAAGCAGGCAGAGAGAGAGGAGGAAGCAGGCCCCTGGCTGAGCAGAGAGCCTGATGCAGGGATCGATCCCTGGACCCTGGGATCACAACCTGAGCCGAAGGCAGAGGTTTTAACACTCTGAGTCACCCAGGCGCCCCTCACCCATGTGTCTTAATATCTTTTCTTATTTCATATCACCTTTAGTATTTAAGCAGGAAATGTGTTCTCTGGGGCTGCTCATGAAACTCGGTTAATGCCTTGGCATACTTTTGTTTTTGTTTTTGTTTTGTACTAGCACTTTTTTTTTTTAAACATATAATGTATTATTTGTACTAGGGATACAGGTCTGTGAATCATCAGGCTTACACATTTCACAGCACTCACCATAGCACATACCCTCCCCAGTGTCCATAACCCAACCACCCTAGCCCCACCCCCTACCCCCCAGCAACCCTCAGTTTGTTTTGTGAGATTAAGAGTCTCTTATGGTTTGTCTCCCTCCTGATCCCATCTTGTTTCATATTTCTCTTCCTTCTCCCCACAACCCCCAACCTTGCTTCTCAAATTCCTCATATCAGAGAGATCATATGATACTTGTCTTTCTCTGATTGACTTATTTCCCTCAGCGTAATACCTTCTAGTTCCATCCATGTTGTTGCAAATGGCAAGATTTCATTTTTGATGGCTGCATAGTGTTCCATTGTGTATATATATACCACATCTTCTTTATCCATGCATCTGTTGATGGACATATAGGTTCTTTCCATAATTTAGCATATGTTTTTTTATCCTGTTTTCATCTTGTGAATCTTTTCTCCTTGAGAATACCCACTTGTGGTTCTGAAAAGCCACACTCTGATTTTCCAACAGATCTGTGCTGGGAATGATAATCCCAGTATCTCCTCTAGTTTCATAAACAGAGACTGAGAAACATGAGTGCTCAGGATGTCAGAGGACATTTACTGGGTGACTGACAGGTGCCCCCACTCTGGGAATACAGTGCAAGAAAACAATGCAAAATTATCAGAGCATGGGTATGAAGATTTTTTTTATTCTTTTAAACTATTTTGTGTTGTAGCCAAAGTGTGAAAACTGAATTTGAAGCCAGAGTCAGTAAGCTGGGGAGCTTATTATGATACAAAGCAGTGGGTGAGTTGGGTCTTCAGTAAGGAAGGCAGAGGCAGGAATTCAGATCCCCCCTGAGGGGAACAGGAAGGGGGAGCGGGTCACTGCAGCCAGGGGTGTGTCTAGGAGCATCCTAGCCTCATCCTAGCCCAGGAGAGGGGAGACACAAGAGAAGCACCGACTAGCAAACACCATATGGACACCAGAGCATGGTGTCAGATTGCACTTTGAAAACGCACATGGTATTGTACTCCAGAAAGTAATACAATCCTGTATGCTAACTACACTGGAATTACAGTGAAACTTAGTAAACAAAACAAAGCACAAAAAATAAATGAAACATACATATTGATTATTTTCTACTTTTAAAAGTAATAAGTGGTTACTAAAGAACAAAGTGAATGAAAGATTTTTAAGAATTCCTTGTAATTCCACCACCCAAAGACTTTTTCCATTTTGATGTATATCTTTCTTCCATACTTTTAAAAGTACAGGTTTTCAAAAATCTTGTTTTTTGATTATTAAAGTAATTTAATTTTATGATAAAGCAAACAATCTAGAAATTTTAAGGTAAAGAGTTAAAAAAAATCCTTCATTTTCCTAAATTTTTCTCCTTAGGATAAAGCACTGTTAAATTTTGTGTGTATTTTTCTACTGTGTCTACATGTGTGTGTGTATATATATATGATATATAACATCTATTATAAACTCATTACATAATCAAAATATAAATATGATCATAATCTATCTCAGCTCTAGGGTTGCAAACATTGAGATCTAATGGACCTCTTGGACCTGTTGGACCCCTGATCTTTTCCCAAAAACCATTTTTCCCTGGAACTACAGCAGCATCTTGCTACCTTGGTCTATATTTATTCCATATCTTTTTTTTTAATCTCTCAGATAACAGATTTATTTATTTTGTTCTTTTGGCAAGCCAAGGATAATCTTCCTTAGCACTTGGATTTCTATGGCCCAAACAGAGAGGAGTTGTGATTTATTTATTTATTTATCAGAGAAAGAGAGAGAGAGATAGCACAAGTAGGCAGAGTGAAAAGCAGAAGCAGAGAGAGAAGCAGGCTCCCCATGGAGCAAGGAGCCTGATGGGGGACTCGAACCCAGGACCCTAGGATCATGACCTGAGCCGAAGGCAGTGACTTAACCAAATGAGCCACCCAGATGTCCTAGGAGTTGTGTGTGTCTTATCACATATGGATCCACACACCATTTGCCATGCAGGTGACCTAGAGAAAAACAATTATTGTTGTTACAGTTCATTTAAAAGAGTTCCTACAGTATACAGATTTAGAATTTGAGAACTGAGAGTCTTTAGGGGAAGGAATACATGCACATGCGTGCACACACACACACACACACACACATATTCTCTTGCTGGAACCCAACAAAGCTAAAAACATAAATCATACTTGACTTATAGCTTCATACAAAATATTTCTAGTTTTCCTTGCCAAGAAGAAGAAAATCTTTTTAAACCTCGTAATTCATTGTTTTACAGTTAGGATATGAAGAATCTGTTTTTTCATATCACTGGGTTTTATTGATTTCATGTAAAGTCTAATAGATAATATAATATGGAGCATGAAGATAGGATCTGTTAAGGGATTTTTCCACTATCATAATTTATTTTGGCTTAAAATTTCTTCTTTGGTTATAGAAGCATTCTGAAATAAATTTTTAAAGATTCACTTATTTATTTGAGAGAGAGAGAGAGTGAGCAGGGCACAGGGAGAGGGAGAAGCAGACTCCGCTGAGCAGGAAGCCTGATGCAGGACTTGGTCCCAGGACCTGAGATCATGGCCTGGGCTGAAGGCAGATTCTCAAACTGATTGAGCCACCCAGGCAGCCTTAGAATAATTTGTATATGCATATGTATAAAGGTTGACTTTTGACAGTACTGTCTCAGAAACTTTACATCTTTTTTTTTTTTAAGGATTTTATTTATTTATTTGACAGAGAGAGACACAACAGAGAGGGAACAGAAGCAGGGAGAATGGGAGAGGGAGAAGCAGGCTTCCCGCTGAGCAGGGAGCCCAATGCGGGACTCGATCCCAGAACTCTGGGACCACGACCAGAGCCGATGGCAGACACTTAACCAACTGTGCCACCCAGGTGCCCCTTTATTTAGATCTTTACCAATATATTATTTATGACATGGTGGCAGGTTTTTAGTTTCAATTATCATGTTTTGAGGTGACAAAAGAGCCATTCTTATTCTCCAACAGGTAGTGTGATTGGGAATTATCAAATGAAGTTACGTATCATATTTTAAATAAGAGTCCAGAGTTACTAGTGTCTGTGTCTTTTATCCTTTATAAATGAATTTTTCTCTCTGGACATTAACACGGTAATACAATTAATATTACTAACATGATTTCCTTCTTTTTTTTTCATAGTGAGTGATAACTTTCATTAAGGACTTATGATATTTATAAACATGTTGGAAACATACAATATTTATTTGTTATATTTACTTAGAAGCAATCTGCAAGACAAATCTCAAAAACGTCCCAAATTTTTTAGTTAACATTGAGCTTCCCCTTCTCTGAAATAAGACAAATTATTTATTTATGCATTTTTGCATTTATTAAGGAGGCTCCATGCCCAATACGATGCTTGAACTCAGACCCTGCGATGAAGAACTGATGCTCTATGGACTGAGCCAGCCAGGCACTCCCTGGGTGGGGAGGGGGGGACTACTGTACACTGGTAAATGCTTCTTATCTAGTTTAGTACTTGATTGCTTGTGAGGAGGTTTTTGCTCCTGTTGGGTATTTGCTTCTAAGTAACCAGACAGGAAAGGCAGACATTGCAACTGGATCAGTTTGTAGCATGACTGGAAACAAATGTGTGTTCCCCTTTCTCAAAACCATGCCTGATGTCATTTTGCACTGTTTCATAGTATGGGTAGAAGACACATCTATTTCACATTCCTCTTTTCTATGAAAAGGAGACTAAGCACAGGACTGATCCTTGACTTTGGGGAGGGACAGTGGCAGGGATCATTGGGTGTGGACGATACCACATCACAATGAAAGAATGCCAAGTGGTCAGATGACTTCAGGAAAGGAAAAATACCTAGACTTCCCTGTGAATTTTCCCCAATTTTAAATCTTTGCAAGTCATTTTTTAAATTAACATATTATGTATTATTTGCCCCAGGGGTACAGGTCTATGAATCATCAGTCTTACACAATTCACAGCACTCACCATTGCACATACTCTCCTCAGTGTCCATCCTCCAGCTGCCCCATCCCTCCTACCCACCTCCTCTCCAACAACCCTCAGTTTGTTTCCTGAGATTAAGAGTCTCTTATGGGTTTCTCCCTCCTGATCCCATCTTGTTTCATTTTTTCCTTCCCTACTTTCCATGACCCCCCTCCCTGCCTCTCAAATTCATCATATCAGGGAGATTTTATAATAATTGTCTTTCTCTGATTGACTTATTTCACTCAGCATAATACCCTCTAGTTCCATCCATGTCATTGCAAATGGCAAGATTTCATTTCTTTTGATGGCTGCATAATATTCTGTTGTATATATATACCACATCTTCTTTATCCATGCATCTGTTGATGGACATATAGGTCCTTTCCATAGTTTGGCTATTGTGGACATTGCTGCTATCAACATTCGAGTGCACATGCCCCTTCGGATCACTACATTTGTATCTTTAGTTTAAATACCCAGTAGTGCAATTGCTGATTTTAGGGTAGCTCTACTTTCAACTTTGAGGAATCTCCATGCTGTTTTCCAGAGTGGCTGCACCAGTTTTTGCAAGTCATTTGTAAAATTCGAACAAAATGGAGGTCAAGAATGTATGGCCCATATGAAACAGGTGTACCATCAACTTGTCATTTCTGGTCTGCGGTACGTTAACAACAGGCTCAATAGCTTCCATTTACAGGATATGCTTATGATGTGAAACTACGTTTCCTCTTTTCTTGGAGACTCAGCTTGCTTTTCAGCTATAAAGTAGCTAAGCAGGTTCCATTCACCAGAGCTGATGGTTATTTAATTGGTATCGCAGTGCGATTTGGAAATAGCCTTGTGATGATTATTCTTTAATTGATTATAACTTAACCTGTAGTTCCTTAATATAAATATCTCAACCATATGTGATCTTATTATTTTACTAAAAAAATGTGTGTTGTTGAAAGATAGTAACAATGGTGTCTTCAGCTTTAATCCATCATTAAAGGGCTCTGCAGCTGCTTGGAGATTGACCTCAGGTCCAGGAATCATGGAGAGTGTTGTCTGTTCTACATATTATCCTACTTTTTATAATTGAGGAATTGTTTACATACAATGTGATTCACACATTTAAGTGTAATGGTCAGTGTCTGTGTTACCAGCAAACAAGTTGTTGCATAGGGTGTTTTCCTGTGCCTAGAAGGACCCCTCTGTCCTTCTAAAGTCAGTGGCTTCCATCCCCCCCAAATCACTGATTTCTAGCACTAAAATTTTGCATGGTCTAGGTGTTTTGTTTAAAAGATTTTATTTATTTATTTGACAGAGAGAGAGATCACAAGTAGGAAGAGACCCAGGCGGGGCAGTGGGGGTGGGGAAGTAGGATCCCTGCTGAGCAGAGAGCCTGATTCCGGGCTCGAACCCGGGACCCTGAGATCATGACCCAAGCTGAAGACAGAGGCTTAACCCACTGAGCCACCCAGGCGCCCTGCATGTTCTAGGTTTTTATGTGAATGGAACCATTGTGGAGCACTTTAAAAAATCTTGCTTCACTTGGCTTTGCATCCGTGAAATTTTCCATGTTGTTGCTTTTATGACATTGTATGAATATCCCAGGATATATTGATCCATGCCCCTGTTAAAGACACTCGTGTTCTGACAATTTTTGAGCAAGAGAAGCAGGGCTGCTGTGACTATCTGTGAATGTGTGTTTTAGTATACATAAATATCCCAAAGTGACCTTGCTACGTAATACGGATGGTGTCTGACTTTACAATGAAGTGGTGTGCTGGTTTGCCTTCCTCCCTCTGTCAGCAGTATCTAGAGCTCTTTGTCCCATCTCTACTCACACTTGTCTGTATCCTCCGTCTCATTCCAGCCATTCCAGAGGGAACAAAGTTTTCTCTCATTGTGCTTTACAGTTAAACTTCCCTAAAGACTAATGTTTTTATGTGCTCACTTTGCAACTTTTCCAGCTGTGTTTCTGCAGTGTATTGAAGTCCTTTGCTTTACTTTTATTGTTTGTTCTCTTACTACTGAGCTCCTTTAACTCCTAGGTACACGACTTTGTTAAATATGTATGTTGAAGATACGTCCTCCCCATCTATAGCTTGCCCGAACATCTTCCTGATGGCATCATTGGAAGAAAAGAAGGTTTTAATGATGATGGGTCTCTGACAATATGGACTCTCCCAGTCCCTGCACATGGTAACTCTCTTCATTTGTTTAGAGAGGTAATTTTCCTCGTCGGTCTTTAATTCTATTAGTATTAGTACCGTATTAGTGTCATAATTTCATCTAGCAGGATGGAACATAGTTTGGTTTGGTGGGGTAAGGTGAGGAATAACTCAGAGTGAACATATACCTTGCCAGATGTGATAGAAATATAAAAATTAATGCGTGAAGATGAAAACCTAAAGTCGTTAGCTAATAGCTGATGATGAAGCTTGTGGCAGGCATGCAAGAACTGATCCTTCCAGTACTTGTGAAGGCGAAGTCACTATTCCTCCTTTGTGCCTTGTAGCAGAAGGTAATGCAAAGTTGACTAGTAAGCATTTAGCAGTTGGCAAACCTGAGGCTGCTGAGCGTTTCCCAGAAGATATTTCTTAGCAAGAATGTGGCAGTGAACAACTGCTGACTGTGTGAGGTCAGGGAAGAACTTGAAGGGCTTAGACAAGCAAGGTAGGGAAGATAAATACCTTTTTCCCTTTGGGTTTAATCTAATTAAGAAAGTTAAACCGGTCCCCGTCTTTTCTGTATCGTAAGGATTTACTGCCGCTGGACTTGATCCAAGGTGCATGTGGCCTAGCTTTGGCTGGTTTCCTCATCTCGTGGTCCTGATAATAACACTGGAAGAGACTTCTCGTGTCCTGCCAGTGGGACATGGGACAGTTCCACTGGGACAGGGGAGTGAAGCTAACGGTGTCTGAAATGCTTTTGTAGAGTCATTATGCAAAGCCATCAACTCCTCTGAGAATCTGTCTGTACCCCGTGTTCTCACGCACAGCAGTTAGTTTCCAGGTAGATTTGCCTCCTCCTTTTATTCCTTTCTTTATTTCTCCATTTGCTTTGTTTTTGCATCTTGGCACTTTATCCACATGGGATCAGGGCAAATATTGAAGGACAAAAATGAAAGGCAGTTTACTGTTTGTAAATACTTGTTATGAATGAGAAAGCATGATTTAAAGATAAATTGGATTAAGGTTTTAGTTTAACATCTTTCCAGTTATTTAAAATAAAAAGCTTTATGTGCTAGAACAAGCCAAAGCTACAGTAAGGCTATTTGAGACCATATTAAATTATGAAATATAAGAGGTGTAAGTATTCATTTCTAGTTTCCATTGGTTACATATACCCTAAGTCAAGCCTGGAAAAAAAAAAAGGTGAAGGGAATCTTACTCTAGGTAATAGGTAAATTTTCAGTGAAATACCTCCTTATTTTTTTTTTTTAAGATTTTATTTATTTACTTGAGAGAGAGACAGTGAGAGAGAGCATTAATGAGGAGAAGGTCAGAGAGAGAAGCAGACTCCCCATGGAGCTGGGAGCCCAATGCAGGACTCGATCCCAGGACTCCAGGATCATGACCTGAGCCGAAGGCAGTCGTCCAACCAACTGAGCCACCCAGGCGTCCCTACCTCCTTATTTTTTTTTAAAGATTTATTAAGTTTAGAGAGACAGAGAGTGTGTGTGTGAGTGGGGGGAAAGGAGCAGGAGAGAAAGAATCTCAAGCAGACTCCCTGCCGAGCTCAGAGCCTAATGCAGGGCTCCATCTCATGACTGAGATCTTGACCTAGTCTAAAACCAAGAGTCAGATGCTTAAGATTAACTGACTGAGCCACCCAAGCACCCTCCCCCAAGCTCTATTTTTATCCCAATTTTCCAAATTCAGATTTGTAAGAAAAATAGATTAGGAAAAAGCACATACGTATGAGAAAACTTGATTTAGAATTCTTAATCTCACAAAACAAACTGAGGGTTGCTGGGGGGAGGGGGTTTGGGAGAAGGGGGTGGGATTATGGACATTGGGGAGGGTATGTGCTTTGGTGAGTGCTGTGAAGTGTGTAAACCTGGTGATTCACAGACCTGTACCCCTGGGGATAAAAATATATGTTTATAAAAAATAAAAAATTAATAATAAAAAAAAAGAAAAAAAAAGAAAGAGGTTGGTATCTGAGTAGTTTTAAATATCCTAATTCTGGGTTAAAATAACAAAATGTTACCACTCAAAGTGTTCTTAGAAACCTGAGCCCCAGAAGATGAAATGATTTTCCAAGATCATCCGTTAAATATTCATGTTGGAGGAGTGATGATATTGCTTAGAGCTCATGTTAAGGTTTCTTGAGATCTTATGTGTCAAGTGCTTGACTAAGTGTCTGACACCTATTATGTGCATAATAAATAATGATGATTATTATTCTGTTATAGTTTATTAAATCACAGTATTGACCCCCAAAAGTCGGTATGTGTCAGTGATATTCTTGAGCTGTACTAGTCGTGAGTTTGGGTTTCTTTGCTTAAAATCTCCAACTTTTTATTCACTGGAGTTAGTGATACATTTACTAGAAATAAATCAGGCTCTTAGTCAGTGGAGGCTAACAGCTGTTGCAACTTCCAAATCTCAGTGGTTTAACCCAATACCATTTGATTCTCCCTCTCTGGACACTGCAGGGTAGGTCTGCAGTGGGTTTTAAAGGTAGCATGCATGGCTTCTGCTCATAATCCGTTGAAGAGATAAATTAAAGATCAAATTTACTCCTACAGGTTATAGCTTAGAAATTTCCAAACTCATTAATTAAAAGTATTGCTGAAATAATCCACATAAAATATTCATTATTGCCATTTAGGAAATTCATGCTTATGGGTACTATATTTGCATGCTATTCATAGTTCAATTTTTACTTAATTAAAAACTTGGAAAATTAAAAACCTTATGGAATACACTTAAATAAAATCCATCAATTTGCAAAATTCAAGCATGGAGTGGTCATTTTTGGAATGTAGACACATGGGCAGGCCAGGGAATGAAGGCTCGGAAGGGAAAGGAAGGGGGTCTGTTGGCCACACAGCCAGGGTATGGCACTGACTCATGTGGGAATGGATAAACACATGCTTTCCAAAGCCTTGTGTCCCCTGAGGCTCCCAACATCACGGTGTCATTGGAGTATGACATCAGATAAAGAAACTGGATGTACATTATTTACCTAGCTACTGGGATTTCTGATTCACTTGGTCTAACTCATTAGCTAACTCATGAACATTTTTCCATCTCATATTTGCAGGATGAAAACTTTAATATCACACCCCTGTTTTTTGAGGCTGCTTCAGAGATTTCATGAATCCAAAATTTTGCAGAATACTCTTAAGTACCTTTAAAGATATTAATTTATTTTTGCTTCATGAATAAAAATTTCAGTTTGGTGAGCATAATGTCACATTTATCAAAATCTTATTAGCTAAATGAATGCTTTAAATGGCTGGATGTTTTAAAAATTCTGCCCTTAATTAATTAATCCTCAGTGTCTTCCCAGAGGAACTTTCCGAATATGTCAATATTATGCTTCAACTATTTTCCACTCGATGGTTTTTAGACAACTCCCTGTATAATTTTTAAATTTTCTAAGTTTTAATTAAATAAAAATTAGCCTATGAATAGCATGCAAATTTGGTACCATAAACAAAATTTCCCAAATGACATTCCTGTGGGTTATCTCAGTGATTCTTTTAATTAATACATAGAAACTTCTGAGCACAAACCTATAGAAGTAAATTTAAATTTTAACTCATTGTTCTTTTTTCATTATTTCAAAAAATTTCATTCTATCATATATTTATTTACCAGGCTTTCGTGAAAACCAGATATGAACTAATAATCCAAACTGACAGTGAGACAGAATTGACTTCTAATTAAAAATTTAAGTATTTTTTCATCTCAGTATATGCATATTTACACATTAGAAATAGCATTCATTTCCAAAGCTAATTAAAATTTCATATTGAAATCTTACCAGTAATTTTCATTTCATATGAAGCTTTTGTTTATTTTTCCAACCACCTATTTGCTCTTCCTGAGTCCAGCATACAGTTTGGGAATGTGCTTTATAAATATGCTCCCTAAAATTATTTGAAGATCTTTTGCCATGTGATTTCTGTGGTTTTATGTTTCCCCTGTGGTTGGGAGGGGAAGTACTTACAACAACTAGGGATTCTGGAAACGTTGCTCTTTTTTTTTTTTTTAAATTTTTAATTTTTTATTTTTTATAAACATATATTTTTATCCCCAGGGGTACAGGTCTGTGAATCACCAGGTTTACACACTTCACAGCACTCACCAAAGCACATACCCTCCCCAAAGTCCATAATCCCACCCCCTTCTCCCAAACCCCCTCCCCCCAGCAACCCTCAGTTTGTTTTGTGAGATTAAGAGTCACTTATGGTTTGTCTCCCTCCCAATCCCATCTTGTTTCATTGATTCTTCTCGTACCCACTTAAGCCCCCATGTTGCATCACCACTTCCTCATATCAGGGAGATCATATGATAGTTGTCTTTCTCTGCTTGACTTATTTCACTAAGCATGATACGCTCTAGTTCCATCCATGTTGTCGCAAATGGCAAGATTTCATTTCTTTTGATGGCTGCATAGTATTCCATTGTGTATATATACCACATCTTCTTGATCCATTCATCTGTTGATGGACATCTAGGTTCTTTCCATAGTTTGGCTATTGTGGACATTGCTGCTATAAACATTCGGGTGCTCTTAAAATCTAGTTCTGTAGATCCATGTACGTTAAGGAAACGTTCATTACTTTGTGAAAATCCCTTTTATGTTGCATTGAATTTTTACACAGAGGTGGAGAGTTTCATGAAGGAGGTGGCCCACTTGACTTGGGGCTATGGGGTCAGCTAAGGGGAGGACCAGAGCATCTTATAGTTCAATTTACATGGCATATGTTCTAGCTCACAAATGTGGAGGAGGATTTGACTGGTCCCATTTAAATCTGGAGTTAGGACTGATCCAAAAGTAGATGCAAGGGAACGGTCTTGGGGAAGAGATCGGAGGCGTTGGAGGGAAAAAGAGGAGGGTAGGAGTGCAAATAGGAACAGGATCTTTGCAGTGATGTTCTGTGTCCTGGGTTCTAGCTCAGTAAAGGGTCTTACCCCATTCTTCAGTGTGGGTTCTCTGCACTGACCAACACCCTTATGATTAATACACTCTCTGCTTGGGCTCATTCAAGAACAATGTCTGTTATTCTCAATAACAACAAAAAATTGTATGTAATAAAAAGATAACTTATACAACCTAGTACCTATCTCATTTTCAAAGTCAGTAGAGGAACTTATTGGAATAGTAACTGCTTGATGGCAACATCCAAAATTTTATTTCTGCAGAAAACCTTGAAATCTACCAAAGCTCTCATTAGATTGTCTCCTTTATCCTCATAAAGTTTGGAGCAAAACTCGCAACTCCAGATAAATCTGCTAAAATATTGCTTCTTCAGGAAGATTTCTGAGTTTGCTTTATCTGTTTGTCTTTGATAGAGGATGTGGTCTTCTCTGCTGCTATTTGAAGTGTAAGTCCTATTTTGCTGACTACAATAGAAAGATATACATCCAGACATAAAGAATACAGTCTAAGCAAATTTGCAAACCAATATATTTTATAATATACTGTTGGTGTCTATTATAGTTGTAAATCAAGAAAGGTCTGGCCTCACCCTTTGTGGCATAGCTGTATGGAATGAATTCATGTTTTTAAGCCTTGTCCTTTTAACAGTATAGAAAATTCTTAGATCTCCCTGCAGGGTACATTGTTTTCCCAGAACAGCAGTAGTAGGAAATACATTTTTATGGCCTGTGATGGAAATTAGTATTCTTAATTTTAGAAAAGAGAGAATTCACCCACTTTCCACTTACAAGTCAGTTATGTGAAGTCACATACCTCAAACCTGCATATGTTATATGTCATTTCTATACATAAAATAAAGCTAAGATGCTGGGTTTGGGTTAGTCACCATCCCTCTCATAAGCATGGAGAAAACAATGCCATCAGAGTCAGTGACCTACAAGAAAAATTGTATTAATGGCCATTTTATGAAGAACTATGTCTCACAAAAATACTATTTCTGTTTTTCATTGTAGTAAAATATTCAATCTAGCAACTGATTACATCTTTAAAGAGAAGTGTTAGGGGTATTTGCAGTCAGTTGTTTTAATCTGGGAGGGGATTTGTAGCCATATATTTTGTGGGTTTTGGTGGCAAGAATGGCTCACATATGTATGGTCTCCCAAGGTGAAGTCACTGCCGTGTGGTGCAATGAACACTTTGTCAAAGCTCCAAAGTCCACACTGATTCCCTCAGATGGATAGGCTCCTATATCAGCAATCTGTTCTTTTATTTGTTTTCAGGGTCCTAAGAAAATGGAGAGTCTAAGTTATTTATTTAAAATTCTGAGTCACTGAGCCATAGATCTTCTCCTCCCTTCCTTGGTGGGTTTGGTTAGAAGTGCACCTGTAAGCCAGCCCTTCCCAAGCCCCTTTAGGGAAGAGGCTGAGCCTCCCATGGTCCTTCTTACGTGCATTCCCCTGTGATTCCCTTAGTTTCCTTTCAGATTCTTAAATTCCAAAAGAGACGAGTTTCAAGCTTGCTGCAAAGCATTTCCTGTTTTCCTACTGATGATTAAGATATTTGAGTGGTGTCATCTATGTGCTATGCTTCTATAGATCTTATGAAAAGTTGTACTTTTAAAATCCCATGGAACTATTTACACTTGAAACCCAACTGAATTAAACACAGCTTTTTTTTTTTTATTAAAAGATTTTATTTATTTATTTGACAGATAGAGATCACAAATAGGCAGAAAGGCAGGCAGGGAAAGAGAGGAGGAAGCAGGCTCCCTGCTGAGCAGAGAGCCCAATGTGGGGCTCGATCCCAGAACCCTGAGATCATGACCTGAGCTGAAGGCAGAGGCTTAACCCACTGAGCCACCCAGGTGCCCCAAACACAGCTTGTTTTTAAGAATTGACATCAGAAACTCTTCTGCAAAGCTGGTCTTGGATGAAACTAAAGGTTCAAATCAAATGGATTTTGGCATTTCTCAGTTGTTGCTTCTGATGAAAAACTGCTGAGAGTTGGAGACAGTAAATGTTCAGCTCCTCGAATGATGATAAATGTTCTGGATACTAACACTTTTCCATCAGTGTTACTCCCCAAAGATTCGGTGTTTCTGTCTTTCCTCTGCTGCTCTCACTGTCCTCAATCTGGTGCTTTTAGCCACAACAAAAGCATGGAGGCCAAGGGTGTAATGGGTATAGATATGTAGCCTCCTTAGTAGATCTTGGTCCATTGAAGCAATCAAGGAGACGTTGAAAGGTAGTGATTTAGGTTTCTGGAATATGGGGTTTATCATATTTTCTATTTGTGTGACTGAAACATAAATAAACATTGAGTTGGATGGTGGTATTTTCAAAACAAGACTGATAAAAGAAGTCCACATTATTCAAGGAACAAATTACACTTGACTCTTTAGTCAATCATAACAAATGTCAAATTGCAATGCACTCACAAAAAATCCGTTGTTAATTCTCATGTGAATATATTTTATAGCAAAGTAACCTTTTTAAAAATTTGATATATATCTATTTAAAATAATTGCACGTGATTAAATGCCATGCTGTCAGACCTAGATTGCTAATGTATTACAGCTGAATTAGATATCAATCAAGTTTGGCAATTGTTAATAATGATTAAGTTTCAAAACTAAATGTAAGTCACTATATCCAATAAAATGAAACAGAAGATGTAGTGAAAAGAAGGGCCATCTGTACCCCAATGTTTATAGCAGCAATGGCCACGGTCACCAAACTGTGCAAAGAACCAAGATGCCCTTCAACGGACGAATGGATAAGGAAGATGTGGTCCATATACACTATGGAATATTATGCCTCCATCAGAAAGGACGAATACCCAACTTTTGTAGCAACATGGACGGACTGGAGGAGATTATGTTGAGTGAAATAAGTCAAGCAGAGAGAGTCAATTATCATATGGTTTCACTTATTTGTGGAGCATAACAAATAGCATGGAGGACATGGGGAGTTAGAGAGGAGAAGGGAGTTGGGGGAAACTGGAAGGGGAGGTGAACCATGAGAGACTATGGACTCTGAAAAACAATCTGAGGGTTTTGAAGGGGCGGGGGGTGGGAGGTCGGGGTATCACGTGGTGGGTATTATAGAGGGCATGGATTGCATGGAGCACTGGGTGTGGTGCAAAAATAATGAATACTGTTATGCTGAAAATAAAAAATAAATTAAGAAAAAAGAGAATATCCTCTAATACCAGACATGAGTACTAATCAAGGGAAAATTCAGTCAAATTCTGTTTCTATTCATTTCATTGGTATGCCACTATGATTTCAGACTTGTAGTGCCATTTCAATTTATAAAACATAAACAAAGGTTATGAGCAATATAAAGAAGAAGAAATAGCCAGTATGAGTGAAAACCTAGATAAATGTTGCTTATAATGATTCCCTTTTCTTGTTGTATTCAATAGGACGTAAGTTCCTTAGATACAGAGACTGTGGCTTGTTTAACCCTGAACAGCATCTGGCATATATTGATGTTTGAAGAAGCTGAGAGAAATGGAAGTGCATTTATTTAGAAAACTTATAATTATTCCCCCTTTTGCAAAGATGTTAAAATAGCTTGTATATTGAATTCCTGAATAACAACCAGAATGTTCTAAATCTAAATGTTTATGTTGTATATAGATTAAGACTCTTCTAAAACATCAAAAACCTTCAACAGATAAAAATAATAGTTATTATAACTAATATAATAACTAGGAATAATTTAAAACATTTAAATATATTATTGATGAATTTTGATTTAATTCTTGGGTTAAGGCAGAAATGGCAAAAGTTGGGACTCTACAAACTGGAAAAATCATGGTCAATGTACTCATTTTTATTTCTGAGTGAAAAATAATATATACAAGACAGTTTAATGACCATCTTATTCTAATGTGAATTAATCATCAGCAAATTGGCACATTTTAGGCTTATTGTTTAATTTCTATATCATCAGCACTCATGTAGCTCAATTAATTTTAATTGGGATTCAATTAAATCTTCATGAATCCAGAAATCATTACTCTATGAAATTTATACTAAAGTGTCTACAAACATATCATTTATGTTCCCATTCAGTGACTAGGATGGATGGACTTAGGTCTGACATACTCATTCATTACTTCAAAATTATTGAATATCACTCTATACCTGGTCTTTGAATGAATGTATATAAATGTAGGTAAAATAATGCCAGTCATGAGACAAAGGGTGCTGGGTTTTCTATTTTTTTAAATTGGCTTCCCATTTAGAATTCAAGATGTGTCTGATATTGATGGAGTACTGTAGTAATAATCCCTGGTCACCACCTGCGAACGGTTCTTCAGGGTCATAGCTGGAACTATCACATCAAGAGGGTTAACAATGTATAGGGCATTTTGATATGAAATGGAAGAAAAAGACCTGAAGATCTTGGGCTTTGGTCCAAAGGCCACGAGGAACCAGATGACCACTTCTGAAGGAGTAAGAAAAGACATCCGCTCAGGGTCATCCTTGGACACCAATTTCTGTTTCTCTTTGTGAATCAGTGTTCTGTAGGATCACTGCCAGGGCAAGCTCACAGTCTTCCCTGATGGGTCATCACAAACTTGTATGTCCCCTAAGTCTATGCTCATTAGTCCTGTTTGGAGCTAGGATTGCCAGATTATTCCTTGTGTGCAGAGATGGGGCATGTCTTTTGGAATAAGTACACAGATTCACAAAAGCATTTATTGCCAGATGGTGGGCATGTGCTTCCATGCACAGCAAAGGCGCTCCAATGAAGTTGCCTTGCAATTTGCTTCATGCGAGGTCTGACAACGGCAAGCTCAGACACTGTCTCATGGGCCTGATGGGAACATGGTCAAGTGCTCACGTTCAGAGCTCACGTTCTGGCCTCAGTTCTGGCTTTGGGAGTAGGAGTGGGCAGTGTGTGCAAGCCAGGAAGGACATTCAGGCTTTCCATTCCAACAGCCCCAGAAAAAATGTCTATTCTTTATAATTCTGTTTTTATATATTTAGATTCAATTCATTGGCTCATATTTTTTTGTTGGTGGGCACTTCTTGGCAATTATGGTGACAGTGATGGAAGGAAAATTTTACATTTCCTTCCAAGGCAATTTATATGTATTATCTCTTTTAATTCTTAGAAACATTTTTTTAAGGAAGGCATCACTTTAAGTTGTAATAGACAGGCAAACTAGAGAGGTGACACAAAGTGCTGAAGTCAGGAGGGGCAGAAGCATCCAGAAGTCATTATAGTTTCACACAGATCTGAGGAGTGATGCCACCAGGCTCTACCCTAGATTCTGAGCATTGAGCTCCTGTGACCTTTGGCAAAGTTCCTGACTTCTTGATATATCACTTTGTTCACCTATTAAATGGGAATATTAGAGGTACTTACCTTAAAGGGTTGTGCTAGAGGTAAAATGGGACAAGACAGATTGTTAGAGGATTTTTGTTCCCTTAGTACCTGGGGTTCTTGGTCATGCTGCTTTGAAAAATCAAGAAGTAGATCAGACAAAGAGTGATAGGCAGCAAAGCAAATTTTATTGAGCAAGAGTACAAAGCTCCCAAAGAGGGAGGGGACCTGATAGTGCTGGTGCTCAAATCTAGGAGTTCTTATAAGCTCTTTCTAGGAACTAAGTTAAGCATCCTGAGTGTGGGCCCCCTGTGGCTTTGCTGCTAAAATGTCACCTGTCTACCTATTGGGAGATTGTTCACCTGTTGATGGGTCTTGTGGGCTGAAATCTGTAGCCCAACTATCTCAACTTGTGATAGTGACCCATGTTTCATGGTCAGTGGTTTTGTTTCAGGATATTTTGCAAAAATCACTCCTGCAGATGCAGCTAGATAGGAAGCTGTTGTCTTCCTGTCTAAGCTGTGAAAACAGGATGCTAGTGTGGTTTGGTCTTAGCTTTCTGGCTTTTCTGCTGTCTTGTTGGGGACCCTGGCCCTGACTCCGTAAGTGTCCAACTAACTCCTAACAATATGATGCATATAGCACCAAAGAAGGTTATCAGTAAAGTGATGATGTAGAAATCAAAGCCAGGTATATGTTTTAGGATATTATTCTATTTCCTATTGGGGTTTGAGGCCTTAGACCAACATGATACGCTTATGAGACTCAATGGTCTTTTATAGCTAGTCATAAGTAATGTTATATTTTGAGGAGGCAAAACATACCAGAATCTAAATTTACAAGGCAAATAAATTTTCACTATTAAAAAAAAAGTACCCAGAAGTATACAGATAAATCAGTTTTCCTGTGGCATTAAATGAAACATGACTGTCATAAAATAAGGTTTAAATTTTGGGGGCACATCTAACATCTTATGAAATATTGCCCATTTAGGCAACCCATCTCATGGATAAGAGGGAAAAATTTTTACAAAAGTTTATGTACTTGTGATTTTATGCTTTGTTTTATATAATAAACTATTGGCTTTAGGGTGAAGTGGATTTCAGTTTTTGCTTTTAGATTTTAGCTCTCTGACCTTCGATGAGTTGCTTAATCTTTCTTTTTTTAAAGTCTTCATTTAAGTTCCAGTTAGTGAACATGCAGTGTAATGTTAGTTTCAGGTGTACAATATATAGTATATATTGTATATATATAGTGATTCAATGCTCCCATACATCACCTCGTGCCTATTACAGGTGCACTCTTCATCCCCGTCACCCGTTTCCCCCAGAGTCAGCTTCTTGGTTTCTTCCTCTCTCTTTCTTTTTCCCTTTGCTCATCTGTTTTGTTTCTTAAATTCCACGTATAAGTGAAATCACATGGTATTCATCCTTTTCTGACTGAGTTATTTCACGTAACATTATACTCTTCACCTCCAATCATGTCCTTGCAAATGGCAAGATTTCACTCCGTTTCCTCCTCTGTGAAGTGAAGACACACCTATCCCAAGTGCTGTGTTGAGCACAAAGTAAACGTGGTCTTCAGTGTTGGTATGTAGGGTGGGGAAACCAGAGAGCAGCTTCCCCAGTTCCAGTCTACGTCTCTGAAGCGTCACTAGAAAACATCAGCAATGTGGGTACTGACCCGGGTGCTCATGTGTCATGTCATACTTGACTTGCAGTATGGAAATTGGTCTTTCTACCATGGAGTAAAACTCTAAAGCTCTGGGGTTCTGAAAATAAAAAATAAGTGAATTACTTGTCCCAGTTTCCTAACTTTTCTCTATAGGATTGGTGTGCACGTGTGTGTGTGTGTTTGTGTGTGTGTGTGTGTGTAAGAGGGACAGAGGAGCATAGAGAGAGAGTGTGTGAGAGAGACACCTTAAATTATAATTCAGGACCCAAATATAGCATGTGCTCCCCTAGATAGGCACCACAACAAATATAAATATAAGCTGTATTTAAGCAAGATGAACTCTTACCATATGACAACTATGCGCCCATTGCCTTATGTGTATTGTTTAATTTAATGCTCACAACACCCAGTGAATTATGTACTGTGATCATCCCCATTTTCTGATGGGAAAATTGGAGATTAGAGGTTTAATGGCTCTATTAAAATAATGCAGCCAGGAAGTGGAAAAGGCTAAATTTAAAACTGGTTATTCTGCCCAGAACCTCATTTTCTTAATCATTATGATATGAGGTGGTGCCATCTACTGAGAGTTATTTTATTACATAAATTGCAAGCCCTTCCTAAGATGTTCTCTAGTTTAAAGTATCGTCGATGCAACCAGAGTAGAGGAATTACAAGAAAGTGAGAACTGTTTTGTAAAAGATATTTTTAATGGATTATTTTTTAGTTCACTGATTTCTGTCTGCCTTTTTGGCATATTTATTACTTCATTTTTTCATTACACTTTTATTTCAAAATGATTGTAGGCTCATATATAGTTAAAAGAAATGGTACAGAGATACCCTGGTGACCTCACCCAGTTTCCCCAGTGATAACATCTTACAAACTGCTGGACTATATTGCAACCAGGACATATAACTGAATACAATCCATGGATGTTATCTAGACTCTTCCTTTTACTTGTACTTATTTGTATGTGAAATTTGTGTGCTTTTAGTTGTATCACATGAAATCTTATTACATGTCTATTTGAATGGACCCATCACTAGAGTTAAGACATAACCACCACACATGTCCATTATGTTACTCTTCTAAACCCATGCCCCTTCAACCTCTTCCCCTGCCATCCCTGACTCCTGCCAACAGCTAACTTGTTTCTAAAACAATCTGAGAATGTTACATAAATGGAATCCTAATGTATGTAAATTTTGGAGATTGGACTTTTTTTCCTCAACCTAATCCATTTGAGATTAGCATATAGAGAAGTAATAGATTTTTGTGTGTTTATCTTATATCCTGCAAACTTCCTGAATTCACTCATTAGTCTAAGATTTTTTTTTTTTGTAGACTCCTTGGGATTTTCTGCATAGAAAATCATGTTGTCATCAAGAAGGGAATTTTAATTTTTTACTTCCCAATCTCTATGTCTTTTATTTTGTTTTCTTGCTTTATTGCAGTGGCTAGAACTTCCAATACTATGTTGAAAAGAATGGTGATGTATACAGTTATTATTATGAGAAATCCAGTTTTTGTGTATCAGCATCACAAAAATAATAGTCAACAAAAACCAAGTTATTAGGTCATCTTGAATTACACATTATTTTTGTCCATGAATAATTGCTTGGCTCCTCATAAACATTGCAAAAAATTTAGTTATGATCAGATTAAGTATTTTTGTCTTATTGTTCTATAGTTTTAAAAAGACATTCTTTGGTAATTTAAAAATATTGATTTTGTGAACTCATTTAAATTGTTATTTCAGGTTTGGGGGCTATTATTCTGAGTTTATTTTGTCTTTTGATTCCAACTCACGGTGGACTATTTATTTGTGTGTTTTAATATTCTATATTATGAAGTCATTTTAAGCACATAAAAAAGTGCCATCTTTTAAGGAAGGTAAATACAACAAGTTTTGAGGAAGCATTCTTTAGAAATGGTTTTGAATTTGCTTTTGTTAGGTGTCTTAGGTGCGTGACTTACCTTTCCTCAAATTCAGAAGTTGTTTATTGGCTTGGTATCTCTGTAACCACTTGTGCCTAGTAGAATTGGACTCCCAGCCATGGAGGCATACATCCAATTTCTCACAGAAAAATTGTTTTTTCCTTCCATATTTGGGACAGACCTACTCTATTCTGGTTTGTGGTCCCCCCAGAAAGGGACCTCAAAGTAAGGATTCAAATGTGAGTAGTTCATTTGAGAAATTATCCCAGGTAACATCTATAGGGTATGGCTAATATGAGACAAAGAAGGAAGTAAACCAACAAGGGTCAGATGGAAATTGCAAATGCTCTTGTGTTTTTGTGTGTAGTTCCTGCACACTCACATTCTTTTTTTTAAAAGATTTAATTTATTTATTTGACAGAGATCACAAGCAGGCAGAGAGGCAGGCAGAAAGGGGAAGGCAGGCTCCCTGCTGAGCAGAGAGCCCAATGTGGGGCTCCCAGGATCCCGGGATCATGACCTGAGCTGAAGGCAGAGGCTTTAACCCACTGAGCCACCCAGGCACCCCTCACATTCATTTTTTAAAAGATTTATTTATTTATCAGAGAGAGAGAGAGAGAGAGAGAGCAAGTGAGCAAGAAAGAGTGCTGGCACACATGCAGAGTGGGGTGGGCCCAAGAAGAGGGAGAGAGAATCTCAAGCAGACTCCCTGTTGAGCATGGAGACTGACTCGAGGTTCAGTCTTGCAACCCTGAGATCACAACTTGAGCCCAAACCAAGAGCTGGACGCTCAGCTGACTTTACCTTCCAGACCACCCCCCCACCACCCACCAACATGCTCACTTTGAGTATAGAGAATCAGCTTACCACTGGGCATCAGAAGCACAATCCTGCTGGGGTTAATATAGAACTTATACTGGAGTTATCCCAGCAAAGGAGGGAGAATGGTGAGGAGTTTATATGCCTACCCCCTGCCCATCATTGGTTGGGGGCACTTCTGAGGAACAGTGTCTCCAACATGTCAGGCTTGCTCTATTTGTGCACCAAGACAAAAATCCATACCCATCACTCAGATAGTTTCATTGCATTAGTCTCTGGTCTTTGCTGTCAGAACTCTGGGGCTGTGGACAGGGCCCTGAGTCGGTTTGTCATACTTGCTTTGTCCTTTCTCTGGGTTAAAGAGCAGAGTGATTGAATGCTTCTTGCATGGGTTGCAGCCTCCAGGGTCCAGTGCTCTACAGAGTGCTGAGTCCCAGTCCCCTACGTGATGTAGACCTGAGGCCTCTCTCCCGGCTTGGGGGTGTTAAACCCTAAACCTCTAGCCCTTGCCAGCTCCAGTAACTGCTGAACCATGGGCAAACATGCCTACTGGCTGTTTTTAAGCTTCCTTCTTGCTTTTGGCACCTGGAAATTTCTTTTTGTTTTTTTCTGATAAGTTTATTATTTTGGGGGGATATGAAGACACCTCACTCTTTGGAACAGCTGCATAGTATCCTATGGAATGCATGCACATTTATGGATACCATTTGCTGAGTGATGGGCATTTTTTGTGTGTGTCTAGGTTTTTGTTTTTTTGCACTATAAACATGATTGCTATGAATTTCTCTTTTCTTGTACCTGTTGTACTAGTGCCTTTATGTAATGGGATAATGCCCCAGAAACGATATAACACCCAGAGGTTTTAATTGACTGATTCCTTACCTCATTCTAAAAAGGTTATAACAATTTATATTTCCACCAGCTGTGCATCCTGGTGGAAAGATTTATCAGTCTTATATTAGTCAGAAATTAAAATACTTTTCTCAGAGCATTAATACATTAATTCCTAGCTCCTCATCCAAGAATATAATTTTGCCATTCACTTAAACAGAAAATAAATTGTGTAATAATAATAAAACCAAAGCATGAGGATTGGACAATAAATCTGCAAAGCTGGTGTCTGGCAAACCAGGAAAGTTGAGATTAAATGCACTGTCACTTATATCTGGACCAGAGAAAAAGAAATAATAAATCCTCACTTCCAGCTAAAACTACATCCTTTCAAAGTTATTACCTCTCAGCTTCTTGGCTAATGATGGGTCACTCAGGTGCTGGGTAGGAATCCTCAGGGAGCCGTCACCTGGGGTCACAGCTGCCTGGAGGCATCGGGAAGGAAACGCGAGGACATGCTCATGAAATCCAAAGGTGAGAATGCTGCCTCTCAAACTGCAGTGTCCGCTTGCACTTGATGGGGCTGCTTGAGTTCACAGGTTCCAGACACTGTTGGCTGGATGGTCTTCTCTAAAACCAGCCTGGCTTCTCTCTGTTAAAACTTTGCTTTCTGACACATTCCAGCCGCTTAAGCTCTCCCAAACTTTGTATGACGTCGGCCTTTCCAATGCTTCTAGTGAACCAAGAAACTTTTAGAAGAGAAGCACCCACTCTGAAGACAGCACAATTTCATTTTATTAAAATATAATTCCCATAAAATTTATTTTTACATATAAAAATAAAGATGTTCTGATAGAATGAACTTTAACCACAATATACTGCTTAAATCTTTTAACTTCAGAATTTGTGATTTTAAAAGCAAGAGTTGCACTTAAGTTGATTTTGGTATTATTTGTAGCTTAAAGATTGCCCCAAATATCAATAATATAACAATTATAAGGAAAATATTTAAAACTACCAGAGAGAATAATTTTTAAGCACTATATGAGCAATATTTAATTTAACTTATATCCTAATAGAAAACAGTTTAATGTAATTGTAAATCTTTTCCTACATAATACTAAGTAAATCTGTTTCTAGTTTTTATAAACATATATTTTTATCCCCAGGGGTACAGGTCTGTGAATCACCATAAGATCAAGTGTAGTATCTGTTCTTATCTGTTTCTAGTTTTTGTAAAGGGTTGGAAGTTTAGGAACAAGTTTTTCTTTTAAAAATACAAAAATATAAATTCTATTTTACTAGTTGAAATGACTTTTTCTTTTTCCTAATGAATTATATATGCTCTTATTTACTTATTTCTATTTATTTCTTCACAGTATGTTCAGAAATTGTTAGAAGCCAGTTTTGGCTTCTAGAGCAATATTTCATATATGCCCAGATAAATTTCTAATAATCCAGTGGCTGGGCAGCAGCTCTTTCATTTGTTTGGTGCAGGGGGAGAAATAGAGTTTTGGACAGGAGAATGATCTCCATCTTCCAGTTGTCCAACTACTCTTGAAAAGGTCATGTAGATTCATCTGATTTTTGTTGTTGCTGTTGTTGTTGGAGAGGAATTCCAATTATTTTTAGTTCATAGAGATTACCCTGTACAGGGTTGTCTTAACCCATTTGCCTTGGCTCAGCCAAATTCAGCCTTCACTAGGGAGAGGTCATCAGCAAGCAAGCTGTCAATATACTAAACTTCTATAGCCATTATTTTGTATATTTCTCAACATATATCATAGAATGAGTTACATTTATAACTCTCCATGTAAACTCCTTGAGATGAGTGAGGCTGTAGGAATACAATGTAATGAGCATGAGATTTTGCACACGCTGGGGGATAAAATGACAAGCAAACCCTGCCCTATTCCTTCCAAACTACAGAGACAAGCAAAATTAAGCAAATAATCATAAATGAATGTAAGACTGAAACCGAGGCAAGTGCTCTGAAAGCATTGTGGGGATGTCTCAAGAATGTATGTATGCAATAGAGGTCGTGACTTAATTTCAAAGAGCAGTATGTCTGAGAAATTTCGCTTGAGGAAATAGTGTTGGAGCTGAGATCTGAAGGGCGTGTGGAGATGACTGGATACAGGGGTGTAGAGAGGATGGGCATGTGGGGGGCACAGAGGTAAAGTAAGAACATCATGACAAGGAGCCAGTGGCAGCGGGACCCAGGCTAAAACTAGGGGGAAGCCTGGAGGAGGAGGCAGGTCTATTGAGCCCAGAGGCAGAGAGGCCATGTGAGGGTCGAGGCTGAGGCCAGGCCAAGCAGGTCACTCACTGTCTTTATTTCTATGAAGTAGTGCATACACATCTATTTTCTGATTTTATTTCTACTTGTGCATCTGATGTGGGTGGGAAGGGTGCCTACGGGAGGCAGGCAAGATCCGAGGTCTGGATGAGGCCCTCAGGTCTTACAACCAGTTAAGAGAGTTGCTGATAAAACCAAACATTGAGCTCTGGTCCTAGGGATTTTCTCCCAGCACATAGGGAGTGATAAATTTGCTCCCAGCCTTCCTTCTTCCCAGAATCATGATCATGATAGCAGATGTTGCTTCTCCAAAACTTAGCAGAGATGGAAAGTGGGTGTAGTTTTGAACTGTCAGAGGATTTCAAATCCTGGCCTTTTTGTTTGGTACTTCCTGCTGAATGCTAAACCCTGAAGAGGGGAAATGGTGCTATGTTGCCCGTATTCACATATCAAGACAAAATACTTCACAAAATCAGAGTTTTTATCATATTCAGTTTTAATTGTGATGCTATTTTTAATACAACTGTGTTAACGCTTTTTCATCTGAGTATCAGGAACTTTATTTTTTTTTTAATTTTTTTTTAAGATTTTTATTTATTTATCGGAGAGAGAGAGGGGGAGAGAGCGAGCACAGGCAGACAGAGAGGCAGGCAGAGGCAGAGGGAGAAGCAGGCTCCCTGCCAAGCAAGGAGCCCGATGTGGGACTCGATCCCAGGATGCTGGGATCATGACCTGAGCCGAAGGCAGCTGCTTAACCAACTGAGCCACCCAGGCGTCCCAGGAACTTTGTTTTTTATATTCTCTACCTCAGTATCGTTCTCTTTATACTGATTTATACAGGTGTGTCAGTGACATCTTCCAAGTACACTACAAATTTACAGAAATGCAAAATATATTTAAGAACAGATAGAGATAGGTGCTCTGTAAAAAAATTCCTCAAAATCAGCTTGTGTCAGTCCAACAATCTCTTTTCATAGACAAAGAATTTCCTCAAAACTCCTTTCCTAAAAAAATTTCATATTAGATTGTCATGACCAAGTTAGCATAGGAATGATCTTTATGTGGCTTGTTTAGAAGAATTCTTTACTCCCTTAATAATGAGTAGCAATTCTGTGTGATGCTCAAAAGTTATGCGAGTTCATCTAACCCAAGTATAAATCTGCTTCTGCCAAATTTACATCCTCTTTAAAAAGTAGGTATGTGGCTTTGCTATATTATTAGATTCCAACCATGTATTTCTCTACATTTAAAATGAAGTAAGCTTACATTCTTTTGGTAACACATTTTGTAAATACTTCATGAAAAATAGAATTTCTGACCCTCTCTTACCTTCATAATGATTTCAATATCGCATCCCTTTTTCCTTTCTTAGCAGGTGTTTTATAAATATTCTATATTCCTTTTCAGTTTTGAATAGTGCATTTGTTGTACCATAACTGAAGAGCCATTTTATTGGATTCCCTAAATTCTGATGTACAATTCCACCATGTTCCCCAAGTGAATGAGGCACATAGAGAACTGCATAAAGCTACATATAGCCCTATTGTTCCTGACTTCTTAGAGTATCTGTCATTATCTACACTCGAGTTATAGAGGAATCTGTCACAGACCGAAAGCCCCAAAATACAATACAAACTATAAAAATACACCATACAAAGGGTAATAAGAGAATAAAGAAAAGAAAAAGTGGGGAAGGCAGGAAACCAGACCCCTGGCATATTTAAAATTCCTCTATTTCTTAAGCAGTTTGGCAAAGGAACTGTGTTGTAATTGTTTCAGTGTTAGTAGATGGATTTGGGCTATATAAGGATAATTAAAACTAAAGTGCCAAGAAGGAAGTTGCAGAAGCAAAGAAATAGTGTTATAGGAAAAAAGAGAAGGAAGAAAGCAGGAACAGCCTGGCAATGAATGTTCCTGGAAAGACTGATATGAAGCGTGACCTCAGGTGTCTTCAGGGGCTTAAGACCCTGCCTCAAATCTGAAAAGCTTGGGTTCATGCATGGATGCAGTGTTATTTATGCCATTCTCACAAAAGAGGACAGTTGGGGACTGTGTGATGTTCCCATATGTCCCCTGTCATGGTGCAGCTCTTGTAGGAAGGCCATCGTGGGCCCAGGTGGAAACGATGTGTGTCCTTCTCCATCCCAGACACCAGGATGCTAATTCCATCCACCCGGGCTGACTCCTGATGCCGTCCACAAGTCATAACGCAAAATAAAGGTGGGGTTTTCCCTTAAGCTCTCGTTCAGTATTTTCATCTTCTGATAAAAAGAAACTCTGCAGAAAAGCACTGTAAAAGTTCTGGGGAAGAGCTAACTTTGTTCTCTGATGCTGTGGTTTATCGGGAGAGCTCATGCATTTGGAATATGCCCTGCTTTTCCTGTGACACTGTGGAACTATCCGGAGGAAGACAGCTGTGCCCCGTGCTCAGAGGTGCTGAGGGAAACTAAGCTCATTGGTCACAGAAAACAAGATTTTCATCTTCCCTGAAAAACTGTTGTTGATGCTCATTCTTCACACCCTTCCTGAGTGCCTGCAGGGTTTCCTGGGCAGTTGTAGAAAGTGCCAAAGAGTGGCTGAGAAGGCATCTCTGAGGGGGCTTTAGGGGAAGGTTGGAATTGTAGATGGGCCCCAGGAAACAGAGATTTCTGTGTTGGGGATTGAAAGCAGTACTTTCCGGAGAAGACTGGAAAGGGTGAGGAAGCCAAAGGAAGAAGCCAGCCCAGGTATTTCCAGGTGAAATCCTGTGGCACGTTGTCAACTGTCAGAGTACTGGCCTCCCATGTCCCTCCCACAGAACAGTCACCAGCCGCCAGGCGTGGTAGACAGTAGTTACGACCTTGCATGTGCTTCTGGTCAGTACAGCTTCCATCATCCCAGGTGCTCGTCAGGACAGGTGTCAGGAGAATGGTGTTGGAGGTGTCAGGCACTCCATGGCCCTGGGGTGATGCCAACAGTGTTCCTACCACAACGGACAAGAGACAGGAGACCCATTGCTTTAGGCTGAGAAGAGAGAAGGGACCGAGGGATATGCTCCTTCTCCTTTGTGGTAGTGGTGGCAAGTGGGGGGAGGGACTGAGTCTAATAACACTTCTGCCCCCGTGGCCCACACCTGTCTGCGCCCAAATGTACCTGAAAGACCAGCCTGAAGACGTGCCTTCTTGCAAAGCCAGGTGAGCCAAGTGATCTCGTGGGTCATATTCAACTCTTGGGTTTTATGATCACAGGCATGTAGCCCCACATGTCCTGTGCATACCACTTAGCAAACTAATTCTATGCCATGATTTCTGAACAGTGTTTTAGAGTTAAAAATTACAAGTACAATTTTAGTGAAATGGTAAGTGTTTATCTGTAGCTGGGAGTCATCCTGATTCTCCTCGGAATGTGGTTCAGCAGATTGTCCAGTGGCTTTGACAGTGTCCCGTGGCAGGTAAATACATGAGTAAGCTAGGAGTTGAGCATTTGTTACATACAGTGGGTATGATATTGGTCTCTGCAGATGAGTGTGGGCTTCTTTCTCTTTATTTTTTATTAACATATAATGTATTATTTGCTCAAGGGGTACAGGTCTATGAATCGTTAGGCTTACACAATTCACAGCACTCACCATAGCACAGACCCTCCCCAATGTCCATCCCCCAGCCACCTTATTCCTCCCAGCACCTTCCCCACCCAGAAACCCTCAGTTTGTTTCCTGAGATTAAGAGTCTCTTATGGTTTGTCTCCATCCTGATCCCATCTTGTTTCACTTTTTCCTTCCCTGCCTCCCATGACCCTCTATCCTGCATCTCAAATTTCTCATATCAGAGAGATCATAAGATAATTGTCTTTCTCTGATTGACTTATTTCACTCAGCATAATACCCTCTAGTTCCATTCATGTCATTGCAAATGGCAAGATTTCATTTCTTTTGAAGGCTGCATAGTATTCCATTGTGTATATATATATACCACATCTTCTTTATCCATTCATCTGTTGATGGACATCTAGGCTCTTTCCATAGTTTGGCTATTGTGGACATTGCTGCTATAAACAATGGGGTGCACATGCCTCTTCAGATCACTATGTTTGTATCTTTACATTAAATACCCAGTAGTGTGATTGCTGGGTCATAGGGTAGAACTCTGTCTCATGCAGACAGTCTCCTTTACAGAAGAAGTTATCACCTTTGATTCCTGCCATCATGTAGCTCCTGCTGCCTCTGGAAGCTTCCCAAGCACAGGTGGTTCTCCTGGACTTAGCAGCTGGCAGGTGTTTCCTTAATTCAGCCTGGACCATTCTGACTTTGTCTGGGTCAGCCGCATATTGGTGGCCTGCCCATCCTGGCAGCTCAGACCACAGGTCTTCCTTCTTGACCCTGCAAATCTCCCCATTTTGTACAGGAAACCATCAATTAGCCAGCTCACATGACATATAATGAGTGCCAAACTGTAGGTTTTTCACACATGTGTAAAGCTGTCCTTTACTAGTGACTTTGTCAGTGACTTGATAACTTCAAGATTTGCTTCTATTTGAATGCTTCTATTTCTGTTCCTTCTTGAAGATCAACTCCTGTGCTAAGTTTCCCCCTCATAACAGTATATAATATCTCAGCCTCACCAGTCCAGTTCAGAAAGGGACATTGTAACTTGCTAGTGAATTATTTATTTCCTCTGCGTCACCCATAATATTGTGTTCTCAGTGATATGATGAAAATAAGTTTAGAGACACAAGATGGCAGGGAAATAGGAGGAGGCACACTTTCAACCTGTACCCTAAAGTGAGCTGATTACCTTCCAAAGAACTCCGCTATCACCCACGAAATCAGCCTGAGATCAGAATTATACACGTCTGGATCTCTATGCCTGGGCACCAGCACTAACTCGGGAGTCTGGTAGAAAGCACTCAAAAAGAGCAAAGGATCACCGGCGGGGGCGGGTGGGGGGGGAATTGTGGGAATCCGGGTGTTAGGGTCGGGGCTTAAGTCCCCAGACCCAGGACAGCCACCCTTGGCGCAGAGCCAGAGAGAGTGCAGCAGAGAAACCAGGTTTCGGTCCCTGAACCACCAGCGTGCCTGACAGTGCGTGGCGCCCGGCTCCCATGAGGGGCCGGGAGCCTCGCCAGCCAACAGAAGCACAGCCTTTTCGCAGTCCCCAGGCAAGTGCCCCGCTGTGCCATCAGAGTCCGAGTTGTGCCCTGCGCCCTCCCCTGAGAGAGGTGCACACAAGCGCCAGCCGGGTGCTCTCAGACCGGAAAGACCAGGCACTCCCAGCCCAGGTCAGCGGAAAAATCTCAGTGTGCGATCACTGCTTGGAACTTCTCTGGCAGTCTGGAGCTGCCCAGACAGCCGCCGCTGCCATGGTTTTGGGTACAAGCAAAAAATCCCGAGTCCCCAGGGATCGCGACTGGGAACCAGCTATGCCAGCGGCCAAGGGGGGATTTATATGGGTTCTGCAGCCGGACTGAGGCTTCTCTCTGAGAGGGAGGTCAGGGTGCAGTTTGCTTTCCTCTAAACCTACAAAAACCATCAAAAGCGGTCAAGGCGAGAGAGAAAAACAAAAGTGAACAAATATAAAAACCTACAGAGAACAAAAGCCTGAAAAAACCAGTTTCCTCAGAGCCCACCCCCTTGAGGGGAGCGGGAGGACTTAGCTGAGAGAACTTATTCAGGGACTGAAAACCCATGTGGCAGGCCCCTCCCCCAGAAAACCAACCGGGAAAGGAAAAAAAAAAAGACGACAAGAGAACAACCACCACTACTTCATAGGACAATTTTTATTAATTTGATCCTACTATTCTGGCTTATTTTTTAAATATAGTTAATTTTTTATTATTATATAGATTTTTTTTAACCTATTTACGGCCACAGTGAGATGTCCAATACGTCAAATTCCATAATAACCTTCTAACCTGAACTTTTTGATACATACACCTGTGTTTTCCTTTTGCATTTCATTTTTTAAATTCCTTTTTTTTTTACATTTTAGTTTAGTTTAGTGTAGTTTATTCCTTTTTTTAATTTTTATTTTCTAGTATTCATATAGAGTTAAAATTCAAGGTAATCCCCTTTCCCCAGTCAATGCCACCCCATAGGTAAACCAATTCCTAATCCCCCCTTATCTTAGGAAAGTTGAGTCCTTTAACAAAGATATCAAGATACATCCAGGAAGAATCAAAACAACCTTCCTCACCCACACTGAGAATTTAGAACCACTCTCCCATCTTTTTCTTCCACCAGTATTTCTGTGTTTTTGTGTTTGTCCTGATAGTATATAAATCTTACACTCGGGGTTCTTTTTGACGAGGCTCTTCCTTTATTTGCATATATACATATGCAAATATATATATTATTTATTTTTTCTTCTCATACTTTTATCAGTTTTTTTGTTTGTCTGTGTCTGTTTGTATACTTCATAAATTTTACCTTGGGGCCCATTTGGGCTAAACCTTCTTTTTTATCTCACCTTTCTTTCCTGTCTCTCTCCCTCTCTCTTTTTTTCTTTTCCTTTTATTTTCCCTCTCATTTGGTGGGGAATCCTGATTGCCCAGAAGCATTTCAGGGTGCACCTGGACTGCACCACAGTCGATACACCCAGCTACACCCATTCAACCATCTCTCACCAAAATGACTAGGAGGAGGAATGCCCAACAGAAGAAAAATACAGAGGATGGACCTTCTGCAACAGAGCTAATGGCTATCAACATAGACAATATGTCGGAAAGAGAATTAAGGCTAACAATTATCCAAGCAATAGCTAGGTTGAAGAAAGCCATGGGTGACCAAATGGAATTGATTAGGGCCGAACTGAAAACGACCAGAGATCATGTTTTCAATATTAGGGAAGAGCTGAAAGCTACTAGGGATGAGCTTCACAATGCTCTCAATGAGTTCCAATCTAATCTAAATTCTCTCAATGCTAGAGTAACTGAGACAGAAGATAGAATTAGTGATCTGGAGGACAAACAGAGAGAAAGGGTGGGAGGAAGCCTGGAACAAACAGCTTAGAAGCCACGAAAACAGAATCAGGGAAATAAATGATGCCATGAAACGTTCCAACGTCAGAATTATTGGAATCCCTGAAGGGGAGGAGAAAGAAAGAAGTCTAGAAGATATAGGGAACAAGTTCTTCATGAAAATTTTCCAAATCTTGTGAATGGAACCAGCGTTCATGTACTAGAGGCCGAAAGGTCTCCACCCAAGATTATAGATTCTTGAAAGTCCTCAAGACACCTAATAGTAAGAATGAAGGATTATAATTGTAGGCAGAACCTCTTGAAAGCAGCTAGGACAAAGAAGATCCTTACATACAGAGGAAAGCCCATCAGAATAACATCAGACATGTCCACAGAGACCTGGCAAGCCAGAAAGGGCTGGCAAGATATATTCAGGGCACTAAATGAGAAGAACATGCAGCCAAGAATACTTTATCCAGTAAGACTGACATTCAGAGTGGATGGGGAGATAAAGAGTTTCCAAGACCGGCAAGGCTTAACAGACTATGCAACCACCAAGCTGATAATGCAGGAAATATTAAGGGGGCTTCTTTAAAGGAGGAAAAAGCCCAAGAATAGCATCGAACAGAAATATAGAGACAATCTACAGAACGAAAGACTTCAAAGGTAACACGATGTCAATAAAAACCTATCTATCAATAATCACCCTCAATGTGAATGGCCTAAATGCACACATAAAATGGCACAGGGTTGCAGATTGCATAAAATGACAGGACCCATCCATATGTTGTCTACAAGAGACCCATTTTGAACCTAAAGATACACCCAAACTGAAAGTGAAGGGATGGAGAAGCATTTTTCATGCCAATGGGCCTCAAAAGAAGGCTGGGGTAGCGATTCTCATATCAGAAAAATTAGATTTTAAACTAAAGACTGTAGTCAGAGATCCAGAAGGACACTACATCATTCTTAAAGGGACTATCCACCAAGATGATCTAACAATTGTAAATATCTATGCCCCCAATATGGGAGCAGCCAATTACATAAGAAAACTGTTAATCAAGATAAAGAGTCATATTGATATGAATACACTAATCGTTGGAGATCTTAACACACTTCTCTCAGAAATAGACAGATCATCGAAGCAGAAAATCAATAAAGAAACAAGAGCATTGAATGACACATTGGACCAGATGGACCTCATAGATTTATACAGAACATTCCACCCTAAACCAACAGAATACTCATTCTTCTCAAGTGCACATGGAACCTTCTCAAGAATAGACCACATACTGGGTCACAAATCAGGACTCAACTGATACCAAAAGACCGAGATTATTCCCTGCACATTCTCAGATCACAGTGCTTTGAAACTGGAGCTCAATCACAAGGAAAAGTTCAGAAGGAACTCAAACACCTGGAAGCTAAAGACCACCTTGCTTAAGAATGCTTGGATCAACCAGGAGATCGAGGAAGAACTGAAACAATTCAAGGAAACCAATGACAATGAAGACACTTCGATCCAAAACCTATGGGATACAGCAAAGGCGGTCCTAAGGGGGAAATACATAACCATCCAAGCCTCCCTCAAAAAAACTGAAAATTCTAGAACACAGCAGCTGTCTCTACACCTTAAAGAACTGGAGAATCAACAACAAATCAAACCAACTCCACACATAAGAAGGGAAGTAATCAAGATTAGAGCTGAGATCGATGAGGTAGATACCCGAGATACAGTAGAATGTATCAATGAAACTAGAAGCTGGTTTTTTGAAAGAATCAATAAGATCGATAAACCATTGGTGACACTAATCCAAAAAAAAAAAAAAAAGAGAGAGAGAGAAAGCTCAAATACATAAAATTATGAATGAAAAGGGAGAGATCACAATGAACACCAAGGAAGTAGAAACAACAATCAGAAGTTATTATCAACAGTTATATGCCAATAAGCTAAGCAACCTAGATGAAATGGATGCATTCCTGGAAAACTATAAACTCCCAAAATTGAACCAGGAAGAAATGGACAACCTGAATAGACCAATATCGAGATTGAAGCGGTGATCAAAAACCTCCCAAAAAACAAGAGCCCAGGACCTGATGGATTCCCTGGGGAATTCTACCAAACATTCAAAGAAGAAATAACACCTATTCTCCTGAAGCTGTTCAAAAAATTGAAGCAGAAGGAAAACTTCCTGACTCTTTCTATGAAGCCAGAATTACCCTGATCCCCAAACCAGGAAAAGACCCTACGGAAAAGGAGAATTTCAGAACAATATCACTGATGAATATGGATGCTAAGATTCTCAACAAGATCCTAGCCAACAGGATCCAACAGCACATTAAAAAGATTATCCACCATTACCAGGTGGGATTCACCTCTGGGCTACGAGGATGGTTCAACATTCGCAAATCAATCAATCAATGTGATAGAACAAATTAATAAGAGAAGAGAGAAGATCCACATGGTCCTCTCAATTGATTCAGAAAAAGCATTTGACAAAATCCAGCATCCGTTCCTAATTAAAACGCTTCAAAGTATAGGGATAGAGGGAACATTCCTGAACTTCACCAAATCTATCTATGAAAGACCCACAGCAAATATCATCCTGAATGGGAAAAAGCTTGCGTCCTTCCCGTTGAGATCAGGAACATGACAAGGATGCCCACTCTCACCATTCTTGTTCAACATAGTATTAGAAGTCCTAGCAACAGCAATCAGCCAACAAAGAGAAATAAAAGGTATCCAAATTGGCAATGAAGAAGTCAAACTCTCTCTTTGCAGATGACATGATTTTTATATGGAAAACCCAAAAGACTCCACCCCCAAACTACTAGAACTCATACAGCAATTCAGCAATGTGGCAGGATACAAAGTCAATGTACAGAAATCAGTGGCTTTCTTATACACTAATCATGAAAATACAGAAAGGGAAATTAGAGAATCGATTCCATTTACTATAGCACCAAGAACCATAAGATACCTGGGAATAAACCTAACCAAAGAGGTAAAGGATCTGTACTCAAGAAACTACAGAACACTGAAAGAAATTGAAGAAGACACAAAAAGATGGAAGACCATTCCATGCTCTTGGATCGGAAGAATAAACATTGTTAAAATGTCTATACTACCTAGAGCAATCTATACTTTTAATGCTATTCTGATCAAAATTCCACCTATTCTTCAAAGAGCTGGAGCAAATAATCCTAAAAATTGTATGGAAGCAGAAGAGACCCCAAATCGCTAAGGAAATGTTGAAAAACAAAAATAAAACGGGGGGCATCACGTTACCTGATTTCAAGCTTTACTACAAAGCTGTGATCATCAAGACAGTTTGGTACTGGCATAAAAACAGACACATAGACCAGTGGAACAGAGTAGAGAGCCCAGATATGGACCCTCAACTCTATGGTCAAATAATCTTCAACAAAACAGGAAAAAATATACAGTGGAAAAAAGACAGTCTCTTCAATAAATGGTGCTGGGAAAACTGGACAGCTATATGTAGAAGAATGAAACTCGACCATTCTCTTACACTGTACACAAAGATAAACTCAAAATGGATAAAAGACCTCAACGTGAGACAGGAATCCATCAGAATCCTAGAGGAGAACATAGGCAGTAATCTTTTGGATATCAGCCACAGCAACTTCTTTCAAGCTATGTCTCCAAAGGCAAAGGAAACAAAAGCAAAAATGAACTTTTGGGACTTCATCAAAATCAAAAGCTTCTGCACAGCCAAGGAAACAGTCAAGAAAACAAAAAGGCAACCCATAGAATGGGAGAAGATATTTGCAAATGACAGTACAGACAAAAAGTTGATATCCAGGATCTATAATGAACTCCTCAAACTCAACACACACAAAACAGACAATCATATCCAAAAGATGGGCAGAAGTTATGGACAGACACTTCTCCAATGAAGACATACAAATGGCTATCAGACACATGAAAAAATGTTCATCATCACTAGCCATCAGGGAGATTCAAATTAAAACTACATTGAGATCACCTTACACCAGTTAGAATGGCCAAAATTAGCAAGACAGGAAACAACATGTGTTGGAGAAGATGTGGAGAAAGGGGAACCCTCTTCCACTGTTGGTGGGAATGCAAGTTCGTGCAGCCTCTTTGGAGAACAGTGTGTCTATTCCTCAAGAAATTAAAAATAGAACTTCCCTATGACCCTGCCATTGCACTCCTGGGTATTTGCCCCAAAGATACAGATGTAGTGAAAAGAAGGGCCATCTGTACCCCAATGTTATAGCAGCAATGGCCACAGTCGTCAAACTGTGGAAAGAACCAAGATGCCCTTCAACAGATGAATGAATAAGGAAGATGTGGTCCATATACACTAGGGAGTATTATGCCTCCATCAGAAAGGACGAATACCCAACTTTTGTAGCAACATGGACAGGACTGGAAGAGATTATGCTGAGTGAAATAAGTCAAGCAGAGAGAGTCAATTATCATATGGTTTCACTTATTTGTGGAGCATAACAAATAGCATGGAGGAAAAGGGGAGTTAGAGAGGAGAAGGGAGTTGGGGGAAATTGGAAGGGGAGGTGAACCATGAGAGACTATGGACTCTGAAAAACAATCTGAGGGTTTTGAAGGGGCGGGGGGTGGGAGGTCGGGGTACCAGGTGGTGGGTAATACAGAGGGCACAGATTGCATGGAGCACTGGGTATGGTACAAAAATAATGAATACTGTTATGCTGAAAATAAAAAATAAATTAAAAAAAAAGAAAATAAGTTCAGAGAGAATACTTTTAATGTGCTATAAATTTCCTGTTATTTTACAATGGCTAATTTGAACTCCAAATTCAAAGTAAAGCTTTAACCAAAAGCTTTCTTTTTTATATGATATAGGACAATGGGGAAGGGGACACATTCTCGAACTTTCTTGATTAAAGGTTCAGGAATTATTTGCAGGCTGGAATTAATGAATCGAGTGCATGTCCTTAAAGAATGCCACATTCTTTAGAACTCAACACTGCACTTTCTTGATGCCTCTGAAGGGTCCCAATAGTTGCTCATCCAGTTAAGAGACCACGGAATGCCCCTGCTCTCTTATGCGGGGACAACTCGTCCAAGGGCATAAGAGCTGCTGCCGGATTTACACTTCGGATTGCCTGTGGCTTTTGGTCCTGAGCCCTATCTGGAAGGACGACTCCTGTCGTGACTGATGAACGTCACACAGTTGATCACCGGCTGGCTATGCCTGAAGGTGGGTCATGAAAACTCATGCACCAAACATCTTTGTTATTTTATGGTCAAAGCCAAACTAATTGGTAAATGCCATGTTTATCATATTTATTTGTATACCAACTTAGTCACTAGTAAAGGAAACATGCTATTAGAAAACAGGCTATTTTTACACGTGAGTAGAGCTGACACACAGTAGGATGTCAGGTTTAGGGGTACAACATAGTGATTCGGCTTCTCTCTACATTCTGCTGCACTCACCACACATGTAGCTGCCGTCTGTCCCCACATGGCATTAGTATAGTGACATTGAATATATTCCCTAGGCTGAGCCTCACTCATCCCATCACTGGGAGCCTGTGTCTCCCGCTGCCCTTCATCCATTTTTCCCATCCCTCACCCCTCTCCTCTGGCAACCATCAGTTCATTCTCTGTGTTTATAGCTCTGATTCTGGGTTGAGTTTGTTTATTCACTTGGAAAATGGGCTATTCCTGTTCTCTTTGGCCCCCTTAATAGAACTGATTTGGGTCCATAGTGACACAATGAAGTTCTAAAATTAAATATTACTTTCTTGATAATAGTGATGATAATAATTATACAAAAATCAAGTCCATTTTACTTAGTAGAATATCTTACATTCTTTTGGCAACATGTGTGTTGTTCTTTCTAATTTGCTTTCTGCAATAACTCCATGAGTTACGGCAAGATATCACTGTCTCTAGGATAGAGATGAGAAAATTGAAGTGTGGCAAGACCTCCTAGACATTGCAAATCCCTGTGACAGATAAATTGGGAGGAGAAATCATGTAAACGTATGAGTTTTCAAAGGCTACATCTCTATCTGCCAGTTATTAATGTTTAACTCACTGAGCTTAGCTCTGAAACAGAATTTTAAATTCACTGAGAGAAAAAGAAAAACAAGGTACTATGCATTTAAAAAATGATAATAACTTTGTATGCAAAGGCAGCTTAACGAAGAGCTCCTATTTAATAAACACCTAGTAGGGAAGTCTGTACACAAGAGTGATTCTCAGAAATACAGTATGGGAAGCAGCATAATTCCAAGGGAATCTTTCTCAGTGTACTCAATCCCTAAGATTGTGCTGACCTGGATGGTGGGCCCACCTCTGTCAATGCAATGTCATCACAAGGTCCTAGATACTGGGTGGCTTCAACAATACACACATGTTCTTCACATTCTGGAGGATGGGAAGTCCAAGATGAAGATGCTGGCAGATATAGTGTCTGGTAAGAACCCTCTTCTTGGGTTCTTCTGGTTGGGAGAAGGCCACCTTCCTGCTGGGTCCTCAAATGGCAGAGAGAAGGGCTCTGGTCCCTTCTTCTGTTAAGGGAATGAATTCATCATGAAGCCTCATCCTCATCCCTTGTCTACACTGAAATACCTCCCGAAGGCTCCACCTCCAAATTCCGTCACACTGGGGGCTAGGGTTTCAGCATGTGAATTGTGGCAGGAGTGGGTTTTACCCCATGTATCATGTTGCTGCTGGGGAATGTCATTAGGTGCAGCTTACTGCACAAATACATGTTGAGCCAAATACATTTTGAGCCAAATACATGTTGCCCATCAGGGACACGTATCAGCCAGGGAATCCTCGTGACTTCCCACATCTGGCTGGTCAGCAGAAACATGTGATTCTGTAGACTAGAGAAGTCTGGAAATCTCTGGAATACACAGTATCATCATCATCATCATTATCATCCAACCCAAAGTCATACAGTGATCACCACATTTCAATGACAATGCAGTTTAAATAGAAAGACCCCTCAATAAAATAAAATAAATAAAATAAAAATTAAGTTAAATAAAAACAAATAAATAGGAAGACCTCTATGGGTTTCCCAAAGGAGGATCATCAGTTTAAAAGGTCTGTAGTGGCTCAAGAAGACTTCTAGAATTTGGTGGTTGGTCCCCTGGTTCCCAGCACTGTGCCTTGGTGCTCTGAAAACCTTGGCTCTGATTCATTCTCCAGCTCAGTTCACTTTGTCCAGACACACCACCAGCCCTTCCAGCCTCAGAGCAGAACTCCAAGTCCGCTTGATTTGATTTATTGGGGGTGGGGAGAATGTTTTCTGAGGAATCCTCAGTGCTGTGTGCAGGGGGCAGTGCACACTGTCTGGTGTGGGAACTGAGACTTTGATTTGCCCTCTGGTGGGAAGTGGTGTCAGCCCACTCTGCAGGGGAGCAGATATGGAAATGGCAAGAAGAAGGAGTTTAGCGCATTCACCGCCATCAGTGTTGGCCGTCTTGGTAGAATGTGCACAGAGCCTAAAAAAGAGGACTGCTCTAGGGAAGTCTCTGGACAGATCATTAAGATTTGGAATAACACACAGAAGCATGTGACAGGGCTTCATTTAATTCCCCAAGACAGTTCTATGAGGCAGTGTTTATTATCATTGGCATCTTGTAGATGAGGAATGGAAGACAGAGGTTAAGTCACTTGCCTGAGGTCACACAGTAGATGGAAAGCTGGAAGGACAGTCCTGGTAGCCCACTGCCATGGTCCAGGCTCATCACCACTACACTGTATTTCCTCTTAACTCTGTAACACTGTTACAGTGATAATAAACATTAACTATTAACCTAAAAGGGTTTTGTGGTGAAGTGAGATTGGAAGGATTGACTTCCTTATGCAGTTCTTGGGACTGTTCATCTTTGGTCGGGGTAGGTGGGTTTGGTGGAATGTCCCCGGGAGCCAGGACTCTGCAAAACACATTATAGGAAGAGCTGAGACTGATGATTAAAGCAGCCAGCTTCTGGATTCCAGTGTATTCTTGCCAGAAAGAAGTTTCACAGATAGTTTGAAAACATTACTCTTCTGGCAGAAAGCACTTACCCAATCCAACCAATTGCTCATATCAGTGAATCAGGAAAAGTCTGTGAAAATCAGACCTAGAACAGCCTTCCCTGGACCAGAAGTTCTCTGGTGTCCACACTGTCCGTGGAGATTGCGTCCCTCTCTCAACGTCCAACCCAAAGGCTCCTCCCTCCATGAAGATTTCTTCTTTTCCTTGTCCAACACCTTCTGTCAACATATGAAATACAAAGCGGCTTAGAACAGCAGCTCACATGAAGACTTCAAGTGCTGCCTGGTGAGAAGCAGTCTTTGTTCATGTTCTCAGACTCCTCTACGGGTCATCACTCTGTAGATCAGAACCACAGTGACACCTCCTAGAGAGTCCCTAAACACCTGTGGCCTTTGAAGTTCTCATCTGTGTTCACTGAATGAAAACCTGTTGATGTGGAAATTGCTCTAGATGGGTATTTACTTTCCTTCAGGTGTAAATATCATTTTGCTCTATTATGTTTTATTATTATTGATAACATTAATTAAGAGTTTAAAAATTTAAAAATACATTTCTAAGTCAATCATATGTATAAACCCTTGACCGTTCTCATTCTGCTTATTGTCATCCTTGGAAATACCATGTGCACATTAATTTTATGTCATTTTGACTATAACTCAGATACAGTTTTTTGCATTTTGAAATATTTTATATTTTTAGAGCAGTTTAGATTTACAGAAAAATTGAGAAGGTACAGAGATTTCCCAAATATTCCTTGCCCTGACACCTGCACATCTCACCGCATTGTCAGCATCACTTGCTGAAGTGGGACATTTGTGATGACTTAGGGACCTACATCATGATCATATCATGGCATTTCATTCAAGAGACGCCCCATAAATTACATGTCTTCCACTAATATTAGACAACCAAGTTGTGCTTTCTTTTTCCCATTACAGTTAACACAAAAAAGTAAGTTTATGAGATTATAATACACACTAAAAAGAGTTGCAGCACTCATGGCTGGGGGACAGTGTGCTCCCTGCTAGAATGAAGTATGGGAGCTTATTTCTAAATGTCTTTTTTTCGTTAATCTAGCATAAATATAAAAAAGAAAGTTAGTAGAAGAAATCCCATAATGAAAAGATATGCTGACAGAAATACATTCAATCACTGATTTGTATTTATTTATTGTTTTGCTCATAATTTGAAACATGCAATGGAAAGAGATTATCTAAATCAAGTTTTGTTTTATGCAGAGACATACAGAATCAGAGACGTTTGTGGGGCTTAAGTAATTGGGCTGAGGAAACACCAGAACCAGTGGGTAGAGTCGTTGGATAGAACAGAACCTAAACACACATGTACATGGCATGAACAGATGAACCAAGAAAATAGCCGCTCCAACATACTGGCCTTTGCGCATCGCAGGATGTTTTCCTAAGAGAACCAGCCTTAAACCTGCATTAAAAACCTGAAGTGAATAAAAAAAAAAAAAAAAAAAAAAAAAACAAACAACAACAAAAAAAAAACCTGAAGTGGTTGGGGCACCTGGGTGGCTCAGTGGGTTAAGCCTCTGCCTTCGGCTGGGGTCATGATTCCAGGGTCTTGGGATCGAGCCCCACGGCGGACTTTCTGCTCAGCGGGGAACCTGCTTCCCCCACCCTCTCTCTGCCTGCGTCTCTGCCTCCTTGTGATCTCTGTCTGTCAAATAAATAAATAAAATATTTTTAAAAAATTAGGTTCTTTAAAAACAAACAAACAAACAAACCTGAAATGGCTTTTTGACTTGCTGGAGCACAGAGAATAGGGAAGGCGGGTTTTGGGAAGTCGTGTGTCCCCGGCGCTCTGGAGGAGGCTGGACTAACCTCATTCCCTCTTTGTCTACTGACTTTTCTTTTTTCTTGTCTACCTTTCCTTTCTTTTCTCTTTTCCTTCTTCCCTCCTTCTTCCTTTCTGTGATTCTACTGTGGAGGGCCTACTGCATGCCTGACCCTCTTTCAAGAGCTGGGGACACACACACATAGACCCTTGTTCCCACAGATCTTACATTCTGGTGACGGGAGTCATAAACTAGGGGGACGAATCAACAAACAGGATAATATCAGATCTTGGTCATCAAAATGGAGTAGAGGGATCTGATGGTGATTGATGGAGGGTATGTGTGTGTCACACTTTAGATTAAGTAGTCCGGAAAAGTACTTTGAGGAACAAAAGATGAGTTAAGACTTACCAGAGCACTCATTCATTAATAAGACACATTAATGAGACGGTCGCAGGTCAAGTTTTCCAGGCAGAAGAAGGAGCAAATGCAAAGACCCAAGAATGATGTTGTGGGTTCAAGAAGCCCAGGGTGGCAGGGACCTGGTGAGTCACACTCGGAGAGAAGCAAGTCATGAACCACCTGTCATCTGGGGTGGGGAATAAACAGAGACCTCTGCGGGAACCGGAGACTGGTTCATATGCAGTAGGACTGACTGCGGTGGTTCTAAAGAACTTGAACTGCCAGAGGAAGCATCACAGCAGACTGTGGTGCTGCCAGTCCTTAAATGTGCACCGCGTTTGCCAACTGAATTAGATTACGTGTTAACAGTCAGTTTATAAGAGCTGGATGCCCAAAGTGGTGTATTTGTCATGCCAGAATGAACAGACAGAATAATGCTTGTAAAACTTAATTGTTCACTGGGAAAGAATTCCTTGATGGCACTGTTGATATTTAATTTAACGAGTTAATTGAGGGATAACTCTTCATTTTAGAAAATCAATTTAGCATTCAATTCGTTAAGGCAAAAGAAATGAAAGGCAGTGTCTGAATATGGAATGAGAAACACATGAACAAATGGGGTATGGAGCTGCCTTGTCTTCAAACGTTTGTCAGGGAAAACCCAAGAGGACACTTTCATGTTGGAGCTCTTAAAAATAGAATCTCAAAAGGCATGTGGATTAAAACACATCCTATTTTATGTGAATAGTTGATTCAGTTTATGAAAGAATGTTAAATCTTCAACTTCCTTCATATTTTTGAAGAAAAGCTGGTTGGTGTCCTTGGAAAATGAGCCTCGGATGGAATTATTGCCCCAGTGGGAAATCTTTCAGGTGGATTTCATCTAATTTCTTCAAGCTCTGAGGTGACTTGAGTTGACTACAAACCATTTGTAATTTGAATCACACATCCGTGTACATCTCTGTAATATTTTGTGTATCATTCTATCTGGAATGACTTGATTAGATGACTGTGCTCTTGAAGGTGGAGAACACGTTTCTCTTTCTGCTTCATGATATTCTGTGGAGTCTAGACTTGAGATAATACGACAAACTTTGTAACCCAACATGGCTTCTATGGTTTTTTTTTTTTTTTTTTTTTTTTTTTGTAGGTTTTGGTTGGGACACTGGAATGAAGTAAATAGGGATGGAAAAAGATGGTTTTGGAGTCAAACAGACCCTCAGCCCATTTTTAGGACATATCATGGGGCACAGCTGTACCTCATTGGTACTTATTTTCTGTAGGTGTTTGCCACTACAGCAGCACAACCGAGCACGTACAACAGAAACTATGTGGGCCTCAAAATCTAAAATACGTGACCTATGTAGAAAAGGTTTTCCGGTCCACCAAGAGCCATTTTGTTGGTGCTTTGGTGTGGTTAAAAAAGAATACCTAGATTTCCAACTAGATTTAAAGATTTAATTTTTGTGTTTGTACTAGTTTTTTAGAAGACATGATGTAAAAATCTAGCAACATTACATTCCTACAGGACATGATGGTTGCCTCCGTACCACTTCCTGGGAAATCCATTTGTTCCTCACTAATATGAAATATCACATTGAGTATATACTCAGGGCCTTGTTTAGAGTATTAAATCACATAACATTTGTTAAGCTTTTGCTAAAAGGATAAAGACTTTCCTAAGCATTTTATTGGCAGAATTTTAGTTAGTACACACAAATAACTCTATGCTATGTGTATTTTTATTATTCCATTTCCCATTCAATATCCCTATTGTACAGATGAAGGAACAGAGATGTGTACATGTTACATAATGTGTCCGAGGTCATACAGTTAAAAAGCTGTGGAGAAAGCACATTTTATAGATTTCAAAGAGATAAAAGTGACAATACTTAAGTGAATTTTGAATGAAGTGGAATAAATGTATAAAATTCTTTTGTATGTATTTTGGTCATTGCTCTCTGTTGTGTTTGTTTAATTATACAACACTTATATGGTACCAAGCTCCATTTTAGGCACATTAAGATTAAGCCACCTAAACTAAACCTCCAAATAACCTTAGGAGGTCGGTATTATCAGTTTTGTCAATATTTTGACAGTACGGCATGGAGGCACAGAAAGATTAAGTGGTTTGTTGAAGATCATCAAACAAGGAGGCATCCAAGCTGGGATTTAAACATAGGGAGACTTATTTTAGCATCTTTGCTTTTCTCTAGAATTCAGATTTAGGGTTACTATGATTTGTTCTAATAATCACAGATGTGAATGTATCTAAATATTAAAAAAATAAGCAGTTGCTGACCCATAGGGAGCATCAAGACTGAGATTGAATTTTTTTTTTAAAGATTTTATTTATTTATTTGACAGAGAGAAATCACAAGTAGATGGAGAGGCAGGCAGAGAGAGAGAGAGGGAAGCAGGCTCCCTGCCGAGCAGAGAGCCCGATGCGGGACTTGATCCCAGGACCCTGAGATCATGACCTGAGCCGAAGGCAGCGGCTTAACCCACTGAGCCACCCAGGCGCCCTGAGATTGAATTTTTAATATAAGTATTTAAGTAGGAATCCCCCCCAAATCACTAAATCAAGTGGTATTAAAAAAGAAGAAGAAAAGAAAAAACCTTGCTTTGTATTCTTCAACACACCAGAGTGTGAAATGTAGTCTCCTTGGTTGAAGAGGCAGATTTACATGATATAATCTTGCAGAAAGAGCCGGCTGTGTGAGTGACCAATCCTGGAAATACCTTGAAACTTAGAAACAACTACTCCAATTGTGAAAGAGTTCAAAGCATTAAATGTAGGTTTTGGTGGTTTTTTTGGTTTTGTCTTGTTTTTAGTAAAACTGGCTTCACTTTTCTCCCCTAACTCTTCATTTTAACACTGCCTTTGGAAGGAGTACCTCATAGTCACCTAATCTTTATAAATACACCTGAAATATTCCTTACAAGTTATGAATCTTCTTTCTATGCTTTATTGAAGTTTGGATGTGTAAAATACAGCGAAATAGGATTTTAAACCTTAGCAGAAAAATCACCTTGGATTCTATAGAGGCTGAATTGATTTCAGACATGCTTTTTCTTCATCCCACATCTGAGTGCCATGGCGGCTCTCAGGCCCTGGGAGCCTCAGCCGTGATCAGGCTGGGCAAAGCTGCATACTGGGGCTCCTGGCTCTTTCCTGGGAGCAGACCTCATGAAGCTGGAAGGTGAGTATTTCTATTTCCTAGTTGTTGCCACTTGGCAGTGGGACTTGAGCTTTTCACGGGAAGATGCTGGTGTTGGCCATTCCAAACTATGCTCTCAGTGAGGTCAGAGTCCATGTCACTGGAAGAACTCAAGGTGAATTATTGAAGGAAATACTGCCAGAGACATATTGCATTCTGGACTGTTCAGTTTGGTATCTTTAGTGACTTCTGACTTCCCGAGAGCCGAAACTGAAATCAGTTTTAAATGGTTGGCCTTGCTTAAAATGGGGTTTGAAGAAGATGATTTACTGGGTCACTGACTGAGGACCAGCTTGAAAAGACTTTCATTGCTCACACTCTGCTGCTAGTCTGAGGCAGGGGCAGCCCTGGGTGGGCTGAGCTACCATCACAATGCTGTATCTTGAGTTTCTGAAATGCCGAATCGCTCTTTGTTACTGGAAGAGAAAATATTATTTTATTTATTTATTTTTAATTATTCAGTGTTAGGTCAACAAGTATGAAATGAGCAGTCAGTGAGCAAAGGCATTTACAATAAGCAGATACACATCATTCTTTGCAATTTTAAGTGCCTCCTTAGCTCTGATCATGGGAAATGATTAGATGAAAATGGTGGGGTATACTAAAATTAGGTTTATTTTGTCTTTTTATATCAATACTATATTTACATTTGATAGGTGGTAAAAATTCAGATCCCTGTTTCAAATAATCATATTAGAAAAGTAATACCATAGAAATTAAAATGCAAGACCTCAACATAGCTCATTTGTTCAAGGACAACCTTTCCTTTAAGTAATGACGTATGTATCCTGTAGTGGAATATTTGTTTATTTACCATGCATCCCACGAGAATATTTGTATCTGAGGGACTGACAGACATGCTAGTGCCAAATGCTGATATTTTATTCAGAACCACACCAGTGCAGCAAACCCAGAATATTGTGAAAGTTTGATAACGCATAACAATAATTTGTGGCATTTTAGTCACCAAACCAACACCAGACATTTGGTGCACACTGATTAAGGAAGAATATGTGATAGGACTTTTCCCCAACATTTATATATTAGAGCAAGTAAACCTGAATGCCAGATCCCTCAGTTCCCTTTGGCTTTGTTTTCGCCTTTCTGTATACATGTTTATTTGTAGGAGAAAGATGTTTGCCACTGACTAGCTGCTTAACAACTGTGTGAAGCTGGATGGCTTGCAGAATCATTGAGTATTCTGGATAAAGGGGTTTTCAAGGTCATCTTGTGAGTCTTCTAATAGGACCCTTGAATCTCCATGGAGATACCAGAATCATTTGTCATCATAGTCTTGCCTGCTTTCCTGAATGGTATATCTTCTCCCCACTTCTGAGTTTAGGCCCGAATTAAAATTATATTCTCATGGGCTTCTTACCACTATGGAGGAGCCTCTTCTTCCTGCTGGTACTGCAGAGTCTTTCTTTGGTAGCAGCTGCTGTAGAAGGAAGGGGGATGCTCCCTCCTGGCCTGGGCAGGTAAGAAATAAAAAATGTTACGGAGTAAAGCAGGTCTTATGACCTGTGATACCCTCTCCATTGAAAATTCTAGGTTGTGATCAACTTACCTCTTTGTAAGTTGAAAACTGTGTTTTTCTCTTTCTCAAACATTTTTCATCATTTCCCCTGTAGGCAGACTTGTTAGGAATTTTTCCTAGACACCTTCCTTGGAATCTAAATACTGTAGATAAACTGTATTTGTTTATGTTCTGTGCTTTCTAGTGGAACATTTGTTTACCATACAACCCATGTTGTGTGTGTATTTGTGGTTTACAGTTAGGAAGTCTTAGATTTTTTTCACCTCCAAGAACCAAAGTTAGCCTTCTTTGATAGCTCATGCTCTACCTGAAGAGCTAACAAATTAGGAAAGGCCATTTCCGAACCTTCAGGCACCTGTGGAAGACCTCACAGTGTGTGGCCCCAGGGAGAGGAAATGTTTTCCTCATTATAAATTAGAGAATTTTGAGAGCTGGCATATAGTGTACTTTGTAAAAAAAAAAAAAAAAAAATTAACTCATTACAAAAATTTGGTGATATCAGAGTTGAGTGGGTGGAAGACAGTGTAGACAGTGGTTCCACAGAGCAAAGGGAGGATGGCATTAGTGGGAACAGCAAGCACGTAGTGAGCACATACTGTGTACCTCACCTTCACTCGCACAGTTCACTCAACCAGCAAGTTTCAGAAGTGTTATCATCAAATTAGTTTTATAGATGATGACACTTTGCCGTAGAGACGTGAATCAGCTGAGGTTGGGTAGCTGGCTCCAACCTGGGGCTCCAGCTACGCGCCCTTACTGGAAGGTGATAACACCCTCTAGAGCTGAGAAGACGTTTGTCTGGGAATGAGTTCATTGCTGGCAAGGCAAGGAGTCATGGAGGGATTGGTGTTGTTATTTTAAACTTTATCTTTTTAGAGGATCCTGTTAGACTGTCTTCTGGGTAACTAAGAAAGGACTCTGTCTGGTATGTCAAAGATGCATGTGTTATGGTTGAGGGCTGAGTTCTGCTAGAAATCATGTGTAATATATGTCCATTGTAGAGTCTGTATTTGTTTTACAATATGCTTGACTTATACGGATGCAAACGTACATTTCTTCACAACTAGTGTTGGCTCAGCCTGTCCCCAGGCTACTCCCTTCCTTTTAGCTGTCCTTTCGGGATTTTCCTGTTCCACACTGGAACTCTTGTTTATGTTATCCCATTGTCCCCAGAAGGAAAATCTTAGGGTACACTATAATTTTAATCTCTTTTGTTAATTTTTGTATACCTAACACTTATACTCATTCTTGGCATATAGGATGGACTCAATGAATATTTGTTGAACAGTTAAATGATGGATGATCACAGAGGACCACGTGCTTTCAGCACTCCTTTTACCATGGGAGTTAGCTGCATATTTATTCATACAGACAGTAACCTCAACTACACACCGGGGAGTGGTCACTTTGTCTTTGCCAGTGAAATGGGTCATAAACTTTGGATATTAATATGTCCAGGTTTCTCCCTTAAGGTGGTAGACTGAACACAGGCATAAAACCCCAGCAGAATGTTAGTAAAGAAGTTCCAAAGGTGATAAAAATTTTAACAATAAAACATCAATGGTTGAAAGAGATGTCAGCAGAATTTCTGGAAGACAAAAAGCTTATGAAGGCCTGTTGGTGGGTGAAACACAACTGAAAGTATGCAGAAGGGAGCTGCATGAGAACGTATTTTCCTAGGGGACCAGTGATGTGGGGAGCCAGGTCTCACCAGTCTGGGACTGTGCTCATGTCTTCCCAGCTATGACTTCAGAGATATGCTGACAGCTTGAAATTGACCATGTTGGGAGAACACATCGAGGCCTCTCTCCCTTCTCGTCAGCTGGTTGTTAAGCATTTACAAGCACAATATTGAAAGGAACCCCACAGAAGACTCAAGCTTTGGGTAAATTTGTCCAAAAGGTAAGAATGAAGGGTGAGCTCATAAAAGGAGAAGTGATAATTAAAGGTCTGGAACAATGCTGCCAGTTGGTCCTTATTCCTTTTACCCTATTTCTGCAAGCTGTTTGCCATTCGCCTCAATGAAATACCCTAGAGGGTTCTCCTCCAAAGCAGTGGTTCTCAAACCTTAGCTGGCTTCGTGATCACCTGGAGTCTCGTTCAGGCACAGATTCCTGGGCCTCACTCCCTAATAAGTTTGTTCTGGAGCTGACGGCAATAAGGACCAGCTCACAAGTTCCAGATGCTGCTGCTGCTGGTGCTCTGGGACCACATGTGGAGAACCGGTGTTCCAAAGAAATTAAAGGAGAACTTGGGCCAGATATTGGCATTGTACAGTAAAGTGTTTCTCATTTGGACACCCAGGGTGTCCATCAGCCGCGTCCTAACGTTAACCTCGCATGTCACACACCTCCGCCTTCGGAGACAGTCTGTTTGCTCTGCCCTTCAGCTGAGAGGACTGTTGAGGAAACCAAACTAAGCATTCTTTAGCTTTCTGGAGCCAATCTCATCTTCCTGGTAGGGAGTAATCATTCTACAGACATATAATGCAACCTCTTTATTAGTCTTCAACTTTACCATCAGGCTTTCGTCAGAACATAGATGACGTGCTCATGGTTACAAAATAAACTCTGTGCTATTAATGCTAACGTAAACATAGGGGAAATGGCAGAAATTGGAGATCAAAGTTGGAAAGACAGGCAGAAAAAAAGAATACAAATCTAAATATTTTACGCAGTTAATGTCTAAATGACTTTAAAGTTGATAGTAAGATATATAGAGTTACAGTATCTTATTCAACCTTACCAAGGCAATCAACAAAGAACTGGAAAATTTTGCATGTCTCAAAAATAGGGAGGATGAAGAAAGAAGTATCATGAGATAAATCCTCACTTGTTTATAGTAGGGGTAGGGTTTGGTAAAAGTAAATAAAGAAAGAATCAGAGACAGAAGCATATTATTGACGGTTTTTGAAGTAACAGCCAGAAGTAAAGACAGACGTGATTAAAAGCAGTGACCTCTGAGGAGCGGATAGTGGGTGTGGAAATTGGGGACAGCTCTAGAGCTTCACATCATCACACCTGGCTGTCTTATAACTCAAATGGACATGCGAATGTATTGTTCCTTAAAAATGTCATTTCCATTGAGATGACTTCTTGTAGGTATGGACAGTCTTGAACATTTATACTTTACAGCTTCATTTGAAAATGGACAATGGATACACAAGTCTTTTTATTACAGAAGGGCTGGCAGAAAATAGACTATTCTTTGTAAATAAAACCCTGGCCTGCTCACAGAATGTTCATGGTAGTTGACTGAACAATGTCATTTTTCAACTTCCTCTTTGAATCTTTGGAGATTACCAGTAACAATACAAGCAGATCAAGAGGATGTTGGCTTCTGGGTCAGTGGCTTCTAAAAGACATAAAACCAGATTGCATATAGTCCTAACACCTAAGCACTCTAAAGTTGTTTGAAATCTGAATCCACACATTATCAGCTTTAGGATAGGCCAATAATCTGCCCTGTAAACTGCCCTGTGATTTGAAGAAAATAGTATTTTTAGTCTGGCCATTTCCAGTTGTAAAAAAAGGTGAATTTATTCAGTGTTTTTCAAAGACTGTAAAGGTCTCTGGCTTTATGTTTGCCGTGCATTACTAAGAGCTATGATGATGAAATCCCACATGCGATGGCATCCGGTTGCCCTTCTGTCGGCTAAATCCATTTGTTGTTGATTCTGTCCTTCAGTAACAGTAAGTGGTTAATGAAACTATGGCCCACCTTTCATTTCAAGGTGCAAGCTTTTAATATATATTTGGCTGGGTGGCCTTCCTGGGCCCAAAAGTGTATTTATTCATCAGTTTTATGATCTGTTATGATCGAGAATGAGTCATGCCTCAGTATCTGTCGCTTGCAAGACCTTGGTACAATCATAATGAATACTATTTTGCATTCTTGGTGGCTGTTTATTAACGTGTGAGACCGTCTACATTGAAGATAATGGAAAAAAATGTCTCTATCAGCTGAGAAAGGCTGGCAAGGCAAGTGCTGAAAGCTGGCACTTTGTTTACCTCTGTCATTTAGGCTGGAGCACAGACGCACAGCTTCTGAACTATATTGTTAGTAGATATCCCTGGCATGACAACAGTTTTTCCCAAGAATCTGTATACACTCTGCTTCTTTGTCGCTGGGAAGATGGGGATGGGACGTGCTGAAGCCACATTGAATTTCCTGTATTGTATAATTAATCAAACATCCCTTGGATCATATTGACCCTGTTGTTGACAGATTCTTTCCAAGTTTGTTCTTTTAAGTATGGGGAGTAAAATGAACGGGATAAATGATAACTTTTTATCTTAAAGAGTTTCCTAGAAAATTGAAGCAGGCTTTTATTTTTGTAGTTGAAGACCGTGACTTCTGTTCTTCACTCTAGTTTGGAAATTCTTTCTTGCAAATTTTAGGTGGTGTTAAATGTCTATACACGAATCTCAGAATCAATTCCATTGTGTTTGACTTCAGTGGAACAACGTTCTGTATCTCTCGGAAAGTACTCCCAATGCCATGCTTCTTGTTGAATGAAATTAACATCCTCCTTCTTGTCTCCAGAAATGTTTCTTCCAACCTCGAAACAATATCCCTGAAAAGGTCTAGGAAAGGTGAGTGTGTAGAATATTTTTGATATAGACTGGTTTGGTAAGACAGAGACTGAAAATGAGCATTTACTCTTTTTTGGATTAGATTTGTATGTGGTCTTACCAAACCATTTAACTTCTCTCTCATTCTGATTCTTATTTACATCTGTAAAAAATTAATGTCCAATGACTCTTTTGATTCTAAAACTTAGGGTTTGTCAAGAAAGTAGATAGCTGTGTTAGTGAGAATATTTTTAAAATTCATAGACATTGGTTATTAGTAGAGGGAATAGAAAAGAGCATGAGTCCCCTTCTGTGTGGGCTGTGGTCTGTGGCTACTTTCTTTTATTGGCAGCACTTCCCAGCTTTTACTAAAGCTTTCTGCAGTCAGTGCCTTGGTCAGTGATGATGTTCAAACTGGTGAACATTCAGACCGTGGATGGGGGCAACTGGGAAAATTTGTGGGGTTGCTATGTTGTGTATTTTCCTCTTACACCAAGGAGTCCATATGGCCATCGGGAAGAAGAAGCATAATCTGTAGGGCACAAGTGAAAAGAAAGGAGCTGAAGAAATGGAAGTGGTGACTTTTGTAGATACGTGAGAGGTAGATGGGGTTGCATCAGAAGATCTCAGATCCAGGTTTATGGAAATCATGGTGCTGACACATACCAGCACAGCTACTGAGAAAATGCTGTGGGTGGGAGAGGCTACTGGAAGTTGAAATATGCAAAGGAGGCTCTTCTTGTGACTCTGAATTCCTGCTGCTTTGATCCTCACCCTATTCTTGGTAGTTCCAGAGGAAAGTGCCCCTTCTTCCCCTTTTTCCTCTGCTCTTCATTTGCAACTCCCCCGGCTTATTGCTTCCTCAGAAATAACTGAGTAAACCTGTCCTTCACAACAGGGCATCTAAATTCAACCTTCCTTTTGTTCTGTTGGCCTTTATTTTAAAAATAAATAATTGGAGATGAATACAAACCATCCATAATGATTTACTTTTAAAAAGTCATGTCATGATTGTTTGGAGGAGAAGATTCATAATAGCTAACGTACGTTATAAATCAGTAAGGCAGAAGAAAACTTCCAGGGAGAGCAGACCAGAAATTGGATTTGCTCTGACATAGTGAGAATGCCATCAAAATGTGCAGTGACATTTGTACATGTCATAAAGGTGATTATCCTCCATCTAAGTTCTGACAAGGTTAGACCTCAGGTGCTGTCTTTAAGATTAAGAAAAGCAGCATTGACAGCAGTAGGTTGGGTTTAAAGAAACTCAAATGTTTAAGCATTGACAAGATTGTCTGGGAGAAGAATATGGGACAGGGACAGTAGGCATGATGTCGAGACTCAGACTCACCATGGATGAGGAGGGGAAGAGATGTTATGTGATGGGAGTTCAGTGATACATCAATCCTGGGCAGTAAGCTAGGAAACACTCGCTATGTTTAACAAAGTAACTTTAAAAAAAGATAATAATTAGCAGGACCGAAAGAGGCTGCTGTGTTTCTGCCTGTGCATTTGCATACCCACTGACTGAATCCTATGAAAACATCAAATTAAAGACTAATATATATGCATTTCATGCAGTACTAAATGCATTGGTAACTAGAATTAAAATGAAGATTACACCAAAAACAATTTTGTGAAAGCAGAACAAAGTTGGAGGCCCTGCTTTGCCTGATTTCAGGACTTACCATGAAAGTTGCAGTGATTGAACATAATGTTGTTGTTGGCATGAGGATAGACAGGTAGATTACTGGAACAAAACAGACACCAGTAATAGGTCCACACATATTTGTCAATTGATTTTCATCAAAGGTGACAAGGCAATTAAAGGGGGATTGGCTAGCCTTATCAAAAATGGTGTTAGGACAATGGGCTATCCAAATGGAAAATAAATGAATATCAGCTCTTTCTTCACACAATACACAAATAACAAACCAAGAATGGACATAAATGTAAAAGCAAAAATTAAAAATCTTCTGGAGGAAAACATCTTTCTGATCTTTGATAAGCAAAGGTCAAAGCATAAAAACCAAACTCTGTAGGAAAACATAGAAAAACAGGACTGCATTTAAATTAAAAACTTCTGCTCTTCTAATGATACCACTAAGAAAATAAAAACAGCCAACCACAAACTGGGGGAAAGCCTTTGTAATATATATACACTTGTCACAAAGGAGTTGTATTCGGAACACATAAAGGACACCTGCAAGTCAAGGATAGGAACTAACAATGCAATTTTTAAAATGGGCTTAAGATGTGAAGAAACACTTCACAAAAGAAGATATACAAGTGCCAGTCAATACATAAAAAGATGCTTGATATCATTAGTTAAAAGGAAAATGCAAATTAAAACCACAGTGAGATATTATTAGACACCACTAAAATTAGAACACCCTGAAAATACCAAGAGTTTGGTGAGAATACAGAGCAGCTGGAAATTTCCTACATTACTTTTGGAAATTTAAAATAGAAAACCACCATGAAAAAAAACTTGACAATCTTTACAAGGTTAAATATACACTTACCATAAGACCCAACAATCCTACTCGTACACATTTCCCCAAGATAAATGACACATATGTTCTCACACATACTTATCTGTATGTGCTTATAGCAGTACTATTCGTAATAGCTGCACATCGGAAGTACGCAGGTTTCCGTCAACAGGAGAAGAGCTAGACAAACTGTGGCATATTCACATAATGGAATATCATTCAGTATTTAAAGGGACCAATCTATTCATTCGTGTGACACAGGGATGAATATCAGGAAAATAATTGTGATGGTTAATTTTATGTGTGAACTTGGCTTGGCCATAGTGCCCAGATATTTGGTCAAACATTATTTGGATGTTTCTATGAGAGTGCTTTTGGCTAAGATTAACATTTAAATCAGTGCACTTTGAGTAAAGCACTTTGCTCTCCATAAGGTGAGTGGGTCTCATCTAAGTAATTGAAGGCCTTTGTAGAATAGGAATGACCTGCTCCGAGCAAGAGGGAATTCTGCCTACAGGAGGCGCGGGTAGAGAAGTGTAGTATTGGTTCCTTCCTAGGTCTCCAGCTTGCTGGTCCACCCCGAAGGTTTTGGACTTGCCAGCTTCTAAAATTGCATGACCCAGCTGCTTGACTACACACACACCCACACATGCACACACGTGCACACTTGCACGCATGAACACACATGCACACAAACACCCTATTGATTCTATTTCTCTGGAGAATACAGACTAATACAATTATGTGAACAAGAGCAGCTCTACAAAAAACATGGACAGAGCTGAGCCTTTCACAATATGGGTGTGAACTACATGGTCCACTTACATGCAGATTTTTTCCTATAAATACAGAACAATACTGTACATGTATTTTCTTTTCCTTACGATTTTAAAAACATTTTCTTCTCCCTAGCTTACTGTATTATAAGAGCATATAGCATATAACATATATGTATATATCATATAAAATACATGTTAATCAACTATGTCATTTGGTAGGGCTTCTTTCTGATCAAGAGCAGGCTATTAGTAAACTTTTTGGGGGAGTTGAAGGGTACACATAGATTTTTTACTATGTGGAGGGTTGGTGCCCCTAACTCCTGGGCTGTCCAAGGTCAGCTGTACTATAGAATTATATTTATGTGACCCTCTGGAAAAGCCAAATTTAATCTATTATGACAGGAAGCAATTCAGAGGTTTCCTGAGGCAGAGTCTGGGGAGAAAGGAACACAGGATACATTTGGTTTGATAGTCTTTATTTTGGTAGTAGCAATGATTACACTTGTATATAAATTTGTCAAAATTTTTCAAGAGATCCACTTAAAATGGGTGTATTTATTGTATGTAAATTATGCCTACATAAAGTTGATTTTAAAAATACAAAGCTTAGAAGAAAGGGAAAATTTTGGACAGACTTAGGGTTGTTTCATCTGGAAGTAAATGAAGGCCATTTCTAAATGAGGAAGTGTGGATGGCAATGTCTGGCATTGTGGAGAAGGAAGATGGAGCTAGTCTCAGGGCTTGGTTGCTGGTCATGGGGAAAACATCCAAACTTGAGCCCATGGAGGGGTTAAAAAAGCACTGGAGAAACTTAAATATGATACAACAAAGAAGGGAGAGACTTTATAGCAGGCGTTTTTTGCTTTTTGTTTTTTTGGCAGGCATTTTTTTTTTTTTTTTTTTTTTGATATGGAACTTCCACAACAGCTGAGAGACCATTTGTAGAGAATTTGGGATGTGAAAAAAAAAAATAATAAGAGTTGAGTATCAAGGAACTCACATTAAACTCACATCTGGACACAATGGTTCTTCTTTGTCATTTCCCCTTGGGAAACTTTTTAGAAAGTATGGATTTCAAAGCCTTAAATCCAAAGATTCTCAGTCTTTGTTGAGGTTTAGATGTCTAATTAAAAAAAAAGAAAAAAAGGTTCTTCTAGTGTTCTGAGGAGCAGACAGACTTGGGAAACACTCCCCAGATAATTTGGATGGCATAGGAAATTTTCTGATGGCAAGTGACCGGCGGTGAGGAAAGGAGAGGATGTGGCCACGCAGGTACAGCCTCTCCAATCCTTCTGACCTTCACCTTTCTGAGTTAAATTTCTGAAAGGGAGACTTAACAGAATGCAATGCAGGAAAATGAACTTTCCCTGGTCATACTGTGTTTTTACCTGGCTTGGTTAGGAACTGCAGAGTTTGCCTGGATTAAGCCACTATTTATTTTGTGAGCTGCAATTCCAGGTGAAAATAAGGCAGGTGTATTTGAGAAATGTTAATGCTAAAGAACCAATTCCAAGATTCTCATTAAGAGTTGATTTCCTTATCAAATACTCTTTTATTGAGAAAAACGAGATTAAGAAAAACCACCATTCATAGACTTCCATGCATTTGAGAACCTTTGTATAATTAAAATTTAACACAAATAATTGTATGTCATTGAACGCATTGATAAGCTAAATGCAACTCTGAGAACTTGTCACATCTGAGGTGAAAAATGATTAGATCAGTCCACCTTTTGACCTCAATCTCCGTGGAAAATGATTCAAGTAAGACAAATGAGACTAAGGGGAATATAGGAACAATTTTCTTATTGAAGAACAAAGCCATGTTATAAACCCCACCTGCAAGAAAGCAGTTTTAAAATCTTGAATATAATTAACTATTTTTCTTTGTGGAGTGAAGACTAAAATAGTCTTAACAGTAGGAAATGGACTTTTGAGAATCTTAAGCTACTGTAACTATATTTTGGGAGATTTCCCCTTTTAAACTTGTAGCATGAAATCTCAGCCTTTAAAGTGAGAGTTCTTTAGACGATGAAATTTGGTTTATACCTGTATTTCCACAGAATCACTGAGGCCTAGAAACTGCTTGTCAAGGTTTTCTGTCAGAATTAATTTTGGAGTTTGCTCTAGGTGGTCATTTAACTGCTCAGGACCTGTGGAACATACAACATTCTGGCATTCTGAAGGGCAGATGACATAGAAAATCTACTAATGGGAAGGCATCATTGGTTGTGTTTTCTGCTTTTCACACCATCTTCTTTCATGTGTGTTCCACAGGCCAACTGCAGCTTCTACTTTAATGCCTCTTGGGTTTGCCTCATGAAATGCCCTCCCTCATGATACTATTTCTCTGCTAGCGAGCCTTCATGAAATAAAAGGTCATTCTCATCCAGAACTTTTCTTTAAATCCTACAGATTAACCCTAGCTTTACAAAATATCTGCAGGAAACTTGTGTTTCTGCATTTTACCCCATTAATATCTGGAAAAAGCATAATGTTCCCCATGAATTCTCTATTTCCTCTGCTGAAAATTTCCTATTCCATAGCCTTTTATAGCATATTTCTTCTCACCTATAGAATAATGTCATTATCATGGTAAGGGCCCTAATCCTCTAACTTCTCCTCCATTGTTTTAAAGTTTCACCTCCCATCGCTGTCTGATACCTCTTCTATGTGCCAAACTTGCTAAAACATCCGTGGTTTGCCAAACACAGGAGACACAATGCCTCTTGTGCCTGAAGAGTTTTCCAGCCAGCAAAGTCCTACCAGTTTTTAGGAGGGTATAGTGGTACCTGCTCTGGGAGTCCTCCAAGGTCCCCCAGGGCATAATGTGGCAGTACATGCTGTGATTTTAACTAATGGACAGAGATAAGGATGTCTGGAAACTGGTGACTGAGGGAGAGGAGTGGTTCTGGAAGCAGATCATCACTCTGAAAGGGAAGGATAAGAGCACTGGACAAAGCCAGGTAGGCAGGTCAAAGTCAAGACAGACACAAATCACAAGAACCAGGGCCTCCAGTAGGAGAAAACTCAGGAGAGAAAACACGACCAGCTCCAGGAGAGCACAAAGACCTGAAGGTGTTACTATGGGGCTGTCAAAGTCCAAGCAGGAATCAGCTATTTACGGGTCCCTGAGTACACTTGAGATGGGTTGTGTCCTCTGTTGCATTGAGAGAGGAACAAAGGGGGCACAACCCCTGCTCTTGGGTTCTTTTCAGTCCTGCTAGGGACACTTGCAGGATAGCAGTGATGTCCCTATGTGACAGTGCCGTGATGGTGAAAGAGTAGACTCTTGACAGGACACTTGGCAGGGACCCTGGTCCTGCTCACACCTGTCTGAATTCTGAGGAGCTTCTGTTCTAGTCCCCCCTAGTCTTGGGTTTGCCTTCCCTCTCCTATGACCTCCTGCAGATTCCCTTGTCCTGCTCGCACCTGTCTGAATTCTGGGGAGCTTCCATCCTAGTCCCTCCCAGTCTCGGGCTTGCCTTGACTCTCCTGTGACTCCCCCTCGGTCCCCTCCAGTCTCAGACTGCACTGTCCGACTAGGTAACAGCCTGCTTCTCTCTGCTGCTTAGCAATCCTTTTATTTACATCACGTTCTCTTCCCAATTCATCATCAGCCTGGCTGCTCCAGTCCTGTCCCTTCCAATCAAACTCAGCTTCTTTATCCTCAGCACATGACCTTGTCTCCCATTTTCCTAAGCAGATTGAGGTCACCCAGTGAGAACTCCCTCATCCCTCCAGCCTTTGCCCCCTGCCAAAGCCCTGCTGCATCTAATTATTTCTGCACTTTTTCTCATCCCCTTTTCTTTCCTTCTGACTAATGACAAAAGATCACCTTCCTCCATGATGCTGGCCTCCCATGCTCCCCCACACCTTATGTGGAACTCTCTCTGCTTCCCTCCTTCTGCGCTTGTGGTATCAGAATGTACGCACATGTGCTGGACTCAATCTGAGTATATCTTTTCCAGATCCTGAGTTGCCCCTCACCCTCTGATTTCCCTTTCCTTGCTGTCCTCACCAAACCCGTGCACAGGTGGAAACATCCTGTTTTTATTTGGCAATGTGTTGGTAACTTAAGTGAGGGCCATCAGACTTGTGGCTCCAATACTTTTTCCAGACTGATTTCTTTTTTTTCTTCTGTTCAGATTATTATCATCAGTCCTACTGGTGGTATTGCCATCAACTCGTCTTACTCTGCTCTGCTTGATGGCAGATATCTGCAGGCAATCATCAAGTCTTTTAATTAAATGTGTAGTTTCAAAGCCTCGGCCACCTGCATTCCAATCCTGGCTCTGCAAAATGCTTGCTGTGGGAGGTGGGCAAGTGTTCAACCAACCCAAACCTCAGGTCCCTTGTTTGTAAAGTTAGCAGAGCTATAACACCTACCTATTTGGGCTGCTGTAATTATTAAAAAAAAACAGTAAGTATCACTTTGGAAGTGACAGCAGCATGCCTGGTGAAGGGGAGCAACGCATACCATCCCACAATATGTTCCTTTGGCACATTGATTACTTGGAGCTCGTTATTTTTAGAAAACCACAGAGACAGGTGAAGCTCTGAGAACTAAGTAGAAGCTACCCTCTTGTAAGAGGTATTTATTCGTACAAGAGGAATCTCCTTTGTAGGAGTGTCTCCCTCCCTGTGCCTGGAAAAGAGGATGCCTGAATCTCTAGAAAAGCTCATCCGTGGAGGAGGCAGGGACTAAGGCTGCAAACAACCCCATAGTGTTTACTGCATTTGTTACTTGTAAAACCCTTGTCACTGTTCACTCTTTTCCTGTAACCTTCCATAACTGTCTCCCTTTGTTCCCACACCTTCTGTCTGTAGCTGGAGATGGTCGTTTTAGGGAGTCACTGTTTTCTGGGGTTTCTCCCATGCATACAGGAGGAACACGTTTTATGAACCATATTTTGTTTTTTTCCTGTTAATCTCTCTTATTAGGGGGAGAGGCCTAGAAGAGTTGAGGGAAAACCACTCAAATGCTAATCGTTATTTTTAAGCCATCTTCCTTACCCAGGATCCCTTTCCTGGTATCCATAATTTCTAGCTCTATCAAGTTGCTAATGTTGTGCTTTGCATGTGATGAGCTACCAGGTGGGAAGGTGGTCATGAGAACCATGAACCTTTATTCATGTACTACGACAGTGCGGGCAAGAAACAAAAAAGAGGTGCTAGTTAGCAATGGCACGGTCACCAACCTGTGGGAAGAACCAAGATGCCCTTCAATGGATGAATGGAAAAGGAAGATGTGGTCCATATACACTATGGAGTATTATGCCTCCATCAGAAAGGATGAATACCCAACTTTTGTAGCAACATGGATGGGACTGGAAGAGATTATGCTGAGTGAAATAAGTCAAGCAGAGAGAGTCAATTATCATATGGTTTCACTTATTTGTGGAGCATAACAAATAGCATGGAGGAAAAGGGGAGTTAGAGAGGAGAAGGGAGTTGAGGGAAATTGGAAGGGGAGGTGAACCATGAGAGACTATGGACTCTGAAAAACAATCTGAGGGGTTTGAAGAGGCGGGGGGGTGGGAGGTTGGGGTACCAGGTGGTGGGTATTATGGAGGGCATGGATTGCATGGAGCACTGGGTGTGGTGCAAAAATAATGAATACTGTTATGCTGAAAATAAAAATAAATAAAAAAAAGAGGTGCTAGTTCCCTGGTATTCCAATTTCCCACATGAAGGAGCACCTGGAGAGGTTCCAACAAAGGCAGCATCCCAAGAGTGGATTATCCCACAGCCTCTGAACAAAAGTCTCGTGTGTGTTTATGAACCCCAGGTCTGAGGATAGACAGCAGGAGCAGGCAGGGCTAGAAGCGAGCAGGTGCTGTAGCCAAGACAGCCTTGGGGCTCAGGTGCTTGCTTTAGTGTTGAGGATATGCATGTGAATACCTCCAGCCTGGGCTAAGGGCACCCCATCTTCCCAGTCCTTGCTTGTACTTCTTTCCAGAAAACTGCAGTGAGGCAACAACCAGGATTTCAAAATCAGCAAAAGAGTGTTTGAAAAGTTAGGAATAATCAACAATTTGAAAAAAAAATTATAAGAAAACTGCTTGTTTAGATACCAAATTGGTGAATATCCAATAGACATTACCTGTTCCACCAGAGAGAAATTATTTGTCTCTCTGCTAGGTAAAAATATTTGAATTAACCTTTGCCTCTCAGAGTTGTAAATTGCTCAGACAATAAAAGTCATGTCTAGCATTGCATTGAAAAGAAAAAAGAAACTGTGCTCTCTTACCTGTTTCCAAGTTTGAAGTAAATTTTCTGACATTATGAAATGTGGTTATTCTGACCTACCTTACAGGGTTGTTGTAGTAAATAAGATATTGTTTGTTAAGCCTATACAAATTATATAATGATCATTCACATGCCAAGTGCTTTTAGGATCAGTAGATTGCCATGGTTTCTCTTCCATAACCCTTACAGCCTGACTCTTCTATGCTATTCAACCGAAATGTTCTGTTGGAAGGGACATCCCGATAGCTAAGTTAATTGGCCTATTTTCGTATATTGCTATTAACCCATTTCCCTCTAGTATTTGACCCAATTAAATATCTCCTACTTCTTGAAACTTTCTCCATCTTTGATATCTTTTTCCCAATTTCTGTCCCTTCTCACCGCATCATGTTTCCTGACTTGCTGTCCTCTTGTTTCCATTTCCACATGAGCATCCCTGCAGAGTTTAACTTACTCTAGCTCCTTCTCTCCATGCTTTTATATCTCACACAGACAACCTATATTTCTAGTTGTCCCCTCAATACTAATTATGGGCATATTTCCAATTACATTTGGGAAATTTCTACCTGTACATTTTATCAGCGTTTTACACTAAACCTATCTTATCTTACTTTAATACCTCCTGCCTCAGGAATATTATTATTTAATTTCTGAGAAACAACCAGTATTCTAAGGCATTCAGGCTCAATGCTCTTCTCTATAATTTTTGACTCTCTTTTTGCTTTATTCACCATTTTTAATGAATTGCCCAAACTCTTTGACTTAAAATACTCCACACATTGTGGTTGACTGCAACTTTGGTGGTCCCCAAATGAACTATACCTCCAATATCCATGCATTTTATAGTTCAGTGTGTGCAGTGCAGTTGGCCCTGAAATGCAGGCATTGCCTGTAGAGAATTTTAGAACTGTGATAAAATCAACTGAGAGTTGTTTGGTTTTTGTTATCACTACGTACTTCCATTTGAAACCATGTCAGTGAGGGCATGCTTCTCCCTGCTGGTGGTCCTCTCCCATTGCTTCCCTACTGGTCAGGCATCCTCCCGTAGTTACTTCAGGATGGAACATTAGCAAGCCTGATGCATTCAAAGGCATACACACTAGAGCTTGTCCTCTTGGAATGTTTGCTCATTCCATGCTTCCATGCTGTTAGAAGCCCATGCCTCATGGTGATGCCATTTGGAAGGCAGCAGAGGAGCTCGCTTAACAGCCCCACCTGAGTTTTTTACTTCATCTGGTTATGTTGCAGACCTAGTAATGATCTTAAAGTATACATCCCCCAAGATAATTTTTATCCATTGTAATAATAAAAAAACAGAAAGGACGTAAACATGGCTGATATAATCATGTTGTGGAAATACAACTGCAGTGAGAATTGGATTTCTTTAGGTAGACATCAGTTGAGTTAATGAATAATATAAAAGGTCTCTAGTAACTGGCATGAAGAATTGAGGATTTTCTAAACTTAATCTGACTTCATCAAATAAAAAGGCAGGAATTAATGGTTTTAAAATACCAATATTCTTATTTTCTTTCTTTTTTTTTTAAAGAAAATTTTCTAACAATTTATTTATTTATTTTTAAAGATTTTATTTATTTATTGGACAAAGAGATCACAAGTAGGCAGAGAGGCAGGCAGAGAGAGAGGAGGAAGCAGACTCCCCGCTGAGCAGAGAGCCTGATGCGGGGCTCGATCCCAGCACCCTGGGATCATGACTTGAGCGGAAGGCAGAGGCTTAACCCACTGAGCCACCCAGGTGCCCCAATATTCTTATTTTCTGATATAAAGCTCAGCAAAATTTACCATATGTGCTGATCTACAAAAAAGTGAGTAAATTTGAATGACTTTAATAGTTCTTATGATTAAAAAAAATAAATTAAGAAATTCTGTTGTGAAAAATAAAAATGCCCAACACTCAATGTTCATAAATTTTAGGCAATAATTAATGCAATATTGATTAAACACTGAATTGAACACTGAGATATCAGAATGTGTGAAGATAAAGCAACAAGTAGACCCTGTCCTCAAGAAATTTTCAGTCAGGGGCTTGTGTGGCTCATTTGGTTAAGTGTCTGCCTTTGGCTCAGGTCATGATCCCAGGGTCCTGGGATAGAGACTCACATCAGGCTACATGCTCCATGAGGAACCTGCTTCTCCTTCTGCCTGCCACCCCCCCACCCCGGCTTGTGCTCTCTCTCTGTGTCAAATAAATAAATAAATAAATAAAATCTTATTAAAAAGTTCAGCCATTTGAGTAGTTGGACATATGCATTTAACATTTTACTGTAAGACTTAGCAATGTTTAGTAAAAGAGAAAGAGAAATCTCAGAATCACGTGTTTAAATGCTCAATAAATTATGCAAAAGAAAGGGAAGTGCCCACAATTCAGAAAAAAATGAAATCTTCTTTTGGGCCCACCTGCAGAAATACTGAAATAAAATATTGGAATGTGGGGAAGTGTCAGACTGTATAAAATACCATGTGTATTCTGTGTTCACCTAACATCAGAGATGCTTGTTTTAATTGTAATTAAGTTAGGCATAGCATTAGGCGGCTATACCAGACTAAAAAGATTTTTATATTTAAACATTCTTTCCCTTTTAATCAAATTTATAAGCAATTTAGAAAGTTGTCTTAGGGGTGCCTGGGTGGCTCAGTGGGTTAAAGCCTTTGCCCTCGGCTCAGGTCATGATCCCAGGGTTCTGGGATCGATCCCCGCATCAGGCTCTGTCTACTTGTAATCTCTGCCTGTCAAATAAATAAATAGTCTTTAAAAAAAAAAAAGAAAGAAAGTTGTCTTAAATAGTATGGATCATTCATTCTGTAGGGATAGAAAAACGGTTTTCCTTCTTACCTTCTAGGTTCTCTGGCTGGTCTAATGGTTAAATTGATATGACACATTAACTGGAGAAAAAGAAATCTCGCAAAGTGCTGTGAAGCTCTTGGGCAGGCATTTGGGGCTTATATGTTATCCTGAGCTAAGGAGAAGGGGCTGGGGTCTGGGACTTTGAAGGGAAGGAATGCACTTCATGGGGCAATAGGACCAGATGTTTGGTAATTCGATGTCTGCCCTGCTAAACAGGTGGGTCTCTTAAATAAAATTTATCTCTGCTAAAACCTTCTTATACTAGGAAAGACCCCCAATTTAGGTTCTTCTATATATAGTTAAAGGAGAGGCAATTTTTTTTTTTTTGAGCCTCCAGGGTCTTGATTGCTTTCATCTCAAAATAGTCCACAAATCAAAGTGGCTCATCTTGAGGGGCCTGCCTTGCCCTCTATAATGGCAATAGGTCTTCCTGGTTTGAGTCCTCATCTAAATTCTTTTAGATAGTCAAGGGAGAAGTGAAAAGCTCTTCTTGAGTCTATTGGATTTGATTGCCTTGATTGTTGAGCTTTGAGGAGATAACCCACATGCCAAAGTGGCACATTCTGGGGCGGCATGCCCTGAACTTTCATCAAGTCACTTTACAGATGATTATGAATGGGCTCTTACTCAGCCATAGGCACCCTGTGAGGCACTGGGGATGTAAGAATGAGGGAGATAAACATACTTTGCCTCATGGAGCCAGGAATCTGGAGGATAAGACAACTAAATTAGTGCTTATAATACAGTGGGCTACAATGAGGCAATTAAAGATGATGTATAAACAGAGAGGTGAAGCCAACTTTGGTAAATGAGCATCAGAGAAGGTTTACTGGGAGTGAGATGACAGTGAAGTGAGGACAAGTGGGGATGTGAATGGGTACCATGCTTCAGGGCTATGCATTTGTCCTGGTTTGTCTAGTTCAATAGCTCAGCTAACACATATTCAGAAAGTACTAAAACAAGATGCAGTGGCTGATGATTGGGCTGTTGAGATGGAAAGTCAAGACTTGGATGGAGAAAACAAATCATGGGGACTCAGTGTTTGCCAAGCGCTGTGTGCTCAGAATTTGAATACTGGTTTCTGAACACATTGGGCTGAAGGAGCTCAGAGCAGGTATTTCACTTAGCCTGATGACTGATGACTGAGCTAGACTGAGCCATGAATCTACTGTATTTGGTATTTTTTAGGTACTTTGATGAAGACCTAGAAATCTATAAAAATTAAGTCTTAAGTAGGGGATGAATTAAACTATATGATTAGCAGTGCCTACAACATAAAAAACACTGAATAAATACATCCCTAATCATTGAAAAATAGACATTTTTATTATACTTGTGAATGAAAGCAAAATAAAATGTTAATTAACAAAATTAAAATGAACTTCATGAACTTCATGGACTGAATCAACTAATCAACTGTCCTTAATACAAAATTTAATAGTGAAAAATGTAGCAGATTATATGAAATTTATATGAATTTATATAATATAATGGTCATACTGAAATGGCAGTACTTTCTCAAAATGAGTCAGCATTACACTGTTGTAAAAGAAAGTAAAGGCATTACTTAGATTGAAGTATTAATTCCACTGGTCTCATTGCATTTATCAGAACCTCTGCACAATTGTGCTTAGTGCACTAATCTTAGGGCTTAGTGCAACATTTAGAGTGGGTGTGACAAAATTGAATATATATGCAGAAAGGCATTCAGAGCAATACAAGTGTAAAACTATTTAATGTGAAGAATCCAGTGACCCGTTCTTACTCTCAAATATATGGTTCTTTATGATTAGAGAATTGATTTTCATTGCAGAGAAGAACTTTCCTCAAGAAGAACAGCACTACTTTGTCAGTGACACTGTAGGTCCTGGCCTTGATTTTGGAAATTCATTATACTTCTGTAATTTATGACCTTAGAAAAATAGGAATAGGAAAATGATTTATGAAGAAAGTGTGAATGGTACTAAGATTTCACTTCGTAAAGTAATTTCTTATTTTCTATTTGGTTTAAGTCCTGATTTATTATATAATTTTTAAATATATTCATGCATCAGTAGTATTTTATAAGTTGAAAAGTAGTGCTTTATAAATTTTATGTATTTATTTTTTAATTTAAATTTTAGGTAATTAACATATAGTGCAATATGGTAGTGCTCATTATAGCAAGTGTCCTCCTTAATCCCCATCACCCATCTAGCCCATCCCCAGCCACCTCTCTCCGTTAACCCTCAATTTGCTCTCTATCCTTAAGAGTTACTTAAGTCTTGTTTCCTACTCTCCTTTTTTTTCTCTTTTCCGCCTTCTTGTATGTTCACCTGTTTTCTTTCTTAAATTCCACATATGGGTGAAATCACATGGTGTTTCTTTCTCTGACTGACTTTGACTTTCACTTTGTGTAATACATTCTAGCTCCATCCACACCCTTGCAAATGGCAAGATTTTGTTCTTTTTGATGGCTGAGTAATATTCCATTGTATATGTATGTGTGTGTGTGTGTGTGTGCACGTGCGCACGCGCAAGTGTTTGAATCTCACATCTTCCTTATCCATTCATCAGTCAATGGACATTTGGACTCTCTGCATAGTTTGGCTACTGTTGATAATGCTGCTATCAACATCAGTATGCATATATCCTTCCAAATCTGTATTTTTTTATCCTTTGGATAAATACCTGGTAGTACAGTTGCTGGACTATAGGATAGCTCTATTTTTTTTTTAACTTTTAATTTTTTATTTTTTATAAACATATATTTTTATCCCCAGGGGTACAGGTCTGTGAATCACCAGGTTTACACACTTCACAGCACTCACCAAAGCACATACCCTCCCCAATGTCCATAATCCCACCCCCTTCTCCCAAAACCCCTCCCCCCAGCAACCCTCAATTTGTTTTGTGAGATTAAGAGTCACTTATGGTTTGTCTCCCTCCCAATCCCATCTTGTTTCATTTATTCTTCTCCTATCTAAAGATTGCTCTCTATTTTTTTTAACATTTTGAGAAACCTCCATACTGTTTCCAGAGTGGCTGTACCAGTTTACATTCCCACCAACTGTGCAAGTGGATTCCCCTTTCCCTTCATCCTCACTAACATACCTGTTGTTTCTTGTGTTGTTAATTATAGCCATCCTGCAGGTGTGAGATTGTATCTCATCATGGTTTTGATTTGCATTTCCCTGATGATGAGTGAGGTTGAGCATCTTTTGCTGTGTCTGTTAGCCATCTGGATTTCTTTTTTGGAAAAGTGTCTATTCATGCCTTTTGTCCGTTTCTTAACTGAGTTGTTTTTTGGGTGATGAGTTCAATAAGTTCTTTGTAGGTTTTGGTTACTAACCCTTTATCAGATATATTGTTTGCAAATATCTTCTCCCGTTCTGTAGGTTGTCTTTCAGTTGTGCTGATTGTTTCCTTTGCTGTGCAGATGTTTTTATCTTGATGAAGGCTTGATAATTCATTTTTGCTTTTGTTTCCTTGCCTGTGGTGACATGTCTAGCAAGAAGTTGCTACAGCCAAGGTCAAAGAGGTTTCTGCCTGTGTTCTACTGTAGTATTTTGATGGTTTCATGTCACAGTAAGGTATTTCATCAACTTTGAATTTATTTTTTGTGTGGTGTAGGAGAGGGGTCCAGTTTTGTTCTTCTGTATGTTGCTGGCTAGTTTTCCCAACAGCATTGGTTGAGTGACTGTCTTTTTTATTCTTACCTGTTTAGTTGAAGATTAGTTGACCATATAGTTGAGGGTCCATTTCTGGGTTCTCTATTCTGTTCCATTGATCTATGTGTTGGTTTTTGTGACCATACTGTTTCAGATTACTACAGCTTTGTAATATAGCTTAAAATCTGGAATTGTGATGCCTCCAATTTTGTTTTTCTTTTTCAGTCTCATTTTGGTTATTCTGGGTCTTTTATGGTTCCATTCAAATTTCAGGATTGTTTATTCTAGCTCTGTGAAAAAATGCTGGTGGTATTTTGATGGGGTTTGCATTGGCAAGAAAGAAGTCAAACTTTCACTATTTGCAGATGACAGGATACTCTATGTAGAAAACCTGAAACAATCCACCAAAAAATTGCTAGAACTTGTACATGAATTCAGGGAAGTCAAAGGATATAAAATCGATGTACAGAAATCTGTTGTATTTCTATACACCAATAATGAAGCAGCAGAAAAAGAAATCAAGGAATTGATCCCGTTTACAACTGCACCCAAAATAATAAGACACCCAGGAATAAATCTAAGTAAAGATGTAAAAGATCTGTATTCTGAAAACTATAGAGCACTTATGAAAGAAATTGAAGAGGACACACAGAAATGGAAAAGCATTACATGTTCACAGATTGGAAGAACAAACATTGTTAAAATATCTATACTACCCAAAGCAACCTATAAATTTTAAAGTTAAGAACAAACGGGGAACATAGACATATTTTTATGACTTGAAGTCTCACAGCAAAGTGACTGTCTTATTGGAAATGCTCAATAATAATAGTAATAATAATAAAATAATTCTCTTTTTCTACACCCCTCATCCCAAATTACATATGTAAATAAACAGTTCTTTGGCCTAAGAGATGTCCAGTTTATCTTTTTCATGAAATGGTACATTAAAATCCTAGCTGGAGGGCCTCCTAGTATTTTTATTCTACAGAACCAACCAGAGATTGTAATGGTCAGTGTCAACATGTCTTAATAGGCCCTTTTAACCTAATATTTGGAGCCATTCTTTTTACACTACTGCTTAACCTGTTCACAAATATGGGCTGGAGAAGGCCAGGTACAGTGCCTGAGGCTAGTTTGCAGTAAAACTTTCAGGAAAAGTGGAACTATTATAAACTAACATTTTTCTCCTTTCCTCAAATTTTCCTGAGTTGTCTATTTCTTGAGAAGCAGAGGCATATTTTTAGACTTTGCATTGGTTTCCAGTCTAGTGACCTTTTTACTAGAAACTCAAGAACACTCAGTAAGATGCTGTGCTTTGCTTTGAGAATTTAAATGTGCAAACACATGTGGACAGCAGGGGTCATAGTTGTTTTAGATTAACATCAGAAAACTGGTGTGCAAGTAATATTTTGTTTGTTTTGCCACTGTTTTTAGATTTAAAGAATAATTGCTATAAAAGCTGAGTTTGGTTTGAAAATGCAGCCTTGGGCCATATGAAGAGGCTTAAAATCTTGTCTTCCCTGCTTTCTACATAGTTGCATAATTGTTTTAACATTCCTTTAAAAAAAACTGGTTTTCAGAGACAAGAAGTTTTCATTCTTAGCTAGAATCTGAATGGTGGTATTCTTTTCATCACTGTTGAACCAAACAGGAATTTTCATTAGGAACTTTTAAACTTTCTAATCAAAGTTCCTGAAAATATTTTTTGAATAAACGAGTTTCATATTTTATGATGCCGTAAAAATTATTTCTTCTCCACTTTGAAGAAATGAATGAAGTTTCTGGATTATCCATTTTGCATTAAAACTCCAGTTGTTAGGAAATTATTGTTGTAACTTATTTGCCAGTGATTGGTTGGACTAGGTAAGTTTACCCAAGTGTCTGCAGTACTCACTGTTATATACATCATGGGAGCTCACAGGGCAATGCTAATTTAATACAGTATTTGATGCAACAAATTGCATACTTAGTTCATAACTCTCTGATTTAAACATATTTGTTAGAAATCAGTGTATTATATAAACACAGAGGGTGACACTATTTATTATGGATTAAAAGAAGATAATAAGGGTCGCCTCAGTGGGTTAAAGCCTCTGCCTTCAGCTCGGGTCATGATCCCAGGGTTCTGGGATCAAGCCCCCCATCAGGCTCTCTGCTTAGCGGGGAGCCTGCTTCCTCCTCTCCCTCTGCCTGCTTCTCTGTGATCTCCATCTGTCAAATAAATAAATAAAATCTAAAAAAATAGAAGATAATAAAACACTGATGAAGATAATGCAGTAATTGAAGCTCATATTCCTGGTAGGAATGAAAACCAGTTTAGCTCTTTGGAAGAACTCTCTCAGCAGGACCCACCAAAGCAGGTTGTACCCATCCCTACTCACTCTGCTCTTAGAATATACCCCACAACATGCTGAAGGTAATACAATCTGTAACAGCAAAAGCTATCTGAAGGTCCATCAGTGCATATTATCTTTAGTATAAAGCTAAAAAGACAAAGAAGGTAATGAGTTTATTTTACTCATAGTAGATGGCTGGATGTTCTCAATGCCTGGCAATATCTTACTCAGTTTTTTCTGTGATTCAGTATGTGACTCTTGATGCAGGTCCACATTATAACTGTACCAGGGCATTTTGTGCTGCTTAAGTTAAGAACAATTTATTCATTTTAACTAAACTTCCAGGAGAATGATAAATTAATTAAGATAGATATATTAATTTATAGTGAGTCATGATTTTCATTAACTGGAATATTCAAGTCCCTTGTTTAGGTAAACTCTTCTATTATTGTCATATTAATAATAGAAGGTAGTTTTAATGAGTGTTGAATGAATGCAAAGGCAGGTGGATAACAGTGAATAGTTTCTGTTTAGAATGTGTTGGTGCCAGTGATTCATTTATTTCAAAGAGTATCCCCACCCCCCACCCCAGATGCCTGTGCCAGCATCTCCCAGGTGTGGTCTCATGTTCTGGAGGGTGCTGTGTAGAAATGCTTGCTCTTAACTCTGTGGGCTTCCTGTTTCTTATGTACAGGCTGATCATTCTCTCTCTCATTTTTTTTCCTCTTTACATTGCCTACAGAGAACTGTGTCAATGAGGTTTCAATCAACTGTAGATGCTTCTTAGTTCTGTTTACTGAAGATTATATCCAGATTACTTTGGGAGATACACAGAGTTTTTTGTTGTTGTTGTTGTTTTTGAGATTATATTTTACTTTGAGGTATTTTCAGGGAAGGTAATAGTTACTCTCAGAACTTATCTCACTTTTTAAGTAGTTCCAGAATGGAGGAGAGAAAGTAATAGAAATAGCTATGAAGACAGAACAATACAAGTAGTAGCATTGTTGGGAGAAACTCAGTTTCCAGTTAGTTTGGAGAAGTGTTTGATTTGAAAAACCATAGAGAAATTCCCTCATGCTACTCATCATCTTTGTTTGTCTGTTTTTAGTCAGGAAACCATAGGAATCAGACACAACAGATTAAGGAATTGGTTACAAACCTACATACTGAGTTGCTAGATTTTCTAAATATTCCTCAGAAGAGACTCTTAATTCCAGCCCAAGATCTTAGGACACACATTTATGCAACTGAGCAACACCTAAAAGAAGTCTATAACTTGTCACTATAGAACTAACTACATGTAGCCATGATGTCCAGGTCAGCATGGGAGACACTATCACATTCATGGATGCAGACCATGCTGCATCTTTACAAGATGAAACTAAAGAAACTATGTGAATGATGTTAAGGATAAAGTCAGAAAACATAGCAAGGCCAGGTGCATATTGTTAAAGAGCAAGCATAAAAGGCAGGATAGATTAAAAAAATTTTTTCCTTTTAGAGGATTTTGAGTATGGAACAAATATTTCCATTGAAGTTCATGATGATGCATGACAATGAGCAAAGGAAATTGATTTCAAACATATGAATGCTTGAATACAAAGACATAAAAGTGGAGAAAAAGATTACTAAACTGATTTCCTGTTGACCTAGTTACTGGAATTGGTGACCATGATTAGATATAAAAATTACAAAAATTAATTGCTCATAACACCTTGAAAGGATTTCCAAAATATTACTGTTTATAAAATGTTTTATTTTTTCAGGGATGCTAGATTTTTGTTTTTAGATTTTCATTTAATGAAGATTCACTCATTCATTCTTGTATCCATTCAGTGCCTACTCTATTCTAAATGCTTGTGTCTCATTTATTCATTGAGTAAACACATTCATGAATAAGACTCACTCAATCACTCATCTATCCATTCAGTGTCTGTTCTATTCTAAATCTACTTTTACTTAGATATCTAAGAAAGAATCCATGTGCTTAAAGCATTATGACTCAGTAATAAATTTAGTAAAATAAATGACCAACTAAGTATAGTTTAGATTTCTCTGAAATTCATGCTAGAAGAGATGCATTAGTAGCTTGTGCCTTAGAAGAAAGGACAGTAAATTCTTGTTATCAGGGAAGACTGTGGAGAGGACGTCATATTTTAATTGGGTATTGAAAAATAAGTAGCGTTTCAATAGCAGGGAAAAGTGCCATAGGATGAAGTGTGGTGAGGTGGGAGAGCGCTAACTAGGAAATAGACCAATCTTTTATAAAGAGAGAAGCTGTAGTCATTTCTGTGACATTTACAAAACTGAGTTTAATATTGAATCTATAAACGTAACTGAGAACAAGTTGTTTCAGAAACACATTTGATCTGGAGAGAATCTTGGAGATTATCTAGTTCAGTATCTCTCCCTACTCCATGCCGAAAACACCAGACCCATGTGCTTTTAATTAAGACCATACAACCAGATTGTTAGCTATGAACTAGCTCAGGTCATGATAGTTGGTCTGTAGCTATTTTAACCACTGCAGGTTAAAGAGAGACTGCTGGACAGTGTGACAGGGTGGAGATCCAAGGTAGAGGTTTTCCTCATTATTGATGATACAGAAGGCAATAATTGCTTCGGAGATATGTTGTGACCTAGATTTAATGCAAATCACTCCGCAATGTAGAGATATGCGAAGAGGTACATTTTCTGAGCATTTCTGGTTCCTGAATTGAATCATTCATAGCAACCACATATTTGTACAGTGTAGAGGCCCAGGACTGGCTACCCCAGAATATGCCATAATGGTATGTTGATGATTTTCAATTAAAGTTAATTAAGAAACAGCAAGGGCAAGAGGAACTGGCCCTTTTTTCCCTCTGAAAGTAGGAAATAAATTTCTCAAGTGAAGGTACCCTTTCTGCAATGGGAGATAAAAACTTCATAATCACAGAGAAAGGAAACTCAGAGCTGAGAGGCTGTATAAGCAAATCTTGTCACTTTTACAAGCCCAAATTCTGTTTAGCTTTCCTTACTAATTGAAGCTCCCAAACATAAGTATTCCTTGTCCTGTTGATTTCTCAGAGATTTCCATCTCTTTGTCTAAAATTCTAAAAACTGTTTGCCTGTCTTTTCTTTGTGTCTCAGTTTCATTATTGGGCCTCCATGAGCGTGACATTAAACTCTGTGTGTGTGTGTGTGTGTGTGTGTGTGTGTGTGTTTTCTCCTGTTAATCTGTCTCCTATCAATTTAATTCTTATACATGGTAGAAGAACCTTCAGGGGTACAGAACCATCTTTTTCTCCCCAGCAAGAGCCACGCAGTCAGAATTGTGTCCTCTTACCCACTTCCCCTCAACAGCTATTTCAGATGTTTCCTGGGTATTTGGGAATGGAAAGGTTGAGATGAAAGATCATGCTGGTAAAAGGTTAATGCTGGAATCCTGAAAAGCTAAAGCCAAAGTTAAGAAGAGATAAGGAAATACTAATATGAGCAAAAGGAGGGAGAAAAAAGAGAAGAGAAAGGTCAGGCAGGGAGAAGCAGAGGCAAGGAGGAATGGAGGGGGAGCCTCAGTGGTACCCATTCCCAGCTAAGTTTTCCCTCTTGCCTAGATGTCTAATTTCACCTTTTTGTGTGACATCAGTGAGATCTGACTTTTTTTTGAGCTGGCTGCATGGACCTCTGCTGTGTGCAGACAAAGCAGCTTTGATCTGAAAAGTCATTTTACTTTATGACTCTTTTAACTCCAGAGTGTGAATAACTCCTCCATTTCCCTTTGAATTGGGTTTTCCCTACTTTCCTTCAAAACAAGACAAAAGAAAACAGGACAAGAAACCCCAAATGAAAAAAACCTTATCTTATACATTTTATTATTTGGGGAAAAGTGCTTACTTTCACCTTCCCACTTAGACTTGCTGAGTCAGGATTACCTCATTAAATTACTATAAGACAATGGAAACTGTCGGACATGCACAAGTCTTTCATGCACAAGACCAATGTGTCTTAGAAAAGACTGAATTGCCTCTGGAACTGATAGCTGCATCAACAACTTGCCTCCTTCCATCTGTTGCAAAATCACCTTTCGGTTGAATGAACAACTTGAAAATCTGAAGAACAGATGAGTTTTCCTTAATGGTTTTCTTTTCCCTCTGCATTACTCTATTGTCATTAAAGTGGGCAGAGGATCTTGACAGGGATGCTGAAATGAGCATTTTCTATAAGGAGGAAAAAAATCAGTGTAGACACCATGCTGGGACAATAGGCACATAACTTTCTTATTGACCAAGGCTTCTGTCAGGACAAGGAACCATAATAAATCTTTCTAACTGGGAAGAAAATGTGTGTACTTAACTAATCTGAGACTAAACAAGATATAAGGAATATGTTTCAATTAAAAATGCTTTTCTTTTTATGCACATGAATTTATAAATATTATATATGCTGGCATTTTAAGTTATTTACAAATAACTTACTTACAAATTATAAATATGAATGTATAAGGCACATCACAACCAGCCAAACATTATTTTGACTATGAAATATCATACGTCCTGTTTAATAAAAATTGATTTGCCTGCTGCTCTTTGAGATGAGTATTTTCATTTTTGTGAAGTTTTTAGCAAATAGATAAACAAAAAATGAACACATAGGAAAAGGGTTGGATTGTCAGAATGTCCAAGATGTTCAGTAACTAGAATCTTACTGTTGACTTGCAGTAGATTTGGAAAGACCAAAAACAGCTTAATCCAGGTTTTAGTGTCTTGGAAAGAGGAACCTTTTGGGGAAGATTAGTTCCTGGGCAGCGAGGGTGCCAGGAACACCATATAGCCATGTCACCAACCCTGCCCTGCTTAATCTACTGAAAATCATGGGTTAATGCTCGTATTTCTGTCCCTTTCTTTTCTAAAAGGAAGGAATCATCTAAAAGCCTCATTATCCTCATGGACTCACAGTGGGTTCCTCCACATCAAGGACTCCGTGCAGGCAATTTGAATCAGGCAAAGGAAAGTGAGAAAGAGCACTCAGCAAGCCTGCTCCCCAGTGCTGCCCCGATGCCAGGTGTATACTCAGCTCTGCAGACTTGCTTGCAGTGGATCTCTCGTGTTTTAGCAACAAGTCCTGACACTGGTATATGTGGAATTCTTCCTTTTCTTCAGCATTTAAGACTAGCCCTTCCCAAATGGCTGTCTCTCTGGCACCCTGTACTGTAGTAGAGACACCAGGAAAGAGGGATTCGGTTTCAGATGTTGATTTCCACATACAGTATCATTCCCTAGATTATTACTTAGCTTTTGAGGACCTCATTCTCTTTATCTGTAAATAGGAAGACTGAGAGCTATACTGTATAACAGTTTAAAGAAATAGGTACATTAGATAAAATACATAAAAAGTGCTTAAATATTCTAGATATGTGGCAAGGTTTCCAGAAAATAGTAGCAAATACTTGTTTGTATGAGAAAGTTGGCTTTGGGTTCTCAAAGTGTTAATTATTATTATTATTGTTATTATTATTTTTTAATTAAGACACTTGGTCAGATTTCCTCATTTGCTAATAAACAAGTAAAGCACTATAGTAAATGTATATACAAAGTACATTTTCTTTAGGCCCTGATTTAAATAATCAGTATTTTATTGGATATTTTATGGAATACCCAAGACTAATCTTGTAGAATGAGCTTGATAGTATGAAATTTAAACAATACTGGCTCAGCATTTGAATGTATTCTTTTTTCTTCTAAAATTATAGTTTATACACAGTGGAAATGAAAAATGGTATGAAGAGGAATGTTGCAGCCCTGTGGTCTCTGTTCTTTCATAAAAGGAACATCTGCTTTTTACACCCTTAGAATCACATTGCTGACTACTGAAACCTGCCTTTTTTTTTTTTTTTGAGAAAACAAAAAATTAAGATTTCAAGTCTGTTACAATAAAAAGAATGTACTTTAAGTTTATTCAAATCATGAGGTACTAAGAAAATTTGCATTAATTTAAAGCCATTTAGTCCTCCCAGGATTTTGGCTGGAATTTAATATAGATTGTTTTCATACATGTGCCAGCAACTCTTGCTCTACTTGTCATTGGTCCAGTGTTGTGATTATTGATAAAGTGATTTAAGAGCAGAGATTTACAGCTAAGGCAGGTTCAGAGAATTTGTTGTTTAAGGAGAGGTCTATGACTAATATGTCATATGACTATGACTAATAGAAGAGAAATGGTCATTCCATTCATCTGTTACCTTCCTTCACTTGGAGAATTAAGACATATATATATATATATGTCTTGATATATATATCTATAGATACATAATATATTGTATATAATATATATTGTATATGTATCTATAATATATAATATACATATATATCTATATAATATATGGTATATTATATAATATATATTATTATATAAAATATATATATTTCTATATATATATCTATAGAAAACTTGCATTAATTTAAAGCCATTTAGTCCTCCCAGGACATTGGTTGGGAGATATATATATCTTATAGATATATATTATCTATAGGTATATCTATTATATATACAAATATATTTATATTTATATTATATATATATTATATTTATATTATATATATTATATATATAAATATATTTATATTTATATATAATAGATATACTATAGATAATATATATCTATAGATATATATATCTATAATATATATTATAGATACATATTATAAATAAATATTATATATATATTATATATATAATAGATATATCTATATCTATAATATTATATATAATAGATATATATTATAAATCTATAATATATATCTATAATATACATTATAGATATATATAATTAAATATATATTAACATATATTAAATATATATTAAATTAAATATATAATATATATTAAATATAATCTATAAATATAAATAAATAAATATATATAATAAATATATATAAATATACATTAAATATATATTAAATTAAATATATGTATAATATATAATATAATATATATGATATATATATTATATATGATATATAGATATAGATATAGATATATATATCTCCCAGGACATTGGCTGGGACATTGCTTACCATGTCTCAGACTCAGTGTTTTCGTTTGTATCCATCTCATAGTTTTGATGAAAGATTGAATGAGTTAATGTGTACAAAGTTGGAAGAGCTGTATCTGATACTTGCTAAGTGCTCAATAAATGTCAACAAATATTAGTAGCTTGGAGGATAAGTTAGTGTCTATAAAACATATAGTGTAGTTCCTGGTACATAATAAATTCCTAGTAAATGCTTACTATTATATTAGTTTCTTCTTACTCATCATTGTAAGTAGTCCTAGTAACATTAAAAGAAATTGAAAGTTCTCAAGAAATAAATGAATGATTAAAATCATAAAAGATGACAACTGAAATAAAATTGCCCATTAAGGTTTTTATAAATATATAATTATTTGTCATATTGCCTATAATATCTTAAAAAGTTGCCATTATTTACTCATACTCAACAATCTACATTAAGTTTTGAAGATCTTATTCATGTCTTTACTTTTCTTTTGTTTCTTTAAATGAATGTGCCATGGTTTTTACATTTTTCCTTCATCAGCCTCAGGGAGGAAATCTTCAAGACAATACTGTGTAGGATGATGCCGGTTTCCTTTATGTTTGCTCTTTTTGTTTTCCCTTTTCTCTCTTCCCTAAAATAGTGTTAAAACTGGGAGTATCTCTCTTACATGTATACTTGATGAAATGAAGCTAGAAAGACTGTGTGAGTCATTAACATCATGGGTTCTGAAATTAAGACAAAATAATTCTTAGTAAATGATTTCAACTATCAAAAAGAAATGACCTTTGAACAGATTCAAAAGGGAACAAAAGAAGACAGTGCTTTGTGACTGAAAGTATTTTATCTTTTAACTTTTAATCCATATCTCTATTAAGGCATCAACACTTTTTATTCAGGAAGAGATTTCTTACACTTCAGCCCTTTATAAGGAAAAGTTATAGCAATTGGGTTGGGAAATAAGGTGGGTCTCAGGTAGAGCTGTTGAGCACAGGGTAGATCAGCCAACACTCAGCAACTGCATAGTGAGTATATTGTGTTTGCAGTGTTGTGGGGAGAAGTCATTTCCACCATGAAGAGGAGCACGTGGTTTCCTTATTTTTCATTGTTTTTGTTTTTTTTAGAACAAAGTGTACCAGTACCCAGCTGGAACACAGATGCCCTACTTAGAGGGATATCTGAAGGGTTAAGTTGAGGGGCTATTTACAAAGATGTGGACAGGAGTAAGAGAACCAACAAGAAGCGCAGGCTTGGGAAATTGAAAAGTGAAAAGCTACAGGATATGTCACTCTGAGGGGAGTTGTGGCTGTAGACAAGATTAAAAGACTAAACAGCATGTGGAAGGAAGGGACCCAGAGGATAAATTCCTTGACCTACTTGTGTTCCTACCATTTGATGCCAGCCAAAGCCTTCCAGAGGGTAGACACCAGAGGGCAAGGGAAATTTGTGACAACAGTCCTTGCCAGTCAGCATCCCAAGGCAAAGAACAGGGCATATAAAGGCTGAAGATGGATCTCAAGGGGTAAACTAAGAGTAAGCTGCATGCAAAAGCTTTGTTATTCTAAGTTAAAATGGCACCTTAGATATGAAACCATCACACGTTGATTAGAAGAGCAGTGACCATTTCTCAATACTCAGATGTGGTTTTGAATTCATTCTTCTACATTCAACATCTCAATCCACAAAAATCTGTCCAAATGTTGTTCCTTCCTGTTGTAAGCTATTAAATTTGTCACAAGTGAGTACTTTACTGATGCTGCAGCTGAATATTCATCCTCTGTTGGTCATTTACAATGCACCTAGAAGTTGCTGACCCTGGATTTAACCATCATTCTTGTATGGAGGTTGGGAGAAACAGAAGATAACAGTGCTTTGCTGAAGAGTGAGAATGACATGATGTTGAGTGACAGATTGTATGCCCATCTTGTAATAATTATTTATGTTGTCTTAGTCATAACATGGGATTAATCACTCAAGGCTTGGTAGCTTGATTTCCACAGCCAGGAGTAAATAAAAGGTAAACCAACAACATGGTGAGTAACTAGAGTGTGACTCTGAAGTGTCACTTGCCAGTGTTTGAACTACAGCTCAGCAGTGAACTAGGGTATAAGCTTGGACAACAACCTTAGCATTTTAAAGTTTCTTTTCCAGATCTGGAGTCAAAATGGCAGAGAAGTAGCAGGCTGAGATGACATCTGATAGCAGGAGATCAGCTAGATAGCTTATCTAACCATTGCAAACACCTACAAATCCAACGGGAAATTGAAGAGAAGAAGAACAACAATTCTAGGAACAGAAAATCGATCACTTTCTGAAAGGTAGGACCTGCGGAGAAGTGAATCCAAAGTGATGGGAAGATAGACCGTGGGGGGCTAGGGTGCGTGGCTCCTGGAAAGCAGCGGAGCAATGGAGCACAAAATCAGGACTTTTAAAAGTCTGCTCCATGGAGGGACATTGTTCCAGAGGCTAAACCGGGAGGAAGCCCATGCGGGGTCAGCATATCCTTAGGTCCGACGGGGTCACAGAAGGACCGGGGTTGTCTAAGTGTCACAGAGCTCACAGGTATTAGAGTGGGGAAGCCGGCTACAGCAACAAAGCTGAGGAGTGAGCTCTCAACTCGGGCTTAACTTGAACCAGTTGCAGGCTAGGTGAGCTCAGAGCGCTGCAGGAGGCCACGGAGACAGAAGCCCTCGGGCGCTTTTCTCCAAGTGTGAGCGATTGAGCGCTTTCCTCCAAGCGCAATCAGAGGCCACGGAGACGGGCGGTTGGGCGCTTTTCTCTCTGAGGGCGCACTGAGGAGCAGGACCCTGCAGGCCCCTGCAGGCCGGAGATTGGAAGGCTGCCATCTTTGTTCCCATCCTCCAAAACTCTACGGAAAGCACTCAGGGAACAAAAGCTCCTGAAAGCAAACCAGAGCAGATTACTTAGCCCAGACCCTGGTAAGGGCAGTGCAATTCCGCCTGGGGCAAAGAGACTTGAGAATCACTACAACAGGCCCCTCCCCTAGAAGATCGACAAGAGACCCAGCCAAGACCAACTTCACTCACCAAGGAAAACAGCAGAATTCCAGAGGAGGAGAAAGCAAATATTATCTGGACAAAATGATAAGGCAGAAAAACTCACCACAAAAAAAAAAGAAGAGGCAGTACCGAAGGCTGGGGACTTAATCAATACAGACATTGGTAATATGACAGATCTAGAGTTCAGAATGACAATTCTCAAGGTTCTAGCCAGGCTCAAAAAAGGCATAGAAGATATTAGAGAAACCCTCTCCAGAAAGCTAAAAGCCCTTTCTGGAGAAATAAAAGAACTAAAATCTAATCAAGTTGAAATAAAAAAAGCTATTAATGAGGTGCAATCAAAAATGGAAGCTCTTACTGCTAGGAAAATGAGGCAGAAGAAAGAATTAGTGACATAGAAAAACAAATGACAGAATAAAGAAGCTGAGCAAAAGAGAGACAAACAAATACTGGACCATGAGGAGAGAATTCGAGAGATAAGTGACACCATAAGACGACACAACATTAGAATAATTGGAATTCCAGAAGAAGAATAAAGAGAGAGGGGAGCAGAAGGTATATTGGAGAGAATTATTGTAGAGAATTTCCCTAATATGGCAGAGGGAACAAACATCAGGAGATGCTAAGAACACCCCTCAAAATCAACAAAAATAGATCCACACGTCGTCGCCTGATAGTAAAATTTACGAGTCTTAGCAAAAAAGAGAAATTCATGAAAGCAGCCCGGGAAAAGAAGTCTGTAACATACAAGGGTAAACACATTAGATTGTCAGCGGACCTATCCACAGAGACCTGGCAGGCCAGAAAGAGCTGGCATGATATATTCAGAGCACTAAATGAGAAAAACATGCAGCCAAGAATACTATATCCAGCTAGGCTATCATTGAAAATAGAAGGAGAGATAAAGAGCTTCCAGGACAAACAAAAATTGAAAGAATTTGAAAACACAAAACCAGCTCTACAGGAAATATTGAAAGGGGTCCTCTAAGCAAATAGAGACCCTAAAAGTAGTAGATCAGAAAGAAACAGAGACAATATTCAGTAACAGTCACCTTACAAGCAATACAATGGCACTAAATTCATATCTCTCAATAGTTACCCTGAATGTTAATGAGCTAAATGCCCCAATCAAAAGACACAGGGTATCAGAATGGATAAAAAACTGAAACCCATCAATATTCTGCCTACAAGAAACTCATTTTAGACCTGATGATACCTCCAGATTTAAAGTGAGGGGGTAGAAAACAATGTACCATGCAAATGGACACCAGAAGAAAGCTGGGATGGCAATCCTTATATCAAATCAATTAGATTTTAACTCAAAGACTTTAATAAGAGATGAGGAAGGACACTATATCATACTCAAAGGGTCTGTCCAACAAGAAGACCTAACAATTTTAAATATCTATGCCCCTAACATGGGAGCAGCCAACTATATAAACCAATTAATAGGAAAATCAAAGAAATACATCAAAAATAATACAATAATATTAGGGGACTTGAACACTCCCCTCACTGAAATGGACAGATCATCTAAGCAAAAGATCAACAAGGAAATAAAGGCTTTAAATGACACATTGGACCAGATGGACATCACAGATATATTCAGAGCATTCCATCCCAAAGCAACAGAATACACATTCTTCTCTAGTGCACATGGAGCATTCTCCAGAATAGACCACATCCTGGGTCATAAATCAGGTCTCAATCGGTATCAAAAATTGGGATCATTCCCTGCATATTTTCAAATCACAATACTCTGAAGCTAGAACTCAATCACAAGAGGACATTTGGAAAGAACCCAAATACATGGAGGCTAACAGCATCCTTCTAAAAAATGAATGGGTCAATCAGGAAATTAAGGAGGAATTGAAAAAATTCATGGAAACAAATGATAATGAAAACACAACAGTTCAAAATCTGTGGGACACTACAAAGGCAGTCCTGAGAGGAAAATATATAGCGGTACAAGCCTTTCTCAAGAAACAAAAAAGGTCTTAAATACAGAACCTAACCCTACACCTAAAGGAGCTGGAGAAAGAACAACAAAGAAAGCCTAAACCCAGCAGGAGAAGAGAAATCATAAAGATCAGAGCAGAAATCAATGAAATAGAAACTAGAAAAACAATAGAATAAATCAACGAAACTAGGAGCTGCTTCTTTGAAAAAATTAATAAGATTGACATATCCCTGGCCAGACTTATCAAAAAGAAAAGAGAAAGGACTGAAATAAATAAAATCATGAATGAAAGAGGAGACATCACAACCAACACCAAAGAAATACAAACAATTATAACAATATACTATGAGCAGCTCTATGCTAACAAATTTGAGAATCTGGAAGAAATGGATACATTTCTAGAGACATATAAACTACCACAACTGAACCAGGAAGAAGTAGAAAACCTGAGCAAACCCATAACCAGTAAGGAGATTGAAACAGTCATCAAAAATCTCCAAACAAAAGTCCAGGGCCAGACGGCTTCCCAAGGGAATTCTACCAAAAATTTAAAGAAGAATTAATTCATATTCTCCTGAAACTGTTCCAAAAAATAGAAATGGAAGGGAAACTCCCAAACTCATTTTATGAGGCCAGCATCACCTTCATCCCAAAACCAGACAAGGATCCCATCAAAAAAGAGAATTACAGACCAATATCCTTGATGAACACAGATGCAAAAATTCTCACCAAAATACTGGCCAATAGGATCCAACAGTACATTAAAAGGATTATTCACCACCACCAAGTGGGATTTATTCCAGGGCTGCAAGGTTGGTTCAGTATCTGCAAATCAATCAATATGATACAATACATTAATAAAAGAAAGAATAAGAACCATATGATACTCTCAATAGATGCTGAAAAAGCACTTGAAAAAGTGCAGCATCCCTTCCTGATTAAAACTCTTCAAATTGTAGATATAGAGGGCACATACCTCAGTATTATCAAAGCCATCTATGAAAAAACCCACCGCAAGTATCATTCTCAATGGAGAAAAACTGAAAGCTTTTCCGCTAAGGTCAGGAATACGGCAAGGATGTCCGTTATCAACACTGCTATTCAACATAGTACTAGAAGTCCTAGCCTCAACAATCAGACAACAAAAAGAAATTAAAGGCATCCAAACTGGCAAAGAAGAAGTCAAACTATCACTCTTTGCAGATGATATGATACTATATGTGGAAAACCCAAAAGGCTCCACTCCAAGTCTGCTAGAACTTGTACAGGAATTCAGTAAAGTGTCAGGATATAAAATAAATGCACAGAAATCAGTTGCATTTCTTTACACTAACAAGACAGAAGAAAGAGAAATTAAGGAGTCAGTCCCATTTACAACTGCACCCAAAACCATAAGATACCTAGGAATAAACCTAACCAAAGAGGCAAAGAATCTATACTCAGAAAACTATAAAGTACTCATGAAAGAAATTGAAGAAGACACAAAAAAATGGAAAAATGTTCCATGCTCATGGATTGGAAGAACAAATATTGTGAAATGTCTATTCTACCTAAAGCAATCTACACATTTAATGCAATCCCTATCAAAATACCATCCATTTTTTTCAAAGAAATAAAACAAACAATCCTAAAATTTATATGGAACCAGAAAAGATTTCAAATAGCCAAAGGAATATTGAAAAAGACAGCCAAAGTTGGTGGCATCATAATTCCAGACTGCAAGCTCTATTACAAAGCTGTCATCATCAAGACAGTATGGTACTGGCACAAAAACAGACACATAGATCAATGGAACAGAATAGAGACCCCAGAAATAGACCCTCAACTCTACAGCTAACTAATCTTTGACAAAGCAGGAATGAATATCCAATAGAAAAAAGATAGCCTCTTTAACAAATGGTGCTGGGAAAACTGGACATCCACATGCAGAAAAATGAAATTGGACCATTTCCTTACACCACACATGAAAATAGACTCAAAATGGATGAAGGACCTCAATGTGAGAAAGGAATCCATCCAAATCCTTGAGAAGAACACAAGCATCATCCTCTTTGACTTCAACCGCAGCAACTTCTTCCTTGGAATATTGCCAAAGACAACAAAAGCAAGGGCAAAAATGAACTATTGGGGTTTCATCAAGATCAAAAGCTTTGCACAGCAAAGGAAATAGTCAGCAAAACCAAAAGACAACTGACAGAATGGGATAAGATATTTGCAAATGACATATCAGATAAAGGGCTAGTATCCAAAATCTATAAAGAGTTTAGCAAACTCAACACCCAAAGAACAAATAATCCAATCAAGAAATGGGCAGAGGATATGAACAGATATTTCTGCAAAGAAGACATCCAGATGGCCAACAGACATGAAAAGATGCTCCACATCACTCAGCATCAGGGAAATACAAATCAAAACCACAATGAGATACCACCTCACACCAGTCAGAATGACTAAAATTAACAAGTCAAGAAATGACAGATGCTGGCAAGGATGTGGAGAGAGGGGAACCCTCCTACACCATTGGTGGGAATGCAAGCTGGTGCAACCACTCTGGAAAAGAGCATGGAGGTTCCTCAAAATGTTGAAAATTGAGCTACCCTATGACCCAACAATTGCACTACTGGGTCTTTACCCTAAAGATACAAACGTGGTGCTCTGTAGGGGCATGTGCACCCATATGTTTATAGCAGCAATGTCCACAATAGCCAAACTATGGAAAGAGCCTGGATGTCCATCAACAGCTGAATGGATAAAGAAGATATGGTGTATATATACACAATGGAATACTATGCAGCCATCAAAAGAAATGAAATCTTACCATTTGCTATGATGTGGATGGAACTAGAGGGTATTATGCTTAGCGAAATAAGTCAATTGGAGAAAGACAACTATCATATGATCTCCCTGATATGAGGAAGTGGAGATGCAATGTGAGGGGCTTGTGGGGTAGGAAAAGAAAAAATGAAAGAATATGGGATTGGGAGGGAGACAAACCATAAAAGACTCAATCACAAAAAACAGACTAAGGGTTGCTGGGCGGAGGGGGATGGGAGAGGGTGGTGGTGATATGGACATTGGGGAGGGTATGTGCTATGATGAGGGCTGTGAAATGTGTAAACCTGGCAATTCACAGACCTGTTCCTCTGGGGATAAAAATATGTTATATGTTTATTAAAAATAATAAATAAATAAAATTTTTAAAAAAGGACCCAAATTTTTTTAAAAGTTTTTTTCCTCTTTATAAAACACATTTTTAAAGATTTTATTTATTTACTTTGTTTGTTTGTTTATTGGAGGAGTTGGGCAGAGAGAGAATCTGAAGCAGATTCTGAACTGAGCATGGAGCCCTTCATGGGACTTGATCTCACAATTGTGAGATCATGACCCAAGTCAAACCAAGAGTCAGATGGTTAATCAACTGAGCCTTCTAGGCAATCTTTATAAAATATATTTTAAAATATTATCCATGCTGTAAGAAGAATATAATGATTAAATAAAAAATATAAAAATATTTAGCATAATGTTTGATGCATGAAATAATTATCTTAATCCTGAGTACTAACTGGACTGTTTACACAAACTCTAACCAATATAATTTTTTTTTACTTGAAAGGGAGAGCACAAGCAGGGATGCCGACAGAAGGAGAAGCAGACTCCCCACTGAGTAGGTAGCCCATTGTGGGGCTCAATCCCAGGAGCCAAAGGCAGCAGACACTTAACTGACTGAGCCACACAGGCACCCCTGACCAATATCATTAATCAGGGTTAATATTGGGCCCACAGTATTAGAAAAGTGCACTCCCTAATGTGAGATTATATACACAGTGAAAACATGCCCTGCAGAGTACAGTACGGTAGAAGGAAAAGAAGAGAAAAATTAGGGATTCACAGAAAAGAAGCAAAGATAAAAGAAAATTTTCAAAATTAAAGAATTACAGCCACTTGCCTATTCTTTGAAGCTGGTTCAGTTGATCCCTCAAGAAGGTACAGAAGTGATATTTTTCATTATAATGTAAAAAAAATGTAAGGTTTAACATTAGACAAGTTGGAATTTTCAAAATGGAGCATGATATGAGCTGGAGAATGAGAATTGTCATGAAAATATTTCTGCTTCAAGCCACAGAAAACTTGGTTCCTAGAACTATTCCTACAATTACCTATGACTTTGAGTTATTTCCTTGCAATGGGGTTTCCTTTGTGCACAGAGAGAAGTGGACAGAACCAACAGTTCTTAAAATATCTTCCAGAGAAGTTGAGTTCATTAGTAAAACAAATGTGGGAGAAAGTTCATTCTATACCTCCATCTTAGAAATTCCCACCTGACATGCATTCATTAAAAATAGAGATCCTCTGTAGCAAGAAATAAAAAGTAAGGAAAATAAGAAAGAAAAAAATAGTTCCACTTTGTTTAACTGTATTATTTTAAACTGATTAATCTATGAGGTTTTATTTTTTTCATGAAACATCTATTAATATGCAATATAAATACTAGTCTAGGAAGAATTTTTTAGAGGATTTTTGTCCCCTTCCGTGTCTTGAATTTAATCCTTGCACTTTGCTTTATGATATCATAACCATATAATAACTGTTAAATCTAATTGATTAAATATTCTCACCTCCTTTCTGAGTAAGGGTTAAGAAAACTGAGAAATTAATATTTCCTCCTTCCTGAAATCCAAAAGGGAATAGAAAATTACATCTGATCCCCTGGAGTGGAGTAAAATTCATTTTTTGTTGTTCTGTAGTATACTGTGTGAAATTTTTTTAAGACTAGAGATTACTGAATGTATATGCATGTTAATGAATTACCTACAATGAACATGGAGCTTGCCAAATACTGAAAATCTTTACTGAAAATTTGTTATGGTGTTTTTTATCTACTTATCAATTCCCAGTAAAATATACCTATTATTTTCCTGGTACATGTATGAGAATAAACGTGTAAAAGTAGGAGGCATGAAAGAATTGTTGCCCCTTATTATGAACTTGGAAACAAATCTATTTCCTGGTCATTCTAGAATAACATTTGCCTGCAGAAACCATAGCACGAATTATTTTGGTTAGTGATTGATTCTGTGCTTGGGCATAAAGACCCCTGATAGATGGAAATATGTTTAGTATTAGACTCTTTATTTCCAAGCTCCTTTCTACCATTTACATTTCTTTAGCCAGAGAAAACAATAGAAGACTGTCTGAATGATTCAGCTATGCAGACTAGTATTCTTGACTTTTCTGTTATAAATTTGGAATATTAATTTAATCAGACTCTGTTTTCTCTGTTTCTAAAAAAAAATTCCATATAAATGCCTTTCCTTGTAGGGATATTTTAAATCTAGTGCTTGAAGTAAGTCTGCATAGGGGTATTTGTGTATGTGCTTGGATGAGTGTTTATGTGTTTGTGCATTTTGAGCCTTCTCTAGAACTTTGGTTGATAACTCTTTCCAAAGGTGATAGTTGAGACAATTTCAAAGTTCCACTCTGCATAAATGTGTAAAGCAGATAACCATTTTCTTTGAGATCATTCCTTTCTTTATTGGCTCTTTCTCCTTGCTTGTTATTCAACTACCAGAAGCATACTTTGGTATGGCTTCAGTACCATTGCATATCAAATTTTTGTTTCTGCTGGTTTTTATTTCTTCATTTATCTTGTCTATTTGCTTTAAAAGACAAAATATGTGAGCAATAACTAATGGATTAGTTCTGAGTGTTTACAATAATGATAACATACTTCTTATCAAGTACTTCCTGTTTTATTTACATATAGAATCTGGAATGTTTTCAACAAACTGTGAAGTAGAGAATATTATCATTTGCAGTCTCAGAGAAGTTGAATAGCTTGTCCAAATTGAACAGCTAGCAATTTACTAAGCATGACTCAAATCCAGGACTGCCCCAATATTCATTCTACCATAACAAACTGACTTAAACCACAATGACTATGTACATAGTTAGTCTGATACCACACATTGTGCCACACATGATTTAGCATATGGTACCTTCTTTTTTGGGATAGAATGTTCTATAAATGCCAGTAACATCAATTTGGTTGCTAGTGTTAGTCTTTATTCTTACTGACTTTAAAATTTTTTTTTAAGACTTTATTTATTTATTTGAGAGAGAGACAGTGAGAGAGAGCATGAACGAGGAGAAGGTCAGAGGGAGAAGCAGACTCCCCATGGAGCTGGGAGCCCAATGTGGGACTCCATCCCGGGACTCCAGGATCATGACCTGAGCTGAAGGCAGTCGTCCAACCAACTGAGCCACCCAGGCGCCCTCTTACTGACTTTATATCTGATTGTTCATTCAACTACTAAGAGAGGGGTATTAAAACAGTTTTAAGAGTTGAATTATCTCTTTCTCTCTTCAGTTCTGTAAGTTTTTGCTTCACATATTTTGGAACTCATTTGTCAGGTGCATATACGTTTGTAATTTTTATATTTTCCTGATATACTGAGCATTTCATCATCATGCAATTACTCTTTTTGTTTCTAAGAATGTTGCTTATATTCTGTTTAGCCTAGTATTAATGCAGTGCTTCCAGCTCTTTTGATTGCATTTTGCAGTTTTCCTTTTTCTATCTATTTACTTTCCATTTCTTTGTTTATATTGCTGTAAACAACATAGGGATGAATCTTGCTTCTTAATTCTGTTTGAGAATTCATGATTTTTGATTATTATATTTTGTCCACTCATATTTAATATAATTATTCCTCATTTTGGATTTAAATATATCATTTTATTTTTTATATGTCTCATGCCATTTTTTCTCTTTCATTAATATCTTCTTTTTCTATTTGTTTAACAAATATTTTTCTGTGTGCCATTTTTATTCCTCTGTTGATATTTAATTATACATTAATGTGTAATAATTAATTATTAATGTATATATGTTTATTTACTGATTGCTCCTGAGATTATAGTATACAGCTTGCTTTACCAAGATCTTCTTCAAGTTAATATTAAGGTAATTCTGGCTAAATATAGAAAATTTGCTTTAATACTGCTCAATTTCTAATAGGGAGGACAAGATGGTGGAGAACTAGGAGGAAGCACTGTTTCAATCTGTACCCTAAAGTGAACTGATTACCTACCAAAGAACTCAGATTACCAATAAAATCAGCCTGAGATTAGAATTATACATGTCTGGATCTCTATGGGGGCAGAAGACGCCAGTGGGCAAATAAAGTGGAGTGGGAATGTTGGACTGATATCAGAAGATAAACAAAAGGGGGAGGGAGCCATCAGAAGTGACCCATTGGAAAGTAGTACCCCTATAGGAGAGTGCCCTGTGACTGGGGACCAGCATTAACTTGGAGTCTGGTTGAAAGCACTCAAAAAGAGCAAAAAACTGTGGGGGGAAATTGTGGGAATCAGGGCAGTTAGGGAAATGGGGCTTAAGTCCCCAAACCCAGGACAGTCACCCCTGGCGCTGATCCAGAGAGAGTGTGGCCAAGAATCCAGATCTTGGTCCCTGAGCCACGAGAGCACCTGAGAGCGCTGGGTGGTGGCTCCCATGAGGGGCTGGGAGCCTTGCCAGCTGGCAGAAGCACAGACTTTTTGCAGTCCCCACACCCAGGCCATGCCATGCTATCAGAGCCTAAGTCATGCCCCACACCCTCCCCTGAGAGAGGTGTGCACAGGCAAGAGCCCAGCACTCTCAGTCCCAGAAAGGCTGAGTACTCCCCACCCCAGGCCAGCGGGAAAATCTCAGTGTGTGATCGCTGCTTGGAACTTCTCTGGCAGCTGGAGCTGCCCGACAGCCACTGCTGTTGTGGTTTTGGGTACAAGCAGGAGTTCCTATGTCCCCAGGGACCGAGACTTGGGATGTGCTCTGCCAGCAGCCAGAGGGGGGAACTTGTGTGCTCTGCAGCACCCAGAGGGGAACAGACTGAGGCTTCTCTCTGAGAGGGAGGCTTAGGTGCAGTTTGCTTTCCTCGAAACCTCCAAAAACCATCAAAAGCTGTCAAGGAGAGAGAAAACAAATGAACAAACAAACAAACAAAAACCTCCAGTGAACAAAAGCCTGAAAAACCGGTTTCCTCAGAGCCCACCCCCTTGAGGGGGGTGGGAGGACTTAACTCAGGAAACACTGCCTGAAAATCCACACAGTAGGCCCCTCCCCCAGAAAGCCAACCAGGAAAAAAAAAAAAAAAAAAAAAAGAAAAGAGAACAACCACCACTACTTCATAGATACAACTTTTATTTTTAATTCGTTCCCACCATTCTGGTTCATTTTTTTATAGATTTTTTTTAACTTATTTACCATCACAGTGAGATGTCCAGTACATCAAATTCCATAATAACCTTTTAACCAGAAATTTTTGATACATATACCCGTGTTTTTTTTTTTTTGCTTTTCTATTTTTAAATTTTTTAAATTTTATTTTAGTTTTGTTTACATTATTCTTTTTTTATTTTTATTTTTTAATATTCATAGAGAGTTAAACTTCAAGGTAGTCCCCTTTCTCCAATCAATGCTACCCCTATAGGTAAACCAATTTTTAATCCCCTTTTATCTTAGGAGAGTTGAGTCCCTTAACAAAGATATCAAGATAAATCCAGGAATAATCAAAATAAACTTCCTCCCCCACACTGAGAATTTATAACCACCCCCATCTTTTTCTTCCACCAGTGTTTCTATGTATTTGTGTTTGTCCTGGTAGTATATAAATCTTAAACTTGGGGTTCTTTTTGACAAGGTTCTTTTTTTTTTTTTTTGTCTTGCTTACATACATACTTACATACATGCACATGTATATATTCTTTTGTCATCTGCTTTTGTCAGGATTTTTATTTGTCTGTTTTTGTTTGTTTACCTCATAAATCTTACCTTGAGGTTCATTTGGGCTGGGCCTTCTCTTTTATTTTATCTTTCTTTTTTTTCCATGTCTCTCTCTCCCTCTCTCTCTCTCTTTCTTTTTTCTTTCCTTCTTTTTTCTTTCATTTGGGTGGGGACTCTTGATTGCTCAGAAGCATTCCAGGGTGCACCTCAACTGCACCACGGTAAATACATCCAGCTACATCTGTTCAGCCATCTCTCACCAAAATGACCAGGAGGAGGAATGCCCAACAGAAGAAAAAATCAGAGGCTGGACCATCTGCAACAGAGCTAATGGTTATTGACATAGACAATATGTCGGAAAGGGAATTCAGGCTAACAATTATCCAGGCAATAGCTAGGTTTGAGAAATCCATGGATGAAAAAATGGATTGATTAGGACAGAACTGAAAGCCACCAGGGATGATGTTCACAATGTTAGGGCAGAACTGAAAGCCACCAGGGATGCTGTTCACAATGCTCTCAATGAGTTCCAATCTAATCTAAATTCTCTTAAAGCTAGGGTAAATGAGACAGAAGATAGAATTAGTGATCTGGATGACAAACAGATAGAGAGAAAGGACCAGAAGGAAGCCTGGAACAAACAGCTTAGAAACCATGAAAACAGAATCAGGGAAATAAATGATGCCATGAAATGTTCCAACATCAGAATTATTGGAATCCCTGAAGTGGAGGAGAAAGAAAGAAGTCTAGAAGATATAGTGCAACAAGTTCTCCATGAAAAATTTCCCAAACTACTAGAACTCATACAGCAATTCAGTAATGTGGCAGGATAGAAGACAATGTATAGAAATCAGTGGCTTTCTTATACACTAACAGTGAAAATACCGAAAGGGAAATTAGAGAATCAATTCTATTTACTATAGTACCCAGAACCATAAGATAACTAGGAATAAACCTAACCAAATAGGTAAAGGATTTGTACTCAAGGAACTACAGAACACTGATAAAAGAAATTCAAGAAGGCACAAAAAGTTGGAACCATTCCATGCTCTTGGATCGAAAGAATAAACATTGTTAAAATGTCTATACTGCCTAGAGCAATCTATACTTTTAATGCCATTCCAATCAAAATTCTACTGGTATTTTTCAAAGAGCTGGAGCAAATAATCCTAAAATTTGTATGGAATCAGAAGAGACCCCGAATTGTTAAGGAAGTATTGAGAAAGAAAAACAAAACTGGGAGCATCATGTTACCTGATTTCAAGCTTTACTACAAAGCTATGATCATCAAGTCAGCATGGTACTGGCATAAAAACAGACAAATAGACCAGGGGAACAGAGTAGAGAGCCCAGATATGGACCCTCAACTCTATGGGCAAATAATCTTTGACAAAGCAGCAAAAAATATACAGTGGAAAAAAGACAGTCTCTTCAATAAAATGTGCTGGGGAAATTGGACAGCTATACATAGAAGAATGAAACTCGACCATTCTCTTACACGTACACAAAGATAAACTCAAAATGGATAAAAGATCTCAATGTGAGATAGGAATCCATCAGAATCCTAGAGGAGAACATAGGCAGTAACCTCTTTGATATCAGCCACAACAACTTCTTCAAGATCTGTCTCCAAAGGAAAAGGAAACAAAAGTGAAGATGAACTTTTGGGACTTCATCAAGATCAAAAGCTTCTGCACAGCAAAGGAAACAGTCAACAAAACAAAGAGGCAACCCACAGAATGGGAGAAGTTATTCACAAATGACAGTACAGACAAAAGGTTGATATCCAGGATCTACAAAGAACTTCTTAAACTCAACACGCAGAAAACAGAAAATCATGTCAAAAAATGGGCAGAAAACATGAACAGACACGTCTCCAATGAAGACATACAAATGGCTATCAGATACATGAAAAAATGTTCTTCATCACTAGCCATCAAGGAGACTCAAATTAAAACCACATTGAGATACCACCTTACACCAGTCAGAATGGCCAAAATTAGCAAGACAGGAAACAACGTGTGTTGGAGAAGATGTGGAGAAAGGGGAACCCTCTTATACTGTTGGTGGGAATACACGTTGGTGCAGTACTTTGGAGAACAGTGTGGAAATTCCTTAAGAAATTAAAAATAGGTCTTCCCTATGACCTTGAAATTGCACTCCTGGGTATTTACCCCAAAGATACTGATGTAGTGAAAAGAAGGGCCATCTGTACCCCAATGTTATAGCAGCAATGACCACGGTCGCCAAACTGTGGAAAGAACCAAGATGCCTTTCAAAAGACGAATGGATAAGGAAGATGTGGTCCATATACACTATGGAGCATTATGCCTCCATCAGAAAGGATGAATACCCAACTTTTGTAGCAACATGGATGGGGACTGGAAGAGATTATGCTGAGTGAAATAAGTCAAGCAGAGAGAGTCAATTATCATATGGTTTCACTTATTTGTGGAGCATAACAAATAACATGGAGGACATGGGGAGATGGAGAGGAGAAAGTAGTTGAGGGAAATTGAAAGGGGAGATGAACCATGAGAGACTATGGATTATGAAAAACAATCTGAGGGTTTTGAAGGGGCTGGGGGTGGGAGGTCGGGGGAGCCAGGTGGTCCCTATTATGGAGGGCATGTATTGCATGGAGCACTGGGTGTGGTGTATAAACAATGAATTATGTTACACTGAAAAGAAATAAATAAAAAAAATTAAAGGGACACCTGGGTGGCTCAGAGGGTTAAGCCTCTGCCTTTGGCTCAGGTCATGATCTCAGGGTTCTGGGATCAAGCCCCGTGTCGGGCTCTCTGCTCAGTGGGGAGCCTGCTTCCTCCTCGCTCTCTGCCTGCCTCTCTGCCTACTTGTGATCTCTGTCTGTCAAATAAATAAATAAAATCTTTAAAAAAAATTTTAAAAAATACTGCTCAATTTCCTCCCCTGTCTTTTGTGCTAATATTGATATTTATTACACTTCTATATGTTATAAACCTACTGTAGCAATGCTACAATAATTGCTTTATATAAATATGTTCTTAAACTAAGAGAAGGAAAGAGAAAAAATATATTTATATACTGTCCTAGTTCAGGCTGCTATTGCAGAATACCATAAAGTGAGTAACTTATAAGAAGCAAACTTTTTTTTTTAACATTTTATTTATTCATGTGACACAAAGAGAGATAGTAAGAGAGAGCACAGATATTTACTCCTCATAGTTTTGGAAACTGAGAAGTCTAAGACCCAGGCACTGGTACATTTGGTGTCTGTGAGAGCTGCTTCCTGCTTCACAGACAACTGTCTGTCTTGCTATGTCTTCACATGGTAGAAAGGGCAAGAGATCTCCCTGGGGTCTCTTTAATAAGGATACTTAGTTGCTCTTGAAAGCTCTACCTCATTACCTAATCATGTTCCAAATTTGCAAAATCCTAATACAGTCACATCAGACATTAGAGTCTAAACATGTTAATTTGGGGGGCGGGACACAAACATTCACTCCAAAACATATAATCTTTTATATTTGCTCACCTATTTACTCTTTATTTTCTTTCCTGTCAATTCCAGTTACTGTCTGGTATCATTTTCTTTCAGCTTGAAAGACCTTGTTAGTATTTCCTGTAAGACAGGTCTGCTGGAAATGAATTATCTCAATATTTATTTGTTTGTTGGTTGCATTTTTTTTTATTTAAATCCAATTAGACAACATATAGTACATAATTAGTTTAAGATGTCAGTTTTTATTTATATATGACTCTCTTTGTTTCACCTTCATTTTTGAAGAGTAGTTTTACTTTGTGGGCAGATTATTTTTCTTTTTTTCTCCAGCACTTTGAATATGTCATTCCTCTGTCTTCCAGTCTCCACTGTCTCTGATGAGAAGTCAGCCATTAATCGCATTGTTGTTCCCTAGTATGCCATGAATTATTGTTTTTTTGCTGCTTTCAAGATTCTCTCTCTCTTTTGCATTTAGTGACTTGTGATGTGTCTACATGTGTATCTCCTTATGTTAATCTCATTTGGGTTACTTGAAATGTTTGTATCTAATATAATAATATCTATCATCAAATCAGATCAATCTTCAGCCATTATTTCTTTAAGGAATTCTACTTACTTTTCTTCCTTTGTTCTGTGACTACTATTACACATTTATTAGTATATGTATATTTGTCCCACAGTTTTCTGAGATTTTTTTTCAACTTTATTCAAACTTTTTTACTTTCTGTTTTCAGATTGGACTATTTCTTTTACTATTTCTGCTTTAGTGGGAAGTTTACTAAGTAAATTTGACAATGGAGATCATATCTTTTTCTCTTCATTTCTTTTTCTCATCTGGCATCAAATTCTTACTCTAAAGAAAGTGGCAAAGCCTAAGGAATTTCTGCAGTCAAATGCTCTACCACTGAGCTATACCCCCTAAAGCCTAAGGAATTTCTGAACAGGAAACAAACATAACCAGTAAAAACATCTTCACCCTCAATGCCCAAGGATTTGTGTTAAGTGATAAAGGGAGCAATATGGCTATAGTCACTTAAAATATATATATATATATATATATATATATATATATATTTGCTGAGTGGAGTAGGAAATATATATATATATATTTCCTACTCCACTCAGCAAATCCGTTCCCCCCCGACCCATCTAATTATCTTTAGATGATAATTAAAGATCATTTATTCTCTTTCAAGTAATTCTTTTGTGTGTGTTTCTTGGGTTTAGGTGAGAATAGTAATCTTACTTCTTTTTTTTTAAAGATTTTATTTATTTATTTGACAGACAGAGATCACAAGTAGGCAGAGAAGCAGGCAGAGAGATAGGAGGAAGCAGGCTCCTTGCTGAGCAGAAAGCCCAATGTAGGGCTCGATCCCAGGGCCATGGGATCATGACCTGAGCTGAAGGCAGAGGCTTTAACCCACTGAGGCACCCAGGCATCCCTGGTAATCTTACTTCTTATACTAAGTGGCTGATCAAAGTGTTCTTCCAAAAATAGAGAATATCTGCCCTGGGAGGAATTCTGGTAAATGGAATATTCTTTTTGGACAAGTTGCTTATCTTCTCTAGTGCTTCATTTTCCTGTTATTGGTATATATGGAATATATGTATATATTACATCTTCTTTATCCATTCATATTTGGATGGACATCTGGGCTTTTTCCATATGTTGGCTACTGTTAACATTGCTGCTATAAACATTGGAGTGCAGGTACCCTTTTGAATCACTATGTTTGTATCCTTTGGATAAATATCTAATAGTGCAATTGTTGGGTTGTAGGGTAGCTCTATTTTTACCTTTCTGAGGAACCTCCTTACTGTTTTCCAGAATAGCTGTACCTGTTGGCAGTAAAAGAGGGCTCCCCTTTCTCCACATCCTCGCAAACACCTGTCTTTTTCTGACTTGTTAATTTTCGCCATTCTGACTGGTGTGAGGTGGCATCTCATCATGGTTTTGACTTGTATTTTTTTGATGCTGAGTGATATTGAGCATTTTTTCATGTGTTCGTTGGCTATTTGTCTGCCTTCTTTGGAGAAATATTTGTTCATGTCTTCTGCCCATTTCTTGACTGGATATTTTTTGGGGGACGATGTTAAGTTTGATAAGTTCTTTATAGATCTTGGATACCAGCACTTCATGTGTTATGTCATTTACAAATATATTCTCTCATTCCATAGGTTGCCTTTTAGTTTTGTTGACTATATCCTATGCTGTACAAAAGCTTTTTATCTTGATGAAGTCCCAACAGTTCATTTGTGCTTTTGTTTCCCTTGACTTTCAAGATGTGTCTTGAAAAACAAGTTGCTGCAGCTGAGGTCAAAAAGGTTACTGCCTGTGTTCTTCTCTGTGATTTTGATGGATTCCTGTCTCACATTTAGGTCATTGATCCATTCTGAGTTTATCTTTTTGTATGCTGTAAGGAAATGATCCAGTTTCATTCTTCTGCATGTAGCTGTCCAATTTTTTCAACACAATTTTTTGAAGGGACTTTTTTCCATTGGATATTCTTTCCTGTTCTGTCAAAGAGTAGTTGACCATAGGCTTCAGGGTCCATTTCTGGGTTCTCTATTTTGTTCCATTGATCTATGTGTCTGTTTTTGAACCAGTACCATACCGTCATAATGATTACAGTTTTGTAATACAGCTTGAAGTCCAGAATTGTTTTGCCACCAGCTTTGGTTTTCTTTTCAACCTTTCTCTGGCAAGGATCTTTTCTGGTTCAATACAAACTTTAGGATTATTTGTTCCTGCTCTATGAAAAATGTTTATGGCATTTTGATAAGAATTGCACTGAATGTGTAGATTGCTCTGGATAGCAAAGACATTTTAACAATATCTGTTTTCCAATCCATGAGAATCGAGTATTTTTCATTTCTTGTGTCTTCTTCGATTTCCTTCACAAATGTTCTATACTTTTCAGAGTTCAGTTCCTTTATCTGTTTGGTTAGATTTATTAGTAGGTATCTTATGGTTTCAGGTGGAATTCTAAAAGGGATAGGTTCCTTAATTTCCCTTTTTTCTGTTTCATTGTTAGTGTATAAAATGCAACTGACTTCTATGCATTGATTTTTTATCCTGCTACTTTGCTGAATTCCTGTATCAGTTCTAGTAATTTTTTTTAAAAGATTGTATTTGTTTATTTATCTGATAGAGAGAGGTACAGCAAGAGAGGGAACACAAGCAGGGGGAGTGGGAGAGGGAAAAACAGGCTTCCTGCTGAGCAGGGAGCCCAATGTGGAGCTCAGTCGCAGGACCCTGGGATCACAACCTGAGCCAAAGGCAGACACTTAACGACTGAACCACCCAGGCACCCCCAGCTCCAGTAATTTTTGGTGGAGTCTTTTGGGTTCTCTACATAGAGAATAATGTCATCTGCCAAGAGTGAGAGTTTGAATTCTTTGTGATTTGGGTACCTTTTATTTCTTTTTGTTGTCTGATTGCTGAGGCTATGACTTCTGTACCGTGTTGAACAACAGTGGTGAGAGTGGACATCGCTGTTGTGTTCCTGACCTTAGGGGAAAAGCTCTGTTTTTTCCCATTGACAATGATATTCGCTATGAGCTTTTCATATATGGCTTTAATGATATTGTGATATGTTCCTTCTATACACTACAGAGAATTTTTATCAAGAAATGATGCTATATTATTAACAGTTACATTTAAACAAGACTGAATTAAATTTGGTAATATTCAGTGTCCTGGATCAATATTATAACTATCATTGAAAGAAAATATTTGATAAAATGACCACAAATATTACAACATATTTTTAACCAACCACTAGAAAATATAAATCATCTTGTTGAAACCTGTATATTCTTTAAAATCACTGAATTTATGAATCTTTTGTGAAAGTTACATCTAGAAAAAAATATTAATTCCCTTAACTCAAAGCCCTAAATATCTCTAAATAGGACAGCTGAAGTGAGTTTTACTATGATCTAGGTTCCCACAGAGGGCTTAATCAACCTTTATGCATAATAAACACCCAGTAAAGTTAAAAGTGTAATCTGTGTGTGCAAAGGGAATGGGAAAGATTCTGTCCCCAGAGATAAGACTGGCTCTTCACAGAATAGATCAGAACTAACAAAACTCTACCCGTCTGTCTCTGTAGTTCTGTTATGTTAAATGTAAATTCGGACATTATTTTAGTATATTCAAGCCTTAGATGATGAATATATGCATGTAGTATTTGCAATACTTCAAATTTCATTAAAGACTGACAGCTGAATATCTTTTCAGAGCTACTATTTTTAAGTCTATAAAATCAAAGAGAAGTTATACATTTCCAACTTATAAAACTTTCAACATTCAATAATATTTGAGTATTACCATCAATAACTTTCTTATTGTTATTGTTTGCATATATCAATATCCTTCATGATGATTTTAATAATTTCCTCCACGTTAAGTGGTTTCCTAAAGCAAGTGGTGAAGAGGTAAAAGTAAGAAGCACTTTAGTAAACCTTTGTTCACTGACTGGTTAATTAAAGTCTTTTCTTTTCTTTTTTTCTTTTTTTTTTAAGTCTTTTCTATTTGAAATAAGTGTTTAATAACATTGAGCTGATCCATTGTTCTATAGTGTGTTAAATAACCTAAAAATTTCTTCATCTTAATATTAGGTCTTCTGCAGAAATGAGTGAGAGGACTCAAATTGGCAAATATTGGGCTTGGGCAAACTTTCTGGTTTTCTGAGATATCTTTATGACTGAAACCCACATCTAAGAAGGGAAAAGATTACTCATTTGAAAGTAATTATCACTAGTCTCTTTGACCTCTATCTGATTTTCCCTTTTCTAGTCAAGCATGACTAAGGACAAGGATCCTGGATGTGCGATTTTCTGTGATTTCAGGTGAGGCAGAACTTGGCTGTGACCTCATTGCCTGCAATTGGGACTCCTGACTTGGTTACAAGTTATTACCATAGATTTCTTTTGTTGTGCTTAGTATTGTTCCAGTGGAGATGTTGTACTGACATAACATACAGTCTGCTAAGGACTAATTTTGTTCTTTATTTATTTAAAAAAGTGTATCTTGAATGTTATGATAAGTACAGGGGCTAAAGTACTGAGCAAGGGACTATCTTTGATCTCAAATAACACTCCAGTGATTTTGGCTTATTTAATTTGAAGAGGGCTGCATCTTGGAGATGCTTGAACTTGCCTCCACTGCCATTTCCTTAAGAAAGTATGCCATTGACCTTCCCTGAACAATCCCTGTGCTGCCTTCATATTCTGCTTTTGGTTATAGTTCATTTTTCTCTTACTGTGTACAGCAAACACACATTGAATGTTATTCTGTGCAAGCCTGTGTCAGGTACCTTGGAGAGGTCATCCCATTCAGTTTTCATAGCAGTTGGTACTGAAATTACTCAGTTGGTAATGAAACTGGACTTCAGGCAGACAAAGTGTATTCTTCTTGTTACACGATCCACCTGGTAGAGCTGAAATTGTCATGGTTTCCCTCTGGAACTCAACACTTAACCACTGTGATGAACTGTCTAATAACTCCCTTTATTTTCTTTGTTTATCCATGTAGTTGTTTCCTGCAATAGCAGTGAATATGGAGCCCTGGATATGGGAAATGTGTCAATTAATTTTTGTGAATTATGAAGAAAAATCTTCAAAATATAACTCTTACATCTTCCTCTCCATAGATTCCAATCTGTCCTTTGGTGGCAGGAGAAACTTGTAGTTTGATTTGAGAAACTACCTAAGGAACTTTGCTTTATCCTTCCCTGTTGAGATCTACCAAGGAACAGTTACATGTGTAACAGTTACAGTTACATGCAGTTACATGCCTTCCAGGCATTTGATTTCCAGCTGGACCCCTTGCTGGTTTCTGACTTCTGTCATTCTTCTTTGTTCTGGGCATCTGGCCCTGTTTCCCAACCCATATGAGATGGGAATACCATGGTTCTCCCTTCGATCTTACCTTCTCTCACTGCTCTCAGAGAAGCAGCAAGCCTTCAGGCAGGCTCCTATGGCCTCTCTCTTTCCCTAGTATAAAATGTTCCTTCTTCACTCTCAATATTCCTTCCCCTGGGGCTTTAAGTTAAGTTTTAGTAGGATTCCAGTACAACAGATTTAAGCCAAATTGATTGCAGTAAAAGTTCCTCGAAGATAGATGACCAGAACTCAATTCTGTAATTTAGTGTTTTCAAGTGATCTCTGAGCCATGTGGACATTTGATGGAAAACAGTAAAAAGAGTTATCTGTTGACTTTTAAAATTGCATAACTTCCTGGCACTCTTAATTAAATCTAGTAAGCATTTGTTGAGTTCTTAATCCATAGGGCATTTTGATAGGCATTACAGATGATATCAAAGTGAATGAGACATACAAACACTTCTCTTAAGAAGGCTGAAGAGAAGAACACAAATGTAACTAACAACAACAACAACAAAAAGCCCACGAACTAAAGGAAAGGTTCCAGACAACTCCTGTGGAACCTGTGGAGGGTGCTAACTGTTTCAGCTGTAAGACGTTTGGAATTCAAAGCCCAAGAACCATATTACTGGCAAGCCTCCTGGAAGAGGTAACAGTCAAATCACCAGGAACAGAAGCAGGGAAGGATGGAATAGAGCAGCAGTGGCAGAGGCTGGAGAGGAAGGGTAGGCTCTTCACACAGTGTTCGACACTATACTCAGTACTGTGTCTCAGTACAATGTCTTTCACTTGTGGAATTGGTGAATGTGATATGAATTAACTCGTTCTGACCTAGGCTTAAGGGCATTGGTGTGCTTTTCTTTTTCCTGACCCTTCAGGGCAAATTTTCCTGAGGATGACAGAACCACACAACACCTTTTCATTTATTGTCCAGCAAATCTGTGCAGCTCATAACAAACTCAGGACAAAATGGTGGTCAAGAGAATGAGGTAGAACCATTGTCTCCATCAGTCAGCAAGTACATATGATGTGCCCAAGACACCAAAAAGGGAAAAGATAAATTCTACCATTAAAAGTGATTGCCCAGGGCACATGGGGGCTCAGCTGGGTAAGGGTCTGACTTCAGGTCATGATCTCAGGGTCTTGGGATGGAGCCGCACATCTGTCTCCTTGCTTCGCAGGAAGCTGCTTCTCCCTCTCCCTCTGTCACTCCCCTTTGCTTATTCTCTCTCTCTCAAATAAATAAATAAATAAATAGATAAAATCTTAAAAAAAAAAAAAGGTGATTACCCATACTATCAATTGTTATGGTTAACCTGCAGTCGGAAAACTAATATTTAGAGCCAAATCTGAGATTCAACATTATACCTATTTTACCTATGACTTTCACATTTTCCCCCTACTAAAAATGCTCCTTATCCCCATCCCAATCTCTCCTATTCTGTTGATACTCTAACTTATATTCCATTGACTCAACCTAAAAGATTAGGTTAAATTAGTTAATTTTTTGAATAAAGTACAAATCTTCCTAAAACCTCCTTCCTGTTCTTTTTCTAAGGATTGACTTATCTCAGTCTTGCCATATATTTATGTCCATTAGCTACATTTTCTCAAAGAGACCATTCATTACCCTTCTTGAGTAAAGATTGAAATTTAGGTTTCCCTTCAAATGTCAGGAATCTAGGGTTCTATCTGGATCAGTGGCTTTGAAATGATTGCAAGTACATAAACTGCAATTTATTGCCCCTTTAAAAATGTAATCTGACAAAAATGGCATAAAGTTACTTATCACAAACTGCAATGAATTACATCTCCCTGCCCATCCATCTAGTCAACAGACTAATATTGAATTTTCCTCACCTAGTGTCTTGCAATACAAAGGAGAACAGCAATTACAGCTGATCTACTTTACACATTGCTTATGACTTACACAGTATTATATTCAGGAGGAGATTTTTGTACAGTCCAGAAAGGTATCACCAAACCTGATTTTTTAGGAACATAATAATTAGCCATGTAGGGGACAATGAGTTTACACTGGTTTATTGCTTCCACCTATAGAAACGACTCATGGAGGGGAGGAGTCAGTGTGCCTCTGGCAATTAGGAAATGTTTGGCAGAGACATTGGGACTGTGTGGGAGTCATGAATGATGATTAGCAGTTAGATAAGTTATGGTAAAGAGAGATGCCCTTCCATGGCAGGAAGGCTGTGGAACAACTTCTCTTCCTGTGGTGCTCAGGCTATTTTCTGCTCCCCTGTATCTTCTGTTTCATTATGACCAGCCAGTTTGAAGTCAACTCTTCTGGTTTTAGGATCCTTGCTTTTGGCAACATTGGCAAATTACTCACGTTGTCATTTACTTCTATCAGTCAGGTGAAGAAAAGATACAGAAACTTAGAGAAATCGTTTCATCTCAAGGGTGTCCTACTGTGTGATCCACTTACCATTTTGATGTGAATTGAGGGGATGCTTTTGGAAGTCAGGGACCAGTTTTGTTTGTTGTGGGTTTTTTGATTTATTCTTTTTTTCTTGTTTATAGTATACATTTAGTTTATAGTAGGTATACAGTAAGTACTGAAGGTACTGGGTAGAGGAAGGGGTTAGAGATTATAATACATTATCACCTCTTGGAGGTAATTCTGTGCAAGTCTAATGGAGGTGGAAAGAAATGAGGAAGCTATGAACCTGCAAACACTGACTTTGTTGATTAACAAAAGGACAGAAATTATTGTGTTTCCTAAAATCAGTATGTCAGAAACATTGCTGTTTGAAAACCGTTTCAGTAAGAATGGAAAAGCCTATTTGGCACAGAGGATCTAAGTCACTTTGAGACGACTGTAATTGCTAACCCACGTTCAGAACTACAGATAAGGAGTTTTTAAATAAAACACTCTCAAATATCTTGTTAGTAGCTTCCAAGGAAACAGAACTGTAATGAACAGAGAAGATAGCCTGGATTATCCTTTGTCTCTTTCAATTTGTCCAGCAATTTCATTACGAGTTTCTGCATCTTCTAATACACCGTGATCCCCAAAGACCTAGGACAAAATTTGCAAGTTTCTCCTAGTGACTGACTCCATGGTAGATAACCATATATTCTTTTATTGGAAATACCCAACATGTCAAGGCCTGTAGATATTTTTCTCAATTTTTTGAAGAAAATTTTCTCCTTTCTAACACCATTTTTATTCCACTTTGAGTAAACTGAAACTGATGCAAGGCGTTATGCTGACTGGTTACAAATGACATTAGCCATTGCTCCTCTGAAATGATAATTTAAATGATAATCTAGTGGTTTTTTCCAGGGAAGACTACATATCATCAGTGAAACTCAAAATGCCTCTTCATAGCTGGATTAAGATCCCAATTCCCCACTTTGTGTCTGTCCCCACTTACTCAAGTTTGCCCCTAACCATTTCCACCTCCGATGTTATTCTGTACATACTCTATCTGCCAGCCAAGGACATTGTAGAGGGCAGGATTATCTAGTCGTAGAGTATGTTGGCCCTCTAAACCACAAGGGGTATCATAATAGCAGATGAATAGTTTGAAAATTACTAACACTGTGCCCTAGACTCCAATACTGAGATCCTGAGCCCCCTTTGAACAGGTGTCTGTTTAATGAGGTCAGGCTGTTTTGTCATTAGCCTCACTTGGCTCTTTAATGCTCATTGAGCTGATATGGTTGTTCTTTTTAAAAATCTCTTCTGAATTGATCAGAAGCTTCATAACTAATTCCCCAGGGAGTCTCCTCAGAAATAACAAGTTGAAAGGGAATAGGAATCTCTTTTCCAGAACTTTGACCTACCTCTTGTATAGAACACTAAAGATGAGGTCATGTCTTACTCCCACCCACGATACCCATTATGTTTTATTTTTCCCCTAAAATGAGGCAGATACAACACTGATGGTATTCTGTGAGAGCACCTTCAAGGCCAATGCATCAGTAACTGACCAATAATGAGCTTCTCCCTCAGTGCATCTGAAAACATGAGTCCTTTTTAAAATTGAATTGTGGAGACTGAGTTAACTGGAGGTTTATTTCATTTTATCCTCTTGTTCTGGAAAGTCAGGTGTAAGTCAAACTTTATTTGAAATACCCTAGGGAAGCTGGCTGTGTAAAGAGAGCCTAGGTTAATGCTTTTTTAGTTTGGATAATCACTATCGCATCACTTGAGAATTTTATAAATTGGCTTCTGAAAGCAAGGACTGCCAGCCTGCAGTGAGTTACCAAGAGTTTCATGACAATTGCATTTCTTTACTGTACCTATTCTGATATTCATGGACTGACATAAAACATACACCGTATCTCTCTCCTAGGTTTTCCCCATTTTTAACAGCTTCCCCAATTATTATTATTTTTATTATTATTACTGTTATTTCATCACAGATTTTTCCAGAGTGTTTTGATAATGATATTCACTATTGGGAGAAATTCTGCCATTTTGAAACCAATTACAAAACACTTTTAACTAAAAGGTTAGGTTCTTGCATGTCAGTCTTGCTATGGGACTCCAAATTATTGTTATTTTTTTTTAATTTTTTATAAACATATATTTTTATCCCCAGGGGTACAGGTCTGTGAATCACCAGGTTTATACACTTCACAGCACTCACCAAAGCACAAAACAAACTGAGGGTTGCTGGGGGGAGGGGGTTTGGGAGAAGGGGGTGGGGTTATGGACAAATTATTGTTATTTTAATAATTTTGCATTAAGAAGGAAACAAAAATAAGTTTTTAAAATATGTTTGATATTAACTCCACACTGTATCCATAAGTTATAATTCTGTATTAAATTTGACATCAACTACAGCTTCCACAAAGCTATTCCAGGGAGCATTGCCATTTCAGGTAGAACCTTTGTGTTGTCCCATTTTAGTGGATTATTAAAGTGGTCATAACAGATTCATCAACTAAGCACAGGAGAGGTCAGGAAAACAGATGTATTCCTCAGGACAGTGCCCAGTTCATAGTTAAGTCTTAATATGTGCAGATTGGAAGGACAGATGAACTTGCCTGAGAGCATCTGTCGAAAGATAAAACAACATCTGGGTGTCAGTCTTTCTGGCTCATACAACTGTTCCATGACTTTCACTGTCTCCAAGCCCAAATCTCATGAACTATGAATTATCCATTATAGATTTTTAGAGGCTTAATGGAAATGCCATTTTCTTCATGGCTATTTTGACCAAATTAAATGACAGCTGGCAATAATACAAAGAAAGGCTATATGGTACAGTAGGCAGATCATGAAAGATAGTTATGAATTCCACAAGACTGTTTTAAACAAATCAAAAAGATTGTCTGTCTACACAAAAATTAGAAACAGTGTTTAATTCATTTTAGGTTTCAAATAATACTGGAAAAGAAAGTATACCTTGCATGAAATAGATTAATAGGAGGAATTAGGACATTGTGTCTTGTTATTTTAAGAAGAAATTTAAAGAGATATTCTATTATTATTGAATTAGAATCAGTGAACTCCAGAGCAGTTTATTCAACATAGTAGAGAACCCAAGTAGTGGAAATACTTCACTTTGTAGGAGACCAGTTGAGCAAAAAATATTCTAAAACTGAGATTCCACCTAAGAACTTTGATTAACCAGCTGGCTCATAAACTGTTAGCATGCAGTTTGTAATTGTCAACTATTTCTGCTATTAAAGAGAAATGGTAAAGAGATGGTACTTCCTGATTTCCTTGTTAGCTTCTGTAGAACTTTCTTTCCAATGAGTGGGACCTTGTCTGTAATTGTCTTGTGACACTTGGAGTATTTATTCTGCCTCATTCAACCATATTTGCTGTTGTCTTACCTTCCTTAGCAGGCTGCAAACTAACTGGATGAAGTAATAGCATTTTTTTGTGTTCTCACCATAGAACCTAATATGGTGCCTTGCATACAATATTTAAGGCAAGGAAAAGAAAGAAGGAAATGACAAAGCAAAGAAGAAATTATATTTTCAAATGGTGGCATAGAGGTATAGAGTTTTTGGCCTATTCCAAGTTCTTCACAATCACTGTCGAATTTAATTGTACAAATAATTCTGTGATGTAGGCATTATTAGCTCTACTTTCTGAATGAGGAAGTTGAAGCTTTAATAGGATAAATAATCTGCTGAAGATCTCACGGTCAATAAATTGTAAATTTCTACTCCAAGAGCCTATGTTTCATCCAGTATTCAATGCTATCTCTAAGGAAAACATTCCCCCCCACCCAATTTTAAATGTACACTTATTAAACAAGATCTCCTTCTTGACAATTTAATACAGTATTTATCAGCAATTAGTGTTGAGGACATTATTTCCCTCTATGTACAAAAATACAGATTTTAACATTATGAAGACAATTAGGACAAGTACCATGAACAACTGGTCCTTCAAAGTAAATAAAAGGGGAAAATTGAGGGCATTGAGAAGCTTTGCTTCCTGTCAAGGGCACACCAGCAAGAGCAAAGTCTTTCGGGGGGTTCCTAAACCACTCCACATGGATAGAATGGAGCTGGTTGGAGCTGGGCGGTGCCCTCCTCAGGGCTTCCATGTGGATCTGAGAAGGCAGGGTGTTGCTCTGACCAGAACCCTAAACCAGAATTTGCCAAATGGGCATCACTTTAGAATGCCCCACAGCTGTGTCTGAACAGTTATAGGATGTAATAATTATTAAGTTAATACCGTCCCCCAAGAGCATCACAGGGAGAGCCAAGAACGGAAGGAAACGTGAAGGAGGAATGAAAGGCAGAGGGGGAAGTGGGAGGGAAGTAAAACGGGAAGAAAATAAGTCAGAAAAACAGGGATGAAGGAAGGGATCTGTTTTGGACCTGGGAAGTAATTAGGAAAACAAGTAGTTATTGCAATTCCTACTTACACTGTTTGCACATGGACTTGGGAAGTCTCGGGAGACATTGCAGCTGTAGGGTACAGAGGGGCTTGTGAAACATTGCTGCGAAGAAAGTTACTTCCAGTGAGTTCTGTGGTATATTTCTCTCTGGGATGGAAGATGACTTCCATATAAACACAAGTCAAATTTAGAGTTACGGCAAACCTGTCATCTTATCTGGACTGGGACTGTGGTCATGGAGAACGGGGAACAAATTCATTACCTTTGACCAAGGAAAAGGTTTAAACCACGACTTTGGCCTATTTGATGGCTGAACAGTAGTGTCATTTTAAGCCTCTGGTTGAGAAACAAAAAAATGACCAATTCATTATCAGAACATGAAAATTCCCATTTCACATTGTCTCCTGTCATAAGATTATTCATCATTTTAATTTTCAGTACAGCATTTAAGATATTAAGAAATGCTCTTCAGAAAGACCTGTGTGGGACTTTGTTCATATTATGTATAACTTCATTATGAGGTTATACATATCATTTATTTACTTTGTGAAGGAGATAAACAAAGCTTTTTTTTTTCGTTTAGATAGTCTTTTCAGATGTCCTCTTGGCTCTCTTTAATCTGCATACAATACCTTCCACACATACACTGATGTAGATTTGTGTTTCTTAAACTCTCCAGCTTTTAGAAATAATTTTGATTAGGAGCACCTGGATGGCTCAATCAGTGAAGCATCTACCTTCAGCTCAGATCATGATCTCAAGGTCCTGGAATCAAGCCCCACTTGGGGCTCCTGCTCAATGGGGAGTCCGCTTCTACCTGCCCCTCCCCTCTGCTTCTTTACCCTACTCATGCTCGCATGTGGAGTTTTCTCTCTCTCAAATAAATAAATAAAATATTTTAAAATGCAAAATAAATGTTGATTAGAAATGAGGTATATTCAGGCTGGGCATGAAAGATATAAATGTCTTTTCTTACATTTATCTCCTTCCTAAAACATATAAGATACTCCAAGTTTTTTATTTGGTCTTATGGTGTTTGCTGAAATAAAATCCTAATGAATTCCTAATCAAGAAAGAGAAAAAAATACAAAGATGAAAAGAAGATACAGGAAGTAAGAAAGAAAAGAGCAGATAAAGAAAATATTAATGGAAAGCTTGTCATCTGTTGAGAAGTTCCCCTATTGAGGAAGCTCATGTTGACATCATCTGCCCCGACACTTGATCTGGAGAGTGACCAAGGGGATGCAGGTAGCTGACTTCCCTGCCATCCTACATGCAGATTGTGTTTACACAGTTTAAATAAAGAACATACATTAGCCCTCAGATCCTGTGATGTGACATTCTTCTATAAACAGAGAGAAAAGTTGCACTGCTCTTTCAGATGCACACATGGGCTGAGGAGCAAAGTACAGTATGATGCTTAAAATTATCACGAGTTGGGTCCACAGCATGGAAGTGAAGGAAACTGTAAGGATAAAAGAAATTACATTATGGTGTGACCGCTGTGGGCAGAAATCCCTGCTGTTAGCCTTGAGGTGGAGCTGACATAAGGGGAAGATAACGTAACAAGTAGCTGCTGCTAATGGACAGAAGGGTTATCGTCTGCTACTTAACACTTGTTCCTTAAGGCCAAAGGAATTATGTTCAAAGGCATATATTTTTAAAATTAATAGCATTTGACTTTAAAAGTTCTGAAAGTATTTTTAATATGTGCTTTAGAAAATAAAGTTCAAGCCAAAAAGACACCATTGACCTGGGAAAGTTCTCCTGTAGTGTTTTCTCAGGATCTTAAGAAGTTAAGCATTAGTTTTTGGCAGAAAGACTGTGAGAGTTTATTATTTTTTTTTAAGATTTTATTTATTTATTTATTTGACAGAGGGATCACAAGTAGATAGAGAGGCAGGGAGAGAGGGGTGGGGGAAGCAGGCTCTCTGCTCAGCCTGATTGAGCCCCGATGCTCTGGGGCTCAATCCCAGGACCCTGAGATCATGACCTGGGCCGAAGGCAGAGGCTTAACCCACTGAGCCACACATGTGCCCCAAGAGCTCATGATTTTTTCAAAAGATTAGTTAAGAGGGAATATGATTAAAAAAAAAAATCCTTTCCAATGGTTTTTGAAAACAGACAAATGTCAGAAAAAAGCTGCAGCCACACAACATATTACATGATATTTTTATATTATAATATTCACAATTAAAAATAATCTAATTTTGAAGAAAATTCCTTGCTAATTTACAATTGCATTAAGTTTTACTTTGAAAGGAAATGAAAGAGATTATATATTAAACTCAGGGAGAGAGACATCATTATAAAATTATGCTTTGTACTTTATACATTTATTTGATTGAGGAAATCTTTTCAGAGGATTGGGATTTGAATTGTCAAGGAATTTTTTTTTTTAAATGTGCAAAGAAGCAAAATTGAAAACTGTTTATCACAGTAAAAGAGAATAAACTGGTGACAGGGCCTGGATTATGTGATTATGAAGACCAAGCAGGCTCAGAGGTCCGGATCCAGGATTCAAGTCCTACCCATCTGCTGGGTGCATGACTTTGGGTAAGCTACATGGCCTCTCTGTGTCTTCTTATTTCTCATCTGTAAGATAGAGATAATTTTAGTATCTGTTTCAGATGGGGGTTGTGAGGCTTAAATGAAATGTATATGTCATGTAGGGGGACGTTTGACACAAAATATGTCCGATGTAAACACGTGTCATTATTACTGCCACCTGAGAGGTATTGAGGGATGTGTAGCTGCCCTGATACTGGGAGATGACTGGGAAATTGGAGAGCAAAGTGGGGAAGCAGCAACAGTAAATGTTTATTACACACCTGCTGTAGGACAGATACATGAAGTTCACAAGCAACTGTAAGTCCCAATTCATTACACGCACACACACACACACACACACACAGGAGTGTACACCCCACACACGTACGAGTGCAAGCACACACACATGCACATACATGTGTACATGCACACAGGCACACAGTTTTTATTTAACGACACAAAGGGGAAAATTAATAGCTTTATTAATAAGCATTTTTAAATAATCATCTTGAAAGGATTATAAAATTATTTCCCATATAGAGAACAACTTAGAAATATGTTCAAGGCTACTAACGGAAAAAAAATTGTGGTTTAAACTTGTAAAGTTGATGAAGTTTTATTTCTCTATAGATTTTGGCATAATGTTTGCCTTTTAGCATTGGGTTATTTGCAATGATTTTAGCTTTCCTTCTAACTGTTAAAACAATCCCTAAAAAAGGGAGGCTTCCCAGAAGGTTACTTTTAGGATCACCCTCGTATAATGAACATCTCTCCCTTTGCTAAAAAAAATGAACACAAAGTTTTATTACAAATTTATTAAGTATATGGAACAGGGTGGAGGAAAGGAGAAAGAAAAAAAAAAAAACACTGTAGGAGATGGAGCTGAATAGAAGAGATGACTGAATGTGCACATTACACAGTAGAAATGGTCTTCTCAACCCCTGAGGAGATTTCAAGTGAATCCAGAATAGCAAGCTAAAAATAGCTCTGAAAGTTAACTGGCCATTGGGCAAAATAAATACTTAGGCTATCAATTAAGGCGGCAAGAGAATGAATTATATCTGTAAACCAAGTGAAATTTGCCTTGAATGAAAGGCTCTGAAGATAATTAAAATGAAATTAAAGCCTGCTGTTTGAACAGGAGTAGTGGCCTTTATTATTTCTGAAAAGTTAGAGCAGAGTGTAAATAAACAGCTTGATTTGAGATTTAATTTCAATTTTAGTGTGACCTTTGTTAGAGCCCTGTCTGAAATAGCATCCCTCCATGAAGGGAGGGCACAGCACTGAATTAACAAAGAGGACGGGGACGCAGGAAACAAGTGTACTGGTATTTGGAAAGGGGATTCAGGGATGGAGTTAATGTTAAAAATTAAGATGTGGAGGACAGATGCTGGCCACGTGCTCTTACAGTAGAGCAGGGACCCATGTGGGGCATAGGGGTGCAAATCTACTGTACCCCACAGTCAAAATTGCATGTATAACTTTTAACTCTCCTGAAACTTAACTACTAATAGCCTACTATTGTATATTACATTCTTATTCTTACAATAAAGTAAGCTAGAGAAAAGAAAATGCTGAGAAAAATCCTAAGGAAGAGAAAATGCATTTACAGAACTGTGCAGTATTTATAGAAAAAAAAAACTTTTTCTACGTGGACCTGCCCAGTTCCAACCCATGTTGTTCAAGAGCCAACTGTATTACCTAAACAAAGCAAAGCACATATCTTGTGAAATCTTGACTTCTGCCTTTTCCCCCTAGGCTTAACCATATCCATACTTTGTGCATAATTTAATAGCTAGGGAGAATAAAATTGTTAACTGATTCCCAGAATCTGCCTTTTTGGAATTTAAATGGGATGCATATTTCCAAATTCAACTGCAGCAAGTATATCATCTGCTTTAAAATCTGCTTTAAAAATTATATTGAGAAAGAAAAGTGTATTTGAAAAGGCGGGACTGTTATGTCCCTGAGATGCCCACTCATCAGAGTTCTTAAGAACACCACTAAGATGGGAAAACTGAAGACAGTTTTGAGCTTTAGGTAAATTTTGGAGTGAAAAATATATGTTTGAGACTGTGATATTTCACTTGCTTTTCATAAGCATCTACCTGGTAAAAGGACATGAGCACTGTCTTTAAAAGGAACAGAAGATAATTCCATCTTTTTCACTGCTTTTTTTTTCTTTCTTAGTATAATTCTTTGTCTCCCAAAGTGTGATTTATCTGATTAATATGTAGTATGATACACTTTCTTTCAAGGACCTACCTTTATCTTCCCAAGTCTCCGATATGGACAGAGTAGGCTGCTTTGATCTAAAACTATTTGAGGGGTGCATAGGAATTTGTTCTTCCCTAATATCTCACCTATAAATCTTTGAAAGGAACCACAGTCCTTTCCTTCTGGGCTTCAGTTCTAATGCATTATAATATTTTATGTGGCTTTCTCTTTTTTTTTTTTTTTTTTTTTTTTTTTTTTTTTTGACAGAGGGAGAGAGATCACAAGTAGGCAGAGCAGTATGGAGAGAGAAATGGGGGAAGCAGGCTCCCTGTGAAGCAGAGAGCCCAATGCAGGGCTCAATCCCAGGACCCCGAGATCACGATGTGGGTGGAAGGCAGAAGCTTAACCCACTGAGCCACCCAGGTGCCCCTTATGTGGCTTTCTCAATACAAATAATGGTGTCTCCATATGGCAGGTTTTAAAGTGCATGTGCATCAACATGAGGAATAATGGCTTTGAGACTGTTGAAGAGTCACTTCTTAGAAAAGAAACATTTATGAGACATTGTGTTTATTTCATCTTGGAAGAAATAGAGAAAGTAACTCTAACAGAATGGAAAGTAAAACCCTATTGTATGTGAGTGGGTGGGGAAGAAGTATGTAGTGGATCAAATAGAATAATCCCAAGAAGAATCCCCAGTAAGAGCTCTGGGTTGAAGCATTTGGGGTGTAGGGTCCATAAGTGGTGGTATTGCATAGCACATCTGTATTTGTGGGGTGTGAGGGAAGGACTAAGGGTGGACGTGATGATAACACAAATAGTCCATGAACGATAAGAATGTGGAAATTCTGTCCTAGGGATTACAGATCCAAAGTTGAGTGATGTGTGATCCTTGACCTCAGGATGTTTGCTATGTATTGGATAGTCAGTTGCTTTATTTTTTTTTTAAGATTTTATTTATTTATTTGACAGAGAGAGAGATCACAAATAGGCAGAGAGACAGAGAGAGAGACAGATGAGGAGAAGCAGGCTCCCTGCTGAGCAGAGACCCCCATGCGGGACTCGATCCCAGGCCCCTGGGATCATGACCTGAGCCGAAGGTAGAGGCCCAACCCACTGAGCCACCCAGGCACCCCAGTCAGTTGCTTTAAATATGGACACACAAAACATAAGAAGTGCTGTGCATCCAGGGAGAACATGGTTCTAAGGAATGTTTGCACAGAGCTCATCCATTGTGGATATGGCAGTCATCACAGAGAAAGTACAGTTTTAGATGACTTGAAGGGTTGACAGCAGTTTATCATGCAGAGAAAAAAAAGGGACATTCCTTGTTAGGTCATAAGAAAACCAGAAAATACTCAAGAAATAAGTATCAGATATGGTGGAGGAGGATTTGCAGCAAAAGGATTAGAGGTAGTAGGGGTTGGCACCCACACAGGACTGGGAGTAGTTCCAGCTCCTGCACATGGATCTGAAGCTCTCAAGCTTCATGGGGGCACTGATACATATGCACAGAAGGGGCTTGTGCAGTATAAGGGATTATTAGATTATTATCCTGATCATTGCTCTGGTTGCAATGAACAAGTTTTTTTTTTTTTTTTTTAAGATTTTATTTATTTATTTGACATACAGAGATCACAAGTAGGCAGAGAGGCAGGCAGAGAGAGAGAGAGAGAGAGAGAGAGAGAGAGGAGGAAGCAGGCTCCCCACAGAGTTGAGAGCCCGACACGGGGCCCAATCCCAGGACACTGAGATCATGACCTGAGCTGAAGGCAGAGGCTTTAATCCACTGAGCCACCCAGGCGCCCCGCAATGAACAAGTCTTAAAAGCAAGATCCAGGAATAACAAAACAATTCCAAGTAACAATTATTTCACAGAACAAAGATCAAGAATATTTATGTTACTGGACAATGAGCCAATTCTGAACTCTGGTTTGGATGGCTCACCACTTGAAAATCATACTCCAGAGACAAGTGATGGTGGAAATGGAAAGTTGCTTTATTCAGGGAGCCAGCAACATGGGAAAAGGGTGGGATAATATCCCAAAGACTGTGTTCCTGTCCATATTAAGCCAATGGCTATTAAAGGGGAAGGAATGGGAAATGGGAGGGCATGTGCAGGAGAAGCAGGTACCCAGGAGGCTAGTTGTATGTTGACATAACCCTGAACAGACTTGCTGACATCCGTGGCAGCTGTTTTTGAAAGTGGTCAGGCCGTATCTTCTGGAAAGTCTGGTTCTTCACTCCTCAAAGTAGTGGTCTTCAAAATCTCAAGGAAAGTAGGTTAGTTCTGCTAACAAGGGATATGGGTCAGCAAGCAAGCAGGGTATGAACTTGAAGCAAGGACACCCTCAGACCAGTTGGACTGCTGTTACATTTATAGGAATATAATAATATCCAGTGTCCAACAATGTAAAATTCAGAATGTCTGGCATGTTAAGAAAAGTAACCCTGCATGCAAAGAAGCAGGAAAATTATACCCATATTGGGGAGAAACACTGATAAATCAAAACTAACCCAGATGGACACAGATTTTAGAATTAGCAGATAAAGGAATTAAAAGTTACTATAACGGTAACCCATATTTCCAAAAATTAAGTGGAGATATGAAATAGATGAAAAATACCTAAATTGAACTTCTAGAGACAAAAATACAGTGTCTGAGATGAAAAATCCACTGGATAAGATAAGCAACAGATTACATATTGCAGAAGAAAGTACTAATGAAACTGAAGACTTAACTACAGAAATGATCCCAAATGAAATGCAGAACAAGCAGCAAATGTATGTTTTTCATAAAGCTTCCTTAATAAGTTACCAAAATCTCACTTCTGTTGCCCTTGGCAGAGTCTCTGAATTGATCTAACCCATCATTTTTATTTTTTGAAAATTGGGCTCTGTACCCCATGTGGGACTTGAACTCAAGACCCTGAGATCAAGAGTTGCATCCTCTACCCACTTAGCCAGCCAGGTCTCCCACCAAAACTCACTTCTAGAGGTCAGAAATCAAAAATCAGTTTCATTGGGCCAAAATCAAGGTGTTGGCAGGGCTGTGCTCTTCTTTCCTCATCTTTTCCACCTTCTGCACCCATACCCTGCACTTTCCAGTGGACGGCCCCTCCCTTGCTCTTCACAGCCAGCAGCAGGGTGATCAACGGTCATGATGACACCTTTTTCTTTGTTATATGTGCCTCTGCTTCCCTCTTGAGAAAACATTAGTGACGGTGTTCAGGATTCACCGAGGTGAACCCAGATCATGTCCCCATTTCAGCATCCTTAAACTAATTTTTCTGTGAAGTCTCTTTTGCCATATAAGTTGATATTCACAAATTCCAGTGTTAGGGCCTGGATGTCTTTGGGTACCATCATTCGGCTCACCACAAAGAATTTTCAAGTGAAAATGTTGAAGAAATAATAAGCAATTTTTCCTCAAAAAAAAGCAATTATTTTCCAAATAAGCTCACCAACTTAAAAAATTCAGTGACTCCAAAACAAAACAGATGTGAACAAAACTATGCAAAGGCATATCATAATCACACAATCCAACACAGAGAAAAGTTTTTTAGAAATGTACATTACAAAGACATTACATCAGAGGGCATTTGCGTAGTTCAGTTGGATAAGCATCTGCCTTTAGCTCAGATCATGATCTCAGGGTCCCAGGATCAAGCCTCATTCGGGCTCTGTGCTCATTAGGGAGACTGCTTCTTCCCCTCCCTCTGCCTGCTGCTCTGCCTCTTGTGCTCTTTCTCTCCCTGTCAAATATATAAATAAAATCTTAAAAAAAAAAAAGACATTACATCAGAAAAACAAAGATCAGGATGACAGCAGACATCTTGGTACAAACAATATAAGTGAGAAAACAACAATGTGATATTTTTAAGGTGCTAAGATATATATATATATATATATACATATATATATATATATATACTTACACACACACATATAATCTATATCCAGTAAAATTTCTTTTTAAAAAGATTTTATTTATTTATTTGACACAGAGAGAAAGATTATAGGCAGGCAGAGAGAGAGGAGGAAGCAGGCTCCCCATGAAGCAGAGAGCCCAATGCAGGGCTCGATTTCAGGACTCTGAGATCATGACCTGAGCCCAAGGCAGAGGATTAACCCACTGAGCCACCCAGGTGCCCCTCCAGTAAAATTTCTTTAAAAAATGAAAGCACAAGGACACCTGGTTGGTTAACCAGTTGGTTAAGAGCCTGCCTTCAACTCTGATCACGATCCCAGGGTCCTGGAATGGAGCTCCATGTTGGGATCCCTGCTCAGTGGAGAGTCTGCTTCTCCCTCTCACTCTCCTTCTGCATTCTCTATCTCTTTCTCTCTCTCTCCCTTGCTCTCTCTCTCAAATAAATAAATAAAATCTTATAAAAAATAAAAGTACAATCAGGTTTTCTGAAACACACAAAGGCAAAAAATATTCACCACCAACATACCTATACTACAAGAAGTCTAGGAAGTCTTTTAGAAAGGAGAAAAATGATAGTAGAGAAGTGGGTGCACACAATGAAGAAAGAGCAATGGGAATGAGAATTACATGTGTAAATACATCAGATGTTTTTGTCCTTTTAAAAATTCCTTTAGAGGAGAGCAGACTGAATAAAGATAATGGCATTGTGATCTGTGATGTGGGGCTTATCATATTGGTAATGTAAGATGTATGGTTACCACAGGAGAAAGTTAGGGGCAGTGCAAGTGCATTACCACAAGGTGTGTGTGGTGCCCATATGGTGGCATAACACCACTTATAGGTCAACAGGGATATGTTAAAGAGGTAGACTCTACACCAAGCAACAATTAAGAAAACAAAGAGCTATACTATACAAAGAGCTTTCCTATTATAAAGAGCTCCCTTCCCAGATAGCTTCACTGATGAATTCTACCAAACATAATAATGGAAGAAACAATACCAGTATTACAAAACTCATATAGAAAGAAGGGACTAATTCCTACTCATTTTGTGAAGCCAGCATTACCCTGACACAAAATCAACCAAGGACAGTATAAAAAAGCTGCAAATCAGTATTCCTCATGAATGAAAATGCAAAGTTCTAAAGAATATTTTGCTAGTTGAATCCATCAATATATAAATCTATCAATATACTTCATGACCATTAGAATTTACACAGGAAATGCAAGATTTGTTTAACATTTGAAAAATCCATTAATATAATTCATTGTACAAAAAAAAAACTAAAAAAGAAAAATCATGTGATCATTTCTATAGAAGATTTGAAAAAAACCCAGTATTCATTCCTGAAAAAAAAAAAAAAAAACCTCACCAAGTAGGAATATGAGGGAATTTGTTCAAAATAATGAAGGATATGTATTGAAAACCTACAGATAACATGACACTATATGATGAAAGATTAGAGGCTTTACCCCTAAGATTGAGAACAAGGAAAAGATGTCCCCTATTATTTCTATTCAGTATTTTACTGGAAGTTCAGGATAGCAATAAAGACAGAAAAACAAAACACATTCAAATGGAAGAGAAATAGGTAAAATTATCTTTATTTACAGATGACATGATCATCTGTGTAGCAAATCCGAGGGAATCTACAAAGGTTTCCTAGAGCTAATGGGTGATTTTACCAAGGTAGCAGCCTAAAAGATCAATATGAAACCAAATATAAAATACTCATATGTGGGTTTGAAGAAAGAGTGAAAGTATCATGTAATGGAAATTACAAAACATTTCCTGGAGAAACTGGGAAATATACTGTGTTCATGATTCACAGATTTATTACTATTATTAAAATTTCAAATCTCAGGGCACCTGGGGTGGCTCAGTCAGTTAAGCATCTGCATTAGGATCAGGTCATGATCCCCTCATCTGGGGATTGAGCCCCACATTGGGCTTCCTGCTCAGCAGGGAGTCTGCTTTTCTCTCTCCCTCTAACCCTCCCTCCTGCTTGTGATTTCTTTCTCTCTCTCTCTCAAATTAATAGAAAATCTTTTTTAAAAAATTTCGAATATCCCTAAATTGATCTATACATTCAAAACAATTTCAGTCAAAACCCCATTGTTAATAGCCAAATGATGGAAAGAGCCCAAGTGTCTACTGGTTGATGAATGGATAAAAAAGAGGTGGTATATATATATGCAATTGAATATTACTCAGCCATAAAAAAAGAATGAAATCTGCCATTCACAACAACATGGATGGATCTAGGGGGCATAATGTTAGGTGAAACAAGTCAGTCAGAGAAGGACAAATACCACATGACTTCACTCCTATGTGGAATTTAAGAAACAAAACAAGCAAAGAGGAAAAAGAGAGAGAAGGAGAGAGAGACAAGCCAAGAAACAGACCTTTAACTCCAAAGGACACACTGATGGTCATCGCTGGGCTCGGGGGTAGGGGATGGGGGATGAGGAAAACAGGTGATGAGGATGAAGGAGTGCACTTGATATGAGCATGAGGTAATGCATGTTTCTACACCTGAAACTGACATTACACTGTATGTTAACTAACTGGAATTTAAATAAAAACTTAAAGGAAACAATCTCATCATTAGAAATCAGGAAACGCAAATTGAACAGATTAATCATACCACATATCATCCAGGATGTGAAGCAGCTGAAACTTGGTTATACTCTGGACAGATAGAGTGCCATCACTTTGGGAAACTGGCAGTTTTTTAAAAAACGAAATGCGGAGTTAGAGAGGAGAAGGGAGTTGGGGGAAATTGGAAGGGGAGGTGAACCATGAGAGACTATGAACTCTGAAAAACAATCTGAGGGTTTTGAAGGGGTGGGGGGCGGTGGGAGGTCGGGGTACCAGGTAGTGGGTATTATAGAGGGCACGGATTGCATGGAGAACTGGGTGTTGTGCAAAAATAATGAATACTGTTATGCTGAAAATAAAAAATAAATTAAAAAAATAATAAAAAGTTAAAAAAGAAAAATAAAACAAAAAATAAAACACTAAAGAATACCAAAAAAACACCAAAAAACGAAATGCATACTTACCATATGATCCAACTGTTCCACTTGTGTAAGCATATTTTTATACAAAGACTTGTACATAATGTTATCACTGCTTTGTTTTTAGTAATCAGAAAACAAAACAACCCAAATGTTTACACACCAAGTGGTGAGTGGATGGCCAACTGTGGGACAGCATATATGTGAATACTATTTAGCAACCAAAAAGAATGATATATGCTACAATATGCAAGGATCTGAAAACACTTGTGTGAAGAGAGGAAAGCCTCCCTCTGCTTGTGCTTTTTTAAAAAAAAAGCACATTATTCACATTTAAATTTTTGTAAACTTTTGGGATACTCAAACTAATATTTAGGAACTGAGAACCGACCAGCTGTTGCTTGGGGATAATGAGGACAAGCAGCGGTGGGATGGGGTGTACTAGGAGCATGAATAAATTTGGGGCGACACTGGATGTTTGTTATGTGAGTGTAGTCATGGTTTCATGGTGTTCATACATGTTAAAAGTCATCACTTTATACACAATATATAAGTGCAATTTATTGTATGTTAATTATTTAAATCAGCAGTACTGCTTTATTAATAAAAAGAATCTTCAGGGGTAGAAAATAATTATGCTTAAAAGTCTGAAGTAAGCTATTGCTTTTTAAGTGTCATCCTTGTGCAGGGGCCCTGCTAATCTCTGTATCATTTCAATTTTTAGTATATGCACTCCCCAAATGAGTTCAAGGATTGCTTTTTAAAGACATTACAGTCTGTCTACTTGTAAACCCTCCTATAGTTATAGATGCATAAAAATATGAAGAAACTCTTCTATTCAGAGTCTTGCATTTCTGCTAATACTTCACCTAAGCACAAATACACTATTTAAAAAGGAAGAGAAGTAGATTTGTAACCGGAAGTCGGGAATGCAAGGTGTGCTAATGCAAAATATAGTTTTGACATTTGGTTGAGATAAATATCTTTCCTTCTGCATTTATACAGAATTGAAAACTGATGAAGACATTAGTGAGGACACCTAAAGACATTTACTGGAGCCAAAATGTGAAAGTAAAGTGGCAAAGGATCAGTGATTTATGAACATAGCCTGTTTCAGTAAAAGGAAAGTGAATTTGAAAATCTCAAGGATATACCTTGCTAAATAATTTCTAAGCATAAAATTGACTTCACGAGCTAAAAATTGGCCAAAAAGAAACATAAAACTCATATTCAGGAAAAGCTATGAGGGCAATTAGTTCCTTCCTTGTGAGTAAAAGTTTATTCCATCTCATGCATTTACTTTTACTTGACCTGATGTGTTTTTTAAAAATCCTCATAAATGCATTTTCATCTAACTTCATTTCAGTCATTTTCTTCAAGAATCTGTTTCTTAAACTTATGGTTTTTGACATCAATAGAATCATAGTTTTAAGTATATTTAGTTCTCAAGTTTATATAATCAACCGTATTTCATCCACTGATGAGTTTAGCGACGTTTTGGCATTTACATTTTCCTGATGTCATCTCCTCAGTGGGACAACATTGTCCAGGCTCTGAAGAGCATCTACGAATCCCTTTGACTACTCTTCTTTTGGCCCTTTCTCTGTAAATGCACAGCCGTGTGTGTGTGTGTGTGTGTGTGTGTGTGTGTTTCTCTCCCTCCTTCCTGGTGAAATTAAAGGCAGTAAATGTCAAGGAGTAAGTTGATTTCTTGTTGGTAGCTTAATAAAAATATTTGGTAGGAAAAGGTAAGAATATTAATAAAAATGAGCTTGATTCCTCCGCCATTCAGTTATTTGCATCTTACTTTTTACCACTAATGGGCTGCGTTTTGAGTGGTCTTCATTTTTAATGACTTTACCTAGTACCCTTGAGAAGCAAACCATCCTCATTTCTTTATATTAATCAGCAGGACTTCTGTCTTCTAGAACTTTATGCATTGCATATAGAAACCAAAGATGTCATCCAAAGAAAGTTGTACTTGCTTCCTAAATGACAAGATGATTACTCCATGTTACTTTGGCTGTGTGCTAACAACAAATCTAAGTAGTAGCTTAGGGACAGGGACAAAGAAGGACATGGCAAAAGGTGGTCAGTGAACTATGTGTTTATTTATTAGTCTCCCCAGCAAAATATCAGACATATCTGCCTGAGATGAGGTCAAATATTATTCAGGATGTGACTCAAATAAAGCATGATAGAGTTCACAAATTGGTTAATATATACCCTCTATTATTCCTAATATAATTGAAAAGAAGGCTCAGATGGTCCATTTCAGAAAGAAAACAAGGAAATAAAGAGAATAAGGGACGAGCATCATATAGACAATGCTCTAAACCTTAGAGATTTCTCACTGATACAACTTCCAAGTGGCTTCTCCCTCCTCCTTTCCTTCTGCACAGCAAAATCAGGAGAAACAAAGATGCAGAAGATTTATGCTTCCAGTTTAGGTACATTGTTATGCATGCCCCAAACTTCTATTTTTTTAAATAGCCTATGTTATTTAATTCTAGTGAGTCCATTGATGTTTTGGAAACAGAATAGAACTCCATCATAACATAGCTTACTTATATTTAGATTAGGTAATAATCATGATAATTACAAAAACTTACTGAGCCCTTAATATATGTTGCATCCTTTTCTAAGTACCCTTCATGTGGTAACTTATATAATTCTCTCAACAATTCTATGGAATAATTACTACTATTTTCTTCATTTATACATGAAGAAACTGAGGTAAAGAGAAATAAAGGACTTTTTTTTTAGGAACATACAGCTGGAAAGTAGTAGAGTCCAGACAATCTAATTTTAATCTTAACCAGGATACTGCCCCTGTGAGTATAACATGGCACTTCTAAGCATGGTAATTAAATAAAATAAAAGACACGGTAACTGAATAAAGTAAAACACAAATATAATATAGTACTTCTTATCAGTAATTATATCAATAATTACTACATTCAGAAGTAAGTACTACATTTTGTCACAAATTGTGCTCTAATATGTTTTAGAGAGATTCCACTGTACCTCATTACTTTATTTGGATGTTTCCAATATTTCTTTTTTTTTCTGCTTCTATTACTTTATTTTTTTATTATGTTATTTTAGTCACCATACAGTATATCATTAGTTTTTGATGTAGCATTCCATGATTTATTGTGTATAGCACCCACTGCTCTGTGCAATATGTGCCCTCCTTAATACCCATCACCAGACTCACTCATCCCACACCCCTCTTCCCTCTAAAACCCTCAGTTTGTTTCTTGGAATCCACAGTCTCTCATGGTTCGTCTTTCCCTCCAGTCCCCCCCCCCCCGACTTCATTTTCCCTCCCTTCTCCTATTGTCCTCCATGTTATTCCTTATATTCCACAAATAAGTGAAACCATATTGACTTTCTCTGCTTGACTTATTTCACTCATCATAATATCCTTCAGTCCCATCCATGTTGATGCAAAAGTTGGGTATTCATCCTTTCTGTTGGCTGAGTAATATTCCATTGAGTATATGGACCACATCTTCTTTATCCATTCATCTGTTGAAGGATGAACTCTTTCCACAGTTTGGCTCTGTGGACATTGCTGCTATGAACACTGGGGTGCATATGCCCCTTCTTTTCACTACATATGTATCTTTGTAGTAAATACCCAGTAGTGGAACTTCTAGGTCATAAGGTAGCTCTATTTTTAATTTTTTAAAGAGCAGCCACACTTTTGGGATTTCATCAGGATTAACTTTCCACACAGCAAACAGTCAACAAAGCAAAGAGGCAACCCATGGAATGGGAGAAGATATTTGCAAATAACACTGCAGATAAAGGGATGATATCCACGATCTATAAAGAACTCCTCAAACTCAACACCCAAAAAACAAAGAATCCTGTAAAAAAATGGGCAGAAGACATGAATAGACACTTCTCAAAAGAAGACCTACAAATGACCGACAGACATATGAAAAAGAATGTTCATCATCATTAATTAAAATCAAAACCACATTGAGATACCACCTTACACCAGTTAGAATGGCAAAAATGGAGAAGGCAAGAAACAACAAATGTTGGAGAGGCTGTGGAGAAAGGGGAACCCTCTTACACTGTTGGTGGGAATGCAAGTTGGTACAGCCACTTCGTTTTGAATATTTCTTAGGAGAGAAGTTGTTTCTGTTTCAACCAAAGTCAAGAAATTGCTAAAACAATATACTTAACCATAGATTTCAAATCTATTGATATTTATTTCATTGCCCAGTCTGGAAGAGCTGAGGTCAATTCCATATAAATAGAGGACATTTAGCATTTTTAAAAGATTTTATTTATTTATTTTAAAGGGTGGGGGAGGTTGTGAGCATGAGTACATACAGTGGAGAGGAGCAAAGTTTTCAATTTTTTGTTTTTTATAAGCATATATTTTTATCCCCAGGGGTACCAATGTCCACAATAGCCAAACTATGGAAAGAACCTAGATGTCCATCAACAGATGAATGGATCAAGAAGATGTGGTATATATACACAATGGATTGAGAGGAGCAAAGTTTTAAGCAGACTCTGCTTTGAGCACAGAGCTGGAGGTGGGGCTTGATCTCATGACCCTGAGATCACAACTGAAATTAAGAGTCAGATGTTTAATCGATCCAGGTGTTCCTTGGCGTTTTTATTAGTCATTTCAAATGTCATTAAAGGTTTGGCTTGATCTCTGAATTTGGGTCTTTGTTATATGCTCTTGCTTTTGTTGCTATCGTGATTTGTTACACCATAGTGACTGCAGTTGTCATTCTTCGTGAGGTTGGGCAAATCCAGAATATGGTGATAGCTCAGTGTTTTCATCTCTGAGATCAGATGAGAATATGAGTTCATGGGGTAATCAGGGGGGATCAATGAGTAAATATGTATATAGCACTGCTATTATCATATTTTTATCTCTTAACTTGGATGCTTACTTGCCAAATACGATTTCTTGAATAGCTCTTCCTTAGTCTTTTAACTGACCCATATTTGTGTATTTGTGATTCTTGGGCAATTCCTTCATTGACTGTCATACAATCATTCTATAAACAACAAGACAAAATCTATTGAGTTGCAGGCATTTTGGCAATATATTTGGAATAAAAAAAAATCTGGTTATTCTGTTACTTTTCCTATAATTAATTTAGTCATTAAAGGATGATTCATTTTGAGTAGTATATTCCAGAGTCTTCTGGATAAAGTGTGCCAAAACAGGAGAACAGGGCATTCCGCTTTTCCTCTCCGCTCTACATGTATTCCTTCTAATGAAGTGGTGGAGAGATAAGTGCCTTGCCACTAAATAATATCAATGATAAATGTTCATGAATGATCCCTTCAGCTCTCATGATTCAAATACATGAAGATTTTTGTTTGTTTGTTTTCCTGTGAGATGTATCTCTGGCTTATCTAATTTGGCTAGTTTTATAGGCTCCTCAGTTTCTTATCATTAGTCCTTTCCTTTCCAATATCAAAATCAAACTAACTTCAATAAAATTTAAGTGCAAACTATTCTTGCACTCATGGGATAATGTTCTGATGGTTTGAAAGGGAGAGATACTAGCACCAGAATTTGGTACTATGTGCATATTAAGAGTTAATGTGGAATTGTATTTTGGATTACTATCCAGTATACTTTAAGATTTTATTTATCTATTTATTGAGAGAGAGAGAACGCATAAGCAGGGGGAGGGGCAGAGAGAGAGAGAGAGGGAGAGAGAGAATCTCAAGCCAACTCCAAGCTGAGCACAGAGTCTGATGTGTGGATCCATCTCATGACACTGAGATGACTCATGACCTGAGCCAAAATCAAGAGTCAGATATTTCACTGAATGAGCCTCCCGTCTAGTATATTTAAGAGTAAACCCTGTTTGGGAGGAAACAATTCTTTTAGAAAATAAGCATTATTTGATTATCTCATCTCTAACAAAATATTTGCCTGATAGCTCTTCATACTCTCCAGTAACACAGTCTGAACTATAGAATTGAAACAAGCATTTGAATCTCCTATTGCCCCAAATTTATTTATATATATGACATATCATATATTATATATTTTATATATATAAAATATATATGATACATTAGATATATAGAAAAAATACATATCTATATATACCTATAGAGATATATATTCTAATATATTAGATATATTAGAAAATATATATATGATACATTAGAAAAACTGAGAATAAGTCCTGCATATCTTGGCAACTATCTCATTTCTGATTTATTGAAGGACATCTCCTTCAATAATGGCTACATGGCTCATTTGTGTTCCAGTCCTTCTCAGAGAAGCCTGTTCAGCCTTTACCATTTTTTGCTGGTAAGTGCCTTCCAACATTCCTTCTTAGCTGTGGACATGGATTGGCATGGAGGAAACAGCTTGGAGAAAACAGACAAATACAAATTCTAGTGCAGGGGTAAGTTAATTAATGATAGAAACAAATATTTTTAATTATTTTGAAAAAATAGCATTAGTAGTTTGAAATTTTTTAAAATCAAATAAACCCCTTTATTTTGTTAGATATTTCAGGGATAAAGCTTAAGTGTAAGTAATACCCTGCTGTGATAAATTTGTGATAAAAAATAACAATTAGATACCTTCTATATGCCAAGCACTGTAGACCTACAGAACTGGACATTAAATAGCTGTTCTATGCATTCTATTTTTTTTTTTAAACCTGTATCATGTCTTTGAGTGATAAACTTGAAAACTACACACTAAGCCAAAATTTAGTTTTGAAAAAAAAAATATGCTACTTCAAAATATTAGGAAAATAGTAGTTCTCTTTTTACAGCAAGTTATAAGGAAGACAGTTTGTGGGAAACAGATGTAAAAATTCTCTACCTTACTAGACCTCCTTCAACACTGACATTCATTTTGTCAATAAAAAAATCCTAATGAGGTAGAGAATAATTAATCACAAACATCCATTAATATGAGCTAAAAGTCTACATTTACTTTCTAAAAAAAAAAAAATCCAAGAAGTGAGGAAAATATTAACATAATATATAATGCAAATGTGACTTCCGGTGTTTGGAGATTTAAGACATTACTGTCTGTTACCTTAGGGAAATGGGTGATGGAATTTCAAAAGCTAGAGAACAAATGGACAACTTTGTAATTTCCTCAGGGTTCTATGCAAGTAGCAGCAGTTATTTTAAAGATTATTGTGAAATGTGTGGAACCTGGAGGGTCCTTACAATTTAACCATCTGTGTATAGACATACCACTTGTCATATAAAGATGCTCTGTGCTCAGCGGTGGTGACATGTCTGTATTACCCATCCCTTCTGGTCTTTACAGCTCTGCCATGGCACATAAGGTGAGGGCATATAGGGATTAGTCCACAGGTTACAACAGACTTTGAAAGATAAGGAGAGAAATAATAAATATAATAAAATAATAAAATAAAATAAAACATAAAGAGATGTCTCCAAAACCTTATTCATGAACATCACATTTTCTCTGAGCTGGCCAATTGTTAGGGGGATGAGTCAACTGCCGACAGACTGTAGAAACTCTTGTTTTATAAAATTACAAAAAAAAAAAAAAAAGAAAAGAAAATGGAGAGCTTAGCTTTAGTGGTGTGAGGACACCACATATCAAGGCATCAGAATGCTATGACATTTTTATACTCGAAATCACAGCTTAACTTCCACATGCTAGGCATGATAAATAGAATAATATTGGAAACCACAAACTGTTATTCTCATCTTCAGATGAGAAATTGAGATCCTGTGATGTTAGGTAACTTCCCAAAACTGGGAAAGTAGAAGATTTTGAATCTAGATCTGTCTGACATGTAGACCCATTTAGATTTTTTTTAGTTTAATTTATATATTTAATTTTAATATTTATTGTGTTATGTTAGTCACCATACAATACATCATTAGTTTTGATGTAGTGTTCCATGGAACACTTGGTATAATACACCAACAATGAATCTTGGAACCACATAGATTTTTTTAGAGGAAAGCTTTTAGATTAGAGGCCATATTTGAAGACTCCTTAACAATGGAAAGATTTAGATCTGGTAACATGACTCAGGTTTCAATTACAAGATATCTTCTGGGATGAAATTTTATCTCATTAGATTTCCCCTAATTGATTTATTTCCACTTATAATTTATCCTCCAGAAACTGCTTTACAGTCCTTTTGTTTTAAATTATGTCTCATTATCTAAGTAAATATGGTGTGTCAAAGCTAAATCCAGGTGATCTATATTTTGATAACAAGTGTAAACTCTGTATTGCAGGGGAACTTCTGAACCCTGGATCATGGTAAATCAAAAACACAAGTTACCCATGGCTTCTCTGGGATGATCCATTCGGGATCAACAAGACCATTAAGTTTCTTGCTACTGAGTGTAGTCAGTCAGTGTAACCCCAGTCTCAGTTGCTATCTTTAAGACAATACACAATATTTCCCCAGAATTGGGCTTTCTGACTATTTGGGGGGCTTTTAAAGTCATGAGTAATTCTACTGTCATAGCTGACGAAGCTGGAAATTTCCAGGATATCCAAATGTACCAGATGAAGAACTTGAAATTGTAGACATCTATTAGGTCTTCTTGAAGATCATAATCACCATAGTCCATGGATAGCCAGGATCATAAAGGCTTCTGAATGATTCAAAAGCAGGGTTTGCTGCTGTGTTGGAAGAGTTTGGTTCTAGCTGCCCCGTGATGACTTTGTAACTTGGAACAAAGTAAGGTCTAAGCCTTGTAAGGGTAACTTAGCATGCTCTTAAATTCTTGTTAATTCTGAGTGCTGGATATGGACTCAAGCTTAATTCCATAAGATAAATGTATTCTATTTCTTTTACAAATCTCCAACACTGCCTGTATGCAGGAGTATGGTGGAGTGGGAAGCATTCAGTAGGGCATCTGGGTTAAGCCAATCCTGACTGGAGCTCTGCCTGTGGAATTTGAAGGCCATATGGTCTTGGACCAGTCACCTGACCACTTCAAGACAGTTTTTTCAATCATAAATTTCTCACAATAATAACAAATACATTCATAGGGCTGTTGTGATGGTCTAAGAAAAAAAATTAGATGAAGCTGTTCTATCAATTGCAAGTAATTGTTTAAAGGCTAAATATCTCAGAGCCTTCTTTGGAAAGGGATCAGTGGTATAAATCCAAGAAGAAAATATATTAATGCCTGCCACTAGTTACTAGTTTTAGTTTTTGTTTTCTTACAAATGTTGCCAATAGAGTTAAGGTTCACTAAGGGGAAATCTTGCAACAGTTTGCAGTAGTAAGTGCAAAGTAGAAAGTAAGTTAAAAAGTAAGAAAGTAAGAAGAAAGTGACTGTGTTGGGTTCAGATTGAGGAAAGTCTACAAATAATAACTTTGGTTTATTCTCAGTCTATTTAACAATAATTAACAGTTATAGAAATTGAGAATTTCATACACATAAATCCTACTTCTCTTCACAACTATAAGCAGAAATTCTTGCATACTTCTTGAAGCAGCCTTGTGGGTTAATATTAAGGATTAGAAAATAATGTGATTTTGCTATCTTATAATGAAAATCTCATTTCTGTCTATCTGGTGTGTGTGGTTGGGATTTTCCCACAAAATATGGGATGCATGACATTTATATTCTCTTCAGAGTACCCTGGAGCGGAAGACGCATGCAGGGCTGCTGATAGGGTGAGACATACTTTGTTCCTGGCAGCTGAAACTGTCATCTATCCGAAAGATGTTTCCTTCCCACTGGGCAAGACATGTCCTACATATTATGGTGTCAAATTAGGATTCTGAGAAATCTGTGTTGAAGTTGCCATTATTGTCAAGTCCTGAAAGCTCTATGCTTTCCTAGTAAAAAGGTTAAATTGAAGCCAATAACCAAATTACTCAGAAAAATGAATTGTTTACTAACAGAGAAACATCCAGACTTGACATTTAAGTGATTTCAGTGGGTGCAATATGAGATGAGTCTTTGTAGCAACCTTCATTACCTCTCATTTCTTCAAGCTACCCATTTCCTGTAAAATAAACACAATCCCCAAGGTCTGTCATGGGCACTGATGTCACTGAGGCGGGTGTGCTCATCTGCAAAAGCTGTCTTGTGAATGCTGCTTTGCACGTAGGCAACCTTATGTGGCACGCTCCAAGGCGAGGAGCACAGGAGGTGAACTCATCCTTGCATAGGAGGATAACAACTGTGACACTTAAAAATAAGTTTTGTTATGATGCAGAAGGTTATGTAAGACTATAATAATTATTAAAATGACAAGCTAATGACAATTCTATTAGCCATATTTTAACATTGCTTATGAAATTTAAAATATCTATAAATTATCACAAACCATTTCTTGAACAATACTCAGCAGTAAAGCCAATGAGTCGTGGTAATACCAACAGCTGACACATGCTAAACTCAAACTCTGTCCTGAGTGTTTTGCTGACTTTATCTGTAATGCCATCTAAGATATGTTAAGGCGTTGACAAATAAAGTCATTTGCTTATGATTACTAACTCACCGAGTGCTGTTCTGGGACTCATACTGGTCAAATTTCAAAGGCCACATTCTTTTTTTCTTTTTAATTCTTTTTACTAACATATAATATATTATTTATTTCAGGGGTACAGGTCTGTGAATCATCAGGTTTACACACTTCACAGCACTCACCATAGCACATATCCTCCTCAGTGTCCATAACCCAACCACCCTTTCCCTACCCCTTCACCCCCCACCAGCAACACTCAATTTGTTTGTGAGATTAAAAGTCTCTTATGGTTTGTCTCCCTCCTGATCCCATCTTGTTTCATTTTTTCCTTCCCTACCCCTTAACCCCCCCAACCCTGCCTCTCAAGCTCCTCATATCAGAGATCATAAGTTTCTTTCTTTGACTGAATTATTTCACTCAGCAGAATACCCTCTGGTTCCATCCACATCGTTGCAAATGGCAAGATTTCATTTCTTTTGATGGCTGCATAGTATTTCATTGCATATATATACACCACATCTTCTTTTTTTTTATAAACATATATATTTTTATAAACATATATTTTTATCCCCAGGGGTACAGGTCTGTGAATCACCAACACCACATCTTCTTTATCCATTCATCTGTTGATGGCCATCCAGGTTCTTTCCATGGTTTGGCTATTGTGGACATTGCTGCTAAACATTCGGGTGCACATGCCCCTTTGTATCACTGCATTTGTATCTTTAGGGTAAATATCCAGTAGTGTGGTTGCTGGGTCATAGGGTAACTCTATTTTCAACTTTTTGAGAAAACTCCATGCTGTTTTCCAGAGTGTAAAGGCCACATTCTTGAAGGTTACACTGCCTTACTACTTTCCCATCATGTGCTTTCTGCTTGGGTTTTATGATGTACAGAACAGTGTAAAGCACTGAGGAAATATTAATCAACACCAGATGATATTTGTAAATATGGACAAGGTCAGATATATTTTACGTAGGGATGATGCCATTTAAATCAAGTTTCAAAGCTATTCTGCATTTTTTTCTCTACCCATTCTCTCCCAAATCAGTGTGGTCAGAAGAAGGCTATGTTGGCAAACAGAATATACAATTTACAAGCTACTTCTCCAGCAAGCCTGTTAAGTACTATGACAGTCCCTGGGAAGGAACTGGGAGACATAAATGCTTAATCCCTGGTCATGTCCTTTCCACTGGCCACACTAGAAACCAAAGCTGAATGCGATTTCGGCTTCGGCCATTGTCTCTCTCATGCATGGTTCTCCTGGGGTGGATTTGCACATGCTTTTCCTTCATCAGGAAACTTCCTCCCTGGGGGCTCCCACTCACCTACACCCTGAGCAGCAGTGAAGCTTCTATCAAGCCCCACAGTTCTTTACCATCTGGAACTGGTGCTTTTTATGTCTCAGTTCTTATTACCAGAAGAATGTGCTTTCATGCTTCTCTAATTGACATTCTTGTACTGTTTTTGCTGCTTAAGAAAAGAAGAACACATCCTGTGAGCTCAGGGACAAGGTCAAGGGCATTATCTTCATTTGCGTATCTTGGCAACAGATTTTATCCACTCCCGTAAAACAAAACGAAGACTAGTTGATTGGTGCATTTTTCTAAATTGTACTCATTTATGTTTACTTTAAAAATTGACTCCTAGATAGCTTTTGTACTTTCCACCCCCACATGATTTAGATATAAATCCTATGTGACCTCTCAGGATCTAATTTAACACAGAATGTTGTAGCACGAACAGCTGAGATACTTTGTATGAAGAAAAATGTCTTTTAAATGGATACAATGTAAATCTTATATTCTTCCTATTTTCTCTTGCTAAAGCTGTTAGTATCTATTTGGTGTATTGGGATGACCCCTGTTCCTTGCATTTTTACTATACAAACAGTTCATAGTATGTTGTTTATAAACTGTCATTCCCCAGGAAGAAGTGGCTCTTTTCAATGATGAGCTCTTACAGAGATCATCTTCATGAGCAAAATTACTTCCCCCTTTTCAAGTAGGAAATGTTAGAAACGTTATGTTATCATGATTCTCCAGACTCCATCTACAGTAAACATTTACGGCTGTTCTGGTCTCAATATATATGAGGATTGTAACTTTTTGAGACACCCAAATGTGCTGAGCAGAAAAGTCTTATTACTCGTCACTCCAGACTGATGCAGACATAAAAGAGCACTCAGATTTGTTTTGTGGTTGACAAAGCAGCTCGATTTTGTTTTGTTTTGTTTTGTTTTGTTTCTCGGGCATCCCTTTTGCAAAGCATCATTCATTCACTTTATGAGAACTCCTAAGGAGTTATGTACTGCCACATTTGAAGGGTCCCTGCCCTGACAGGACATTCATTTTAGTGGGGAAGATAGACAATTACTGACAATGATAAAAATATCATAAATCTCCATGCTCTCTATGACACAATTCTGAAATAAAAAAACTTCTGAAAACCAAAAGTTTTGTCATAACTCACCTGCCCTCTCCTGGTCTGAATTAACAAAAGACTCTTCATGATTTTTGTTCATCACAATCACAGGGAATATTCATATCTTTGTTACAGAAATACTACTATGCTTGCTCTGGGGGTTTCTGCCCCAGGTCCTGAGAGGAGCATAATGGGAATAGAATATATCCACTGTATTGCTTTTCTAAGTGCAGGAAACATCTGAATTCTCAAAGATATTTTGCTGCAAGAGTTTCATGTAAGTGGCCGCCCTGTGTAACATGGGCAATGATAAATCTTATGAAAAAGATAAAGGACAGAAAGTGAGAAGTGCCTGGAAGGACTCTTTCTTTTCTCAGAAGCAGTGCATTGGATCTTTGTTCCACGTAGAGCAATCCAGTGCTTTTAAAATAGGATTTATTTGTGTTGTGCATTTGCATTTCGCACCCTGCTGCACTTCACCCAAGAGCAGAATCCTAATACACTGTTCTTTCAAAGTACAGATGTGCAAAAGTTAAATATGCTCAAGTCTAACTGCTGGGCTCCAGCAGCTGCCTATACGAGCATGTATCTGTCTGTTACGGAACACCACACCCAGGACAGACTTAACTCCTGATATTATTGACTTCATTTTTCTCATGAGCATCTCATCTCACCACATTGCTCTTAGGAGAACACACGGATGGCACAGTGCATCTAATTTCCCTCCTGGGCCTGTGGAGGCCTCTCAGAAGGAGTCAGAGAAGAGGGAACACATCTGGGCAATTGGGCAAAACCTGTTTTTTTCTATTTATTCATGACTGAATAATGTCACCTTGTTTTTTTTTTTTTTTCATGTTAGCACTTTACATTCATTAAACATTTTTCTTAGGTTTATATTGAAGATGGCTTCATTCTAAAATATTCTCTGTTAACACTTGAGTTGAAATATATATGGAATATCAGCTATTTGACCTTGGCAATTTCAACTCCCTGAGCTTTTTAAACAAATTCATCTTTCATTGAGAATGATAAAGAAACTTGCCTATTAAATAGCACTCTATCATTACTACTATTATCTTTATTTTTTTTTAATGATTTCTACCTCACTAGATTGTTGTGACTATCAGATGTACTGAGGGGTATAAAAACTATTTGCATATGCTAATTTTTGTTCACTGTTATTTATGGTTCCTGTGATTAGCAGAATAAATAAGTGACATCTAGAAATAACCCCAAAGATAATTAAATTAAGTGATTATGGCTACAGAAGACAAAATATCCATTTATTAATTTTAGGAAAGAATGGCTTAAAATGAGTCACATGTGAGACATGTGAAGCTTAAAAATAGGAAAAATGTCAGATTTGATGTTAGGAAATGAAAGTTATTAGATTAGGAAAGTTATCAAAATTAGTATGACATAAAATACAAAAAAATGAACAAAATTTGTAAGATTTTGCACATGCTTATACTTCTGCTTTGGTGACAAAGGAAACACAATTCTAACAAATAATCAGAAGGACACAAAAGGGTTTTATTCACCCTTACCTAGAACAATTAGTCTAACAATAAAATTTTAAAATAGCATATATCAAAGCATTTGTATTAAAAAAAACCCAAAACATCTTTTAAAGTGTCTGGAAAAATAGCTGATATAATTTCTTTCTAGTTGCAATTTGCATTTTTGCGAACTCTGTTTGCCATTTTAGATTTAAGTCAGATTTACTCTAGATTAATTTCCCACCTAATTTAAAGATATATAGTAGACAGGTTGGTAATAAAATATTCAAAAGTGGCTTTAACTATTGTTCTGAGTTTTGATGATAATGGTGTCCTTTTCCTTGCCTCTAGCAAGCCCAGAAACAGAAATTACTTCTAAAACCTAGAGAGCATATTTTTTAACAGTCACTGAAAACAAGAATAGTAAGGTGCCATGCCAAACTTGCCTACCTGTCAAGCCTATGTGAGTATCTTCGCAGTTCACATGGAGCTGCCTCTATTTTGAAATGATGATTGTATTGCAGTCAGACAAATGTAGCTTTTAGTGTGATTCAGAGCAAAGAAGTCTAAAGTCCAAGACAGGACCCTGGGTCCTGAGTCTGCCTGTGCCACTAACACAAGGAGAAGTTTGTGCAAGTCTCCTTACCTCGCCAGACTATTGCTCCTTTTTTGGCTAACTGACAAGGTTGGAGTATACAACTTTTAAGATTTCTTCCAGTCCAGAAATATTTTAATTTTACAAAGCGTGTATCCAGATGTGCAAAAGAAGGTGTTTTTTTTTTTTTTCTGTCACCTTAATGATGTGCCTCTTCTGCCTGATGCCAGACTGTAATTTTGGTGTATGTGCCCTAGATTTTGTTTAGTGACATTTAAACCAAGCTAGTGATTGTCCCTTCTTTCTCATTCATGGTAGCTGAGGCAGCATCTAAGTTGCTGTGGTGTCAGGTGTGTCTGTCTGTGGTGGCATCTGTCCAAGATATCCACGGAGTCCGATCTGGTCCTCATTCTCTATGATCTAGGTCCCTCCTGTTACATCCGTACTTTCAGAGAGCTTCACTCTCTCTCTCTTGTTCTTTCTCAGCTAACATCTATATCGTTCTTGGAGGTCAACAAAATATAAGTTGTTGTCTTGTGAAGATAAAAGGAAACATTTGTATGCCATTTGGGCCAGTTGATCATCTCACAGGATAGGATAGGCCCAGCACAGCACCAGCACTTGCATCTGGGTTTGGGAAGTGGGGGAAGGTCTTCCCCACTCTCAGGTCCTGACGCCTGTCTGAGGTGGTCCTGCACCCCTGCCTGGGACAGAGAGGGAGAGGGCAGGGTGTGGTTCTGATTTCCACGTTACCTGTCTAGGTCTCCTTGTCCTCTCACTCCTTAAAGGGTCTCTGTCTAATCTCAGAAAGGGAGAACAGCAGCTACAACAAAATCAAATATTCTGCAATATCTGTTATTAGACCAGGACCTTGGGCCCATAATGGTAATGTTGGTAATTCCAAAGCCATTTTGTTCTCAGTGTATTAATATGGGCATCAAATTCTATCTCAAAACTAAGTGCTGAGTATAACTCATGTAATACTCTGTATATATTACAGTAAAGACATTTTCCTGAAGGCAGATGTGGAGGTGGGGGGTTTTTGGTTCTTGGGCCTAGGGTTGACCTTGGGTAGAAAAAGCTTTCATATGTTCACATGTTTCATGTTCACATGCTTTCATATGTTCATACGTTACATGTTCATACTTGAACATGTAAATTTGTTACAATTTCTTGCTTTGACTCAATTTTTATAACAAGATAACTTCGATAAATGACTCATTTTTTAAGGACAGCAATACATGGGGGTAATAGAAACAGAGTTTGAATTTTTAAAGTATGTCAATATTGTAAAATTCTGAGGTTACAGGGTGGAATGTGGAAAATGTAGTTATTTCATTTTCAATATCTCTGTAAATAGACTACTTCACAGATTTATTTATTTATTTATTTATTTATTTATTTTTTACCAACCAAAAATAATTTATTTGGGCCTAAAATTTTGCTTTTCAAAAAAACAAAAGTGCCAGAGTGACATAAGAAAAATTACAGAGAGGGCAGCTCCTGTTTCCTGTAAACCAACACAAAAACACTGAAAAACAACCAAACTATCAGAAACAACTATGTCAGAACTCTGGAAAACAAAGTTTTTAGGAACCACGCTAATTAATGCTGAGTTAAGGAAAAGACAACTTCAAAATGGTAGGACAGTTTTGTGGTGTTTCCATAAGCCCCTGCCCTTTCTCTCCCCAGCTAAAGGTGGGCAGCCCACAAATCTGGTGAGGGACGCTGACCTCAGATTCTAGAAGGAGCAATGCAGACCCTGTTCACAAACTATGGATATGTGTGCTATGATCCATCCAAGAGGCCTGGAGTTCTGAAACAGGGCTCTTGTTTCTTTTTCATTAGCTTGGAACTCCTCCAGGCTGGAAACATGGTGGGTGTTGCTGGAAGCATGAGAACATGAGGGAGCAATGTGCAACCACCTGGGGCCAAAGATTTTCTGTGAAAAGTGCAACAGCCCAACCTAAAGCTGGAGAAGGAAAGCATGGAAGAGATTCTCAGAGAAATTAGGGGATTTAAAACCCTTCTATATAACAAGGAATTTAGAAAGCCACATGCTTATGCAGAGGAAAAACAATGCTGCTCAGAAAATATCCAAGGAAGAGCCTCTTACGCTCTCTCACCCCAAGCCTGTTGATACCTTGACACAGTGCAAGCTGATTGAAAGTTGAAGGAGCACCTACCACAGAGACAGTTTGAAGACTCAGAAGGTTTTGTTCTCTCTCTCTTTCTTATTTTCCTGGCATTCAAGAAAATCTCTGTCCAAACACCAAAGCATAAGCTCACCATCCAAATGAAAGGTGAATAGTCTTCAGTGACTATAAACATCAAGGAATAAAGTATCTACAAAGGTAGTTAAGACAAGTTGAAACAAGTCACTGAAAAATGGATTATTACAGCTCTCAAGAACCAGTAAGACAGCAACCATGGACAAGAGGAAGAAACCATGAGGTCCTGGGCTCTTGTTTTTTGGGAGGTTTTTGATCATTGCTTCAATCTCGTTACTAGATATTGGTCTATTCCAGTTGTCGATTTTTTCCTGTTTCCATCTTGGAAGTTTATAGGTTTCCAGGAATGCATCCATTTCTTCTAGGTTGCTTAACTTATTGGCTTATAACTGCTGATAACAACTTCTGATGATTCTTTCTATTTCCTTAGTGTTAGTCATGATCTCTCCCCTTTCATTCATAATTTTATTAATTTGGGTCCTCTCTCTTTTCTTTTGCATTAGTTGGGCCAGTGGTTCATTGATCTTACTGATTCTTTAAAAAAACCAGCTTCTAGTTTTGTTGATGTGTTTTATAGTATCTCTAGTTTCTAACTCATTCATCTCTGCTCTAATCTTGATTATTTCCCTCTTGTGTGTGGGGTTGGTTTAATTTGTTGTTGATTTTCCAGTTCTTTAAGGTATAAAGAGAGCTGGTGTATTCTGAATTTTTCCGTTTTTTTAAGTGAGGCTTGGATGGCTATGTATTTCCCCCTTAGGACCACCTTTGGTGTATCCCATAGGTTTTGGACAGATGTGTCTTCTTTCTCATTGGTTTCCATGAATTGCTAAGTTCTTCTTTGATTTCCTAGTTGATCCAAACATTCTTAAGCAGGATGGTCTTTAGCTTCCAAGGGTTTGAATTCCTTCCAAACTTTTTCTTGTGGTTGAGTTCCAGTTTCAAAGCATTGTGATCTGAGAATATTCAGGGAATAATCTCAGTCTTTTGGTATCAGTTGAGCCCCGATTTGTGACCCAGTATGTGGCCTATTCTGGAGAAAGTTCCATGTGCACTTGAGAAGAATGAGTATTCTGTTGTTTTAGGGTGGAATGTTCTGTTTATATCTTTGAAGTCCATCTGGTCCAATGTGTCATTCAGTGCTCTAGTTTCTTTATTGATTTTCTACTTGGATCATCTGTCTATTACTGAGAGTGGCACATTAAGGTCCCCTACAATTAATGTATTCATATCAATGTGATTCTTTATTTTGATTAATAGTTGGCTTATGTAGTTGACTTCTCCCATATTGGGTGCATAAATATTTACAATTGTTAGATATTCTTGGTGGATACATCCTTTAAGAATGAGGTAGTCTCCTTCTGGATCTCTGACTACAGTCTTTAGCTTAAAATCTAATTTATCTGATATAAGGATCATTACCCCAGCTATCTTTTGAGGCCCGTTGGCATGAAAGATGGTTCTCTATCCCTTCACTTTCAGTATGGATGTAACTTTAGGTTCCAAATATGTCTCTTGTAGACAGCATATGGATGTGTCCTATTGCTTTATCCAATCTGCAACCCTGTGCCATTTTATGGGAGCATTTAGCCATTCACATTGCAAGTGATTATTGAAAGATAAGTTTTTATTGACATCATGTTGCCTGTGAAGTCCTTATTTCTATAGATTGTCTCTGTAAATTTCTGTCCTATGTCACTCTTGGGTTCTTTCTTCTTTTATAGAACCCCCCTTAATATTTCTTGTAGTGCTGGCTTGGTGGCCACATGCCCTTTTAAACTTTGCTGGTCTTGGAAGCTCCTTATCTCTCCATTCATTTTGAATGTCAGCCTTGCTAGATAAAGTATTCTTGGCTGCATGTTCTTCTCATTTAGTGCCCTGAATATGTTTTGCTAGCCCTTTCTGGCTTGCCAGGTTTCTGTGGACAGGTCTGATGTTATTCTGATGGTCCTTCCTCTGTTCATAAGGAATCTCTTCCCCCAGGGCCCTTAGGACCTCTTGTCTAAAATTATTATTCATGAATTTCACAATTAACTATCTGGAGGTCTTTATGGATTCATTGATCTTGGGGGGGGGCTATCCTTTCTGCCTCTAGGACATGAACACTTCTTCCATTCCCCAGACTAGGGAAATTTTCATCCAGAATTTATTCAACTCTATCTCCTAATCTTCGCTCTTTCTCCACAGCACTCCCTCCCTAGGATCCCAATAATTATGATGTTGGATTGTTTCATGGTGGATTCCCTGGGGAATTCTACCAAACATTCAAAGAAGAAATAATACCTATTTTTCTGAAACTGTTTTAAAAAATAGAAACAGAAGGAAAACTTCCAGACTCTTTCTATGAAGCCACCATTACCCTGATTCCCAAACCAGGCAAAGACCCCATCAAAAAGTAGAATTTCAGACCAATATCCCTGATGAATATGCATGCTAAGATTCTCAACAAGATCCTAGCTAATAGGCTCCAACAGTACATTAAAAAATTAGCAACCATGTCCAGGTGGGATTTATCCCTGGGATGTAAGGGTGGTTCAACATTCATAAATCAATCAATGTGACAGAACCACATGGTCCTCTCAACTGATGCAGCAAAAGCACTTGACAAAATACAGCATCCATTCCTGATTAAAACTCTTCAAAGTATAGGGATAGAGGGAACATTCTTCAACTTCATAAAATCTATCTATGAAAAACCCACAGCGAATATCATTCTCAATGGGGAAAAGATGACAGCCTTCCCTTTGAGATGAGGAACACGATAAGGATGCCCACTCTTGCCAGTGTTGTTCATCATAGTACTAGAAGTTCTAAAAACAGCAGAGAAAAAAAAGAAATAAAAGATATTAAAATCAGCAAAGAAGAAGTCAAACTCTCTCTCTTCACAGATGACATGATATTTTATATGGAAAACTCAAAAGACTTCACCCCCAAACTACTTGAACTCATAATAGCAATTCAGTAATGTGGTAGGATACAAAATCAATGCACAGAGATCAGTTCCTTTCTTATACACTAACAATGAATCTGTAGAAAAAGAAATTAGAGAATCAATTCCATTTACAATAGCACCAAAACCCATAAACGTGGAATAAACCTAACCAAAGAGATAAAGGATCTATACCTGAGGAACTACAGAATACTCATGAAAGAAATTGAAGAAGACACAAAAAGATGGAAAAACATTCCAGGCTCATGGATCAGAGAATAAACACTGTTAAAATGTCTGTGCTGCCCAAAGCAATCTACACTTTCACTGCCATCCTGATCAAAATACCATTGGCATTTTTCAAAATGCTGGAACAAAGAATTCTAAAATTTGTATGGAACCAGAAAAGACTGCAAATTGCCAAGAAAATGTTGAAAAAGAAAAACCAAATTGGGAGCATCATGTTGCCTGATTTCAAGCTTTATTATAAAGCTGTGGTCACTAAGACAGCATGGTATTGGCACAAAAACATAGACCAGTAGAACAGAGTAGAGAGTCCAGATATGGACCTGCAACTCTATGGTCAAATAATCTTCAACAAAAAAATATACAGTGGAAAAAAGTCTCTTCGATAAATGATGCTGGGAAAATTAGGCAGCTATGTATAGAAGAATGAAATTTGACCATTCTTTTATACCACACACAAAGATAAACTCAAAATGGTTATAAGATCTCAACGTAAGGCAGGAATCCATCAATATCCTAGAAGAGAACATAGGCAGTAACCTCTTCAACATCGTCATAGCAACTTCTTTCAAGACATGTCTCCAAAGGCAAAGGAAACAAAAGTGAAAATAAACTTTTGGGACTTCATCAAAATCAAAAGCTTCTGCACAGCAAAGGAAACAGTCAACAAAACAGAGAGGCAACCCATGGAATGGGAGAAGATATTCACAAATGACACTACAGACAAAAGACTGATATCCAAGATCTATAAAGAACTCCTCAAACTCAACAGTCAATTAACAGATAATCACATAAAAAAAAAATGGGCAGAAGACATCAACAGACACTTCTCCAAAGAAGACATACAATGGCTAACAAATACATGAAAAAATGTTCATCATGATTAGCCGCCAGGGAAATTCAAATCAAAACCACACTGAGCGTATCATGCTTAGCGAAATAAGTCAAGCAGCGAAAGACAACTATCATATGATCTCCCTGATATGAGGAAGTGGTGATGCAACATGGGGGCTTAAGTGGGTATGAGAAGAATAAATGAAACAAGATGGGATTGGGAGGGAGACAAACCATAAGTGACTCTTAATCTCACAAAACAAACTGAGGGTTGCTGGGGGAGGGGGTTTGGGAGAAGGGGGTGGGATTATGGACATTGGGGAGGGTATGTGCTTTGGTGAGTGCTGTGAAGTGTGTAAACCTGGTGATTCACAGACCTGTACCCCTAAAAATATATGTTTATAAAAAATAAAAAATTAAAAGTTAAAAAAAAAAAACCACACTGAGATACCACCTTACACCAGTTAGAATGGCTAAAATTAACAAGATAGTAAATAGCAAGTGTTGGAGAGGATGTGGAGAAATGGGACTCCTCTTACACTGTTGGTGGGAATGCAAGGTGATACAGCCACTTTGGAAAACAGTGTGGAGATTCCTTAAGAAATTAAAAATAGAGCTATCCTATGGCCCTGCAATGGCACTACTGTGTATTTACTCCAAAGATACAAATGTAGTGAAAAGAAGGGCCATATGCTCCCCAGTGTTCATAGCAGCAATGTCCACAAGAGCCAAACTATGGAAAGAGCCAAGATGCACTTCAACAGAAGAATAGATAAAGAAGATATGATCCATATATACAATGGAATATTACATAGCCATCAGAAAGGATGAATACCCAACCTCTGTATCAACATGGATGGAACTGGAGGAGATAATGCTGACTGAAATACTGTCAAGCAGAGAGAGTCAATTATCATATGGTTTCACTTACTTGTGGAGCATAAGGAATAACATGGAGGATATTAGGAGAAGGAAAGGAAAAATGAACTGGGGGAAAGCAGTGGGGGAGACAAAGCATGAGAGACTGTGGACTTTGAGAAATAAATTGAGGGTTTTGGAGGGGAGGGGTGTAGGGGATGTGTGAGCCTGGTGGTGTTTATTAAGGAGGGCACGTATTGGATGGAGCAGTGGAGTGTGGTCACCTGGAGCAGATTCCAATGAATCTTGGAACACTGAAGAAATTAAATTAAATTAAATTAAATTTTAAAAGAGGGAGAATATGATATCCAGAATGGCATTATAGTATTCATATGTCCAGTTTAAAAAAAAAAAAAGAAAAGAAAAGAAGGAATCACAATGCATAAAGACAAATAGGTAAGTATGGCCCAGTCAAGGGATGAAATTTTTAGCACTGTTGGGGTCCCTAACCCACAACTGTGAAATAATTCTTTAGATGTCTTGGTGCAAAAAGGAGATTGTATTAAAGCTGGCAAATAGGAGAAGACTTGTATCAGGAGATAAAAGCATCCCAAGTACATCATCTAGTCTAATCATAAGGAAAGTAGGGTCATCCATTATCTCCACAAGTCCATAGTTAATGTTAACCTCATGGAATGGGGTGCATTCTGGCTTTTAAGGAGTGATTTTGTCATTCCAGCCACATAGAAGTGGTCAAGATGATAGCTGAGTCTTACAGTTGTAGGGGAATCAATCCCACTTTTCAGTTTTTCAAATAATCATATGCCCATTGGGTCCTGTTATTATCTCCACAGAATAACAAGCAGGAACATTGTCTATACATGAGTTATTGTGGTAATTTCTCTGAAGTTTTTTTTGCTTCAAGTTGTCGATCATCAGTTTTTAGGGCTTTTAGGAAAAGGACAGTTTTAATTTTAATGACTTTAAGTCTAGAGAATGGGAGAAAATTGGAAAACTTAGTTGGATATTTGAAGACACCAGAAGAATTCAGGATCTAATCTGGTTTATAAGAAATAGTAATAAAATTTAATATTTATGAAGATGTATTATTGAAACATAATTTTTCTTTAAAAATACCTTAATTTCCAGAGGTAACCAAATCAAGATTAAATCATATATAAAAAAAGTCCAATTTTAACAAACTTGGTTTAATTATTTTCATAAGCTTAACAAAAATAGTGATTGATCATATAGATCTTTTAAAATCTTCCTTGATGGAACCTTTTATGAAGAATCTAGATTGAACTTTTATTAGCCTCTCTAGGGCAAAAGCCAAGACAAATACTTGCCATCAGACATGCCTGCAATACCTGTAGATTTGGGGGAATTCCTCTTTATGAGGTCCCCAAAGCATCCTGAGGTCCCTGTACCTGCCAAGAAGTAAATTCGTTACTCACCTGGTGAGGCCGCTGGGAACTCTGTAAGCAAGGTATCAGGCCAATAGTTCAAAGGGCTTTATGGCTTCATGCTTCATAAACTCAGCCTTAGTTCCATAAAGCTGTTTGGTCATACTGGAGTCTGCATGACTCTCAAATATGACATTCCAGTCAAGGCATTGGTAAATAATCAATGTTTCTAATGGTGTTTTGTTACAAGGAAAACAGATTCTTATTGAACTTATGCAAATGACTAGGATTGCGTGGAAGAAAGGATATTCACTGAGACCTTTTGAATTTGAGGGTTCAGGGAGAGAGAAAGTTAAATACTTTAATTGGTTCACAAATGAATACTTTATCACATTTCTGTATATCATGAATATCTTAAGAGAATGTTTCCTAATTCTGGAAAAGCAAACATTAGAGAACCAGCAATGTTTCAAACAAGAGTCACAAAATATAATCTTCCTCAGTTTAGTTAGTTCGGGACATTCTTTCCCATTTTAGTTTTATGATTTTAATGATATTAAAACCTTTGTCCTAAAAGTCCTTTTTATGAATCTCCTTGAAAATGAAACACATTTTGCAAGAGAATTGGAACAATTACAAACGACAAAAACTCAGAAGTGGACATGGCTAAAGATCTGATGAGAGTTCATATTACAGAAGGCAAGGAAATCCAGTTATTTCTGGGACATGTAGTATTTTCTTAATTAGAATGTTAAGAGATGACCTTATACCAGAACATATTAAAACTTCAGGAATCGCATATCATATCTCTGGGATAGTTAGAGCATTTATCCAAACATAACCTAAGGCCAATCATTATTTGTTTGAAAGTGTATTCCAATTAACTTAACATACCAAATAAGGCCATTTACAATTTAAATTGTAAAAGACTCCATTTACAATTTAAATCTGAAAAATTCTTTAAAAAACTTCAGGAAGTTTTAAAGAACATGCCCAAATATAGTTGGTTATAGTCCATATGTTTCTCATCTTCCAGAAGGTATGTCCTCAAGGGTACAAGAGAACACACAGAATCACACAAAGTCCTGAGTCCCAGAGTTGGGAATGTACTGCTAGCTTCTTTGCCATGTTGTGTTGGCAAGTTACATGGAAACCAAGATACAAGAACTGGGAAAATAGGCACCCTGTCTTATTGAGGGAAACCAAAAAGTTACATAACAGGGTATGGATCCTGGTAAATTTAAAGAAATAGAGCCATTAATATAATTGGTCTCCCACAAAGAAACTTCCTGCAGAAAACAGTGTTCAGTAAAGTCTACTGTTGACAAATTTTGCAGATTGTTTAAATAGATTTCTATATTTCTATAAAAACTTACTTTTATTTTTTTAAATTGTTATTTGTCTTCAGAAGAACATTTTTTATTTCCTAGAAAATACGTGGTTCTGGTGTATAAGAGAAAAAGAGTACAAGCTCCTTCCCCTTCCCCTGCTAGGGAAAGGGGGAAAAAAATGACAACATACCATATCATACCCACCAGGATAGCTATATTCAAAAGAACCAACAATAATGAGTGTGGGTAAGGATGTGGAGAAATTTGAACTCTCATTCGTTGTTTGTGGAAATGCAAAATAGTGCATTGCTCTGAAAAAAGTTTAGCAATTCCTTAAAAGTTAAACATAGAATTACCATATGACCTGTGTATTAGTTTCTATTGCTGCTACAATAAATCATCACAAGCTTAGTGGTTTTATGAATGCAACATTATTATCCTAGTATTCTGAGGTCTCACACGACTCTCACTTGGTCAAAATCTAAGTGAGTCAGTTGTGCACTTTTTATGGGGGCTCTAGGGAGAGAATCCTTTTCCTTGACTTTTCCATCTTCTAGAAGCTGCCTGCATTTCTTAGCCCCTGCCCATCCTCCCCACATCCTCCATTTTCAAAGCAAGCAGTGATAGGTTGAGTCCTTTTCATAAGGAAAAGCTTCAGCCTCTTCAGCCTTCTTCTTCCACTTTTATGGGCACTTGTGATTATTTTGGGCTCACTTGGGTAGCCTAAAATAATCTCCCTATCTTCAGGGGAAATTATTAGCAATCTTACTTTCATCAGTAACTGTCATTCTCCTTTTCCATTTACCCTAACATGTTCACAGATTAGGGGATTAGTATGTAAACCTCTCTGGCAGAACTTTATTTCTGTCTACCACACTTTCACATCCACTCCTAGGTGCATACCGAGGAAGTGAAAACATATCTGTAAAATCTTTCACATGGATGTTCATGTAGCATTATGCATAATAGCCAAATAGTGAACACAACCCTACCATCCATCAGCTGATAAATGGATAAACAACAATGATGACATCGGCAACATGGATGTAGTGTGGCATTTACGTGAAGAAAAATTGACATTCAATATTAGGAAAAATCACAGAATGTTTCATGAAGGAGGTGAAACTAAAGTTGAACTTTGAAAGAAGTAAAAGAAACAATTACTATTATGCTTCTTAAAGTAGATACACATTTTAGTTACAAGGTGTTATTCCAATTACTACTTCAGCAAGACTCTGCAGTGAGATGGTAGGATAGGTCATTATCCAATTTCAGTAGACATTTATTTTCTCTAACAGAGTGGCAGATTATTATTCTCTTCAATCAAGTAAGATGTATTTCCCATTGCTGGGATGTATGAGATGATAGATCAAGTCACAGTTGGTTCTGTTCAGGAAAAGCATCTTAATCCTCCTTCCTTAGGATTAGAAAAAGAAAAGAATAGACCAGTTATTATTAAAGAAAACATTCACAGAATCTACTCTTCATTTAAATGACACATTTCATATTTGGATCCAGTTTGAGCATTTGCAAAAGCCTGTGCCTGCCCATTTCTTTCTGCTCCTTCATCCCTTTCCAAACAAGCAAAAAGTGCATTCTCTTTACCGACAGAGACCAATGCAGTTTAATTTACTCACTACTTCTTTTGGCTATTTTGAATAGTTCGGTTTTGCTCAATTATAATTGTTTTGTAGCAATGTAGAACATTTCTGGAGCTTCCCGTTCAAAAGAGGAGAAAACCATCCGAGTGATACTGTCTTTGACATAATCTTGGGAAGTTTGAGTACATGTGCCCTCTCTACATCCTCAAAGATGATGAAGATGTAAGGCAAAGATGTAAGCCTGAATTTATATATCAGGAGTTGGTAATGAGTCCATTTTGTTGTTCTCTTCAGTGGCATTCTATTTGAATTTTTTATTATTTGATAAAAACTTCAAAAAGCAGACTTCATGAAAATAAAATTGGAGTAGCAGAAAGAGACAAGCTACATCACAAAAAAAAGGTAGAGATCTGAAGTAATTCACTAGCTCATTCTTTCCGTGGAAAGGAAACTCTTTATTATTTTTGGCAGATTACCTAATGACTGAAAATGCAAACCGTGTGTTTGAAATCCAAATGAGTTTTCCAGAAATTCATCACAGATGTTGGTTGAAGGCATATCTCATCAATGTATGGTGACTGTCTTAAAATGAAAGAAGAGAAGAAACCACTTGGGTGGATAAAGAAGTTACTTGATCTGAGAGCAAAAGCGGCCATCTGTTTGCTCATACCCAGCTCCCACTGACTTCAGTCAGCTTCAACTTCTCAGCAGGAAGAATTTGGCAGGATGAAAATTTGAACTTCACTAATAGTATTAAAGGAGATCAAGGCTTTCATAATGAGTTTAATAACTTGGATGCACAAAGCCAATGAGTTTTATCTCTCCTGTAGATAGAAGATTTAAAGTAAGTCCATAATAGTAAAATATATGTGTAGTTCCTGAAACTCAAAACTAAATAGGAGACTATCACAATGTTACATAAGTGGTTTCCACTCATGGGTTGAAGAATTGGGTATTTGGATCCCCACATAAGGAGCTTGAATTATAGTGGATTTGATTATGAAAATGGCAACATTTTAAAATTTGACTACCATAGCATTCTTGCTCCTTTTCTCTCTCCCGATTTCTAAACAAAGAATGAGTAGTAATTACGATTTTTGAGTGTTTTCTATGCGTCAAGTAATGAGCTATTTACTTTTACACCATTTTCTCATTATTTCCTACTGCAATCACTTGAGATAGGAAACTCAAAGCAAGAAAGGTTAGGGAACTTTTCTAGGTCACTCGGAGACGGGATATAGAAATTTAAATTCAGGTTGGCTTGAAATCAATGATCTTAATGAATTAGTCAATTGAGGACACCTAATCCCTCTCTTCTATGTAGAGCAGTTTAAAGCCAATTCCTTTGTGTGGTTCTCAGGTTTACTTTTTACTTTTTTTTTTTTTTAAGATTTTATTTATTTATTTGTCAGAGAGAGAGAGGGAGCACAGGCAGACAGAGTGGCAGGCAGAGTCAGAGGGAGAAGCAGGCTCCCTGCGGAGCAAGGAGCCCGATGTGGGACTCGATCCCAGGACGCTGGGATCATGACCTGAGCCGAAGGCAGCTGCTCAACCAACTGAGCCACCCAGGTGTCCCGGTTCTCAGGTTTACTTTAAGGACATCACCATTAGTACTGCCAGGCACAGCGCTGAGGGGACTCTTCTGCAAGAATATCAGGTGCTAGGAGAGATGCAGCCCGGCCAAGCACCCGGATCCTAGAGAAAGAGAGCCCAGCAACCAACCCTCAGTCTCCGGACTCTCAGCCCCGCCTACCGGCTCTCCGCCACGCCCCCAGGCTCTCGGTCCTGCCTTCGCAGGGATTCCCCTCACTCTCCGCCACACCCCTGGCTCTTCATCCCGCCCCCGCATTTCCGCCCTGACCCTGGGTCTCCACCAGAGGTGCTTGGTTTTGTGTGAGGAGACGTGAGCGCTCACGCTGCAAGGACTACGCTTTCCGGCTACCTGAGGGCGGCAGCCGGGCGGTTTACGCGAGTCCCGAGGTCGGGGCTCCGAGCCTCCTTCAGGCAGCCGGCTGGAGGCGCCGGAAGATTGGCGGGCTCTCCGAAGTCTCAGACGCGCGAAGGCGCCAGGACCCAACCAGCCCAGAGCTGTGGGGAGGGGGCTGGGTTACCCTAGTGTCCGTGTGGGATACAGCCCGGACAGTGGCTGCGACAGGGTGGACAACACACGCCTGTCCTTGTGGTGGGGGACCCAGCGCGGACGGTCTCTTTGACCGTGTGGACGACCCACGGCCGGTCCTCGCTGTGGGGGACACGGCCCGAACAGTGGCTGTGACCGTGTGGACGACATGCCGCCTCTCCTCACGGTGGGTGATATGGCCCGGACAGTGGCTGTAACCGTGTAGACAACACACGGCCTGTCCTCGCGGTGGGGATCACGGCCCGGACAGTCTCTGAGGCCATGTGGACGACACCCCGCCTCTCCTCACGGTGGGGGATACGGCCCCGGGCAGTGGCTGTGACCTTGTGGATGACACACCACCGGTCCTCATGGTGGGGGACACAGCCCGGACAGTTTCTGTGACCATGTGGATGACACGCCGCCTCTCCTCACGGTGAGGGATATGGCCCCGACAGTCTCTGTGACCGTGTGGAAGACACACTGCCTCTCCTCATGGTGGGGGATACAGCCTGGACAGTGGCTGTGACCCTGTGGAGGACACGCTGCCTGGCTTCGCAATGGGGGACACGGTCCGGACAGTCTTTGTGACCTTGTGATGATTCGCTGTCTTGTCCCCATGATGACAGAGCGTGACTGGAGTCCCAGTGGCGACAGAGCCACTGCTAGGAGGCTCGGTTCTCCCAGACCTTAATGTTGGAAGAGAAAGGGTAAGAAGAATACACCACTTTTGGCCCTGTGTTTACCAGGATTTAGAGGGATTTGTACTACTATGGAAAAGCTACTTTTAGCTTCTAGATGAGGAGAACTTGCCTACACCTGACAGAGTTAGAAAATCACACGTTTCGTAAATGTGGTTTTAAGTAATAATGTTATAGAAAAGAAATGACCCAGCAAGATGACTTTTGTATGTGGAATTGCTGTCCTGGCTCCAGATTGTCATTAGTGGTGACTCAAGAGTGTATTTGTTAGTGGGATAGAGGAACTGGAGCCCGTGGCCCTGAGCAGGAGCCAGCATTTGCTCTGCCATACTGGTCATATTTACAAGATATTTTCATACTATTGCTGTTCTCCTATTCATGCATTTCATTTCTCACTCCTCTGTGTCTCCATGGCCGTGTTAGTTACTTGTAAAGAAATAGTCTTTTTAGATATTCTAAAGTGCTTTCTAAGTGCCAAAAGCAGATGTAGAAAACAACATCTTGCTTAAATATCTTATTATTAAAATTTGTATGAAATACCGTCTTTTGGAAATGCAAGGGCTAAACCAGGTCTTTATGCAGTGCTCCTTGGGTTTGAACTCTGGTTCCAGGGAGGAGGGAGAAGAAAGATGATTAAAGGACTCTGTGTTCCTAGCTAGGCAATGTTTAATCATCGTCTATATGTTCTGTGCATTTTGTTTGTGTGTCAATAGAGTATGCAATGGACAAATGAGTCCTAATCTTCCTACATATTAAATAGGTTACCAGAGGACAGAAGAATTAGTAAACATGGATTTCATAACTTTTGTGTTAAAATGTACAAGACGGGGGTGCCTGGTTGGCTCAGTGGGTGGAGCATGCAGTGCTTGAGTGGGGGTTATGAGTTCCAGCACCCTGTTGGGTATGGAGATTACTTAAAAATAATATCTTAAAAAAAAGAATTTGTAAACAGTGTATCTTCTCGAAGTGACTTGTGGAAGTGAAACAGTTAAAATTGCCTCTTATAAAATCAGATATTGAAACTTGTGGATTCTATTAGCATTTGTCCTGGTTTTCTTCCAGAATCTGGGCTCTTGACTGATTGGGTTAGTTTCAGTTCAGCAACCTGCTTCAAGTTCTCCAAGTCTATTTTCTTTTTCTTTTCTTTCTTTTTTTTTTTTTTAAGATTTTATTTATTTGTCAGAAAGAGAGAGGGAGAAAGCACACAAGCAGGCAGAGAGGCAGGTGGAGGTGGAGAGAGAGGCAGGCTCCCTGCTGAGCAAGGAGCCCGATGCGGGGCTCGATCCCAGGACCCCGGGATTATGACCTGAGCCGAGGGCAGCAGCTTAACCCATTGAGCCACCCAGGTGTCCCTTGTCTCCTATTTTCTTATCTGCAAAATACCAGTATCACCTACTCAGTGAGCTATTCTGAGAGTTAAAGTAGATAGTAAATAGGCAGACTTGGAATGGTTGTTGGCTTCTAGTAACTTGTCAATGTTGGTAATCCATTCTTCTAGTTCTGTATACAGCCAGAGTTTAGCATGCTTACAGGAGAGTAGGAGAAATTAAGTCTGAAAAATAGGCAGAGGCTGGGTTGAGAAGAACCTCATTACCCAGTTAAGAAGATTAAATTCTGGATGTAAAGGGAACCATTTAAAGATCTGCTTAAGATGAAGAATGCTTGATAAATGTTGTGGTCAATCTGTCTATCAACAGGCCAAACAGGAAGCTACTGTCGTGGTCTACGAAGACCATGATGCCATGACGTCACCCTAAATGAAACAGTAGGAAGGAGGAGAAGTAGAACAGAGTAAATCTGAAGAAATAGGACTTGTGATACATTAAATTACACAATTTGTGTTGAGTAGGGACATTTAGGAAGAATTACTTTTTCCTTGTTTGGAAGTCTAAGTGGATGTAAGTGATAAGACAGTGAATGAAAAATAAATAATTTTGTGCATAGATTATAGCTAATATAAATTTGGAATATGTTAAATATATGATATCTAGGAAAATATATGATACCTAGATATGTACGATACACAGTTTAACCTGGAACTTCAATGATTGGGCTGATGTTATTGACTGGAATTCATCAAAAATATAATGATGATTAAAGAATGGATGATCCCACCAAGCTAATGAGAAAAAATACAGATCAAGAGTGGAATTGCCAAAATCAGTATTTAAGAGCTGAGGCAAGGAAAATGTTGAAGAAGAATCTGAGCCATCAAATAATGAGAAGAAAATGGAGTTAAGAGTAAATCAAAGAATGAGCCAATTTTAAAAAAGGAGTGAGTACCCAACAGTGTGACATTCTGCAGAAAGGGAGTAAGGTAGTAACTGAAAAAGCCAACTGGGTTAGGTAGTGAAGATGTTACTCCACATCTTGGTGAGTGCAGGATGAGTAGAATGAAATGGACAGAAAGGAGATGGCAGCATTTAGGGAGGAACAAGAGGGGAAGAATTGGAAATATGAACACACAACAATATTTTTCCTAAAGCTTTAACACATGGAAGGGCTAGAGGGGCCATTAGCCAGAAGGGATCTCACAATCGAGGGATGTGGTTTTATTTTGTTTGTTCTAGCTTTTAAGATGAGGAAAGTATGTTTTGGGGCTAAGGAGGGGAGACTATAGGGACAATGAGTTTATAGAAGAACGGGCTGGTGTTATCATATCTCTAATATTTTTTTTCATATCTCTAATATTTAAAGACCCAATTTCTTTTTACCTGGAATCATACACTATTTCCCTCATCTAGAGATTTCTCTGTTCTCCTTAATCTTTTTTTTTTTTTTTTTTTTTTCTTAACTCCTCTTCTTCCTGCATTTATGCTTACTCTGGTACTTATATTCTGTACTTGTCTGTTGACATGTCCATTCATTTGCACTTTTCCTAGTCCCTCTGCTGCTTTCTTACGGATTTTGCAAGATTATTGTGACTAGTTGGATAGAAGTTTTTCTGTGGGTGTGATATCATTGATAAGAATAATTGATTGATAATTGTGGAAAATACTGGTATTTTAATCTGGTAACACTTGTGTAGATTATCAGGTGTAGTCAATGCTTGAATTTAACCCCATGATTTAAGGAGAAACCCAGGTCCAACATACCTGAAGTAAGAGTAGATATATTTGCACAGTATTTTCATACTACTTAAAGAACAACTTTTAATAGAAAAGACAAAATGCAAGTTTATTTTCTGCCTCAGTTGGTCAGAAAATGATCAAACCTTCACTCAAAAATAATCTGAAACAGAAACTTTAAAGTGTGAATTGTTAAAACAACTTAATGCTTACTGACTCTCCTTGCACTTTCAGATTGTTTTATGGGAGGAATATGACCATCTCCAAGCTATGAAACACTTAAACAAACTTGAAATAAAAAACTTTAAGTAGAAGCCCACTTTATATCTGTCTCAGAATGTGATCAGAAAATCATGTTTTTAACATGCTCTTGTCTCTGAGATTGCTGGATGTATATGGAAGTGAAATAGCTGCTTTTTCCTCTCTGGGCCAATGTGCCATGTTGAGTTCACTAAGCTCCTCTTACCACTCTACAGCAACAAAGGAATTGCAGTGCATTTTCTTAGTGTCAGATTGGACAACCCATAACCATCAGAGCCCCCAGCATCGCGTGATTACATAACGATATCTAAGAAAATGCGGTGTTCAAATGCAATTCAATTCCAAGAATAGGATGTGTCTCGTGGCAGCAGGCTCACATTAGACAGTAGTGGTGGGATAGTGTGCATTAGCTGGAGGGGCCTGTAATATAAGCAAATAGAAACAAAAAATGATTCTTGAAAAAATTTACCTTCTTTACTTTTGGTGTTATGGAAGATGGTAAAAGATCTCAAATTTATAGTTCTGAGAAATGGTAAAAACCAAGTTTAGATCACAGGCTTTCGATTCACATACACCTGTTATTTTCCCTGTTATTTAGGAAAGAAGTATAGGGAGAGAGAGAAGAGGTATGGTCTGGCCCAGAAAATAGGAAATTAAAAAAAAAAGAAATGGAAAAAAAGAAACCAGGAGATTCAACCCAAACTATTTTTTTTTAAAGATTTTATTTATTTATTTGATAGACAGAGATCACAAGCAGGCAGAGAGGCAGGCAGAGAGAGAAGGAGGGGAAGCAGGCTCCCTGTTGAACAGAGAGCCCGATGCCGGGCTCGATCCCGGGACCCTGGGATCATGACCTGAGCCGAAGGCAGAAGCTTTAATCCACTGAGCCACCCAGGTGCCCCTCATCCCAAACTATTTACTAAAGAAGATGGCAAGCCATGTGTAAACCAATATATATATATATATATATATATATATATATATATATTTATTTTAGTTAGTTTTTTCATTTGTTTTTTAGCCTAATTCTACGTGGTAATTCTCATGTGCTAATACCATTACTTTGACATCTAATATTATAGGGCTCCTTTTGCTTATTTATTTTTGCTTGGGCTTAAGATACCCTGGCTTTCACCTCTCTAGGAAGTATTATCACATCTTAATTGAGTACCAAAAAGACATATTTGTCCTAGGAATGGGAGGATTCTGTCTGTCCTCCCCAAATCAAATGCTGGAACCAAATTAAGCCCTTCTGGCCTCAGGCTCTTATATCAGAGGCCTATTTATTGGCCTTGGAAATTACTTGCCTCTTTCAGTAACTACTTATGGACAGTAACCATGTCCTTCAAAGTGCCAGAAATGAATGGATGAATAAACTAAGAATTGACTGTGGAGTAGCCCTGGTGTGCTAAGGGTCACAGACGGCCTCAGGTTGGTTGCAATAGGCACATAGTTCATATTGCTGGATAATCTGAAGGTGTAATAAAGTAAGATTTAGATACTAGAAAAGTAGAAGGAGAGTAGAGAAAAGGAAGGGAAATGAAAAATTTGAGTCTAAGGAGTAGTTAGGATCAACCACAGAGAGTAGGCTATGGGAAATAAGTTGTACAATTGGCTGTGAGGGTTTCTGCCTCCCAGAAGAGCAGGGCTTCCTACTGACTTTGCTTGAACTTACACTATTTTGTCCCAAGAGCTGAGCCAATTGTGTGGTTCATGCACTAGGAAAGCTGGTTGAGCAGTGGATATTAGGTTAGGATTCTAATTAACTCAGTCTTCCTACAGCAAGGAAAGGGCTTGTGTGTTCCCTGAAGTACAGAGGAAAGGCAAGTAAGTACCCTATTCTCAGCTTGTTTCCCTCTCCCTTCTCCTCCAAGAGGGAATGAGAGGCTCTGCTTTTGATACCAAGAGTAGTATATGAATGTATTCTGAGTTCAAAACCCCATGACTTTGTCTGCACTTTGGCTTGTCACATGTTCCTATGACTTTGTTGATAGCACAGTAATAACCTTAAAATCCTTAAGCCCCCATCCTGCCCAAAACCTTGAAACTTCAAATATAAATCTGTTTGCCTAAATTCAATTCACCAAAATCAACTTTATCAATTAGAATAGTTTCTGAATGACTTATTAGATAAATTTGCATGTTTCTTTAAACATTTATGAAATTTAGGGCAATTCATATTGTTTGATTTTTGAAACCTTTGAAGATCTCTATAAAGTTTAGTTATCTGGCTCTCATATTATTTTGCTAAGAGCCTTTTCAGGTTTGCTGAATTTGCTTCTCTACCATATCCCCACATCTAACTTGGTGAGAGCTGGGGCTGAGTAAAGGGGAACCCTCATTGGTGGGAAACTATCTAGAGAGAGTTCCAGATATTGGGCATTTAGTACATATTGGGTGAATTGACTTTTGAAAAATTAGCTCATAGTAAACTGGCTGGCTTTCTGAAGCTTTAGGAACTAAGTCTAAGAGGTTGCCTACTGATTTTCAAAGGAGTATTCTTTTTTTCCAAATCAGAATCAATTTCCTAGTAAGTGGAATAAAATCATGCTAGAGGAAGGAGCTCAGAAGAACAGGTACTTGTGCACTGAACAAGGTTATTTACTTTTAGAGAAAGGTGTGTTAACGTGAGAAACAAGTCTCCTGTTAGATTCAACAGTGTAGAACCAGATGCATAAGGGGCTAATGTTACAGAGATCTTGGGATGATTAAAAGTGACATATGCTTGGAATTTAAAAAGGGATTTCTGTGTGAGTAACTGCAAATCCTAGCAAGGATGATTTCAAAGCTCACTGAAAAGCAGAATCTTCCACTAAAAAGGGTTGTTTTTCTTCTGGTTGTAAAGGAAAACACTGTTGCAGGAATGATAGTGCTAAGTTATCCAGCAGTACTGATACGGTCAGAAAGCAGTAGCTGTTGCTAGGAGAAAGAAAACATAAGGGCAGAATTGATTAGAGCTGTGAAAGGAAGTCCTACTTCTGGAGGGTGCACTTGTTTTTATGGAGCGAAAGCATTCAAAGACGAGGGAGACACATAACAGATTTCTTTCTTCTTTCCCACAAGTTACACACAATTCAACACTCATTGGTTTGCAAATAATAAGCTAATTCCCCCCTTGCTATGTTATAGCAAAATTCACATGGCAGTTGGTAGGTGGGCATAAAAGAAAATTTAAGCTCAAAAGAAAACAATTTGTCAGTTATTAATATTGATGATATAATGGAAAGACAACTATGCTTTTAGAATATTGTTGAATTATTTATTGATTAAATGTGACTTAAAGAAGAAACAATGAGATTATTTTCTAACAAATATACATTTAATTCTACAGATTTGTTGGTTGTATGCATTAGAAAGGGTGAAAAATGGGTATAAACAGTACAAAACTTTTACAAAGAGAAAAGTAAATTCAATAAGGAATAGAAATTAAAAAAAAATTCTAGTTAGAAATTTTTTGTGCTGCTTGACTTAGTATAGTCTAAGTTGATAGCACTGTCTCATGGTTACCAAAACATAGGTCAAAGTGAAAGTCTGTAGGACAAATTTGAGAAAGGGAGTGGAGGGGCACCTGGGTGGCTAAGTTGGTTGAGCAGCTGCCTTTGGCTGAGATCATGATCATGGGGTCCTGAGGTCATGATCTTGGGGTCCTGGGTTGGAGTCCCACATTGTGCTTCCTGCTCAGCAGAGAGTCTCTCCCTCTGCCCCTGCTTGTGGGTGTGTGCTATCTCAAATAAATAAAATTAAAAAAAAAAAAAAAAGGAAGGGGATTCTGCTCATGTGGAAACCTTCATGAGAGTCCTTAAAAATTCAACCAATTTATTTCATCATTATGAAAGGAGAGTTTTTTTTTTTCTTTTGATAGCCTTTAATTCAGTGAAAAGTCTACGACTAAAACCATAGGTTTTCTTTCCACTTGGAAAATAGTACAGCCATTTTTGATGACCAAGGTAAGAGTGACATTTTCCCTAAGCTTGGAGCCTTCTCTATATCTGCAGAGAGTTCTAACTTTAGTTTCATTGTTTCTCCATTTATTTTTTTTTTCATTTTCTTTTCTTAATTTTTTCTAGTTCTTTTTTTTTTGTTCTCATAAAAATTATTTATTTATTTATTTATTTATTTTTCATAATAATTTTTTATTTTTTATAAACATATATTTTTATCCCCAGGGGTACAGGTCTGTGAATCACCAGGTTTACACACTTCACAGCACTCACCAAAGCACATACCCTCCCCAATGTCCATAATCCCACCCCCTTCTCCCAAACCCCCTCCCCCCAGCAACCCTCAGTTTGTTTTGTGAGATTAAGAGTCACTTATGGTTTGTCTCCCTCCCAATCCCATCTTGTTTCATTTATTCTTCTCGTACCCACTTAAGCCCCCATGTTGCATCACCACTTCCTCATATCAGGGAGATCATATGATAGTTGTCTTTCTCTGCTTGACTTATTTCGCTAAGCATGATACGCTCTAGTTCCATCCATGTTGTCGCAAATGGCAAGATTTCATTTCTTTTGATGGCTGCATAGTATTCCATTGTGTATATATACCACATCTTCTTGATCCATTCATCTGTTGATGGACATCTAGGTTCTTTCCATAGTTTGGCTATTGTGGACATTGCAGCTATAAACATTCGGGTACACGTGCCCCTTTGGATCACTACGTTTGTATCTTTAGGGTAAATACCCAATAGTGCAATTGCTGGGTCATAGGGCAGTTCTATTTTCAACATTTTGAGGAACCTCCATGCTGTTTTCCAGAGAGGTTGCACCAGCTTGAATTCCCACCAACAGTGTAGGAGGGTTCCCCTTTCTCCGCATCCTCGCCAGCATCCGTCATTTCCTGACTTGTTGATTTTAGCCATTCTGACTGGTGTGAGGTGATATCGCATTGTGGTTTTGATTTGTATTTCCCTGATGCCGAGTGATATGGAGCAATTTTTCATGTGTCTGTTGGCCATCTGGATGTCTTCTTTTTTTTTTTTTTTTAAAGATTTTATTTATTTATTTGACAGAGAGAGATTACAAGTAGGCAGACAGGCAGGCAGAGAGAGAGAGGAGGAAGCAGGCTCCCTGCTGAGCAGAGAGCCCGATGCGGGACTCGATCCCAGGACCCTGAGATCATGACCTGAGCCGAAGGCAGCGGCTTAACCCACTGAGCCACCCAGGCGCCCCATCTGGATGTCTTCTTTGCAGAAATGTCTGTTCATGTCCTCTGCCCATTTCTTGATTGGATTATTTGTTCTTTGGGTGTTGAGTTTGCTAAGTTCTTTATAGATTCTGGACACTAGTCCTTTATCTGATATGTCGTTTGCAAATATCTTCTCCCATTCTGTCAGTTGTCTTTTGATTTTGTTAACTGTTTCCTTTGCTGTGCAAAAGCTTTTGATCTTGATGAAATCCCAATAGTTCATTTTTGCCCTTGCTTCCCTTGCCTTTGGCGTTGTTCCTAGGAAGATGTTGCTGCCACTGAGGTCGAAGAGGTTGCTGCCTGTGTTCTCCTCAAGGATTTTGATGGATTCCTTTCGTACATTGAGGTCCTTCATCCATTATGAGTCTATTTTCGTGTGTGGTGTAAGGAAATGGTCCAATTTCATTTTTCTGCATGTGGCTGTCCAATTTTTCCAGCACCACTTATTGAAGAGGCTGTCTTTTTTCCATTGGACATTCTTTCCTGCTTTGTCGAAGATTAGTTGACCATAGAGTTGAGGGTCTATTTCTGGGCTCTCTATTCTGTTCCATTGATCTATGTGTCTGTTTTTGTGCCAGTACCATGCTGTCTTGATGATGACAGCTTTGTAATAGAGCTTGAAATCCGGAATTGTGATGCCACCAACGTTGGCTTTCTTTTTCAATATCCCTTTGGCTATTTGAGGTCGTTTCTGGTTCCATATAAATTTTAGCATTATTTGTTCCATTTCTTTGAAAAAGATGGATGGTACTTTGATAGGAATTGCATTAAATGTGTAGATTGCTTTAGGTAGCATAGACATTTTCACAATATTTATTCTTCCAATCCAGGAGCATGGAACATTTTTCCATTTCTTTGTGTCTTCCTCAATTTTTTTCATGAGTACTTTATAGTTTTCTGAGTATAGATTCTGTGTCTCTTTGGTTAGGTTTATTCCTAGGTATCTTATGGTTTTGGGTGCAATTGTAAATGGGATTGACTCCTTAATTTCCCTTTCTTCTGTCTTGCTGTTGGTGTAGAGAAATGCAACTGATTTCTGTGCATTGATTTTATATCCTGACACTTTACTGAATTCCTGTATAAGTTATAGCAGTTTTGGAGTGGAGTCTTTTGGGTTTTCCACATAGAGTATCATATCATCTGTGAAGAGTGATAATTTGACTTCTTCTTTGCCGATTTGGATGCCTTTAATTTCCTTTTGTTCTCTGATTGCTGAAGCTAGGACCTCTAGTACTGTGTTGAATAGCAGTGGTGATAATGGACATCCCTGCCGTGTTCCTGACCTTAGCGGAAAAGCTTTCAGTTTTTCTCCATTGAGAATGATATTTGCGGTGGGTTTTTCATAGATGGCTTTGATGAATTTGAGGTATGTGCCCTCTATCCCTACACTTTGAAGAGTTTTGATCAGGAAGGGATGCTGTACTTTGTAAAATGCTTTTTCAGCATCTATTGAGAGTATCATATGGTTCTTGTTCTTTCTTTTATTGATGTGTTGTATCACATTGACTGATTTGCAGATGTTGAACCAACCTTGCAGCCCTGGAATAAATCCAACTTGGTCGTGGTGAATGATCTTTTTAATGTACTGTTGAATCCTATTGGCTAGTATTTTGTTGAGTATTTTCGCATCTGTGTTCATCAAGGATATCGGTCTATAGCTCTCTTTTTTGGTGGGATCCTTGTCTGGTTTTGGGATCAAGGTGATGCTGGCCTCATAAAATGAGTTTGGAAGTTTTCCTTCCATTTCTATTTTTTGGAACAATTTCCGGAGAATAGGAATTAGTTCTTCTTTAAATGCTTGGTAGAATTCCCCCGGGAAGCTGTCTGGCCCTGGGCTTTTGTTTGTTTGGAGATTTTTAATGACTGTTTCAATCTCCTTACTGGTTATGGGTCTGTTCAGGCTTTCTATTTCTTCCTGGTTCAGTTGTGGTAGTTTATATGTTTCTAGGAATGCATCCATTTCTTCCAGATTGTCAAATTTTTTGCCGTAGAGTTGTTCCTAGTATGTTCTTATAATAGTTTGTATTTCTTTGGTGTTAGTTGTGATCTCTCCTCTTTCATTCATGATTTTATTTATTTGGGTCCTTTCTCTTTTCTTTTCGATAAGTCGGGCCAATTTTATTAATTCTTTCAAAGAACCAGCTCCTAGTTTCGTTGATTTGTTCTATTGTTTTTTTGGTTTCTATTTCATTGATTTTTGCTCTGATCTTTATGATTTCTCTTCTCCTGCTGGGCTTACGGTTTCTTTCTTGTTCTTTCTCCAGCTCCTTTAGGTGTAGGGTTAGGTTGTGTACCTGAGACCTTTCTTGTTTCTTGAGAAAGGCTTGTACCGCTATATATTTTCCTCTCAGGACTGCCTTTGTTGTGTCCCACAGATTTTGAACCGTTGTATTTTCATTATCATTTGTTTCCATAATTTTTTTCAATTCTTTTTTAATTTCCCGGTTGACCCATTCATTCTTTAGAAGGATGCTGTTTAGTCTCCATGTATTTTGGTTCTTTTCAAACTTCCTTTTGTGGTTGAGTTCTAGATTTAGAGCATTGTGGTCTGAACATATGCAGGGAATGATCCCAATCTTTTGATACCGGTTGAGTCCTGATTTAGGACTGAGGATGTGATCTATTCTGGAGAATGTTCCATGTGCACTAGAGTAGAATGTGTATTCTGTTGCTTTGGGATGAAATGTTCTGAATATATCCGTGATGTCCATCTGGTCCAGTGTGTCGTTTAAGGCCTTTATTTCCTTGCTGATCTTTTGCTTGGATGATCTGTCCATTTTAGTGAGGGGAGTGTTAAAGTCCCCTACTATTATTGTATTATTGTTGATGTGTTTCTTTGATTTTGTTATTAATTGGTTTATATAGTTGGCTGCTCCCACATTGGGGGCATAGATATTTAAAATTGTTAAATCTTCTTGTTGCACACACCCTTTGAGTATGATATAGTGTCCTTCCTCATCTCTTATTATAGTCTTTGGCTTAAAATCTAATTGATCTGATATAAGGATTGCCACTCCTGCTTTCTTCTGATGTCCATTAGCATGGTAAATTCTTTTCCACCCCCTCACTTTAAATCTGGAGGTGTCTTTGGGCTTAAAATGAGTTTCTTGGAGGCAACATATAGGTGGGTTTTGTTTTTTTATCCATTCTGATAGCCTGTGTCTTTTGACAGGGGCATTTAGCCCATTCACATTCAGGGTAACTATTGAGAGATATGAATTTAGTGCCATTGTATTGCCTGTAAGGTGACTGTTACTGTATATGGTCTCTGTTCCTTTCTGATCTACCACTTGTAGGCTCTCTCTTTGCTAAGAGGACCCCTTTCAATATTTCCTGTAGAGCTGGTTTGGTGTTTGCAAATTCTTTCAGTTGTTGTTTGTCCTGGAAGTTTTTAATCTCTCCTTCTATTTTCAATGATAGGCTAGCTGGATATAGTATTCTGGGCTGCATGTTTTTCTCATTTAGTGCTCTGAAAATATCATGCCAGCTCTTTCTGGCCTGCGAGGTCTGTATGGACAAGTCAGCTGCCAATCTAATATTTTTACCATTGTATGTTACAGACTTCTTTTCCCGGGCTGCTTTCAGGATTTTCTCTTTGTCACTGAGACTTGTAAATTTTACTATTAGGTGACGGGGTGTGGGCCTATTCTTATTGATTTTGAGGGGCGTTCTCTGAACCTCCTGAATTTTGATGCTGGTTCCCTTTGCCATATTGGGGAAATTCTCCCCAATAATTCTCTCTAGTATACCTTCTGCTCCCCTCTCTCTTTCTTCTTCTTCTGGAATCCCAATTATTCTAATGTTGTTTCGTCTTATGGTGTCACTTATCTCTCGAATTCTCCCCTCGTGGTCCAGTAGCTGTTTGTCTCTCTTTTGCTCAGCTTCTTTATTCTCTGTCATTTGGTCTTCTATATCACTAATTCTTTCTTCTGCCTCATTTATCCTAGCAGTTAGAGCCTCCATTTTTGATTGCACCTCATTAATAGCTTTTTTTATTTCAACTTGGTTAGATTTTATTTCTTTTATTGCTCCAGAAAGGGCTTTTATATCTCTCGAGAGGGTTTCTCTAATATCTTCCATGCCTTTTTTGAGCCCGGCTAGAACCTTGAGAATTGTCATTCTGAACTCTAGATCTGACATATTACCAATGTCTGTATTGATTAGGTCCCTAGCCTTCGGTACTGCCTCTTGTTCTTTTTTTTTGTGTTGAATTTTTCCGTCTTGTCATTTTGTCCAGATAAGAGTATATGAAGGGGCAAGTAAAATACTAAAAGGGTGGCCACAACCTCAGGAAAATATGCTTTAACCAAATTAGAAGAGATCCAAAATCGTGAGGGGGGAGAAAGGGGATAAAAAAAGGTTCAAAAAGGAAGAAAGAAAAAAAAAAGAAAAAAGAAAAAAAAAAAGAAAAGAATTTTAAAAAAAAGAAAACACCTAAGAAAAATATAAAAAAGAAAAAATATATATATTAGATAAACTAGTAAAAAATCGTTAAAAAAGAAAAAGGTAACAGTTAAAAAAAAATTTTACCCGAAGGCGAGAAAAAAAAAAACAAAAAATGAAAAAGAAAAAAAATTATATTAACTGCAAGACTAAAAAAAATCACAGGGAAAAAGCCATGAGTTCCATGCTTTGCTTTCTCTTCCTCTAGAATTCTGCTGTTCTCCTTGGTATTGAAACCGCACTCTTTGGTAGGTGAACTTGGTCTCGGCTGGATTTCTTGTTGATCTTCTGGGGGAGGGGCCTGTTGTAGTGATTCTCAAGTGTCTTTGCCCCAGGCGGAATTAAACCGCCCTTACCCGGGGCCGGGGCGAGTAATCCGCTTGGGTTTGCTTTCAGGAGCTTTTGTTCCCTGAGCGCTTTCTGTAGAGTTCCAGTGGACGGGAATACAAATGGCGGCCTCCTGGTCTCCGGCCCGGAGGAGCTGAGAGCCCAGGGCCGCACTCCTCAGTGCGCGCTCAGAGAACAGCGCCCAGTTACTCCCGTCTGCCTAACCTCAGGCCGCGCTCCGAGCTCACCGAGCCTGCGACCGGTTCAAGGTCACCCCGAGCTGCGAGCTTACTGTCGGCTCTGTCTCTGTAGCTGGCTTTCCCGTTCCAATACCCGCAAGCTCTGCGACACTCAGACACCCCCGATCCTTCTGTGACCCTGCGGGACCTGAGGCCACGCTGACCCTGTGTGGGCTTTGCACCGGGTAGCCTCTGGTGGGATGTCCCTCAGCGGAACAGACTTTTAAAAGTCCTGATTTTGTGTGTGGTTGCTCCGCCGCTTGCCGGGAGCCGGCCCCTCCCCCCGGGGTCTTCTTCCCGTCGCTTTGGATTCACTTCTCCGCCGGTCCTACCTTTCAGAAAGTGGTTGTTTTTCTCTTTCCAGAATTGCTGTTCTTCTTCTCTTCGATCTGCCAATGGATTTTCAGGTGTTTGCAATCTTTAGATAAGCTATCTAGCTGATCTCTGGCTAGCTGAAGTAGTCTCAGCCTGCTACTTCTCCGCCATCTTGACTCCTCCTTCTCCATTTATTTTTGAGGTAGCTTATATTCTTAACTCTGCTGACTATGTGTAATTCTATCAGTCCTTTGACTATCCTTCTCCATCAGTCTTGACTTTGAGGATATAAGAAGGTTTTTGCTGGTTTCATTTAATTTAAATTGGTATCTTCAAAGATGTTTTCTTCATAAACATATATATCCATACTCTGTTGTCCTCTTGCTGAATTGTTTTAGTATTAACTGACTCCAAGGACTTTGCTTATCTTTTCTGTTTATATTAATTCTTCTCCACCACTTGTGCAATCCCTTAGATGTTTTATATTCGCTCTGTATCCAGCATTTTGAATTTTAGTGGTATATTTACGGTCTGATTATTTCTTCTATCTCCTGAAGAGTATCTCTGGGAGAGTTATGGATATGGTCATAAAATCCAATAAAGATGCATTTGTCAAACTGATTTACTCTGTTAAATTCATAAAAGAATCCAGATTTCTGCAGATATTTGACTACTGTAGTGGAAATGATAAGAAGTGCAAGAGTCATCCAGGCACAGATATTAAAAACAGCCACATGAGTAAAAGTACTGTTGCTTAATGCTAAATTGTTTCTTCTCAAAAGATAAGGCAATTGCCTCAGTAGAAAAATTAATCATAAAGCATGTTAAATCATCGAGCATGATAAAAATTGGCTTTTATGATTCATGATAATTAGTTTGGGGAACTAGAAGGTATAACTAAATAGACTTGTGAGAACAACTCACAACCAAGTACATTCATTTTACTTTCAAATTCAGACAAGGAAAATGCTTTATAGAAAAAAAAAAAACCCACAAACAAGAAGTTTCCAAATTTATTATAAAACCTACAGTTTTAAGTCATGGAGCCTCAGTACCATAGTGTGATTTTTATAAATCACCTGGTGAGTAAATAAATGACTCTGAGCAAAATATTAAAATAAGAGAAAAGTTTGTCCTCAGTATTTCGTCCCCTTCCTTTTCATCATATTTCTACAAAATTCAGTGCTTTTTTACCCTTGTCCCTGGCTGTCCTGGTCATAGTAATAAGAAAATTGTATCATCCTGGGTAAGTTGTCACAAGCAAAAGTAGCTGGAAGTAACAGACTTGAATTTTTCCTTACTTGTTCAAGGGAGCAACTTAAATGTATTTTGTGTGCTTGTAATCAACTATTAGTTTTTTTACACCTCATATTTTATATCTTTTCTTCTGACACTGAAGACATAATCCACTCATTTTCTGGCCACTGTGTTAACTTCCAGCGGAGAATTTGCTTCTGTTGTGTCTCTTTCATCATCACGTTGGTTCCCAGATTAGGACGGTTGTGAGAGTTTGTGGTTGGTGACATTGAGTTAGATCTTTTCCTTTCCTTTCCTTTTTGTTCAGTTTTAGTGGGCAGCATGCTCCATTTCTTTTCTTAACCTGTGTTTCCATTTGCTTTTCTCCTCTCATTTTTAAAATACCTGAAGACATAGCTCATTGATATATCCCTTCCTCTTACCCTTTTCCCTAGGACTTTCTTTACAAGTCATTTTGGCCTGTGCTAAAAGATAATCTGGTTGACACAATGGAATATAAATAGATTTATCCTTCTCTTTAACCCTTTTTCATTGTCCAAGCAGCAAGCCTCTGTATCTTAGTCCTAACTTGACCATCAGACAGGACTATCAGATTCTGTTTTTGAGATAGTTAGTGGAGTTCTTGTTGTCTAATGGATTGAAGGTAAATAGCTTGAGGATTAGCCAGGAGATCCAAGGGATCCAGTTGTTAGTAAGGAGATAGGAGATAGGAGTTTTGTTTCCATTCTTCCCTTCAATCTTATGGTAAGACAAGTCATAATCAAGAAACAGGCCTGGAAACATCTGATTTTGAAATGGATATAAAGCTTAATTCTGTAGAACTTCCATTCTGTAGACAATATCAAGGTACAAACCAGAATTATTTGCTTATTGCTAAAATATTTCCAGGAGTTTTATATGTATATAATTGATGGCTGCCCATATGGTATGATTGTGTAAAAAACAGCTGTTTTCATGAACATCCATTTTCCCCCCAATACAAATCATTTGGGATTCATGCTTACCTTTTCATATGACAGACTATACCGAATTTAAATTAAGAAGGAATTGTAAATTGAAAAGCCATAGTATTCCTTCAGCCTTCATCTTTAAAAAGTATGTGGCCATCATCTTTATCAAAATAACCTCAAATTAGAGCAGTATTTTTAATCTTCATTTTGCTGATGAGAAAATGAAGGACAGGGAGGGGTTAAGTGAGTCATCTGTTGTTACACAAAAAATTAACAGCAAAATTTGGACAGGAACTAATATTACTGATTCCCTAGATACCTTTGTTATTTGGTTTGTTTACTTGTTGTTTACTGAGCAGCAGTATCTTCTAATATAAAGAAAAATTACAGTTCAAAATTTTTAGCCTCCTATTACTAACTTGTATTCTAAAAAATACAGAAGGAAAAAACCATACGTGTTGTAAAAATACTATGATATGATGATAACATAGACATTATATAATTTATCAAAGACATTGTGAAATGGTGCTTCTTTGAGTCTATAGAAAAATCCTTTTTGGAGTTATTGATATATGTCAAGATCACAATCATTCAGATTCTTGCAAGGTTAGCAGAAAAGAGGAAAATATCTCAGGCAGTTGTATGAATGAACATATTAAGTATAGTGATCCTCTAAATTCATTCTTTAATCAAATATTTATTGAGCAGTTACTATGTGTAGAGTTTATTCTAGGTTTTTGATATTGGGAAAATTTGTATTTAAAAATGCAGTACTGGGGGAAATGTGTACTTAATACTCTCAAAATTAGGAGAAAGTAGTAGAATTTTGGGTTTATCTTAAAAGTCACCATAAAATCTATTAGCCCCTTTCTGCACTCCTTTTGATTTTGCTACTCTTGTTTATAAACTCATTGTCAAATGATTGATTAAAATACTGCCTGCTTCTGTTCTGAATGTTGCCCTTTGTACCATGTCAGAAAATATTTGAACTTCTCCTTTTCAGTGTTTTGTATCTCAATTGTCAATTCCCAATTATTTCATTCTTTTTGCTCTGATTTATGACTTCAATTTTCTTCCTTTTGTTAACTTTGTTTCAGATTATCTATTCTATTTTATCTGTTTTGTTCTTTTATTGATGAATATTTCTTTGGAACATCCCTGAGATCAAGGCAATAACACTTGACTTGATAGCAGAGATTGGTTAGAAGTCTTTTTCTTTTTGAAAATAGCTATTTATAGAAAGTGTAGTTTATAAAACCAACTTCTGTGCGTTAGAGAGATTTTTAAAATCTTTTGCTTTAAGTGTATTCTGTCTGCTCATGGTACTTCATAGTAAAGTATAAACATTTATTTATTTTATTTTCCTGGGGGAAAATACCTGTTAAGTGGTTTCTGGAACCCAGAAAGAAAATTGACTATCTCATGCTCAGGTACAAAAATGTGTTTGGTTCTCTTCAATCTGTTGAGGTAAGGAATTTCAGATTTCAGATTTCTCAAAGATTAATTGGAGAATATTGACATTTGATAACCCAGGATGTATTATATGCAATAATGAATCTCTCCTATGGATCTGTGGATTGAAAATAGTCAAGTAGACGAAAGATGATCCTTTGTCGTTTTCATGTGAAATAACCCAAGAGTATTACTAAATGAGTATCTCTCCTCAGTATTGTGAGTTTTAGAGGAATAGGCATAATTACATTTGATATTATTTTGGAACACATTTTATTATTTATTTATTTATTTATTTATTTATTTTTTATATATAATTTTTTATTTTTTATAAACATATATTTTTATCCCCAGGTGTACAGGTCTGTGAATCACCAGGTTTACACACTTCACAGCACTCACCAAAGCACATACCCTCCCCAATGTCCATAATCCCACCCCCTTCTCCCAAACCCCCTCCCCCCAGCAACCCTCAGTTTGTTTTGTGAGATTAAGAGTCACTTATGGTTTGTCTCCCTCCCAATCCCATCTTGTTTCATTTATTCTTCTCGTACCCACTTAAGCCCCCATGTTGCATCACCACTTCCTCATATCAGGGAGATCATATGATAGTTGTCTTTCTCTGCTTGACTTATTTCGCTAAGCATGATATGCTCTAGTTCCATCCATGTTGTCGCAAATGGCAAGATTTCATTTCTTTTGATGGCTGCATAGTATTCCATTGTGTATATATACCACATCTTCTTGATCCATTCATCTGTTGATGGACATCTAGGTTCTTTCCATAGTTTGGCTATTGTGGATATTGCTGCTATAAACATTCGGGTACACGTGCCCCTTTGGATCACTACGTTTGTATCTTTAGGGTAAATACCCAATAGTGCAATTGCTGGGTCATAGGGCAGTTCTATTTTCAACATTTTGAGGAACCTCCATGCTGTTTTCCAGAGAGGTTGCACCAGCTTGCATTCCCACCAACAGTGTTGGATCACATTTTAAAAGGGCATTGGGCTCCTGGGTGGCTCAGTGGGTTAAGCCGCTGCCTTCGGCTCAGGTCATGATCTCAGGGTCCTGGGATCAAGTCCCGCATCGGGCTCTCTGCTCAGCAGGGAGCCTGCTTCCTCCTCTCTCTCTCTCTCTCTCTCTCTGCCTGCCTCTCTGCGTACTTGTGATCTCTCTCTGTCAAATAAATAAATAAAATCTTAAAAAAAAATAAAAGGGCACTAAGAAAGAGAGTTTCATGGCAAGATATACTACTTTTCTCAAAAATATCCTGAGTAATGATTATTGCTAAGATGTTTTCTTCAAAAATGTATTAAGATTTATTTGATGACTTGTTTAGAACAAATGGCTACTTTTTATATCCATTGTAAACCAGCACTTTTACTTCACACATATCAACTGAAGTTCTTACAATTGTGAGTTTGTAAGTGCAGAAAGAAAATACATTAAATGGTTTTAATGCCAGATAAAAATAACATATAAAAATTTAGCCATATTTCTTATATTTAAAGAGTATTTCTTCTTGAGAATTTATCTTTGGGGTGCCTGGGTGGCTCAGTGGGTTGAGCCTCTGCCTTTGGCTTGGGTCATGATCTTGGGGTCCTGGGATTGACTCAGACTCTCTGCTCAGCAGGGAGTCTGCTTCTCCCACCCCTGCCTATTTGAGATCTCTGTCAAACAAACAAACAAACAAACAAATAAATAAATAAATAAAAGAATATATATCTTTAAGTATATATATTTAAGGGACAACCATGGTGAAAAGGTTGAACACTGTCAGCATATATGTATTGTTTTCCTTCTATTTTAGTTTTTGTAAGATGAGTAAGTTCAGTGTTCCACATTTATGTTCACATGTATGTTCACTATCATTGTACCTCTAGTGACTACTAAAAATGGAATTGTAACCAAGTATTAATATTCAAGGCATGTTCATGAAAATGGTTCCTTAACTGTATCTGGAGGGAAGATTGGAAATCAAACTTTTTTTTTTTTTTTTGTGAGTGAGTGAGAGAGCATGAGAGCACTGGGGTAGGGGCAGAGGGAGAGAGAATCTTAAGTAGGCTGCATACCCAGCATAGAGCCCAACACAGGGCTTGAACTCAGGACCCTAAGATCATGACTTGAGCTGAAATCAAGAGTCTGATGCTTAACCTAGCAGCCACCTAGGCACCCCACCATTCTTTTTCTTAAATTCTTCCTTTCTCTAGACCCCATCTTGAGTTACAACTTTCATTTGGGTAACTGTTACTTCCTTCAAACATCCTTCCTTTGGTTTTTCTGGTGACTCTCTAACTGATCCTTACAATTCCTGGGTTACTTTACTTGCAAATGACAAAGGATTTGACTATTTTCACTCAATAAGAGAGATTCATTATTGCATATACTATGTCATGGGTTGTCAAAATTTATAAATATTTGGAATTTTTCCCTCAAATATGCATAAAATTTTATTCATTAACAGCACACAATTGAGTAATAGTATATTTTTTACATTGCATATGGTTTAGGTAGGTAGGTGGAAGGTAGGTGGCCAGTCTCTATAGAATGTTATAAAATTATTTGGCATGCATGGTATAGACAACAAATCCAATAGACAGAAACCAGAGAATGGAAATGTCACATTTTTCTGGAGTCTCAATAAGTGTTTCCTAGAAGAGTTTATATGTGAATTAGATTCTTTTCTTGGATAAGAATAGTATTTTAGGGGTACCTGGATGGCTCAGCGGGTTAAGCCTCTGCCTTCGGCTCAGGTCATGATCTCAGGGTCCTGGGATCAAGCCCTGCATCAGGCTCTCTGCTCAGCAGGGAGCCTGCTTCTCCCTTCTCTCTGCCTGCCTCTCTGCCTACTTGTGATCTTTCTCTCTCTCAAATAAATGAATAAAATCTTAAAAAAAAAAAGAATAGTATTTTAAAAATATGGTGTTGGGGCACCTGTGGTGGCTCAGTCAATTGAGTGTCTGACTCTTAATTTTGGCTCTGGTCATAATCTCCGGGTTGTGAAATTGGTCTTCATACTAGGTGTGGAGCCTGCGTAAGATTCTCCTTCTCCCTCTGCCTCTCCCCACTCTTATGCTCTTGATCTTTCAAAAGAAAAAAAAAAAAGCGATTTCATGATGTAAGCAAATGTGGGATGACACGTACCAGAACTTTGGTTTAAAAGATTTTATAATGGAGAATACTAATAAATAAGAGCAAAGAATAAAGACTCAAAGTTTACATAGAAATAATCCTCAAAGTATTCTTACTATTTGTAAATGGAATCAGTTTTTAACTGCTATCACTCTGGTTTTGGTCTTTATTCATTTCTATATTTATTAAAAAATGAGAATAAGAAAAAGAGACAGTCATAAATTTCTCTGCTTTGAAGATGTCTCTCTCTCTTTCAAGTCTGGTTGCCATATCTGGGCAGTTGCCCTGGGAAATTTTTGTTTCTCTTCATAGCTTTTCTTCTTTCTCCACCTGGGAGATTATGTCTGATTTTGAAGCTGATGCCCAGGTTATGGGGAAGGTACTCAGACTTTGGGGAGCTGGTCCAGAGAGACCAAGGACTTGTGGTTCTTCAGCTTATGTCTCCATCCAGAGCTGTCCCTTTCTCCTGGCTGAGGTTCATAGTGATGTCCTTCAGGTTCACATCTTCTAAACAGGACATTGGTGGCCTGTGCCTTGTTCATCCTGCTTCTCTGTGTTTCCTCCATGTATCAGCATGTCTTGAGGACTCCAGACTGGTTACTTTGAGAGCTGCTTTGGTCCGTGTCTTCATGCTGACTGTGTCCATGCCTGCCAATTCCAGCCAATGCCCAAGCACTTTCCCATCTCTATTAACGTATGACTGCACATACCTCTTCTCCTGAGGTCACTTTGGATTTTAACCTTACTTACCATGAAATATTCTTAGTTCTGAACATTGAGCATTTTATAAGCTGGACCAATGCACACTATTTATTTTACCTTGGAACCAGTTGCTTGGTAAATTATCTTTACTCTCACATGAAAGTTATTGCATTGTTGGGTAAGATATAATGTAATGTAAAGCTTGTAGAGCTTTTATCTTTACTTGATCACTAAAAAATTAATATGTATATATGAACTTGTTCTGTGAATTTGGTTTATAAACAGGAAAGACAATAATTACTATATTTAACTTTAAGTAAATTATATTCCTTCAGTGAGCAGGTGCCTTTTTATTGAAGATCTTGTAACTAAGCAGTACCTTGGGTGTTACTTGAATATCGAAAATAAAGGAATAAGGGAGAAAAATGAAACACAACACTGAAAGACAGGGATGAGTATGATGAGATAAGTATAGGCTTAACACCAATACTGGAACATATGCCATAAATTTTATATGCCTCTTTGTCACTTAAAATCATATTACTTAGTAATATGTAAAGTGATAACCTTTCCACCCCCAGTCAGTTTAAACACAATTTACCAATTGAGTAGAAATTTTTAGTGATGGAAAAATTAATATTTATCATATGAAATGAGAAGGATTTGAAGATAATGTTATAATTATCTCAGCCTTGATTTTTAAATACTGTTGTGTTATCTGATGGCATTCTCTCAAAACAATCTTTGGAGGTAATGAGACCAAGTATTATTAATTTTCATTTTATAGATGAAACTGAGACTTAGAAATGAAACTGCCTTCTCTAAGGCTAGGGCATATTGAAGTCTGCTTAATTTAACTATCTAATCTCAGTGACTTGGATACAAGAAATTTCCTTTTCTTGTACATAAATGTGGACTTTTGCTATGAAGGAAACCATCTTAGGAGCTAAAACTGGTACAGTGAGAGAGAATAACTTTCTCTGTATTAAGGACTGTGGAGTTAGTCTGAGCATTTTCTTCAGTCACTCATACCTGGTGGGAAGGAAGCAGGGTGAGTAATGCCCCCAAACCTTTGTATTTCTGCTATTGGAACAAAGGAAATGAGTGGTATTGATGCAATTTTCTGCCTCAAGGGAGGGATTCTGATTTCTGAAGTCTAGCAAATACTGAGATGACTAAGAACTAATCAACACCTAGAGTCCTTTTCCTACAGAGAGGTCAGGGCTAGTTCTGAGCTCCACATTTTTTTTTTTTTTCAAGAAAATGGTTTTGTTTTACTTGGATATATACTGTTTTCCATAGTACTGTACCAGTTTATATTCCTATCAACAGAGAACAAAGTTTTCCTTTTTTCTACATACTTGCCAACATTTATCTCTTGGCTTTTTGATAATAGTCCTTCAAACAGGTGTGATATGTATATCTCATTATTGTTTAGACTTGCAATCCTTTAAAGATTAGTGATATTAGCACTTATTCGTATCTGTTGACCATTTGTATACTTTGCAAAAAAAATTCAGATTCTTTCCCATTTTTAATTGGATTATTTGGTTGAGGGGGTGCTTTTTTTTTTTTTTTAAAGATTTTATTTATTTATTTGACAGACAGAGATCACAAGTAGGCAGAGAGGCAGGCAGAGAGAGGGGAGAAGCAGGCTCCTCACTGATCAGAGAGCCCGATGTGGGGCTCCATCCCAGGACCCTGAGATCATGACCTGAGCCGAAGGCAGAGGCTTAACCCACTGAGCCACCCAGGCGCCCCTGTTTGTTTTTGTTTTTTTTTTTTTTTTTTTTTTTTTTTTTGGCCATTGACTTGAAAGAATTTTTAAATATATTTTGGATTTATGATTTTCAAGTACCTTCATTCAATAGGTTGCCTTCTCTTTTTATTGATTGTTTCTTTTGTCATTCCGAAGCTTTTTATTTGGATATAGTCCACTGTTTTGTTTTTGCTTTTGGTGTCATATAAAAAAAATCATTGCCAAGTCAATGTCAATAAATTTTTCCTTATGTTTTCTTCTTGGAGATTTCTGGCTTTAGGTCTTATGTTTAAATATTTAATCTACATTGAGTTAATTTTTTTATAAAGATTTTTTTAATTTATTTGATAGAGAGAGATCACAAGTAGGCAGAGAGAGAGGGGGAAGCAGGCTCACCGCTGAGCAGAGAGCCCGATGTGGGGTTTGATCCCAGGACCCTGAGATCATGACCTGAGCTGAAGGCAGAGGCTTAAACCACTGAGCCACCCAGGCGCCCCTACATTGAGTTAATTTTTGTGAGTGGTATAGAATAGAGATCCAGTTTCATTCTTTTGTATGTGAATATCCAGTTTGCCCAGTGCCACTTATTAGATGGACTTCCCTTTCCCCATTGAGGAGTTTTGTCTTTCCTGTCAAATATAAACTGATTGTATATGCCTATTTATTTGATTCTTTAAGTTAATTAATAATTTATTAATTTTTAAAATTTGAGTATAGTTGACACACACTGTTACATTAGTTTCAGCTATACAGTGTAGTGGTTCTGCTTCTCTATGCATTATGCTATGCTCATCACAAGTAGAGCTACCATCTCTCTCCATACAATGCTATTACAATATCATTAACTATATTCTCTATGACGTACCTTTTATTCCCAAGGCTTATCCAGTCCAAAACTGGAAGCCTGTTTCTCCCACTCTCCCTCACCCATTTTGCCCATCCTTCCCATCTCCTTGCCTCTGGCAACTATCAGTTTTTTGTCTATATTTATAGGTCTGATTCTGCTTTTACTGGTGATGCATTTCTGAGCTCTTGATTTTTATTTTCTTCAATTGGTCTCTATGTGTGTTTGTTTATTTGCTTGTTTTTCATTGCCAGTAGTTCAAATTTTGTTTTTAATATGGCCTTGTTATTGTAAACATGTTATATCAAACAGCAGTAGGAATTTTTACACAAACTTTTTTTTTTTTCATTTTCTCTTTTGGATGTGCTTTATTTTTTAATTTTTTCCATTTTTTAATTTAATTTACATAGACTGTATTATTGGTTTCAGGGGTATTGGTCAGTGATTCATCAGTCTTATATAACACCCAGTGCTCATTACATCACGTGCCCTCCTTAATATCCATCACCCGGTTACCCCATTCCCCCACCTCCTTCCCCTTCACATTTACTTGGTGCTCGAATCCTTCTTTACCTAATCAGTGTCTAAATGTGGTGCTGGGGAAAGAGCTTTCTTTGTATAAGATGAATAAGCTGGCCTCATTGATACCTACAAGACCTACATTGGAAAAAAGCATTCATACTACGGTGAGGGAGATGCTTTCTTCCCTTTCCTCTACCCACTCAACAGATACTATGAGGTCTTACCTTAGTAATTCCAGAATTTTAAAATAAATGGAAAGAGCCTCAATTATCAAATTGATAAAACAATAAGTAGGCTCTACCTTTTAATTTCTAGATCTCCAGGTTTGGGGACATGCTTTCCATGTTGCATGTTTGCACCAGACTTCTGGAAACCTTGTTCCAGCAGGGATACTAAGCAGTGTCAGCAACATTACAGGGAAAAATGACTTTCAGTGGATCAGTCCAATTTTCTGGCCTCTTCTCTGAAAAGCAGTATTAACTAGGCTTGATCTCACTTTGGCTGGGTAAACATACTTGAAGTTCTTTTACTTACCATAACTGAATAAGTGATGAATTTTGTCAGTGGGACATAGATTTAGAATTATTTACTATGTATATGATATCAACTTGGATCCTATTTTGTACTCCAGAAAATGCAGAGAATATATTATATAATAAATACAAGTTTACTTATCTAATGGGAACAGTTCTTTTACAAGTTTCATAAGAATTGGTTGGACCTGAATTTAAGAATATTTAAATTTTTGAGGAAAAAATATTGTTAATTTTAACAATTTTTGACAAAGTAACTATAACTCACTTTTAATAAGTCCAATTTTATCTCTATCCTCCAAAATGGAAAGGTTCTGAGTTCATATTTCTTTATTATGCATTTATAAGTTACAAATTTTGACAAGCATTATAAATTTATCTCTTCATGAGTCTTTCACATTTCTGGTATCTATTTTGGTGACCTTAAATTGTGTTTTATTTAAACTATCTCTTGGATGAATTGAATAGTGAAAATAAGTATTTATTTATACCTAACAATTTTTGGAACCCAGAGAAGAACTTTTTTTTTTTTGCCTTGAATAAAACAAGTATATCAGATTGAATCATATTAGAAAGGAATAACTTAACAAATTACTGCTGCTTACCTAAGTTATTTTTATCTATAATTAATTTGGGATCACTCCCTCAATTACATGAAGTATTAGTCATGCCATATATGATCTATGATTTATGACATGTATGATAAACTTTGTATATGTTCATATTTTGGAGTAAATAGTGTAATTTTAGATTTTTTTTCTATCAAAATGGTCATCTTCAATTGGAAAAATATTCCTTGAATTATTAAGTCACATTCTGAAAGCATTACAAAATATTTAAAGGGATATTATTTACTAGGTTATAAAGCCCCAAATGAATAAAAAGAATAAAGACTGAAGCAAAGAAAAAAAAATATAAGTGGTAGTTTATGAACATAAGGTCAAGGGACTCAAATGAGTATGGGTATTGTTGATAGCTTTTTACTATTCTTATTTGGGTGCAGATGGTTTGCTGAAATACTGAAAGAGAAGAGAGGCTTGGATCATGAAGAGCTCAAACATAGAACTATATATTTTTTTCTCTGAGTGGGTAGTTCCTTTCTTTGCAAACTTTTATTGTTTGCAGTCAAGAAAAACGGTAGTATATCTTTTATGTCCTGTGTTTTTACTGCAGTGGCAGTGTGGCTCCATTACATTTAGGTACACTTTAAGGAACTAACAGACTGTAGTTAAAGGTGAACAAACTTGCTTGATCTCTGCAGTTATAAAACCAGAACTAGAACAGGACTTAGTGTTTTCTACTGGGCAACTTTTTGGTCTAATTTGGAGTTCCAATCCTAAAGTCATTTATTGAATGCCACAAAATGGTCTCAAGGCAGTGTTTCTGCTTATATTGTTAGAGTTGTAGTAAAGTCTTGTGATTAAAAGCTTGAGCTTTGAAATAAGAAAGCTTGGGTTTGAATCCTGATTTTATCACTTACCAGCCATGTGACCTTGGATAATTTCCCAAGAACCCAGTCTCTCCATCTGTAAAATGGGAGAAAAGAATTGGTAATTACAAGGAAATAGAGAATGGTTAGACTGAATCTTGTGTAGTTGACTTAGAATTGCAGTTAATCTGTGTGAAATCAAGGTTTTTATATATATGTAAAATAGAGAAATGCATAAGCATATACAAACATGTGTATCTGGGTTTCTTCATAGTTCGGAGAGGGCCAAGTAGTAATGAAATGCCAGTACCAGGAAGTACCCAAAGAGTCTATAACCTTTCTTTTTTTTTTTTTTTTTTAGTTTCATAATTCAGAGTTTATTTTATTTTTTTAAGTTTAAAAAGTTTTTTTGTTACAAGATGGGATTGGGAGGGAGACAAACCATAAGTGACTCTTAATCTCACAAAACAAACTGAGGGTTGCTGGGGGGAGGGGGTTTGGGAGAAGGGGGTGGGATTATGGACATTGGGGAGGGTATGTGCTTTGGTGAGTGCTGTGAAGTGTGTAAACCTGGTGATTCACAGACCTGTACCCCTGGGGATAAAAATATATGTTTATAAAAAATAAAAAATTAAAAAAAAATTTTTTTGTTATGTTTGTTACCATATAGGACATCATTCGTTTTTGAGGTAGTGTTCCATGATTCATTGTTTGCATATAACACCCAGTGCTCCATGTAACACATGCCTTCCTTAATCACTGGGTTAACCCATCCCCTCAGCCTTCTCCCCTCCAAAACCCTCAGTTTGTTTCCTGGAGTCCATAGTCTTTCCTGGTTCATCTCCCCCTCCAGCTCCCCACCTTCACTTTTACCTTCCTTTTCTTAATGTCCTCCATGCTATAACTTGTTTTCTAAACCTATTTCCTTCCTCCCACCAGGACCCGATGTTGCCTGGAGAAATGACTGATTTCAGGGCTGGGATATAGAAAGTGTAAGATGAATCTGGAATATTTTTCACTAAAAAAGCAACAACAAAACCAAACAAAGAAATTTCTTTAAATCTTAAATATTTCAAAAGGTAGTTGAAATATCCATTAAGGAAGACATAATGTGATCTTTTAAGCCATTTTGTTTATAGGGTAAATTAAATAATCATACTTTGTTAGATGGGTTATGATCATTGTTTTCTCTCCCTTTTCAGAAATCTCCTTACTGAAAGCATCTCTCCCTCATATGTGCTAGATACTTAACAGGTCTCATTAAGGGTTTCTTGCTACTGTCCATCAGAAATAAAGCATATGTGTCAGAACTTAACCCAGGGGTGCATTTGCTTCTCAAAATTCCCCTGCATATAACAACCAGTGCTTAACATTGCTTCATTGTTGTAAATATCTTGTTATATTAGTCTCTCTAAGAACCATATGACCATGAATGTAGCCCAGGTCGATAGGTATGTTGAAGAAAGGAAAGGAAGAGGAGATAATGAATGACTTTTCCATAATCTATTTAAACATTTTTATTACTTCTGTTTTAAAATAATGTATTCTAGTAGAGGTGACTTAATTTTCCTTACTTTTTAAGGAATCCTTAAAGTAGTGAATTTTAATAGTTTTCTATTTAGCTATTGGATTGGAGAGATGGATGGATGCATCTAGAAGCTTGCTTTTGTGAGTCTTTCTGTGCATGTGGTTGTGAACCTCCTAATAGACACAGGACAGGCCATAGTATGGAGTAGAGAGAAATAAAAGGGTTGGCAACTTTGTCAAAAGAAATTAGCTATCTTTTGGTGATTTTGAAATCTTATGTTTGATGACTATGTTCCAGGAAGGTGGAAAGGAGGATGGGACAGCTCATTCTCTTACCCATTTACCTCCTCATCCTCTCATTCTGCCAGGCCCAAGAGGCCCTTGGCACTGTGCACAGACCCCAACATGAGAGCTCTCATAAAAAATAAGGGAAAATAAGAAAGTATATCTATGGGAAGCAGCACAACAGAAATTGCAGAAATTTAGTTAATGTATAGCTACATTGAATTTAATAATATATGACACTTATCCCACCTTTAAGAGTGATAATTTGGCCTAGTTATTATTGGGTTCAGAGACATGGAGTTTTTCTAAAAAAAAAAAATAAGAAAGAAAATAAATTGAATAGAATTTTAGAGAGCAGAACATTGTAGAACTTCAGTTTACAGTTTACATTTTAAATAAATAAAGTTGGGTTCTCTTATGAATTTTGAGATTATGAAGGCAAGCAAATTAAAAATAAATGGCTTAGTTTTTCCAACAGAAAATAAAGGAAAAGACTTCCCACCCCCTCTCTTTAATTAGAGCATTTGCTTTAGAAAACTTGTCATTTTGAGGTCTTTCTCTGTCTCTTTGGAATGTATATATATATTTTTTAAAAAGCTAAATAAATATCTTACTAGCTTTACAATCCAGGAGGTCTTTGTTAAGGACTTGGGAGCCAGCCCCTTGAAATGTAACCATCAAGGAAGATAGAACACCAATTACTATGGGAGATTGGAGCCTAACTGGAGGCTGCCTACCTCCAACATGTAAAACTACTTCTTGTCATAAAGATAGGTTTATTTTACCTTTGGACATAAGAAATTAGAAATTTGTCCAAATTCCTTTGGACAAAGACAATTAGCAAACAGATTATTACCCCCATTTGTATGACAAATGGTGCTGTCGAGTCCTTTTACTTGAGGATGAGTTATGAGGTTTTTTTCTTTTTTGTTTTTGAGAACATGTCTGTCATGGGTATTTCTATTGGCAAAATAAAAGGGTGATATTTCTTTCTGCCTTTTGCAATTTCTTAGCAGATTCCTGTGGTGTGCAGCACATTATGCCTTAATGCTCATTCAATAGTAAAATTGTCTTCATTCTCTTCTACCTTTGTGTAGAGATTTTCTGGTTTGGGAGGAGATTATTTATTTATTTATTCACTTATTTATTTGTTTATAAGATTTTATTTATTTAAGATGGAGGGGATGAGAGAAAGAGAGAGCCATGAGCAGGAGAGGGAGAGGGAGAGGGAGAAGCAGGCTCCCTCCTGAGCAGGGAGGCCAATGGGGGCCTCAATCCCAGGACCCTGAGATCATGACCTGAGCAGGAGTCAGACGCTTAGCACACTGATCCACACAGGTGCCCCAGGGAGGAGATTTTTATTTATTTATTTATTTAAATTCAATTAGCCAACATATATACATTATTAGTTTCAGATGTAGTGTTCACCAATTTATTAGTTGCATATGACAGTCAGTGCTCATCCCATCACTTGCCCTCCTTAATGCCCCCTCCCCCTACCCACTTCCCCTTCAGCAACCTCACTTTGTTTCCCAGAGTTGGATTTGTTTTTTAAATTATATTTTTCCAATAGTGTTTTGGATAAAACCTTTAAAGTGTATATTGGTAATGGCTAGTATTTATATAGCATTCAGCACTGTTTTGTTTTAGATCTTTCATGGGCAGCATTTGTAAGTTCATTTAACTAGTAAGTTATGAAACCAAGATTTGAAGCTAGACAGAATGAATTACCTGCATCTACGTTTCACAAGTAGCTGTACTGCTTCCCCACATAAAACATGGGTGAGTTCCTGGTTCAACATTTTAGTCAGAATTTTCATCAAGATGGTAACTACTTTATTAGGTTATTTAGGCATAATGTAATGGTTGGAATTTCCATTTGCCATACTAATTTTGAAAGAAAATCTGTATAAGTGTGAATTACTTTGACTTGTTGGCCAGCAATTTGGGGTTACTGGTAACCCCTAACTATGTAGTGCTTTGCATCAGTATTAGTTCTTAAATTGGTGAAGAAATAATGAAAACACTGAAAAAATACCCATTACCTTTATTTGAAAGTAAATTCTAATCTAATTTTCTGCTGGGCTCCTGAAATTTTTTTAGATTTTGTTTTGTTTTGTTTTCAGTATGTATGCAATAGCCCATTTTTCTTTCTTTTTAGTCAGCATTTTTCTGGAAAATATTTGGAGACTTGTCTCTTTAGAAGGATGTTGGAAAAATCAGGTCCCAGGATTTGCTGCATTATTTAGAGGGCTTGGACTCAGATTTTCTTGTGTATGCTAATAAGACCCCAGACCCACTGGTAGAATTCTGATTTAGGGTGAATAACAAGCCCACCCTACTCCTATTGGGGTAAGTTTCTGAGTGTTGGAAGTTGGAAAATGTATCTTGCTTCTTCTAGGTTTTATTTTTCAGCTTTCTGAGTTGTGTGTTGTGGAGAGAGCTGGGGAGAATGAAGTGATGTGTAAAATAATTTAGTGGTGGTAGGGATGGGGAGTGGTGGTGGTTGGTTGTACTCATGTAGAAAGAGAACATTTAAAAATCATAAGTTAAGACATTAAAAGTCCAGGCAACAAAAGCTGAAATAAAAACATAGGAATATATTAAAGAACTTCTGCACAGCAAAGGAAACGATATATTGAAAAGATAACATACAGAACAAGAGGAACTATTTTATATTAACCTCTGATGAGGTGTTAATGTCCAAATATATATAAAGGACTTATATAGCTTTATAGCAAAAAAACTCTACAAATAAAGAATGGGCAAAGGACTTGAATAGACATTTTTCCAAAGAAGATATACAAATGTCCAATACATATATGAAAGGTGTTCAACATCACTGCTCATCAGGGTAATGCAAATCAAGACTACAATGAAATATAAGCTCATACTTGTTAGGATGGTCCTAATCAAAAAGACAAGAGATAAAAAATGCTGGGGAGGATATAGAGAAAAGGAAGTTTTTAATACACTGTTGGTAAGAATATAAAATCGTACAGCCATATGGAAACAATGTAGAAATTATTAAAAAAATTAAACTACAATATAATCTAGTAATCCCATTCCTGGCTATATATCTGAAGAAATTGAAATCAGTATCTCAAAGAGATATCTGCATACCGATGTTCTTTGAATCATTACTCATAGTAGCCAAGATATGGAAACAACTAAATATTCATCAGTAGATGAATGGATAAAGAATATGTGGCATACATATACAATGGAATATGAATCAGTTCCAAAAAAGAAGGAAATCCTGACATTTATAGAACATGGATGAATCTAGAAGAGAAATAAGCCAGAGAGAGGAAGACAAATACTGTATGGTATTGTTTGTATGTGAAATCTTAAAAACAACAAAACTGATTTCATACAGACAGAGGATAGAATGGTGGGTGCCAGGAGTCAGGGGAGGAGAAAATGGGGTGATTGTAGGTCAAAGGGTATAATTTTTCAGTTATAAGAAAAATAAGTTCTGAGGATCTACTGTACAGCATGGTGACTGCAGTTAATAATATGGTGTCATGCACTTGAAAGTTGCTGAGATTAGATCTTAAGCATTCTTACCACATATACACAAAAAGTTAATTATGTGAAGTGATATGCTAATTATTTGAAGTGATATATATGTTAATTATCTTGATCTTGGTAATCATTCTAAAGTATATATGTACAGCTAATCATCATATACACTTTAAATATATATAATTATATTTGTCAGTTATTATTCCTCAATAAAGTTAAAAAAACATCAGTTGTGAAGAATAGACATGAAATAGTCATCTGGCTTCTGGCTGGTAGAGGCTTCCCTCAGATTTTCCTATATCTAGCATCTTGTTACTGCAAAATATTATTCCAGAAATAAGCCTGTCATCTGTTTTCCAAAATAATGGCTAGTGTTTTTTCCTATCCTTTAGGTTTTGGCCCCTCCTTTGGTAAAATTTTTAGCAACGTTTGGTTTTCCTACTTCTACTCACTCTAAAATGTTTCTTCACCTATGATTATTTTCTAAAATATCGATTAGTGAGTCAAGATGGCGGAGAAGTAGCAAGCTGAGACTGCTTCAGCTAGCCGGAGATCAGCTAGATAGCTTATCTAAAGATTGCAAACACCTGAAAATCCATCGGCAGATCGAAGAGAAGAAGAACAGCAATTCTGGAAACAGAAAACAACCACTTTCTGAAAGGTAGGACCAGCGGAGAAGTGAATCCAAAGCGACGGGAAGATAGACCCCGGGGGGAGGGGCCAGCTCCCGGCAAGCGGCGGAGCATCGGCGCACAAAATCAGGACTTTTAAAAGTCTGTTCCGCTGAGGGACATCGCTCCAGAGGCTAAACCGGGGCGAAGCCCACGCGGGGTCACAGAAGGATCGGGGGTGTCTGAGTGTCGCAGAGCTTGCGGGTATTGGAACGGGAAAGCCGGCTGCAGAGACAGAGCCGACAGTAAGCTCACAGCTCGGTGTTACCTTGAACAGGTCGCAGGCTCGGTGAGCTCGGAGCGCAGCCGGATGTCAGGCAGACGGGAGTAACTGGGCGCTGTTCTCTGAGGGCGCACTGAGGAGTGGGGCCCTGGGCTCTCGGCTCCTCCGGGCCGGAGACCAGGAGGCCGCCATTTTATTCCCGTCCTCTGGAACTCTACGGAAAGCGCTCAGGGAACAAAAGCTCCTGAAAGCAAACCCAAGCGGATTACTCACCCCGGCCCCGGGTAAGGGCGGTGCAATTCCGCCTGGGGCAAAGACACTTGAGAATCACTACAACAGGCCCCTCCCCCAGAATATCAACAAGAAATCCAGCCGAGACCAAGTTCACCTACCAAGGAGTGCGGTTTCAATACCAAGGAGAGCAGCAGAATTCCAGAGGAGGAGAAAGCCAAGCACGGAACTCATGGCTTTTTTCCTGTGATTTTTTTTAGTCTTGCAGTTAATTTAATTTTTTTTTTTCATTTTTTTTTTTTTCTTCTCGCCTTCGGGTAAAATTTTTTTTTTAACTGTTACCTTTTTCTTTTTTAACGATTTTTTACTAGTTTATCTAATATATATATTTTTTCTTTTTTACATTTTTCTTAGGTGTTTTCTTTTTTAAAAAATTCTTTTCTTTTTTTTCCTTTTTCTTTTTTCTTTTTTTTTCTTTCTTCCTTTTTGAACCTCTTTTTATCCCCTTTCTCCCCACTCACGAGTTTGGATCTCTTCTAATTTGGTTAAAGCATATTTTCCTGGGGTTGTTGCCACCCTTTTAGTATTTTACTTGCCCCTTCATTTACTCTTATCTGGACAAAATAACAAGACGTAAAAATTCAACACAAAAAAAAGAACAAGAGGCAGTACCGAAGGCTAGGGACCTAATCAATACAGACATTGGTAATATGTCAGATCTAGAGTTCAGAATGACAATTCTCAAGGTTCTAGCCGGGCTCGAAAAAGGCATGGAAGATATTAGAGAAACGCTCTCAAGAGATATAAAAGCCCTTTCTGGAGAAATAAAAGAAATAAAATCTAACCAAGTTGAAATAAAAAAAGCTATTAATGAGGTGCAATCAAAAATGGAGGCTCTAACTGCTAGGATAAATGAGGCAGAAGAAAGAATTAGTGATATAGAAGACCAAATGACAGAGAATAAAGAAGCTGAGCAAAAGAGAGACAAACAGCTACTGGACCACGAGGGGAGAATTCGAGAGATAAGTGACACCATAAGAAGAAACAACATTAGAATAATTGGGATTCCAGAAGAAGAAGAAAGAGAGAGGGGAGCAGAAGGTATACTGGAGAGAATTATTGGGGAGAATTTCCCCAATATGGCAAAGGGAACCAGCATCAAAATTCAGGAGGTTCAGAGAACGCCCCTCAAAATCAATAAGAATAGGCCCACACCCCGTCACCTAATAGTAAAATTTACAAGTCTCAGTGACAAAGAGAAAATCCTGAAAGCAGCCCGGGGGAAAAGAAGTCTGTAACATACAATGATAAAAATATTAGATTGGCAGCTGACTTATCCACAGAGACCTGGCAGGCCAGAAAGAGCTGGCATGATATTTTCAGAGCACTAAACGAGGAAACATGCATCCAAGAATACTATATCCAGCTAGGCTATCATTGAAAATAGAAGGAGAGATTAAAAGCTTCCAGGACAAACAAAAACTGAAAGAATTTGCAAACACCAAACCAACTCTACAGGAAATCTTGAAAGGGGTCCTCTAAGCAAAGAGAGAGCCTACAAGTGGTAGATCAGAAAGGAACAGAGACCATATACAGTAACAGTCACCTTACAGGCAATACAATGGCACTAAATTCATATCTCTCAATAGTTACCCTGAATGTGAATGGGCTAAATGCCCCTGTCAAAAGACGCAGGGTATCAGAATGGATAAAAAAACAAAACCCATCTATATGTTGCCTCCAAGAAACTCATTTTAAGCCCGAAGACACCTCCAGATTTAAAGTGAGGGGGTGGAAAAAAATTTACCATGCTAATGGACATCAGAAGAAAGCAGGAGTGGCAATCCTTATATCAGATCAATTAGATTTTAAGCCAAAGACTATAATAAGAGATGAGGAAGGACACTATATCATACTCAAAGGGTCTGTTCAACAAGAATATTTAACAATTTTAAATATCTATGCCCCCAACGTGGGAGCAGCCAACTATATAAACCAATTAATAACAAAATCAAAGAAACACATCAACAATAATACAATAAGAGTAGGGGACTTTAACACTCCCATCACTGAAATGGACAGGTCATCCAAGCAAAAGATCAGCAAGGAAATAAAGGCCTTAAACGACACACTGGACCAGATGGACATCACGGATATATTCAGAATATTTCATCCCAAAGCAACAGAATACACATTCTTCCTTAGTGCACATGGAACATTCTCCAGAATAGATCACATCCTCGGTCCTAAATCAGGACTCAACCGGTATCAAAAGATTGGGATCATTCCCTGCATATTTTCAGACCACAATGCTCTAAAGCTAGAACTCAACCACAAAAGGAAGTTTGGAAAGATCCCAAATACATGGAGACTAAATAGTGTCCTTCTAAAGAATGAATGGGTCAACCGGGAAATTAAAGAAGAATTGAAAAAAATCATGGAAACAAATGATAATGAAAATACAACGGTTCAAAATCTGTGGGACACAACAAAGGCAGTCCTGAGAGGAAAATATATAGCGGTACAAGCCTTTCTCAAGAAACAAGAAAGGTCTCAGGTACACAACCTAACCCTACACCTAAAGGAGCTGGAGAAAGAACAAGAAAGAAACCCTAAGCCTAGCAGGAGAAGAGAAATCATAAAGATCAGAGCAGAAATCAATGAAATAGAAACCAAAAAAACAATAGAACAAATCAACGAAACTAGGAGCTGGTTCTTTGAAAGAATAAAATTGATAAACCCCTGGCCCGACTTATCAAAAGAAAAGAGAAAGGACCCAAATAAATAAAATCATGAATGAAAGAGGAGAGATCACAACTAACACCAAAGAAATACAAACTATTATAAGAACATACTAGGAACAACTCTACGGCAATAAATTTGACAATCTGGAAGAAATGGATGCATTCCTAGAAACATATAAACTACCACAACTGAACCAGGAAGAAATAGAAAGCCTGAACAGACCCATAACCAGTAAGGAGATTGAAACAGTCATTAAAAATCTCCAAACAAACAAAAGCCCAGGGCCAGACGGCTTCCCGGGGGAATTCTACCAAACATTTAAAGAAGAACTAATTCCTATTCTCCGGAAACTGTTCCAAAAAATGGAAATGGAAGGAAAACTTCCAAACTCATTTTATGAGGCCAGCATCACCTTGATCCCAAAACCAGACAAGGATCCCACCAAAAAAGAGAGCTATAGACCGTTATCCTTGATGAACACAGATGCGAAAATACTCAACAAAATACTAGCCAATAGGATTCAACAGTACATTAAAAAGATCATTCACCACGACCAAGTTGGATTTATTCCAGGGCTGCAAGGTTGGTTCAACATCCGCAAATCAGTCAATGTGATACAACACATCAATAAAAGAAAGAACAAGAACCATATGATACTCTCAATAGATGCTGAAAAAGCTTTTGACAAAGTACAGCATCCCTTCCTGATCAAAACTCTTCAAAGTGTAGGGATAGAGGGCACATACCTCAAATTCATCAAAGCCATCTATGAAAAACCCACCGCAAATATCATTCTCAATGGAGAAAAACTGAAAGCTTTTCCGCTAAGGTCAGGAACACGGCAGGGATGTCCATGATCACCACTGCTATTCAACATCGTACTAGAGGTCCTAGCCTCAGCAATCAGACAACAAAAGGAAATTAAAGGCATCCAAATCGGCAAAGAAGAAGTCAAATTATCACTCTTCACAGATGATATGATACTCTATGTGGAAAACCCAAAAGACTCCACTCCAAATCTGCTAGAACTTATACAGGAATTCAGTAAAGTGTCAGGATATAAAAACAATGCACAGAAATCAGTTGCATTTCTCTACACCAACAGCAAGACAGAAGAAAGAGATATTAAGGAGTCAATCCCATTTACAATTGCATCCAAAACCATAAGATACCTAGGAATAAACCTAACCAAAGAGACACAGAATCTATACTCAGAAAACTATAAAGTACTCATGAAAGAAATTGAGGAAGACACAAAGAAATGGAAAAATGTTCCATGCTCCTGGATTGGAAGAATAAATATTGTGAAAATGTCTATGCTACCTAAAGCAATCTACACATTTAATGCAATTCCTATCAAAGTACCATCCCTCTTTTTCAAAGAAATGGAACAAATAATGCTAAAATTTATATGGAACCAGAAAAGACCTCGAATAGCCAAAGGGATATTGAAAAAGAAAGCCAACGTTGGTGGCATCACAATTCCGGATTTCAAGCTCTATTACAAAGCTGTCATCATTAAGACAGCATGGTACTGGCACAAAAACAGACCCATAGATCAATGGAACAGAATAGAGAGCCCAGAAATAGACCCTCAAATCTATGGTCAACTACTCTTTGACAAAGCAGGAAAGAATGTCCAATGGAAAAAAGACAGCCTCTTCAATAAATGGTGCTGGGAAAATTGGACAGCCACATGCAGAAAAATGAAATTGGACCATTTCCTTACACCACACACAAAAATAGACTCAAAATGGATGAAGGACCTCAATGTGCGAAAGGAATCCATCAAAATCCTTGAAGAGAACACGGGCAGCAACCTCTTCAACCTCTGCCACAGCAACATCTGCCTAGGAACAACGCCAAAGGCAAGGGAAGCAAGGGCAAAAATGAACTATTGGGATTTCATCAAGATCAAAAGCTTTTGCACAGCAAAGGAAACAGTTAACAAAATCAAAAGACAACTGACAGAATGGGAGAAGATATTTGCAAACGACATATCAGATAAAGGACTAGTGTCCAGAATCTATAAAGAACTTAGCAAACTCAACACCCAAAGAACAAATAATCCAATCAAGAAATGGGCTGAGGACATGAACAGACATTTCTGCAAAGAAGACATCCAGATGGCCAACAGACACATGAAAAAGTGCTCCATATCACTCGGCATCAGGGAAAATACAAATCAAAACCACAATGAGATATCACCTCACACCAGTCAGAATGGCTAAAATCAACAAGTCAGGAAATGACAGAGATGCTGGCGAGGATGCGGAGAAAGGGGAAACCCTCCTACACTGTTGGTGGGAATGCAAGCTGGTGCAACCACTCTGGAAAACAGCATGGAGGTTCCTCAAAATGTTGAAAATAGAACTGCCCTATGACCCCAGCAATTGCACTATTGGGTATTTACCCTAAAGATACAAATGTAGTGATCCAAAGGGGCACATGTACCCCAATGTTTATAGCTGCAATGTCCACAATAGCCAAACTATGGAAAGAACCTAGATGTCCATCAACAGATGAATGGATCAAGAAGATGTGGTATATATACACAATGGAATACTATGCAGCCATCAAAAGAAATGAAATCTTGCCATTTGCGACAACATGGATGGAACTAGAGCGTATCATGCTTAGCGAAATAAGTCAAGCAGAGAAAGACAACTATCATATGATCTCCCTGATATGAGGAAGTGGTGATGCAACATGGGGGCTTAAGTTGGTAGGAGAAGAATAAATGAAACAAGATGGGATCGGGAGGGAGACAAACCATAAGTGACTCTTAATCTCACAAAAACAAACTGAGGGTTGCTGGGGGGAGGGGGTTAGGGAGATGGGGGTGGGATTATAGACATTGGGGAGGGTATGTGCTTTGGTGAGTGCTGTGAAGTGTGTAAACCTGGTGATTCACAGACCTGTACCCCTGGGGATAAAAATACATGTTTATAAAAAATAAAAAATTAATTAAAAAATAAAATAAAATAAAATAAAATAAAATAAAATATCACCATATTCTTTTTCACTTCTAGCAATAATAAATCTAGAACAATTTAGATTATATACAGTCAGTTCTCATTATTTGAGGCAGTTATGGTCTATCAAGTCTTTACAAACACTAAATTAACAAATACTGACCCAGAACTCCTGGGATCCTATGAGTTGCTTCTGGTCATACATTTTCATCAACTGAATAACACATCACTTTGTTTTATGTATGTTTCTGCTTATAAACATCTTGTTTAGTGTGTGTTATTGATTCAATTAACACTGAATGCATGGCCAATAGTGCTCTAAGTCATACCTGAACAAAGACTATGTCACACTCACATGTCTTCCCAAAGATACATCACAGCCTTCTTATGTTTGGGAACACTGGGTAGCACTTTATCAGGGCCCATTTTAAACAGTGAAATCAACAATAAAAAGCATAAAAATGAGAAAAACATGACACTGAGGAGAAAGTGAAAAGGACACTTGTTTACAGGATGAGGATGAGAGCTGAAACAAGATGGAAGGTTCACCTTGTTTATCTCAGCTGGGAATGTTTGTCTTGGCTAACACAAATGTTTCACTGCTCTGCTCATGTCTGAGTGACTGTGAAAGTGCTGTTAGTATTGATTATTGTGTTCCAGATATTATAGCAAGTGGATGAATTTGCAAAAATGGGATCTGTGAATATTTTTTATTTATAAATTTGTAGTGTGCCCACTCCACCATACAGTACATTCCAGGACAGAGAATATGAATGTCTTGCATTGCAACATTACTAGCACCGATGCTAAATAAAACAGTAAAGAGACATCAAACTTTGGCCTCAGTTTTCCACAAAATATAAGATTTGACCTCAGTTTTGTCCTAAGTTGTAGGAAGGCTCAATTACTGAGTAACTACTTCACCGACATTTCTGACATCCCCGGTATTGCAAATGATAGACAATGATGAAATTAGTTAAATCAAACTTAAGCAGCATAACTTTTTCAGTGAAGTAAACAAGATATGTCATTGGGATTTATTGTTAATCTGAGTATTCACTTTAAATGTAGGCAAGTATTCAATATATGTTGGACCAAAAATCTCCTTGTGTCTTTTGTATGTTGGAAATTTTTAAAATATTTTTTTAAAAAGATTTATTTGAGAGAGAGAGTGAGTGAGTGAGCGAGCAAGCATGTTGTGGGGAGAGACAGAAGGAGAGGGAGAGAAAAACTTAAGCAGACTCTGCTGTGTGTGGAGCCCAATGAGAGGTTATCTTGAAGCAATGCATAGCTGTGAAATTAACATGCTTTAATCTTTTATTTCATTTAGGATAAAAAGATTAATAAAAGACATTCCTAGGTTCTGACTTGGGTGGCAAGTTGTATAGTAATTTTATTAATTGAGATTGGGTTAAAAATGATTTATAAAAATTATTAAATTATTAATTTATTTATTATTTTAAAAATTTATGTATTTATTTTTTATTTTTTATCATTTTATTATTTTATTAATTATATTTTATTTTTATAAAATTATTAAAAAACTGATTTTATAAAAAACTGATTTATAGCAATATGAAGTTTTGAGTTTGGGATTTATTAAGTATGAGGTATTAGGGGATATGTTAGCCAATGGACATGTTTAGAAGTGTTTTATTTGTCAATGTAGAGATTTATAAAGTGTTCAGAGTGAGGCAGAATTATAGATTAGAGAGGTGTACATAAAACCATGTAATTATTTAAATAAGAGAATGGACAGAACAAACAGTAACAGAACTATGGACAACTATAAAACAAGGCCAACTTGCAATCTAAGACAAGCTGAAAGAAAGACTTCTACAAAGGTGGTGGAAATAAAACGCTCTTCAGAGAAATATGAGAAGAATGATGAGAATATTGCATCAGGAAAGCTCTTAGGAGGAGCAGAGTGTGAAGCATCAGAACAATAATCAAAGAAGATCACTTGACTTGAGCAATAAGACAATCATTGGACATTTTAGAAACAATGGTTAGGAGTAGTGATAAAATAAAACTCCAGTGGACTGAGTTGTGTGGGTGTGTGATAAAGAAGTGGATATTCCAAATAGAAAGTTCTTATGCAGTAAATTTACCTAAGAGGAATGGAGAGAGTTCTTAAATCCTTTTAATTATTTGTCTCATTTTCTGACATTTTTTTCTCTTTCTCTATCACCAGACTGATTCAGTTTCCCTTTAGCTTCAGTTTTTACTCTAGCAAATTGTTAATTGGTGTCTCCATTTCTAGTTTTTCCCCTTACTACCAACCTGTTGCTATCAGATTCATGTTTCTAAAATGGTGTTCTCATTATATGGTCTCATCAGAAATCATTCACAGTTCCTTATCTTCACCAGAATACAAGTCAGTATTTTCGCATTCTACTCAGGATATTGTAAGATTTGGCCTCAATCTACTTTTCCAGGATTACCTTTCAATAGTGTTCTATTGCAAAAGTAACTTTTATTTTTTTAAAAAGATTTTATTTGAAAGAGCGCACATGAGAGAAACTGAGAGAAAGAGCATGAGTGAGCATGAGCATGGGCAGGGGCAGACGGAGAGGGAGAAGCAGACTCTGGCTGAGCAAGGGAGCAAGGCTTGATCCCCAGAACCCTAGGATCATGACCTGAGCTGAGCTGAAGGCAGATATTTAACCAACTGAGCCACCCAGGCGCCTATATGTAACTTTATGACAAGTAAAATTAAATTGTTTGCTCAATGCTCTGCAAGTATGTTCAGCCTTTCTCATACTAAACTGAGTTTTATGCCTCAAAATTTTACACATTCAAATATTATTTCTTTCTTGAAGTTTTTCTAATCTCCATTTTAAAATTCATTTGGAGGCTGATATATATCTCTTCTGGGACATTTATTATTATATCTTACTAATATAGTGTTGGCTCCAACTATGGAAAGAACCTAGATGTCCATCAACAGATGACTGGATCTCTCTCTATATATAAATACACAATGGAATACTATGCAGCCATCAAAAGAAATGAAATCTTGCCATTTGCCATGATGTGGATGGAACTACAGGTTATTACGCTTAGTGAAATAAGTCAATTGGAGGAAAGACAACTATCATATGATCTCCCTGATATGAGGAAGTGGAGATGCAGTGTGGGGGGCTTGGGGAATAGGAAGAGAATAAATGAAACAAGATAGGATTGGGAGGGAGATAAACCATAAGAGACTCTTAATGTCACAAAACAAACTGAGGGTGGTTGAGGGAGGGAGGTAAGGGAGAGGGTGGTGGGGTTATGCGTATTGGGGAGGGTATGTGCTATGGTGAGTGCTTTGAAGTATGTAAACCTGGTGATTCACAGACCTGTACCCCTGGGGCTAATAATACATCCTATGTTTATAAAAAAATTATAAAAAAAAAAAAATACAGTGTTGGCTCCTTAGAGTCAATGAGTTATATTTGGATACATATATATATATATATATGTGTGTGTGTAAGTGTACCTACACAAACACATACATGCAGGGAGCTATCTTGGCACTGTATCTGACTTTTCTTTGTGTCTCCTTTAGTTCACAGATGGTACTCCTTGAGGTGAAAATTGGAGTTAGCCTGAGAATGAGTATAGAAACAGCAGCACTAGTGCTGAGAATAGGAGGGATGATCTTTGCCTTTCTGTCCCAACAAATATCCCTGTGAATTGAATCCGTTATGAGGATGATGATATTTTAATCACACAAGACACTTGTGCAAAAGTTGTAGCTCCTCGAATTTTCTTATATTGTTACATTCTATGACGATCCTGTTACCAATACTTGTGCAAAAACACATGCTGGTTTGTAAGAAAAGCAAAAGTTCACACACCTTTATGACTTTTCTTGCAAGTGGTATAACCAATCCTGCCAAAGGCAATATGTAGTCTCTACTGTCGGGTCACCTTGGTACCCTGTACTCCTTAGATACACCCATGTTTTACTGGTCATTTATTTCCCTTCTGCTCACAGTGACTCATGTCTCTTCCACTCTTGACCCACATGGCTCTAGCATGATTAATGCCAACTCACTCACCCTCAACTTTAAAACGGCCCAGACTTTGCTAACTGGAGCACTGACATTCCCCCCCCCCCCCCAGAGTACGAACATCTTACTGACAAATGTATAACCCAGACAATCCAAGAATTTTTTTTTCAAAAAATAAACTTTTATTTGAACTAAATTTGTTAGGTTCATGAATATATAATTGAAGTTATTTTGTTCTTTTTATCCTATTTTGTGTGAAGATTCAGTCTTCGAAAAAAGTTATTGCAGAGAAAACCAGAGCAGATGGGAAGGTGGATGCTTAATGACATCTGAGCACCTGGATTGTGCTTTAACTGAATCTGAATGTTAGGCTTTGATTAACCTTTTTTGTTAATTTGTGTCAAGAGTCCTAAATAATAATTGTGACAGTGCTGTATCTATAAAAATAAAAGTCATGTATTAAGGGGTTTTGGTTATGCCAGTTCATCATAAAGCAGAATTAATTTAATGGTAGGTGTTACAAAGACCTTTTGGAGTAATCCTTATGAAGTATCTTAAAAACAATAATTTTCTTTAAAATGTGCAATAGAGCTTAGCTTAAAAGGGAGAGGGATACCTAGGAGATTTAATAATGATAGAGAAAAGTACAAGCCTTTCCGTAATTTTTACCTCCACATGAAGACCTGTGTTGCCTGTGCTGTTTATAATAGTATCCAGAGCTCTTCTCAAAATGGAAGGAACCCCCCCTTTCTCCCCAACACACACAGGCAGAAAAAAAAATGGAAGGATTTATTTATTTTATAAATGGAAGGATGAACCTTCAATAAGTGTTTAATGAAAGAACACCTTGAATGAATGAGGCCTGGGCATATTGTTGAATACCTAGAAAATTGAGAGGGAAGGAAGAGATTTATTATAGAGAAACAGAAATCAAGAATTAGCATCATATTTTTTGGAGACAGAGTGAAACAGAGAGAAAGAAAAAGAGAGAGAATATGTTCCCCTACATTGTAGGCTAGGAGTCATGTAAAACAAAATTAAACCACATGTTTAGTGTGTTGATATGTCCTGTGTAATGTTGTTAAACATTCTAGAGTAATTTTATGGGGACTTTTTAGGATGGTGGGAAAGGATAGTTTAATATGGATTTATTAGAGGGGAAAGTAGAGTTAACTTGGATAATTAATTATTTTATTTCATAATAAGATCTAATAAAGGATACACTCAGAAAGAAATATTGTAAGAGTCTATATCAGTATCAAATATAAGCAAATCCAGAGGTTGATAGGAGAGATTTTATTCAAAAAAAGATGTCACATATTGTTGCATCTGTCCATCTAGTCACACACACACATGTATAGACATTCCTATAGCACAGGTAATTAATGCAGATTTTGCTGATGTTTTCTTTAGGAGCTGGAGAAGTTGACAAAGCACATTATAAACTCACTAGTTAGCCGTTTGTTCTGTCCCCCAAGTTTCTAATTAGTCATATAAGTGCCCTGGCTTCACTTTCAGTTCTCTTTTTTTTCTGCAGTTTCTCCATATTTCCTTCTTTTTTCAGAACAGTCCACCCTGCATACTACACTTGGCAAAGCAAAACTTTAGAGATTAGCACATGTTACCTCACGTTCTACAAATACTGACCCACAAGGGTCAGTTTATTCAGTCCAGATACAACAAGGTCAAAAGTGCTACAGCAAAGAAATAAGTGCTTTGTGACTTTATAGATGGAAGAGTTTATTTCTGACTAAGGATACTGAGGGTTTTTAGGGAGTGACAGTTCAGTTGAACTTTGAAAAATGAGTACAATTTAGCATTATGGAAATGGATAGGTGGAGAGTGGAAGATGAGAGAAAGATAGGGCATTTAAGATGGAAGGAACTCTGTGGGAGCAGAGTGAACCACTGTTTTTATATAAGGATCAAATCAACTAATTACCAAATTGCAGGCTTGAATCAAGGAGAGAAATAACACTTACTCAGATAAAATAATTCAAGAATATTACAAAGCAATGAAAAGATGCCCAATGATATGGGATAATAAGAGTTTCAGAGGAAGGAGAGTATGAGCGAACTAAAGTAAACCAAGAGGACCTAATACATGTCTTGAAGGGCAGTTAAAATGTGGAAGGTCTATAGTTTTTTAAAGACTATAGTTCCCAACACTTCCCATGGAATTTTTTAAAAAAGATTTTATATATTTATTTGACAGAGAGAGGGAGAAAACACAAGTAGGGGGAGAAGCAAGCAGAGAGAGAGGGGGAGAGAGAAGCGGGCTCCTTGCTGAGCAGGGAGCCCAATGCAGAGCTCGATCCCAGGACCCTGGGATCATGACCTAAGCCAAAGGCAGATGCTTAACCAACTGAGCCACCCAGGTGCCCCTACCATGGAATCTTAACTCTCTAGATTCTCCACAGAGCAAAGTATTTCCATGGCTGAGTTAATTTTCTAGGCTGCCATAAGAAAGTACTACAGGTTTGGATGGATTAAAATAACAGAAATTTATTCATTCATGGTTCTGGAGGCTACAAGTCTAAAATCAAGGGCTGGGCTTCCAAAAACTATAGGAAAGCATCCACCTGCCTTATTTAACTTTTGGTAGTTGAAGCAACCCTTCACATTCTTTGGCTTGTGTCAGCATAATTCCATTCTCTACCTTTGTGTTCGTGTGGTCGTGTTCCCTCTGCATGTGTTTGTGTCTAAAACTCCTTCTTCTTATGAGGATACAAGTCACCGGATTCAGGCCCACCCTAAACTAATGTGAACTCATTTTAACTTGTTTATAGCTGTTGTCTTAGCTCTAGCTGTTACAACAAAATACTTATAGGCTAGGAGGCATAAACCACAGAACTTTATTTTCTCACAGTTTTGGAGGGTGGGAAGTCCAAGATTAAGGCATTGGTAGATTCTGTTTCAATGAGGGTTCTCTTCCTGGCTTGCAGAGGGCTGACTCCTTGCTGTGCCCTCCTGTGGTGGAAAGAGAGAGGGAGAGGAAAGAGAGAAAGGGTAAAGGGGAGAGGGAGGGAGGAGGAAGGTGAGGAAGACAGAGAGAAAAGGGAAGAGGAGAGGGTGGGAGGAAGCACTGTCTGGTGCCTCTTTTTATAAAATTGCTAATCCAATTGGATCTCATTTAAGCTGAATTACTTTCTTCAAATACAGTCACATTAGGGATTAGGGCTTTAACATTTGAATCAGGAGGACACAATTCAGTGGCTAGGATCTACAAATATTAAGGTCATATTCACAAGTACTGGGGGTTTAGACTTTAATAAATCTTTTTGTGGAACATGATTCAACCCACAACAATGGCCAATAAATTTTGGGAATATTCTTTATCTGTTTTTTAGATATTCACAATGAAATTTTGCATGTTTTATGTTCTGAGAAGTCCTAAGGAGAACAAACCAACACACTTTTATGTTTGTCAAATGCACGTGCTCAGGACCCTGCCCTTTTAAACATGTGTAACATCGATTAAGTGTTCTTAGAAATGAACTCTGGAAAAAGAGTGTCCTACAATATTTCAAAATTGGGAGATCATCACTTGTTCTCCACATTTGAAAGGGCTGTTAGCACCAGTTGTACAGTAATTCAGAAAGACGGACCCCAAGAACCAAATCTGGCATGTAGTAAATATGAAATTCTTCCCCCTTAAACTTCTTTGCCATCAATGTCAAGGAAAGGGTAGCCTACGTGACACATGCTCCCTTCCCCCCTGATTTATCACAAAATCCCTCAAATTGTAAGTCACTGTTTTAAAATATATTATTTTCCTTCATTTTTGTTTATGTATAGATATTTTGTTTGCATAGGTTTTTCTGAGAGTTGTGGAAATTGGGGACAGTGACTAAATTTAATGACTATTTCACATGGTGCAGCTTTGGGATAACATACACAGAATCATAAAGCCAGGAGTGATCGGGGAGAACAGAGTCTGTGGGCCTGTGAGTGACCCTGAGACTGTACTCATCCTCTGTGGGTGAGAGATGTGGTTCTGTTCCATGGCTCCTATGTTGCAATGACAGGGGAAATTTCAGCAGACACAGAATTTTAGAAGATGGGATAGAGGAGGTTGTACTTGATGTTTGAAGGGACTTTCAAGAACTAACATTTTCTGGCTCCTTCATTTTTTATCAGATTAGAATTTAATGTGGAATTATATTTAGAAGATTATTTGGAGTCAGATCACAATGGCTTTCTTACTTTAACTTTCCCAAGTTCTTGTCACCATGAGCAAAGAATCATCACCCTGGTAGTTGCGATACATGTTTGTCATTTTTCAAAGGACCAGGCTCATTCATCTTGATTTATAAGAGTAACTGGTTAACTTTGGCTTCTGTCTTACTACCTGTAAAGAGATACTGGTGAGTAATTGAAAAGCACTAAGATTTTGAGAACATAAGTCATTGGGTTCAAAGCAGAAATAGGTGGATCCAGACATATTCATCCTCCAAAGCAATTAACTACAAAGCCATATTTTTTCAACGTGAACAGAGACTAATTCAGGTAAGATAGCTGTCTGCTGTCATAAGTAAAGACTAAATATCTTCCATAGTACCATATCCTAATGGAAAGGCCAGAAACAAGGGAAATGTTAATAGCTTGGTCTTAATCCTAAGCCTTGTCTGAAAAGAGGACAGTCAAATAGAAAACTTAATGGAACTGACTATTCAAAGTACAAATGAATTTATCATTAGTCATTAGAACACACAAATTTGGGAGAGGAGTGCACCTAGGAAGTCATTTGGCCCAGTTCTCTAAATTACAGTGATGAGACTAACTAACTCCGAGAGGAAACTAAAATCAGTGTGCATTTGTTAAATGCTGTCAGTGCTAGGCCTTGTGCTAAGTGCCCTTGTAGTTCATTTTTATGGCCACTCTGTAAAGTTTGCTACAGCTATCAAAGTTTTTTAGTGGAAAAAAAAATTAGGGTTTTTAACTTTTCTATAGTTTGTACAGCTAGTAAAACTGTGTACTTAAACTCAGTTTTTCTTCTGTCAAATGTTCTTGACCTATTTAGTATGAAATAATTTGCCCAAGTCTGTTTTTTTTTTTTTTTTAAGATTTTATTTATTTATTTATATATCAGAGAGAGAGGGAGAGAGAGAGCGAGCACACAAGCAGGCAGAGAGACAGGCAGAGGCAGAGAGAGAAGCAGTCTCCCCACCGAGCAAGGAGCCCCATACAGGACTCGATCCCCAAGACCCCAGGATCATGACCTGAGCCAAAGACAGCAGCCCAACCAAACTGAGCCACCCAGGTGCCCATAATTTGCCCAAGCACATCTCTCTCCTGACTTCTTGTCTGATTTTTTTTTTGTCTTGCCTTATTATTTGAAGAGCATTATGATAAATTATTGATCCAAAGTCAATCTACTGAACCAACCACTCCATGGATCAAATAACACTGTAAACAGAGGAGAATATGTGTAAGTATTTGAGTAGTAGCACATAAGCAGCATTTTTAAAAGAAAGGAAATCATCAATGCATGATGGATTGCTGTATGTTAGAGAGAAGAGCACAAATGAATTGTCCTATGTGATATGTTGTTTTAAAGTAACCTTGTTTTCCAGTGTAGGCTAGGAAAGGTAGCTAGATTAAGTAAGTAAATATCTATTCTCTAAAACATTTTTTTGGTGATGATGCTGATTTAGCACCACATTATTTTAGCAGGAATATTCGTGCTTTTACCTATAATGTTCGTGAGCAAAACATTACATGCACAACTTTACACAAAATCTTTTTACCTATTACTGAGTAAAATACTTCATATTTATGTTCAGAATAGTAGTGGATGGTCCTCTTGCTCCTACAGGAATGTAATTCACTTCAAGTTTTTTGCTGACTTTATATATTGTGAGAGATTATATATATATATATATATATATATATATATATATTTACTTTATATATTGTGAGTGTTTATTACTAGCTTCAAAGTCATAACTCTCATTTTTTAAAGCTCTATGGACTTATTTACCCAAATTAGGGAACAGAAATAGCCTAAAATATACTTAAAAGTTGGGGCACCTGGGTGGCATAGTTGGTTAAGTGTCCGAATCTTGGTTTCAGCTCAGGTTGTGATCTTGGGGATTAAGCCTCGTGTCAGTGTGGAGTCAGCTTGAGATTCTCTCTCCCTCTGCTCCCACCTGTTCCCCCCCCCCCCACCCTCTCAAATAAATAAGTCTTAAAAAAGAAAAAAAGAAACTCGAAAGTTGTCCGGTTATTTAGGTATTTGTAGAGTAAGGACAGTGTGACAGTAAGTCTTATGTGTCATCTTCGCCAGGCTGTAGTACATGGTTGTTTAATCAAACACCAATTTTAGAGATATGGTTAACATTTACAGTCAGTGGACTTTAAGTAAAACAGATTTTCTTTCCATAATGTGAATGGGCCTTGTCTGGTAATTTGAAGACCTTTAGAGCAAAAACTGGGGGTTTTCTAGAGAAGAAATTCTGCCCTCAAAATCTGCACTATCAAATTCTGCCTGACTTTCCAGCTTGATGGCCTGCCCTAAGGATTTGTGATTTTCTACCTGCATTATCATCTGAGCCAATTTCTTAAAATAAATAGTATATAATATATAATAGTATATATATATATATATATATATATATATATATATAAAACATATAATAGTGGAAAAAAGACAGTCTCTTCAATAAATGGTGCTGGGAAAACTGGACAGCTATAAGTAGAAGAATAAAACTTGACCATTCTCTTACACCATACACAAAGATAAACTCAAAATATATAAAAGACCTCAATGTGAGACAGGAATCCATCAGAATCCTAGAGGAGAACATAGGCAGTAATCTCTTCGATATCGGCCACAGCAACTTCTTTCAAGATATGTCTCCAAAGGCAAAGGAAACAAAAGCGAAAATAAACTTTTGGGACTTCATCAAAATCAAAAGCTTCTGCACAGCAAAGGAAACAGTCAACAAAACAAAGAGGCAACCCACAGATGGGAGAAGATATTTGCAAATGACAGTACAGACAAAAGGTTGATATCCAGGATTTATAATGAACTCCTCAAACTCAACATACATGAAACAGGCAAACATATCAAAAAATGGGCAGAAGATATGAACAGACATTCTCTAATGAAGACATACAAATGACTATCAGACACATGAAAAAAATGTTCATCATCACTAGCCATCAGGGAGATTCAAATTAAAACCACATTGAGATATCACCTTACACCAGTTAGAATGGCCCAAAATTAAAAAAACAGGAAACAACATGTGTTTGGAGAAGATGTGGAGAAAGGGGAACCCTCTTACACTGTCGGTGGGAATGCAAGTTGGTGCAGCCTCTTCGGAGAACAGTGTGGAGATTCCTCAAGAAATTAAAAATAGAACTTCCCTATGACCCTGCCATTGCACTCCTGGGTATTTACCCCAAAGATACAGAAGTAGTGAAAAGAAGGGCCATCTGTACCCCAATGTAATAGCAGCAATGGCCACGGTCACCAAACTGTGGAAAGAACCAAGATGCCCTTCAACGGACGAATGGATAAGGAAGATGTGGTCCATATACACTATGGAGTATTATACCTCCATCAGAACGGATGAATACCCAACTTTTGTAGCAACATGGACGGGACTGGAAGAGATTATGCTGAGTGAAATAAGTCAAGCAGAGTCAACTATCATATGGTTTCACTTATTTGTGGAGCATAACAAATATCATGGAGGACAAAGGGTGTTAGGAGAAGGGCGTTGGGGTAAATTGGAAGGGGAGGTGAATCATGAGAGACTATGGACTCTGAAAAAACAATCTGAGGGGTTTTAAGTGGTGGGGGGGTGGGAGGTTGGGGGGTACCAGGTGGTGGGTATTATAGAGGGCATGGATTGCATGGAGCACTGTAGGTATGGTGAAAAAATAATGAATACTGTTTTTCTGAAAATAAATTAATTAATTTAATTAAAAACGTAATATAGTTAATAACTAATTACTACTATATAATATATTAAATAACTAATAACATATAATATAGTAAAGATTACTTAATATAATAAAAGTGATGAGGTTTTAAGTAACTTTCAAGTTTTGTGACAGTGAATACAATGATCCTTTAAGTGTTTTGAATGGTCATTATTCATAAGTCTTATGGTTGTAAATGAAGAGAAAATCAGATTAATACATGGAAAATTAAAAAAAAAACATGGAAAATTGTCAGTTCCTGCTACTGGGAAGGGTAGTGATACAATTAAGCCTTAGGAGCCCATGAAACCAGGTGCAAGGTGAGTAAGGAGTTTCACTCCATTCACTGCCTTACTTTCCATGTATTTTCCACCTACTTTCTAACCTGCAGGCCAACTTCATCCCACATGAAGAATCCCACATGGGAAATGTTGCTTTTTACGAATTCTTGAGCAACACATGTCACAGCTTCTATACTCAGTGAGTACCTTTCCTTGTTACCATGAGTGAACCCTTGGCAGAAGACTTGATTGGCTCAGCTTGATTCAGGTGCCATTCACAGGACCCTTCAAATAACCAGAGGTGGGGTCATATAATCATTTTGCAGCTACAATAGAAATACAAATGGGAGAATGGATGACATTTGGCTGACAAGACCAGAACATTCTTAAACCATAATAAGAATGGCTGATTTTGAACTTTATTTCTTTGTGAGTTAGAGAAATGGTCCTAATCAGATGATAGTTGAATATGCGTCAAGTATGAACTATTCAATTGAGTGAGCAGTTTTTAAATTAGGAAAGAAATCATTAAAGGGACTTGGATTTTATGTAGGTAGTTTGGCAATAAACCTGTGTACAAAATCTCTGATCCAGCATGGCAGGCATCCCAGCTTTGGCCTATGCAGGTTGATATGACAGAATAATTACTGTATTAAGAAAAAAAAAACTTGAATCAGATTTCCTGTTATAGCTGAGTAATCCTATTCCAATAATGTAGCACTTTATGTTTTCTTAGAGGTTGTAGAAAAAATGTCAAAAATTTTGATTTTTTTTAAGTTCAAATATAAAGATTGTTATCCCTAGTTGGAGAAATTATAAGTGGGATAAATATAGTTATTCTAACTAAAAGGAGATTCTCTAATGGTACAAGTTTTCTCAATTAAAGAAACCCTGAATTGAAATACATTTTTAAATTTTATTTGTGCACAGTTGGTTATATGAAGAAAGTATCTTGTTGCCTTTCAGATCTTTTGACCATTTCCTGATCTCTTTCTTTCCTTTTTATCTCTTCTTTTGTTTTTTAATTTTATTTGTGAAAGAGAAAGAGCACACAAGCAGGGGGAGGAACAAGGGAGAAGGATTAGTAGGTGAGGGACTCTAACCAGGACCCTGGGATCATGACCTACATCAAAGGCAGATACTTAACCAATTGAGCCACCCAGGCATCCCCTGACCTGTCTCTCTCTCTCTCTCTCTCTCTCTCTTTTTTTTTTTGAAGACTTTGCTTTTGCAGAATTACCCTTCATTATGGCTCAATATTGTTTACTCTTCTTTGCCTCTTAAGCCATTACTTCTCTTCTTCACCAAAGGGTAGGCATTGTGTTTCAAGAATGAAGTCAAGTTGACTTCTTCAGAGAGGTCAAGACAAAGTAAGGGAAATGCATATTGAATTTAGATTTGCATGTGCTATTGTTTTTTTTCTTTCTTTCTTTCTTTTTTTTTTTTTTTTTTTTTTTTTTTTTGTGGCCCCATATACCTCTTACCTTCTAATATGCCTTCAAATTTCTACTCATTTCCCAAGATATGGGTCAGATGTCAACTCCTTTATATAATTTAATCATTTTGGGATACACTTGTTTTCCTTTTCTGTGTGAGCTACTTGAGAACAAGATTTTCATCCTAGTTATTTTCTTAACCCCAGCACTAAACAAGGTATCCCAAACAGAAAACATTCAACAGATGCGGAATAGTGTTCAGTCTTTGTCTGCATCAGAGTCCCATGCAAAGGTACAGAGATAGGAGAGAATATGCAGTAGTCAGGTACCTGCAAAGAGAATACAGTGGTTGGGACCCACAAAGTTCAGACTGATGGTTGATATAGTGGTTGGAGCCCACAGAGCTCAGACTGGTGTTGGAAAGGTAAAACCACTTATAAGACGTGTTCAAGAATTCAGACTTGAACCTAGAGGCTTTGGGATAGGTTAAACAGGGCAGTTACTTGAATAGCCAGTCTTGTGCCAGGATCATGGTGACACTAGTCAAATAAATCTGGCCCAGATTAATATGTTGGACTTGCAGATTCAGAATTAACCGAAAAAGGCCTTTTGACAAATGAAAAGGTTTGTTTGGATTCTCCCTTCTTCCTCTCATTTTATTAACCGAAGGTTGCTGGCTATGGGAAATAGTGTTGGGGTTTATTATGTTTTAATACCTGAATTTATGTGAGTAAAATTACTTGTAGCAGCTAGGAGTAGAATGTATCAGAGGAAAGATATTTTTAAAACACCGTAGATCAATTGGGAGAAAAACTAAGATTGTTTGACAAGTCTGAAAAAGAGGAGAAGGGAAAAACTCATCATCACCACCAAAACCAGTTGTAAATAAAATTCAGGAGCAACAAGGAAGCTTGAACCTGGGAATATAGATTACAAAATGAGAGGTTGTTGGGTGTGTGTTGTCAGCTGCACGTTGTGAAAATCCAGTCAGGCCTGGGATATATGAATGAGAAAATGTAAGTAAGTCATAATTACAACAGCTGACATATGTTCTACAAAGCACAATTAGCAGGTATTATTATCAGGTGAGGGTGACAGTTTATGATTGTAAAACTAAGAAAATAACATGTTTATGCTTCCCCCCAAATTCATGATATAAACCAAAATACTGACTGCCAATGTAATTCTCTCACTTATGAGGTAATCTTAAATTACTAGCACAATGCAATATTGTAACTCTAGTCAGGTGCTTAGTCAAGTATGTACATCCACTTGAGGATGAAATGTGACAGGCTACAAATGGATTAGCAGTAATAATAACAGCAGCATATTGATTTTTTAGTTTTCATTTAGCAGTAGGATGGGGAGAAACTGCTTTTCACGCTGTACATGTCAGTGATGAGGCCAGTGGGCCACCTGTGATAACATAATGGTACTCTCCATCCACATAGAGCCTTCACATCAACGCTACACGTGAATTCTCATTGCCAGCATCACTAGTCATAATTTTCAGGGCAGAGAAGCCTGTAAAACTGCCTAGGAGAACAGATAATTTTTATGACTTTGCCTGGATAGCATCTGCTTAGTTCAGTTGGAGGATGAATTCCTTTTAACCTTATAGCTTGTCTTCATGATCCAAGTTCATTTTCTTGCTCCTGAAATTCTTCTCCTCATTAACATATTGAGGGAGCATTGGAACTGCCTTTAGATCTCTCAGCACTGCCTTTCAGTGAGTATGTTTTAAATATAGAAGAGTGTATATGCATAAATATGTATATATGGTACATATACATGGTAGATGTGTGTGTGTGTGTGTGTGTGTGTATAGAATGGCTTTCTTGAGATGAATACATACACTCTTACATTCACCCACTTAAGTGATTTTTAATAATTCATGAGTTATATATAGCTATCAGAATATGGTTACTTTTGAAATCGCCTTCGACTTTTTTCAGGTTCTAGAGTATGGAAACTGGATATAAATCTGGAAAAGTGAAAATTAACAGGAGCAATACCCGTAATCATAGTTTGATTGGCCTGGTACTTTCAAACACATCACCTCATTTAAAAACCCAACAACTATGTAAGATAGGTACTAATTCAATTTAAAATGAGAAACACTGGTGCAAAAAGGTAAAATACTTTGGGGTCAAAATAATTGATATATGCTAAATGAAATATGTCATATTGAGAGAGACAAATACCATTTGATTTCACTCATATATGGACTCTAAAACAAGAATACATGAATAAACAGAAAGTAGAATTAGACCTATAAATAGAGAAAATGAACTGATAGTTGCCAGAGCAGAGGGGGTGGGGGTGGGGGCAAAATGTGTGAGAGTATGTGGGAGATAACTGGTTTCTAGTCATGGAATGAGTAAGTCGTGTAAATAAAAAAGCATAGCATAGGGCACACAGTCAGTGATACTGTAATAGTGTTGTATGGTGACATATGGCACCGACATTTTCAGTGAGCACAGCATAGCATTGTGTTGAATCACTATGTTGTACACCCGAAACTAATGTCATATTGTGTGTCAACTACACTCAAAGAGAAAAACACTGGCAAAGGTGAGATTTGATCTAGTGTCAATGCAGTGCTATAATTCCTCATCCTGCAATATCAATGAATATATTCATTTTATGTGATACAATTCACTCTGGAATTTATTGGTCTAATATTTCCATCAGTGTAATGCCTTCTGACTTCATTTCTTACTTTTGTGTATGTCTTGTTCAATTGATCATTTGATGTTTTGTTTTGAATGATAGCTACTCTGCTTTTTACTTCTACACATTATCTAAAATGTCTCATTTTGTTTAGATTTCATTTCTCAAAACAAACACATTTCTCAGAGGACAGAGTTTTACCCAGGAAAGGTGAGATGAGGGAGATGTGGGTGAGCAGATGAAAACGACCCATTTGAAGTAAAGCCCTGAAGTGCTGGTGGTGTTCTCTGAGTTATCAGATCACAAGCTTCACACACCTAGTGTGCCTAATGAATTCTCTGAAAAGTGCGGGGAGCATATGCTCATGGTTTTTGCTGTTATCACACTGTTAACCACAACCACATCTCCTTTCACCTGAAGCCTGGAAAAAAATCTGCCTGAAAGTTCTTTAGCATTTATTCCCCTGTACCTATTGGATATTGTCTATGGTCAATAATTTTGTTTGGCTCCTCTGTCTGTACCTTGCTTCATCTACTGAAACTTCCTCTTCTGTAGTGTTCCCACTCCCACCCTATGAATAAATCTCTGTATTTGATTGTTATGCATTAATAGAATGTGCAATAACTTAGAAAGGGTCATGCTCTGCTAAGGAGACTCAGGTTGTGATGGACAGCGTATTAGTTTGAAAACACACATTATGGCTTTTTATATTTATATTTATTTATATATTTATATTTATATTTTTTTATTAATGTAAAATGTATTATTAGCAGGTCTGTGAATCATCTGGCTTACACACTTCATAGCACTCACCATAACACATACCCTCCCCAATGCCCATAACCCAACCACCCTCTCCCTAACCCCTCCCTCTGGCAACCCTCAGTTTGTTTTGTGAGATTGAGAGTCTTTTATGGTTTGTCTCCCTTCCAATCCCATCTTGTTTCATTTTTTCCTTCCCTACCCCCAAATTTACCACTGCCTCTCAAATTCCTCATGTCAGGGAGATCATATGATACTTGTCTTTCTCTGACTGACATATCATTCAGCACAATACCCTCTAGTTCCATCCATGTCTTCACAAATGGCAAGATTTCATTTCTTCTGATGGCTGCATAGTATTCCGTTGTATGTATGTATATATATGTGTATATATATATATATACCACATCTTCTTTATCCATTCATCTGTTGATGGACATCTAGGCTCTCCATAGTTTGGCTATTGTGGACATTGCTGCTATAAACATTCGGGTGCACTATTTATATTTATTTTATATTTATGTTTATTTATAATATTTGATTTAATTTTAAATTTAAAATAATACAAAAAAATCTCTAAGAGCTGTCATGTAATCCATCAAGAAGAAGCCAGAGTTCAAGATGTTGAGAAACATTGACCTTTTAGATATCCTGATTCTGAGAGACTGGAGAGGATTTTTTTGTTTGTAGAATTTTGGGGGAATTGAAGATGGCCTATGTTTCAGTACCTTTCATTCATACTCCTCTGCTCTTTCTTCCACTTTCTTTCCTTTAGATCTTTTTATTATGGTCATGGGAATAACATTAGGTATTTTGTGGCAGTGGTGATTGCACTTTCTTTGTTCAGTCAAGTGTGTTACTATTCAACAATACTAAGACACCTAACATTTGGAGCAGATAGTCTTGACACTCATATCATGTATCCTTGACATTAGATGTACTTAAGCACCTGCAGAGGAGTCTGTGAGGTCTATGTCCATGAAGATTCAAGGATACTTTTGTGAAGATCTTTGTCTTCTGGGAAAACAAAGTAGACTATCTTGATATAAGAAAAATGAGCCAATGCAATATGGAGGCAATAACTTTAAATATAACAGTGTATACTAAATAGTTTATACTTCAGATCTGTCAGTTCCCTAAAGGGGCAAAAACTTTTGCCAGAGCCAGAAAGAAAGGGAAATATACATATAGCAAGGTTTATTTCACCAGAATATCATTTTGCTCTTTATAGCATCTGGCAGTATTCTTCAATCAAAGTGCAGTGTATAGGAGAGATCCCTCAGGAAGTAGGTTTTTGGAGCTCACTGAAACAAAGAAGGGTGGTGGAGGAAGAGCCCAGTGTTAAGACCAGGGGACTAGCCCACCAAGAGATGAGATCCTCAGGAGCCTGGGGATCCAAAGAGTCATTGTTAGGAGCAGAAGTGCATCATGGCTGTTCAGATGCCAGAGCACTGTATTCTACATGCTGAGCATGGAGAGAGGAGGGTAGACTCTTTTACCTGTTATCTACTTCTTGAGTTAAAGAGACCAGGCAATAGTGTCAACTGGGATGGGAAGACAAGAGCGATGGGCCCATCATCATCCTTAACCAGTAAAAGCCCACACAAAGAATTTAGTATATCTAGAGAAATGGGGGGAGTAGCAGTAAAGAAAGTAGATTGATTAATTGATTCATTTGGCATTCATTTAGAAGAGAACAAAATATGGTATGTTGTTAAACTGACAGGACTAATCTGGTCAAGGGAGAAAGCTCATTGATACAGGACAGCAAAGTCAGAGGGGATGCGGTCTAGCACACAAGGGTAGAAGGTCATAGGTAGGAGCATCAACAATTCTTCCATTATAACAGGAAGGAAAGCAGAGTGACATGGACACTTGTGTGAGAGGCTCCTGGGAGCTTCAGACACCTATTTTGAGGGGAGGCCCCAAAATCTTGTAAGTGGGGGTCCAAACCTAGAAAATATAATATGATTATTATAGTAGAATATCATTATCCAGTATCCATCCAAGAAAACTCTATGCTAGGCAATTTATCAGTTGGTGATTGTATATAAGTGAGCAAACTAAAGACTGGCATAACTTGGCAAAATAGTTCTCACAGAACAGTCATGTCTAAAAAACTCTGATAGATAAATTATTTTCACAACATGCTGTTTAGAGGAAAATTTAGTTAAACAGGTTTTTATTAAGTGTCGCTCTCGCCAGCAAGAATGACCAGGAGACCTCAGCGAAGCAAGATTTATTTTCTGCGTAGCTGTTGGGATCTTCCTCTCCCCCGCCCGTGCATGTCTATATATACCAAGGTTGCACAACCAATCACTCACAGCAGCCACATAGATACAAAATCCTAAGTTCCGCCTACTGGCTCGCATCCAGCCGCCATCTCTTAATGGCGTGTTTACTTTCGGGCACTGAAGAAGTTGTGCGGTGCCCGGGGCCCCCCTGCAGGCCCAGCCGGAGCAGCTCCACACCGTCGTCACCCAGTGGCGGCGAGGGCTTGAGGTAGCAGCAGCCGAGGCAATGAGCGGGCACGGCGGAGCCCAGAAGCATCACCACGCATGCGCTACAAAACTGCTCGGGCACCGACATCTCCCCCTTTTTCTTTTATATTAGGCATGCAAGGCAGGAGATCGTGCCTGTCTTAGGTTGTCAGCTGCCATGAACATGCTTACCCGTCATTGGATAATTCCCCCTGGTTGGAGAACTCCTGGCTTAGGTTGCTATGTGCATGCAGCCAATCTTACCCATCATTGACTACTGATCTAGCGCTGCCAGCCAGATTTGGGGAAATGTACCAGCTTCCAGTGCCATGCAAGCTTGTACTAGCGCCAACTGTTGCCTACATTGTTGTTTACGTAATGATGCAAAACGGCAGAACATAAGGATTTACAACAGATACCCAATCCCGTAATGGAGCTATGTCAATCTTATCTGCTTAACTCTTTCGACAGATTAGCAGCAATAGAAAGGTCATTATAGGCCACGGAGGTAATGCAAAGTCCAGAAAGTGATTGGATGCATCCGGTCGTCAATAGTTTCTGGAGAATGTCCACTTGTTTACAGATGTGCTGAGAGCTACAGCCGCTGCAGTTGCTGCAGCTGCGGAGGCTGCTAAAGCCGCAATAATGGCTGCAGTGATCCCAAAGTCTCTTTTATGTCTTGAGAGCAATATAGGTGAATTGTTAGGATTTACAGAAACGGGCATGGGAATGAAAGTAGGTATACAGGAGGGAGGATGGCGGACTCATTCATCAGTGGCATGGGGAACGGCCAGGCTTTCACTATTGCCCATTGGTGCATCTGTTGAAGGGATGCTGGTGTCGCCAGGATTACTATCAGGCCGAGCATCAGGACGGGGTGGGCCATGTTGATCGATTCTTCTAATCAGTCACTCCGGGACCCAGATAGGCACTTGGGCATCCTGTGGAAAAAGACAAACAGAACCTCGGTGCCATCTTAGGACTGGGTCAGGGCCTCTCCATTGGCCCGGGAGTATATCCTTCCACTTTGCCTGGGCTAGAGTGCGTTCGGTAACCGCTGCATGCCTGTCCGCTGCAGATGTACCATTATGGTCCAAGGACAAAAAAATTTAAAATGTAAAGGGTGAGAGATGTAAGATCATGGGGTGACTTGTAGTCATCCCCTATTCCCCCTTTTCTTATTTTTTGTAAGCATCGTTTGAAGGTGCCATTGGCGCGTTCAATTATTCCTTGACCTTGTGGATTGTAAGGTATACCTGTAGTATGGACTATACCAAATTGACTTAGGAATTGATGGATAGATTTTGATGTATATGCAGGTCCATTATCTGTCTTTATTTGTTTTGGGATACCCCAATCTGCGAAGCATCATAGGCAGTGTGTGATGACTTGTTTTGAATTCTCCCCCGTGAGGGGAGTAGCCATTATGATACCCGAATAAGTGTCCACTGATATATGTACGTACTTTTGTTGCCCGAATTCAGGTACATGTGTGACATTCATTTGCCATAGGTGATTAGCTTGAAGGCCTTTGGGATTTACCCCTAAGGAAGGCTGAGGGAGTAATGTGGCACAATTCCCACAGGTCCTTACTATATCTCTTGCCTGTTCTTTGGTGATATGGAATCTATATCTTAAGGTATTAGAATTCACATGCCATTTGCTGTGGAACAGCTTCGCCTGTTCTAAGGTAGGGCAAATAAGTTGGAAAATGACTATTGTGGTCTGCTAGAGCATTGCCCTCGGATAATGGTCCTGGTAGGCTCATATGGGCTCTGATGTGATCTATAAAAAATGGTGCAGTGCACAGTTGCACAACCTCTTGTAGTTGCCTTAAGATCCATGGAATAGGTGAATCACTTAAGGAGAGGATGGCTGTTTCAATATTTTTTGTTGCATTTACCACGTATTGACTATCAGAAATAATATTTAGGGGAGTGTCTGAAAATCTTTGGAGCACTAGGAGCACTACTAGTAGCTCTACTTGTTGAGCTGACCTGGCAGGAACTATGACTGGGTTCACGATTCCATTTATGATATAAGCTCCTGTGCCCTCTTTACTTCCATCTGTAAAGACAGTAGAGGCTTCTTTTAGTGGTGTCGATCTACTAATTTTTGGTAGTATGAATTCAATACCCTTTGTGAATTCTATAAGTGGGTGTGAAGGATAATGATTATCAAATTCTATTGAGTAAGAGGTGGTCAGTATCGCCCAATCATCTAGGGTAGCACATAGTAGTAGGCGAATCTGTTCCTTAGTATACGGCATGATGCAATTGTCAGGTATGATTCCAAGAGTAGAAATACAAACCGTGATCAATTTATTAGCTAGCATGGCTACTGCAACTGGATATGTTGTGATTATCCGAGGAAGAGTGTTTGGGAGGTACAGCCATTGTAAGGGCCCACCTTGCCATAGCACTCCAGTAGGTGAAGAAGGGGATGTAATCACTATGGCTTGGAATATCTGGTTAGGATCACATCTATCTGCTGAAGTCAAGGCAAGCCTGTCCTCCACAATTTTCAAAGCCTGTTTCGCCTCCAGAGTAAGGCTCCTAGGAGAGTCTAGACGGGCATTACCCTTCAGAATATCAAACAATGGTTGTAAATTCTCCTGTAGTTATTTTCAGGTAGGGTCGGATCCAATTTATGTCCCCCAATAACTTTTGGAAATCATTGAGTGTTTGTAATTTGTCAGTTATAATGGAGGCTTTTGAAGGTTTTACCATGGTATTGTATAGTTTCATGCCTAAATAGTCTTTGATGTTGGAAGCCTGTATCTTTTTCGGGGGCTATATTAACCCCCATGAATTTAGCTCCTTTTGTAACATTACTAAGGCTTCCGAAACTGTAGTAGAGTCAGATTCATACAACAATATGTCATCCATGTAATGGTAACACATTAAATCATGATAAGTCTCTCTAATAGGCTGTATGGCTTTAGAAACATATAATTGACACATAGTGGAGCTATTAGCCATGCCCTGAGGGAGGACAGTCCACTCATATCTTTGGTTAGGGCTCTGCATGATTAATAGAAGGTAGGGGTAAAGGCAAATTTAAATGTATCCTCAGGATGCAGAGGGATAGAGAAAAAGCAATCTTTTATGTCAACCACTATTGATGGCCAGTTTCTCAGTAAGGCGGTTATCATGGGTAATCCCAGCTGTATTGGTCCCATGTTCTGCATTTGCCTATTAATTTCTCTAAGATCATGTAAAAGTCTCCATTTTACCAGATTTCTTTTTAATAACAAAGATAGGTGTATTCCAAGGTGAGGTAGAAGGTTTCATATGGCCCGCCTCTAACTGTTCCTGTACCAGGGCTTTAGCAGCTGATAGTTTTTCATTAGTAAGAGACCACTGAGGCACCCAGCAGGGCGTATCTGTCTTACACGTTATTTTCATTGCCTCAGTGGCCCTTACCGAAAACCCAGGCTTTGCCCCTTATATTCTGAGGTGAAAGGGATGGTGTCTATTTTACCTTGCTCCTGTTTCCCTAACCCTTTTCCTGGTATGTATCAATCCCATTTTTTGCATCATCAGAGCTATTGATTGGGGGCTGTATATAGTTTCAGTTTTCAGGCAGACGCTCATCTGTTCTAAAATGTCTCGTCCCCAGAGGGAAATAGGAATATTGCAGACATAGGGCTGAAAAGTTCCCCTATGGCCTTCGTCATCCTCCCACTCAAGGGTAGCTGTGCTTTGATCAGGACTTTGAGCGATTCCTAAACCCCTGAGTGTTTGTTTTGCTTGTGTTAGGGGCCATCTCGGAGGCCACTCTTGTTGGCTGATGATGCTCTTATCGGCGCCCGTATCCAGTAACCCTAAAAAATTTTCCTTCCTTGCACCTTGAGGGTAATTATGGGCCTATCAGTCATATCCAGGGTCAGGCATATTAGGTAAGCTCCCGTAGACCCCAAACCTCTCGTACCTTTTTCTTTTCCTTTACTGGGAAAGGCTTCATGATGGCTAGGGAGTATGAGAAGTTGAGCTATCTGATCTCCTGGGCTAATTGCAGTAACTCCCCTTGGTGAAGACACCAGTATCTTGATCTCTCCCTCATAATCTGAATCTATTACCCCAGGGTGAACTATCAGACCTTTGAGATAAGTGGAGCTTCGGCCAAGTAATAAACCTACAGTACCATGAGAGGGGCCCCCTCTTAGATCGGAGGCCAATGCTTGAATGCCCATCTCCGGAGTTAGGACCATTCGGGCGGGCTGCTCTGATATCGAGTCTTGCTGATCCAGAGGTTGCGCACCTTTCTCCGAATGAGGATACCATGTCCTGGGCATTTGCGTTAGTGCCCCATAAATTTGTGTTGGGCCCCCGGGGCGCGGGGCCCTGCTTCCCGTTTTTTTTTGAGTAATTGGATTGAATCCAGTTATTCGGCGGCAGGGGATTTCCTTGAATATCTTTCTGGGACCTACATTCATTAGCCCAATGATTCCCTTTACGGCAACGAGGGCACAACCCAGGGTGCGGGCTTGACTGGTCTAGGAGGTCCTTTACCCTTTGGACAATCCCTCTTAAGATGACCGTCCCTTCCACAAAGGAAACAAGCCTTGGAAGAACTCCTGGTTCCTCCATTGAAACTTCTTATCCCTTGGGCTACTGCTGCTGCCACAACTTGGCCCTGAACAACTGTATCAGTGATGTCTTGACACACTTTGATATATGTAATCAGGTCCTTAGACTTCCAAGGGAGGATAGCCTAGCCCTCTTTACACCATTTATTTGCTTGTTCATAGGCTAATTGTTTAACAAGGGGCATTGCTTGGTCCACATCCCCAAAATATGCACCTTGATACTTGGAGCAGACGATCTACAAAGTCAGCATAGGGTTCATTAGGCCCCTGCAACACCTTGGAAAGTTGTCCCTGCAAATCGCCAGAACCCTGTATGGTCTTCCAAGCCCTAGTGGCTGCATCTGCTATCTGTACATACACACCCCTGGGGGGTACCCAATCTGATTATTTTGTCCCACAAATTGACCTTCTCCCATGAGCATGTCAATATTCCAGTGGGGATTCCCTGACGCGGCGTTACGCCGGGCAGTTTTTCTGAGCTACACTCTTGCCAAGCAGTTTTCCATATCAAAGTATTGTCCACCAGACCAGAGTTGCTTTTGCCATGTTAGTCCAATCGTCTGGGGGGTAAGGTTCATGCTACCGACTGCTTCCAAAAGTGAAAGTGTATAAGCAGCCTGTGGCCCATAAGTAGTGACTGCTTCCTTAAACTGTTTAATAAGTTTGAAGTCTAGTGGTTTGATGAAACCTCTGTTTGATTTTGATCTTCTAACACTGGGTATGCAAGAGGGGAGGGTTTAGTAAAGTCCGTAATGTCCCTCCATCCTGCATTTCTACATTCTGGACAACCGCATGCCCCTCGGGAGCATGAAGTGTTATATGGTGGCGGCCATTCTCTGCAGGTGGCGCTATAGGCCTGCATTCAGGGGTAGGAATTCTTGACCTTCTGACAGAGGGCGCTAGGGAATCATTTTTTTCCCGGCTTCTTTGTATGTCTTTTCCCTTGAAAGGTTCGTTAGGGACTTCCTCTTTTAATTTTTTTAAGTGTTGTCATGGCGTCCCCAAGCTCATCTTCTTCAGAGGAGCTCTCCTCTGAATTTTCTCCCCCTCTGCTAGATCCTGCCTTAGAGGCTTCTCTGACCTGCTCCTCGATAACATTTTTAACCGTTTTATGGTTTAGAGTCTAGCGGAGTGCCGTTAGCCTTAAGCACCTCCTCAAGCAATCCCCCCATCTTAGTAAACTTTGATCCCATTATTTCTTGTCCTATGCCTAGGAACCCTTTTTACTACTTCTCTCGTCCTATACTTAGGAAACTTTCTCACTTCTCGTCCTATACTTAGGAACTTTCTCAATTCTCATCCTATACTTAGGAACTTTCTTATCTTTGAAATTTTGTGCACACTTACTGGATTGTTTGCGTTTTCACTGAGAACTCCTCGTGTAGGTTTTCGGGTTTCACCGGTTTCCGGGAACCCACTTGTCGCTCTCTCGCCAGCAAAGAACGACCAGGAGGAACTCAAAGCGAAAGGCAAGATTAATTTATGCGTAGCTGTTGGGATCTTCCTCTCGCTCACCGCCCGTTGCATGTCTATATAAACCCAGGTTTTTGAACAACCATATCACTTGCAGGCACATAGATTACATAAATCCTAAGTTCCGCATACTGGCTCGCATACAGCGCCCCATCCTCTTAAGGGCGTGTTTACTTTCGGGCACCGAGAAGTTCGTGCGGTGCCCGGGGCCCCCCCCCGCGGGCCCAGC